>NC_041731.1:114196367-116696367 GCF_004115215.2 Ornithorhynchus anatinus | reverse complement strand
TCCTTCGCAGGCGCCTCCTCCCCCTCCCATCCTCTAACTGTTGGAGTTCCTCAAGGGTCAGTTCTTGGCCCTCTTCTGTTCTTCATTTACACTCACTCCCTTGGTGAACTCATCTGCTCTCATGGCTTTGACTACCATCTCTATGCAAATGACACACAGATCTACATCTCTGCCCCTGTCCTCTCCCCCTCCCTTCAGGCTCGCATCTCCTCCTGCCTCCAGGATATCTCCACCTGGATGTCGGCCCGCCACCTAAAACTCAACATGAGCGAGACTGAGCTCCTCATCTTCCCTCCCAAACCCGGTCCTCTCCCAGACTTCCCTATCACCGTGGATGGCAGGACCATCCTTCCGTCTCTTGGGCCTGCAATCTCGGTGTCATCCTTGACTCGTCTCTCTCGTTCACCCCACACATCCTATCCGTTACCAAGACCTGCCGGTTTCACCTTTACAATATTGCCAAGATCCGCCCTTTCCTCTCCACCCAAACGGCTACCTTACTGCTACAGGCTCTCGTTATATCCCGGCTAGACTACTGTGTCAGCCTTCTTTCTGACCTCCCTTCCTCCTCTCTCGCCCCGCTCCAGTCTATTCTTCACTCCGCTGTCTGGCTCATCTTCCTGCAGAAACCATCTGGGCATGTCACTCCCCTTCTTAAACAACTTCAGTGGTTGCCTATCGACCTCTGCTCCAAACAAAAACTCCTCACTCTAGGCTTCAAGGATCTCCATCACCTTGCCCCTTCCTACCTCTCCTCCCTTCTCTCTTTCTACCGCCCACCCTGCACGCTCCGCTTTCTCCGCCGCCCACCTCCTCACCGTCCCTCGGTCTCACTTATCCCGCCGTCGACCCCTGGGCCACGTCCTCCCGCGGTCCTGGAACGCCCTCCCTCCTTACCTCCACCAAACTAATTCTCTTCCCCTCTTCAAAACCCTACTTAAAACTCACCTCCAAGAGGCCTTCCCAGACTGAGCTCCCCTTCTCCCTCTCCTCCCTCTACCACCCCCCCTTCACCTCTCCCAGCTTAACCCTCTTTTCCCCCCATTTCCCTCTGCTCCTCCCCCTCTCCCTTCCCATCCCCTCAGCACTGTACTCGTCCGCTCAACTGTATATATTTTCATTACCCTATTTATTTTGTTAATGAAATGTACATCGCCTCGATTCTATTTAGTTGCCATTGTTTTTACGAGATGTTCTTCCCCTTGACTCTATTTATTGCCATTGTTCTCGTCTGTCCGTCTCCCCCGATTAGACTGTAAGCCCGTCAAACGGCAGGGACTGTCTCTATCTGTTACCGACTTGTTCATCCCAAGCGCTTAGTACAGTGCTCTGCACATAGTAAGCGCTCAATAAATACTATTGAATGAATGAATGAAAAGCAGATTGCCCAAGGTCACACAGCAGACAAGTGTCTAATGGGGGAGACGGGCATATAATATGCGAATAGAATAGAAACAGAATAATCTGAAGGTTGTTGACTGGGCAATTGATTATTTATGTTTACAGAAGTGCAGCTGGAGAAGGGGGTAAAATAAACGTTAATATTTGAGTCGACTAAAGCCTTGGAAAGAGAAGAGGTGCAGAGTACTGGGACAGAGTCCAGTTGGAGGAGGAGCAGAGTCAAGGTTAGCTGCAGGGTCGCTCACAGAGACAAGGAGGGGGCCAGAGCAAGAGGTGCCTGCAGGAGACCGGTACCCAGACAGGGTCCTTTCGCTGGCTTATTTTGTAATGGCCAAAACCCGCTTTATCAGACTAACTTTCCACTGGCATCACCTAATTATGCTTGAAGTACATTCGTAGAAGTATTTTGAAACCCAGAAGAGATGGAGGCTGTGGAACCAGGAAACTAGTTTTGTATCTTGGTGGGCGTTTTGTTCTGCTGGGGTACATCCTAGGTTTGTCTGAACAACAGCACCATCCAGTGAGCTACTGGCTAATAACGCAAGGCATCCTGTATACAGTTGTCCTGAAGGATTTACAGAAACTTTGACTAGGCACTCTCTCCTTGACTTCTTCCTGGAGCTACTGCAGTCTGCAGCATCTCCGATTTCCTCAAGTGAACCCAATTTGGGTGGTCCGTCTCCTCAGCTTTTTAAAGGTATGATTTGATTGACAAGATGCTTGCGGAGTGTGATATCTATTGTAACAGCAAATGGCAAGCCAAAAGTGTTCTGAAATCATTTTCATTTAGAGATACAGAGCCACCCACTTTACTTGCACCTCGGCTTTGTGAGATTTGATTTTTAAATTCATAGATTTGATTTGATATTCATATTTCTATTGAGAAGTAACCTGGCTTAATGGAAAGAGCATGGGCTTGGGAGTCAAAGGACGTGGGTTCTAGTCCCGGCTCCACCGCATGTCTTCAGTGTGACCTGGGCCAAATCACTTCACTTCTCTGGGCCTCAGTTACCTTATCTGCAAAATGGGGATTAAAAGTGTGAGCCCCATGTGGGACAACCTGATTACCCTGTATCTACCCCAGTGCTTACAACAGTGCTTGGCACATAATAAGTGCTTAACAAATACCATAATAATAATCATTATTATTATTATATTTAAAAGTTTTGGCTTTCTGGCTGCAATTTAAATTCAGTCCAAATCTGAACATTTATTTCTCCATCTCGGAATTCTCTTACACCCATTATACTAGAGCTAAATAGGTCCTAAAATTGAGTGCACATGAACAAACAGGATGACAAAGTAGGTTAGAACAAGCATTGCCTAGCAACAGATGCTACTCAAATGACCTTGTCCTTAACTACCCATCTCATTTTGAAAAATCATTCTAATTGGGTTTGTGGTGGGCCAATTAGGAGACAATCTCATGGAAAAAACAAAACAAAAAATATACCTCCCCCACTCAAAACAAAACAAAATTTTGCAAGTCCTCGAGCCTTGTTTATTTAGGGCTTGAGGGCTGAGTTGCAGCAAAAAAGCACGCTAAATTCCACTTAGAGTTGGCTGCGTTAGTGATGTCATAAGCGCCATTAAGATATAGTGGAATATGTGAAGCTTCTGCAATTAATCAAAGACACTCCTCCAAGAGGCCTTCCCAGACTGAGCTCCCCTTCTCCCTCTACCACCCCCCCTTCACCTCTCCGCAGCTTAACCCTCTTTACCCCTATTTCCCTCTGCTCCTCCCCCTCTCCCTTCCCATCCCCTCAGCACTGTACTTGTCTGCTCAACTGTATATATTTTCATTACCCTATTTATTTTGTTAATGAAATGTACATCGCCTTGATTCTATTTAGTTGCCATCGTTTTTACGAGATGTTCTTCCCCTTGACTCTATTTATTGCCATTGTTCTCGTCTGTCCGTCTCCCCGGATTAGACTGTAAGCCTGTCAAAAGGCAGGGACTGTATCTGTTGCCGACTTGTTCATTCCAAGCGTTTAGTATAGTACTCTGCACATAGTAAGCGCTCAATAAATACTATTGAATGAATGAATGAATGAATTGAGGAAACTGAAGCTCAGAGGAATTAAGTTACTTGCCCAAGGTCACGCAGCAAGCAATTGGCAGAGCTGGCATTAGAACTTGGGTCCTCTGGCTCCCAGGCCCAAGCTCTTCCCATTGGGATATGCTGCTTCTCATTTTTTGAAGGACTCTCTCATCAGACCACCAATCTGCATGTGAAATCAAGCAATCAGTGCTGTTTACTGTGCCCTGTGTGCAGAGCAGTGTACTGTTTGGGAAAGTACGATATAATAGAGTTGACAGACACTATCCCTACCCACACGGAGTGTAATCTACAGGGGGAGGCCAAACCTGGGAGTCAGGTCATGGATTCCAACCCCAGCTCTACCACTTGAGCAAGTCACTTAGCTTCTCTGTGCCTCAGATACCTCATCTGTAAAATGGGGATTAAGACTGTGAGCCCCATGTAGGACAAGGGACTGTGTCCAACCCGATTTGCTTGCATCCACCCCAGCCCTTAGTACAGTGCTTGGCACATAGTAAGTGCTTAACAAATACTATTATTACTATTATTTAAATGAACTATAGATAGCAGACTAAGTGATGTGGAGCTGGGGTATCAAAGTGCTTAAGGGATACACACAGTCGAGTGCACAGTTATTGCACAAGGGATTGTAGTTAGGGAAATAATGGGGGTTTAACTGGGGAAGACCTCTTAGAGATGTTTTTATGAGGGTTTTGAAGGTGAGGACAGTGGTGGACTGTTAGATCTTAAAGCTAGTAGTACTAGTATTTATTAAGCGCTTACTGTGTGCAGAGCACTTTAGTAAGCACTGGGAGAAAAAAAATGAATGGGAATTATGATTCCACATAAACTGCAGAGGGCAAGGCCCCCGGGGATAGTCTATTTGTGGGAACCAGGCTCAAATAATACGTTTGGGGGTGGGGAGGAAGGGCTCAAATCATTTCTAACCAAAGCAACTCCCCTCCACCAGCATTCTTAGTTCTCCTATTTCATCTATCAATTGAATTTAAATCGATCAATAGCATTTATTAAGCCCTTACTACGGGCAGAACAGCAGATTAAGGGCTCCGGAGAGCTCAACAGAATTAGCAGACACATTCTCTGTCCAAAATGAGCTTACAGTGAAGAGGGGGAGACTGCCCTTGTAGTGTTGGACAGTATGTGCCCACTTGGCAAAATCCAGGGACAGCACAGGACTCTGGGTCTCTGTGGATTTTACCTACAGCCTACCGGGAATAAGTTGCAAAGCTTCCATTAATCAATTACATTTGAGAGCTTACTGCGTACAGGACTAAGCTTTTTGACAGAACAATATAACAGAATTGGTAGACACATTTCCTTCCATAATGAGTTTACAATCTGGAAGGCCAGAGAGACATTAAAATAAATTATGGATAAATCCCATGGGGTGAATAAAGGGTACAAAGCCGGATGCAAGGGTGAGACAGAAGGGAGAGTCAGGTAAGTGAGGGCACGGGGAAGGCCTCTTGGAGATGTGGTTTTAATAAGGGTTTGAAGGTTGGGATAGAGGTCATCTGTCAGATATGAAGGGGGAGGGAGTTCCAAACCAGTCGTGGGATGTGGGTGAGGGGCCAGAGGCGAGATCGACGTACAGCGAGAAGGTTGGTGTAAGAGGGTTGGAGTGCTGGGCTGTAGTAAATCAACAAGGTAAGAGGAAGGGGCAGAGTGATTGGGTGTTTTCAGCGCATTCAATGGTAAAGCGTTTCTCTTTGATGCGGAGGTGGACAGGCAACCTCAAGTAACCTGCTTGCCCGGTGTCACTCCATAGCACTGTGCTGAACCTGATGTGTGGTTAATTACCCGTCATGTGTGTTTCCAGTGCAGCCTTGGCACAAGGTTCCTAGATAATGACCTGCAGGACTTTCAGTCGCAGGCCATCCTCTTGGCCGTAAACCCACGCTGAAGCAAGTTGAAGGACTGCACACAAAACCCTAACAGTGGGGTCAGTGAGAGGCAGTTTCATCTGGTGGAAAGAACATGGGTCTGAGGGGCAGTGTTCCAGTCCCAGCTCTGCAATGTACTTGCTGTGATCTTAAGCAAGTCACCTAATCTTTTGCCTCAGTTTCCTTTTACCATGTTGATAAAATATCTGTTCTCCTCTTACATGGTGAGCTTTAAGTGAGACAGGTAATATGACCGATCTGATTACCTTGTATCTACCTCAGCACTCAGCAGGTAGTTCTTTACTTAATAAGAGAGGCAGCGTGGCTTAGTGGAAAGAGCACGGGCTTGGGAGCCAGAGGTCATGGGCTCTAATCCCAGCTCCGCCACTTGTCAGCTGAATGATTTTGGGCAAGTCACTTAACTTCTCTGGGCCTCAGTTCCCTCATCTGTAAAATGGGGATTAAGACTGAGCCTCACGTGGGACAACCAGATTACCTTGTATCTACCCCAGCGCTTAGAAGAGTGCTTGGCACATAGTAAGAGCTTAACAAATACCAACATTATTAATACCACAATAACAATTGTGGTATTTAAGTGGTTACTATGTGCCAAGCACTGTACTAAGTGCAGATAAGATAGCCAGGTCCCACATGGGGCTAAATAGTAGGGAGAGCATTCCAGATCTGCCACTATTGTGCTGTGTGACTTCGGGTGAGTCACTTAACTTGTGTCTCAGTTACCTCACCTGTAAAATGGGGAGTAAGACTGTGAGCCCTTCATTGGACATATTCTGGGTCCAACACATATTCTGGGTCCAACCTGATTAGCTTGTTTCTACCCCAGTGTGTTTTACAGTGCCTGCTACATAGTAATTATGGAGCCAAAGTCCCTGAAGTGGAACTGCTTCCACAAACCTTTTGGGTGTCTCTGGCTGGTTCACATCAAGTTAACTGGCAGGGAGGACCTAGCCCTTGAGTCACAACTTACTTGACCATTCTTATAATGGTATCTGTTAAGTGCTTACTCTGCTTACACTATTCTAAGCATTGGGGTAGATATAAGGTAATCAGGTGGGAGACAGTCCCTGTGCGGTGGGGTTCATTCATTCAATCATTTATTGAGTACTTACTGTGGGCACAGCACTGTACTAAGCACTTGGGAGAGTACAATATAACGACACATTGCCTGCCCAAAAGGAGCTCACAGTCTAGAGAGGGAGCCAGATATTTATATAAATTTCATTGGTATAGTATTTTAATAATAATGATGATGGCATTTGTTAAGCGCTTACTGTGTGCCAAGCCCTGTTCTAAGGGCTGGGGTGGATACAAGGTAACCAGGTTGTTCCATACGGGGTTCAGTCTCAATCCCCATTTTACAGATGAGGTAACTGAGGCACCGAGAAGTTAAGTGACTTGCCCCAAGTCACAAGCTGACAAGTGGCAGAGCCGGGATTAGAACCCATTACCTCTGACTCCCAAACCCAGGCTCTTTCCATGGTGCCACGCTTTCAACCCACACAATTAAGCAGTGTGGCCTAGTGAGAGAACACGGGCATCTACCATTAATTAACTAAAGAAAGTGGGTAGGACTAGAATGCTGGAATCCATTTCCTTAGGACTTTGGGGAAACTGGGTATGAGTCACATAATAATAACAGAATTTACTTGTTGAGCACTTACTATGTGTCAGGCACTGTACTAAGCACTAGGATAGACACAAGATAATTGGGTTGGTCTTAGTTCTTGTCTCACATGGGGCTGTCTTAATTCCCATTTTACAGATGAAGGAACTGAAGCCCAGAGAAGTGAACTGACTTTCCCAAGGTCACATGGGAAAACATGGCAGAAAATGTAAATAACTGAAGGCTGAAGATTGGAAGGGGTGTCTGGAAAGGAGTGAGCTGGTTATAATTCTGCCCAGCTGGCAGGTTTTCAAAAATAACTGCAAGGACAGGCACTTTACTCCACAGGGCGAAAAGCGGTGAATGCCCCACAGCCTTACCCATTCCACATCTGATAAGACCTGAGGGTTTTTGATCAGGACTGAGATGTTTCTGTTTAATGTTGTACTGTATTCTCCCAAGTGCTTCCTACAGTACTCTGCACACAGTTTACTGCTCAATAAATACAATTGAATGAAAGATAATAATAATAATGATAATAATGTTGGCATTTGTTAAGCGCTTACTATGTGCAGAGCACTGTTCTAAGCGCTGGGGCAGACACAGGGGAATCAGGTTGTCCCACGTGGGGCTCACAGTCTTCATCCTCATTTTACAGATGAGGTAACTGAGGCACAGAGAAGTTAAGTGACTGGCCCACAGTCACACAGCTGACAGGTGGCAGAGCTGGGATTCGAACTCATGAGCTCTGACTCCAAAACTCAGGCTCTTTCCACTGAGCCACAAATTCATGGTTTTCTATTGGTGGAGTGAAGCCTTTCCCTTCCCCACCCAAATACCCACATTAAAATTCTGACCTTCTCTCTCTCCCAACCTCCAGTGAAAAGCAGGCACTGTCTGTAAGTCTAAATGAAGTCTATCACTTTACTGGGATGTCAGATGTTGCTTTTTGAGGCGGTTTGGTATTTCAGACGTAAATGTCACAATTCCCTTGAGGCAAGAGCATTCAGAGATGAACGCACACTGTACAAACCCCACCTAGCTTTCCCGAATCTTACATTTACTGAAGATTCATATGAGGGAGTTCTGTTCAAGATCCTAAGAAAATTTAGCAGTCATGAGGAAATAACAGAAAGGAATGGTGAGCTTAAAAATATCCCTCACTTCGGGGTTGAAGCATCTGAATTTTATTTCTAACAAACACCACTCTGTGCTCGACTCACAGACTTTATTTACATTTGTCTACAGCATTAGTTCTTCACGAAATGAACTAGTACAGTTTAGTTAAACCAATGAAACCAATCAGAAGTCTTTGTGATGTACTATTTGCAAAATTTATAAACTCGCACCTAAGTACAGCAAAAGTAGTAAGTTCACAAAGCGCAAGAATAAACCAAGGGAAACATGTAGCATCTAGTAGAGTATCAAATCCCCACAATTTAGAATGTAGACTTTGAAGAAGTCGAGGCACAGTTACAAGAGACTAAATGTTCTTGTGCAAGCTATACTACATCTAAGCAAAGAAAATCAGACATAAAAAATTGCAGATGTTTAGTTTTCTGCAGAAGGATTATCAAAGTATTTCTACTTAAATTGTTTTGGTCATGTTTTATATCGCTCCAGAAAATTAAAAGCATTTACTTTATTCAAATAAAGAATTGCATTTCCATCAACGTGAATTAGCTCCGTTTGTCTTTTTTAAATTAACGTTTAAAACCTTTCTTATTCAAATTGCTGCAGTTTGACTAAAAAAAAAAACTAAAAAAAAAAAACAACCATCCAATCTACAAAAAAGCAATGGTTGATTTCCCTTTATACTTACCTTGTGCTGCCACTGAAGATACTGTTAAGAGAAACCCTTTTTAAAAACCCAATAGACTAAACGGAGCTCAAACAACCAATTTTTGGGGGGCGGAAAAAAAAAAATCAAAAAAATTCCTAAAAAGCACTTTAAGCCATAAGCATATGCAAATGTAAAGGGGACACAAAGAAACATTCACTTGAACCTCAGGAGGACACTCCATGCAGAGTATCTGATCAGGGCTCCATGCTTTGCAAATTTCCCCTGAAGCTGTTGGCCAGCAGATAGGAGGCCATTCCTCCTAAATTTGCTTGGTTGCAGTTAGGCAGCAAGGACACTTTGGTTTTAGCCAGAAGCATCCCACTCAGAGACTAATATAATTCACGTATGGGCACTCAAGTTGTCACCTTATCAAGAGTCAGTTGCCACTCCCATATGTAAGCAATGGGAAATTTGGTTCCCTCCCCCAACACCCTCCACCATAATGGAGAATTAATGGAAAAGAGATGAACCTTGTTGAGCTAATTTGCCCTCTGCACCCCAATATCAACTAAGGGAGAAAGGGAGAGATATTCCTGTCCCTTAGAAATTGGAACAAAGCTTATATACTGTTCTGTTAGGTGATAATTTTTTTTTTTTTTTTTTTTAAGTTAGCTCCCTCTCCATTAAAGAAAAAGAATAGACTCCAGACACTCCTCAGTAAAGAGTTTCAGAACAGAGTATCCTGTTTCTGAGCAGCTATGGAACTGATGCTATGAAGGATAACGCTGGCAGCGTGACCCTCATAATGGTAAAGGGAAATAGGCTGCTTGGTCTTTAGTAAGCTCATGAGGGGTCACCAGTGATTCTGGCCCATTCTTTGGCAGCAAGTTCAAGCTAGGACAGTCAGAGGTGACTTTGTTGACTGGAGTTCCCCCCCATTCAACTACTCACTTCCCAAAAGATACATGCTGAAAAGGGGAAAAAATGTGGTCATACTTCAAAATGAAATTTGTCGGTAAACCAGAAACAGACAGAACAAATATTTTCATTAATGAAACAAACATAACTATTCTGGGCATCTTATGGCTTAAAATGCACTGTACTTTTACTTTCAGGAATGAACATAGCTGCAGTTTCTCAGAAAGCAACAATAGACATGCATTTCTTTTAGCAGATTTAGCACTTCTGACCAAGACACCAATTTCTTAAAAATATGCTTCATGCACTATATTGGAATATTTTTTTAAAGTGTGAATTTTAATGCATTATTTCTTTTTAGAACTTGAACGGGAACCAGAATGGGATGATCCAGAAGATGACCTGCGGCGCCTGAAAGATAAAAATGGAGAAAGCATGCACACTAGTAAGTTGCAGCTAACTTCAGGCATTCACTCACAAGACTAGTGGCATTAAACAAATAGCCTTATGACTCATAACAAAAGGCATTCTAACTTGAAGTACATACACCGTCTGGACCTCGAACTTTCGATTACAGTTCAGTTCCAATACAATTTTACAGTCAGAACCTATTTACTAATTTGAGAATATTTTTCCACTTCAAAATAGAGCTAACTCTTGATTATTCAGGATGATGGTGAAAAAGCCTCAGAATAGATTAGCAAAAACACAGATAATGTATCATTTAGAAGCACTACTAGGAAGAACAGCGTGACAGGGTAACTAGGAAATATTCAACCTGGTCCTCTAAAAAAAAGACCACAGAGGCCACTGCTGACAGGACAGTGTGACAGGCATGCAGAGATGTGACAAACATAAACGATAGATATGCATCTTCACTTAAGTCAAGATGACTGGTTGGAAGGTCATCCGCCAAGAGTTATCAAAGGTTCGATGCCAACCTGGGACAAATGGTTATCCAATGGGGTCCCCTTAGTCCACCTTAGTTCCCTTGCTGTTCCACGTTTCCATCGAGGACTGGATATGGAATATACTGCTGACTAAACCAACGAAATAACTTGGCTCAAAACAGTCACGGATGACTGGTAGGTACAGCAGAGTTGGAAAAATGGTCAGAAGCAAAAATAATCGAGCTCAGCATGATAGAGCACAGTGGTCCTTCAATGGATAAAATCCAAATTCATTCATTCGATCGTATTTGAGCGCTTACTGTATGCAGAGCACTGTATTCAGCGCTTGGATTGTACATAGTTGAGAAGATAAAGATGTCTGGCCAAGCTAAGGTTGTTGCAAGAAGTTGGCATGGTAATCAGCTAACAAACTACTATTAGAAAACAGTATCTAATTTGAGGCTCCACAATTAAAGATGGTTGTAGAAAATTTGAAAAGGTTTCAGCTGCTAGCTGTAACAATGGCTAGTTTGGACTAAACCCAATGAAGACCTGGATATTTAGCCTAGAAAAGGCTGAGGTAACTTAAACCTTTCCAAGTTTATGAAAGGATATTATACAGTATTAAGTTCCTCACCTCTCCTGAGGACAGAGCAAGAGGAAATGGGTTCAACTGAAAGATGAGGGATCAGGTTAAATTCCTAAGATTGAAAATTTTTCCATCAGTTCCCTGAGGAGAGAGGTCATGGCTTACTCTCCCTAAGTGCCTAGTTTAGTTCTCTTTTCCTAGTAGGCATTTTAAAACCATGGACAATAAAGATAGGCTGTATTCAAATAAATACATCACTGGGGTATGTTGTGTAATTCCAAGAGTATTTTATGAATAGATTTGAGAAGCACTCAATAGATACTATTTTTTTTTTTAGCTCTGGCTCTACCCAGAGGCTTCGAGACAGACCTGAGAGCTAAGATCTCTTGAAACCCTATAATTGGTACAACATCTGTTTAAAATCACTTACACTTGTAAGTGTAGAAATCTGCATCGGTGTGCATTACATCCTGTTGAAACCTGCCACAGAAAAGAGTCTTTTGCCCAAAGTCAAGGGCTTCAACGGGGGGGGATTTCTCTATTCCCTGCCTGCCACCTTCAATGATGCAGTTTACTAGACAACTGCCGTAAACCATGGACTAAACCTAAATCTGCAGTAGTAACAGCCTGACAGGGGCCTGGCCTGCTGTGCAAATCCCAAGCCCACAAGGCCTGGCTGGACTAACAGAGCCAAAATCAGAAAAATCCAGGTTCCCGTCTAATTCCATCCCAGGCCATTCCATTTTGGGCTGGGAGAGAGAGGCCACGTAGAAGAGCCCAAGGTCCAATAAACGTCATTGCTCCCCGGCTGCTTCGACTTGGTCCCAGATGCATACTGAACGTCATCTAGCCAGGAATGGCACATTTAGAGGGACCAATGGCCCAAGCCCAAGAACCGGCTGCCCAGGAGAGTAATTTAATGGAGATGAAACCCTGAATGGCCTATCTCTGGCCTAATCCCAGCTTCCTCCACTGTTCCCTAAAGTCCAGAGCGGTGAATTAAAGGAGCTGAGGCATCTCACCCATCCTCTCCTCATATGATAAACGGAAAGGATGCCACCATGCCATAGTTTAGGGACCACTGTTTCAAGAAATCCATAGAGGGTCGAATTTATTTGCTATTGTGCAAAGACTAAAGTTATGCTCAGAAAGCAGGACGTGAAAATTAGTGGGCTTCTTCTCTCTTCCTCTCCCTAATAATCACATGTAAGGTGTGGACAGTGAAATGGACAAACAGGCAAGAAAAGCAACAGGAAGCAGAAGCAAAGGACCCAGAATAACCGAGAGTCAGCTGTAATAATAATGAAGCATAATGCCTCACAAAGAATATAAATGGCATGCTCAAAATTGGATTGACACCAAGAGCTGACCTTTCTCAAGAAATACCAAAATTAGAGAATAGAATTGCACAGCCTTTAAAACATAATTTTCATTATTATTAATAATAATATTAGAAAAACGGGAAGGGTGCATGGGGAAACGACACTCGGTGTGTGGGTGTTGAAACAAAGTGATTCAACCCTTCCCCAGATCTGTAGTCAATACATTTATAAAAACTTAAAATATACACCCATTCTTATTTCTACAGAAACCCAAACCTTTCGGGTGACCGTGATCTTGTTCGTCTTTTTTTGCGATCACCAGGGGAAGAAGATCTAGAATGACTTCGTTTTCTGGCTCTCTCTGGAGAAGATGATGAACGCGAACTTGAATAAGATCTTTTTCTTGGGGAGGAAGACCCCCTGTGGGACCTGGAGCTGGATCTTTATTGATTGAGAAATAAATCAAATATTTAATCAAATGACATAAAAAGGGTAGTTTATTTAGCTTTTTGATCCAAGAATGTTCAAAAAGTATGTAAGACTTAAGTCTTACAAGATAAATTTTTAAAAATATAATAATACTTACAGCTTACTCAAACAGAAGTCATCTGGTTCAACCATGAAAATACTCAATTTCACGTAATATACTTAAAATTTGGGTATTGTATTTTTTCTACTGATTTTTAAAATGTGCATTTCATATTATGAGAGGATTTCGAATTTACCTTTTCCTTTAGCTAATATTCCTCCTTTCAATTTCTATTAAAAATGAAATGACGAGGAGGGAAGCAGGGAAAAAATGGAAAGTACAAATAAATACTACTAGGGAACAGGACGATTGTACATTTCCATATCATCATGATTTTTCAAACACCCTAAGAGCAACCAAAAAACAAAAGCCTGACAGTTGAAACCCCAATATAACAAATAGAATAACAACTTCAATATACCATGAGGAAATGAAGGGAAGAGGACAAGGGCCATATATAACAAGCTTTTGGGGGATTTGATAAACTCATATTATATCAAGGTTTCACTTGTGCTTCCCAGGGCTAATAGATTTCATAAACTCATAGGGAGAAAAAAACGGGAACGAAGAGGCAAGGAATGACAGAAAATATATTGCTTACATAATAGCTAAATTTCATTTCAAAAATATAAAAACACTTTGCAAAATCATTCTTCCATGAACGTCCACTAACAATTACTTTTACATAGTGACATTCAAATGATTCTGTTAGAACAGAAAGTCCAAGTTTTTAAAAACTGCAGTTTTATTTTTTCATTCCTCACTCGCATAGTATGGCTGACGCAATTCAGCTCAAACTTCCCAAAAAATTCACCTTTGGGCTGTGACCAAGCATAGAAAGCCCAAAAGGAGAATTCTTTGGAAAGTTATGAGCAAGCAAAAAAACAGGGGAAGTTGCTCTGTAACTTTAACAGTACTTGCTACTTGAATGCAACTTTAGGGATTCTTCATCACCATGCTAACCTAAAAAGATACTGACAAAAGGACTTTCGAACTGTAACACTTGAGCAAGGAGAATACCACATCATTCAAAAACAAGAGACTTGATTTTGAATGATTTAACTTCACAGGTCTTCAATTCAGTCTTCTCTTCTTACTGCAGTAAATAGTTTTCAACGTACTCTAAGAAATACTACTGGTTAGGCAGTAATGCCCATTTGAACAATTACTGCATTCAAAAGTCTAGACTACATTTCAATTTGGGCACCGCTGCACAAATACTAATTTCAACAGTTCTCAAAAAACCTTAGGTGTTTTTGTGAGTTAGGGAGGCTCAAGCTATTTAAACAGTTGAAAAGACAAAACAGACAGTTTTAGTACTTTAGGTACTAGTTACCACAAATTTCCCATACGATAAAGGACCTCGTACACTGTTTACAAACGATCAACTCTCATTAAGCTACGCAGGATGGACAAAAAAATGAGTTTATAATTTGAACACTCTTAAGCTCTTTCTGGACCAGCTATCTTGCATGAATTCTTCCTCCAAAAAACAGTGAATTAAAGTATCGAACAGTTCTAGTAGAATTTTCGATTCAATCTCTGTAGTGCAGAGGCGCCTTCTGGCCTAAACTGTGTCATGGGATGACTTGGGACAGTTAATAAGGCCAAATCCAAACATCATCTTTGAATAGCTAAGATTTGGGACTGGAATTGGCCACACGACCTATCTTGCTTTCACCCAAAACAGTCTTGCATGTTCCAAGTTAAAGCTGCTGTTTAAATTTAATCAGGGGAACTCCGTGCCACATTGAAAGCAATGGTAACATTTTGGGATGAGAAAATTAAGCTCGGGCAAGAGTAGTAGTTTTAGAATGCTAAAATAAATTTGACAAGGGGCAAAAAAAAAAAAAAAAAAAAGCAGCAGCGCCCTCTGATGCCTTATATTTTCTCTCTCAGTAGAGAGAATGCTACCTCATTCACCTTGATTTCGACCCACGAGATCTCGAAAGTTCTCTGGAACTGGAACGAGATCTTGACCGGGAACTGGAAGAACTTCTTGTTCGGGACCTGCAACAACATGGAAGAATTTTTTTTCCAGTACCACCTGAATGACTTCACCACATATGAACAGTGCTGGAAGGAAACACATAAAAAATAAAACAGCACCTGGAAAATAATTTTTAAGGTTACCTTTCCCACAAGATCTGCAGCACATGTAATAACCCAAGGACGGTGTGTGGGAATGTGTGCGTGGGTGTGTGTACATGATATTCACCCATGACTGATGGTGAAGTTCACCATTAAGTGCACCCGTGGCTACCCAAAGACTACTGTGTCATCACAACAGGCTAATCATAAACTCTATGACAATTAAAAGACAGAATTACTTCCCAATAGTAATAAAAAACATTGAAAAACTGGTTAAATTTCAAGGACATGGTAGAAATTACAGGTATAATCCTCCATAAAGGTACAATACTGCTATCGTAGTATTTAACAGACCTTCAGAAAATGTGAATAACTGTTCTCCCGAAGAAAAAACTGAGTCATCTTGGGATGATACAGTATAAGAATAGGATTGTATTGTGCCCTTGTTTAATGAATTCCTTTTTTTGCTTGCCTTTCTAACCCCCCCCCAACCCGTCCCCTGTACTTCTTCTTTCTTACATGGGAAATGGAAGGAAAATTAAAATGAGATTTTCCATTGAAGCTAAAATAAATAAAGGCAGGAAGCCTCACAATTCAAACTGCTTTGTTATAGGTGATGACATTAAAATCACCAAGTGGAAATAAGAAATGCCAATTATCTACGTTTTAAAAAAGTGTAACACCCAAACCTCATAATTTGTACTTAAAATATGAATCACAGAAATCTAACGTTACAATTTCTAGACTGTAAATTCATTATGGACAGGAAATGTGTCTGCTAATTCTGTTGCATTGCACTCCAAGCATTTCATACAGTGCTCTGCAAACAGTAAGTGCTCAATACCATTGATTATTTTTAAGAGGTTTGTTTTTCAAGAATAACAGGCTTTTACTATAAAGAATCAGTCATTAACAAAACAGCACATCAATAAGATGGGTTTCCAACAAGGTAATTCATTAAGCTCACTGAAGTTTTCAGAGGAAAATATATTAATTTAAGGTGAGTTATTTTACTACAGTAAACTAAAATTATGATTTGAAATAAAAAAAAAATTTGAGACACTTTATCTTCCACTAAAAAGCACTCCAATAATTCAAAATTGATTTAAACAAAATTACTTGAAAGCTATATATTGGCAGTTATATGATTACATTCAGGTTTCAACAGAAAGAACTTCTGCACCAAACAGCAAATTTAAGATGGAGATTTTCCTTTACATTTTTAGCCTTCTTAAAATGAACTCAAGCCAAAACCTTATTATCTGAATGAAGCTTCCTTCTGTTTTGCTTGAAACTCAAAATGTATGCCTATTAAGAAGATATTACCACAAAATATTGTACCTGGAAATGATAAAAGTCATGTGATAAATACATCAGAAAAAATATGCATCAAAACTATGTCAAAATGCGGTAGTTGCCACTTTAGGTTTTAGTGACACATTTAATACAGCCATGCAGAAAAGGACAAAAAGATTTACTAGACCATTCCACTTTTTAACCTGCCCTATCTCCCTTGAATCAGTACCCAGGTAAATAGTAATCATATTTATAATAATGATACATGGAAAACATTGTATTAAGTGCTAGGACAGAGCAGTTAGGTCAGACACAGTCCCTGCCCCACATGGAGCTCACAATAGAGAAGCAGCGTGGCTCAGTGGAAAGAGCACGGGCTTTGGAGTCAGGGCTCATGAGTTCGAATCCCAGCTCTGCCACTTGTCGGCTGTGTGACTGTGGGCAAGTCACTTAACTTCTCTGTGCCTCAGTTCCCTCATCTGTAAAATGGGGGTGAAGACTGTGAGCCCCACGTGGGACAACCTGATTTCCCTGTGTCTACCCCAGCGCTTAGAACAGTGCTCGGCACATAGTAAGCGCTTAACAAATACCAACATTATTAATTTAGGGGGAAGGTATACTGGAATGAAATCCCCTTATAGAGAAGGAAATGAAGTCACAGAAGTGACTTGCCCAAAGTTACCACAATGGACTAGTGGCAGGCTCTTGACCTCCAGACCCATGCTCTTTTTAGGGCACACTGATTCTAGAAAACTGTCAATAGCTTTTCATTTCACCCAGGAAAATAATGGTGATAACTGTGATATCTGTTAAGCGCTTACTGTGAGTGTTCTAAGTGCTGGGGGGAAGATACAAGATAAATCAGGTTAGATTTGATCCCTCTCCCATACGGTGCTCACAGTCCATGTCTAACAATCATTTATTACTGGCCCCAGACAGGCAAACTTAAGATCTGTGGAGTTGATTCAAGACACTCTCGTATGTCTCAGCAACTTATATTCAAGAACACTAGAAAAACTTTTGGAACGTTAAACAAAATGCTTAAAGAGCAAGGACAATCTCTTCTGGAAAAAAATTCCCCAAATTGTACCTGGATTAAACAAGAAAGCCAACTTTAAATAGCAATAGTGGAAAAAATAGCTGATAGTCTGCCCAAATAACTTCACTAAATCACCTAGTGAAAAAACATGATGTGTCTTAAAAGGCAAATAAATATATTTTCAAATAGGCTGCATTTTGAAACTTAAAATTACATTTAATGTTCCTATTTTTCTCCAGATGCAAAATTCTGGAGGGAGAAGACCAAATTAGGAAAAATGAGGATTTGAAATCTTCCCACTTGAGGCTCTTTTTAATTCTGTGGAAAACCTTTAGGGTGTTACGTACTCACAGTAACAGCAGAAGAAATAAAATAAAAGTAGACAAATGCATGTTCTCAAAGAAATTTGTTATAGTAGAAATAAGAAATCTTCAAGGAAATTGAAACCTTAATTCAATCAAGAAAAAAACAAAAATTTGTAAATAAAGAAGTTAGATACTGACATTTTGCCTGGTGTTACCCTTGACCTGTACCCGTTTACCTGGACCTAGACCTTGAGCTTGAGTGGGAAGATGAGCGAGATGAAGATCGTGAATGGGACGATCGAGATTTGGACCGACTGCGCCTGTTGGATTTCTTTTTGTTACCATCTTCCTCTTCACTGGCATCGAGATTATATTTTGAGAGGTCAGCATCATCTTCATCTTCATCCTAATTCAAAATGTAAAGAAACAATTATGCTCCAGGCACCTGAGAATTACCACCTGCCCCCTACCTCGCCTTGCTACTCTCCTACTTACAACTGCGCACTTCGCCCCTCTAATGCTAACCTTCTCGCTGTACCTCGATCTCATCTATCTCACTGTTGGCTCCTTGCCGACATCTTCCCTCCTCAAATCTCAATGACAGTTACTCTCCCCTCACATTCAAAGACCTATTGAAGGTACAGCTCCTCCAAGAGGCCTTCCCTCATTAAGCCCTCCTTTCCTCTTCTCCCATTCCCTTCTGCATCGCCCTGACTTGCTGTCTGTATTCATTCCCCCGCCCAGGCCACATGTACATCTGTAATTTTATTTATTTAGCATCTATCTCCCCCTCTAGACTCCAAGCTTATTGTGCACAGGGAATGTGTCTTTATTGCTCTCTCCCAATTGCTTAATACCGTCCTCTGTACACAGTAAGGGCTCACTAAATTTGACAAAATGAATAAATATTACTGTAAAGTGAAGAAAATTTAGAAAGAAATATTGCGGCTTACAAATATTATTTTCACTCTGAGCAATGACGCCTGAACTTAAAAACAACATACAAAAGGAGAAAATAAGACTTGCCCAAGATTACCTCATCTAATTTATATTTAGAAAGATCTTCATCCTCATCCTCTTCTTCACCTTCTGATTCTTTATCTTCCACTTCTTTTAAGATAGATGCAGGTCCAACTGCTTTCCCTCTGTACTTTTTCTTTTTGCGACCAAACTACAGAGAAAATTCAATGTGTAAGAATTTTACTATTTCTTTGTATTTTAAATAAGTGAAGTACATAATTTATTCTGATTTTCAGTCTGAAAGTATGGACACTATGCTTTCTGCCTAAGTGCCTTAAACACAGTAAGGAACAAAAGTCAAGCCATAATGTCAAAGTAAAATAAACCGGATGTTTGTGCATAGGTTTATAAAAACCTGCTTTCCCCTGCCAGAATCAAACAAGATTCCACCAGTAATAAATGAAACTAACCTAGTTAGTCTACCTCTGCAATACTTAGAATACCGAGCAAATTGGGGCCGTGGTTGGGGCTGTGGATTCCAAACTACAACGAGCCTGAAATTCTTCTGCTCCTCTAGCCATAGCACCCTACTGATGGTTGTTTTGGTCTTCATGTTGCCTTAGTGTTTTGTATCATCTCTTCCTAGGCGCCTGGCTGATGTCTGTGTGTCTTTTTTTTTTTTTTTGAGGGATCCCCTCCCCCAAGCCTCTGACGGAAAGAGATGGTGTCTAATTCCCTCTTGTGTACTCTTTGCTGGACACTTGATAGAATGTACTGTGTGCACATAGTAAACAAGCAAAACTATTACTACTATTATTAAAAAAGCAAGATGAGAAGTAAGCCTTCTGTGGTAATCGGTATCAGTCAGATCTTTATTATAAATTCTTCCAGTTTTGGCCATAGCATTTAAAAGAAATGGATTGAATTCAGAGGAATTCAGCAAAAAGGACTAAAGGGTTGGAAAGATAAGTCCTTATGTGAGAAGGTTGCAATGAGTTATCTAAGGAAATGAAGGCCAAGAATGACTTAATGAACGACTTACAGAATGAATTACAAGCGAGGTTTGTAATAGGAAGTAGTTGTAATACTTAAGGATTTTGACCTGCTATTCTACAAGTCTGCTGAGGGCCAAATAAGAGAAAGTGGGTTAAAAAGAAAGGACTTGGACACTTGACTCTCAGGATAACACACACTGGAATACGCTATCCAAAAAACCTTTGGAGCACAGTTATCTCTGAATATCTTTTAGAAATACAGAGATACCATATGTCCACGGTTCAATCAGGGGGACAAGATTCTCTTTTAATGGCTCTTTCACTTCCAGGAATGATTTGCCAAGAGGGACTCCAAGGGCCACAGAAAATTAAAAATGCCTCCAAATTAACGATGCCAACTGAGAAAAGCCTGCTCTGTAAGTCTTCAAGTCTGACTTGCATTATATATATATATATACATATATATATATATATACACACACACATGTTACACACACACACATACATACATACAAATATACAAATATTCCTGTTCAGGAATTGGTGTGGCGAGAGAGACTGGAGAAAGTCTGAGTTTTATTCAAAATGCATTCCACGAGGCGAATTGAATTATTTGATTATTTTAGACCCACTGAATTGAACTTTTTGACTAATTAATGATATCAGAGCTTCCCTATCTGGAAGATTATACTTAAGTGTTACTTGCACATGGCAAAACACCCAGGTCCCATCCAGGAGGAATTCACTTATGGTTTGTTCGTGGTGAGGTGGCTAGTTCCCACTCATGAGTACTGTATAGATATGGGGGGAGAAGGGGAAGACACATGCACATGTATATATAGACAGATGGATATTGTTGCCAATTTCTACTGTGGAGGTTGAATATATGTGAGTGTACATATATATTCTTTTGTAGTATGTCAAAGAGCTCTTCTGTTTGATGATGATGCTGTTGATGGGGACAACAATTCTTTTCTTGCAATGATAAAATGAACAAAATGCATAAGGCTACTCTGAACCAGCCTCATTGTTTCTTGGTTCCCTGCTACGACTGACAACCACATCTCAGGATTTTTAAGTTGTAGGGGCAAGAAAATATTTGCAAGACCACCCAGAAAGGTAGCACAGGATTCGGTAGTGACAGGGGCATGGAATCTGAAGTGTTATCCTAGAGCATTATAAAGCAGAAACACGACTGGGCTGAACTCATATCCATACCTGACAAATGGGGCCTGGTTTGTCAGTGACTGCCGAACATCATTCTAATGCATAATATTGTGCTTTCGGGGTATGGAATTAAATTTACCTCATCATATTCTCCATCAGATTCTTCACGTTCTATATACTCCACATTTTCTCTTTCATTAAAACCTCCACCATATCCTAAGAGAAAAAACATAAATTACTGTTTGCATTTATGTAAGTGCTTAATAAATACCATTATTATTATCATTATATTTATATGGACATAAAACTCATCCTCCCTCCTAAACCTTCTTCTCCAACTTTCTCCATCACTGCTGGCACACCACAATCATGGCAGTTATCCTTTACTCGTCTCTTTTTCAACTCAGTCACTTCTGCAGAACATCTCTACAATTTGTCCCTTCCTTTTCATCCAAAGCGCCACAATGCTGGTCCAAGCACTTAGCCAAATCCCAACTCCAATACTACAAGTTTCCTCACTGGCCTCCAGGCCTCTCAGCCCTTTCCAACCCACAATTTGCTGATTGGATCACTTTTCTAAACCATCATTTTTGTACGTGTCTCCCCACTCTTCAAAAACCTCCAGTGACGGCCAGTTCCTTTCCACAAACAAAAACTGACCACTGGCTTTCTGGCACTCAACCAGCTCTCACACCACAAGTTATCCTTGCTCCTCCCCCACTACAATCCAGCTTGTCCACTTCACTCCTCTCAAAGCAACATCTTCACTGTACAGCTTGTTCTCATTTCTCTCGCCATGGACTTCTTGGTCACACCATCCCTTTTGCCTGAAACTCATACCTCTTCATATCCTCTCCCTGTCTGCAATGATCTTTTAAATCCTAACTCCTCCAGAAAGCCTTCCCTGTTTAATCTACCACGCCACCCCTTTTTCTTCTGTACTCCCTCCCTTCCAGCAGCCTTCTGTACATTTAAACTACACTGCTTATACTTAACTGCAATTTGAGAGTTTACCTTCTCGGCTAGACTGTAAACTCCTTGAAATGAGGGATAGAGTCCACTAACTATATTGTACACTCCCACCAAGGCTTAATATAACGCTCTACATAGAGTGGGCAGTAAATTTAACTGAGTGACCTAACATTGAATAACTTTAGATAAGAACTATTAAAACAGGAAAAATAAAAAAGGAAACTGTGCTTTTAAAAAAATGACACTAAACAGTGATTCTATTTCCACTAAGGATTCATTAACGAGGAGAATTTTAGATTAACCAGGCCAGGGGTCCCAAAGGGGCTAAATCACACCCCAAATTGTCTGAGTTAAATTTTCAGATTTAACTGACTCCCTGAAAACATAAAACTCACTGATTTCTCCAAGTGAGCCTATTTAGGCACTGACTCATATAGCGCTCTGCACATATTAAGCACTCAATAATTACCACTGATTGACATGCTATATCCACCTCCCCTTCTTCCTAGCTGTAAATCACCATTTATCTCCCTTTCTTGATTATAAACTCCTTGAGTACAGGGAGTCCACTAACCCCACCAGTGAGAAGAAGCAAGGCCTAGTGGCAAGAACATGAGCCTGGGAGTCAGAAGAACCTGGGTTCTAGTCGCAGCAGCTCTACTACTTGTCTGCTGTGTGATCTTGGGTAAGTCACTTCTCTGTGCCTCAGGAAGTAGGCGAGGGGTTGGAGGTGAGTTACGTTGGCATTAGCAGGGCCAAGGGAGCATGCTGGAATGTGGTAGGCAACCACTGAGTTGCAATTAATGGCAATGTATCAAGGAATCCCATATTTATACGGCACAATAAAACAAACTATAATACAGACTCGCACTGTAAAAATGAGAAACGAGTGGACGGCTAAAGAAATCATGCTGTCTTTAATCTAGTAATGCACGAGGCTCAACAAATATTGGCTTACTTCACCACACAAAATGGTCATTATCAAATCTTTTTTGTCCCGGTTTAGCTTCTTTTGTCTTCTTTCTGCTTTCTCCTGCAGTGCTTACTAACTACACAGTGCTGTGCATTGAGGAGGCAGCAGGGAGAAAATGCATTCATTGATCCCAGTAATGTATATTAACTGTTTTTTGTTTTTTAAAAAAATAAAATTAAATTGCCTCTTACCTGTCCTTTCTTCTAGTTTAGCATACTTTGGAGTATTGCACATGTTACACTCTGATCTCCGGGCCCAATTCACATTACTGCAACTAAAAGGGTGAAAAGTATCTAGTTAGCTGAATGTAGGGCATTACAAAAAACAGTTTTCTGTGAATAAAGTCTCTAGAAAATAAATCAAAGAGAATGTAAATTTCAGCCAGTGACAACATTGAACAAAGTAGACTCAAGCTTAATCTGCAAAAAGGAGATAATTGCACTGAATGAGAAATGAACTGAACCCCTGACGGTCCACCCTGCTTAGTATTTTGCTTCCAACACCACCATCAGAACATGCTTGCCGGGCCTTTTTATTACTCTTATAATTGATGATGACGATGATGGCATTTGTTAAGCTCTATACTATGTGCCAAGCACTGTACTGAGCACAAGATAATTAGATTGGATACAGTTTCAGTTCCATGTGGGGCTCACGGTTTAAGTGGGATGGAAACCTGGGTAATTCTACCTTGGCCCTCAAATAACCTGTAAGACACTTATTTATAAATTCAAATCCTTATTAAGCCCACTGCTAGGTCCGATCTCCACAAACAGTGGTATTTATTGAGTGCTTACTGTGTGCAGGACACTCTACTAAGTGCTTGGGAGATTACCACAGAGTTGGTAGGCTCGTTCCCCGCCCGTAATGAGCTTTAGGTCTTGAGGAACTTCCTGGGGTAACAAACTGCACATCCCTAAGGGGGTGGGGGAGTGTCATGGTTTGAGAGTGAATTTGGAGTGGTAAGGACACCCGTCCCATCCTCCCTGAGGTGACCAAGAGTTAAGGGGCAGGTCACAACCCAGGTCCTGTGACCTACCTCGGGTGAGTCTCCCTAACCAAAAGAGGTCGGACCAGCCAGTTCTGTTTGTTACCAACAGAAGCTTAAACTATTTCACCACCTTCATAGATTCTTAGGGCAAACATTTTTTTCCGTTTAACAATATTTCACCATTGTGTTTCTGTTAGCATGAAGTGTACTTGGCCATTGTGTTAAATATTCTTTCTTATTAAAACCCACCGAGGAAGCATTTCAAAGATTCTTTGCACCAAGCTGAAATTACAACTGAGCAAGACCCTTTCGACTAAATGGTCGCTCGTTTTCCCACGAGGATATCAGTTAATTCTTCCAAATTATATTTGTGACTCAAAGACTAAAGGCAGCCCTCAACTTTTCCATGTCTATCAGTTGCGAGAGTGCATACTTAGAAAACGAGCAAGTAGGTTGTTTTTTGATTACACATGCTGATGGAGAATGAAGACAGAGTTGTATATACATATATTAAAAAAAAAAACCCACATACGTTTTACACTGCCAGTCATTAGCACTAAACAGACCACGACTCTTTTCAGCAAGTGTTTTTCCTATTTCAGTTCCACCAGCTTTCATCATTTTGGCTTCAGTTGTTTTTTCTGAAAGGTGGAAGAAAAGGACACTGTATAAATTTGGAAAGATTCTCTGTGGATAGAACTAAGTCATCCGTTGCCTGAAATTTCCCCTGGAAGGTATTTACCTCTACCACAGCGATTACAGCTGGTTCTTCTAGCAAAGTTTACATTTCCACATCTGAAAAAAAAGGGAGAATTTATTTAAATATAATTGATATTTTTTAAAAAACCTCACGTAAGTGAATTCACGATCATACTTTTGCCTTCCAGTATGTCTACAGATTTGTGGTCGGTTTTCCAATCACCCCTTAATAAACCTGACAGCAGATGGGAACTGGGAAGCAGTGTTGATCTAGTAGAAAGAGCACAAGGCTGGGAGTCAAGGGACCTGGATTCTAAATTCCAGTTCTGCCACTTTCCTGCTGTGACCTGGGGCAAGTCACTTAACTTCTCTGTCCCTGAGTATCCTCCTGTGGAAAATGGGAATTCAATACCTGTTCTTCTCTCCCATTTTAGACTGTAAGCCCCATGTGGAACAATAACTGTGTCCAACCTGATTACCTTGTATGCACCCCAGCACTTAGTACAGTGCTGGGCACATAGTAAAGCACTTATATACCATCGTTAGTGACAAGTACTCTTTGCTCTGTTTTTTCAATCGTTAAAATGAGCTACCGTGAAGTTAAATGATTCACTACCACCATCTAAGTCACTGGAGAAATTTGTAAACAGCAACTGGTTCTCCTAACTCCCAATATTATCCAGAAGGCAATTACATTTTAATGAATGACAAAATGTTAATACAACGACCTAATCTTATAATAGTATTATCCTGTTTTGTGAGGATTCACATCAGTGGATTTCAGCATCAGCAAAATTGTAATGTATCAGCAATTCTGCTACTTCCTTGTTAATATTGACAATGGCATAATGAAGCAAGAGCAGATTAAATGGGTTTTCATTTTTCACTAATCAGTTGTGACGAAAGACAGCTGGTTTATGGTCTTGACCTGAATATATGTTGCAGTGAACGTTGACGAAAGCCCCAATTTGGTGACTTTCTACCCCACCAAGACAGGTCCACGCTATTAAAATCAGAATTCAATAGTTTCTCAAAATACAATAAATGAAGTTGAAAGTCTTTCACACACACATTCTCTTTACAGGACTCTAAAATACCCCTCTGAGAGAATAAATTGCTTTAAAAAATCTCCCTTTGGTTTTTAACTTGATATGATTTTCTCCAAGCCTCAAAGTGGCAGTGTTAACCAGAGGTCAAGAAAAGAAAAAAGTAACAGTAAGGAAAGAGGTTTGTATAATCGGTATGATTTGGGGATCACACAAAGACATTCACCAATATGCACTTATACTTTCAAAATCCATTTGCTTCATGGCGCCTCCAATCATTTTAAGAATACGAATTTTTTAAATAGGATGGAAAGGAAATGGAAGAAGTGAGATTCTCCTGTTTGTTACACAGAGAGGAAAGTTTTTCCAGGTTCTATTAGCAACAAGGCTTATTTTTTATATAAAAACTGAAAACAGAGACAGAAAACAATCTAGACTTAATCATTTCCTAAGTGTAATAGCCTATCTCCCTACATATTAAGAGGTGGTTACACCTTTTTAACTGAACTGCATGATCTATTAACTAAATAGAAATGCTAACTTAAAAACAGACCCCACAATTAACACCCGATATGTGTCATTTACTTTCAAAATTTAATCCCCCTGTCCCCATTTTACAATGTAGGAGAAAAATTGATCAATAATAATAATAATGTTGGTATTTGTTAAGCGCTTACTATGTGCCAAGCACTGTTCTAAGCGCTGGGGTAGACATAGGGGAATCAGGTTGTCCCACGTGGGGCTCACAGTCTTAATCCCCATTTTACAGATGAGGGAATTGAGGCACAGAGAAGTTAAGTGACTTGCCCACAGTCACACAGCCGACAAGTGGCAGAGCTGGGATTCGAACTCATGAGCCCTGACTCCAAAGCCCGTGCTCTTTCCACTGAGCCACGCTGCTTCTCCACTGAATTAAGATTTCAGTTGAAGATGTTGCTCTGTGACGACAGAATCGATTTTGAAAAAGATAAATAGAAGCACCGTGGAGAGACCAAATTTACAGATAGCCCCAGCATTTCTGTGGGCAGGGTACCTGTCAACCAGCTGTTGTATTATACTCTCCCAAACGCTTAGTACAGTCCTCCATAAGTACCATTGATTGAGTGATTTTTAGATACATCTGGATCCTAACTTCTAGTGGGGAGATTAGGAAAAAAAGTCAAAAAAAAAGCCATACGCTAAACCACAAAATCTTTAGTGAACCAATTGGTAGGTACTGGACAAATCATGAGCAGAGCACTATACTACAGTTTGGAGAGTATCTCTGCAGTAGACCTGCCCTCGGGGAGTTTACAATTTGGACCCTACATCCCTCCCCCTACTACAGAATTAGGGTCAGCAGACAAGATCTCTGCCCTCAAGGCTTTTGCAATCTGGTGGGGAAGAGGGAGAAAATATGGTGGTACTTAGGAGATAGGGACTCAAGCGCAAAGTTGACACCATAAGGAGGGAAATGGGAGTGGGAGGTGATAGTCAGGAAAGGCTTCCTGGAGGTGTGCCCAACCAAACAATGGTGTAAGTATTTAGCACTTACTTGGTGCCTTGTATCATATTAAGCATCTGGCTGGTTGTGGGAAGGGATCCTGTCTACCAACCCTGTTAAAATGGGATCTCCCAGAGCTGAGCACAGTAAACGCTCAAAAAATTGTCTGATGCAATAGGGCTCACCACAAGTTTATATCATCTGTTTCCTCTCTCCCAAATAAAACATCTGGCTGCTTTTAAGCTCGTTCTAGATTGTAAAGCTCGCTGTGGGCTGAGAACGTCTCCCCCAACTCTGTTGCTCATAGTGTCCCAAGCGCTTAGTACAGAGCTGTGCACCCAGTAAGCGTTCGACAATCCAATGATTGATTTGGGAGCTTCTCCCTGGGATGCTAACCTGGAGGAGAGCCTGAGTGAATGCTTTGAGAACTCTCTTCAATCTTTACAATTTGGACCCTACATCCCCTCCCCCATCACAGAATTAGAGTTAGTCGACAAGATCTCTGCCCTGGAGGCGTTTGTTTGCAATCTGGTGGGGAAGAGGGAGAAAATATGGTAGTGCTTAGGAGATGGGGACTCAGGTCAAAGTTGTCACAATAAGGAGGGAAATGGGAGTGGGAGATGATAGATTAGTCAGAAAAGGCTTCTTCAAGGAGAAGAATCCAATCGTATTGACTGAGCACTTACGGTGTGCAGAGCACTGTACTAAACACTTGGGAGAGTACAACAATAAATGGATACATTCCCTGCCCGCAACGAGCTCAGAGTCTAGAGGCGGGGAGACAGACATTAATATAAATACATAAATTACAGATATGTACATAAGTGCCCTGGGGCTGGGGGGTCGGGGGGAGAGCAAAGGGAGCAAGTCAGGGTGGCACAGAAGGGAGTGGCAGGTAAGGAAGGGGGAGGCAGCATGGCACAGCGGATAAAGTACAGGTCTGGGAGTCAGGTCATGGATTCTAATCTCAGCTCTTCCACGTGTCTGCTGTGAGAACCTGGGTAAGTCACTCTGCTTCTCTGTGAGTCAGTTTTCTCATCTGTAAAATAGGGATTGAGACTGTGAGCCACCCCACACGGGACAAGGACTGTGTCCAACCTGATTTGCTTGTAACCCCCTCAGCGCTTAGTACAGTACCTGGCACATAGTAAGTGCCTAACAAATACCATCATTATCAGTCGTTCATTCGCATTTACTAAGCACTTACTATGTGCAGAGCTTAGTGGGGGAAGGCTTCTTGGAAGAGATGTGCCTTCAATAAGACTGAGGAGGTGGGGGGGGGGGAGAGAGAGAGATTTGAGGATGTGTGTGGCTCAGTGGAAAGAGCACGGGCTTGGGAGGCAGAGGTCATGATTTCGAATCCCGGCTCTGCCACTTGTCAGCTGTGTGACTGTGGGCAAGTCACTTAACTTCTCTGTGCCTCAGTTACCTCATCTGTGAAATGGGGATTAACCGTGAGCCTCACGTGGG
Organism: Ornithorhynchus anatinus; assembly: GCF_004115215.2. NCBI lineage: Eukaryota > Metazoa > Chordata > Mammalia > Monotremata > Ornithorhynchidae > Ornithorhynchus > Ornithorhynchus anatinus. Next base: position 116,667,876 of record NC_041731.1, on the reverse strand, counting down.
ACAACCTGATTACCCTGTATCAACCTCAGGGCTTAGAACAGTGCTCTGCACATAGTAAGCGCTTAACAAATACGAACATTATTTATTATTTATTTATATGACAGGGTGGTGCGGCGACAAGACAACCTGGCCCTGGGGACCTTCAATGTGAGGCCAGAGAGCAAGAAGACCTCCTGTTCCCCATGAGGGAAGGGGCAGGAGGAGGGGCAGGGGCGGGAGAAGGGGCAGGGGCGGGAGAAGGGGCAGGGGCGGGAGAAGGGGCAGGGGAGGGAGAAGGGACAGGGGAGGGAGAAGGGACAGGGGAAGAAGAAGTAGCAAGGGCAGGGAATTAGGAGGAAAAGGAGCAGGGGAAGGAGGAGAAGGAGCAGGGGAAGAAGAAAGAGGAGCAGGGGAAGAAGGAGCAGGGGAAGGAGCAGGGGTTGGGGGGGGGGGGAAGGGGCAGGGGGAGAAGGGGGAGGGAGAGAAGGGGAAGGCGCAGGGGAAGGAGCAGGGGTGGGGGGGAGAAGGGGAATGGGCAGGGGGAGAAGGGGGAGGAGGAGAAGGGGAAGGGGGAGGAGGGGGAGAAGGGGCAAAGGGGGAGAAGGGGAAAAGGGGGAGGGGGAGAAGAGGAAGGAGGGGGAGAAGGGGAATGGGCAGGGGGAGAAGGGGGAGGAGGGGAAGGGGGAAGAGGGGGAGAAGGGGCAAAGGGAAAAGGGAGAGGGGCAGGGGAAAAGGGGACGGGAAAAAGAAGGAGAAGGGAGAAGAGAAAGAGCAGGGCAGAAGAAGAGAGAGGGTCGGTTTAATGCCAAGAGGCTGAGCTTGGGAGTGGGAGGTGTGCTCGAATGGCGGCCCCGTCACCTGTCCGCTGGCTGCCTCTGGGCAAGTGCCTGTGCGGGGCCTCTCTCCCTCCCTCCCTTCCTCCCTGGGCTCCCCAGGCTCCGTCCCTCGGCCCTAAAGCGGGTGCTGAGGGCGGAGGCCTGACGAGGGGCAGCTCCAACGCCTCGGGCCCCTCCGGCGCTTACAACGGCCCCGGCCCCGGACAAACACTGCCCAAGCTTAAACACAACAGCACCATTATCATTTCCTATCCTCACCATCACCCTCAATGATCACTATCATTATGTGACCAGCAGCGTGGCTCAGTGGAAAGAGCCCGGGCTTGGGAGTCAGAGGTCATGGGTTCTAGTCCCGGCTCCGCCACTTACCGGCTCTGTGACCTTGGGCAAGTCACTTCACTTCTCTGGGCCTCAGTTCCCTCCTCTGTAAAATGGGGATTAAGTCTGGGAGCCCCACGTGGGACAGTCTGATCACTTTGTATCTCAGCGCTTAGAACAGTGCTTGGCCTATCGTATGCGCTTAACAAATACCAACATTATTATTATTCTCTGGGCCTCAGTTCCCTCCTCTGTAAAATGGGGATTAAGTCTGGGAGCCCCACATGGGACAGCCTGATCACCTTATATCTCAGCACTTAGAACAGTGCTTGGCACATTGTAAGCACTGGACGAATACCAACATTATTATTATTGTTCTCTGGGCCTCAGTTCCCTCCTCCGTAAAATGGGGATGAAGTCTGTGAGCCACACGAGGGACAATCTCACTGTCTTGTATCTCAGCGCTTGGAACAGTTCTTCGCCTATAGTAAGGACTTAAATACCAACATCATTATTATTATTATTACTCATGGAGGGAGGCATTATTATTATTCTCTGGGCCTCAGTTTCCTCCTCTGTATAATGGGGAGGAAGTCTGAGAGCCCCATGGGGGACGACCTCTTTACCTTTCATCTCAGCGCTTAGAACAGCACTTGCCCTATAGTAAGGACTTAACAAATACCAACATTATTATTATTCTCTGGGCCTCAGTTCCCTCCTCTGTAAAATGGGGAGGAAGTCTGGGTGCCACACGAAGGACAACCTCATCACCTTGTATCTCAACGCTTAGAACAGTGCTTGGCATATAAAGACAGTTTAGCAAATATCACCATTATTATTATTAATTATTCTCTGGGCCTCAGTTCCCTCCTCTGTAAAGTGGGGATGAAGTCTGTGGGCCCCTTGGGGGACAAACTCTTTATCTTGTACCTCAGTGCTTAGAACGGTGCTGGGCCTATAGTTAGGGCTTAACAAATACCAACATTATTATTATTTTCTGGGCCTCATTTCCCTCCTCTATAAAGTGGGGATGAAGACTGTGAGCCCCACGTGGGACAGCCTTATCACCTTGTATCCCCGCCCCCCAGGGCTTAGAGCAGTGCTTGGCACATGGTAAACGCTTAACAAATACCAACATTATTACTATTATTCTCTAGGCCTCAGTTCCCTCCTCTGTGAAATGGGGATGAAGTCCGGGGGCCCCATGGGGGACAACCTCTTTACCTTGTATCTCCCTCAGTGCTTAGAACAGTGCTTGGCATATAAAGAGAGCCTAAAATTATTATTATTCTCTGGGCCTCAGTTCTCTCCTCTGTAAAGTGGGGATGAAGTCTGGGAGCCCCATGGACAGACAACCTCTTTGCCTTCTAACTCAGCGCTTAGAACAGTGCTTGGCATATAAAGAGATTTTAACAAAAACCAACATTATACCAACATTATTATTAATTACTATTCTCTGGGCTTCAGTTTCCTCCTCTGTGAAATGGGGATGAAGTCTGTGAGCCCTACGGGGGGGGGGGGGGGGGGGGGGGGCGCCAGCCAACCTCTTTACCTTGTATCTCAGCGCTTAGAACAGTGCTTGGTGCTTGCCCCATCGTAAGCACTTAACAAATACCAACATTATGATTATTATTCTCTGGGCCTCAGTTTCCTCCTCTGTGAAATGGGGATGAAGTCTGTGGGCCCCGGGGGGGGGGGGGGGGGGAGAATAACCTCTTTACCTTCTATCTCAGCACTTAGAACAGTGCTGGCCCTATAGTAAGCGCTTAACCAATACCAACATTATTACTATTATTCTCTGGGCCTCAGTTTCCTCCTCTGTGAAATGGGTATAAAGTCTGGGAGCCCCACGTGGGACAACCTCATTACCTTGTATCTCAGCGCTTAGAACAGTGCTTGCCCTACGGTAAGCGCTTCACAAATACAGCATTATTATTATTAATTATTATTCTCTGGGCTTTAGTTCCCTCCTCTGTGAAATGGGGATGAAGTCTGGGAGCCCCGGGGGGGACAACCTCTTTATCTTGTATCTCAGCGCTTAGAACAGTGCTTGCCCTACAGTAAGCGCTTAACAAATACCAACATTATTATTAATTACTATTCTCTGGGCTTCAGTTTCCTCCTCTGTGAAATGGGGAGGAAATCTGGGAGCCCCACGGCGGGGCAACCTCTTTACCTTGTACCTCAGCGCTTAGAACAGTGCTGGGCCTATTGTAGGCGCTTAACAAATAGCAACATCATCATTATTATTCTCTGGGTCTCAGTTCCCTCCTCTATAAAGTGGAGATGAAGACTCTAGAGCCCCATGGGGGGCGGGGGGGGGGGCAACCTCTTTACCTTGTATCTCAGCGCTTAGGACAGTGCTTCGCATATAAAGAGATTTTAGCAAATACCACCATTATTATTATTATTCTCAGGGCCTCAGTTGCCTCCTCTGTGAAATGGGGATAAAGTCTGGGAGCCCCACGGAGGGGCAACCTCTTTACCTTGTATCTCAGCGCTTAGAACAGTGCTCGCCCTACAGTAAGCGCTTAACAAATACCAACCTTACTATTATTAATTATTATTCTCTGGGCCTCAGTTCCCTCCTCTGTGAAATGGGGATGAAGTCTGGGAGCCCCACGGGGGACAACCTCCTTACCTTGTATCTCAGCGCTTAGAACAGTGCTCGCCCTACAGTAAGCGCTTAACAAAGACCAACCTTACTATGATTATCATTCTCAGGGCCTCAGTTTCCTCCTCTGTGAAATGGGGATGAAGTCTGGGAGCCCCGCGGGCGGGCGGGGGGACGGACAACCTCTTTATCTTGTATCTCAGCGCTTAACACAGTGCTTGGCATATAAAGAGATTTTAACAAATCCCCCCACAACGATTATTCTTCTCAGGGCCTCAGTCCCCTCCTCTGTGAAATGGGGAGGAAATCTGGGAGCCCCATGGGGGGGGGGGGGAACACAACCTCTTTATCTTGTATCTCAGCGCTTAACACAGTGCTTGGCATATAAAGAGATTTTAATATCAATCCCCCTATGATGATTCTTCTTCTCAGCGCTTGGGCCAGTCCTTGCCCTCTAGTAAGGGCTTAACCCCCCCCCCCCTTATCATTACGAATAACGATCATTCTCCTGGATGATGACGACTCATAATAAGTAAAATTCAGAAAACAATTGCAAATATTAACCATATAATAACATTATTCACGCTAATGACGATGGATAATAATAGTTCGGGGGAGGGGGCGGAGGAGAAGCGTCGGGGGCGGCCGGGAGAGGCCCGGGGGGGTCCGGACGGAGGGTCCAATCGGCCTCACTCACTTCTTGTCGGGGCAGATCCAGTCTCCGTCGCTGACTCGGAAATTCTTGGTGGCCATGTTGGCCTCCTCCTGCTCCCGTCGGGCCGGGCCGGGGGGGGGGGGGAGGGGCGGGAGGGGGTCCTCACCTCCCCCTCCGCCCTGGGCTGCCCGCGGATCCGCCCGCGCCCCCGCCGCCCCCCGGAGCAAGACCCCGGTCCCCGAGCGCGCCCCCCGCCGCCGCCGTCCTCCCGAAACGGACCCAAACGGCCCCCGCTCCTTCGTCGTCCCGCCCCCGCCGCCGGCCTCGTCTGCTCGGAGCGTCGTCCCCCGCAGGCAGCGCGCCGGACAGCCCGGTTGGCGCCGCCTAGCGGCCGGAGGACCTCACCGCCCCCCGCCCGCCAATGGGGAGGCCGGAGGCCCCCGGGGCGGGAAAGGCGCCCAAGCCGCCCGGACGCCGCGGGAGATACCAACTCGGCGCGAGGGGGGGGGAGGGGCTGCCACGTGCGGAGCTGAGGCGGCGCGGGCCGTACTATCTCTGCGGCGGAAGGGGGGGGTGAGGCCTGGACACAACGCTCAACCCCCCCCCCCCCCCCCGCAACCCTGCCTTTACTGAGCGGTGTGCACAGCACTGTACTAAGCGCTTGGGAAAGTACAATACAATTCGTTCTATCTATCATATTTATTGAGCGCCTACTAGGTGCAGAGCATTCATTTATTCATTCAATCATATTTATTGAGCGCTTACTAGGTGCAGAGCATTCATTTATTCATTCAATCAAATTTATTGAGCGCTTACTAGGTGCAGAGCATTCATTTATTCATTCAGTCATATTTATTGAGCGTTTACTGTGTGCAGAACATTCATTTATTCATTCAATCATATTTATTGAGCACTTACTAGGTGCAGACCATTCGTTTATTCATTCAATCATATTTATTGAGCACTTATTGTGTGCAGAGTATTCATTTATTCATTCAATCATATTTATTGAGCACTTACTAGGTGCAGAGCATTCATTTATTCATTCAATCATATTTATTGAGCGTTTACTGTGTGCAGAACATTCATTTATTCATTCAATCATATTTATTGAGCACTTACTAGGTGCAGACCATTCGTTTATTCATTCAATCATATTTATTGAGCACTTATTGTGTGCAGAGTATTCATTTATTCATTCAATCATATTTATTGAGCACTTACTAGGTGCAGAGCATTCATTTATTCATTCAGTCATATTTATTGAGCGTTTACTGTGTGCAGAACATTCATTTATTCATTCAATCATATTTATTGAGCACTTACTAGGTGCAGACCATTCGTTTCTTCATTCAATCATATTTATTGAGCACTTATTGTGTGCAGAGTATTCATTTATTCATTCAATCATATTTATTGAGCGCTTACTAGGTGCAGAGCATTCATTTATTCATTCAATCATATTTATTGAGTGCTTACTAGGTGCAGAGCATTCATTTATTCATTCAATCATATTTATTGAGCGCTTACTAGGTGCAGAGCATTCATTTATTCATTCAATCATATTTATTGAGCACTTACTAGGTGCAGAGCATTCATTTATTCATTCAATCATATTTATTGAGCGCTTACGGTGTGCAAGTACAATACAACAATTCATTCAGTCATATTTATTAAATGCTTACTCTGTGCAGAGCACTGTACTAAATTCAATACAACAATTCATTCGTTCAGTTCAGTCATATTTACTGAGCACTTACTGTGTGCATTCATTCATTCAATAGTATTTATTGAGCGCTTACTATGTGCAGAGCATTCATTTATTCACTCAATCATATTTATTGAGCGCTTACTAGGTGCAGAGCACTGTACTAAGTGCTTGCAGCATTCAATCATATTTATTGAGAGCTTACTATGTGCAGAGCATTCATTTATTCATTCAGTCATATTTATTGAGCACGTATTTATTAAACACTTACTATGTGCAGAGCAATGTACTAAGTTCAATACAACAATTCATTCAGTTCAGTCTTATTTACTGAGCACTTACTGTGTGCATTCATTCATTCAATAGTATTTATTGAGCGCTTACTATGTGCAGAGCATTCATTTATTCATTCAGTCATATTTATTGAGCACGTATTTTTTAAACACTTACTATGTGCAGAGCACTGTACTAAGTTCAATACAACAATTCATTCAGTTCAGTCTTATTTACTGAGCACTTACTGTGTGCATTCATTCATTCAATAGTATTTATTGAGCGCTTACTATGTGCAGAGCATTCATTTATTCATTCAGTCATATTTATTGAGCACGTATTTTTTAAACACTTACTATGTGCAGAGCACTGTACTAAGTTCAATACAACAATTCATTCAGTTCAGTCTTATTTACTGAGCACTTACTTAGAGAAGCAGCGTGGCTCAGTGGAAAGAGCACGGGCTTTGGAGTCAGGTCTCATGAGTTCGAATCCCAGCTCTGCCACTTGTTGGCTGTGTGACTGTGGGCGAGTCACTTAACTTCTCTGTGCCTCAGTTCCCTCATCTGTAAAATGGGGATTAAGACTGTGAGCCCCACGTGGGACAACCTGATTCCCCTCTGTCTACCCCAGCGCTTAGAACAGTGCTCGGCACATAGTAAGCGCTTAACAAATACCAACATTATTATTATTATTATTACTGTGTGCATTCATTCATTCAATAGTATTTATTAAGTGCTTACTATGTGCAGAGCACTGTAATAATGTTGGTGTTTGTTAAGCACTTACTACATGCAGAGCACTGTTCTAAGCGCTGGGGTAGATACAGGGGAATGAGGTTGTCCCACGTGAGGCTCACAGTCTTCATCCCCATTTTACAGATGAGGGAACTGAGGCACAGAGAAGTGAAGTGACTCGCCCACAGTCACACAGCTGACAAGTGGAACAGCCAGCATTCGAACCCATGACCTCTGACTCCCAAGCCCAGGCTCTTTCCACTGAGCCACGCTGCTTCTCGCTTGCATTCATTCAATCATATTTATTGAGCGCTTACTATATGCAGAGCATTCATTTATTCATTCAATCGTATTTATTGAGCACTTACGGTGTGCAGAGCACTGTACTAAGCACTTGGGAAAGTACAATACAACAATTCGTTCATTCAGTCGTATTTATTAAATGCTTACTATGTGCAGAGCACTGTACAAAGTTCAATACAAAGATTCATTCATTCATTTCAGTTGTATTTACTGGGCACTTACTGTGTGCAGAACATTCAATCGTATTTATTGAGCGCTTACTATGTGCAGAGCATTCATTCATTCAATCATATTTACTGAGCGCTTGCTATGTGCAGAGCCTTCATTTATTCATTCTATCATAGTTATTGAGTGCTTACGGTGTGCAGAGCACTTGGGAAAGTAAAATGCAACAATTCATTCGTTCAATCATAGTTATTGAACGTTCACTATGTGCAGAGCACTGTACTAAGCACTTGGGGAAAGTTCAATACAACCATTCATTCATTCAATTCAATCCTATTTACTCAGCACTTACTGTGTCCAGAGCATTCATTCAATCATATTTATTGAGTGCTTACTATATGCAGATCATTCATTTATTCATTCAATCATATCTATTGAGCGTTTACTGTGTGCAGAGCACTGTACTAAGCGCTTGGGAAAGTACAATTCAACAATTCATTCAATTGTCTTAATTAAACGTTTACTATGTGCAGAGCACTGTACTAAGAGCTTGGGGAAAATTCAATACAACCATTCATTCATTCAATTCAATCGTATTTACTGAGCACTTACTGTGTGCAGAGCATTCATTCAATTTTATTTATTGAGTGCTTCCAATGTGCAGCGCATTCATTCAATCATATTTATTGAGTGCTTACTAAGTGCAGAGCATTCATTTACTCATTCAATTGTATTTATTGAGCATTTATTGTGTGCAGGGCACTGTACTAAGCTTTTGGGAAAGTACAATACAGTTCATTCAATTCAATCATATTTACTGAGCGCTTACTGTGTGCAGAGCATGCATTCATTCATTCAATTGTATTTACTGAGCGCTTACTGTGTGCAGAGCATGCATTCATTCAATCATATCTATTGAGTAGTAAGCACTTTACAAAGCAAAAAAAAATGTTTGGGGAGCCTGTGAAAGGCATTTCGCCATGGTATTTCCTCCCATTTGTTACCACAGCTTTTCCAAGAGTGTCCTATGTCTTATTTCAATCCCACTGGGCTGGAATCCTGGTACAGGATATGAAATTAGAAAAAAAATTACATTTAAAAAGGAACAGAATGCATCCTGTGCTTCTCTTTGCCCTGTACCAGTCACGCTTCAAAAGCCAAAGAGACCAACTGGTTGAAGACCAAAGTGATACAAAATATGCAGGAAGATGTTTCAACCACCCACTGGAAGTCGGTGTGATGTAGTAAAATTGTCCCCTAATCCAATAAGGAGAAATGGCACCACCATCCTCCCTATCGCAGAAGCCCGCAACCTTGGCATTATCCTCAACTCATGTCTTTCACTCAACCCACATATTCAATCTGTTACCAAATCTTGTCAGTTCAATCCACAACATCGCTGAAATCCGCCCTTTCTTTTCCATCCAAACTGCTACCATGCTAATCCAAGCACTTATCCGTATTCATTCATTCAACAGTATTTATTGAGTGCTTACTGTGTGCAGAGCACTGTACGAAGCACTTGGGAAAGTACAATACAGCAATAAAGAGAGACAATCCTTACCCACAGTGAGCTCACGATCTGGGGAGGGAGGGTAGAGCTAGACATCAGTACAACGAAACAGACATCAATAAAAAGAAATAAAATAACAGCTATATACAGAAGTGCTGTGGGGTGGGGAGAGGGGGGAAGAGCAAAGGGAGCAAGTCAGGGTGATGCAGGAGGGAGTGGGAGAGGAGGAAAAGTCACACAGCTGACAAGTGGCGGAACTGGGATTAGAACCCATGACCTCTAACTCTTAAAGCTGATAGGTGGCAGAGCCAGGATTTGAACCTATGACCTCTGGCTCCCAAGCCTGTGCTCTTTCCACTGAGCCACGCTGGTGGGGGGATGAGTAACCACAGGAGATTTTTGAGGAGGTGGGTGACATGCCCTAAACGTTTCTGCAGAAAGATAATCTGGGCAGCGGAGTGAAGTATGGACTGGAGGGGGGAGAGGCAGGAGGTTGGGAGGTCAGAAAAGGGGTTGATGCAGTAATCTAGGAGGGATAGAATGAGTGATTGTACTAATGCGGTAGTGGTTTGGATGGAGAGGAAAAGGCGGATTTTAGCGATGTTGTGAAGGTGAGACCGACAGGATTTGGGGACGGATTGGATATGTGGGTTGAATGAGAGAAGCAGAGTCAAGGATAGCGCCAAGGTTATGGACTTGTGAGACGGGAAGGATGGTGGTGCCGTCTACAGTGATGGGAAAGCTCAGGACATGACAGGAAGACAAGGAGCTCTGTTTTGGACATGTTAAGTTTGAGGTGATGGGAGGACATCCAAGTAGAAATGTCTTGAAGGCAGGAGATGCTAGCCTGGAGAGAGGGGGAGAGATCCTGGAAAGAGGGGGAGAGATCAGGGGAGGGGATGTAGATTTGGGTATCATCTGCATAGAGATGGTACTTGAAGCCATGGGAGAGAATGAGTTCTCCAAGGGAATGAGTTTAGATGGAGAATAGAAGGGGATTGAGAACTGAACCTTTAAGGACCTTCGCAGTTAGGGGACAGGAGGGAGAGGAGGAATCTGAGAAGGAAACTGAGAATGAACGGCCAGAGTTATAAGAGGAAACCAGGAGAGGACAGAGTCAGTGAAGCCAGGGTTGGATGGTGTCATTCTTGACTCTGCTCTCTCATTCACCCCACACAAGCAATCCGTCATCAAAACCTGCCAGTTTCATCTTCACAGCATCTCCAAGATCCACCCTTTCTTCTCCATCCAAACTGCTACCTTGCTGGCACAAGCTCTCATAATAATAATAATAAAAATAATAATGTTGGTATTTGTTAAGCTCTTACTATGTGCTGAGCACTGTTCTAAGCACTGGGGTAGATACAGGGTAATCAGGTTGTCCCATGTGAGGCTCACAGTTAATCTCCATTTTACAGATGAGGTAACTGAGACACAGAGAAGTGAAGTGACTTGCCCACAGTCACAGAGCTAACAAGTGGCAGAGCCGGGATTAGAACTCATGACCCCTGACTCCCATGCTCTTTCCACTGAGCCACGCTGCTTCCGTACTCTAAAAATATCCTGACTCTACTGTGTCAGCCTCCTCTCTGTTCTCTCATCCTCCTGTCTCTCCCTGCTCCAGTCTATACTTCATTCTGCTTCGTGGATCATTTTCCTACAGAAACGCTCTGGGAATGTCACTCCCCTTCTGAAAAATCTCCAGTGGTTGCCTATCAACCTTCACATGAAACAAAAACGCCCCAGTCTTGACTTCAAAGCTCTCCATCTCCTGGGCCCCTCCTACCTCACCTCCCTTCTCTGCTCCTATAACCCACCTTGTACACTCCGCTCCTCTGTCACTAACCTCCTCATGGTGCCTCGTTCTCACCTGACCCGCCGTCGACCCCTGGCCCACGTCCTACCACTGACCTGGAATGCCCTCCCTCCTCACCTCCGCCAAACTAACTCTCTTCCCCTCTTCAAAGCCCTACTGAAAGCTCACCTCCTCCAGGAGACCTTCCCAGACTGAGCCCCCCCTTTCCCTCTGCCCTCCTCCCCTCCCCATTCCCCCTACTCCCTTCCTCTGCTCTATCCCCTTCCCTTAATAATAATAATAATAATGTTGGTGTTTGTTAAGCGCTTACTATGTGCAGAGCACTGTTCTAAGCGCTGGGGGAGACACAGGGGAATTAGGTTGTCCCACGTGGGGCTCACAGTCTTCATCCCCATTTTACAGATGAGGGAACTGAGGCACAGAGAAGTTAAGTGACTTGCCCACAGTCACACAGCTGACAAGTGGCAGTCCCTTCCCAACAGCACTTCTGTGTATTTGTATATATTATTTATTACTCTATTTTATTAATGATGTGCATATATCTGATTCTATTTATCTATTTTGTTGGTATTGATGCTTGACTTCTTGTTTTGTTTTGCTGTCTGTTTCCCCCTTTGAGTCTGTGAGCTCGTTGTGGGGCAGGGATTGTCTCTATCTGTTGCCGAATTGTACATTCCAAGCACTTAGTACAGTGGTCCGCACAGAGTAAGCGCTCAGTAAATACGAATGAATGAATGAATGAATGAATGATGTATCCAGGAGAAAGGGATGGTCCGCAGTGTCATAGGCAGCTTAGAAGTCAAGAAGGATTGGGCTAGAGTAGGAGCCTTTGGATTTGGCAAGAAAGAGATCACTGGTGACCTTTGAGAGGGCAGTTTCAGTGGAATTAAGGGGAAGGAAGCCAGATTGAAGGGGGTCCAGGAGAGAGCGGGAGGAGAGGAATTTGATGCAGTGAGTGGAGATGACTCAAGGAATTTGTAGAGGAAACTAAGCTGTGCTGTCTCACTCAATTTATCTGGGCCTGCAGGAAAATTCAAAATATGGGATTTTGCTGGAAGAAAAAGCAAGCCGATTGCCTTCAGCCCTATTAGCTGGAATCCCAGTGTCAATTCATCAATCGCTCTGTCATATTTATTGATCACCTAAATTGTGCAAGCACTGTGCTAAGTGTTTAGGATAATTCAGTAGCATTAAAAGATGCGACTTTACTCTTTTGATATGTAACATAATAATAATAATAATGTTGGTATTTGTTAAGCGCTTACTATGTGCCGAGCACTGTTCTAAGCGCTGGGGTAGATACAGGGTAATCAGGTTGTCCCACGTGAGGCTCACAGTCTTAATCCCATTTTACAGATGAGGTAACTGAGGCACCGAGAAGTAAAGTGACTTGGCCAAAGTCAGACAGCTGATAGGTGGTGGGGCTGGAATTAAAACCCATGACCTCTGACTCCTAAACCCGTGCTTTTTCCACGGAGCCACGGTGCTTCTCTGTCATGGCTCTGAATCCAAAAGGAATCTCACTGCATAAAAGAAATAAGGCTCCTGTTATCTGGAAAATTTCCAAGCAATTAATCAATCAATGATCAATGTTATTTACCAAGTACCTTCTCTGTGCAAAGCACTGTGTTAAGCTTGGGAGAAAGTACAATGCAGCAGAGTCGGTCGATATGATCCCCGCCCACAAGGAGATTCCAGTCCTAGTCCTTTTTGATTCCTTGGACTCCCTCAGTTTTTCATGTGTCTGTATTCCAGTCACGTTTGCAGTATTATTCTCTGCATTCTGGTTGCCTCATGAACTCTCACCAAGGGGAGGTGTTTTCTTCTGACAGTGTTTCTAGGATTAAACCACCCTGTCTTCAGGCCTGGCATAGATGATGACTATTGTAAAAAGCTGCTAATGACCTAAAAATGTCCCTCTTTTTCCAAGAAGAAAAAGTCATACAATAACTCAGTGGCAGAAGTAGAATTAGAACCCACTTCCATCAGTTCCATGGTCTTGCAATAGGCCATAATAACTCCTATTTTCCCAGTGGTGTTTACTGGACAGTAACTGTGTGCTAAAATTGTACTAGATGCTTGGGAGAGAACAATACAATGGAGGTGAGACAAATTCCCTTTACACAAGAAGCTTTATGGAATCAAATTATAGATCTTTAAAAATACACTTTGGATGATTTGTTTTATAAAGCTGTTTTTTCTCCCACTTTCCCTCTACCTTCTCACTTTGAACAACACCCTAGGTATTCTGGGAGCCAGCAGTGAGAGAAAAGGGTGAAGTTCATATTTACCTCTTGGGACCCCACATTTCCAGTTACTGACACAGCAAAAACTCTCCCTTTAGATCATAGAAAACATTATATTTGTTTTTTTTGCAGCAAAACGAAGTCTAGCTAAGGAAAGAGCTTTATTAGTTCTGAAAATATGGAACTCCAACCTTATCTAGGAACATTCATTTGTAGCTTCTGAACTCTCCAATATTGCGACCTCATTTCAGGAAAAGTTCCTGAAATACAGAAGTTCCTGTCAACCTGGTGTTTTCTTTGTGTTATGAAATATCATGCTGTTGGTGAAAATCTCCACTTAGGTATGCGAAGGGACTGGCAAAAGTGCCAGGGAATGCCCTATGAAGAGTCTAATGGAGCTGCCAGTCTTCCAGAAGATTTGTAATTGGGAGTTGCATACTGGCTTTGTCCCCTCCTGCTTTATTCCTAGAAGCCATGTAGCCCAGTGGAAAAAGCATGGGCCTAGGTGTCACAGGACCTGGGTCCTAATCTAACCTCTGTCACCTGCCTCTGGTGTGACCTTGGGTAAGTCATTTAACTTCTCTGTGCCTCAGTTTCCTCAATTGTAAAATGGGGATTCAATACTTCCTTTCAATCGTATTTATTGAGTGCTTACTGTGTGCAGAGCACGGTACTAAGCACTTGGGAAAGTACAGTGTAACAATAGACACATTCCCCTGCCCACAGTGAGCTGAAATTATAGAGGGCGAGACAGACGTTACTATAAATAAATAAATTGCCGATGTGGACATAAGTGCTGTGGGGCTTGAAGGGAGGATGAATAAAGGGAACAAGTCAGGATGATGCAGAAGGGAGTGGGAGAAGAGGAAAGGAGGGCTTAGTGAGGGAAGGCCTCTTGGAAGAGATGTGTCTTCAATAAGACTTTGAAGGGGGGAGAGAGTAGTTGTTGGATTTGAGGAGGGAGGGCATTCCAGGCCAGAGGCAGGAGGGGGTGAGGGTTGGCAGCAAGGTAGATGAGATTGAGGTACAGTGAGAAGGTTGACATTAGAGGAGCAAAGTGTGCGGGCTGGGCTGTAGTAGGAGAGTAGTGAGGTGAGGTAGGAGGGGGCAAAATGATTAAGTGCTTTTAAAACAATGGTGAGGAGTTTTTATTTGATACAGAGAAGGATAGCCCAACACTAGAGTTTCTAGAGGAGTGGGGAAACATGTTCTGAACATTTTTGTAGAAAAATGATCCGGGCAGCAGAGTGAAGTATGGACTGGGGTGGGGAGAGACAGGAGGCTGGGAGGTTAGCAAGGAGGCTGATACAGTAATCAGGTGGAATAGGATAATAATAATGATAATTATGGTGGCATTTGTTAAGCCCTTACTATGTGCAAAGCACTGTTCTAAGCGCTGGGAGGATACAAGGTGATCAGGTTGTCCATGTGGGGCTCACAGTCTTCATCCCCATTTTACAGATGAGGTAACTGAGGCACAGAGAAGTGAAATGACTTGCCCAAAGTCACACAGCTGACAAGCAGTGGAGCTGGGATTTGAACCCATGACCACTGGCTCCCCAGCCCATGCTCTTTCCACTGAGCCATGCTGCTTTTCATGGAAGCAGTTTGGGTGGAGAGGAAAGGACAGATTTTAGTGATGTTGTGAAGGTGGAACCTACAGGATTTAGTTATGGATTGAATATAACAATAATCACGGTATTTGCCAAGCACTTACTATGTGCCAGGCACTGAACTAAGGGCTGGGGTGGATACAAGCAAATCAGGTTGGACACAGTCCCTGTCCTACATGAGGCTCACAGTCTCAATCCCCATTTTACAGATGAGATAACTGAGGCACACAGAGAACTGTAGTGATTTGCCCAAGGTCAAGCAGCAGACAAGTGGGAGCCGGGATTAGGACTCATGACCTTCTTACTCCCAGCCCCGTGCTCTGTCCACTATGCCATGCTGCTTCCCAATATATGGGTGGAATGAGAGAGAGGACTCACGGAAAACTCCAAGGCTATAGGCTTGTGAGACAGGAAGGATGATGGTGCTGCCTGCAGTGAAGGGAAAGCCATGGGGAGAACAGGGTTTGCGTGGGAAGACGAGGAGTTCAGTTTTGGACATGTTAAACTTGAGATAATGGGAGGCCACCCCAGTAGAGAGGTCTTGAAGGCAGGAGAAAATGAGAGCCAGCAGAGAGATCAGGGCTGGAGATGTGGATTTGGTTATCATCCGCATGGAGGTGGTAGTTGAAACTATAGGAGCAAATGAGTTCTTCAAGGGAGTGGATGTAGATGGAGAATGGAAGGGGAACCACAACTGAACCATGAGGGACCCCCGACAATTTGGAGGTGGGAGTCAGAGGAGGAGTCTGCAAAAGAGACTGAGAATGAACTGAGAGAGATGAGGAGAACCAGGAGAGGAGAGTGTCAGTGAAGGTGAGAACTCACAGTTGGTACTTAGCCTGTGAGCCCCACACAGGTGGAACGGGGTCTGTGTCCAACCTGATTATCTTCTATCAATCACAGAGCTTAGAACAGTGCTTGACATAATAATTGCTTAACAAAAATCAAAACCAAAAAAAACCCCTTCAGCTCAGGTCTAGCAGATGTTCAAATCAGGCCACCAGATGGAATTTCCTGGGCAGAGATTAAGATTCCTATAAGAGGTTGAAGATGGGGAAAGAGAATAGGAAGGAAAAAAAAATGAGACAGGGTTTTCAGGTAGAGATTATGTATTTGTTCATGAGATTTCTAAAACTTTATCTCCAACGGAGGTCAGTGTGTTGATCAGTTCCCCTCTCGCAACCACCTGCAAACTCACTACCACCATCCATCCACCCATGGCCATTTTCTCCCCCGCCCCCCACCACTTACCCCTCTCCCAATCACTCTCCTCTCTTTCTCACACATCTCCTCTCTTTTATTCTCCCAGGGTTGCTTCTAATCAAGCTCAGGGTAGGGTTTCAATTCTAGGATCCCAACTTCTTCCTCCAAAACGAAACCTTGCCTTGGAATAAATTTATTCTTCATGTTTGCCATGACTGTTTACTAAATCCTAGTTAGTAAAGGCAACTCTGGCATACTTTGGTCTTTGAAAAAGATTTCTGGTGAAATCTTTCAAGATGATATGACAATCTACTGCTTTTATGGCTAACGTTTGATCCAGGATCTGCCTCGCAGGAGTGACCCAGGCTAAAGTAAGCCAAATCTGACTAGATCTTGTCAGCTTGTGTGAAACTAGACTCTTCTCTCCCTCCTCCCCACACTGGTAGGATAATGGCAGCCAATGATGTCTCGTTCTTTACTTCCAGCTCACAGGAGGCATCGGTGCTGGCCTGGGTAGGACCAGATAATCCAGGATAAAATGGCTCTGCAGCTGAGGAAGGGTGGAAAAGTCTTTGCGTTGGGCTGGGGAGTCTGTGATGGGAATGTGATTTGCCTAAGGGAAATATTGTTGGTTTTTGAAGTTGTCTGGGAATCCTATCAATTCTACCTATCCTGAGGCAAAGGGGGAGAACTAAGGTCCAACATGGTACCACCTCCTTCCACCAGTCATATGGCACAGTAGTCCCACTCATAATATTAAGAACTGTGGTGTTTGTTAAGCACTTACTATGTGTCAAGCACTGTATTAACGTGGCTCAGTGGAAAGACCCTGGGCTTGGGAGTCAGAGGTCATGGGTTCAAATCCCAGCTCTGCCACTTGTCAGCTGTGTGACTGTGGGCAAGGCACTTCACTTCTCTGTGCCTCAGTGACCTCATCTGTAAAATGGGGATGAAGACTGTGAGCCTCACGAGGGACAACCTGATTATCCTGTATCTACCCCAGCGCTTAGAACAGTGCTCTGCAAATAGTAAGCGCTTAACAAATACCAACATTATTAAGCTCTGAGGTGGATACAAGAAAATCGGCTTAGACACAGTGACTGTCTCACATTCATTCATTCAATCATATTTATTGAGCACTTGCTTACTGTGTGCAGAGCATTGTACTAAGCACTTGGGAGAGTACGATATAACAATAAACCTACATATTCCCTGCCCGCAATGAGCTTACAGGGTTCACAGTCTTAAACCCCATTTTACAGATAAGGTAACTGAGTCGCAGAGAAGTGAAACGACTTGCCTAAGAGCGCACAACAGACTAGTGGAGGAGCCAGGATTAGAAGCCAGGTCCTTCTGATTCCTAGGCCTGTGCTCTATCCACTAGGCCACATTTCTTTTAATGGTGCCACCTCCCCGGGACAGTCAGAATATGAAAACTGATGAGCAGCCCCGGTGCTCCCTGGTTTGGGGGTCGTCCTTGCTTCGGACCGCTGCTGGCCCTAGAGATTTGCTTTTTATTTATTTTTAGATAAAAAACGAACAAACGTGAAGGTTCTTGCCCATGCTTTCTGCTTCGCTTTGCATCTTTATCCTGCTTGGAAGAGAGGGAAAAGGATCCCCCGACCTTGCACTCGTGTGTCTCCATTAGCACACAGTCTGGTGGTGGCGGTGGTATTGTCAGCATTTCTCCACCTGTTCCGGCTCCCTTCTCTCCTGTAGTGTTTCCTGCACTCCTAGCTGACAAGTGGGGAGGACCTCCAGCACCACAAAGCCTGCCAAGGAGCTAATACAGAGCCACTTTAATTTGTGCCAGTGGTTTATCCCACAGGCAATGACACTCCTCCCCCTTCAAAGCCATATTGAAGGACCATCTCCTCCAAGAGGCCTTCCCTCACTAAGCCCTCCTTTCCTCTTTTCCTACTCCCTTCTATGTCACCCTGCCTTGCTCTTTTTATTCATCCCCCCTCCCAGTCCCACAGTACTTATGTATATATCTGTAATTTATTTATATTAATGTCCATCTCCCCCTCTAGGCCTTAAGCTCGTTGTGGGCAGGGAATGTGTCTCTTTATGGTTATAGTGTACTCCCCCAAGTGCTTAGTACAGTGTTCTGCACATAGTAAGTGCTTAGTAAATATAACTGAATGAATGAATGGCACTTTCCTGTTCTGAGAAGAGAGAAAAGGACTCCCTCCCTGAATGTGCCATATCTTCCTTCATTCCACTGGTTGGTGGTGATTGGAGTACCATCAGCAGCTGTCTGTGAATTCTGGCTCCTTCTCCACCCACGGTGTTTTCCACCCTCCCAGCTGACAAAGGGGAGATGGATGTCAGGAAGCCTGAACTCTCCCAAGAATCTGGGTTTGCCTCGGCTATGGCAGCCCAGACTGGGCTCTTCCCTGTCCTTGCTGTGAGAGTCAGCTCCAAGTACGTGTTCTCTCTCTCTCTCTCTCTTTCAGGAAAACCACATGCACTCCCGGGGTCAGCCTGGATTCATGAATCAGTCCAAGGTGATTTGGGAAGTTACTAGCCAAACTGGATTTTCTCCAGACCCCAGAACTGTGACCTGAGGTAGGAGGAGATGCCAAACTGACCATATTCAAGTCTAAACTCCTCCCAGGGGTTCTAATCCCAGCTCCGCCACTTGTCTGCTATGTGGCCTTGGGCAACTCACTTCACTTCTCTGGGCCTCAGTTCCCTCATCTGTAAAGTGGGGATTGAGATGGTGAGCCCCCCGTGGGGCAGGGACTATATCCAACCCGATGCTTGTATCCACCTCAGTGTCTGGGACATAGTAATCACTTAACAAATACCATAATTATTATCTCCAGCCCAGTTGGGTTTTGATTCACATCCAAACCAGAACCACACTGTAACCTAGAGAGGAAACTGACGGTTTATCAGTAGATTGCCAAGACTTGGTTATAAAGACTCCTCCCCTCCCCCTGGGGAATGGGCCGATCCAGGTCAATAAGTTATTCCTTACTAAATTCTCATAATCACCATATTGGATTTTCATGCGCTGGTAGATAATTAAGACTGATATTTTAATTAAGGAGATGCTGTGTACATTGGCTGTAATAAGTAAGGGGTAAGTGTAACAGGATATTCCCGACTAAACAATGCCTTGGAGACTTGAAAAGTGAACCCAGTTTCCATGGTGCCCAGTTACCCAGAGGCCAAAGTTTAGACATAGAGAAACTGATTCAGAGTGAATCCAAGTCAGAAGATAGCTCTTACTACAATCCAGTTAATAGGTCTGTGCAGTTTAACAAGCACCAAATCCAAGAATCCCAGTGTTATTCATTCTCTGTCAAAAACACTTCATATGATCAAAAAAGAGTTTATTGTGCAATTTATTCTGTGGTAAATTTCTACTAAAGTTATTTTGAGTTGTCAGAGGAAGGTCTCCAAAGATGGTTTACTATATATATTTAATCTGAAATGTAAAAACAAAAGTAAGTGTAAGCAGCAGGAAATATAAGTCATAATGGTCTGATTTTGTGGTAGGAGCCTTTTTCTATATGGTTTTCAGAGAAGGAAGGAAAGCAGCATGGCACAGTGGATACAGCACAGGCCTGGAAGTCAGAAGGTCTTGAATTTTAATCCGGGCTTCACCATTTGTCTGTCGTATGGCTTTGGGCAAGGCACTTCCCTTTTTTGTGTGCTTCGGTAAGCTCATTCATTCATTCAATCATATTTATTGAGTACTTACTGTGTGCAAAGTACTGTACTAAGCACTTGGGAGAGTACAATATAACAATAGTCACATTCTTGCCCACAACAAGCTCACAGTCTAGAGGGGGAGTCAGACATTAATATAAATAAATAGATGCAAAAATTTAAAAAAAATTTACAGCTATATACAGATATATACATATGTGCTGTGGGGATGGGAGGGAGGATGAGTGAAGGAGCAAGTAAAAGCGGTACAGAAAGGAGTGGGAGAAGAGGGGAGGAGGGCTTAGTTAGTCAGGGAAGGCTTCTTGGAGGAGAGGTACCTTCAGTAAGGTTTTGAAGTAGGGGAGAGCAGTTATCTCTCTGATATGAGGAGGGAGGGTGTTCCAGGCCAGAGGTAGTAATCATGGTATTTAGGTTGTGGGTGAGAGATCATTGGCAAGATAGACAAGATTGAGATATAGTGTGAAGGTGAGCATTAGAGGAATGAAATGTGCAGGCTGGGTTGTCACGGGAGAATAGCGAGGGGAGGTAGAAGGCAAGGTGATTAAATGCTTTAAAGCCAATGGTGAGGACCTTTTGTTTGATGTGGAGGTGGATGGGCAACCACTGGAGTTTCTTGAGGAGTGGGGAAATGTGGTCTGAAAGTTTCTGAAGGAAAATGATTTGGGCAGCAGAATGGAGTATGGACTGGAGAGGGGACAGACAAGAGGCAGGGTTGTCACCAAGGAGGCTGATACAATAATTAAGGTGGGATAGGATAAGGATAGGATAGGTTAAGTGCTCATCTGTAAAATGGGTATTAAGACTATGAGCGCCATGCAGGACAGGGACTGTGTCCAATCCAATTTACTTGTACCCACCCCAGCAGTTAGTACAGTGCCTGGCACAAACTAAGCACTTCACAAAAAAAACAGAACTATTATTATTATTCATTACTATTATTACTAATTAGTTAATAATAATAATGTTGGTATTTGTTAAGCGCTTACTATGTGCCGAGCACTGTTCTAAGCGCTGGGGTAGACATAGGGGAATCAGGTTGTCCCACGTGGGGCTCACAGTCTTAATCCCCATTTTACAGATGAGGGAACTGAGGCACGGAGAAGTTAAGTGACTTGCCCACAGTCACACAGCCGACAAGTGGCAGAGCTGGGATTCGAACTCATGAGCCCTGACTCCAAAGCCCGTGCTCTTTCCACTGAGCCACGCTGCTTCTCGTGTTCTTGTGGTATTTGTTAAATACTTACCATGTTCCAAGCACTGCACTAAGTACTGGGATAGATATAGGATGATTAGTTTGGACACATCCCCTGAAACTCATGGGCTCGAGGTCAAAGGGGAGGAGAGGGGATGTATTTAATCTCAATGTACAGGGGAGGAAACTGAAGCATGGAGAAGTTAAAAAACTTGCTTAAGGTCACATAGCGGGCAACTGGCAAACCTGGGAATAGAACCCAGTTTTCCTGATTCCCAGATTCATGATCTTTCTACTAGACCCCATTGCTTATTACTGATTCCTGGATTTTGGTCTGCTAATAATCACCCAATCTGTTAAAGTAGTGGCGCTTAGAGAAAAGATCGTGGGATGGGAAATCAGGAGACAAGAGTAGCAAACCCATCTCTACTACTAACCTGCTGAGTGATCTTGGACAAGTCCCTTAACCTCTCTGATGATTAGTTTCATATTATGTAAAATGGGGACAGGATTCCCATTCTCCCAACATCTTAGTTTGTGAACCCCAAGTTGGGCAGGAACTGGGTCTGATATGATTATTTTGTATCTTTCCAATCAATCAGTGATATTTATTGAGCACTTACTGTGTGCAGAACATTGTACCAAGTGGTTGGGAGAGTACAATATAACAGTGTATGCAGGCACATTCGCTGTCAACAGTGAGCTTACAATCTAAAGGGGGAGACAGACATTAATATAAAAATGAATTATGGATATGAACAAAAGTTCTGTGGGGCTGAGGAATGAGTAAATAAAGGGTACAAATCCAAAAGCAAGGGTGACAGAAAAGAGTGGGAGAACAGGAAATAGGGGCCTAGTCAGGGAAAGCCTCTTGGAGGAGATGAGGCTTTGAAGATGGGGAGAGTGATCATCTTTCGGGAATGAAGAGGGAAGGCATTCCAGGTCAGAGGAAGAATGTGGGCAAGAGGTCAGCAGCGAGATAGACAAGAACAAAGCATAGTAAGTAGTTTGGCTTTAGAGGAGCAAAGAGTATGGGCTGGGTTGTAGTACAAAATCAGGGAAGTTAGATAGGAGGGGGCAAGGTGATTGAGTGTTGTTATGGAGGGCAACCACTGGAAGTTCTTGAGGAGCGGGGAAACATTGGACTGAACAGTTTTGTAGAAAAATGATCCAGACAGCAGAGTGAAGTATGGACTGGAACAGGAAAGACAGGAGGCAGGAAGGTCAGCAAGGCAGCTGAAGTAATAATCAAGGCAAGATAGGATAAGTAGTTGGCCTTAGGTGGTAGCAGTCTGGATGGAGAGAAAAGAGTGGAATATAGTAATGTGGTGAAGGTTGATGAGACAAGATTTAATGACAGATTGATTACATGGATCGAATGAGAGATCTGAGTCAAGATTAACATCAAGGTTACAGGCTTTTGGGAAAGGGAAGATGATGGTGCCGTCTGCAGTGATAGGAAAGTCGGGGGAAGGCAGGGTTTGAGTGTGAAGATAAGGACTCCTGTTTTGGACATGTTAAGTTTGAGATGTTGGCAGGACAACCGAGTTAAAGGGCCCCAAAGGTGGGAAGAAATGCAAGACTGCAGAGAAGGACAGAGATCAGGGCTGGACATGTAGAATTGGGAATCATTCATTCATTCAATTATATTTATGGAGCGCTTACTGTGTGCAGAGCACTGGACTAAGCTCTTGGAAAGTAAAATTCAGCAATAAAGAGAGACAATTCCTGCCCACAATGGGCTTACAGTCTAAAAGGGGGGAGGCAGACATCAAAACAAGTAAATAGGCATCAATAGCATCAATATAAATAAATCGAATTATAGATACATACTGTAGATGGTAATTGAAGCCATGGTAGTGAATGAGTTCTCTAAGGGAGTGGGTGTAGATAGAGAATAGAAGGGAAATCAGAACAAAGCCTTGATGGGACATCCATTATTAGGCGATAGAAGGTAGAGGAGGAGCCCTCAAAAGAGAGTGACAATGATTGGCCAAAGAGGATGAGAACCAGGAGAGGTCAGTGTCAGTGAAACCAACTTTGGATAATGTTTCCAGGAGAAGGGGGTGGTCAACAGTGTCAAAGGGATCTGAGGGGTTGAGGTGGATTAGAATGGAGTAGAGGCTCTTGGAATTGGCAAGAAGGAGACCATTGGTGACCTTTGAGAAGGAAGTTTCTGTGGAGTGAAGGAGGAAGAAGTCAGATTGGAAGGGGTCAATCAAAGTGAGAATCGGAGGAGAGGCAGTTGGACACAGAGGGTATAGACAACTCTCTCAAGGAGTTTGGAGAGGAATGATAGGGGGAAATGGGGCAATAGCTGGAAGGAGTTATGGAGTCAAAGGAGAGTGGTTTTTTTGATAGGGGAGACATAAGCTTGTTTGAGAGTCCTTAATAAATACCATAGTTATCATTATTATTACTATCATTATTCTTATGGTTATCTACTTTTCAAAATCAATGAATCAGTGAGTTAATTTTCAGTATTTTTTATAAGGAATCTAATAACTATATCTGAGATACTGTCCTTTGACCTTTCTTCTGAGTCACAGAATTCACTTCCTTCTCTGCCTTTCTATATATCACACACACACACACATACAACACACACACACAATTGGAATAAACATTAAAGAATCTGTTCTGTGCAAGAAACACTTGAACCTCTAGCATACCATTAGAAAGGGTGGTAAAGAAGCATCCCCGAAACAGCTTTCTTCCAAATTGCTGATCCAAAGTCTGGAGAAAAAAAGCTCACTACTTGTTATGCATTTATTCTTAAACTTATAACTATGGTCGATCCTGAAGATCCTGGGCACTTTTCCCAAGTGATAGATGGAAGAGGGGCTCACCAAGGAGTTTTATACTCTAAGCAATATGGGAAGCAAACAGAAATAGAGAAAATATGATTCAAATGGTTATGTATTCAGACACATGCAGCGTGTGTGTGTGTCTGTGTGTGTGTGTGTATGAAAGAGAGAGAGAGAGAGAAAGATAGAGGAGAGAAGTAGTGTGGCCTAGGGGAAAAAGTATGGGTCTGGAAGTCAGAGCACCTGGGTTCTAATCCTGCCTCTGCCAATAGCCTGCTGTGTGACTTTAGTCAAGTCACCCGATTAGACTGTGAGCCTGTTACTGGACAGGGACTGTCTCTATCTGTTGCCAAATTGTACATTCCAAGGACTTAGTACAGTGTTCTGCACATAGTAAGCACTCAGTAAATACTACTGAATGAATGAACCTTTCTGTGCCTCAGTTTTTGCACAAGTAAAATGTTCTCCCTTCTCCTTACACTGTGAGTCCCATATGGGATGGGGACTGTGTATGCCCTGATTATGTTGATTCTACCCCAGTGCTTAGTATGTGCTTGTCACAAAGCACGTGCTTAAGAAATACCACAGTTATTATTTACAGAGTCACAGATGGTAACCTTCTTCCTGTTCTGGGTGTTCCTATTGGGCCAAACCTGTGTATATGATACCTACTCTAAGGGGAGACAGAGGACTTCAATATGTCATTTTTCACCTCGCTCTCTTTAACGAACTGGTCCCTTGGAAACAAGTGGCCCTAGGTAAACTTTAATGCCTCCCTAAACCAACACTAATAGGCTGGGGTGTCTTCCCGGCACTATCAGTAATCAATCTAACTCTCAAATGATGTGAAATAATTTAGTAGCACTCTAATTAGTAGAAACAAATCTTCTTTGTTGTTCTTGGTAGAAAAAGAAAGAGAAATAATGGTAGGGAATGATTGGGGAAAAAAAAAGATAATGTACTCAGTGACCAGTGTGGAAAACGATGAGGTGCACTGGGTGAAATAAAACAGTAGATGGCACTTAAGTAACATTCAATATCATTTCATGAAAGAAAATTCATTCTTATCCATTGTCATCTCAAAATATAGGGGAAAATATTTTAGTAATATACATTTATTGTCATATTCCTTGTGAAAAGTTAGCACCTACCATCTCTACACTTGATCCCAGTTAGCTTTTGAAAAGCAGAATTGATATGAATGTTTCAAATAAAATAAAGCAAAACAAGAAATCAAGATGCATTGTATTTTCCCATTTTTCCACTGTGTTTTGTTCCCATCCAATGAACTGTATTTGGATGCATACACTAGAGTTGCAATATTTTTTGAACTAAAGAAAGGACTTGAGGGTCTCTCTCACATAGAATAACACAGACAATGGGATTCTCTGTAGATTACTGTGTAATTTCAGTACCTTATTCATATTTACTCTTTCTAGTTGGGAAAATATTGATAGAACACAGTGCGGTGGGAGGGGGAAGTAGAAGGGAGAAGCTCGTAAAGAGACTCAGAGGGCAAGGGAGGGAGTGAACTTGTGAAGAATTTTTTTCTAGCACAGATTTTGTATTGATATCAAAAGGACAAAAAGTCGCAGTATGATCTAAGACCACTCAAAGATTCTGTCACTTGTAATATGGTATTCCTCACCTGATCCAGGCAACAGGACTATTCCATGGTTACTATTGCTGTTTTTAAAGGTATTTGGTAAGCACTTGCTTTGTGCCAAACACTAAACTAGGTGCTGGGATAGATACAAGGTAATCAGTTTGGACACTGCCCCCAACTCACATTAGGGCTCACAGTCTAAGTAGGAGGTAAGATTTTAATACCCAATTTACAGGTGAGGAAACTGAAATACAGAGAAGTGAAGTGACTTGCCTGAGGTCACAAAGCAGACAAGTGGCAGAGATGGGATTGGAGCCTGCACCCTCTAACTACCAGACCTATGTTCTTCCCATTAGTCTGTACTGCTTCTCAGTTGAAAGCAGACTATTCTTCATAAGTTGACATCAGATCATCAAAACATTTGATTTGGTTTAATTGAGCCTACATTAAATTCTTCAGGGAGATTGCTTTGTCATGTTATGTGCATCCCTGAGTAGTAGGAGTTGACAGATTTCTCACTGATGTAATTTCCACATGCAGTGTACTAACATTGTAAAGCCCATAAGCAGGGTTTGTTGACTTATAATTTTCTAATGAAATAAAGCCCTCTGAGATGGTAGTGGAATCCAGTTTTAAAAATGCCTCATATCATTTTAACTGTATTGATCTGGCAACGTTTGTTCTGATTTTCAAGTGTGACAGACATCCTGCAATAGAATTTTTCTAGCAGATGTTTAGTGATGGGTACTCAAATGTCACTCAATCTGACAAAATGTAGAAAGAAATACTTTAACATTTTATCATTTGGAAAGGTTAACAATTAAGTTTCCTTTAATCAATGACTTAATTTAAAAGAATAAAGGAAACACAATTTAATTTATGTGTTCTTAATTCACGTGAACAAAATTCTCCTAGTACTTACAATGTAAAAAAATAAAAATCCAAATCTAGAATTCTGTTTCCATAATGAAAAACACTCTCATCCTTTAAGGTATGACTGAACTACGCTGGCCTAGCTACATAGGAGGAGCTTGTGGCATTATTGAAATGGTTTGGCTGTTATATATTTGTTTTACTAATTAAAATTTATTGTTTTACTCCCTCCTCAAACCCTCTGTCCCTCTGCCTTCCCCATCCCTTGCTCCTCATTACCTAGCTACCTACTTTATTGAAAAAATTGAAACTATCAGGTGTGATCTCTCTAAAATTTCCCCTGCTTATCCATCCATTCATTCATTCATTCATTCAATCGTATTTATTGAGTGCCTACTGTGTGCCAAGCACTGTACTAAGCGCTCGGAAAAATACAACAATAAACAGTGACATTCCCTGCCCACAACAAGCTTACAGTATAAAAGGAGGGAGACAGACATCAATGCAAATAAAGAAATTACACATATGTACATGAATGCTGTGAGACTGGGAGGGGAGGAAGAGCAAAGGGAGCAAGTCAGGGTGACACAGAAGGGAGTGGGAGATGAGGAAAAGCTGGGCTTAGTCTGGAAAGACCTTTTGGAGGAGATGTTCCTTCAAATCATCTCTGAAGGAGGAGAGAGTAATTGTCTGTTGGATTTGAGGAGTGAGGGCATTCCAGGCTAGAGTCAGGACATGAGCCAGGAGTTGACCGTGAGACAGGCAAGATCGAGGCAGATAGAGAAGGTTAGCACTAGAGGAGGGAAGTGGTAGTAAGAGAGAAGCACAGTGATGTAGCAGGGGGCAAGATGTTAGAGTGCTTTAAAGACAATGGTGAGGAGTTTTTGTTTGATATGGGAGTGGATGGGCAATCACTGGAGTTTTTTGATGAGGAGGGTGACACGTCCTGAACGTTTTTGTAGAAAAATGATCTGAGCAGCGGAGTGAAGTATTGCTTGGAGTGGGGAGAGGCAGGTGGCTGGTATGTCAGAAAGGAGGCTGATGCAGTAATCCAGGCAGGAGAGGTTGAGTGATTGTATTAATATGGTAGCAGTTTGGATGACGAGAAAAGGGCAGATTTTAGCTATGTTGTGAAGGTGGGACTGACTGGATTTGGTGATGGATCAAATATGTGGGTTGAATGACAGAGAGAAGTCAAGGAAAATGCCAAGGTTACAGGCTGGTGAAACAGGAAGGATGGTAGTGCTGTCTACAGTGATGCTCCTCTCCAGTCCCTCTCTCCTTTCTTGCCCCTTCTTCAACTCTCCCATCCTTCCCAGCGGTATCTCAAGAGGAGATCTCCTGTCTTCTCTCAAAATCCACTGACTCCACCTGCACATCTGACCCCATCCCTTTGTACCCTATCAAAGCACTTGTCCCATCCCTTCTTCCCTTTCTGACCACCGTTTTCAACACTTCACTCTCCAATGGCTTTTTCCCCACTACTTTCTAACATGCTCATGAGTCCCCTATTCTACCCCCCCCCTTTAGTCCCACAGCACCCTTCACCTATTGCCCCACCTCCCTCCAAATATTCCTCTTCAAACACCTTGAGCGAGTTGTCTACACCTGCTTTCTGGAGTTCCTCTCCTCCAATTCTCTCCTTGACCCCCTTCAAACTTGCTTCCATCCCTTTCACTCAACAGAATACACCCTCTCAAAGATCACAAGTGTTCTCCTTCTTGTCAGATACAGCGCTCTCTACTCCATCTTAATCCTCCTTGACCTCTCAGTTGCCTTCAACACTGTCAACCACACCCTTCTTCTGGAAATATTATCCAAACAGCCTCACTGATACCATCTCTCCTGGTTCTCCTTCTATCTCTCTAGCTACTCATTCTCAGTCTCTTTCACAAGCTCCTCCTCTGCCTCCATCCCCTAACTGTGGGGGTCCCTCAAGGTTCCATTCTGGTTCCCCTTCTATTCTCCATCTACACCCATGCCTTGGAGAAATCATTCACTCACATGGCTTCATCTACCACCTCTATGCGGATGATTCATTCATTCAATCATATTTATTGAGTGCTTACTAGGTGCAGATTCCCAAATCTACATGTCCAGTCCTGATCTCTCTCCCTCTCTGCAGTCTTGCATTTTCCCCTGCCTTCAAGACATCTCTACTTGGATATCCTGCCATCACCTGAAACTTAACATGAACATAACAGAACTTCTTATCTTCCCACCCAAACCATGTCCTCCTCCTGATTTTCCCACCATCCTTCTTGTCTCTCAAACCCATAACCTTGACATTTTTCTTGACTCCTCTCTCTTATTCAAGCTATCACTAAGGCCTATTGGTTCAACCTCCACAACATTGCTGAAATCTGCTCTTTGCTCTCCACCCAGCCTGCTACCATGTTAATTCAAACTTTATCCTATCCTGCCCTGATTACGTATCAGCCACCTTGCTGACCTTCCTGCCTCCTGTCTCTCCTCACTCCAGTCCATATTTTACTCTGCTTCCCAGATTATTTTTCTACAAAAACATTCAGTCCATGTTTCCCCACTACTCCAGAGCCTCCAGTGGTTGTCCATCCACCTCCACATCAAACAGAAACTCATCATAGACTTTAAAGCAATCACCTTGCCCCCTCCTATCTCATCTTGCTACTCTCTTACTAAACCCAGCCTGCAACACTTTGCTTCTCTAATGCCAACTTACTCACTATATCTCGATCTTGTCTTTCTCACTGCTGACCTCTTGCCCAAGTCCTGCCTCTGGCCTGGTACACCATCTCTTTTCATATCTGACAGACAATTACTCTCCCCACCTTCAAAGTCTTATTAAAGCACATCTCCTCCAAGAGGCCTTCACTGACTAAGCCCTCATATCCTCTTCTTCCACTCCCTTCTGTGTCTCCCTGATTTGCTCCCTTTATTCATCACCCACTCCCTGCTGCCCAGCCCCATAGCATTTACATACATACCCATAATCTATTTATTTATATTAAAGTCCGTCTCCCCCTCTAGACTGTAAGCTCACTGTGGGCAGGGAACATGTCTGATATATGGTTATGTATTACTCTTCCAAGTGTTTAGTACCATGTCCTGCACACAATAAGCAGTCATTAAATATGATTGATTGACTGATTGATTGAGTACCTCCTAGTGTGTATAGCCTTGAGCTAGGCACTACACAAAATTAATTCTGGTCCTCTTAATATGACATTCAGAATTAATTAAAGGAAATATAAATTTCCTGCCCTCATAGACCTTGCAACTTAAAAGAGTGAGATGTAGGTGCAATAGATTGTAAAGTGTTTTATTACAGTATTGAGATAAATACCAAAATTCAATTAAAAAATATTTTTCATTGTTTGCTCCTTCCTTTTTTCTTTGCATTTTCCTTGAAGGAGATATGGTAGGAAAGGTGTGAGACCAGCCAGGGAGAACGAGGCAATTGATTGGATAGTGAGAGGATATAGGACCAGATGTTAACATTTGGCAGATCAGAACCACTTCTGAGCCGTCTGTTCTTTTACTCCTTCTGACACCCAAATATCCCATTTGCGGACTTTCTTGACCAGGCTGTAAGGATTCATTTGCTGTTTACAGAGCTGGAGTAAGTGATCACTCAGATAAAGTGGCTTCCAAGGTGGAGGAGGCAGTTCAGAAATGCCACAGGGAAAGAGATTCTGGGCAGAGGGATACCCTGGCCAGGTATCTGATATATCAGTCTACCTTATTGCAGAGAATAGAGTACTTTTCAAAACTTTACACTGCACTCTAAGCACCTCTGTGAGAGAAAACATGAAAAAGAGAGTGTGTGTAAATAGGAGAGTGTGCTAGGAAGTAGAAGTAGTGTGGCCTAGTGAACAGATCAAGGGCCTGGAAGTCAGAAGATCAGTGTTCTAATCCACTACTTGTTTGCCACGGTTCCTTGGGCGATACTCTTAACTTCTCTATGCCTGTTTCCTCATGTACAATGGGGATAAAATATGCTCTCCCTCCCTCTTAGATTAGAACCTCACATAGGACAGAGACCATGTCTGATCTGCTTCTATTGTATATGTGCTAAATGTTCAGTATAAGTGCTAAAGAAATGCCATAATCAATCAATCATATTTTATTGAGCATTCACTGGGCAGAACACTGAACTAAGTCCTTGGGAAAGTGCAATATGACAAAGTTGGTAGACACTTTCCCTTCCCACAGTGAGCTCATAGTCTAGAGGGGGAGACAGACATTAATATGAATAAATAAATAATTACAATTATACCTGAGGGCAGGAATGTGAAGAAGAGGAGGACGAGAAAGAAAAGACAGTGAAAGTGCACGAGGGGACCCTCACATCTGCAGTCCTCATACATGCTGCATTATCTAGCACCTGAAGGGAAAGGATAGAACTGGAGAAAGTGAGAGAGTTGTACTAAGAGCATTTATTAAGCACCCACTGTGTGCAGTGCACTGTACTAAAGTCTTAGAAAGTGCAAAACAAACAAATGACACTTCTCCCTGCCCACAAGGAGATTAAACTCTAATGGAAGAGACAGACATAAAGTATTTACAAAATGATCAAAATAAAATTATTCATAAGCAGACATACACAAGTTCTGAGGATAGATATGAATAATAGAGGTGATTTATAGTTTCTATGACTTGCTGTAGACAGTAAGAGCTCAGAAAATACCACTGGTGGTGATGGTTTGGGAAGCTGGGATTTAGTTGGAGGATATTGGAGGAGAATGGGCTTTTAGAAAGACTTTGAATATGAGGAGTAGAAGGAATAGTCTTAGCAGTAGTAATAGTACTTATTCAACCCTTACTATGAGCAGAACTCTGTATTAAACTTTGGGAAAGAATACACAGGTCGGAATTATACATGATTCCTGATTCTCATGGGGCTCAGTCTAAGATTATTAAATATACAGAGGAAAAGGAGACAGACACAAAAGGAGCTATGAAATAATAAAACATTAAAACATCATTAGAGAAGTCGCATGGCTTAGTGGAAAGAGCACGGGCTTGGGAGTCGGAGGATGTGAGTTCTATTTCCTGCTCCACCACTTTTCTGCTGTGTGACCTTGGGCAAGCCACTTCACTTCTCTGGGCCTCAGTTCCCTCATCTGTAAAATGGGGATTAAGACTGTTAGCCCCACATGGGACAACCTGATTATCTTGTATCTACCCCAGTGCTTAGAAAGTGCTTGGCGTATATTAAGCGCTTACAAATACCAAAATTATTGGCATATTTTAGCATATTTTGTATACATCATCAGGAGGGCTAATTCTCTGGAGAAGACACTAATGCTAGGAGAAGTCCAGAAAAAACATGGAAGAGGCAGACCAGAAGCTGGGTGCATAGAAACCATAACAATGATAACAGAAGAACCATTAGCAAAATTATGGATTATGGAAGAAGATATGATGTCTGGAGAAAATACATCCTTAGAGTCACTATGAAATTCAAAATGACTCGACAGCATTTGATTATAATACTAAAGCAACATAATAGACAAAGATGAATACCACAAATAAAAACAAAAATCAGTAGGGTGCTGTGGCGAGAAGAGAAGAATTTCAGGCTCCTCATGGTTCAGAGTCTAAGGCATGGCCACAGCCACAGAGACTATTACAGCCATATCCAGTCTTTCTAGGCTTTGTGGAGGCCTCATAATGTCATACTGTTCTCTTATTCACAGGAGAGGTGGAAGGTATGATAGGATGGACCCCTCTGTGGTGGGAAGGTGAGCTGGTGTTGGTTCCAGGAGTAGTGGTTTAGCTGCCTGGTAGGGGGAACACTGAGAGCACGGCAGCAGAAGTTTACAACCCCATGCCCAAAGTATGTCAAAAATAGGGGCCCTACTTGGCATGGTAGACAGGCAATATTAGCAATCTCTTTGCTCGGCTGCAGTATAAAGAGGGGCTAAGGACATGAAGCAGGAGTTTAGATCCCTGCAGCCCGGTGTGCATAGAGCATGTCAGAAAAAGGGACCCCAGATGACTAGGAGGGGAGGTGGTAGTTACTGGATGCATAGCTTGGCCGCAGGGAATAAGGCAGGGCTGTGATATACCTCAGACAATAATGATGGCATTTGTTAAGGGCTTACTATGTGCCAGGCACTGTACTAAGCCCTGGGAAGGATCAAGCAAATCAAATTGGACCCAGTCCCTGACCTACGTAGGGCTCACAGTCTCAATCCCCAGTAGTTAGAGAGGGAAGGAGTCCCAAGTCGGGAGAGTTGAGGGTGAGATACAGTTAGAAGATCACCTTGTGGGGAATGAAGAGAATGGACTGGGATGTAATAGGTAAAGAGAACTGATAGGAAAAGGGGTGAAATTTGAAGGAGAGTTTTGAAGTCAATTATGAAATGATTTTGCTTGAAGCAGAGGGACAGGGCTTTGAGGAACAGAAAGACGTGTGCCAAGCAGTAGTAATTCGTAATCATTATGGTATTTGTTAGATGCTTATTATGTGTCTAAAGCCTGGGGTAAACACAAGTTAATCAGGCCAATCAGAGTCCTTGTCCCATATGGGCCTCAACTCTAAGTAGAAGCAGTGTAGCCTAGCAGACAGAGCATGGGCCTGAGAATCGGAGGAACAGGGTTCTAATCCCAGCTCTGACGCTTGTCTGCTGTGTGACCTTGGGCAAATCATTTCACTTCTTTGTGCCTTAGTTACCTCATCTGTAAAATGGGGATTAAGACCGTGAGGCCCATGTGGGATATGGACTATGTCCAACCTGATTAACTTGATTCTATCCCAGCACTTATTACAGTGCCTGACACATATTAAGCACTTAAGAAACATCATAAAATACCATAAAAAAGTAGGAAGGAGAACAGGTATTGAATCCTCATTTTACAACTGAGGAAACTCAGGCACAAGATAAATGACTTGCCCAAGGTCACAGCAATCAAGTGGCAGAGCTAGATTTAGAACCCAGGTCCTCTGAGTCCCAGACCAATGCTTTATCAACTAGGTCAGGCTGGTTTCCATCGGGAAGAAGCGGTACTTCAGGAAGGTGATCCACACAGAAATGTGGAGTCTTGCTTGGGGTAGGAAGAGATGGGACGCAAGGAGATCGAATGGGAAGCTGAGACCCTGGTCTAGCCATGATACCACCAGAGCACCTACCCCAGGAGGAACTGCTTTGGTAGAGAGGAAATAACAGATCCAGGATATGCTATGTTGTAAGAACCAACAGGATTCGGCAGTTCATTTGAATGTGAGAGATGTAGGACAGGGAGGAGTTTAGGATAATGCTGAGGTTACAGGTCCTTGGGACAGGGAACATGGTGGTATTATTGACAGAAGAGTAAATTAGGAGGAGGAGTGGGTTTAGAGGAAAAGATGAGGAGTTCTAATTTAGACATGTTGAGTTTAAGGAGCGGGTGGTACATCCAAGTGAAAATGTCCTGGAGGCCAGAGTAGCTGAGGAATTGCAGCGTTGTCTAATGGAAAGAGGTCCTGGTTTCTAATCCTGCCTCTGCCACTCGCCTGCTGTGGAACCTTGGACAAGTCACTTCACTTCTCTGTGCCTCAGCTTCCTCACCAATCAAACAGTGGCATTTATTGAGTCCTTACTGTGTTCATGGAAGTGTACTAAGTGCTTGAGAGAGCACAATACAGCAGAGTTGCTAGATACATCCCCTGCTTTTAATAAACTTATAGTCTAGAATTATGTTTAAAATGGGGATTCTATATCTGTTTTCCCTGTGGTTCATGTTGGTATTTGGGCCTGTAATTGGTTTCTAGGACACAAAGATGCAGCCAGACTCCAGTGGGGGTAGGGTTGAGGAGGCTCTAAAATTAGTTTCCAAAATAAAACCTTGTTGAGGATTCTTTCCAGAGACTATGTTCCACCCCCACCCTGAAATTTTCCCTCTCCACTCTAAACAATCTTTTCCTGAAATTTCTCCTTTCACTGCTCTCTTCATTCACCTTCATCTTTTCTACTCACATAACATGAGTTTTTCAGGTACAAAATAGGATCATGGACTTCCCAGACACCACATTTTAGAAAAAAAAAAATAGCCTGAGGCAGATCCCTTTAAATCTCTACTCTTCCCTTCTGCAGAATTCCCTTCCTCAAGATGGTGAACCCCCATCTGCATTCTGGGGCTTTTTGACTTCTCTAGTGCTCTTCCATTCATTTTCTGCATTGAAACCTCAATATATGCTATGTTGCCATTATCTTCATAGCAATCTGTAGCTGGGGCACCATAACGTATCAGAAAAAATGTACCAAAGACACTATTTAACAGTTTAGAATGGAACAAATTTGGAAATGCTGTTGAGTCTTCCGTATCGCATGTTTTCACTAAGTGCTTTGGTTTGGCGGCCTTTAAAGAATTAGAGAGAGTTCTTTCTACAGCTCCCATCTATCCGGATAGACTACAATACAAAATTAGAAGAAACCACTGTGGACAACTGTGTGGTGTTGGTAAAGGTATGCAAGTTTCCCTTAAGGCAAGGTTCACCAAAGGTAACTGAGTGTTTTCATCACACCATGAGGAGCAATGAGGAAACTGGAAAGGAAGAAGTCAAAACCCTTGCCTTTCAGGAATGGATAGTGTAATAGAATAAAGTACAAGTAGAAAATATACCATATACAAATATAAAATATACAGTAATAGTTTTTTTCCCCATTAGTCCTCAAAGTGACTGTGTACCACATGAGTTGTGTCTGTATTTTCAATATTTTAGGCTTAGGACATAACTATTCTTTGACATAGAAGATTTATTTTTTCTAACTGACTCCTATGCAATTTTGACTGACTGCAGCTTCCACTTCAATCAATTCAGAAATGTGCTTGCATGATTTTCACAAACTTACTCTGCCACTTGTTTGCAAACTGTCCTACTAGAAATATCTACCAACTCATGACTCATTTGAACCTACACACCTGCCAGAAAAATTCAGATTCTGACTGGCTTTCCCATTACTTGACTTTCATTTTACAAGCTAGGTACTCATTTTCTAACAACAGGGTAGCTATGCTGGAATCTCATCGCCTTCAGTGCATGCTTCTGGGATTTCCAGTGTAAAGTTGACATTCAGGCTTAACAAACTTTGACAATAAAATGACCCCATTTATCCAAAATAAGCAGGGTGAAGAAGGTGCACAGTACCTTTTCAACCTGCCTCCCACTCAGAAAGCAAGTAGGATGTTTCCTTGAGGCCAACACACACACACAGGTACAAAGCACTTCATCAACATGTCTCTATTTTTCTCGATAAATTGGGTTTATTTTTCTTGTGTGAATTTTCCCCTAGATACAATCTCCTAACAGTACAGAAACCACCAAAGGTGAACTAAAACTTTTTAATCCTAATAAAACTCTTTATATCCACCAGACTCAGAAAATATTTTACAAATAGTCATCCCACTCCCACTCCCTTCTGCATAACCCCAATTTACTCCCTGTATTCAGCCCCACCCCAGCGCCGCAACAATTATGTTCATATCTGTAATTTACAGATTACAGATTGTGAGCTTGTCATGGGCAGGGAATTAATCTGTTATATTGTACTCTAAAGCGGTTAGTACAGTGCTCTGCACATAGTAAGCACTCAATAAATATGATCGATTGATTGGATCCCACTATTAAATGAGGAAACTGAGGCAATTGAAGAAATTGAGGAAAATTGTAGACACTAGAAAAGTCGCTACCCTCTGGAAGCCGCTTTTCAGTATTGAAAAGTTTCTTTGAAATGTTTTTTGGAAGACAAGTCTGAAATGCTTCAAGTGATGAATCTATCTTAAATTCCTTGGGAAAACTCCTCTGTAAACTAATCATACTCACCAAAAAGACCCTCGCAACCTCTCTGGGACTTTTTTTTTTCACCTACTCTCAGACAGCTGGTCTTTCTGCAGCCATACCAAGTTACTTGGCCTAGGGGATAGAGCATGAGCCTGGGAATCAAAAGGACCTGGTTCTAATCCCAATTCTGCCATTTATCTGCTGTGTGACCTTGGGCAAGTCACCTCACTTCTCTGGGCCTCAGTTACCTCATCTGTAAAATGGGGATTAATATTGTGAGCCCCATGTGGGACAGCCCCACAGCTCTTATGTACAGATGTGTAATTCATTTATTTTGCTGTCTCCAGACTGTAAACTCAAGGTGGGCAGGGAATGTGTCTGTTGACTGTTGTACTGGACTCTCCCAAATGCTTACTATGGTGCTCAATCCATCACCACATCCTTTTGGTCTCACCTTCACTATATGGTTAAAATCCACCCTTTCCTCTCCACCCAAACTGCTACCACATTAATACAATCACTCATCCTATCCTGCCTAGATTACTGCATCAGCCTCCTTTCTGACCTCCCAACCTCTTACCTTACACTCCGCTGCTCGGATCATTTTTCTGCAGAAACGTTCAGGATGTATCATCCTCCTCATCAAAAAACTCCAGTGGTTGCCCGTCCACCTCTTTGTCAAACAAAACCTCCTCATCATTGAGTTTAAAGCAGTCCATCACCTTGCCCCCTCCTACCTCATCTGACTTCTCTCCTACAACCCAACCCGCATACTTCACTCCACTAGTGCACACCTTCTCACTGTGCCTCGATCTTGCCTGTCTCTCCACCGACCCCTGGACCACATCCTGCATCTGGCTTGGAAATCCCTCCCTCCTCAAATCCAACAGACAATTAATCTCCCCTTCTTCAAAGCCTTATTGAAGGCACATCTCCTCCAAGAGGTTTTCCCAGACTAAGCCCCACTTTTCCTCATCTTCCTCTCCCTTCTGCATCACCCTGATTTGCTCCCTTTGCTCTTACACCCACCTCCCAGCCCCACAGCACTTATGTGAATATCTGTAATTTCATTGTTTTTGTATTGATGTCTTTCTCCCCTGCTTCTAGACTGTGAGCTCGTTGCTATATTGTACTTTCTCAAGTGCTTAGTAGAGTGCTCTGCACACAGTAAACATTTAGTAAATATGCCTGAATGAATGAATGCTAGGGCTTGGGAGTCAGAGGTCATGAGTTCGAATCCCGCCTCTGCCACTTGTCAGCTTTGTGACTGTGGGCAAGTCACTTAACTTCTCTGTGCCTCAGTTACATCATCTGTAAAATGGGGATTAACTGTGAGCCTCACGTGGAACAACCTGATGCCCCTGTATCTACCCCAGTGCTTAGAACAGTGCTCGGCACCTAGTAAGCGCTTAGCAAATACCAACATTATTATTACTAATGCAATTGAATGAATGAATGACAGGGACTGTGTCCAACCTGATTAGCTTTTATCTACCCAATGCTTAGAACAGTGCTTGGCACATAGAAAACACTTATATACCATTATTATTATTACTATTCACAGGACGATCTCATTTCACATGCAATTTCAGGCTATTATACTTCTCTTTAGCAGTTGCTCCAGCTGTTTAGGTTATTTTTACTTTTCCCAGGGAGAGGGGAAGCATACATTTTCATTCTCATAGAAAGCACATTCTCTATTTGTAAATATTTTTATGTCTAGCTCCCCCATTAGAGTGTAAACTCCTGTGGGCAGGGAACATGCCATTTTTGTTTTGTTTTATATTTCCCCAAATGTTTAGTACAGTGTATTGTACCTTGTGTGTGCTCAATCAATAGTCTGAGAAGCACTTAACTTCTCTGTGCCTCAGTTACCTGATCTGTAAAATGGGGATTAAGACTGTGAGCCCCACGTGGGACAACCTGATTCCCCTGTGTTTACCCCAGCACTTAGAACAGTGCTCTGCACATAGTAAGCGCTTAACAAATACCAACATTATTATTATTATTATTAGTCCTATTATTGCTGTAATATTACACTACTATACTACTATTATTGTACTATTTCCCTATTACTATTAATATTACCATTACTGCTAACTCTCTTCCCAGCCCTACTGAGAGCTCACCTCCTGCAGGAGGTCTTCTCAGGCTGAGCCCTCCCTTTCCCTCTGCTCCTCCTCCCCGCCCCATTCCCCCTACTCCCTCCCTCTGCTCTACCCCCTTCCCCTCCCCACAGCACTTGTGTATATTTTCTATTGTGTATAGAGTAATAAGTAATATTACTTATTACTCTATTTTATTAATTATGTGTATATATCTCTGACTCTGTTCATCTATTTTGATGGTTTTGATGCCTGTCTACTTGTTTTGTTTTGCTCTCTGTCTCCCCCTTTAGACTGTGAGCCTGTTGTTGGGCAGGGAATGTCTCTGTTGCCAAATTGTACATTCCAAGCACTTAGTACAGTGCTCTGTTCAAAGTAAGTGCTCAATAAATGATTGAATGAATGAATACTACTATTATTACTATACTACTATATTACCACTATTACATTACTAATATTACTACGATTTCTATGAGCTTTTTGGAAGTAGCAAAGGTCATTTGGAGATTTCCATGCAGGGTCCTATAAGTGGCCTTACAGAAGAAGTTGAGAGAAATCTTGTCACTAATCAGTCCTACGTCACAGTACAAAATAGCTCAAAGGTACCTTCAGCACAGGGCAGTAGGATTTGTGACAGACGAATCCGGAAGAAATCTGCATGTGGAAGGTCAAATGTTGAATACCAACCTGATGTTGATAGGGATTCCTCTGGAGGTCGGATGAATGTTGTTGGAGACAGAAATCACTGGTCCCAGGACTGAGATCTCCTTAGGAACCCAGTGACAGCAAGCCAGCCTGCTGCTTGACTGACAGAGTCTCAGCCTTTGCCACTCTCTGGTCTGGTTCATCCATCTCACTTTTGCTCTGAGTGAAACTAGAACAATTCTGGGATCCAAGAGGGATGGCTGGGAGAGTTGAGGGGAGATAAATCAATCAATCAGTGGTATTTACTGAGCGTTTACTGTAAGTAAGCTTACTATGGGCAGGGTCACTGTCTGCTAATTCTGTTGCAGTACTCCCCAAGCACTTAGAACAGTGCTCTGCACATAGTAAGCACTCATTATTATTGATCGATTAACTGCAGAGCACTGTACTAAATGCTGGGAGAGTGCAATACAACAGTTAGTATACACATTCCCTCCCCACAGGGATCTTACAGTCTAGAGGTGGAGACAGACATTAATATAAATAAATAATTGACACGCAGAAGTTCACAAGTGCTATGGGAGAACTATTAAGGATACAGCAGCGTGGCTAAGTGGAAAGAGCACAGGCTTGGGAGTCACAGAGGTTGTAGGTTCTAATCCCGGCTTTCCACTTATCGGCTGTGTGACTTTGGGCAAGTCACTTAACTTCTCTGTGCCTCAGGTACCTCATCTGCAAAATGGGGACTAAAACTGTGAGCCTCATGTGGGACCTGATTACCCTGTATCTATCCCAGCGCTTAGAACAGTGCTTGGCACATAGTAAGTGCTTAACAAATACCATCATTATTATTATCCAAGGGCATAGGTGGTGAAGAAGGGAGAGGGAATAGGGAAAGTAAGGGTTTAGTTGGGGAAGGCTTTGGCTCGGGGATAGCTGTTAGTCAAAAAGATCTTTGAGAGGACAAAGAGATGCATCCGAGAACATGTCTAAGGATACATCTCAGTGTACAACCTATCACTTCTCTCCCTTTCTGTGATGAATTGCAACAAAGGGAGCACATTCCTTTGTTGTTAGGTGACTAATGAGTCAGATCCTCTTAGCATCATTAAGTGCTTGATATTTTTCAAATTGCATTTGGTATTCTGTGGCTGCAACAGTTCGCCAAGGTCTAAGCTTTTCAGAGACCATGCATATCGGTTTCCTAAAAAAGTCATATCTTGCAAGATATTAAGTCTTCTGGCCCAACTTTATCGGTATCAACTCCCCCCTATTCATTCAGTAGTATTTTTTGAGTGCTTACTATTTGCAGAGCACTGTACTAAGCGTTGGGAATGTACAATTCGGCAATAGATAGAGACAATCTCTGCCCAGTGATGGGCTCACCTCTAGACTGTAAGCTTGTTGTAGGCAGGGAACGTGTCTACCAACTCTGATATATTAAACTCTCTGAGCACTTAGCATTCAAGTCATTTTTCCCCACTCCTCAAGAACTTCCAGTGGTTGTCCAACCACTTCCACATCAGACAGAAACTCCTCACCATTGGCTTTATACCACTCCATCACGTTGCCCACTCCTGCCTCACCTCGCTACTCTCCTACTACAACCCAGCCCTCACACTTTGGTCCTGTAATGCTAACCTTCTCACTCTACCTCCATCTCATCCATCTCATCATCGACCTCTCACCCGTATCTTGCCTCTGGCCTGGAATGCCTTTCCTCTTCATATCCAACAGACAATTACCCTCCCCATCTTCAAAGTGAAGGCACAATTCCTCCAAGAGGCCTTCCCTGCTTAAGCTCTCCTTTCCTCTTCTCCCACTCCCTTCTGCATCACCCACACTTGCTTCATCCCCCATCCCAGCTTTAAAGCACTTATGTACATATCTGTAATTTATTTATTTATATTCATGTCTGTCTTCCCCACTAGACTGTGAGACTTGTTGTGGGCAGTGAATGTATCTGCTTATTGTTCCTTTGTACTCCCTCAAGAGCTTAGTACAGTGCTCTGCACACGGTAAGTACTCAATAAATATGACTGACTGGCTGACTGACTTAGTTCAGTGCTCTACATACAGTAAACAGTCAAAAAGTAGGATTGATGATCCACTAGCTACTAAATCCCCAAGTAACCATGGCAGGCACCATGTCTACTAATTCTGTCACATTGTACTCTCCCAAGTGTTAAGTACAGTACTCATCACATAGTAAGCTCTCGACAAATACGACTGATGGAGAAGCAGCATGGCTCAGTGGTTAGAGCACGGGTTTAAGAGTTAGAGGTCATGGGTTCTAATCCCAGCTCTGCCACTTGTCAGCTGTGTGACTTTGGGCAAATCACCTAACTTCTCTGTGACTCAGTTACCTCATCTGTAAAATGGGGATTAAGACTGTGAGCCTCACGTGGGACAACCTGATTACCCTGTATCTACCCCAGAGCTTAGAACAGTGCTCGGCACATAATAAGCGCTTAACAAATACCAACATTATCATTATTATTGATTAACCAGCCACCTACTGGCCATCTGTTGTTGTTGCAAATTGTCAGAGCAAATGGTTCCCATTATTACTGTGTCTTGCTCTGAGCTCATCCTGGAACTACGAGCCATGTCCCTGACTGGCCAACAGAGTCTGGGCCATATTCAAACCCCAGTCCTGTCTTCCCCACTTCCCACCACCTGTTGCTACACAGGGGCCCTTCTGACAGTCCATATGGCATCCTTTCCTGCAGACGGTAGACAGATGCCTCACTACTCATGGGCCACAGAGTTCAGTTGGTAGATTCCCAAGCCAGTCAGGAGGCCTGCATTCTTATGGCTCAGGCCAATCAAGAGTTATGCAGTCACGTGATCCAAGTCAATCAGAAGATGTGCCATCACATGGCTCAGGCTCTATGTCTGCATGAGTTAGGCTAAAATCCATTTGTTCAACCTGGAAATCATTCTACTAAGGGATTTCCACTTATTTTGAAATAGATCAGTTTAGGGAACTAAGTCACTGCCTTGACAAGATTATCGACTTTCCCTTTTCACCTATGCAAATCCCCCCACTGTTTTTAATATGGCATAAAGTGCTTTAAGATGAATCATTTCTTTCTAATTATGAATTTCATTTGTAAGGTTTACCACACTGTAAGACACCTTCTGGAATCTTAATCCTCAATTTTATTGTTTTTTTTTTCTTTTGACCCATTTGCCTCCGTAACAAGATGAAAGATCTTTCTCAGGAGAGGTGAAATCTGTCAGAAAAGCCCCCAAACTTGTCAGTATTTCCATTTCCCAAGGCCCACACTTATTTTTTTTCCACCACAATACAGAACCACCATGAACTCTGAAAATGATTACTGGATGAAATTTACATTTCCTTCCTCTTAGAATACTCAGTGTCACAAGAAAACAGTGAAGACTTTTCTGAGAGTAAAGCCTGACAGCGTCAGTGACCAGGTGGCAATAGTTATAATGATGACATGCCTGAGTTTTCAGAGAAGTCCACAATCTTAAGGGTTGTATCCTGCTAACCCTTTTCTCTGCACATGACTTTGTCCTCTGTCCTAGTTGCCAACTGTTCATTCAATCATATTTATTGAGCGCTTATTGCATGCGGGGTACTAAGTGCTTGGGTGAGTACAATACAAAGAATAAATAGACATGTTCCCTGCCTACAGGAAGCTTACAGTTTAGAACATTTTTTCATTAGTGTGCACAATTAATTTATCTTTCTATCAATGCAAAGATGACCCCTTTGTAGAGATTTCCCCAAGAAAGTGCTAAACATTTCAGAGCTTCCATGGTCATTCATTGAATTGTTTTTATTAAGCACTCACTATGTGCAGAGCATTGTACTAAGCACTTGGGAAAGAACAATACAACTATAAACAGTGACAATCCCTGCCCACAACGAGCTCATGGTTTGAGGGGGAGGGGAGAGAAGGCAGAGGGAGGGGGGAATGAATCAACTAGCATAAAAAAATCCTCCCTTGACCCCATGGCTCCCTCCAGTTATCGCCCCATCTTCCTCTGACCATTCCTCTCCAAATTCCTCGAGTGAGTTGTCTACAACTGTTGCCTCCACTTCCTCTCCTCCAAGTCTCTCATTGTCCCCCTCCAGTCAGGTTTCCATTCCCTCCACTCCACAGAACATGCCCTCTCAAAGTCACCAATGACTTCCTTTTGGCCAAATTCAGTGGCCTCTACTTCATCCTAATCCTCCTCAATCTCTCAGTTACCTTTGACACTGTGGACCATCCCCTTCTCATGGAAACATTATCTAACCTCCACTGACCTGACTGGTACTGTCTTCTACTGGGTCAATCAATCATTCAATTAATTATTCCCTCTAGACGCTAAGCTCCCTTTAGACTCTAAACTCATTGTGAGCAGAGAATGTGTTATATTGGTATATTGTACTCTCTGAAGTGCTTAGTACAGTGCTCAGGACACAGTAAGCAGTCAATAAATATAATTGTCTGACTGATCAATCAATCATATTTGTTGAGAGTTTAATCTGATTACATCACTGTACTAAGAACTTGGGATAGTACAATATAATAGAGTTGGTAAAACACATTCACTGCCTACAAGGCATTTACAGTCTAGAGAGGGAAACAGATATTTAAATAAATTACAGATATGTACATAAGAGCTACGGGGCTGAGGGTGAATAAAAGGTTTGAATCCAAATGCATGGATGATGCAGAAGGGAGAGGGAGTAAGGGGAATCAGGGGTTAGTCAGGGAAGACCTCCTGGAGGAGCTATTCATTCATTCATTCAATCGTACATAGTAGCAGTTTGGGTGGAGAGGAAAGGGTGGATTTTAGCAATGTTTTGAAGATAGAACTGGCAAGATTTGGTGACAGATTAGATATATGGGTTGAATGAGAGAGATGAGTCAAGGTTAAAACAGGGCTATTGGACTTGAGAGACTGGGAAGAGAGTGATGTTGCCTACAGTGATGAAAAAATCAGGGGAAAGACAGGATTTGGGTGGGAAGATGAGTAGTGTTATGGACATGTTAAGTTTGAGATGTCGGTGGGACATCCAATTAGAGATGTCCTGAAAGCACTTGGAAATACTAGACTGCAGATCAGGTCTGGGGATGTAGATTTGGGAATCATTCAAATAGAGATGGTAGTGGAAGCTGTGGGAGCAAATGAGTTCTCCAAGGGAGTGACTGCAGAAGGAGACTAGAGGAGAAGCCTGTTAAAGAGACTGAGAATGAGCAGCCAGAGAGATAGGAAAAGACTCAGGAGAGGATAATTTCACTGAAGCCAAGGCTGGTTAATGTTTCCAGGAGAAGGGGGTGGTCCACAGTGTCAAAGGCAGCTAATAGGTGGAGCAGGATTAGGATGGAGTAGATGCCACTTGATTTGGCAAATAGGAGTTCATCGGTAACCTTTGAGAGGGCAGTTTCTGTGGAGACAGATTGGAGGAAGTCAAGGAGAGAATTGGAGGAGAGGAAGTTAAGGCAGAGGATGTAAACAACTCAGTCAAGGAGTTTGAAAAGAAATGGTAGGAGGGGAGATGGGGCAAAATAAATGAAGGGAGATGTGGGGTCAAGATTCATTTTTTTTAAGTTGAGATGAACACATTTGAAAGCAGTGGGGAAGAAATCACTGAAGATGGCATCAGAGAGGTAAGTAGAGAGAGGGCAAGTGTTATGATAAGGTATAGAAGGGATGGGGTTGTAGTAGCAGGTGGAGGGGTGGATTTTGAGAGGAGACAGGACAACTTCTCTTGTGAAATTGCTAAAGATGCTAGTAAAGATGGGCGAGTCAAAGAAATTACAGGAAGAGAGGACTGGAGAGGAACAGGGAATATTTGAGGGACATCATGTCTAATGATTTCATTTTTATCCATAAAGTATGTATCTAGGCCATTAGGGGCAAAAGAGGGGAGGGTGGAGAGTCATGGGGGTTGAGGAGGGGGTTAAACATATGAAACAACTGGCACAGGCAATGGGCATGGAAGTAAATAAAGGCCACCTCTCTCCCCACCTTTAAAGTCTTATTAAAATCACATCTTC
This sequence comes from Ornithorhynchus anatinus, assembly GCF_004115215.2. Classification (NCBI taxonomy): domain Eukaryota; kingdom Metazoa; phylum Chordata; class Mammalia; order Monotremata; family Ornithorhynchidae; genus Ornithorhynchus; species Ornithorhynchus anatinus. The sequence continues at coordinate 116,623,214 of NC_041731.1, read as the reverse complement.
TCCAAAAGGCCTTCCCCAAATAATCCCTCACTTTCCCTACTCCCTCAAAGTTCTGAGTTGTCTATGCACTTGGACCTGTACCCTTTAAATCACTTGATCTTCACCACACCCCTATTCCCAGAGCATTTACGAATATGGCCATAATTTATGTATTTTTTTTAATGCCTACTTTTCAATAGTATTTATTGAGCGCTTACTATGTGCAGAGCACTGTACTAAGCGCTTGGGATGAACAAGTCGGCAACAGATAGAGACAGTCCCTGCCATTTGACGGGCTTACAGTCTAATCGGGGGAGATGGACAGACAAGAACAATGGCAATAAATAGAGTCGAGGGGAAGAACATCTCGTAAAAACAATGGCAATTAAATAGAATCAAGGCGATGTACAATTCATTAACAAAATAAATAGGGTAACGAAAATACATACAGTTGAGCGGACGAGTACAGTGCTGTGGGGATGGGAAGGGAGAGGTGGAGGAGCAGAGGGAAAAGGGGAAAAAGAGGGTTTAGCTGCGGAGAGGTAAAGGGGGGGTGGCAGAGGGAGTAGAGGGAGAAGAGGAGCTCAGTCTGGGAAGGCCTCTTGGAGGAGGTGAGTTTTAAGTAGGGTTTTGAAGAGGGAAAGAGAATCAGTTTGGCGGAGGTGAGGAGGGAGGGCGTTCCGGGACCGTGGGAGGACGTGGCCCAGGGGTCGACGGCGGGATGGGCGAGTCCGAGGGACGGTGAGGAGGTGGGCGGCAGAGGAGCGGAGCGTGCGGGGTGGGCGGTAGAAAGAGAGAAGGGAGGAGAGGTAGGAAGGGGCAAGGTGATGGAGAGCCTTGAAGCCTAGAGTGAGGAGTTTTTGTTTGGAGCGGAGGTTGATAGGCAACCACTGGAGTTGTTTAAGAAGGGGAGTGACATGCCCAGATCGTTTCTGCAGTCATACTTAGTGAGTCCATACTGTCTGCAGAGCACTGTGCTAAGCACTTGGGAAAGTACAATACAACAGTAAAGACAGACAATCCCTGCCCACAACAAGCTTACGGTCTAGAGGGAGGAAGACAGACATCAATACAAGTAAACAGACATCATTATAAATAAATAAGAAAATAAAATTATAGATATATACATTAGAGTTGTGGGGCGGGGAGAGGAAGAGCAAAGGGTGACGTGGAAGGGAGTGGGAGATGAGGAAAAGTGGGGCTTAGTCTGGGAAGGCCTCTTGGAGGAGATGTGCCTTCAGTAAGGCTTTGAAATGGAGGAGATTAAGTGTCAGGCAGATTTGAGGAGGGAAGGTGCTCTAGGCCAGAGGTAGAACATGGGCCAGGGATCGGCAGGGAGATAGGAGAGAGTGAGACACAGCACCAGAGGAGCGAAGCCCTCGTATGGGCTGGGATGGAGAAGGAGAGAACGGAGGGACTGTGAGCTCCAGATGGGTACGGAATGTACCTACAACTCTGTTGCATTCTCCCAAGCACTTAGAACAATGCTCTGCATTCGGCAAGTGCTCAATAAATACCACTGATTGACAGAGTGTGGTCCCAGGTGCTCTGCTTGCCCTCCCTTTGCCTTGTATTTCTTCTGATATTAGCTTTTTCAGGCAAAGTAGCTGATCTGGGGCCCCACTATGAAGTAATTAACTTTTGGAGGTTACAAAACTAGTCCTGAGTATCCCTTTTATCTTGTCTGCCTGTGCTTCACACAGTAGTTTTTCAAGCATTGCTTCAATATCTTCTCTAGGTCAGTCAATTAACCAAAATGTTTCCATCCAAAATATTGGTTCATTAGTTTTTGTTTTATTTTTGTTTTTGTGGCCTGTGTTTGGACTGAATTGGTGTCCAATTGTTCTTCATTAGAAGATTTCAAGAGATTTCCCAGGGTTCTCTACATTATGTTCTGGGCAGACAGAAAATCTTCTAGATAGGTGTACCGATCAGAAGTTACAAAAACTTTGTCAGTGGTCTGAATAGGCTGATACTTGAATACAAAAGGGCAAGCTGGATTTAGACCAATACGTAATTATCTCCCCTGCAAGACTGTAAGTTCTTTGAGGGCAGGGGTTGTGCTGTCTACTATCATACTTATTGAGCGCTTCAGTCAATCATACTTATTGAATGCTTACCATGTGCACAGCACAGTATTAAGAAGAACTTGAGGGAGTACAATATAACAGAGTTGGTAGACATGTTCCCTGCCCATGACAAGCTTAGAGACTAGAGACAGACATTAATATAAATAACGGATATGTACATAAGTGTTGTGGGGCTGAAGAAGGGGTAAAGAAAGGATGTAAATTCAAGTGCAGGGGCGATGCAGAAGGGAGTGAGAGTAGAGGTAATGAGGGCTTAGACAGGGAAGGCTTCTTAGAAGAGATGTTCTTTCAATAAAGTTTTGAAGGTGTGGAGAATGATTGGCGGATATGAAGTGGGAGAGCATTCCAGGCCAGAAGCAGGAGATGGGCAGGAAGTTGGTGGTGAGATAACCAAGATCAAGGTACATTGAGAAGGTTAGCATTAGCAGTGAAGTGTGAGGGCTGGGTTATAGTAGGAGAGCAGCAAGGTAACAGAGGAAGGGTAGGCAAGGTGATTGAGTGATTAAAGGAATTTCTGTTTAGTGCAGAGGAGAATGGGCAAACACTGGAGTTTCTTGAGTAGTGGGGAAACATGGACTGAACAGATTTGTAGAAGAATAAACTGGGCAGCAGAGTGCAGTGAGGACTGAAGTAGGGAGAGGTAATAAAAGAGGCTGAGGCAGAATCAAGGTGGGATAGTGCTTGGATAAACATGGATGAAGAGGAAAGGGTGAATTTAGTGATACTGTGAAGGTTGAACCAACAGGATTTGATGACAGATTGAATATGTGGGTTAAATGAGAAAGATGATTTGAGGATAAAGCCAAGGCTACGGGCTTCTGAGATAGGAATGATGGTGGTGCTGTCTACAGCAACAGGAAAGTTGGGAGAGGGGGCAGGGAGGACAGGGTTTGGGTGAGAAGATTAATTCTGTTTGGGACATGTTAAGTCAGGTTAAGTAGAATGACCTGAAGGTAGGAGGAAATACAAGACTGAAGATAAGGAGAGAGATCAGCATTGGACATGAAGTTTTGGGAATCATCCACATACAGATGATAGTTGAAGCCATGGGAGTGAATAAGTTTTCCAAGGGAGTGACTGTAGATGGAGAATAGAAGGGGATCAAGAAGTGAACCTTGAGGAACTCTCACAGTTAGGGAGTGGAAGGCAGAGGAGGAGCTCGCAAAAGAGACTGAGGAGGGGTCAGAGAGATAGGAGAAGAACAAGGAGAAGGTAGTGTCAGTACAGCCAAGGCTGGATGTTTCATTCATTCATTCAATCATATTTATTGAGCACTTACTGTGTGCAGAGTACTGTACTAAGCACTGGAGATTTTTGAGTCACATAATAAGTGCTTAAAATACTTCATTTATCATTATTATTATTGACTTAAGTGTCCACAGTGTCAAAGGCAACTGAGAGGTTGAGGAGGATTAGGATGAAGGTTTTGTTTGGTACGGAGGTTGATAGGCAAGCACTGAAATCTCTTCTGAAATGACACCAAATTACCCATCTAATGCATCTGATATCTTCTGGAGAAAAGATGTCTTCCCTTCAAATTGTATACAAAAGAGAGTGTTTGTTGATGACAATGATGGGATCTTCCATTGGACAATAGACCAATTTATGTAACTGAAAGAATACTGTCTCTCAGTGAGAAAGGCAGAATCTATATAATACATATAGACTTTCGTGGCTCAGTGGAAAGAGCCTGGGCTTGGGAGTCAGAGGTCATGGGTTCGAATCCCGGATCTGCCACTTGTCAGCTGTGTGACTGTGGGCAAGTCACTTAATTTCTCTGTGCCTCAGTGACCTCATTTGTAAAATGGGGATTAACTGTGAGCCTCACATGGGACAACTTGATTACCCTGTATCTACCCCAGCGCTTAGAACAGTGCTCTGCACATAGTAAGGGCTTAACAAATACCAACTTTCATATACATTAATACATATACACTTTAATCCTCTGAAAAGACTATAACAAAGAATAGCAAAGTTTTTAAAGCTGCTAGATTTTGATTTAATGAGCAATGCTGTTCTAACAGCTTCTATTATCAGATATGTATAAAAATAAAAGATACCTGCCAGAACAATGATTCATGTTGCAGATTGAAATAGCCAGACAAAAATATGTCTAGAGGAAGCTTATCTAGTCCGATATGTTTGGGTCTGAATTTTAAAGGAAGATTTAATTTGTCTTCTCTTTTAGGATGCTTATACTTTTGAACTATAGAGTTCTAGTCTCTGTAGATAATGTCATATATATACTCTGTAGGCCTAACATCTTTGAACCAGAAACTGTCTTTTCCAACTCTAAGCCACTAGTTTCAAAATTCACCCCACCTCGTCCTTCCAAAACCCGTCTCCAAGTTGATACTCAGCCCCACTATTGGTATTATTATTATTACTAATTGTATTTATTGAGTGCTTACTGTGTGCAAAGCACTATATTAAGTGGTTGGGAGAGTACAATATAACATTAAACAATGCCTACAGCAAGTTCACAGTCTAGAGGGAATAATAATAATCATAATGTTGGTATTTGTTAAGCACTTACTATGTGCAGAGCACTGTTCTAAGCACTGGGGTAGATACAGGGTAATCAGGTTGTCCCACATGAGGCTCACAGTTAATCCCCATTTTACAGATGAGGTAACTGAGGCACAGAGAAGTTAAGTGACTTGCCGACAGTCACACAGCTGACAAGTGGCAGAGCTGGGATTCGAACCCATGACCTCTGACTCCCAAGCCCGGACTCTTTCCACTGAGCCATGCTCCTTCTCGAATGAATAACATCCCCTCCCTGCCAATCATATATGTGTATATATGCATGTATGTGTGTGTGTGTGTATTGTACTCATGAATATACCATTTATAGCTATTGTTTAAATACGTTTACATGTCTTCATGATACTGTACCAGACGAGGTAAACAGATGGGGGTTGCCTTTCAAGAAATGACCACCCTAAACAGGCCACACAGCCAGGAAAAGAATATAAAAGTGCCCAGAGCTGCACAGGGACTCCAAGAAGACTGATGAGTTGGATGGAGATGATAATGCTGGATACACTGACCACCCAAAATCAGAAAGCTGAAATGGCGGAAATATACTAATGGAACCGAGAAATTCCCAGCTCTAAAAGTGTCCCATCGGGTTTAGCGAAAACACATTTTTTATTTCCCTTTTGCTAAAAGTTTTTTTAGCAAATTTCCCTGGTGAATGAGTAAATTCAAGGAGCCATGAAAAAATTGTTGAAAATGCAGAGTTATACATATAAGCTAGACATGCTAGGGACTGAAAACCCTACATTGTCAAAGTTACCATTATACGAAGCTTTGCTTAAGGAAGTCATTGCTAAATTGGTCTGCTCTTTGACATAACTTTTTAATGTATTTCAAAGTTCAGTACCCCTCTCCTTTAGGATAGAGAAAGTAATTATTTTGCACTGTTTTACTGTGAATTACTTTCAGGCTCAATGGTTGCAAAGCACAGAGTTAAGCATTAGCATTTTCAAACCAAGTTTCATTTAATGCTGCAACTACTTACACACTGAAGATGAGGTAGAATGGGGAAAGAGTGATCCATTCCTTGGTATATACTGAACCTCTATTGTTTGTAAGCAGTGGGAAAAAACAAGATGGAAAGTAGACATAGGTCCTGGTCCTCAAATGGCTCAGAACCTAAGTCTAAGAGGAAAAGTGGACTTGGACAAATAAGGAAAGTTAGAAATAATCAAAAGTGAAGAATAGAAAGGGCAAGGCAGAACCTGGAGCTAAAGGAGCTGAGTTTTAGACACCTTACTTCTCAGGCAGGACTGTTCAGAGTCTAAGCAGACAGACATCACTCATGGTCATGGCCATAGTCTTTTGATGTTCTAAAAGCTGAGAATCAACTAATCAATCAATCATACTTATTGAGTGTTTATCTTGTGCAGACCAAAGCTGAGAAACAACCAATTGATCAATCATATTTATTGAGCACTTACTATATGCAGAGCACTGTGCTAAGTGCTAAGTGCTTGGGAGAGTACAATATAGCAGATTTGGTAAGCATGTTCCCTTCGAGAAGGCAAGATTCCACCCCTTCTCCTTACCCACCTGGAGCAAGGCAAGCTGGAAGCTTTGGGTGACATTGAGCCTGGCAGACACTGATCTATCTCTTGGTCTACAGTGCTCTGATTTCAGAGAGCAGCTACAGTCTGAATGTGTAGGAATTAATGGAAAGTTATATTTGTTTTCTGTTGTAAATTCCTCTGCTAGAATGTAAGGTCCTTGAAGGCAGGATCTTGTCTACCAATTCTATTGCACTGTACACTCTCCCTGTGTGCCCAAAACACAGTAAGCAATCAATAAATACCATTGATTGATTGACTGATTGTTCTTCCTCTAGGGGTCAGTGCATATAAGAAGAGTTCAGTAAGATGTAGGTTTCTGCAGCTTCTTTGGATTAGGTGTTTGGCTGTTGCCTAAAAGAAGCTTGTAAACATTTAAACAAGTCGTATTTACAATTATGTTAATAAATTAGGCACTTGCAGAGAGATAAAACACCTGCTAGTCGGCATATAAAACTTGATCATCTCCCAGTGATCAACAACAGAAAACATCAAGGATCAGAATGCTTATTGTTCATTTTTAGAGTGTTCTAATAGAGTTTTCTTTATCTTTTTTATTACTCCTTGTGCTGACATCAACTACTAGTTCTCATAATTTAGGGAAACAGAATCACTAATCACTAATCTAAATATGATATCTGAGCATGAAAACGATGGCACGTTCGCTACCTTGTGAAGTGTCTCTAAAATGAGCTCCTTGAAGGCAGCGTCTATGTCTATTCATGATCAATGGTATTTATTGAGCGCTTACTGTGTGCAGAGCACTGTACTAAGTGCTTGGGAGAGTACAATATTACAGAGTTGGTAGGCATGTTCCCTGCCCACAGTGAACTTACTCATTTAATTGTACTCTTCTAAGCACTTAGAACATACAGTACTTTGCACATAGTAAGAGCTCAATACATGTAATTGATTAACTGATTTACAGTGTGATCAGAAGGAAGACCCTGACCTCAGTCTTCTTTGCAGAGAAACCTTCCGGTTGAACAGAACCAATTCATGAAGTTGGGGGCTTCTCACAAACCATTTTGGACCATTTTGCATTTTTAACTGTAGTTAGTTCTTAGAGAAAGTCTACACTCACAATCTTCCCTGGCTGTGGTGACTCGGCAGAGGGTGAAGTGATTACCACATAAACTGAATCACCAACCCATCTCAAAGCCCTTCAGAGAGGTAGCCATGCAATTACCAGATTGATCACTGGCCTTGAAGTCTGCTCTAGCCCTTCCTCAGAGACAAAACACTTGCCACATTACTCTAAAATCCTTCATAGTAACAGGAGGCACTAGTTGTAAGCTCATGAGGGAAGGGATCATGTACTCTTCAATAGTACAGTGCTCTGTATACAGTAAGTGCTCAAAGATCATTGACTGCTTTATTGGTTATCCAATCTACATGTGCATACTAAATTTTGACTCACTTACTTACTTCCCAGATCTTTCCAGATCCTAGACCCTCACTTATTTTCTAGATCTACGGTTTGCAGTTTCAAGTGGGGAACAAAAAAAATCTTCAAATCTAAAGGCCAAATTAAAATTACAAATGCAGCTTTACTTCAACATCACTATGAGAACAGGGTTTGGTTTTTTTTAGAATGGTTACCTAAAGTATTCAACATGGCTGGTTTTCAAATAATTTTTATTCCAGAAGATGGAAATATCAGTTTGGGACATGTGGTACCGGTGGGAGCTCCTTATACTCTACTCTACTATATTAAGTGCTTAGTACAGTGCTCTGCACTCAGTAAGTGCTCAGTAAATACGACTGAATGAATATACAGAAAGCTGCATGGCCTAATGGGATGAGAAATGGGCCAAGGAGTCAGAAGACTTGGGTTCTTATCCTAAAGCTGCAACTTTTCTGCTGTGTGACCTTGGACAAGTTCATTCATTCATTCAATAGTATTTATTGAGTGCTTACTATGTGCAGAGCACTGTTCTAAGTGCTTGGAATGTACAACTGGGCAACAGATAGAGACAATTCCTGTCCAATAATGGGCTCACAGTATAAATGTGGGAGACAGCACAGCAAAACAGAACAAAATAAAACAAGTAGTCTGGCGCAGACATCAAGATAAATTCTATTTATCATAATCACTTCACTTCTCTGTATCTCCATTTCTGTAAAATGGGGATCCAATACCTGATCTCTCTCCCTCTTAAACTGTGAGCCCCCTGTGAGGCATGGACTGCATCTGACTTAATTATATTGAATCTACACTAGTACTTAGAACAGTCTTTGACATGTAGTAAGTGCTTAACAAACACCATGCTCATTATTATTTCCCCTACGTATAATTAATTTTAATGTCTGTCTTCCCCTCTGTAGACTACAAGCTCCTTGTAGGAAGGGTTCACATCTACCAACTCTTTTATATTGTACTTTCCCAACACTTTTATATTGTACTTTCCCAAAACTTTATAGTGTTCTTCATTCAGTCAGAGCTCAATAAATACCATTTATTGGCCTGGAGGTGAGGGAAAAGGGGAGACAATAGCAAGAGAGGTTAGGGCTAGAGAGGTATATTTCTGAGTCATTGACATCAAAGTGGTAACCAAACCCATAAGGGCTGATAATAATAGTAACAGTGGTATTTTGTTAAGGGCTTACTATGTGCCAAGCACTGCTTTAAGTGCTGGTGTAGATCCAAGATAATCAGGTTGTCCCAAGTGGGGCTCACAGTCTTCATCTCCATTTTACAGATGAGGTGACTGAAGCCCAGAGAAATAAAATGGCTTGTCTGAAGTCACACAGCGGACCAGGGGCAGAGCCAGGATTAGAACCCATGACCCTCTGACACCTGGGCCCCTTTTCTTTCCACTAAACCACACTGCTTATCTCAGGTGATTTTCCCAGGAAAGTCAATGTAGAGTGAGAAGAGTAAGACACTTTGAATAAGTCCCAGCAGGACCCCCACAGTTAGGAGATGTGAATAGGAGAGAATCAGTGAAAGAAATTGAGAAGGACAAGTGAAGTAGAAGGAGAAAAAGGAAATAGTAGTAGAAAGAGCAGCAGTGGAAGTAGTGGTGGTTATAGTAAGTAATAATAGTAGTAATAGCAGCATTTATTTATTTTGATGTCTGACTCCTCCTCTAGACTGTACTGTTCTGGGCAGAGAATTTGTCTGCTAATTCTGTTATATTGTATTCTCCCAAGAGCTTAGTATAGTGCTCTGCATTCATTATTCATTCAGTGGTTATTTCTTGAGCGCTTACTGTGTTCAGAGCACTGTACTAAATGCTTAGGAAAGTAGAATAGAGCAAAAACAGACACATTCCCTGTCCACAATGAGCTTACTTTCCAGGGGGAGGCAGACATTAATATAAATGAGTTAATCATAGATACGTACACAAGTGCTGTGGAGCTAAGAGGGGGGATGCAAGGGGAACAAGTCAGGGAGATGAAGAAGGGAGCGGGACCTTAGGAAAGGTGGGGCTTAGTCTGGGAAGGCCTCTTGGAGGAGATGTTCATTCATTCATTCAATAGTATTTATTGAGCACTTACTATGTGCAGAACACTGTACTAGGCATTTGGAATGTACAATTTGGAAACAGATAGAGACAATCCCTGCCCAGTAATGGGCAAGGCTTTGAAGGTGGGGAGAGTAATTGTCTGTTGGATTTGAGGAGGAAGGGCGTTACGGGCCAGAGACAAGATATGGGCTAGGGGTCGGGTCGGCAGTGAGAACAAGGCACAGAGAGAAGGTTAGCACTGGTGGAGTGAAGTGTATGGCCTGGGCTGCAGAAGGATAGAAGCAAGGTGAGGCACATAGTAAGAGCTCAAAAAATACTGTTGATTGATGGATTAACAGTAGTAGAAATACTAATAATAGCAGTAATAGCAAGCTCCTTGAGGACAGGGGTTACAACTATTAACTATTGTATTCTCCCAAACACTTAGCACAATGCTCTGCAGAAAGCAGATTTCAATAAATACTATTGATTGACTGAATGATACCACTCGTTGCAGTAAACTGTACTAGACAATTGAGAAGTCCAGAAAAAGGAAGCGACTCATTCTCTGCCCAAAAGGAGGTTACAGTTGAATGGGAGAGACTACTGTAAAGGTATTTACAACTAGAACAGCATACATGTGAAAGGCACCATCACTCAGTGATGATCTTTTTAGTATGAACCTGATTCATTCATTCATTCAATCGAATTTATTGAATGCTTACTCTGTGCAGAGCACTGTACAATGCTTGGAAAGTACAATTCAGCAATAAAGAGAGACAGTCCCTGCCCACAGTGGGCTTCAGCAGAGATACCTCATAGACACCAAGCTGGACCATCATTGAACATGGCCTAGTGGAAAGAGCAGGGCCCTGTGTGGCAGAGGACCTTATTATGGTATTTGTTAAGCGCTTACTATGTGTCAATCATTGTTCTAAGTATGGCTTAGTGGAAAGACCCTGGGCTTGGAAGTCAGAGGATATGGGTTCTAATCCCAGCCCCACCACTAGTCTGCTGTGTGACCTTGGGCAAGCCATTTCACTTCTCTGTGCCTCAGTTACCCCATCTGTAAAATGGGGATTAAGACTGTGAGCCCCACGTGGGGCAACCTGATTACCTTGTATCTACCCCAGTGCTTAGAACAGTGCTTGGCACATAATGAGCACTTAACAAGTATTATCAGTATTATTATTACAAGGTAATTAGGTCATATGCAGTCCCTGACCCACATGAGGAACAGAGTCTAAATAGGAAGGAGAAGAGGTATCCCTGTTTTACAGTTGAGGAAACCAAGGCACAGAGAACTTAAGTGACTTGCCCAAGGTCACACAACAAGCAATTGACAGAGCCTGGATTAGAACCCAGGTATTTCTCCCAGACCTAAACTCTCTTCACTAGGCCATGCTGATTCCAATCCCAGTTCTGCCACTTGCTTGATGTGTGACTTTGTGCAAGTCACTTAATTTCTCTGTGCCTCAGTTTCTGTAAAATGGAGACCAATACCTCTTCTCTCTCCTACTTAGACTCTGAGCCCCAGGGAGGGCTCTGTCCAATTTGCTCATTTGCTTTTACTCCAGCACTTAGTGCAGTTTTCAGCAGATAGAGTGCTTAACAAATAATAACACTTATTACTGTTAATAAGCTAACCTAATGTCACCTGTATTTGCTCAAAATCTTAAATCTCCATAATACACTGCCTTCCCTCTAAGCTACAAAGGCAGCCTTTGGCAAGTTCCCAAAAGTTTAAGGAGATGGAGACCAGATGGAAAGCAGAGGTGGTACTTTGGACACTTTTGATTGACAAATTGTTTGGAAAAGATTCACAGTGTAGTTTAGAAGGACAACTTTAAGACTGGCATGTTTTGCTTACTGTTCAGCCTGATAGTCACTTGCAGCAAACAGAATGACGTGCTTGCCTAACAAGAGTGACCTGTGATTGGCTTATTGTCTGAAACAAATAAAGGGAGTTATAATAAACTGAGACAGGTTATTTTGAAGGTGACAAAGAATGGGGATCAGGTGCAGTATTTGTATTTTCTATGGGTGTATAATTTAATCTTCTAATTTTTAAAAAAATTTTGAATAATGAATGAAGTGACTTTAACAGAGTGCTAATGTGGTGAGTGCCAGGTGAAAAATTCAATTGAAATGCTGTCAGAAGACTCTTTTGTTTTACTGACAAGAGGTGTCATGCTCGTGTGATACCTGACGTATGAAGTGTGAACTGATAAATAGTTTAGAGATGAAATTGTCAGTTACCATTATCATGCTCAAGTAATTATCTTTTCTGGTAGCCATTCCTGACAATGCCACAAAATCTAGGCTCCTGACCACTGGAGACAGAGAAAAAATGGGAAAACCACACAGACATAAGTATCTCACTGTGCTTAGCCCCAAAGAGTTGTCTACACCTGCTACCTCCACTTATTCTCCTTCAATTCTCTTCTTGCCCGCCTCCAATCTGGCTTCCATCCCCTTCGCTACATCAAAACTTCCCTCTCAGAGATCACCAGTTATCTATCTTCTTGTCAAATCCAACAGCCTCCGCTTCACTCTAAACCTCCTTTACCTCTCATCTGCCTTTGAAACAGTGCTAAGTGCTTAGTACAGTGTCTGCTCACAGTAAGTGCTCAATAAATATGATTGAATGACATACGATTGAAGGAATTGAATGAATGAAACTGTGGACCACTTCCTTCTCCTGGAAACATGACACAACCTCCTCTTCACTGGCACTGTCCTCTCCTGGTTCTCCTCCTAATTTCTCTGGCTGCTCATTTTCAGCCTCTTTCAAAGGTTTCTCCTCCCAAGTGCTTAGTAGAGTGTCCTCTAAGCATAGTAAGCATTCAATAAATTCAACTAATTGATTGGTTGATTGAGAAATACCTCGCTCAGGACTGTAAGCTCGTTGTGGGCAGGGAACATATCTACCACCTCTATTATACTGTACTCTCTCAAGCTGTTAGTACAGAGCTCTACACATAGTAAACACTCAATAAATATGATTGATGGATGTCTTGATTCAGCTCTGAACACAGATTTGGTTTAAAGTTATTGATGAATGCTTCCCATGTGTTCCATGTCGGTCAGGGACTCTGTCCAATATTATTATCTTGTATCCATCCCAGAGTTTAGGACAGTGTCTGACCCTTTGTAAGCACTTAACCAATACCAAACATATTATTATCATTATGAATTCAGTGAAGAAAAGTATTGAAGGTAAGCAATTAGTGCCAGGTTAGGCTGTGCCCAGGAATAAAATCCTGGTTTATGTATGGCCAGATCTTGAAGAGAAGCTTGGAGAAAAAAGGCAAGAGGAAAACAGAAACTACCTTTTTCCTATGACCTAAGGTGATGATAGACTGTAGCATGTTGAATGAGGATGGAGTTTTTTCCTGATGCACGTACTCTACACTGGGTGGATAGTAAATTGGGCAGTCATGTATTTCAAATTCAAATTCACAAAATTTTTATTAATTTATTCCAACAGCCTTTAAAGTGGAGGTGATGCTGGGAGATGATATAAAGTGATCAGGTGCCTATTGTAAATGAATGCTAAATTATTTAGGATTACACTAATCCCGCTAGCTAGGAAAATTGGATCTCTTTCAGTCACATTGAAAGGAAGAAAGATTCTTATCAAAGACAAGCTGTTTCCTCTATTTCTCCAGTATTCTAAGAGATGATTAAAAAAAAAATCAAGCAAAGTATTCAGTACTGAAAGAAAAAAAAATGAGCAGTACTGAAAAGTTGCATTTTCGGTCAGGTTCTAATCATAAAACAAAGAGATTACATACTGGTTTTCCATGTGTTTTTCTTTATCTCTCAATCTTCGAACAGAAATGCCATTACAATATCAGCGAAACTCATTAATTGATCTTTCCTCAGTAGACAAATCAATTGTCTATATGTACTTACTAGGAAAAACTCTGTTTCACTTTTTATTGACATTGCAACTTGCATTGAATCTGTTATCAATTCTAGCTAATCTTAAAATCCTGTCATTTGTTTTAGTTTTGCTTCAAAATGAGGAAGATGGTCTTTGGAAGCACTAAGGAAAAAACAGGGTTTCTGCCTTTTATAACCATCCAATCAATTTACAAATAGGAATTATGGACAGATATTTTAAAATGATTTTTCTATGGTTTTAACATTGTAATTGAAAAAAGTTATCTCCAGTTCATTTCATTTTAATGCTTTGGAAACTCATTTTGGAGGTTTAGGAAATCAAAAGAGGCACCCAGCTCCTGCTTTCCATCTTCTGGTGGGAAGTCAGTCAGTCAACCAGGTAATAATAATAATATTGTTGGTATTTGTTAAGCACTTACTATGTGCAGAGCACTGTTCTAAGCACTGGGGTAGATACAGGGTAATCAGGTTGTCCCACGTGAGGCTCAGAGTCTTAATCCCCATTTTACAGATGAGGTCACTGAGGCACAGAGAAGTTGAGTGACTAGCCCACAGTCACACAGCTGACAAGTGGCAGAGCAGGGATTCGAACCCATGACCTCTGGCTCCCAAGCCTGGGCTCTTTTCACTGAGCCATGCTGCTTCTCTAATCATATCTAAGGTAATCATATCATATCTAAGGTAATCATATTTACTGAGTGCTTACTGTGTGCAGCACACTGTACTAAGCACTTGAGAGAGTATACTATAACAACATAAAAGACATATTCCCTGCCCACAATGAGCTTACAGTCAGACATTAATATCAATAAATAAATTACAGAGGTGTATATAAGTATTGTGGGGCTGGGAGGAGGATGAATAAAGAGAGCAAATTAGGGTGACATAGAAGGAAGTGGGAGAAGAGGGAAGGAGGGTTTACTTAGGGAAGGCCTCTTGGAGGAGATGTGCCTTCAATAAGGCTTTGAAGGTGGGGAGAATAGTTTTCTTCCAGATATGAGGGACAGTGTTCCAGACCAGAGTCAGGACATGGGGGAGAGGTTGGGGTGAGGTAGATGAGATTGAGGTACAGTTTGAAGGTTAGCGTTAGAGGAGTGAAGTGTGTGGGCTGGGTTGTAGTAGGAAAGAAGCGAGGTGAGATAGAAGAGAGCAAGGTGGTTGAGTGCTTTAAAGTGAGGAATTTCTGTTTGATGCAGATATGGATGGGCAACCACTGGAGGTTCTTAGGAGAGGGGAAACATGGCTTGAATGTCTTTGTAGGAAAACGATCCGGGCAGCAGAGTGAAGTATGGATGGGTGTGGGAGAGACAGGAGTCTGGGAGGTCAGAAAGGAGGGTGATGCAGAAATCTAGGCTGGATAGGATGAAAGATTGTACTAATGAGCTAGAAGTTCAGAGGGAAAGGAAAAGGCAGAATTTAGAGATGTTGTGGAGGTGAGACCATTCTCAACTAACTCATAAATAGTTCTCTTCTACTTCCTTTTTGCCTTTACTTTATTCATTTTCATTCCAATATCGATTAATCAGTCTCTATATGCCAAGTAGTAGTTGCAGCAATAGTAGTAGTTTATTAGGTGCTTACTGTGTGCAGAGCACCGTACTAAGTAGTGGGAAAGAATACACATGTGGGAATTAGACATGGTCCTTGACATTTAGGGGGAATCACATATTAAAACTATGAATGGGGAGAATAGATTGGCATTCAGCATAAAAAGAGAGTGCAAAGGGCAAATTTAGCTTACAGACAAGAGAATCAGGTGGATATAGCTCTTGTCCCACATGGGACTCATCTGTGTGGGTTATTATTGTTATTAATAAATAGTATTAATAATAATAATGGTGTTTGTTAGGCATTTACAGTTTGTCAAGCTCTGTTAATGTGTTGGGGTAGATACAAGATAGTCAGGTCTAATAATAATAATAATAATACTGTTGGTATTTGTTAAGCATTTACTATGTGCCAAGCACTGTTCTAAGAGCTGGGGTAGACACAGGGGAATCAGGTTGTCCCACGTGGGGCTCACAGTCTTAATCCCCATTTTACAGATGAGGTAACTGAGGCACGGAGAAGTGAAGTGACTTGCCCAAAGTCACACAGCTGACAAGTGGCCGAACCAGGATTCGAACCCATGCACTCTGAACTCCAAAGCCCATGCTCTTTCCACTGAGCCACGCTGCTTCTCGTGGGGCTCATCATCTAAAAAAGAGGGTTAGCAAGTACTGAATCCCCATTTTACAGATGAGTGAGCTGAGGCACAGAGAAGTGATTTGCCCAAGGTCACACAGCAGACAAGTGGAGGAGCCAGAATTGGAACCTAGGTCCTCTTACTCCCAGGTCTGTGCTTTTTCAGCTAGGCTATGCTGTTTCTTCTCTGTAGCAGGCCAGCTGCAGAGCTGAAATACAACCTGTGTCTCCTGATCTTTCTACTAGGCCACCTGATTCCCTCTCCTCATCTAACACCATTCTATTTTGGGGAGATTCTAGTCTGTTTCTTTTTTTTTCCCCTTGTCTCCACCTACAACCCAACTTTGCACACTTTACTCCTCTAAAGCCAACCTGTACCTCAACCTCGTCTGGCTTGCCAATGTCTTCGCTCTGGCCTGGAACTCCCTACCCTTTCATAGCCAACAGACCACCACTCTCCCCATCTTCAAAGCCCTCCTAAAATCAGAACTCCTCCAAGAGGCCTTTCCCCACTAAACTCTCACTTTCCCTATTTACCCTCTTTTCTGCATTCCCTACCCACTTGGATTTGTATCCTTCTAAGCACTTTGATTTTCACCACACCTTCACAGCACTCATGCCCCATCCATCTGAAATTTATTTTTATATTTTAATATTTTGAATACAATGTATTTAATAGTCTTCCCCACTAAACTGTAAGCTCTTTGTGGACAGGGATTATGTCTACCAACTCTACTGTATTATACTTTCCCAAGTGCTTAGTACAGCTCTCTGCATATTGTAAACACTCAAGAAATATTGTTAACTGACTTATTTAAGTAACCAAAATAATATCCTTGGAGCAGAAGAATTCGTTTTCCAGAACAATAGTTCTAAAAGATTGTAGGAAATTGCAGAGAAAAGTCTGAAGCTACTTTGTTCCAATAATTGCAAAGTTTCTGTTGATGTCGAGAAGCAGTGTGCCCTAGTGGAAAGAGCACGGGCTTGGAAATCAGAGGATCTGTGTTCTAATTCCTACTCTACCACTAACCTCTTGAGTGACCTTGGGCAAGTCACTTCACTTCTCTGGACCTCAGTTACCTCATCTGTAAAATGGGGATTGGGACTGTGAGCCCCACGTGGGACAGGAGTAGCATCAACCTGATCCGCTTGTATCCACCCCAGAACTTAGTACAGTGCCTGTACTTAACTTAGTATAGTTAAGCACTTAAATACCATAATTATTATTAATTATTATTCAGGAAACTAAAAGGCCTTCCCTGCTTAACTCTTCCTTTCCCTGGCTGTCTCTCCCTTCTGTGTTGTCTAAGCACTTGGATCTGTGAGTTTCGGGCATTTAATATTCACCCCATCCTTGGTCCCAGAACACACATGTACAGAGCTATAAGTTTTCTGTTACAAAGTATTTATTTCCATTAATGTCTTTCTCCCCGCCTAGACTGTAAACTCATTGTAGGCAGAGAAGGTGTCTACCGAATCTATTGTGCTATACTCTTCCAACCTCTTAGTAGAATGCTCGGCACACAGGAAGTGCTCAATAAATACTACTGATTGAGTGATAAGAATATTGAATAAAGTCAGTAGCTTTGAAGAATCTGTGGCTCTGGATACCTTTAAGAGAGAAGAGGGAGCTGTCTATCTTTAATTCTTCACTAGACTGGATAGAGACTGTCTCTCCTAATTATTGTGCTCTCACATGTGCTTAGTATAGTGTTCTGCACATAAAAGTGCTCAATAGGTACTATTAATTCATAAGGGTTCAGGTAAACACTTTCCACATATCTCATAAATCCCTTCAAGACTCTATGTTTGCTAAAACAACTACCCAAAGAATAAAACAGTAGCTCTGCACACTTGTTGCTTGGTCTGCCCTCTGCAGTTGACTGTCCCCTGTTTGAGCGTGAGCTGGGGGCAGGCCTTTTTTTGGCTGAGGTTTTCAGGTCACAGAAATTGGCCTCTGAAGCTCTAGATGAATAGACATTAAGATAACAGAATATGAGGAGGGCCCATTTCTGTGTCCTTTGCACAGTCATTGCGGGAAATTACACAGACTCAGTCAAGCTTGATCTTCAAGCCATACCAGGTCTGGCTAAGGGTCCATCAGCAGAGTAGTCTCTACTATGGGCACCAAAGGATGCTGGGTGAGAGAATTGGTTGACTCTTGTAACATTCCCCCTCATGGACAGAATAAACCACCTCGCTGCCTCAACTATTGTTCCCTCTAGGAATTCACTATGGATTGAGCCATGCATCTATCTAACTCGACCTTAAAGTTTTAGCGCTCTAAAGGGAAATTAACATGGCCCACTTTACTGGAAGTCAGAAGACCTGGATTCTAGTGCAAACTCTGTCACTGGACTGCAGTGTGATTTTGGGAAAGTCATTTACCCTCTCTGTGCCTCAGTTTCCTCATCTGTCAATAGGGTTGAGACCTGCTAGCCTTTCTTAGATTATGAACCCCATGTGGGTCAGGGATTCTAGCTGAATATATAGTGTCGACCCAACTACTTAGCACATAGGAAGTACTTCACAAATTTCATAATTGTATTATTATTATTATTATTATCTTCTCTAATGTTTTCTTTTATCCCCCAAAGAGATAAATTAAAAGAAGAAGAATTCCAGGGACTAGTTCTCTGCAGTACACATTCCCTAGGTCTCTGCCCCTGCCATGAGCCAGGAGGATTTCCTCTTCCCCTCTAGACTATAAGCTCACTGTGGGGTAGGAATGTGTCTGCTAATTTATCTTGTATTCTACTCTCCTAAGTGCTTAGAACAGTGCTCTGCACATAATAAGCACTCAAAAAACCCCACTTATGGATTGATTGGGTTGGAGAGAAGGAGGAGAGGGACTTCCTGGCTTCTCATATCTTAGAAACCCTAGAAAGATGAAGGACATTTTTCCTGCAGTTATTAGAGCTCTGTTGCTTCCCTCCTTCCCTCTAGACTATAAGCATTCTGTGGGAAGGGATCGTGTCTATTAATTCATTCATTCAGTAGTAATTATTGAGCGCTTACTATGTGCAGAGCACTGTACTAAGCACTTGGAATGAACAAGTCGGCAAGATAGAGACAGTCCCTGCCGTTTGACAGGCTATTGTATTGTACTATCCCAAGCGCTTAATACAGTGCTCTGCACACACTAAGTGCTCAATAAATACAACTGAAAGAATGAATAATTACTTTTCCCCTTCTGTCTCCTTGCCAGGCCCTGGACCCAGGAACCTGGGCTTTTCCCCACAGCTTTTACTGCTACCAGGAGATATTACTGAGTGCCAAAGTAATCAGGTGCCTGTCTGCCATGGAATCAATGGGGTTAATATTTTTATGCCAATCTCCTGGTGGTTCTGTGTGCCAAGCATCCAGGTTTCTGTTTTCTTTGCTTTTTTAAAATTTATCAAGTTCATTCATTCAATCATATGTATTAAATGCTTCCTGTGTGCAGAGCACTGTACTAAGTGCTTGGAAGTTCTTACTATGTGCCAACTCTGAACTATTTTCAGGAGTTGTTACAAAACAATCAGATTGGATATAGTCTTTGTCCCACATGGAGATCACTAAGGGGTAGAGGGAGGAGCTACCCTATCCTCCCTTTACAAAGGAGGAAACCAAGGCACTGAGGGGCTATGCCATTTGTTCAAGGCCACCCAGCAGGCTACTGGGAGAGCTATATCTAGACTCACACTCTTTCACTAGGTTAGATTGTCTCTGGTTTCTTAAAAGTTCTTTTCCCACTAGACTTCTTGCTCAGTGAACCCTTCTTATTATTTTCCCAAATGGATGAAAATCATCTCTCTGAAAATGCATTTTGTTTGCCGTGCTGATTTATTTCCTTCTTGTCACTCTCTCCAAGGTTGTTTTGCACCTTAAAGTCCTCAAACGATGTCTCCCTCTTTTGCCAAGATTAAATCCAGAAGAGCATCAGCTACTGTCAATTGCTCCGCCATTTGCATTAGGAAATTGCTCTCAACACACTCAAACACATCCTTGACTCTCCATGGCCTGCTAAATTGCTGACTCTCTCATGAGCACAAGATTTTGGCTCAAAGCCCTTTCGGCAAATTGAACAAGGGCCTCTCTCAACTTCTCCTGATTTAGAAGTTTATCCTAGGCTCTTTAACATAAACATTTCTCTCTCAACCTACTGCAGAGCTTGTCTATCATCTATCTATTATTTATCTATTTTCTATCATCTATCATCCATCTATCTTTCTAGAGTTGGCAGCACGAGTGATGTCTAAGGCTCCACTATCTTCTTTTCACCATCACCATTATCACTGATGGTGTTTACAGAGCATCAATGGTGTGCAGAATGCGGTACCGAGCCCTTGGGAAGGGCATACCAAAAGCATAAAATACAGTCCCATCCCCCCACTCCCCCGCCACACCCCCCTTTTACTGCTTTGGCTCCTGGAATGGCTAAATCCAATGTTGCAAGTAGTTTTCCAATGTCTCCAGAAGTACACAGATTCTACTGCCCACAGAAATTATATTGGCCCCTTCCGACTTTATCAATGTCATTCAATCAGTCAGTCAGTCAACTGATCGATCAGTGGCTTTGAGGGCCTATTGAGTGTAAAGTGCTGTACTAAGTGCTGTGGAGAATGCTGCACCCTCTCTGGAAGTTATCATTGTCCCCACCTAACTTCCTGTGCTCCCTTTATCTGTGGGCTAAGAGGATCTTGGTAGCATCCTCCTGAACTGACGTCCCTAGAGTGCAGTTGCTTAATCAGTGGGTGGGAGGGGGATGGGGTCAGGCACCCCCACTTTTTCAATCAATCAATCACTGTACTGAGTGGTGGGGAGAGTCCAATACCACACAATCCATGTTTCCCCACTCCTCAAGAACATCCAGCGATTACCCATCCAACTTCACATCAAACAGAAACTCCTTACGATAGATTTTCAAACTATAGCTCACCTGGCCCCCTCCTCCTATCTTACCTCCCTGGTTTTCTACTACAACCCAGCCTGTATACTTTGCTCCTCTAATGCTAACTTACTCACTGTACCTTGAACTCTTCTATTTCACTGCTGATGCCTCGATACAATCTGCCTCTGGCCTGGAACTTCCACCCTCTTCATATCTGACAGATGTTCACTCTCCCCACTGCCAAAGCCTTATTCAAAACATATCTCCTCCAACAGTTCTTCCTTGACTAAATCCTCATTTTCCTCTTATCTTACTTCCTTCTGTATCACTCTTGCCCTAGGACTTGTACCTTTTATTAACCCCTCCCTCATGCCATAACACTTATGTACGTATCTCAAATTTAATTTATTTATATTAATGCCCCCCCCACTCAAGACTATAAGTTTATGCGGACAGGGAACATGTTTACCAACTCTGTAATATTGAATTCTACCAAGCACTTAGTACAGTTCTCTGTACACAGTAAGTGCTCAATAAATGATTGATTGATTGATTGTAGGAGCACATAGCCTTGAACAAGATTTCCACATCTACGAAAAGATCAGAGAGTTTCTAATCAGAAGCAGTATGGCTTAGTGGGAAGAGCACGGAATTAGGAATCAGAGGACCTGGGTTCTAATCCCGGCTTCGCCATTTGTCTGCTGTGTGACCTTGGGCAAGTCACTTAACTGTTCTGTGGCTCAGTTACCTCATCTGTAAAATGGGGATTAAGACTGTGAGCCCCCCATGGGACAACCTGCTTACCTTGTATCTACCCAACACTTAGAACAGTGCTTGGCACATAGGAAGTGCTTAATAAATACCATCATTATTATTAATAATAAACAGGGCAGAAGTGACCAAAAATGGTAACATTTTGGCCTACAAACTCAGTGAAGTTTGACCTTCCTAGGCTTCACCTTCCCTCTACCCCCCGGTTTTAAATTGTAATAATAATAATTGTGGTATTGGTTAAGTGCTATGTGCCAAACACTGTTCTAAGTGCTAGGGTAGATATAAGGTAATTAAGTTGGACCCAGTCCCTGTCCCACATGGAGCTCACAGTCTTAATCCCCATAATACAGATGAGGCAACCGAGGCACAGAGAAGTCAAGTGACATGCCGAAGGTCAAACAGCAGACATGTGGCAGAGCCGGGATTAGAACCCAAGTCCTCTGATTCCCAGGCTCACACTCTTTCCACTAGACCACACTGCTTCCCCCTTCCTTGCCCCTTCTCTCCCCTGTGTGCACATTGAAAGACTGTTGCATGTGCTCTGGAGTGGTCTCAGAGGAAGTTTCCTATTAAGGCAGAATATAGAGGGAAGGCAGAGGACATGTCACCTGGTACCCTGACAAATGGTCATCAAGGGAGAAACAGGCCACATCCCAACTTTCTACAGTGGAGAGTTGACAGACTGTGGCTTTTCAGGGGGTTATCTTGGAATTTAAGGTAAGTTCTTTTGCCTCTGGCTGAGTTTCTTCTCTGGGAGATCCTCCATGGAGCAGCAGTGCTTTAGGGAGAGCCCCTGAAAATTAACCCTGGCCCTTACCCCTTTCTAACTGCTCTCCAACAGGTGGGGGACAGTAGGAGGGTGGTCATCCATCCAGGTTTCAGCTGGTCTGTTCTTTTTCTGGAACTGATATGGCACTGGACACCTTTAGGTTCAGTGTTTCGATTTTTCAGCAGAAGTGGCATGATTTAGTGGAAAAAGCAAAGGCCTGGGAATCAGAGGGCCTGAATTCTAATCCAGACCCCGCCACTTTTCTACTGCGTGACCATGGGCAAATCACTTAACTCTCCTGTACCTCAGTTACTTCATCTGTAAAATGGGGATTGAGACCGTGAGACTCATGTGCCGGGGACTCAGGGACTGTGTCCAATCTGATTAGTTTATATCTATCCCAATGCTTGTACAGTGCCTGGCCCATAGTAGGTGCTTAACACATACCCCGAAAAAGCCTCCCTCTGCTTCAGCTCTTGTCATGAGTTGCAGAGTTGTAGAGAAGCAGCGTGGCTCAGTGGAAAGAGCACGGGCTTTGGAGTCAGGGCTCATGAGTTCGAATCCCAGCTCTGCCACTTGTCGGCTGTGTGACTGTGGGCAAGTCACTTAACTTCTCTGTGCCTCAGTTCCCTCATCTGTAAAATGGGGGTGAAGACTGTGAGCCCCACGTGGGACAACCTGATTCCCCTGTGTCTACCCCAGCACTTAGAACAGTGCTTGGCACATAGTAAGCGCTTAACAAATACCAACATTATTATTATTATGAGTTCAACAGCTTGGAAGCATCCTTCATTACCCCAAGATTAAGAGGCACTTGAGAGGAGAACTCTTCTGGGATTTGGAGAATCCATATCCTAAACCCACCTCTGCCACCAGCATGCTGTGTGTAGTTCACTTCTCTTCAGTTTCCTCATCTATAAAACAGAGATGAGAATTTCTGCCTTTTCTACCTCACAAGGATGTTGTAGGGACAAAAACTGGATTAGTAACATGAAGACAGTTTTGAATAAAAGTGTTACAGAGAAATCTAAAATAATTTTCCAGTGCCTAGTGCAATATACGGCCCCCCAAGGGATACTTAATAATACCTTCACTATGACTCTGGAGTAAGGTTTGGGGTGTCTCAAATGGGCTGCCTCAAAATAAGGGTAACCCATCATCATGTTACATTAGGCCTAATGTGTGCTTTGTGGGTCTGCATGGACCATCAGGGTTGACTCTATCTGAGAATCAGTGGGGGTAGCTGGTCACTTTCCCTATGCCCATTTGTCTGGGTTCCTTACTTTTCCTTTGGGTTTACTGTCCAGTGGTTAGCAAGCTTACAGAACTGATTCCTGTCAAGCCTTAGGTTTAGGATTGAGCTTCCTGGCAGCCTGACAGTGTCCTGGAGCAACATTCTTGTCAGGGATGCTCTCCCCTCAGCCTCATTCCACCAGGAGACAGATGAGTTCATTCTGCCAGACCTTCCCGCTAAGCCAAAGGCCCCAAACCTGGCCCTAATCCTTAAGATCCTCAAGGTCAAGGGATCATGTCTGCCAACCCTCCTCCTCACCCCCCAAACCCATAACACTTATGTACACATCTGTAATTTATTTACTTATATTAATGTCTATCTTCCCTTCTAGACTTCAAGCTCATTGCGGGCAGGGGATGTGTTGTTTATTGTTGCATTGTTCTCCCCAAGTGCTTACACAGGAAGTGCTCAATAAATGCACCTGACTGACTGAAGTGCTTAGCTCAGTGCTCTACACACCATAAGTATTCACTATTATGGATTAGTTGACTGCTTAATCGGAGGCTCTGGTACACAGAATGAGGTCACAGGGAGAGGGAAGGG
This sequence comes from Ornithorhynchus anatinus, assembly GCF_004115215.2. Taxonomy (NCBI): domain Eukaryota; kingdom Metazoa; phylum Chordata; class Mammalia; order Monotremata; family Ornithorhynchidae; genus Ornithorhynchus; species Ornithorhynchus anatinus. The sequence continues at coordinate 116,599,256 of NC_041731.1, read as the reverse complement.
GTCACAGATACCTCCAGTGAGAACACTTGTAGGGGGCTCTGGGAGGCTTGCTGTGCTCATGCAAACCACTGTCCCAAACATGGAAAATAATGCAGTTTCTAGGACTGCCTGTTAATGCTGTTCACGGGCCCAGGGGAAAGCCCTGATGATAGGGAAAAATCTAAGAGAAATGTTGAAGATGCTTCTGTCCCCTCTGTAGTGGGAAATGTATATTCCTGGCATAATGAGAATTGAGCTGATTAATCATCATGAGTTAGGGCACTGACAAGTAATTTTTTTTTTAACCTCAGCTTTACAGGTGGGAATCCAGGACAGCTGAGTATATGTGCCCAAGGTTATGAGGGAAGGCAGAGGGAGAGGGAGGAATTGAGCTCAAGTCTCATAATTCCTCATCCAGTGTTCTGTGTACCAGATGTGACATCACACTGCCTCCTTGTCAAGAAGAAATTGACTGTATTCATTCCTTGCTTGGCTGATCTCTGTTGTGGGTGCTAATGCGATCTCTGCTGATCCCACCTGTTGTTTTTTCTGCCCAATCAGCTCATCGGTGTTTTCAAAATTCACCCATAAGTCTTGAGGGGAGAATTAAGTGCCAATGCAGGACGAGAGCTCAGAACTGTAGAAGTTTACAAGAAAAAGTCTTCTGTTTATATTTGTCCGGGTTCTCTAGCAGGTTTAAGGAAGGTAAAAATATTTTGTGAGTGACAACTCTAATTGCATAAAGTTGTAAGCTCTTCATGGGCAGGAAGCATGTTTTCTTCTATTGCACTCTTATAAGTTTAGTGCAGTGTTTTGTTGGTTTTTGATAATATTGATTGGTTTTGGGATTGCACTATAGTGCAGGAGAGTTCACTTATGAGAGACAATAATGTGCTTCAAATTAAAGCAGCATGGTCAAGCGGATAGAGCATGGGCCCAGGAGGCAGAACATGAGTTCTAATTCCTCTGCCACCAGTTGTTTGCTGTATGACCTTGGGCAAGTCACTTAACTTTTCTCCAGGCCTCAGTTATCTCATCCATAAAATGGGGATTAAGTCTGTGAGCCCCATATGGGACATGGACTATGTCCTTCAGGAGGCCTTCCCAGGCCTTCCCCCCCTTTTCCTCAGCTCCTCCTCCCCATCGACCCAACTCACTCTGCTCTACTCCCCCCTCTCTGCCCCACAGCACTTATGTATATATTATTCTATTTTATTAATGGTGTGTATATGTATATATGTAATTCTTTATATTTATAACGATGCCTGTTTACTTGTTTTCATGTTTGTCTCCCCCCTTCTAGGCTGTGAGCCCATTGTTGGGTAGGGATTGTCTCTTACTGTTGATGAATTATACTTTCCAAGAGCTTAGAACAGTGCTCTGCACAAAGTAAGTGCTCAATAAATACGATTGAATAAATGAATGGTTATCTTGTATCTAACCCAGACTTAGTACAGTGCCTAGCCTATGGTAAACACAAATACCATTAAAAAAAGAACCCTTCCTTTCACCTTGCCCCCTGCTGAGGGGTGCATAATTAATCCATTGCAGTCTTTTTCTTAAGGAGCTCATTTAAAAGCTTGGAGAAGGCACAGAGAGTTTCCACATGACTCCTCATTATGTACAGCATCCTGGAGTCACATAACATGTTTTGACTATTTCCAGATCTTATGCTCTTTATGGGTCTGTGGCCCTGCATTATATATAGCAAGTTGTGTGGACTGCAGAGTCAGAGGTGGAGTGAGGGGGTCAGTGGATTCCTGTTCCCACCCTGGATCATTTCAGAAGGACAGTTTTGAGTCAAAAGGAGTGCAAGATTAAAAAAGCAGCCTCTGTAGGCAAAACTTGTGCCACTTACCAGTCAATCATTGAGCAATTACTGTGTACAGAACTTAAACCTGGGAAAGTACAATGTAACTGAATTGGTAAACCCATTCCCTGCTCACAATGAGCTGCATATATGACATCTCTAGACTGTAAGCTCTGTGTGAGCAGAGAATATGTCTGTTATACTGTACTCTCCCAAGTGCTTAGTACAGTGTTTTGCACACAGTAAGTGCTCAATAAATACGACTGAATTAATGAATGTGTTTGGTTAGCCATGTGCATTGCTCAAACAACTTAAATGAGATTTCAAGAACTGACTATTGCTGTTAATATGTTATAGGGATAAAAGCCAAGGAAAACACTGAGGCTATGGAAAGTTTCTTGCTTGGTGTTCAGTGCCTCATATACTTTCAATCATTTATTGAGTGTTTACTATGTACAAAACATTAAATTAACCACTGGGGAGAGTACAATATAACAATAAACAGACATTCCCTTCCTACAGTGAGCTTACAGTCTAAAGAAGCAGAAGCAGCATGGCTTAGGGGAAAGAGCATGGGCATGGGAGTCAGAGGATCTGGGTTCTAACCCCAGCTCTTCCACTTGTCATCTGTGCAAATTTGGACAAGTCTCTTCACTTCTCTGGGCCTCAATTACCTCATCTGTAAAATGGGGATTAAGAATGAGCCTCACGTAGGACAACCTGATTACCTTGTATCTACCCCCCGCACTGAGAACAGTGCTTGGCACATAGTAAGTGCTTAAATGCCATAATTATTATTACTAAAGGGGGACAGACATTAATTTAGCTAATTCTATGGTGGCTTATCAGCCAATTAACCAGTGGCATTTGAGTGATTACTGTGTGTAGAGCATTGTACTAAGCTAGAGAAGCAGCATAGCCTAGTGTATAGAAAATAGATCTGGAAGTCAGAAGGACCTGGGTTCTAATCCCTGATCCACCACTTGTCTGCTGTGACCTTGGTCCAGTCACTTAACTTCTCTTTGCCTCAGTTACCTCATCTGTGAAATGGGGAATAAGACTGCAAGTCCTTTGTGGGACATAGAGGAATAAGACTGCAAGTCCTTTGTGGGACATAAAATGTGTCCAACCTGATTAGCTTACGTCTACCCCAGGGCTTAGTACAGTTTGGCATGTACAAAACACTTAATACCATATAAATAAATTCTATTGTATTCTCTCAAACACTTTTTGTCTGCAGAACACTACCAGTGCTCCTTAAAAACCATAACCGCTCAAGACCCCCAAAAGCAAAAGGCTAAGCTCTTGGGAGAGTACAACAGAGTTGGTAGACATATTCCCTGCCCACAAGGAGCTTACAGTCTAGAGGGGTAATGGACAATAACATAAATTGCAGATAGGGGAAATGACCAAGTAGTGGGCTGAACATAAAAGTGTTGTGGGGCTGGGAGCATGGTGAATATCAAAGTGACCACCAATGATGACACTTATAAATACCATCACAGATACATGGGACCCTGTGTGTGTAGCACCAGGAATGTGGTATAATATAAAAGACAACACACAGAACATTTGATGGATATCTGCCCAATCTTAGAGTTTTTCTCTAAGTGGATGCTCCCCCCTTCCTTTGCTATTGTATTTCCCTCATAGGTTCCTCTAAACATGGGGTCCATCTTCACCCCTTAAGCACTTGGGTCCTCTCTCCCCACTTCCCTCTCATGCTGCACTTATGTACATGTCTTCACACCTGGATGCTTCCCTTCACCTCAGTTTATTTGTGTGCCACCTCTCCTGCTATATTGTAAGCTACTTGAGGGCAGGGATCATGTCAGCTATTCTACTGTACTCTCCCAAGTGCCTAGTACACTGTTCTGAACAGAGTAAGCACTCAACAAATGCTATTAATTGGTTGTCTCCATTTCAAAACCATGGAACTATGGAACTAGGTGGTAAGAGTTGAGGCGGAGAGTGGTTAAGGGATTAAAATAAAGATACCAGGGAGAAAGATGTCTGGGGTTGTCACCCTATTGTGCTAGGGAGAGGATCAACTGAAAACTGAACCATACAATGTAAAATGGATTGAGTCATCACCCCAGGAAATTCCTCACCTGTTCTGGAGCAGATATCAGGGTCAGGGTGAGGTCAATGTCTTTGCTAAATCAGTCTGTTTGTTCTGCTAAATCAGCTGGGTAGGGAGATTCAGTTCTGCCTTTAAATAGGTGTGGGTTTGCCCACCACTAGAGTGGCATAGCCTTATGGGAAGAACATGGGCCTGGGTTTCAATCTCAACTCTACTACTTTACTTGTTATGTGACCTTGGACACTTCACTTAACTTCTCTCTGCCTCACTTTTTCCTTTGTAAAATGGGATTAAAAACCCACCCTAGACCATGAACTCCCTTGGGACAGGGAGCATATCCAACAAAATTATTTTGGATTTCCTCTGGTGTAAAGTACAGAACTTGGAATACAGCAGGTACTTAACAAAATACCCAACTATTCTTCTTAAAGTGTGTGAGAAGAGGACTCTCCAGGATGGGCATGGAAATTATTTACTCTAAGAACTCTGACTGAGACCCAGAGAAGTGAAGTGGCCTGCCCCAGTTCACACAGCCAGTCAATTGCAGAATTGGGACTAGAACCTGGATAGTTCACTGTCCTGTACAATCCTGCCAAGAGAACCCATTGTCTGTCATGAACGCTCCAGTTCATTCCAGCCAGGATTTTCCTGAAGCAGGGTAACATCAGTGACACATAGAGAGTCAAACCACACCATCAACCACCAAAGTTACTGTGGAAAACTTTTCGCTTAGTTTTACCAACATGCAAGGGAGTGATACATACATTCTCTCATCCACTCTCTTATCCAGGGAGCTTGTTCTGTCAATCCCCCAGCAGAAAGTTGAGAGAAATAGCTAGCAATGCAGACCACTAACAAGCTAGCAACTAACTAGCAAGCCTCTTCCACACATCACTTCCCCCCTAAACACTGTTTCCACATACTTCCTTTATTACCACCCTCACAACTCAAGGTGAGCACCTTTTATCTGCTTTAGGCATCACAACTGTAGCCCTATGTGGCAGTCATTGATCGGTCCAGGCCTGTCACTGGGTAGAACAGGGAGAGAAGGCCATATCTCCCTCCATGCTCTGCTCCCACAGGCCAGCAACCACCTGTCCTCAAGTAGAGCACGTCAGTGCCTTGGTGAATTCATTCATTCATTCAATTGTATTTATTGAGTGCTTACTGTGTGCAAAGCACTGTACTAAGCGTTTGGAAAGTACAATCCGGCAACAGATAGAGACAATTCCTACCCAACAATGGGCTCACAGTCTAAAAGCGGGGAGACAGACAACAAAACAAAACAAGTAGACAGGCATCAATAGCATCTATATAAATTGCTAGAATTATAGGTATATATACATCATTAATAAAATAAATTGAATAATAAATATGTTCATATATGCACAAGTGCTGTGGGGTGGGAGGTAGAGCAGAGGGAGGGAATCAGGGCTATGTGGAGGGGAGAAAGAACAGAGGAAAAAGAGGGCTCTTTCTGGGGAGGCCTCCTGGAGGAGGTGAGCTTTCAGTAGGGCTTTGAAGAGGGGAAGTGTGATTGGCGGATGTGAGGAGGAAGAGCATTCCAGGAGAGACGTAGGATATGGGCCAGGGGTTGACGTTGGGACAGGTGAGAATGTGGCACAGTGAGGAGTTTAGCAGCAGTGGAGCAGAGTGTGAGAGCTGGGATGCAGAAGGCGAGAAGGGAGGTGAGGTAGGAGGGGACCAGGTGATGAAAAGCTTTGAAGCCAATAGGAGTTTGTGCTTGATAAGAAGGTTGCTAAGCAACCACTGGAGGTTTTTGAGGAGGGGGCTGTCATGTCCAGAGCGTTTCTGTAGAAAGAAGATATGGGCAGCAGAGTGAAGTACAGATTGATGTGGGGAGAGACAGGAGGTTGGGAGATCCGAAAGGGTTCTGATGCAGTAATCCAGTCGGGATAGGATAAGTGATTGTACTAACAAGGTAGTGGTTTGGATGGAGAGGAAAGGGCAGATCTTGGCAATGTAGTGAAGGTGAGACCAGCAGGTTTTGGTGACCGAATGGATGTGTGGAGTGAATGAGAGAGTGGAGTCAAGGATGATACCAAGGTTGCAGGCTTGTGAGACGGGAAGGATGGTAGTGCTGACCCCAGTGATGGGAAAGTCAGGGAGAGGACAGGGTTTGGGAGGGAAGATAAGGAGTTCTGTCTTGGACAGGTTGATTTTTAGGTGGCGGGAGGACAGCCTGGTGGAGATGTCCTGAAAGCAGGAGGAGATGCGAGCCTAGAAGGAGGGCAAATCTCTTCCTTGTTGTTTTTCGTGGAATCACAGACAGTCACTAGTAAGGCAGCTTGTTGTGGCTCACCACATCCTCCATATTTGTACAGTGGTGGTCCTGGGAAGTTCCAGGATTGGTTATTCTCTCCATTCTATCCATTTCCAGTGCTGACACCTCCTGGATCTGAATTGGGCAGCATCTTACTGGGTCTTAGAAAAAAAGCTCTTGATTATCTACCAACTCTAGATTTCCCCAGAGAAGTACTGTGGCCGAATGGGTAGAGCATTGGCCTGGGAGTCATAAGGACTTGGGTTCTAATCCTGACTGCCTCTTGACTGCTGTATGACCTTAGGCAAGTACTTAACTCCTCTGTGCCTCAGTTGCCTCATCTGTAAAATGGAAATTAAGAATGTGAACCCCATGTGGGACATGGACTGTGTCCAACCTGCTTAATTTATACCTACTCCAGTGCTTAGTACAATCACCGGTGCATAGTAAGCGCTTCATATATTCCGTATGAAAAATACCCAAAAAAACTCTATTGTACTCTTTCAAGCACTTATTACAGTGCTTGGTGTAGAGTAAGTGCTTATTACTATTTATTGATTATAAATTATCTGCTTATTACATAATATTGATTGATTATTGATGAGGAACAAAGTCTGGAATGGCCTTTCAGGGAGCAGAGCAGTATGAAGGACTTCAGATTTGATGGGGTGCTGGGCTATTCGGGGATCCTAGAAGTCCAGATGTGCATGACTTGAAAGGACAGCTCAGAGTTGATATTCTACACTCTGTCTCTGTGGCTCCTGGGGGCACATCTAATTGCCTTTCTGCTTATTTCTCTCGACAAGACCAGGAATTGGCCAGCTGCTGGGCAACAGTAGTACTATTTAGCTGTAGAGCATTTTCTGCTTTAAAACTTTACTTGATTAATGTCACGTACAGTATATTTGTTTTAACCTACTGACTCCTAGCACTTAAACACCTTAGGCAAACTCCTTCCACGGACCTGAGAGTGAAATTACCTACTGCTCAGGACCAACCCTCGTAGAGCATTTTGGACTGCTATTATTGACTAAATACTGTCATATCAATTCTTGAGATCTATGCTTTAAAGTAGAAAGTTTGCAGTCTGCAGAGAAACACAAAACATTCATTTTTATTGGGTTTCCCTTCCTCAGCTAATGTATGGTCAAAAAAAGCCTTGAATGCTGGAACAGTTCTACTCACTGCTGTGATTAACACCCGCAACTGATTCTGTTTCACTTGTCACAGCTGTTAGAGGAACTCATTTCTTCCCTTTTGCCTGTTTGTGGTTGTGTGGGTGGAGGGAGATGGTAAAACAAAGCCTCAGGTATTGCTGCATCCCACCTGGAAACTGGATTCAATTGCCGAGAATGGAGAGAAGCAGGGTAGCTTAGTGGATAGAGCACAGGCCTGGAAATTAGAAAGACCTGCGTTCTAATTTCAGGTTTGCCCCATGTCTGCTGTATGAACTAGGGCGAGTCAATTCACTGTGACTCTTTTACCTCATCTGTAAGATAGGGATAAGAGTTTGAGCCCCACGTGGGACAGGGGCTGTGTACAACTCGATTGACTTGTGTCTACCCCAGCATTTAGAACAGTGCTTGGCAAATAGTAAGTACTTAACAAGTACCATAATTACTATCATTATTATTATTACTTGTATGGTATGCTGCACTGGAGAAGCAGCATGGCTTAGTGGAAAGACCCCAGGCATGGGAGTCATAGGTCATGGGTTATAATCCTGGCTCCTCCAATTATCAGCTTTGTGACTTCAGGCAAGTTGCTTAACTTCTCTGTGCCTCAGTTACCTCATCTGTAAAATGGGGATAAGACTGTGAGCCCCATGTGGGACAACCTCATTACCTTATATCAACCCCAGTGCTTAAAACAGCACATAATAAGTGCTTAAAAAAATACCATCATCATTAAGCAGGGAGTAGCTCTCTTTGAGCAAATCTTTTCCTGAGAAACAGAGATGAGAAATCAAACAAAGAAACACTTTCAGGTGCAACGAAGTTCAATGACACAACCTTTTAGGGAGCCCACTGTAGTTGATCCATCAATCAATGATATTTTTTGAGCTCTTGTCTTTGTTTGTTGCTGTATTGTACTTTCCAAGCACTTAGTACAGTGTTCTGCCCACAGTAAGCATTCAATAAATACAATTGAATGAATGAATAAATGAAAGTACGGTATCACAGAATTGGGAGATGTGATCTCTGCCTACAAGAAGTTTATAGTCTACTGTGTATTCAAAGGTGAACTTTACCTTCAGTGGTGTTTTCTTCAAAATAGGGGACAGTTTTATATATGTGTAGGAGGAAGAACCAAGGGATAATGATGATAATTATAATGTATTTGTTAAACACTTACTCTGAGCCAAGCACTGGAGTAGATACAAGGTAATCAGGTCAGAAATGGTCCCTGTCCCACATGGGGCTCCTGCTTTATATAGGCTGACCATACTTCACTGGGTATTTTGGAATTTTGTAAGCTGCACTAGACAATTTTAGAAAAATATCTAAACAACACAAAATTGTTATTGTCCTAGCTGAACTGGTCTGTCTACGTAACCCCAAACTCAGCCACTCTGGCTTGCTTCAAACATTTGGCTGTTGTGTATTGAATGTGCTTAGTATGTTCTCAGTTTTGACCCCACAGGATTCCCAGAGCCCTCCCAGAATGCTGAAGGTCTTTAAGACCCCGGTATTTCCTCTTTCTTCCCCAAAAGGAAGGGAAAGGCTGGTGAGCTTGGTCTACAGTTTCTGTGTCTTGGTTTCCATCAGCTCTGGTGTGCCAGTGGCTACAGTTCCATTCTCCCCAACTGGCAATTTCCACAAGTGGCTTCCAGTAAAGCATAAATACAATTCCAGCAGATGAGCCAATCAATCAGTGGTATTTACTGAGCACTCAGTGCAGAACACTGAACTAAACAATTTAGAGAGTATAACATAGCAATACAATGGACACATTCCCTGCCCACAATGAGATGATAGTCTACAGGGGGTGACAGACATTAACATAAATAAATTATGGATATGCATGTAAATGCCAGGGGGCTGAGGTGAGGGTAGGGGTAAATAAATGGAGAAAAGCAGGGAGATGCAGAAGGGAGTGGGAGAAAAGCAAATGAGGGCTTATTAGGAAGGGGAAGATGGAAAACAGTTAAATAGGAGTATACATAAACTCAACTGGATTGATTGATTGATCTATTGCTCTGGTGGTTTCCACACCTTCCATATTTGTCCCCTGAATTCTGCTTGGTTCTGACAATGCTGTTCTTTTCCTTTTCCCTCCCTTCTTTACCCCCTGAGATTGCATGTCTTCTTAACCTTGGCTCTGAACATATGGTGTATGTGGCTGATGCCCTTTGGAAGTTCAGGGAGAGTCATCTCTCTTCTTCCCTCGCTTCTCCCTCCAACTCGTTTTTCCCATCTTGTTTGCTCATTCTGCCCTAAAATGTGGTTGCTGCCTTCCTTGAAACAATTTAAAAATTGAAAGCAGATGCCACCCTCCAATAAAAATATTATTCTATTGAAATGCAAATGTAAACGCAGTCAGGGATTGGAACCGTTCAGAGCTGTGGGCAGCGTGGAAAAGCCCATCTGTCTCCCACTCTCAGTGATATTTTCATCAGTGTGAGGAATTTTCTCATGACTTTTCAGATTCAGCCAATTGGATGAGTGACACACTAGCCACTGCCTGTGCAGAAGGACTGGAACAGGAGATTTAAAACCAGACAATCTGCTCTTCCTTACTTTGGCTGCTGTCAATCAAAGGGCTCTTGGAGATATTTGGACTGTAGCTTCCTCCACGATCCCATGATCTGGATCCAGACTCTTGGAAGCTGGGTAGAACCAGGAATGGGCACTGGTTATGTTGGGTGAATAATAATAATAATTGATGATAATATTTGTTAAGCATTTACTATGAGCCGAACTGTACAAAGCGCTGGAGTAGAAAGACAATAATCCCCCATGGGGCTCCGAGTATAGTAGGAAAGAGAACAGGTATTAAATTCCCATTTCACAGATGACAAAATTGAGGCATAGAGAAGTTAGGTGACTGCCTAAGTAAACAAGGATCTCCACCCTGCCTTCTGGATGTTAGGTTGAAATTAAAGAAGCAACTCTTGATACTGGATGCCTAGTTCTTAATTTTCTTCTCCAACACTCCCCCCATTGAATTGGAACTAAAGACACACTGGTCTCAAAGATGGAAGACCTTGAAGTGACAACAAGGGAAACCTATAATGTTGGTATTTGTTAAGCGCTTACTATGTGCAGAGCACTGTTCTAAGCGCTGGGGTAAACACAGGGGAATCAGGTTGTCCCACGTGGAGCTCACAGTCTTCATCCCCATTTTACAGATGAGGGAACTGAGGCACAGAGAAGTGAAGTGACTTGCCCACAGTCACACAGCTGACAAGTGGCAGAGCTGGGATTCGAACTCATGAGCCCTGACTCCAAAGCCCTTGCTCTTTCCACTGCGCCACGCTGCTTCTCTAGTCAATGAGGGCTATTTTCCCTGAACCCCGTGATGAAATCATTTTTCCAGGTAAATCCTTCATTGTCAGGAGAGAGTCTCTTTGAAGCAGTTTCAGTTGTATTTGCCAAAGAGGCTCATAGGTTTGGGGCTTGGAGCTCTTAGGTTTTGGCTCATGGTTCCTGGCTCATACATTAGAGGTCAGTAGGTCAAGGTTCTAATTGGGTCACTCCTCCAGTTTGTTCAACAGAGGGACAGCAGAAGCAGCTAAACAGGTTGCAGCCAGCACTCTATTAATTAATTAATACAGAGAATCCAGAAGCTCGATTCAGATATTATAGAAGCAATCTGGATGGACAGTCCCCTGCTTTTGCAAGATATATCACATGTGGATTTGCTCTCATTTGGAAGAAACTCTTTGATTTACAAAACTCCTTGATTTACAACCTTTAGGAAGGCATTCGGTGGGGTGAGCTTTGACTTGCAACCACTTTTTGGTAGAATGGGCTTTTCCCATTCCTTATGGCCTATTGATTTGATTTTTGTTATTTAATTTTTAGGATGCTCATTTTGAACACACTTTTTTGAGGTGAAGAAACACAGAGGTTGGTTGTTGAGCCACCTGAAGCCACGTGGGGGCTGGGAGGGCAGGGGGACTCTGTTAGTTCCTCATCAGCCAATCGTATTTGCGTACTTACTGTGCGCAGAACACTGTATGATGAAACATGAAACAAACAAACAACACTCCAGGATGAAATCACTTGTTTTATAACTCTGCCTCTTGTCTGCTGTGTGACATTGGGAAAGTGACTAGCTCTTCTGTGCTTCAGTTCCCTCATCTGCAAAATGGGGAATCAGTCCTTGTTCTCTCTCCTACTTAGACTGTGATTCCCCCTTGGCACCCAATTTATCTTACATCTCCCCCAGAACTTAGTACAGTACTTGGCACGTAGTAAGCACTTAAAAAACCCCCACAATTATGATTATTAATATTAGAATGGACTGAATTTGAGTCTTCATTTTAGCAAAACTGTCAGAGACATAGTTGCAAAACTGTCAGAGACAAAGTCCTACCCACCCCGTTCTAGCTTGTCTTGTCTTATGCCATCGAGTCTTCTCCGACCCATAGCGACACCATGGACACATCTCCCCCAGAAAGCCCCACCGCCATCTGCAATCGTTCTGGTAGTGAATCCATAGAGTTTTTTTGGTAAAAATATGGAAATAGTTTACCACTGCCTGCCTCCACACAGAGGTCTCTGCCCTCGAATCTCTCCCGTGCTGCTGCTGTCCAGCACAGGTGAGTTTTGACTTGTAGCAGATTGCCTTCCACTCGCTAGCCACTGTCCAAGCTAGGAATGAAATGGGTATGCCTCTGCTTGACTCTGCCTCCCATAGTCAAGACTGGTAGAGTGCTGGAAACTCCAGGTGCGACTCTAAGAGGAGCCTCTCTAGCTTAGCCCTGTCCATTTCTGCAGTTTGTAATCAACTCTGCTTTCACTTTTCAGTAAAAATGTTCCATCCATATCTCTCTTCTCCTCAAAAATCTCCAATGGTTGCCTGTCCACTTCCACATCAAACAGAAACATGTTATCACTGGCTTTAAGGAGCTCAATCAGCTCTCCCCCTCCTACTCAACCTTGCTGATCTTCTTCTACAACACAACCCACAAACTTTGCTCCTCTAATGCCAACCTACTCTCTGTACCTTTGTCTTGTCTAAACTGCCAACCCCTTTCCCATATCCTGCCTCTAGCATAACTTAGTGGAAAGAGTATGGGCTTGAGAGTCAGAGGTTGTGGGTTCTAATCCCAGCTCCACCACTTATCAACTGTGTGAAATTGGGCTAGTCACTTAACTTCTTTGTGCCTCAATTACCTTATCTGTAAAATGGGGATTAAGTGTGAGCCTCATGGGGGACAACCTGATTACCTTATATCTACCTCAGTGCTTAGAACAGTGTTTGGCACAGAGTAAGTGCTTAACAAATACCATCCTTATTCTTATAAATTCTTAAAATTCTTATAAATAAGAATAAGGATGGTATTTGTTAAGCACTTACTCTGAATCAAGCACTATTCTAAGTGCTATGGTAATAAAAACTAATTAGATTGGACACAATCTCCATCCCAAATGAGGCTCACAGTCTAAATCCCCATTTTACAGGTGAGGTAACTAAGACACTGAGAAGTGTAGTGAAGTGATTTGCCCAAGGTTGCACGTCACACAAGTGGCAGAGGTGGGATTAGAACCAGTTCCTCTGATTTCCAAGACTGTGCTCTTTCCACCAAGCCATACTACTTCATAGGATGAATAAGCACCTCCTTCATATCTGGCAATCCACCTCTCTCCCCACATTCAAAACTCTCTTAAAAGCACATCTCCTCCAAGGGGCTTTCCCTGACAGAGCCTTCATTTTCCCCTCCCCTGTGTGTCATTTTTGCACTTGTCTATGTGCCCTTTAAGATCTCGATGCTCAACTCATTCCCTCAGCACTTTATGTACATATCCTTCTTCTCTACTACATCCCCTATCTGTAATTTATTTTGATGACTGTCTCCCCCTGTGAAATGTAAGCTCCTTGTGGGCAGGGGTCATGTCTACCAACTCTATTTTATTGTACTTTCCTAACCATTAAGTATACTTAGTGCATAGTGCTCTGCACACAGAAAATACTCTATAAATGCTATTGATTGATGGATTAATTAATTGGTTTCCTGGACTGTCTCAATATCCCGCCTCCTCTGGGCCTACCCTGCTGCTTCCATGACTTCTGCAAGTGGGGCAATGAGATTAAAGAGAGTATGTGGTCATTGTGGCTGTAAAGAAGAATGAGGAAAATGGGACATGGGGGTGGGTGAGACACCCCTCCACTTGCCCCCCAAAACCCAACCCAGCATTTCTCTGTTGTTGCTACCTTCCCTCTGGGCAGGGTTGAGGCAACATTTGTACACATACCTGTGGGGGGAAAAAAGACCCTAGACTTGTCTAGGGAGAGGGGCTCCCCCCTTTTTGGTCAGACCAGTGACAGTGGAACACAGGAGATTGGGTTATGGGGGGGCACATGTGGAGAGTGAGCAGAATTATCTTGTTATATAGCTCCATGGAAAATTGGTCAAGGAAACCTTTTCTCAGACTCTGGGAGAAGCGGAATTCTCTCCTCTGGCAGGTGTCTCCTCTTCTCACATCTGTAGCCCAGGAGGGGGTATTGTTTCATTCCAATAAACTAAGAGGGAATAACCAAGCTGAAAATGTTATCAAATCACAGCTATGCTGGATTTTAGTGGTACTCAGAATTCTGGGAAATAAATCCTTTCATTGGGCCAGGCTCTAGGAGTGTCATGGAATACAAAGGGTGGAATGAATGCAAATATAACCCTTCAGATTATAAGATCCTTTAAGTAGGAAACCAGTCAGTCATTCAGCTGTATTTAGTGAGTGTTTATTCTGTGCATAGCATTCATTCATTCTTTCATTCAATTGTATTTGTTGAGTACTTACTGTATGCAGAGCACTGTACTATGCCAGAGAAGCAGCGTGGTTCAGTGGAAAGAGCCCGGGCTTTGGAGCCAGAGGTCATGGGTTCAAATCCCCATGGTACTGTGGGCAAGTCACTTCACTTCTCTGTGCCTCAGTTACCTCATCTGTAAAATGGGGATGAAGACTGTGAGCCCCACGTGGGACAACCTGACTCCCTTGTGTGTACCCCAGCGCTTAGAACAGTGCTCTGCACATAGTAAGCGCTTAACAAATACCAACATTTGGAAAGTACAGTTAGGCAACAGATAGAGACAATCCCTACCCAACAACAGGCTCACAGTCTAGAAGGGGGAGACAGACAACAAAAGAAGTAGACAGGCAACAATACCATCAAAATAGATAAATAGAACCATAGATGAATGCATATAATAATAATAGCATTTGTTAAGCTCTTATTATGTGCAAAGCACTGTTCTAAATGCAGAGGAGGATACAAGTGATCAGGTTGTCCCACATGGGGTCACAGTCTTAATCCCCATTTTACAGATGGGGTAACTGAGGCCCAGAGAAGTTAAGTGACTTGCCCAAAGTCACACAGCTGACAAGTGGCTGACCCAGGATTTGAACCCATGAACACTGACTCCCATGCCCGGGCTCTTTCCACTAAGCCACACTGCTTCTCTAAACATTAAATTCATTATCTTTATATTATTATCATAATATCATTAATAAAATGAACAGAGTAATAAATGTGTATAAATATATACAAGTGCTGTGGGGAGGGGAAGGGGGTAGAGCAGAGTGAAGGAATAGGGGGAATGGGGAGGGGAGAAGGGTCAGAGGGAAAGGGAGGGCTCAGTCTAGGAAGGCCTCCAGGAGGAGGTGAGCTCTCAGTAGGGCTTTGAAGAGGGGAAGAGAGTTAGTTTGATGGATGTGAGGATAGAGTGCATTCCAGGTCAGCGGTAGGATGTGGGCCAGGGGTCAATGGCAGGACAGGCACAAATGGGGGACCTTGAGGAGGTGAGCAGCAGAGGAGTGGAGTGTGCGGGATGTGCTGTAGAGGAGAGAAGGGAGGTGAGGTAGGAGGGGCCCAGGTGATGGAGAGCTTTGAAGCCAATAGTGAGGAGTTTTTGCTTCTTGCAAAGGTTGATAGGCAACCACTGAGAATGGGGGTGACATGCCCAGAGCATTTCTTTAGAAAGATAATCCAGGCAGTGGAGTGAAGTATAGACTGCAGCGGGGAGAGACAGGAGGATGGGAGATCAGAAAGGAGGCTGATGAAGTAGTACAGTTGGGATATTTTGAGATCGTAGCAGCAAGGTAGTAGTTTGGATGGAGAAGAAAGGGTGGATCTTGGCAATGTTGTGAAGGTGAACCCTACAGTACGAAGCACTGTACTAAGCACTTGGGAGAGGACAATATAACAGATACATTCCCTGCCTACAACAAACTTACAGCCTAGAAGGAGAGACAGATATTAATATAAATAAAATTACAGATACGTGCATAAGTACTGAGAAGCTGCTGAGCGGGTGAATTAGGGGAGCAAGTCAGGGTGATGCAGAAGGTAGCGGGAGAAGGTTAAAGATGGGCTTAGTCAGGGAGGGCATCTTGGAGGAGATGTGCCTTCAGGAAGACTTTGAAGGTGGGGAAAGTAATTGTTTGACAGATATGAAGAGGAAATGTGACCCATAGCGACTCCATGGATGCATCTCGCCCAGAATGCTTCACCGTGCTTCACCAGGGGTATGTAATGTTTAAAATGGATTTGATGTCTAAGTGGGTGTCTCCCGAGTGGGACGTGAACAGGGCGGGAGCTAGCCGCCTGACCAAGTGCCAGTAACCATAAGTGGGTAATGCATAACTGGGTTTAATGCATAACTGTATGTAACTCATATGTGTATGTAACTCATTAGTGTTTAACGCATAAGTGTATTTAATGCAAAGGTGGATTCCTCCTGAGTGGGGCGAGCACATGGTGGGAGCCAGCCGCCTCACCACGTTGTGAGTAAATCATAAGTGGGCTCGGGTGTCCGCCCACACGCGAGTATCATATCAGTGTATTTCTCTCGTTAGGGAAGCTCTAACACCATATTCCTCCCCAAGGGGAAGGTTTAACACCATATTTCCCCCCAAAAGGGAAGGCCGATTGTCACGTCTAAATAATTAATTAATTCAATTCGCCCTGCGGAATAAATTCTATACAAAACTCAGGTTTTCCATCCCTGGCCTCTCTCTCTCTCGCCGATTCCAAAAGAACCTGTCCCTGGCGACGGGTGACATCACCCAGTAGGCTCCGCTCCTCTGCCGCCCACCTCCTCACCGTCCCCCGTTCTCGCCTATCCCGCCGTCGACCCCTGGCCCACATCCTCCCGCTGTCCTGGAATGCCCTCCCTCCTCACCGGTCATGGGTTCAAACCCCGGCTCTGCCACTTGCCAGCTGTGTGACTTTGGGCAAGTCACTTAACTTCTCGGTGCCTCAGTTCCCTCATCTGTAAAATGGGGATTAAGACTGTGAGCCCCACATGGGACAACCTGATTCCCCTGTGTCTACCTCAGTGCTTAGAACGGTGCTCGGCACATAGTAAGCGCTTAACAAATACCAACATTATTATTACATTATTATCACCTCCGCCAAACTAACTCTCTTCCCCTCTTCAAATCCCTACTGAGAGCTCACCTCCTCCAAGAGGCCTTCCCAGACTGAGCTTCCTCTTTTCCCTCTGTTCCCTCTGCTGCCTCTCTGCCCCCCCATCACCTCCCCCCAGCCAAGCCCCCTTCCCCCACCCTTTCCCTCTGCTCCTCCCCCTCTCCCTTCCCCTCCCCTCAGCACTGTGCTCATCTGCTCATTTGTATATGTTTTTATTACCCTATTTTTTTTGTTAATGAGATGAACATCCCCTTGATTCTATTTATTGCTACTGTTTTTGTTTGTCTCTCCCGATTAGACTGTAAGCCCGTCAATGGGCAGGGATTGTCTGTTGCCGAATTGTACATTGCAAGCGCTTAGTACAGTGGTCTGCACATAGTAAGCGCTCAATAAATACTATTGAACGAATGAATGAGAATGCCCCACCTCCATCTGCAATTATTCTGGTAGTGTATCCAGAGAGCTTTCTTGGGAAAACTACAGAGTTTGTTTACCACTGCCTCCTTCCACGCAGTAAACTTGAAACTCCACCCTCGACTCTCCCATGCCGCTGCTGCCCAGCACAGGTGAGTTTTGATTTGTAGCGGATTACCTTCCACTCAGTAGCTACTGCCCAAGCTAGGAATGGAATGGGTAAACCTCTGCTTGACTCTCCCTTTTCATTCATTCATTCAATAGTATTTATTGAGCGCTTACTATGTGCAGAGCACTGTACTAAGCGCTTGGGATGAACAAGTCGGCAACAGATAGAGACAGTCCCTGCCGTTTGACAGGTTTACAGTCTAATCGGGGGAGATGGACAGACAAGAACAATGGCAATAAATAGAGTCGAGGGGAAGAACATCTTGTAAAAACAATGGCAACTAAATAGAATCAAGGCGATGTACAATTCATTAACAAAATAAATAGGGTAATGAAAATATATACAGTTGAGCGGACGAGTACAGTGCTGTGGGGATGGGAACTCCATCCTGTGCTGTGCTGTGGAGTCCCCACAGTGCTGTGGGGACTCCCTTCCATAGTCAAGACTAGAAACTCTCCAGGCAATCCTCAGAGGGGCCAAAATGCTTAGTACCATGAATTGCACCCAATAGTTGCTCAGTACATACCCCCTGATTTATTAATTATGCGGTCAGCCCCACTTGATTCATTCATCATGAGTCCTACAAATGGTGTTGTCCCTGAAAATAGAGATCTCTCTATGCAGAAGACAACAATGGCTACTTTTTATAGTACCAATATATATTTTACTGGAGCCAGCTAATCCAATTATAAAATATTTTCCATTTAAATTTCAGAATTTGTTCTCCTGGTCTCCTTAGAAGCTATTTTTCCATGTCTTCTATTTATGTTTCTCCAGGTTGTCTACATCCACTGCCTCTACTTCCTCTCCTTCAATTCTCCCCTTCGCTCCCTCTAATCTGGCTTCCACTCCCATTAGTTCATGGAAACTCCCCTCTCGAAGATCACCAGTGATCTTCTTCTTGCCAAATCTAATTGCCTCTACTCCATACTAATCCCCCATGACCTCTCAGCTGCCTTTGACAGTGCAGACCACCCCCTTCACCTGGAAACCTTATGTAACCTTGGCTTCACTGACACTGTCCTCTACTGGTTCTCCTTCTGTCTCTTGGGCCGCTTATTCTCCATCTCTTTCACAGGCTGTTCCTCTGCCTCCCTCCCCCTAACTGTGGGTGTCCCTCATGACTCGGTTTTTGAACCCCTTCTGTTCTCCATCTACACCAACTCCCTTGGAGAATTGATTTGATTCCATGCCTTCAACTACCATCTCTTTGCAGAATATTCCCCAAAATGCATCTCTAGCCTTGCTCTCTCTCCTTTGCAGTCATCTTCCCACCCAAACCCTGACTCTCCTTCCACCCCTGACCCCATGATTTTCCCCTTATTGTAGATAGCACTGCACTGTACCTCGTCTGTAAAATGGGGATTAAGACTGTGAACCCCATGAGGAAGCAGAGTGGCTTAGTGGAAAGAACATATGCTTGGAAGTCAGAGGTCGTGGATTCTAATCCCTTCTCTGCCACTTGTCAGTTGTGTGACTTTGGGCAAGTCACTTAACTTCTCTGTGCCTCAGTGGCCTCATTTGTAAAACGGGGATTAAGACTGAGCCCCAAATGGGACAATCTGATAACCTTGTGTCTACCCCAGAGCTTAGAACAGTGCTTGGCACATAGTAAGCACTTAACAAATACCAACAATATTATTACTGTGTGGGAAATGGACTGTGTCCAACCTGATTAGCTTGTTTCTACTCCAGCTGTTAATAATAATAATGTTGGTATTTGTTAAACTCTTACTTTATGCAGAGCACTGTTCTAAGCACTGGGGTAGACACAGGGGAATCAGGTTGTCCCACGTGGGGCTCACAGTCTTAATCCCCATTTTCCAGATGAGGTAACTGAGGCACAGAGAAGTTAAGTGACTTGCCCACAGTCACACAGCTGACAAGTGGCCGATACGGGATTTGAACCCATGACCTCTGACTCCAAAGCCCGTGCTCTTTCCATTGAAATGCTGCTTCTCTCTTAATACAATGCCTGACATATCAAGTACCAGAAAAAAACAATACAGATAGAGGAAGTTGCAGAGTCTAAGGAAATTCATTCATTCAATCAATCATATTTACTGAGCACTTACTGTGTGTAGAGCACTGTACTAAGTGTTTGGGAAGTACAATTCAGCAACAAATAGACACAATCCCTGCCCACAATGGGCCATAAGTGCTGTGGGACTGTGGGTAGAGGGAGTATCAAAGTGCTTAAGGGGTATAGATCCAGGTGCAGAGGTCATGCAGAAGGGAAGGCAAATCAGACTGGGGAAAGGGAGGTTCATCAGGGAATGCTTTTTAGGGGAGATTTGATTACTACTGTTTTGAAGACGTGGAGAATGGTGATCTGTCTGTATAAAGGGGGTGGGATTTTCAGACCAGAGGGAGGGTGTGAACAAGGGGTCTGTGGGGAGAAGCACCATGGTGTAGTGGATAGAGCATGGGCCTGGAGGTCAAGGGTTCTAATCCTGCCTCCTCCACTGTCTACTCTGTGACCTAGGACAAGTCACTTTACTTCTGGACCTCAGTTACCTCATAAGAAATGGAGATTGAGACTGTGAGCCCCACCTGGGACAAGGACTGTGTCCAACCTGAATTGCTTCTATCCATCCCTGTGCTTAGTACAATGCTTGACAAATAGTAAGCACTTAACAAATACACAATTATTATTATTATTAAAGAGAGAGGACAGTGAATATGCTGGTGTTAGAGGAGTGAAGTGTGTGGGCTGGGTTGTAGTAGGAGATCAGCAAGGTTAGATAGGAGGGAGAGAGCTGATTGAAGCTGATGATAAGGAGTTTCTGTTGATGGGCAACTTTTGGAGGTTTATGAGGAGTTAAGGGGCTGGTCCATTGGATTTCCTGACCTGTTTAGCCTATTTAATATTCCAAATTTCAGCTGGCTTTGACCCTATCACACCGGGTTTTGGGCTCCAGATGCCAAGATACATTTCAGAAATAAAACTTAACTGTAGCATTTGGGGCTTGAGTTTTCAAACTGATCATTCAAAATGCCATCCACAAGATGTGCCTTCAACACATTTTGTAAATTATGAACAAATATTGTAATGGCTGAATCTCTAAGGCAAAGATCCACAGGAGAGAAATGTATTTATAATTATGTGCATGGGCAGAAAATGGAAAGATTTGTCACAGCTGTGAACTCCCTAGGGAATCAAAGCTACCCCAAAGAGTCTCATCTCTTAACTCATGGTTGTCATTCAGGGCCAAAAAAACACTTTCCAAAAAGTTGCCATCTCACCAGCTCCTCCCAACTCCTCCTCTGACCCCCATGTTGTCAAAGTATTTCAGTAATAATAATAATAATGTTGGTATTTGTTAAGCGCTTACTATGTGCCAAGCACTGTTCTAAGCACTGGGGTAGAAACAAGGTAATCAGGTTGTCCCACGTGAGGCTTACAGTCTTAAACCCCATTTTACAGATGGGGTAACTGAGGCAGCAAGAAGTTATGTGACTTGCCCAAAGTCACACAGCTGACAGGTGGTGGAGCTGGGAGTAGAACTCATGACCTCTGACTCCTAAGCCTGGGCTCTTTCCACTGAGCCATGCTGCTTCTCTGTATGTTCCAGGCAGATGGCTTTATACCACTCCGTGCTCCCTGATGGTCACTCAATAAAACAATGCCTGCCTGATAGGCATCCAAAGTTAATAGAAAACAACAAACCATTTCCACCCATTTGGGGAGGGTTATGAAGTCAAGGGCAGAGAAATATGGGAGATCCCTAAGGGTTCAGTTCTGGGTCCCCTTCCATTCTCCATCAACACCCACTCCCTTCCTGAGAACTCATTTGCTACCATGGCTTCAGCTACCACCTCTATGCAGATGATTCCCAAATCTCCATCGCCAGCTCTGGTCTCTTTCTTTCTCTGCAGTCTTGCATTTCCTCCTGCCTTCAAGAGATCTCTACTTGGATATCCCAAGGACATCTCAAACTCCACATATCCAAAACAGAACTCCTATTTTCCCAATCAAACCCTGTCATCTCCCGACTTAACCATCACTGGTGAGAGCACAACCATCCTCCCTGACTCACAAACTGGTAGCCTTGGTATTATCCCTGACTCATTTCTCTCATTCAACCCACATATTCAATCTGTCACCAAATCCTGATGGATTAACATTCACACCATTGTTAAAATCCACCCTTTTCTCTCCATCCTAACTGCTACCATGTTTATCCAAGTATTGCTGTGTCTCTAAGAGCATGGGCCTGGGATTCAGATAATTCATTTATTCATTCATTCAATCATATTTATTGAGCACTTATTGTGTGCAGAGCACTGTTCTAAGAACTTGGAAAGTGCAATTTAGCAATAAAGAGAGACAATCCCTGCTCACACCAGGCTTATAGTCTTGAAGGGGGCAGATCTGGCTTTCCTAGTTGCCTGCTGTGTGACCTTTGGAAAGTTACTTCACTTCTCTGTGCCTCAGTTTCTTCATCTGTAAAATGGTGATACCCTACCTATCCATCCTCCTAATTAGATTATGAGTCTCATGTGGGACAGAGAATGTATCCTACCTGATTATCTTGGTCGAGTGGTTGACATCTAGAGTTTAGCTAATTCCACCTTTACTATTATTAGTTATAGTAGCTTTTTCCAAGTACTTGGTGAAGTGGACTGTATTAGGTGCTTGACAAGCTTCAGTGCTTAGAACAGTGCTTGGCACCTAGTAAGCACTTAACCAATACCATCATTATTACAAGTACAACATAAAGAAGTGACATACAACCTGCCTAAAAGGAGCTTACACTCTCAGGAGGAAGCCAACATTAAAATGTAACAAGAGAGATTAAAATAAATAATTAAGAACACATGTATATGAGAGCTGAGAAATTCATAAGTGCTAGAGTTGGCTGAAGATCTTCTTCTTGCTTATGAGGGACACAGGTTTTTGGTGACCAGATTAAAGAGTGGAGTGCACAATGAAATAGAAGCCAAGGGAAATGTACCTTTTCTTGTCTTGTCTTACGATGTCGAGCCATCTCCGACCCATAGCGATGCCATGGACGCATTCATTCAATCGTACTTATTAAGTGCTTACACTCTCCCAGAATGCCCCACCTCCATCTGCAATCGTTCTGGTGGTGTATCCATAGAGTTTTCTTGGTAAAATTACAGAAATGGTTGACCACTGCCTTCTTCCATTCGTTCATTCATTCATTCAATAGTATTTATTGAGCGCTTACTATGTGCAGAGCACTGTACTAAGCGCTTGGAATGTACAGTTCAGAAACAGAGACAATCCCTGCCCAATGACGGGCTCATAGTCTAAATAGGGGAGACAGACAGCAAAGCAAAACAGAACAAAACAAAACCAAGACATTATCACGATAAATAGAATCAAGGGGATGTACACCTCATTAACAAAATAAATAGGGGTAAATATTATATACAAATGAGCACAGTGCTGAGGGGAGGGGAATGGGGAAGAGCAGAGGGTGTGAGGGGGGAGGGGAGAGGAGGGGGAGAGAGGGAAAGGGGGGCTCAGTCTGGGAAGGCCTCCTGGAGGAGGTGAGCTCTCATTAGGGCTTTGAAGAGGGGAAGAGAATTAGTTTGGTGGACGTGAGGAGGGAGGGCATTCCAGGACAGGGCTAGTATGTCGGCCGGGGTCAACGGCGGGATAGGCATGAACAGGGGACAATGAGGAGGTGAGTGGCAGAGGAGCGGAGTGTACGGGGAGGGCAGTAGAAAGAGAGAAGAGAGGTGAAGTAGGAGGGAGCAAGGTGATGGAGAGCTTTGAAGCCAAGAGTGAGGAGTTTTTGTTTCGTGAGGTTGATAGGCAACCCTGGAGGGTTTTGAGGAGGGAGTGACATGCCCAGAGCATTTCTGTAGGAAGATGATCCAGGCAGCAGAATGAAGAATAGACTGGAGTGGGGAGAAACAGGAGGAATGGAGATCCGAGAGGAAGCTGACACAATAATCCAGTCGGGATATTATGAGAGCTTGTACCAGCACACTAGCAGTTTGGATGGAGAGGAAAGGGCGGATCTTGGCGATACTGTGAAGGTGAGTCCGACAGGTGTTGGTGACGGATTGGATGTGTTGGGTGAATGAGAGAGCTGAGTCAAGGATAATAATAATGTTGGTATTTGTTAAGTGCTTACTATGTGCAGAGCTCTGTTCTAAGCGCTGGGGTAGATACAGAGTAATCAGGTTGTCCCACGTGAGGCTCACAGTTAATCCCCATTTTTACAGATGAGGGAAATGAGGCACAGAGAAGTTAAGTGACTTGCCAACAGTCACACAGCTGACAGGTGGCAGAGCAGGGATTTGAACCCATGACTTCTGACTCCCAAGCCCGGGCTCTTTCCACTGAGCCACGCTGGATGACACCAAGGATGCGGGCATGTGAGATGGGAAGGATGGTAGTGACATCCACAGTGACTAGGAAGTCAGGGAGAGGACAGGGTTTGGGAGAGAGGATAAGGAGCTCAGTTTTAGACTTGAGGAGTTTTAGATGGCGGGCAGTAAACTTGAGTCTCTGCCCTCAACTCTCTCCCGCTGCCCAAGCTAGGAATGGAGTCAGTATGCCTCTGCTTAACTCTCTCCCATAGTCAAGTCTGGAACACTCCAGGTGTGATCCTGAGAGAGTGAAATATACCTTAAAACATGAATAATACTAATAACAATGATAATAATAATTGTGGTATTTGTAAAGGGCTTACTAGTTGCCAAACTCTCTGCTAAATGCTGAGGTATATAAAAGGCAACATGTCAGGCATAATCTCTGTTCTACAGGGGAGCACCATGGAGTAGTGGATAGAGCATGGGCCTGGGAGTCAGAAGGTCATGGGTTCTAATCCCAGCTCTACCACTTGTCTGCTGTGTGGTCTTGGGAAAACAACTTCACTCTCTGTGCCTCAGTAACCTCATCTGTAAAATGGGGCTGATTTGCTTGTATCCATTTAGTACAGTGCCTGCCATATAGTAAGCACTTAAAAATACCATAATTATTATTATGGGGTTCAATATCTAAGTAGGAGGGAAAACAAGTAGTGTATCTCCATTTTACAGAGGAGGAAACTGAGGCCCAGCATATACTACTACTAATACTACTACTACTAATAATGGTATTTGTTAAGTGTTTACTATGTGCCAACCACTGTACTAAATGCTGGGGTGGATACAAGCCAATTGGGTTGGATACAGTCCCTGTCCCACTTGGGGATCACAATCTCAATCCCGCTTTTACAGATGAGATAACTGAGGCTCAGAGAAGTTAAATGACTTGCCCAAAGTCACAGAGAAGGCAAGTGGTGGAGCTGGGATTAAAACTCAGGTCCTCTGGCTCTCAGTACCATACTTTTTCCGTTGGGCCGCAGTGCTTACCTACTTCATATCCGTCAATTGGCCCAAGGAATCTGGATTAGAAATGTTTTGGGCCGATTTATCGGTTAGCACCTCAAGTACACAGTGCCAAATTTCCCTTTGTCCAACATAGTAGGTGCTTAACAAATGCCGTTATTATTATAAAGAGCTGCTGAACTCAAAACAACTATTAAAATGTTTTGTAAGTTTGTCTTTTGTTTTATCTCTGCAATTTTGGGTACATATTCCTGTAGGGGGGTGATATCCACTCTTGCAAAGGAAGGCCCACTGATGATTCCAACCAGTAGGTGTCGGCATTGAGCTACTGTGGACCCCTTCACATAGACTGCTTTATTTCGATTGGACCATAAATATTCAGTATAAAATATACCGAGATGTAAAATAGCAGGTGCAGCAAATCTGTGGTGACGATACATTTAATGGGTGAAGGATTCAATATTCCATCTAGTGAGCAAACAACTGTATATAAAAACCCCTTCTGAAGCTCTCTTATGAATGTCCGTGAAAAAAAAAATCCATTTATTTTTAAAATACCAGTATTCTTGTTGTGAAAGATAGCTTTATGTAATTAAGTGACAAAATGGATTAAAGCCATTGGCAAAGATGTAAATATTTGAGTAATTTTAGGTCACATCTGCATGCATTTAAAAAGGGACAGTGGAAAAAAATCTCTGCGTCTGTGGGACCAATTTTTAACCAGCAAATTTGGGGCACAACTAGAAAAAATATTCAATTTCCCTCCAGGTTAGATTGACCCTGTAACTTTCTTTGTTCCTTTTCTTTATTCCTCTTTTTCTCCTATCATTTCCTTCACTTTTTTTTCCTGTTATGACCTTTCAGACCATTCTTGTGTCATTCTTGTCTTTCTTCCTTTCATTGTTTTTTAGTTTCTGCCCCACTCTATGTCACTCTTCCCAGGTCATTCTCCTCTCTTTCCCTTTCTCCTCACTCTCCATCAGTGCTATTGTCAAAGTCAGGTAATTGCTTCTGTTTTAGAGAAGATGGAGGTTTTTTTTTTCAGCCCTGTATATCCCAAACACAAGCCACTGACCTGAGAGATGCTACCTTGGATAAAACTGCCTCTCTTGGGTCAAGTGGCTGCTTATCTTCTGGTAAAAGATCAGACACTTTGCAGTCATTCTTGCTCCAAAAAAAAAGCTTCTCCCCAAGTGGATTTTACTGGTGGTCACCGCAGTGATGCCCTCTCCATTGTGGGTAAATTAACAGACGAGAGATCCATAATGTCTTCCAATGAGAAAAAAATTAGAATGAATTAGAGAGAAAAGCAAGGGATTCGAAATGATAATAATAATAATAATAATATTAGGGTTAAGCGCTTACTATGTGTCAGGCATTTTACTATGCACTGGGGCAGAAACAAGATAGATAATCAGGTTCCACCCACATGGGGCTCACAGAGAAGGCAAAGAGAAATAATATTGGTATTTGTTAAGCACTTACTATGTGCAGAGCACTGTTCTAAGCACTGGGGGAGATACAGGATAATCAGGTTGTCCCACGTGGGGCTCACAGTTAATCCCCATTTTACAGATGAGGTAACTGAGGCACAGAGAGGTTAAGTGACTTGCCCACAGTCACACAGCTGACAAGTGGCAGAGCCGGGAGTCGAACCCATGACCCCTGACTCCGAAGCCCAGGCTCTTTCCACTGAGCCACGCTGCTTCCCGTGAAGTTAAGTGACTTGCCCAAGGTCACACAGCAGGTACATGGTTTACATTTTTGTATATGGAGAAAATTATTTCCCCTAGTCTCTTTTCTCCACTCTTTTTTAAATGATATTTGATGAGCGTTTACTATGTGCCAGACACTGTTCAAAACTCTGGGATAGAAACAAACTAATCAGGTTGGTCACCGTCCATGTCCCATATGAGACTCAGCGTCTTAATCCCCATTTCCTAGATGAGGTAACTGAGGCCCAGAGAAGTTAAGTGACTTTCCCAAGGTCACACAGCAGACAAGTGTAAACTAAACTGTAAGCTTACTGTGGACAGGGAATGTGTCTGTTTGTTGTATTATACTCTCCCAAGTGCTTAGTACAGTGATCTGCACAAAGTAAGTGTTCAATAAAAACGAATGATTGAATGAATGACTATTATTTATTATATAAAATATGCTTTAAAATATGCTACATAAAACATACTTTATATTTCATATAGTTACTCTTTAAGTTTACTTTATGTTTGGGGGATGACATTAATCCAGAGATTTATTGAGTGTACACTGGCACCCCTCTGTTCAAGCATAATTAGTCAAAGTTTTGGGTTGAATGACTATCTGGGGAATTGAGGGATAGTAGAGAATAAAATAATTCAATCAGTGTATCATTCAACAGTATTTATTGAGTGTCTGTGATATAAAGAAGACCAGAAGCTCATTGTGGACAGGGAATGGGCCTATCAACTCTGTTGTTTTGTGCTCAGTGCTTAGTACAGTGCTCTGTACACAGTCAGTGCTCAATAAATAACATTGATTGTTTGACTGACTCTACTAGGTGCCGCGAAATTCCTGTGCTTGAGGAATTTATAACACAGCGGGGAGGTAGGAGCAAGATGGGTGATGAAGTCTCTCTTTGGGAATGTCAGATGAGCCTCAGTTTTGGAATTTCAGAACTGAAAACCTATATGGAAAAATTGACTATGGCTTTAGGGTTTATGTGGCAGCACTCACACTCTCCGGTCCCTGCCAGTCATGTTTCCTCTGGGCCACATATGAGTAGGCGGGCAAGGGGTAAGCACAGTTTGAGGTGTCCAGAAAGGTGTTTCAGGTACAGGACCCATTTATGACCAAAGCGAGCACTGCATAGCGCCAATGCTGTGCCACAGGGCCATAGCCTGATGGGCAGTTGCCCACAGTAGTCAGCTAATTTTCAGAAATCCTCAGGGACCTGTCCACCTCACCAAATGGCCCAAGCATCACCAGTGATGGCACAGTCCAGCAGGAAGAACCGGGAGTGAAACCCAGGTGTCCTGATTCCCGAAGCAGCGGGACTGAATCACACAGACCCTCAAATATGCACAGGGCATGAGTCACAACAGACCTAGAACTAGAGTGATCGAAACTAAGCTGGAATGATCTGGACTGGTGCCTACATGCCATGGTGTAAAGCACTTCATTTTGCTTTCAGCATTCCACTGTGATCTCTAGCATATGGGAAATGTTCCGCTTCTGAAACACCACCAGCAGCCATTACCACCAGCTGCCTGGACAGACCTATGTTAGCAAGGGAACATTTCTCCAAGGAGCAAAGAACCACGAGTCTCAAAACACGCAGACCGGATCGAAGTCGCAGTCGATGAGCACCTGATTAGTTTGGACCCTTGGAAAGGGTAGGATCTGATGACGGTCGTTCCCGCTCATCGTGCTGATAGTGATATACAAAGTGTAATCTGTTCTGGAATAATTTAGGTGAGCTCCAGTGGCTACCTAATAAAGTGCTGTCTGGGTATAATGGTTTGGCAATCCTCCCCTCTTTGCTTTTTCCAGAATGATGAGGATGTACATCTGTTTTATGGGCACTATATAAAATTTGCAACCATCTTTTCTCATCTCTTTGGGACACTGTTGGAAAACACGTCAGGTCATAATTCAGGCTTGCTGGAGAATTCTTATGATGAACCTCGCTTGTTCAAAACCACCTTTTCATATTAATCTGCCATATGCAATCACCATGTATGAGATTTAGGATCGTATCTCAACGTTGTGTACTAGAATAGGAGGCCATCACATACTTCAACCAAAACATTAAGGAGAATTTGCTCTTCAGATAACAGGTAGAGCTCCAGGAATATGGAAGAAATCCAGGCAATATAATTACCCAATTTCCTAGTTCATAGACTACTCTGTGTTATGATCAGTGAAAAAGACGACTGTGGTTTGCTACAGGTTTCTAAGGGCCGATGTGACTCCCAAGGAAGGAAAAGCACATCGAAGCAGCTTTTTATTTGGCTTTCCCCCAAAAGGAACTCCCTCCTTCAGCATCCAGGGGTCCCTAATATTGAATGCCAAGAGGGGAGCCTTGACAATGAGTCTGTTTCACAAGACTGAGAAGCAGCATGGCGCAGTGGAAAGAGCATGGGCTTTGGAGTCAGGGCTCATGAGTTCGAATCCCAGCTCTGCCACTTGTCAGCTGTGTGACTGTGGGCAAGTCACTTAACTTCTCTGTGCCTCAGTTCCCTCATCTGTAAAATGGGGATTAAGACTGTGAGCCCCACGTGGGACAACCTGATTCCCCTGTGTTTACCCCAGTGCTTAGAACAGTGCTCTGCACATAGTAAGCGCTTAACAAATACCAACATCATCATTATTATTAAGACAATGAAATCAATTGGTCAGTAGGTCTGGCTGAAAGTGTCTCTTAGGTTGCTTTTTAGCTACAGTGCTCCACATGAAGTCATCTCATGTTTTATCACTCTCCATGTTCAACACCATACACATGTGCATAAGTGCCCCCGTGCCCCAACTTATTCTTCTGAAACTGCAGTGCGCTCTTTCTGAACAGGTTAATGTAGCCAGATGATGGTGCTCTAATTCTGCAGGCAGATCCAACCCACACGTGTGATGAAAACTTGAAAATCAAATGGTGGAATCTTACTGTGTGTGTGGCTCTGATTATGGGAGAGATTTCAAATTCTACCAGTGTTAGGATTGTGTTTATGCTTTTTTTATGGTATTTGTTAAATTCACAGTCTTAATCCCCATTTTACAGATGAGGTAGCTGAGATGCAGAGAAGTGAAGTGACTTGCCCAAAGTCACCCAGCAGAAAAGTGATGGGGCTGGGGTTAGAACCCAGATCCTGCTGACTTCCAGGCCTGTGCTCTATCCAATAGGCTATTTAGAGAAGCAGCATGGCTTAGTGGAAAGAGCCTGGGTTTGGGAGTCAGAGGTCATGGGTTATAATCCCGGTTCTGCCACTTGTCAGCTGTGTGACTTTGGTTAAGTCACTTCACTTCTCTGGGCCTCAGTTACCTCATCTGTAAAACGGAGATTGAGATTGTCAGCCCCACATGGGACAGGGACTGTGTCCAATCTGATTTGCTTGTATCAACCCCAGCGCTTAGTACAGTGCCTGGCACATAGTTAAGCACTTAACAAATGCCATCATTATTATTATTTGCTCCCAGCATGGCCTAGTGGCTTGATGTTCATGCTTCTTAAGTTCCTAGTCAAAGTGCTCAATGAACACTGCAGTTGATGGTGGGAAACCCTTCAAACAAATTAGTGAACTGCAAGGCCATGTTGCAGGATTGGCCTGTATTGCCTGTGAGGTAACTTATTTTTTCTTTTAACTGGTATTTGTTAAGTTCTTACTATGTGTCAAGCAACATCTAAGACTGGGATAGATACAAGATAGGTTGGACACAGTACCTGTCTCACAAAGGTTTCACAGTCTTAAGCCCGTACCTTACTGCTACGGGCTCTCGTTATATCCCGGCTAGACTACTGTGTCAGCCTTCTCTCTGACCTCCCTTCCTCCTCTCTCACCCCGCTCCGGTCTATTCTTCACTCGGCTGCCCGGCTCATCTTCCTGCAGAAACGCTCTGGGCATGTCACTCCCCTTCTTAAACAACTCCAGTGGTTGCCTATCAACCTCCGCTCCAAATAAAAACTCCTCACTCTAGGCTTCAAGGCTCTACATCAGCTTGCCCCTTCCTACCTCTCCTCCCTTCTCTCTTTCTACTGCCCACCCCGCACGCTCCGCTCCTCTGCCGCCCACCTCCTCACCGTCCCTCGGTCTCGCCTATCCCGCCGTCGACCCCTGGGCCATGTCCTCCCGCGGTCCTGGAACGCCCTCCCTCCTCACCTCTGCCAAACTGATTCTCTTCCCCTCTTCAAAACCCTACTTAAAACTCACCTCCTCCAAGAGGCCTTCCCAGACTGAGCTCCTCTTCTCCCTCT
The DNA here is from genome assembly GCF_004115215.2 of Ornithorhynchus anatinus. Lineage (NCBI taxonomy): Eukaryota > Metazoa > Chordata > Mammalia > Monotremata > Ornithorhynchidae > Ornithorhynchus > Ornithorhynchus anatinus. The sequence goes on along the minus strand of NC_041731.1, from coordinate 116,568,666 downwards.
ACTCCCTCTACTACCCCCCCTTCACCTCTCCACAGCTTAACCCTCTTCTCCCCCCATTTCCCTCTGTTCCTCCCCCTCTCCCTTCCCATCCCCTCAGCACTGTACTCGTCCGCTCAACTGTATATATTTTCATTACCCTATTTATTTTGTTAATGACATGTACATCGCCTTTATTCTATTTAGTTGCCATTGTTTTTATGAGATGTTCTTCCCCTTGACTCTATTTATCTCCATTGTTCTTGTCTGTCCGTCTCCCCCGATTAGACTGTAAGCCCGTCAAATGGCAGGGACTGTCTCTATCTGTTGCTGACTTGAACATTCCAAGCGCTTAGTACAGTGCTCTGCACATAGTAAGCGCTCAATAAATACTATTGAATGAATGAATGAAAAGTTGGAGAGAGGAGATTTGAATCTCCATTTTACAGAAGAGGCAACTGATGTCCAGAGAAGTTAAGTGACTTGCTCAGATCTACACAGCAGATAGGTGGCAGGGCCACATTTAGAGGCCAACTCCTCTGCTCTTAGGCCCGTGCTCTTTCTACTAGGCCGAGTTGCTTCCCTAATTAGATCAGAGAAATTTGGGGCCTAAGATGACTAAATCTCTCCTATCTCCCATGTGACCTAAGGGAAACAACATGAGCCTGGGAGTCCTGAAATCTGTGTTCAAGTCTCAACTCTGGCTCCACCTGGCTATATTACCTTGGGCAAGTCATTTCATTGCTCTGGAATTCAGTTTCCTTATTTGTAAAATTGACCTGAAGAGATAGCAGTATCACCCTGTCCCTCAGAGATGCAGTGAAGATGAAATGAGAAAGACCCAACCCAAGATCTTCTGGATTTTATTCCTATCTTTAGCAACTATATGCATATATATCTTTACCCATACAAACAATGATTTAATTGATTATTTAATCCTGATCTTTTTGTACTACTCCCTGCTACATCCTTGTTCTTTGTCCTACTTCCACTCTGGGTAAATACTTTCTGCTGTCTCCCTCATCTCATTTTTATCTGAAGCGGCATGGTTTAGTTGATAGAGCACGGGTCTGGGAGTCAGAAGGACCTGGGTTTCAATCCTTGGGCAAGTCACTTCACTTCTCTGGTCTTAGTTACCTCATCTGTAAAATGGGGATTAAGACTGTGAGTGGTGTTTAGGACAGGGACTGTGTCCAACCTGATTAACTTGTCTCTAACCCAGCACTTAGAACAGTGTTTGGAACACAGTAAGCGTTTCCTAGGTACCATCATCACCTGACTGTAAGACCTTTGAGGGCATGGAGCAATATGCCTTTCTTTTGTTGCACTGTGATAAGCATTTGGGAGAGTATATTACGGTCCCTAGAGGCTCAGTAAATATCATCGATGGTAATGAATCAATATTAAAGGGCTTTGGAAAAGAGAAAACTGTGTAAATTCAAGGTGATTTTATCTTCCATCTCTCCTCCAAGATGAAGAACGACAGGATGTTGGGTTTTCAGGCATTCCTCCACATCTTTCCCCTGTAGCTATCTGGCTCTTCTCATTTGGCTAGAGCATATCCTGTGAGGGAAAAGCCACGGGGATTATCCAGATGCGAAGCTGGAGAAAGTAGAATTTCCTCCTCCCCACATGATTCAACCACCCTCGAAAATGAGTCATTTGCATCTCTCCCTGTGCTCTTTCTCCCCAGTGAGCATGAACCCTAGTGTCATGTCTGCTGGTGGGTGTTCATTCTGATGGGACCTGTAATTTCTGACCCAAACTCCTGGACTGGCCCTGAATCATTCTAACGCTTTCTGGTGTTTCCTATGGGATGATTTCGGGTTCATTTTAGTTTTATTCATCATTAAAATGAGAGTAATCTGCCTACCTTTTAATCCGGGATTAGTCCCCCCCGCTCAATTTTCCCTGCAGACTGGCAGCTTTGGCAACATCGACTTCTGACTGATTTCTACACGGCTGCCTGAGCGTCTGTGGTAATAGCAGGCCAGTGTGCTTTAAGAATGTCGGAAGATTTCTGCCCGGGATTCTGAGAAACGAACAACAGCATTTAAAGAAAATGTTTTCATGTTCTCTGAAAGGGGCTTCACTAATTGTAAAACTTAAAATCATTTATCATCGAAAATGACATGGTTCTACCTTCGGTTCCGACTCTGAGAGATCCCTCCTCTAAAATCCTCTCTCCCTATTTTAGGTTCATTATCATAGCAGTCAGGAGATACGGCTCTCGAAGACGGCACAATAATAAGAACCAAAGGGCTGTTCTCAAAGTAATGAGATACAGTTCTGTGCACCGGTGAAACGGAAAAGAAAAGGAAAGGGGTTTTTGTGCTGTGCATACAAGCTTAGGAATCACTGCTGATTTACAAAAATATAGGCTAGAGCTTTATCCATGTAGGGCGAACACGATGCTTATATATCTCCAGAGATTCATTTTTGCATTAGACTAATATAGGCATGAGAATTTTTTTTTTCCTTTCATAAAGAGAGACTGTACATAAATCATAGGGGAAAACAGCAAATTATTCTTGGGTTTTCTTCCTAAAGCGCAGAGGCAGGAAGCTTTTTAAAAAAATTCCATACACAAACCCTGGTCATCCAAGGTGAATCAAATGACAAATAACATCTAGCAGTACAAACTCAACAGGCTGACCCTGTACCAAGCCTACGGGCAGTTCCTGTGTCTGCCGAACTCTCTGACCTCAGCTGGGAAACAAGTTGGGGACCCAAGTGTCACGGCTGAAAAAGCACAATATATTCTGGAGTTAGTCGGTGGGGTCCTGCCTGTGCCAAGAACATTCAGGAGCGACTGGGGTTTGGCAGACAGAATTCTTCAGTACAGAGGAGGCGGAGGGGAAATTTAGTTCCACCCCACCAGAGACAAGAGATCATTAGTTTTGAAATGGTACTCGCGTTTCCATCCCTGTTACTGTGAAGTTCTCAATACAGTGGGGAACGACACAGCAGAAACGCAGACTGAGCCACGGCGGGCGGGGAACAGTGCAGGCTTTTCTTGGATGATACCAGATTTCTCCTTCTCATAATTCTAAGCATAGACCAGGTCCTTGAAGGATGGAGACGGGAGGGAGGCTCTGCTTGGGGCCTGGGAGCTAGGTGTCCTGGTTCTAGTTCTGGCTCTGCTGCATGGTACGTTTTCTGTGCCTCAGTTTCTCATCCGTAAAATAGGAATTAAACACTTCTCCAACACCACTCAGACTGTGAGTCCTGAATGGGATGGGGTCTGTGTGCAACTGAATTATCCTTTATTTACCCCAGCACTTAGTTCAGTCCTTGGTGTGTAGTAAGTCATAATAATAATGATAATTATAGTACTTGTTAAGCACTTACTATGATAACAATAATAATGTTGGTATTTGTTAAGCGCTTACTATGTACAGAGCACTGTTCTAAGTGCTGGGGTAGATACAGGGTAATCAGGTTGTACCACATGAGGCTCACAGTCTTAATCCCCATTTTATAGATGAGGTAACTGAGGCACAGAGAAGTGAAGTGACTTGCCCACAGTCACACAGCTGACCAGTGGCAGAACTGGGATTCGAATTCATGACCACTGATTCCCAAGTCCGGGCTCTTTCCACTGAACCATGCTGCCTCTATGTACCAAGCACTGTTCAAAGTGCTGGGGTAGATGCAAGTTAATCAAATTTGACACAGTTCTTGTTCCACATGGGGTGCACATTCTTAATTCCCATTTTACAGTTGAGGTAACGAAGGCCCAGAGAAGTGAAATGACTTGCCCAAGGTCACACAGCAGACATGTGATGGAGCTGGGATTAGAACCCCGGTCCTTCTGACTCCCAGGCCCGTTCTCTATCCACTAGAAGTAGCATGGTCTAGTAGAAAGAGGAGGGGCCTGGGAGTCAGAAGAACCAGGGTTCTAATCCCAGCTCCATCACATGTCTGCGGTGTGAACTTGGGCAAGTAACTTAACTTCTTTGGCCCTCAGTTCCCTCGTTTGCAAAATGGGGATTTGTTACCTTTTCTCTCACCTACTCAGGTTATGAGCCCCTTGTGGGACCTGATTATCTTGTATTTCCCACATTGCTTAATACACAGCTTGGCACTTAAGAAGCACTTTACATACGCCACAGTTATTATTATTATTTAACAAATGCCACAATCATCATCATTGTTTGCTACTACTGGTAATGATTATGGTATTTGTTAAGCACTTACTGCCAGGCACTGTACTAAATGCTGGAGTGGATACAAGCAAATCGGGTTGGACACAGTCCCTATCCAATGTGGGGCTCACAGTCTCAATCCTCAGATGAGGTAACTGAGTCCAAGAGAAGTGAAATGACTTGCCCAAGGTCACACAGCAGGCAAGTGAGAAGCAGCATGGCCCAGTGGTTAGAGCACGGGGCTGGCCGTGAGAAGGTCATGAGTTCTAATGCCGGCTCTGCTGCTTGTCTGCTGTTTGATTTTGGGTAAGTCACTTCACTTCTCTGGGCCTCGGTTCCCTCATCTATAAAATGAGGATAAAGACTGTGAGCCTTATGTGGGACAGGAACTGTGTCCAAGCTGATTATTTTGGATCTACTGCAATGCTTAGAACAGTGCTAGGCACATAGTAAGTGCTTAACAAATACCATAAAGAAAAAAGTGGCAGGATTAGAACCCTTGCCCTTCTGACCCCCAGATCTGTGCTCTGTCCATTAGGCCATGCTGCTTCTCATTTGAGAGGAAACTTCATAGCCAGGGCTGGTCCATGTGTTCAGCAGTGGCAGGTTTCCAGCTGTGCTATCTTTCCTGCATCTGAACTTGCCCAGCTTGTGATGGTGGTGTGGGGCTAATACTCTGGATGGCAGGTGGGACAGTCAGATGGGTGTCAAGAGCAACAGGCCAAGAGTCAGCTGGCCATCACAGTGACAGCTGTCACTCATGGGGATGGGAGAGATGCAGGCAAATGGAAGGAGCACGAGGACTCTGATCACATGACTCCAAATCCCCATCTGCTAAGGGACCAACATAAACTCCTTAAAGCTAGATTCCAAGGCAATTGCAATGTTAGTGACAACACGAGCTATTTCCCAATTCCTATCTGATTTGGTGAAAACAGAGCAGAACTAATTGGCTCTTTTAGCAACTGCCTGGTTTTGGGATTCTCTGGGGAAATTAATGTTGGTTTGTCCCCATGTGGACATAGCAAGCGATACCCCCAGCAGCTGTTCTGGGGCTTGGCACTCCTTGGGTGTTCATTCAAGGATCAATTTGATTTGAATTATGGACCTGAGATACCGATTCCCTATTATCCTGCAGCCCCTCACCATCCTCCACCCAAACTGAGTAGCTTTGTTTTTCTGTGTCCTGTTTTTTTCTTTTTAAATGGTATTTGTTAAGCACTTATTACCTGTCAAGCACTGTTCTAAGCACTGGAGTAGATACAAGTTAGTCAGACTGGACACAGTCCCTGTCCCACAGAGGGCTCACAGTGTACTCAGGAAGTAATGAGTGTAATCAGATGAAGCAGCATGGCCTAGAGGCTAGAGTGTGGGCCTGGGAATCAGAAGAACCTGGGTTCTAATCCCCACACCTTCACTTGTCTGCTGTGTGATTGTGGGCAAGTCACTTTACTTGTCTGGTTCTCAGTTACCTCTTCTGTGAAATGGGGACTGACACTGTTAGTTCCATGTGGGCCAGGGACGTTGTCCAGCCCAGTTTGCTTGTATCCATCCCAGTGTTTAGTATAGTGCTGGTTATATAGTGAGTGCTTAACAAATACTACAATTACTGTAATTAATAGGAAGGATCAGGCTAGAAGTCCTCTTCCCCTCCCTCCTACATCAGTGCTTCTCTCATTCATTCATTCATTCATTCAATAGTATTTATTGAGCGCTTACTATGTGCAGAGCACTGTACTAAGCACTTGGAATGAACAAGTCGGCAACAGATAGAGACAGTCCCTGCCATTTGATGGGCTTACCTCTACTCCTCTAGATGAACTTGTAATCTACCCGAGTGTTTAGAATAGGGCTTGGCACATAGTAAATGCCTAACAGATAATAATAATGGTAATAATGTTGGTATTTGTTAAGCACTTACTATATGCAGAGCACCGTTCTAAGCGCTGGGGTAGATACAGGGTAATCAGGTTATCCCACATGAGCCTCACCCTCTTAATCTCCATTTTACAGATGAGGTAATTGAGGCACAGAGAAGTTAAGTGACTTGCCCAAGGTCACCCAGCTGATAAATGGCAGAGGTGGGAATCAAACCCATGACCTCTGACTCCCAATCCCGTGCTCTTTCCACTGTGGCATGCTGCTTCTCTAAGGTAATAGAGATTCTTTAATAGTAATCTTATTTCTCTAATAGAAATAGTAATTCTAATCACTAATTTTAATAGTAATTAATAATAATTAATTCTAATAGTAATACTAATAGTAATTCTAATTCTCTAATAGTAATGATAACCCCCGTCCTCACCAAGTTGTTGGGGCACACACGTGACTGGAGTTGTTCCAGCCACAGCTGTCTCCAATTCAACCTAAAATTACCCCATTCTTGACTTATGCTGTTGAGTCATCTCCGACCCATAGTCACGCCATGGACACGTCTCTCCCAGAATGCCTCACCTCCATCTGCAGTCGTCCTGTGAGCATATCCATAGAGTCTTCTTGGTAAAAATAGGTTTACCATTGCTTCCTTCCACACAGTCAACTTGAGTCTCTGCTCTCGACTCTCTCCAATGTTGCTGCTGCCCAGCACAGGGGAATTTTGACTTGTAGCAGATTGTCTTCCACTCGCTAGCTGCTGCCCGAGCTAGGAATGGAATGGATATGCCTCTTCTTGACTCTCTCTCCCATAGTGGAGACTGGTAGAGTATTGAAAACCCTCCAAGTGTGACCCTGAGAGGGGAAAGGTACCCCATAATGGGTTTTTTTCCTGCTTCCTTAATTGCCCCATACACTCTACCAATCAGATGTGTTGATTCAGTGCTTACTCTGTGCATAGTGCAGTAGAAGGAAAAGACACCATCTCTCCCCATAAGGAGCTTAAAATCTAACAGGGTAATTTGCAGTCTAAATCTAAGGGAGGCAGGGATGGCTTCAGGGTGTCAACAATGTGCCTAATTAGGCTCTCATTTCTCTTATTCTCCTTTCCCTTCTAAATAAAGAATAATGAATAAAAAATAAATAATGAATGGATAAATACCATTGACTGATTCATACTCAGCAAGGGCCACATTACAGGCCTTTAGCCCCTTGCGATCTCATTAAGGCAGCATAGAGAAGTAGCTTGGTGTAGTGGATAGAGCAAGGGCCTAGGAGTCAGAAGGTCCTGAGTTCTAATTTCAGTTATCTCATCTGTAAAATGAGGTTGAAGACTGTGAGCCCCATGTGGGACGTGGACTATGTCCAACCTGATTAACTTGGACACTTAGTGCTTAGAACAGCACTTGACACATAGTAAGTGCTTAACCATTATTATTATTAAAGGCCTCTTTATTTTCTGGCAGGCATTTCCCTTTGACATGGTTTGAGTGCAGAGAGATCAGCAAAGATTCCCTTCTAGATGTGTTGAGCTAAATAAACGTTGATTATATTGCAGGAGAATGTGGTCATTTATGGTTCTTTGGGAGTTGCAGTTTCCTACCTTGCAATGCAATTCTACCATCGGCACTGTTTCTTTTAATTTCCCACTGATTTTCTTTAATAGGTAGAATTATGATGAGTTATGGTACAGGGTAATATAACCTGACAAGATGGGCCATTCTCCACCTTCACAGAAACATCTCCCCCCTCGAGAAGAAGCTGTAAAAGTGTGATCAGCTTGAAGGAAATTAATCACACCTAAGATACTGAGTGACCTCTCACTGGGACTGGGAAACAGGAACACCTTTCCTGTTGATTGATTACACATCACAGGATGGGAAAAACATGTGTGCTCTCACAGCTTCTACTCACTCACACAGATTTTCCTCTGCCTTCAGTGTGGAATTAATAAAGATACTTCTACTGTTGTGTAGGGTCAGGAGTGGAAAAAGGGAAAAAATGATGGGATCCATAATTATGATAACATTCAAGAAGATGGTATTTTGAATTTATTAATCATCTTTCTTGTAACTAGAACTTAAGGATGATATCTCATTTGTCTTCACACTATTCTTCTTACACTGTTGTAAAGGGGCAAGCATAATTATCTCAATGAACAGAGTCTCCATACTGAAGTTTGTTGGAAAACAACCTTGTCTTTATAGACATTTGGCATTGGGAACATGTACAGACTCCATATCAAAACCTGACACCTTGTCATCTTGTTGTGGAAGATGTTTGGGTTGCATCTAGCAGAATGGCATTTCTTGGGCACATTTCAGCAGGGATTAAGACATTGCACATCTATTATTGCATGAGGAACAAAATTAGACATTCCCTGCTTGAGACTAAGAATCTCAAGTTAAGAATCCTAGAAACTGTATCTGGCTTGAAATGGAAAAATGAAATTTGTTTAGAGATGCTGTGATGGAGCAAACAGTGGTGCTGTGATTCATTTAATTGTATTTATTAAGCACTTACTGTATGGAGAGCACTGAACCAAGTGCTTAGGAGAGTACAATACAACAATTATCAGACTCATTCCCTGCCCACAATGAGCTTACTGTCTAGAGGGGGAGAGACAGACATCAATATAAATACATAAACTACAGATATGCACGTAATTGGGGCTGGGAGGGGCGATGAATAAAGACCAAGTGAATCAGACACCTTTTTGTGGGGACCCTATTTATACCTTCCTTGCACCCACTCACTGAACACTGATTGTAGTTACTGCATGGGGTATTAAGGCAGCCAATCGGTAATGAGGATCAGAGGACATTTCATTGAACTTTCAGATAAGCCAATTTAAGTGTTACTTTTGCAAAGTCGCATTTTCCAATTTTTACTAGGGCATTCCATGGTTATTATTTACATACTCGTATTTGGTAAGACACCCAAAAACTCTGAAAATCAGCTTGGCCTAGGGGATAGAGCACAGGCATGGGGTAGAGAGTTAGAAGGACTCCCTAATCCTGGCTCCTCCTCTTGTCTGCTCGGTGACTTTGGGCAAGTCACTTTACTTCTCTGGGCCTCAGTTACCTCATCCACAAAATGGGGATTAGGACTGTAAGCCCCATGTGGGACATGACCTGTGTCCAACCTAATTGCTTTGTATCTACCCTAGTGCTTAGAACAGTGCCTGGCACATAGGTGCTTCACAAATACCAAAAAAAAAAAAAAATGACAAAACTAGAATGTAAAGGCTAGGTCAGCCTATAATGCAGTCTGATAATTAAGGGCCTAAAATTAACTTTGATTTCCATTGTCTAGATAATTGATAATTCAGATGCCCATGTTTTTGAGTGTATTTTTGAGGCCCAAGTTACCCGGACCATTTTCTAGGGTAGATTCAATTACTGTGACAAACTAAGAATCAGATCAATCAATCATGCTTTTTGAATCCTTTCTGTGTGCAGAGCAGTGGATTACATGCTTGGGAGAGTACAGTATAACAGAGGTGGTAGCCACATTCCCTTCCCGCAATAACTTATGATCTAGAGGAAGGTATTTACTGAGTGTCTATTGAGTGCTAAACACGATATTTAGCAGTTGGGGGACTAAAGATGTCCTTTGGTTAGAAAATGACCCTGCTGACAGGGTGCATCCTTGAGTGTAACAATATTTGAGAGAGTCTTTTGCATACTTTGTCCAAGGGAATTCAGAAGGCTACCTTTTTTTGAACCCTGGATACTTGGGTGAACCGTTGGTTGAGAGGGAAGGGATTTCCGCTCGTCAACAGGACCAGAGCTAGAGTTGTGTTTGCCATAGTGGTTTGGTCTAAGTCATCCATACTCTCCCTCCCAGTCTTCCTAGAGATAGTAACACGCGTTGCCAGATTGCTGGTAGGGAGCAGGCATGAGGATTGTGGTCCCAGATTTACTATCTGTGTCCTTGATAGCAGCAGATTACACCATGCTGGCAAAGTACAACAGGAGCAAGAAACAAGTTTTCTTCCCTCAAGGAATGTATGATTTAATGGAAGAGACAAAGAAATATTCTGCAGTTTTATGAATTGCAAAAGCAGAAGAAGCAACCAGAGTAAAACAGAAAGTGGGCAAATATACCAGGATGAAACAGATGAACAAATAACTCAGTGCACAGTTAAGGTCACCTTCCTTCTCTCCTTCTCTCTGCCCACTCTGATCCTCGGAGACTTCAACACCCACATGGATGTACCCAATGACTCCTCTGCCGCCCGCCTGCTAACTCTCCTCGACTCTGCTGACCTCCTGCTCCACCATACTGCGCCCACTCACCGACTCGGTCACACCCTCGATCTCGTCATCTCCTACCGCTACACTATCTCCTCCCTCACCAACTCTGAAATCCCTCTCTCTGACCATAACCTTCTCACTTGCCTCATCTCTCACACTCCCTCCCCCTGCAAATCTTTCCTACTCCCCCACAGAGACCTCCGCTCTCTTGATCCCATCCATCTTTCCAAAAGCATCTCTCCCCACCTTGACGCCCTGTCCTCACTTCCCACTCTCGATGATCAGGTCTCCGCTCTCAACTCCATCCCCTTTACTCATCTCAACTCTCTCGCCCCCCTTACCCTCCGCCGCTCTCGCTCCACTAACCCACAGCCCTGGATCACCTCCTCTGTCCGCCTCCTACGCTCCTATGCTCGAGCTGCCGAGCTCTGCTGGCGAAAGTCCAACCACCAAGCCAACCTCATACATTTCAAATTTATCCTTTCCTGCCTTAACTCTGTCTTCTCCTCCGCTAGGCAAAACTTCTTCTCCTCCCTCATTGACACCCATGCCCGTCACCCCCGCCCGCCAATTGTTCTGGACCTTTAACTCTCTCCTTAGGCCCCCTGTTCCTTCCCCTCCCCCATCTCTCACCCCCAATGATCTGGCCACCTATTTCCTCACGAAAATCAACACAATCAGGTCTGAGCTCCCCAAAGTCACCCCTCCTCCTCTCCCCTGCCCCCGCACCAACCCTCTCCCCTACTTTCCCATCCTTCCCTGCAGTATCCTCAGAGGAGATCTCCTCCTTCCTCGCAAGTGCCACCCCATCCACCTGCACCTTGTACCCCATTCCCGCTCACCTTATAAAAACCATCACCCCTGCCCTCCTCCCTTCCTAACGTCTATTTTTAACCACTCAATCTCCAATGGCTCCTTCCCCTCTGCCTTCAAACATGCCACGTCTCCCCCATCCTAAAAAAACCCGCTCTCGACCCCACTTCCCCTTCCAGTTATCGCCCTATCTCCCTACTACCCTTCCTTTCCAAAATCCCATGACAAGTCGTCTACACTCGCTGCTTAGAATTCCTTAACTCCCATTGTCTCCTGGACCCCCTCCAATCTGGCTTCCTTCCCCTCCGCTCTACCGAGACTGCTCTCTCTAAGGTCACCCATGACCTCCTTCTTGCCAAATCCAATGGCTCCTACTCCATTCTAATCCTCCTTGACCTCTCAGCTGCCTTTGACACTGTCGACCATCCCTTCCTCCTCCACACCTTATCTCACCTTGGCTTCACTGACTCCGTCCTCTCCTGGTTCTCCTCTCATCTCTCTGGCCGGTCATTCTCGGTCTCCTTCGCAGGCTCCTCCTCCCCCTCCCATCCTTTAACTGTTGGAGTTCCTCAAGGGTCAGTTCTTGGCCCTCTTCTGTTCTCCATTTACACTCACTCCCTTGGTGAACTCATTCGCTCTCACGGCTTTGACTACCATCTCTATGCAGATGACACGCAGGTCTACATCTCTGCCCCTGTCCTCTCCCCCTCCCTTCAGGCTCGCATCTCCTCCTGCCTCCGGGATGTCTCCACCTGGATGTCGGCCCGCCACCTAAAACTCAACATGAGCAAGACTGAGCTCCTCATCTTCCCTCCCAAGCCTGGTCCTCTCCCAGACCTTCCTATCACCGTGGATGGCACGACCATCCTTCCCGTCTCTCAGGCCCGCAACCTCGGTGTCATCCTTAACTCGTCTCTCTCGTTCACCCCACACATCCGATCCATTACCAAGACCTGCCGGTCTCACCTTTACAATATCACCAAGATCCGCCCTTTCCTCTCCACCCAAACGGCTACCTTACTGCTATAGGCTCTTGTTATATCCCGGTTAGACTACTGTGTCAGCCTTCTCTCTGATCTCCCTTCCTCCTCTCTCGCCCCGCTCCAGTCTATTCTTCACTCCACTGCCTGGCTCATCTTCCTGCAGAAACGCTCTGGGCATGTCACTCCCCTTCTTAAACACCTCCAGTGGTTGCCTATCAACCTCCGCTCCAAACAAAAACTCCTCACTCTAGGCTTCGAGGCTCTACATCACCTTGCCCCTTCCTACCTCTCCTCCCTTCTCTCTTTCTACTGCCCACCCCGCATGCTCCGCTCCTCTGCCGCCCACCTCCTCACCGTCCCTCGGTCTCGCCTATCCCGCCGTTGACCCCTGGGCCACGTCCTCCTGCGGTCCTGGTGCCCTCCCTCCTCACCTCCGACAATCTAATTCTCTTCCCCTCTTCAAATCCCTACTTAAAGCTCACCTCCTCCAAGAGGCCTTCCCACACTGAGCTCCCCCCTTTTTCCCTCTGCTCCCTCTACCCCCCCTTCACCTCTCCACAGCTAAACCCTCTTCTCCCCCCTTTCCCTCTCCTGTCCCACCCTCTCAGCACTGTACTCATCCGCTCAACTGTATATATCTTTATCACCCTATTTATTTTGTTTATTTTCTTTAATGAGATGTACATCACCCTGATTCTATTTAGTTGCCATTGTTTTTATGAGATGTTCTTCCCCTTGACTCTATTTATTGCCATTGTTCTTGTCTGCCTGTCTCCCCCGATTAGATTGTAAGCCGGTCAAAGGGCAGGGACTGTCTCTGTTGCTGACTTGAACATTCCAAGCGCTTAGTACAGTGCTCTGCACATAGTAAGTGCTCAATAAAAACTATTGAATGAAATAGATACTATTGAATTAAATGAAATAGATAAATTTATATATATATATATATACACACTCACAAGTGTTAAGGATAGGATAGTGACAAGCTAGGAAGCAAGTGGCAGCAAGGAGAAGCCTTACATGCTGAATTCCCACTCTCCTGTTTTTTCAAGTCCTCTTAATTCAGGTTTGGCCTGTTTCTGCCTTTTTTTCAGTAAATCCAGTGTTTATCGCTCCTAGTGGGAGCACCTGGAGCATGCATTTTCCCAAGCATGAGTAATTGCTCAGACAGTATGCAGTTCAGCTGAGCTAGCTGCTCTCTAGGGCTCCTGAACCTACCTTTAGGAGGTTGTCTTGCATTTATCAATCTGTGTGCGCCGGCTCCAGAGACCAGGGCCCAGCCAGCAAAGACAGGGGAGTCTTTTGAGGCCCTTAGACTTGAGACCACAGCATTCTGAGGACAACAGCCCTGAATTATCCTTGCCAAGGCACCACCTACTTTATCTGTTGGGCTAAAGAGCACTAGTGTGTCTAGAAATGATGTATTATTATTATTGTTGATTTAATTATGGCTTATTTATTAAATTCAAATGTATGTGATACATTTTAATTGTACACTTAGATGTATTATTTCATTAACATTAGAAATTGTTATTATATTAACAATAAAAATAATGATAACATTTATTAAGCCCTTATTATGCACCAAGCACTCTGTGGTAAAATCTGGGGTAGAGATAAAAGATAATCAGGTTGGTCACAACCACTGTCCCATGCGAGACTCTCAGGGCAAGGGGGAGGGAGAACAGGAATTTTATCTCCACTTAATGGATAAGGAAAGTGAAGAACAGAGAAGTTTAATCCCTTGTTCATGGTCCCTGGGCTTCGAGTCCCATTCAGATGCCCCTTTCTACTAGACCACGATCACAGAAGCAGTGTGGTTTAGTAGATAGACCACAGGCCCGGGAGTCAGAAGGACCTGGGTCCTAATCCTGACCCTGCCACTTGTCTGCTCTGTGTCCTTGGGTAGTCACTTAAATACTTTGTACCTCAGTTCCTACATCTGCAAAAGGGGGGATTAAGGCTTTGGGACAGGGACTGTGTCTAACCTGATTATCTTATATCTACCCCAGTTCTTAGAACAGTGTCTGACACATAGGCAGTGCTTAGCAAATACCATCATTATTATTATTATAAAAAATGCAGACGTATTTAGTGTTTAGCAAATAGGCATCCTGAAATGTCAGAATAATATTTTAGTATTCACACTACCTCCTTTGGTCTGACTCTCTGACTGACATTAACTATTTCTTGGGACAGGTGTTCTATCTATTGGACATGTTACCTAAATATCCAGAATCATCCATTACAAGACATACTTTTATTCATCAAAGGGTCCCCTGTATCCACTCTTTGAATGAATGGAGGCATGCAGTTCATTTTCTGAGCATCCCCTCTAGGAAATCACATGGTCATCGATTTCCCCAAACCGCACGCTATCTAAGGAGAGCTGGCTAGGATGGTGACTCAAAGTCCGTCTAGAGTTGAAACCATCCCAGTTGGTTTAGAGCTCAGTTCTGTTCTGCTTTTAATTTAAAACCATTCTCTGCTAGGCGACTGAGCTTTGCTAGTCTCTTGGGTGATTGCTTAAGACAGATTTCACTGTATTCTACCCTAGTGAACGCACTTAGCTCCCATTAACAGTAATGGGTGTTATGCATGTATAGCTCCCATTAACAGTAATGGGAATTATGCATGTGTTTCCAGAGGATAATATACCCCTCAGCCTTGGAATTCTTTCCAGAGGAAAAAAGTACTTATCAGGCAATCATTTTCTTTTGTATTGGGATATTATTTGAGGGGAAGATTTTCATTGGGCAGTGATGTAAGCAGCAGAGCTGTCAGTCTTCAAATGGGCTTGCTATTTGTATTAAAAGAAGTTTCTGATACATTGGGGCTAAATCAGTAATCATCTTAAATCTAGGCAGAAGGCAAATGTCCAAGTCATTTAAAAAGGGGCTTATGGGAATCCCAGCAAAGCCTGCAGGTCGAGGAGGAAGAGTAAATGTTACAGGGTAAGAAACACCACAGAGCACATTGGAACAGATGGAAGAAAAATCTTTTATAAATAACTGAATGCTGTTCACACAGACTGCAATCACTGACGTCCAGTTAAAAGTGTTTTAACCCAAGGAGACAAGTTCAATCATAACACTTTGATGAAAACAATAGGTAAAAGGTGATCTCACAAGGGGCCATGAATCAATATAATGTTATAATTTTAGACCAAATCATGCAAAAAAGAATCTTTAACTAAATCATCAAATCAAGAATCATATTCATCTTCATTTTTCTGATTGGCAGAGACTACTTAACATCTCAAATGTTTTTCTCATTGTCAAAGTCATGAAAGAACTATTTCATTCCTCCTCAGTGTGCAGACATTTTACCAGGGCAGAGCCTAGGACTTGTAGGCTTGACCTTAACAGCAGCAACAACAACAACAACAAAAAACTGATATCTGACTACTTTTCTGAGAGTCCTGGACAGTTCCAAGGGATAGGTAATGAAACACTAGTGATAACTGCCCCTGTCTTGGTAGGGAATGGCCTTGTGCTTCCCTTATTGATATTTAGAGGTTTGGGAAAATGTCTGGGGAGGAGATTAGGGGAACTCACTCATCCTCAAGTCCTGGCAGAATTATTGCTGCACCCATAAGTCCCCAGGGTTACCCAACTCAGAAAGGGATGTGGCCCAGGTGAGTCGAGGGTGAGGCATTGCCCGCTGATTCCTTGGCATTCACTACTACCTGCCCTCCCCGATCTCTCCATCCATCCTTCCAGCTCTCTCCCTCACACCTAACCTCTCTTGTGTCCTACTACAACCCAGCCTGCACACTTTGCTCCTCTAACACCAACCTACTCACTGTACCTCCATCTCATGGACTTCTCTGCTGACCCCTTGTCCACTTCATTCATTCGTTCATTCTTTCAATCATATCTATTAAGTGCTTATTGTGTGCAGAGTACTGTACTAAGCGTTTGTAAAATAATAATGGTATTTGTTAAGTGCTTTGTATGTGCCAAGCACTGTTCTAAGCACTGGGAAAGAAACAAGGTTATCAAGTTGTCCCACATGGGGCTCACCATCTCAATCCCTATTTTACAGGTGAGGTAACTGAGGCACAGAGAAGTTAAGTGACTTGCCCAAAGTCACACAACTGACAAGTGGCGGAGTTGGGATTAGAACCTACAACTTCTGACTCCCAAGCCCGGGCTCTTTCTACTAAACCATGCTGCTTCTCTAAAAATACAATTCAACAATAGGTAAAGTGAAAGTACAATACCACAACAAAGAGTGACAATCCCTGCTCATAACGAGCTCAAAGTCTGGGGCTAGGTGGGGGGAGACAGACATCAATATAAATTAACAGATATCAATGTAAATAAATAAAAATGCAGATATATACCTAAGTGCTGTGGGGCTGGGAGGGAGGGTAAAGGGAGCAAGTCAGGGTGATGCAAAAGGGAGTGGGAGATGAGGAAAAGTGGGTCTTAGTGTGGGAAGGCCTCTTGGAGGAAATGGGCCTTAGGTAAGGTTTTCAAAGAGGGGAGAGTAATTGTCTGGTGGATTTGAGGAGGGAGGGTGTTCCACACCAGAGGTAGGACATGGACCAGGGATGAGTGGTGGGACAGGCAAGATCAAGGCATGGTGGGAAGGTTAGCGCCAAATGAGCCAAGTATGTGGGTTGGGTTGTAGAGGGGGAGAAGCAATGTGAGGTAGGAGGGGGACAAGGTGATGGAGTGCTCTGAAGCCAATGGTGAGGAGTTTTTGTTTGATATGGAGAGGGATAGGCAACCACTGGAGATTTTTGAGGAGGGGGGTGATGTGTTCTGAACGTTTCTGTAGAAAGATGATCTGCTGCGGAGTGAAGTATGGACTGGAGTGGGGAGAAACAGGAGGTTGGGAGGTCAGAAAGGAGGCTGATCCAGTAATCTAGGTAGAATAAGATAAGTGACTGTATTAACTTATTTTCTGTAGCTTAGAACTCCTTCACCCTTCATATAGTAATAATGATGACGGTATTGGTTAAATATTTACCTTGTGCCAGGCACTGTACTATGCGCTGGGGTAGATAAAAGCAAATCAAGTTGGACACAGTCTCTGTCCCATGTGGGGCTCACAGTCTCAATCCCCATTTTACTAATGAGGTAAATGAGGCACAGAGAAGTGAAGTGACTTGCCCAGAATCACTTACACAAGTGGAGGAGCTGGGAGTAGAACCTGTGACCTTTTGATTCCCAGGCCTGTGCTCTACCCACTCCCCAATGTTGCTTCTCTAATCTGACCATCCACCTCTCTCCCCATCTTCAAAGTCCTGTGAAAATCCTGGTCTAACTGCTTATTTCCCCAACCTATTCTCCCTCCCTTCTGCATCACTTTAGCACTTGGGTCCACTCCACTTACGTACCTTGATACTCACCCCTTCTATCTCCATGGTATTTCTGTATACCTCCTGACACTCAGCTACCTCCCCTATCTGTGATGTATTTTAATGCCTGTATCCCCAACTAGACTGTAAGCTCCTTATGCAGCAAGAGGGGTGCTGGGACTTGGAGAACATTGAGTAAGATGCTACAAACAGCCATGATAGAAGAATGATAGAAGAATGATAAATCAGGAGTGTGTTTGGACCCAATAGAAGTTGACCAGTGTCTGGGCACTTCTACAGTGACTCTGAGGGTTCTTTTGGCTCAGATTTAGGGCTGAAACCCCCCACTGACATCACACCTAATAATAATAACTGTGGTATTTGTTAAGTGCTTCATCCAGGTAGTATACTAAGTACTAGGGTGGATACTTGTCCCACACAGGGCTCACAGTTTCCCATTTTATAGACGAGTTAACTGAGGCACAGAGAATAATGATGTTGGTATTTGTTAAGCGCTTACTATGTGCAGAGCACTGTTCTAAGCGCTGGGGGAGATACAGGGTTATCAGGTCATCCCACGTGAGGCTCACAGTTAATCCCCATTTTACAGATGAGGTAACTGAGGCACAGAGAAGTGTCTTGCCCAAGGTCACACAGCAGACAAGTAGCAGAACTGGGATTAGAGTCCAGGTCCTTCTGAGCCCCAGGCCCGTGCTTTATCCACAAGGACTTTCTCCACTCCCCTTTGTCCAGACTCTAAGGTGCCCTGCGTCCACCCGGGCCCAAGACGGGTTTGGCGGGCAGGATGAAGGGGAGGGCAGAACTTGAGCCCCATGTGGGACAGGGACTATGTCCAACCCGATTTGCTTGCAACCACTCCAGTGCTTAGTACAGTGCTTGGCACATAGGAAGCACTTAAATATTACTATAATTATTATTTTTATTATTAACTTGGGTTGTCCTTTGTCAATCCCATTGGTAGGGTAAAGCTGCTGTCCTGGGCAGGTTTGGAATAGCGCTCCAAGTGTGGGAATTCTGAGAGAGGCCCTGGTATGGACCACCACATGAAAAAACTAAACATTAACAAACTGTTAGGCTGTTGTATGGCGATCCTTTAGCATTTCTTTGTTTTACATATGTGGCTTACTCTGAGTAGAGCTTTGGCAAAAGCAGATGGAGCCGGTGAAAAATCCATTAAGGAAAAAGATGCTCATAAGGCAAGGACACATTAGACGTGTGATTGTGTGTGTTAGTGTGTGAGGGGGTGTGTGTGCATTTGTGTGTGTGTGTGCATAGGGGAGGCAAGGCCATTTTTGAGGCAATTCCAAACAAAAGGAAACCCTTTTTCAAACTGTGGGTGGTAAGCATATGGAATTTATTGTCACAGGAAGCATTCCAGGGTAAAAATATGTTCCAAAGCTGTTAGTCAATTGTATTTATTTAGTGCTTACTGTGTGCAGAACACTATATTAAATGCTTGGGAGCATACGGTATAAAAAAGTAGCAGACATATTCCCTGCCCACAGTGAGCTTACAGTCTATAGGGGGAGACAGACATTAGCATAAATAAATGAAATTACAGATATGGACATAGTGGGGCTCTGCAAGGGGGGAGGAATTGGGGGAGCATGTTGGGGGACATAGAAGGGAGTGGGAGAAGAAGAAAGGAGGGCTTAGTCAGGGAAGGCCTCTTGGAGGAGGTGTGCCTTCAATATGGCTTTGAAGGTAGGATAAATTAAGAAGTGGTAGTAGGGAAAATTAGGGATGTAGAAGCAGCAATGTCTAGTGGTTAAAGCATGGACCTGTGAGTCAGAAGGACCTGAGTTCTTATCCCGACTCCCCCCTTGTCTGCTGCATGACCTTGGGCAAGCCACATAATTTCTCTGCACGTCATTTAGCTCATCTGTAAAATGGGGATTTAGACTCTAAGTGCCAGGTGGGACACTGACTGTGTCCAACCTGATGAGCTTGTATCTACCCTAACAATTTATACAGTGCCCGGAACATAGTAAACACTTAACAAATACCATAAAAAAAGGAGTTTTAGATGATGCTCCAACAGCCACGAGAATCGAAGTCCAGGTGGGCAACCATCTAGGGTTCCTCCGTGGATCCTGTTCACAAAATAACAACAATGGTGGAGTGGTCTAAAGAAAAGAGCAAAGGCTGGGAGTCATGGTTTGAGTCCCCGCTCTGCCCCTGGGCTGCTGGGTGATCTTGGGCAAGTCATCTTAATGCTGTGGGCCTTAGTTTCTTCACTTTAAAATGGAAATAGGATCGTTTGTGAACACATGTATCTAATCTGATAAACAGGTATCTACCCCAGGGTTTAACACACAGTAAATGCCAATAGCATGGTGGAGGGGCTAGGGCACAGGCCTGGGAGTCAGAAGATCGTGGGTTCTAATCCTGCCTCCACCACCTGTCTGCTGTGTGATCTTTCACTTCTCTGGGCTTCAGTTACCTCATCTGTAAAATGGGGATTGAGACTGTGAACTCCACATGGGACAGAGACTGTCTCCAACCTAATTTGCTTGTATTCACCCCAGCACATAGTAGAATGCTTGGCATAGAGTCAGCTTGTAATGGATACTTTAATAATAATGATAATAATAACTACCATTATGTAATACTATCATCATCATTATTATTATTATTATTAATACATGGTATTTTTAAAGTACTGACTATGTATCAAACATTGTTCAAAGTGTTGGAGTAGGAACAAGTTAATTAGGTTGGACATAGTCCTTGACTGGCATGGGGCTCATAGTCTAAGTAGGAGGGAGAACCCCTGCCCTTCTAGACTGTGAGCCTTTTGTTGGGTAGGGATTGTATCTATTTGTTGCCGAATTGTACTTTCCAAGCATTTAGTACAGTGCTCTGCACATAGTAAGCTCTCAATAAATAAGATTGAATGAATGAAAGTATCCCCATTTTACAGTTGAGTAAACTGAGGCACAGAGAAGTTAAGTGACTTGCCCAAGGTCACAAAGCAAGCAACTGTCAGAGATGGTAGTAGCCAGGTCCTTCTGATTCCCATACCCATGCTCTCTCCACTAGGTGATGTATCTTACTACTACTACTACTACTACTATTAAATCAGCACAGAGAAGCAGTGTGGCCTACTGGAAAGAACAGCAGCTTGGGAGTTTGGAGACATGGGTTCCAATATTGGCTTATGCACTTGCCTGCTGTGTATCTTTAGGTAAGTCATTAAACTTCTCTGTGCCTTAGCTTCCTCATCTATAAAACTGGTGTTAAATTACCCATTCTCTCTCCCCTTCACACTATGAGCTTTGTGTTGGACAGGAACGGTGTCTGATCTGCTCATACTCTATCCACCCCGGAGTTTAGGATCATGTGTGGTGTGTGCTTAACGGGTACCACAAATATTATTATTACTAGGTACTAAGAATTGCACTAAGCACTGGGGTACATAGAAGATAATCAGATGTCTACTATATGACCTTGAGCAAGTCACTTAACTTCCCTGTGTCTCAGTTTCCCCAATTTGAAAATGGGGAATGAATACCATCCCCAGATTGTGGGACAGAGACTGGATCTGACTGGATCATCTTGAATCATCTTGAGGCACTTACTACACTTCTTGGCATAAAATAGGTGCCGTGTGATATGGTGGATAGAGTACGGACCTGGGAGTCAGAAGGTCTTGGGTTCTCATCCTGGCTCCATCACTTGTCTGCTGGGTGACCTTGGGTAAGTCTATTCATTTCTCTGTGCCGCAGTCACCTCATCTGTAAAATGGGGATTGAGACTGTGAGCTCCCCATGGGACAGGGACTGTGTCCAACCTGATCTGCTTTTTTCCACTCCAGCGCTATAACAGTGCCTGGCACATAGTAAGCGCTTAAAAATACCCTAATTATTACTATTCTCAATGTTAGTTATAATGACTAGCAGACTCGAAGCCTGACCCACCTAGGGCTCAAGGTGTCTCATAGATAGTAATCTTTTCCCTGTTTTACAGATGTAGAAACTGAGTCCCCCAAAGAGGTCAACTTTCTAGCTCCAGGTTACACAGCAGGCCAATGACAGAGCTGAATCAAGGACCTGGGGCTCCTGATTCATTTCCATTCAGCTGACTACCGGCATGGATGGACCACTGATCTGGCCCAGACAGCCATGGCAGTGTGCACATCTATAAAAAGGGAGAAACGGCCAAGCTGTTTCCTGCTCCTTTTCTCCTAGATTGACAGGTGTGATTGTCTCAGATAATGTGCTAGTTGGATTGGTAAATGCTTGTTACGAAATTCACTTTCCGTCAGGGTTTAGAATTTCAGTATATTTTACCAAGACAGCCCACACTTGCTAGGAGGGGACACCTTCTCTTCAGGTAATTACTACTGTTGACGTGAGACATAGCACATTGGACAGAGGTGTCTTGCTGCTTTAGCAGGAAGGGTGCCAAATTACAGTGACGGCCAGGGCTGAAGCTCACATTAAGTTTACTTTTAGAAGTAATTTTTCATCGTGAAATGGGAGAGTGAAAACTCCATTTTACTTACAGAAAATGAGGACACTATACTTAAAGATGCCTCAGAAGCAGCAACCCATGACGGAGACAGGAGCCGATTTAGGGTACCTTGCCACCCTTGAAGATGGGGCAAATTACACCAGTGCCCCTCTGGGCTGGTGGTGAGTCCCTGTCCCATACCCCCAGGAGGCAGAAGTGGTTGGAGCACCAAAACGATTGCTCAGGTGTGCCAGGTCAATCAATTAGTAAATCAGTCAATCAATCAGTGGTATTTATTGGTGGTTACTCTGTGCCTAACACTATGCTAAGCACTCGAAAGAGTGCAATAGAATTAGTGTTAACGTTGATGTCGATCCCTGCCCTTGAGGAATTTACACTCTAGCAAGAAGCCCCATGGAGAGGGGTGGAATGTGGGGAAGCATGTAGGAGAATACTGAACAGATCTGCCTAAGAAAGGTAACAGATTGGTCACTGTTACCCATCTATTCCCTGAGAATCTAAACAAAAATAACCGCACTCTTTTTCCCTCCCTGACCTCTATCTTCAACTGCTCATTTTGAGGACTCCTTTATTTCTGTCTTCAAACATATCCACATCCCCCGAACCTAAAAAGAACACTTCTTGTTGTTTTGGTAACTAGTTAAGTGCTTACTACATGCCAAACTCTGTACTGAGTCCTGAGGTAGATACAAGCCAATGATGTTAGAGACAATCCCACCTGGGGCTCACAGTCTTATTCCCCATTCATTCACTCGTCCATTCAATCGTATTTATTGAGCACTTACTGTGTGCAGAGCACTGTACTAAGCTCTCAGAAAGTACAATTCATCAACAAGGAGAGACAATCCCTGCCCACAATGGGCTTACAGTCTAGAATGGGGGGGGGGGGGGCAGACATCAAAATAAGTCAACAGGCAACAATAGCATCAGTATAAACAGAATTATAGATATAAATACATCTGTGTTGCTAAATCTAAGGGACTCTACTCTATATTAATCCTCCTTGACCTGTTGGCTGCCATTGTCACAGTGGGTCACTCCTGGAAATACCATCTAAATTTGTTTTTCTGACACCGTTCTTTCCTGATTTTCCTCTGGATGAAACTTCTTGGTCTTTTTTGTCAGTTCTTCCTTTGTCTCCCACACCCTAACTGTGGGTGTCTCAAGGTTCTTCTCAAAGTGGGCTCGCTCCCTTGAGGAGCTCGTGGTGGTAGTAGTAATATTTATGAGGAGCTTATTGTATGCAGAACACTGTGCTAAGCGCTGAAAGAGGATACAGATGAGAGACATGAACCCTGTGTCTTGAGGGATTCACAATCTGTGAAGATTGTTGGTGGACAGGACAGGAGACGGCCACAACGGGAGCAATGAAACCATAAGACACTTAAAAAGCATAAGAGAACAAATCCACAAAATAAGAGCAAAAATCAGTAGGGCGCAGTGGCAGAATTTCAGGCTTCTAGTGTTCAGAGCCCATGACATACCCATAGCCACCTC
Source organism: Ornithorhynchus anatinus (assembly GCF_004115215.2). Classification (NCBI taxonomy): domain Eukaryota; kingdom Metazoa; phylum Chordata; class Mammalia; order Monotremata; family Ornithorhynchidae; genus Ornithorhynchus; species Ornithorhynchus anatinus. Next base: position 116,545,310 of record NC_041731.1, on the reverse strand, counting down.
AGTGGCTACCGCACCACTAGCTTTCCCAAGGTTATATAGAAATCTCCTGCCACAGGTGCTGTTCTCTTTCCCATTGGAGTGATACAATTCAGGCCGAGATGGGGTCTCTTGGCTGGTTTGGAGGGGAGACTGTGTGGCTGATGCACAGAGCTGGGTTCCTGAGTGGTGGGAAGGGAAGGTAGTTTGCTTGTCCGTGGTTAATAATAATAATAATAATAATGTTGGTATTTGTTAAGAGCTTACTATCTGCCGAGCACTTTTCAAAGCTCTGGGGTAGATAAAGGGTAATCAGGTTGTCCTACATGGGGCTCACAGTCTTCATTCCCATTTTACAGATGAGTTAACTGAGGCACCAAGATGGAGGCAAGTACACACAGGTAAATGAGGCTGCAGTTAGCAGATGTTTAGAATGCAGTGGAGAGCTCATATGCTCCCACAGCTTAAACTCCCACCGCTTTGTGGGGTGTCTCCCTAATTTACCTCACTGTCACTGGCTGCTCTTCTCTGCAATCTTTCGTTCCCTCTCATTTCCAGGAATCTCTATGGATATCCGCTGGCATGTCAAGCTCAAGATGTAAAAAACTCAAGAGTACTCTTCCCTCCAATATCTATCATCCACCTAGCTTTTTCATCACCACCTCCCATGTCCGTCGAGACATAACTTTGGCATTTTGCTTGGATCATCCATCTCTTTAAATCCTCATGTACAGTCTGGAGCCAAAGCTCTTTGGTTCTTCCTCCACGATATTTACAGAATTCACTTTTTCCTCTCTATCCAAACAGCCACCACCCTGGTCCAGACACTTGTCATAAAATGACATGGCAACTACATCAGCTTTCTCACTGATTTCCCTACCTCCAGTCAATCCTCTCTCTAGCTTCCAGTCTGTGCTTCACTCTGCTGCTTGAATTTTTTCTAAAATGAAAATATCCATGTATTTTTCACTCCTCAAAAACCTCCAATTGCTGCTAATTCTTCTCCACATCAAGCAGAAACTGCTGATAATTACTTTCAAATTAATCAGCTCCCTTCCTCGCCTTCATCTCCACTCCATTCCCCCACTATATCTCAGCTCCCACTCTTCTTATCTCTTAAACTCCTCTACTCACCGTGCCTTGTTCTCATCCCCCAGGCCTCTGAACTCTCCATCTTCTAAGCCCTTCTGAAATCACATCTCTCCCAGGACATCTTTCTTGAAATAATTGTTCATCCCCCACAATTTAAATTCCTCTTCCCAGCTCCGTCTCCCCAACTATCACTTCAGCACTAGATGATTCAAGATACAGGCAAGCTACATATTTCCATTAAAATTGCTTGCTTGATTATTGAAGTCAAAATTGATTACTGAGGGGAAAGTGACTTGCCCAAGGTCACACAGCAGCTCACTGGAAGAGGTGGGATTAAATAAAACCTGAGTTTCCTGAGTCTCTGTGCACTGCTTTTTCCATCAGATAATGCTTCTTTTGATGTGTATATATATCTATATATATCTATATATCTATAATTCTATTTATTTATATTGATGCTATTGATGCTTGTTTACTTATTTTTATGTCCGTCTTCCTGCTTCTAGACTGTGAACCTGTTGGCAGGGATTGTCTCTCTCAGTTGCTGAATTGTTTTTTCTAAGCCCTTAGAACAATGCTCTGCACATAGTAAGCACTCAATAAATACTACTGAATGAATGAATGCTGCTCCCCGCAAAGGGAATGGGGAATTTTATTTGTAGAGTGTTTTTTTTCTTTTTTGAATAGTTAGATGACTCAGATTTTCTCCCAGCCCTATGGTTCTGCTAGTGCACACTGCAATAATTTCTGATCAAATGAAAAAAAAAGCAACTTTTCTTTTGGAACATAAGCAAATTCTACCCTTGGATGGGCATGGGTGGCTTTCTTTCACTTCAATGCTATCTGGATTTGAATACAGATGCTAGGAGGTAGAAGATGCTTAGGGAAATTCAGCATCTGCAATGCTGAGAAACACAAAGCCAAAAATACTCAGAATTATGCAGCTCACTTCACAAAAGACACATTAGAAAATTCACAGCTGAGTGATAAAACTCATATTCTTCATCTCAACTTCAAGTGGCCAAGGGAAAAAAAAAACACTGTAACTCGATACCCACTTCTACCAATTTCAGGAAAGCAAAACTCGTATCTTGTCATTTGTCTAGGTGAATCGGAGGCTGCTTTTTGTTCCAACATATAAACATTAAGCTTTCAGATAAGTATTTTCCTCTTCATTCCTTCATGTCTATTGCTAGGGCTAGGAGTGCGGAGCAGAATTTTAGGCTTCTGATGCAAGGGACTGGAATTTAATATTGTCGTTTTTGAAATTCCTTCATTTTCATATTATACCTCTACTCATTCATTCTGGGTTGCTCTTCTCCCCCACTCATATTTAAAAGAGTTATCCACTGGGGTTCAGATAACACTGCTGATAATGAGATGACATCCATAATAATAATAATAATGGTGATGATATTTGTTAAGTGCTTACTATGTGCCAGGCACTGTATTAAGTGCTGGGATCAATTAGCCTAGCTAATTGAGTTGGATACAGTTCTTATTCCACATGGGGCTCACAGTCCTAAACCCTACTGGACAGATGAGGTAACTGAGGCCCAGAAAAGTGAAGTGGTTTGCCCAAAGTCACACAGCAGACATGACTGTTTTATTGTGAACAAATACATTTCTGGCACAGTTTGTACATGGAAATTCAGGAGCCATTTGGGTGAGCAGGGCTCAGACACCTATGACTCAGAAGGGAAAGATGTGTCCTACTACAAGCAGGGTAAACTTGAGTTGTGTTTGCAGCAATAGTGTTGGTTTGTAGTGAACCATCCACACTCTCTTACTGCCCCAATCCCAATATACAGCCTGTGACTATCAATTAGTGGTATTTATTAATAATAATGATGGTATTAGTTAAGGGCTATGTGCCAAGCATTGTTCTAAGCACTCTGGTAGATACAACGTAATCAGATTGTCCCAGGTGGGACTCACAGTCTTAATCCCCATTTTACAGATGAGGTCAATGATGTCCATAGAAGTTAAATGACTTGCCCAAAGTCACACAGCTGATAAGAGATGTAACTGGTAATAGAACCCACGACCTCTGACTCCCAATCCCGTGTTCTTTTCACTGAGCCAGGCTGCTTCTTTTCTATTGAGCACTTACTGTGTGCAGAGCACTGTACTAACATTTGGAAGAGTACAGTACAACCGAGTTGGCAAACACATTCCCTTCCCACAGGAGTTTATAGTCAAGAGGCTAATGTTAATGCTAATTATTATTATTATTATATTTAAGTAATAATAATTGGGGTATTTGTTAAGCACTTACTATGTGCCATACGTTATTCTAAGCACTGGGGTAGATACAAGGAAATGGGTTGGACACAGTCCCTGTCCCACATGGGGCTCACAGTTTTAACCCCCTTTTTACAGACGAAGTAACTAAGTCCCAGAGAAGTGAAGTGACTTGCTCAAGATCACACTGCCGACAAGTGGAGGAGCTGACATTAGAACCCAGATCCTTCAGACTCCCAGATCCATGCTCTATCCACTAGGACATGCTGCTTCCCTTATTATGTGCCAAGCACTATTCCTTAAGGAGTGGGCAGATACAACATAATTAGGTCAGGCACAGTGCCTGTCCCACATGGGATTCACAGTCTAAGTAGGAGGGGGAACAGGGATTGAATCCCCATTTTACAGATGAGGGAACTGAGGCACAGAGAGGTTGTGACTTGCCCTAGGTCCCACAGCAGGCTGGGCTCATAGAATTGGGCTATCGTATTGCCAAGACACTAGGATGTCATCAGGGCTAGAAGTGTGACTCCATGCTTACTCTGAGTAGCCCTGCAGGCTCGCTGCCTCTTATGGCTACTTGGGCCTGGCTGTGGCTTTGGTCCCACGGGCCTGGAGTGGAGGGCTGCTCCCCTCTGGTCTGGAGTTCCCACTTCCTCAGCCTCAAAGAGACACTGCTTACTGGTTCCCTGTTCCTGTCTTGTAAATTGGAGGCATCTGGGTCAAATTGGGTCTTGCCCCCGATGAGGGAAGAAAATGGCAGCAGCCCCCTTCAATCGCAAAGGGCAGCTGTGGCAGGGGGCACTAGAAACTGTTGGTAGCAGACAGGGAAAAGGAGAAGCAGTGTGGCCTAATGGATGGAACATGGGTCTGGGAGTCGGAAGGACTGGGCTCTAATCCTGGCTCCTCCACTTGTCTGCTGTGTGACCTTCACTTCACTTCTTTGGGCCTCCGTTACCTCATCTGTAAAATGGGGATTGAGATTGTGAAACATCCATGACAGACTTGAATCTACCCCAGCACTTAGTACAGTGCTTGGCACATAGTAAACACTTAACAAATATCATAAAAAAAAAAAAACCAAAGGGGATCAAGCTTGACTACCGCCTCCCACTCCATCCTAGCCCCGAACACAGCACTGATGATACTTGAAGGTGATGGTCTCACAGATGTATGTGAAGCAGCGTGGCTTAGTGGAAAGAGCAAGGACTCGGAAGTCGGAGGTCGTGAGTTCTAATTCTAGCTCTGCCATTGTCAGCTGTGTGACTTCGGGCAAGTCACTTAACTTCTCTATGTCTCAATTACCTCATCTGCAAAATGGGGATTAAGACTGTGAGCCCCACATGGGACAACCTGATAACCTTTTACCTATCCCAGCACGTAGAACAGAGCTTGACACATAATAAGCGCTTAACAAATACCATCATCATTATTAGTATTATTAACTCCTGGAACGAGTGATCATCTAGAAATAGCTTCCCTTGACTAGGCCTAGCTTCACTTAGGGTAAAAGGAATTGGCTTTCTTTGTAGCAGTAATAATAATAACCACGATAGTAGTAAAAGTGATGATTATTATGATATTTATTAAGCACTTACTATGTACCAAGTGTTGGGGATAGATACAAGATATTGAGGTTAAGCATAGTCCCTGAACCACACCAAGGCTCACTAGCCAAGACAGAAGCAGCATGGCCTAGTGCATAAAATCCAGGTCTGGGAGTCAGAAAGACCTGGTTCTAATTCTGCCTCTGCCACTTATCTGCTGTGTGACCTTGGGCAAGTCACTTTGCTTCACTGTGCCTTAGTTACTCTCCTGTAAAATGGGGATTAAGGCTGTGGAACATGGAGTGTGTCTAACCTAATTAACTTGTATCTACCTCAGTGCCTGGCACATAGTAAATGTTTAATGAATAACAACCTCCCCCCCATCAAAAGTAAGGAAGATATCTTATTTCTATTTTGCAGGTATTTAATACACATTTTTACAGATAAGGAAACTGAAGTTCTGAGAAGTTATGTGAATTGCCTAAGGTCACACAGCAGGTCAGTGTCCAGCAGGGACCAGACTCCATGCTCTTTCAACTAGGGCATGTTGGGTTCCAGAAAAACAGAACCAGTCAGCCCCAATAAGGAAGGTATTCCACTGAAATGGACTGTGGGACTCAGCCTCTTCACTTGCAGTCAGTGAAGATGTCCAGGTGATCTGTCCCAGCTTGGCTGCTCTCCTTTAGGCAAGGAAGCGGGGATTGCCACATCTTCTTAGCTTCCAGAAAAACTGACCTGCAGCCTTTCCAGCTCTGACTGAGGAAGGAGAGACAAGAGGGTGGTTTCCCCACTGGGATCTGAATCTGACAAGAGGCCGAGGCAGAGAAGAGGGGCAAGGAGCAGTACAACTTGAGGAAGTTTCTGTAAATCCGGATGAATGGCTGAGGATCATGACCTCTCCCTTAGGGACCAGCATGAACCTCATTCTGGCAGCAGGGTCCAGATTCTGGATGGAGGGACACCAAATTGTGGACCCTGTACAGGAGACCTTGACCATAAAGAAATTAAAGCCAAGCCAAATTCTATAGCACTTTCTCACTCACATCCAATTGACCTTGTTTTTCGTTGTTGCATTTTTCTGCTCTGAAGCTTGGAAAAGGCATTTTGAGTAAGACAGGTAACAAATGATTTGATTACAATCAAGAAAGAAGGATTATTTCAAGGCAGCCTTAATGCATTTCTTAAAAAGAGCAAAATGACCAGGTAAAAATCCCACTAAAGGCTCTCCAAGGCTACTTATGATATGCAGCCAGATAATGGCACTAACCTGTCCATACTGAGTCATCACCATTGAAAATTTGGAATAGATTTGTATTAAAAAAACTTAGTCTTTCCATACGAAATAGTTGAAGGTTGACTCTATCCTCCAATTACTTTCTGAATTCTTTTGAACTCGCCAGGCGAAACAGCAGTCAATCACAGCTCTTCCAACTTCTTTCCAAAAGCTCAGCATTTCTCTATTGCTGTTCTGGGCATGGCTCAGTCTTGTTATTATTTTTGCAGAACTTTAGAAACAATTTTCCAATTTCCTTTGCTTTATCTTGTACAATCACATAGATGTGGTGGTTTTTGAAGCCTGTGAAGGAAAGGGAGGAAACTGATTGACTCTTTAGGGATTTTTCTTTCTCCTTTTTGGCCCAGGATTTACTTCTCCCAGAACCTATGTTTTGGGTGGCTGACGTCCATTTTTTACACTGTGATCCTTGACAGAGAAAAGACTGGGGTGCTGATTTGCTGTGACTACTCCTCGCATGGATTCTCCTGTGGCTGGCTATTTTCCATTGTCGGGTGATTCATCTTTTCACAGGTTGGGAAAACCAGTGTGGTCTAATGGTTAGAGCATGGGCCTGGGAGTCAGAAGGACCTGGGTTTGAATCCCAGCTCCCCCACCTATCTGCTGTGTGATCTTGGGCAAGCCACTTTACTTCTCTGTGCTTCAGTTACCAGATCTGTAAAATGGGGATTGAGACTGTGAGCCCCATGTGGAACGGGGATTTTGTCCAGCCCGATTTGCTTGTATCCACCCCAGAATTTAGTACAGTGGTTGGCACATAATGAGCACTTAACAGATAGCACAATTATTATTAACTAATATAAAAACAAAAACTGATTGGTTGAATGGGTCCCTGAAGTGACACTACCTGTTTCTATAGCTCAGCATCAATTTGCCACAGAAACAAGTATCATCAAAATGCTGTATTCCTCATCTCCTCTCATATCCCCATCCTCACTACCTGTCCCTATGCTAACAAAGAGAACAAAATGGAATCAGACGGACTTAGTTTCCATGGTGACATGTCAATGATCTGTTTTCCAAAAATTAAATGGTAGGCACAATACAAAGTACCAGACCTTCCACGAAGGGGCAAAGGAACACAATTCCTTTAGAATAAAGCACCAAGCTTAACTGGCAATTATGCATCAAACTGGGGTCTAGAAACTCCCCTAAACATTACATTAGTTCACTTGACATTTCAAGGGAGAAAATTTCAAGGGAGAAAATTTCTCCACAAACTGGTTTAAAGTCTTTTTTAAAAAATCTTTTTCTCTTGCGTGAGAAAAATCAAGGAGACTTGATTGGATCCCAGCCTGACATCTGTTCAAATACCAGCTCTGGTAATGGTCATATTATAACCAAACTTCCTCCAGGCTTGTTTGATGTTATCAAGATAAAGCCATGGGTTCAGATTGGGTCTGATCTGATTCCTGAATCATTAAACTCTAAGTTCAGTGCTCTTCATACAGTAGGTGATCAATAAATACTGTCAACTGATTGACTGACCATTGAAAATACAACATGGAGAAGTGATGCATTCCTTGCCAGCAAGGAACACACACTGTAAAAGGGGAGACAGGTTCTCAAATGTTTCTGGCTAAAAAAATCAAAACCATTCATTCATTCAGAAGTATTTATTGAGCGCTTACTATGTGCAGAGCACTGTACTAAGTGCTTGGAATGTGCAATTTGGCATCAGATAGAGACCATCCCTGACCAATGAGGGGCTCACAATCTAAACAGGGGAGACAGACAACAAAACAAAACAGAACAAAACAAAAGACAACATCACCAAGATAAATAGAATCAAGGAAATATACACCTCATTTACAAAATAAATAGGGTAATAAATAATATATACAAATGAACACATTGATGAGCAGAGGGGAAGGGGGAAGAGCAGAGGGTGGGGGGGTGGGGAGGGAAGGAGGAGAAGAGGGAAAGGGGGGCTTAGTCTGGGAAGGTCTCCTGGAGGAGGTGAGCTCTCAGTAGGGCTTTGAAGGGGGGAAGAGAGCTAGTTTGGCGGAGGTGAGGAGGGAGGGCATTCCAGGACAGCGATAGGATGTGGGCCAAGGATCAACAGTGTGACAGGTACGAACGAAGGACCGTGAGGAGGAAAGCGGCAGAGGAGCGGAGTGTATGGGTTGGGCAGTAGAAAGAGAGAAGGGAGGTGAGGTAGGAAGGGGTAAGGGGATGGAGAGCTTTGAAGCCAGAGTGAGGAGTTTTTGTTCCGTGTGAAGGTTGATAGGGAACCACTGGAGGTTTTTGAGGAGGGGAGTGACATGCCCAGAGCATTTCTGTAGGAAGATGATGTGGGTAGTGGAATGAAGAATAGACTGGAGTGGGGAGAGGCAGAAGGAAGGGAGATCAGAGAGGAGGCTGACACAATAATCCAGTTGGGATTATTATGAGAGCCTGTACCAGCATGATAGCAGTATGGATGGAGAGGAAAGGGCGGGTCTTGGCAATAAAGTGAAAGTGAGACCGGCAGGTTTTGGTGACGGATTGGATGTGTGGGGTGAATGAGAGAGCTGAGTCAAGGACGACACCAAGGTCGCGGGCATGTGAGATGGGAAGGATGGTAGTGCCGTCCACAGTGGTGGGGAAGTCAGAAAGAGGACAGGGTTTGGAAGGGAAGATAAGGAGCTCAGTTTTAGACATGTTGAGTTTTGGGTGGCCGGCAGTCATCCAGGTGGAGACGACCTGGAGGCAAGAGGAGACGCAAGCCTGGAGGGAGGGAGAGAGAACAGGGGAAGAGATGTAGATAATAATAATAATAATAATTTTGTTATTTGTTAAGCACTTACTATGTGCTGAGCACTGTTCTAAGCACCGGGGTAGATACAGGGTAATCAGGTTGTCCCATGTGAGGCTCACAGTTTTAATCCCCATTTTACAGATGAGGTAACTGAGGCACCGAGAAGTAAAGTGATTTGCCCAAGGTCACACAGCTGACAAGTGGTGAAGCTGGGATTAGAACCCACGACCTCTGACTCCTAAGCCCGTGCTCTTTCCACTGAGCCACACTGCTTTGTCATCTGCATAGAGATAATACTCAATAAGTGAAAATACAATTTAGTCAATCGTATTTTCTGACCACTTACTGTGTGTAGAGCCCTATACTAAGTGCTTGGGAGATAATACAACAATAAGCATACACATCGACTGCTCACACTGAGCTTACGGTTTAGCGTGAGAGACAGACATTAATATAAATAAATAAATTACAGATATGTAAGTAATTGCTATGGGTGTAGGAGCAGGGATGAATAAAGGGAGGAAATCAGAGTGAATGTAATTCACACACATACCTAAGTGCTGAGGAGAGATGTAAATAAAATGGATTTTATCTTTATGTTCCTAGGGGAAGAATGGAGGTTGAAAGCATAGAACCTGACCCAAGTTGAACCCTAGTAAAATATGTTTTGGAAAAAAAAGTCAGCATGGTTGGCCGATATAGATGCTGCCAGATGATTCAGGTTTAGCCATCAATCAATCATTGGTATTTATTGAGTGCTTGATCAATCAATGATATTTATTCAGTGCTTACTATGTGCAGAGCACTGTACTAACCACTTGGGAAAGCACAATATAACAGAGTTAGTAGACGTGTTCCCTGCCCACAGCACAGCTTCTAGAGGTGGAGACAGAACAATTCCCAATTTCCAGAATAACTCCTGTTCCGCTTAGTCACCAGTGGTTAAGAAGAATTTGTGTGAGGGAGAAAAATTAGGAGTGTATGCCATATCTGCCAAGTTTGGGCAATTTATGATGCAGTCATAAACATCTTTAAACCACAATATCTTGTAGTCAGACTAAAGGAGGAGCAGCGTGGCTTAATGGGCTGAGAATCAGAAGGACCTGTGTTCTAAACCTGACTCTGCCATCTGTCTGCTGTATGACCCTGGGCAAGTCACTTAACTTCTCTGGACCTCAATTACCTCATCTATAAAAGGGGGATAAGGAGTGTGAGCCCCATTTGGAGCAGACACTGTGTCCAACCTGATTGCCAGGTAATCTACCCGAGGGTTTAGAACAATGCCTAGCTCATAGTAAGTCCTTTAAAAGTACCATAATTATTATTATTATCTGACTTTAGAAGGCGGGCATGTTTACATTTCTTAATAATGATGATAATAATAATAATAATTATGGTATTTGTAACCAGGCACAAACAAAACCGTTAGATATAGGAGCAGATTGGGAGGAGGTTTGGCTTTTTTGACTTTTGCCAGTAATTTCAAAATGATGTCGAAGCTCAGAAAGAAAGATTCAAAGACACATCTGGGGAAAGTCTGTTAAAGTCTAATGATTTAAAATCAGCATAGCCTAGTGGCAAGAGCATGAATTTGGGAGTTAGAGGTCGTGGGTTCTAATCCCTGCTCCTCCACTTGTCTGCTGTGTGACCTTGGGCAAGCCATTTAACTTGTCTGTGCCTCAGTTATCTCATCAGTAAAAATGGGGATTAAGACTGTGAGCCCCATTTGGGACAACCTGATTACCTTGTATCTACCTCAGTGCTTAAGTACAGTGCTTGGCACATAGTAAGTGCTTTACAAATATCATAATAATGATAATAATAATAATTAATAAAATCAGGGTTTGATGAGATAGGCTGATCAAAGTTGCTTGGTATGTCTCCCTGTTTTCTAGATCTGAAATGAGTGGTTCTTTTGAAATACTTTCCTCTCAATTATCCTGAATATTTATTTGATTTTTCCTTTACTCACAAATGCTTCTTTTAAAGAGAAGATGATACCCCAATTCCCTGGTGCCAGTTCAGTAAATTATCTGCTAGATGGAGAGCTTGGTACAGAGTCTGTTGCTGGGCAGCTGGTTCCTGATCCCATGATTTCTATTTCTGGCTTATTTATTGATGGATTCCGTGGGTGTTTCTTTGGGTCTCCGTTTTGCTATTCACCCCAACTAAACACAGTTCTCTCTGTGAGTCCAGGAGGAGGTCAGCAAACATTATGGGACTCAAAAAGGAAAAGAGCTTTCCGTGCCCCTGGATTTTTTCACCGAACCACTGCATCAACCTCCTTGCTGCTCTCCTGTCTCTCCTCCCTCTAGTCTGTACATCATTCTGTATCCTGGGTCATTTTTCTACAACAATATTTTGCACAGGTTTCTCCACATCCCTAAATCTCTAATGGTTGGCATTACTCTCTGCATTAAGCTGAAACTCCTGACAATTGTTTTTAAGGTATTTGATCAGCTTTCTTCCTACAATTTATCTACACTCTTCCAGTACACCCCACCTCGCATTCTTAATTCCTCTCAAGATAACCTATGCACTGCATCTCACTTTCATCTCTCATTCATGAATTCATTCATTCAATCACATTTATTGAGCGCTTACTGTGTACATAGCACTGTACTAGGTGCTTGAGAGAGTACAATTCAACAATAAACAGACACATTCCCTGCCACTCAATGACTTACAGTCTAGAGAGGGGAGACAGACATCAATGCAAATAAATCAAATTATAGATATGTACATAAGTGTTGTGGGGCTGGGAGGGTGGGAAGAACAAAGATAGCAAGTCAGGGTGATGTAGAAGAGACTGGGAGAAGAAGAAAGGAAGTACTTAGTCTGGGAAGGCCTCTTGGAGGAGATGTAACCTCAATAAGACTTTGAAGCAGGGGAGAGTAATTGTAGGATTTGAGGAGGGAGGGCGTTCTAGGCCAGAGACAGGATGTAGGTTAGGGGTCGGGGGTGAGATAGGTGAGATTGAGGCACAGTGAGAAGGTTGGCATTAGAGAAGTGAAGTGTGTGGGCTGGACTGTAGAAGAATAACGAGGTGAGGTAGGAGGGGGCAAGGTGGTGAAGTGTTTTAAAGCCAATGGTGAGGAGTTTTTGTTTGATGTGGTAGAGGATGGGTCACCACTGGAGTTTTCTGAGGAGTAGGGTGACTTGTCCTGAATGTTTTTTCTGGAAAAATATCTGGGCAGCAGAGTGAAGTATGTACTGAAGTGGGGAGAGACAAGAGGCTGGGATGTCAGCAAGGAGGCTGCTGCAGTAATCCAGGCAGGATAGGACGAGTAATTGTATTAACATGGTTGCAGTTTGGATGGAGAGGAAAGGGCAGATTTTAATGGTGTTGTGAAGATGGGACTGACAGGATTTATTGATGGATTGAATATGTGGGTTGACCGTGGAGAACTCATTCGCTCCCATGGCTTCAACTACCACCTCTAATCAGGTAATACTCAAATCTACATCTCCAGCCTTGATCTCTCTCCCATTCTGCAGGCTCGCATTTCCTCTTGCCCTCAAGACATCTCTACTTGGATGTCCTCCTGTCACCTCAAGCTTAACATGTCCAAAACAGAACTCCTTATCTTCCCACACAAACCCTGTCCTCTCCATGAGTTTCCCATCACTGTAGGTGGTACCACCATCCTTCCTGTCTCACAAGCCCATAACCTTGGCATTAATCGTGACACCTCTCCTTCTGCAGACCATTTGCTCAAACCCTAACCTCTGCTTGGAGCTCCATCTTGTCTTATGCTGTCGAGTCATCTCCAACCCACAGTGACTCCATGGATTTATCTCTCCCAGAACACCCCACCTCCACCTGCAATCACTCTGGTAGTGGATCCGTAGAGTTTTCTTGGTAAAAATATGGAAGTGGTTTACCATTGCCTCCTTCCGTGCACTAAACTTGAGTCTCCACCCTCGACTCTCTCCCAAGTTGCTGCTGCCCAGCACAGGGGAGATTTGACTTGTAGCAGATTGCCTTCCACTGGCTAAGCTAAGAATGGAGTGGGTAGGCCTCTGCTGACACTCCCTCCCAAGGCCGAGACTGGCAGGGTACTGGAAACTCTCCAGGTAAGACCCTGAGAAGGGTGGAGCTCCTTACCCTTTAATATTCCCTCACTGTACCCTGATATCGTTTGTCTCACCAATTACCTCTTGATCAGGTTCTTCCTCCAGCCTGCAAAAATCACTCTTCCCCCTTTCAAAGCCCTACTGAACGCTCACCTCCTCCAAGAGGCCTTCCCAGACTAAGCCTCCCTTTTCCTCAGCTCCCCCTACCCTCTGCATTGCCTCGACTTGCTCCCTTTGCTCTATCCCCTTCTCCCCACCCTACAGCACTTGTGTATATATGTACATATTTATAATTCTGTTTATTTATATTGATACCTGTTTACTTGTTTTGATGTGTATATAACTCTATTTACATTGATGCCTGTTTACTTGTTTTACTGTTTGTCTCCCCCCTTCTAGACTGTAAGCCCCATGTGGGCAGGGATTGTCTCTCTTTATTGCTGAATTGTACTTTCCAAGCGCTTAGTACATGCTCTGCACATATTGAGAGCTCAATAAATATGATTGAATGAATGAATGAAGTTCTTTCCTCTTCATATCTGACAAACTACCACTCTCCTCATCTTTAAAGCCTTACTAAAATCACAGCTCCTCCAAGAGGCCTTCCTTGACTAAAGCCTTCATTTCCTCAATTATTCACCCTCCCTTCTGCATCACCTGTGCAATCAATTAATCATATTATTGAACACTTACTGTGTGCAGAGCACTGTATCAAGTGATTGGGAGATTACAGTATAATAGACACATTCCCTACCCACAGTGGGCTTACAATCTAGCGGGGGGAGACAGACATTGATATAAAGAGAAAAATTATGGATATGTACATAAATGTTGTGGGGCTGGGTGTGGGGGGTGAGAAAAGGGAGAAAATCAGGGCAATGCAGAAGGGAGTGGGAGCAAAGGAAATGAGGGCTCTTTCCCCAGGCCATCTCCTTATCACTCTTAAGCACTTTGATACTCAACCCACCTCAGTCCCACAGTACTTACATACATACAATTTTTAATTTAAATGTCTGCCTCCCCTCACACTATAATCTCCTTAAAGGTAGGGATTATGTCTACCAACTCTACTGTATTCTCTCAAATGTTTAATACAATGCTCTGCAAACTGTAAGGATTCAAAAATACCACTGATTAATCAACCGATAATTCAAGGACAGCTTTGAAATCTTCTTCCCAGGGTTGCTGCAGCTGAGCCAAGTAATGTTGCAATAATGCCATCATAGAATTTCAGCTTTGTCCAGAGAGATTTGCTCTCCCTTTGGGACAGAGCATTTCGTCATTTGTTTTATGGGAAGGAAATTTGAAGTAAACAGTAAGAAGCTATGAAATAGATTCCAAATCTCACAGCTTGTTCAACGACCCAACCCCCAGCAATGACCATCATCCTTCAGGGCATCACCCTGATGACACTAATCAAATCCTCGGGCAATATTTGCTCCAAACCTCCTTCTATATGTTGCTCCAGGCCTATTTGGAAAAGTGACAGAATGCAGAGCTCTTAATCAGGCCATCAAGTTGAAAAATACCCACAGAAATCACAGGGCATGTGCTCCATTCCAAACCCGACTTTGCTGTTTTTATTGAGTTCTGTTTATAGAAATCACTCCATCACAGGGAACGCACACGCAGCAGAACCAAAATGGAATAAACAGCGCACACACAGAATGTGTTTTAACCCCACCGATCTCTCTCCCCAGCACTTCTTTGGCTCTGAGTTATGATCTCATCCGGTTGGGCCTGCTTGTGTTGAAGACTGTGAGGGTGGGGAGGGAAGATTCAGAACGAGACAAGGTTCTGGCTCTCGAATCTGCTACCTACCCCTGGGGGTGGCCTGTTGGGGGAGAGGCTGTGGTGTCACGGCTCTCAGGGCAGAGATGTGCCTTTGCCGTTGAGGCTATGGCGGGTGGTTGCCATGGCCAGCAGCATTGATTAGAGAAGCAAAATGGCCTAGTGGTAAGAGCATGGACCTGGGAGTCAGAAGGATCTGGGTTCTAATCGTGGCTCCACCACTTGTCTGCTGTGTGACGTGGGCAAATCACTTCTCTGTGCCTCAGTTACCTCATCTGTAAAAAGGGAATTAAGACTGTGGTACACTACAATTATTATTATTAGCAGGCTTCACTCCTCGCTCTTGCTTTATCTCTTTTTCCTGTGGGTCATATTCATTGATTGATTCATTCATTTAATTGTATTTATTGAGCACTTACTGTGTGTAGAGCACTGTACTAAGCACTCGGAAAGTACAATCTCCAGCAGTCTCTTGCTCCTTTTTCTGCTCTTTCTCCTTCCCATAGTAATCCATCTCTGCAGCCTTGGCACATATTCCGAAGTCCAGGAATGATTGCAGTAAGCCTGGATTTTCTGGAGACACTTATCTATGAAGAGGTTTGTCTCCTCTGAATTTGGAGGAAGGCCATAGCAGGTTCCTCACTCCGTCACCCAGGAACCACTAGTATCAAACTCCCTCCCCCTTCATATATTCCAGACCACCACTTTTCCCACCTCCAAAGCATTTTGTTAAGGTCACATCTTCTCCATGAGGCTTTCCTTGATTAAATTCTCGTTTCCCCAGCTCATTCTCCTTTCTGCATCCTCTGTGTACTTGGATCTGTGACTTTTGAGCATTTGATATTCTCTTTTCCCTCAACCCCACACCACTTCTGTACATAGACTGCAAGCTCACTATGGACAGGGAATGTGTCTGCTAATTCTGTTGAATCGTTGTAGTGTACTCTTCCATTATATTGTATTGTTCTATTGTACTGTACTTCTATTATTTTATACTGTACTTCTGCACATATAAAGTGAATTATTGTTTTTTCAAATTCATTGATTCAGTGCTATTTATTAAGCGCTTACTGTGTACAGAGCACTGTATTAAGTGCTTGGGAAAGACAATATAACAATAAAGAATGACAATCCCTGCCCAAAATGAGCTCACAGTCTAGGGTAGAGACAAACATCAGTATGAATAAACTGACATCAATATAAATAAATAGAATTACAGATATACACATAGTGCTGTGGGGTTGGAAGGTTGGGGGGAAGAGCAAAGGGAGTAAGTCATGATAATGCAGAGGGAGTGGGAGATGAGGAAAAGTGGGGCTTAGTCTGGGAAGGCCTCTTGGAGGAGATGTGAATTCAGTAATAATAATCATGATGGCATTTGTTAAGTGCCTACTATGCCCCAAGCACTGTTCTAAGTGCTGGGGGGGGGGGGCGAGGGGGATACAAGGTGATCAAGTTGTCCCCCCTGGGGGTCACAGACAATCCCCATTTTACAGATGAGGTAACTGAGGCACAGAGCAGTTAAGTGTCTTGCCTAAAGTCACACAGCTGACAAGTGGTGAAGTCGGGATTAGAACCCATGACCTCTGACTCCCAAGCCCAGGCTATTTCCACTGAGCCAAGCTTCTTCTCCTAAGTCTCCTGAGCCAGTAAGGCTCAGTCCTTCTACAAACACTTCTCTTTTTTTGATTTCTGATGACAAGACCCTACCCATGAGTGAGTGTCTGGGAGACTAAAGCCTCTACCTATATTTTATTCCCCCAGTCACCTAACACAGTGCTCTCTGTAGGGTACGTAGTTATTATATACAGCACTTGGAACAGTGCTTGGCACATAGTAAGAGCTTAACAAATACCATCATCATTATTGATTGATTAATTGATAAAATCCTACCTCCTCCAGATAGTTTTCTTCAGTGGATTCAAGACACTCCAGTAATGAAAAGCCAACAGGCGCCCTTAGCACTTATATATTTTAATGCTATGCTCAGCACTTTTGGAGATATGTACATTTTCATTAGTACCTCATTTACTTATTTAGCTATCTCACCCTAATGTACCTGTGCGACTTTTTTCTTCCTCTTGTTCCACTCTTTATAAATACTTTTTGTCCACCTGATCCATTAGATTTGTAAGGTCACTGAAGGCAGGAAATGAGCATTTTATTTCTGTTATACTCAGTCAAGCATCTAGTGCAATGCTTTAGCTTAGCAGGTAAGATGCTATTCATTGCTTCTCTCTTGCCTTGAAGCCTTGACAGTCTTCCAGGCACTGTTTTTGAAGGGAAAGAAAAAGGTAAATGGGTAGTTTGTGTGTTATTTCAGGCCCAGGTGGGACAGAGACAGTTTCAGATAATAAGAATAATGATGGTATTTGTTAAGTGCTTACTATGTGCCAAGCACTGTTCTAAGCACTGGGATAGATACAAGGTTATCAGATTGGCCCACGTGGGGCTCACAGTCTTAATCCCCGTTTTACAGATGAGGTAACTGAGGCACAGAGAAGTGAAGTGGCTTGCCCAAAGTTGCACAGCTGACAAGTGGCAGAGCTAGGATTAGAACCCATGACCTCTGATTCCCAAGCCCGGGCTCTTTCCACTAAGCAACACTGCTTCTCTGATCTGAATCTGCCCCAGTTCTTAGCAGAGTGTGTGGCACATTGAAAGTGCTTAACAAATACCATCACTAATCAAGTAATCAGTGATGTTTATTGAGTGCTTAATGAGTGCTAAAACACTACACTAAATGCTGGAAGAGTACAACAGGATTGGTAGTCAGCACTCAGAACAGTTCTCAACCCTTATAATAATAATAATAGTAATAATAATAATGGTACTTATTAAGCACTTACTATGTGCTAAGCACTGGTGTAGATACAAGGTGATCAGGTTGTCCTACGTGGGGCTCACAGTTTCAATCCCATTTTACAGATGGGGTAACTGAGGCACAGAGAAGTTAAGTGACTTGCCCAAGATCACACAGCAGACAAGTGGCAGAGTGACATTAGAACCCTTGACCTCTAACTCCCAAGCCTGTGCTCTTGCCACTAGGCCATGCTGCTTGCTTAGCATATAGTAAGCACTTAACATGTACCATAATTATTATTAGACACATTCCCTGGCCACAGTGAATTCATTAATGTTGACTATAAGCTTGTTGTGGGCAGGGAATGTCTTTATCACCTCTGTTGTACTGCACTCTCCCAAGCATTAGGTATATTATAGTGCTGTCACACAGTAAGGCCTCAATAAATACCATTGATTGATTGATAAATATAAATTACTATTATTAGAAAAATAAAGAAATGAGATAGTTTAAAATAATAATAATGATAATGATGGTATTTGTTAAGTGCTTACTATGTGCCAAGCACTGTTCTGAGCACTGGGGTAGATACAAGGTAATGAGGTTGTCCCACATGAGACTCACAGTCTCATTCCCCATTTTACAGATGAGATAACTGAGGCACAGAGAAGTTAGGTGACTTGCCCTAAATCACACAGCTGATAAGTGGCAGAGTCTGGATAAGAACCCATGACCTCTGACTCCCAAGCCAGTGCTCTTTCCACTGAGCCACGCTGCTTCTCTTTATCTTCATCTTTATCTGTGTCTTCATCTTCAGGCAGAGAGTTTGGCTTCTCTTCAAAATCTTATCGATTGGTTCCGTTGTCGTAAACTGTGGGTAGTACCTAACAGAAAAAGGGAAATGAGCAAACTTTCATTCAATAGTATTTATTGAGCACTTACTATGTGCAGAGCACTGTACTAAGCACTCGGAATATACAATTTGGCAACAGAAAGAGACAATCCCTGCCCAGTGACGGGCTTACAGTCTAATTGAGGGAGACAGACGGTCAAAAACAAGACAACTTAATCACGATAAATAGACTCAAAGGGATGTACACCTCATTAATAAAATTAATAGGGTAATAAAAATATATTCAAATGAGCACAGTGCTGAGGGGAGGGGAAGGGAGAGGGGGAGGAGCAGAGGGAAAGGGGGCTTAGCTGAGGGGAGGTGAAGGGGGGAGGGAGCAGAGGGCAGAGGGGGAGCAGAGAGGGAGCAGAGAGAGCAGAGGGAAATGGGAAGCTCAGTCT
Organism: Ornithorhynchus anatinus; assembly: GCF_004115215.2. NCBI lineage: Eukaryota > Metazoa > Chordata > Mammalia > Monotremata > Ornithorhynchidae > Ornithorhynchus > Ornithorhynchus anatinus. Next base: position 116,526,453 of record NC_041731.1, on the reverse strand, counting down.
GGGAAGGCCTCTTGGAGGAGGTGAGCTCTCAGTAGGGCTTTGAAGTGGGGAAGAGAGTTTGGCAGAGGTGAAGAGGGATGGCAATCCAGGACAGCGGTAGGATGTGGGCCAGAGGTCGACGGCGGGACAGACATGAACGGGAGACGGTGAGGAGGTGAGTGCAGAGGAGCGGAGCGTGCAGGGTGGGCAGTAGAAAGAGAGAAGGGAGGTGAGGTAGGAGGGGGCAAGATGATGGAGAGCCTTGAAGCCCAGTGTTGAAGCAAATGTTAAAGGTAGAGGTGTCTTTCTCTGAGTTTAGCAGCTGTGTTGAATCCTGGCAGAGACTGTGGGTGGGAGATTAAATTTTCACCCAATCCAAGGATTAGCCACCTAGTGAAATTCATGGTCTTAATGGTTGGTCAGTTTCATCTCCTCAGAAATGATTCTTGAGATTTATCCGGATAAAGTCAACAAATGTAAATGGGGCTAATCCTTCCATCCTTAGCTCTGGGAATATATGGTTCCCGCAGTAATTTATATGATGCCACCTTGAATCAAGTGGCTCCATGCAGTCATGATGTTCTTTTAACTGTCCAACCTCAACCCCTCCTGCTGTAATTTAAGCCCTTCTCCCCTTGCCTTGCCCTCAGTGGAAACAGAGAACAGCTGCTTAGTATATCATTTGCATAATATCTCTTCACTTACTTGAGCACTGTTATTAAGTTTCCCCTCAGGCTCATTTCTGCCCAATTCTTTTAGCCTTTCCTCTCAGGCACTACTTTACATCATTTCTCTGCATTTTGGCAACTGTCTTCTGGATCTTTTCCAAGTTCTCCACATGCTCTTCAAGAAACATCACCCTTCCAGGACACGGAACATTAATGAAGGCCTAACCAGGGCTGTGTCAAGTGGGATATTCACTGGGTTTTACATGTTGAACTGGATTTTGGGGCCATCTCTCCCTCTGACTTTTGTATCACTTTAGGCCATACCTCTCCATACTCCCAGTCTCACAAATCTGTAACCTTGGCATTAAACTCAGCTCACCTCTCCCATTCAACCTAAACATCCAGTCTGTCACTAACTCCTCTCACTTCTACTTTTACATCTCTAAAATTGTCCCTTTCCTCACCATTCAAATGGCTACCCCACAGATCCAAGCCCTTATTATATCCTGTCTTGTCTATAGCATTAGCTTCCTCACTGACCTCTTCGTTTCCTATCTTTCCCCTCTTCACTCTGCTGCTCAGATCATTTTTCTGAAAAAGCATTTAATCAATCAACCAATTACATTTATTGAGCACTTACTGTGGGCAGAGCTTACAGTTTGCTAGATTGTAAACTCACGGTGGGCAGGGATTGTGTCTTTTAGATTGTAATATTGTACTCACCCAAGTGCTTAGTACAGTGTTCTGTACAGAGTAAGCACTCAATAAATACAATTGACTGACTGACTGTACCAAGAACTTGGGAAAGTACAATGCATCAGAATTGGAAGCCACATTTCCTGCCCACAAAAAGCTCACAGTCTAGAGGGGGAAACAAACATTAATATAAATGAATATAAATGAATACATTGCATATATGTACATAAGTGGGATGATGGAAGCGATTCTAGCATTTGCAGGGCTCCTATGTTCTATTTTCATTAAAAATCACTGAAAATGAGCTAGAACAATGTACTCCATGCTTTACAAAGGCTCACATTGTAATAATAGTAGCAATAATAATAATAATAGTAACTGTGGTATTTGTTCAAGTGCTATGTGCCAGGCACTATACTAAGCCCTGGGATAGTTACAAGCAAATCAGGCTGGACATAGTCCCTGTCCCACCAGGGGCTTCCAGTCTCAATCCCCATTTTACAGATGAGGGAACTGAGGCACAGAGAAGAGAAGTCACTTGCCCAAGGTCACAGAGCAGACAAGTGGCGGAGCCAAGATTAGAACTCACAACCTTCTGACTCCCAGGCTGGAGCTCTATAACTGACCTGGAATGCCCTCCCTCCTCACATCTGCCAAACTAACTCTTCCCCTCTTCAAAGCCCTCCTGAGAGCTCACCTCCTCCAGGAGGCCTTCCCAGACTGAACCTTCCCTTTACCGCTGCTCCTCCTCCCTTCCATTCCCCCTACTCCCTCCCTCTACTCTTCCCCCTTACCCTCCCCACAGCACTTGTGCATATTTGTATATATCATTTAGTGCTCTATTTTGTTAATGATGTGTATATATCTATAATTCTATTTATCTTGATGATATTGACGCCAGAGCACTTTTGTTTTGTTGTCTGTCTCCCCTGTTTAGACTGCGAGCCCACTGTTGGGCAGCGATTGTCTCAATCTGTGGCTGAATTGTACATTCCAAGCGCTTAGTACAGTGCTCTGCACATAGTAAGGGCTCAATAAATACGATTGAATGAATGAATGAACATACTCAAATGGAAGTGGCAAGAATCAGAGCTGCTCTTCTAGAAATATTTTCAAGTGATAGAGGCACCCTAATTCTCCCAATACCTAACGTTACTCTTCTGGAGTTGAGGAGAAACAGCTGTTCTTCCAGATCACTTGGAGGCAGTGGAGCTCACTCCAGCCACCCATGCACCACATGGACAGTGAGACAAGCACTGCCCTTCATTGTCCAAAAGAGTCACTGGAGGATCAGAGTTTTAATCCTGGTTCTGCCACTTGCCTGCTGTGGCTTTACTTTCCTCATTTTGAAAATGAAGAATTCAATACCTGTTCTCCTTCTGACCCAGAATGTGAGCCCCGTGAGGCACAGGAACTTTGTCTGACCTGATTAACTGGCACCTACTTTGTCACTCAGAACAGTGCTTGGAACACAGAAAATGCTTAACATATAAGGCAATTATTATTACCTGCCTAACCCTCAGTATTCCCTGTTCATTATAGTATGAGATGTCATGGGTTTACCCAAAAGATTCTTCCCCTGTTACTAGAGCAACAGGATATGGAGAAGTAAGTAGCTTCGAGGATGGTTGGGGGTCTTCCCATACTTGATTCTTGTTAAGCAGCGTGGCTCAGTGGAAAGAGCTCTGGCTTTGGAGTCAGAGGTCATGAGTTCGAATCCCAGCTCTGCCACTTGTCAGCTGTGGGACTGTGGGCAAGTCACTTAACTTCTCTGTGCCTCAGTTACCTCATCTGTAAAATGGGGATGAAGACTGTGAGCCCCACGTGGGACAACCTGATTCCCCTGTGTCTACCCCAGCGCTTAGAACGGTGCTCGGCACATAGTAAGCGCTTAACAAATACCAACATTATTATTGCCAGATCCTAGTTGCCTGGGATCAACCAGTTTCAACTATTCATTCATTCATTCATATTCATCAAGTGCTTACTGTATGCAGAGCACTACACTAAATGCTTGTGAAGGTACAATACAAGAATAAAGTGTTACAATCCTGGCCCACAATTAGCTCACAGCCTAGAAGGGGGGAAACAGACATCAATACAAATAGACACCAAAACAAATAAATAAAAATTACAGATATAGTGCAGATCATCCTTACTTTTTTATGGTATTTAAGTGCTCTATGTCCAGGCACTGAACTAAGTGCTGGGGTAGATAAAGCTAATCAGGTTGGATATATTCCCTGTCCAATGTGGGGATCACAGTAGTAATCTCCATTTTACAGATGAAGTAACTGAGGCAGGGAGAAGCTAAGCGACAAGCCGAGGGTCACAAAGCAGACTCTTAGAGGAATCAGGATTAGAACCCAGGTCCTTCCGATTCTCAGGCCCATGCTCTAACCACTAGAAAAAGCTGCTTAGTTCCATGCCTGCTGACTCAGTGACTCACTTTCTTCTTGGTAGTCAGTACTTTTTCCCTAGTAATTGACTTTTCACCTCTTTCGCAAGCCTGGTGTTCATTTTAAACTTGACCTTTCAACTTGCATGCTATTCCAAATCTGGCCTTTCACCTTACATTCTGTAGCCTTATTTAAGTCTCCCAAGATTGGGTGCCTGTATTCCCTGGCTTCCATGCATTCCCCCCAGGACCCTTACCCCTGCTAAAAGTCTCCATCCAACACTAAGGTTATTCAGAGCATGACATTAAATAAATGAGGATCAAAAGTATAATATGAGTGATCCACTTTGCAGGAGGATGTGGAGATAAAAGTTTGTTCTGCTGACCTGAAGCCCCATGTAAAACTGGGGAGCAGGCTATTCCTTGTCACTTAAAAATGGGATTTTCATCCTGGGTTTGAATCTATTGTGCCTACAGCTAGTACGCCTGTGGTCATTGCAGAGGGACGACCAGGTCAGAGCCAGCCTCAAATCGACGTGGAGTTTGATCATGGCACAGACAGTGGCTTTCACCCCAAGAGCTACTGCACTGCGGTACCTGGTCTGGGCTCGACTGTGAAATGTGTGAAAGAGCCAATTTCTTTGGAGTGATCCTATCTCCTCATTCAGTCCATATCTCATCTTTCCTCAAGACCCTCCAGCGGTTGTCCATCTACTGCTGCATCAAACAGAAACTCCTTCATATCAGCTTGAAGTCACTCAATCAGTTCTCTCCCTAATATTTTACCTGACTAATCTCCTACTACAGCCCAATCCACACACTTCTCTTCTCTAATACCAACCTACTCACTCTATTTTAATCATTTTTATCCCTCTCCTAGCCCCTTGCTCATGTCCTCTCTCTGGCCTGGAACTCCCTTCTCCTTTATATCTGACAATCCATCATTCTCCCCACCTTTAAAGCCTTCTTAAAATCACATACCTTCCAGAGGACTTCCCAGACTATGCCCTCATTTTTTTAAATGGTATTTGTTAACCACTTACTATGTGCCAGACACTGAACAAGGTGCTGGGGTAGATACAAGAAAAACAGTTTGGTCATAGTCCCTGTCCCACATGGGGCTCATAGTCTTAATCCCCATTTTACAGACAAGGTAACTGAAGCACAGACAAGTAAAGTAACTTGCCCAAAGTCACACGGCAGACAAGTGGTGGAGCTGGGATTAGAACCCACATCCTCTGACTCTCAGGTCTGTCCTCTATCATTAGGCCATGATGCTTCATACTGCTTCATTTCCCCTCCCTCTCCTCCCCTCTGTGTTACCTATGCAATCAGACCTTTACTGCTTAAGCACTTGATATTTACTTCACCCCCATCACTACAACATATGTAAACAGCCATATACACTGACATTTCCCCTAACTGTGATTTATTTTAATTTCTGTCTCCCCCTGTAGCTTGTAAACTGCTTGTGGCCAGGGGCTGTGTCTACCAACTCTATTGTATTGTACTCTCCACGTGTTTATTCATTCATTTGATAGTATTTATTGAGCGCTTACTAGGTGCAGAGTACTGTACTAAGCACTTGGAATGTACAATTCGGCAGGGAATATGTCTGACAACTCTTACGTTGTACACTCCCAAGTGCTTTAGTACAGTGTTCTCTGCACATAGTAATTGATCAATTCAACAATCTCTGCCCAGTGAGGGGCTCAAAGTCTAAACGGGAGAGACTGACAGCAAAACAAGACAACATCATCATGATAAATAGAATCATTGAGATATATACCTCATTAACAAATAAATAGGGTAATAAATAATATATACAAATATGCACAGTGCTGAGGGGAGGGGAAGGAGGAAGAGCAGGGATGAGAAGGGGAGGTGGGGAGGAGCAGAGGGAAAGGGAGTGCTCTGCACACAGTAAACACTCAAGCAATAGGAGTGATGGATTGATTGATTGATTTCTCTGGTTCCAGGACTCATTTCAAAAGTAACTTGGCTTACTGGAAAGAAAATTGGCTTGGGTCTCTCCCTCTAGACTGCAAGCTTGTTGAAGGCAGGAAATGTGTCTGACAACTCTTATATTGTATGCTCCCAAGTGCTAAGTACAGTGTTCTCTGCACATAGTAATTGATCAATAAATACTCTCAGTGATGGTGATGATGATTACTCTCAGCTTGCTGTTGATGAAACATTCAGGGCATGTAACCCCCATCCTCAAAAACCTTAAGTAGCTGCCTATCTAACTCCGTATCAAACAAAACCTCCTCACTATTGGCTTCAAAACTCTCCATCACCTTGCCCCCTCCTACCTCACCTCCTTTTTTTCCTTCTACAGCCCAGCTCGCACATTCTGCTCCTCTGCTGCTAACCTTCTCACTGCACCTCGATCTGGCCTGTCTCACCGCCGACCTCTGGCCCACATCCTACCTCTGGCCTGGAAAGCCCTCCCTCCTCAAATCCACCAAACCAATCACTTTTCCCCCCCTTCAAACCCTGCTGAAGGTACACCTTCTCCAAGAGGCCTTCCCAGAATAAACCCTGCTACTCCTCAGCTTCCCGTCCCTTCTGCATCACCACGACTTGCTCCCTTTGCTCTCCCCCTCCCCACCCCACAGCACTTATGTATATACGTATAAATCTATAATTCTATTTATTTATATTTATGCCTGTTTACTTGTATTGATGTCTGTCTCCCCCCTCTAGACTGTGAGCTTGTTGTGGGCAGGGATTGTCTCTATTGCTGTATTGTACTTTCCAATCGCTTAGTACGGTGCTCTGCAAACAAGTACTTAATAAATACAATTCAATGAATGAATAATTACTTGGACTCTAATCTTGGCTCTGCCACTTGCCTGTTGTGTGACCTTGGGCAAATCACTTAACTTCTTGGTGTCTCAGTTTCCTCATCTGTAAAATTGTCTCATTCATTCAATCGTTCAATCGTATTTATTGAGCACTTACTGTGTGCAGAGCAAAAGTACAACTCATCTTTAGGATGGGAGCCCCATGTGGGTCAGGGATTGTGTCTGGCCTGATTTTATTGTCTGAAGTATAGTGCTGAGTAAATCATTCTCTATCTGATTTCCATTGTCCCATTGCATTTCTGAGGAAAGTGAACAAGAGTCTATATCTTGAACCAGAATGGAGTGAGAGGCAGAAATGTTTCTGAGAGGACAGGTCATTGTCAGCCTTTGAGGGAAGGGTGTGTGTCTTCTAAATCATCTCCAAACTTTTAATCATCTGCACATAGGTGCTCCAAAATGCAATTCTTCGACTGATTCACAATTAATCAATCAATCATATTTCTTAAGCACTTACTACGTACAATGCACTCTACTATATGTTTGGGAGAGTACAGTGGTGTTAATAAACACAATCCTTGACCTAAAGAAGCTTACAGTCTAGAGAGGAAGACAGACATAAAAATAAATTGCATATAGGGGAAATTAGTAGATTATTAATAATGTTGGTATTAGTGTTAGTAGGAATATAAGTGCTGTGGGGTTGGGGCTCGGGGTACAAGGTGTTTGGGGGTACAGACCCAAGTGCGTAGATGATGCAGGTTTATGGCCTCTTTCCAGAAGAGTGTGTGGAAAGGGAATATTAGGTTGCTTTGCCTTGCCCAGTATATAACAAAGAACCCCATTCCACTGAGCAGCAGATGCCTTAAGGGTTCAATTCTCATTTGTTTAAGGCTACCAGTTGACCTACTTGACAAAAGTTTTTTTTTCTAACATAGACCATCACGTGTGATAGCCCACTTTTCATCACTGAGAACCCCACCATTGGCTAGCTTTAAAAGCAATTTTTCTACCTGATTTCACTTGCAGCAGGACTGTGCTCCACTTGAGTTCCTTTCAGTGCTCTAGGCTTGCTGGCATTCCATTTATAAGTGATCACTTGAACCACTCCTATCTTTCATCCATTATTGGCAGGGTTTGGAATCAGGCTGCAGAGAAAAGAAGTGGAAATGATGGGCTATTCACTGAGAACTAATGCAAAAGGTAAAATATCTCTTGATGAAGATCTGAAGGCAGAAGAGCTCCCTCAAGTCATGTTGGGGATAAGCTGTTCTTTCTCTTTCTCTGAAGGCTGAGGACCAACATATTTGTCTCTTTTCTAGCCGAGAGGAGCTGCAGACATGGAGTTTAAAAATTAACCATCTCCTTGATTATCTGTCATTGATTATTAGTGGAACAATGGGAATTTGACGCTAATCAATTCATTCATTCAATAGTATTTATTGAGTGCTTACTATGTGCAGAGCACTGTACTAAGCTCTTGGAATGAACAAGTCAGCAACAGATAGAGACAGTCCCTGCCGTTTGACGGGCTTACAGTCTAATCGGGGGAGAACACTGAATGCTTCAATGCTTCAATGCTTCAATGACTGAAGCAATTCAGATATTCCATTGTGTCAGAGCCGACCCCTGTAAAACATCAGCTCAGAATTCTGGGATTGCTGGCACGATCCTCTAATACTATAATTGGTTTAATGGACCCAATTACCAAATATTTCTTTGAGCAGATTAAACTCCTTTCATATCCGGTTTGATAAAACAGGGAGGTGTGTATTCAGCATTTGTTATTTTGAAATTTGTTCAGGAAGAAGGACAATTTATACAAGGCCGAGCTTTGGTTTGAATTACTTAGCTAGATCTGGACAGGGAGACAAAACCCTTTCAATAAACCAGGCTATTAGCAGTAGACTCAATCTTCTTGGTCGCATTTATTCAAGCCAGGTCTGTTCTTTGTATCAGTGAGATGGCTACTGGCATTTGGTGAAGAGGGTCCATACATCTAAGAGAAGAACTGAGATTGAGCTTTCTCCTGGAGCTGCATTTATGTAAATTTCAATTGGCTCTGAGTAGGTGTTTTACATTACCGCTGGGTCTTTTGTCATAATGAATGCAGATTTGAATACTGCTTCTTTTCACGAGGATTTTGATATTACCTTCCTCCTTTCCTTGGATTTTGTGAGGGTGCTTACTAAATTTACTAGATGCCAAAGCACTGTGTTAAGCTTTGGGCTACGTTCAAGAGAATCAGATTGCCACGCTCTTTGTCCCTCCCAAGGTTCACTGTCTGAAAGTAGGGGAAAGGCAAGGACCTGGTTTTCATTTAAGAGATGATGAAACTAAGGCACAGAGGAATTAAATGAGCTCACAAAGCTGGCCATTGGCAAGGCTCGGGCTAGAATCTGGGACTCCTGATTTGCAGACCCCTATGCCTTCGGTCACACTGCCTTACAAGGATGGAATCCAATATTTATTCTCCAAATAGTTGTTTCCCTAGAAGAGAAGTCATCCTTGAATGGTTGTGCCTCATTCACTCTGTTCAGCAAACATGGACCCAGAAAAACAAAGTCTCCTGGAGTCTTGTTGAGGAACTATGGTGACTTTCAGCAGCTTTCTTTTCCGAGTGCAGTTTCTAGATGATCTCTACTCCTGGGGAGCTAATATGGAGAAGGTTCAAATTAGGCACAGTCACAGAAGAAAATCCCCACTTGCAAGGACAAAAACACTGTAGACAGCTCATTCAGTTGTGATTGGATATATATGACAGACCCAGAAACTGATATGTAGTTTATCTTTTGTCAAATGATAATACAAAAAGTGGTGATATTTCTTAATCCTTCTAAAAAAGCAAATGAATTCAAAGAAACCCTTTTGAAAATTGACCTGCACAACCCAAGGCCCCTTAAGAAATAAAATCCAAACAGTACTACGGAAGGGAAATTCGTTTGGGGAAATGACGATTTGATCCTCCCAGACCAGAAATCCAGACAAATTTAGGGATTCCTAAAACTGGACCTTATTGTTTTGGTCATTTGAGGGTTGATAACAGCACTTAGGTGATGTCGCATTCACTGTCATGTGCAGAACTGTCTACCATTCAATTCTTCACCAGTAAATGGCAAGCAAAGAGAAATACATAATTGAAAAGGTTCTTGTTGACTAATCATGTTTTATGCAGTTGATAAATCTTTATAGCTTCAGGAGCTGGAAAACATGAGGCATCTTATTAACAATTATTATTAAGAAATTTTCATAGGTCTAATAGGAATATTTTGCTCCTCACTATATCCACCCAAACTCCTGCCATAAGAGTGCACTAGGGGAAATGGAATTGCAGTTTTGTTCGTGGGTAAGTTTCAGCAGCCTTTGCTCCATCCACTTGCTGTTTTTTAAAGTATTTTCCAGGACATCTATCTCACACAGACGAGTAGACCATTTTAAATTGGACTCATTAAATCATTTGTTGTCACAGCCAACAGCCGTGTTGAGGCTAGTTAACACATGAAAAATGAGCCTTTCCAATTTGTTTACTTTATATGGATGCCTTTATATTTCCATTTTTTTTATGGTAACCAAGTGACTTAGGCAATCTTGTTACGCTACATCCTGACAAAAATTAAAAATATGAAGGCCAAAAAACAGAATAGAGCTAAAGCCCAAATCTAGGTAGACTGCAGGGATATGTTTACTGTGGTGTCCAAATACTTATCCTGGCTCAAGAGAAGCGGGGGCTGAATTAGAGTTTAACCCACTTTGTTAAAAAGATATCAAACCTTAGAATCATTCTAGAAACATGGAAGTTAGGGAAAAAGCCACCCATTAGGCTCTCTAAATCATTTCTTTCTCTCTCTCTCTATCATTGTTTTTCTCCAACCCACCATTTGTCAGATCAGAATTGCTCCTAACCAAAATCCTTCCCGTGTTTCATCCAGTTTTAGTTTTAAATGTCAGAAGTGATGAAACTTCCAGCATCTCCCCTGGAAGATTGTTCTGTAATCAAATAGATTTTGCTGTCAGGTAGTTTTTTTTAATGTATAGTCTAAATTGACTTTCTTCATTTCATCCCATTGCTTACTTTTATAATCCTAATTCCTTTTCCCTCCACAGTGTGCCTAAGCATAGCATTTACAGATTTAACAGTTCTCCTTGGATGGACTTTAAATGAAAGGGCCATCTATATTCTGTCTGTTTCTATTAATGCTCATATTCATGTCCTCATTTCGATAGTTTTTCTCTAACTCTGTCTTAATTGTTGTATTTGAGTGACCTTAATGCCGCATGGTATTGTATGAGTTGACCAATCACGCCAGTAAAATGTGAATAGAACAACCTATAGTACAATAGAGGGAGAGGAATGTTCCTGGTCGCCTCAGTAATGAAAATCTGAAGATAGGTTGCTATTCACTAACTGCTGATGTAGCCCAGGATCCATAGTCTAATTTGGCTTTATGCTCAATGGTTTCTGGAAATTCAGTTCCCTCTCCAGCCCTTTCTCCCCTCAGCCCACCTTTACATGCTACTTGCCAATCAATGACTTGCTGGTCGTGCTCTCTGCTTCAACAGGGGCTTGGTCAGAGGTAGTAGCACAGATGGGTTGGGAATTGAAGGGACTGAGGTTTTAGGCTAAACCCCTCCCACCCCAATTCTGTGCTGCCTTCAAAGGGGTAGTTGTGGAGGGAGCGGCTTGGAAGGGAATCACTGTCCCGTCTCCTTATAGCTCCCTTTCCGTTCTCACTGGAAATGCCACGTGGCTGAAGCTGTGGCTGGTCTCCATGGAAACTAAAACAGACAGGAAGCTGGAATAGGGACAGAGGCCCAGTCAGGAAGGAATTTGAGGTCAACAGAGACCAGCAACCGGGAACTTGGCTTGGTTATACTGAAGCAGCTCCCTGCTATAGGCCTAAGGCCTGGACTCCATCTTGTTTGGACAAGTTGCCATTTGCTAAAGGTAAGCACACCACATCCATCATGTATTCATGCATCCTTCTGATCTCTCAGAGCCAGCGGACCCTCTAGGCACCACCCGGCCATGGCTTCTGATAGAGAGATAAGGTAAGGACGAGGTATTCGCCTAGCCCCACTGGAATGAGTGAAACAAGGTAGAGCACAGCCACAAGAGATCCCATTAGAATCAGCTTGGAAGAACATTCCTTTATAATGGGATAAGATCACTGTTAACTAGCCTAACGCTCCCTTCTGCCCAGAGTGTAGGATGCTCGCTGTGATAGCACTACTAGGAAGATGGGGCACCTCGTTGGTTGTCGTTTGTATGTGAGTACACCCCACTTCAACCTAGGTGAAGCTGGTAGTTCTAGGCTGCGTTTGTGCGGAACGTACTTTTGACCCAGGTGAGCTGAGTAATAATAATAATTGTGGTATTTGTTAAGTGCTTACTATGTGCCAGGCACTGAACTAAACATAAATTAAATTACAGGTACATTTATATATATATATATATATATATATATATATATATATATATATACACATACATACATGCTGTGGGGCTTGGAGTGGGGGGAAGAGCAAAGGGAGCAAGTTAGGGAGATGCAGAGGGGAGTGGGAGATGAGGAAAAAAGGGGCTTAGTCCAGGAAGGTCTCTTGGAGGAGATGTACCCTCAATAAGGCTTTGAAGGTGGGGAGAGTAATTGTCAGCTTTGGGAGGGCGTTGCAGACTAGAGGGAGAACGTGGGCAAGGGGTTGACAGCAGGACAGGTGAGATCAAGGCAAAGTGAGAAAGTTAACAGCAGAGGAGCGAAGTGTGTGGGCTGGGTTGTAGAAAGAGAAAAGCTAAGTGAGGTAGGAGAGGGCATGATGAAGAGCTTTAAAGCCAGTAGTGAGGAGTTTTCGTTTGAAACGGATGTGGCTAGGCAACCACTGGAGATTTTTGAGGATGCGGTACCAGGTGCCTTCATGTCTGGTATTTTTATACCTCCACAGTTCCTACCACTGTGGCCCGTGACTTGCAAGTGGTGTCCATCTTTGGGCGACCTGACGGGGGACCATAAAAGTTCTAGAGCAAACAGGGCAGTCAGAAATGCCCAGGTGTGAGTGACCTTGGACGTATTTCCACAAAATGGTGCCTATTTTATATAATCATTCACTCAGTCATATTTATTGAGCATTTACAGTGTACAGAGCACTGTGCTAAGCACTTGGAAGAGTACAATATAACAATGAACAAACACATTCCCTGCCCACAACATGCTTACAGTCCAGAGGGAGAGACAGACATTAATATACACAAATAAACTATGAATATAATAATAATGATGGCATTTGTTAAGCACTTACTACGTGCCAAGCACTATTTTAAGATAATAATGTTGGTATTTGTTAAGTGCTTACTATGTGCAGAGCACTGTTCTAAGCGCTGGGGTGGATTCAGGATAATCAGGTTGTTCCATGTGAGGCTCACAGTCTTAATCCCCATTTTACAGATGAGGTAACTGAGGCACAGAGAAGTTAAGTGACTTGCCCACAGTCACACAGCTGCCAAGTGGCAAAGCCGGGATTCAAAACCACGACCTCTGACTCCCAAGCCTGTGCTCTTTCCACTGAGCCATGCTGCTTCTCAGTTCTCTGCTTCTCTGCTTCTAAGACATGTAAATAAGTGCTGTGAAGCTCGAAGGGGGAATGAATAAAGGGAGCAAATCAGGGCGATGCAGAGGAGAGTGGGAGTAGAGGAAAGGAGGGCTTAGTCTGGGAAGGCCTCTTGGAGGAGATGTGCCTTCAGGAAAACTATGAAGTGAGGGAGAGTCATTGTCTGTCGGATTTGAGGAGGGAGGGAGTACCAGACCAGAGGGAGGACATTTGGCAAGAGGTTAGTGGCAAGATAGATGAGATAGAGGTACAGTGAGAGGATTAATATTATTATTGTATTATGCACTGTGTGTCCAGACTATCAGATGTGATGTCATGTGTCTGCTTGGTACCTGCAAGGATGGTCAGTGACCATCCTAATGACTCCCCAATGGGCTTCATTCCTTCAGACACTGCAAGCTTATGGAGAGCAAGGGATTGTGTCTACTTAGCTTGTTGTGGGCAGGGAATGTGTCTGTTGTTGTATTGTACTCTCCCAAGTGCTTAATACAATTCTTTGCACACAGTAAGCACTCGGTAAATAAGAATGAATGAATGAAAAGTGCTTAGTACACAAAATGAGCTCCCCAAAAATCCCATTGAAGATGATGAACAGTGGCCTTTCTGTTTCCTTTTGTTCTTTCAAGTCATAACTAATTTTCTTTTCTTTCTGTTTAGTAGTTTCACTTTGGATTTTCTGATTTTTCCTGCCTAATGAATAATGAGATCAGCTTATATTTGAATGATTCCCAAGTTAAAATCAATTCTACGGTTTTTGTTCACGTGGGTTTTTAGAGCAATTATTTATGCATTGTACCCTTGCTGACATTTGCAACACAACTCAATTTAGAATCATCTGCAATTTCATAATGTGCTGTTTACTACCTTTTCCAGATCATTAATGAAGATGTTAAATAAGCTCAAAACCACCACCAACTGTAGAGTTAGTGCACGAAACACCTGCTACAGTTGGGTTCATTTTTATTTAATATTGCTGCATCCCCTGTTCTATCAGGTTTCAGTCTAGGCAAATGTGTTTGTAATCTCATTTAAACTAATTTTCCAGTTATGAGTTTCTTGTCAGAATTCCCAAGATATTGGACTTACTATTCATTTGACAATTTTGCTATCCTGTCAAAATTATTATTTAGTTTTTGAGGAATGGTTTATTCCTTCCAAAACACACCAAGTATCATAGGATTTGCAAAACACAAAATAGAAATTCAGCTCTCACTAAGATAATTAAATGTTTATATCTAAAACTACCTTCACTACTGTGGTCAATGAGTCAGGGATCCCATGAGATCTCGGCAAATAGCTACCACAAATTTTAAACCTGTCTTCCCTCTGAGCCTGTTCTTTAAATACCTCCAGAAGGTTGTGCACTCGAGAGGTTTTTAAAGTGGGGGGCCAACATGTGTCGGTACATAAAATCAGTTTTTTTCATAACCGAATATATAAACTCCCGACAAGATTTTTACATGACCCTTAGTTCAACTTGAAGGTCACCTTGAAGGTCAACTTTTTGATGCAAAATAATAATAAAAATAAATGGTATTTTTTTAAGCATTTGCTATGTACCAGGTTCTGTACTAAGCACTGGGGGTAAATACAAGTTAATCAGGTTGCACACAATCCCTGTCCTACGTAAGGCTCACAATCTTAATCTCCATTTTACAGATGAGGTAACTGAGGCACAGAGAAGTGAAGTGACGTGACCCAGGTCACACAGCAGATAGGTGGCAGAACTGGGATTAGAACCCAGGTCCTCTGACTCCCAGGCCCGCAGCCTTTCCACTAGGCAAGACTGCTTCTCTTTAACAAACACTTCCTTATTTTCCAGAGACAGATTTTTCATGTCCCATTTGAGGAGACCTGCACTGTGGGATTTTCTGGATTTTTGGTCCAACCCATTCCAAGCCCAGAGTTTTGGAAACCTTGAGGGTTCCACCAAGACTTAGTCTGAGTGACTTCCTAAGAAGAGCAGATCTCTCCGAGTAACTATAAATTCATTGTGGGCAGGGAATGTGTTTTCTAATTTTCTTATATTGTTATATTGTACTCTCCCAAGCACTCAGTACAGTGCTCTTCATATGGTAAGTGCTCAATAAATATAATTGATTGAATGAATGGCCACTGTGAGGGATGGTGGCCTTTTGTCGGATTTTCTACTAGACTCTTTATATTTCAGCTGGCCTGCTTAATTGATTGGTACAGTGAAAAATAGTCTAGGACTTGAAGACAGGAGACCTGGGTTTTAATCCCAGGATCAGCCACTTGCCTGTTGTGTGACCATGAGCAAGTTATCTAACTTCTTTTTGCCTCAACATCCTCTGGAAGAGGGAAATAAAATGCCTATTCCCCCTCTTACATTCTGAGCCTCATGTGGGACAGAGACTGTGTGGGATATGATTATCTTTGTCTCTATTCCAGGATTTAGCACAGAATTCAATAGGCACCATCACTGTTAGTTTTAAATGATTAATCTCTCTCTGCATGGGCTCCCATCACCTAGTCCCATGACTCAGATGTGGAGCTCATTTTGGAAGAAGATGGAGGGATCAGGGTCCTCCAGTGACATGCTCTAGTTTCTGTGAATTTCCATAAAAAGTTTCATCTAGCATACTATATATGGGAGTATTACACAAAATGTAATGTACTTGTCTTACTCCTGAGTCTCAGAACTTTCAATCAATGGTATTTGCTGAGTGCTTACTATATGGAGAGCACTGAACTAAGCACTTGGGAGAGCACAAAACAACAAAGTTGGTGCACACGTTCCCTGCCCACAAGGACCTTACAGTCAAGAAGAGGAGACAGATTTGTTAAAAAGCTCCCTGGGTCACTTGCCATATGTATGTGACCGTAATTCCCAGGATGCATTGCCTCCTTCACACCACTGAAAGTACTACAAGAGTTTCCCTAATGGCTAGATTATTGATATTAATGATAATAATGACATTTGTTAAGTGCTTACTATAATGCCAAGTACTGTTCAACAAGATCATGTTGGGAAGATTCCTAGCTCCTTTATGATGATCACAATCTAAGGGAGAATAAGTTATTTAATCTGCATTTTACAGATGAGGAAAATGAGTCCAGAGAAATAAAGTGACAGTGCCAAGATCACACAGCAGGCATGTGTCAGAGCTGGGATTTAAACCCAGGTTCTTTGGCTCCAAAAACAGTGCTTTTCCCACTAGACCACACTATCTGCTGCCATTTTGAATTAGAAAAAGCAAATCAAATTCAATCAAGATAAAATTCTATAATTCATTTTGGGGATTATGGAGGCTGCACTGATACATTACAAAACCATCTGGGCTTAGTTTGGGACTGTCTTATCCAGCTCTGCAGGGGTTCCAGCTCACTGTGTGCAGGGAATGTGTCTACCAACTCTGCTGTACTGTACTCTCCCAAGTGCTTAGTACAGTGATCTCCATAGTAAAGGATCAATAAATGCTATTGATGACGATGGATTGGTGCATTTTCCACTATAACATTTTAATCGTGTTAAACGTGAAATCCTTCACGATGATCTGATGACTGAATAGCTTATATAGGCTCCTGATCAATCGTCTTCATGGCTTAAAGTATGATGCTGCCCAATCATGTGACTGGTGATGGCGCCAGGGAAGTGGGAAGCGGTACTTTCTGTGACTCTACATGGCCTCTCCCAGCAGTGAATTGAAGGAGGACTGGGTGAAGGAAGGGCAGCTGGGAAGAGAATTTATTTAATAACATCAAAGTTATGCTGTAAATTGTGCTCAAACAGCAGATAAGTGACAAGTGGCCCCGGCAAGCAGCTTTGCCTAGTGGATAGGGCATGAGTTTGAGAGTCAGAAGTTGGCCTGAGTTCTAATCCCGGCTCCTCCAGTGGTCTGTGGTATGACCTTGGGCAAGTCACTTCACTTCTCTGTGCCTCAGTTACCTCATCTGTAAAATGGGGATTCAGACTGTGAGCCTCTTGTGGGACAGGGACTGTATCCCACCTGATTGTCTTGTATCTATCCCAACACTTAGCATTGTTCTAAGAACAGTGCATAGCACTTAATAAATACCATAAAGAAAAGTGGTGGAGCTGGGCATTATTAGGGTTCAAAGTCCTGGTGAAAGGAGTGGGTTTAGCTCAGATGTTGTTTTTGGTGGGAGACTCCACCTTTTCCTTTGATCAATGAACTTATTAGCATTTCCTGCAGAGGAATGAAAGGAACACGGATATCTCAAGCCTGTTAATTTGCCTCTGCATAAGCAGCTGCAGCCCTGTTATTAATTGAACCAGTTTGAGGTTCGGTGCTATCTAGTGTCCTCAGCGTGGCGCAGTGGAAAGAGCACGGGCTTTGGAGTCAGGGCTCATGAGTTTGAATCCCAGCTCTGCCACTTGTCAGCTGTGTGACTGTGGGCAAGTCACTTAACTTCTCTGTGCCTCAGTTCCCTCATCTGTAAAATGGGGATTAAGACTGTGAGCCCCACATGGGACAACCTGATTCCCCTGTGTCTACCCCAGCGCTTAGAACAGTGCTCTGCATGTAGTAAGCGCTTAACAAATACCAACATTATTATTATTATTATTCCTCGTGTTAGTGAGCAAGTGAGTTTGCCTTCATCACTCTTCTTGCACTGTTATTTTTATTTGTACTTTTAAGATGTTTTATAACTTCACAACAATGCCTGATAGGATTTTTGATAGAGCTGAGAGAAAAAGTAAAATGAGAACATTGCTATGGGAGTTATTAATTCAATAGTATTTATTGACCGCTTACTATGTGCAGAGCACTGTACTAAGTGCTTGGAATGAACATGTCAGCAACAGATAGAGACAGTCCCTGCCATTTGACGGGCTTACAGTCTAATCGACGGGCTTACAGTCTAATCGAATGAACACTGAATTAAAAGTGTTCATCAAAATAATACTAAGAAGAAATTGCTTGATATGGTTGGGACATTTTTGAAAAAGAGCTACGTATTGATAATTTGAGTCAAGTTTTCCCCCCAACATTTTTGGCTTGTCAGAAGAGAAGCACCTGGGAGTAGTGGCCTGAACACAGGCCTGGGAAGCAGAAGATTGGAGTTTAAATCCCAGCTCCACCACTGGTCAACTGTGTGACCTTGAATAAATCACTTAACTTCTCTTTGCCTCAATTTTCTCATTTGTAAAATGGGGATGAAATATCTGTTCTCCCTTCTATTTAGGCTGTGAAACAGAAGCTGTTTCTGATTAATTTGATTAATTTGTACTCCCTACAGTGCTTAGCCCAGAGTAAGCACTTCACAAATACCACAGTTACCCTTCTTACTTTCTGATCCCATATTTGCTGTGACATTTCAGAGCTCTTACCTGGCAGGTTAAAATTGAGAATATGGGCAGTGTAATTATGTCTCCATGTGGTTTTTTCCCCACCAATCCTATTATGTATTAGGTTACTATTATTGGCATTTGGAACCCAGGAACAGCAGGAACTCAGAACATAGGAGAATCTTAGCAATAACTGAGTTTCCTGGATTTTGACAGTTTGTCAGAGAAGCATAATGTTTTAAGAGATTTCTTTTTTAGTGAATTTAATTCTAGGGTTGTTCACACAAACAGAGGCATAAACTGGAAGACTGGTGTAGAGAGGAATAGGGGCAGCCTTGTTTCCCAAATCTATGAGAGGGGGATGGGTCAGAAAAGACTAATTTAGCAAGCTCCATGTTCCAGAGATATGCATGGGGAACAGGTGAAAATAAAAGTGGTGATAATTGAAGGCTAATTATTCTCCACCTAGCAATTGGCCACCAGGTGTTCAGACCCACATTAAAGGAGAGGCTGGCAAGCCTCTTGAGCCATTTGTGTTGTAAGAAGGGGGGAGAGTTGGAACAATGTCAGGACTGGGAAGTGTGTAAAAATGATCTTTATTGATTTTATGGTGAGAATTTTCCTCTATTCCAGAAGTTTGAGTTATGAAGAGTGGAGGAGGGAAGTGAAGTGGTGGGTGGTTTTTGGAAGAAATCTTGTTTTCCTTTTCTTTTGAGTGTTTTCTAAGACCTTAAACAGAATGGAAACTAGTTTCTTTTCATGTAAGGATGAAAACATGTATTTGGAGAGAACTGCCTCAGCTTGGCTCCCCCTAGTCCTTTAACTTTTTCTGTGGTCACTTCAAAAAAAACCACAATAGAATAGTATCTTTGTCCAAGTTATCAAGTTGATGTGACCTACTTTTCTTATTGGAGAGAGGGTTTTTTTGTTGTTGTTGTTGCTATTGAAACTTTATCAGAATGATGACATTGAGTTGGTTTAATTCTACCTAAAGTAACATTATCAAGCTTCCCTAGCCTCTCGTCTTTCACTTAAGGCAGTGGTGGAGAGGTTATAGTGAAGTGGGAGCTTGTGTTTGTTGGATCTGTTTTCTACATATATGTGTGTGTGCATATCTATTTACTAAATGCATTACCATTAATACCTGAAGTCCTTACAATAGGGAAAACCTATATTCTGTACTGGATAAGTGCAGGAACCCAATTAACAAAAGGTCTTTGTGCCACAGGAGGCTTAGTAAGGGATGAAACAGAACAATAAGTTTGCAATACAAGCAAAAAGTAGAAAGTCAATAACAAAGACTTGATTGTTGGAGACAGGACTGGCTTCAGGTATCAGGTGAGGTTAGCATCTGCTACAGAGTGCTACTGCAGAAAACATAAATGCATATAGCCTGAATACAAAGCAGAGTCTAGTTTTTGAAGTCTGGAACAAAAGGGCTCTAAATCTATGATGGTAACTTTGGTATTAAGAGTGTATGGCTCAGTGGAAAGGCCTTGGGAGTCAGAGGTAATGGGTTCTAATCGCAGCTCTGCTGCTTGTCAGCGGTGTGACACTGGGCAAGTCATTTCACTTCTCTGTGCTTGTTACCTCATCTGTAAAATGGGGCTGAAGACTGTGAGCTCAACTTGGGATGACCTGATTATCTTGTTATCTACCCTAGTGCTTAGAACAGTGCTTGGCACATAGTAAGCACCTAACGAATACCAACGTTATTACAATGGCCGCATGTGGGGCTCATGATCCTAGTGGGTATGAGTACAGATGTTTCCCATTTTACAGATAAAACTTCTCTGTGTTAGTTCTGTAAGTGACTTGTCCTATGTATTCAGCAGACAAGGGTGCAGGCAGAATAATGCTAACAGTAAAATAGAGTAATCAACTGATTAAGTGCTTAGGTGTATTAAGCATGTGGGTGAGTACAATAGAGTTGGTAGACATGTTATCTATCCACAGAGAACTTAGTTTATCCTTCTCCTATCTTTCCCATCACTGTAGACATTG
Organism: Ornithorhynchus anatinus; assembly: GCF_004115215.2. Classification (NCBI taxonomy): domain Eukaryota; kingdom Metazoa; phylum Chordata; class Mammalia; order Monotremata; family Ornithorhynchidae; genus Ornithorhynchus; species Ornithorhynchus anatinus. Next base: position 116,506,026 of record NC_041731.1, on the reverse strand, counting down.
TAGACAGAGAAGCAGCATGGTTTAGTGGCAAGACCCCCGCCTTGGGAGTCAAAGGCTGTGGGATTTAATCCTGGCTCTGCTACTTGTTTGTGTGCGACTTTGGGCAAGCCACTACACTTCTCTGTGCTTGGTACATCATCTGTAAAATGGGGATTAACACTGTGAGCCCCACATTGGACAACCTGATTACCTTGTATCTATCCTAGTGCTTGGCACATAGTAAGTGCTTAACAAATACCATAATTGTTATTAGACACCACCACTACTATCCCTGTCTCACAAGCCTGTAACATGGGTGTTGTCCTTGACTCATCTCTTATTCCACCCATATATTCAGTGTCACCAAATCTTGTCAGTTCTAACTTCACAACACTGCTAAAATTCACCCTTTTCTGTCCATCCAAACTGTTATCATGCTGATCTAAGCATTTATCCTATTCCTCCTTAACTACTGCATCTGCCTCCTTGCTGACCTCCCTGCCTCTTCTGTTCCTCCTCACCCCCTCCTCTAGTCCATACTTCACTTTGCTGCCTGGAGCATTTTTCAACAAAAATATCTAGTCCATGTTTCCCCACTGCTCAAGAACCTCTAATGGTGGCCCATCCACCTCATCAAACAAATTCCTAACCATTGGCTTTAAAGCACTCAATCAGCTTGTCCCATCCTACCTCATCTCACTGATCTACTACAGCCCAGCCCACACACTCTGCTCCTCTAATGACACTTACTCACTGTACCCCCATCCTCTTTCCCACAATCTCCCCCTAATCTGAAGCTCCCTTTCCCTCCATATGCACTAGCTCTCCGCACTGATTGATAGAGGGCAGGAATATATATACCACTAGAAGTCTCTGAGACTTGACCAGAAGTGCTGTTTAGCCTGAGATGTGGTAGCTCTGCACCATCTTATCTACAAATATTAAAGCACAAGGTCCAATGGACACAGCTGAAATCAAGGAATGATCTGACCAGCCACTGAACTTTTCCCCAGTGATGGAAGAGAGCTACAGGGAGTTGTAACCATGGGCCAATTCTTCTATGAGGGCTGAAAGCTCTTCTGGGAGTCAGAAGACCTGGATTCTAATCTCAGCACTGTCACTTGCTGCATGATGTTGGTCGAGTTAATTAACTCCTCTGGGCCTCTCTTTTTTTTAAAAAAAATCTGTAAAATGGGAGAAAAACTTGCTCTCCCTCATGCTTAGACTTTGAGCCCTGTATAAGCTAGGGGCTGCCTGAACTGGTTACCTTTTATTTACCCTAGTGTTTATCACAGTGCTTGGTATATAGTAAGTACTTAATAAATTTTATAACAATATATCCCGACCCCCAAGTTATGTCCTGACTACTGTGCTCTCTTGGTCCAGGGGGCTACATTCCACATGCAAGCAGCACGATATGGTGCTGTCATGTGGAACAGGAAGTGTCAGTAAACCCTGACCTAGCTTGGGTTGTTGGGTGTCTGACATTGGCCCTGCTAGGTGAGCCCTCCCTACTCTGGGCTCCCAGGCATTATTTACAAGATACTACTCCTTTCCCATATCCTAAAGTCTGGGAGGGAGTTTTAACTCTTGCAAGGTACAGTAGGTGTTGGAAATGGGGGTGGGACATCTCTGCCATGGGGAGAGTTCCCCTCCCCCGGTTCCCCAAAACTCCTACTGACAAACATGGACTCAGCTTCAGGTAGAACGCTTCCTTAAAATCACTCTTAAGACTCAAGCTGTCACCATCATTAGCTTGAGTCACGCAGCTGTGTGGGAGCTCTGACTGACTCTTCAGCCTCTTAAATGTCCCATCGAGTGCTCTATTCACCTAACTGCCCTACTTCTCAGAACTGACTGAAAAGAAAGCTTCACTAATGGAGAAAAAAAACCTCTTTCAAATCCTAATAATTTGCTGAAACTCTTCATAAAGATGAATTAAGTACTTTTGGAAATTTGCATATAGCTGTCTCTTATCTGAAGTCGAAGCTACTTGAATGTTTAGCACTCATGTTTAAATGAGACTTCTGAAAATCCAAATCTAAACAGGGACCTTGTGATCTAGATATGAAATATTTCAATCACATCAAAAACATCATGTAGGTCTAGATGGAAGTGGCCCGAATCATTTTATTTAAATCTTGTCATGCAATCAGGGCCTGAAATGAGATATAAAGACGAAGGAGGGCATCACCAAACATCAGTCCCTTTCGTCTGCTGTCTGAGCAGTTCCCAGATTCAGCGCAATGAGTTAGGTGAGGCACTTGTAGTGGAAAGTCAGAAGGAAGAAAATGATAACCCAGATTTTAAATGTGAATTTGCCGGCAAGCAAAATAATCTGAGTAGTGTAATTAAAAGAATAAATGACTCTGCATGGCAGCTAAATGTGCTCCTTAGGTTCCTTTCTCAGCAGTACCATTCTAGCACTTCCATAACATCCATGATAGTGATGTATCTTTAAATTCTGATGCTTCTGCTGATCTGTAATTTAGGGTCTGCTTCCCCCTACTAGATTGCAAACTCCTTGAGGACAGGGTTTCTGTCTACTAACTCTGAAGCATCAATCAATCGTATTGTGCATTATTATAGGGTATTTTGTATTAGTGTGCAGAGAACTGTACTAGGCACTTGGGAGAGTACTTTATAACAGTGTTAGTAGACTTGTTCCTTGCTCACAATGAGTTTACAGTCTAGAAGGGAAGACAGCCAATAGCATAAATAAGTTGTGGCAATGTATGCAAGCTCATAGCTTGAGGAGGGGTGAATAAAGGTGCAAATCCAGATGCAAGAGTTGACACGGGGGAGGGTGAAAGAGGAAATGAGGGCTTAGTTGGGGAAGACCTTTTGGAGGTGTGTTTTTTTAATAAGGCTTTGAAAGTGGGGAGTTAAAGCAGGAGACGATGAACTAGGGGTAATGGTATTTAGGTGCTTACAGTGAGCCAGGTACTGTGTTAAACACTGGGGAAGATACAAGCAAATCAGATTGAACATGGTCCATGTCCCACGTGGGGCTCAGTCTGAATTTTCATTTTACAGATGAGGTAAGTTGAGGCACAGAGAAGTTTGATGACTTGTCCAAGATCATAAAGCTGACAAATGGCAGAGTCAAAATTAGAACCCAGGTCCTCTGACTCTCAGGGCTGTGCTCTTTCCACTAGACTCTACCTGGATTTTTGCCAGCAGCACTCTGCGGCTAGTGCACGGGAGCCAAGAAAGAGGCCCGGGGAGGGGATCCAAGGCTGTGGGCTAATGGTATGAAATCAGAGAAGGAGTGGGGGAGCTAGTGAGTTGAGGTCAATAGAGGGAGTGGTATGGAGGGTGTCAATTTCATTGTCAAGGAAAGGTAGTTTGAGTATGTAGACTAAACAAGGCATGATGACTTGAGGCAATTGGATGGGTCAAAAGATCGAAAGACTGTGGGGGAATGGGACAGGTTTATGAGAAAGGGGTGTGTGGGAGAGAATGTGATGAGGAGGTTGTTCAGAGAGAGGGATTTCAGAGTTGGTGAGGGTAGAGATTTACAGTGATTAGAGATGATGAGATCAAGTCTGTGTCCTAATTTGTGAATGGGCGAGGTGGGATGGAGAAAGGAGGTCAGGGGAATGAATGATAGAAAGCATTGAGTGATAGAAAGTACTTTCCAAAGCCCCAAGTGTAGCATTTTGTGCAAAGTAAATGCTCAGTATGACTGAAGATTGTGTAAAACACTTCTTAAAAAGAGCTTTGTCAGGATCAAGAGAAGGGCTGCAAGCACAGGCCTTCAGTAAGCTGTGCATTAATTAACTGAGGATAGCCATGAAAGTAAAGCATTGGGTATCCTCTGCTAGTTCAGTTCAGTTTGGGTTTTGCAGAACACTTAGCAAGGAAACTTGGCTCAGGGATTGCTACTGAACATATTGGAATAGGAACATTTGCATCCTTAGCAAAAATTCCAAAGCTCCTCTAGAAGAGGAATCACCGAAGGTCCGTTATGGCACATCACCTCCAAAAGACCTTCCCAGACTAAACCTTCCTTTCCTCATCTCTCACTCCCTTCTGTTGACCCAGAATTGCTCCCTTTATTTATGCCCCCCCGCCCCCATCCCAGCCCCATAGATCCCCTCCTCTAGACTGCAAGCCTGTTGTGGGCAGGGATTGTCTCTATTACTGTATTGTACTTTCCAAGCACTCAGTACACTGCTCTGTAGATGGTAAGTGTGCAATAAATACAATGGAATGAATGAATTGCTCCCTTTATTCATGCCCCCCCATCCCAGCCCTACAGCACTTATGTCCATATCTGTAACTTATTTATATTAATGTCTGCCTCCCCCTCTAGACTGTAAGCTTGTTGTGGGCAGGGAATGTCTGTTGTACTGTACTCTCCCAAGTGCTTAGTACAGTGTTGTGCACATGGTAAGTGCTCAGTAAATATGATTGAGTGAATGAAAATAACTCCTAATCCCAGTAATTCAAAGATCTGGGTGAATAGACTAGTCACCTCCATGCTATGGCAAGGAGTGAGTTGAGGCAGAAGAGCCTGAAGATCAGCATATCTAGGGCTGGGTCAACAGTCCTGCTTCCCCCATTGGGGACTTCTAAGGAGCCCAGTCAGTCAATCATATTTGAGTGCTTACTGTGTGCAGAACACTGTACTAGGTGTTTGGGAGAGTACAGTATAACAGACATTCTCTGGCCACAGTGAACTTAAGTCTAGACAGGTAGACAATATAAATAAATTAAAATATGTGCATAGGTTCTATGGGGCTGGGAGTGGGGGAGAAATAAAGGGAGCAAATTGGGGTGACCCAGAAGGGAGTGATAGAAGTGGAAATGAGGGCTTACACAGTAAAGGACTCTTGGAGATGTGCTTCAAAGCTGGTGGAATATCCCTGCTCTTCAGACAAGGTAAGTGACATTAATGGCTGCATTGTATAAAAAAATTTGAGATGGTTCTCTTCTTGTCTTAATAGTTTTTGGAGGAAGCAGGGAATCGAAGCCAATTCAACCTAGTTGGCAAGTTTATGTTTTAGCTAAAAAAGAAGCATGGCCTATTAGAGCATGGGTGGACCTGGGAGTCAGAAGATCTGGGTTCTAGTCCTAAGATCCTAGTACAGTGCTCTGCATACAGTATGCACTCAATAAATACAACTGATGGATTGGTTCTGCCACTTGCCTGCTGGGTGAACTTGGGTAAATCACTTAACTCTTCTATGACTATTTCTTCATCTGTAAAATGGAAAAATTAAAGTCATGTTCTCCCACCTAGACTGTGACCTTTTTCAAGGTCCAAAAGTATATTCACCCTGTTTTATATCTCTATTAGCAAATGTAACTGTGACTCCTCTTTTTATCAAGACTGTGTTTGAGCACTATTAGGCGTGTGAGTAGCTGAGACAGTGAGAATTTTTCATTTGAAATATACCTCCCCCTTCTCTTGATTTTACATAAATGCAGGTAACAAACTCCTCTTTAGTAGCCCCTCACAAGCTCAAAGGGAATGATCAGTTAATCTCCACACCATAACATATTTTGTTCATAGAGATATAGTAATCACAGTCTATGGAAACATGACCTCTGGTTGGCAAAAGCCAGGTTCAGAGCTGTCTGGCTTCAGAAGAAACAAGACAGGCCCTAGTAACCATGGAGATGAAGCAAACCTCCTTCTCTTCGTGCCTGAGAGAACTCTCTGCCCCGCTCCCAGATGTGAAAGGAACATCAAGATCCCTGTTAAATATCAGCAGAGACACACACAAATAGACTTTTCTTTTTTAAGAACAAACATCTGACAAGAGTGGGGAGGTGTGGCTGACAGGGAGGTTATTGTTTAGCAGGACAGGAAGAGGATTAACTGTCCTTCTGCGAAAAGCAATTGGTAACAGAGTTCAGGGGCAATCACACTGAAGGGCACAACTAGTGGGTGATCTGTCTAGCGCTTTTCCTCAAGAGGTTTGGAGTGTATAGAAGTGGTTCTATGAAAGAGCTAAAAGCCTTTCAGAGATCACTGAAGCCTCAGGTAACATATACCGGCCAAGGAAGGGAGATCAACCTTAAAGGCTTATGTTGCCTTCCACTGGATTGCTGAGATCTTTGGGTTCTTGCTGCTATTTTGTAGTTCATTCTGGTTTCAACTGAGGATTACTTTTGAGTTCAGGAGGCTTCCTCCCAGGGTTCACATTTTTAGTTATGTGCACAGTTTAGTTGTTCCAGGTTGGCTTCACCAGGTAACTCTCTTACTTGGTCCGCACAGTTGTATTGAAGTAGGAGAAGCAGCATGGCTCAGTGGAATGAGCCGGGGCCTGGGAGCCAGAGGACTTGGGCTATAAACCTGGCTCTGCTAATTAATTGCTTGCTGTGTGACCTTGGGCTAGTCACTTCTCTGTACCTCAGTTTCCCCAACAGTAAAATGGGATCAAATCCTACTCCTTCCTACTTAGACTGTGATCTCTGTGATCCATGTGGGACAGGGACTGAATCCAACCTGACATACTTCTGATAATGATGGTATTTGTTAAGCGCTTACTACTAAGCACTGTTCTAAGCACTGGGGTAGGTGCACGGTAATCAGGTTGTCCCATGTGGGGCCCCCAGTCTTAATCCCCACTTTACAGATAAGGTAACTGAGACCCAGAGAAGTTAAATGACTTGCCCCAAGTCACACAACTGATAAGTGGCAGAGCTGGGATTAGAGCCCAGACCTCTGACTGCCAAACCCACGCTCTTTTCACTAAGCCATGCTGCTTCTCATCGGTATGTGCCCCAGTGCTTAGAACAGTGCTAGACATGTAGTAAGCACTTAAAAAAAAAAAAGTGGTAGTGGTCCCCTGGCTCATTAATGTAGTGGATTACCCAGTAGAAAAGAGGAAGATTGTAGTCAGTGGCATTTTAGTTTTTACTGTTTGCAGAACACTTGAGAAAGTAGAGTGTTACAGAGTTGGTAGATGTGATCTCTGCCCATGAGGAGCTTACAGTCTGCAGAGGGAGACAGGCATTATGGATTATGGATAAGATCAATTGTTAAGTATAAAGTGGGAAGATATACTTTGCAGTAAAAAGCTGTAAAGGAACTTGATGCAAGGAAATAAACCCTATTTAATGCCAAATCCCAGTGGATCACCCTGTCAGTGGTAGGACCTGTGTAGGGTTAGTGCGTCTTGCTGAGCACCTTTTTCAGTAGAGTGACAGTTTGGCTACACTTGGCTCATGCAGAATTGGAGCCAATGTCAGCGGTCAGAGAGCCACACAGGGTTAATAAGCACCGCGCTGGGATGTTTAACATCCCCTACAGACCTTAGCTCTAGGAGAAGCCTCCTCTGCCAATTCCATCCCCTGCTTCCTTCTGTCCACAGGCAGTGAAAATGAGATCAGCTTGGGAGGCCCCTGAGGCTGACTCTAGAAGAGAATCTGGGTGTTTTAAGTAAAGAGGTGCAAAAGAGAAATATTTTCACAAGTCAGTGTTCAGGTCTGCATGGGTAAACAGTGCAGACTGAAAACATGTTCTAGATTCTATGTTTTTTCCTGAAAGGGTCTAGCCATGTTCTACAGATGTCTTTTTGTAATAACTTAATACTGCAGCTATGGGCTGCAGTTTGGCCTTGATTAATCAATCATTGGTATTTGAGTGCTTAATGAATTCAGTGCACTGCACTAAGCAATTGAGAGTACACTATATTGGAGTTGGAAGAAATGTTCCCTGCCCACCAGGAGCTTACAGCCCAGAGGGGGAGATGGACCTTGAAATAAATTACGGTTATGTACATAAGTGCTGTGAGGCTCAGGCTGAAGTGAATAAAGGGTGCAAATCCAATTGCAAGGGCAATTCAGAAGGGAGAGGGAATAGGGGAAATGAGGGATTAGTCAGGGAGGGCCTCTTGGAAGAGATGCGACTTTAATAAGGTGTAAAGGTGGTAGAATGTTGGTCTGTCGGATCTGAAAGGGGAGGGAGTTCCAGGCCAGAGGCAGGATGTGGGTGAGAGGTCGGCAGTGAGATAGATGACATCAGTGAGCAGGTTGGTGTTAGAGGAGCCAAATGAGTGTCCTGGGTTGTAGTAGAAAATGAGTGAGGTAAGGTAGGAAGGAACAAGGTGATTGACTGACTGCTTTAAAGCCAATGATAAGGAGTTTCTGTTTGGAAGTGGGTGGACAACCACTGGAAGCTCTTGAGGAGAGGGGAAACAAGGACTTGAATTTATTTTTTTTTTAAGAAAAATGATCCAGGCAACGAAATGAAATACGGACTGAAGTTGGGAGAGACAGGATGCAGTGCAGAAGTTGATGCAATAGTTATGGTGCGATAGGATAAGTACTTGGATGTTCCAGCAGTTTGGATGGAGGTGAAAAGGTGGATTTTAGCCATGTTGGGAAGGCAGAACCAACAGGATTTGGTGACATTGAATACGTGGTTTGAAAGAGAGAAATGAGTCGAGGCAATGCCAAGTTTACATGTTTGTGAGACAGGGTGGACGGTGGTGTGGTCTACAGTGATGGGAAACTCATAGGCAGGATGGGGTGGAAGTTGAGGAATTCTATTGCACATGTTAAGTTTGAATTGTCAGTGGGCAGGAGGATGTCAATAGATGTCCTGGGGGCTGGAGGAATACAAGACTGCAGAGAAGAAGGATCTTTGCTGGAGATGTACCATGGGAGCAAATGAGTTCTCCAAAGGAGTGGATGTAAAAGGGGAATAGATGGGACCCAGAACTGAACCTTGAGGGACTCCTGTAGTTATGTGAAAGAGAATGAGAGCTATCAGAGATCGAACTGGCAGAGGACAGTGTTAGTGAAGCCAGGTTAGATAGTGTGTGCAGGAGAAGTGAATGATCAACAGTGTCAAAACCAGATGAGAGATGGAGGTTAAGGGTGGAGTAGAGGCTTTTGGATTTGGCTAGAAGTCCTTATCAGTCATTCAGTAGTATTGAGCCACTGCTAGAAAAGCCATGTGTCTAAATGGAAAGAGCACAAAACTGGAAGTTGGGAGAAATGGGTTCTAATCCTGATTCTACCATTTGCTTGCTGTATGATCATGACAAGACATATAACTTCTCTGAAAATTGGTTTCCTTATCTGTCAAAATGTGGGTAAGACATCTGTTCTCCCTCCCCTCCCTTACACTAGGAGCCCTATCTGGGATTGGGTCCAATCTGCTTATCTTGTATTTACCTTCAGTGCTTAGCACATAGTAAGTGCTTCAACTCTACTAGTTATTATTATCACTATAATATTGCTGAGCACTAACTAATTGGGTGAGTACACTAAGGGTGAAGGATAAGCTCTCTGCCCTGAGGGATCTTAAATTCTAGTGCTGGGGTGTAGACAGTTCCTAACCATTTACCCGAGCACAGAAAAGTAAGTGACTTGCCCAAGGTCACACAGCAGGCTAGCGGCAGAGTTGGGATTAGAACCCAGGTCCTTCGGACTCTCAGACCCATTCCATGCCACTTCTCATCACTCTTATTACAGAGTCATATGAATCAAATAATTTTTCCCAAATCCCTATAACTGTTGGAATAGAACTGGGTTTTATTTATTTATTTTACATTTGTGATGGTTTGGTTTACTAGGTTTCATGAATATTTGGCACTTCTGGCCAATATGAGGCTAAATGTTATTACTTTTAGTCTCATATTGGCCAGAAGTGTTGTGTAAATGGTTTCACAAGGTTCCCAGGGAGAGAGTGTGGGAGCGAGCCAGTTTTAAGCCTAAACAAACAGAAATAGAAATTGAAATGGTTGTTCCTGGCTGAACTCCTGCCCTGGGATTAAACTGAAATATTATCAGCATCATGTTGGGAGATGTAATTCTTTTGGATTCAACTAGGAGCAGGAGGTACCATTCCCATAATAAGCAGAAGAAAAGGATTTCCCAATGAGTTATTAACAAAAGGCTGGGGCCCACCCCTGAAGCCACAGAAAGTAGTAATGAAATGGGAATAAGGGGAAACTGTTTGCTCTCTAGAAGAGTGCTATTGTGAGAGTGCTTGTCAATGAAATTACTCTCCTAGAAGAATAGCAGACTTGTTTAAATTCTTTTTGCTGGAGTGGCTTTTGAGGGAAAAAAACCCTCCATTATTTCAGGAACCTGTAAACTTTTGATGTTGTGAATCACTTGTGTGTCTGGCTTTATTTTGTCTATGGGTATATTTGTTAAATTACACATTTACAGAATGTTCATTGAACGGAATTAAAAAAGCACAGCTGTTTGACCTTGATTCTGAGCATCATCCTTCATGGATGAAATTTTTTCAATATGGAAAAAGAAAGATACCAAGCACAATTTTTAGGTGATTGCAGGTGTTTATCACGGGGGAGGGCGAACTCCTTTCTTGCACAAGATTGCTCAGATTTAAATGTGCATACTCTCCCAAGCACTTAGTAAAGTGATCTGCACATAGTGCTCAATAAATACCCCTGATTTTCTGAAAAGCAACCTAACCTTAATATTGAGAAATGTGGCAGTCAGTTCTTCCAGGTCTGGCCTCTGAACACTTGACCATGCTAGCGCCTCAATTCTGAGTCTTTAATCTTAAAATCCCTCTAATCTCTAGAGCTTTTACCTCACTCCTCCAAAATGTAGTCAGCTCTCTCTTTAGAGAAGTGGTGCCCAAGGAGCTAGAAGGAAGGGTCGTGGTGTCAATAGAATTCTTTGTTCCTAATCTCAGCACCCCCTCTCAGGGTCGCACCTGGAGGACTTCCAGTATTCTCCCAGCCTCGGGTATGGAAGGGAGAGTCAAGCAGAGGCCTACCCATTCCATTCCTAGCTTGACCATTGGCTAGCTAGTGGAAGGAAATCTGCTACAAGTCAAAACTCCCCTGGGCTGGGTAGCAGCGTCATGGGAGAGAGTCGAAGGTGAAGACTCGAGTTTACTGCACAGAAGGTGGCAATGGTAAACCACTTCTATATATTTTTTCTTTTTTACCAAGAAAACTCTATGGATACACTACCAGAATGATCACAGATGGAGAGCGGGCTGTTATGGGAGAGATGTCTGTGGTGTCACTATGGGTCAGAAACGACTCGACGGCATATGATGACAATCTCGGCAGAGTGGTGTCAGGCAGAGGTGTCAAGTCGGCATACTTTTCCTACCGTACAACTAGAAATCTGAAAATGTGGCATTGGTGCCCTAGGAATAACTGCCAGTGTGCCTTATTTCAATGTGCATTCATTATTCTTTCTTTGGCGGCTTCTGTGCAGCCCTGTTATTCTTTGGGGCAACTGGGGACAGGGAAGGTGCGCTAGTAGGGAGCAAAAATAGGGTTGGAGCAGCAACCATCATCTGTAGGGAAACTTGAACTTAAGTTGTTTCTCCTGGTCTACTCTTCTTTTTCTACTACTGGCAGCTATGGGGAAACTGTGAAAGCATGGTTTTCTTTTTTTAGGTATGTGGCATATACAACCCACTCTGTTGTACTCTCCCAACCTCTTAGTACAGTGCTTTGAACACAGATAGCTCTCAATAAATTTCATTGATCAATGTGACTGTTTTTGCTGCTTCAGAAGTGATCAGTTCAGTGCTCTGTATACAGTAAGCACTCAGTAAGTATAATTGAATGAGCTTAAAATCTACCACATGCCACTGTGCCCAAGAAGTCATGTTTGAACCTGAATTTTTGAACCTCATTTTTCTAAAACATTGTCCTGTGCCTATATCCCCACTCCTCACTCTGCAGTGGTTGCCCTTCCCTCTCCACATCAAGCAAAAACTCCCCACCGTAGGCTTGGCAGAAACGCAATCAGCATTCTTCTTCCTATCTATCACCAAGGCCACTAATCTCGCTCTGATTACCCCTTTTACTCACTCTACCTCACCGTCGCCTTTCTTGCTCTTGACTTCTTACTCTTGGCCTGCAATTCCCGTGCCCTCACATCCAGTACACCAGTACTTTCCCCAACTTCAAAGCCCTACTACTAAAATCACATCTCCTCCAGAAAGCCTTCTTTGACTACCCTTTCATCTCCTCACCCTATCCTCTTCTCCTTCCCCATAACCTCAGTTGCATATTTATGAACTTGATCCTTCCCCCAGATCTCTTAGTTATTCCCTACATCCCATTCGCCGACAGCATTTTTTGTTTAATCTTCTTCTTAAGGGTTTTAGTGTCTACCCTACTAGATGTAAGCTCCACTCTGAGACTCTTAATATAGTGTTCTGCACAGAGTACGGACTCCATAAACACCGTTAGTTGGTTGATCAAGCTAGGTAGCATCCAAGTTCTCAGGAACTAAGATATTACAGTTAATATAGATTGTAAGTACCTCTAGATTGTAAGCTTGTTGTGGGCAGGGCAAATGCTTGCTTATTGTTATATTCTCCCAAGTGCTTAGGACAGTGCTTTGCACATAGTAAGTGCTTGGTAAATACCATTGAATGAATGAAAGCAGGAGTTGTATATTTACCTTTTCTTTTGTTCATTCCCCCAAGAAGACCCCCAAAGATGGCTTATGAAAGTGAGGGTCTCTGCTGGTTTTGGGGGTCTAAGTGTGTTTTGTGATGACAGACTACTCCCATTTTTTCTACCAGATATTTTGCAATGTGTTTCATTAGACGTAGGAATCTAAGGAAGAGAGTGTGGATGACTCAGGGAAACCATCACCTCCACTGTGGAAAAAACTAGCTCATGTCCTCCTGGTGGTAGGCCTTATCCTTCCCTACTTAACTACTGGTGCCTGGGCAAATCTCATCCCAAATGACCAGGGGTCAGAAAAGGTAGACTAGTCTATTCTTTTGGGCACCATGTTCAAGAAATTCTTAGTATAACTCTCACATTGAGACAGTCCCACCTTTTAAGTGTTGTTTTCAAACTGATCAACTATATATAGTTCCTAAAGACCTGGGACTGTGCTCCACTCAAATACTACCACTATTTCTACTGATATTTACTCAGTTGTACTAGCTTGTTATAAATAGGAAATATTTCTCCCAACTCTGTTACATGTACTCCTGCAACCTCTTTGTACACAGTAAGCGCTCAACAAATACCACTGATGTACTGTGACTGTATCATGTTTCTACTGTAATAGCTTATAACAAAAATCAAGTTCACTTAATTTCAAATTGCTATTGAGTCTCTGATCCCAAAGCACATTAGCTGTAAGCAACGCTAAAAATACCATTATTAACAGAGGGGGAAAAATGGCTTTTTCAGTCTAGGAGTGCTTTTACAGAGGAATTTTCAAGTAAGGAAAATCCATGTGTTTAAACCTTTTCTGTTCCTATGTTATCAAACATTATTACTGCATCCTTTTCTCTATCACAAATCCTATATATCTTGAGTTGATAAACTGCCACCATTTTAAAGGCATAAAACAAAAATGTTTTGAGTGGGTGTTGGGTTTTGTGCCATCTGTTATTTGAAGATGTATACCGAGAAAAGCACACATTCTAACCATTCACAAGTACAAATACGGTGGGTTTTTTATGGTATTTAAGGGCTTACTATGTGCCAGGCACTGTACTAAGTGCTAATCAGGTTGGACACAGTCCATGTTGCACTTGGGGCTCACAGTCTTAATCCCCATTGACAGTTAAGGTAATTGAGGCATAGAGAAGTTGTGACTTGCCCAAGGTCATAGCAGTGGCAGAGCTGGAATTAGAACCCAGATCCTCCGCCTACCAGGCCTGTGCTGTATCCACTAGGCCACACTGCTTCTTTACTTGCATTTCATGGCTTTTTGTCCCCATACTGGAGGCTCCTGGTTGCATTTTGCCCCAGTTCATTACAGTGGTGGTGAGGCAGTTCCCCCCATCAAGGAGACTGAAGCTAGATCTACCTGATCACCATTAGAAAATATTTAGAGTGAAATATGAGCAAAAATGCTCCTAGATTATAATCCTGGCTTTTATTTCCATGCTGGGACTCTGCTTTATGCTTCAATTTCCTCATCTGCAAAAATGGGGATTAAATTCCTGTTCTCCTTACCACAAGACTGTGAGCCTTATGTGGAACAAGGAGTGCCTGATCTGATTACATCTTATCTACCTAGAACTCAGTACAATATGTGACCTGTCAGCTTACTGTGGGCAGGGAACATGTCTGTCAATTCTGAGTACTGCCCCAAAAGCTTAATACAGTGTTTTGCACACAAGAAGTACTCAAAAATGTAACTGATTTGAAAATGTTGTTCACAAGCAAAGAGGAAACTCAAGAGAAGTTCTGATCACCTGAAATTTGGATGAGGTTGGGGGTTAAAGTGGGTGTAATGTTGGGGGGAGGAAAGGGAGAGAGCCACCCCTTCACCCTCATCTCGTTCCCCTTCCTATTAAAACATCAGTAGAGAGGTCAGCTGCCTGACAAGTCAGTGTGGCTGCTTAATGCAGTTCTGAAGATATTTATTTCCCAGGTGACAGACTGCTGTAGGGTACAAATGCCTCCTATTAATCCCTGGCATTTATTGAGCAATTATTGTGTGGTACATTCCAAGAGCTTAATACAGTGCTCTGCACATAGTAAGCACTCAATAAATACTATACTAAGCACTTGGGAGACTACAGAGTCTTGTCTTGCCTTATGCTCTTGAATCCCCTAGACTGTAAGCCTCTTTTAGGCAGGAATTGTCTCTCTTTATGGCTATATTGTACTTTTCAAGAGCTTCCTACAGTGCTCTGCACACAGGTGCTCCATAAATATGAATGAATGAGTCATCTCCTACCCTCTCTCCCAGGTCGCCTAACCTCCATCTGCAATTGTTCTGGTAGTTTATTCATAGAGTTTTCTTCATAAAAATACAGACGTGGTTTACCATTGCCTCCTTCCACACAGTAAACTTGGGTCTCTCCCCTCAACTATCTCCCATGCCGTTGCTGCCCAGTACGGGGGACTTTTGACGTGTAGCAGATTGCCTTCCACTCGCTAGCTACTGGCCAAGCTAGTAACAGAATGGGTAGACCTCTGCTTGACTCTCCCTCCTCTAGTCGAGACTGGTAGGGTACTGAAAACTCTCCAGGTGTGACCCTGAGAGATGGGAGTACAGAGTGGATGAACACAATCCCTGTACAAAGTGCTTGGGGAAGAACAACAGAGTTGGTAGACATGCTTCCTGCCCACAAGGAGTTGAGGGGGACACAGGCATTCAAGTAAAAAAAGCATATGAACGTAAATGCTGAGAGTGTGGTGAATATCAAGTGCTTAAAGAGTACAAAATCAAATGCATAGGTGGAGCAGAAGGGAGATGGAGTAGCGGAAAAGAGGAATTAATCGGGGAAGGGAAGGCAACACCTTAAGGTAGCCCTAGGTGTCTCCTTCATTCTGTTTGACCTGTGCCATATGGAGTGAGGACCCTCAGGAAGGTTCCTGTGAGTGTGGGATTGTTCCCAGATATAGGAGTAAAGCCAGGTCATGTGGCTTACTCTTTCCTCAGCCTTAGCAGACCAGGGGATTTTCCTTCCGCCCTTTAGGTGGTATTTGGGAAGTGTACGAAGCCCCCCAAGGGACTGGATTAGTATGTCACCTGGCTTTCCCGGCCACCCCCAGGACATCCTAAGAAAACTCAGAACTTCAACCTTGCAATATCTTAAAAGGTAGAATGGCACACTGACAGTGGAAACCAACACTTTCTGCCTATGGTGTTAATTGTAGTTTTCCAGGGCTCCACCACTGTTAACAAAGGTCACAGCCATTACAGTATCTTATAGGGAGCCGTGTTGTCCAATAATGACAAAATATTAAAGAATTAGTGAACCTGGAGTGCTTGTTTCTTAGGCTTCAGAGAAAGACAGGCTTCATTGTTTAAACTGTTTAAGAAGGAAAAAATAGCACATGTTAACTGGCAAAGCAGCATATCTGCTCTTGGCCTAGTAGATAGAGCACGGGGTTGGAAGTCAGAAGGACTAGATTCTAATCCCAGCTCTGCCACTTGTCTGCTGTATGACCTTGGGCAAGTCACCTCACTTCTCTGCACCTCAGTTACCTCATCTGTAAAATGGGGAGTGAGACTGTAAGTCCCACGTGGGACAGGGACTGAGTCCAACTTGATACCCTTGTATCTACTCCAACACTTAGAAAAAGTGCTTGGCAAATAATAAGTGCTTAACAAATACCATAATCATCATAGTGCAATTACAGCCAAAGCATTTTCTTTACTCAGAATCAGGACTATGCTGCTCCAAAGTACATTTTAAATAGGCAAAGACACCAAAGTTTGCACTGACAATTAGCTGGGGCCATTTAATGGATCTTGAAACCCTTGAATTTGCTTTATAGAGTGAAAAGGGAAAATGATTTCAGCTCCTACTCAAATGACACTGACCTTTCAGACAATTTTATATCTGACAGTCAAATTTTAACTTGTCTATCACCTGTCTTGTGCAAGTACAGCAGGAGATGCTTTAATGCTGGATATTCTACTTTTAACCCCTCAGCCTCAGCATTAACTCCTGTCTCCATGTCCTTCATTTGGAAGTAGGGCCCATGTTTAGAGAGGGACCCAAGAGGGGGAAACAGAAGCTCTAAACCAGGGAGTGGTGGAGCTGGGGTTGGAGATTCCCAGCAAAATATTCTAGGTTCTCATGGAACTGGATGGACTTCTTTCAGTATACTCTCCATTGTCTTTAGTGCAGAGCCTTGATAATACTATTTAGTGTTTACTGAGCAAATAAGAAGCCCCGCAGAGCCAGAGAAAGGCCAGAAAGGCCCAGAGCGTCTGTCCCGTGTCCATCTGAATTTTCCTAAAAATAATCATTACTATTATTGTGGCATTTAAGTAATTACTATATAATAATAACTGTGGTATTTGTTAGTGCTCACTATGTGCCAGGCACGGTACTAAAAGCTGGAGTGGATACAACTAAAGCAAGTTTGACACTGTCCCTGTCCCACATGGGGTTCACAGTTTTAACCCTTATTTTACAGATGAGGTAAGTGAGGCACAGAGAAGTGAAGTGACTTGCCCAAGATCACACAGCAGACAAGTGGCAGAGCTGGGATGGAGCCCAAGTCCTCTGACTCCCAAGTCCGTGCTCTTTCAATTAGGCCTTGCTGCCTGGCACAGAGTGCAAACTTAGTAAATATTGATTTAATAAATGTTGCATTGGATGTAACAACGCCACTCCGGGCTCGACAAGCTACTCATCATGCATGGCTCAGGGTTCAGTAGCCATGGATCCAAGAGTGGTCATCTTGATGAGGATGCTACAGCACTGGAGAGCTTGGGGGGATAGTGACCTCAAAGATGTTTTCAAGCCTCAACCCAGAAGAACAAAATGGGAAATAGGAAAATCTGCTCCTTGTTGGAGTAAGGGAAGCAGCATGGTCTAGTTATCCATAGTTGTGCATTTATCTATGGTTCTATTTATCTATTTTGATGGTAGTGATGTCTGTCTAGTTGTTTTGTTTTCTCTCTCCCCCTTCTAGACTGTGAGCCTGTTGCTGGGAAGGGATTGTCTCTATCTGTTGCCGAATTGTACTTTCCAAGTGCTTAGTACAGTGTTCTGCACACAGTAAGCGCTCAATAAATATGACTGAATGAATAGTTAGTCTAGTAGAAAGAGTATGGACCTAGGAGTCAGAGGACCTGGATTCTAATCCCAGCCCCACCACTTGTCTGCCTTGGGTGAATCACTTCACTTCTCCAGGCCTCAGTTAGCTCATCTATATAATGAGGATTAAGACTGTGAGCCCTAGTTGGGGCAAGGACCATATCAAACCCAGTTACCTTGTACTCTCCCCAGTGCTTACTACAGTGCCTGGCACAAAGTAAGCACCTGTCACACATCTTATTTATGGTGTTTGTTGATCAAAAGGAAAGAAGTATAATTCCTGCTCTGATTCTGCTGGGAGGTGTTCCTGTTGTGGTCCAGGAGGAGATAGACTGCAGTAACTGCTTTAACAGCAGCCACAGAAAGAATAACAGGTTCCTGATGGTGAGAAATCGCTCACTGTTGGATGTCTCATGCAACTCAATAAAGAAAGAGACCTCAGACTGCACAGTGACGGGCACCTTGCTTTATTTTCTTTCAGTTGATCAATAGTACTTATTGAACGGCTACTGCATCCAGAGGATTCTAAGTACTGCAGAAAATACAGTAGAAGTAGACACTATATATGCCCTCCAGGAATTTAAAAACTCGTGGGGGAGACAGATAAAAAATTGTTTATAAATACAAGAAGTGCTTTGAGGAGAGCAGGTAAATCGATCTGCACAAAAGTGCCGTGGGACTCTGTGAGTGAAGCAGAGCAGAGGGGCTGTGAAAGTGCTGAGATGAGAGTTAAGAGGCTGTGACTTTGGGAGAAGAAAAGTCAATCAAGGAAAGCCACCTGGAGGAGGCACCCCCCCACCTCATGGTTTAAATCACCAAACTCCCTCTCCCCATCTCATCCCCCTTTTCGACAGCACTATTGATCTAGGTGTCGCAATTAATACAGAGGCATAGCAAGGTTTGTTTCTGATATTTGTTAAGCACTTATATGCCAAACACTGTTCTAAGAGCTCGAGTAGGTACAACTTAATTAGGTTGGACACAGTCCCTGTCCTGCATGGAGTTCACAGTTTAAGAAGGAGAGCAAACTCAAATCTGCACTTTTCAAGCTATTCATACTTTTCCTTTCACTTTACACTATGAATGGAGTGGTTAATATTACCAGCATGATCAGCATATTCTGAATTACCACCTAATGTCAATTGGGATTCTTGATTTCTTCTGCATTCGGTGGGCATTTTCCATGTGGGGTCATAGATGTAGTTTGTGTGTTTTCATTTCTGAGCTACAACATTATACTGTGGTTCTAGTTTATACCCCATCAGTTTTTCAATTGTTTTCCAGTAAAGTTGATGTCTAAGGGCCATCTAGCATCTAGAAATGTGGAATTTTTGGATGCTTCTACCATTTAATGTATTTTATAAGCAGGAAAACCTGACTGACTGCAAAGAAGCGGTGTGGTCTAGTGGAAAGAAATCAACGTTAAACCTGGGTTCTAGTCTCATCTCTGCCACTCAGTGGTTGTGTGACCTTGAGTGAGTCACTTGGCTTCCTGTAGCTCGGTTTCCTCAAATTTAAATTGAGGAAAAAAATAACCATCTCCTTCTTAGACTGTAAGCCCCATGAGGGATACAGAATGTGTCTGATGTATCAGAAGCAGCATGGCTTAGTTGAGCATTGGACTGGGTTCAAATCCCTGCTCCTCCATGTACCTGCTGTGTAACCTTAATCCAGTCACTTAATGGAGACTGTTTCCTCATCTGTAAAA
Organism: Ornithorhynchus anatinus; assembly: GCF_004115215.2. NCBI lineage: Eukaryota > Metazoa > Chordata > Mammalia > Monotremata > Ornithorhynchidae > Ornithorhynchus > Ornithorhynchus anatinus. The sequence continues at coordinate 116,486,887 of NC_041731.1, read as the reverse complement.
TGGGAACTACATACGTTATCTTTATTTGAACTGTGAGCCTTATGTGAGACAGAGACTGTGTCCTACCTAGTTATCTTGTATCTTACCCCAGGATTTAGCATGGTGCTTGACACACAGTAATCACTAAAAAAAATACCATAATAATAGTAATGATTATTGTTAGGAAAATTCACATGGACCAGACACTCTTAACAAATAAGCAGCCCCTCTGAGCCAAACACAAGCCAGAACTAACCAGAGTCAGTTAGGAGAATAGATGATAGAAGTAGAGTGGAGGTTCAAAATTATGATTTTAGAGCCAATCTGGTCCAGTTTACACCCTTTCAAAAGTATGTCGTGATGTTTGTATTTGCTTCAAGGATCAGTCCTAAATCACACTTTTATCCTAAGTAATTAGCTACTGAAATAAGGCAAGAAGCTTATCGGATAATATCATTAAAAGAAAGAGTGGTTCAGCTGAAGTTTTATTTTTCTGCAGTTTTGCACTAATAGAAATGATTTTACATTTTGGTACTAACGCTCATATGACAAGACTGAAAGCTAGGATTTACTGATGGAGAATATGCAAATTTAAATTTTTTTAATATAAACAATGCTGAATAAATTACCCAGAGCATGATTGGATTACCTGGCATTGTCACTTGTATTCTGAACGTGTCCTTTATTCCCTACATTGATTTTTCTAGGCTTTAATTTGCACAAAGCAGGATTTATTTTTGTTTCCTCCTTATTTTGTTCTATTGGTTTTTCATTCCAAACACAAGTTGAGGATTCAGAATCCATTAACTCCCTAAAATGTAAATTGTATTTTTAGCATATGCTGAATAAAATTGGAACTTTTACAAATGGTGGTCCTTAAACATTCATGATAGTTGGCTGATACAATCAATCAATATAAGACCAGTCATGTTTTTTTTTTAACTTAATTGGTATTACAAAGTCAAGAAAGAGCTTTACTGATCCTCCTTAAACATTTGATTAAAATTCAGTTTGCTTCTTAATGTTTGGAAGGAGGAAGCTTTTTAACAAGCAAGGACCTCTTGAGATAAACAAATAAAATTAGAGGCATCCTTTGATGTAGATCTAGTTCACCTCAAATGAGAAGCTGCTGACATTACAAATTAGAGCCATTAAAAGAGTAAAATAAATCCAGCAATCGGAAAGATTATGTATTTTAGATACTTTTTTTATGGGATCATATATTTTTGTTTCAGGCTCATTAACTTGAAGGCACAATGAAATTAATTCTTGGAAATCCTCTGATATTATTTCTTGAGATATTTTAAGGTTCAGTACCCAGTCCAATTCATTTTTCCGATGCTGAGCAATAAAGTGCAGTTGAATATTATAACATGCAAACAAGATATGATGTGCCACAATAAGAACGAAGACATTTTTGATTTGTTATTCAGTGGAACAGTATCATTTTGCTTTTAATATCTTCTCATGCTGAAATAATTTCTAGAGAAATGTATTACTGCACTGAGAAAAGTGTGTTAACCAAAGAAATGGGTTTAAATATTATTTTTCTTGCCACCATCAAGCACAAATCTAAGGGAAGCTTGCTTGTTTTAGTTGTACTATTAATAGTCAATCAATATTTGAGTATTTACTCTGTGCAGAGCATTGTACCTTGGGAGATTAGAGTACAGTAGTATTAATAGAAGTGACCTTTGACCTCAAGGACTTTACAGCCTAGCAGGGTTCCAGGAAGGATTTGAGTGGAATAAGATCAAAGGTTATTTAGTGACTATAATTCCTTGGGCTGGGTTGTTCTTAACAAGATTCAAACTCCTCTAATTCCCCCTAACAGGGACACAGACACTAGCGGGACATTACCAATGGGGAATCAAAAAACCTTAGCGATATGTACATAAATACTATGGAGGTTGGCAGAGGGTAGGGGTGGTGAGTATCCAAGGGAATGGGTGATGCAGAAGTGCTGAAGTGGCAGTAGGGTGGAAATCAGTGGATGGAGAGGAGGTTAATAAGGGAAGGTCTCCTGGAGCAGATGTGTTAGGTTTAGACAGCTTTGAAGATAGGGAGGCTAAGTGGTCTGCCAGATATAAGTCATGATCTAGTGGAAAGAACATGGGCCGGGAATCAGAGGACCTCAGGGTTTTTTGTTTCTTTTCTAAATGATATTTCTTAAGCATTTACTATGCGACAAACATGTTCTAAGCATGGGAGTAGGGTCAACTTAATTAGGTGGTGTGCAGTTCCTGTCCCACATGGGGTTTACAGTCTAAGTAGGAGAGAGAACATGTATTTAATCTCCATTTTGCAGTTGAGGAAATAGAGGGACAGAGAAGTTAAGTGACTTGCCCAAGGTACGCAGACCCAGGTCCTTCCAATGCCCAGGCTCATGCTCTTTCCACTAGGCAATGCAGTTTCTCTCATCCCATCTCTGTCACTTGTCTGCAGTAGTAAGGACCTATCAAATAATACTGTAATTATGTGAAGAGGGAGGGAGTATGTGAGTAAGATGGGAATGGTGAGAGACACTGAGACATAGTTGTTGTTAGAAGTGAAGTGTACATCCCGGGATGGAGTGGGAGAGGAGAGAGGATAAGAAACTGAAAACTGTGTGCCAAGCACTGGATTAAGAGCTGGGGTAGATACGAAGTAAGCAGGTTGGACACAGTCCATGTCCCACATTGGGTCACAGTCTTATTGGGTCACAGTCTTAATCTCCATTTTCCACATGAGGTAACTGAGGGACAGAGAAGTGAAGTGACTTGCCCAAAGTCACACAGCAGACAAGTGGTAGAGCCATAATTTGAACCTAGGTCCTTTTGAGTCCCAGACCCATGCTCTATCTGGTAGGCAACACTGCTTTTCCAGTCCAAGGTGGGCATTTGGGATTTTTTTCCCCTGAGAGACTGTGCCTTCTGCTTGGTCTAGGTGTCTGTCCAATTTCAGGTACAGCGGGGTGGCATTGGTGTTTTGGGGTTGCCCCCTTCAGCTGATCTCCCTAAGGCCCTCTAGGGTGTTCATAGATGGGGTTGGAAAAGCCAGAAATGTCATCTGACAGCTGCATGTGTGGCTACCTATTATTAGAGCGAGCAGTGAGGGAAGCAGCATGGCTCAGTGGAAAGAGCCCGGGCTTGGGAGTCAGAGGTCATGGGTTCGAATCCCAGATCTGCGACTTGTCAGCTGTGTGACTTTGGGCAAGTCACTTCACTTCTCTGTGCCTCAGTTACCTCATCTGTAAAATGGGGATTAACTGTGAGCCTCACGTGGGACAACCTGGTTACCCTGTATCTACCCCAACGCTTACAACAGTGCTCTGCACATAGTAGGCGCTTAACAAATACCAACATTATCATTGTTATTAACTGCATGGTGGAAACTAAGGTCTGATTCCCACCCGCGGATTCTTTTCCCAGTGCTTAGTACAGGGCTCTGCAAACATTAAGCTCTTAATTACTATTATTAAAAATGTAATTTCTCTCTGGAGGTTTCCTTTTGAAAATAAGCCTGGTTCTGAACAGAACAGGTTGCTGTTTTCTCAGATGAAGCCCAAACTGCTTTAGAGAAATTCACTGGACTTCCTGCTACATTATAAATATAGTATTTTCTTTTTCTAGGCCAAGATCTGTGCTAAGCACTGGGATAGACATGCTATAAACAGGTTACGTCCTCAAAGGTATCAAAGAGGTTGGGAGAGAGGTGCTTCATTCCCATTTTACAGATGAGGAAACTGAGATCCAAAGAGGCTAAGTAGTTTGCTCAAAGTGACACAGCAGGCCAATGGCAGAGGTGGAACTGAAATCCAGGTCTCACAAATCTTTCCATTAGGCCATGCTGCTCTCAACAGTCTGTCATATGTAACTGACATAAAGCTAATGTCTGCCTCCCCTTGTAGAAAGGGAACTCACTAGGGGCAGGGAATGTGTATACCAACTCTGTATTCTTAGAGAAGCAGCGTGGCTCAGTGGAAAGAGCACGGGCTTTGGAGTCAGAGGTCATGGGTTCGAATTCCGGCTCCACCACTTGTCAGCTGTGTGACTATGGGCAAGTCACTTCACTTCTCTGTGCCTCAGTTACCTCATCTGTAAAATGGGGATTAAGACTGTGAGCCCCACGTGGGACAACCTGATTCCCTTGTGTCTACCCCAGCGCTTAGAACAGTGCTCTGCACATAGTAAGCGCTTAACAAATACCAGCATTATTAAGTGCTTAGAACAGTGCTCTGCACACAGTTAGCATTCAATAAATGCCATTGATGATGATGAGACGATGAAGAATGTAAGAACTTTGATAACCCAGGGATGTTCTTGATGACATGAGGTTGCTACAGTCCCAGGTGGTCATACTGTTTTATATTTCTCAGCAGTTTGCTCATTCTCTGCCAGGGTGGATTTCAGAAAAGAGGTTGATTACTTTGAATCCCAAATGACCAGTGCCAACTTAATTGTGGCAAGTTAGTGTCAACTGGGATTGCCCAGGGACTCATGATTAATGTTTTTGAACTGCTTCCTCCAAGTTCTGTGGCTTCTGGGTGGGGTCTGGCTGGTTTTTATGAATGGGATGGCTGGAAAGACCCCAGAATCAGGATTTATCTAGGGGACAAATGGTTCTCTAGATAAGACCAGAGCTAGAGAGAGAAATGAGAATTCACTTATTGTCCATGGTGCAAATAAAAGCACACTTTTTTTCAACCCACTGAAGTGGGGATTTGTAATTAGTGATGTTTGTTGCAAATCAGCAAGGACTGGATGAAATTGGGTCACCTTAAGGAAGAAAAAAGAGATAGAGGAGGGATGGCAAAGGAGCAACCTGGGATGGGGGGATGTGAAAGAAGAATGCAAGGCTTTGCCCTACAGAAACAAGTGTTTCCAAGCCTAGGGAGTCCAGAAATCCCTGACTCAATTAATGGCATTTTTTGAGTCTTTACCTTATGCAGAGTACTGTGGTGTGTGTGTGGTGGGGGAGTTGAGGGAGAAAGAAGGGGGCAGGTGGGAATGGGGTATGGGTTCATGGTGATCCTGATTTTGGGAGAATGAGAATTATATTTTAAAATTAGGGAAAATCAGAAAGGGTAAACTACTCTCATAGGGTCTATTTCACCTGGTTGAAGGCTAGGCAGCTCCATGAGTAATAACCTAAATATAAAAATATAAATTTCCATATAGCCTCAAAAATCTGAGAAGGAATAAAAGTCTTTTTGCCTGTGATAGGGCAGTGGTACTGTCTGTCTCTCAAATTGTACAACCCCAGGGATCTTGGATTTCAGTGGCAGGTGGAGTCCCTTATCAAGCTTATCTTTGAGGTACCAAGTATCACAGTAAAATTCCTAAAAATACTCCAGTTCTACCTTTACCAGAATGCTGCCAACATTTAGATCAGATGGAAAAATGGGGAAACTGGGTTGATGTCTTATTTTTAGCATTCAGTTAGACAATTGTAATTCATTATTTGCCGGGTTACCAGAGGGTACACTTCATCAACTCTGATTCATTTTGAATGCAGCTGCTCGAAGTCTCGTGGGACAGAGTCTTTCTTAGCATGCGACTTCTCATTTTGCAATCTCCTTCCTGGCTCCCAAGGAAGGAGTAGGTCAATATTATGCTTTTATTGATGGCTCAGAAGCCAAGCTCTCGCCAATTTTTCTTAACTTTTATCACTGTGCTTTGGGTCTTCCCTCCTTTCGGTTCCCCTCATGCTCATGGTTATTTTCAGGCATTTAGAATCCATTTTTTAAAAAACACAGTGAGTTTAAGAATGTCCAGAATTGGCAGCTCAGTTAAGGGCTGGCTTCAGTCAAGTAAATTATGTATTATAAATTACTTATTTATCTTAATGTCCATCTTTCCCTCTAGACTATAAGCTTGTTTTGAGCAGGGAACATGTCTGCTGACTCTGTCGTACTCTTCCAAGGACTTAGTACAGTGTTCTGCATGTAGTAAGCACTCAGTAAATACTATAGATAGCATTGAAAGGGAGAGTGCAAGCAAGTACCTCTGTTTCTCCATTTAGCGTTCTCAGATCTGGCCAGCTTTGCCCACACTGTACAGCAGTTTGTAGCCACCCTTGCCCAGGGGAAGTGTTCTGGGCCCACTTTATCTGTGAGACTGAAACAGTGCTACCTATGAAAAAAGGAATTAAAGGACTAGGAGTCAGTGAAGTAGAGAGGTGCCATTGTTTTGCTACAAATACATTTGTTGCAAAACCCCATTACACTGAACAGTGATAGTGATTGGCAAGAGCATAGGATAAGGAGTAGGAAGCCCCAGTTCTAAGTGCTGTTCCAAGTACTTGGTAGAGTACAATATAGTACTGATGGGGGCTGATTTCTGATTGCCCATCCTCCTGTCTCTCCCTGCTCCAGTCTATACTTCCCTCTGCTGCCCGGACTATCTTTCTACAAAAACGCTCTGGGCATGTCAGTCCCCTCCTCAAAAATCTATCAACATTCACATCAAGCAAAAACTCCTCACTCTTGGCTTCAAAGCTCTCCATCACCTGGTTCCCTGCTACCTCACCTCCCTTCTGTCTTCTACAGCCCAGCCGGCACACTTTGCTCCTCTGCCACTAACCTCCTCACTGTGCCTTGTTCTTGCCTGTCCCGCTGTCGACCTCTGGCCCACGTCCTACCACTGGCCTGGATTGCTCTCCCTCCTCACATCCGCCAAACTAACTCTCTTCTCCTCTTCAAAGCCCTACTGAGAGCTCACCTCCTCCAGGAGGCCTTCCCAGACTGACCCCTCCCTTTCCCTCTGCCCCTCCTCCTCTTCCCATTGCCTCTACTCCCTCCCTCTGCTCTACCCCTTTCCCTCCCCCAAACACTTCAGTATATGTGTACATATTTATTGCTTTATTAATGATGTGAATATATCTATAATTCCATTTATCTATTTTGTTGTTATTGATACCTGTCTACTTGTTTTATTTTGTTGTCTGTCTCCCCCATTTAGACTGTGAGCCCGTTATTGGGCAGTGATTGTTTCTATTGACGAATTGCACATTCCAAGCACTAAGCACAATGCTCTGCACGTAGTAAGCCCTCAATAAATACTATTGAATGAATGATAGGGATTGTCTCTGTCTATTGCCGAACCGTACTTTCCAAGCACTTAGTACAGTGCTCTGCATACAGTAAGTGCTCATTAAATACGATTGAATGAATGACAAAACACCTGCCTTCCTTACCTTTTTTTTTTTTAAATAGTATTTGTGAAGCACTTACTATGTACCAAGCATTGTACAGAGTGCTGAGGTAGATATAACCTAATCATATTGGACACAGTCCACACCCCACAAAGGACTCACAATCTTAATAAAATGATTTAATACACATTTAACAGAGAAGCTGTGATTTCATTCATTCATTCATTCAATAGTATTTATTGAGCGCTTACTATGTGCAGAGCACTGTACTAAGCGCTTGGGATGAACAAGTCGGCAACAGATAGAGACAGTCCCTGCCACTTGACGGGCTTACAGTCTAATCGGGGGAGACGGACAGACAAGAACAATGGCAATAAACAGCGTCAAGGGGAAGAACATCTCGTAAAAACAATGGCAACTAAATAGAATCAAGGCGATGTACAATTCATTAACAAAATAAATAGGGTAACGAAAATATATACAGTTGAGTGGACGAGTACGGTGCTGTGGGGATGGGAAGGGAGAGGTGGAGGAGCAGAGGGAAAAGGGGAAAATGAGGCTTTAGCTGCGGAGAGGTAAAGGGGGGATGGCAGAGGGAGTAGAGGGGGAAGAGGAGCTCAGTCTGGGAACGCCTCTTGGAGGAGGTGATTTTTAAGTAGGGTTTTGAAGAGGGAAAGAGAATCAGTTTGGCGGAGGTGAGGAGGGAGGGCGTTCCAGTGATTTGTCAAACACTGTTCTAAATGCTAAAATAGATACAAATTAAAAATCCCAAATGTTTAATTCAGTGCTCCCCACCTAGTAAGTGCTCAGGAAATACCACTGAGTGATTAGATTGTGAACACTGGATAGAAAACTTTGTTAGTTGTCTGTTTTGTCCCGATGAATTTGTATTACTTCCCACATTCTATTTGCTCTTCCTTCAGCTTTCACTCACCTATAAATCATTTTTGTCTGTCTTCCCTATTAGATTGTTGCTTTCTTGAAAGCAGGGACAATGTCTCTCTACCTCTGTACTCTCTCAAGAACTATTATGGCACCTAAAGTTCTGTAGGTGTTTAAATGCGCTAATTTGGAAAGGGATTGTCTAATCTGATTATCTTGTAGCTAACACTCAATCACTTGTATTTATTGAGTGCTTATTGTGTGCAGAACATTGTATAAAGCGATTGGGAAAGAATAGTTTAATACAGTAGGTAGATGCATTTCCTGCTCAGATGAGTTTACAGTCAACCCAGACTGCGCATTTTGCTCCTTTAATACCTATTCACTGTACCTCAGTCTCATTTATCTTGCCTCTGACCCCCACCCAATCCTGCCGCTAGGCTGGAAAGCCCCCCCCCCCCTTTCATATCTGACAGTCACTCTCCTCACCTTCAAAGTCTCATTGAAGAAACACTTCCTCCAAGAGGTCTTCCTTGACTAACCCCTTATTTTCTCTTCTCTCACTCTCTTCAGAACTGCCCTTGCACTTTAATTTGCTCCCTTTATTCACCCACCCCTCAGCCCCACAACACTTATGTACATATCTGTAATTTATACATATTAATGTCTATCTCCCCTTCTATACTGTCAGCTGCAGGGAATGTCTACCAACTCTGTTACACTGTTATATTGTAGTCTCCCAAATGCTTAGTTCAGTGATCTGCTCAGTAGGTGCTCAGTAAATATGATTGATTGCTGGGCACTGTCCTAAGTGCTAGGATAAAATAAAAGTTAACCAGGTCAGACACAGTCCCTGTCTCACATAGGGCTCACAGCTTAAGTCAGAGGGAGGAAAATTTAATCCCCTATTTTACAGATGAGGAAACTGAGGCCCAGAGAATTTAAGTGACTTACCCCAGGTCAAATCACAGGTAAGTGGTGGAGCCAGGATCATAACCCCAGGTTCTCTGACACCCAGCCCCTGCTCTTTCCACTGGGCCCTGCTTAGCTCATTTTAAAAGAACACTAATGAGAATATACAGCAGTACCAGAGAAGTAACAGAAAAAACAAACTCTTCTCTGTAAGCCTTTTGGGAATTGTGTGCATTTCAAAGTCATATGCTGAAGATGGTGATCTTAGTATTGCATATTTAGAGTAATTTCTGTAACCAGGTACACATGCAATTTTGCTAAAATTATGAAATCAATTAATTGATTTCATTTTAGGAAAGATGTAAGATTGGATTTCTTTCAAAGAACAACAGCTAGGAACAATACAGCCAAAAATGTTTTATTTGGGCAATACAAATACAATCAAATCAAAAATATCACAGATTTTCATACATTAGTAAGAAGTTACTGTACACTTCAACAGTGGCATTTTTACAGCTAACAAAGCTTTACTGTTATTAAAATGTGTTTCCTCTCACATAAAATATACACTTTTCACTGACGTATTTTACATCATACACCTCTCTGGAATAAGAAACGTTTCACAAACAATGCACAACAGAGTCCATTTTCTCTAAATCCATATAAAATATTACATAGAAGCGAGAATCACTGTAATATCCTATTAGGCTACACTCCTCAAATGTCATATTTTTTTGCAACTAAAATCACTACATGCATCTTCAAATGCTGTACATTGTTTAAAGGTTGGAATATTAGATTGTTCATAGTTCACACAGTACTTCCTCGCAAGGGTCAAAATCACTTCATGTCTCTAGACGCAATTATAAATAATGGCCTGAATATTTGAATAAGATGGTACATTGACAATGTAATACCAGGGATATGTATTTGACATGTATCTTGCAGGAATGTAATTTGCTTTTAAACTGATATTATGTGGAAGTTCTTCCGAAGTGTCATTTTTCTGACAATTAGTATGGCAAAAGAGGAAAGAAAAAGCTTATAGCTTACAACTAGATTCAACACAGAGATCAATAACTGCTAGCAGTTCAGTGATGTACGTTTTCCATAAGCATGTCGCTGGGGACTGGTGAGAGATGAAATTTGTATAAACAGTTTCTTATTTAATTTAGAAAGTAGATGAAGGAAATGAGTGCCAGTGTCCCTCCAGGGTAGTGCAAGGATTTGGAAAGATTCCGAGACTCCATCAATTTGAGGTCAAGGTACTTAAATGAAGCATTCCACAATCTCTGAGTTTGAAACCCAAGTCATTTCTCTGGAAAATCATAAAATTTCCTCCTCTGAATTAGAGCCAGGCAAGATGGGCATTTCAGAGTTTTGGAATAATATTTGAGGAAAATCTCAAGTCATTTACTGTTTATGGAGTAGAAAACGATTGAACCTTACATTTGGTTTGGCGGAAAAAATAATGCTCACTTACATTCATCTTCTCTTTCTTTCTCATTCTCTGTTTATATCCTTTCTGTGTGGACACAGTTACTTCCTGGTGCTGCTTGTATTTGTGTCAGTATTGTTTAGAAATAAATACCACCAGGTTACAGGTCCTTTCAGCACTAGTTTCTGCCTGGGATGGGAATCTCTGACCTTCATCCCTCATTCTGCACGAGTTTATGGATATGATGCCAATGTGCTACCCACCCCCAGAGTCCATGGCCTTTCTCTGAGTAGAAATTCTCCACTCTTCTTTTATAATAGAGGCTGGTCTGCTTCAGAAATCCCTCAGCCCTTCTGGAAAAAGGCAGGCATTCAATTGCTATGTTTCTCTAAGTCTCTTAAAATCATCCTTTCTGCCCACCAAATATCAGATTTTAAAACTGGGAGGGAGAAGTTTTCAAAATCCCTTTGTTTGATTTCTTCACATCAAGCTACAATTGGTCATGTCAAGAGCATAGCAATTCCTGGCCGTTTGTCTGCTAAACTGAAAGACAATTGAGTGCAGGGAAGACTTCTCCTAATTCTTGTACCCAACACAATGCTCTGCACAAAGTTGACATTCAGTAAATCCTATTGAATGAAGATCCAGGGGAAAAAGGTGACAGTGATAGAAACTGTTGTGTGACAGTTATAGAAACTGTTGTGAAAAGATGGCTTGGTATTATCTGTGATTCATCGGTACACTATATTGCCATCTCTGGTTTACATCATGCATAGCTTTCTTGCCAGAGTTCTGCTCCCAGCAAGTCCTTAGTGGGTTCCCGCCCACCAAATATGAAATACTAAATTAGAATAGAGAGAGATTTCTGAGAGCAGTTGAAATAAGCCATAGATATTAAATGCAGACTTTGTTGCTACCTAAACCAGTATTTGCACTCTGTTCCATTCAATCATGCTGCTCTGAGTACACAGGAATGGTGGTTTTCCTGCTGCCAATGGATATTTAAGTAGAATTTTATGTCATTGCGTTAATACTAGTCGTGTGTGTGTGTGTAATATATACATATACACTTTTTACCAATACTACAGACCTGTGTATTGTCAGATTCTTCTTTGGATTCACTTGGTCCAATTGTTATAAGCAAAGACAGGCAGTATCTGATCATCTGACACACACTGAACTGTCCACGCCATCCACACAGAACTCCCTGGTTTGGGAAGCTGTCATAGGTTGGGTCAGATACATTGCTTCCAGAACGGTACCAGACATATAGTGAACTGCACCACCCCACAATTCATTTTCCCTATGATGCACTAGTGTAATTTGCTGAAGAACTCAAAGGAAGTACTAATAAAACCATTTATTCACCAGAAAGAAATCCCACATTCTTCACTAATGGAGAAACCCATAGCTGAAGTCAGTGATGGAATGACATAGTGGCCAAATAAAAGGCTTACTTTTAAAATGTATTGGCTTTATCACCAAGTAAACCATGTACCCCAAGGATCAGTTTAAGTTAAGAACAATGCCATTCACACTTCGTGGAAAGGTTTCTTATCCTTGTCTTTTCTCATGTGGCTTCACAGCTTACTTGAGGTCATCAGTCTCCAATAATACTTTTTTCTGTCAACTCATTATATCTATTACAATAGGGATAATTTGCTTCTAATAGCTTCACTTGCACCTCTCAGATCAAATGATCAAAGTATAATTAAAACTGGATGTTGATTAAGGAAAGGAATTCTTCTATTCTATTTAACTTATAAGCTTGCACCATTAATATATCTTATTTAACTCAACCAAAGATTTTTAGTTTTGAAAGTACAATTGGAGAGATCATATGCAAGAATATTTTGTAACCCTCCTTACTGCATTGTTCACAAAAGATTTTGAGTATTTCCAACCAACCCCAACTTCGCAAGCCTTTGGATTCTAAAGGAACCCCCGTTTTATATCAGATGTTGATAAAGCTTTGTTACACTTGTCTTATGCTCAAGTAATTTCCAAAATATAGAGACTCCATGGACACATCTCTCCCAGAACCCCCCGCCTCCTTCTGCAAAAGTTCTTGTTAAAATACCATAGATTTTTTTTTGTAAAAATATGGAAGTGATTTACCATTGCCCTCTTCTGTGCAGTAAACTCATTGTACTTAGTAATCTACAATTAGCTAATTTTCTTTCATGTAGGTAATGCCCATATTAATGCAGTATTTTCATTTATTTTTATCTACTAAAACTAAGCACATCATTGTTTTTAGCTATTATTGAATTGTGCATGAATCTACAATGAAACTCCACTTTCTACTTAGGGCCCCAGATGATTTTTATATAGATATGCTGCAATGTAGAACAAGCATTCAAAATGGAAATCCCATGGAAACAAGAGTGGTCATTCTAGATGAACTTGGTCCATTTGTCTAAGTCCTAATTGCACCAGAAGAATCTTCCAGAATATAGTACGGTCATCAATAAAGACTGCTAATCAGATGTATAGGTGATCAGTCTGCTGAGATAAGTGGAGGACATTTCTTTATGGCAAATTCCACCCAGCTCTCAAAGTCCCATCAAGTCTAATTGCACCTAAAAAACTGTTTTGCCATCATCAAAAAATGGCCATAGATAGAATGAAATAGGCTCCCATCAAAAAATGGCCATAGATAAAATGAAATAGCAGGCTCCCAAATAATAATTTTGGTATTTGTTCAGCGCTTAACTATGTGGCAGGCACTCTACTAAGCACCGGAGTGAAGACAAGCAGATCAGGTTGGACAGTCCCTGTCCCACGTGGGGCTCACAGTCTCAATCCCCATTTTACAGATGAGGTAACTGAGACCCAGAGAAGGGAAGTGACTTCCCTAAGGTCACACAGCAGACAAGTGGTGGAGCTGGGATTAGAACCCATGACCTTCTGACTCCCAGGCCCAAGCTCTATCCACTGTGCCATGCTGCTTCTCCAAGTAGGTGCTCCTAGCATTTTATTTATTTATTCTGATGTCTATTTACTTGTATTGATGTCTGCTACCCCTCAGCCCCAAGACTGTGAGCTCATTGTGGGCAGGCATTGCCTCTCTCTTGCTGTATTGTACTTTCCCAAGCGCTTAGTACAGTGCTCTGCACACAGTAAGCACTCAATAAATGCCATCGAATGAATGAATGAATGAACATAAAGCATGTTGTTGGTAATGGTTGGTTTTTGCCTTCCAGTTTTAAAAGAGAGAATACTACTCATTAAACCACACCTCATGCTTAATTTTACCAGCTGTGATCAAACAATCTTTCTTCAAGTATTCCATTTTCTCATGCATTTTTCATCTGCAAATTGGACTAACAACTTAGAGAACATTACCTTTCTTGTCCTATCATAATTTGCCCTTCCCTCAGGGGAACCAGATTGAAGTGCCTAGAGAAATCCCCAATTTCCAGGGGCGAAACTCTTTCTGAAAATACAAAAGATGCTGTAATTCTATAGTGTTTGGAAAGATATTTAATGCATCAGTATTCACTTGTTAGGTGGTTGTTTTCTTTGTAAATCTACTTGGATAGAACTGAGTTGATTTTATAAACTCTTCTGACTTTGTTAAGGAGTTCACGTTTCTTAAAGTGAATGTGTTTTCACATCCAGGATTTCACTGGGTTTACTGAGGTTCATTCAGCCTTAGTTTAAAAACTCATGCTAATATCATTATGCTCTGATTTTTTACCATTTGAGTTCCGTTCCAAAATTGAAATGGCGCTGACCTGAGAAGCTAGTATTGTAGGAATGAGGCATCATGTGAAAGACACTCAAATTAGGGGAATCTGGCATTTTAGTCTACCAACAACGCTCTGAATAAATCTATGTGTGAGGTTTGCAGCCTATAGCAAATTAATCATTACTTGTCAGTTGCTCTGAATTCCTCAGCTGGAATAAGCTAGTGTCAAAACAGAGAACTGAGTCTTCACCTATTCCTTCCTCTGACATCCATCAGTCCTTGCACAGTTTATTAAAGAAAGCATATTGCAAGACTCATAGAATTCTTTCTAGTTGTAATGTGATGTATGTAAGTGAAGTGTTTATGCAAATGTTTGCTTGAACTGCTTGGAGCTGACAAGGAGGCTTTATGCTCTGAACTGATGAATAACGTTAAACTATACCTCATGTTCCTTAATGCCATTTTGACCTTATTTGCTCTTAAGTAGCTCTGCCATCAAAAGCTATAATTCTGCTGAATGATTTCCCAAATGCGTGAGGAGTCACACTGTGTAATAGTAGCCAAACCACCCACTGTGTAACATTATATTGCATGTAGGTTTTACTACTGAGTGATTTCATTTTGCAGTCCAGCTAGTACCATCTTATAATTAAATCGCAAACTCATGCAGTGTAAAGGTCAAATGCTTTAAATGTGCAGAGGCAAATGCTGTATATATTTGGGCCGCATCATGTTGAAAATCAAAGTCAGCAGAGAATAATAAACGCATCAGTTAGGTTGCAAGTGGGGCTTTCAGTAATTAAAAATATAGTTTGTGTGTCAGCAGATTGCTCCACTAAGCATACTTAAATTATGAAATGAAACTTGCCCAAATAATTTGTGAAAATCTACCAAACCATAATGGCCAAATGTAGTTTGTTTGAGTTTTGACCCTAGCCAGCGATAAAGCCGATCATTCAAATCAGCGGTCGTCATTTTTGTACTGAATCCCTTTTCATCTTGCCTTTATTTGATCTCAGTTCCAGAATTGAAACTCTCACGTGTCTGCTCTTAATTACTCGGAACGAGGTAGGCTCTGCCTGCCAAATGTGTTATTAATAAAGCTTCATTAAAAACTGACACGGGTTGATATTTGCAATATCCACATTTTTTTTTTGGATAGAAAAGCATTAGGATAGTTTTCATGTACTCTGGAAAACCAAATGAACAGGCTTAAATGCATTTGCTATATGCACAGTTGTATTTTCCCAGCATTTATCCAAACAGTGCTTCTCACCCAATGGGTACAATGAAATACTGTTACTACTCCTTGTGAGGTATGTCTTTAGTAGGGGTAAAAGTGCTACATCTATATAGAGATTGAGTGGAAAGGAGTACCAGACCCTTCAGCATTTCTGTGCCCATTTGCTTCTTGTAAATATTACAACTAACAATCAAAAGTACCAGATAGTCTCCACAGAGTATAGTGGCGGTTGTTGATTGAAAAGCGATGCTGTATTATCATTGGCAATAGATGATATTTTTTGGGAGATCTAGAATAGCAACTCATTGCCTAACTGAACCACTTTCTCTCTTTATTAAGCTGGGGGGAAAGTCTATTTTGTCCATTTCTTTCTCTTTAATTGTGTGGATGGCTTGACTAGGTTATGCTATTTCTGAAGAAAATGCTGGCAGTTGAAAAGGATAGCATTGAAAAAATGTTCAGGTGAAGCTTTGAAACACACCATGAAAGCTATGTTCAGATGTAATGCAGAAAGTAGTAGATGGTAGCCGTCATTATCTCCCTTCTCACTTCCTTCCTTTTCCCTCATTCCTCCTCCCCTCCTCTCAGGTGGATGGAGCATTTTAGTAGTGGTCTAGTAAAATGAACCTGGGAGACCTGGATACTAGTCCCACTTGTACTGTTAACCTGCAGTCTGGACTTGGGCAAATCACTTAATCTCAGTGGGTCTCAGTTTCCTCATTTAGAAAATGGGGCTAATAATAACTGCCTCTCCCTATCTCACAGGGTTATTGTGAAGATGAAACGATGTAAGTAATATGAAAGTGACTTGGAGTAGTAAAAAAACTATGCATATCTAAGATTTTAAAGTAAAAGGCATTCTCAAGTAGTTCACATCTCTTTAATTTCAACCAATAGTCTGAGTAATCTTTTTAGATCCTTCCAAATTCCTTGTTCAGCACCCCCAAGCATTTCACCTATTGAATTATAAGAAAAATCAATTTTCTAAATGGTCTTACTCACTTGGCTTTCCTGACGGAGATGCTAAAATGACAAATAATTAAGCTTGACATACTCTAAATAAAGCACAAGTTCATAATTAAGGGTAAGCATCCTTGAAATTGTCAGAAGTGTCATTATTTGGGCATTATCCAGAAAATTAGTAATAAAAGATTGTGAGTTATGAAAATACATTCGCACCACATTATCAATGGCTTTCTGCAGCTATGCCATTTGAAGTTAGTCCACCAAAAGAAAATGTTGGTTCTCGGATATAAACAAAGGACCCTACTCTTTCTAAAGAATTTATTTTTAAAATGTGAGGGTAATTTACAATTTGACCCATCATTCTTATGCTAGATGCCATGCTATAGTTGAATCATACATAGAGTTTCAATCCCTTCTAATTTTAATCAGCTAATACAATTTTTTTTAATGGTACTTAAGTGCATATTGTATCTCAGATATAGTTCTAAGTGCTAGGGTAGACACAAAAAGCATTTCCTAAGGCAAATCTCATCTCAGAGGCTGGTCCTGGAGTTAACTTAGACAAGGCCCTCCCTTGTTTATTTCCGATCTGTATAATGTTTCCTTGGCATTTGTCTCCTCTCCTCCATCCTAGGCTTCTTCCAATCCAATTTGCTAGTCTGGTAACTCCATGATGGCATAGATTGTGTTTACCCCCTCTGTTTTATTCTCCCAAATGCTTAGTAAGGTACTCTGCTTGGAGAAGGTGCGCAACACGCAGAGATTGACCATAATATATGAGCTGGTCTTAGTGTCCTTAGTGTCACTGGAGACCTTCAAATTGAGGGAGATCTGAAGCCAAGCTTGACTCTTCCTTCCCACTGCCCAGAAGTAACCAAGTGTTGTCCAGGGTTGGTTGGGGTGAGGAGGATTTCCCAGGAGGTTCTTGGCCATGCTGAGTTCTGCCTGATAGTTGCTATTGCTCAAGTGCCTTCTTTTTTATGGTATTTGTTAAGTGCTTACTATGTGCCAGACATTGTACTGAGAGCTAGGGTAAATTAATCAGGTTGGGCACAGTCCATATTCCACATGGGGCTCACAGTATTAATCCTCATTTTGCAGATGAGGTAATTGAGGCAGAGAGAAGTTATGACTTGCCCAAGGGTACAAAGCAGACAAGTGGAGGAATAGGATTAGAATCCAGATTCCTTCTGACTCCCAGGTCCTTGCTCTAACCACTAGACAAGGCTGGTTCTCCTGCACAGATGCAGTCCCACCACTGGCAAATTCCAATTACTGTTGTTTCTAACAATCCAGAACATTATTCTGAACTCTTTATGAGTGTTGGGGCTTGAGCTAGGACTGGGTTAGAGTTGGGGGGTTAAACTCCAGTCCAAGGTGTGGAGTAGGGGGAGGTCCAAATTTAGGATTAACATTCAAGGAGAAGGCTAGGCATGTTGTTTAGGATTGATTTATGTGACTATTGATAATGACCAAACCTTTGATGACAGTTGACTATTAGGCCTCTGCTCACAAGGTCCTTAAGTCACCTTGTGAAGAAGGAAGAAACATAATCACTGTTAAAATATTTCTTTTCTTAACCCTTTTGAAGTAAAACAGTCTTGAAGTTTATGATATTTTCTCACAGATCCAAGTTTCTGTCCTGAAAAGTACTCTAGGAAATTAAAGGATTGAAGTTAAATTTCTGAACGCAATGATTCAGGAACCCAAAATCTTAAACTGATGACAGAAGTGAAAAATTTGGATTTCTCTTGAAACTTCTTCATCATTCCAACCCATTTTTAAAATTTTCAGATTTATGACAAAGCTTTAATTAGTGTTAAGCTCACTTCCACCATTTGGGTACTGCATCAGGTTTTAAATATTATAAACTTCATAAAACAAAAATATTTATTGTAATATCTCTTAGTATATGGCATTATGCTAATGCCAGCTGTTCAGGATTAGTAATAAAAATGTTTTGGGGGTTGATTCTATGACTTCCAGGACAGTGTTGTTTACTTCTTTTCAAAATCCAAAGGGCATTTTATGTGGTTTTTTTTTCTAGTAGATTACTATATTAAGACAGAGTATTTTACAAAATATGTATTTTTCCTTTCTTAAGTATATATGTTGCTGAAATTAGTGGAATGGAAGAAAACCTTTAAACTACATACACTATTACCTCAAGGGAGCAATTTCTGAGGGTGATACATAATCAAAACCATTTCACTACATTCTATAATGGTAAAATCCAGTTTTCCAAAACTCATACCAGTTCCTACATTATAGAAGTGTGGATGGGATCGCTGAAGAACCCAGATAAATCAAGGTCAGATTCCTTGCAGGGGATTTTGTGATATCAGAGCTGAGCAGATTTTCTTTCTTTTTTTTTTTTTAACTGAATCTAGCCAGAGGCCAAAAACATTGTTACATTCTGAACACTAATTTTGATTTAAGAAAAATTATGTTCATAATCTGCTGTGATAATGCAGTGTAATTGAACACTCTGAATTTGTAATGAAAAACAATACATTTTACAGCTGTTATAATAATTATTCAAGATGATCATATGAAACTGGTCTTATCATAAACACCCGAACACTAATTTGAGCTTTCTCAACAAAAGACAATACCTGAAGTAAGTAGCCCAATGGGAACTTGTCATTTTAGGACAAAAGACTTTGGTTTCCTTTTTAAGAATGTATATTTCTCTAATTTATGAAACTGGAGAAGACCTATAAATTTCATACATTATTAGGGCAAACAAATACTAATTGTTAAATGTAATTAAAATCATCATGGTACATTTTGTATCCATTCTATTCCCAGTTCTGCATAACTCAAGCCCAGTTTCACAATACTAGATTCAAAATGTGCTAGAATCCAAGACCAGATGGGATCTCTGAAACCTAGCAAAGTGTGATTTAGGAATGAGCTTGAAGGTGGGGATAGTGGTGGTTTTTACAGTGTGAAAGGAGAAGGAATTCTGGGAGGATTTTGTTGATGAGATTGTTGACTTGGATGGTGATAGAGGGGGAAAAAGCATGCATGGTGGTTTGTAGTAGATCAGTGAGGTAAGGTGGAAGGGGGAGAGTTGATTGAATTGTTTTAAGGTCATTGGAAAGGAGTTTTTGTTGTGAAGGTGGATAGGCAATCACTGGAGATTCCTGATGCTTTCTCTGACTAATCCCTCATTTTATTTCCCTTCTCTATCACCTATACTTTTGAATCTGTACCGTTTCACCACTTGATATCCACTCCACTCTCAGTCCTGCAGCACTTATGTACATATCTGTAATGCATTTTAATGGAATCTCAAATAGGGCTCTCAGTCTTAATCCTCATGAGGTAACTGAAGCAAGAGAAGTAGTGACTTTCCTGAGGTCACACAGCAGATAAATGGTGGAGCCAGGATTAGAACACAGGTCCTCTGACTTCCAGGCCCATACTCTTTCCACTAAGTTACACTGCTTCCCCAAATCCCCCAAATTCCTTCTTTCCTTTGAAGATGGGAGTAATTTTCTGGAATGAGTGCATTTTCTTGTTGTCAAGTTAGGACTAAGACCCCGTATGGCTGTTGTATAAATGTAACCAACGTGCCACATATTTTTCTGAGTCCTCCTTTTTATCCCATACTATTTTAGTTTTTTATTTTATTTTCTGCACTACTACTTTGCTTTAGAATGTTGAATTTAGCTGTATGTATTTTTTCACTTAAGGATTTCTAACTTCCAGGAAATTAACGACAAAATCGAAAATAGAACAGTTGTCATCAAGAAGGAAAGGTTTGGTGAGTAACAGCAATATGACAGTTACTCATTACAGATACATTTTATTTTGGAGAAGCAATGTACGCCTTTCTCATTTCTTTAGGGAACTGGAGCAAACATTTCTATAAGGCAGAAGCATGCTGCTTAATTTTGCATTTGGCAGGATAGACTGAATCTCCGTCTGATTATCTGATACAAGCTACAACAATATCCATTAAAAAGTCATTCTGCTAATGGCAACAAATGTGCAAATGTTGCATCTCTTACGAAAGATGAAATACTATCATAATAGTGGTTATTATCTCATTAGATGGAATACCAAACGGTTTTTGCTTTGTTTTCAAAAATAATCTGTTTCTAATTTAAGACCATTCTCCCTTATGAAAGCTATGGAAATTTAGAATAACAAATAGATGGGGTTACCTCAAATTGATGGATTTGAATTCATGTATACAGATCTTTCATTGGTAATATAATATTGAAAAGTAAAACTGTATCTTTAACCATCTGGATTTGATTAACATCACCACCCAGTAACGGTGGCTTTTATAGTGGTAGTTACTGTTCAGTGACACCAAGATTGTTTATTCATACAAGCTCATATTCTTAGTTTATGTCTCAAAACTTAATATTTATGCTCTTTATATTATTTTGGAAGGGAGTTTAATAGAAGGATAAATGCTGTTATATTTTGCCAATTTTTCTCAATCAATGTGTATTTGGAAAAATGCAGTCTCTCTTTGCTTAATGGAGTTATCGACGTAGTTCCCCCGGAAATGAGATATTTTATAATCTCATATGTTGTATATGGAAACCTATTTACTGAAATTTAAATCTTGAATTTCTTTTCATTTTTCTTATCTTTGTAAATTTCAAAGGCAAATTGGGAAACACTGTGAAGTAGAATTCTAACAAAGTTTTTTTTTAAAAAAATTTCAATATAATCCTCATTTTACTTTTCTCTCCTTGCATTCTAATTTAAAGTGGAAGCATTTTGATCCTAAGGGCATATTTATACTAATAAAGATTCTTTCCTAATAAAAATCTGTTCTAAGGCCAGCAAAATAAATTTTCTTAAAATATCTAGGAGGTGATATTTAATATGAAATGTCTTCATATCCCTTTTCATTATTCCACATTAATAAAGAAAAGGGTTAATGGAGAAGTGCTCACAGAATATATTCTATTTGCATTTTACTGGTGAAAGGGGTTTAAATATGCATGTTTGCATTGACAATGAAGCCCATTTTCTTCCTCCTACACAACATTTACTGTCATTAAAGGTGCTACAGGTATTTCATTATTTTGTTGATGATTATGGATGAACATTACTAAAATAGCTTCGTTCTAAACAAAGGGTAAAAGGCCAACTCCTAAATGAAGAAAAATATGACACAAAGCTTGACTTTAAAATCGCAATTTGGAGCAAGTGAGTTTCCCCTAGTTATAGGTCTTTATAGTAAGGACAAAAATATAAAGCTTAAAAAAAAAGTAGTCCAATGTTTCCCCATCACTCGGTCCAACATACATTTCCCTGCTAGGGAAATTATCTTGATTGATCGATGGATGGAGGAAAATGAAAGCAAGTGAAAGCCATAATTGTTCTTATATTGTCCAGGTTTGAGTCAAGGCATATGTATGGGTTGAGATTTGGGGTCCAGAGAGAGAAATTGCTTGGTAATGTGGTAGTTTCTTCCATGAAATAATTTTCCCCAGGAACAAGTTCCTAAGACATTGGTTCCAGCGGTTGCTTTGCTTACTCAGTGTGTGGTTCTGCTAATTGTTGGGTGGAGCAGGATCTCTCAGAGCATGGGAGCATCTGACTAATTACCCATATCTCCCCCTCCCCTACCCAATTGGTGATGTTGCCAGAGTGAAAATGTTCTGGGGCTCCGGTTTCATGCAGCATGGCCCACTGTGGTTCTGTAGAATATCAGTATTAACCTTGAAGCAGATGAAAGTCATGGTCATAATCAGTTGGGAAAACAGATGGCTGAGTTGGGCTTCATGGCCATGGAATATCTCCAGGCAGCATAAACTGATTCTGGGGTAATTCTAGGCAACTTGCTCAGATTTTGAAGAAGCTCTAGACCTGCCCAAAGCCATGAGTTTGGGGCTACACTGGGCCTAGAAGGCCTAAGATCAGTCTAGCCATAGAGACCCTAAGGTCTGATTACAAAGAGACTGCAGAGTGGATCAGGACCCAGTTCATACTCTGGTCTAGGTCTCCAGCTGCAGAAGCTTCTCAAAACTGCCCTGATATTTGGGGCTATGGGTTGGGAGCGGTGAAGAGGATGAGCAATAAATGGCATTACACGTTAAGTTGTGATGCTTCATTATTGGTCTCCACATTTATTTGCAGGGAATACTACAAAGAAGAAAGGGGAAACATTTATGTGTCCTCTGGAAGATGTTTTTCTTTCCTGCACAACATCAGTCTTCCTTTTAAGGATACAAAATCTTAAAAGAAAAGATTTCAGATCTTGCCAATTTTATTCCTTATCTTAAAATAATTTGGGAGTATAGCCAGTTACTGCTCATTTAAAGGACTGGGTCAAAAATATTTTCCTTCTCATGCTTATGTATAACTTAATGGTGTTCAACTTGGTAACTACATTCAAATGAAGGATGTGGCTGCCTTAGGTTAAAAAAAAGGATATGGGAGAAAATAAGTTGCATTAACATTATCTCCAACACTGGAATGATTTATGGCTCTGAGGTCCAGCTGCATGTTAATAATAGAATCATTTTTTTCTCTTTGCAAATACCTCATGTAGTAATCTTCCTCTTCCCACTGGTTTACAGTGTTTAGAACTCAATTACCTGTTGCTCTCCATGGTGATGGATGTTTCAGTAAATAGACTAAGGTAATGGTCTGCTAGATTTTTGAAAACAAATAAACATATTGTGTTAACATCTTTACTTTCTTGAAACTGTCCTGTGTCCCTGGACCACATCTGATCCATCCCGCCCAATTTTGGCCTATACAGGATGATATGATTCATGGAGGTCAGAGGTGTTACCTTCTGATTTTGAGGGCTGGATTGGAAATGGAACAAGGGTTTTTGGTGGGGATGAGAAAAGAAAGGGGCAGGATTCAAAGAGCAAACTGGCTAGAAAGCTGCCACCATTGGGGGGCTTTCTGCCCTGAATGGAAACTTTCAGGTAATAATAATAATGATGAATCTGGTACTTGTTGAGCACTTACTTTGTGCCAAGTACTGTTCTAAGCACTGGGGTAGATTCAAGTTCATCAGGTTGGACACAGTCCTTGTCTCACCTGGGGCTCGCAGTCTCAATCCCCATTTGACAGATGAGGTATTGGAGGCCCAGAGAAGTGAAGTGACTTGCCCAGGGTCACACAGCAGATGAGTGGCAGAGTGGGGATTGTTTGAGACCTGGTACATGCAAATCTTTGAGTCCAGCTCAAAAAAAAGTGGGCCAATAGCCTCCTGCAATGGATACCTGTGAGGGTAAGTGGTTAGTACAGTGCTCTGCACACAGTAGGTGCTCAATAAATATGATTGAATGTGAGATGCTAAGATGTTTTAAGTGATAGGGATGGAAAGGGCAGTTGTGCCATCTGGGAGGATTGTGAGTTCCTTGTGACTAAGTGCTTTTACATGTGCATTTCAGTTAGGCCCTCAAATACCATTCCTACCAGAGTTTGTCTTCAAAGCGTCTTTCTGCATAATGGCCAGGCAAGGCCAGGGATGGATTAGAGATGGGGTGACAGGTGCACATGACCAGTGTTCTGCTCTCCATGTGGCTCCTGTCACTTCCACACTTCTCTTACAACAGTGCTTCAGTGGACAATGCTGGGTAGAAGTGGAGAAAGGATCAGAGGCCGGCTGATAGCTCCTCCATTTGGAGGTAGGAGGGAAGGAGGTGTTTCTTGTACTCAATTCTAAGAGTTCCCATAGCGAAAATAGAGTCTGATGCTCATTTAGTTCTCCTATAATGCAGGAAATATGCCCTTGATAGACCCCATGCTAAAACCCACATTAAAATTGTCATTTTTGACTGACTCCGCATACATGCATACAACTGTTGCTTCCAAAATCAGCCCTAGTTCCAGACAAATGTACCTTGTAAGAATATTCCCTAATTCTCAAACAGTATTCTAGCCCCAAATATTCATTATGGAAGACCCGAATTGTGTGTGTGTGTGTGTGTGTGTGTATACATGAGTGAATTTATAAAGGAATTTTTCTTTTTCCCCTGGTTGGAGGAGAAAGGAGTTAAGGCAGGGAATGGGGAGAGAGAATCTCTAGGTTTCCATCCAGGAGAAAGAGAAGACATTTGAGAAGAACATCAAATTTATCAGCCCCTTTTTTTTACTGTTTTGAAAATGGCCATGTAATCAGTTGCATCCTTATAGGAAGAAAGTGTTTATCCCTCAAGTTCTGTGTTCAGTGTACCTTCCAGAACTAATTAATTTATTCCCAGGCAGAACCAAAATTATCATTTGTCTCCAGTTTTTTATTTTTACTCTTTTGCTTGTTTTCAGTTGGATTTGGGCATCACAACATCCTTTGATAGGCATGATCAATTATTTATCACACTTTGGCATATGGGCATTCATTACTATGATATGAGGACATTTATTGTTTTGACATGTTGGAATTTTTTGTTTCACCATTTTCCTCAGTTCAGGAATCATCAATTAATCTTTTCTATCCAAACAGTATTCAGGCTAGGTCCTAGCTGAATAGCTCATATTGATTCCCAGCAATGAGTGGGAGTGATGCAATCTCGAGGTTTCTTTTCCACATAGTAAGATGTGGTACTGAAATGAGGTGAACTTGATAATTTCTTGAAGGTGATGTGATGGCATATAATAAGCTAAATCATCGCTTGGAATTCAATGTTCTGGACTACTATATAACTAGATTTAGAATTCTGTTTCACTATTCTGTCCTTTTGGAGACAGAAATTAGGGAAATGTCATTGGCTTCATTTAACAGGCAAGACATTATATGCTTTGGGGAAGATTAAAAAGCTGTCAGGGAGTCACTGTGGCCTAATGGAAGAAGAAGGGATCTGGAAGTCAGGACACCTGTGTTCTAGTGCCAGCTCTGCCAATTAACTTATGTGACCTTGGAAAATTCAATGAACTGTGCCTCAGTTTCCTTAATTGTACATTAGGGGTAAGGTATCTGCTCCTCCTACTTATATTGTGAGTCTTTGTATTTGATTCGATCATCTTGTATCTGTCCCTGCCCTTAGCTCAGGGGTTGGCCACAGAGCAAACAAATAATAACACTTTATAAGATGGATATCCCTCCAGGAATTTAACTGTGCAAAGGAGCAAGATGATTTATTTTCACTGCAAGTCCATTCTTAAGAGGGTTCAAGGCCAACTGATCAAGGCTAGTCTCCACACACTTAGGTTTTAATAGCTCTACAAACTCCTCTGATATCCCCACTGGTATTAGCTCTGCCCCACATGAAGAAAAGTGGTCTGTGCTAATCAAGAATTGCAGGAAAAAGAGAATTTGTGTCTCTTTCAAAGAAAATGACTTAATCAACATTTTTTGTAGCGGGGTAGCAGAGAAATCTGAATCCATTGCTTAGCTAGCATTTACAACTTATATTCATGACCTTCCCAACAAGATTTGATAAAAAGATTCACTTTTTAGACTACCTACGTATTGCGCTTAAGCTTGCTTTTTTCCAGGATGCAACCGCAGTACAATGGATTTGAATTTTCTTTCAAATTGATAACCAAGTCTATCTCTTTGGATCTGTTTGCAGCTCTAACTGTTGGCTTCATTTGGGAAATCTTATTTCCACCTGGCAGGTGACATAACTGAGGAGATTGTGTCAGTGGTGTCCATAAGGATAATTCAAAAATCTACAGGGGATCATCTCAAACATACTCTGGCTTTAGAGCTTTTTAAGTGTCATTGTGGTAATCTCATTGCCTCAACATTTACATAGGATTGCCACATAAATTTGATATTGAAAATAAAAATGCCCTAAATCTTGGAGGGTACCTGATGCCACTTTTAAGGAAAATTCACACTGAATGGAATAAGAGAAAAGAAAGGGAAAAGCAAACTAATCAGGCAAAATCTAAATCCTTAATTGCCTATTCTTTGGGTTGAAAGCAGAACTAGAACATCATGGCATTTCTAAACTTAGTTTGTCATTCATTTAAAATATACAAAATCATATTGTGTTAATAAAATGCAATTACATTTTATGAGAATAAAATTGTTTCAACAGCACCATCAATTGCACTGACTCAGTTTAATGGCTGAGGTTTTTCTGGTTAACAACAGCTTGTTTGGTAATTATCACATAGGAGCATTCTTCCTAAGCCTTAATTTCAGCAGATATTGGCTTAATTTATCAGAATTTCCCTTTATTGTAGTTTCAGGTAAAGCACTAAGTTATTACTCACGCACAATGGTGTCTGAATCCTTATGTATTAGAAACAGAGTGAGTAGAGCGAAACAAAATTATATCTCATTCTAATGAAAATGACAGCAGCATTTTTTTGCTCTAATGGCATCCTACGGGAGGCAAAACTGATTTGCACTCTGCTCTCCATTTGTATAGTTAATCACTTCAAAAGAGGCATTTATTAACTTTTAATTTCTTAAAGTAGTGCCTCCATTTACTCTGACCCAGTAGTTGCATTAGCAGAATGGACAATTTTACATAAAATTGAAACAAATCATATAGGAATAGTTTTCATGCTCTGTCGTAGTAGTAGTCACTGAATTTAGCCCCTGTGATGTACAAAGCACTAGGAAAAATACACAAGTGAGAGTTAGATACAATCTCAAATCATTTCTCTTCTTGAGCAAAGGCTCTGTGACAATTGGGAGAAGAGGAGGCAGGCTTAAAGACAGATAGACCCTGTATGGACCCAGTCCACTAACTGAGTAAGGGTCTCTGTAAGCTCAGACAGTGTGGCAGTGTGTATTGTTTAGGCATTGGTCCTTATAACCACATATGCACAAATGAAGAGGCCTTCAATGAAGGATGCATTCAAATACTGTTATATAGCTAGTCCACAAAATTGGATATGGAAAAAAAAAAGAACCATTTGTCCCCTCCATTTACTGATTTCCTACCCTTTGGTCTCCAAAGCTGACAATTTTTCTGCTACCTACCCTGTGGAACTGTGAAATTATATATGTTTGGATAAGTAGATAATGCAAAAAAGAAGCTCAAGCCTTAATTTTGGTCAATATGGTTTAATAATAATAGTAATAATGGTATTTGTTAAGTGCTTACTCTGTGCCAAGCACAGTACTAACCTCTGGGGTTGAAACAGGCAAATCAAGTTGGACACAGTCCCTGTCCCATGTTGGGCTCACAGTATCAATCCCCATTTTGCAGATGAGAGAAATGTGGCCCAGAGACCTTGAGTCCCAGGATCACACAGCAGGCAAGTATCAGAGCTGGGATTAGAACCCATGACCTTCCAACTCCCAGTCCCATGTTCTATCCATTAGGCCATGCTGCTTCTCATCTTTGTTGCATGTTGGATTTTCATGAAAAGAGTGTTCATTTTGATTCTCCAATTTCAGCTTAATACAAATTGAGTTTGTGTGAAATTTCAAAAATGGTGATAGTCCAAATTGTTAGCGGTCAAGAGAAGGATTTCCCTGTTCCATTTATAAAGCTGCTTTCCTCAAATGTATATGGAAAGATTTATTTTTTACCTTTAATGAGGGGAAAAAGACACAAAGGCTTTCCATCTGGGCTGTCAAGTACTTTAAAAGTAAATAGATCCACTCAGATACATTAATTATTTTTGACCTAGCATAGCTCTTGATTAACATTAGGCAATCCCCCATGGTTTACTTAAAATGAGAATGTTCACCATTAAAACATGAGAAAAGGCTTTTTGTTTAAGTGGGGATAGTCACTTCCATATATGGTTGGTGGTTTAGTTACCTTTTTTAATGTAGCATCTATATCTTTTTTATGGTATTTTCTGTGCAATTACTGCCTTCCAGGCACTGTACTAAATGAAACAAGCTAATCTGAATGAACCCAGTCCATGTTCCACATGAAACTCACAGTCTTAATCCCCATTTTACAGATGAGGTTACTGAGGCACAGAGAAGTTAAGTGATTTGCTTAAGGTCACACAGCAGACAAGTGGCAGAGCTGGGATTAGAACCCAGCTCCTTCTGCCGCCCAGGCCCGTGTTTTATTTGCTAGGCCACAGAGTTTCTCATGTAGGGAGATAAAGATTTTGAAGAGTAAAATACTTATAAACTTAAAACCTATTTACAGTGCATGTGCCTAGAGGACATGATGAGGAACAAAAGTTGTGTGAACCTGCTGATGTACAAAATAGAAAAATGTTAGCCATCTATTTTCCTAGTGCTGAAATTATTTGAACTACTGACTTTTCTACACTCAACAGACAACCTGGGGTAATTCAGGCTTACAGTATTCTGGAAAATGCAAGCAAAACTGAGTGCATTTATAACTTGCACTATCAAGACAATTTAGTAGCATAGGACTAAGTTTAAGTTGTTCAGTGGAATTAATCAAATCCTTTTCAACTTGGAAAAGACAGAGGCAGTTTTTGTATGTGTTTTAGTCTATCTTTTCCATAAATCATAATTTTCAGAAATCATGTACTTGTGGAAGAGAAGATTTAGAGATTAGACCTTATTTAATTTATGATAAGGGCTTTATATGATAAGGCATTCAGAGAAAAGAGATATAGTAAAATATTTGTAACTATGACATTAAAATTTCATAAAGTGAATACATAGTGGAGAATCGAAAAGATGGTCTGCAGAATAGTTATCAGTATTTGAAACTGTTAATGGGAGAGGAGAATAAATATATAAAAAAGAAACAGCTAAGAATGTCTTATTTGGTTAATAACCTTAAAGCTTACTTTCCTGACTGTCTCTGTTACCGATTTGTATATTCCAAGAGCTTAGTACAGCGCTCTGCATATAATAAGCGCTCAATAAATACTATTGAATGAATGAATGTATAGTTGTTGCTCCTTTTCAGTACTACTTTGAGCTCTCTCTTCTGTATGGTAACAGCAAATGTACCTTTTTCTTGGGTGAGAGGATGAAGTGTGTTCTGTCTCTCCCTCTTTTGAATTCTTTTTTTTTCCCCTTATCTCCTTGAATATTCTCCTTCATCCGGGCTTATGCTCAGGAACAAAGCAGATATTCACTCTCTGTGACAAAGCTTAATACAGCCCAGCCAGAAATCAATCAATAAATCATATTTAATGAGTGCTTACTGTGTGCAGAGCACTGGTCTAAGTGCTTGGAAGAGTCCAATATAATAGTGTTGGTAGACACATCGCCTGCCCACAAGGAGCTTCTAGTCTAGAGAAGCTGCATAGAGTATGTGTTAGGGAACTTGGTGTTCACATAGTCTCTGCATCTGCCTTCTTAGTCCCTGACCACCTCTTTCTTGTTCATTCTTTTAGCTCCTCACCCACTTGTGTTAGGGGATGTGTGTGTGCATGTGTATGTTTATGTTTGGACATGTGTGTATGTAGACCTTCTCTGATCCCGGTCAAATGAGGGCAGTTCGTATTCAAATAAGCCACAGCAGGGATGGAGAATTTGCTTTTGTGTTACTGACCCCAGTCAAGGGTAAACCACATAAAATATAGGTTTGACTTCCAAAGTGGATTGTGGTCTCGAAAGACTGTTAGTAAATATGGCTATGCTGATCGAAAAGTGTCTAGTATAAAACATCTTTTACTTGTCCTTTGGATGGAACAGAGAAACCAAGATTAAAATTGGAGTTATGTATCCTTAAAACAGACAAGCTTTCATTTCCCCCTGCCCTGAAATTTCAATTTCTCAATTACCCATCTGTCTTCCTGTTGGGTCTACCCATTTGTCAGTCCAATTCGCATTTAAAGCAAACTGCTCACAGTTAGAAATACTTCTCAGACAACCCGGCATGGAGATAAATAAAAGACTTGGAACCATTTCTGATAATGAAAGAGGTCATAGGAAATCCACCCATCTCTATTTTGAATGGACCAGTTTATCAAGAGTTCACTTATTTTTAGAGGATGTGATGGCATGGTAGTGTGGGGGATTTTTCTCCTAATGATGAGGTTCAGGAAGGAAATCTCCAAACCTTCCACAGGGACCCACTCAAGGACTAACTGCTTTATAGCTGGTCCTGGGGCATTAGCTAAAATCGTGAATGGAATAGAGCCAGATTGAAGTCCTGTTCCCCTCTTTTAACTAGATTGTAATCTCTCTTGAGGGCAGGTACATTTTTATACTTTTAATGTCCTTCCATACAGCTGATACAGTGCAGTGCACACAGTAAGCACATAACAGAGATGATCCTCAGTACAGGAAACTCTCCCCTATTTTCCCTCCCACTCCAGTTTGTACATCTATTTCCTCCTCTTCTAATCACAAAGAACTGGAAAACACCCAGCTGAGCACCTCCATTGTAAATTTATTCGATATGCTTGAAAACTGTGAGCTTTACTCTTCCCCATCGCTGTAATTACTATGCCACTATTTTTTCTACCATCATTTTGATTATGATTCCTTGTCTGTTGATAAAAAGTGTTTGCTTCTCCTGTCAAAT
This sequence comes from Ornithorhynchus anatinus, assembly GCF_004115215.2. Classification (NCBI taxonomy): domain Eukaryota; kingdom Metazoa; phylum Chordata; class Mammalia; order Monotremata; family Ornithorhynchidae; genus Ornithorhynchus; species Ornithorhynchus anatinus. Next base: position 116,456,315 of record NC_041731.1, on the reverse strand, counting down.
AATAGTCATTAATTGAGATCATTTATGTACCCAGTGATAAATGTGGATGGAGGAGGTATATCTTCAAGTTTCCTGAGACTTTGTGAATGCTTCTCATTTTCTCCCCTCAGTTCTTTTCTTTTTAATAGTAGAAATAATAGTAATGATATTTTTACTGGATAACTACTAGGTGCAACACATTGTGCTAAGTATGACATTAAAATAGAAACAAAAGATGTGTGTTCCAGGAGCTAACATTCTTTTTACGATGGAGGGTTCTTTTATTAGATTATAAGACCCTTGAGTCTAGTGATCATATTTTATGCCACCTCTTTTATTTCCCAGGGAATCTAGTACATTAGTCTATGCAGACAGAGTAGGTGCTTTATAACCGTGTTGCAAAACTAAGCTTTATGGAACACTTTTCTTTTCAAATGAACCATTTTGTTTAACATAACTAAAAAGCAAAAGTCCAAAACCAGTAAAAATTACTATACTAGCTCTGCACACAGCTGGCCAGGGAATTGACAAATCCAGATTAAATTCCAGGTATGGATAGGCTAAATGAAGACTTCCCTAAAATATTGGAACAGTTGCAAAAATCGTTCCATCTCAGGTTACCGGTGCCAGATACGCTTCAGCTATACTTGTGCAGGAGGCAATGTCAGATAGTTAGTAATTAAAGAAATGACAACCAGTCAACCCACTGAACTAATATTGCCCCTAGACTGTGAAGCCTTCCAGTGTCTTCCTTGTAGTTTGTGTGGCAGATGCTCTGAAGAGTCACATATAATGATGGTATTGCAGAAATAATGACCCTGTAGCTCTTGAAAAGGTTTCATCAGGGATTTTCTTGGTAATTCTGACCTACTAGTGGCATCAGCTAAGAGAAGGAGAAAGTGGATATTGACAGTATCCACCATCAGGCCAGAGCTTGATAATGATTACATTCTAGAAGTGAGAATATAGATATGGCAAACAGATATAGAAAGAATTTTCCGGGTGTTTGCTTCATGAATGTTTTATTTAATTCCCTAACTTTGTTTGTGTCACTTGCAACTATGCCCTTTTATCTTTTATATGTTTGCATTTCCCCCCCACTTTTCCCTCCAGTTAGATTGTAAATTCATCAAGGCAAGGACTATTTCTTTTACTTCGGTTGTATGTTGCCAGTGCTTAGTAGAGGTTTTGCACCTAATAGGAGCTCAGTAAATGACTACTCGTAACTGATGCAAGTTTTGTTAATGTCATGAATGCTCTAAATAATCAGTTTTTATTATTAGTGTAAATGGGACTAGACATACTTTTGGAACATTAATAATCAAAGGCTATATTTCTGTCTTGCCTCTACAATGATAGAATTCTGCAGTTATATAACTCCTGACAGTTGAATATTCTAACCTTTATAATATTTGAAAATATATAGCCACTCTAAAAATGAGATGTGTGGAGATGTAAACTTTGGATTTATCTTGGAGTTTTAATCCAGGCTGATATGACATGGAGATAATAAAAGGGGAAATTCATGCACTCTTGCACACTTGAAATTCAAAAAAAATAATTTACTGACTCATCATATCAGGTTTACAGTTCCTATCAGTCTCCAGTCTTAAGGCCTGGATAAAAGAGAAGAGTGTGAGTCTGATCAAAATTTAAAAAAAAATTTCTCTATCAAAATGATAAAAAAAAAGCATCTGATTAAAAGGACTGTGAGTCTCTCTCAATGATAAAGGTATTTCCCTCCAAAGAAATCAGTTTTCAAGATGTATTTCCTGTCTGCTGTAAATGTCCTGGTAAGGCCTGTTCACTTTGTAATGACCACACAACAAATACAAGCTGTAATGATTTGAGTGGAAGAATTGATTTTTCAGGCAGGTGGCCAGTGAAAGCAGAACTAAATACCTTTAATAAGTAGCACTGAATAAAAGGGAAGAGATTTGCTTCACTGCCACTGACTTTTAGCTTGAACCATTTTTTAACTGCATGCTCTCTGTCATTTGATCTTAAAGCATAAATCAAGGACTGTAGACTGTCAACTGTAGACTCTAAACTGTTATCTCATTGTGGAAAGGGAATATGTCTGTTTATTGTTGTATTGTACTTCCCAAGCACTTAGTACAGTGCTCTGCACACAGTAAGTGCTCAATAAATATGACTGAATGAATGAATAAATGAGTCCAGGGACTCAGTGAAAGGAAACATAAGTTGATAGAGATTCAGCACTAAGATGCATGCACTTTACCTGGGTACTTAGACAAGAAAGCCCTGAAAGATTTGGTCAGAAATAAGGGAAAAGGATCATTCTAACGTGATTGTGTCCCTACCTATGGAACGATGCAGCATGGATGCACCATCTTTTTACCCCGTGAATCTCTGTCTTCCTGATTGGGCTGAAAATCTCACTCTTATCTGTCACAAAGATTGATTTTTCTTTTATTGTTTTGTCAGTTTTTACTTTTTATCTCTTTCTTCTCACAATATGACATCTTGGCAAAGGTAAATGTGATTAACTCTGCTGAATGTTATTGAGTGATTTGCTGCAAATGAGTTGGGCAAATTAACAATGAGTTGAGAAATAATACACCCGAACAGCTATGGAATGAAATTTATACAGGTGGCAGGTCTCTTTAGATTGCATAATTTTGAACACCTCTCTGTCATGCTGGGCTCTTCACACTCAATCTCCAGTTTAATATGTAAGAACCAGCAATAATGTATGAAAGTGAATCCTCCACGAGGAGAGAAATTATTTAAGAAACATAGGGAGTTGTAAAGGGGGGTGGCAGAATTTTTTTTCCTCTCTTTATTCATAGTAAAACACTTTCTAAATTGGTTCAAGTATGGGCAGAGGGGAGGAAAAGGGGATATTTTGGTCTAATCATGAGCACTTAATGTGGCTTTCCTTCGAGATTCCCCTGTAGGTTACAGCCACATCTCCTTCTTCCATGAAGGAAACTTATTGCCCATTATCTGGAAAACTATAAAAATGACTCTGACTTACTCTACCTCTATTACACCAATCTGTTTTAACTTTAAAACTAGAAGGAAATGGCACGCCAATCTGTTTTAACTCAAAAAATAGAAGGAAATGGCACATTTTTCTATTGTGTACCACTGGGGTAAAATGAGGGCTCTGTAGTTAATGTTTGCTTCCTGATTTCTTGTAAATTTGCTTATTTACTGCAAGGCTAAATGAAGTATTCTTGCTAAACATTTTATTGAGTTTTAGGTATGATGCAAAAATAAGGTGGCTGATTAGTGTTGTCATTGAAAGGGAAGAGGCATAACAGCCTGCCAAATTTTTGACATTTTAAGAATTAGAGCAATAAATATAGATACAGAAGCTTACTCAAAAGAATGACAGTTGTCTTGTTTCAGGGAGCTTTTGAATATCAAACTAACTGGTTAAAGAACTGTAAATAATATATTTTATGGCTTTTACATCTAGCTATGATTCTGCTGGTGGTTTTCTTTTTTGGGAGGGGGACATATTGTACTGGTTTTACCTGTGAGAAATGTCATTTTTTAACACTGCGTTGAGGGTTGGTGGCTCCTAGAATACTTCATGTTGGGATGACATAACAAAATGAATTACTCCATATCTATCTATTTATCTATCTATAAACATATCCTGTCTGCCCTGAGCTTTCTTCTTTCCCCTCTTTTCTTGTTTGCTCTTTTAGTTTGTCCCTATCAGCCTAAAGCTATCTACTTTGTCCCTCTTTTCTAGTATCAGCTTTCTGTCATGTCTCAGTCAATCAACAGCATTTACTGAGTCCTACTCTGCACAAAGAACTTTTCTTAATACCTTAGGTTGATCTCTGCCCACAAGGAACTTACAAATTGCAGCCTGTCTCTCCATCATTCCCCACCCTGTCAAATAATTCATTCTTTCAAACCAAGAAGTTCAGATGACCGGTCTTCTCAAAGAAGCTTCCATTAACAAAGGGAGCGGAGTCAGTTTCTACTATTCACATTTCAAGTGTGTCTCTGTCTCTCACTCTCTCTCTCACACACACACACACCACAAACACTGTTTTTGTACATATGAATGTTTTTACCTGGTTGTAATCCCTACCTCTTGTTCATTTTACAATTTACATATCAATATTCCCTTTTGTTTGACTCCGTAACTGCTTTCCATCTTACTAGAAGTGTGTACAAGGGGAGGATCTGGTGTAATCTGCTTTGTTTGATGCTATATGATCCGGATGATTTGTAAACATAAAGATCATGGTGAAGTATTGCCTTCATCTCGATTCTTCTTTCCTTGGATTTTATTAGGAGTTGACTTAAGGTACATTTTCCACAAGATACTACAAGGTTCAGAAAGAAATTATTTTGGGTTATCTTTTTTTGCCTTGATTTCTTTTATTGTGTGTAACTTTTCAAATTCTCAAGTCTCAGGTGATCCCTAGAATATTGGGATAAATAATCAGTTTTATGTTCCTCAAAGCTAATTGTTGAATTATTGTATTTTCTGTTTTGGGGCAATTTCCAAATGACTGGTCCTGTCACACACAAAAAGAACATAGCAAAGACAATAAAGTGTAAAGATTCTTTAGGATAAATTGAATAGGGAAAAAAATCAGAAAATATGAAAGCTTATTTTATATTCAATTCTTCTTTAAATGATAATTCATTACTCTCTTTGTTACTAGTTTCAAATTTTCATGTATCACTGATTGATTATTGTTTTTCTGCTGGGATTCATAGTAAGATTTTGGGGATGGAGAAGGCGATGCCCAAGTGGATTCTCTAATTGTCTCCTCAGATTTTTGATTTGTTTTGTTTTCATAAAAGGCAGCATCCTTGTGCCTGCTTTGAAAGAGACACTGCTCTTTCAAAAAATTTTTTCTAGTGCTTTAGAATGGTCACAAGAGAGGAAAACCTCCCAGAACTAGGCAACACTTGTAGCAGGAAAGGTTTTCTTTTTCCTCCCTGAAATCATGATTGGATCTGGAGAGGAGTTGAGGTTTTCATTTGTGGGGCTATTTAAAGCTAAAGGTTGGAGCGAAGTTTTTCAGGTAACCCTTCTCTAATTCTCCTGGTTGTGTCTCAAAAAGCAATTACATGCATATGAATTCATCAACACCAGTGATGCCAAATGAATTTTCCCCTTTAAGGCAGTCAAATTTTGGTTGGCTAATTCACAAGGTATCTGGACCTTTTCAAAACTGGCTTATTCTCCTTGGAATCCTCTGGAATTGCTTTCATCTATCAAGCTGACCCTAAGCTGAAATGAATCTAGACTGTCTACCATTTTTCAATTAGGTCCAGTGTGCCAGCAGACACTTGAAGTATATTTTTAAAAATTTCCCAGAATATAAAGGACATTTAGCATGAGACAGTAAATTAGATGGAAGTTAAAAAACCCACGATCTTGGTGAAGGAGTGAACATATTACCCTTCTGTCTTTTGTTTACTTATCTGATACCCATAAGGTTACCCTTAACAAAGCATAGCCCAGTTTATGAACAGCAGTGCCCGTGTGCTGGCAGCCTGCTGAGAGCAAAGTCGGCATTAGTATTCTCTTGGCACCAAAAATATGCCATTCATTTCTTTTCATTTGTAACACTAATTACATATAATAATTCTAGGTTTTGGTTTAAAAATGAATCCTTCACATATAGGGTGCTGTAGGCCTGTTCAGTTCATGTGTCAGCCCTAATTAAAACCTATCTCAGAATTCATTATAATCTCACTCGACTGTTTAACGTCTCATATGGCAGTGCAGTGTCTCATGAAAAACTCTGTTCCTTCAGTTGTTTTTTTCCCCCTCTTTCCAGCTATAGTCATTAATGAATGGCAACCATTAATTTGGAAAGCTGCAGTGGCAATTCAATGAATAATACAAAGCTTAGGCCATTTGCTAAAGATTCTTCAGTCATCTAGTGGAGGAAAAGAAATCATTACAAAGATCCAGAATTGCCATGAGTAGAGGTTTGCCAGAAGTCCGAAAACCACAGGTATGATGAAAAGCAGCAGTATATTGGGATGAAAGTGATTTTTTAAAGAACGTGAGATAATGCAAATCATTATACCTGTGCATTTATTAAGCATTTATGGGTGAAAGGATGACTAGATGGATGCCTTTGCTGATTTGAAAAAGAAAAATCTAGCCAAATTCCATCCCAAACATAGTCTAGGGAGCATTACCCAGTCCCTTCTCCTGCAGCAGTAAAAAAAAAAAAAAAATAGCAGTTGATCTTGATTTTGGATAGAACACAATCATTTCAAGTGTTGGGGATGAATTGTACATACTTTGGGGGTTTCATTTCTAGACTACTGACTAAACCTAAGTGTACTGTAACATCATGATCCAAGAGATCGTAAGTGGCCCTACTTAAGAAGGTGAATGAGAGCCCAATTAATTTGATCCATTGGTTTTATTTTCAGAGGCACTGTGGTCTTGTGGAAAGTGCAAGCAACTGGGTGTCAGGAGACCCAAATTCTAATTGCAGTGCTACCACTGGTCTGCGCTGTGACCTCAAGCAAATGACCTTAGTCTCTCCAGCCTTCAGTTCCCTCATCTAGGAAATGGGAATCAAATACCCATTGCCCCTCTCTCTCAAACTGATCTGATTCTCTTGTATCTGCTCCAGCATTTAGCACAGTGCCTTGACACATAGTAAATCCTTAATGAATGCCATAATTACTATCAATCCTAGCAACTCTGTGGATAGGTTAGCCCAATCCATTTAGGATTGGGGGCTGGGGATTGCCTCCTTATATTGAAGGAGTAGAAGTTTGTGGGGCTGATGTTCACCTGGAGGACACATCTGTCACTCATAGAGAAAGTAAAAGAGGTGACTGACCTGAACTGTGGGCCAGGAAGCATCAGGCAAAGAGGGAAAGGAAATACATAGGTAAATCAAGAGGGCACAAATTTTGATTACATACAGTACTATAGATATGTTATTTCTTGGTTTACATCATCACACACTAATCTGCCACATGTTTTCTGCATTACTGAAATAATTCAATTCTTTCCATGTGTGAAATCACATCTCAAAATTGGGAAAGGCAAATTTTTATTTAGATGAATTAGCAATGGTGCAGCACAAGCTGTGGACATGAAAAAAGAGAATGTTGGCAGACCTAAAGGTGTTGAAAAAATTCTATCAAAGAATGCCCAAGAATTGTCTTTCCAAGAGATTACATCCAGGTTTGGCCCCCTGAGATGGGGAAAAATATTTCTATAGGTTGGACTCCCTGACACATGTGACATTAGTGTGTTAACCCCAGCCACGGAGCATAACAGGACCTCACACGTGACATTTTGAGGAAATCTACTGTTCTGCCTGAACAGACGTCAAGTATACAAGAATAATAAAACAAATGAATAAAATGCTGTCTACCAGCACTTTTCATATTTCAACGAGTGGATCTCCAAATTTCCGTGCATCTCATGTTTTGAACCTTAAATCCTTGCAGAGCTAAGGGAGCCTCACTGCCCGCTGTCTCCACCCTGAAGCAGCTGCCTCATTAGATCTTTTCAACATGTTTTCCTTTTAAGCATGGAGATATCATTAAGGTATGACCGATCATCCCTAGGTTGATTCATCAGGGTAAATTCAAGGGAAGGATATGTGAATTCTAGCTCACCACTAGCATTTTATTTATTTCATTAATCAGTGGGTTAACCATAGATACAAACTGCAACAGAGAGATGGCATGTCAATAGGAGTTCCCTGTTTGTTTTTAAAATTATGCCCACTGAAGAAGTCTATCATTCTATTTACAATCACAGTCAACTGGTTCTTATGGCTAAACAAGAGAGACATCATAACTTTCACCTTCTTGAAAATGTGGAGTGGATTAGGCATTAATCTGAGCTAACAGGATTTCTTTGTCAGCAGGTAAGCTTTCTGACAGGCATGGTTAAGACATCTTCTATAAGTCTTGCCTCTTTCAGGCCCTTACTCAAAGTGCTGTTGTAAACAATCACCTTTCCATCCCCATCCCCCTCACTGCCACCGCAAGCTTCCAGACTGAACAGTTTCCTTTAGCAAGGGGAGAGGTGAAGAGGGTTGATGGCCCTGGCACCACTTCCACCACACATTCAGCACTGGAGATGAGTCTTCTAATCCTAAACCATAATGGGCCTAATGATACAAATATAGGAGAATCTGGAAGAAGAGAGTTAAGAATGCTATGAAAGGGACTGACTCCTTTGGAAAACATTTCTCCAGTGGAAATAACCTTAGGCAATCCATTAGGGAACTCTCAAGTAGCGTGGTATCAGTAAGAAGCTAGGTCAAAGCTTGAAGTTTTCCAAGGCTTAAAGGTTTCTGGCCAGTCTTGTTGAAGCCATGTACAGGGAAGAATCAAGGTCCAGAGCCTGCTTTATGCTCACCAGTGAGATGGTTCGACTCTATTGGCTCTGAAGCTAATCTGGGTTTGGGGGAAATGTCCCAGTGAAAGCTATAAGGGTGTTTAACACCTACTGTGTGCAAGACGTATTTAATACCGGGATAAAAATATATGGGTAAGAATTAGACAAGCTCTGTGGTCCCCAAGGGATCATGTTTCTTTTGTTCGTCCAGCCTGACACTTTGAATCTCAGGTGAACAGCTCTAAGGAAACTCCTTGACAAGACCCCAACCTATAGTTCATTAGTGTGTCCAGCACCACCTCACAAGAGATGGCAATCCCAGAGCCAGGTTCCACCCCTTTGCTATGTTAAGGGAACAAACTCCCTCTGGCTTTAGAGTTGACCCTCCTCACTGCCAAGAAAGCAGCCTAACAGTTTTTGCTTTGGGTATTAAGGAGATGTTGCAGAGTGTCACAGCTACTTTCATTTGGGCCAAATAATTCATCATTTTCCATCAGAGCAGAACTCAATTTCTTCATTTTTTATGCTTATGCCAAACATCTTATCAAATGTAAATTCCACTGCAAAAGTAATATACAGGTATTCAATAAGTTGAATAATGACTGGGAAGTAGTTAGGCAGAAATACCATTTGCTGACCATTAGCATAAAATAAATCTGTCCCTAATCCAAGTTTTCCATTAGCTAGAATATCCTGTCATTTGAAGAAGGAATCTTTCCTTTAGCCTAAAGATTGCTTTATGAGCCAGGGCCAACATTCTCGCCCCCCTTCCTCATCCACACTGGAATTGAGGTTTCAGTGTTTAATCAAGTCCCATACTTTCCACACCTCATCTTTCAGCAGTGAACTCTTGGAAGGTTGGAAAAGTTGAGGTCGTGAAGGTGAAAAAGTCATCATTAATTCTTGTATGTGCCAAATTGATTCATTTCATATGAGTGGCTGAAGTTAGAGGAAATGTAGCACGGCCAATCTACAAACTAAAATCCAGACCCAGGGCCTAGTCCAGTATTTTTGATTCCCCAAAGGGGAGCCCTGGGGGATGAATGAGCTCCATTCTGTGAAAAAATAAATACTGTTTGCTTCCCACTATTTACTTTCTAAAGAATCAGTGGTATCCTGGCAACAAGGGTTCTCAGGGAAATGGCCAGCTGGTAACATATGTACATTTCACAGTAATCCTGAGACCTTCTCCTCTTCACCTAGAGCTACACCTCAAAACTCCCCTCTCCACCTCCACAAACCTCAATCTATCCCAGTGCATTAATCAGAAAATGAAGCTTTAAAACCCAACTCAACTTCAAAGAAACTAAGATTTCAACATCCAGTTCTTTGTTCTTGTTTCAGTATTGACTCCGTTTAGAATTGGGGTACGTTGACTGTGGAACTTTGCCCCTCAATAAAGCTATATTGCAAAATTTAGTCAAGTAGCAGTTTCACAAAGAGCAATAACTAAGCCTTGGATAACACCCAAGACGGAGATTTCTCAGGTTAGCTCAGATCAGGATAATATCATTTTTAATTTTAAAAAAAATTTTTTTGTAGAGGGATCTCCTAGGATATCAGGTATTTCACTGTTGCATTGTTGGACTTGAGAAGAGGAGTTGAGAGTTCATTCTGCGCTCACCAAAAGAGGAAATTGATTTTTTTTCTTTTTTGGTATTGTTGAAAGCCCACAGTTTGACAGAATCTCCACCATCTCAGAGTTTTGCTGGCTTTGGATCCAGAAAAGAAGGCACTTTGGTTCCGATATGCCTTGACTCCTTTGCTCTCCAGGCTGGGCTTCAAATTGTGCAGGAAATCTACCTGGTGGCCAATGATAATCCCCTTTCTTCCCTTCCTGCCCAATTTTAGAAGTCAGAGTCCCAGGAGAATATAAGAGGTACTGAAAGGGGGTCCAGTTGCTGTGGAAAAATACAGTTGCTTAAATTGATATTGGTCTTAGGCAATCTCACTTAAAATACATTTTAGAACAGTCTGCTCTGGGGTAGAGGTGATATTAGGGGCTGATAGCTTTCAGATTCTGGAAGGCCTTGACTTGATGGCTGTAAGAGTCCTATTCAACTCTGGCTGTAAGAGTCCTATTCAACTCCAAGGCTAGCTTGAACCTACCTCTTATAGCCCTTTAAGTGAAAACCAACCAACATGGACAAAGGGAAGGCATAATTGATAATTTCAGAAGGTCAAAGGGCTTATGCTTTTTTGACAAAAACCTTCAGTGCACTGTACCTTTTTTATGCTTTGCCAAGAGAGTAATTCTTAAAACTTTGAATGAAAATATTTAGCCCTCTTTACTTACATAGAACCAGATTATTTTTTCAATAATTACTAAAAATTTGGTTTTGTTAGTAATATGGGAGTAACTGTATTACAAAGGGCCTTCAGGTAAGATCTAAATTATGTAGTTAAAATTGCCTAAAGGAAGAGTGTTGGTGGCTTAGTGTCATCGAGAAGCAGCGTGGCTCACTGGAAAGAGCATGGGCTTTGGAGTTAGAGGTCATGAGTTTGAATCCCAGCTCTGCCACCTGTCAGCTGTGTGACTGTGGGCAAGTCACTTCACTTCTCTGTGCCTCAGTTACCTCATCTGTAAAATGGGGGTTAAGACTGTGAGCCCCACGTGGGACATCCTGATTCCCCTGTGTCTACCCCAGCACTTAGAACAGTGCTCTGTACATAGTAAGCACTTAACAAATACCAATATTGTTATTATTATTATCATTTAATCAAATCCATCAAAAAGAAATTTCACCCTGGGGGAAACTAGTTTTTTCTAATAAAACTCAAATGTTTCCCTTTAATCTCTATCAAATGTTCCCATATTTCAGACAATTGGACCAGTTTTAGTGGTTTAACCAAAGAATACATGAATTTGACAACAAATTGCTTGTTTCATATTTTAAAATTTCAGGATGGACAAAGGGACAAAGTGTTTTCATGCGTATGTCTCAGGTGGAAATTACTTTGATTGCTAACTGCATCCATTCACTGGAAAGACTGGAGACCCTAAATCAACTTTTAATTAAGAACTAGGTATTTTGTTTGCCATTTCTGTAGAATCTTTGGACTTCTAAATGCTCATCAATGATTCTCACTGAACAATGTTACAATTTTAATTTTTAAAAGATGTGGTTAATATGGAGCAAGAACTGCTGGAGGAATAGGCTTTCCTAAGGGTAATTAGTTTTGATATTAATTTTTAATGTAAATCTCTTTAAAGCTCATTCATAACAGATAGTGCTTAAGGCATTGAAATAGTACAGAGGACGTGCCTTGTGAGATGGCAATGTTTAAAATGAATATAAAAGTTCTTACACTAATCCACAGTGTAAATAATTGTCATGGAAGCCAAAAGCCCTACATTCAATTATTCTACCCTCTACTGGAAATAATTGAATATCCAGATGAAGAGATAACACAGTTTATTCAATGCTACCTCTTGTCTAAACACAATGTCAAGTGTTCCGATGAAGAAATTAGTGAGCAAAGATGACTGCAACAGAAATGCCCTAAAAAGGAAACCAAATAATTCTATTTTAGAAAAGGGCTACATAGTTTTTCATTCATCAAAATGTCTACCTGAAAGTATTGAAAGTGATTTGTTTTTATAGCCTTTTGAGGTTACAATGACTACTAACCCAATACTTTACAAGATGCAATGAGACCTATATTATTATATTATCGCCTCAAGTAATATTGCAGAAAAGTAAATGCACTTCCACTGTTTCATATAGTATTTCAGGCCATGATCCAGAATTTTCTATTTTTATTTAGAAAATCATAGAAGTGAAAGATTATCCATTACAATAGGCACTGTATAGAACATCTTTCTAATATTATGCAGAATAGACTGACTTGTTCACATAGCTAGAGGATGAAACTTAATGAGCTTAAAGTGGACCTACATTATTTAGAAAATTTGGACTTAATTAGCCTTTTTTCCACATTTAAGCCCTTAAAATGCCTGGCTATGGATTCTGCTGGTAAAACAAAACTATTATTCTCTTAGGCCTCCCAGCAAGAAATATTGAGGTTTGGACTGGATCAGCAGGATACTTGTAAAATGCCAATAGGTCATTGTTGATCTGGACCAGCAGGGCCATGCCTGATTCCAACCTGCTACCAGCTGTCTTGATTCTCAGAGAAAGAAGCCACTTGGAGCATATTTTAGATGATGATAATAATAGCAATAATCTGCCTCTGCTGTTAAATGTAAATTCAGTGAAGGCAGGGAGCATGACCGTAGCTTTTCTTTTGTATTTCCCAAGTGCTAAGTTTGTAGCATGCCCCCTAAGAGTGTTCAATAAATACAATTTCTTCCATTTCTACCATGACAGATGATAGTGGAGTGCTTACTATAGTGCTCGTCACACAGTAAGCACTCAATAAATATGATTGAATGAATGAAATTTCTACTCCACTAGCACCATGACCTAGTGGAAAGAGCACTGACCTGGGTTCTAATTCCAGCTTTGCCACTTGACTGCTGTGTCACCTCGGGCAAGTCACTTAAGTTCTCTCTACCTCAGTTTCTTCACCTGTAAAATGGGGATCAAATACCAGTTTTCCCTCCCCAGTAGACTGTTAACTCTTTGTCCTCTCTTCCCACTCTCGACGATCGGGTCTCCGCTCTCAACTCCACCCTCTCTACTCATCTCGACTCTCTCGCCCCCCTTTCCCTCCGCCGCTCTCGCGCCACTAACCCACAGCCCTGGATCACCTCCTCCGTCCACCTCCTACGCTCTTATGCTCGAGCTGCTGAGCGCTGCTGGCGAAAGTCCAAGCACCAAGCCGACCTCACACACTTCAAATTTATCCTTTCCTGCCTTAACTCTGCCCTCTCCTCCGCCAGGCAAAGCTTCTTCTCCTCCCTCATCGACACCCATGCCCGTCACCCCCGCCGATTGTTCCGGACCTTTAACTCTCTCCTTAGGCCCCCTGTTCCTCCCCCTCCCCCATCTCTCACCCCCTAATGATCTGGCCACCTATTTCCTCACGAAAATCAACACGATCAGGTCTGAGCTCCCCAAAGTCACCCCTCCGCCTCTCCCCTCCCCCCCAACAACCCCCTCCCCTACTTTCCCATCCTTCCCTGCAGTATCCTCAGAGGAGATCTCCTCCCTCCTCGCAAGTGCCACCCCCTCCACCTGCGCCTCGGACCCCATTCCCTCTCACCTTCTTAAAACCATCGCCCCTGCCCTCCTCCCTTCCTTAACTTCTATTTTTAACCACTCAATCTCCAAGGGCTCCTTCCCCTCTGCCTTCAAACACGCCCACGTCTCCCCCATCCTAAAAAAACCCGCTCTTGACCCCACTTCCCCCTCCAGTTATCGTCCTATCTCCCTACTACCCTTCCTTTCCAAAATCTTAGAACGAGTCGTCTACAATCGATGCCTAGAATTCCTTAACTCCCATTCTCTCCTAGACCCCCTCCAATCTGGCTTCCGTCCCCTCCACTCTACGAGACTGCTCTCTCTAAGGTCACCCATGACCTCCTTCTTGCCAAATCCAATGGCTCCTACTCCATTCTGATCCTCCTTGACCTCTCTGCTGCCTTTGACACTGTCGACCATCCCCTCCTCCTCCATACCTTATCTCACCTTGGCTTCACGGACTCTGTCCTCTCCTGGTTCTCCTCTTACCTCTCTGGCCGATCATTCTCGGTCTCCTACGCTGGAGCCTCCTCCCCCTCCCATCCTTTAACTGTTGGAGTTCCTCAAGGGTCAGTTCTTGGCCCTCTTCTGTTCTCCATTTACACTCACTCCCTCGGTGAACTCATCCGCTCTCACGGCTTTGACTACCATCTCTACGCAGATGACACGCAGATCTACATCTCCGCCCCTGTCCTCTCCCCCTCCCTTCAGGCTCGCATCTCCTCCTGCCTCCGGGACGTCTCCACCTGGATGTCGGCCCGCCACCTAAAACTCAACATGAGCAAGACTGAGCTCCTCATCTTCCCTCCCAAGCCCGGTCCGCTCCCAGACTTCTCCGTCACCGTGGATGGCACGACCATCCTTCCCGTCCCGCAGGCCCGCAATCTCGGTGTCATCCTTGACTCGTCCCTCTCGTTCACCCCACACATCCTATCCGTTACCAAGACCTGCCGGTTTCACCTCTACAATATCGCCAAGATCCGCCCTTTCCTCTCCACCCAAACGGCTACCTTACTATTACGGGCTCTCGTTATATCCCGGCTAGACTACTGTGTCAGCCTTCTCTCTGACCTCCCTTCCTCCTCTCTCGCCCCGCTCCGGTCTATTCTTCACTCCGCTGCCCGGCTCATCTTCCTGCAGAAACGATCTGGGCATGTCACTCCCCTTCTTAAAACAACTCCAGTGGTTGCCTATCGACCTCCGCTCCAAACAAAAACTCCTCACTCTAGGCTTCAAGGCTCTCCATCACCTTGCCCCTTCCTACCTCTCCTCCCTTCTCTCCTTCTACCGCCCACCCCGCACGCTCCGCTCCTCTGCCGCCCACCTCCTCGCCGTCCCTCGGTCTCGCCTATCCCGCCGTCGACCCCTGGGTCACGTCCTCCCGCGGTCCTGGAACGCCCTCCCTCCTCACCTCCGCCAAACTGATTCTCTTTCCCTCTTCAAAACCTTACTTAAAAATCACCTCCTCCAAGAGGCCTTCCCAGACTGAGCTCCTCTTCCCCCTCTACTCCCTCTGCCATCCCCCCTTTACCTCTCCGCAGCTAAAGCCTCATTTTCCCCTTTTCCCTCTGCTCCTCCACCTCTCCCTTCCCATCCCCACAGCACTGTACCCGTCCGCTCAACTGTATATATTTTCGTTACCCTATTTATTTTGTTAATGAATTGTACATCGCCTTGATTCTATTTAGTTGCCATTGTTTTTTACGAGATGTTCTTCCCCTTGACGCTGTTTAGTGCCATTGTTCTTGTCTGTCCGTCTCCCCCGATTAGACTGTAAGCCCGTCAAACGGCAGGGACTGTCTCTATCTGTTGCCGACTTGTTCATCCCAAGCGCTTAGTACAGTGCTCTGCACATAGTAAGCGCTCAATAAATACTATTGAATGAATGAATGAATGAACGATAGACACTGTGTCTCCCCTCCTAGATGGTAGGCTAGGTTTTGGGCTGGGAATGTTTCAGCTAAGTCTGGTGTATTTAACTCTCCTTAACACATATTACAGTGCTCTGCACCTAGTAAATGCTCAATAAATGCAACTTACTGATTATCTTGCATCTTCCCCAGCCCTTAGTTCGATGCTTGTAATGTAGTAAACACATACTATAAATTTAACCTCCTTCATGTTCTTATCTACCTATATTCCCTGGCAAGAATTTCAAAGCATGTCCCTTGGAAATCCTTGACAATTCTGAGCAAACCCTTTTTGAGAAGACTTATTGTTCCATTTTCTTTCCTATGCTCCTATTTCAGATGGAGGAGTTGAGTTAGTTGGTGTGCTGAAATCTGAACTAATGCTAGTTTTCTAGATATATTTTTCTTAAAAACAACCCCACCACAAAACCACTTTTAGTTGGATCCTGAGGTGCTTAATTAAAACCCATTTTTCTGTCTACAAAACCAACTCTCCCGGTCATATGTCAAAATATTGAGTGTCACAATTTTAAAATGAAAATAGAGCCTACAATCAGATTGCAGTTTCAGGAGCTACCCTGGCCTGATTCCTCTGAAAGCAGTGGTTATTAGGAACAACCAAGAAGGTAACCAAATAGTGTATTCCTTGCAGAATGTATAGATTTAAAAATTAGCATTAAATTACACAGCTTTTGTGGAAAAGAATGAGCCCAGTTCAATCAATTGTCTTACAAGGTGAGGGTTAGTTTTAAAAACCTATTAGTTTTTCTGAGTTGTTTTTTTTTAATCAGGTTTTTTGCACAGCAGGGTTGAAAGTTGATCTTTTGTACTGATTAATTGTTTCAAGGTGCTAAAATTTTCACAGCCAGACTTTAACAGAAACTACTGTCTGCACCACTGTCATTATTATCATTATTTTTTTGGAATTACTAGAGTATCACATGGCTGACTTGAGAGCTTATTTTCCAGATCACTGAAACCAATGAGATCATTTTTTGACAGACACCAGCTTGAAGCAGTCTGAAATCTGGGGTATCAATTTTTCACATAGCTTCTCAAAAGAGCTATTTGACCACACTTATGCTAGGTCACTCCTCAGATGAGTGGTAGGTAGGTGTCAAAGCCAGCATTCTCTTTTTGTGAGCCCAACAAAAGTAAATAAGTGGAAAAAAAAGTAACAGAGTTTTAAGATCTATTTTTGATGCTTTAGGAATGTTAGAGCATTCAGAGAAAACTTTAAAATTTAAATATGTTGTGTCTTCAGAGGAAGTTTTAATATGGAGCAAGTGATTTAAAATTTTTTTCAACTTAACTGGGAAAGTCCATATGTCTCGGTAGTTATTTAATCACAGTTCACAAGTGTAGGGATAAAGTTTGCGGTCATTTAGGACAGAGTTAACTTTTTTTTTTGTAATGTAAAAAGGTCAAAATTAATGAAGAAAATAGCTCCACTGAGGACCATCCCAATGCTTTTAGCAATTTAGTTGAAATGAGGGAGGAAAACCAGCCCCTTTAACATTTTAAAGCTTTCAAAGTCTAATGAACCATATTACCTCCTGTAGTTTCTACTGAGCTAAAATTTCTTCAAGGAACTGGCTCATTAGCATTAAATGGAAGCAGACCATCCAGTTCTTACTATGTCATCTTGCCTTAGTTTGTCTTTCACAATTGTAGTTAGTAGATGAGAAATTGCTACACTGATTTAAAAAAAGAGAAACAGATCTATTATCTCAGAAGTTAAATGTCACCTCCTGAAAGTGAGGAAACATTTTTTTTTTGATAAGTAGACAAGGGGATTGGACAGATTGGTCCTTCCCTACTTGGATCTTCCATGATCCATATGAAAACCCTCACAGAACACCATAGGTGATGGTGCAGGGCAGGGAGACTAGGATAAGTCTAGAAAACTCTCTTCATAGAATTAGCAGCACACATCTTGTAAGGTAAAGTTGCATTTTTATTAGTCAGCTCATCAGTTCCAAAGGGCTTTGCTGAAAAATATTGTTTTCATTTATTTGTGTCAGCTCTGGGTTAAAGGTTTTACTAAGGTAGCACAACTTCAAGAAATATTTGAAGGGCTTTAAGATGAATGAAAAGGGACAGAGTGGTAAAGGCTGGTAATTTAGCCAGATGAAGTAGGTTTGCTAAATCAAAGTTTTTCACTTGGATTTGATTGCTAGAATTTTTTTTAAATTTTTTTTTAGATTGAATCATATTAGGATCCTGTCTCAGAAATATAGCTTCAGTGCATATGGCAAGACCAAATGTTGGGAATTTTATGTCTGTCAGAAATGTAATTTACTGCAAACTAAGTTTACTTTTCATCTCTACTTCACAGGAATAGCAAATAAATGTGTTTTCCAATCCAAATTTTTGGATCAGATGGAGTGGAATCAAGATTAGCAAAAAGATTATGAAGTAAGTAATCTGTCAGTACTTGGGATTAAAGAAATTACAGGAAAACCACAGCTCTCTACAAGTGCAGATCGTGTCTGTTAAACACAGAATCTTTTAGATTTTCTCTGTTGATTTTACTAAATGGATGTAATTATTCTAGATGTTCCATGCTGCAGTGGGCGCTCAATAAATTGACATTTGACTATATCTCCATTTTCATCTGTATATTTTTTTTATACCAGGAGAGAGATCAATTGAGTATTCTAAATTCATTCACCAGCAAAGTCTAAATTTAACCTGTTCAGCAAAAATTATTTTCTTAAAAATTGACCAGAATTTATATGTCTCCCCTTGCCCCCAGCTGTGTCACCTCTTTTCCCTCCACACAACAGTGGGGGCAGGGAGGAGGCAGGGAGCTGAAAGCAGAGGCAGAAACTCTACAAATCTGTAACAAGCTGGGCAACAGATGCAGCAGGAAGTAGAGGAATTCTTGCACCACAGGTCCCACCCTTTCTCTTAAACCTGCATGCTGGGAAACTAAAGATTTCTCGGGAAGGTTTTCCGAGCCAGTCTGGCCCTGTTTCCAGAGAACACAGAGGTACATAAAGTTAATCCTGTGACAAAAATTAATCAAGGCAAATGAAAAAAGAAGAAAAAGATTGAAGGTGAAAACTAACATTCTAGTCTGAAAAACTACATGTGTGTTTTTGTTTCTCATCTCTGTCATCCCTGGCTTTCCCAACAGGCTATCACATGGATACACCTCAGGCAGACTTGTTCAGAACCCCAGGTAGCCTGTCGTGAAGGGTCATAGGAGAGGAAAACAAATTGAACTTGAGAAAATATTTTCAGAATGATGGGTAAAGCCTCCTTGGGTGAGAACACTTACTTTTTGTTTCCTTCTCTCACTCATCCAACTCTCTTGATGCCATTTGTCATTTCCTCCTTCCTTTCCCCCTTCTATCCTGGTTGGCTCTTAGGGCTACCCCACCCATGATAATCATTTAAACCAATCAAAAGGTGTAGAATGGGCCATCATCCCTAAGCACTGGCTTTTTTGTAGTAGTCTGAATACATTTTAAAACACCGGGAAAGGGTACGCATGATTTGAGGTCTTTGGGGGTTTTAAATTTTGAAGTAGGGAATGCCTTGTCCCTGTGGAACATCCAAGGGCATCTCACCATTCTCTCTCCTCACCCAGTAATTGGGTTGTGTTTACCAGTTCTGTCCCAAGGAATTCAGAGTCCT
The DNA here is from genome assembly GCF_004115215.2 of Ornithorhynchus anatinus. Taxonomy (NCBI): domain Eukaryota; kingdom Metazoa; phylum Chordata; class Mammalia; order Monotremata; family Ornithorhynchidae; genus Ornithorhynchus; species Ornithorhynchus anatinus. The sequence goes on along the minus strand of NC_041731.1, from coordinate 116,437,296 downwards.
CAGAGGGAGAGAAGTTTTCTGTCCCTGTTCCTAAGTCTTCCCTTCACCTGCCCTTCCTCTTGGTAAAGGAAACTTTAGTAAGGTGCTACTGAGGGTCTTGCTCCAGTCTTATAAGGGTCAAAAGTAGAATTTTCCCTAGATATCGGTTAGTAGGGAATATTCTTCCCTAAAGTGAAGACAGCCAAAGAGCCCCTCCAGAGTGTACAGGGATTGCTGGACTTCATCCTTCATTCTGCCGCCCTTTGGTTATGTAGACTTATCATTCATGACCTGCACATAGGCGTAGGGCAAAAGGTTTCTTTCAGCCTGGCCCCCTCCCCTCCTGTGACACTGGTTACTCTTGAAAGCAGACCCTCCAAGATTGCCACCCTCTTGAAGGTCCAGGTAGCCCACTAAACGTCTTTGATAACAGTGACATGAGCCTCAACATGGCCTTAGGGTCTTTATGGCTATCCCAGGGGTAGGACGAGCAGGCCCTGTCATTAGGGGAGAGGCCAAATTTTTCTACTTCACGGGTAGGTCGCAAGGGACCTGCTTTCCAGGGTGGTATCTATGGCAACTGCTATCTATGGAGAAGCAGCATGCCCTAATGGATAGACCACTGGCCTGGGAGTCAGAAGGATCTAGGTTCTAATCCCAACTCTGGCACTTGACTGTTGCTGGGTGACCTTGGGCAAATCACTTAATTTCTCTGCCTCAGTCTCCTCATCTGTAAAATCAGGATTAAGACTCTGCACCCCATTGGGGACATGGATTGTGTCCAGCCTGATTAGTCTGCACCTACTCCAACACTTAGTACAGTATCTGGCACATAGTAAGCATTTAACATATACTGTAAAAACAACAACAACAAAATCCCCAAATGTCACGCCATGTAATGCTTAAAGGCCAAGGCCAAACTGCAAGGCATGGGATGTGAGATTGACTAAGTAAGCCCTGGCCTGGGACGCTCCTGCAGTTTTAGGTGTGAGTTAGCTCTTCTTTCTTGGATTCTAAGTCGGCATTTTAAAAGGAGTCAGATTGGTTTAAATAGACTTTATAAGCATGACTTAAAAGTGAAACAACCTGTTATGTCAGCGAATGAAATATGGTTTTTTACCAAGAGTCAGGAGGAGCATTTTCCAGTCTTTAAAGTAAATACATATTAAAAAGATGTTAAGGCATATCATTTATTCATGTTCATATCCATTGTAATACATTCACATTCTTCAATAGTCTAAAAAACCTGGCCTCTTTTAATTAATTATCTTTGCATTTCAAAAAACATTTTTCTTTTTAATTGAAGAGTTCAAATGAGACATCTCTGGTTGTCTTCACAGGCAATGTGTTCTGGGTGGGGAAAAATTCTCTAAATTAATCGACACAGCCAATCTATAAAAATCAGGCCCTCAATCCTACTGTTTCCTCAGTAAGAAGAGTGATTTTGTTTCAGTTATTTGGGTAATTGTATCGACTCTTCAATTCACTTTGCCTCAGTCGAAACTACACAATGCCAAACTGAGAACTGGAATTTACTTTTCAGCTAATTGGTTAATCCCAGGAAAACCGAACCAAAACAGAACAAAAACCCCAAACAAACAGGTCTAATTGGAAACTCTGAAATGTAACTTCAGCATACTGTGGTATCGTGAAACTCCACTTTTATTTAGAGAGATCTTCCCCATACCACAGTGGTAATTAAGAGCTTGATGTTACTCTGTACACAGAGGACCCTGCGGTTTAACAGGCCATAGTTTCGCAAATGTGAGACAACAGGAGTAGTATAAAACTTTGTGATACTGCTTGGTGTCAACCTAGAGATGGAAATGGACAGGTTAACTACAGTAGTAGCTTTTTCTTCCTTTCTCGGGATGGGGGGAGGGGAAAGAAATCCTCAGAACGGGCAACAAAAGAAGTTCCATCAATGGAACTGGTGAAAAATTCACCCTTGAAATGAATAACTAGAAAAAAATCGCCAAGATCAAAAAGAGAGAAATCAATTTTGTAAAATGCTACTGTTCTGAAATTGCAACAATCTTGTACAGTCAGAATTGAAAAAATGGAGCAATCAGACGTTTCATATGCCCATAAATGTAAAATCATCTACTTGAACATCATATGCAATACATTCACACAAAAAAGCAAATACTGTAGCCTTATTTGAACAATATTGAACTCATAGGTACTTATGAGTTCTCACTGTCCAGAGGCCTAGTGACTAAGTATACTGCTGTGATGCAGAAAAAATAAAATACCAAATACCTCCTCTGTTTTTAAATATTTCATTCAAATGAATATCTTCTAACATAAAGGCAAATACATACAGATACTGTGCTATGACTGCACTTCTGTCACATTCTATGATAAAAACACCAGACTCCACAAATCCAGAATCATGACAACACTCTCAACTAAGTAAGTGATTTGGTTTACCCTTAGAACTGTAATTTTACCTCACGAACCTTACACACCTTACATAAGAGGAGGTATCTGAGTTTCAGTAAAGTTGTCTTTTGTCTGTGTTTTACCTATTCTTGATCAGTTTCTTTCTTCCAAATGGTATTGATGCGTCATTCTTTCTATGGTGGCACCACCATACCAAGTGAATTGACTGTGGAGTATGTCACTTTAAAGCTGCAATACAAAAAAGCTCAGGATGGTAGGATGTTTAGTATTTCATACATTGATTCCACAAAGAATCGTTTCCAAGAAAATGTACCAGAAATTGAAGATCCAATTTGTGAAAAGTTCCACTTTTTAGTCTATCAGCCAAAATCATGGTAATGTGAATTTTACTCTAATTGAATTTTAGAGCATTAAACCTTTTTATTATCATTCTGTGGAAAAAGTGTACCTTTATGTCCCTCATCCAAGATTCATTTTGAGTTAAAGCAGATGTGCCTTATATTCTTTGCCTAATTTTCATGTCAAGAAAAATGGATTGGAGTTTTCCTCAAAAGGCATAGCATTTTCAAGGTGAGAAGATCACTTCATGCATTTGGGTATCCTAAATATGTACCCTCCCCCCCATGTGAAATTCCTTGTTTCCAAGTTTATTTTGTAGCTCTTGTGGTGCTTTGACTGTAACATAAACAACTGAATAAAAAGTTCTGTGGTAATGACACTAAAAGAGTAATCATTTTTCCAAAGCCACAGTCTTACTTTAATAATAGTAAAACCATGGACCTATGTACCACAGAGTAGCATTTTTTTCACTGACTACAGTGGCTCTGCATTCTCCACAATAGAAAATAATTTAGTAGCCATTGTGATTTGCATAATTAATATCTCTTAAGAAATCGTCATCACTAATATTGTTTATTTGATCAACTTACATATATCATGTAAGAAGAAATAAAGCATGCTAATTTAGTTAGGTTTTATTTATTGGAAATAAATTATAGAGCAAGAATTTTCTAAAGAATTATTAGTTTAGGAGACTAGTCAAAGTGAGCATAAAATTATAATTTTCCATCACTTTTTAACAGCATTCTGAGATGGTAATGGTTATTGGAATCACTTGATTTTGATCACAAGGTTTTCAGACATCACAGGTCTAAAATCAATCTGCCAATGGGAAGCACAAACCCTGTCCTGTAGGCTGGCTTTGTGGCTACAATAGAAAAACCAAGGTCAAGGATTTTCACCTTTTTAGTACTTGCCAGTCCCCTCATCTTCTCTACACAACTAATACCCAGCATCCTAAGGATTGAGGCTGGGAATGCTAAAAAGAAAAGATACTACATGTACAAGAAATCTCGAAATAGTTGTGCTGTATTTACGAAGGGAAAAGGAAACTTATCATCCACAGAGGCTCTGATGCTTTCGCTATATCTGAAGAAAACGTATGGTAAATGTATCTGTGCTACATGAGTGGAATAGAAAAAGAAAACAAGAGATCAATGCCGAAAATCTTGGTTTGTGGGCAGAGTTATGAATGATACCATTTACCACACAGGTGACAGAGGAAGAGGTATTTTTTTTTTTTTGGAGCCAATGCTACCTTTCTCCTGGTAGAGAGAAGGCACTGTTGGACTTCAATTTTATAATTTCCCAAAACATTTCTGATTTTGTTGGAGAGGAAGAGAAAAGTAGTATTTTATGAAGGCACACCCATGCTGAACTTACAGGAAAAAAAAGCAGTTATCTTACAAGGCTCATTCTTGAAACCTGAATATCATGCGAGCAGAAAAATCTAGATATGGGTTACAATTTGAAGAAATGGTTTGACGGTAATATTATTTGCTCTTTTATCAAAAAAGAAAAAAAATGCATCGGTGTAAATGGGTCTAGAATCTTATTGAAATAGGGAACTGAATGCTTGTATTGCAGCCTTAAAGAATCCCATTTTCACTGCAATATTCTTTTTTGTAAACTACAGTCTGCCACCTAGCAGACCATGACTGAATGTTGTTGAAAAGTTGTAGATTACAAACATGAAATCACAATTAATATCCTCTAAAAGTAATTTCAGAGCTTTCACGTCTTAAAAAAGGACAATGGGTACTGCCTCACAAGGTAATGCAGCTAATCAAAAAAGGAGTAGAATTAAAGTATTTACATAATGAGCAATTCTACAGAAGGCGATCATCCCCATGTAAGCACTGCTGATTATATCCCACGCTGCTTTTAACAAACTGTACCAGATTGGATCCAGTCATCAGCACTTTCAGAGAATCCTTAAAAGCCTTTTATGGTTCTTTACATTTATTGTAGAATGGTGTTCTTCAGGTAGAATATGCTGGTGAAAGAGGACAGTGTCAACACAAGGTACCAGCAGGAGAAAAGGACTTCGGCACTCCCGGTAATTCCGTACTGGGCTGTACTTGGAGCTGTAAGAGGAAAGAGAGTAAGTTAGTACAAATGGTCACAAGTGTGTGTATGTCGTGTGTATATATAAAAGAATTGGTCTAATGGTGTTGGAGGCAATAATTACTAGGAATGCTTGAAGAAACACCATGTGCCAATATTTTGTATTAACGGCTTACAATGCACTTTCCAACAGTAATAATAATTTCAGCAATTTTAAGAATTTACAATATTCCAAGCACTGTTCTAAATCACTGGGTTAGATAGGAGAAGATAATCAGGTTGAACGCGGCCCCTGTCCCACATGGCTCACAATTCAAATGGGAATAACAGATATCGAATCCCCCATTTTACACGAGGAAGACATTCATTCAATTGTATTTATTGAGTGCTTACTGTGTGCAGAGCACTGTACTAAGCGCTTGGAATGTACAATTTGGCAACAGAGACAATCCCTGCCCAACAGTGGGCTCACAGTTAAATGGGGGAGACAGACAACAAAACAAAACAACATTAGATGACTCGCCCAAAGTCTCAAGCAGGCAAGCGGTGGAGCTGGGATTGGAACTCAGCTCCTCTGATTCCCAGGCTGGTGGTCTTTCCTAGGCCACACTGCTTCTGGGGTTTCCTATACCGAAATCCTTTCCAGAACTACACCTTGCCCTAGGCAGAACTAGCCACAGAGACACACAGGAATTCACAAATGCCACTAATGGTACCCCTGGTTTACCATTCATTCAATCATATTTATTGAGAGCTTACTATGTGCAGAGCACTGTACTAAGCAATTGGAAAGTACAATTCAGCAACAGATAAGAGACAATCCCTGCCCAACAATGGGGTCACAGTCTAAACCTGGGAGACAGACAGCAAAACAAAACAAAACAAAACAGAACAGAACAAAACAAAACAAGTAATCTGGAGTCAATATTATCAAGATAAATAGAATCATAGCTATATATATACACATCACCAACAAAATAAATGGAGTAATAAATAATACATACAAATATGCACAGTGCTGTGGGGAGGGGAAGGGGGATGAGCAGAGGAAGGGAGAAGGGGTAATGGGGAGGGGAGGAGGAGCAGAGGGAAAGGCGGGGCTCAGTTTGGGAAGACCTCCTGCCTTAGGTTAGAATTCTCCTTTCATTCCCCTACAGAAGACAACCTATCATTTGAGAGCTTGTTGTGATGTTTCCTCAGTTTCAAACCAATCTAACCTTTGACTGTAAGCTTCTTGTGGGCAGGGATCTTGTCTACCAACTCTATTGTATTCTATGAAGCTATCAGTACAGTGCTCTGCATACAATAAATACCACTGATTACCCCAACTTCACTGGCAATTGATCAAGGTTATTTTCAATCACCTTTAAGGAATTATGCTTCCTTTTCTTAATGAATGCAGTAAAATAATAATAATGATAAAAATAATGTAATAACAAACATAATAATCATAATGACAATCATGGTATTTATTAAGCACTTACTATGTACTAAGCACTGTAATAAGCTGGGGCAGATACAAGACAGTTCAGCCACAGTATTAAGCATCTTTTGTGTATTATGCAGTTCCCAAATGCTTAATACATTTCAGATGTATGCACCTACCCAGTGACAGTCCCCGATGGCACCTGATAATTACTAGCTGCTCCTCTGCCACCTTTACATTCACCAATTGGGAATTATTCATTCAATAGTATTTATTGAGCACTTACTATGTGTAAAGCACTGTACTAAGCGCTTGGAATGTACAAGTCGGCAACAGATAGAGACAGTCCCTGCCGTTTGACAGGCTTACAAATTAATCCTTTGGGTCCCAAAACTGCCAATCTTCCAGTCTGACAACCTCACTGACCTCTCCTCAATTCTACTCTGGGCTGCACCACTATGTAATCTTGGTCAAATCACTTCACTTCTCCGGTCTTCAGTTGCCCCTTCTCCTTCCCCTTTAGACTTCATCTGATTGCACTGTGTCTACGCAGCGTTTAGTACAGTGCTTGGCACATGGTAAGCTCTTGAGAAATGTCACAATTGCTATTATTGTTTTTGAAGATTATAGGACCCAGGGACAGCCAAAGCATCCAAAACATAGTGCTGATATTTTCCTCAGGCACTGTGTCCCAGCAGATGGGGATCCTGATAGCTGTGGTGGTCTTAGCCACTCAAATTGATGGGGTATTTTTTCAGACTTTCTTCTGGGCTTGTCCATCTAGTGGAGTGTTTGGTGGTTCTGTCAGAAACATGCACAAATAATGGCCCACTGCCAGTAGACATTACTTTTCTGGCAGATCTGGGACTAGAACCCAGGTTTCCTGATTTATAGAGCCATGCTCCTTTCCCCTGCACCAATAGCAGGGGTGCTAGACAGTGCTTAGTACAGTGCTTTACACTTAGTGACAGCGATGCTGACTCTGCCATCCATGGCAGTGGGCAAGCCTCAACCTTGAAGGCTCAATGCTCAGAACCCAGTGAACTAATTGATTCTAGAGCTAGTGGATTTGTGCCACTCACATTCTCCGGTCCTTGCCAATTGTGTCCCATTCAGTGGTGCCCTTTCATCTCCACATCAAACAGAATCGCCTTACCATTGGCTTTAAAGCACTCAATCACCTTGTCCCCGCTTACCTCACCTCTCTACTTTCCCACTGTAACCCAGCCAGCACACTTTTCTCCTCTAATGCTAACCTTCTCACAGTACCTCGATCTCATCTGTGTTGCTGCCGACCTCTCATCCACAACCTGCCTCTGGCCTGGAAAGTCCTCCCTCCTCATATCTGACAGATAATGACTCCCACTTCAAAGTCTTATTGAAGGCACCTCTCCTCCAAGAGCCTCCCTAAGCTCTCCTTTCCTCTTCGCCCATTATCTTTTGCATCACCCTGACTTACTCCCTTTATTCATCCACCCTCCCAGCCCCACAGTACTTGTATACTTGTCTGTAATTTATTTATATTAATGTCTGCCTTGCCTTCTAGAATGTAAATTTGTTATGGGCAGGGAATGTGTCTGTTTACTGTTGTACTCTTCCAAGCACATAGTACAGTGTTCTGCACACAGTAAGTGCTCAATGAATATGATTGACTGATTAATCCCCAATTACATCATTGCTAAGCCTTTCTTTCAGGCACACTATTTTCCATTGTACACTCCAGGTTTAGGAGAAAGAAAGTATAACTGATCTATTTTATTGAGGCACCATTTAGTATTCTCTTTGCCAATTTGTCTGAGTCAGTAGAAGTCATTTTTGTGGTACACTCCCAACTGAAGGATGGAGAAATTTAAAGGAAATGACTTCAGCTGTGCATATCAATTCTATTTCTGTAGAGCATCATATTCAATTCTCAGTGTCCAAGAGAATCTTCTAATTAATGAATGAATGAATACTACAGATATTAGGGTTATTATAAAATATAGTGATGTCCCACCAACACTTTAAACTTGACATGTTCAAAACAACTCATCTTCCCCTACAAACCCTGCCTTACCCCAGACTTGCCCATCGCTTTAGACTGTGTGACTATCTCCATCTCATAGACCTGCAACCTTGGCATGAACGTTGACTCATTGCTCTTAATAAACTTGCATATTCAGTCTGTTACCAAATCCCGTAGGTTCTTTATGACATTCTGCTTATTCCGGTACCGAATCTGTTAATGTGCTGATTCAAGCACTTATCGTATCCTACCTTGACTATTGCATTGATCTCTTCATTGACCTCCCAGTCTCCTGTCTCTCCCCACTCCAGTCTACACTTCACTCTGTTGCCCACATCATTTTTCTAAAAAAGTGCAGTCCGCATTTCTCCATTCCTCAAGCACCGCCACTGGTTGCCCATCCACCTTTTCATCAAACAGAAACTCCTTACCATCAGCACTCAGTAAGCTCTCCCCCTCTTACTTTATCTTGTTAATCTACTTCAATCCAACCCACATATTCTGCCATTCTAATGTCAGCCTACTCATTGCACCTCAATCTTGATGGTGCACCTCAATCTTCGATGGTATTGAGGCCTGTTTACTTGTTTGGCTTTGCTTTGTTGTCTGTCTACCCCTTCTAGACTGTGAGCCCATTGCTGGGTAGGGATTGTCTCTATTTGTTCCTGAATTGTACTTTCCAAGGGCTTAGTACAGTGCCCTGCACACAGTAAGCGCTCAATAAATATAATTGAATGAATGAATCTTATTTGTCCCTCTGATGTCCTTTTGTGCAAACATCCCCCTGGCCTGGATTTCCCTCCATACTCATATCCAACAAACCATCACTCTCCCCATCTTCCAAGCCTTCATAAATTCAGATCTTCTCCAAATAGCTTTCCCTGACTAGACCCTCATTTGCCCCACCCTTTGTGTCATCTATTACTTGGATCTGTATCCCTTACGCTCTTGTTATTCACCCCACCCCTATCCTCACAGTATTTTTATACATATCCTTAGACTCTTCCCATTCCTCTATAAGAAATTTATTTTAATGTTCTCCTCTTTTAAACTTGTGGGTGGCGAACATATCTGTCTACTCCCTCTGCCATCCCCCCTTTACCTCTCCGCAGCTAAAGCCTCATTTTCCCCTTTTCCCTCTGCTCCTCCACCTCTCCCTTCCCATCCCCACAGCACTGTACCCGTCCGCTCAACTGTATATATCTTCGTTACCCTATTTATTTTGTTAATGAATTGTACATCGCCTTGATTCTATTTAGTTGCCATTGTTTTTACGAGATGTTCTTCCCCTTGACGCTGTTTAGTGCCATTGTTCTTGTCTGTCCGTCTCCCCCGATTAGACTGTAAGCCCGTCAAACGGCAGGGACTGTCTCTATCTGTTGCCGACTTGTTCATCCCAAGCGCTTAGTACAGTGCTCTGCACATAGTAAGCGCTCAATAAATACTATTGAATGAATGAATGAATCTGTCAACTCGACTGTATTATTCTCTCCCAGTTGGCTCTTATAGTGCTTGCCACACAGTAAACATTCAATAAATACCATTGAATGATTGACTGATTGCCATACTGTGGCTTGACTATGGTATTAGGCTCCTCATTGTTCTCCTGGTCTCCACTTCCTCCCAATCAATCAATCACATTTATTGACCTTTAAGGACTTTCTTGGCAGAAATTGTGTTTTCTATGGTAACATAAACTCAGATCCACTTTTTTGGACAGCTGTCATCCTGCTTGGCAAATTCCTCAAAGATTTATGTTTTTTGAGGTGCCTTTACAAAGCACCTTTCTCAAGAGAGCTAAAGCTTGATTTCTACTCCGGTATTTATTTGTTCATTCAATTGTGTTTATTGAGCACTTACTGTGTGCAGAGCACTGTACTAAGCAATTGGAAAGTACAATTCAGCAATAGCGACAATCCCTGCCCATAACAGGCTCACCAAGGGGAAATACAGGGTGGGCTCTCTCCATAACCAGATCAGGGGCTAATAGTCCAGAGGTTCCGAGTGCTGTGCCTCATATTTCCTGGTAAATTTGCTTCTCCTCTCCCCATAGGTCCTTACCCCTTTGAACTCCAGACCCTCTTCTCTCCCCTTCCCCAGCCCCAATCTAAGACAATCAGCAGTTAGATTAACTAGAGTCAGACATCCTCCTAGTTGCTTCCAAATTACTGCCCACAACTCCCATTCCTGCATCACTGGCATTGGAACTTGGGCAAATTTGTCCATCAGATCGTGGCAAACACTCAACAGGTAGATTTGCCCAGCTATCTGGTTCTGCCTAGGGGAACCAAGGAAAGAAGAGTAGCTCGCAGAACAGTGTTTGGTAGAATCCAAAGAACAAAGGTTTTCCAGGTGCCTATCAATATTTGGGGGAGTCACAGACTAACAACTATCATGTACCCTCTTTAGAAGAATAATGATAATTAGTAGAGAAATAATAATTGTGATAATTGTTAAGCGCTTACTATATGCCAAGCACTGTGCTAAATGCTAGGGTAGATATGATGCACATCAGACACAATTCCCTGTTCTATGGGGGCTCACAGTCTAAGTGGGAGGGAGAACAGGTATTTCATCAGTGCTTGGAAAGAGTTTCAATCTGCATGACAATCATGTTGCCTTGGTGCCCTATCAAGTCTATCAACCTCCAGGAGAAGGGGTTGAATTTCTCTCCAAATGGTGCCACCTCCCCCTGTCTCTCCTTTTCCCCTCCCCCAAGTCATATGAATCAATCCCTAGTGGCCACCTTTATTGAGCACTTACTTTGTGCAGAGCTCTGTATTAAGCACTTTGGAGAGTACAGTGTAACAATAAACAGACTTATTCCCTGACCACATCGATCTTACAGTCTAGAGTGGGAGACAGGTATTAAAATGAATAAATGAATTATGATAGGTACATAAGTTCTATAGAGCTGGGACAGGGGAATGAATAAAGGGAGCAAGTCAGGGTGACCCAGAAGGGAGTGGGAGAAGAGGAAAAGTCAAGGAAGGCCTCTTGGAGGAGATGGACTGTCAGTAAAATTCATTCCCAACCCATTAGGAGTTTATCTAGAGGGGGATAGATATTAAAATAAATTACAGCTGTGAACATAAGTGCTTGGGGGTAAGGGGGGCAGTGAATATCAAGTGCTTAAAGGGAGCAACTCTATTTGCAGAAGCCAGATTTGGCATAAAAGACAAACGAAGGTCAAGTGAGAAGCAACATTGCTTAGTGGCCTGGGAGTCAAAAGAACCTGGATTCTAATTCTAGTTTGGCCATTTGTCTACTGTGTGACCTTGGGTGAGTCATTTCACTTCTTTGTGCCCCAGTTACCTTATCTGTAAAATGGGGATTAAGACTGTGAGCCCCCTGTAGGACATGGACTGGATCTGACCTGATTTACTTGTAATCTACCCCAGAATTTTGTATAGTGCCTGGCGCAGAGCTTAACAAATACCACTTTAAAACAAAAAAATAGGGATGGTCAGAATAATGAACTAAAAAACAACAACCATGGACTACTTTAATTCATACTTTTTAAGTAGGATGTTACAATTTGCAGTCATCTTCCCCAGAGCCCAGAACATCATTTACCTCAAACTAATGACTGACTCATGCTTCAGAGAGAGATGAAAGACAGAGTCAAAAGCAGGTGGCTTACTCATAATTAATTCCCAAATACTTGAAATGTGAGAAGAGCATAATTAAAGTATATGTAAATTATCTTCTTTGCCTGTCTGCCCACACTCCCTGTTTCTCCATCTCCATGTTCTCTCAGGAGTGGAACTCTTCCTCCAGGACCCCGGCCCGTCTCACAGACACCACCCAGCTTGGGCTACAAGCAAGATTGCTGTGGAAGGCAGAGTGAAGAGACCTTCCCCAGCCTGAGACCTGGGGCACATCATATGACTGTCAGCTAAAACTCCCACCTCCTTCTTCCCTAGCACTGCCTCCCCAATCAGAAACTCTGGTGACTTCATAGCATAAAGTTTGCAATGACCACGTTGGGTGATTCTCTAAAGCACCACTCAATGGGATCATCTCGAATGATTAAACTTCCTTATTATGTCGTAGAACAAATTACTTCAAATCGTTGTGGAGCAATTTTGTCTTCATTTTATGGATGAGAAAACTGAGGCTCAGAAAAGTGAGGTGACTTGACCAAAGTCATAGACCAAACAACTGGCAGAACTGGGTCTTCCGACTACCAGTCATATTCTCTTGGCATATGGGTACTTTGATACATTCAATTGTATTTATTGAGTGCTTACTGTGTGCAGAGCACTGTACTAAGCACTTGGGAGCTGCTACCAATTTCCTCACTTCTTCTTTGCCAAAGGTTCTGGTCTGGTGTTGCAAAGGGCAACACCAGCCTCTGCCTTCCTTCTCCATCCCTCTGTTGGGTTCCACTACTGAAATGGCCTCACTTTCCACCCCTTCTACATTTTTGAATATGTTGTTACTACAACCCAGCCAGTACATTTCGTTTCTCTAATGTTAACCTTCTGACTGTACCTCAATCTTGCCTGTCTCTTCACCGACTCCTCTCCCACATCCTCTCTTTAGCCTGGAACACCCCCCTGTACATATCTGACAGATAATTACTCTTCTCTTCAAAGCCTTACTGAAGGCACATCTCCTCCAAGAGAAATTCCCTGACTAAGCCCCCTTACCTCTTCTCCAACTCTCTTCAGCATCACCCTGAATTGCTCCCTTTATTCATCCCCCTCCCAGGCCCACAACACTTATGTACATATCTGTAATTTATTTACTTCTGTTAATATCTATCACGCCCTTCTAAACTGTAAATTCACTGTGGGCTTGGAATGTATTTGTTTATTGTTACATTGTGCTCCCCCAAGCACTGAAGTATAGTGCCCTGCAAACAGCAAGTGCTCAATAAATATAATTAAATGAATGATTGAAAGTTGGGGGTACATCAGAACTGGTCCACCAGCTTTCAGCTCCAGACCCTCCCTCTCTGCTGCCCCTTCCCTTGAGTGCAGAGCAGAAGAGGACAGATGTGACTTGCAAGCACCACCACTGGCTGGCAAACTGCATGGCACCAGGTCAGTTTCCGGGGCAGACCTTTGGTGTCATTCATTCATTCATTTATTCCAGTTCATCCCAGTTAGATCTCCAGTGTCACAGTTGACCGTCCCTTGTTCTAAGAGGCTTAGCGTTCTACCAGATATAACGTATGTTGGACTCATCAAAACAAGTCATCCGCGGGGATGTTTACCCCAGCCTCTCCTCCCTTCTGCTTGGAACTTTGCTCAGTTTCTCGATTTTCATAAGATCTGCAGCAACCATTTTGACAAAGGCACAGACTCTTAATAATAATAACAACAATAATAATATTTTTTTTAAAAAAACACTTTAAAGCTGAATTCAACTGACGATTTTTCTTATAGATTTCGAGGAAGAAGACTATCACCTGCTGTGTTTCACTACCATTATTCTCATTTTTGCTATACCAGCAACACTCTCTAATGGAATTTCATATTCTCTTGTATTTTTTTAATATTTAAAAGCACTCACGGTTCTGATATATTTATTATAATTTCTCCTGTGGAATAGTTCTCTCCCCAGTAACTTTGAGATGCTCTATTACCATCACTCCAGCCTGCCTTTCTTTCTGCCTGGAGCAATTAGAATCATAAAATATTTTTTCCAGGAGACATTTTGAGGGCGTGAGGAGGAAACACATGAACCCTTCTCGGTGACATATGTATCCCCTAAAGTGTCCTGCCCAGTCGCCTTTGGGCCCCAGGGAACTTGTGGTAAGGGTATAATTTTTAAAGCAGAATAAAAACTTAAAACCCCCATGGTGTCTCATTAGAAACATTCTCCCTACCTAGATGTAATGTTCAAGTGGCCTTCCACTTCCTTTTGTATATGAGGTGGAAAGCAGGCAATTTGCTATCCCTGACAAATCTGTTGGGACACCAGTTGAAAGAGAGACCCACTCTATAAAACCCTGGCATAGGGTCCTTTCTTCCTTAGATATGCTGTCACTGACATTTATAGCCCCATTTGCAGATAGCCCCAGCTGTAACATTTTCTCCCAGCATCTGCATGTCTCCTAAACCAATGTGTTGTAAGTTCAGCAATTCGGTTTGTCACTCCATATGCAAACAGTGGGAATCACTTCTTCTTGCACTGATTACAGGTGAAATTTCAACTTGCTCAAATTATCTAAGGATGCATCCCACCCCCTCTTACTCAGCCCAGCCATCCTTGATCCGCCAGTTTCTGGTTCCTTCTCCCCACACCCTAAACTTTCATTCATTCATTCCTTACATTCATTTAGTCATTATTGAGCACTTACTGTGTGCAGAGCAATGTACAAAGCGCTTGGGAGAGTACGATGTAAGAGTAAACAGACACATTCATTGACTCATTCAATCATACTGATTGAGCGCTTACTTTGTGCAGAGCAATGTACTAAGCGCTTGGAAAGTACAAGTCAGAAAACAAATAGAGACAATCCCTACCCAACAACAGTCTCACATTCCCTGCCAATAACGAGCTTACACCCCCACATTAGCCTTTTCAGCCTCACAATCGCTCATCGGTAAATTTTGCCACTGAATATGAAAGGCAAAAGTCCTTGTAGAAGTGAAATTATGTTTCCAAGTTAATTTCAACTGTTTGACATGATTACCTAGAATCACAAATACCACAGTGAGGAGGGTGAGGTCCAGCAGCTGACAGAGAACAGAGATATAGATCCTAGAAAGTTAGCTCCCCTATTCATATGATGGTAGCATTTCTATTTCCCAACCCCTTTACATTAGGGAATGGTAAGCAAAGATTTCTGAAGTTCTTCTTGAAGTACCTGTTTACGGTTGCACATGTTCTTTTCTGTTATTCTAGCAGAATATGGGGGGAGGAGTTTCTAAGCATCATCACACTCTCTGATGCCAAACACAATCATTATTGGAAGAGAGTTCACAGGGAAAGATTTGAGTAACAGTGCCATAGTGGTTGCAACCTAATTTACTGTCATGGAAAAATTCCATCTTGTTGCCTGCAGGGTTAGGAGAAAGCCACAAAATGGAAAAACTTCCAGACGTGATAGTCTTGCATATGCTATTTCTTTGCACTGACAGTGGATAAATAGACAGGAAAGAATTCACTAAGCAGTAATTCTGCCCCCACAGCCTACTCTAATATCACCTAGTATGATTATAGGGATTTCTCACTATATTAACTGTTTCTCTTGAATTCTCTTTCAAATGCTCTTCCAGTAGTCAGTATTTGAGAACTAGATGATCCTTTGCAAAGTTCAAGCTGAACGCTAAAGATTTGCAGAAAAAATTGAATGACTCTCCAAATGTCTGAATTAGGAATGAGAAGCTCACAAATAATTCAGATAGGCGCTTCTGAGCAACAAGCCTGTTTCTGAGCAACAATATTTTGGGGAATTTCAATATAACATTGAAAACAAATCCCAATTCCTCCATCTCTTTGATGCAGCTGGCTGCACTCTGCATAACGCCTGATTTACAATGGCAAAGCCTATTGTTACCAAACCTGCTTCTTTTTGTCTTGCTGGCTCTGTTCAGATGTATATAGCTCAGAATTTTCAATGAGGTGAGTTAAATTGATTAACTCTGAATTCCTAAATGTGTCATGAGGACTTTGGTGCGAATGCTTCCCCTTTTAAAGGCAGTCATCACATCTCTTTTCAGGACTGGAGTGGCAATTAGCCTGTGTACGAGATTTAGTTAAGACAGGATAAGAGGTGAAGTCCCTGGAATTTATGTATTCAGGGGATGAAGCCAAAATCTGGGTGGGCAAGTGAATGACAAATAGCTATTTTGGACCTGAATCTGCATCTGGTTCAGTGAACCTGTAACATTGTCTTTTTCTTGGGCAGACTTGGTTGGTGTTTCTTAAGCCTGACCCAGAAAGTTGGTGTAAAATTGTCTGCTGCTTGGTTGAAATACCATTTGAACAGCAGCAACTGACAGACCATGCTTTTGTGCAGTGATAAGGGGAGCACTTGTTTTCCCTGGGTTGAAGCTTGGGATTGCCTGCAGGAGACCAAGAGGCAGTCTTGGAAACAGTGACAGGACAAGGAAGTGGAAGAGCAGAGCAGCTGGGACTGTGGGCAGTGCTCGTGACAGTTATGTAGAATACACAGGTCCTTTGACCCACTTCAGCCAGAATGGTTAGGGATTCACAGTCAGAAGCAGGGTCTCCAGAAATGAAGGACATAAATAAGCTTATCCTGATTTATGCATAAACTGTGAGGTCATCCTCTAGACTGTTAGCTCCTTGTGGGCAGATAACGTGTCTACCAACTTTGCAGTAAAATAATAATGATGGTATTTGTTAAGCACTTACTATGTGCCAAGCACTGTTCTAAGCGCTGGAATGCCTTAGCACTCAGTACAGTGCTCGGTACACAGCACTCAATAAATAGCTCTGATTATTTAAACACAGATATGTGTTTCATAAATAGGAGAAATATATTTCATATGCGTATGCATAAAATAGATGTCCATTAGATGTACGTTTCTATATATACGCATAAATGCCTCTACAATTTGGAGATTATTTTTTGGAGGAATATGAAAGAGGAAAGTATGAGTCAGGGACTGAGGGTAAGAGTTGTGGAGAAGTATGTTAAGGACATGAATAATAAGAATGATGGTATTTGTTAAGCTCTTACTATGTGCCAAGGGTACATAGTATGTACCATGTGTTCTAAGGGTAGAAAGGTAAATTCTAAGTAGAAAGGATTTGGAGATTTTCAGGCAGAGGGTTTGGAAATGAGTCTCGGTGTCTTATGCAGTTGCTTTTTGAGGCCTATAATATTTGTTACTCTTAAATTTTAATTAGTCCCTTCATTACATCAACTTAAATGCTGTTGTCGGTTCCTTTAGGGTAGGGATGTGTCTAATTGTTCTATTGTACTCTCCCAAACACTTGGATGGGTGCTCTGCATAGAATTAGCATTCAATCAATAAGATTGATTGATTGATAATCCTGTCAGATACCAGTGTCATCTGAGAAGTATAGGCATCCCTAGTAATTCTCAAGGCCAGTGTTTTAGCTACCGCTACCAGGCACTCTTTTTTTTTTTGGCTTTTATTTTAGCTTCTAAAAAAGAAAGCATGTGCTATTGAATATAGTGTGATTGTCAGGGCATTGAACCATAAATGATAGATATTTTAAAAAAGAAATTTCAAAACTTGGGAACAAAAATGGGAATGTCACTAATTCTTAGGTACTCTTTATGGAAATACTTAATTATATGGTGTTCATTTAAAATGTTAACCTTCATTTGTTTCACTGGTATATATCACTCCTACTGGCTTTTCCAGCTGGCTAGATATAGCACTGTGAAAACTAGAATACACTGTTTGAAACTAACTTTTCTATTTTAATTCTTGAGTGGCCATGTTTCCACTGCTAAATACAGAATATGAATTCAGTATAAGATAACTATCAACCACCTCATATATGAAGTTGACTGTCAATTTCTTTTACCTCTCAAATTTTGCCACAAGACTTTTTCTCTTTGCAAGGATTTTGTTTTCAAGAAATTCTGGATTATCCTTTTATTAGTATTAATAGTAGTAATAGCATCTATTGAGCCCCCATTGGGTGCAAGATACTGTCAATGCACTGTACTAAATGCTTGAAAGTACAAAGCAAAGCAGCAACTCATTTCCTGCCCATAAAGAGATTACAGCCTAACTCCCAAGACAGACCTAAACCAATTTTCCAATAAAGTAGTCAAAATAAATAATTGGATTCACAGTTCAAGCTTGTGTACATAAGTGAGTATCCAGTAAATGCCGATCGATTGACCTACAGATATG
Source organism: Ornithorhynchus anatinus (assembly GCF_004115215.2). NCBI lineage: Eukaryota > Metazoa > Chordata > Mammalia > Monotremata > Ornithorhynchidae > Ornithorhynchus > Ornithorhynchus anatinus. The sequence goes on along the minus strand of NC_041731.1, from coordinate 116,419,253 downwards.
AATAAGTTTATAAATAGACCACCAGTGTTCTCACCTTCAAAGCCCTTTTAAAGGCCTCCAAGAGGCCTTCCCTGACTAAAACCTCATTTCCCTCACTTTAATGGATAGAGAATGGGCTTGGGAGTCAGAAAAACCTGGGTTCTAATCCCGACTCTGACATTTGTCTGCTGTTTGACCTTGGGCAAGTAACTTAACTTCTCTGGGCCTCAGTTATCTCATCTGTAAAATGGGGATTAATACAGTGAACTCCATGTGGGACATGGACTGTGTCCAATCTGATCAGCTTGTATCTACCCCAGTGCTTAGTACAGTGCATGACACATAGTTAGCTCTTAAATACCATAAAAAAATTCCTATACTCCTCCTTTCTGTGTTGCCTTTACACTTAGATCTGAACTCTTTAAGCACTTGATATTCACCCTACCATCAGCCCCGCAATATTTATTCATTCATACACATATTTATGTGTATACCTCATATTTATTTTAATATCGGACTCCCCTTCTAGATTCATTCAATCGTATTTATTCAGTGCTTACTGCGTGCAGAGCACTGTACTAAGTGCTTGGAATGTACAATTTGGCAGCAGATAGAGACAATCTCTGTCCAACAAGGGGCTCACAGTCTAAAAGATTGTATGGTTCTTGTGAGTAAGGAAAATGGTCCCCAGGTCAGTTGTATTCTACTCTCCCAAGAGCACAGTACAGTGCTCTGCACACAGTAAGTACTCAATAAATACCACCACTTGATTGATTGCCAGAGATGGATGATGAGTTTATACAGTTTAGGAGACTGGCAACTAAGCAGGAAGTGTTTTAAATATGGGGGAAATTGGGATCTGTTGGATTTGTGGAAGAGGGAGTCCTAATGATGTGAAAAAACACACACAAATGTTCCCTTTCATTAGCTCTATTACTGTGATTTCTAGGTGAATTCTCATGTCATATTTGGGGTCTACCAGTTTAAAAAGCCAAGGTATCTTTAAAGAATTATTCCAACATCGACATTGATTATTGGCCTATATCTGATAGTGGTTCACTTTTTGTAGGTGAACAAACTCTTTCAGGGTCCCAGGAGAACATGGAAAGTAAAATCCAAGGAGCTTTTTAATATTAATAGTAATAACAACAACATTAATAATAATTATAATACTTGTTAAGTACTTACTATGTGACAAGCACTATTCTAAGCATTTGGGTTGATACAAGATAATCAGGTTGTCCTATATGGGGCTCAAACTCATCCCCATTTTACAGATGAGGAAATTAAGACACAGAGAAGTTGTGATTTGCCCAAAGTCACACTGCATACATATGGCGAGGTTGGGATTAGAACCCAGGCCTTTCTGACTCCCAGGCCCATGCTCTATCCACATGCCACTTCTCATACTAATCCACGCTCCTTTAATCCACTGTCATTTACTGTTTCTTTGAAGGTTCAGATCTGGATTGCCTACTTGATTCCAATCCTTCCAGTCTCGAATCTCCTCCCTCTAACATCCTGCTGACCCCTTTTCTTGGAGCTCCCTCTGTACTTGGACCCACTGGGCCACCGTTCTCCCCATCTCCAAAGTTTTTCTGAAATGCCTCCTCTTCCTGGATGCTTTCCCCATTAAATATTTCTTCTTCTTAGGCACATCCTTTCAGCTATCACCTCAGTGCTCTCTCAAAGTGCTTCCTCCTCAATAATTATATAGTCATGACCTCCAATAGCACTTTTGTACACAATCAATTACACACTATGCTGCTTACTTTTTACTCCTAAAATTATTTTTTGTCTGTCTCCCCCATTAGATTGTATACCCCTTTAGGGGTGGGATAGTATCTTTTACCTCTCCCAAGTGCTTAGGACAGTGCTATGCACATCTTAGACACTCAATACTTATTATTGATTGACTGAGTAAAAAATCTTAGGGGGAATTCGAATACCAACTCCCCTTCTATTCAGTTACTTTTGTTATCCCAATTGAAATCATCTCTAGATAACCAGGATAAAGCTGAATTAAAGATTTGTGTATAAGATTCTGCAACTATACCCCATAACTCCCATTTAGAGTCCAGTTAGATGCTACCTGTATTTATTAGAAAACAATGCTTCTGGTAGTTTCGGAACCGAGCCAGACTGAAACAACATGCTAATGATGCAGAGAAGGCAAATAAACACTATGAGCATACTTTCCAAATTATGATTATTCCCGTTTGATGTAGAACACCAGTTTAGATGATGCAAATGTCCTATAATCTCTCCTCTCACTACACCAACAAAGGAGCCTTGACAGAAAACATGGAGCCTCTTTTAATGTAAAACGATATAATCATGACACTCACCAATGAGCAACTAATCCTACTGAGCAGGCAGTCATGTTTCAAAGCCTTTAGTGGTCAAATGCTAAACACAGATTAAAAAGAAAACAGATATGCCGACGAACAAGGAGACATACACCACTGTCAAAGATTCTATGGAAAAAAATCGGTCAAGCACAGAACATATACTTAATAAATATTAACGACGACGCAAGTATCAAACAATCGCCCAAAGTCTTTCAATTGGAAAAGGGATTGGCCCTTGGGCTCTTTGGTTAAGCATGGCTGTACCTTTGACAAGGAATAATACTACTTGAGATAAAAGATTTCTGACTCTAAAACTCATTATTTACAGTAGCTACTGAACCTGCAAGAGAATAAAAAAAGATAAGTCAAAGAAAAGAAATGTGTGGAAGGTAGAGTGAAACACTGGCCTTTCTTGCTCAGTCCCCTGAGGTTGCAATCTAATTGGGTTTTCAGTAGAAAATAACTTTTTTTAATACAAACTAGGTGCGGTTGTTGTGCTTCTGCAAGGGTTTTTTTTTTTATTTACACTATTATTTGATCCCTTAAGTACATGAATAGTAAAACAGGTGACATGAACAAAGCTAGATATTTTTTGTTGCCATTTGTAAGTTTTAGGAAATAAAACATGAAAAAAAATTCATGGAAAAATACTTTTAATAGGAGGGAAAATAGCTTAGCATAGATTCCTTAGACTATATTAGCAGTTTGTTAAACGTAACTATGAAAAATCTACCTGTAATTTATTTTAAAAGCCAAACTAGCAAGATCAATATACAGTAGGTGGCATTTTGTCTTATCATATTAAAACAGTCTTCCTAATGTCAACGATAATCTAAGCTGCTGTGTTCTGTAAGCAAGCAGAAGATTATGCAAATCTGATTTCCTTACTATGAGCTTGCTCTCCTTTCAAAGTACACTAAATCATATCCACATATGTAAACACATAGAAACTAGATCCAAGATTAATTTTCTTTCCAAGCACTTGGAAAGTATAAGGCCATTTTTTATTAATTGAAAATTCATATCCGTTTTCAAAAGCAGGCAAATCAGAATCACTTAATATTAAAAAAACCTCCTGTTTTATTACTGGTTTAATTGTGTGCTTCTAATGGAATCTAACACTAATTGCAATGAAATGTCACCTGCCACGTCACATGGAAGGAAATAATAGTGTAGGTAGTAGGTCAAAATCAATCGATCAGTTGTATTTATTGAATATTTACTGTGTATAGAGCACTGTACTTAGTGTTTGGGAGAGTCCAGTATAACAGTATCAGTAGACACCTTCCCTGCCCACAACATGCAGTCTAGAGGCGCTTAATGGTACCCATGGAGTACTAAATCCCTCTCCCACATCACTCACCTTTCATCAACTTTTCTCTCATTTACAGTCTCTCTCCTCTTCTCTAGGGCATTTATTACCCTATTTATTTTGTTAATGAGGTGTACATCCCCTTGATTCTATTTATCGTGATTATGTTTTCTTGTTTTTGACCGTCTGTTTCCCTCCATTAGACTGTAAGCCTGTCATTGGGCAAGGATTGTACATTCCAAGCACTTAGTACAGTGCTCTGCACATAGTAAGCGCTCAATAAATACTATTGAATGAATGAATCCATCCTCATTCCTCTCCCACTATAACCCAGGACACAGGCTTCACTATTATCATTCTACTCACTAGGTCTCTTGCTTAAGCTGCCCATCTGCTTAGAACTCTCTCCCCCTTCGTATCGGAAAGGCTACTACTAAGACCATACCCGTTAAGCTCCTAGTTACTCAGACCCTCTCCCCATATCCCCAGCACTTGCATCTGTGGTTCAATGGTAGATTTCTCGCCTGCTATGCGGGCAGCCTGGCTTCAACTTCAGCCAATGCCGAGTGTAGCATTTTTAGAGAAGCAGCGTGGCCTAGTGGATAAAGCACTAGCCTGGGATTCAGAAGGGACTGGGATCTAGTCCTGGCTCTACCACTTGTCTGCTGTGTGAACTTGGGCAGGTTGCTTCACTTCTCTTGCCTCGGTTACCTCATCTGTAAAATGAAAGTTGACCGTGAGCCCCATGTGGCACATGGACCGTGTCCAAAGTGATTAATTAGTTTTTATCTATCGCAGCACTTAGAACAGTGTTTGGCACATAATAAGCACTTAACAAATACCATAAAAACAAAATAATACAAAAACTTATGTACATATCTTTATGCTCAAATGCCCTCCCCTCCTGTTTCTCCTGCTAGATTATAAGGTCCTTGAGTGCAGTCATCATGTCTACTAACTGTACTGTCTTCTCTCATGTGCTTGGTATAGTGACCTGCCCACCGAAAGAACACAATACTATTGATTGATTGATTATTTTCCACTATAGAGATTGAGTCTTTATTCTGTTATCCTCTCTTAAGCACTGTTCTGCTCATAGTAAATTCTCAATAAACGCAAGTGATTGATTTTCAGAATGAAGTAGCATGGTCTACTGGAAATAGCATGGGCTTAGGAAACAGAAGACCTGGGTTCTAATCCTGGCATCACCACCTGCCTGCCGGGTGGCTTTGGGAGAGTCACTTACTTTCTCTAAGCTTCAGTTTTCTCATTTGTAAAATGGAGATTTGATACTCAGTCTGTGAGCCCCACGAAGGACAAGGACTGTGTCCAACCTGGCTAACTTGTTTCTACCCTGACAATTGAACAGTGTTTGATACACAGTAAGCACTTATGAAATGCCATTTTGTCCCATTTTAGCATGACATGATCAGCAATTTCGGGGGGTCTTGAGATCAGAGGATGGAGAAAGAAGCTGGCCAACAAAGTAAATCATGGAGCAAGTGTCCATCCGTTGGCTCAAAAACAGTACAGTATATGGCACACTAGATTGTAAACTCTCTGAAGGCAGGAATCACATTTACCAGCTTTATTGTATTGCACTCTCCTAAATAGTATAGTGCTCTGCACACAGAGCATGCTCAATAAATACAATTAAGTGCTGAATAAATGCAATTAATAAAGTGACTGATTGATGACCAGTCCAGCTTACAGGATACTCTGTCACTTGAAAGGAAATGAGAAAATACTGGACAAGGATGGAAGCCAGGAAAATGGGCCAATAAACTAAAGCTCTATCAAGTTTTTTAAGGATCATTAAGATATTTAAATTATTCTTTTTGGTTATTGGTTTTAATTTATTTGGATTAAAATCATATGGTTGATGTATTACAGTGCCCTGTACATAATAGGCCCTACATAAATAACTGTTGATGCTTCTCCGTCAATTGGTAATATTTACTGAGCACCTACCTGAGTACAAAGCCTTGTTGTAGACATCTGGGATAATATATAATCAGTCAGTAAGTCAATCAATGAATGGCATTTATTGAGGACTTACTGTGTGCCTCTCGGGGAGTACAGTGCAATTTAGTTGGTAGATATGATCTCCGCTCACAGCGGCTCATAGTTTACAGACACAGGAAATGGAAGAATATAAAGTTGTATACATAAGTGCTGCAGGGTGTAGGGGGAATCTCAAGTGGTTATGGGATACAGATCCATCTATCTATCTATCTATCTATCTATCTATCTATCTATCTATCTATCTATCTATTCATTCAATTCATTCAATAGTATTTATTGAGCGCTTACTATGTGCAGAGCACTGTACTAAGCGCTTGGGATGAACAAGTCGGCAACAGATAGAGACAGTCCCCGCCGTTTGACGGGCTTACAGTCTAATCGGGGGAGATGGACAGACAAGAACAATGGCAATAAACAGAGTCAAGGGGAAGAACATCTCGTAAAAACAATGGCAACTAAATAGAATCAAGGCGATGTACAATTCATTAACAAAATAAATAGGGTAATGAAAATATATACAGTTGAGCGGACGAGTACAGTGCTGTGGGGATGGGAAGGGAGAGGTGGAGGAGCAGAGGGAAAGGGGGAAAAAGAGGGTTTAGCTGCGGAGAGGTAAAGGGGGGGTGGCAGAGGGAGTAGAGGGAGAAGAGGAGCTCAGTCTGGGAAGGCCTCTTGGAGGAGGTGAGTTTTAAGTAGGGTTTTGAAGAGGGAAAGAGAATCAGTTTGGCGGAGGTGAGGAGGGAGGGCGTTCCAGGACCGCAGGAGGATGTGACCCAGGGGTCGACGGCGGGATAGGCGAGACCGAGGGACGGTGAGGAGGTGGGCGGCAGAGGAGCGGAGCGTGCGGGGTGGGTGGTAGAAAGAGAGAAGGGAGGAGAGGTAGGAAGGGGCAAGGTGATGGAGAGCCTTGAAGCCTAGAGTGAGGAGTTTTTGTTTGGAGCGGAGGTCGATAGGCAACCACTGGAGTTGTTTAAGAAGGGGAGTGACATGCCCAGATCGTTTCTGCAGGAAGATGAGCCGGCCAGCGGAGTGAAGAATAGACTGGAGCGGGGCGAGAGAGGAGGAAGGGAGGTCAGAGAGAAGGCTGACACAGTAGTCTAGCCGGGATATAACGAGAGCCCGTAACAGTAAGGTAGCCGTTTGGGTGGAGAGGAAAGGGCGGGTCTTGGCGATATTGTAGAGGTGAAACCGGCAGGTCTTGGTAATGGATAGGATGTGTGGGGTGAACGAGAGAGATCTATCTATCTCTAACTATATTCATTCAATAGTATTTATTGAGCGCTTACTATGTGAAGAGCACTGTACTAAATGCTTGGAATGTATAATTCGGCAACAGAGACAATCCCTGCCCATTGATAGGCTTACAGTCTAATCGGGGGAGACAGGCAGACAAAAAAAACAACACAATTTAATCACGATAAATTGAATCAAGGGGATGTACACCTCATTAACTAAATAAATAATGTAATAAAAATATATACAAATGGGCACAGTGCTGAGGGGAGGGAAAGGGAGAGGGTGAGGAGCAGAGGGAAAAGGGGGAAAAGGGGCTTAGCTGAGGGGAGGTGAAGGGGGAGCTGAGAGGGAGCAGAGGGAGCAGAGGGAAAAGGGGAAGCTCAATCTGGGAATGCCTCTTGGAGGAGGTGAGCGCTCTCTCTCTCTCTCTCTCTCTCTCTCTCTCTCTAGATGATGCTGGAAAGAGGGTGAGTGGGAGAAGTGAGGATTTAGTCAGGGAAGGCCTCTTGGAGGTGATGTGATTTTAGGAGGACTTCAAAGGCCACTTGAAAGTAGTGGTCAGGGAAGGAAGGTGGAGTAGGCACAAATACATTTATAAGACATGAAGGGATGGGGCCCAGGACATAGGTGGAAGGGGTAGATTTGAAACTCCTAACTCCTCACTCTAGGCTTCAAGGCTCTCCATCACCTTGCCCCTTCCTACCTCTCCTCCCTTCTCTCTTTCTACTGCCCACCCCGCACGCTCTGCTCCTCTGCTGCCCACCTCCTCACCGTCCCTATGTCTTGCCTAACCTGCCATCAACCCCTGGGCCACGTTCTCCCGCTGTCCTGGAATGCCCTCCCTCCTCACCTCCAACAATCTAATTCTCTTCCCCTGTTCAAATCCCTACTTAAAGCTCACCTCCTCCAACAATCTAATTCTCTTCCCCTCTTCAAATCCCTATTTAAAGCTCACCTCCTCCAAGAGGCCTTCCCAGACTGAGCTCCCCCCTTTTTCCCTCTGCTCCCTCTACCCCCACCTTCACCTCTCCACAGCTAAACCCTCTTCTCCCTTTCCCTCTCCTTTCCCACCCCCTCAACACTGTACTCGTCCACTCAACTGTACATATCTTTATCACCCTATTTATTTTGTTTATTTTGTTTAATGAGATGTACATCACCCTGATTCTATTTAGTTGCCATTGTTTTTATGAGATGCTCTTCCCTTTGACTCTATTTATTGCCATTGTTCTTGTCTGCCTGTCTCCCCTGATTAGACTGTAAGCCCGTCAAAGGGCAGGGACTGTCTCTATCTGTTGCCGACTTGTACATTCCAAGCGCTTAGTACAGTGCTCTGCACATACTAAGCACTCATTAAATACTATTGAATGAATGAATTTGAAAGTTTTGAGAATTCCTCTTGAGAAATTGTCAAAGAGGATAAGAGAATGTGATGTAGGGGGTGGGAGGGAAGTGGGGAGGTGAGAAGGAGATGTGGAGGATTTCACACCTATTGACTTGGATTTGGTCAATGGAGTAGTTGGTGAGGTCATCCAGGGTAAGAGAGGTGGAGTATGGGAACCAGGGATTTCAGGAGGGATTTAAAATTCTGGAGTGCTTGGGGGAGGTAATGGACTTGGGTGTCGTTCAACCAATCATTCAGTCAATCCTGTTTACTGAGCACTGTACTAAGCACTTGGGAGAGTACAATATAATAATATAACAGAGTTGGTAGACACAACCCCTACCCATAACATGCTGTGGAGAAGTAGTGTTGCTTAGGAGAAGAGCAGGCAGATGTTAAAAAATCAAGTTTGATTAAAGTGGCAGAAACTACAGACGCCTGAGTCAAAGAGGTTAATAATAATAATGTTGGTATTTGTTAAGCGCTTACTATGTGCAGAGCACTGTTCTAAGCGCTGGGGAGATACAGGGTCATCAGGTTGTCCCACTTGAGGCTCACAATTAATCCCCATTTTACAGATGAGGTAACTGAGGCACAGATAAGTTAAGTGACTTGTCCACAGTCACATAGCTAACAAGTGGCAGAGGCAGGATTCGAACCCACGACCCCTGACTCCCAAGCCTGGGCTCTTTCCACTGAGCCACACTGGTTCTACACTAGGGTAGCCTACTTTGACTTCATCAAAAGTAAAATAAATGAACTGTCCCTGGAAGTAAAACCTTCCTCTCCTTGCCCCCTGCCTCTTCAATTCCACCCTCACTCCCTCTTTAAACTTCCCTCTCTTCAAAGAATCACAGCTATAAGATGGTTTCCCTATTTCCCTGTAGACTTGATGTTCCTTCCCACTCTCAAACTATCCTCGCCTCCAGAGCTAGGGCTGTGAAGGAGGCTACTGTTGTAAAATCAAAACCAGTGGGTTGTGAAGCTGAAATGGGTCTTAACTGTTTTAGAACCCTGAAAAGTGCCATTTACTGTCACCTGACTTTAACTGCAGGCTGCCTAAATCTTGGAAAGCAATATCCCTGCAAGTCAGAAAAATCCCTTATTACATGACATCTCGCCTGGTTTCGTGTTGACAATTTTGAAGAACTTTTTTTATCCATGAATTACATTGACCAGAAGTGTGGCTTACCAACATTACAACAGAGCATATTGGCAGGGAGATACTGTTAAAAAAAAAAAAAAAAACCTGTTTCTAGTGAACTAGAACAAACGTTCAGGGTTTAATTTTCAGGTTTGGGCTAAGCTCCTCTATGACATTACCTTAGTTCTCTATTGTACCGTGGTGGGGGTGGGGGTAAAACCCCCAGAAGTGGAACTCTAAATGCCTTTGCACTTTGATTCAATCCTCAGTGAATCCCATGGCAAAATCTACACTGACATAAGGCCTGCTGAGCCAAACTCCTTTCTTGTGGAGTGCGCTAAATCACAGAGGCAGCCAAAGTTCTGAGGCGCTCAGAATAGAGAGCCATCTATCCGAATGGGCTCTCCATCTGTTAAGTCCACCATACAGTAAGTGCTTCTGCTTTTCCTCTCCAGCTTTGGGAGACCTCCAGCTGTTCTCAGAACCACTCCTATCTCACTGCCTCAGTCAGACAAATAGCAGCAATTATAACACTAGGTTTGTGATGATATCCTGGGTAGTGGCTGAGAAAATCCTTCCTTTAGAAGCCTGTGTTTTCCCGCCCTTCTAAGTTTTCCAAAGCACTCATCTTCAGTCCAAAGTTCCTTTTGCTTGTTCTCAGTCCAGAGGGATTTTTGACACATGTTAAAATTTCTTCATATGCAGTGTGCTTTTTAAACCCATTTGGAAGACTGTTTCTGAAAGAGTTTTAATTTTTGTCAAAAGTGAAGATAGCACTTTTTAAGCAGCTCACAAAGGAGGGATTTGTTTCCACAAGGGCTTAATTTTTCTTCTCCACAGGTCATATCTCCTGATGACCGCCTCAGTCCTGCTGCACTAGTTCCACACATTTGTACCCATAGACCTCCTAACCGTTGTGATGCATGTACCTAGAACAGTGCTTTGCATATAGTAAGCACTTAACAAATGCCATTATTATTATATCCTATTTAAGCATATACTCATATTCATATATTATACATTCAGCTTTCCCTTTTTCATCTTAATAATAATAATAATTATGGTGCTTGTTAAGTGCTTACTATGTGCCAAGCACTATTCATATATATAAATAAATAAGCAGGTTAGACACAGTCCCTGTCCCACATGGGGCTCACACTCTTAATTCCCATTTGACAGATGAGGTAACTGAGGCCCAGAGAAGTTAAGTGACTTGCCCAAGGTCACACAGCACATACGTGGCTGAGCCACGATGATAAACCAGATCCTTCAGAAATTCAGGCCCATGGTCAATCCACTAAGCCACGTGGCTATATTATTGTTATTATTACTATTATTTTGTCAGTTCCTTGAAGGCCAGGGTCATGTATTCTTATTTTAATCTACTCTCCTAAGTGCTTAGTACAGTGATCTGCACACATCTGATGTTCAGTAAATTTTATAGATTGATCAATCTCTATCACAAAGTGCTTAACAAATATTATTATTATTATTAATAGTCAATTGGGAGGATCTGAGTATCTACAAGGTGCAGGGATCTGAGTATCTATGAGGTACAGGTATGGTGGAAATGAAGGACCAGATGGTAAAGTCACATGGTATGTTGGAATCATACACTCAAAGAAAGCTTGCAGATGGACTTTGAGATGTTATCTGCTCTATCCCTCTCCCTCAAAATAGAGGAGTAACTAACACATTTGGGAATGAAGGATTATTCATTTTTCATTTAACAATCTGCAGGAATGGGATTCTACAACTTTCAGTGGCATTCAGGGGTATTCATTAATCATCTGCTGTGGTCAGGGAACAGTACTAAATACTTGGGGGAGTTCAAGAGAAGCAAGGTACACAATCACTGCCTCCAAGGAGCTTACACTCTAACTGGGGAGACTGACAAACACAAATTATTTCAGAAGGAGAAAAAGTAACTCTACAACTGAAAAGAGCCATGGGCCTGGGAGTCAGAGGACCTGATTCTAATCCCTACTCTGTTGATTGCTTGCTGTGTGACCTTAGGCAAGTCACTTAACTTCTCTATGCTTCAGTTTCCACAAATGCAAAATGGGAATTAGATACCTATTCTCCCTTTTAGACTGTGAGCCCCATGCAGGAAGGGGACTGTATCCGACCTAATTTACTTGTACCTACCCCAGTGCTTAGAATGGTGTTTGACACATAGTAAGCACTGAATAAATACTATATATATGTAGTATAAATATATATATATATATATATATATATATATGTATATATCAAACTGCTGATACAAAGATAGTAGGATAAGCAGAAAAATAAATGTTTAAATTAATGTAAATGTAGTATATGTACACATACTAAAGGAAGGTGTGAAAATGCAAGTGATACAGGTGGGTTTTGTATTGACAATCTGGGGAGAGAAGAATGACTTATAGAGACAGTGAGCTTTTAAGAGGGCTTTTTAAATTTGGAGGCTGGTGACCTGGAAGAATTGAAAGGAGAGGGAGATCTTGACGTGAGGAAGGGCATTAATTGTAGTGCTTGTTAAGTGCCTATTATGCACCAAACACTAAGTCCTGAGGTAGCATCCCAATAATCAGGTTGGATGGAATCCCTGTCCCTCAAAGAGAGTGAGAATTTGTCAAGACCTATTCAAGCCCTTTCCTCGTTTAGTTCAAGTCCACTTCCTCTTGCATGGTAATATTTGAATGTGAAGAGCAATTAATAATGTACACAACTGAATGCAGTTGCTAGCTACTTCCTCACCAGTGGGATACTGAAAGGTTCATTCTCTCTCACTACCGGTAGCTGCTCTTTAGCGGAGCAGGGATTAGAGCCCAAATCCCAAGACTTCCAGGCCTGTGGTCTTTCTACTAGGCCATACTGCTTCTCAAAAGATCTTTGAACTAACTGAAAACTCTACTGCGGATCAGGGGTGGATTCCAGGACTGGAGACCGGTAATGTTATCAATCAATCCATTATGTTTATCGAGAGCTTACTGTGTGCAGAGCATCATGCTAAGCACTGGGGAGAGTACAATAAAACGGAGGTAGACACATTCCCTGACCGATTTGCAAGTCTGTGCATTTTACAGACTTCAGTGTGACCCATCCACACTGAGGTTTGTCATACTTCATTAACGTATCATAGAACAAACTCCTGAAAAAAAACATACTTCATTCACGTATCATAGAACAAACTCCTGAAAAAAAATCATACTTCATTAATGTTTCATAGAACAAACTCCTGAAAAAAAATTGTGGAATCCTTACAGTACCTTGTTCTTGAATTTCCCGCTGTTGACCCTTTGTCCACATTATTCACTCATTCAATCATATTTATTGAGCACTTGCTGAGTGCCAAGCACTGTACTAAGCACTTGGAAAGTACAATTCGGCAAAAAAAGAGAGACAATCCCTGTCCACAATGGGCTCACAGTCTAGAAGGGGGGAGACAGACATTGAAACAAGCAAACAGGCATCAATAGCATCAATATAAATAAATAGAATTAGAAATATATACACATCAAAACAAGTATACAGGCATTAATATAAATAGAATCCCTCTGGCCTGGAACTCCCTGACTTACCTCTCCTTTTCTCTTCTCCCACTCCCTTCTGCATCACCCTACCTTGCTCCCTTTATTCATCACCCCTCACTCCCATTGCACTTACATATCTGTAATTTATTTATTTATATTAATATCTGTCTCTCCCTCTAGACTGTAAGCTTGTTATGAGCAGGGACTGTGTCTGTTTATTGTTATATTGTAAACTCTCCCAAGTGCTTAGGACAGTGATCTGCACAGAGTAAGCTCTCACTGCATACCAACACTATTACTGTATTCACCAGACCACCACGCTCTCTACCCTCAAAGTCTTATTAAGGTCACATTTTCTCCAAGAGGCCCTACCCAATTAATCTTTTTTCCCTGACTCTCTTTCTTTTCTATATCATCTATGCACTTGTCTTTATGACCTTTAAGCACTTGATAATCCACCCAGCCTCAGCCCCCAGATTTGTGAACATATATGTAATTGATTTTTTTTTTATTGTCTGTCTCCCCTCTAGACTGTAAGCTCCCTGTGGGCTGGTCTCATGTCTACCAACTGTTTTGTGTTATACTCTCCCAAGCACTTAGTACATAGTAGGTACTAAAAAAATACCACTGATGATTGGCATGTTATTGGAATCCTATCTCCAATTCTATGTTCCCAAGTTGAAGAGAGATGTGGGAAATTTGGAGAGTGTTCAGAGGAAATAAAGGAAAACAAAGACTTGGAGGACAAGATGTACGGGTACAGTTCAAATAAAGTTAGATTATGTTGTCTGGAGGGGAGAAGGCTGAGGAATCATGGCAGAGTTTTCAAGTGTGTGAGAGATGTAATAAGGGAACTGATCAGGTGCTCATCACCTCCACTGAGAATAGAACAAGCTGAAATGAGTTTATAACACTGATAAGAGAGATTTAAGTCATAGACGAACATGAAGTCTTAAGCTAAAGTCTTTTTTAGACACTAGAACTAGTTTCCAGGGAGAATAAGGAATCTTTTTCTATGGAGATCCTGGAGAGTAAGATAAATTACTGTCTGTTGGGATGATCTCAGTACTTGCCTCAGTAAAGGCAAGAAATAGACTTGATGATGTCCTTCTCAATCGCACAAAAAATCCTTCCCAATCCTGCAATTCTCCAAAGTACTTCTGTACACATCTTTATACTTGGCTGATTTCCATACCTGTAATTTATTTTCAAGTAATTACTGAATTTTAAGCTTCTTGAAGGCAGGGATCACGTCAAGTGCTCTGCACACAGTCACCGGTCCAAAAATACCGCTGATGGAAGAATTAAAAGTTTGCTCTATTCAACTCTCTCAAGCATGTAGGACAGTGCTCTGTATATAGTAAAAAATTCATAAATATAATTCATTGATTATCCTTGCCTAAGAGAATTCCTTCTCATAAGAGAATTGTTTTAATTCCTTACTTTCTTCAAATGCAACTTCAAACTTTCAACAGGTTTCGGTGCATGCAATTTCTCAAGAAATAAGTGAATACATTTCACTTAAAAATAAGATGCTACTGAATGATGTATAATTCCCACATAGTTTAAATGAAACATTCTACAAAATCTTTAGCAGTGTACTGCAGTATATCATTTTCAGAGCTGTCTCTCCCATGGAGTTCTCCTCTGTGATTAGGAAATAAAAGCACACTCTCTCAGTTTTGTGTGGATATATTTAACAACTCACGAACACTGAGTGGAACAGCATGTAAAAATGTATGGGAATAAAAGTGGAGAAAGCATAAACCTGGCTCTCGACACACTTAACATTTGTTCTGCATCATACAAAAATCCATCTCAGTATGAATTTAAAAGCAACTATGGCTAAATTTAGGTGCCATGGAGAGAGGAGAGCATGCATAGTCAAGATTTCAGTGCTCCGTTCTCTGATCATGGACATTGGACTCTCCTTCCCAGCCTCTTGGGTTTCCAAATAGTGAATAATTCCTAGCTCACCAAGGATTGATTATCACACTCTTCTCTCCAGTGGCTCGCTGCTAAGTCAACCTGAAAATATCACTCAAATTTTCTTCCCCAGACTGTTGATGGAAGAATGTGAAACAGTATAAGATGCTGAATGAAGTATAGACTCAATTTATAGTCACATGGAATTTGAGCTAAAATGGTAAAAATAGAATGATATAAACACCTTAATGGATACAAATGAAAAGACTATCTTTTAAAAAATAAAATTAAAAAAATTTTTGAAAGAGTTCTTAATATTTACACTAACAAGGTGTTTTAAAGATTGAAAACACTGCTTGGCCCAGTGGACAAAGCACATATCTGGAAGCCAGAAGGACCTAGGTTCTAATCCCAGCTCCAGCACTTTTTGATTGTGTGACCTTGGGCAAATCACTGAACTTCTCTGTGCCTCAGTTACATCTTCTTTAAAGTGGGGATTAAGACTTTGATCCCCATGTGGGACAGGGGCTGTGTCTGACCCAATTATCTTATATCCACCCCAATGTTTAATATAGTGCCTGGCACATAATAAGCACTTAATAAATACCAGAATTATCATTATGATTGTTATTATTAATAATAATAAGGCAGAAGTTCTATTTAAAATCCCTCTTTCCCCAGTTAAGCACCACCAACCCAAGCCACATTTCCCCAGCTGGTGACTTAGGGATCTATTTAAACCCATAAATCAATCAATTGTATTTAATGATTGTCTACTCTGTGTAGAGTATTGTACTAAGTGCTCAGTAAATATTTTTAAATGGGTGAGAACAATGATGCAGGAGACATGATCCCTGACCTAAAGGAGCTGACAATATAGAGAGAAAGCTGAATGGTAAAATCAATTACAGGTAGAGAGAAGTGAGGCAATTTAAGGTATGTATTGGGGGATGGGGGATATTGCTGAGGGTTTGCTGGGGGGGGTATTAAAACGGTTAGGTGATGTGGAATGGCTAAAGTGACAGTAGTGGGGAAAATATGATGGAGAGATGAGAGATATATCATGGAAGGCCACTGGGAGAAGATAATAATAATAATAATAATAATAATGATGATGGCAATTGTTAAGCGCTTACTATGTGCAAAGCACTGTTCTATTCACTGGGAAGGTTACAAGGTGATCAGGTTATCCCACGTGGGGCTCACAGTCTTAATCCCCAATTTCAGATGGGGTAACTGAGGCACAGAGAAGTTAAGTGACTTGCCCAAAGTCACACAGCTGACAAGTGGCTGAGCCTGGATTTGAACCCATGACCACATGATTTTAGTTATGTTTTGAAGATGAGGAGAACAGTGGTCTGCTGGAGATGAAGGAGGAGGGAGTTCCAGACAGGAGGGAGGGCATTAGCCAGAGGTCTTCAGCAAGACATCTTTTGTGTATGTATTAATAGAGAACTGCAAAAAGTTATGAAATGTGCTGATATGACAATTTCCACAAAAATACAAACTTTTAACTCTATGGTGTTTCCTGTGACAATGTATGAATATGAAAGCTTGACAGTGAAAAAACAGGATAGAAAGAACATTGATTCCTTTGAAAGGTGGTGTTGGAGAAGACTTTTGCGAATACCACGGACTGCCCGAAAGACAAACAAATGGATTTTAGAGAAAATTAAACCAAAGTGGTCTTTGTAAGGCCAAATGACTCGATTAAGATTAGCATATTTTGGACACAATCAGGAAGATTGATTCTATGGAGAAGACACTAATGCTAGGAAAACTCCAGGGAAAATGTGGAAGAGGCAGACCAGCAGCTAGATGCATAGAGACCATAACAGTGATAATGGAAGAAATGTTAGAAAGGTTGTGGATTATGGCAGAGGACAGGACTTTCTGGGGAAAGTATATCCATGGAATTGCTATGATTCAGAAACGATGGCACTTAATAGTAATAATATGGTAAATATGCATGTGTGTGTGTTTTCGAATGACAATTATTCATTTGGATCACACTATTTGTAAATATTTTTGATATCTCTCTCTGGGTAAAACATTGGATGTGCAGTCCTGGGAAAAAGTTCATTGTGAGCAGGGAACTAATCTCAGGCTCCCATAGGACTTTGCCAAGTTCCTAGCAGAGGGTAAAGTGCATTACTCTCAGGTGATGATGAAGAAATGACATTACCAATATTGGGATTTAAAGCCAGCTTCATGTACAGTCAAGCTGAGTGTTCCAAACTCTTATAAGTTCCAGTAGCTACAAAACTCCTGACTTGGAATCTGTGCCACTGTGCATTTGGAGAAAAAGTGTTTTCTCGAGGCCACCGCTCCAGCTGTCCTTCCTGCCAGGAGGCTCCATCACCAATTACTGCGGGCACGCTGGGGGTGGGATGCCATTCTAAGTCCTTGGGGAAGTAGGATGGAAAGAGAATGCATCCTATTTTTAAATACCTTCACCTGGATGAGATGGAATATCTAGGGGAAAATACTGTGAAGGACCTCGTGGAGTTTAGATTCTGTCAGTCAATGAGGACAATCCCAGCCAAGCTTCCCAAAATGATAAACGGTTCCCTCTGCTTCAGAGAGATCTTCAAAGAGACACGAGAGCTACCCTCATCACCCAGTTCCTAAAACACAAGATTGCTTCCATATTTTAGAAAAATGACCCAGAGAGAAGAATAAAATCTGGGCGGGAGAGGGGAGAGATGGAGGCAGGAAGGCCAGGAAGGAGGCTGATGCAGTAGTAGAGGTGGGATATGATTAGAGCTTGGAACAACATGGTGGCCATTTGAATGGAGAGGAAGGGGAGAATTTTAGACGTTGTGAAGTTAAAACAGACAGGATTTGGTGACAGTTTGAATACGTGGGTTGAATGAGAGAGAAGATTAGAGGGTAATACCAAGCTTGTGAGCATGAGTGACAGGGAGGATGGTGGTGCTGTCTACAGTGATGGGCAAGTCACAGGGAGGACAGAGTTTGGTGAGGAAGATGAGTTCTAGTTTGGACAAGTTGAGGAATGGTGAGACATCAAAATAGAGATGTCTGGAAGGCACGAGGAGATGTGAGTCCACAGAGAAGGCAAGACTAGTGACTGAAGAGGTATATTTGGGAATTATCCATATAGAGTCTCTTCAGAAAGAAGGTGCATTAAAAAAAGACTGGAAAATGACATAGTCCAGATGTTTTAGATTGTGCACCATGAGAAGAGAAAAGATATGATCACTTTCTTGTGTTGTTTTATTCAATAGTATTATTGAGCACTTACTGTGTGCAGCGCACTGTACTAAGCACTTGGAATGTACAAATTGGTAACAGATAGAGACAGTCCCTGCCCTCTGATGGGCTTACACTCTAATCAGAAAAATTAGCTACCAGGAGTGGGGTTCGAACCCACGTGGACACATCTCCATTGGATCTTAAGTCCAACGCCTTAACCACTCGGCCATCTGGGAAGGGATTGTCTTTATCTATTGCCGAACTGTACATTCCAAGTGCTTAGTACAGTGCTCTGCACACAGTAAGCACTCAATAAATACGATTGAATGAATGAATGAATTCCAGTCACCACCAACGAAACCAATGGCAAGCTGACTGCAGGAGTGAGTTGGAACCAGGAGATTTCAGCTCTGTGTTCCCAACTATCCCAAGAAACACTGGATCATAAACAGAGCTTGGTTCTTCTATGATACAACCTGGGAGCTAAGACTTATCCCTGCTTTGAAAACACAGACTGAGAGCAACATCTGGGAAACTGAGTTGAGGGGAGGTGAGTAGCAGGGATAGACATTAGAGGGTATGGGCTCGGGCACCATCTTAAAAATTCCACCTGTGACACCTGCACGCTGTGTGTTGCTAAGGGCAGCAAAGAAAATCACCAAAAATAAGGACTTGGAACAGACACTCAGAGAGGTTAAGTGACTTGTCAGAAGCCACAGAGCAGCAAGATAGGCTCAGAGCCAAGCTAGATCTGCATCCTTGTGACTCTCTGCCCCAAGCTCTTCCCAGTAGTCCATACTGTGAAAAGAAAGGGAAATAATATACTGATAAGAAGAAGAATACCAATGGATCTAGATGCATGAGGGAGGGTTACCTGGAATCAAATCAATTAATCGTACCTGGATGGACACAAAACAAATCCAAGCACCAATTTGGACCCTTTGACTGGTGATCAAAGATAAATTTTGTTACTGCTCCTCCAGATCAATTCAAAAGATCATATCAGTTCAACTTGGAGATTTTGATTTAGTGAAGAAGAGTTTTTAGAGGTATAGCAATTCTTGAGCTTCAGATATAATTATTTTTGGGGAATAAGGGAAGGCAGCATGGCCTAGTGGAGAGAGAACAGACCCGAAAGTCAGGGGACCTGAGTTATAATTCCCACTCTGCCACTTGCCTACCATGTGACATTGGTCAAATCACTTAACATCTTTCTTCCTCAATTACATCATCTGTAAAATTGGGATGAAATACCTTTTCTCCCTTCCTCTTAGACTGTGAACCCCACAAGGGACAGAGGACTGTGTCTGATCTGCTTATATTGTATCAACCTCAGTGGTTAGTGCAGTGCCTGAAACATAAAAGCGGCTTAATACCTCAAATATTATTACTAACAGCAGACAATTACCATACAGCTATAAAATGGGTGACCTCAGCAGTCCATTTGGAAACAGCTTCAGGAAGAAAATGGAAGGGAAAGAAGGAGAGGTGGTGTTATATTAGGAAAGAGATGAGTACAGAACCCAAAAGAATAAATGAGGATAATATGGGATGTTTGTAAGGATATTCAGAAGAGGACTGGGAATATTACAAAGAGTTTGGAAAGACATTAAGAAACTCAGCTGAAATGAGAGTCTGAAGAGTGTTAGAAGCCATGTGAGGCTGTTGTAAGATATCCCAAAGGCACTATAGGATGAAAATGGAGAGAAGATGACAAAAAACAAGAAGATGGTTCAAATGTGACAATTCTGAACAAGCTATGCTCATCTAAAGCCACAGACAATCTAGAGAAGCAGCGTGGCTCAGTGGAAAGAGCCCGGGCTTGGGAATCAGAGGTCATGGGTTCGAATTCCTGCTCTGCCACTTGTCAGCTGTGTGACTGTGGGCAAGTCACTTAACCTCTCTGTGCCTCAGTTACCTCATCTGTAAAATGGAGATTAACTGTGAGCCTCACATGGGACAACCTGATTATTCTGTATCTACCCCAGTGCTTAGAACAGTGCTCTGCACATAGTAAGCACTTAACAAATACCAACATTATTATTATTATTATTAAAATCACAGAGAATTCATGGCCAGTCCAGCAGTGATATAGGAAGAAGTTGAACATGTTCTTTGCAATGTAGGGAAAAAGAGGAATATTTCTATTCAGGAAGTTGTTGTAGATGTTCCCCATTTGCATTAGGTACATGTAGACTCATATAGCATGGACAGCATAGGAGGCAAAATTAATGATAAAAGCAAGAGATTCCAAAAGCTGCAACAACAGCAGTGTATATTCATTCATTCATTCAATCATATTTATTGAGTGCTTACTATGTGCAGAGCACTGTACTAAGTGCTTGGAATGTGCCCGCCCCCCTGGACCACAGAAAGCTTTGCCTCCCCAACCCCCATCCCACATCCCACTTGCCCCATGCCATTCTTGGGACCTCCCTTTTTCTGGCCTGTGCCAACAGGAAGGACTTAAGGTCTGGCAGAGTGACCCTCCACAAAATGTAGAATACTGAGAAGGTTGTAACTCCAAGCAAAGCTGTAGTTGTTGCTGCAAGTGATGGGGCTTTGAGCTGCAAGGAACCTGAAACTCTCTTCAATCAATCAGTCCATCAGTGGCATTTACGGCATTTATGGAAGCACTGTTCTAAGGACTTGAGAGAGTAGAGTTCAGTAGAGTTGGTAGACGTTATCTCTGCTCCAAGGGAGCTTACAGTCTAGAGGGCACAAATTAAAATGATTTTATACAATACTACAGAGTACAGTAATATACAGCAATGTATGATACTAGCATTTGTTGAGAGCTTACTTTGTGTCAGGCTGTGTACTAGGTTCTGTATTTACTATGTACTGTGTACTATCAACCCTGGGGCTGATACAAGGTTATAAGGTCAGTCACGGTTCCTGTCCCATTTGGGGATAACAGGTGTTTACTTACTGATAGGAGAAATAAATGAGCATAAGGACATGTACATATTGTTGTACATACATATCCATGTAACATGTACATATTAGTGCTGTGGAGAAGGGGTTGCTGTGATGATCAAACCTCTTTCAGTGTTTAATTTTCTTTTTTGTCTTCGTTCTTGCCTCTTGTGTTTGCATTTTTATTATTTCATCATCTCTTATGTGTCCATTGCCAGGGCTCTCTCTCTCTCACCCTCACCCCCATTATAGTATAAGCTTCTTATGGGCAGGGAATGTGTCACTTACTTGTTTTGTACTTTCTAAGCACCTAGTACAGTGAAGAACACCAAATGGGAGTTTCATCAATTCTAATAATGCTACTTATTCTTGGATTGTGAGGCTCTTGGGGGCCATGTTCTGAGTCTAATTCTTACTCATGGATTTTTTTCCCAGCATTTAAGTCAGTGCTTCCACACAGCAGGTTCTTGATACATACTATTGCTATTATTTTTTCCACTGCTACTCTTACTACTATCAATCAATCAATCATATTTACTGAGGCTTTACTTTGTGAAAAGCGATAAATCAGTCATATTTATTGAGTGTTTATTGTGTGCAGGGCACTGTTCTATGTGCTTGGGTGAGTACAGTATATCAGAATTAGCAGACCTTAACGAGCTTACTACTATCCCCCAACTTCTGCTTATAATCATTCTTGTCAGAGTCTTACTACGCCACATCGAAAATGACATAGAGCTGCTTCGGAGCAGGGAAGAAATTGTAGTCTACTTAGGGTATTCAACTTTTGACCTTAACCACTCTCTCCCACATCACTAGACAGAAAAGTGTCAGGAATACCAAATCTCAGTTTGTTTTGGATTTTGTTTACCCAAATGCATTTAACTTAGTGAAATTCAACAGTGTTCTCAATGTGCTCTCTGAAATTGGAATCTACACAATAGATATGGGATTCTGGAGGAGATGGGTTATAATTGCATAACAAGCATCATGCTGTTTAATAGCCCATGCTGTATAAATCTACGCAGGTTGAAGTGGGATGACACAATCTCACCTAAGCAATATTCAGCCACATTGGAATTGTGGTTTTGCAGTCTCCTCTGGGATGAGGGCATTGACAATGATGGAAAGTAATGAACACATCTCCTCCTTGCTGATGACTGTATTATATCTGCCAAAGCGGAACTGGAATTCAATATGCAGATGTCTCATGAAGTTGGGCTAGAGGTGAACCTCTTGAAGTCCAAATGACACCCAGTATTGGCCATGTTGATTCATTCCAATGGCTTCTACTTCATCCTAATCCTCCTCGACCTCTCAGATCCCTTTGACACTGTCGACCACCTCTTCTCCCACATATATTATCCAACCTTGGCTTCAGTGACTGCCCTTTCTTGTCTCTCCTCATCTCTCTGGCCATTCATTCTCAGCTTCCTTTGTGGGTTCCTCCTCTCCCTTCCACCCCCTAACTGTGGGGGTCCCTCACTGTTCAGTTCTAGGTCCCCTTCTAGTATCCATCTAAAATCATTCCCTTTGGAGAACTTATTCATTCCCATGGCTTCAGGTATCATTTCTGTGCAGATGATATTCAAATCTACATCTCCTCCCCTGATCTCTCTCCCTCTCTCCAGGCTCACATGTCCTCCTGACTTCAAGATATCTCTACTAGGATGTCCTCCCATCACCTCAAACTTAACATGTCCAAAATAGAGCTCCTTATCTTCCCACCCAAACCCTGTCCTCTCACGGACTTTCCCATCACTGTAGACGATCCGACGATCCTTCCTGCTTCACAAGCCCATAACCTTGGCATTATCCTTGACTCTACTCTTTCATTCAACCCACATATCTAGTCTGTCACCAAATCCTTTTGGGCTCATCTTCACAACATCACTAAAATCCAACCTTTCCTCTCCATCCAATCTGCTACCAAGTTAGTACAATCACTCATCTTATCCCACCTAGATTACTATATCAGCCTCCTTTCTGACCTCCCAACCTCCTGCCTCTCCCCACTCCAGTCCTATACTTCACTCCACTGCCCGGATTATCTTTCAACTGAAACGTTCAAAGCATGTTGCCACCCTCCTCAAAAATCTATCCACCTCTGTATGAAAAAAAATTCCTCACTATTGACTTTAAAGCACTCTATCACCTCGTTCTCTCCTACCTCACCTTGCTTCTCTCCTTCTAGAATCCCGCCCACACACTTCTCTCTTCTGGTGCTAACTTTTCCTCTGTGCCTCAATCTCACCTGTCTCGCCACTGACCACATTTTATCTCTGCGCTGGAACGTCCTCAATCCTGAAAGCTGCCAGAAAATTACTCTATCTCCCTTCAAATCCTTACTAAAGGCACATCTCCTCCAAGAGGGCTTCCCAGATTAAGACCCACTTTTCCTCATCTCCCATTCCCTTCTGCATCACTCTGACTTTCTCCTTTTGCTCTTCCCCCCTCTCCCCACCCCACAGCACTTACACATATATCTGCAATTGCATTTATTTATATTGATGCCTGTTTACTTGTATTTGATGTCTGTCTCCCCCCTCTAGACTGTGAGCTCATTGTGGGCAGGGATTGTCTCTATTGCTGTATTGTACTTTCCCAAGTGCTTAGTACAGTGCTCTGCACAGAGTTAGTGCTCAATAAATGCAATCGAATGAATGAATTCAAGATTGGGAAATTCTAGAAGAGGAAGGGAACGTGTATCTTGGGTCTATTGTTTTCAAATGAGCACTGAAAAGCAGGATGGCCTAGTGGATAGAACATGGGCCTGGTAGAAACAAGGACCTGGGTTCTTAACACAGCTCTGCCACTTGCCTGCAGTCATCTCATCTGTAAATTGAGGACTAAGACTCTGAGCCCCATATTGGGCAGGGACTGTGTTCAACCCAATTTGCTTGTACCCCCTATGCCTGGCACATGCTAAACACTTAAAAAAATACCACAGTTATTATTATTATTATAGTGCTTCTCCTTCAAAAGTGCTTAGTAAAGATCATTAATGGATGGATGGGTATTTGATATGCACCCCAAACTTAACCCTCAAAACTACAGCTCTTATATCCATATCTATAAATGATATATCCTAAATGAATGATATAGTAGTAATTATTTATCAATAATAATGATGTATATTAATGTCTGTCTCCCCCTCTAGACTGTAAGCTCACTGCAGGCAGGGAACATGTCTATCACTCTGTTGTATTGTGCTCTCTGAAGTGCTTAGTACAGTGTTCTGCTAGTGGAAAGAGCATGGGCCTGGGAGTCAGAGGACCTGGGTTCTAATCCCGAGTCCAACCATTTTTTCTGCTGTGTAACCTTAGGCAAGTCACTCAAATTCTCAGTGCCTCAAGTTACCTCATCTGTAAAATACAGATAAAGACTGTGAGCCCCATTGTTGGACATGGACTGTGTACAACCTCGATTATCTCATATCTACAACAGCACTTAGTAAAGTGCCTGGTACACAGTAAGTGCTTTAAAAATACCATTAAAAAATAAATACAATTGATGATGATGGTAATGATGGGGATGGATGCAAGTGAAAGAATCAAAGAAATGGAGGCAGCAGCATTCTGAGAGCTAGCTTGGATCTGGAGCCGAGGTGGAAAGAACAACAAATGCAACTGTGAGCAACAGAAACATGACATCATTTGGGAAGGCTAGAAGCTCAGGATGGAGGAGCCTGTCTCACAATGCTAAAACAAGACAGCACGGATGAAACCATTCCATAGGAATTTAGGAGCAATTGTGTTAGTTCATTCTGCTTTTCAGATGGCCCAAAGAAACAGAAAAGTTCGTGAGCAGGGAAGAGAATCACTCATTTTTGAGGTTGTGCCAGGAAGGAACTACCAGTCCGGTGGTAGTTGAAATATGGGGTGACTGACTTCCCTCTGTGACTCTTGGAAAGAGAAAAAACAAGTTCAAGGTTGACAGTCATGACGACAGATTTCTAAAAGGGCTTAGCCTATTGGAATGTTTGAAAAAAAAGGCAGATAATGGGGCAGTGACATTAGGGGGATTTGGAATTCTCCACTGTCTCCTCAAGATAAAATCTCTAAATATTGTTAAACTTGAGGTTAGTTGAGGATTTATGGCTTTAGAGGAGCAGGTTGACAGTCTATAAAAAGGCTGAACCAGAAAGCGATGACTTGCGATAGTGTAAACAATCTGTTTGGCGTCTGATTCCCGTCGGTCCCTGCCTCAGCCAAGTTCTCCGAGAGGGGAAACTGCAGCCTGAGCTGTGGAGCTCAGGGCAGGATTAGCTGGATGACCTTGAGGAAAACTCAATGCGCCGAGCACAAGCGACTAGGAATCGGAATGGAAACTCCCAGGATAGCTACTTGCTTCCTCCAGGGCCAGGTTTCCTGAAGGGAAGCAGCATAGAGGAAGTTCTTGAGTCAGGTCAATGGTACAGTTGTTTCACAGAAGAAAACTACTCTGACTTTGGCAAGGACATTTTGGCCCAGTGCTCCATCAGCCTTGGATTATATGATACTGAGATGATATTTCTAGGAATGTGGACTGCAAATGTCATTTAAGTGGAAAAAAAAAAGATGAGACTGTGATATATTTCCATTCCTAAGATACAACATAGTTTGACATGAAGTTTTACTTTTTATGGTATTTTTTAAGTTCCAACTACGTGCTCAAACCTGATATACATATACTCAGATTAGATACTGTTCCTGTGCCACACAGGACTCAAATTCTAAGAGGGACAGAAAGAAGGCATATTATTCCCAGTTTATAGAGGAGGAAACAGACAGGGAAAGATTAAGTGACTTGTCCAAGGTGACACAGCTGGCCAGCAGCAGAGTTGGGATTAGAGCCTGATTTCTAATCCTGGGTTTTTTCCACTAAACTACACTTGTTGACTGATCACTCAAAAGAAGAATTTTGTGACAACTAACCTTCCCTCTGGGCAGGTTTAGCAGCCTGTGGCAAACTCTCCACAGGCTTTCTGGAGCAGTGAAAGGAAAGCCTCCTCTGTGCTCTCCTGTAATAAACTTACACAGTAGTAGCAGCACAGTGTTGGTTGCAATTCCAACAGCACAGAATTATGGCACTGATACCTTCAGCTGCCTACTCGGTCCAGGGCTGGCAGCCACACAGAGAACAGGCCCAGGCCATGTTGTTCTCCATGAAACACTACAGCCCTGCTCTGTTCCCATACTGCCAGAGTAGCTTTTGAAACTGCCTGGGAACGGATTCTCTGCTTGAAACAGGTGTGAAAACAGTCTGAGCAAGGGACTGATGTGGGGAGTGGATGGAAAGGTTTCAGCCTTCTCCCGTGACCAAAGTCACACTCTAGGCTCTGGAAAGCCCAGGGGAGAATTGGATCATAAACTCTAAAGTATTACCCAAATCATCGCAGAAGGGGGTGGGCTGAAAGAAAGTGGTCTGCTTCACGAGCTGCTTGGTCTTTGGAAAAAACAAAACAAAAAAAACCCCAGCACACCAAGAACACGTTCACCGAATGCTTTTTGTTGTTGCTAGGAACCATGCTGCCTCATTTGAGATGAACGCATTGGAAATCATTTGACTGAAAACCGTGAGGCAGAGGAAATGGAAGGCATTTCAAATAAATTGTGTACCAAATGGATTTTCGTTTGGTTTGTTCCAAGACAATGGACTGAGAAAATGCAGCCAGGGATGTTTGGTGACTTCTTATGAGGGGGGAAAAAAAAGTTTTGCTAAGTGTTCAACTATATCAAAATGTGCCACAGCACTGAAAGCAAAGGGTGAGGTGCTTTGGTAATTTAGAGTAGCGAGTAAGGGAGATGAGTTTTGACAAGAGTGACTTGTGTGAATTACCTACAGAACCACTGAGAATGGGAAAAAAAATTCAAAACTGACATTTTTACATCGATTACTTCCCTATGAGCAATTTAAGTGACTAAAAGGCCTGGCATGACGTGTTTAGTTTTTAATCAAAGATGACTGTTAGAATGTTTCACGTGCCTAAGAGAAGCTGGTTAATCCAGACTCCCGAATAGGAAAATTACCAGTATTCAAATGCCTGTGCTACCCTTGACTTCCATTCATTTGATACATCAAAACACAACTTGATGTAGTCCAATCTGCTGCTCTAGCTCAGCCTGAATTTGCAGGAATTAACCAGGCAAAACACCCACCGATCAATCCCTGAGAAGTTTGCCTTGGGAGAGATTGAAAAATCGGGCTCATTTGTGTGACAATAACCCTTGTATTTCTAACATAAAAATAACTTATTCTATTGAAAGCCACTTTGTCTAAGTTTGATATTGATTGTCCAAACTGTCTGTGAAAAAAAAATGGGCCGCTGCTACACTTTAAAATGCAATTAAATGCTCAGAGGATTTGAAGATCATTACAAAAACACAGGTGAAGCCATCAAAATAGACTTGCTGATAGAACAGTGGCATTATAAAACATCCTAATTTATTGCCTACTCTATCGGATGGTGGGGTAGGAGGGAGGTCCTTGGCTGTGCAAGGAGCCATAGAAGAGCCAAATTTATTTCAAAATGACAAGCGCCTCATTGCCGTGCACTGGTGTACTTTTAATGGGCAGAATGACTCACAACGTGTCCCCTTTATTCCCTTTCACCTCGGTTTCAATTAGACTTCACTCTTGTTTGCTATCATTTTAGCCTCAGCAGACTTTGATCTTACATGAGAATGTTTTACATAGCATGAATAAAGGCCCCTTCTGCAGAAGTGCCTCCCAACGGCCCTGTGAAGCATAAGTTTGATCTTCAGGTTGCTCCTTGAATAAATTCAATTTTGAAATTCCTATGTGAGATGGACCAAATGGCCCCATGGAGAAGGGTGGAAGCGGTTTCATTTTAGAAATTGATTTAGGGAGAACGAAAGTTTCGTACTTCCTCTCTGCTTTCATATAGCACAACCCTCCAAAGACCCCTCTCTGGTCATTGCAGTGTTATTAAGAAATCTAAGTGCTTGGTCCCTTTGGTTTTCATTGAAAGAAAGGGGTAGGAAGGAGCTTAGGGAAGCTTAGATGAAAGAGTCAATGTGCCGTTCAGGCAGAGAAAGAGAAGCCCTTCTCTGTGTGCCCCATCAGATGTGAGAAGCTCTTGATACAGATAGGCCAGGAGAGATAAGAGAAGGTGAGGTGGTCTCTTGGAGAGCAGGCAGTGGGGTGAAGTCTCACAATCCAAAAATCCAAAGAAAAACTGGGATGTCTCCCAGTTACACTTAATTTATATGGTAGCAAAAATGGAGGATCACATCAAGAAGACATATTTTAGATAGCTCAGACACCAAGTGGCAACAGCACAGTAGGAAGGTAGGGGATAAAAATCCCAAGTGTGTTTTTTGTTAGGTTTGGTTTGGCACAGGAACACTTGTGATGGGGTTCGGGGCTCCTCTATACCGTGAGCTCATTATTATTATTATTATTATTATCATATTTATTGAGTGCTTATTGTGTGCAAAGCACTGTACTAAGCACTTGGAAAGTACAATATAACATCTCTGTGGGCAGGGAATGTGTCTGTTGTTGTAGTGTACCCTCCCAAGTGCTTAGTATAGTGCTTTGCACACAGTAAGTGCTCATTAAATATGATTGAATATAAATGTATCTAAGTCAGATTTTTGGGGTTGTGGCAGAATAAAAGTATCAAGTTGGTGAGATGTTATAATGTAAGGTGGTATGGGTGAGTTTAAAATCATATCTTGGATGTGTGTAGTATGTTCACAGGAGCATAAGATTCATTATTATGGTGCTGATCATGGTATTTACTAATCACTAATTCCTATGAGAGAATTACTAATCACTGGAAAAGATACAAGAGAATCAGATTGGGCACAGTCCCTATTCCACAGAGAACAAGTATCTCATTCCCCTTTAAAGCCACAGAATGGTTACTTGCCCAAAGTCACCCAGCAGACCAGTGGGTCTCATCTTCCAGGCCTGCCATTTGAACTGTGCTCATGAAGAGAAATCAGGCACATCACCTATGGTTCCTTGACACTACAACTTGGGCTCAAAACAAATCTGGCTAACTATTTCCCTATGGAGACTTGGGAATCATGCTTGGGAATGAAAAACGCAAAAAGCCCATCCATCTCCACACTAAACATACTGCCCTGTCGATTTAAGATGATTAGCTCTCTCACTCCCTATTTGTCCTCTGCTGGTTTGTCCTGTGTAGCATCCATGGACCCATCAGCATGGTGTCATGGATAGAGCACGGGCCTGGGAACCAGAAGGTCAGGGATTCTAAAAGACACTCTGCCACTAGTCTGCTGTGTGACCTTGGGCTAGTCACTTCACTTGTCTGTGCCTCATTCACCACATTTGCAAAATGGGAATCAAGACTGTGAGCCCCTTATGGGACAGGACTGTGTCCAGCCCGATTTGTCTGTATCCACTCAAGCGCTTAGGACAGTGCCTGGCATCTAGTAAGCACTTAACAAATACCATAGTTGTCATTATTATTATTTTTATTAAATTGGTACCCCTGTAGATCAAACTAGACAATTATATCAGTTTCCTCACTAGTGCCCCAGTCTCTCTCTCCTCCACATAGATTTTGAGTCCTGAGGTACAGGGACCATGTCTAATTCCCACCTGATTGTTCTCTCCTGGCACTTAGTACGGTGCTCTACACAGTAAGCAGCGTGAGAAGCAGCGTGGCTCAGTGGAAAGAGCACGGGCTTTGGAGTCAGGGCTCATGAGTTTGAATCCCAGCTCTGCCACTTGTCGGCTGTGTGACTGTGGGCAAGTCACTTCACTTCTCGGCGC
The DNA here is from genome assembly GCF_004115215.2 of Ornithorhynchus anatinus. NCBI lineage: Eukaryota > Metazoa > Chordata > Mammalia > Monotremata > Ornithorhynchidae > Ornithorhynchus > Ornithorhynchus anatinus. The sequence goes on along the minus strand of NC_041731.1, from coordinate 116,389,489 downwards.
CTCAGTTCCCTCATCTGTAAAATGGGGATTAAGACTGTGAGCCCCACGTGGGACAACCTGATTCCCCTTTGTCTACCCCAGCGCTTAGAACAGTGCTCGGCACATAGTAAGCGCTTAACAAATACCCACATTATTATTATTATTAAGCATTCAGTAAATACTATTATTATCATCAATCAGTCAATCATATTTATTGAGTGTTTATGTGTGCAGAGCACTGTACAAAGCACTTTGGAGAGCACAAAATAACCAAGTTGGTACTACCAAGCAGTGTGGCTCAGTAGAAAGAGACTGGGCTTGGGAGTCAGAAGTTGTGGGTTCTAATCACAACTCTGCCACTTGTTTGCTGTGTGACCTTGGGCAAGTCACTTCACTTCTCTGTGCCTCAGGTCCCTCATCTGGAAAATGGGGATTAAAAATGTGAGCCCCACGTGGGACAATCTGATCATCTTGTACCCCTCCAGCGCTTAGAACAGTGCTTTGCACATAGTAAGCACTTAACAAATACCATAATTAATTAATTACTACTAGTTGTCTTGTTGAGTTGCCTCTGACCCTTAGCAACACCATGGACACATCTTTCCCAGAATGCCCCACCTCCATCTGCAATCGTTCTGGTAGTGTATTCATAGAGTTTTCTTGGTAAAAATACAGAAGTAGTTTAGCATTAGTTGAGGTGTTATGCTCAACTCATCTTTCTCATTCAACCCACATATTCAATCCTGATGATTCAACCTTCACAACATCACTAAAATACAGAAGTAGTTTAGCATTTCTTCAGCGCAGTAAATTTGACTCTCCGCCCTAGACTCTCTCCCATACCTCTGTTGCCCAGCACAGGAAAGATTTGACTAGTAGCAGATTACCTTCCACTGGTCAGCCACTGGCCAAGCTAGGAATGGAATGGGTAAGCCTCTCCTTGACTATCCCTCCTGAAGTCGAGACTTGTAGAGGACTGGAAACGCTCCAGGGGTGACCCTGAGAGGAGGCTACTACTGTTAATTCTACCACTTCTACAATCTATGTAGCTCACTGTAGCACAGATCACCTTTTTGAAGCTTTGTTTAGCCCACATCTCTCTACTTATCAAAAGTGCTAAAGTGACAGGCATGGGGTAAGTACTTTGGAATCTCTCTATCTGACCACAAACTCCTCACCTGCCTTTTCAGGTAGAGAAGCAGCATGGCTCAGTGGAAAGAGCACGGGCTTTGGAGTCAGAGGTCATGGGTTCGAATCCCAGCTCTGCCACTTGTCAGCTGTGTGACTGTGGGCAAGTCACTTAACTTCTCTGTGCCTCGGTTACCTCATCTGTAAAATGGGGACTAAGACTGTGAGCCCCAAGTGGGACAACCTGATTCTCCTGTGTCTACCCCAGCGCTTAGAACAATGCTCTGCACATAGTAAGCGCTTAATAAATACCAACATTATTTTCATCCACATACCTCCCTACAAGTCTATCCTCTTCCCCCACAGAGGCCTCCAATCTTTTGACCCCATAAAATTCTCTCAAGTCATCATGCCCCATTTAGTCTCCATAACCTACCTTCCCTTTACAACCATACTGACATCCTCAACACTACCTTCTCTATTGAACTCAACTTGCTTGTTCCCCTAATCCTTCATCATTCTCCTACCACTGAGCCCCAGCTCTCGATCACCTCCACAGTCCACTTCCTATGCTCCTGTGCACGAGCCACAGAGGGCTCCCAACAGAAACTTAGATATCAGGCCAATCTTGTCCACCTCAAGTTTATCCTTGTGTGCTTTAACTCTGCCCTTTCCTCTGTCTGGCAAACTTATTTCTCCATCCCTATTGACTCCCATTCCCACTGACCTTGCTGGTTGGTCCAGATGTGTACAGTCCTCCTCAAACTACTGTCTCCTCTGGCCCACCATCTCTTGCCCCTCATGACCTGGCCACCTACTTTATTGAGAAAATTGAAACTATTAGACATGATCTACCTAAACTTTTCCCTCCTCCTTTCCAGGTCCTACCTTCTTCTGCCCCTTCTTCAACTCTCCCATCTTTTCCAGCAGTATTTCAAGAGGAGATCTCCTACTCTGTCTCAAATTCATGTACTCCACCTCCTCATCCAACCCCATCCTTTCATACCTTACCAAGGCACTTACCCCAAACCTTTTACTCTCCCTGACTGCAATCTTCAACTGTTGCTCTCCATGGTCTTTTCCCCACTGCTTTCAAACTTGCTTATATCAATATTATCCTAAAAAATAAAATAAAAATCCCTCCCTTGATGTCACTACTCTTTCCAGTTATCTTCCCATTTTCCTCTTATCTTTCCTATCCAAATTTCTTGAATGAGTTGTCTACACTTACTGTTTTGAGTTCTTCTCCTCCAATTCTCTCTACATTGCCTTGATTCTATTTAGTTGCCATTGTTTTTACGAGATGTTCTTCCCCTCGACTCTATTTATTGCCATTGTTCTTGTCTGTCCGTCTCCCCCGATTAGACTGTAAGCCCGTCAAACGGCAGGGACTGTCTCTATCTGTTGCCGACTTGTTCATCCCAAGCGCTTAATACAGTGCTATGCACATAGTAAGTGCTCAATAAGTACTATTGAATGAATGAATTCTCTCCTTCACCCCCCTTTCCCCACCCCCACCTGGCTTCCATCCCCTTCACTCCACAGAAACATCCCTCTCAAAGGTCACAAATGATCTCCTTGTTGCCAAATCCAACAGCCTCTACTCCATCCTAATTTTCTTTGACCACTCTGCTGCCTTAGATGCCGTCAACTACCCACTTCTCCTGGAAACATTACTCAACCTTAGCTTTAGTGATGCTGTCCTCTCCTGATTTTCCTCTTCTTGTTGGCCTCTCGTTCTCAGTCTCTTTCATAGGCACCTCCTCTGTCTTCCACACCCTAAAAATGGGAGTTTCTCAAGAGTCAGTTCTTTGTCCCCTTCTATTCTTCGTCTACACCCACTCCCTTGGAGAACTCATTCTCTCCCATGGCTTCAACTACAATCTCTATGAGGATTATTCCCAAATCTACATCTCCAGCCCTGTTGTCTCTCCCTCTTTGCAGCCCCCCATTTCCTCCTGCCTTCAAGACATCTCTACTCAAATGTCCTCCTGTCACCTCAAACGTAACATGTCCAAAACTGAACTTATCTTTCCACCTCAACCCTGTCCTTCCCTTCCCTTTCTCATCACCATAGACCACCATCCTTTCTATCTCACAAGCCAGTAATCTTGGTGTTATCCTCAACTCATCTTTCTCATTCAACCCACATATTCAATCCTGATGATTCAACCTTCACATCACTAAAATCTACCCTTTCCTCTCCATCTAAACTGCTACATTTTTAATCCCAGCACTTATCCTATTCTGCCTTGATTACTGTATCAGTCTCCTTGCTGACCTCCCTGCCTCTAGTTCATATGCCACTCTGCTGCCCAGATCCTTTTTATACAAAAACATTCAGTAAATGATTCTCCAATCCTCAAGAAACTCCAGTGGTTGCCCATCCCGCTCTGCATCAAAGAGAAACTCCTTACTATCAGCTTTAAAGCTCTCAATCACTTTGCCTCCTCTTACTTTACCTCACTGCTCACTCATTACATCCCACTACTTTATTCCTCTATTCATTCAATAGTATTTATTGAGCATTTACTATGTGCAGAGCACTGTATTAAGCACTTGGAATGTACAATTCAGCAACAGATAGAGACAATCCCTGACCAAGATGGACTCAAGGTCTAAACGGGGGAGACAGCAAAGCAAAACAGAACAAAACGAAATGAAACATCATTAACATAAATAGAATCAAGGAGATATACACCTCATTAACAGAATAAATAGGGCAACAAATAATATATACAAATGAGCACAGTGCTGGGGGAAGAGAAGGGGGAAGAGCAGAGGGTGGGAGGAGGAGTTGGGGAGCAGAGGGAAAGGAGGCTCAGTCTTGGAAGGTGAGCTCTCAGTAGGGCTTTGAAGAGGGGAAGAGAGTTAGTTTGGTGGATGTGAGGAGGGAGGGCATTCCAGGACAGAGGTAGGACGTGGGCCAGGGGTCGATGGTGGGATAGGTGTGAAAGGGGGCAGTGAGGAGGTGAGCGGCAAAGGGGCGGAGTGTACAGGGTGGGCAGTAGAAAGAGAGAAGGGAGGTGAGGTAGGAGCAGGCAAGGTGATGGAGAGCTTTGAAGCCAGGAGTGAGGAGTTTTTGTTTCGTGAGGAGGTTGATAGGCAACCCTGGAGGGTTTTGAGGAGGGAGTGACATGCCCAGAGCATTTCTGTAGGAAGATGATCCAGACAGCAGAATGAAGAATAGACTGGAGTAGGGAGAAACAAGAGGAAGGGAGATCCGAGAGGAAGCTGACACAATAATCCAGTCGGGATATTATGAGAGCTTGTACCAGCACGATAGCAGTTTGGATGCAGAGGAAAGGGCGGATCTTGGCGATATTGTGAAGATGAGATCGACAGGTGTTGGTGACGGATTGGATGTATGGGGTGAATGAGAGACCTGAGTCAAGGACGACCCCAAGAATGCGGGCATGTGAGGTGGGAAGGATGGTAGTGCCATCCACAGTGATGGTGAAGTCAGGGAGAGGACAGGGTGTGGGAGGGAAAATAAGGAGCTCAGTTTTAGACATGTTGAGTTTTAGGTGGCAAGCAGAGTGGCTCAGTGGAAAGAGCACGGGCTTGGGAGTCAGAGGTCATGAGTTCGAATCCCGGCTCTGCCACTTGTCAGCTGTGTGACTGTGGGCAAGTCACTTAACTTCTCTGTGCCTCAGTTACCTCATCTGTAAAATGGGGATTAACTGTGAGCCTCACGTGGGACAACCTGAGTATCCTGTATCTACCCCAGCGCTTAGAACAGTGCTCGGCACATAGTAAGTGCTTAACAAATACCAACGTAATTAAGACATTGAGGTGGAAACGTCCTGGAGGCAGGAGGAGATACGGGCCTGGAGGGAAGGGGAGAGAACCAGGGAGGAAATATAGATTTGGGTATCATCTGTGTAGAGATGATAGTTGAAGCCGTGGGAGTGAACAAGTTCACCAAGGGAGTTGGTGATGGATCCTCTAATGCTAACCTACTCACTGTATCTTAATCTTGTTTATCTCACCACCGACCTCTTGCCCACATCTTGTCACTGGACTGAATTACCCTCCCTCTTCCATATTGAGAAGCAGCGTGGCTCAGTGGAAAGAGCCCAGGCTTGGGAGTCAGAGGTCATGGGTTCGAATTCCAGCTCTGCCACTTGTCAGTTATGTGAACTTGGGCAAGTCACTTCACTTCTCTGTGCCTCAGTGACCTCATCTGTAAAATGGGGATGAAGATTGTGAGCCCCGCATGGGACAATCTGATTACCCTGTATCTACCCCAGCGCTTAGAACAGTGCTCTGCACATAGTAAGCACTTAACAAATACCAACATTATTATTATTATTATATCCGACAGATACTCTCCCCACCTTCAAAGCCTTACTGAAGACACATCTCCTCCAAAAGGCCTTCCCTGACTAAGCCCTCATTTCCACTTCTCCCACTCCCATCTGTACTGTCCTTACATTTGGATTTGCTCCCCTTTTTCACCCCTCCCTCAGCCTCACAGCACTTACGTACATATCTGTAATTTATATCAATGTCTGTCTTCCCCTCTGGATTGTAAACTCCATTTGGCCGGGAATGTGCCTACCAACTCTGTGATATTGTACTCTTCCAAGTGATTAGAATGGTGCTCAGCACACAATAAGCACTCAGTACATACAATCGATTGATTGAGAGGTGAAAAATTAATCAGAGAAGACTTTCTGAAGGAGATGCTACCTAAGAAAGACCATGAAGATGGTGAAAGCAATAACTGAGAAGTTAATCAGGGAAGACCTTCTGAAGGAGATGTTGCCTAAGAAGGACCTTGAAGATGGTGAAAGCAGTGTCTGCCATATGGAGTTCTAAGTAGAAGGGAGGGTGTGAACAAGAGATTGGTGGTGAAAGAGACCAGAGTGAAACACAGTGAATAGGCTACCTTGAAAGGAACCAAGTGTGTGAGCTGGGATGTCAAGGGAGAGGAATGAGTGGGCTAATTGCATGACTTGGGCAAACATTGGCAGTTTTAGAATTGGGGAACTATGCAGATCAAAGTTTTAGGAAAATCAATCTAGCAGTGGTATTTACTGCATTCTTACTGGGTTAAGAACACTGTACTAAGCACTTGGGAGAGTACAATACAATGGTTGGTAGACATGTTCCTTGCCCACGATGGGCTTACATTCTAGGGTCTAGGAAAATAATCCAGGTAGCAAAGTGAAGAATGAACTAGAGAGGGGAGAGGTTGAGGCAGGGGGTTCTGTGAGAAGGCCAGTACAATACATGAGATAGGAATATGAGAAGTGCTTGAGAACAGTGTGGTGGCCTCTTAGATGGAGAGGAAAGGGAGAATTTTGGAGGTGGTGGTTTTTAGTTGCTAGTCTCATCCTCTTTCCTCTTTTTAATTGGGAACATCTGTCTTCTTCCAGTCCGCAGGAACTTTTCCTGTCCTTCATAAATTCTCCCAGGGACCCTGACAAACCTTTCAGTGGTCACAGAGGCATAACGTCAAGTCCTGCCAATCTTAAATCCAGGTTCCGAAATCCTCTTTAACCACTTTCCTCCCATTTTTAGTTGGCATATCACAAGTCCTGCTGATCTTAATCCAGGTTCCAAGATCCTCTTTAGCCATTTTTCCCCATTTTTAGTTGGCTTTCCAACTGCATTTCACTCACTAAGTGGGACTTGCCCTGGTCAACTATTCACATTTGATCTTTTTTTGTAAAGACAAAAGTATTGAAAAAAGACATTTAAAGCCTCTGTCTTCTCAAAGCCACCTCTTATCTTTTTCCTTCCTGTCTACCAATGTGTCTGGAGGTTTCCATTATCCGCCTCTTTTGCCTAATATAATTGAGCATTTTTTGTGTGTCCTTTTATGTTACATGCTAATTGTATCTCTTTCCCAGCTTTCACTTTTTCTAGTCATGTCTGATTTCAATTGTTCTTGTCCTTTATTCTAAGATCTGCTCGAATTTCTACTTTTGTGACTTTCCTATTCCCCGTGTCCCCAGGCCTCTGAAGAGTTTTAGGCTCAGTCAAATTAGTATCTTGTTCCTTATATGTATCCCTTCTGTCCTGGTATAATCCACTACCAAGTCTCCAGAAACATCTCTCTGAGAAGCAGCATGGCCTAGTGGATGGGGCACAGTCCTGGGAGTCAGAAGGACCTAGGTTTTAACCCCAACTTTGTCACTTGTCCACGGCGTGACCCTGGCCAAGTCACAACTTTTCTGTGTCTCAATTACTTCAACTTTAAAATGGGGATGAAGACTGTGAGTCCCATATGGAAAAGGGATTGTGTCCAACCTGATTAGTTTGTATCTACCCCCAGTGCTTAGTACAGTGCCTGGGACATAGGAAGCACTTAAAAAATACCATAAAATATCAGTTTATTTTTTAAGCACACTTACATACCTTCTTCTTAATGAGGCCTTTTTTCTACTGTCTGAAGACTGCTACATTTGCAGCCTCAATGTTCATTTTTTTGTGGGTGTCTTTGGTCTCCTCTAGCCCCTTCCATTAGGATATTGAATATAATCCTCTGAGAATCACTCTCACTAACGCTTCACTCTCACTAAGGTTCCAACACTCTTTTAGAACCATTCTGATTTCCTTTCTTATACAGGTTAAATAAGGAAGGACATTTTCTCTTATCAGGCCTCTGCTTTCTGCAATAGAGCATTTAGATGTTCCCAACCCAATCCCAAAATGTGGGGAATGATCTGCAAAACAATTGTTTTTATCTAGATAAATATCTGGATAAATAAATTATTCTACTATCATCAGATCTTTTCCAAGCCTGCTTTGATGAGATAACCTAAGAAGACCTCACTCACCTTCTTCCCCCTTTCTCATATGGGGGTCTATAATCAATCTATGCCATTTATTGTGTGCTTATTCTGTGCTGAGTACTGTACTAAATTATTGGAAGAGTACAATAGAGTCACTAGACTTGATTTCTACCCTTAAGGATCTTACAATCCTGTGGGTAGAGCGATACTGCAATAAATAATAGGTGGTGTGAAGCAAAAGAATAAAATTCCAGACATAAGTACTATCGGGGATGGTGTGTGGGTGGGAGGTGAGTGGGGAATACGAATACCCAAATGCTTCATTTTTCAAGTTTAGTCTAGGATTCCAACCTCTCTCATAGATCAGTTCAAATTTCATTTTCTCTTTGACTTAGTATATCTATTCCTACAAAACCCAATCTTCCATCTTATCCAAAAAAGTCTTTCATGGTTTGGATGGCTTCAACCTGTAGATGATGTGTGGGAGTTGCGTGAGAGACGCTAGATGAGCGGTGTGCCCCACCACCATGTTGCTTTTGACCTCTGTTCTTTTCCAAAGTGAATAGATGGATTACAAATCATATAAAGTTGCATTTTCATGGCATGAAGGTAGAAGTTACAGATAATATTCTATACCCATCTTTTATTAAAAAAGTGAAGCTTAAACTTCTTTGTACTTGACAATGAATGTTCAACCTGTTTGTTTGGTTTTTCCCCACTGGGTTAATAGTGTTTAGCAGAGGAGTGGTGGGGCTCATTTAATAGTACAAGGAGCTTTTTTAGGTTAAGTCATGAGCCTTGTGTTCATCTTCCATTTAAAATGCCTTCAACTTATAATTGTGGTTCAGCGTTCTGAAATCTCCAGGATAAGAGGTGAGAAAAGGTTGCCCCAGACAGCAGATGAGGGAGAAGAAAGAGAAGGAGAAAATGATGGTGAGAAAGTAAAGATAATTCATTAAGAAATGGGAATGACTATGAAATCTGAATTTGTAGTCCCAGGTTCATTAGGATAAATGGAAACTTGAGTTGTCATCCAGTTGGCCTCTCAATCTCTAGACAGGATTCTATCTAAATAAACACTTAATGGAGAAGCAGAGTGGCTCAGTGGAAAGAGCATGGGCTTTGGAGTCAGGGCTCATGAGTTCGAATCCCAGCTCTGCCACTTGTCGGCTGTGTGACTGTGGGCAAGTCACTTAATTTCTCTGTGCCTCAGTTCCCTCATCTGTAAAATGGGGATTAAGACTGTGAGCCCCACGTGGGACAACCTGATTCCCCTATGTCTACCCCAGCGCTTAGAACAGTGCTCAGCACATAGTAAGCGCGTAACAAATACCAATTTTTTTTTTTTAAATGAAGGCCTACAGGTACCTTCAGGGCTGGACACTTCTATTAAATATAGAAAAACCCTATCAGAGGCCTAAGGGAGCCGTAAGATTTCTAGGTAATGTAAAAGTTCCAAATGGTGGCCACTGTGATAGTCCACAGTACAGTCAAGTTTTAGTTTTCAGGCCAAGAACATTTCAGAACATGTAGAAATATTTATGAGACAAATGACTTGTAAAGAAGAGAGCCACATTTAGCATTATGTAGCACCTTTCCTACTCCAGGTGTCTCCTGGCTCCATGAAGAGAGAGAAATGCAATGACAATTGGAAAATGAAACTGCCATTATACACTTAACAGCAGCTGATGCAAGCTCAGAACCAAGGACCCGCTTTTACTGAGGGAAAATTGGCTAGAATATCGGGGTGATCCCTGACATTTTTTAAAATGCCGAGCAATCTATAACTTCCACCTGGCCCCCTACCAAGGATGAATAAAAGGCATTCAGGGACGTCGTGCCTTTAAAGCATTCAGCAGCCATCACTGCTGCATTGCAGTGTGTCAGAACTGGGTTGGAGCCCAATGGAGGTAGTAGGATTCGAATCCCTCTGACCCGCCAGCTAAGGGAGGAGTAAGACACCCCATCTGACCTGACATTCACAGAGAATAATGCTGTTGGTTTTATGGGTAAGATTTAGACGGCCTTGAGTTGTAAATCAGGGGAGAAATCCCAGGAGAGTAGAAGCATGAATTTTCCAAGCCAGCCTTGGACACAAATGAAAAGCTTGAAAGCCAACCAGTTGATCATGTGGTGGCATTAAAAAGGATATTCTGCATGGAGAAGGGTCTGGAATAGCACCAAGAGCTTTTCAACGAGACATGGGACAAAACCCAAATGGACACATTTGCTCTAGCCCTCCAGGATACATTTTATGCCATGGAACTGCTTGTAACTATGAGAGGATTGTTCATAACAGAGAGAAATTCCAAGGGAAATAAAAAAGATAATAAGGATCAGCTTGGAATCTGGAATGGCTAGGCACAGATTGTTGACTGATTGGGAGAGTAGTAATAAATGGAGTAGACCCTGAATGCAGTGTTAGAAACCTTTCAAAATAAGATGTGTACAAAAGAAATTGCATTCTGCCCTCTATTATTCCTCAAACAAACCCAGTGGATTATGAAGCTTAAATATGCATTTTAAACTATCTCCCGTCCTTCACTTCAACCCTCTGCCCAATCAGTTGCACCAGCTCTGACTCCCTAGCTTTAAAACACTAGCTAGCCCTCATACTTTCTGATCTCTGCACTTCTCAGACTCATTTATTGGACAATTACTGTGTGCTGTGCACTGAACTAAGCCTTTGGGAGAGAACAATAAAACAGAGTTGGTAGACACAGTCCCTGCCCACGATGAACTTATAGTGTAGATGGGGATACAGACTTTGGTATAAACAAATTATGGAAATGTACGTAAGTGGATAAAGGGGGCAAAAACACATACAAAGTTGACACAAAAGGGAGTGGGAGAAGAGGAAATGGGGGCTTTGTCAGGTAAGGCCTCTTGGAGGAGATACGCTTTTAATAGGCTTTGAAGTTGGGGAGAGTGATTGTCAGATATGAAGAGGGAGGGAGTTCCAAGCCAGACGCACATTGTAGGTGAGAGGTCAGTGGCAAGATAGATGAGATTGAGGTACCGAGAGCGAAGTGTGTGAGTTGGAGTGTAGTAGGAAATCAGGGAGGTAAGGTAGGAGGAAGCAAGGTGATTGAGTGCTTTAAAGCTGAAGGTAAGGAGTTTTTCCCCATATCTAGCTGGTAGACATGTTCCCAGCCACAAGGCACTTACCAGTCTAGAGGGGAAGGCTGACATTAAAGATCAACTGGGGAAATGTGCATAAGTGCTGTGGGGGTGAGAGTGGGGTGAATATCAATAATAATAATGATGGTATTTGTTAAGCGCTTACTATGTGCAAAGCACTGTTCTAAGCACTGGGGGGCTACAAGGTGATCAGGTTGTCCCACGTGAGGCTCACAGTCTTAATCCCCATTTTACAGATGAGGGAAATGAGGCCCAGAAAAGTTAAGTGACTTGCCTAAAGTCACACAGTTGACAAGTGGCAGAGCTGGGATTCGAGCCCATGACCTCTGTCTCCTAAACCCCTGCTCTTTCCACTGAGCCACGCTGCTTCTGGGATATCAAGCTCTTCAAGGGTGGAGATCCAAGTGCATAGGCAACACAAAAGGAAGAAGGAGTAGGGGAAATGAGGGCTTAGTTGGGGAAGTCCTTTTGGAAGAGATATGATGTTAGTCATGCTTTGAAGGGAGGGAAAGTGATAGTTTGTTGAAGGGGAAGAGAGTTCTAGGCAGAGAGAGGACATGGGCAAGCAATTGGCAGAAGGTTTCATTCCAAATAACTTCCCCATTTCTTTGCTTTTCTTTCCTTCCAAGCTCCTAGAACATTCCGGCTATGTTCAATGACCTGATTCCTCTTTCCTAGTTTGACAATTGACATACACTCTAGGTTAGCGTCTTTGATTCCCGTTTGATAGAAACCAATTCATTTAAGCCCTGCAGTAACCTACCCAGGACTAATCCTAAGGCCATGTTTTTTCATCCCTTCAAAACATCCAGCAACATACGTTATTTGCTCTTCCTTGAAACACTCTCTAAACTCGGTTTCTGAAGCTTTGTGACCATTTTCCTGGTATGCTCACCCATTTCCACTGTTTCCATTTGATTCCACTTCAAAATTATATCTTTATTTGCCAAACAGCTCCACTGGAGTGTCTCTCTAGCACCTCAAAGACACAGGAGTAAAGCAGAACTCTTTGTCTCTTTCCCGAAACCTACCTACTTACCCAGTGCTCAAGCCATGGTGGAAGTGTCATTATCAATCAATTGACTGTATTTATTTAGCAATTATTGTGCATAGAGCACTGTACTAAACGCTTGTGAGAGTCCAATACAACATTAAAAGAGACACATTTCCTATATTTATTACACACTTATTGTGTGCAGAGCTCTGTAATATACAGTATAATAGAGATGGTAGACACACTCTCTGCCCATGACAAGAGACTGTATTAGCATGTATTACCTTTCATTCCTCAAGTCTAATGAACCAGATTCTGCCCTTTCTTCCTATCCATGTCCCAGATTAGTCTTCTAATATCCACCTCTATGCCTGCACTCCTTTGGCTCTCCCAATGTGGCTGAAGAAGTCTCTGCTTGCCCCCAGCCTGCTCAATGCACTCTGGGCCAGTTATAAAAGTCGTCGCTGTGGCTCTTGTCTGTCTGTCTCCCTCTCTAGACTGCAAGCTCACTGTGGGCAGGGAATGTGTCTGCTATATTGTATGCTGCCGAGCACTTAATACAGTGCTCTGCACTCAGCAAATAATAAATAATATTGACTGACTTCCTCTTTGGACCCTCTTCTCTAGCTGAGCAAAACATCCGGTAACTGCAAATTCAACTCCCTGTGCATCCTCTGTCCCCCCTGCCCCCCTGCCCCAAACAGTTTAAGAACCTCGTGTTTGCCCCTGGCCCCACTCTGTACCCCAGTCATGCTGTCTCCCAAGGAACTGGCACCAGCTTTCCGCTGAAACATCAAGACCACCCCATTCTGTCCTGCTTTCCACCAGCCCAGTGCCATAAGGTTTCCTTAAAACTTGGTGTGGTTAATGGCTCCGATAGCCAATGCTGTGGCTTTGGGCATGCTGTGGACTCTGAGTCAATAACTCCTTACTGACTTTTGGCTTTATTTGGCATATTGTATATTTGTCTTTGTCTCTTATGCTGCTAAATATTTTGCTGTTTCATTGCTCTGAATGCATCTGTCTTGGATTTCCTTCCCTGGCTTTCTTCGTAGATTGTGAACCTCTTGTAGGAACAGGTCTGTGTGTAATTCCAACTGTATACTCTTTCTCAGAGCTTAGTACAGTACTTCTCACACAGTAAGTACTTAATAAATATTTAAATACTTACAAGTACTTAAATAAATACTTAAATAAGTACTTAAATAGATACTTAAGAAATGGCCAATTCCTTTTACCAGGGCTCATTTCTATTCTGCACTACCATTAAGACTCAAGACCCGAGAGACTGTCTGAATCCCAGTGACAAATCCCTATTCTGGATCTTGCTTATTTATAACTCAAACTACTACATTTTCTTCTTTCTGGGCTCCTTAATCCATTTAATGGCTTCTATATGTCTCTATCAGTGTTACCTCCTGGCCACCTTAATTGCATTAGTTCATTTTTCGATATTCCCACATCCCTTCTGAATCAAATCAATTCTCAGGAACTCTGTTTTTGTATCATCTAGGCTTTCAGGGCCCTTTAACAACTCTTTGTTTTGTAAGCTCCCCAGAGAAAGTAAGCTCCCTCTAGACTTTAAGCTCATTGTGGGCAGGAAATGTGTCTGTTTATTCTTATATTGTATTCTCCCAAGCACTTAGTACAGTGCCCTGCACAGTAGCACTCAGTAAATCTGACTGAATGATGTCATAGGGGCCATGTTTAATTCCTACATGTGTATTCTCTCCCAGTGCTTTGTAAAATGCTCTGCAGGCAATAAATATGATTATTACTACTTTTCTTCTGCTACTGCCTCTATAATAATAATAGCAATAATGATGGTATTTGTTAAGCGCTTACTATGTGTCAAGCACTGTTCTAAGCCCTGGGGAAGATACAGGCTTATCAGGTTGGACACATTCCCTGTCCCATATGGGGCTCACAGTCTTAATCCCCATTGTACAGTGAAGGAACTGAAGACCAGAGAAGTGAGGTGCCTTGTCCAGTGTCATACAGCAGACATGGGTCGGAGCATGGATTGGAATTCAGGTCCTTCTGACTCCCAGGCCTGGGCTTTATCCACTAGGCCATGTATTCCCCACATTCCTCCTCTTTTTGTCTCTAGGCCTTTGTTAACACCATCCTCATTCTAGGGACAACTTCCTCCCTCAATCTTAATCTACCACACTCTGTCCATCTCTGTCTTTAAAGATCAGAGCCACTCTCCCTCAGGAATGCTTCCAACAGGAAGAGAGATATTCAACCATTACAAGCTCTACCCAACAAACAGATTTCCTGAAAGACGCATGAACACCATTACCTGAGACTCATGAGCGGGTCACAGGATTTTCACATTCTCCTTTACCTTCTCCCTCATCTACTCCTCTTGTCCTATGATTATTAATCCATTAATCCATTAATCCATTCACACCTCCTTCTCGTCTCACATCAGTCTCTTCTTTATAACCTAGAACTATACTTTTTCTTCTCTCTCTCTCTTTGCTTGAGTTCTCCATGTCTTTCTCATTATAAAGCTTTTCTGTTCTAACTCTCCTTGCTTTCTCCCCTACTAAGTCATATCTCCTTATCAATCAGTCACTCTAGCTCATTATGGGCAGGAGATGTGTCTAGTAGCTCTGATGTACTGTACTTTCCCCAGCACTTAGTACAGTGCTCTGCCCATAGTAAACCCTCAATAAATACCACTGATGATGGTTATTGAGTGCCTACTTTGTGCAGAGCACTGTACTAAGAACTTGATAATAACAATCGTGGTATATGATAGAGTTTACTATATGCCAATCACTGTGCTAAACCGTGGGTTAGATAAAAGATAATCAGGTCAGACACAATCCCCAGTTCCACATGAGGTTCACAGTCTAAGTAGGAGGGAGGACAGATATCGAAACCCCATTTTACAGATGATGAAATTGAGGCAAATAGAAGCTAAGTAACTTGACCAAAGTTACACAGTGGGAAAGTTGCAGATTCAGGATTAGAACCTCGGTCTTCTGACTCCCAGGCCCATGCTCTTTCCACTAAGCCATACTGCTTTTTGAGCACTTGGGAGAACACACTACAAGAGCACAATTACCACAATTGGTAGACATGCTCCCTGCCCTCAAGGAACTTACAATTTAAAAGAGGAGTGAGCCATTAAAACAAACTACCAGTAAGGGAAGCAACTGAATGTTAGTGTTTGTACATAAATGTACATGACAGGGTGTGTACTGTCTAAACTATGTCAGAGTAAATTACTGCCATTTCCACAAATACCACAATTACCACAGTTATTAACTGATCAAAGGCTTAAAGGGGGTTAATGTAGAGTAAGGTTATGAACAGGCATTTCTCACTGGGTACTTTGAAGCAAGCTTCATTCTTTTATTGGTCCTTGATATTAGGATCTGAAATTTCATTGAAAGTTTATTAGTGACAGAAAGGGGTTTGGAGTCAGTGCCACCGCAACTCAGGAGAAGCTTTATTAAAAACCCCTGTTCCCCAGCAAGGGTGAGAGCGGAGTGGGACCAAGAGATGGTCAGAATGTTTCTGAAAGATAGAAATCAGTCTTCCCTGCCCCAAACCCCTCTGCCCCTGCTGCAGGAGGAGTTTGGACCTAGGGCTGCTCCTTCTCCAAGATCTCCCTAGATCCTCAGGGTACAGAAGCGCCTCTACAGACACAGAGTAGGTGGAAGCTGGGGGGCCAGAGGGGTTAGAATTAATCAATCATATTTATTGAGTGCTTATCATGTAAAGAGTACTGTTCTAAGCACTTGGGAGAATACAATATAACAGACTTAGACGACACATTCCCTGCCTTCAAGAAGCTTCCAGTCTAGAGGACTGTCTTCTATCTCTCTAGACTGTAAGTTCATTGTGGGCAGGGAACATGTCTACCAACTCTGTTATATTGTATTCTCCAAGTGCTTAGAACAGTGTTCTTCACATAGTAATTATTGAGTGCTTGATTGATTGATTGATTATCTTCCTTCTATCCAGTCTGTCTTCCAACTAGATTTTCCAGACTCATATCACTTAGGGCACTTGTCCACACCCCTTCTAAGCTTTCCTGGAGGCCATCAACCTAGAGAAACACCACATTCTTTCGTGACTGATATTTTACAAGGCTCTCTTAGGTTTCGATGCCTCACCATCTACCCACCCACCTGTCCTCTCATTCCACACCATCAATCAATCAATGGTATTTATTGAGTGCTTACTGTGTATAGAACGTGGCACTAAGTGTATGGGAGAGTGCAATACAGTGGACATGGTAGACATGTACCCTGTCCACAAGGAGTTTACTCTCTAAAAGAGAAGCTTTCAGCTGGGCTTTACTCTTCTCCATCTATGGCTCTCATCTCCATTCATTTCCCTGTCTATGTCTACCCAACCTTTCCCTTTCTATGTCCAGTTGTCACTGGGACACACTCTCCATCCACTCTGGCACTAAACGCTTACATTTCTTTTCTCTTTCTTTCTCTCTCTCTCTCCATTCTCCTCTTACTTCTCTGCCATCTGTGTCTGACCCTTTCCTGACATTATTCTGCCTTTGCCCCTTCTTTCTATATGGGTCTTCCTTTCTTTCCTCTGTCCTTCTCTGTCTAGTTTCTCCCTCCAGCCATTTTTCTTCTTTCTTTCAGTGTTTTTAGCCTCTGTGTCTTTAGGGTCCAGACAATGTTGGGGCCAAGCCCTCATCACAATTAACAATAGTTGATTCATTTGTCGGATTCCTTTATTTTGATTCTAGGAGAGTTTGTCTTACCTTATCACTTCTTTCAGGGCCAGGACCATATTCATTCTATATTTGGAAAGCCCTGATAGGCCCTTCTCTAAACCTTTAAATATGCTCCAAAGGTAGCTTCAGAAATTTTGAACATTAGTGAACATAATTTTCCAGTACTGTAAAGAAGGTTTATGTCTTTTATGTTTGAACTGGCAAAGGTAATAAAAGACCATCAAATATTATCCCAACTAACATAGCATAAAGGCATTTGTTTTTGGCGAAGAACAGTACATTAGTCTAATGCATATCTTTTTGGAAGACAAATCACTTCTAAATGGTTGTCTTTCAGATTCACATAATTATCTAAACCAAATTAACACTATGAACTCGATCACGATTGCCAAATCTGAAGGTCTTCTCTTGTTTTGTGGAAGAAATTGGAGCTAATTTATCCTCTCACAAGGCCCGCATCTCTAATCACTTTCTAATTTGGCTCAACCTTTTGGCCTACAAACTGCAGACATCTTTTAATACAGCCAATCCCAAAGAGGGAAAAGCAGTGTTTACATAGGACCAACTGTTTGTTTATGGCTCACCTTCACATCTGACTTATCTATTCATGTCACCAAAGACTTTCTTCATCAAACAGCTACAAGATGGCCAAGGAAAACGGGATCCAGATTCAGATAATGGAGATGGATATGCAAGAAAATGAAGTTCCGGTCATCAATTCATTTCCTTTTGATCTATTTAATAATGACAATAATGCAAAATATTGCTCATTATGTTATCAAAAATGTATTTGTCCTTCGCAGGTTTTGTAATACACAGCCCACTTTCCAATGTTTAAAGCAGTCCATCCACAACAAAGAAATTAACATGAGTGCCTTATTGTTCTACATTTGGAGCAAAGTAGCACTCCCTTAATGCGCTCCATTCTGGTATGAGGAATGGGCTTTGAATAATGATTAAAGACACAAATGGATAAGGAGCATCATACTCCACATTTCTAAATCTCTTGCTAAAGCATCAGCCTTTTCTTGTTCTGTCTTTGTTAGAGGCAGCATTGCATATGGGAAGAACAGGGGCCTGGAAGTCCCAACTCTGCTACTGCTGTGTTGTGTGACCTTGGGGAAGTCATGTAACCCTGTCAGTACCTCAGTTTCCTCCTATGTAAAATGGGGAGAAGATACCCAGTCTCCCTCTCTCTCTCTGATTATGATCCCATGTTCAACAGGGACTTTATCTGCTCTGATGGTCTTCTGTCTACTGAAATCCATCCATCCATCAGTGGTATTTATTGATCACTTACTATGTGCTGAGTACTGTACTTTTTGTTTGGGAAAATATAATGGTGGAAGTAGTCATGACCACTACTCTTAAGGAACTTCTAATCTAGCTGGGAAAATAGACAACAGAGTTCAACGTGGTACTTTGAAACAGATTATACACTTAATAAATATCATAATAATAAAGTAACTTATTATAGCATTAAAAACTAAATGAAACTGAAATACATCCAAAGGACATCGCAGGCCAATGGGTTGTAAACTCTCACTAAGATCTTGATATTATAAAAAAGTCAAAAGTGAATTAGCCTTAGGTGTTGCAGATGAGTGAGACGTCTATTGTTTCTAGTTGAACTTTGAAGTTCTGGATGATATAAATTGAAAGTCTTCTGATTTTCTGATCATTTGAAGAATTCCAAATCAGTCAATAGATGACAAATAAAAAAACTCCTAATCCATCATGCACAGTTGCCGACATTTGTCCAAAAATGATTAGTGCTCCAGTTCCCATTATCAGCAACATTACTGTACATCTACTGATGGATGTGCTTTTATCTGAACTCCATTTTACATACAGATATACTGATCCTCTGAGATATGAAATAACAAATAGGGTATTAACTCCAGCTCTAATCTGAAAATTTAAGACTTTTCCCAGGACATGTCTACTGAGTGAAAAATACAAACCATCTAATGACCATGCACTGGTCCAAAGAGTCGGGATGGTGAAGTTCCTTACACTGTTTCAGGGAAGCTATAGCAAAATTATCAAACAATTCTCAATCAGTAATAGTTATCATGCTCCGACTGGAAATGGAGCACCAAACTAGCATTTGGGAGAGCACGATAGAGGTAAAAGACATGATCTCTGCCCTCAAGGAACTTACAATCTAACAGGCAGCGCAAGTACATAGCTGAATAAATAAGTGCCTAAATATTGGATAGGTCAATTTATATGAGCAAAAATGCCACGAGTGTCTGAGGGCATTTGTGATGAGCAGGGAGGCTGTAATCTGGGGAAGACAAAATTAATCAAGGAAATCCACTTGGAAGAAGTGAGTTTTCAAGAGGAGCTGGAAGATGGGGAGAGCTGTGGTATGGTGGCAGATGTGGAGTGGAGAGAGTTCTGTCAGGGGGAAGGGGAGCTAACAAGCGTTCAGAAGTGGGATAAAACAGGGCGGTTAGAACCTAGCCTAGCACGCTTTATATGCATCTATATCATAATTAGGACAATGAGGATGCATAAAGTTCAGCCATTTCCCCAAAATGAAGGTTTCAAAATATATTTTTATTACCCTATTTATTTTGTTAATGAGGTGTACATCCCCTTGATTCTATTCATTGTGATTAAGTTGTCTTGTTTTTGTCTGTCTCCCCCAATTAGACTGCAAGCCCATCAATGGGCAGGGATTGTCACTATCTGTTGCCGAATTGTACATTCCAAGCACTTAGTTCAGTGCTCTGCACATAGTAAGCGCTCAATAAATACTATTGAATGAATGAATGAATGAAAACATTCCAGTTATTGGGCTCTCATATCTTTGTGCTTATATTTCTCTTTGCTGAAGAAGGATAATGACAACCGAGGATCCTGGTTTTGGGCTTGTGAAATTCAGAAACAATTTGATCACACATTACAGGTGGAAGAGGAGAGCAGGTTTTAATCTAAGTCTCCATCAGATTTAGGGAGGGAGAGAAAGAGTTGGGGCAGAACACCAGGTTATGACTTCCTGCTTCCAACATTGAGTTTGCCTGTCAAACCCCAAAAAGTTTCCTCCTGTTCAGTGACCAGCCCTGATAAGCCCAAATCCAATGGTGGCAAAAGTTGTTGTATGTGGAAATCTGTCCAGAATGCTTCCAAAAGTTTGAGGAATTCCTGTCAAATTCATGGCGATTCTAGGAAGGAGGTGAAGATTTAAGACCCAGGAAAAATAGATTATTAATAATAATAACAATGTTGGTATTTGTTAAGTGCTTACTATGTGCAGAGCACTGTTCTAAGTGCTGGGATAGATACAGGGTAATCAGGTTGTCCCATGTGATGCTCACAGTTAATCCCCATTTTACAGATGAGGTAACTGAGGCACCGAGAAGTTAAGTGACTTGCCCACAGTCACAGAGCTGACAAGTGGCAGAGTTGGGAT
Organism: Ornithorhynchus anatinus; assembly: GCF_004115215.2. Classification (NCBI taxonomy): domain Eukaryota; kingdom Metazoa; phylum Chordata; class Mammalia; order Monotremata; family Ornithorhynchidae; genus Ornithorhynchus; species Ornithorhynchus anatinus. The sequence goes on along the minus strand of NC_041731.1, from coordinate 116,369,357 downwards.
TCAAACCCATCACCTCTAACTCCCAAGCCCAGGCTCTTTCCACTGAACCACGCTGCTTCTCTTCATATTAATCACATGTGGTGTGATTAATATGCACACCACATATTACCTGATATCTGCATTTATATTTCTGGTCTAAACTTCAAAAAGATATTTCCAGGAGTATTTTAAATGATCCCTCAATTTTTCAGTGTCATATTTGATGTAAGTAAGAGGATTTTAATGTGAGAGAAAATTTTAAGGAGAAGACTAATTTTTAATTTGGTAGAATTTTTTCATTTGCATTCCTAGTGATTATTTATGACTACTATAAGTAATTAGGGGTTGTAAGTTTGTCAGTATAATGTAAAAGCATTATTGACATTAGCTGAACCACATTTTGGGCAGGAAATTGATATGCTTGATACAATACAGATATGAGAGCTTATGTTTTTTTTGACCCTTTGATAAAAATAGTTTTATTTATTTTATATATCCTTTTAATCTTCCTTTAAAAATAGTCAAATTCACAGTTAGCATTCCCACTGTGGTTTAGTATAGTAAACAAGCTCTTGACTTAAACAGCATATTAAATCTATGTATTTAGTGGTAACCTTTGATAGCTCTTCTCATAAATCAAGTAGAGTTATGGGAATTTGTCTATTTCCAGTTGAGTTGTAGAACACATTATAAATCATGAATTATTGTTTTTATGCCCTCATTGTTGAAGTTTCCAGAATATTTAGCCATTAGAGTTCTGTATTTGACATTAGGGAAACAACCAATATAAATTCCCTTTCGGGGATTCTCCCACATATAGTTCCCTAACTGTTCAGAGATGAAAAATGATCATCTTACTTTGATTCTTCCAGAAGCCCATTTTGGAATTTCTGGAGGTCCTGTTGCAATAATATAATGATGATAATAATAATAATGAACATATTTACATATGTACATAAACTGGTTCATTGGTCATTCATCTCTACGGCACTTTTATTTGGAGCATATTTGACTTAAATGTTTTTCTGGAGGCCATGAGAAACACTTAGACCATTAATATTGTGAAGGTTTATCTGCTTAATGAATCAGATCCATATTTGAGAGGCAGAATTGTCTAGTGAAAAGAGCATAGGGTTGGAATTCAAGGGATCTGGGTTCTAATCCCAGTTTTGTGGCTTGCCTACTTTGTGATTTTTAAATCTCATTTACTCACGTGTAAAATGGGGATTAAATAATGGGGATTCAATGCCTGTTGTCCTTGCCCCTGAGATTATGAGCCTCAAGAGGGGCAGGGACCGCATTTGATCTGATTGTATCTACCCCAGACTTAGTCCAGTGCTTGACTCAGAGTAAGCACTTAATAAACACCACAATTACATTTTCATCATTCTATTGGAGGAATGCATCGAAGGTGCATTGTAACTACCAAAAAACTATCCAAGCATTTCTACAGGATCCATCATCCTGACATGTAAGAGCAGATTGCTAAAAAATCTCCAGTGGTTGAAGAGAATCCAGAATGTAAATAGTAATGATGTGTTTTGTAAAGACAACTGACAGTCGAGAAGAGACCTGACTCTATCTGTATGTCTCATCTTTTTTATCTAACATTTTGGGACTGCACAGTCTACTTCATTACTTGCTTTAGCTAAAAGTAAGGACATCTGATAAGTCATACACATAAAACAACGGTACAGCCTGCCAGCATGTGAAATTCTAATCTATACTTTTATGAAACCATGCTCACATTATGTGCTTGGCAGCATAAATAATAAAGCATGTTACTTGGGCAATTTTACATTTAGGGTATTAGTAAGTAACGGCAAAAACCACCCTTATCCTCGTTCAATAAAAACTACCGAGCCTTTTCCTTAAAGATGATTGCAATATCCAGTGGCCTGTATATGCCATAAAAATCCATAACTCATCGAAATTTGAGCTATTTTCTCTTAAGATGCAAGAAGATTTTGCTCAAACACTGACATGATATTAAGCATTCGTGACATCGGATTGAGTTTAAAAACGGCCCCGTAAAACTTCAGCTTCCATTCAACTTGACTGAAATATTTTTGGAAGACAATCTACTCAGCACCGAGCTGAAAGAGGTCTTTCAGAAGAGACTTTCAAGATATGCACATTGTGTCCGAGTACTCGAGCTACTTAAGATCGATTTTTCTGAAAAGCCTTGTTCCTCCTCTGAAATTGATTCATGATAACAGCCTCCATTTGGGTCAAACAGTATTTAACCGCTTGTAAATTTTAATTAAATGATTTGTCACTTTGAACGCGTAGTTTGTCATCTTGCAGCTAAGCGATGTGTCTTTATCAGAAAATGACTCAGGGGAAGGCATTCATCTAATCTGTCATTTCAACACCCATTAAGATCATTTGGTAGCTGAAAAGGGATAGAGTTGAGAATTTGTAAAATAGAGTGCTCCGCTTTTAGTAAGCAGGATCACATTGTAAACTATTAAAAAACATAATTTGTTCCATAATTAAATTCTAATAACTCTTCTACTCCTGGTCATTTTTCATTAACAGACATTTAACGGGTTGAGAAGAGCAACTCTTCTGGGGGCATTTAGCATTTCTAACAAATGAGGCAAAAATGGGTGGGGACACGTGTTCCAACCATAAAGGGATGAAAGGCATCAGAATCAGAGGGGATCCTTTCATCAGAAGCAGCTAAATCACTGCCCATCCACCAGAGACCCTGTCGAGATGCTGGCTAATTCAGTCCTGGATACCTCGAGACAGATTCAGAGGGGAGAAATGATGAACTGGGTTTTAAATTTGTTTTCCTGGTGCAAAAGCTGCCAAAAAGCAAACCACCCCCATATGAAAAATGTGGGTATCCTGCAGAGGACCCTTTAATATTTGACTTTGATGTTCTTATCTTCCACAATGAGGGGACGTAGTGGAAAGAGCACAGGCCTGGTAGTCAAAGGACATGAGCTCCAATCCTGACTCTGTCACATGTCTGCCATGTGACCTTGGGCCAGTCACTTCACTTCTCTGTGCCTCGGTTCCGTCATCTATAAAGCGTGGCTCAGTGGAAAGAGCGTGGGCTTTGGAGTCAGGGCTCATGAGTTCGAATCCCAGCTCTGCCACTTGTCGGCTGTGTGACTGTGGGCAAGTCACTTAACTTCTCTGTGCCTCAGTTCCCTCATCTGTAAAATGGGGATTAAGACTGTGAGCCCCAAGTGGGACAACCTGATTCCCCTGTGTCTACCCCAGCGCTTAGAACAGTGCTTGGCACATAGTAAGCGCTTAACAAATACCAACATTATTATAAAGACTGTAAGTCCCATGTGGGACATAGACTGTGTCCAACCTGATTGCCTTATTTCTACCCCAGTGCTTAGAACAGTGCTTGCACATTGTAAGTGCTTAACAAATACCAGAATGATAATACCAAAAATGGCTATTATTAGTATTATCATTATTCCCCAAAGAATGCATAGTGTCCATGATACACCATCAGCTCTAGTTTTACTGGCATTTTTATTTTTAAACCTAGAAAAAGAAATAAAGTCCACATTGGGCAGGGATTGTCTCTCCCTGTTGCCCAACTGTACATTCCAAGTGCTTAATACAATGCTCTGCACACAGTAAGCGCTCGATAAATACGATTGAATGAATTAATGAATGAACATAGGGCAATGTCCAAGGTGTCCAGTGAAACTGGATGAAGCAATGGCCTAAATAGCTTAAAAAGAGCACCTTAGCCACAGCAAGGCCCTGAACCAGAAATAAACCTTTTTCAACTATAACTGATTTAGAAAAATCCTTTGCAAAGGTGTGTGGGCATCCCCCTGCCCCAACCCATTCACAATCTTCAGATAAATTAGTCCCCTTCACAATCTTCAGATAAATTAGTCCCTTTCACAATCTTCAGATAAATTAGTCTTGCTCACAATTTTAAAATATATCTGGACCCCAAATTTCAATCCCCCCCAGTGTATTCCAACCATATTTGTTAATATCCTCCTTCCACACCACCTGTACACAATCCCTTTAATATAAGCTTTTATCCCATCTGTGTAGATATGGCTGAAAACCCTGATGTTTGAAGGCACATCTTCTCCAAGGGGCCTTCCCTGACTATGCCCTCCTTTCCTCTTCTCCCACTCTCCTCTGTGTCACCCCAACTTCCTCTCTTTATTCATCTCCCCTCTCAGCCCCACATTTCTCATGTACATATCTATAATTCACTTATTTAGAGAAGCAGCATGGCTCAGTGGAAAGAGCCCCGGCTTGGGAGTCAGAGGTCATGGGTTCGAATTCTGACTCTGCCATTTGTCAGCTGTATGACTGTGGGAAAGTCACTTAACTTCTCTGTGCCTCAGTTCTCTCATCTGTAAAATGGGGATGAAGACTGGGAGCCCCACGTGGGGCAACCTGATTTCTCTGTATGTATCCCAGAGCTTAGAACAGTGCTCTACACATAATAAGCGCTTAACAAATACCAACATTATTATTTATATTAATGTCTGTCTCCCCCTCCAAACTATAAGCTCCTTATGGGTAGGTAATGTGTCTGCTTATTGTTATATTGTATTCTTCCAAACCCTTAGTACAGTGCTCTGCACACAATTAGTGCTCAATAAATACGACTGACTGACTGACTGAAGTGTGACCAGTAAACATTCCACACTGTGGAGATACAAAGATGTGACCTTTGGGTTATTTTTGATTCCACTATTGATCTGATTGTTGTGAAGCCTCTAAGTAATCAAAAACCACCCCTCTTCTGATTGCTGCACACCTAGTAGGGTGGTTGGGCAGTCTCCCATTTCAACTAGTCTTTGTGTAGTTGCTTAGGCAGCCTGCTTTCACCCATTTACCTCCTATATCCCTCTCTGTCCATCAGTGTTAATAATAATAATGATAATAGTAACAATAAGAGCAGTGTTGTTATGAACACTGACTACAGGAAGCTTCATTATGTTTCGTTGCCTCAGTGGTGGGGATCCTTCTCCGCTATTTGAGGTTGGGTCCAACTCATAGGTGACACTATGGAATCTGCTGGAGAGGCTATATATATGTGCCTTATAAGCTTGTTGTGCCTTGTAAACTTGTTGTGGGCAGGGGATGAGTCTACCAACTCTGCTGCATTGCACTCTCCCCAGTGCTTAGTACTCTGCCCAGTAAGCACTTAATAAATACCTTAGATTGACACGGGACAAACAGGTTTCAAGCCATGCAGGTGCTAACTAAAGGTCTCCTGTTTGATTCAGAGTTCAATAATTTGCTGACTCAGTCTGACATCCTGGAAGCTGTAGCCCCTCTAAGGACAGCCTCAGCAGACAAAGGAGCATATTGATCAGATTTTCTTTTTTGCACTAATGGCCCATAAAAAGGTTAAGTGAAGAAAAAAAAATGAGATTACCTTCTGCTCCCTATTTATATTACCATGAGAGAAAGAATAGACTGATTCCAATATCAGTATATTTTCACACTCCTTACTTTTTATATTTTGCTAGTGACTGTGTTTTTTCCATTAATTAGGCGATGCAACCACAATAATAATCATTGTGATATTTATGAAATGTTTACAGTATAATGATTATATTAGCATAATCAAATCATTATACAACATATATTATTATATTTGTGAAATGGTTATTATGCGTCAGACAAGGTACTCAGTGCTTGGATAGGTACAATGTCAGCAGATGGCACACAGTCCCTGTCCACATAGGACTTTAAGTCTAAGTGGAAGGGAGAACAGATACTGAACCCCCATTTTACGGATGAGAAAACTGAGTCCCAGAGAAATGAAAGAACTTGCCCAAGCTCACCCAGCTGGCAAGCTCTGGAGCTGAGATTAGAAATCAGGTCCTCTGACTTCCACGCCCCTGCTCCTTCTATTAGGCCACACTGCTTCTCATCAGGGTTTTTTGGGGGCTGGTATTTCTTCTAAATCCTGTACCCCCTATTTGACCATAAGCCCTATGAGAACTGTGTCTCCTTGCTTTTTTTTTGTTGTTTTTTTTTGTCATTTCCCATTACAGCCAGTGCAATTCTCTGCACATAGAGAACCATCAGAGGAGGAGGCACTCAACAAGCTGATTTGTCCACCAGTCAATCAGTCAATCATGTTTCATGAGTGCTTCTGTGTGCAAAGCTCTGCACTAAGTGGTTGGGAGAGTACAATATAAGAAGTTTGAAAGTCACTTTCCTTGCCTGCAAGGAGCTTCTGGATTTGGTCTAGGTGATCATTCTGAGCTGGGGAAGGAGGGGTATCTCACAAGCCAAATGTTTTGTTTTGGTTGAATTTAAATAACAGTAGGAGACTTTCTGGCCTTTCATTTTCCTGAGGGTTACAAGTTTGCCAGGCACTAAATTGGCAACTACCTACCCAAGACTTCTACTTTGTTTCCCAACCATCTACAGCCTCTGCCTGAAAAAAGTGTTTAATGCTGAAATCCTTTGTCCTCTTCAGTTTGAAGAAGCAATTTAGCACTTTTATCAATCTTTCAATCCATTTGATTGAGCGCTTACTATATGCAGAGCAGAGTTCTAAGCACTTGGGAGACATAATCTAGCCAGAGAGACAGTCACAATATAGTTACAGATGGCAGGAAGAAGGGAATGATGGAAAGAGGCAGGTAGGAGTAAGTCCTTAAATAGTGGAGTATGTAGATGATATGCACAGAATCGCTACCCGTGGTTTTAGTACGATAGGGCAGGGTTCGTGCTATATTGCTGAGATGATGGACCCTTGTCAGGACTCTTTTGAACTACCAGTAAACCAGAAAAGTCACCCAGCCAAGGCAGGGAATCAAAGAATGTCACTTGATCATTATATGACACAGTATGATCATTTTAATCACATGCTAGGCTAAGTATGGTATCTTTTTCTTTCCTGGTTCATAAATGAAGAAAGCAAGGCACAGAGAATTTGAGTTATTTGAAGGCTCTACCAGTAACATCATTACGATTCACCATCCCTCACCGTACCTAAGCTCGGTGAATCCCACTGGAGTTTGTTTCTTCCAAATGATCACAACAATTTCAGTATCATTTTCTCTATTCTGAGGAGGAAAGAATCCAGCACTGGAAACCAGTATAAGACATTTTCTTAGGAGTTAATGAACAGGGCAGGCCTATAGTCTGCTGCTTAACTGCATTTCATCTGATCATCTAATTTATGTTATCTAAATATTTTTATTGTACCCAGGCATTCATACAAGCCTACTCCTGGTGCATAAATTCTAAATCTACCAATACTACAAAAAATGAAAGCATAAGTAGTAATTACATGAGTATTTTAGATGACCCTAACATTTTAACGCGATTTTTGTTAGATTTTCTGGAGTTCCCAAGAATCACCAATTGTTTAGTTTATTCAACCTTTGTCAATCACAGTCGACTAATATCAGTGAGAGTATTAGAAATATTTGCACATTTCAGGTACTAACCATTTCAGAAATGTCTGCTGCAACCAAACAGTGTGGCTTAGTGGAAAGAGCACGGGCTTGGGAGTCAGAGGTTGTGGGTTCTAATCTGGGCTTTGCCAATTGTCAGCTTTGTGACTTTGGACAAGTCACTTAATTTCTCTGAGCGTCAGTTACTTCACCTTTAAAATGGGGATTAAGACTATGAGCTCTACATGGGACAACCTGAATGCCTTGCATCTACCCCAGCACTTAGAATAGTGTTTGGCACATAGTAAGCACTTAACAAATATCATCATTACTATTATTATAATAATGATGGCATTTGTTAAACGCTTACTATATGCAGAGCACTGTTGTAAGCGCTGGGTAGATACAAGGTAATCAGATTGTCCCACGTGGGGCTCACATTTTTTAATCCCCATTTTTAAAGATGAGGTAACTGAGGCCCAGAGAAGTTACATGGCTTGCCCAAGGTTACACAGCAGACAGGTGGTGGAGTCGGGATTAGAACCCACAACCTCTGACTCCCAAGCCCATGCTCTTTCCACTAAGCCATGCTGCTTCTCTATTATTATTACAACCTGACTGCTCCATAGATAGCATATTTAATGAAGGTGACTAAGGAAATGTTCCTTTTCAGTGGAATAAAAAGAGTTAAACTTTTCAACACATTACTTTGCCTTCATAACAAAAATTAAGTATTCAATCTGATGTAAAAGCAATAAAGCATGAACTCTGAGATAGATAGTGACAACCATACAGTAAGGTTAACATGAACCATGATCATTTTGATCCTGCAATGCTTGACCATGCTATCAGGCACTTACAGTGGTCCTAAATCTTTCTTAACCTGGTACCATGCAGCCAATACGATTTTTGGACAGAAGCCGGAACCAATCAGAAGAGGTGACGTTTTGCGGGGTGTGCAGAATGTATACTAATGTTTTAACTGGAGGAATCTGAACAACAAAGCTTTTCCAGGGCCTTGCATTTGTTGTGGGTTGTAGACTGGCAAACAGTAAATTTATCATGTCCCCCTAACCTTTCTGTGGTTTCAACATTGTTGAACATCTCCCTCTGATAAACTCTTAGCTTTGCAAACTCAGAACTCTGCTAGTTTTCATCTTCTCTCTCAGACTACTCCTCATTTTTTCTCTCTTGGCTTTTTTTTCCTTCTCACCCTTTTATTGTGAGTGTCCCAAAAGGTTCAGTTTTATGTCTTCTGCTCTTCTCACTGTATACTCACTCTCTGGAGGAGTTCAGTCCCTCACAGGGTTTCAACTAATACTTTCATGCAGCTGGCTCCCAAATCTTTCACCTCCAGCCACAATTTCTTACCTGTTCTACAAAGGACAGTGCCTTTGGGTCACAGATTTATAAGACCTCAACTCTCCTCACCTTCAGAGCACTTCTAACACTGCCTCGAACAAGTCTTTCCTGATTAATTTCCATCATTCAGGAGTCATATCCATCTGAGAGCCATGTTTGAAAATAACTGTGGTAGACATGATCTCTGCCCACAAGGAGCTTATAGTCTAGAGGGGTAGAGAGAAATAGAAATAAATTACAGATGGGGGTAATGGAAAAGTATAGGGATATGTACATAAGTGCTGTGGGACTGAGGGTGGGATGAACATCAAAATACTTAAGGGATAGAGTCCCAGATGTGTAGGTAATGAAGAAGGGAAGGCAAATAGAGGAAATAAAGGCTTAATCAGGGATGGTTTCTTGGGGGAGATGTGATTTTGGGAAGGTTTCGAATGTGGGAAGAGTGGTGTCCTTTTGGATTTGAAGGAGGAAGGAGTTCCAGGCCAAAAGGAGGATGTGAGCAAAGGGTCAGCAGGGAGATAGATGAGATGAAGTACAGTGAATAGGTTGGCATTAGAGGAACTAAAGTTTGCAAGCTGAGTTATAGTAGGAAGTCAGTGAGGTGGGGTAGGAGGGAGAGAGCTGATTAGGCACTTTAATACCAACATTGATAGTCCATTAGGAATACTTGCTGACACTTCATATCTAGTATAGGCATAGCTCGACACTCCATCTTCCCTTCTGAATCTTCTGTTTCTAGTTCACCCACAAATGTTGGAAACACCACAATCCTCCTTGTCCCACAAGAATCATTTTTTGACCAACCTACCTTATTTTCTTCACACATTCAAGCTTCCTTTAAGTCTTGCAATATCTTCTTCCATTATATCTCACCCTCCCTGTTTCTCTTCACCATACTGGTATGTGTTCTCATTTCCTCAGTGTTGAATTGCTCTACCAAACATTCAATTCTTTCATTCTTCCCCACCTAAATTTCTAGCTGTATCTTGCTTTCCACCTTCTTTGTCCAATTTGTCTCTGCCATTCCCCCTTCAAATCCACTAGACCACATCCCTCCTTATCTTCAAAGTCCTCCTGAAAAATCACCTCCACCACATCCTGTTCCCCCTGCTTATGCCATCAACCAGACTATTAATTGCATTTATTCATTTATTCATTCATTCATGAACTTTTTGGGGGTACACTTTTGCTGCTAGCAGGTATATTTGATATGTTTCTCTTTCCATGATGAGAATGCAAATTGTCTCTGCCTGCCTCCTCTATTTAATTATAAACTCTTCAAGGGCAGGGACCATGTTTGTCATTAATAATAATGATCACTGGGGTAAAAGGCAGTATGGCATAGAGGATAGAGCAAGGGTCTGGGAGTTAGAAGGTCCTGGGTTCAAAACATAGTTCTGTACTTGTCTGCTGCGTGACCTTGGGCATATCACTTAACTTCTCTGTGCTTCAGTTACGTCATCTGTAAAATGGGGAATGATACTGTGAGTCCCACGTGGGACAGGAACCGTGTCCAACCCAATTTGCTTGTATCCATCCCGTTGCTCAGTACAGTGCCTGACACATTTATTCAATCTTATTTATTGCATACCTACTCTGTGCAGAACACTATACTAAGTGCTTGGGAAAATACAACAATAAACAGACACATTCCCTGCCCACAACAAACATACAGTCTAGATGGGGGAGACAGATATTAATATAAAAACACATACACACATATATATACTTATATGTTTAGTATATACTTATATACTTAGTATATATATATATATATATATAGACATACATATATATATATAGACATACATATATATATGGACATACATATATATATGGACATACATATATATATATAGACATACATATATATCTTCAAGGGTCAGTTCTTGGCCCTCTTCTGTTCTCCATTTACACTCACTCCCTTGGTGAACTCATTCCCTCTCACGGCTTTGACTACCATCTCTATGCAGATGACACGCAGATTTACATCTCCGCCCCGTCCTCTCCCGCTCCCTTCAGGCTCGCATCTCCTCCTGCCTCCAGGACGTCTCCACCTGGATGTCGGGCCCGCCACCTAAAACTCAACATGAGCAAGACTGAGCTCCTCATCTTCCCTCCCAAACCCGGTCCTCTCCCAGACTTCCCTATCACCGTGCATGGCACGACCATCCTTCCCGTCTCTCAGGCCCGCAATCTCGGTGTCATCCTTGACTCGTCTCTCTCGTTCACCCTACACATTCTATCTGTTACCAAGACCTTCCGGTTTCACCTGTACAATATCGCCAAGATCCGCCCTTTCCACTCCACCCAAACGGCTACCTTACTGCTACGGGCTCTCATTATATCTCGGCTAGACTACTGTGTCAGCCTTCTCTCTGATCTCCCTTCCTCCTCTCTCGCCCCGCTCCAGTCTATTCTTCACTCCGCTGGCCGGCTCATCTTCCTGCAGAAACGATCTGGGCATGTCACTCCCCTTCTTAAACACCTCCAGTGGTTGCCTATCAACCTCCGCTCCAAACAAAAACTCCTCACTCTAGGCTTCGAGGCTCTACGTCACCTTGCCCCTTCCTACCTCTCCTTCCTTCTCTCTTTCTACCGCCCACCCTGCACGCTCCACTCCTCTGCCGCCCACCTCCTCACTGTCCCTCGGTCTCGCCTATCCCGATGTCGACCCCTGGGCCACGTCCTCCCGCGGTCCTGGAACGCCCTCCCTCCTTACCTCCACCAAACTAATTCTCTTCCCCTCTTCAAAACCCTACTTAAAACTCACCTCCTCCAAGAGGCCTTCCCAGACTGAGCTCCCCTTCTCCCTCTATTCCCTCTACCACACCCCCTTCACCTCTCCACAGTTTAACCCCTCTTTTCCCCCATTTCCCTCTGCTCCTCCCCCTCTCCCTTCCCGTCCCCTCAGCACTGTACTCGTTTGCTCAACTGTATATATTTTCTTTACCCTATTTATTTAAATGAATTGTACATCGCCTTGATTCTATTTAGTTGCCACTGTTTTTATGAGATCTTCTTCCCCTTGACTCTATTTATTGCCATTGTTCTTGTCTGTCTACCCCTATTAGACTGTAAGCCCATCAAACGGCAGGGACTGTCTCTATCTGTTGCCGACTTGTTCATTCCAAGCACTTAGTACAGTGCTCTGCACATAGTAAGCGCTCAATAAATACTACTGAATGAATTAATATATATATAAGTGCTTTATTGCTATTAAGTTGTCTTGTTTTTGTCTGTCTCACCCGACTAGACTGTAAGCCTGTCAATGGGCAGGGATTGTCTCTATCTGTTGCCGAATTGTACATTCCTAGCACTTAGTACAGTGCTCTGCACATAGTAAGCACTCAGTAAATACTATTGAATGAATGAATGAAAGTGCTGTGGGGCTGGGAGCGGGGAAGAACAAAGGGAGTAAGTTAGGGTGATGCAGAAGGGAGAGGGACAAGAAGAAAGGTGGGCCTAGAGAAGGCTTCGGAGGAGATGTGCTTTCAATAAGGCTTTGAAAGTGCTTAAACAATACTACAATTATTATTATTATTATTTGTTAAGCATTTAGTATGTGTCAAGCAGTGTCCTGAGCACTGGGGTAGATACAAGATAATCAGGTGTGGCACAGTCTCTGCCCCACTTGAGAGTTCACAGGCAAAGTAGGAGGGGAACCAGGCCCTGAATTTCTATTTTACAGTTTAGTAAACTGAGACATAGAGAAGTTAAGTGACTTTCCCAAGGACATACAGCAGGTAAGTGGCAGAGCTAGGATTAGAACTCAGGTCCTCTAACTCTTGATTTCTTCTGTCCACTAGGCCATGCTGCTTCTCTATTCTTATTGTATGTTCTCAGGCAAATAAAACATACAGTGCTCTGAAACCAGTAGTTGCTCAATCTATATTAATGAATGAAAAAATAGACTATCATCCTTTTCTCTGGAAGCTTAGCAATGAAGTTTTATAGTTCACTTGAAAATCACATGTATATTTGTAGCCTTTTGTGAATACTATTTTCTGCTGACTGTCTAAGAACACTTGACACTTCTTATGTTTTGTACTAAACTTGATTCCTATGAACCCTTCCACATGCCTGAACATTCTTTAATGTGGATAACAACAGTATCTTGACTAACTTGGCACTAAAAAGCAGGGAAAAAAAAACATTGGAAAACTGCAATTGAGGCTCAACAGACCAACACCATTTGTAGACTCTTAGCTTATGCTTCCCCGTCCCCCCCGCTAATTGACATTACTATGAGTTGAATAAAGAAACAGAGCAAACAGAACGCAGGGTTATTCACAGTTTACTGATGAAGGAAACATCCGTCAAGAACACCCACACTATTACACTGATGATCCTGGGCTCGGCCGTGAATAATTCTCCTGAACATGATTTATCTCTCATGAGGAAGAGCTAAATAGTGGTATCGTGGTTTTCTGAAATGAGCCTCAGAGAAGAACACCACACATATTGGTTCTTTAATTTTACTCATCACCTTGGGTGAATTTGCTGTTGGTGCAACACATATCATTCATTTAGGCTTAACGGTGCCTAGTTCAGAAATTGCATCCCCTCCTGGTTTCTCATCCAATCTAATGGGTAAGACATCCTGAGGTGATCATTTTTACTGAAATGCTTGTTTTTTTTTTCTTATTTCTTCAACGTCAACTCTCTTGTGTGTCCACAAGGTGGGAAGCTTGTGGTCTCCTTTGAAGCGAGGTGTCCCAACATGTATATATGAGGTCCTTTCTTCCCTCTTACTAGAAGAGCTGAGAGGAAAGGTGTGCTTTCTGGAAGCTGCTTCTAATTGTCTCCCTAGCTGCTCCCAAAGCTCTGAAAGTACATTCCCTGAGACCCATTATGCCACCTCCTCCCAACCCAGACCCCTGGTGCTGAGGTCTATAGATCAACCAATGCCCACAGCAGTGGTGATTGCTGTGTTTCCTGCCCTCTGACTGCTGATCGTGGCCTTGGCCTCTTCAGCTTTGTCTGGGGATGGTACAAATGCTGAAGGGGAAAAAGGTTGGGTTATTTTTCTTGGCTTTCCCGGCTGCAGGAGGTACTAAAAAGAGAGGAGATGGCATTTATGGAGAAGTAAGGTGAGGAGAGGGTGGAGCCCAAGTTCCAGAACATTGACCCACTTTCTGCAGGCAAAATTGCTTGTGTTCTAATTTTTATCAGTTTTTTCAGGTGCTTTATCTAGGTTCCCTTTTTTTTTTTTCTTTTCCACAGTATTGTCCAAGTTTTTAGTTGACCTGCCATTTTTTTCCATTGGCCTTAGAAACAAAATGTCCCGAAGCAGAAAAATCGTCACGATAATTCTGGGGTTATAGGAATCCCTCCATTTTGTTTTCTTCAGTAACATTCTCATTTGTCTACTTTTTCATGGTTTTCCTCCTGTCTTTCCCTTCTATCCTTCCAAAGCCCCATGTTTTGGTCTCTCTCTGATGCTGAATCATTCCCACTCAACCAATTAGTATGTAACTCACTTAAAGGCTCGGGAAAGTGCGAGTTGATTAGTAGACATGATCCCTGACTTCAAAGTGCTCTGAGGGGTACAAGACAATCAATCAAGCGATGGTATATATTGAGTGCTTAATATGTGCAGAGCACTATATCATCATCATCATCATCAATAGTATTTATTGAGCACTTACTATGTGCAGAGCACTGTACTAAGCGCTTGGAATATACAATTCGGCAACAGATAGAGACAATCCCTGCCTAATAACGGGCTCACAGGCTAAACTGTGCTGAGCCCTTGGAGTCGTGCAATGCAACAGAGTGGGTACACATGATCCCTGAATTTACAGTGTAGAGAGGGAAATAGAAAATATATACATAAATGTTGTGCAGTTAGATGAATATCAAAGTAATTAAGGGGTTTAGACCCAAGTGCATAAGCAGTGCAGAGGGGAAGGTAAACAGGGGAAATGACAACTTAGGGAAGGTCCCTTGGAGGAATTATGATATTAGGAGGACTTTAAAGTTGTGGAGCGTGGTTTCCTATTGAATGTGAGGGGGAAGGGAGTTCCAGGCCAGAAGGAGGGTCCTTCTCTGCTCCCCTGCCCCCCACCCTAAGTTCCTCACCGCCCCCCCACATGAATGCCTGCTCTCTGCTTCTTGCCATCTCACCCTTTTTCCGAAGAATGTCTACTGTCTGCCCCCTGCTATGCTCCCAGAGGCTTTTGGGAATGTCTGCTATCTGTTCCTTGCCCTCTCCACCCCCCACCCCCATCCTTCTGGGAATACCTGATCTTAACCTCTTGTCACCACTGCTCCTCTCCCTCTACCCACCCAGAAATGCCTGCTCCCCATTAAGGTTAAATTATTATTTTTTTCTCTCACATCTGTACCTAGGCTAGGCTAGACTCTGAGGCTTAGAGGATTCCAACTGTCTTTCCTGTCCCCTCCCAACTGTGATAATGAGCCTCCAAAACTACTGTTTTTTAATGATATTTAAGTACTTACTAGATGCCAGGCACTGTACTCAGAGCTGGGGTAGAACCAAGCTAATCATGTTGGACACAGTCCAAGTCCCGCAAAGGGTTTAAAGTAATATTCCCCATTTTACAGATAAGGTAAAGGAGGCACAGTGAAGTTAAGTGATTTGCCCAAGGTCACACAGCAGATTCATGGTGGACCTGGAATTAGAATACAGTTCCTTCTGTCTCCCAGGCCCGTGGTTTATCCACTGGGCCATGCTGATTCTCACTTTGCCTTTCTGCCATTCCGGCAACAGGTGGAAAGTTGTAGCAAATTTCCTCCTTAATTCTCCATTTGGCTTTCACAAAGGGCATTTTTATAGAACCAAATACAGTCTTGATCACAAGAAAACATTAGGGCTGCTTAAGGGTGGACACAGTGGGGAGTAATTTACAGGGTGCTGAGTTTACGTCAGACTACTCATTGACATGCTGTATACAACAGGACCTATGTTTCTTCATCGCTGACATCAAGGAACCTTTACTTTCTCCATCTGCCAAAGGACCTAACAATGCTTGAGGTTCACGGGAAGCTGCACAGTGTCACAACAAACACCTCCCTTTACCGACTTAGAATCCAAATAAGATTATTAAAACTTTCTCTTGCTGTTTTGGCACTTGGCAAGCAGACGTTTCACTGAAGCTACCTACTGTACTTATAGTGGAGTGGTCACTTAGATGTAATTCAATTTATGACTCACCCAACTATTTTTAATGGTGATTCCATTATTTGGCTACTGCAGAGGTCAACCTGATAACAGGGATCATAACAACTAACTCTACTGTACTCCTCAAAGAGTTTAGTACAGCATTCTGCCCAGAGCAAGCAAGCATTCAATAAATACCATTGATTAATTGAACTATATCTGGATAATAATAATAACAATGATAGCATTTGCTGAGCAATTACTATGTGCAAAGCACTGTTCTAAGTGCTGGATGAATAGGTAAATAAATAATTGAGTAATCAAATAGAGTTCCACATATTTTCCCAGGTGTTGAAGATAGGAATTCAATACTTTCCTATCTTGGAACACTTAGTACAGTTCTCTGCACATAGTAAGCACTCAGTAGATATGATTGATAATACATGAAAGATAAGGGATATTGGGGTTCAAAAGTAGGGTGCTCCAAATCAATCAGAGAATCCTTCTTCAGGGCAGAGGGATTTTTAGGAAGACTTCGAAGATGAGGAAAACTAGGGTCCAGTGGCTTTGTGTTTCAGGGAGTTCCAGTCTGGAGAAACAATATGAACAAAGGATTGGAGGTGGGAGATTTACAAGCAAAGCAGTTGAAGGTGAGTTTAAGAGGACTGAAGGGTGAGAGCTTAGGCATGTTGGTGAAGAAAACCACAAAGAGAAGCAGCGTGACTTAGTGGAAAGAGCTCGGGTTTGGGAGTCAGAGCTCGTAAGTTCTAATCCCGGCTCCACCACTTGTCAGCTATGTGACTTTGGGCAAGTCACTTAACTTCTCTATGCCTCAGTTACCTCATCTGGAAAATGGGGATTAAGACTATGAGCCCCATGTGGGACAATCTGATCACCTTGCATCCCCCACCAGTGCTTAGAACAGTGCTTGGCACATATTAAGCGCTTAACAATTACCATTATTATTATTATCTTAATAAGAAAACTGATATGTAAAATGGAGAGAGCTAGTGGAAGACTGTAAATTGTAAGGAATTTTTGCTTAATGCAAATGCAAACAATTAGCCACTAGAGGATTTTGAAGACTGGAGAGATGTGTGTCAACCTACGCTTCAGGTTGAGCAGCAGTGTGTACTTCAAACTAAATGCGGGTTGACTGGGGTTTGGACCAGCCATTTGGGTGGAGAGGAACATTTAGAGCTCAGAAATATTGGGTCAGAGAGAACCAGCAGGATTTAGGAGTTGTTGTGAGGACTGATGTAGTTGAATGGTGGGGGGGCAGCTTGAAGACATTGAGGAGTGGAAGTTAATACCAAGGTGGTGGGCTTCTGGAATCCTGAGAGTGGTGCTGTTGTAGACTGAGCTGGGAAAGCTATGAGGAGGAGAGGATTTAGGAGGGGATGGGACTTCCTGAACATTCTACTTGTCAGTGTAGGTGAAGGATTACAGCATCAACCATCCTCAATTTATCTCTCTCAGTCCAACCACATATTCTATCTGCCACCAAATCCTGTCCATTATACATTCAGAAAATTGCTAAAATCTGCCCTTTCCTCTCCATCCAAACAGCTACCATGCAGATCCTAGCACTTATCTTATCCCTCCTTGACTACTGCATTGGCTTTCTTGTTGACTTTCAGGCCTTCTGCCCCTCCCACTTCAGTCTATACTTCACTCTAACTTTATGGATCATTTTTCAATGAAAGCGGTCAGTCCATGTCTCCCAACTCTTCAAGAACCTTCAATGGCTGCCTATCCACCTCCACATCAAACAGAAACTCCTTACCATTCTCTTTAAA
The DNA here is from genome assembly GCF_004115215.2 of Ornithorhynchus anatinus. Classification (NCBI taxonomy): domain Eukaryota; kingdom Metazoa; phylum Chordata; class Mammalia; order Monotremata; family Ornithorhynchidae; genus Ornithorhynchus; species Ornithorhynchus anatinus. The sequence continues at coordinate 116,351,718 of NC_041731.1, read as the reverse complement.
GGACTCTATTAGCTCGGCCCATCCTATCTCATCTCTCTGATTTCTACTGCAGCCCAACCCTCACACTCCACTCCTCTGGCACCAGCTTACTCACTGTGCCCTGATCTCATTTATCTCGCTGCTGACCTCTTTCCCACAGCCTCAAACAAATTTGGAATTCCCTCCTCCTCCATATCCACCAGATCACCAGACTCTCCACTTTAAAGCATTATTAAGGTCACATCTCCTTAATAAGAAGGAGAAGCAGCGTGGCTCAGTGGAAAGAGCATGGGCTTTGGAGTCAGGGATCATGAGTTCGAATCCCAGCTCTGCCACTTGTCGGCTGTGTGACTGTGGGCAAGTCACTTAACCTCTCTGTGCCTCAGTTCCCTCATCTGTAAAATGGGGATTAAGACTGTGAGCCCCACGTGGGACAACCTGATTCCCCTATGTCTACCCCAGCGCTTAGAACAGTGCTCGGCACATAGTAAGCGCTTAACAAATACAAATACCAACATTATTATCTCCTCCAAGAGGTTCTTTGCTGATTAAAGTCTCTTTTCCCTGGCTCACTCTCCCTTCTGAGTCTTCTATACTTATGTATATACCTTAAAATTATATATTATGAATTATTTATTCATATTATGATATAGCTATTTTCCCCAGCAGGAGCCATTCAACAAATAAAAAGTCACTCTAAAAGGGTGATATAGTTTTCCAGTTACTTCTGTTCTGGATATGTCAAACACTTAAGCAGTAGTTGATGGATGTTTTGAAAAAAGAACAAACTTCTACCTCTAGCTTTACATTCTGATGGGTAATTAATCTAAATATTGAAATCAAATAAAACAATGCTCTACTTCTGTTCAAGATATTTTCACAAGGATTCCAATCTTCTTGAGCTGTAGTTCATATGTCTTTCCTACAAGTCTTTTATCTATAGGCATTATTCATATAAGCTTTAAACTATTTATGTTCTCCACTTCATGGGAAAATCACAGATTTAATGGGGAGAGAATTTTCTCTGTCAGCCAATATGCAATTATTTTGTCATTGATTCTGCTATCTAGTTTGGTGTCAGTGTTGCCTGCTTGGGGTCCCGAGCGATTCAGTGCTTTCTTTAATGCAAATGAAAAGTAATCCTAACATACTTCTGCTGTGTTCTGAGAAGTCAAATAAAATACCTTTCAGTGAGCCCTGGTGGTGAGTGTGTATATTATTCTGGACTTTCCAGAATCAGCTTTATATCTAACATGAAATATTCAGCCAAGATTCAGTGGTTAACATGTCCAAATCAGAGGTTCTTATCTTCCCATCCAAACTCCTGTCTCTCCCCACTGCAGCTCATACTACATTTTGCTGCCTGGATCATCTTTCTACAAAAAAGTTCAGGACATGTCAGCCCTCTCCTCAAGAATCTCCAGTGGTTGACTACCCACCACAGTATCATACAAAAACTCCTTTCTATTGTCTTTAAAGTTCTCCCTCACCTTGCTCCCTCTTACCTCACCTTGCTTCTCTCCTTCTACAACCCAGCCTGCACACTTCACTCTTCTAGTGCTAACCTGCCCACTGTACCTTGATCTCGCCTGTCTCTCCACTGACCCCTAGCCCATGTCCTGCCTCTAGCCTGGAACACTCTCCCTCCTTAAATCCGACAGGCAATTACTCTCTCCTCCTTCAAAGCCTTAATGAGGCCTTCCCAGACTAAGCCCAATTTTACCTCAACTCCCATTCCCTTCTGCATCACCCTGACTGGCTCCCTATGATCTTCAGAGAAACTAAGTGATTTACCAAAATCATACACAGGCAAGTGGTATAGCCAGAATTAGAACCCATATCTCCGACTGCCAGTCATTCATTCAGTCATATTTATTGAGCACTTACTGCATGGAAATCACTGTACTAAGCATTTGGGAGAGTACAATTTAACAACTGACAGATATATTGCCTGCCCACAACAAACTCACAGTCTTGAGTTCTTTTCACTAGGCCACATTGCTACACTCTTTTTCCACCAGCATGAGGTCCCCCCTGTATTCTGACTCCACAGTTATTCTGATTTTCCCCCTAACCTAAGGCTCAGGTGGGCCTTAATATACTACAATATAAAGTTTCATGGTTTACTGATCTCCTCCTCCTCTTCCTCCCACCATCTTGGTTAGTTCTGATCTAGGCAGGGCCATCATGCCTTTAGTCCTCACTTAGCATATCTATCTATCTTCACACAGTCTTATGGCTGTCAGTTAAATCCTATTCTTATTATCCCCATCACTTCCCCATTAGATTGTGTCAGTCTTTCTCTAGACAACCATTTTTCAGCACTAGCCCATATATGAGCAATGCATCTGTGGACAGATGCTCACAGTTATAACATTTGTAGATATTAGGGCTGAAAACCCCCCTTTTTTTAAAAAAAATTGTGTTTGTTAATGCAGTGCCTGGCACTAAGATTTGTGGTAGCTACAAGATAATCAGGTTGGACACAGTCCATGTCCCACATGGGACTCACAGTCTTAATCCCTACTTTACAGTTGAGATAACTGAAGCATAGAGAAGTGAAGTGACTTGCCCAAGGTCACACAGCAGACAAATGGCAGAACTGGAATCAGAACCCAGGTCCTTCTGACTCCCAGGCCCGTGCTCTTTCCACTAAGCCATGTTGCTTCTCATTAGGCCATGCTGCTTCTTTTGGTTCTAGTGCATTTTGTTTTGAAGTCAGTTTCGAAAGGGATAGCTCTTGCTTCCATTTCCTGGCTCTCTGGTTGCTTAGGTCAACGAGATCTATAATGGTATCTTCTCTCCTATGAAGAAAAGAACAGCTTTCCTGAAGCTTTCCTCTCTTCCTTTCCTGGTTGTCCCTCCCTATTTTATGCTCTGTGGCCATCTTCCATCTTTCTGTCCCCTCTCCAGACATGCCTTCTGAACAGGAGTCCCATTTCCGAAACATTTCATGAATCACTAATACCCCTTCAATGATAGAGCCCCGTCTTTGGTTATTTATGAAACTCTGTACCAGGCAGCAGTGGAGATTAAACTTCTGTTAGTTATGTTTTAAAAATGTGTTAACTCCTCATGATGAATCTTCTCCCTGAGAAATAGCTGAAAGAATGACAAGAAACAAAAACCCGCCGCACAAATGGCTGTTCATCTTCATTGCTGCCAAAGCAGAATCCTATTAATATTAAAGGGTCTATCGTGGCTGCAGGGGCAAGGAGAGACATTCTGGGTTCAGTCTTTCATGAAGAGCTCAGAAATTAGTCTGCTCATCCAAGTAACATTTATAGAGAGGCGGGGACCAGGGGTGAAGGACAAGAGCTAAGTAAAGATGCTAGGAATATTTAGCACTCAGTGGGTACCACTCTTCACCTGCCAGAGTACAAGAAGTTGCAACCGAAAAAAACCCCTTAACTTCATGTCTTGAACTAAGCTTACAGTTTTCAGCCATGAAAATAAGCGCTGGCCTACATGCATAGAACTTTAAACAAAAACATGAAGAACTCATGGTTAATGAGTCACAGCACTTGTGAATATGTGTACATATTTATAATTCTATTTATATTAATGATGTGCATATATCTATAATTCTATTCATTTATATTGATGCTACTGATGCCTGTTTACTTGTTTTAATGACTGTATCCACCGTTCTAGCCTGTGAGCCCGTTGTCAGCAGGGATTGTCTCTATTTGTTGCTGAATTGTACTTTCCAAGTGCTTAGTACAGTGCTCTGCATACAGTAAGTGCTCAATAAATACGATTGAATGAATGAGTCCTATACCACTAAGAAGAAAAAAAAGGTTCCATACTTTTTCTACCTCTCTGTTCTGTTTGTTGGAGTTTTCCTGTGTAAGAGAAATCTGAGTGGATGGTCAACACTTGTGTCTTACAGGTCCTCAATTTAGTGGCATGGAAGTAGGAAAGATTAAAAAAGGAATGGAAGAGTTACATTTTGCTAAGCTGATGAAAATTTTGTGACCCAAATGCTTTTTTGTCAATGATATTTACTGCACTCTTACTATGTGCAGAGCACTGTACTAACTACTTGGGAGAGTACACTACAACAGAGCAGGCAAATATGTTCCCTTACCATTCATTCATTCATTCATATTTAATGAGTATTTACCATGTGCAGAGCACTGTATTAAGCACTTGATAATGATATTTGTTAAGTGCTTAAACTGTTCTAAGTGCTGAGGGAGATACAAGGTAATCAGGTTGTCCCAATGGAGCTCACAGTCTTAATCCCCATTTGACAGCTGAGGTAATGAGCCACAGAGAAGTTAAGTGACTTGCCCAAAGTCATACAGCTGATGAATGGCAGAGGCAGGATTAGAACCCACTACCTCAGACTGCCAAGCCTGGGCTTTTTCCACTAAGCCATGTGAAAGTTACTTTAATTATGAATCCATGTAATTCCTAAAATCTATTATTCTGTTCATTCTAATATGGACCCGATTACAAGATGACATCTGTATTACTCTGTTGCTTGGCTTGCTGTTTTAAGGCATGATAACAACGATAAATATAATGATAATAATAAATGATAATAGCGGCATTTATTAACCACCTACTATAGATCAAGCATTGTGCTAAGTATTGGGGGTAAATATAGGATAATGAAAGTAGACAGAGTCTTGTACTGTATAGTGCTCACATTCCACAAGAAGGAAGAACAGTAATTAGTCTCCATTTCACATATGAGGAAAATATTCATGCTCCAGAGAAGCAGCGTGGCTCAGTGGAAAGAGCACAGGCTTGCGAGTCAGAGGTCATGGGTTCAAATCCCGGCTCCGCTGCTTGTCAGCTTTGTGACTTTGGGCAAGTCACTTCACTTCTCTGTGCCTCAGTTACCTTATCTGTAAAATGGGGAAGAAGACTGTGAAATTAGTCTGCTCATCCCCACATGCCCCACATGGGACAACGTGATCTCCTTGTTTCCTCCCCATTGCTTAGAATGGTGCTTTGCAAATAGTAAGCGCTTAGAAGCAGCGTGGCTTCAGTAGAAAGAGCCTGGGCTTCGGAGTCAGAGGTCATGGGTTCGACTCCCGGCTCTGCCACTTGTCAGCTGTGTGACTGTGGGCAAGTCACTTAACTTCTCTGTGCCTCAGTTACCTCATCTGTAAAATGGGGATTAACTGTGAGCCTCACGTGGGACAACCTGATTACCCTGTATCTACCCCAGCGCTTAGAACAGTGCTCGGCACATAGTAAGTGCTTAACAAATACCAACATTATTATTATTATTAACAAATGCCATCATTATTATATGAGGACAATGAGGGACATAGAAATTAAATGACTTGTTCAAGGTCATTCAGCAGGCAAATGGTGGAGCCGGGATTAGAACCAAGATCATCTCATTCAATCATTCAATAGCATTTATTGAGCACTTGTGTTCAGAGCACTGTACTAAGCACTTGGAAAGTACAGTTCAGCAATAAAGAGAAGCAATCCCTGCCCAAACTGGGCTTACAGTCTAGAGGCGGGGAGACAGAGATGAGAACAAGTAAACAGGCATCAATATAATTAGAATTCTATATACATACATATGTACGTAAGTGTGCTGGGGCAGCCAGAGGGTCGGGGGGGAGAGCAAATGGAGAAAGTTGAGGGGACGTGGAAGGGATGGGGAGCTGAGAAAAAGGGGGCTTCATCTGGGACGCCCAAGCCAAGAGTTCTGATTTTTCCACTAGGACATGCTAGTTTTGAAAAAGATCTGATTATAGAGCCATTTCACCTATTCCATGGATTTACAATATGGACCATGAACATTGTTCTCTAAAATTCCTTCTTGAAATTTTACTGAAATTATTTTAATAATGTGTGCTTACCTTAAAGTGATTAAGCCGTGTTTTTCAATGGAAATTAACATTTTCTCTGTTTAGGACCAACATTGTGATATGCAGAATCTCAGAATTTTGAAAGGCCAAATACTGCCACAAAATGGTTGATCAATTGGCTGTGATTCTGGCAGCAACAAAGAGGGGAAAGTACCAGATTCATTTTTCTTGTTCTTTGGAATTTTTCTTGGTTTAATTCAGAACATTTCTAAGGTAATCAAGTGTCCAGAGCGCCTCAAGAAATGTTTATTAATCATCTCTGGGATGCAAATCCCTTTAGCAGGCTCTATAAGTCACTATAAGGAAAAAATTATGCCATCTCTATAATCATCAGAACTAGTTCTCTGCCAAACACTTCGCTATGTGGCCCAGATCATTTATGTGAAAAACTGGACAGTTATATTCTCACTCCTCAAAAATCTCCAGTGGCTGTCCATCCACCTTTATATCAAATAGAAACTCCTTAGTATTGGTATAAATAATGATAATGATGATAATAATGATAGTCATAATAATATTTGTTAAGCATTTACTATGTGCTAAGCACTGTAATAAGCACTTGGGTAATCAGGTTGGCCATAATCCCTGTCCCACTTGGGCCTCACAATCTAAGTAAGTTTAAGGCACTCGTTCAGCTCCCTCCCTACTACCTAACCTCAGTTATTTCCTACTACAACCCAACCCATACACTCTGCTCCTCTAACATGAACCTATTCTCTGTACCTCGATCTTGCAAAACTCATCATGGACCCATGGTAGAAAACACACAGAGTCCTTGCTATTAAGTGAATGTTCAGTCTAATGGAAGTATCTTGCCAAGCAAACCAAAACAAGAACTCAAAACTGCAAAAAAAAATTTTGAAAAATTTTTTTAATCTTTCCACACAGAGCATCACCAGGATTTTCTTAAGGCTTAAATAAGACTTATAATCTGTGCAATGAAGAACGTGGGTCTCTCTAAAGGTTAACTGCTCCCTTGCTTTAATCTCTGCACTCTGAGTTCTCTCTTTAACAGACAAATGTACCTATGCAAAGACCTTTTCATTTAGTTTGCCTTTCTCTTATTTCAGAGGCAAATGTCAATAGCTGTATAGCCTACAACACCATAGAGTGAAGTCCAGAAGAGATAGTCAATGACATTACAAGAGGAATGCATAGGAGCATCCTAGGAAAATGTAGAAATGAATTAGTATTTGAAGTACCAAACCAGTATGTTTCTCTAACGTTCTGGTAGCAGTGGAGGAATTTTGAGTAAGAGAACCTCAAGGAACTAGATGGTTCAAATTGGTTCTTTCTTGGCTACCCATAGGTCATGGGTTCTAATCCCGCTCCGCCACCTGTCAGATGTGTGACTTTGGGCAAATCACTTCACTCCTCGGTGCCTCAGTTACCTCATCTGTAAAATGGGGGTCAAAAGTGTGAGCACCACATGGGACATCCTGATTAGCTTGTATCTATCCCAGTGCTTAGAACAGTGCTCAGGACATAGTAAGCGCTTAACAAATACCAACATTATTATTATTATGATTATGGTATTTTCCCAGACTAAGCCCCCCTTTCCTCAGCTCCCTCTCTTCCTCATTGTCCCAACCTGCTCCCTTTGCTCTAACCCCCTCTCTGCCACACTTTTATATATATGTACATATCTATAATTCTATTTATATTAATGTATGCTTACTTGTTTTGATGTCTGTTTCCCCCTTCTAAACTGTGAGCCCTTTATGGGCAGGGATTGTCTCTCTCTCTTGCTGAATTGTATTTCCAAGCACTTAGTACAGTGCTCTGCACACAGTAAGTGCTCAATAAATACAATTGAATTTTCAGAAGCAGAATGGCTTAGTGGAAAGATCACGGTCTTGGGAGTCAGAGGTTGGGTCCTAATCCCAGCTCCATCACTTATCAGCTGTGTGACTTTGGGCAAGTCACTTAACTTCTCTGTGCCTCAGTTACCTCATCTGTAAAATGGGGATTAAGGCTGTGAGCTCCACTTGGGACAACCTGATTATCTTATATCTACCTCAGCGCATAGAACAGTGCTTGGCACATAGTCAGGGCTTAACAAATACCATCTTCCCGACTCTGTCTTGTCTGCTATGTGACCTTGGGTGAGTCACTTAACTACTCTGTACTTCAGTTACCTCATCTGTAAAATGGGGATTAAGATTGTGAGCCCTATGTGTGACAACCTAATGACCTTGTTTCTACCCCAGCGCTTAGAACAATGCTTGGTACATAGTAAACATTTAACAAATACCATTATTATTATTATTATTAATAATAATAATTCTCAGGATTTTTCCCACAGAGCACCAATCCCGTGGGGTTGGTGCCAGGAAATGAAATGACAATTCAGAAACAGGAAGCCAGCTTTCATCTTTCTTCCCACTATTATGAGTCCTACACTCCCAGAGGGATTTGGACTGACCATATATCACTCCCCTTATGATGATTTGTCAGGGATCCAGCCATCCTTCACAGTAGGACAGTAGAGCAGCAACATGTGACCACTGCCTTTTCCAGGACTTTTTATCTGGACTTTATCTGGACTTTTTTCAGATAGCTTAGAGAGAAGAAATCAGCAACCCCATCATCCTTATTTATTTGGATGACTTTTGACTCTGACCTCCATTTGTACCAGCTGTCCTGTTCCCTGAGAACTGTCTGAGAATGTCTCCAAGTCCCTGTGCCTCTTGCTAAAGGATGATAAATTCTTGTGAAACATGGTTAGGACAACATCTGGGGGATTATCCCTGGGTATTAGATCAAACAGTCTTCCCCATTCCCCCTATCACATGCCAAAAAGGCACATTCTCTCGCTAGACACCTGGTTTTCATTCATTTCTCTTGCTCATAAGCCCTCAGACACAACCTCCTGCACTTGAATCTACACAAACTAAAATTTCCTTAAAATCCTCCATGTCTTGAATAGTGATTATCTGCATTAAGCAGGTTGGAGCTCTTTACCTCTTTGTGAAATGCAGCTGCCTCTTAATTTACAATAAAATATCATAAATGAGATTCACAAAGAGAACACCTCAAGAGACACAACTCAAATCAAGATAACGGAAACTTTCCCGGTGGCCTGTGAGGCACTGGTTATTGCCAGAAAGGTAGCATGACTCGAGTGTTCTGCCACAACAATTTGCTGCTAACTATTCAAATTGCTCTCTGCTTTCCTATTCCACAATCCATACTCCATTTAATCAAGGGAACATTTCCTGCTCTTTCAAACTGTAGCAATCCTTCGACTCGTTTCAGCTGCACGTGAAACTCTTCACATGACTTCATGTGTTGTGAATTCACTAAGACCTTTATTTGGAGCAGAACATTTTAGGTTGCAACTTTTCTTCTGACTAGTAGAGGTATTTTGAAGAACGTGTCCCGATCATAAATATTTTAAAATAGAAGCATAAATACCCGACACTGAGGAAATAACTGGAACATCACTAGCCACAGTCTGAGTTATGACCGTCATCTCTTGACTTTCCAGGGACTGATGATACAAGCTCCTTCTTTTATCATGACATATTATTTATGGAACTGTAATTAATTGATGACACTGTACTGAGTGTTGGGGAGAGAATAACAAAAGCAAGAAACAGTAACACTGGCCTTCCAAGGAACTCACTATCTAATTGGGAGCATCTCTCACTGAAACATTCACAGCTCCTTCTGATAATGGACAAGGCAAATGAAGAGTGGAAAAATCAAATTAATCACTTTGTTAGCTCTTAGCACCTCTGTCAGAATTGGGGCTGGGAATAGGGATGTTTTATGTTACAATAGCTGATTTTACTTTCCTATTAGACTATTCACTTCATGTAGGCTGGAAACATGTAACTCCCCTGCTTTGTAACAAACAGATGAATAATACTGTGCATTACTTAGCAGGCACTCATATAAAAGCTACTACTACTACTCATTGTGGCACTGATTACATTTTTATGCTGCATTATTTATACTGCCAAAGACAAGTGGTTAGAATAGCCTACAATAGCCTAGCCTCTTTACTGACCTCCCTGCCTCCTGTCTCTCTCCACTCCAGTCCATGCTTTCCTTCACTGCTCAGATAGTTTTTCTAAAATATGTTCAGTCCACATATGTCCATTTGTCAAGAGCTTACAGTGGTTGCCTATACACTTCCACCTCAAACAGAACTTCCTTATCATTGGCTATAAAGCACGCAGTTATCTCACCTTCTTCTACCTTACTTCACAGATTTCCTAGTACATCCCGAGCCACTCACTTCAATTTCCTAGACCCAGCTTTCCCACCAGTCCCTTTTCCATGTCCTCATTCTGCCTTGGAACTCCTTCCCCATCCATACGTGCCAGTCCTCCACACTACCTCCCCCTCAACTCCAAACCCTATTTAGGTCTCTTCTCCTCAGTCAATGCCCAATGAATCCATTGTTTCCCCTACTCCCTCTCCCTGCTGCATAACCTGTACACTTGGTTCTGCAATAATTAATAATAATTGTGGTGTTTGTTAAGTTTTTACTATGTGACAGGCACTGTATTAAGTGTTGAGGTGGATACAAGTAGAACACGTTTGACAAAATCGCTGTCCTGCATGGGGCTCCCAATCTTAATCCCCATTTTACAGATGCAGTAATTGAGGCACACAGAGAGGTAAAGTAATCTGCCCAAGGTTACACAGCAGATAAGTGGTGGAGCAGGGATTAGAACCCAGGTTCTTCTGACTCCCAGGCCTGTGCTCTATTCCTTAGGCCACAGTGCTTCACTAGGCTGTGTCACTGTAGCCTTTGATCACTTGATATTCACTCCAACCTCAGCCCCACAGCAATTTTGTACATACTCATAACTTATTTATTTATATTAATGACTGTTTTCTCCTCTAGACTGTAAGCTCCTTTTTTATTTTTATTTTTTCAAGGGTACTTGTTAAGTGCTTACTTTGTTCCAGCCACAGTACTACGCACTGGGTAGATGCAAGTTTGTCATGTTGGACAGAGTCCCTGCCCCGTATGGGGCTCATGGTCTTATCTTCATTAATCCTTATTTTGACACAGTCCCTGTCTCATAAGGGGAACTCAATTTGAATCCCCACTTTACAGATGAGGTAACTGAAGCACAAAGAATTAAAAGGACTTGCCCAAGGTCACACAGCAGACAAGTGGGGGAGCCCAGAAATAGAACACTGGTCCTTCTAACAGTCCTGTGCTCTATCCACTAGGCCACGCTGGTTCTCACGGAAGCTCCTCATGGGAAGAGAATGTATCTACCAACTCTGTTGTATTGTACTTCCCCAAGTGTTACGGTGCTCTGCATGCAGTAAGCACTCATTAAATACCATTATTTGATTGATTCACCTGACTGCCTGGGTGGTCTTTTAGAAATCATATTACTCCAGGCCTAGTGAAAATGATACTAATATGTCTCCCAATACCTGGAGATTTCTCAATGCAAGACATTGTTGAAAGGTACTCTGGTACTGACATTCACTGACAAGCTAATTGAAAAGATTTAGACACACACAAAAGAGAGAGTTATGCTTTGATTAAAACCACCTTTTAAATGGCTGCATTCAACAAGTGAAGTAGATGGGTCCTAGAACAAAGAAGTAGAGCGCTGATGTGGTCTTAGTAGTACTGGGGCTGATTTTCCCATGCCTTAGAAACAAATCTCATAGAAGTAGGTTAAAATTAAAGAAGCTTCTTCCCAAAATGTTCTGCCTTCAGAGGAAGAACAAACCTGGAATTAAGGGAAGAAAATCAAAGGAACGTTCACACCACCACACTTTTCAGTAAACATTTCCTTGCAATCATCGCAATCGCCCAAAATAACTGAACCATCTACTTTCTTGCTGAAACAGTGCTATGTCCTGATGTTTTAAATAATGCCAAAATAGCATCTATGGTTCTTCTCTCTGCTCCTTCACCCAAAGGGGGCTACATTTTATTCCCTCTCCCTTCTGCTCTCTTCAGCCAGATGATTTTAGTGTAATACCTGCAATTACTTAAGAGCTCTAGCCTCAGAGGCCCTTTGCCCTGTGAACTCTTTTAAGCTGTAGTTTCTATGATTATTTTGGTGTGTGAGTTTCATGCCTTTTACACATTGTTATTCCAGATTCCACTAGCCGTTTATCTTCACATAATCCAAGCCTATTCAATGCATTTTGAGTTTGCACAATCTGTTCCACACTATTTGCCACCATTTTTATAACATTAGCCAGATCTGCCATTCCTAAAAGATGCCCCAAATGAAGATAATGAGGCAGCATGCTAGCGATGAGTAAATACCCTGATTTATCAATGACAAAGTTTTGCTCAGAGCATACTATAAATTACCAGCAACTATGAAGCATATGAATACTAACCTTGATTCAAATGATATTTTGCTCAGGATAAACTGTCATTATTTTCATTTAATAGAACAAATGTGGGCTTTTGCTATTAATTGATGAAGTCAGGTACTTGAAATGTTTCTTGACTGCTGGATAAATTCACACTACCATCACCATTTACCATTCTCTCTTCCTCTTTTTCTCATTTATAAATAGAATTCAAGCGGGCTTCAGTTTCTATATGTGATTCATGTTTAAGAAAAAACGAGTATGGAGGAAAGCTTAAATAATGATACAGTTAAGTGACTACTGAAATTAGCTTTCATCTTTTAGGATATGAGTGAGGTTAATACAATAGTAGATGCTGTCATATTCTAAGAGAAAAAGGAAATGATATTGAGCTAGAAGTTAATTATATCATGTTGTCTTTTTTTTCTTTTCAACCTAGGTCTTAAACTGGTCAATTTCTATATTCCAGCGTGGAAGTTAGATTATTCCATCATCGTCAGTATCCTTTCTGCTAAGAGACTAAATTAATGGCTCTGAACACCTGCTAGTATTGTTAAATGCTTACTATGTGCCAAGCACTGTTCTAAGCACTGGGGTAGATACAAGGTAATCACGTTGCCCCACTTGGGGCTCACAGTTTTAATTCCCATTTTACAGATGAGGTAATCGAGGCACAGAGAAATTGTGGCTCACCCCAAATCACACAGCTGACATGTGTCAGAGGCAGGATTAGAACCCATTACCTCTGACTCCCAAGTCCATGTGTAGTGTCAGTCAGTTGTATTTATTGAACACTTACTCTGTGAAGAGCAGTGTACTAAGCACTTGGGAGAGTACTATATAACAAACAACAGACACATTCCCTGCCCACCATGAGCTTATAGTTTGAAGGGGCTGTGCTGGGGGCTGAGGGAAGGGTGAATTAAGGCGCAGGTCGGGTGATGTGGAAGGGACTGGGAGAAGAGGAAAGGAGAACTTAGTCAGGGAAGGCCTCTTGGAGGAGATTTGTCTTCAATAAGGCTTTGAAGAGTGGGGAGAGAGTTATTGTCGGATTTTAGGAGGGAAGACTTTCCAGGCCAGAGTGAGGATGTGGCATTCTATTTGTTCACTTACACCCGTTTCTCTACCCATATCATATTCTTGTCCATATTTTATACCCTGTCTAGGTCTGTCATTTATTTTGATACCTGTCTTCATCATGGATTGTAAATTTCTTGAAGAGTCTACCAACTCTACTGTATTGTGCTTTCCCAAGCACTTACTACAGTGTTCTGCACAGTTAGCATTCAATAAATACCATTGGTTGATTGATTGAAATGGTAAGCACCTTGTGGCTAGGGATTAAATCTTACAATTCATTACGCTGTTCCTCAAGCGTTTGGTAGATTGCTGGGCACACAATGGTGCAAAATAAGTAACATTTATGGTGAAGATGATAGAAAGGCTTCTGTAGAAAACACTGCCTATGCTTAAATGAAAGGTTTCTGGGAAAACTCTGTGGTGCTTTCCTTAAAGCTGGATTGGCTTTTGGATATCAGAAACATGAATTGCTCCCCCCTATCGGTAAGGATCCCTCTCAGGGTCACACCTGGAGAGTTTCCAGTACTCTACCAGTGACGACTATTCATTCATTCATTCAATAGCATTTATTGAGCGCTTACTATGTGCAGAGCACTGTACTAAGCGCTTGGAATGAACAAGTCGGCAACAGATAGAGACAGTCCCTGCCATTTGACGGGCTTACAATCTAATCGGGGGAGAGAGACAGACAAGAACAATGGCAATAACAATAGAGTCAAGAGAACAATGGCAATAAATAGAGTGCAGGAGGGAGAGTCAGGCAGAGGCATACTCCTTGTATTTCTAGCTTGGCCAGTGGCTAGTGAGAGGAAGGCAATCTGCTACAAGTCAAAACTCACCCATGCTGGGCAGCAGAAGCATGGGAGAGAGTGGAGAGTGGAGACTCAGGTGTACTGTGTGGAAGGTGGCAATGGTAATCCACTTTTGTATTTTTACCAAGAAAACTCTATGGATATGTTACCAGAACAATTGCAAAGTGGGGCGTTCTGGGAGAGATGTGTCTATGGCGTCGCTATGGGTCAGACGGGACTCAACAGCATAAGACAACAACCAGTAAGAAACAAGGAAAGGTTAAGAGACCATGTCGAGTGGTTTTGAAATGAGAAGCCATATCAATAGAGGCCATTTGTTATTCCTCTGGTCTGGTCTTAGTACCAATGTCCTTGGGATACTGATTAGTTGATCGCCACATCAGCCTCCTTTGCTGAACTCTCTGCCTCATGTCTCTCCCAAGCTCTTAGTTCAATGGCCTGCTTATGGTAAGAGCTCAATAAACACAATTGATTGAGTGACTGATTGGAGAGTAATGCAGGATATGAAAACCCATCTGCCTGCTTCCATAACCAAGAATCCAGCCTCCACACTGCTTCCTCACAAAGCTTCCCCCACTGGTACTGCCAATCCCAGATGATCAGACCTGAGTGCTAAGGTGAGCTGGAGAGATGGAGCCCAAGATGTCAAGGGACTCCATCTTCTTTCCAGCAAAAAATGCTTTTCTTTCTTCCTTTGAGCTTTAAAGGGACTCTACCACCCTGTTGTTCTCATTGACAGGAAGTCCTGGAGCTTCACTCTGATTAATGCTGTTTAGGTGGATTGAGATCGTATAGAATGCACATCTAAACTCCTTCGAAAAGAAGCAGTTCTGAATTCTGTGTTCCCCTTCCCCCTCCTAAGCAGTCAATCAATCTATGGGTTTCATGGAGCATTTACTGTTTGTAGAACACTGTATAAAGTGGCTAGGAAATTACAATATACTACACTTGGTAGACGTGGTCCCTGGCCACACAGAGCTCACAGATTATAGTGGGAGACATATTTAAATACATCACAGTAGCACAGATCCAGACTGTGCCGCTATGATATGTGGTGGACGGTGGTTGCAATAGTAGTAATAGAAAGAATCTAGTAGTAAGAGTAGTCATAGAAGCAGAAAGAGCAGTAGCTATGAGAAGCAGCGTGGCTCAATGGAGAGAGCCTGGGCTTGGGAGTCAGAGGTTGTGGGTTCTAATCCAGGCTCCACCACTTGTCAGCTGTATGACTTTGGGCCAGTAACTTCACTTCTCTGTGCCTCAGTTACCTCATATGGAAAATGGGGATTAAGACTGTGAGCCCCGTGTGGGACAACCTGATTACCTTGTATCTATCCCAGTGCTTAGAACAGTGCTTGGCACATAGTAAGTGCTTAACAAACGCCATCATCATCATCATCATCATCATCATCATCAGTAGTAATAGAGCCTCGGCCTGGGAGTTGGAAAGACCTGGGTTTTAATCCCGCTTCTGCCACTGTCTGCTGCGTGACTTTGGAAAAGTCACTTAACTTCTCTGGGCCTCAGTTACCTCACCTGGAAAATGGGGATTAAGAGAGCGAGCCCCATGTGGGACAGGGAATGTATCCAACCTGATTAATTTGTATCTATCCCAGCACTTAAACCGGTGCCTGTCACATAGTAAGGGCTTAGAGAAGCAGCATGGCTTAGTGGAAAGAGAACGGGTTTGTGAGTCAGAGGTCATGGGTTCTAATCCCGGCTCTGCCGCTTGTCAGCTGTGTGACCTTGGGTAAGTCACAGCTTCTCTGTGCCTCAGTTACCTCATCTGCAAAATGGGTGAGCTCCATGTGGGACAGAGATTGTGTCCAACCCTATTTGCTTGTATCTACTCCAATGCTTGTACGGGGCTTGGCACATTCATTCATTCATACTAAGTGCTTAACAAATACCATAATTATCATTATTATTAGTAGTAGTTATGACAGTAATAATGGTATAGTTGAGAGTTTATTGAGAGCAACACATCCTAAGTTATCCTAAGTGTTAGGGAAAATACAAATAGAAGCAAAGAACTCATTCCCTGTCCACAATGAATTCACAATCTAAAGGGAAGGTGGACATAGAAAATATTACCAACTAGATGGAATAAAAAGAAGAACCAGAATCAGTTAGGCAGTACAAAAAAATATACCAGGACAAAATATCTGAGTATACGAGAATAAAGTGTTAAATATTCAATTGACTGTACATCAGTGTTGAGGATGGATAAAAATACATCAGGCTAGGGGTGGCTATGGCTGGAGCTGATTCTGGGAAACATTCATTTTCCACCTGCAAGAGCTGTTATCAGCACCTCACTCGGATAAATGTGCAATTGCCTGGCCTTGAGGGCGGACTTCAGATTCCTCAACCGCCCTTTATATCTCACAAAACCATCAACACCTTTCCTAACACCCAGGCTCCAAACTAGAAAATTGATCAATGTGTTGGATTTCAAAATACTTAGGCATCTCCTTTTAGATGGTTTTCATATGCCGGCTAAGCAAAGAGCAGTGTAAGTCAGGAAAACCTGACTTACAAGATATTTGTCACTTTGGGGTTGGGGAGCAGCTCAGTGATACCGAAGTTTCTGAAAAGGAGGGTGTTGCTAGTCGATGCCACATCAGCTTGTATTTTACATATGAATCTAGGAAGTATGGATCAGTGGATAGATGCACGCCTACTCTTTCTAGTGTGCAGTAGGAGAGAAACTAGCTTTTCTGATGGCAAGTGATGCAGTTACTCAGGAAGCAGTGAATAATATCCTTATGATTTCCTGTGTTCAAATAGTCTTCTGAAATTATACCATCTTTATATAAAGATAGGGAAGATCACTGAGCTCACACTGTGAGTTACTTGAAACATGTATTTCTCCTTTAAATGGAAACATTTACTGTAATTCCACAGTTTTTATTTTTCAACTCTGCTTTTCCCAAGACAATTTGAGACCCTTTTGGAAACTGAGAGGTTTCATCTCTTTTATGAGAGCGGATGAATAAATTACTTTCAAAGCAACTGATGTTCCAATGTTGAAGCAGTTTGTTATTCCCTTAAATTGCAGTGATTCAACGATTGTTTTTTGGCACATTTTTATGGTATGTATAACCAACCAATGTCCCCCAGTGTCAGATCTATACCCCACCTTGGTAGGGGGAAAGTGAAACAGTCAGAGGTAGGGGAATGCGGTGAAGGTTTATCACTAAAAAGAAGAAACAAAAACAAGTAGGGCACACCTTATGGAGGATAGGCAGAGCAGAAATTCTAAACAAAACAAAAAAAATACTGGCTAACATGAATGGCCAAGACCACAGGGGCTACTGGTTTCAGAGCTGATATAATTTCAGTCTTATGCAGGTCCAGTATCTAATGATAACAATAGCAGTACTCCTCCTCCTCCTATTACTATTACTAATAATACTTATTCTATAACTATCACTACTGATGATGATAATAGTGATATTTGTTAAACACTTACCATGTACCAAGCACTGTGCTAAGTGCAGGGGTAGAGACAAGATAATCTGGTAGGACACCATTTCTGTCCCATATGGAGGTCCCAGCTTAAAGATGCTTCTTGTACTTTCTATGCCAGCAGGACCAAGGCAGGCAGGGAGAGACAGTGTAGGTGACACTTTGCCAACCACCATCACTATAATCCATCCATTTCTTCGCACGGGTTCTTGACCCTGAAATCTTGTAATGGGTTGGAGAATCATCCCCCATTTTTAACAGTAACTCTATTATTGTCATTGTCATTTGAGAGTCCTAATAGCTTAAAATTAGGGTATATTTAAGTGCCTACAGGTGCCAAGCTGATTGCCAAGTTATGGGGTAGATTGAAGATCATCATATCAAAACTAGCTCCTGTCCCTCATGGTACTCATCAAAGAGGAAGTGTGTGCATCTCATCCCCATTTTCATCAGCTGAGCATACCATGAGCCTATTTCATTTTTGACATGGAGAATTGAAATATGTGATTCTTTTATTTTCTGAGATTTTATATATATATTATATACAGAGACAGAAAGAGAGAAGCAGCATGGCTTAGTGGGAAGAGCATGGGCTTGGGAGTCAAAGGATGTGGGTTCTAATCCCCGCCCTGCTTTGCCTACCCTCCATAAGAGATAACCTAGGTGTACTTGTCTGCTATGTGACCTTGGGCAAGTCACTTAACTTCTATGTGCTTCAGTTACCTCATCTGTAAAATGCAGTTTAAGACTATGAGCCCCAAGTGGGACAACCTGATTACCTTATATCTACCCCAGTGCTTAGAACAGTGTTTGGCACTTAGTAAGTGCTTAACAAATACCATAATTATATATATATATATATTTGTATATATATATATATATATATTAGCATTTATTTACCACTTGTTGGAAGTCTGTGATTTCATGTTTCAGCCTAATTCCACAGAAAATACTGAGTTATTTGAAGAACAATACAAATCTTTGTAAGATTTTTTTCTCCCCACCTCAGAACTTCTGAAATCTGCCCTGTGGGGAGGGAGGGATTTATGTCCATATATAAAAAGTATAAGTTGTCTCCTTCTGGGTCACCATCTTTGAGAGCTCTGATTGACTCAGAGATGGCTTCCAGGTGGTGATTGGCTGGTAGGTCTAGGCCTAGGGAGAGATGGAGCAGGGAAAGTCAGGACAAGAAAAGGGCAAAAGGAACCAGCCAATCACACTAACTGGAAGGAAAGCTGAGAAGACAAATTTGGAGGGAACCTAGGTACAGAGGGAGCAGGATTTCTGTGGGAAATAGAGCACTGGTAATAGCCAGGATCCCCTCTCAGGGTCACACCAGGAGACTTTCCAGTACTCCACCAGTCTCGACTACAGAAGGGAGAGTCAAGCAAAGGCCTAACCATTCCATTCTTAGCTCGGCCAGTGGCTAGTGAGTGGAAGGCAATCTGCTACAGGTCAAAACTCACCTGTGCTGGGCAGTAGTGGCACGGGAGAGAGTAGAGGGTGGAGACAAGTTTACTGAGAGGAACTGTGCAGTGGTAAACCACTTCCCTCTTTTTACCAAGAAAACTCTTTGGATCCACTACCAGAATGATTGCAGATGGAGAGCGGGGAGTTTTTGGAGAGATGTGTTCATGGTGATGTTATTTGTCGGAAATGACTCGACAGCATAAGACAAGACAAACAGCCAGGCTAGCTGAGGGTGGACTAGCTTTTCTGCTGGTTCAGTCATGTGCTATATAGAAAACACATTTATTCTAGCACTCTTCTCCACTCTTTCCTCTTCCTTCCCCTGACCTTCACCCTTCCCAGCTCAGGAAGAAGGACACCCTGGAAGAATAACTCCCAAGTGCCACTGCAGTGCTCTGCACAAAGTGGGTGCTCAATAAATACAACTGAATAAATTAATACCCTTTTAGAAATGGGGATGCAGGGGCAGCGATGAAGAACAGGCTCATAGGAATGAGAGTTGATGTTTCTTTGATTGATTTTTGCTTAGAAGGAGTAAGGCCATCAACTGGTAGTTGGCTACTCCCCTGTTGGTATCGTTGACTACGTACTTCCTGCAACTCACTTTCAGCTTGAATTCCAATACAAGGGGAAGAAATAGGTTATCTTTCCTCTGTTTATTCTGGACACTGGATTCCTATCTGAAAAAGTCACATCTTTTCTAAAATAATAATAATTGTAGCATTCATTAAGCATTTATTTTGTGCAAAACACTACTAAGCACTGAGAGAGATATTCAAGATAATCAGTTGGGCACAGTCCATTTCCCTCATGGACATCACAGTCTAAAGAGGAGGGAGAATATAAACTGAATCACCATTTTACAGATGAAGAAACTGTGATACAGATCAATTGTGTGACTTGCCCAAGGTCACATAGCAAGCAGATGGTGGAGCCTGAATTAGAACTCAGGTTTCTTGATTCCAAGCCCTGTGCTTATTTCACTTAGCCCCAGAAACTACTTTCATTCATTCATTCAATAGCATTTATTGACCGCTTACTATGTGCAGAGCACTGTACTAAGCACTTGGAATGTACAATTTGGCAACAGATAGAGACAATTCCTGCCAAATGACGGGCTATTACTAACTACTACTACTACTACTACTAATGAAATAGTAAGGATATATGTATATTTCTTAAACTATTATGAAATCAATGTATTTATACTTACTTGCTAATTAACTTTCCAATACTCTTTCTGTGAATCACTGATAAAAACCACATGTAGTTATATGGAGAGCCACTGATTATCAAAGCTTCTGAAAATATAAGCATTAAGGGATATGTGAGGGTTTACTTGAGGGCAGGTATCATTTCTACCTAATTTACTGTACTTTCCCAAACACTTAATAATGTGCTCTGCATTCAGTAAATAGCATTGATCATTTGAGTGTTTAAAATGACAGGAGTGAGAAATCAGGTGGAGAATGGAGAGGGTTAATGGAGGAGCTAATAGAAAGTTTTGGAAATTGTATACATGAAATTGAAAGACTGTGTGCATGTGTGTTTATGAGATTGTGAGTTTGTGTGTGTGTGCAAGCTGTGTATTCACACGGGGACAGTTTGTAAGGAAGGCAATCCAAGGAGCGCTAAGGTATATTCAGTGGCTCAGATGTATAGGAGAGAGAGAGTTAGTTGGATTCAGAGTGGTGGAGGGGGCAGTGAGACGTGGAAGGTAGATTTGCTTGGCTGGACAAGCCTGGTTAGTTCAACGGTTATAGGGCAATCCTGCTCTATATCACAGAGTTCAGTTTTGCTTTTATTGCTATCAAGTGGATGGATTCTTTTCTGCTAGACTAGAAATGTGAAATAGTCTGCCTGGGTCGATCCTCACTTTATAAAATCAAGGTATTTAGGGTCTTAAATGTTTTCTCATAAGCTCGACTACTCACAGGAGAAGCCATTTGGCCATAGAGATCTCCTAGACCTTACAGAGTTGAAGCATTATTTTTACTTATCGATCCTTCAGATCAATGCCAGGGTCTTGTAAAATAAATAATCGGATTGGTGAAGCTTTTATAGTTGTGATGTGGTAAGATGCATTATTAAAAGAAATACTCCCACTACAAGGTTCACATCCATTAACACCATTTATTCTCTTGAGACTGATGTCTGTTCCAACTACCAGTTCCACACAGATAGCTTTCAAATCTAGATCTCCAGCCCTGACCTCTCATTCATTAATTCATTCATTTAATCATATTTATTGAGCATTTACTGTCTGCAAAGCACTGTATTAAGCACTTGAAAAGTACAATTCAGCAATAGAGAGACAATCCTTGCCCACACTGGGCTTACAATCTGGGGGCGGGGGGGAAACAGACATCAAAACAAGTAAACAGGCATCAATATAAATAAATAGAATTCTAGATATATACATAAGTGTTGTGGGATGGGGAAGGGAGAAAGAACAAAGGGAGTGAGTCGAGGTGACGCAGAAGGAAGAGGAAGCTGAAGAAAAGGAGGCTTAGACTGGAAAGGTCTCTTGGAGAAGATGTGCCTTCAGTAGAGCTTTGAAATGGGCGGGGGGAGAGTGATTGTCTCTGCAGCCCCACTTTTCCCCCTGCCTTCAGGATATCTCTACGTGAATGTTCCACTTACACCTTAAACTTAGAATATCCAAAACAGAACTCCTCATCTCCCCATCCAAACCTTGTCTTCCCCATCACTGTAGAAACACAGCTGTTCTCCCCTTATCACAAGCCTGTAACCTTGGCATTTTACTCAACTCATCTCTTTCATTCAACCCACATATTTAATGTTACCCTCAGCCCCGAAGGATTCATGTACTTATCCATAATTTACATTTATGTCTGTCTCCCCATCTAGACTGTAAGTGCCTCATAGGCAGGGAACGTGTCTGCCAATTTTGATGTACAGTACTCTTCCAAGGATGCAGTGAGCGCTCAACATTTTTTACGGTATTTGTTAAAGAGTTTACCATGTGCCAGCTACTGTTAAGTGCTGGGATAGATATAAGTGCTTAGTTCAGTGCTCTGCACATAGTAAGTGCTCAATAAATATGATTGATTGATACAAGCTCATCAGTTTGGACACAGTCCATATCCCACATGCAGTTTTAATCTCCATTTTACAGATGAGGTAACTGAGGCACAGAGAAGTGAAGTGACTTGCCCATACAGGTAGTGGAGCTGGGATTATGCCTCACGTCCTCTGACATATAAGCCAATATTCTTTCCACTAGGCCATTCAGCTTCCCCAGTAAATACCACTGATTGACTGATTGATCTGCAAATGTAGAACTCAGAAGCAGCATGGCTTAGGGGAAAGAGCACGGACTTCAGAGTCAGAGGACATGGGTTCTAATCCCAGGTACCTAACCTCAGTGTTTAGAAAAGTGCTTGGCACACAATAAGCACTTCACAAATATCATTATTATTATTATTTCTATTAACTCAGAGATCCAATGTAAATCCCATGGACAGTAAGGACCTTTGATTATCCTTAAGAAGACATATCTATTTTTAAAATTCAAAAGGGTACAGGAGTAGGACTTAGGAGATCTGGATTCGAATCCTGCTTCTCCACTTGTCTGCTGTTTGACCTTGGTCAAGTCACTTAACTTCTCTGTGCCTCAGAGCCCATTCATCAAAGAAAACATCATACAAAAACTCCTCACCATTGGTTTTAAAGCAGTCCACCAACTTGCCCACTCCTACCTCACCTTGCTTCTCTCCTTCTACAACCCAGTCCACACACTTCCCTCCTCTAGTGCTAACCTTCTCAGTGTGCCTCCATCTCTCCTATTTCGCCACCCAACCTTAGCCCACCTAGTCCACATCCTGCCCCTGGTCTGGAGCACCCTCCCTTCTCAAATCTGACAACTACTCTCCCCCACTTCAAAGCTTTATTGAAGGCGCATCTCCTCCAAGAGGCCTTCCCATAATTAAACCCCACCTTTCCTCATCTCCCAATCTCTTCTGCACTTCCCTGACTTGCTTGCCCCTTCTCTTCCCCCCTCCTAGCCTCACAGCACTTATGTATAGATTTGTAATTTATTTGTATTGATGTCTTCTCCCCACAACCCCAGACTGCAAGCTCATTGTGGGCAGGGAGTTTATCTGTTTATTGTTGCATTGTACTCTTCCAAGTGCTTAGTGGAGTGCTCTGTACACAGTAAGCACTCAATAAATATGACTGACTGAATGAACGACTATGAAATGGGGTTTAGACACCTGTTCTCTCTCCCCGCTTTGACTGTCTGATCTAGTTGCATTTTATGTACCTGAGATTCAGTACAGTGCTTGGCACAAACACTGAACAAATACCAAAATTATATTTAAATTAACAAGCCAATATCTAGGCTGAATGCATACACATTTTGAGTCTTTATTAAAATACCTACAGCACAATTAGACTCTCAGACTCAAGGAGGAGTTATTCAAAATGGTAATAAGAAAGAGTTGCAGCAATTGAAATGTCCTTCAGTGAAAGTACCTTTTATAGGGTAGATTGAATATAAGAAGGGATCCTTAATCACATTTCCCCTACCTTTTTCTTTCTTCTCAAACCAAACATATATATTTTTTCTTCTGTAGAGAAAAATACAGTTTTTCTTGCCAAAAACAGCTTTAAGAAAAAGACTGAACCTGTTGATCAGAGGATTGCTTTATAGTTTTGATATAACAGTTTATGTGCCGTGGTGAGGATGCCAATAAGTACCTTTCTCTCCTCCAACACCCTTTCCAACATCCTCCATCTGGCCTAGAAGTCCCTTTCCCTTGGCATTCGTCAGACCACCACTCTCCCTGCTTTCAAACCTTTATTAAAATCACATCTCTTCCCAGAGAACTTCCCCGACTAGGGCCCTAATTCCCCTGGCCTACCCCTTCTGCATTGCCAATGTACTTCACATTGGACCCTTTAGAAGCACGTGATATTCACCCCACCTTCAGCCTCACAGCACTTACATACATTTCCATAATTTACTGCTCCTTATGGGCAGGGAACATATCTACCAATTCTGTTGTGTTATACTCTGCCACAGGCTTAGTACAGGGCACTGCATACACTAAAAATTCAGTAAATACATAAATTAAGGGCATTAAAAGTCAACAAAGCCACATGAGTTCTAGACATCACTAATGGCAAACCTGCTAGTGATATTTCTAAGGAAAATAATTTTTGGCAGAAAAGAAAAAAACATACAACCAGGAAGTGTCATTGAAGTCAAAATGAACCATGAGAAAGG
Source organism: Ornithorhynchus anatinus (assembly GCF_004115215.2). Classification (NCBI taxonomy): domain Eukaryota; kingdom Metazoa; phylum Chordata; class Mammalia; order Monotremata; family Ornithorhynchidae; genus Ornithorhynchus; species Ornithorhynchus anatinus. The sequence continues at coordinate 116,327,497 of NC_041731.1, read as the reverse complement.
ATTATGATAGAGACCAATCCATTTATACTTGTGCTCTGCACACAGCAAGCTCTCAACAAATATTATTTATTGATTCATTGAACCTACCATTTTATTATGTCTATGATGGTTTAAAACCTTACTAAAGTAACTTGTAAATCCAGTAGTATTTTGCATACTAAACCAGGGATTTTTTTTCTCAGTTCAGCTAGTGTTCAGAAGGCACACAACTCTGCTAATTATTAATTTAAATAGGAGAGAGTCAATTTTGCTTGTTTCATATGGAGAAGTCTAAAGACTCCCTATTTGTCTTTAGCCAGAGGTCATTTCTACACTGCCTAAAAGAATGGAATTATTTGTGAAACTGACTATTCTCACTATTCATGCAATATTGTACCAAGTAGTGACGAATATGTAAAGCCTAGGACTTCTGAAAAATCACCTATCTAGTTCTGGAAGAAGTTGCTTCCAGTTCTGACAGTCTATAGAGATAAACCAGTTGTCTTCCTCAAGGCAGAGTATGACGCAGAAGCGCCACCTTGTGACTTCTTTGTACGGTTGTATTTGCTGATTTGCTAAAGTACAAAGTGATGATACTGTGGTCTATTATGCACAACTTTTGGAGGGCCAAGGATCACAGTGTGAAACCTGAGGATCAAAGATACAATTTGTAAAGCAAAATGCCAGAATTTGGAAATAAATCTATAATCATGCTTCACTCAACCAATTTTAAAACCACAGAGATCACAGGGGAGTAATGTTTGAATCATTGAAAGGGGATTTGCCAACTACAATTATTTATAGATCATGGGGAATGCTAAAACAATAAATGCAGCAAATCAGGTTATCACCGAGCCTAGCAACTCTGTTTTACTCTCCCAAGTGCTTAGTACAGTGCTCTGCAAAAAATGTTCAATAAATACTATTCATTGATTAGCAATTAATCTAGCAACAAATTAAAATAACCACTCTGAACGAGTCTATTCAAAATAATTTGGATTGCAAGTATAAATTCGTATTACCCAGGTCAGACCAGTGAGGGACACTGGAGGTCTGGTAAAGAAATGGAGGCCACAGCAGGGTGCAGCAAGAAAAACCACCATAGTAATAAATTTTGCTGAACACTCAGAATCAGTCCTCTTGAATTCCCCAATTCCAATGTTGTAATAATAATATTAATTATGGTGCTTGTTAAGTATTTACTATGTGCCAAGTACTGTTTGTTATAAGCACTGGGGCAGATACCAGCTAATGAGTTTGGACATAGTCCCTGTCCCACACTGGGATCACACTCTTAATCCCCATTTTACAGATGCAGTAACTGAGGGCCAAAGAAGTCAGGGTCACACAGCAGACAAGTGGTGGAGCCAGGATTAGAACCAGTGACCTTCTGATTCCAATGTCCCTACTCTATCCACTGCACTGTGCTGTTTCTCTTGTAATTGGCATTTATCTCAGTGGGACCTTCAGGAAGGGAATGTTAAATTAGGAGACAGAAAGTCTGAAAGTTCTAGTATAAGCATAAGACTAGAACATGAAAGAGTCTGTCTTGCCAATATTAAATCCTATAAAGAGTTGTTTGTTACCTTATGAAATGCACAATGACTAATTTGATGGTCAGGACAGAGACAAATTAAGGACACAAATCTGCAAAGGATCTTAGGAAATTATAAGGTTATCAAAGAGTTCAGGATGAAGACTCAATTTAAGCTCCCACTAGACTGTACAATCATGGAGGGCCAGGATAGTGTCTACCTAGTCTACTGTATTCTCCCAAGTACTTAGTATAATGTTCTATACACAGCACATACTCAGCAAATATTATTAATTGATCTATTAGCAGCCCAAAGGGCCCCAAAAGCAGTCACAGCCATCCAGACTCCATAAGGAGATGCAGAATCAGGTTCTAAGAGTCACTTCCCTGCTTCACCCTGACAAACTAATCTCCATCCAGTCTCCAAATGGACTCACCCCTCCCAACACGATCTTCATTACTGCCATTCCTCAGTTTTTCTTCCACAGAGCAGAGAGATGATTAAGAACTGTGCTGAGAGGAGCCCTGATCTCCTGCCCCACACCACCCTACCCATCAGTGAGAGATCTCAGTTAGCCATTCTCACTATCCAAGGGACAATATCCCATGTCTGTTGGATTTTGGGGGACACAAAACTAAAAAAAGGCTGAAATATACCCTTAAATGTCAGCCCTGTCCTGCCATTATCAAGACGTCTGGTCAAGTTAGTTCAATTTAATTGACCAATCAATCAACTGATAGCATTTACTGAGTCAATTAGTGAGGATAGATCAGCATGACACTCTGACATCAAGAAAGGAATGTTTCTCCTCTAGTAATAGCTCTGTAAGAAATGAGAGATAAGGCGGCAAAAGAGAAAACAGTGCCAGGCTCTTGAACTACTAAGCATGATCACACAACAAAGCATGCTTTTTTTTGTGCCCAATATGTCCTGGGCTATAGGGGTCACATTGGCCTTTTCAGCCATACAGGCTGGCATAAATAAGTTTTTTATACCAACTTTTTGGCAGAGCACAGTATGAAGCACTTGGGATAGTTCAATAAAATAGTAGATAAGACCACTGCCTTCAAATAGCTCATAATCGAACATATGTGGTAAACCCTAAAATAATCTACAGACACGAGACAGAAGGAAGAGGGGATATATGTACATGAATGAGTGCTGAATGGAAGATATGAACCAACCCTCTTTCCCCCAAGCTGGCCCTGCAGGAGGTAGGTTAGAATTGTTAAGTTCTTGGTAAAGTCAAAGTTTGTTTCTTCGGGATTTTCTTTCAGAACTACTAATTACGAACTACTTACTAACTCGCTACTAACTCACGATCTCTTAGATTGTGAATCCCTTGAAGAACAGGTGCTGAGTCTAGTTTCCTGCTGTGTATTCTCTCCTAGTACTTAGTACACATCGCCTTGATTCTATTTATTTGCCATTGTTTTTATGAGATGTTCTCCCCCTTGACTCTATTTATTGCCATTGTTCTTGTCTGTCTGTCTCCCCCGATTAGACTGTAAGCCCGTCAAACGGCAGGGACTGTCTCTATCTGTTGCCGACTTGTTCATTCCAAGCGCTTAGTACAGTGCTCTGCACATAGTAAGTGCTCAATAAATACTATTGAATGAATGAACCGCTTAATAAATGCTATTATTACTACTAACTACCCTGGGGAAAATATTCAAAGGAAAATTCAAGTCCACAATAACAGCACAGACAGCTGGATCCTTCTTCCCTTGATTTTGCCACTGTCCAGGGACTACAAATTATCAGTCTTGAAAAGATAACGATCCTCTCCTTACGTTAGGAGAATCATTTCAAATCAATGGTCGGTATTTCTAATGTGGTTAAACGTGCCAAATTTCAGGCACACTCATAAAGATCACATTTTATTATCCTGAAGATAAAGTGATGTGATAAAACTGTCCTTACATAAGCCACAAGGAGAAAAAAAACTTACGGCAATGAACAACTTTTCTTTTAGTTGAAAAAAGAATTCAGATATAAACCATTCTTAAAAAGTCTATTATTTTAAATAACGGTTTTTATGCATATAAAGATTCCTTTACTTGATTATTACAGATTATTGTGCCCTTTTCCGGTGGGAACATTTTAGGGTTATTGAAAGACCATGATCATTGTCTAAATCTACTAATGCAGTTTAGAGTAATTTACATCATGATAATAATGGAAAAGCTTGAATGACACTATGTTTATATACAATTTTGTACATCCTGAAATGTATACACACTCAATTCGCTAACTATTTATGATTAAAAGCAGTGAAGTTTAACTTTAAATTATTGGGGGAAATCTTGAATGCTGCTTTATTTTGAGATAGAATTATCCCATTAATGCATTAGATAAATCTTCAGTCCTGAACTCTCTCCTTCTCTGCAATCTTGCATTTCCTCCAGCCTTCAGGACACATCTACCTGGATGTCCTGCCGACTCCTCAAATTAAACATTTACAAAACTGAACTCTTTATCTTCTCACCCAAATTTTCATTCATTCATTCAGTAAATTGTATTTATTGAGCGATTACTGTGTGTAGAACACTGTACTAAGTGCTTGGAAAGTACAATTCAGCAACAAATAGAGACAATCCCTGCCCACAATGGACTCACAGTCTAGAAGGGGGGTGACAGACAACAAAACAAGTAAACAGGCATCACCTTGCTCTCCCCTGTATTTCCCATCACTGTAGACAACATTACTACTACTAATAATAATAATGATGTTGGAATTTGTTAAGCGCTTACTATGTGCCGAGCACTGTTCTAAGCACTGGGGTAGACATAGGGGAATCAGGTTGTCCCACATGGAGCTCACAGTCTTAATCCCCATTTTACAGATGAGGGAACAGAGGCCCAGAGAAGTTAAGTGACTTGCCCACAGTCACACAGCTGACAAGTGGCCTATACTTCCTATTTCACAAAAGCCTGCAACCTTGGCATTGACCTCGACTCATGTATCAGGTTCTTCTCATACATTCAAACTATCTCCAAATCCTATGGGTTTTACCTTTCCTCTCCATCCAAACTGCTACCATGCTGGCTACTCCACCTGCCTCCTTGCTGACCTTCCAGGCTCCTGGTTCTCCCCACTCTATTCAACACTTCACTCTGCTGCTCAGATCATTTTTCAACAAAAATGTTTGGTCCATGTCACCCTACTCCTCAAGAACCTCTAATGCTGCCTAACCACCTCCACATCAGTGAGAAACTCATTATTACTGGCTTTAAAGCACTCAATCAGCTTGCCCCATCCTATCTCATCTCACTCATCTCCTACGGCAACCCAGCATGCACACTCCAAGAGGTCTTCCCCAGTTAAGCTCTCTTTTCCCCAGCTCATATTCACTCCCAAGCCCCAGTACTTATGCACATATGTTTTAATTAAATATTATGAATTATTTATTCATATTAATGTCTATCTCTGCCACTAGACTGTGAGTTTGTTATGGGCAGAGAACAGGGCTGTCATTTCTATTGTTTTACTCTCTTAAGTGCTAAGTACTGTGCTTAGGACAGTGTCAAATAAGCACTCAATAAATACCATTGATTAATTGTTTGTATGACTGATCCACAACATTAAGCAATAATTTGGAGAGAGAACAGAAGTTATGTCAAGAAATGGAGAGTGGATATATACAGACAGGGACAATAATCTGAGTTTTTCTTTCAATAAAGAACATTATATCCTAGATGGAATTGCACCCTCTCTCAGCTGCCCTATCATGTGTAAAATGAATCAACACATTATGAATAATTACGCCTATCTGAATTTGAGCATATTAATTAGAGTTATGGAATATATTCTGGTCTGTCTAACTATTGGTCTATTCTGACAGAGAGCAATGTGAAGACAGTTTCCACATTAAAAAGAACAAACAAACACAAAGACTTAAATATTCTTGAAGTAACTCTAACAATCAGACACTCACTTCACAAGAAATTATGATGACCTCATAGAAATAACTTCCTTTCTACAAAATGGTTTCAACATTTAGTGACGATAGAAATTTACAACCTTTTTATTTATGGGTTCTAATCCCAGCTCTGCTGCATGTCACCTGTGTGATTTTGGGCAAGTCACAAATTCTCAGTACCTCACTTACCTCATCTAGAAAATGGGGATTAAGACTGTGAGTCCCACGTGGGACAACCGGATCACTTTGTATCTACTCCAGTGCTTAGAACAGTGCTTGGCACATAGTAAGCACTCAACAAATACCATTATTGTTATTATTATTATTATACTACTGTATAACAGATTACTTGGTTCAAATACTTTTTCTCCAAAAAATGCAGACTATTTTCCTGTTCAGAATGATTTTTCTCTTGTAGCAGACACAGGTTTTGAGAATATCTAAACCCTTTTCTTCTGAGGAGAAAGGCTTGAATAGTACTTTCCTAAGCAATTACTGCAGTAAAGTGCTCAATAAATGTCATTGATTATGAGTGAATTAAAATCCTGCCATTGCCAAAAACTATTTGATGACCCTTGGCATAACACTAAACCTCTATGAGTCTAAATTTTGACTGTGGTGTGATGGAGGTGTAAGTATGAATCTATTTTACAGTTCTTGAGAGGAAAAAAAGCAATAGAATTGATGTAAATCCCAAATCTGAAATGGTTAAGGGCTTCACCATAGTAATGAGAGAATTGTCTCTTAAAAATAAATCACTATCCAACAATCAATCAATAATATTTATTAAGCATTAACTGTGCAGAGCACTGTACTTAGCATTGGGAGAATACAACACGAACAGACTTATAGTTTAGCAGACGTGGGGATTTCCAGTGAAAATGGCAATAAATCAAATGTGCAGAAGAGATTCTTTGCCTCATCAAAATAATTAAAGCACAACACTGAAACAGGAGTGGGGAAAACTACTATGGCAGTAAAACATGATGACCCCACAAGAAGTTTACAATCTAATTCATTCATTTATTTAATTTCTACTATTTTTGAGCACCTATGTGTAGAATAATAATAATGACATTTGTTAAGCACTGACTACTGTTATAAACACTAGGGAATAGCTCAGACATGGTAGCTGTTCCAAAGGGGTATTCACAATTTAAGAACAGGGTAATTTGACAGAGGTTAGTGATGGATATATTCAAGTAGATGAAAAACTGCAAACTTCAGGGCCATAAAGCTAAGACATAAAATGAAGGGGATGGGGACCATGTTTAATTCCCATCTAAGCATTCTCTCCCAATGCTTAGTACAGTGCTCCGCACATGATGAGAACTTAATAAATACTATTATTACTAAGAATAAATATATGTACTTTTGATTGCATTTTTTATCAGTCATTCAACTGTATCTATTGAGTGCATATAGTGTGCAGAAAGCACTGGAATAATAACAGTAATCTTGGTATTTGTTAAGCGCTTACTATGTGCAGAGCACTGTTCTAAGCGCTGGGGTAGATACAGGGTAATCAGGTTGCCCCTCGTGAAGCTCACAGTCTTAATCCCCATTTTACAGATGAGGGAACGGAGGCACAGAGAAATTAAGTGACTTGCCCACAGTCACACAGCTGACAAGTGGCAGAGCTGGGATTCAAACTCATGAGCCCTGACTCCAAAGCCCATGCTCTTTCCACTGAGCCACGCTGCTTCCCACATGGGGCTCATAGTCTTTCTCCTATTTTACAGTTGAGACAACTGAGGTACAGAAAAGTTTAGTGGCTTGACCAAGGTCACACAGAAGGTAAATGCCGGAGCCAGAATTAGAACCCAGGTACTTCTGACTCCCAGGCCCATGCTCTATCCACTAGGCCTGCTGCTTCAACTAGTGGAGTGGGAGGGGGATGAGATGACTGATTTGACTGAGACTGGGTGAGGACTTAAACAGGTAGTCCCTCCCTGTTTAAACAGCATGGTGAAGTGCAAAGAGCATGGGCCTGGGCGTCAGAGTACCCGGGTTATAATCCTAGCTCTGCCACTTGCCTGCTGGGTAACCTTGGACAAGCCACTTATCTCTGTGCCCCAGTTACCTCATCTATTAAAAGGGATTCAATACCTATTCTATATTTTCACCGCTCCTTGTCTGGTGTTCTGCATTAATACTATTGATGAGGAAAAGAATCTTTCATGGGCATTTGATTTACTGCTATCTTCACTAGAAATCCCCAAGTTGGCAAAACTACAATCTTGTTGTATTGTACTCTCCCAAGTGTTTAGTACAGTGGTGTCTGCACACAGTAAATGCTTAATAAATATTATTGATTGATTGATGGATAGTGATTTTTTTTGTAGAGACAATTCTCATTTATTACCATGGTGAAGCCCTTAATTTCAGATTTGCAATTTGTTTTGGTTCTATTGCTTTTTTTCCTCTTAGGAACTAAAAAATAGATTCACACTTCCAAATCCATCACCCCAAAGGCAAAGTTTATTCCAAGTAGGAACTCGGAACATGAACCCTGGTTGGGGCAGGGATAATGTCCTACCTGAATACCTTGAACCTAGCCCAGCGCTTAGTATGACATTTGGCACATAGTAATCATTCAATAGTATTTATTGAGCGCTTACTATGTGCAGAGCACTGTACTAACCGCTTGGAATGTACAAATCGGTAACAGATAGAGACAGTCCCTGCCCTTTGACGGGCTTACAGTCTAATCGGGGGAGAGTAAGTGCTTAACAACTTTGCAATTATTATTAATTATTATTCCTACAGGTCAGTCATTAGATCTTTAAAGACCTTGACATGTAGACCATGGCTTTCTCCTGAAAACCCAATCTAACCTTGTTTTCTCTGTCACTGTCCTCTTCTGGTTCTACACCTACCTCTCTAGCCATTCTGCTGGCTCTTCCTCTGCTTCCCACCTGCTTGTGGGTCCCCTTCTTCTTCACAGCACTTATCTCCAGCTCTACAAAATGTAGGTACATATCCTTATACTCTGTTACCCCTATTTATAAATCTTAATATCTACCTGTCCTGTCAGGACTTTTTGAGCAGGGAATGTGTCTATCAACCCTATGGCATTGTGCTTTCCCAAGCACTTAGTACAGAGCTCTGCATGCGGTAAATGCTCAATAAGCACCATGAATTGACTAACTGATTGATTCTCCATCTTAAATCTCAGTCCCTTGGGGAGTTTATCTGCTCTGATGGCTTCAAAGACAATCTCTACATAAATATTTCCTAAATCCACTTCACTAGTTCTGACCTTTCTCTTACTTTACAATCTTCCATCTTCCCTTGCCTCCACGTCTCCTCTACATGGACGTCTCATTGGTAATTCAAGTTCAATAAGTCCAGAACTTCATTTTCCCTTCCGAATCATCTCCTCCTCCTACCATTCCCATCATTGTTGACTACACCACCATTCTCCCTGTCTCCCAAGTCCACAAATTTGGCATCATTCTTGATGTTTCTCTCTACTTCAATTTCCAAATTCAGTCAGTCAACTACCCCAGTAGTTCAATTCTTCAAAAAGTTGCCAGAATCCACTGCGTCCTCTCCACCCAAACTGCCACTATGTTGATCAGAGCATTCATGATATTTTAACTCAACTATTGTAACAGCCTTCTCACAGTTAATAATGGTGGAATCTGTTAAATGATTATTTTGTGCAAAGCACTGTAATAACCACTGGCGTAGATACAAGATAATCAGGTCCTACAGGGTGCCCACATTCTAAGTAGTAGGAAACACAGTTCTCCCTGCCCCCATTCTTTCTCTTCTCCAGTCCATACTTCCCTACCATTTTCCTAAAACATCATTTCAAATGTGACTCCCCAATACTCAAAAATCTTCAATTGTTTTTCATCCCATTCCGCTACAGACATTCCACTTCAAGGCACTTAATCCACTCTCTTCTCTACTACACCCCAGCATACATGTTTTGCTCCTGTCAAGCCAACATACTGTGCCTCATTCCTTCCTTGCTCAACCTCGACCCCTTGCTTACACCCTCTATGCTATCTGGAAGTCCCCACCCCTTCACATCCAGCCAACCACTGCTCTTTCCATCTTTAAAGCCTTTCTGAAATCATATCTTCTCCAGGAGGCCTTCTCTGATTAATTTTTCTCCTATTTCCTTCTCTACTTCCATTTCAGAACTTCCATGTCACCTAGGCACTTGGGTAACCAATCAACTAATCAATCAACCAATTAATGGGACTTACTTAGCACTTCTTCTGTGCAGAGCACTCTAGTAAACACTTGGGAGAGTACATTAGAACAAGTAGACATGATCTATGTACTCAAGCAACTTAGAATATATAAGATATTCACTCTCTGCTAATGCCTCATCCTGGTAGTACTGATGTGCATAGCTTTAAGCTCTACTGCTTCCTCCTACCTGTATTTTATTTTAGTGTCTGTCTAAGCTCCTTGAGGGTAGGATTGTGCCCTTCCCCCCCATTCTATTATATTCCTCCAAGGGTTTACTACACTAGTCGGCACTGAGTAAGGGTTAAATCAAATCAATTCAGTTCAATTCAATCAACTGATTGATTGAAGGATAAATGAACCTGGCTTGAAGGAGAAGATGGGGTACAATTTTCTGAGTTGGGTGAAGGACATGAATCACATCTTGGAATTAAAAAGTCATGTGCAAGCATGAGGGGGGATTTAGCACAAGGCATTTAGAGATGAGGGAGTTTGTAAATGGAGGCTTTGGATGCTTGAAGTTTGAAGCTTATTCAGAGACAGAGGATTTAGAAGCAAGGTACAGTAAGAAAATTCATTCAGTCATATTTATGGAGTGCTTACTATGTGTGGAGCGCTGCACTAAACACTTGGGAAAGTGCAATAGGACAATAAACAGACACGTTCCCTGCCCACAACAAGCTTACAATCTAGAGCATGAGCATGTGAAGAGTGAAGCTGAGACATAGCTGGCAATGACATCAGATATGAAGGGTTGTTAATTGTTGGAGAAAAAGTGTGGGCCAAAAGGAAAGAGCATGGGCCTGGAAGTCAAGGGCCTAAGGTTCTAAAATTGGCTTTGCCACTTGCCTACTGTGTTACCATAGGAAAACAAGTCACTCAACTTCTCTGTGTGACAGTTTCCTCATCTGTAAAATGAGGATTAACTACCTATTCTCCCTCAAAATATGAGACAGGCACAGGAACTGCGTCTGACCTAATTATCTCATAGCAACCACAGCACTTGGTACAATACTGGGCACAGAGTAAGCACTTCACAAATACCATAATCATAATCATTACCATTATTATTATATTAAGGATCCAGCTAGAAGTTTGAATTTGGTTTAAAGAATCTTTGCAAGTTATTGGAGGCATCTGTTTAACATTTTGAGATAATTTGTGCTAGTAGGAGGTGATAGATTTAGGAAAGAGGCCGCTGCAATGTAGCTGGGAGGTCATAAGAGTTTAAGTAGGTTTGTGGCCATAGAAATGAGAAAGGGGAATGGATCCATCATTTATGAATATGGGCTGGCAGCTTATGGTACGACTGGCAGCGATGAGAAGAAAACTGACAGGGAAAGAAGAACATAATTTGGATTATAAATCAGACACAGCAGTCATTGTGGCTAAACGTATTATGAGTTGATCAAATTCACCAAAATCACCTAGATTATCCATAGAAGCTATCCTGGGGGAAAATGTATCTTTCGGGGATCTTGGGATAGTAATGATGGTATTATTAAGCACTTACTAGTTTTCAAGCCCTGTGCTAAGCACTGGGGGGAGTTAATTAGAGCGGAGAACATTCCTGCATCATATGAGGCTACCAGTCCAAGAAGAACAAGTATGATAATATTTTCATTTTGCATATAAGGAATCTGCGGCCCAGAGAGTTAAGCTATTTGTTCAATGTCACCCAGCAAGTTAGTGCAGGACCTGTAATTAAAACCTGGGAGTCCAGCTGCCCAGTACCAAAATGATCAGTTTTTTTTTTTAATTGAGCACTTACCATGTGCAGAGCACTGTACTAAGTGCTTAGGAGAGTGCAATAGTATAAGTAAACATGATCCCTGCGCTTAAAGAGTTTACAATCCCTAGCAAGCTCTCTCCACTAAGTCACACCACCACTAACATTAGTGGTGTTAGGTCCACTAATGGACCTCACATCTCTGGAGTCTGGCTATTTCTGGGCTGATGTGACTTCTACACCTAGCCTCTAGCTTCCCAGGAGGGATTATATAAAAGCCCCAGTGGACAGTCAACAATACTTTGAACAGAAACCTCCTTCAGTAAGGCAGACAAAGCCTGAATGAAACATTTTCATTAAGCATTGTTAGATGGACCCAGTTTTGATTGAACAATATTGCCTCTCAGGGCTGTGTTTCTCTTCAAAAATGTTCTACAGCAGTGTAGACGTGGCCTAGGAGTTTAAATCATATAGTCTACTTAGAAATTGGCTTCTAGCATCTAAGTAAGGCATGAATTTTTCTAAGCAGTTAATCTTCTGTTCAGTTGGGAGGGAAATAGGTTTAGTCTCTTAAGTGGGGATCCCTGGGAGGCATTTGTTAAGGAGATGGACACTGCCAGGAGGATGTAGGTGACAGAACCGAAAATACAACAATAATAATTTAATTTTCAAATGCACCTGTACTCTTCATTCATAGTGGAGAATACCAGCTATCCACAAAGATGATCAAAGGAAGTGTTATAATCTTTCCGCTTTCTAGATTTCATGGAGATTTCTGGAATAATGTAGATAATTCAAATTGCAATTCTGTCAAATGAAACCAATTCTGATGTGTCAAAGGATATTTTAAACATGTACATTGACTTCAATACCCTTCTATCTTTGCAATTTATGTATAGGCATTGTCTAAAGCTGGTTCCATTGGTCTATTTCACTATGTTAGCAGCATGGCTTAATAGAAAGAGCACGGGCTTGGGAGTCAGAGGTCATGAGTTCTAATCCCGTCTCTGCCACTTGTCAGCTGTGTCACTTTGGGCAAGTCATTTAACTTCTCTCTGCCTCAGTTACCTCATCCGTAAAATGGGGATTAAGACTGTGAGCCCCACCTGGACAACCCAATAACCTTTTATCTACCCCAGTGCTTAGAACAGTGCTTGACATATAGTAAACACTTAATAAACACCATTATTATGTCAACGATTTTTATTTGTATGTGCCAGGCACTTTACTAAGCACTGGGGGAGATACAAGATAATCAGGTGGGACACAGTCCCTATACCATATATGGCTCACAGTCTTAATCCCCATTTTACAGATGAAGAAACTGAGGCACAGAAAATTAAAATTACTTTCCCAAGATCATCCAGCAGACAAGTGGAGGCAGTGGGATTAGAACCCAGGCTCTCTGACTCCCAGGCCCATGCCCTTGCTGCTTCTTTTCCCAACTGTACCTAGCTTCTCCAGCATATCTCTCACCAGCAGCAATATTAGTAAAAGTGAAATCTTTCTTGAACCACTTTGCTTTCTTTTTTCAGTCATTTAAAACTGACAATAAGGCAGAGAAACTGTTTTCCAAATCTGATTTTCTTTCTTTTTTTTCTTTGTGCCAAACACTGTCCTAAACTCTGGGGTAGATTCAAGCTAATCAGTTTAGACACAGTCTTAATCTCCAGTTTACAGATGAGGTAACAACCACAGAGCAGTTGTGATTTTCCCAAGGTGTCACAGCAGATATGTGGATGGTTATTATTTTGTACTGTAATGCCTCTTTTTCCATTTATATATTCCCAACTTGTTTTTTTGTGCAATGGGTCCACTTTATTTTTGAAGCTTTCTGCACCACACTTTCAATTTTACTTCTCCACACCCAATCATGTTGTTCTCTTGTAGTCTTTCAAAGATTTGCAATTGGTGAATAGTGAATCGCTGATAATGCGGGATGAGTTCCATGGAAAATGTTGGCCTTTGTCCTTTTTATCATAATCTTTTGTAAAAATCTTTCCTCATTTTATTAATGGAAAGCTCTATTGTACATTGGATGAATCTTCAGGGTAAGGGGTTATGTCTTTCTCTCTGGGATGTTCTCTTCATGCCGAGTAAGAGATCTATAGAGGTTGGCGCTCAATAAATACTACTGATATTGAGGGTGATATTGCCACTGTGCTATAGAATTGCTGAATCCTTCAGTGGATGGATCTTATTGATTCAAATTGAATAATCCTCAAAAAGAATCCCAAGAGGTCCAATATCTTTTCTATCAACAATCTACCAAACACTGGGGAAGATCAGAGCAGAAGGATGAGGCCTGCGGACATAGGATTGTGGACATTTCCCCTCCTTTGAATAATAGTGATTCATTCATTCAATTGTATTTATTGAGTGCTTATTTTGTGAGCTCTTATTTTATGTCAAGCACTGTGCTAAGCACCCAATTTGATCCAAGATAATCAGGTAAGGCACAGACCATATAATAATATTGATGGTATTTGTTAAGCGCTTACTATGTGCCAAGCACTGTTCTAAGTACTGGGATATGTACAAGGTTATCAAGCTGACCCACGTGGGGCTCACATTCTTAATCCCCATTTTACAGATGAGGTAACTGAGACACAAAGAAGTCAAGTAACTTGCCCAAAGTCATGCAGGTGACAAGTGGCGGAGCCAGGATTAGAACCCATGACCTCTGACTCCCAAGCTCGTGCTCTTTCCACTAAACCACGCTGCTTCTCTGTCCCTATCTCACATGGGAGTCAATCTGAGGAAGGGAAGGAGGGAGAAGTATGACGGGGAAGTGCTATTGAATCTCCACTTAGCAGATGAGCAAAGTGAGGCACAAAGAAGCTAAGTGACTCCCCCAGGGTCACACAGCAGGGAAATGGCACAACTGGGATTAGAACCTAGGCTCTCTGACGCCCAGGTCTGTGCTCCTTCTACTAGACCATCCTGTTTCCCAGGACAGCTCAGACACCACCAGATTGCTCTCAGACTACAAAAAAACCTTCTTTTAGAAGAAGCTTCTGGAAAAATGTTTTTCAAAGGAAATAATACCCCAGGCCCCTAACTTTAACCTCTTACAAGAGTTTGAGTTTTGCGGAGGTTCATTTTATCCAATGACACAGTTTGGAATCTGACTCATTAGTCTATAAAGATTCAAGAGTAAAGAGTATGGAAAAGTTTCTCCAACTTCACCCTCACCCTTTCTACAATGGTAGTCCTCCTAGACATGCGTTCTCATGTTCAGGTATGTACCTCCCAAAATCTGCAAGTGGGGATGGGGCACCCTGCTTAAATAGTCACCCCAGTGTTTCTTGACATATGGAACATTTGGGAAATGTCAAAGCTTCTCAAAGATATCACCATCAGCAACGTCTTTCAGAAGGAAAGTGAAAAGACAGACTGTTGTAACTATCCAAGAAAATCATTTGGACTTGCTACCAAAGAATATCATTGATTGCAGGCTTCCAGAAACACACTGGAGCTTCATGTCAGAGTGTGGCATTGCTGACATGAACTCTGAAGCATATTGGATACAGGAGAAATGCAGTAAACAGCATTTAATGCCACTTGCCTGCTGTGTGACCTGAGAAAAATCAATTAAGTTCTCTGAGCTTCAGTTTCTTCATCTGTAAAGTGGGACTAATTATTACCTATTTTCCCTTCCCCATAGATTGTGATCCCCATGAGGACAGGAACTGTGCCTAATCTTTTTGTACTCTACTTACTCCAGTGTTTAACACAGTGCTTGACATGTAGTAAGTACTTACCAAATATAATAATAAATATCCAAAAGTGATTACCTCATGAATAGGTCTAATGGATAGAGCACTATGGCTAAAGCACTGGGTCTTCTGGGTTTTAGAGGACTCTTCTAGCCAGGCAGCTATGTGAAACCACCCCGAAGCCTTCCCAGCGTGGCATCCAGAGCCTCACTTCCAGCATGCCCTTCAGCAGGGCACCCCTCCTTGGCCAGTCCATAAAAAAAAATCCCTCTGTGCAGACTGTTGGTCCCAAAGACTCAGGACCAGAGCTCCTCTGTCTCTGTTGATGAGATTCCATCTATCCACTCTGCATATTCTATCTTTCTGTTCTGCAATTAAAGCCTTGGTGAGTTAGTTGTAGGAAATCAGAAGTAGGGTTGTAAGAAAAGTATGGGATTCCAGAGTCAAGACTTCCAAAACCACTGCACCCACTGATGCACTGTGTCATGGGAAATTGATGTGTCATTTTTTTTCTATGGAAACAGTGTAGCCTAGTTGAAAAGGCATGGCACTGATAGTAAGGAAATCCAGTTTCTAGTCCCAAATCTGTCACCAACCTGTAGTGTGACCTTCTTTGAAATCACTTAATCTCTTTGGGCCTCAGTTTCCTCATCTGTAAAATGGGTATATGATACCTTTTAATGCTACCTTTTAGACTGTGAGAACTATGTGGCAGAAGGATTGCATCTGATCTGATTAACTCATGATTACCTCCATGCTTAGGACAGGACATGGTACTTGGGAAAAAAAACACACTATTTCTTCTATTACTAATGAAGTGTAAATGTTTGTCATACCAGTTTATAACAATGATTCAGATTTAAAATGCTCCTTTAATCATCCAACAGGATCAAAATAAATGCTCAACATTTTTGTGCTTGATTCAAATTTAGCTATAAGGAAGTTAACCCTTTTCAAATCACTAAGGGGTTTATTTAATGGATTGTGGCATGAAATAATAATAATGATAGCAATAATAATAGTAATATTTATTAAGCATTTACTTTGTGTCAAGCTGGGGAAGATATAAGGTATTCAGGTCAGACACAGTTCCTGTCCCTTACAGAGCTAACAATCTCAGTAGGAAGGAGAACAGAAAAAAAACCCATTTTAAAGATGAATTAACTGAGGAAGAGTGAAGTTAATTGATTTTCTTAAGGTCATAGCACAGGTACTTGGCAGCGTGGGATCAGAACCCAGGTTCTCTAACACCCAGCCCCGATTCTTTTCATTAGGCTAAGCTGTTATTACTCTTTCAGTGCACTACATGGCCCCCAATTGGTCAAAAAAAGTTAATGTGTTTCCTCAGTCAGCAATCATATTTATTGATCCCTTATTGCATGCAGAACACTGTAGTAAGCACTTGGGAGAGTACAATATAACAATGTTACAGGCTCATTCCTTGCCCACAGTGAGCTTACAGTCTAGAGGGGATGTCTTAAGGGACTTATGTTCCTGATAGTAACGGAACTTATGTTCCTGATAGTAACTTAAGGTCCTCTGATAAAATCTCCCCACGAATAGGAGAGATTCTCAGATCCCAAGAGGAGCATGCTCCCCCTTGCATTATCTTTCTCTTGCTCTCTCCAAATCCTTCAGAGGTTGTGAAGATTGGGCTCATTTTATAGCTCAGCAAACTAGATTCCATTTCATTTCTAATATTTCCAAGTTCTTAGCTCAGAATCACAAATATTCAATTTTGAGCTCAGGGAGTAAAAGAAAAGCAGTGTGGCCTAGTACAAAGATCACAGGCCTGGGAGTCAGAAGACCTGGGTTCGAATCCCAGCTCCACCACTTGCCTACTATGTGACTTTATGCAAATCATTTAACTTCTACCTCAGTTTCCTCATCTATAAAATGGGGATAAAATACCTATTCTTCCACCCCTTAGGTTGTGAGGCCCATGTAGGTTGGGAACTGTGTCTGACTTGATTACCATGTACCTACCTAAGTGCTTAGAACAGTACTTGGTAGATATTAATCATTTAACAAGTATCAAAATCATTACTATAACATAACACTATGTAGGTGAAAGAGTCTTTTCCCATTATCCCTTGTCGTACTCACGGAGCACCTCAATTCACGGTGACTCATCACTAACCAGACTTTATGAACTCTGTAAACTAATTACTGTCATCAGTGTTCACTTTTATGCTAAATAGCCAGCAGTCATGATTAAATGGCAACATCCAGGATAACGAGACAAGAGACACTCCTAATATCAACAGATATTGATATCCTAATATCCTATTTCTTATGCCATTTAAAAATGATCACAGTATCTAAATATGCTTAGAATTTCCCTAAAGGTGGTGTTCCATATATCCAGAGGGAGTTACTTATAACTCAATTAGAAGCCATTTGAAAATAAATCTTTAGACTTTGACAGCTTCCAGAGTGCAAAGCATTCGCCACTTACAATCGCCAGAGGGCAAATAAGTAGGCTGTGGAAATATTAAGGCCCCTCCTACATCAACATTAGCATCATGATTTCACACTAATTTAAGCCAAGGTCAGATGAGCAATATACATTTACTGCAGACAGGTAACTCTTGACTACTCAGTTAGCAACAATACTCTAAGACTGAATTATTTTCAGCTCGACCCATATGTGGCAGAGACCTACTAAACAGTCCCTGTAAAATGGAGTGAGAGATGTCAACACGAGATCGGGTCAGAGCACAGCCCCGAAGACAGACAGACTGACACAGACACAAGGACAGGAAGCGGACACTCCAGCAGGATTACGGACGATACTGCCAGGAGTCAATTTTTTTTATTGCTATGACGATGTGAATGCCTTTCCAAATGAAGCTAGTACCCAGACATACTTTGTGAATGTATGTGGATACTGACCTGGATTTGTGACAGGACTAGAAGTAGTAGGCTCAATAATTTCTACAAAGAGGGAAAAGGAAAGGAAAAAACAAAAACAAAACAACAATTTTCATATTAATCTCATACGAAAGACGAACACACTTGAGACCGAACACAGTAATGCAATGTACACCCAGGTGGTGTTTTATTTGAAGATTCAGCCAATTGCCACATATAGTTAGAGCATGAGCCTGGGAGTCAGAAGGATATGGATTCTAAGCCTGGCTCTGCTGTGTGACTTCGGGCAAGTTACTTTAACTTAACCTCGCCTTGCCTCAGTTATCTCATATGGGGATTAAGATTCTTAGCCCCATGTAGACCATGGACTGTGTCCAACCTGATTAGCTTGTTTCTACCCCAGAGCTTAGTACAGTGCCTTGCGTATAGTAAGGGCTTAACAAATACCATAAAAAAAAAGAAAAAATCTCCTAAACAAGTCACACTCTGGCTCTTACCCTATAAGTATCCCATGACGGTCTTGACTTTTCTTTCACCGAGATTAGTCAGCAAAGGTTAATTTCCCACCTTGAAGGTCTCTGGATGCACATGGCTTTGTTCCAGGAGAACATAGTTGACCTTCTTATAGAACCTGTATCATTCCTTGCATGATCCCTTCTTTCTTTAGAGGAATAAAAGCAATTGCTGAAATTGCCACCACCCCAATCAGCGAGAGAAATCTTTGAAATTCTTTCCATGACTGAGTAGCTTTGGGGAGTGTTCTAATATTTTGATTCAGATGTTTCACACATAATTCTCAGCAATAGAACCATATGGCACCCCAAAATGCTGTGTGTAACAAGGTAGTAATAAAATAGTTCCATTAAGAGCATATTTCTCCCACATTTTCTGTAACAAATCACCAACTCAATAGACCTCAAACATCTTAATTTTATGCTCTAGCTTTTCATGTTAAATTAAAAAAAGATTAAACAGCCCATTTCTAAAACCCACAGGACACATACAATCCCAAGTAATAGAACATGCCAAAAGGATTCAGACTAGACAGACAAAATGGGGAACCAGGTTACAGATAGAAGTCCTGTAGGCAATCATTTGTATTTTTGAAGCCACAGAGCTTATTTGCAATATTAAGTATTCCCTAATGGCATACAGAATTTCAATCTCTTCAATGGGACTAAAACACAATTCTTTTGGAAAATAAAATTATTTTTAATATAGCATCCCTATGATGGTGAAATTATTAATTTTAGTATTCTTCGCAAAGTGGCAGTGAAGCCTCAAGCTCATTCAGTAATATTTTGTGCAATGTTTTAAATATTAATAGTAGTAGAACATCCTAAATGATTCATTCCTGTGTGCAAAGCTCCACTTCTCCACCCACAGCCCCCCCACACTCCGACCTTGCTGTGGGCAGGAATTGTCTCTTTTTATTGCTGAATTGTATTTTCCCAAGTGCTTAGTACAGAGTTCTACACACAGAAAGCACTCAATAAATACAATTGAATGAACGAATGTGCTGGGAATTTATTACCTGGGTGAGATGCAGACACAGTTCCTGGTTTCCAAGGGACTCACTATCTAAGAAGTGGTAGAGGGGGTGTTTCAGGGGAGAAGCATAAACTTTCTGTTACAAGGTCTTCCAACTTAATCATTTAAAGCTCAAACTTAATCAATTAAAGTGAACTTAGAATTTTCTTCTCTATGGTCATGAAAGTATAGCTTACAATTTGTTATTACTTTAAGAGCTGGGTACACATCAATCTTTGGACTGATCCCATTTGAAAGGTAAAAACCCTGTTTCTCTAGAAAATGATCACATAGGAAAGAGTGAGATCAGGTATCATTGTTCAGGAGTTTGGGTTGTTCAATTTTAATCTCCCAGAAGGATTGGTACAGAAGTTCGAATGAGGGCAATTTCAACAACGGAGCAAAATTCCCTTGTGTCCAACAATTTACCTGTGGCATCTAGCTGCAGTTATGACACACAACAGAGAGGAGAGCAAGATATCAAAGAAGATGAGCAACCTGATGCTATTTTAACTCATGAGATAAACTAAAAATAAAAATAAAAAATCACGCTAGTGTCCTTAGGGTATTTCCAGGAATCAATCAATTAGAAGCTTCGCAACTAGAGCAATGCTTGACACAGCATAAGCGCTTAAATACTAGGGAAAAAAGGCCCTGAGAAGTACTAATATAGAGGAAACTGCAATATTGATGGGTTTTTTATTCAGTGAGATTTTCAGGTTTTTGTTGAAGGATGACTAATTTTAGAAGAGGAAGCTTACATCATGGTGTGTTTTAAAGATTGAATTCTCGTTAGCTGCATTTAGAAAATATTGCTGAGCTCACATTGTTTTGGCCCTCTGGCCTTCATGGAGAGGTTCTCACTGCCGGCAGTGTCATCTTTAAAAGACAAGGACAGCTATAACTATTTGCAGAAATAGGCCACCCCTAATTGTACCCTAAAAACCTCATTTATAGTAGGTCCTACAGATCTAAAGGGGTAAAACCTCTGTAATCATACAGTCAACAGTTTTGATTCTTGTTGGAGATTGGAAGCGGGCAGGCTGAATAAATTTGGAACGCGTTTCCTACATACTTAAGATATTAAGAGATTAAACATCACAGACAAAACTCTGTGATAATGGTGGTCATAGTGGAAGTAATACCAGCAATAGTATTTATTGAGCACTCCATTCAGAGTACTGCACTAAACACTTGGGAAGTACAGGATAACAAGGAAATACAATCCCTACCTAAAAGGTGCCTCTAATGGAGGAGATAAACACAAAAATACTTTCAACTGCGGTGGTTCATTGAATAAATTAATAACCCACCAGTAAATGTTCTGCAATGCCCTGAGCCATTTGGAAATGCTGTTCTCTAATAACAATAATAATAATAGTATTTGTTAAGTGCTTACTATATGCCAAATACTGTTCTAAGAATCTAGATTGAAGGTCATGGTGGGCAGGGAATGTATCAATCAACTATGTTGTATTACTCTCTCCCAAGTGTCTAGTACAGTCCTTGACATACATTCAGAGCTCAATAAATACTATTGATGATGCTGTTGGCAGAAATCCCTTCTGATTGTATTGTCTGTAGCAGCCTAATCCCCTATTTCTTCTGCTTGCTCCCAGGAAAGTTTCCCCTGCCTAATTTCCCATTTCCCCATCCTTTTCTCCTCTCTAGTGCATAACCTATGCCCCCAAGTCAAGATCTCAGAACCACTAAGGTACTCACTCCACCTCTCATCCTCATAGTACTTGTAGAGCCTTGCAATTGGAAATCCAAACAGGCCGATCTCATCCATCTCCGACTGAATCTCACATGGTACAGCTCTACCCAGTCTGCTGCCCAACAGCAATGCTTCTCCATCTTGTTGATTCTCATGTCCATTGCCTGCACTGGCCATTTCGGGATTTAAATTCCCTTCTCAGCTGCTACACCTCTCCTTCTCTTGTATTTCCTGTTACCTTCAGGACAGCTAAACTTGGATATCCTGCTGACACCTCAATAACAGAATTCTCAAACAGAACTCCTCATCTTCCCACACAAAACAAACCCTATCCTCCCCAAGAATTTCCTATCACCAAAGGTAACACTACTATTTTCCCTCTCTGACAAGCCCATAATCTTGGCATTATCCTTGACTCATCTCTCATTTAACCCACATCTTCAGTTATCACTAAAGCACTCCACCTCCTAATTTTCTATGCTGATTTTATTACAACCCAGCCAAGTACACTTCTCTCCTCAGTGTCAATCTACTCATTGCACCTAGATCTACTCTATCTCACTGCTGACCTATTGCTCATGTCATCCTTCTGTCCTGGAACTCCCTCCCACTTCATACCAGACAGACCACCACTCTCTCCACCTTCAAAGCCTTCCCAATATCACATCAACTCCAAGAGGCCTTTCTTATGTCCTGTTTTCTCTAATCACCCTCCCTTCTGTTTTGCCAGTCCATTTGATAATCACCCCATTCTCATCCTCACAAAACGTATCCTTACACTCTGCCATTTCCCCTACCAGGAGATAGTGGGAAGTGGGAAGCGAAGTTTAGCTCTGGGAGAGTGTCTCTACTAGAGGTTCTCACATTGTGTATAGGATAATCAGTCAAACAATCAGTGGTATTTGTTAAGCATTTACTCCATGCAAAGCACTGTACTAGGTGCTCTGGGAGAATACAATAGAATAGATGGATAAGATCCCTGCCCACAAGGAGTTAATAGGATTTTTTAACAGTCCTTATCTTGAGAACTTTTGGTCCTCTTTTTTCTTGTGGATTCCTCTCGCACTGAAGGTTTAATATTGGATTTCCAGTCAACCACATACTTTATTACTTTGTGAGCAGAATATGTTGCCAGTATTGTGAGAGTCATGGAGGAAGAGAATGCACATCACCAGCCCTCAGAAAGCTTACTGTCTCACGGAGCAGGTGGGGAAAAAAGAAAAAGAGACATTCAAAAGTAGAACCAATATAGGAATCACCTTGCAAGAGTACTTTTTTCAGTATTTTCTAAGGATACTGTCCTGACCAAGTTAAACAAACACATTACAAGCATTCTGGGGAAATTTTCCTGGTAATGAAGTAATTTAACTATCAATTCCTTAACTACCATAGATTCTTTCATTTTGATCTCATTTGAGCTGTTATTTTATAGCTTTCGTAAATGATTAGTAGCAAAATGTATCATTTTGTATAAGGCCCTCCTGGACTGTCTTGATGAGTAGTAGTATAGGTCCACAGTGACAATTTCTCTGTGTCTCATTAGGCAGAGAATTAGAGTGAACACACCAGGGCTAATGGTTAAATACATCATGAAGGGTTATAGCATTGTTTTGGGGGAATTAGTGTTAACAGATAAAATATTTTAATTGTACATAAAACTAAGGTGAAGCAAGGTTCCCTAAAGCAGAAAATTTCATCTGTTGCCTGGAAAAACAGAGTGCCTTATAAAACAAGGTATTACTCCTTGAGCAAATGTGATGACTGACCAGGAAAGAAGAAAATTCTAATAACACAATGTATCTAGAAAACTGCATTCACTGGGAAGAACAACTGTTTGGTCTCTTCAGATCCTGTCCATTAACTCGTTTTAAAACCGTGATTGTGCTTAAAATTATTTGATTTGGTGGAAATCAAACTCTTCCAAATCTGTCAGCTTTTGGAAATCATATCTAGATTCAAAAGCCTTACTTTTACCTTCACATTAAAAATACACGTTATGCCTTCCCTTTTGGACTGTTGTGAAATAACAAGATGTGTTCTTGAGACAGGGCAAAAGTTAATCTTCTGGTTGCCATGGTTTCACTAGGACGCTATGTCTTTGAGTCATTTTAGAGTGGCAGTAAAGTCGTTTACCAAGCATCTAGGAAGAGAATCCTACCTTAGAGTGGCCAGGGTGGAAACTGCAGGGGACTATTTAGAGCTGGGAGCTGAGGTAATAATAATAACGAAAATAATAATAATAATAATGATGAAGGTATTTGTTAAGTGCTTACTATGTACCAAGTATGGTCAAAGCACTGGGGTAGATACAAGGTTATCAGGGTGTCCAATGTGGGGTTCAAAGTCTTAATTCCCATTTTAAAGATGAGGTAACTGAGACATAGAGAAGTTAAGTGACTTGCCCAAAGTCACACAGATCAAGTGGTGGAGCAGGGGTAGAACACACGACCTCTGACTCCCAAGCCTGTCCTCTTGCCACTAAGCCACACTGCTTTTTCCATTAGCAACGGGACCAACAACAGTAATAACAATATTTGTTAAGCACTTATTAGATACCAAGAAATTGACTCAACTGTGGAGTAAAAGCAAGATATTCCGATCAGAGTTCTATGTGGCACAAATGAAAATGCTCTATCTCTATCCTTGCAGTTTGGCAATTAGATACAAACTAATCAGGAGGGACAGAGTCCCTGTCCCCCATGGGGCTCACAGTCTTAATCCCCATTTTATAGATGAGGTAATGGAGGCAAAGAGAAGTTAAATGATCTGCCATAATCCACAAAGCAGACAAGTGATGGATGGGGAATTAGAACTCAGGTCCTTCTGACTCCCAGGCCAATGCTCTATCCATTAGTCCTTTATACCTTTGTGGGAAGCATCATGGCCTAGTGGATAGAGCATGGGCCTGGAGTCAGAAGGATGTAGGTTCTAATCCCAAGGCTATCACTTGTCTGCTGTGTGACCTGAGGACAGTCACTTCACTTCTCTGTGCCTCAGTTACATCATCTGGAAATTGGGGTATAAGATTGTGAACCCCGTGTGGGACAAGGACTGTTTCCAACTCAATTTCCTTGTATCTACCCCAGCCCTTTCCCTCTCAGGGCTGCACCTGGAGAGTTTCCAGTCCTCTACCAGACTATGGGAAGGAAAATCAAGCAGAGACCTACCCATTCCATTCCTAGCTTGGCCAGTGACTAACCAGTGAAAGGCAATCTGCTACAAGTCAAAACTCACCCATGCCTGGCAGCAGAGGCATGGGAGAGAGTGGAGGGTGGAGACTCAGGTTTACAGTGCGGGAGGCAGAAACGGTAAACCATTTATGTATTTTTACCAAGAAAACTCTGTGGATCCACTACCAGAACAATTGCAGATGGAGAGTGGGGCATTCTGGGAGAGGTATGTCCGTGGTGTTGCTACGGGTCAGAAACGCTCGATGGCATAAGACACCAGCCCTTAGTACAGTGCCTGCCTATTGTTATTATTGTCAAAATAGCTCCACCTCTGCCAATCAACTCTCTCTTTGCACTCCGTGCCCCAGCTGGAGCATAAATGGCAGGAATGAGAGAGTAAGAAGGATACTGAACAAACCACTAGCGTTCCAATCAATTCTTTGATGAAGGGTCTCAGTCCTGACTTCCCAGGATTGAAGCTCATCCATCGCTCATAACAGGAGACTCCAACACCATTGTTTGTTCCCAAGTGCTTAGTACAGTACATTGTTGCCAGTGGGTAGTCAACAAATACTATTACTACTACTGATAAAAGTAAAACAAATGGACCTTGACAATACTTATAGCATTTTCTTCTTCTCTAGAAATGTATGCAAGATAAACATCAAAAGGTAGAATATTTTCCTTAAGAATTCCAGGGGAAGAGGGATTACATTTCAAAGTCTTAAATACAAGGCTTAAATTTGCAAGTATGAAGTCCAAACAAGAGTATTCTGAGCCTTTCTTCGAGAGGTATTTCCATCTAGGTATTTTTGGTGGGAAGTCAATCTATCAGTCGATCATTGATATGAACTGAGGTTTTACTCTGGATAGAGATCTCTACTAAGTACTTGGGAAAGTACAAAAGAGTTAGTAGACATGATCCCTGCCCTCAAAGAGTTTACATTCTAGAGGGGAGACAGACCCAAATCAATAAGATAAAACATATTTTTAGGTGTTCCTCTATTGCTGTAGTGCTATCTAAGATTATCTCTGCTTTTACCAACTCACAGATAAGGACATTAAAACCCTTAAATATCTTTGCAAGTCATTTTGTATATCTCCCCACTTCCAGAACTCAAGAAAATGACTTCAGCCCCTGAAAAAGTGCTTTTGGCTCTGCCATCATAGAAAAATTCAGGGATAATTGACCAATTTCCTTTTTGAGAGCTAGGAAATTCTCTTCTTAACCAAGTAAAAAGGAGGCTACTGGAGGTGTATTTAATGAACTGTAGTAGGTAATATGCCTAAAATAATCCAGTGATCTTGTGAACAGAATTGTTAAGATTTGCCTCTCCCAATGCCTTTTAGATTTCTATGAATAAACATATCAGGATGCATTTAGGTATACACTAAGATTTTAGACTGAGTGAAATATTCCACCCCCAAACATCTTTGATCTAAATTCCTGGGAAGTGACAAATGAAATCAAAATGAAACCATAAGGCATAATAGATAGTGTGGAATTCTTCAGTGATTAGTGAATATCGCAGAGAGGAATTGGAGGCTGAATAATTTTCTACAGAAGAGATGGGGTCTAGATGATGTCCAAATTAAATTCAAGTATCTTATAAATAAGGAGAAAATTACCTCCAGGCAAGACTCTTTGGTTTTATCAGTTCAATATTCTAGTCATTCAGTAGTCCAAATCAGGGTCATAAACAAAATTCTTGCATACATAGGACTGTGTATTGGTTTTGTTTTTTCACTGCAAAAAGTTAAAGGTAATAAAAATGAATAATTTGATTATTCAAGACTCAGAGAAGTGTGGGAGGGAGTACTAGACTGAGGGACATATCTCTGTATGTTGTAAACCTTAGAATGGGGAGATTTTCCTGGTCACAGTAAATGGGAACACATATCAGAAAAAAAACAAAATGGGATTAAGAATAAATGCAAATATACATCAGCAAAATAAGACAAGAATGCTTTGAAGACCATCATTAGATGACACATCATTAGATGACCTGACACATCTGAATGGAAAAATATTTTCAAATGAAGATTAGCAAAAACTTTTAAATGATTAAATTCATACAGAAGTATATTTTTATGGATGGGTAAATAACAATATCATTTTTTAAATTTCATCACTTTCACAGATAGCATCCCTCCCTCTGAACCCCACATTTCTTATTCTTTGATTTCAGCATCTCTATCAGTGCTCCTCATCTTGTCATTTACATCCACCCCCTCATCAAGACACACACCCATATCCTCAGAATCAATTTTATATACACACAAACGCACATACCAAACATACACACCTTCCAATTTAACTCTCTCACCTGACGGGACACAGAATGTGCATATGCAAATCATTGGATTTTCTTATTGTAGAGTAGAAGTAGAAATAGACAGCATGATTGGAAGATGATTTGTTGGCTGTCAGGATTTTATTAGCAGATAGGGTTTTTGGAGTATATGATGCTTTTCAAAAACTAGTTGTGAGGTTACCCTCTATGGCACAGAGGCCCTGGAAAATAGGCAGCAAGAAATAATCATAGAACCAAAATGTTTGGGGTTTTCCTCCTCTCACATTTATAATTGGGGGAGACAGGGCTATCCCTATACAGTACACTGTAATCATTTTTGGATTTCCTGATTGTGTCATTCCACCATGAAATTAGAATCAACTATTATGTACATTTCCCTCCTTCGGAGGTCTGCTGTGACTTCTTTTTACGCCTATTTGTGGGCCTCACTGGATTCTTGAAAGGTGCTTTACTATTTCAGAACATTATTGGGTTTATTCATTTGTTTTCTGGATGATTATATTTTTTTCCATTTCTTTTTTTTTTCAGGGCTAAGCTACCCTATTCCCTGAAATAGAAAAGGCTTGAAAGGATTCTTAATTGTTAAAGGAGATAAGCTCCTTCAAGAATTCAAAAGTAACAGAAACAGCAACAGAACTAATTGAGCTTAAATAGTGATAAAATACCATAGCAATATGTGCCTGTCTGTCCTTGGTCTGGAGCCGTGTCCCCCATCTTTCACCACCAGCCCATCTGGAAAGGAAAAGTTCAGGCTCCATATAGAAACACAAAGGTTGCTGGACTCCATATTTTAATAACTTCTGCTAGATATTAAGTTCTTTAAAGGCAAGGATTGTGTCTACCTACTTTATTTTAGTCTATAAAGTGCTTAATGCAGGGCTGTGCAAATAGGTGCTTAATAGATATCACTGTTTGAATGATTAATAGGAAATCAATCAGTGATATTTATCGAGTGCTTACTATATGTCTAGCACTGAGCTAAATGCTTGGGAGAGTTCGATATAACAGGGTTAGTAGACACATTATAAGCTCACAGGGAGTTTCCATTCCAGAGGCAAGCACACAATTCCTTATTGCATCCTTTGCAGAGATTAACCAGGAAGTGGTGGATTGGATATACCCTTAATCTAACCCAGTACAGCAATTTTAGGCTATATGTCATAGAGTTCATTCATTCATTCAATAGTATTTATTGAGCGCTTACTATGTGCAGAGCACTGTACTAAGTGCTTGGAATGTACAAATTGGTAGCAGATAGAGACAGTCCCTGCCCTTTGACGGGCTTACAGTCTAATCGGGGAAGACAGACAGACAAGAACAATAGCAGTAAATAGGATCAAGGGGATGAACATCTCATTAAAACAATAGCAAATAAATAGAATCAAGGTGATGTACATCTCATTAACAAAATACATAGGGTAATCAAAATATATACAGTTTTGCGGACGAGTACAGTGCTGAGGGGGTGGGAAAGGAGAGGGGGAGGAGCAGAGGGAAAGGGGGGGAAGAGGGTTTAGCTAAGGAGAGGTGGGGGGGGATAGAGGGAGCAGAGGGTAAAGGGGAGCTCAGTCTGGGAAGACCTCTTGGAGGAGGTGAGCTTTAAGTAGGGATTTGAAGAGGGGAAGAGAATTATATTGTCGAGGTGAGGAGGGAGGGTGTTCCAGGACTGCGGGAGGACGTGGCCCACAGGTCGATGGTGGGATAGGTGAGAACGGGGGACGGTGAGGAGGTGGGCGGCAGAGGAGCGGAGCATGCGGGGTGGGCAGTAGAAAGAGAGAAGGGAGGAGAGGTAGGACGGGGCAAGGTGATGGAGAGCCTTGAAGCCTAGAGTGAGAAGCTTTTGTTTTGTGCGGAGGTCAATAGGCAACCACTGGAGGTTTATAAGAAGGGGAGTGACATGCCCAGAGCGTTTCTGCAGGAAGATAATAATAATAATAATAATGTTGGTGTTTGTTAAGCACTTACTATGTGCAGAGCACTGTTCTAAGCACTGGGGTAGATACAGGGTAATCAGGTCGTCCCACGTGAGGCTCACAGTTAATCCCCATTTAACAGATGAGGTAACTGAGGCACAGAGAAGTTAAGTGACTTGTCCACAGTCACACAACTGACAAGTGGTAGAGCTGGGAGTCGAACTCATGACCTCTGACTCTGAAGTCCAGGCTCTTTACACTGAGCCACGCTGCTTCCCCAGATGATCCGGGCAGATGATCTCACTCCTCTAGCATCAACCTATTCACTGTGCTTCCATCTCATCCCTCTCACTGTCCAATCCTTGCTCATGTCCTCTCTTCCTCCCTGAAACTCCCACTCCCTTTATATCTGCCAGACTGCCACTCTCCTTTAACTTCAAAGTTCTATAAATATATCATATCTTCTCTAAGAAGCCTTCTCTAAGAATCCCAGTGAAGAATAGACTGGAGCAGGGAGAGAGAGAGGAGGAAGGGAGATCAGAGAGCAGGCTGACACAGTAATCTAGCTGGGATATTACGAGAGCCTGTAACAGTAAGATAGCCAGCAGAAAAACTAACAGGAGTTTTCAACATATAATAATAATAATAATGGTATTTGTTAAGTGCTTACTGTGTGCCAAGCACTGGGGTAGATACAAGGTTATCAGGTTGTCCCATGTGTGGCTCACAGTCTCAATCCCCATTTTGCAGATGAGGTACCTAAGGCACAGAGAAGTTAAGTGACTTGCCCAAGTCACACAGTTGACAAGTGGCAGATCAGGGATTAGATCCCACAACCTCTGACTCCCAAGCCTGTGCTCTAAGCCACGCTGCTTCTCGTTTGTCCAAAGTAATTCATTAAAAAGCTGAGTTGAAATATAAGATTTTACTCACTCATTGAATTGTAAAAAATAATAATAAATGTATAAGTTAATCAAATAATCTGTTCATTTGGAAAGATAGAAAGAATTAAAAGAAAAGTCAGGAACAGCAGGAAAACAAGAGTTGATATGGAATGTTTGAGTTAAGTAACGGAGTCCTGAAGAATCCAGTCAATCAATGGTATTCACTGAGTGCTTAGTGTGTACTTGGGAGAATAGAATAAAACAGAATTGATAGGCATATTCCCTGCACAAAACCAATTTACCATCTAGAGGGGGAGAATTTAAGTATGAATTTATTTGACATTGGAATAAAATGAGGCAATTTTATGAACATAACGTGTTGAGAAAGGTGTCACTCAGGCAATGTATTCAACAAAGATGGTGATTTCTCAGAATTTCAATGAATGTTTCATCGAATGTCAAAATTAGGTAGCATTTCTTCAGCTCAATGATCAGCTATTTTAAAAGATTATTTAATCTATCTCTACCATTTTACAAACTGGATAAGAATTTATTGATTCAGATCAGTGCAGAAAGTAGTAGTAGTAATAATAATAATGATAGTATTTGTTAAGTGCTTACTATGTGCTAAGCACTGTTCTAAGCACTAGTAATGATACGAAATGCTGGGAGAGAGTATCCAGGTGGGAAATAAAATCGGGAAGCTTCTATAGTGAGCAATATTAGGACAGCTGAGTTGAATTACATTGGTTCTGTGTAGGAAAAAGTTGATTAACACTCCTGGAAAGAGTGGAAACCTTATGTTTCTTCTGTGTTCTGATGCTCATCTAGAATTGTACAGTGCTCTGCACTCAGTAAGTGCTCAATAAATTTGATTGAATGAAAACTACAGAGAACTGTGTCTTTGGAGTGAGGGCCTGAACAGGAAGATTTCCTCTCCAATCTTATGGAAGCAAACAAGAAGATTTGTCCTCCCATCAGATCCTGCCTGCAGGAACCAATCAGAGAAGAGACAAGGAAGGGAAGATCATAAACCAATGTTTTAATTAGTAGAATTCAAAAAACAAAGTTTTCTTAGGAGGAAACTTTTCTTTTTCCATGGGAGTGAGAGATTAGAAAACCACCCACCTATGGTCTATCAGCATGGCCAAATCTACATTGCGGCTAATTACAACTCACCAGTCCAACTAACAAATTGTTCGTAGAACTCACAAATCCAACTTCAAATTACTGTCTCTGTATCTCTGTGTGTGTTCCTCTGTGTATCTCTACATGCCTTTCTGCCTCTTACTCTCTCTCTTTTATAAGGACTCCTAGGTTCTTTTTGAGGTACAGGAAATCTACCTGTGAGTTCCTACCTATCCTTGCTCATCTCCCATTTCATCCCTGCCCACACACCTCGCTCCTCTAACATCAACCTATTCACTGTGCTTCCATCTCATCCCTCTCACTGTCCAATCCTTGCTCATGTCCTCTCTTCCTCCCTGAAACTCCCACTCCCTTTATATCTGCCAGACTGCCACTCTCCTTCAACTTCAAAGTTCTATAAATATATCATATCTTCTCTAAGAAGCCTTCACTGCCTAGCTTCTCAACTCCCCACCCTATTCTCCCTGTCACTTGAGCACTTGGGTCATACTTCCTAGGGCTTTGCTATTCACCCTAGCCCCGCTTACAGAATACTTATGTATGTATCCTTATACTCTGTTGCTTCCCACTATGTAATTTATTTTTTCTCTCTCCCCAACTAGATTGTAAGCTCTTTGTGGGGAGGGAACATGTTTACTAACTATAGCACACTTTCCCAAGTGCTTAGAGCAATGCTCTGTACATAGTAAATGTTCAATAGGCGCCTTTGATCTATTGATCAATTGATAGATCCGAGTGGCCAGTGACCTGACAAACTAGTGGGGAAGTTCTAAAACTTTCAAAAGGCATCTCCTTACCAGGGTGGGGAAGGAGAGGAGAGGCTTGCTTCAGTTTCTTCCCTTCTCTCCTGCCCACTTTCCTCCCTCCATTCCAGAAACCCAATCCCCAGGCCATTTATTCTGGATTTTTCCCTCATCCCAATCCCACCTCAACAGTGTAGTTTCAGGTGAGACCCTCCTTGGGTAAGTTTCCATTATTATGGTCCTCGGCTGCCATTGTTTAAATGAGAAAGAACTCTGAATCAAAAGATATGAATTTGTGAATTTTGTTTGAGGATCAGGGGAGGTGCTAAAAAAGGGAAGGAGTTTGTGGGGGGGAGGGGAATTTAATTCTGAACTGGGGAAAAAAGGAAGGGGAGCTGTACTCTGGCATACTCCAGCTTGATATCCTACCCTGTAATAGTAATAATAATAATAATGATATTTGCTATGTACTATGTGCCAGGGACTGTACTAATCGCTGAGGTGGATACAAGCCAATTAGGTTGGACACAGTCCCTGTCCCACATTGGACTCACAGTCTTAATCATAATAATAATATTTATGGTACTTGTTTAGCACTCACTATGTGCCAAGCACTGTTTTAAGCACGGGGGTAGATATAAGGTAATCTGGTTGGACACAGTCCATGTTTCAGTCTTAATCCCCATTTTACAGATGAGGTAATTGAAGCCTAGAGAGGTGAACTGATTTGCCCAAGGTCCCACAGCAGACAAGTGGCAGAGGTGGGATTAGAATCCAGGTCTTTCTTACTCCAAGGCCCGTGCTCTATCCACTAAGCCACGCTGCTTCACAGGGGCACCATTATCTGCACCTCAGAAGATATTAACCAACCCAAAATCACATGAAAAATGTACTTATACGTTACAGAATATCTGAACATAGTTTAATAACCATCCTGCTTTGCCAAGTGATGGGAGGTGATTGACTGAGTTTCAGAATCCACCACTGTAGGGTTATTTTTCTTCTGGCCCAATAAATACATGCTGGGGCAGCTGTCAGTTACTTCCTGGAGCTATGTGGCCAGAGCAGTGAATGTCTGCAGCTGGTCCTCCAAGTGTCTCAGTATCCACCCCTTCCAAAGCCCTTTCCTAGCCACTAAACACACGCCGAAGAGCCTCCCCCCCCCCCACCTCCGCAGTCCTCTCAGATAAACTAGAGAAGACTTGCATATATTAATTATGGAAATTGCCCTGAGATTCGGGTCCCACTTCATAACTGCATCAGTTTGCATTAGAGGATTGACAGTTGTTCCAAACCTATCATATCCTTTCTGCACAGTCTCATTCTCAGTCTCCTTCCATGGGCTCCTCCTCCCCCTTCCATCGCCTAACTTTAGGGATTTCTCAAGGGTCAGTTCTTAGTCCCCTTCTGTTCTCCATCTATACTCACTCCCTTGGTGAACTCATTCACTCCCATGGCTTCAACTACCAAAGGGCAGGGACTGTCTCTGTTACCGATTTGCACATTCCAAGCGCTTAGTACAGTGCTCTGCACATAGTAAGCACTCAATAAATACTATTGAATGAATGATATCCAAATCTATATCTCCTGTTCTGTCTCCCTCACTCCAGGCTCGCATCTCCAATTGCCTTCAGGACATCTCCACTTGGATGTCCTCCCACCAACTAAAGCACTACATGTCCAAAACTGAGCTCCTTATCTTCCCTCCCAAACCCTGTCCTCTCCCTGACTTTCCTGTCATTGTGGACAGCACTACCACCCTTCCCGACTCACAATCCCACAACCTCGGTGTCATCCTTGACTCTGCTCTCTCATTCACCCTACATATCCAGTCCATCACCAGAACCTGCCAGTCTCACCTTCAAAACGTCGCCAAGATCTGCCAACAATCACTCATTATATCCCAACTGGATTACTGCATCAGCCTCCTCTTTCATCTCCAACCTTCTGTCTCTTTCCACTTCAGTCCATACTACACTCTGCTGCCTGGATGATCTTTCTACAGAAACATTCTGGGCATGTCACCCCACTCCTCAAAAGTCTCCAGTGGCTGCTCATCAACCTCAGTATCAAGCAAAAACTCCTCACTCTTGGCTTCAAAGCTCCCTATCACCTAGCCCCCTCCTGCCTTACCTCCCTTCTCTCCTTCTATATCCCAGCCCTCATACTCTGCTCCTCTGGCGCTAATCTTCTCTCTGTGCCTTGTTCTCATCTGTACCACTTTTGATCCCTGACTCACATTCTACCACTGACCCGGAATGCCCTCCTTCCTCACTCACATCCACCAAACAATCACACTTCCTCCCTTCAAAGCCCTACTGAAGGCTCATCTCCTCCAGGGGGCCTTCCCAGACTATGCCCCCCTTTTCCTCTGCTCCCCCCATCGACCTGACTCGCTCCCTTTGCTCTATCCCCCTCCTTGCCCCACAGCATTTGTGTATATATGTACATATTTATAATTCTATTTATTTTTATTAATGCTGTGTATATATCAAAAATTCTATTTATTTATATTGATGCTATTGATGCCTCTTTACTTGTTTTGATGTCTATCTCCCCCCTTCTAGACTGTGAGCCCAATGTGGGCAGGGATTGTCTCTGTTGCTGAATTGTACTTTCCAAGTGCTTAGTACAGTGCTCTGCACACAGTAACTACTCAACAAGTACCATTGAATGAATAAATGAAGGAATGCACAGCTGATTAGGGGATGTGGCCAAAAAATGTGCTATAAATAAATCTCTTCAACTCTTTGGTATATGATCCAAGAAAGGTTCAAAAGGCACCCACAATCTAATCAAATGTAGTTTAGCAAAGGCTCATCTGTAACATGTACTCGAAGAAATAGCTCACCGCACCCACTGTTACTTATATGGGATTTAAGAAAAAAAAACCCAAAAAACTTTCTCCAAATTCTCAGTCTACACGAACCTCTCATCATTTCCTTTCTCTCCTTTCCACCTCCCCCCCGCCCCCCAACCTCTGTGTTACCGCTGGTTTAACCAAGTGTGAAAGTTGAAAAACAAAAGATTTTCGACACCCTTGAAGTCCCATAGGTTTCCCCGCACATGTAGCAGAATGTGAAGATGTCACAGGCTGCATCTGATTAACTCAGAGGCAAGAGTTAAAAGGTGAGAGGGGACTGTCAGAAAAGTTTCTTCATGGCCTTGCACCTAGAAGTCAATCAATCAGTGGATTTTATTGAGCATTTACCTTGTGTAGAACACTCAACTAAAGCAATTGAGTGAATATGACAAAGTAGAAATAGTTCCTTCCTTAAGGAAGCCTACAAGAACCTCTTCTCTCTCTCATGTGCATGCGCATGTGCGCACAAACACACACACAAACACACAAAATCTCCCCCAGCCAGGAGAAGCAGCAGCTTGCAATCGGGCTTGCTAGCTTCAACCCAAGTTCTCCTTCCTCCTCTCTTGTCCGATCACATCTTCCTGGACACCACCTCAGCTTCCACCCTATGCACCCAAGAGGCCGGAGGAAGGAGAGAGAGAGTGAATGGGTCAATATGGTCTTTGTCCAAGAAACAAGGCTCGGGGGAATGGGCTCTGAACCCAGTCAGAGCTCAATAGTAGAACTTATAAATACTACTATTATAACTATGGCACTTATCCTTACGGCACTCACTGACAATTGCTCTGTTAGCAATGTTAGAGTGGTGCCTGAAGGAAATTGAGTGAACATCTAGACCTTCTTGCATTCTCATATATTCAGAGCTGTCACACAAATTTAATTTAAAGCAGGAGCAGAGAAAGAGGGATAAGCTAAATCAAATCCAAATTATAGAACACATCTAGAAAAACAAACTCTACAAATTTATAGCTTTATAAATTCCTGAGAGCTCACTTCCTCCAGGAGGCCTTCCCAGACTGAGCCTCCCCTTTCCCTCTGCTCCCCCTCCTATCCCCTCCCCCCCCACCTTCTGGTCTTCCCCCTTCCCCTCCCCTCAGCACTGTGCTCATTTGTATACAGTATTTATTACCTTATTTATTTTGTTAATGAGGTGTACATCTCCTTGATTCTATTCATCTTGATCGTGTTGTCTTGTTTTTGTTTTGTTCTGTTTTGCTTTGCTGTCTGTCTCCCCTGTTTAGATTGTGAGCCTGTCATTGGGCAGGGACTGCCTCTATCTGTTGCCGAATTGTACATTCCAAGCATTTAGTCCAGTGCTCTGCACATAGTAAGTGCTCAATAAATACTACTGAATGAATGAATGAATTCCCTGCCTATCAACTGATCAATCGTATTTATTGAGAACTTACTATGTGCAGAACACTGTACTAAGTGCTTGGGAGAGTACAATACAATGAAACTAACAGACACACTCCCTGCTCATAATGAGATTACAGTCTAGAAGGGGAGACAGATATTAATATGAATAATGTATAATATATAATTTAAAGACATGTGCATAAGTGCTCCAAGAACACAGCAATGCCTCCAAAGGAAAAATGATCATGATCACAAGCAGGCCCATCCAACACACAAAGAGCATTCTTGCTGCAGTGTAGGGGACAAATAATGATAATGATGATAATGATAATAATTATAACAATAATGATAATATGTATTAAGTGCTTACTATATGCCAAACACTGTACTAAGAGCTAGGGTAGATATAAGATAATAATGTCCCCACTTGGGCTCACAATCTAAGTAGGAAGGAGAGCAGGTATTGAATCCACATTTTGCAGAAAAGTGAACTGAGGTACAGAGAAGTTGATCTCCCAAGTTCACACAGCAGAGAAGTGGCAGAGGCTGGATAAGAACCCAGGGCCTCTGACTTTAAGCCCCGTGTTCTTTCTACTGGGCCACATAGGGTTTGGGGACCATGGGAACGCTTCAAACCTCTCCATCACCTTGCCCCGTCTTACCTCACCTCCCTTCTCTCTTTCTACATCCCAGCCCACACACTCCACTCCTCTGGTGCCATTAACCCTCTCATTGTGCCGTGTTCTCACCTGTCCTGCTGTTGACACCTGATGCACATCCTGGTGCACCTCGGGCCTGAAACCTCCTCCCACCTCACATCTGCCAAACAATCACACTTCCCCCCTTCAAAGCCCTACTGATGGCTCACCTCCTCCAAGAGGCCTTCCCAGATTAAGCCCCCCTTTTCCTCATCTCCCCCTCCCCTCTGCTTCATCCCAACTCATTCCCTTGGCTCTACCCACCTCTCCCAGCTCCACAGTACATATCTATAAATCTGTTCATTTATATTAATGCCTGTTTACTTGATTTGATGTGTATGTATCTATAATTTTCTTTATTTATATTGATGTCTGTTTACTTGGTTTCATGTCTATCTCTCCCCTTTCAGACTGTAAGCCCGGTGTGGGTGTGGATTGTCTCTATTGCTGAATTGTACTTTCCAAGTGCTTAGTACAATGCTCGACACACAGTAAGCGCTCAATAAATATGATTGAATGGATGAATGATGCCCCTTTTTAGCTTTGTCACCACTGAGAACAACTGAAGCAATTTACACGGTCCCTATCATCACTATCCCTATCAGGGCCTCTTCCTTTCCTCTGTATCTCTGCTTTACTCCTCCTTCCCACCCCTTTGTATCATCATCATCATCATGATAGTAATACTAATGGTTTTTGCTAAGCACTGAATTTGCACTTAACCCCCAATTAACTCATGGGGAAATTTTGGCCCAGAGTAGGTAAGTGAGTTTTCCAAGGTCACAGAGCAGGCAGATGGCAAAGTTGGGATTAGAACCCAGGTCTCCTGATTCTTTCCTTTAGGTCCCTCTCTCCTCCTCCTATTCATTCCTAAATCCAGCCAGACACCCCCATTGCTTAGTCCTACTAGCGGCCCTTGGGTCAAGAAGCTTTCTGTCTCCTGCCTTGATGCACAGGTAGGGGCAGGGTGAAATGGCCGAGATTAACTGGGAAGCAACAGCAATAGAGGGACAATTTTGGCACATCTCAGCCAAAGCTAGAGTAGTCCAATTAATTTAAAAACAAAAAAAATATTACACAACCCCGAAGACAGAAAGGCAGTGGCAAAATTGGTGGCTACAATTGCTACCCTGAACCCTGACTCTATAGCTTTTTCTGTACATGATGTAAAGTGGATTATTTGCATAACAACCATTAAGCATGTTGTTTCCAAACTGCTGGCAGAGTTTTTTTAAAAAAACTGACGGGAGTTCGCACTGACAGGGCCCTAATGCTGTCAAATGGATGCGTTAGTCATTCTGAGAATGGTGTTCAATGAATGTCCGCTGTACACACAGGACTCTACTGGCCAATTACAGAGTAAGAACAAGGCCTGACCCCTGTCCCCTTCATAGTTTACAATCTACTGGAGAAGACGAGACTGACAAAATCTACAAATGGGCAGAGAGAAAAAGTGGAAAAAAAGGGGAAAAAATATTTATTGTTTACCCCCTGCAGAGAGCCTCCAGTGGCCTTTGTGACCCTCCACCGCCACAACTCTGCTATGGGATCAGCTCTGAGGTACGGCGCGGACCCCCTGGAGCAGTGTGACCTGGTGGATTCAGCACAGGCCTCAGTTCTAATCTCACTCCACCACTTTATTCATTCATTCGTATTTATTGAGCACTTACTGTGTGCAAGGAATTGTACTAAGCACACTATACAATATAGTCTGCTGGGTGACCTTAGGCAAGTCACTTCACTGTGCCTCTGTTCCCAAATCTGTAAAATGGGGATTAAGACAGTGAATCCTATGTGGGATGGGGACTGTGTCCAACTCGATCATTTCATATCTATTGTAGCACTTAGAACAGTGCTTGCCACATAAGCACTTAAGGAATATTGTTATTATTATTCTGGTGCCCTGGGCACCCCTGGGCTGAGACTGCTTCAATCTCCCACTTCAGCAAATCTTGGGGTGAGGATTCCTGTGGGACCTGCTCCCTCAGTCTATGCTTCCCTGGCTCCCCTAGGCCATGGTGCAACCCCATTACCCCATTACCCTATTTATTTTGTTAATTTTGTTAATGAAATGTACATTGCCTTGATTCTATTTAGTTGCCATTGTTTTTACGAGATATTCTTCCCCTTGACTCTATTTATTGCCATTGTTCTTGTCTGTCTGTCTCCCCGGATTAGACTGTAAGACCGTCAAATGGCAGGGACTGTCTCTATCTGTTGCCGATTTGTTCATTCCAAGCGCTTAGTACAGTGCTCTGCACATAGTAAGTGTTCAATAAATACTATTAAATGAATGAACCCCAGTTCCAGGGTCAACCTCTGCAGCAGGGCATGGAGACACTGTCGCTGCAGGAGGACTCCGCTACCTCCCCCACCAACGCCCAACCTGCACTCCCAACCTTGGCCAGTCCTAGGGTCAGCCTCCATTGCAAGACCACCTTCAGCAGCCCATATTTCCCCCTTCCTCTTCCTCCTCAGCAATTGAAAGATAGATCCCAGAACCCTGTAGTCCTCCAGGTCTTTGGCCGAGCAGCTGTCCCCCTCCTCCACCCTTGGGCAATGGCAGTGGTTCCAAGATGGATGATCAGACAGTCAATTGTATTTATTGAGCACTTACTGTGTGCAGAGCACTGTACTAAGCACTTGGGAGAGTACAATATTGCACTTTACAGACACATTCCCTGTCCACAACGAGTTTACAGTCAGTCTAGAAGATACTAATAACAATGATAATAGTACTTGTTAAGTGCTTACAATATGCCAACCACTCTTCTAAGCACTGGGGTAGATACAAGTTAATCAGTTTGGACACAGACCCTGTTCCACATGGGACTTACACTCTTAATCCCTATTTTACAGCTGAGGTACCTGAGGTCCAGAGAAATTCAGTGACTTCCCAAGGTCACACAGGTGACATGTGGCAGAGCTTGGATTAGAACCCAGGTCCTTCTGACTCCCAGACCATGAACTCTATCCACTAAGCCATCTGAGAATCATGCCTCGGTGTCACCAGGGAAGACCTGGTGCCTTAGTGGAAAGATCCTGGGCTTTGGAGTCAGAGGTCATGCGTTCTAATCCCAGTTCCGCCATATGTCAGCTGTGTGGGTAAGTCATTTAACTTCTCTGTGACTCAGCTACCTCATCTGTAAAATGGGGATGAAGACTGTGAGCCCTACGTGGGACAACCTGATTAGCCTGTATCTGCCCCAGTGCTTAAAACAGTGCTTGGCACACAGTAGGTGCTTAAAAGATGCCAACATTATTATTATTATTATCTACAGGGGATTTTCAGCTGGTGGGAGCATTTGAGAATGGACCAAATATATCAGAAACTTTGCAGATGTAGCCTGGGTCACAAAGATTAATGAGATGCCTTAGAGCATTCTCACCAAAGGGATAATCTTGGGGAGGGGCAGTGTAAGATAACTGCATAAGCCATAGGTACATGGGCAAATGGATTAAAAGCCCAGGTCTTTGGGCTACATGTGCTCAGTGTACGCACTTGTGGATACGTGCCAAGATCTTCTGGGAGGGAGTGGGAATAAAGCCTCTTAACCGGGAATGAGCTTCAGTTCGAGCATTATCTTTGCTATATTTCTCTTCTCTTATTCAAATCTATATGACTTTTAGATACCTAGTATTCTCAGTTATCCACATGAGTGGTGGAATCCATGATGTACCTCGCTAATCTCAGTTTTACTGGTGACTCCTTCTTGGACTCATCCTCTTATTGTGGGTGTTCTCAAGACTCTGTTCTGGGTTATCTACTTTTTTGTACTAACTCTCTCTGGGAACTCATCTCACATGGCTTCATCTGTCACGCATTTCTCTCAAATCTATCTTTCCAGCCCTGACATCTCATCTGATTCACAATTGCTTCATCTCCTTTTGCCTCTAGGACACCTCCTGAAGGCACCTCAAATGCCACATGCCTAAAACTGAACTTATCTTTCCTTTGAAACCTACTCATCCCCATAACTTTCCCATTTCAGTCGATAACGCCATCGATCTTATCCCTGAAGACCGTCATCTTGGTTTCATATTCTACTCTTCCCTGTGAGTTAATTCTAACAGTGCCTACTGCCTAATCCCACTGATTTTTCCTGCACATCATCTTCTGGATCTGCCATTTTCCTCTCCCCCCAGCTGCTACTACTTTGATGCAAATTTCATCTTATCATGGCTAGACATATCAGCCTCCTTGATGGTCTTCCAGCCTCTCTCCCCTCCAATCTAATGAAATGGGGTTGCAAGGACTATCTTTCTGAAGCATCACTAGCCTACATCTCTCCTATTTTTCATGGTATTTGTAAAGCACTTACTATGTGCCAAGCATTGTACTAGGCACTGGGGTAGATACAAGATAATCAGGTTGGACACAGTCCATGTCCCACATGGTGCTCACAGTAGTAATCCCCATTTTACAGATGAAATTATTGAGGCAAATGGAAGTTGTGACCTACCCAAGGTCACACAACAGACAAGTGGTAGAATCTGGATTATAACTCAAGTCCGTGCTGCTATACTGCTTCTCCTGTCCCCAGTGTCCTCCACTGGCTCTCTGTGATTCTCCACATCAAAATAAGACTTTCCATAGCCACCTTCAGGACTCTCCACCATTTGGACCCACATTCCATTTCTGCTCTCTTCACCCACTATTCTTCATCTCATGATTTGCCCTCTTCCCAAGCCATTCTGCTAGCAGTACATAATAATAATGTTGGTATTTGCTAAGCACTTACTATGTGCAGAGCACTGTTCTAAGCACTGGGGTAGGTACAGGGTAATCAGGTTGTCCCACGTGAGGCTCACAGTCAATCCCCATTTTACAGATGAGGTAACTGAGGCCCAGAGAAGTGAAG
The DNA here is from genome assembly GCF_004115215.2 of Ornithorhynchus anatinus. Classification (NCBI taxonomy): domain Eukaryota; kingdom Metazoa; phylum Chordata; class Mammalia; order Monotremata; family Ornithorhynchidae; genus Ornithorhynchus; species Ornithorhynchus anatinus. The sequence continues at coordinate 116,286,323 of NC_041731.1, read as the reverse complement.
TGACTTGCCCACAGTCACACAGCTGACAAGTGGAAGAGCCAGGATTCGAACCCATGACCTCTGACTCTCAAGCCCGGGCTCTTTTCAAAGAGCCATGATGCTTCTCACTCTCAACACTTCCACCTCCATCCCCTCACTCACACTGCTCCCCCAGGTTGGAACTTCCTCCTTCCCCATATCAGGCAGATCCTAGCTCTCCCCACCAGTCCTGCTAAAATCCCACCTCCTCCAACACAATTAATTTCCCAGCCCCCTAAATCAAAGCATCCCTTCAGCCAACTCTAGCACTTAGAAACTGGTCAATCCATCAATGGTATTTATTTAGTGCTTACTGTGTGCAGAAGACTGTATTAAATACTTGGAAGAATAAAATCCAACAGTTACAATATGACAGTGCTACTGATTTATATTCTCCTCAGCATCATGTAATCAATTATTAACTTTGGCCACTCTAGTACAAAATATTTTTATGTTCTTGGGCAGTGAATATTTTGCTTCCTTACTCTGAACTTCCTTAACACCTAGTAAAGTGCACAACATTCAGTGAATATCCAATAATGCTACTTCTACTATCAATCAGTGGTAGTTATTGAGCACTTATTATGTGCAGAGCATTGAACTTAGCACTTAGGAGACTACAACATAACTTAGTTGGCAGACACATTCCCCCCAACAAGGAGCTTACAGTCTAAAGGGGGAGATAGATATCAATATAAATGAATTAATTATAGGTATGTACAGAAATGCCATGGGACTGAGGGTTGAGTGAAAAACAAGTGCCTAAAGGGTACTGATCCAAGTGGACAAGGGAGAGGTAGTTGGGGAAAAGAAGGCTTAGTTGGGAAAGACTTCTTGGAAGAGGTATGATTTTAATGAGGCTTTGAAGATGGGGGAGTGGTGGTCTGTCAAATATGAAGGGAAAGGGAATTCTAGGCCAGAGAGAGGAAGTGGGAAGGGGTTTGGAGGGAGGATAGATGAGACCTAACCACAGGACAAATCTGGTGCTGGAGAAGCAAAGTATGTAGGCTGGACTGCAGTAGGAGATCAGTGAGGTAAGCTAGGATGGGGTGAACTAAGTGTTTTAAAGCTAATAGAAAGGAGTATTTGTGGATGGGCAATGACTGGAGGTTCTTGAGTGGGGAGATGTATACTGAGCTTTTGGTTAGAAGACCAATCTGAGCAGCAAAGTGAAGTATGGGTTGAAGTGGGGAGAGATAGAAGGCAGAGAAGTCAATGAAGAGGCAGATGTAATAGTAAAGGCAGAATAGGGTACGTTCTTAGATCAACAAGGTTGTGAAGGTAGAACTGGTAGGATTTTGTTGACAGGTTGAATATGTTGGTTGGACTATAATGATGAGTTGAGGATAATGCCATGGATCCAGGCATTTGAGGTAGGGAGGATGGTGATGCTGTCCATGATGATGAGAAAGTTATGGAAAGACAGGGTTTGGACAGAAAGATGAGGTGTTCTTTATGAACATGTTAAGTTTGAGGTGTCAGAGAAACATCCAATTGAAGATGTCCTGAAGATAGGAAGAAATGCAAGAGAAGGAGAGAGATGTATCTGTAGGCTGGAGATGTAGATTTGGAAGTCATTCCCTTAGAGATGGTGGTTGAAGCCATTTTAGTGAATAATTTCTCCAGAGGACTGTGGGTAGATGGAGAATAGAAGGGGACTCAGAAATGAGCCTTGAGGGACTCTCCTGCCTATGAAAGAGACTAAGAAGATGTGGCCAGAGAAGAAGCCTATGAAAGAGATGGAGAATGAGTGGCCAGAGACACAGGAGGGGAAGCAGGAAAGGGCAGTATCAGTGAAGTCAAGGATAATGTTTCCAGGAGAAGGGGGTGGTCCACAGTGTCAAAAGCAGGTGAGAAATCAAGGTTGATTACAATGGAGTCAAGGCTGTTGGATTTGGCAAGAAGATCTTAGGTGACCTCTGCGAGAGCAGTTTCTGTGGAGTGAAGGGGACGGAAGCCAGATTGGAGCGGGTCAAGGAAAGGATTAGAGGAGAAGAAGTGGAGACAGTGGTTGTAGACAACTCACTGAAAGAATTCGGTGAGGAATGGTAGGAGAGAGTCGGGACAATGACCAGAGAAAGTCATGGGGTCTAGGGAGGGTTTTATTAAGAGAGGGGATGAATGAGCATGTTTGAAAGCAGTGGGGCAGCCTCCATTCGATATTAAATGGTTGTAGATGGCAGTCAGGGAGGTAAGAAGGAAAGAGGAAAGTGTTTTGCTAACGTACAAAGGGATGGAGTCAAAGGTGGCAGTGGAGGGGGTTGGCCTTGAGAGGAAACGACAGAACTCTACAACTTTTTCTAGTACGAAAAATAATCCAAATAGTCATCAATAAACCAACAGTATTTATTGAGCACCTATTGTGCGTAGAGAACCACTGTAAGCATTTGGGAGAGTACGAAAGAATTAATAGACATGATCCCTGCCCTTGAGAACTTTACAAACAAGTTTACATATATACCCAGCTCTCTTACTCTGGACAGGAAAAAAGCTCTATTAGCCATGGGACAAAATATTCCACTCTTAAAGTCCCCTTGAGTTTATGGTAAAGAAAATCCTCTGAAGTCCCAGGAGCTCCTGTTTAGAAAGGGATCCTTTCGGACTGTTGGAAAAAGGCAATATTTATGCAAGTGCTCAAGACACTTTGGCTCAGTTGTTGTATCTGGAAACCTAATGTTTTATGTTAAGAATTTTCAAACTTTCCTTTCTCTGGAAAGGTAAGAGAAAGAGGGAGAGAGAGAGAAATAGAGGGAGAGAGAGAGAGAGAAATAGAGGGAGAGAGAGAGAGAAAGAGAGTGAGTGCCTGGCCACTGGAGTCTAATAGGTTGGAAGAGACATATGGATAGTCTGCATTTTGGTTAACCAACAAATGGGTACTCCACACATGTATAACTGTGAGTTTACTGTATACACAAAATACTAAGGAATTGTGGAATCAATCAATAGGATCACTGGAGCTGCTCCTGGTAGTAGAGAAAAAGTCGTAGCAGAAAATGGAATTTTTCAAAGGATGAAATGTGTATTAAGCACCATTTTACACCCCCTCATGCTCAGTGTGGAAAACATAATACCAACTGGCATTGCAGTGGGAATGCAGAACGGGATGAAAAGATTGCAACTGCTGTCTGATGGCACCAGTGTAGAAAACCATAATAAAGGTTTTAGCCATCATCATTTTGCAACACTGTATACTACTTGACTCAGGTAATAATCTTCTCAGAGACTAGGGTTTAAAGTATAACTCAGCATTCAGGCTATCTGAACTGTTAAGAGACTTGTTGTCAAACCCAGTTTGTCTTCTGATGTGGGAGACAAATTACATAGTCTCTGTGTTCTGGAGTCTTAGTACTAAGTGGTATTACTGGCAAAGTCAAATGTGAAGCCATTTTCACTAAGTTTTTTTTCAAAATGCTGTGATCGTTTTGGAGGACGGACTCACAGATTTCACAATGGGGCCCCCATGGCATATAGGCTTTTTAGCTATTGTGGGAGACACTCTTGGGATTCCTCTCTAGTGCACCCCCCAAATGGCTTAGTAGTTAGCTAGCAATAACCCATGGCTTTTAGTTTTATTCATTCATTCATTCAATCATATTTATTGAGTACCTACTGTGGGCAGAGCACTGTACTAATCACTTGGAAAGTACAATTCAGAATTAAAGAGAGACAATCCCTGAACACACGAGGCTTACAGTTTAGAAGTGGGGAGACATATCAGAACAAGTAAAGAGGCATCAATTTAAATATAATTATAGATATGTACATATATATATGACTGCTGTGGGGCGGTAAGGGGGGTGTTGAACAAAGGGAACAAGTCAGGGTAATGTAGAGGGGAGTGGGAGCTGAAGAAAAGGGAGGCTTAGTCTGGGAAGGTGTCTTGGAGGAGGTGAGCCTTCAGTAGTGGTTTGGAGGGGATAGCCGGGGGGAGTGTGATGGACAGATTTGAGCCAGGCAAGAGATAGGATGTGGGCCAGGGGAAGATGGCGGGACAGGCGAGAAAAAGACACAGTGAGGAGGTTAGTACCAGAGGAGCAGAGTGTGTGGGCTGGTATGTAGAAGGAGAAAAAGGAGGTGAGGTAAGAAAGGGTAAGGTGATGGAAAGCTTTGAAGCCAATAGTGAGGAGTTTTTGTTTGATATGGAGGTTGTTAGGCAACCACTGGGGATAGGCAACCACTGGGGATTTTTGAGGAAGGAGGGGACATGCCCAGAACTTTTCTGTAGAAAGAAATCCAGGCAGCAGAGTGAAGTATGGACTGAAGTGGGGAGAGACAGGAGGTTGGGAGGTCAGAAAGGAGACTGATGCAGTAATACAGTCAGGATAGGATGAGTGATTGTACTAATGTGGTAATGGTTTGGATGGAGTGGAAAGAGTGGATCTTGGCAATGTTGTGAAGGTGAGACCGGCAGGTTTTGGTGATGGATCGGGTATGTGGGGTGAATGAGAAAGCAGTGTTAAGGATGACACCAATGTTGCAGGCTTATGAGATGGGAAGGATGGTTGTGCCATCCACAGTGATGGGAAAGGACAGTGATGGGAAAGGGAGAGGACAGGGCTTGTGAGGGAAGATAAGGAGCTCTGTCTTGGAAAATGCTGAGTTTAAGGTGGCAGGACAACATCCAAGTAGAGTTGCTCTGAATGCAGGAGGAGATACGAGGCTGGAGGGAGGGAGAGAGAACAAGGGAGGAGATATAGATTTGGGTGTCATCCGCATAGAGATGCTAGTTGAAGCCATGGGAGTGAATGAGTTCTCCAAGGGAGTGAGTGTAGATGGAGAATAGAAGGGGATCAAGAACTGACCCTTGAGAGACCCTTTCAATTAGGGGATGGGAGGAGGAGGAATCCGTGAAGGAGACTGAGAAATGAACAGCCAGAGAAATAAGAGGAGAACCAGGAGAGGATGGAGTCAGTGAAGCCAAGGTTGGATAATGTGTTGAGGAGAAGGAGATGGTCCACAGTGTCAAAGGCAGCTGAGAGGTCAAGGAGAATTAGAATGGAGTAAGAGCTGTTGGATTTGGCAAGAAGGAGGTCATTGATGACCTTCGACTATTCATTGGATGGAGGGAGCAGAAGCCAGATTGGAGAAGGTCCAGGAGAGAGTTGGAGGAGAGGAATTCGAGGCAGCGAGTGTAGATGACCCACTCCAGGAGTTTTAGCATCTCTGAGGTTCAGGTTTCAGCTAACTAGTCTTGCAGCCTCAAAGAACCCAGCTGTGTTTGGGAGGGAATGTTTAATATCCAGTTTTATCCTAAGAGAGCAAGTCTTTCCAAGCTAGGTTAATAGTAGTAGGATAATTTATTGAGCAACTGATGCAGTGCAGTGTTCTAGGCACTTTGAAAGTACGGAATAACAAAGTGACACATTCTCTGTGGTCAGTAAGCTTACATTTTTCAAGCTTGCCAACTACAGAGCCTATAATATTGATGGTATTTATTAAGTGCTTACTATGTGCTAAATAAGCACTAGGCAAAGCACTGGCAAAGATACAAAATCAAATTCAGTCTCTTGTCCTACACAGATCTCAGAGTTGAGGGGGGGAAGCCCAAGGATCTTACTCTCATTTTACAGATGTTAGAACTGAAGTCCATAGAGTTTAAGTAACTTGTCTAGGCAATTGATGGAGCTGGGAATAAAACCCAGGCCTCCTCACTTTCAGTTCTGTGTTCTTTCCTTCAGTGGTTGGCCATTCTTCCCCAAATCAAGGGGAAAACTCCTAACCTAAGGAATACCTTCCTACTTAACACACCTCTTTTAATGCACTCCAGCTCACACTCTATTCCTGTCAAAGTAATCTGTTCGCTGTATCTCGTTCTCATCTCTCAATAATGATGATAGTGATAATAATAAAAGTGCAAATGATCTATCACCCTAAGGGTTGTGGTGAATTCAGAAAGGGAAGGAGAACAAAGAAGGAGGAAGGACCATAGTTTCTGCTTTCTTTTTTGAATAGAAAGTCATTTTCTGTGTTTTTTTCCACAATTCAAAGATTTGCCTTATGGGCTTTCCCAGGCCAATGACTGCCCCATAGGGACTGAATAGATCTTTAGAAAAAAGAAAGCAGTAACCTGAAGTCCCTCTTGAATTTCTTCCCTGATCTCACTGCCAGTCTCTGAATGACAATTCCATCCAGTGTCTGTGGACACTCCCAGCCACCCCAGAGAACTCTCTCCCTGGTTCCTGTCAGGTTTTTCATTCCCTCCTCCCAGAACTACCTCCATCAGAACCAGAGATTTAGATTGTGAGCTCTGCAAGGGACAGGTACTGTGTCTCATTTCCATATGTGTATTCTTTCCCAGTAGTGAGTACAGTGCTGTACACCCAGTAGGCAATTGACAAATACTACTGATACGACTAGAGAAGCAGTCTGGCTCAGTGGAAAGAGCTCAGGCTTGGGAGTCAGAGGTTATGGGTTCTAATCCCAGCCCTGCTGCTTGTCAGATGTGTGACTTTGGGCAAGTCACTTCACTTTTCTGTGCCTCAGTTACCTCATCTGTAAAATGGGGATTAAGACGGTGAGCCCCCTGTGGGACAACCTGATCACCTTGTATCCCCCAGCGCTTAGAACAGTGCTTTACACATAGTAAGTACTTAACACATACCATTATTATTATTACTAATGTGTGCGTCTGCCTGATGCATCACCCAATGGCACTGTGCCAAGCTGGAGAGTCCTGCCAGGAGCCACAACTGAGAGCTTTGCGGAAGGCACAGACATGGCAGGGACTCTGCCATTAGCATAACTGATGAGGCTCCCTTTTCTTCCCTATGTCCTCTGGAGCTTGACCTGCCCTTGAGATGAACTGTGAAAGAACATATGCAGGGAAGGAGATGGTGGGGTGCGGGGTGGGGGGGAAGCACCGTTTCATAGAAAATTCTCTTCCCCAAGCTCCTAAGATAGAATGCCCTGGTGCCCTGGAAGAGAGTGGGCTCATTAAAAAAATCCCCCAAAAACAATCAATTCCTTCTTCAGACTATCACTGAATGCTTTGGGATGATCTATTTTTAAAAAATAGGATGTTAGGAAAACACGTTAAGTACGGTCTATTTGGTTTGTGTTCATATAAATCCTTTCATATAACTTGTCCTTGTCAGCTCCTCCACAAATACGAGCTGTGTCATCATTTTCCAAGTCTCCTCCTTGACCCGTTGTTCCTTGCTTGTCACTATTTACACTTTAGCCTCGTTTGCTGACGAGGTTATTTTGAAAGGAATACATCATAATCATTGTCTATTTCCCCTGTGGAATTTTATTGGAGGCTCAGTGCACATAATTTCTCTGTAAACACATCTTCCCCAAACCAATAATTTCAGGTTGCCTTCAGAGCTCTTTTAATTTAGTTTTCTAGGGCAATGATGATTTTTAAATAGGATCGGCACATCTATGAGCAAGGTTGTCCTTTAGTTCTGGGATATCGGGAAAAGTGATTTTTATGTCCATTGTATCCTGGTTGCAGTCAAGTTGCCTCGTTCTCTGTTTCATGTACACTTCTTTTGAAAAGTGTCTTTCTCTTCCTCAGGGAATGCCTCTCGGTATTTCTCGTCCTCTACCTGTCGTACTGGACTATTCGCTTGAACTCTTCTGGACATGTTCTGAATGAAATGCTCTCCCAACTTTCTGCCAATGACCCCCTACCAACCCCCATTTTTCTTCACAATAAACTCACCTCCTCTGATTCTGGCTCTACTGTTTGCTTCTTTATCAACCAACATCAGACTGCCTTGGTACGTATATCCATATCCATAAATCCTATATTATAAAATGATTTATTTTTGATGATGATGGTATTTAAGCACCTACTATGTGCCAACCACCGTTCTAAGCGCTGGGATAGATACAAGGTAATCAGGTTGTTCCACGAAGGGCTCACAGTCAATCCCCATTTTTTACAGCTGATACACAGAGAAGTTAAGTGACTTGCCCATAGTCACACAGATGATTAGTGGCAGAGCTGGGATGAGAACCCAAGAACTCTGACTCCCAAGCCCAGGCTCTTTCCATTAACCCACACTTCTTCAATAATATCAAATAAAATGATATTTTTACTTATATTATTGTCGGTCTCCCCTCTCTAGACTGTAAACTTAGTGTGGGCAGGGAATGTGTCTACCATACTTCATCACAAAAATCAACACAATCAGGTCTGAGCACCCCAAAGTCACCCCTCCTCCTCTCCCCTCCCCCCCACCAACCCTTTCCCCAACTTTCCCATCCTTTCCTGCAGTATCCTCAGAGGAGATCTCCTCCCTCCTCGCAAGTGCCACCCCCTCCACCTGCGCCTTGGACCCCATTCCCACTCACCTTATAAAAAACATCGCCCCTGCCCTCCTCCCTTCCTTAACTTCTATCTTTAACCACTCAATCTCCAATGGCTCCTTCCTCTCTGCCTTCAAACATGCCCATGTCTCCCCCATCCTAAAAAAACCCTCTCTTGACCCCACTTCCCCTTCCAGTTATCGCCCTATCTCCCTACTACCCTTCCTTTCTAAGCTCCTTAAACGAGTCATCTACACTTGCTGTTTAGAATTCCTTAACTCCCATTCTCTCCTGGACCCCCTCCAATCTGGCTTCCGTCCCCTCCACTCTACCGAGACTGCTCTCTCTAAGGTCACCCGTGACCTCCTTCTTGCCAAATCCAATGGGTCCTACTCCATTATAATCCTCCTTAACCTCTCAGCTGCCTTTGACACTGTCGACCATCCCCTCCTCCACACCTTATCTCACCTTGGCTTCACGGACTCCGTCCTCTCCTGGTTCTCCTCTTCTCTCTCTGGCTGGTCATTCTTGGTCTCCTTCACAGGCGCCTCCTCCCCCTCCCATCCTTTAACTGTTGGAGTTCCTCAAGGGTCAGTTCTTGGCCCTCTTCTGTTCTCCATTTACACTCACTCCCTTGGTGAACTCATTCGCTCTCACGGCTTTGACTACCATCTCTATGCAGATGACACACAGATCTACATCTCTCACCCTGTCCTCTCCCCCTCCCTTCAGGCTCGCATCTCCTCCTGCCTCCAGGACGTCTCCACCTGGATGTCTGCCCGCCACCTAAAACTCAATATGAGCAAAATGAGCTCCTCATCTTCCCTCCCAAACCCGGTCCTCTCCCAGACTTTTCTATCACCGTGGATGGTACGATCATCCTTCTCGTCTGTCAGGCCCCCAACCTCGGTGTCATCTTTGACTCGTCTCTTGTTCACCCCACACATCCGATCCGTTTCCAAGACCTGCTGGTCTCACCTTTACAATATCGCCAAGATCCGCCCTTTCTTCTCCACCCAAACGGCTACCTTACTGCTACGGGCTCTCGTTATATCCCGGCTAGACTACTGTGTCAGCCTTCTCTCTGATCTCCCTTCCTCCTCTCTCGCCCCACTCCAGTCTATTCTTCACTCCGCTGCCCGGCTCATCTTCCTGCAGAAACGATCTGGGCATGTCACTCCCCTTCTTAAAGACCTTCAGTGGTTGCCTATCGACCTCCGCTCCTAACAAAAACTCCTCACCCTAGGCTTCAAGGCTCTCCATCACCTTGCCCCTTCCTACCTCTCCTCCCTTCTCTCTTTCCACTTCCCACCCCACACGCTCCGCTCCTCTGCCGCCCACCTCCTCACCGTCCCTCGGTCTCACCTATCCCGCCGTCGACCCCTGGGCCACGTCCTCCCGGGGTCCTGGAACACCTTCCCTCTTCACCTCCGACAATCTAATTCTCTTCCCCTCTTCAAAACCCTACTTAAAGCTCACCTCCTCCAAGAGGCCTTTCCAGACTGAGCTCCCCTTTTCCCTCTGCTCCCTCTACCCGCCCCCCCTTCACCTCTCCGCAGGTAAACCCTCTTCTCCCCCCTTCCCTCTCCTCCTCCCCCTCTCCCACCCCCTCAGCACTGTACTCGTCCGCTCAACTGTATATATCTTCATCACCCTATTCATTTTGTTTAATGAGATGTACATCACCCTGATTCTATTTATTTGCCATTGTTTTTATGAGATGTCCTTCCCCTTGACTCTATTTATTGCCATTGTTCTTGTCTGCCTGTCTCCCCCGATTAGACTGTAAGCCTATCAAAGGGCAGGAATTGTCTCTATCTGTTGCTGATTTGTCCATTCCAAGCACTTAGTCCAGTGCTCTGCACATAGTAAGTGCTCAATAAATACTATTGAATGAATGAACTCTGTTTTTGTGTACTCTCTCTAGCACTTATAGTACAGGGCTCAGCACACAGTAAGCAATCGATAGATACCACTGAATGAATGATTGGTTTGTTCCACTGGGCAGTCAGCTCTTTGGAGATATCTGTACCACATACACCAGCAATATCGATTTTTTTTTGAGATACACATCTATAAGTGAACTAATTCTCATGACTTGTTGTTAATTGTTTTATGATTCCTTTGGCCTTCATAGTTTCAACTGAGTGCTGCCCCAGGCATATTTCACTGAGGATGTTGTAACATGTCTACTCATATTTTCTCCAGTTTATTCTCCTTTGTGTGGTCTTTTGGGGACTAAGTTTTTGTAGGTGAAAATTCAGATAATTACATAGTAATCCACTGAGGTCCTACTGGGTGCAGCACCCTTTGCTAAGCAGTAGAAACAATAGATAGATAGCAACAGTAGAATGTTCAATAGAAGCAGTGAACATGCTCTCTACCCACAAGGAGCTTCCACTCCGATGGAGGAGACAGACAGAAGCATATTTACAAACAGGCTCCCTGACCTTATACTCTCTGACTAAAGAACCACTCCAAAATGCTGTCCATAAATACATGTGCATATATATGTATGACTTCCCATAAATCAGTGTGAGTTCAATACTTCTACATTTCCTACACACAATTCTCATTAGGTGCTATTTATAAACATGCCCTTTGTAGAAGTCAGAAGCAATTTAAATTGGTGATTTTCAGCAGAATGCCGGTTATGGCTTTTAACTAAAATGATGTTTTCCCATTTGCACTAGTAAATCTAATCTGTGAAATAATCTTACAAGGAAAAATAAATGGAGACATGTGAAAAACCAAGTAGATCGATGTTCACCTACTTAAATCGATTTGCCTCTATTCCTCAGAATCAGTTGATCAATTAATACCGTTCAAAATGACCTACTGGATACAGAACACTGAAATAAGCATTACAGGAGTAACAATAGAACTACTGTATGTACATGGGCCCTTGTCCTCATGGAGCTGAAAACCTAATGTGGAGCTGAAAATCTAGTGGGCCAGACTAACACTAAAGTCAAGTACAGATGGGGGCAATATTCACATTTTTTGGTTTGCCTTAGTTTGCAAAATGCTAGGGGCCAGTATCATGTCTCTAACATACCCTGTTTAAGTGTAATTGCTTTATAAATGGTGTTTGTTAATCATTTACTATGTGACAAGCACTCTTCTAAGTATTGGGGTAGATACAAGTTAATCAGATCAGATACAGTCCTTGTTCCAAATGGGGCTCACCGGCTGAGGGAGGGAAAACTGAGGTATTGAATCCCTATATTACAGTTGAGGAAATTGAGGCACATGGAAGGTAAGTGACTTGCCCAAAGTCACATAGCAGGCAAGTGGCAGAGCCAAGATTAGAACCCAGGTTTTCTGACTGACAGGCATTTTAATAGGCCACGTTTCTCCTCTTACTTTTCAGACCCTTTCTCAGGACCACCCAACAGAGCTACTGATGATGCTTTTGACCCAGATTTTTCTTTGTGGAACTGTTTCCTTAAAAACCAAGAGTTATATCTTCATCCCATCCCTGTGCCGATGAATCATGGTAAGTGGACAGAAAGCAAACTCCTCAACAATAAACAATGCTGCTTTGTATTTCCAGTTGCCTAAAATCATAGCTGGAACCACAGTTTTCCAATAATATCATTCTCCATTTTAGCACAAAACTCAAATAAAGTGGTTTTTCATCTGACTGAAATGTCATTTAATGCTACATTTGCATACTCTGAAGAACTGAATGGGCTGAAGGCTAGCTTCTCCTTCTGAAATGTTATCAAAATGTAATTTGGGAAGTAAGGTTCCAGAGGATTGGGGAATAAGAAACCATCCCTTGGAGAACTCATTCTCTCCCACAGCTTCAACTACCACCTCTATGCAGATGATACCCAAATCCACATCTCTAGCCCTTATCTCTCTCCCTCTCTGCAGTCTGCCATTTTCTCCTGCCTTCAAGAGATCTCCACTTGGATGTCCTCCCATCACCTCAAGCTTAACATGTCCAAAACACAACTCCTTATCTTCCACCCAAACCCTGCCCTCCCCATGACTTTCCATCACTGTAGACAGCACTGCCATCCTTTCTGTCTTACCAGCCGTAACCTTGGTGTTATTCTTGACTCCTCTCTCTCATTCAACCTGCATATTCAATCCATCACTAAGTCATGTTGGTTCCACCTTTACAATATCACTAAAATCCACCCATTCCTCTCCATCCATACTGTTACCATATTAATCCATTCACTTATCCTATCCTGCCTTGATTACTGTATCAGCCTCCTTGCTGAGCTCCGGGCCTCCTGTCTCTCCCCACTCCAATCCATACTTCACTCCGCTGCCTGCATCATATTTTCTACAAAAATGTTTAGGCCATTTTTCCCCACTCCTCAAGAAACTCCACTGTTTGCCTATCCATCTCTACATCAGACAAAAACTCCTCACCTTTGGCTTTAAAGCACTCAATCACCTTGCCCGCTCCTACCTCACCTCACTACTCTCCTACTACAAACCAGCCCCCACACTTGACTCCTCTAATGCTAACCTTCTTACTTACCTTGATCTTGTCTATCTTGCTAACAACCCCTTGCCCACATTCTGCCTCTGGCCTGTAATGCCCTCCCTCCTCAAATCCGACAGACAATTATTCTCCCTACCTTCAAAGCCTTATTGAAGGCACATCTACTCTGAGAGGCTTCCATTCATTCATTCAGTCATATTTATTTAGTGTTTATTCATTCAGCCATATTTATTGAGTGTTTACTTTGTGTAAAGTACCGTACTAAGTGATTGGGAGAGTAAAATATAACAGTAAAAAGAAACATTCCCTGCTCATAATGAGCTCACAGTCTAGAAACTCACTTACCTGGCTATTCCCTCCTTTCCTCTTCTCCCACTCTCTTCTGCATCACCCTGATTTGTTCCCTTTCTTCATCCCCCTCCCAGCCCCACAGCACTTATGTATCTACCTGTAATTTCTTTATTTTTATTGATATCTTCTCCTCTACCCTGAAACTCATTGTGGGCAGGGAATGTGTCTGTTGTCATAGCGTACTCTCCAAAGTGCTTAGTACAGTGCTTTGCACACAGTAAGCGGTCAATAAATATGATTGAATGAACAGTAATTGCTCAATGAATACAAGTGAATGAATGAAAGTGAGAGATTCAATGTCTTGGTCAGGTTTCTTCTTTTGTAGTTTTGAAGAGGAAGTTACTGTTCTTCATCATTAGTTGTAGCTGAGGAAAAAGTGAAGAGACAAGGGCTTTCCACAGCAACTCCCTAGAAACTGTATTAATCAGATTGTAAGAACTATACTCCCCATATCTTCTGAGTCCTCAGCCCTTTTGAGTTTCTTCTTTCTCAGCAGGGTTTCATTGTCCATCCCCATGCTGCCTATTGTTGACTGTCACTCATCTAACAAGAGGGGCACACAATATCCAAGAGTGTTTGTTTCGGGTTAATGCATGGGAGCAAGAGCACCTACACCGAGTTTGAAATAAGCTTATACAGAATGGAAAGAAGTCAAGTGATGTCTGCTTATGCCATTCTTGCTTTCCCTCTTGGAGGGAAAGCAGCATGCTGTAGAGAGAAAGGCATTGGACTGGGAATCAGGATCTGAGTTCTAAATCCATTTATGCCTTTCCACCATTTGCTTTCTGTCTAACCTTAGACAGGTCATTTAACTTCTCTGTACCTTAGTTTCCTCATCTGAAAAATGGGGACCTGTTCTTTCTCCCCATTATACTGTGGACTTTGTGTGGGACAGATGCTGCCTCTGATCTGATTATGCTCTATTGTTGTGCACTGTTGTACACAATACTTAGCATATAGTAAGTACTTAACAAAAAACACAATTATTATTACTGTTAGAGAGTAAACCTCTAACAAAGGTCTAACAGGAAGAGAGATCTATCATTCTAGCCTCAATTCCTGTCCATCTGCTCTTACTGGTATTAAGAAAGATAAAAACAATGACTAAGGAAAAAAATGAAGAGGGTATATGGGATGTTTAATAGTTTTGTTTTTTTAAAAAAGGTAATGATTTGGTAGTCAGCCTGTCTTTATCGGGCTGACAAAAGCACCCAGTGCCAGCTAAAACCTCAAGGCATTGGAAGAGTTTCTGAGATTGGAAGTGGGTTAAATGAATAACCAAGAGTGAAATCTGTTGTGTCTCCTCATTAACACTGAATGGTATTAGAGGAAGCATCATGGCCTAGTGGAAAGAGGACAGGTCTGGGAGTCAGAGGATCTGTGATCTAATCCCAGACCCACCCCATCTTTCTGTTGGGGCACTTTGGGCAAGTCACAACTTTTCAGTGACTTAGTTTTCTCTTCTGTAAAATGGGGATTAAATCCTACTCTCTCCTACTTTGATTCTGAACCCCATGGGGGCAGGGGATGTGTTCAGCATGACTTTCTTGTGTCTTCCTCAGTGCTTAGTTCAGAGCTTGGTACACAGTAAACACACTGAGAAGTATCATAATTTTGATTTTTATCCTCCAATCTCACCCTTACCCCAATTCAATCTTTTACCCAAGAATTTGCCTGAGAGCCAGACCAGGTAGAGATAGCTTCCAAATAAAGTCCCACCCAGGAAAGTAAACAATTGTAATAGAACAGTGGCTTTGGTGTGGTTCCCTCATGAAATTAATCTTACCTGCAGATCTACAGAAGCATCATGGCCTAGTGAAAAGAGCACAGGACTGAGAATCAGAGGGCCGTGTTTCAAATTCTGGCTCAGCCACTTTCCTGCTGTGTGAGCTTGGGCAAGTCACTTCATTCCTCCGGGCCTCAGTTTCCTCATTTGTAAATCAGGGTTTCAGTACCAGTCACTTCATTCCTCCGGGCCTCAGTTTCCTCATTTGTAAATCAGGGTTTCAGTACCAGTTTTCTCTCCTGTACTGATCATGAGCTTCATGTGGCACACAGACTGTGTTCTACCTAATTAACTTGCATCTACCCTAGAGCTGAGTACAGTGCTTGGCACACAGTGCTAAAACAAATGCCATCATTCAAAAAAATTTATTAAATTAAAAAAACTGCTTAACTTATTAAGCACTGTGTCAAATACTCTTCTAAGTCCTGTGGTAGATACAAATTCATTAGGTGTGACACAGTTCCTGTCCTGAACGGGACTTATAGTCTAGATGGAAGGGGTTAAGATTTAAGGTTTTAGTATTACTAATTGCCCCAGAGTATAGATTAAAAGGTAAAATTGTGCCCTTCCTACAATCAGTGTTCATAGTCTTCTGCACAGTAAGTGCCTAGTACTAGTTTTTCTTCTTCATATATTACCTGTTCCCAGCTCTCATCTCAGAACCTTTTGTACCCATGACCTTCTATTGCACACTTGTTCATTTTGATTTACACATTCTATTGCTTAAGCTTTCCTCCTAAATGGATTCATTATGTGTCTGTCTTCCTGGTTACACTGGTAACACCTTAAAGGCAGATAACATCTCCTATATTTGTATACTCTCCCCAGAGATTAATGTGGTGTTCTGCATACAAAAGGACTTCATCAATACTACTGATCAGTTGATCACTCAAAAAGTATCCCAAATCACAGAAAGACCAGAGAGAGTCTCTTCTGGAAGCAAAGTCCCAACTGGGCATGAGCTTTGGTGTTTGGAGACCGTTTCCAAGTCGTCTTAAATTCTTGGATATTCTTGATCATCAAATGGAGTGTCAAGATGTTGTTGATTCTACTGATGGCAGCATTTCATCTCATATGCATATCAGACTGTTAGATGATGCCGAAATCATGGTGATCTATTCCACTTGGCAGTTCCCACTTTAATTGTCGCTTCAAAAATAAACTTCAACATATAAAGGAGGCCAGAGAAGAAAGCTTAAAGAGCCCTGGGGTAGAACTAGAAGCATCTCCCTTGATTTTATGCTTGAGCCATCTGGTGCTTACATCAGCTACCACTTGTTTTCAAATATATATTATTTGTGACTTTGTAGAGCTGAATAACATGAGCCCCTTTGGTAGAATAAATATTTTTCAATGTACAGTGATTTAAATGAAGGAAGGAACTAGAACTTGCAGAAGAATTGGTGCAAATGGTAATATCCCATCACGGCAGCATTTTGACACAATGGGCCTGATTCTTCCCTTTGGTAAATACCATACTGGTGCTGGTTCTTTTCCCACTGGGACCCACAAATGAGTCCTGCTATGCACCCGTCTTTTTAAACAACCCCTCAAGGATTCCCTCTCTAGCCAGGTTGTGGGGCCGAATTACTGGCAGTCCCATGGCCACAGAGGTAGCCCCAGCTGGAAGGATGCTGGGAAAGAAAGGTTTGTCAAGCCCAATATCATTTTGATTTTATAGTCCTTCATAATGATAAAAATAACAATGATGGCATTAATTTAGCCATATGTTCCTTGTGGTTAGGGATCATGTCTACCAACTCTGTTGTACTATACTTTCCCTAGCATTTAGTAGTCTTTTATGTACAGAAAGTGCTCAAAAAATATCACTGACTGATTGACAGGAAGCAGTGTGGCTCAGTGGAAAGAGCCTGGGCTTCGGAGTCAGAGGTCATGGGTTCGACTCCTGGCTCTGCCACTTGTCACCTGTGTGACTGTGGGCAAGTCACTTCACTTCTCTGTGCCTCAGTTACCTCATCTGTAAAATGGGGATTAACTGTGAGCCTCACGTTGGACAACCTGATTACCCTGTATCTCTCCCAGCACTTAGAACAGTGCTCTGCACATAGTAAGTACTTAACAAATACATTATTATTGATAATATAATCAGATTAGAAACAAGCCTTCTCTCACTTAAAACTCACTAACACAATGCTTGGCACATAGTAAGTGCTTAATCAATAGCACCCACCCACAAACAGTATTGTAGAAAACACTGGGGTACATATAAAATAATCAGGTCAGACAGTTGGGGAAAGTCCTTGTCCTGTGTGGAGTTCTCAATCCAAGTAGAAGAGAGAACAAATATTGAATTCCCATTTTACAGAAGAGGAAACTGAGGCCCAGGAAAGTTAAGTGACTTACCCAAGGTCACATGGAAGGCCAGTGGAGGAGCTTAGATTAGGAGCCAGGTCCTATAACATCCAGGCCTTGACCCTTTCTACTAGGCCATGGTGGTTCTCTGTATTTTCCTCCGTGCTCATTATGGTGCTTAGCATATCTTAAATGCTTAACAAATTCTACAATTACTATTCTCATTATTACCTCTTAAGAGGGGAGAATCAAATTCAACAGATACTGTACTACTGTTGTAGTTCTGCATTTTATTGTGCTGAAAAACATCTTTCATTGATGCTGGTTCTATGTCCTGATTATCTGCATGGTGCCTCTTTTCTTAGGCAATTTATTTGGCAATGTCTTCAAGAGAGTGATCATTATTTTCTCTAATTAGTTCTCCCCCCTTTAAAATTTGAAAATCAAAATGTTTCGAGGGAACTTCAAATTCCAATACTGAAAATGATAACGAGCAACTCAATCCAACTTTCATTCTTCAGTGCATTTGAGGCATCTTCCAAATAAACAGGAGACAGAAAAACACAGTATCAAAATTTTCAATCACTTTCAAAGCTAACTTCTTAGTATTTTCATTATTTTTTTTTTTTAAAGAGACCATGCCTTCGTCTTCACATGCTTTAGTAGGCAAAAAGGTACTCTGTTTAGTAGCATATTCTATGAAGAGCTGAGTAGCTGAAAGAAGAAATACAGGGCATTAGCACTGTTTAAAAAAGATATTATCCCTATATCTGATTTAAGTGCAGTAATAATAATGGTATTTAAGCATTTACGATGGGCCAAGCACTGTTCAGTGTACTGGGGTAGAAACAAGTTAAGTTAGACAAGGTTCCTGTCCAGTAAAAGCCTAGGCCTTTCCTAGTCCTTAGCTTTTTCATTATACCTAGATTTTACGCCTATCTCTGAATAATTTCTTGTCCGCCTCCTCCATTAGCTTGTAAAGTCACTCTGTATAGGGAATATTTCAACTTTCTATACTTTCCACAGGCATTGCTACAGTATACCAAACCAAGTAGGTGCTCAGTGCCTGCAACTAATAATACACTGAGTGCTTAGTACAGTGCATTTCACCTATGGACATTCAATAAATATAACCATTATTATCACTATTCCTACTCCTGTATCCAGGCTGATTATTTTGTCCTTCTTCAGTGCCTAGTATTATGCTTGGTAAAAAGTGAGTACTTAACAAATACCTTTATTACTATTATTATCATCATCATTTTTACTACTACTGTGGTTACTACTGCTACAGTTATCTACTTGTATCACTCTTCCTGATTCTTTCTTAAGTGTTTTCAGCTCTATATTTTAGGGAAATAGCCTCAAAATATTTTTCCAAATATTTTCCATATTCCAAAGATATGCACAAAACTGCATTTGTCTTTATTCACATGTGCAACGTATATTCCACAGAGCCCCGTGTCTAAGCAAGGTGATTTGCATCCTAGGGAGGCAATGCCCATGTTCAACATCAAATGCTTAGTACTGAGCCGAGCACTTAGTAGAGTGCTCTGCAAACAGTAAGCAATCAATAAATACAAGTGAATGAATCAAAGACAGAAGTGAGACACTTGATGAGGTTTTCTAGACAGTGCTCATACTGATTGACCCCTTTCACCCAGTCCAAAGCACTACTAGGAAGTAGCACAGCCTATTGGATAGAGCACAGCCCTGGAAGTCAAAAGGACCTGAGTTCTATTCCCGGCTCTGCCACTTATCCGTTGCATGACCTCGATCAAGTCACTTGACTTCTCTCTGTCTCAGTTACCTCATCTGTAAAATGGGGATTAAGACTGTGAGCTCCGTATGGGATGTTGTCCAACCATGATTAGCTTGTATCTACCCCAGGAAGGTGCCTGGCCTGCTGTAAGCACTTAAAAAAAATACCATCATCATTATTATTATTACATTCTATTTGGGGGGAAATCTTCCTTCCTGCCCCCCAGCAAGGAGGGGCTGGAATCCCAACTCTGCATAGCAGTGGATTCTGAAAAGCCTCCACCCCACAACCGCTTTCCAAGGACCGAGGGGGTTGCTAGATGCCCAAGGCAGACTCCCTCCTCCCACTGGAAATTTTGGGACCAACCACCCTCACAGAGGTAGAGGGTGGGCAGAGGATGCCATCCCACTCTCAGAACACTGGAAAGATGGTTACGGTTTGCCTGAAATGGTGAGGAGGCCACAGACTGATTGCCTTCCACTAGTAGTGTTTAAGCTTCCAAAAGAGTCTGTGAATATTTTGGATTTTTTCATTTGAACTTGTTCTCATTATTACATGGATCTAACCTGTCTACTTGGAATATGGACCCCAGGAAAGCTGATGTGTCTTAACCCTTTTTTCTGTATTTGCCCCAGTTTTTAAGATTGTGCTTTTTGCTCCATAAGCATTTGATAAATGAGAGTAATAATAATACTAATCTTCTACACCTCTAAATAATGGTTAGATTTCAAGCATTTCAGAAGAAGTAATTAATGACCTAGCTTGAAATCCATCTGGTATCTGAGTATAATGCAGTGAATTAATTTTCAACTTGTAATTGTTTTCATTTACACCTACCTTCTTGGTAGTTATTTAAGGCAATTTATCGTCACTATTCACTAGCTTGTATGTTAATGCATTTTATTTGAATGAAGAATATTTAAACTGAATAAGTAGGCCAGACACCATCTGAAATGTGTCTGAAGTGGTAAAAAAAAAAAAACCAACAAAAAAAAACTGAACCTGACACTATGATAAACCTTTCCGATGAAAAGGTTTAAATGGAATGGTGAGCTTAAATGAAGATGTTCTTAATTCATATTAGAATCTTAGTTCACCCCAAATCTACTGTTAGAATGCTTAGTTGTTTTTTCCCCCTCTAATTTTCTAAGCAAATGAGAAATCACACCTGTTAGTACTTCATGTTCATTTTTGGTTTTTGTTTTTTTTTTTACTATTAGTGTCTTCTAATCAGTACATTTAATCTGGTACAAGATGTCTTTATTTGTTTAACAGATCCCCAAGTGAATATTGGATGTCTTAATCATGGAACAGTAAAAATGCCAGATTTTATTTAAACTGCAGGAAAACAGCCTTTATTACAGTAAATAAAGCAGTGTCCTCAATAAAGATAATGTTTAAATGAATGCAGTTGAGAATTAATGACAATGATTTTGCTGTACAGCCCTAATCTTTATGCTTTTAGAGCACGTAGACATTGAAGAAATGCAAATACTATTGTCTGTTACTATAAGAAATTTATCTTGCAAGTTCCACTTGCTATCACTTCTTATACAGGCCGTGGAAAAACTGGGCATTATTCTGCTGTAATAAACTAGTTGAGACAGTTGTCAATCAAGCATGGTGTGGCTTTGGGATAATTAGTTTTGCTTAAGACTAAATTTTTTTGACTGGAAAGTTAATTAATAATGTCAGTATTGAGAAGCAGCATAGCTTATTGGAAAGAGCACAGGCTTGGGAGTCAGAGGTCACGGGTTCTAATCCCAGCTCTGCCACTTATCAGCTGTGTGACTTTGGGCCAGTCACTTCACTTCTCTGTGTCTCAGTTACCTCATCTGTAAAACAGGGATTAAGACTGGGATCTCCACGTGGGACAACCTGATCACCTTGTATCTAACCCAGAGCTTAGAACAGTGCTTGTTATAGAGTAAGTGCTCAACAAATACCATCATTCTTCTTCTTCTTCTAGTACTTCAGCAATTTTTTTTTCCATTTTCCCTATAATGTCAGTGATCTGATTTAATATGAATATTCTGTATAATTAAACTATTTTAGACTTTCTACTAGTAGTAGTAGAACTAGACTGTAATCTCATTTAGGGAGGGAATGTGTCTATTATTATATTCAACTGTTCCAAGATCATAACAGTGTTCTGCACACAGTAAGTGCTTGATAAATACAAATGAATGAAATACAACTGATTAATAGTAGTAGTAGCAGCAGTAAAGAAAAATTCTCATTTCCGGAGTGTCCATTTGGTGCAGTGCACTGTGCTAAGCCTATGTGAAGCACAGAATAAATGACACATACCCTACCTACAAAGAGCTTTCACTCTAACAGGGCAGATGATGAGAGTTTAATAAGCTCCTCGTGTGGTATTTTTGTGCTTTGAATTCCTCAACTCCAACTCCTGGACTCCCTTCAATCTAGTTTCCAGCCCCTCCACTCCATTGAGACTGTTCTCTTGAAGGTCACCCATGACCTTCTTGCCAAATCCAATGGTTCCTACTCTATCCTAATCCTCCTTGACCTTTCAGCTGCCTTTGACACTGTCGACCATTCCCTTCTCCTCCACACCTTATCTCATCTTGGCTTCACTGACTCCGTCCTCTCCTGATTCTCCTCTTATTTTTCTGGCCGTTCTTTCTCGGTCTTCTACGTGGGCTCCCCCTCCCCCTTCCATCCACTAACTGTAGGGGTTCCTCAAGAGTCAGTTCTTGGCCCTCTTCTGTTCTCCACCTACGCTCACTCCCTTGGTGAACTCATTCTCTCCCATTGCTTCGACCATCATCTCTGTGCAGATGACAGCCAAATCTACACATCCTCCTCTGTTTGTTCCTCCTCCCTCCAGGCTCGTATCTCCTCCCTACCTCCAGGACATCTCCACCTGGATGTCTGCCCACCACCTAAAACTCAACATGTCCAAAACTGAGCTCCTTATCTTCCCTTCCAAACCCTGTCCTCTCCCAGACTTCCATCACTCTGGACAGCACAACCATCCTTCCCGTCTCATAGGCCTGTAATCTTGGTGTCATCCTTGACTCAGCTCTCTCATTCACCCCACACATCCAATCTGTCACCAACACTTGCCGGTTTCACCTTCGCAATATCGCCAAGATTTATCTTTTCCTCTCCATCCAAACTGCTATTGTGCTGGTACAAGCTCTCATAATATCCCGACCGGATTATTGTGTCAGCTTCCTCTCGGATCTCCATTCCTCCTGTTTCTCCCCACTCTAGTCTATACTTCATTCCACTGCCCGGATCATCTTCCTACAGAAACGCTCTGGGCATGTCACTCCCCTCCTCAAACATCCTCATGAAACAAAAACTCCTCACTCTTGGCTTCAAAACTCTCCATCACCTTGCCCCCTCCTACTTCACCTCCCTCCTCTCTTTCTATTGCCCACCCCGTATGCTCCACTCCTCTGCCATTCACCTCCTGTCGCCCATTCACTCCCCTCCTGCCATCAACCCCTAGCACATGTCCTATCACTGTCCTGGAATGCCCTCCCTCCTCACCTCCGCCAAACTAACTCTCTTCCCCTCTTCAAAGCCCTACTTAGAGCTCACCTCCTCCAAGAGGCCTTCCCAGACTGAACTCTCCTTTCCTTCTGTTCCACCCACCCTCTGCTCCGCCCCCTTCCTCGTTCCCCTCAGCACTGTGCTCATTTGTATATATTATTTATTACCCTATTTATTTTGTTAATGAGGTGTACACCTCCTTGATTCTATTTCTCTTGATATTATCTTGTTTTTGTTTTGTTCTGTTTTGCTTTGCTGTCTGTCTCCCCTGATTAGACTGTGAGCCCACTGGGCAGGGATTGTCTTTGTTGCCAAATTGTACATTCCAAGCGCTTAGTACAGTGCTCTGCACATAGTAAGCACTCAATAAATACTATTGAATGAATGAATAATAATAATTGTGGTGTTTAAGCGCTTACTACTGATTGAACTTTATCAACAGAATTTATTGAGCACCTGCTGTGTGCAGAGCACTGTACTAAGTACATGGGCAAGTACAATACATTTTGACAAGATTCTTGCCATGAGGAGATTCCAATAATAAATGTGTGGCATTTGTAAAGCACTTCCTTTGTGCCAAGCACTATACTAAGCACTGGGGTGGATACAAGTAAATCAGGTTTGACACAGTCCTCTTCCCAGGGCAGGCACCCAGTCTCAATCCCCATTTTACTGGTGAGGTAACTGAGGGACAGAAAAGTGAAGTGACTTCCCAAGATCACATAGCAGACAAGTGGCGGAGCTGGTATTAGAACCCACAACCTTCTGACTCCCAGGCCCATGGTCTATCAACTAAGCCACACTGCAATCAAATGGGAGAGTAAATCATAACTTAATTGACATAAAAATTGAGTGGAAAGTGTTAGGCAGTGGCCACTTAAAACTTTCAAGATCATATATACTCCTCTGTCCACTGCGCTTATATCTGTGACCTTGGGGCATTTGCTTTTTGTCTCACCCTCACCCCTAAGCACTTTTGTACTTATCTTTAAAGAACAGTGCTTTGCACATAGTAAGCACTTAAATGCCATTATTATAAAGCATAAATCACTTATAATAATGCCTGTCTTTCCCTCTAGACTGTAAGCTCATCCTGCACAGGAAATGTGTTTGGAATCTCTGTTGCACTCTCCCAAGCACGTAGTACAGTGCTCTGCACATATTAACCACTCAAATACAATTGATCGATAAAGGGCTTGGCTTCATGGACTCCGTCCTCCTCTGGTTCTCCTCTTACCTCTCTGGCCGGTCATTCTCGGTCTCCTACGCTGGAGCCTCCTCCCCCTCCCATCCTTTAACTGTTGGAGTTCCTCAAGGGTCAGTTCTTGGCCCTCTTCTGTTCTCCATTTACACTCACTCCCTTGGTGAACTCATTTGCTCTCACGGCTTTGACTACCATCTCTACGCAGATGACATGCAGATCTACATCTCCGCCCCTGTCCTCTCCCCCTCCCTTCAGGCTTGCATCTCCTCCTGCCTCCAGGACGTCTCCACCTGGATGTCGGCCCGCCACCTAAAACTCAACATGAGCAAGACTGAGCTCCTCATCTTCCCTCCCAAACCCGGTCCTCTCCCAGACTTCTCTATCACTGTGGATGGTACGACCATCCTTCCCGTCTCTCAGGCCCTCAATCTCGGTGTCATCCTTGACTCGTCTCTCTCGTTCACCCCACACATCCTATCCGTTACCAAGACCTGCCGGTTTCACCTTTACAATATCGCCAAGATCCGCCCTTTCCTCTCCACCCAAACGGCTACCTTACTGCTACGGGCTCTCGTTATATCCCGGCTAGACTACTGTGTCAAGCCTTCTCTCTGACCTCCCTTCCTCCTCTCTCGCCCTGCTCCAGTCTATTCTTCACTCCGCTGCCCAGCTCACCTTCCTGCAGAAACGATCTGGGCATGTCACTCCCCTTCTTAAACAACTCCAGTGGTTGCCTATCAACCTCCGCTCCAAACAAAAACTCCTCACTCTAGGCTTCACGGCTCTACATCACCTTGCCCCTTCTTACCTCTCCTCCCTTCTCTCTTTCTACTGCCCACCCCGCACGCTCCGCTCCTCTGCCGCCCACCTCCTCACCGTCCCTCGGTCTCGCCTATCCCACCGTCGACCCCTGGGCCACGTCCTCCCACGGTCCTGGAACGCCCTCCCTCCTCACCTCCGCCAAACTGATTCTCTTCCCCTCTTCAAAACCCTACTTAAAGCTCACCTCCTCCAAGAGGCCTTCCCAGACTGAGCTCCTCTTCTCCCTCTACTCCCTCTACCACCCCCCCTTCAACTCTCTGCAGCTAAACCCTCTTTTCCACCTTTCCCTCTGCTCCTCC
This sequence comes from Ornithorhynchus anatinus, assembly GCF_004115215.2. Taxonomy (NCBI): domain Eukaryota; kingdom Metazoa; phylum Chordata; class Mammalia; order Monotremata; family Ornithorhynchidae; genus Ornithorhynchus; species Ornithorhynchus anatinus. Next base: position 116,261,519 of record NC_041731.1, on the reverse strand, counting down.
CCCCTCCCTTCCCATCCCCACAGCACTGTACTCGTCCGCTCAACTGTATATATTTCCATTACCCTATTTATTTTGTTAATGAATTGTACATTGCCTTGATTCTATTTAGTTGCCATTGTTTTTACGAGATGTTCTTCCCCTTGACTCTATTTATTGCCATTGTTCTTGTCTGTCCGTCTCCCCCGATTAGACCGTAAGCCCGTCAAACGACAGGGACTGCCTCTATCTGTTGCCGACTTGTTCATTCCAAGTGCTTAGTACAGTGCTCTGCACATAGTAAGCGCTCAATAAATACTATTGAATGAATGAATAAAGGGTATCCTTTTGTGCAGACAGTCTGGTTTGCAGCTGGTCAGTTACTTATCTGTTGGGAGGGGTAGAATCAAGGCTCACCAGCACCTAGGATTTATTTTTTAATTTATTTTTTAAATAAAAAGAATACCCACCACAGCTTCCCCCATCCAGTAATATCCACAGAACAGGGAGCCCCAGTGCAGGGGGATTCATTTCTTTCTTTCTTTTTTTTAATTTAGAGCAGCAATAATGGCAGCTCTCCGGCTTCCTCCCCTCCCACTTTTCCAAGAGTGGCAGAAGGGGGGACAGGAACAGCAGCCAAGATTGCCCCCCCCAAACCCCAGTTGCAGCAGCCCAGATTGGGGTCCCCTCTGCCATGGAGATCAGCCCCAGATTCCCCCTCACCTACTTCACTTTCAGAGGAAATTGTGCATATACCCACAATCAGCTTGGGTTCCTTCCAAGCCATCTTCATGGAAAGTCCCTCCTCACTCTTCCCTGACATCTCTCCCTGCTCATCAAATTGAGTAGCCTACTAATACAAACTGTGAGACAGATAATTCTATAGACAATAAAGGATGCCATTTGATATATCATCTTGGAGGATTTTTCTTGATTAACATGCCATGAGGTATATGAGCCACCTTGTTGTGGAAGGGATCCAGCAGGGGAATACAAAATTCTGGAGCGATGAAGAGGGCTAGGATTTTCCCTGATTCATTCAATCATACTGATTGAGCACTGTGTGCAGAACACTGTACTAAGTGCTTGGAATGTACAATTTGGCAACAGATCATCCACAGTAGCTTATGCAGATTTCCATAATCAACCTTTTAGACTGTGAGCCCATTGTTGGCCAGGGATCGTCTCTACCTGTGGCTGAATTTTACATTCCAAGTGTTTAGTAGAGTGCTCTGCACACAGTAAGGGCTCGGTAAATAGGAATGAATGAATCTTCTCCTGTGCACTTATGACTCTATAATGTTACATTATGGAATCCATTTAATGGATTCTGCTGCTCATTGTCTGTTGTTTCTGGATGGCAAAGGGGTTTCTAGAGAAGTAGCGTGGCTCAGTGGAAAGAGCATGGGCTTTGGAGACAGAGGTCATGAGTTCGAATCCCAGCTCTGTCACTTGTCAGCTGTGTGACTGTGGGCAAGTCACAACTTCTCTGTGCCTCAGTTACCTCATCTGTAAAATGGGGATTAAGACTGTGAGCCCCACGTGGGACATCCTGATTTCCCTGTGCCTACCCCAGCGTTTAGAACAGTGCTCGGCACATAGTAAGCGCTTAAATACCAACATTATTATTATTAGTCTCTCGTGCCCTCAGGGACTCAACCTAGTCCTGAGGCCTAGTTAATGTTTTCCAGGAAGCTTCCTTGGCTCTTTAAGTAGAATTGTGTCTACTTACTCTTTTGTACTCTCCCAAGTGCTTAGTATAGAGCTCTGCACTTAGTAAGCAGTCAGTAAATAACATTGACTGATTGGCTTTCATACTCTGTAAATCATGACTTCATACAATGTGGCTTAGTGGCCCAGGCTTAGGAGTCAGAGGATGTGGGTTCTAATCCAAGTTCTGCCACTTGTCAGCTGTGTGACTCTGGGCAAGTCACTTCACTTCTTTGTGCCTCAGTTATCTCATCTGCAAAATGGAGATGGAGACTGTGAACCCCACGTGGGACAACCTGATAACCTTGTATCTATCCCAGCAATTAGAACAGTGCTCAGCACATAGTTAAGTGCTTAAGAAATACCATCATCATGATGTGTATATATCTATGATTCTATTTATCTTGGTGATATCTATGCCAGACTACTTGTTTTGATTTGCTTTGCTGTCTGTCTCCCCTGTTTAGACTGTGAACCCATTATTGGGCAGGGTATGTCTGTTGCCTAATTGTAGATTCCAAGTGCTTAGTACAGTGCCTTGCACATAGTAAGCACTCAATAAATACTATTGAATGAATTAATTATAATGATAATAATAAGATGACAGTTGTGGTTAAATCCTTACTATGTGCCAAACATTACATTTTAAGTGCTGGGGAAGTTACAATATGACCAAGTTGAACACAATCCCCATCCCACGTGGGGCTCATAGCCTACGATTTATGACCATTTCCAAGGATCATGAGTAATTTCCTTTTCTAAGACAGCCCCTCCCAGTTATCACACTCCCAACCCTGAATCTCTACTTTGGTTTCATTCATCTAAATTCATTCTGTCCCTTTTTTTCCCTCTCCTCAGTGAGATCCACCCTATTCAGGATTTTCCAACTGTCATCAATGTGAATCCTTCTAGCTGGGACTAAGTTCCTCAGAGCATTTCCAACTCGCAGGCCTGAAGCAGCCTATAAATGCTACATTTGCTTTGGTTCTTCATGATTACACCATCATTATCATCATTACAATAATGATATAATATTATAACGACAATGATGTAATAACAATAATGATAATAATAATAATAATGGTGTTTGTTAAGAGCTTACTGTGTGCCAAGCAAACAGGCAAATCGGGTTGGATACCATCCCTGTCCCACATGGGGCTCACAGTTTCATTCCCCATTTTACAAATGGGGGAACTGAGGTCCAGAGGAGTGAAGTGACTTGCCTAAGGTCACACAGCAGACAAGTGGGGGAGCCAGGATTGGAACCCATGATCTGACTGCTAATTATTATAATAATGATAATCCATGATAATATTAAAATAATAATAATGACAATAATAATTGCATCATTTGTTGAGTGCTTACAATGTGCCAGGCCCAGTACTAAGTGCTGGAGTGGATACAAGCAAACTCAGGTTGGACATAGTTCCTGTCCCACAAGGGGGTCACAGTCAATTCCCATTTTGCAGGTGAGGTAACTGAGGCAAAGAGAAGTAAAGTAACTTGCCAAAGGCAACACAGCAAACAAGAGCCAGAACTGGAATTAGAACACATGACCTTCTGACTCCCATGTTGCTTTTTACTATTATCATCATCATTTATAGCACTTCGATGTTCTTTCGTTTTGCAAAACACTTGATCAAGTACGGGGAAAAGATAGGAGTCACTTTCTGAAACCAAAATGTTGCCCTATGCATAAATGGGAATGACATAGTATTTTTCATATCCTTTGCTCCCAGTGGGAATGTAACAGTTAATATCACTGAAGAACAAATCCTAAAGACCTTTACCAACACATATGTCTTTGGTCATGTTCTGAAATCCAAACTATTCACCAGTGTTTCAATTAAAAAGAAAAACATTTTGTATGACAACCTCAGATTATAAAATATAGGAAAGCTGATCCGATTAAACCAATAAGGATGGAGAAAATTTCCCCAACTTTTATCCCAGGCTGTTCTGGGATTTTGCTATCTGAGGCATCACTTCCTATGAAAAAATACCTGGAAAACATTACTACCTCATTTATCCAAGTCAGTCCACTAATTTCTCCGCTGAGTGACATGCCGAAAACATGTGGGGGAGACTCCGCTGAGAAAGAGATATACAAAGTTCAATTAGCTGGTGTGAAGAAAGCACTTCAGAGAGCCTGGCACATTAATCTAACCTGACCCACAGCAGCCTGGCTGATTATGTCCATTTTATGAGCTGGTTGACTGAGCAATTTCATAAAAATGCAGGGGGAGAGGGTTTCTGTGTGCATACAAGGATCTTGATGCAGAAGTAATCTCTAAAATTCAGAGAGTTCTAAGAGAAATCCATCAATGTGTAACAATCTATAATAGGGATTCTGGCACAGTGTTTTAGAAGGATTTTATCCATTTTATAATTAAGCTCAAAAACAACACACAAATCTACAAGGGAAGGCAGAACTATGATGAACAGTGGTGCTACCAGAAAATGAGAAAAGAAAAAAAAATCCTGTTTTCAAGGTAACCCATAATTGCTCAATTAACCTATTCCTCATACCTTCTTGTTATGCCTACAGTGGTAACAAGTCTTCCTAATAAATTGGGTCACACAATAACAGATATGTAAAAAAGGAAAACACCTCATTTCTTTCTTGGCATGAGATGAATAGCAGTGGGGAAAACCCACTTTGTGGGGAAATGTACTTGCATTTCCTAGATTCTGAAGTTGTTTCAACCCAATTTGTCCCTCTGAGCATTTGATTTTCCTTATCCTTGCCAAAATTGACATCCTGATCACTGGAGAGAAAGCTTAAAATGGTTAGTAATGCCAGCGCTCATATCAAAGCATATTTTAATGAAGGAAATGAAAGTGATTAAGAACTCTAATGGATTAAAATGTCTGAAAAAATATATTTGGACTTTAAAATAAAGGTCCTTAATTTTGTGGTTGTGAATGTAAGCAAAGTGTATTTCTGAAATATATTTTAAGCTTTGGCAAGTCAAATAACTTGAGAAACTTCCAAGTCTTTGTTCAAACTCTCAAAAATATGTATGATATGACTTATTGCTCATCCTTAAAAATCAGAAATCAAAGCTGATAAAGGAATGTAACTTTTTCTTATGTCATCTGAGTACCACCATTTTGAAAACAAGCCAAAAAATGTAGCCAACAAAGGTGCTAAATTTTAAGGGGGTCTCAACTAGTCGAAAGCAGATGCTTGCCTCAATGCATAACACTAGATAGATGTTAGGACCATTCTATGCACGTACATGGCGTGTCTGTGGTTTGCTAATCTATTATATCCGTGATGATGGAAAACCCTCTTTTGGATTCTTCCAATTAAAAACACAGGTTTATGATCTGCCCATCCCATGCTCCTATCTCACTGGTTGCCCCCCAAGCAGCATAGCCTAGAAATAATAATTTAGAAATAACAATTATGGTGTTTGTTAAGAGCTTACTATGTGCCAAGCATAGTGGCATGTGCCAGTCATTTCTAAGCCTGGGGTAGATATAAGGTTGTCCCACATGGGGCTCACAGTTTTATCCCCCATTTTACAGATGAGGTAACTGAGGCCCAGAGATATGAAGTGACTTATCCAAGATCACACAGCAGACAAGTGGCAAAGCCGGGATTAGAACCCAGGTCTTCTGAATTCCAAGCCCAGGTTCTTGCCATTTCGCCATGCTGTGTCTCCCAAAGCAGCTACAAAGAGATGTGTTGCCACTTGCACAATTTTCAGAATACCTAGAAAGTCTTCCCATAGCAAAAGCAGAGTTTACAGAAATATAAATCTGGCAAGAGCCCCTGCTTCAATATCCTACTCCCATTGTGGCAGAGATTAGCAACTCTAAAGGAGTGACTGACAGCAAGAGTTGCTGGGAATATCCTCAGTTTCACAATCCATGGTTATAATTAATGGACTAAGCAGAAAGTAGGTGCTAATGTCCTTTTCCTTTTGTGTTTTACACTTCCTGTCCTCTCCTCCAGCTGAATGGTTTACCTTTATGGTCATTATCACTAAATGTTAAACATTTACCACTGAAATGCAACATGACTTAGTGGATAGATCAAGGGCCTAAGAGTCAGAAGGAACAGGGTTCTAATCCCTGCTCTGCCACTTGTTTGCTGCGTGATGTTGGGCAAGTCACTTAACTTCTCTCTGTCTCATTTACCTCATCTGCAAAGTGAAAATAAAACTGTAATTGTGTCCAATCTGATCAGCTTCTATCTACCCCAGCACTTACTACAGTGCCTGGCACATAGTAAGTGCTTAACAAATACCATAAAAAATGGATAGATTATTTTGTGTAGAAGGAAACTCAAGGCAAAATAAGCTTCAACCTTCCAAAACTGTCCCATCGAATCTCCCTTGGAGCCAGGGACTCCCCTCAAGCAAAGCATAAGAAGGAAAGAGGAAGAGGGAAAGAAAAAAAAGAAAATTTACACCTTATTACACCACTCCTGCATTCTATAAGTTCTCAGAGTCAAATCAAATTAAATTCCGACATAACCCAATTTGAGATGGTTTCCTAAACTTATAATTAGCCAGAAATATCAATTTTTAAAAGAAATTTCCACTGAGGCATCCATTAATTGCATCAAACTCATCATTTCAGGAGACAGGGAGTGGTATTTTAAGCATTTTGGTGATTTTCGCTAGAAAGATCTGGATCAGGACTGCTGTCCTCTTTATTCAAGCAAATAGCAATTTTTGAGCTCCACCTTGTTCAGAGCTGTACTGCACTAGATAATGGACTTAGAAGGCATCATCCTCATCCTCCAGCAGCTTACATTCTAGTATGGGGGACTAAAAATGTATGGATAGGAGAAAAGGTAAAAAGGTATATGAACTTGAGTTAGTGCTGAAGCAGATTCAGCACTGACCCATCACTGGGATACAGAACTGTAGGCAAAACTATGCCCTGAAGGGAAGAGCAAACAATTCAGATAAAAGCCTAGGTTAGCACATTCCATACTGGAATTTTCAGAGGGAACAGATACACCAATAAATTGTACTTAATGAGCACATACTGTATTCAGATCACTGTACTAAGTGATTGGAAGAGTACAGTATACCAAAGTTGGGTAAACACATTCCCTGCCCATAAGGCACTTATAGTCTAGTGGGGGGGACAAATATTAAGATAAGTTATGGATAGGTACATAAGTGATGTGATGATGAGGATGGGGTAAATATCAAGTGCTTAAAGAGTACAAATCTGCAGAGGAAATGCAGAATGGAAAAGGAATAGAGGAATGGTACTTGTTAAGCACTATGTGCCAAGCACTGTTCTAAGCACTGGGGTAGATACAAGATAATCAGGTTGGACATTGTCCCTGTCTCACATGTGCCTCAGTCTCAACCCTTATTTTACAGATGAGGTATCTGAGGCACAAAGAAATGAAATGACTTGCCCAGGATCACATATTAGACAAGTGGTGGAGCCAAAATTAGAACCCATGACCTTCTTCCTACCAGGCCAATGATCTATCCACTGTGCTATTTGAGTGGGGAGAGAGGTGATCTGGAGGATTCATTCATTCACTGGTATTTACTGAGTGCTTATTATGTACAGAGCACTGAACTAAGTGCTTGGAATATACAATTCGGCAACAGATAGAGACAGTGATGGGCTTACAGTCTAATATGAAGAGGGAGGGAGTTCCAAGGCAAAGGTGAGGCATCAGTGGCAAAATAGATGAGATCAAAGTGCAGTAGTAGGTGGGTGTTAGAGTGAGGTGAGTGTGTTGGGTTACAATAGGAAATCAGCAAGGTAAAATAGGAGGGAGCAAGGTGATTGAGTACTTTAAAGCTGGTGGTAAGGAGTTTCTGTTTGATATGGAAGTGGATGGATAATCAGTGGAGGTCCTTGAGGAGAGGAGAAACACGGACTGAACTTTTTAGAAAAATGATATCGGCAGTAAAATATGGGTTGAAGGGGGAGAAATGTGGAAGGGAAGTTAGCAAGAAGGTTGATGCTGCCATCATGGTGCGATATGACAAGTACTTGGATCAACGTAGTAACTGTTTGGATGAAGAGAAGACGACCGATTTTAGCAATGTTGTGAATGTAGAACCAGCAGGATTTTGTGACATATTGACTATGTAGGGTGAATGAAAAAGAGGTGTTGAGGATAATGTGGACTCTACTCCCTCTGAGACAGGAAGTATGGTGGTGCTGTCTACAATGATAGGAAAAGTCAAGGGGAGAACAGGGTTTGGGTGGGAAGATGAGGAGTTCTACTAAGTTTGAGATGTTGCTAGGATATTCAGAGGAGGAACTTGCAGAGGAGATTGAGAAAGAGTGGTGGGAGAGAGACAGGAGGAGAACCAAGAGTGGACAGTGTTAGTACAGCCAAGAATAGGTAATGTTTCCAGGAGAAGGGGCTGATCCATAGTAGCAAAGGCAGCTGAGAGGTTAAGGAGGATTAGGATGGAGTAGAGGTTGTAGAATTTAGCAAGAAGATCTGGTGATTTTTGAGAGGGCAGTTACATGGAACAATATCAGATTGAAAGCACATCAAGGAGGAAATTGGAGAAGAGCAAGTGGAAGCAGCATGTATAGACAACTCATTTAGTGAGTTTGGAGAGAAATGGTAGGATATAGATGGGTAGATAATTAGAGGGAGGTATGGGGTCAAGGGAAGGCTTTTTTTTTTTTTTTTGTTTTTTTTTTTTTTTTTTTTAAAGAATAGGGGGCGATATGAGCATGTTTGAAAGCAGTGGGGAAAAAGCAGTTGGAGAGTGAACAGATGGTTTAGGTATCATTTTTGGAACTTTTCTTTCTACATCCCCAAAGAGGAAAAAGTGACAAAGTATTCTTTTTAAGTTCTCGCTTTCATGAATATGCATAAATATAAAGCTCATGAATTATGGAGAGATAGGAGAATGTTCAATAACACTTTTGCCAGACTTTAAAAAAATATTCGATTAGGCTTGCTTTTGACTCTGAGTAATGATCCCTTCTCCTTCAGAGGTCATTCTTGGAGCCTGCTCAGCTATTACATTGAAGAGAATTAAAGGCAAAGAAAGCCATAGTGACACAGAAACTCTTCCCTTTTGCATGGTTGTGAACTCTTCTTTCCCAGACAGTAGCAGCTGCTTTGTTCAGTAGGTGGTTTTGCCTGTTTTCTGACAGAAATTAGTCATTCGACAGTCTTCTCTTTGTGTTGCTTCCTTTTTTAAATGCCCATGTCAATTGGTTCAGGCATTCTAAAGCTGCTGCAAATACATCTTTCCTGCAAATATCACCCTGGGGTTTAAGAAATTTTCCATTTTCCCCAGTGTTTTTCATGTACTTAGAGGAGCTCCAACATAAGGCTGGAGTGTATCCTTTAAGCTACTCCAGAGGCTTAGGAAGTTGATTTTGAAGAAGCCCATGTCATTTTTTGGAAGTTCCCTAGGCTGACTGGTTCATCTGCTCCAATCTATATGTCCAAAAGATGGGGCTTTCTTTTCTTTAAATCATTTGGAAGACACACTTATAGGATATACATCTCTCCTGTCACACAATAGGAGGAGATCCATCAGCAGGATCTAAAAAAGCCTACAATCTATTTAAGACCTAGAGAAAAGTGTTTAGCTCCCCTGATATTGTGGAAAGCCATATAATCTCTCCAGATAGAGCCTTAACATTTGTCAGAAGGCTGTGAGCTAAGTGTCCTCTGTGGGATTATGATGTATTTTTCCTGTGTTTATGTTCCACTGTACCCAGACTCCAGGATGGTAGATTAGAGGAACCCTGAAGAGCATTTTTTGGAAAACAAAGTTCCATGTGCCTTACAATTTTAATTGAAAGATCAAGCTTAAATGATTAAGCTAAAAATCTGCTCTGATCTTAAGGAAGAAGAATGAATTATCTACTTTCCACCGAAAAGACTGGACCGAGAAGAATATAGATGCTAGTACCCTCTGACAAGCAGAAATGGGAAGGAAACGACACCAGATTTAGTGATAATGGACATTTGGCTATTTTCCTTCAGGCCAATAGTTTGGAAGCACACAAAAACAGTCACAACAGCAATACCATTGAGACCATTAGCAGTTTGAGGCCTGCTAATGGCAACAGGCTGCCAAGCAGTGCAGAGCTTTAAAACCTGGGAGAACTGGCCCTGGCTAACAGAAGTTTGATATTGGCTAGGAACAGAAATGACGGCTAGGAATGCTTCTTCTCCTGCAGAGATGGGACAAAGGTCTTGAGCGGAGGCTTCTCGTGTAGACCAGAAAAGATCTCCAGTTTTAGAGCTTTGGAGAAAATGTGCTACTTGTCCAAGAATTTTCAAACCAGAATATGCTGTTGCCTGGGGTCTTTTACTTCTAAAAATGGGGGGCCAGACCATCAACTTCCCTCAAAAATGAAGCTGAATCAAGGGCTTCTCAAAAGGAATTTGGATGATGGTTGGACAACTCTTTTAAAGACCTTTTATCCTCCACCATTTTTCAACTGGCCTAGTAGCTTGCTGGAATATGGACATTCAACAAAACCTATACCATGTCCTGTTCCTCTGTTAGATGTACTAGAATAACATTCTAATGTGCCTCTATGGGAAGAAAGCACAATATCTTATCCCTGGGGAGATTGTAAGCTCCTTGTGGTCAAGGACAATGTCTATTGAACTTTCCCAAATGATTAATAAAATGCTCTGAACACAAGAAATGTTCAATACCACTGATTGATTGGGGATGATGGTATTTATTAAGCGCTTCCTATGAAGTAAGCACTTGGGTAGATACAAGATAATTAGATTGAACACAGTTACTGTACTATATAGGACTCACAGTCTAAAAGTGATGGAAAACAGGTATTTTCTCCCCATTTTACAAAAGAGGAAACGGGGGACAGAGAGGCAGTTACATATCCAAGATCATCCAGACAGCAAGTAGCAGAGTTGGAGCTAGAATCCAGGTCTTCTTATTCCTAGGCCCTTTATCTTTCCACTCCAAAACCACATCCCAACCTATTCTTGGTGAAGTGAAATTGATTTGTCTTGTGCTAGAGTAGTTTTAGCCTAATGAGAATCCATACAAAGCCGATACACCTGTATATTCGGTTCTAATTCTTAGTAGCTTTCAACAATAGGTTCGATCCATTGTTATAAGATTTGAAGATATTTTAACTGGATTTTTATTTCTTTTCCATAAGTGGTAAATATCAGATGCAGGAACAAAATATAATCAGGATTAATGTTTAACCCACCAGAATGTAAACTCCTCAAACTCCTTGAAGGCAGGCATCATGTTGGTTAACTCTGTTGGACACTCCCTAATGTACAGTGTTCTAAGCAGAGTAAACACTCAAAGACTATTATGTGACTGATCAATGCAAATTTAATCTCAAAAGAGAAGTTTAAAGCATAAAGTATGCTATGCCAAATGCATAATGGGAGAAGCTGGATTGGATGATGACGAAAGGGGAGTAAAGATTGTAGGAAAGAATATAAACAACCTTCGTCATGCTGATGACACTAATTCTCTGGAGAAGACACTAATGCTAGAAAAAGTCCAGGAAAAATGTGGGCGAGGTAGACCAGCAGTTAGATGGATGGAAACCGTAACAACAGTAACGGAAGAACCATTAGCAAGGTTATGGATGATGACTAGAGATAGGATCTTCTGGAGAAAATATATCCATAGAGTCGCCATGAATCAGAAATGACTCAATGACATTTGATAAAAATAATATGCTACTTATTGTCCCTCTCCAGAAGGGTTTGCCCAAATTGTTTCAGGATAAAATGAAAGATGAGATGAATGTGTGAGGGCAGGGAAGAAGACGTGTAGATTGCATCTAAACCTGTGCAACATTAGTCTCATGATTTTTCTTTCCTTCCTTCATATGCTGAGATGGTCAACCAGGGGCCAAAATTGACTGAATTCTTGCTGAGACTAATGACCTTTCAAAAATCCCTTTTATATAGATTCTTGTGTGAATGTGACTAGGGCCCTGAGAAAATAAGACTGGAGAGAAGAGAGCCTTAAAATCTGTGTTTCCAGTTACCACAGAGAGAAGATCTAAGACTTGATCAATATTTTCCCCAAACTATTATCCAAACTTTAAATCTAATAATAGCTCAAGTGCCCAGTGCCTCTTTCAAATCACTACTTGCTTTTCTAGAAACATTCTCTTTTCTCAGTGACTGCATTACCAGTTTCTAGAGTTTAGAAAATGAATTCAGTAGATACCCCACCTGGTTGGGATTTGCTTAATTTCCCCAGTGCTCTAATCCTTAAGTATTCACTCTGATTCTGGATCTTATTCATTCAGGATACATATCCAAATTGATATCTGCAGCCATCCAATCTGTAAAATGACTGTTGGGGATAAAAGGATATGCAAGAGGGAGGTTTGGAGTTATGGAAAATGATATTCCCTTCCAGCAAACACATTTTCATGTCAGTATGTAATAAGAAAAAATCTTCACAAATAGAAATATGTTATCATTGACTGTTCTTAAATGCCCCACTATAATCAACTTATTTTATTTATCCATATATGCAGTAGGTTTAATATTAATAATGCCTGTAAAAATGAGTCAACACTTGAAGTTTAATATAAATGCTACTTCACTTATTATATTATGCCTTCAAATGTTATGCAAGCTCATTATAGTCAGGGAATGTGTCTGCCATTTCTGTTAATAATAATAACAATAATAATAATGATAATTATGGTATTTGTTAAGCACTTACTATGGTGCTGAACTAAGCACTGGGTTGGATACAAGCAAATTGGGTTCTGTTGTATTGTACTCTCCCAAGTTTTTAGTACATTGCTCAGCACATAATAGGTGCTCAATAAGACTGATCGATATAAGAAAAGGCATATAATATTCATAGACACACAGAACTTTATGCTGTTACCAAATTATCCTACTTGGGCAGAGCAGGATATTTTTCATGATCTTCAAACAAAGAAAATAGAATGTAACATGCCAACATGGCTTTTGGGAGACTGTCAGACAGAATTTAAGTGACAAGAATTAAGCTTCAAACAAAGTTGAAAGTCTACCAAGTTTTGCCCTGTCCAATTATCTGTATGGCTGTAAGTCCTGGACCCACTGAATTAAACACACTCTGAGTCTTGAGCAGTTTCATTAGTGACATCTACAAACCATACTTAACATCAAATGGCTGCATCAAACAATCAGTAACAAGGCCCTGGACTGCTGTCAGCTCACCAGCACTTTGATGGACAGGTACCACATCAGGTAGAATGGACAAAAGTAACATACCACAACAGCAACTGTACGGCAACCTGAAAGGAGGCACAAACAAGGAAGCAGGGAAGAACAGACTCTTTAAAGGCCCGGTGAAACATGTGGCCAACAATGTGATGCAGCTGCGAGCTATTGGGAGCTAAACGGCCTAGTAGGGCAGGTAGCAATCAAGAAGGGGGCTGCTCTTCTAAAAGGCACAGTGTATGAATAATGGAAGAGTTAAAAGTAGACTTGAAAACAGAGAACACCTACATGTGGCATACTGAGCTTCCCCTTTTCCCTCTGCTCCCTCTCTGCTCCCCCTCCACTCCCTCCCCCTTTCCCCACTTCACCTCCCCTCAGCTAAACCCCCTTTCCCTCTGCTCCTCCCCCTCTCCCTTCTCCTCCCCTCAGCACTGTGCTCATTTGTATATATTTTTATTACCCTATTTATTTTGTTAATGAGATGTGCATCCCCTTGATTCTATTTATTGTGATTATGTTGTCTTGTTTTTGTCCATCTATCTACCCCAATTAGACTGTAAGCCCGTCATTGAGCAGGGATTGTCTCTATCTGTTGCTGAATTGTACATTCCAAGTGCTCAGTGCAGTGCTCTGCACACAGTAAGCGCTCAATAAATACTATTGAATAAATGAATGAATGTAGCAAATACAACAGAGAAGCAAGGCCAGTCAGTCACAGATGAGTCTTTCCAGCTACACTGGCATGCATAAATAGGGCAGCTCCCCATCCATTTTGTAGCTGTAGACATCAATCACCTATATTGGTCCTTGACAGCTTTCCTCAGCATTGTCCTTTAACAAACTCTTCCAGCAAGGGGAAGAAGAGGCCGGCACACGACCTTGACCTTTGCTCCCCTCCTAGGTTGAGACACAAACGTGGTCACCACTTCCTCTCCCTTCCCAGAATCTCACTGGAACTTCTCCAACAGTGAATGGGATCAGTACGAATGGGTGAAAGAGGCAGAATCCATTGAAATGGTGGCTGATACTTGCTGCTGATACTGTTGCTGGCTGTGCTGGCCTAAAGGCACTTCTAGAATAATAATAACTATGGTATTTGTTAAGCACTTACTTTGTGCCAGGCACTGGATACATGTATATTGGGTTGGACATCATCCCCTGGTTCCAAGTGGGGCTCGCAATCGCAATCCCCATTTTACAGATAACTGAGGTGCAGAGAAGTAAAGTGACTTACTCAAGGTCACACAGCAGATACGTGGTGGAGCCGGTGGAGTCAGAAGCCATATCCTTCTGACTACCAGGCCCATGTCTATCCACTACACCACACCGAATCAAGTGGGCTTTTAATCAGTCGAAGTATTGGATGCCTACTCTATACAAAACGCTGTACTCAGCACTTGGGAGAGTACAATAAAATCGAGTTGGTAGACATGATCCCTGCTCTCAAGGAGCTTAAAGGGTAGTGCCCAAGATGGCTGTTGAAATGAATTACAGATAGCGGAAAGGACAGAGTGCAAGACCACATGCATAAGTCCTAGGGGGCTGGGGTGAGGTAAATATCAAGCATTTTGGGGGTAGAGCTGCAAGTGCATAGACAATGCAGAAGGGAAGTTCTTATATATTTCATGAAAACAACTGTGATTCTGGACCAGTCACACTCTTTTCTCTTCCCAGAATGCCTATCTAACGTCATTATTGGGCTCAATTATGTTGTCCTTCCTCTGTCTATAGATTTTTACCTGAATAAGGACTTTGGGAGTGGTATTGGGTAATTACAGTATCGCTTACTTGCCGTGAATCGAAATCTGCAGTCTATAAATTGCTACCTACATTGGTAAATTGGAAAGTGAAATATACAGGCCTCCAGATCAAAAATTAAATTCACATATTACTTGTAAGCTACATGAGGCAAACTCATTCTACACTACTTGAAAAGTACCTTTTTCTCATCAAAATACATTTTTTTCTAACAAAATGGCTTCGTGCTACTTAATGAAGCTTTTTAAGCAATGAAATAATCAATATCGTTGGATAAGGAAATTACTTCTAGGAGCAACTTTGTTTAGTGAAGTGCATTAAGCTTTACTAACAGTACAGTCGTTCCTGAATATGTCTGTTTTCTGAACTTGCATAACAAAGAAAGTCATGAGATGACTCACAGCTCCCTGTGAGATGAAATGCCATTAAACTGGGTCGGGAGAGAAAGAAGGTTCAAGGGGAAGATAATAATAATGGCATTTGTTAAGCAGTTACTATGTGTCAGGCACTGTACTAAACTCCGGGGCCAATACAAGTAAATCAGGTTGGACCCAATCGCTGTCCCACAGTCTCAATTCCCATTTTATAAATGAGGTAACTGAGGCACAGAGAAGAGAAGTGAGTTGCCCAAGGTCACACAGCAGACAAGTGGCAGAGCTGGGATTAGAATCTATTAGCTTTTGACTCCTAGACTCTTGCTCTATCCACTACCTCATGCTGCTTCTCATGACCTCATGCAGCTTCTCAGACTTCCTGGGGCTTCCTGAACTGCCAAAAACAGAGGCAGGTGGGGACACCGCAACCACCTCCTCCTGAGGTGGAGACCACTGACAGCCATTAAACCAAGAGACCACAACCTTCCAGAAACTGTAGCCTCATGGAAGAGCACAGACCTGGGTTCTCATCTCAGTTTGACTGCTGTACGACCTTGGGCAAGTCACAGAACCTCCCTCTGTATCAATTACCTCCTTTGTAAAATTAAGACTAAGAGCCTGACCTCCATGTGGAACATGAACTGAGTCCAACCTGATTGTCTTCTATCTATCCCAATGCCTAGTTCAGTGCCTGGCACATAGTAAGCACTTAACAAATACCATTAAAAAATCCCACTGGTGACAAGTGACATCTAACTGGCCACTACCTGTGTGATAACACCTTCTGGTCACTACCCCAAGTAACAACACCCGTTTGACCACTGACCCGAATAATAACACCATCACAGTCATTGTGCCCAGAAAACACACTCTACCGGTCACTGTGAGCATGTTCCAACACTCTAGTAGTTACTATACCAAGTGACACCTATGATGAAGGGCAACACCTCTCTGGTCACTACAAGTGGTAACCCAACTGGTGTCTGGGTTGTGTGACAATTCTCCATCAGCCACCGTGGCAGATGACAACACCTCATCAGTCATTATGCCAAGGGACAACATCCTCCGGTCACTACATTGAGTAACAACTCCATTTTCCGACCCCAGTCCTGCACACCAGGCTGGGTTCCCACACAGCTGATATACGTCCCTTAGTAATAATGATTATGGTCTTTGTTTAGCTAAAAAGCAAACTAAGTATCAGGTAATCAGTTCAGACACGGTTGTGCAAGAAGAGATGCCAAAAAGTGTTGGTGTTGTTTCTTATGTTCAAACTTCTTCCCTGGTCATAAATCCTTCTCTAGAATGTGAAGATGCATTGTTCGTAGCCCATAAATCTTGCTGATATTAATATAGTTCCCAGAAGCCCCTCTTTTGCACTCCCCTTGCAGCATTGGTTATTCAATCTTTAGAGACCTTAAATAATAGTAATAATAATATAGATGTAGTATTTGGTTAATTATTAATTATTATGGTACATGTTAAGTGCTTACTATGTGCCAAGCACTGTTCTAAGCAGTGGAGTAAATACAAGGTAATCAGGTTGGACCCAGTCCCTAGAGCTCACACTCTTAATTCCCATTTTACAGATGAAGTAACTGAAACCCAGAGAAGTGAAACAAGTTGCCCAAAGTCCAGTTGCCCAGTAGATGTGTGGCGGAGCCGGGATTAGATCTTCTGACTCCCAGGTCCGTGCTCTACCCACTAAGGCATGTTACTATAACCCAAACACTGTGCTGAGTTCTGGGGTATATGCAAACAAATCAGACACAATTGCCATCAGAGAAAGAGTGTGGCTTAGTGGAAAGAGTACGGGCTTGGGAGTCAGAGGAAGTGGGTTCTAATCCCGGCTCTACCACTTGTCTGCTGTGTGACCTTGGGCAAGCACTTAACTTCTCTGGGTCGCGGCTACCTTATCTGTAAAATGGGGATTGAGAATGTGAGCCCCACGTGGGACATCCTGATTACCTTGTATCAACCCCAGTGCTTAGAATAGTGCTTGGTACATAGTAAGCACTTAACAAATACCATAATAATTATTATTATTATTATCCCATATGGTACTCATGGTCTAAATTGGGGACAGAACAGGTGTATATTTGTATATATATGTACATATTTGTGTATATTTGTATATATTTATTATTCCATTTAGTTTATTAATGATGTGCATATATCTATAATTCTATTTATCTATTTTGATGCTATTGATGCCTCTCTGCTTGTTTTGTTTTGTTGTCTGTCTCCCCTCTTGTGAGCCTGTTGTTGGGTAGGGATTGTCTCTATTCATTACTGATATGTACTTTCCAAGTACTTAGTACAGTGCTCTGCACACAGTGAGCACTCAATAAATATGATGGAAAGAATGAATGAACAGGTATTTTATTTACATCTTTACATATGAGGAAACTGAATCACATAGAAGTTAAGTGACTTGCCCAAGATCACACAGCAGGCAGGTAGTGGGGCTGGGACTAATACCTGGTTGTCCTAATTCCCAGTCTTACAAGCATCCTATATCTAGAAAGAAGTGGGAACATCCTAGTCTGGAGGTATTTCCAGAACCATCAGAGTTGTCATATAGCAAACAATCATTGGACTGTTTATCAGGTATGATCTGAATGCTTTCCTTTCTTAGACTGCACCTGGGGACTTTCTTGCACATCCTTCCTGGACTGGGCAAGTGTGAGGTTGGTGGGTTGGAAGACACTAAATGGCTCGAACAAGTACTTTCTGCAGTAGTTTCTGGGGTTTTTTTTTACATTTTTATGGTATTTGTTAAGCACTTTATATGTGACAAGCTCTGTTCTAAGCAATGGGATAGATACAAGTTAACCAGGTTGGACACAGTCCCTATCCCACACGGGGCTCACAGTCTAAGTAGGCGGGAGAACAGGTATTGAATCCCCATTCCAGTTTCCTCAGTTGAGGAAACTGAGGCACAGGGAAGTTGAATGGCCTGCCCATGGTCGCATAGCAGGTAAGTTTACAGAACCAGAATTAGAACCCAGGTCCCCTGAGTTGTAGGCCTGTGCTTTTTCTACTAGGAAACACCACTTCAATATGGATGATTATACACAACTCTACTACATTTTCTTTAGAAAAACTATATTTAGTAGGGCTCATTCTCTTCAGATTTAAATTTATTAACTCAGAGGCTAAAACAAGACTATTTGGCTAAAAAGAAAGAATAGGGCAATTATATTCAAGGGTCTCTAAATTTCTAGGTGAAAATAGGTTTTATTGAACTCTGCAGTAAGCTGTTCATTAGACTTTAAAACTCTAACAAGCCGCCTAAGCATTCGTGACTTTCTTGATCTCCACACCTTACTCTTAATCACAGTGCCTCAAAGTACCCATTAGGCTTGGAACATATAGCAAGCCGAAACAAAGGCAGAAAAGCATGCTTTCAAGATTCTGGGAAATTCTAATTGCTCCCAGTGACGAGGTCGAGTAAACAACCAAAATTTCAGGCTGTAGTCGGTGAAAAGCTACTTCATCATCATTTCCTTCTAAGCGTGATTTGCTGCATGAGGGGAGCCTGAGCACGTCGAAGGAAAGGCACAAGTCACAGATGAGGAAGCGTACCGGAGGAAATTACATAGAGGAGCAAGGGGGCAAATTAACTCATTTCTTACCATTGCATATTTTGAAAAGCAAAAACAGCTGATGAAATTTGTTTCACAAACTTTTATTCTTATCATTATTATCATATTGGTTTAACACTCACTATGTGCCAGGCATTGTTCTAAGTGCTTGGGAGAGTACATTATAACAATAAACATACACATCCTCTGTCTACAGTGAGCTTTCAGTCTGGAGGGGGAGACCGATATTAATATAAAAAATGATTTAAATTACAGATACCTTCATAAGTGCTTTGGGGCTGGGAGGATGAATAAAGGGCACAAGACAAGGTGATCCAGAAGGGGGTTGGAAAAGAGGCAAGGAGAACTTAGTCAGGGAAGATCTGTTGGAGAAAATGTGCCTTCAATAAGTCTCTGAAGCCAGGGAGAATCATTGTCTGTTGGATTTGAGGAGTGGGTGTTTTCCAGGCCAGAGGCAGGACATGGGTGAGGTAATGATGGTTTGATAGATGAGTTTGAGGTACAGCAAGAAGGTTGGCATTAGAGCAGCAAAGCGGGCTGGGTTGTAAAAGGAAAGTAGTGAGGTGCGGTAGGAGGGGGCAAGGCGATTGAGTGTCTTAAAGCCAATGGTGAGTTTTTTGGGTTTTTTTGATGTGGAGGTGGATGGGTAACCACTAGAATTTCTTAAGGAGTAGGGAGACATGTCCTGAATGTTTTTTGTAGAAAAATAATCCGGGCAGCAGAGTAAAGTTTGGACTGGAGTGGGGAGAGACAGAAGGCTGGGGGATCAGCAAGGAGGCAGATACAGTAATCAAGGCAGGATATGATAAGTGATTGTGCATTTCTAGGACATGGAAGACTTCACACAATAAAACATCTTTGGGAGCATCAAAAAGGTATGCTGTGCTATTCTGGCATGACATGAGATTAGATGGCATGAAGAAAGTAAAGACATGCAATGCACTGATATTTATTTGACAGTGTTATTGCCAAGATCTCTAGATTTCTGGCTGATGTGGATTTCATGAATTGCATGACTTGACCATATGACATTTTTTAAAATGATATTTTTTAAGGGCTTACTATATGCCAGACACTATACTAACAACTCATGTTAGATTTAGTCCAAGTCCCACATGAGGCTCACAGTCTTAATTCCCATTTTTCAGATGAGGTGACTAAGACCCAGAGAAGTTAAGAAACTTTTTGAAGGTATTTGTTCAGCGCTTACTGTGTATCAGGCACTCTACTAAGCACTGGGCTAGATGCAATTGATCAGATTGGACAAAGTCCCTGACCCACAAAGGGCTCAAAGTTTTAATACCAATTTTAGAGATGAGGTAACTGAGGCACAGAGAGGTTAATAATAATAATAATAATAATAATTGTGGGATTTATTAAGAACTTACTATGGGCCAAACACTGTGCTATAACAGTGGTGGATACAAACAAAGCTTGTGGGACACTACCCCAGCCCCACATGGAACTCACAGTCTCAATCCCCGTTTTACAGATGAGGTAACTGAGGCACAGAGAAGTAAAGTGACTTGCCCAAGATCACACAGCAGAAATGTGGTGCTTAGTTTAGTGTGCTCTGCACACAGTAAGCGCTCAGTAGATACAATTGAATGAATGTGGTAGAGCCAGGATTAGAACTCATGACCTTCTGACTCCCAGGCCCATGCACTCTGCATGATGCCATGAGTTACTTGTCCAAGGTCACACATCAGACACGTGTTGGAGCCAAAATTAGAACCCAGGTCCTTCTGACTCCCAGGCTCATGATCTATCTACCTGGTGACACAATTTCTCTAGATATTCACTGCCTTGTCCTTCAACAGCTCCCTCCAACACTGTTAGCACCCCAAGTTCTTCCAAAATCCTCTACCATCTACAGGGCTACTGGTAATTGGAATTATTGCCTGCTTACCTCCAAATCTCTTTGTCATTTCATTCCCTTCCCTTTGCTCATTACTAATTTGCAAATTAGGATATAGTGGAATGTTCACTGTCAAAGTTCTTCCACTGTAAATTTTCTATAGCAAAACCACCATACAAAATGGGAGTGAGTCAATGGGAGTGTTTTACACTGATGCTTCCAATGTCTCCTTGTCCAAGATAATTTCTGTCAATATTGCATTTGCTGTATTTCTAATTGAAAAAACTGTAAATAAAAAAAGAAAGATTACTTGTTCATCAGCTTCCAGCTTTGGTTTCCGTTTTTAAAAAAAATATTGTCTACACTGTCAAAATATCACAAAGGTTGGGCCCCATATCTATTTTTATGATTACATTTTAGTCTAACATATGAAAATTGCCACAAGATTGCTTTCCTAAAAAGGAAACAGCAGTTTATTCCAAAATGTCTTTGCACCATAATTAAAAATACAGTTGAAAGTTAGACTTGAAGGCTTGCAGTAATAATTTTAAAAGAAGGTATATTTTTCTGAAAAATAAATTATATGCCTCAAGACTCCACGTGTCTTGTGGAGCACGAGGAAAGCTGAGCATCTATTCTGAGCCTTTCCCAGCTGCTGTTTTCAAAACAAAAACAAAACAAAAGCACTAACAGCCTTGAATCGGAAAGTTAGTTAGAGAAAGTAAAAAAGCTGGTGGGATCCCTTAGGGCCTGGTATGTTCAGTCAGACCAGAAACCACTGCAGGTAAATTTGAGATGAAACTCTTAGAGTCTCTGCCTCTAAAAGACTCACGAAATCCCTCAATACTTTGTCTCCTAGATGACTCAATGGGGAGGTTAATTAGTGTTTATACTGTGGGCTCAGGAAAAAAGAATGCTCATTGTTCAACAGTCTGGGAATCCATTTTCAGCATTGGTTTTATTAAAACAGAAAAAAGTTGCTGTTCTAGGATTATCTCTAATTTCTTTCTCAAACAGAGAGGACTTCTGGAACAAATTACATGTGATGCCCTCCACACTCTGCATCCTTTTTGAATTATTTCACCTCTTGCCATATGACTGAATGTGAACAAAGCTTCCTTTTCAGAGAAACCCTTGAACAATGACGATGCTGTTCTCTCCTAAATGAAAACAATTCATTTTCTAGCCCCGGTGTAATATTGCTTCTCCTTTGGAAATTAAACCAAAACATCAATCTTACCCACATTTGTAATGAAACTATAAATGTTCCCTGCAAAGGTAGCCTCCAAGTAGCTGCCAATCATCATCCTAGGCTCATCTTGTGGTGTTGATACCTTGCGGGTATCAATGGTGTAAGTGTGAGTTTATGTCTGCTTGTGTCTTTGTTTAGCATATTCACATTGGTATATGCACACACTCACATAGAGAAAAAAAGAAAGTTTATGTCTCCCCTAATAAATGAACGATTGAATCAATCAACAGTAATTTTTGAGCACTTACTGTGTGCAGAGCACTGTGCTAAGATCTTAGGAGAGAACAATGCAATAGAGTCATGATCCCTGACCTCAAGCTACTGGCGTCTAGTTGGGGACATAGACATTGAAATAAATTACAGGTAAGGGAAGCAACCTAGTATGAGGATATGCACATACATGCTCTGAGGATGGCAAGGGGTACCTAAGTGCTTGGAGGTGGGCTTACCTACATGGGGGAGGCAGTAGGGAGGGGAAAGTAAACTGTGCTTTTATTCCCACTTCACAAAATAGAAATTACTGGCTCCACTAAGACCATCTTTATGGCCAACTATCCTACTATTTGGCAGACTGACCCAGTGCATAGAACCCAGGCCTAGGAGACAGAAGGATCTGGGTTCTGATCCGGGCTCCGCCGCTTGCCTGCTGTGTGACCTTGAGGAAGTCACTTAACTTCTCTGTGCCCCAGTAACCTCATCTGTAAAATGGGGATTAAGACTGTGAGCCCTATGAGGGACAGGGGCTGTGGCCAATCTCATTAGCTTGTATCTACCCCAGCGTTTAGTAGAGTTCCTGGCACATAGTAAGCACTTAACAAATACCACTGGAAAAAAAAAAAGGTCATCCATTTAGATAGCACACTGCTACACATTCCAGCACTTCTCCAAGCTGGTAATGCTCTGTCTGGGCAGGGATTCTTCAAGCGTGGGGAGCCCAGGGGTGGAAAGGCAGGGAAGAACTTCTGCTGAGTTGTTCTAGCCAACAAGCCTTCCAAGCTCCCTCTTTCCTTCACTCCAGAGAAGCTGAGAGCCGAGAACCCACCCCCCACCTTCTTGGCCAGATAGAGACCCTCCCCCGGATCAGGAGGTGGAATCCAGGGTACACTCCCACCAGGCCTTCTCCAGGGCAAGGCATAAGCCAGGTGAAATAGGGGAAGATGAGTCAGGGAAGCCTGGGGGGAGATGAATCAGTGGGGACTAACTCCTCAGGCCTCCAGCGAGGGTGAACCCAACCCTGACCTTAGTCCAGAGAGGAACACAGGGTGCTGCTTGTGGGCAAGGACCCCGAGGGAATGCTCAACCAGTGGAACAGGCCCACCCTTGGTGCCCAGAATAAAATTCAAGAAAAGAGAGTTCCCAGGGCCCTACCTATCTGCAGGCAGCTTTCTGCATGTTGGAGTGAAGGAATCCTGAAGGGGTCCTTAGCAGGATCGATCAGAACCTGAGGCCGACTTTTTGGAACTCTACCCTGGCCTCCACCAGCAGATCTGGGTCCATAGCGGACAGACTTTGGCAAAGGTCCCCCGGGGCAGAAGGCTGAGGTCGGGCTGTGGCGGGGTGAGGTGCGGCTGTATGGGGGTCCCTAGTCATGACCCCTCCACCAGGTGTAATCATCCATAATCCTTGGCCCAGAAGTGGGGGACCATGTTCTCTGGGGGCCAGGGAAGTTTCAGGAAGGCCATTGTCAGCTGCCTTTAGAGGTGACCATCATTGCGTCCCCCATATGCACTCACACACGCATACACAAACATACATTTGCACATGTGTGTACAGAGATCATGTCAGTGGGAGCCAGTGCGATGCAAGGATGTAGAAGGACAAGACCCCCATTGGCACATGTGCCCCCCAATAAGATTCTGTTTGGGGAAACCAATCAGAGGCTGCAGCCCACGAGCATCTCATCCAGCAATCCATTCAAGTGGTGGAATAAGATCAAAGGTCACCCAGGGACAAATCATTTCTTTATCATTTGTACTTTGGCAGGCCAAGATTTCTCATTTCCCCCAGTATACGTTGAGCACTCTGCCCCTAGAAATACAGTGTGGAAGGCCATTCATTGCGAAGCTTCCTTAGAAATTGGTCAGCTGCCTACATTTCTAGGTTCTGTCTTTTCCACTTTCCTCCGCTTGTCCCATTTTCCAGCCCAACTCTTCTGAAAAGCAGTCTCCTGCTTATTTCTGAAGAGACACGAGGGATATTTAAGCAAGGGCCAAATTTTCTAAAATGGAAAAGACGATCAAACAAACAAACGAAAAACACCCAGAAGGCAACCAATTCAGTAGGAATGGCTACATTCTCTGAAATGAATGAGTTGGATCCAAATTGGCCACTTGTACCCAAAGGCACAGATTAAGCAAGCTCAGATTTGCACGGATAATTCAATTGCTGGAAGAATCGATGCACATGTGAAAGGAAGCCCTAGTCTAAGAGTGGCCCTTAAGCAGCAACAAAATCAGGTTTTCAGAAGCTCTGGTTGATTACATTTTCCAAATGAAGCTTTCAAAATAATATCAGGTTTAGGTTTCTTAGGCCACGGAGACTTCTGCTCTGCTGCCTTGATGAAGCAGTTTTTGTTTCTCAGGAGATACTTCAATTTTGGATCAGAGGAAACAGGACAAGCAAGGAGTGAGGGGCAAGCACTCAGGGGAACGATTAATAATAGATGAGAAAATATAAAAACTGTGAAACCAAAAGAGGAGCTATAAGTCCCAGAAAGAAAAGGAAATGAGCAACCTAACCAGAAATGGACAAAGAAGGAAGGACACCAAGGAAAGGGATGAATGATAAATGCAAAGCTATAACTAAGGTAAGTCTGCCTAACGACACACTCTACTACAAACTTGGGGGCTGACGTGATGAACATTAAAAGGCTAGGTATGGAATTATGATTTTCAATGATCTGAAAAAGGTTTGTCAGACATGGTACCAGGCAGGTAATATGGTAACGGGAAAAACACACCTCATTTAAAGAAGCTCTTTCCGGCAACGTTGCTCCAACAGTATTCTTCCCTTATACTTAACTCACACTAGTCAGTTCTAAAGATACATTTTCTTGGTTAAATACTTTGATTACAGGTATTATCCGCCTTTTTGTAAACACATTCTTTAGATCACAAGCCACAGTGCTCCAGAAGAAACTGCTATGATCTTCTGAGCAAATAACTGTTTTGATCCAGGTAATGTGTGCTAATTTTGTAAAGGAATTCTGTTTTCTTGAATGTGCTGCTGCAGTTTTTCGGTTATGTGCCAATTTAGGCCTGTTTCACAAAATGGCATTTATTTTTGTAAATGTCTTAATTTGTCTATATTTGCTGATTGCTGACCCAAAAGACCCAAATGACTCCTTATTAAGGGTTTTGATCTGCCTTGCTAATTAGGCAATCACACGTGTGGGATAACTACATTAGAATAGGTCGTTAGTACATTTTCATGGAAAAGAGTATGCTGACATGGAAAGAACACGACATTTTGGAGCTTCTGAAATCAACAACACTGTTTCCTTTTTTCCTCTTCACTGAGATGTAGAAATCTGGTGTACTGAAAGGGAGGGTGGAAAAATCCACACCTGCTCCTCCACTTGTCTGCATGTGACATTTTACTTCTCAGTGCCTCAGTTTCCTCTTCCATAAAAGGGGGATTAAATACCCGTTCTTCCTCTCCGTCTGACTGCGAGCTCCATGTGGGAAAGGGACTGACCCCAGTTAGATTATAATATCAGTCAACCGCATTCATTGAGGGCTTACTGCGATCCAAGCACTGTACTAATTGCTTGGGAGAGTATATTATAACAGAGTTGGTAGACACATTCCCTTCCCACAGGAGGTCACAGTTTAGAGGTGGGAAAGAGACGTTAATATAAAGAAATAAATTACAGATAAGTTACCTAAGTTCTCTGAATGAAAGGAGGAAATCAGAGTGACACAGAAGGGAGTGGGAAGAGAGGAAATGAGGACTTTGTAATGGAAGGCCTTTTGGAGAAGATGTGCCTTCAGTAAGGCTTTAAAGGTGCAGAGCATAATTGTCAGATATAATGAGGGAGGGCATTCCAGCCCAAAAGCAGGATGGGGGTGAGAGGTCTCTGGCAAGTTGGATGAGATCTAGGTAGAGTTAGAGGAGTGAAGTGTGTGGGTTGGGTTGAATAGGAAATCAGCAAAGGTAAGGTAGGAAGGGATTATCTTCTATTTGCCCCAGTGCTTGGTATAACACTGAACAATTCCACAGCTATTATTATTAACATTACTAACTTCTGCCCCAAAGTTGAGTCACTTAACGGAATTGGAAATAAAAATCTCCACAGCTCTCGTGTATATATCTGTAGTTTTATTTATTTATATTGATGTCTGTTTACTTGTATTGATGTCGGTGTCCCCCACACAGCTGACAAGTGGTAGAACCCCGGCTCTACCACTTGTCAGCTGTGTGACTTTGGGCAAGTCACTTAACTTCTCGGTGCCTCAGTTACCTCATCTGTAAAATGGGGATTAAGACTGTGAGCCCCACGTGGGACAACCTGATTCCCCTGTGTCTACCCCAGCGCTTAGAACAGTGCTCGGCACATAGTAAGCGCTTAACAAATACCAACATTATTATTATTATTATTAGACTGTGAGCTCATTGTGGGCAGGAATTGTCTCTCTTTATTGCTGTATTGTACTTTCCTGAGTGCTTAGTATAGTGCTCTGCACCCATTAAGCACTCAATCAATATGACTGAATGAATGAACTGAAAGACTCAATCCACAGGGTTACATCTCAGTCAATCAATCAATGACATTTATTGAATTGTTACTTTATGCAGAGTGGTCTACTAAGTGCTTGGGAAAGTACAGTAGGGTAGTAGAAATGATTCCTGCCAACAAAGAATTTCCTGCCTCACACAGTAAACACTCTTGCTTGAAGCTAGGTGGGTCTATTTTCCTTTAAGGTTAAATTTGGTTCAACTCTCTGAGCCAAATTGGGTAGAGGTAGTTCAAAGGCATCACTTTGGTTCACCACATTCTGCTCTTCAGGCTGCGTTTTTTGCTCCTTCTACACTCAGGGAAGGAGGCTGCTGACCTGGCATCCAACAGATGGAGGGAAACAGTGTGGCTTAGTGGATAGAGCACTGGCCTGGGAGTCAGAAGGACCTGGGTTCTAATGTTGGCTCTTCCACTTGTCTGCTGTGTTACCTTGGGCAAGTCACTTCACTTCTCTGGGTCTCAGTTACCTCATCCGTAAAATGAGGATTAAGACTGTGATCTCCATGTGGGACAGGGACTGTGGTCAACCTGATTAACTGGAATCTACCTCAGTGCTTAAAACAGTGCTTGGCACAGAGTAAGTGCTTAACAAGTACCATAATTATTATTAGTAGTATTATTATTACTCACCATCCCATTGTACCTTGTCCATAACATCGGTAACGGAAGAAGTATTTGAAAGGTGGTGGATTATGGCAAAGAACAGGACGTTCTGGAGAAAGCATATCCATGGAGTTGCTATGAATCGGAAATGACTCGATGGCACTTAATAATAATAACGTGAAACTCCGGTCTTTGACCTCTTGTTCGAACTGTTAAACTGCCTGGAAGTCCCTCCCACTCACCAGTAAAGTCACCCCAATGCAGTTCTTCCAACCTTCAAAGTCCTCCTAAAATCCCACTTCTTCCTGGAAATTTTCCCCAAGTAATTCATAACACACCAAATCGCTTCAACCCAAAAGCCACGGTGAACATTAATGTCCATTAACAATGCGTGCATATTAAATTATTTAGTCAGTGTAGCCTAGTGCAAAGGGTACAGCCCTGGAAGTCAGAGGACTTGGGTTCTAATTCTTTCAAGTCACTTAATTCTACATGCCCCAGCTTCCTCATCTGTGAAATGGCAATTTGATTCACCTTAGACTGTGATCCCCATGTGGGACAGGGATGTGGTCAAACCCGATTAATTTGTACCCACCCAAGCACTTTTACAATGCTTGGGTCATAGTAAGCACTTAAAAAAAATGCCATAATAATTTATTCAGCTATTTTCTCCTGACAAATTTTTGTACATAATAGGTAATAAAAATATATCTAGTACATATACAAAGATATCTAGTGTGTCTTGTATATATATTCACACATAATTAGGGAAGCAGGATGGCCTAACAGAAAGAGCATAGTCCTGGGAGCCAGAGCACTTGGGTTCTAATCCTGGCTCCACTACTTGCCTGCTTTGTGCCCCTGGGCAAGCCACTTGCCTTTTCTGTGCCTCTGTTTCCTCATCTGTAAAATGTGGATTTGATACCTGTTCTCCCTCCTATTTAGACTGTGAGCCCCATGTGTGACAATACTGAGTATGTCCACTCCAGGGTTTAGTATAGTGCTTAGCACATGGTAAATGCTTAACAAATGCAAGGATAAAGATGATAATAATAAGAATAATTAGGTACTTACTGTGTGCAGAGCATTATACTAAGCACTGGGAAAGAGTATACAAGTGAGAATAGAATGCATCACTGTCTCCTCCAAAACTTCAGTCAGGACTGCACAGCTCCATATGCTTACCAAGAAAAGCAAGGGTCGTTTTGTTCACTCCAAAGTTCAGTGTTGGTTGTATAATGATGTTGGTATTTGTTAAGCACTTACTATGTGCCGAGCACTGTTCTAAGCGCTGGAAACCAAGACAGTGAAGGTGAAAAATGCATTTTATTTTCAGGGGATAAGCATTTCCACCTTCCCATTCTTCAGAAGGTGTTTCACCAGGGAAAGTTGCTTTCTGGAAACCTAGCCTGGTTTTATGGATCACCTGCACCAAAAGGAGCCTGGAATAATAATACTTCCATCCAAGCTCCTGGTTTAGCTCAGCTGCAAGTTCCTTCTAAGAAAAATGGGAGCAGGGCTACCTTTCATTCTGCACAGGGGTATTTGTGAACTAATGGATGATTATAAAGTGCTAAGTACCATTATTATTAAGTGATCCATTTCTCCCCTGTCAGGACAAAGCATAATTAACAGAGAGCTCTGTGAAAGGAGGGAAAAAAAACACAGTAAGAGAGCAAATCCTATTGCTTCTCTGATGCAATGGAGAAGGGACAAAAAAGAAAGAAGTGAAAACTGTGACATTTTAAGGGACAACGCTTTCCCCTTAGCACTGTAAATGCACTTTATTTTTAAATACTCCTAATGCAGTTGGGAAAGTGACTGTAAAATTAGTAGCATCTTTTTTAATTTATTCTCTCAGTATGGGTTGAATTTCCTAGTTCACCACAGGAACCCATTTAACCAAGTTGAGACTTCACAGAGTTAAAGTTCTGGGATTATTTGCCCCAGAAAATCCCTGAGAAATATTTGTATAACTAGAGACATGACAAGTTAATACACTGTGATTCTAATACATCCAGAAACAGAGGATGTGCTTTCTTCTCAGTGTTAGTCACGTCTGCTGCCTAATACTGCCTCCATCACTTGTCTGCTGTATGAACTTGAGCAAACCAGTGTTCCCTTCACTATACCTCAGTTCTCTCATCTGTAAAATGAAGATGAAGACTGTGACTCCTATTACCTATTATGTATATATGCCATATACATGATACAGTTATATTATTCTTCTTATATTATGTATATTTAATATCTTGAATTTATATTTAAAATGACTAATGATAACTGTGGTACTTAACAAATATTTGTAAAGCACTTACAGCAGCACTGGGATAGATATAAGATAATTAAACTGGGTAAGTTCTTTTCCCAAATAAGTCTCATTGCCTAAAGGGGGAGATAGAGAAAACAGGTATTTATCCCCCTATTTTACCGATGAGGAAACTAAGGCACAAAGAACATGTGACTTGCCCAAGGTCAAGTAACAGAGCAGAGATTACAACCTAGGCCTCCTAAATGAAGGTTTGTGATCTTTCCATTAGGCCACACCTCACAAATATACCAAATTCATAATTTTCCTAAATATATAGTAAAATAAAGTGAAAAGCTTCTTGTGAGTATGGGCTCGGTGCAGTTCAGATTGTCAGTGCAGCATTAGCCTTTTCAGTAATACTCACTCCCACTGGTAAATTTGAATGTAAATGGAGAAGCAGCATGGTCTAGTGGATGGAGTGTGGGCTTGGGAGGCAGAAGGACATGGGTTCTAATCCCCGCTCCACCAACTTGTCTGTTGTATGACTTTAGGCAAGTCACTTAATTTCTCTTTGCTTCAGTTTCCTCATCTATAAAATAGGGATTGACACTATAAGCTTTATGTGGGACATGGACTGTGTCCAACCTGATTATTTTGTATTTAGTCCAGTGCTCAGTACAGTGTCTGGCAGCACTTGAATAATACCACAAAAAAAACAAACATGGTTTCTCCAAACATAATAATAATGTTGGTATTTGTTAAGTGCTTACTATGTGCTGAGCACTGTTCTAAGCGCTGGGGTAGATACAGGGTAATCAATGTGTCCCACTTGAGGCTCACAGTCTTCATCCCCATTTTACAGATGAGGGAACTGAGGCACCGAGAAATCAAGTGACTTGCCCAAAGTCACCCAGGTGGCAGAGCCAGGATTAGAACCCATGACCTCTGACTCCTAAATCCATGCTCTTTCCACTGAGCCATGCTGCTTCTCAGCTTACAGTTGAGAGGAGGAGACAGACATCAATACCAACAAATCAAATTACAGATATGTACATAAGAGCTGTGGGCCTGGGATGGGGGAAGAGCAGAGGGAGCCAGTCAGAGTGTTGTAGAAGGGGGTGGGAGATGGAGGATAAGTGGGGGTTAATCTGGGAAGGCCTCTTGGAGGAGGTGTGCCTTCAATAAGGCTTTGGAGTAGGGGAGAGTGGTTGTTTATCAGATTAGAGGAGGGAGGGCATTCCAGACCAGACACAAGACAAGGGCTATGGGTCGGCTGTGAGACAGGCAAGATCAAGGCACATTGAGAACGTTATCACTAGAGGAGCAAAGTGTGTGGCCTGGATTGTAGAAGGAGAGAAGTAATGTGAGGTAAGAGGGGGCAAGGTGATGGAGTGTTTTAAATCTAATGGTGAAGAGTTTTTGTCTGATGTGGAGATGGATGGGAAACCACTGGAATTCTTTGAGGAGGATGGTGACATGTCCTGAACATTTCTGTAGAAAAATGATCCAGGCAGCAGAGTGAAATATGGAGCGGAGTGGGGAGAGACAGGAGGCTGGGAGGTCAACAAAGAAGGTTGATGCAGAAATCCAGGTGGGGTAGGATGAGTGGTTATATTAATGTGGTAGCAAGAGAGGAAAGGGTAGATTGTAGTGATGCTGTGAAGGTGGGGCCAACAGGATTTAAGGGGACTGATGCGGTAATCCAGGAGGGACAGGATAAGTGATTGTATTAATTTGGTAGCCTTTTGGATAAAGAGGAAAGGAAAGATTTTAGCGATGTTGTGAAGGTGGGACCAGCAGGATTTGATGACGGATTAAATATGTGGGTTGAATAAGAGAGAGGATTCAAGTATAATGCCAAGGTTATGGACCTTATGAGACAGGAAGGATGGTGGTGCAGACTACAGTGATGAGAAAGTTAAGGGGAGAACAGAGTTTGGGAGTGAAGATGAGGAGCTCTTTTTGGACATGTTGAGTTTGAGGTGACAGAAGGACATCTAAGTGGAGATGTCTTGAAGACAGGTGGAGATGTGAGACTGGTGAGAGGAAGAGAGATCAGGGCTAGAGATGTAGATTTGGTTATCATCTTCATAGAGGTGGTAGCTGAAGCCATGGGAGTGAATGGGTTCACCAAGGGAGTGGGTGTAGATGGAGAATAGAAGGGAATCCAGAAATAAACCTTGAAGGTCCCCCATTATTAGGGGGTGGGAGGCAGAGGAGGAGCCTGAAGGAGACTGAGAATGAGCAACCAGAGAGATAAGAGGAGAATCAGGAGAGGACAGAGTCACTGAAGATAAGGTTGAATAACATTAATTTTTTCATCTGGGTGGAGGAAAATTAGATAGGGGCACTCAGTCACATCCATAATCTTATCAACACCCCTTAGGCAATTAGCATCCCTGTTGTGTACCCCCAGGGACCGGTATCATCGTAAATTTCAACCAGTTCCTGCAATGGCTGATATTAACAGATTTAGCATACTGCTGTTTTTTATACAAACCTTCAATTTCATGCATGATGGAAGCCAGACAATCTCTTACCCACTTTTTATCAGAAGTCTTTGAATTTTCCAATCATGGTTTTGCCAACTAGGGGTACTTTTGGGAACCAAATCCTCTCAGGCAACATAATGATAAGTAGTATGGCTTCATGGTTAGAGCATGGGCCTGGGAGTCAGAAGGACCTGGGCTCTAATCCCGCCTCTGCCACTTGTCTGCTGTGTGACCTTGGGCAAGTCACTTCACTTCTCTGGGCCTCGGTTACCTCATCTGTAAAAGGGGGGGTTGAGACTGTGAGCCCCACCTGGGACAGGGACTGTGTCCAACCCAATCTGCTTGTATTCATCCTAGCGCTTAGTACTGTGCCTGGTACATAGTTAAGCACTTAACAAACACCATTATAATTATTATAAAATTTTAAAAAACAATAATTGTGGTTTTTGTTATGTGTTATGTGCCAAGCACTGTACTAACTGCTGGGATCGATACAAAATAATTAGGTCCCACATGAGGCTTGAAGTCTATATAAGAGGGAGAGCAGATACTGAATTCCCATTTGGCATCTTGCTGTGGGCAGGGCATCTGTCTGTTTATTGTTATATTATTCTTTTCCAAGGACTTAGTACAGTGCTCTGCATGCAGTAAGCGCTCAATAAATACAATTAAATGAATTTGGCAGATGAGGGAATTGAGGTACAGAGATGTGACGTGGCTTACCCAAGGTCACACAGCAGACAAGTGGCAGAGCCAGTGTAGAACCCAGGTCCTCTGACTCCCAGGCCTGTGCTTTTTCCACAAGGGCATGTGGCTTCTATATAGATTTTCCCACAAGATTTCATTTCAACCCTGTGAGGTGGGGAAAGGCAGGTCTAATTGTTCCAGTTATTTTGATAGGGGTCCAGAGGAACAAATAGGTTATGTTACCTCTAAAGTCACCCAGAGGGTCAGAGGCAGAAGTGGGACTAGAAGTCAGAACTCCTGATTCCTACCACAGAGCTCTTTTCTCTGGACCACACTTGTCTTGTCTTATGCCGTGGAGTCATTTCTGACCCATAACACCATGGACACAAGTAACCCAGAACGCCCCCCTCTCCATCTGCAATCATTTTGTTAGTGTATCTTAGAGTTGTCTGGTAAAAATACGGAAGTGGCTTATCATTGCCGCCTTCCGCGCAGTAAATTCGAGTTTCCACCCTTGACTCTATACCATGCCGCTGCTGCCCAGCGTGGGTGAGTTTTGACTCATAGCAGATTGCCTTCCACTCGCTAGCCACTGCCCAATCTAGGAATGGAATGAGAAGGTCTCTGCTTGACTCTCCCTCCCATAGCCGAGACTGGTAGAGTACTGGCAACTCTCCAGGTGCTACCACACTGCATTCCTTTATTTGAGAAGAGATTGGATTCATCATCACAACTGGGCTATTTGTTAAGTGCTTGCTACGTTCTGGAGTAGATAAACTACAATTAGACTGAACACACTGCTGTCCCAAATGGCGCTCACAGTCTGACAGTGAGTGAGAACAGGCATTTAATACCCATGTTACAGAGACACAGAGAAGGATAAGTGATTTGCCCAAGGTCACACAGCAGGGAAGTGGTGGAGCCAGGATGAAAACCCAAATGTACTGTCTCCCAGTCCTATGTTCTTTCCACTAGGCCCCACTGCTTCTCAACACCTTTGCTACAACATCTCATCCAATAGTAATAATTAATAATAATTATGGTATTTATTAAGTGCTTTCTCAAGGCCAATAACTGTGTTTGAACCCTGAGATACAATATAGACCGATCAGACACAATCTCAGTCCGCCATGGGACTCATGATCTAGGATGTAGGGAGAACAGATATCTTACTCCCTTTTTACAGATGAGACCCAGATAGGTCAGAGATTTGTCCAAGGTCATACAGGAGACTGGTGACAGAGCTGAGATTAGATTCCAGGTCTCTCCCTCCTAGATTGTCTCCCCAGAAGCAGTAGGGCTCAAATCAAGAGACCACTTCCAGGATATCAGGTCCGAACCTTTAGTTCGATGGTCAAAGCACCAAAAAATCATGCATTAGGTAAGCTGGGGAAGAAGAGACAGTGGGGGTGTTTTTTCGTTAAAATACTCTTTCATTTTAGGAAAGCTTTGATAACTGGCAGCCCTCTTTCTATTCTCTCTGCTCTCCCCTTCACATTCATTACACCTTCCCCCAGACAGATTTGAGTCCAATTTGTTATAGGGTTAGAGCTTTGTGAAATAAAATAGCACAACAAGAAGGTCTACTCTAGTGACTTTTCAGAGGTTATTGGCCAACAGAATTGAAACTGTGAACATAAAGGAAATTTCCCTGGGGAGCACATTTCTTTGTAGAGATGACAAAATGATTAGGCCAGTAGTGCTATTGAGCTAACTTTATGGAAACTCACCACAGAGCCAAACACATTAAAATACAATTTTCTGTCAATATAAAAATAATTTAGCATTGGGTGACAAAACAGAGCACAGAGGAAAACTATATGTGCAGTTTTCCTTATTCAGGGAGTAAGTACAGGTGCTTGTAAGAACTACTGATTCATTACCATCGAGGCAATGGAACCTTGAGGCTAGATGCAGAAATCCTACCAGCTCCCTCAAGCCTTCACTAGCCTGCCCAAATTCTTACCATCCTGGCTTATTCTCATTCCCGTTTGAAAGGTCGCCAGCCTAATACCACTCTTTCTCCATGACTCTTCCCTCTTTCATCTCTTCACTCTGACATCTTAGGCCTTCATGCAGTCAGTCAATTGTATTTACCGTGTGCTTACTGTATGAAGAACACTATACTAAGCACTTGGGAGAGTACACTATAAGAGTATAATAGACACATTCCCTGTCTACAACAAATCTTTCAAATAGCCAGGAAAAGCAGCTGCCAGAGTTACTCAGTGATGCACAGTATGTCAGAGTCACTCACACTCATCTTCCGTGGTCTCTACAATTCACCTCAATCATTTTATTTCCTTAGAAATGACAGGCCAGTATCTATTTTTTGTGGCTGATCCAGTAGGCACTTGGAAGATGGAAGAGAGGGGGGTTGCCACACAGGTGCGTGCTATTAACAGCTTCGGAGAAATGATGGGATGTGGCATTCATTCCTTAATCCCTGGTACTGGTACCAGTGGCTGACGGCGGGATGGAGGGGAAAGGCACGTGCTCGGGGGAGAGGGAGGTGGAGAAGCAACTGCATTTGAACTGTCATTAATGGCAACCTAGAAGAAGTGGCTTGAACACAACTTGATTGCAAGTATATCATTATATTGTTCTCTCCCAAGTGATTAGTACAGTGTCCTGCACACAGTCAGCACTCAATAAATGTGACTGACTGCTTCTTTCTCACTGCCATCAGTAAAGAATTCAGTCTATCTACTGAAGCGGAGAAGCAGCCTGGCATAGTGGGTAGAGCCTAGATCTGGGAGTCAGAAGGTCATGGGTCACCCAGCTCCACCACTTGTCTGCTGTGTGGCCTTGGACAAGTCACTTAACTTCTCTAGGCCTCAGTTACCTCATCTGTAAAAATGGGGATTAAGACTGGGAGCGCCATGCAGGACAGGGACTGTGTCCAACCCAATCTGCCTATATTCACCCCACCGCTTAGAACAGTGCCTGGTTCAAAGTAAGTGCTTAACAAATACCCCAATTATTATTATTATTACCTTTCTGAAGTGAGCATGTGTGTGGGCCTAACTGGCTAATACACACAGACCCCCCCACCCCTCTACACACACATATAAACAACTGTGCAGTGACACTTATGTGTTTATTCTGCCAAACCACATCCATATACATGGTGTTTCTCCAACCACCTTATGTGAACGAGGTATCTATCGGTTCTAACTGGTTGACTGCTTCTCTGAATTTATTCAGTTATTCATTCAACTGTATTTTTTCAGCACTTACCATGGGCAGAGCGCTGTATTAAGCGCTTAGCACTGTACTACTCATTCCACTCTGACATGACGCTGAATAGATCTCCCAATGAAGTACCAGGCCAGTATTTATGAGTAGAATGGTAGATTGTAAGGTCATTGTGAGCAGGGAACTTGTCAGCTAACTCTGTTGTATCATGCTCTCCAAAGTACTCAGTAGAGTACTCTGCACACAATAAGCACTCAGTACATGCCCTTGATTGATTGATTGATTTTCCATTTGAATATGCTGAGGGTTGAAGAAAAATAAGGAGACCCCAGATTTGGTCTTCAAAAATCAGGAAACTTGATCTACAGCCACATAAGCATGGCTTAGTAGAAAGAGCATGGGCTAGGGGTCAGAGGTCATGGATTCTAATCCCAGCTCTGCCACTTGTCTGCTGTGTGACTTTGATCAAGTCACTTCACTTCTCTGTGACTCAGTTCCCTCATCTGTAAAATAGGGATGAAGACTTTGAGCCCCACGTGGGACAACCTGATTACCTTATATCTCCTCCAGAGCTTAGAACAGTGCTTGGCACATAGTAAGCATTTAACAAATACCATTTCTATTATTTGTGACTGGTCACACCCTGGCCAGGCTAACGAGCTTAGCTCAGTAACACTTGGGGGTACTATGGGGTGGGGGTGGCAGGGAGGGTTAGGAAACATTAACACTTCCCATAGCTTCTGGCTTTACAGACCTCGGAGGGGCTGGATAAGCAGTAAGACTGAGACCCGAAATTAGAAAATGGCAATGGGTCTTGTCACATGATCCCTTTTCACCCTAAATATGGTCAACAGAAGGGAAGAGGATAAGGAAGTAGCAAGGTATATCAGGGGAGGTGTCTCCATGAACTTATGGTAGAAGGTTGGAACTCTGTCACTTCGATGTGGCAAGTCACCTCTATCCAGAGTCAGGGATCCCCACTCTGTCAGACCTTGTGTTGCAGCGAGAGACCAATCAGACCTCCTCATTGGAAATAGGAGTGAGCATTTTAGGAACCTGATCGGCGAACTTGAAAGGAAGCCATTTGGGATGGTTTGAGAGGTAGCTTATTTGGACTTACTTGAAAGAAAACCTGGATGGGCTGGTTTGATAGGTGGCCCATTTGGGGTTACTTGAAAGGAAGCCTATTTGGGGTGGTTTGAGCAATTTCTCTTTCCCAGTTTTACCAGCTGCTAAAAGTGGGGTACCATGCTGACCGTCTACTTATTAACACATTCCTTAGCTTTGCTCCTGAGGGTTACCTATTGCGGATTCTTTGTGCTATCATCATAATAAACCTGCTTCCCTTACCCCTAACCCTCAAGTCTGTAAGTCCATTTCCAATCCTCCTATCCATGATTTTACAAGTTACCTGGCGGTCGGTTCCACATGGTGACAATATTTTAATCAGCAGCAAGGGGACCATCTCAGTTTATAGTAAGGAGCCTGTTTTTTGTTCAAGAGTTACTTCTGATTTGGGTAAGACCTTTCATCTGGGAAGCAGCATGACTTAGTGGATAGAGCATGGGCCTGAGTCAGAAGGCCCCGGGTTCTAATCCCAGCTCTGCCACTTGTCTGCTGTGTGACCTTGGGTAAGTCACTTAACTTCCCTGTGCCTCAGTTACCTCATCTGTAAAATGGAGATTAAGACTGTGAGCCCCACGTGGTACAACCTGATTACCTAGTATCGACCCAGTGCTGAGAACAGTGGTTGACACTGTAGTAAGCGCTTAACAAATACCATTATTATTAATATTATTATTATTCTGTACACCTCAGTTACTTCATCCATAAAATCGAGATTAAGACCATGAACCTCATGTGGGACAGGGACTGTGTCCAGTGAGATTATCTCAAATCTACTCCAGCACTTAGTACAGTGCCTGGCACATGGTAAGTACATAGTGGTTGACAAATATCATAAAAAAAAAAATGAGGTCAACATAATAAGCAGTGGACCCTGAGGTCCCACCCAGAAGCTTGGTAGCACTGGGGATGCTTGAAGCAGTTAGGCTGCTGAAGGCAAACTGGCAAATTCCTCAATCAGCCAATCAGTCAGGAAACATGGATCAACCACATCTGTGGAATCTGCACAGGGAGAAACTGCCACATTATTTATGCTCAGGCTGCGTCTGCTAGCCACTTTCCTCCATCTGGAAATGCATTCACTGACCTATTTTTACATAAAATCAGGGGAGGTGTCTCCTGGCCTCCTCCGCTTCACCAGGAGGGAGGGCAATATCCCCCAGACCCTTCTAATTGTTACCCCAGAGTTAAACACAATTCAGGTGTCTACCGTGACTTGATGTGACCTTTCTGAATTTCTCTTCCGCTGTGCAGAGCTGAGACGTGTAAAAGACAATGTCTTTGCCGCTTCTTGGAATATTTTTGTGTCTGAAATTTCCAAGCCTTTCCAAGACCAAACGCCTCATTACTTCAAAAAAGAGATAAGCCTGCAAACATCCATCACAACCCATTATGTGATATAAAACGAAAATCAACGCGGCCATGAGCGGTGCTTCCCGCAATACAGAGGCGTCTCTGCAGGCCCTTGGTGTGTTTTTGCTGCACTGTCTACTGTGATTCATTTATCGGCGCTGTGGAAGCATAAGTAATCGCATGGAACCTGTGTCGGTCCTAAGGTTAGGTTTGCCCCAAGCAGTTTTCTGGATCAGTTTGCCGGAGTTGGCTTTAATTTGAAACTCTGTTAATTTTGCTACACGCTTTGCATGCTTAAGTGGTAATTGCTTCCTTCTCCATCAACTCTGTGCCTAGTTGTTTCTCGGGAAATAGACCCTTTTATCTCAGGTGCATACTGTGATAAGTACTTCGTGCCGTCCTTTGGGAAAAGGAGCGTGATGAATCGGAAAATCCAAGTTTTACCTAGACAAAACGTGGCATTCTGGTCCCTTAGTAATACAGTAAACCCTGTGAAGCATCGGCACAAATGGTGCAAACATGGGCTGAATTGGGCCTATAGATGGCAGAGTGAGACCA
The DNA here is from genome assembly GCF_004115215.2 of Ornithorhynchus anatinus. Taxonomy (NCBI): domain Eukaryota; kingdom Metazoa; phylum Chordata; class Mammalia; order Monotremata; family Ornithorhynchidae; genus Ornithorhynchus; species Ornithorhynchus anatinus. The sequence goes on along the minus strand of NC_041731.1, from coordinate 116,222,820 downwards.
TTCACTTCGTATATTCCAGAGAGAGAGAGACTCAAAGGCAGCGGCCAGCTCCATTACTTGAGTGCAGAAAATCCAGAAAATACTATCCGTTGAAAAAGGAGGGGGGGAACAACAGGCAGAACCACAAAAACATCCAAACTTAAACTTTTTGACTCCAGGAGGGACAGAGCCATGAATAATTAGAACGGAGCCATTCATTATTCATTTCTCGAAACCTCCCGTTCCTGCCAGTTCTGCTGTGTTCCAGCCTTTCCATTTCTCTGCTGATAGATTTTCTAGAGGGTTTTTCCTACATATCCTATCTGTCTTCAAATAGTGATGGAAAAATCCCACAGGTCAGTGGTGCTAAATTATTTTGAAAAGCCACAGTATTTTTTTCGTCAACTTTCTCCCTCTATTTTCACTTCCCTCAGAAGACTTCTCTGGCCAGAAGCTTGAGTCTTGTACTGGGGCTTAGCACAGCCTGGTCCTTGGGCTCCGTTCGGTCTCCTTAACCCACGAATCAATCCAGGTGCTTTGTAGACAGAAGGCAGGTGGAGGATTTGGCTTGACCGTGTCCTAGATTTTATATTCGGCTGTGATATTTGCTAAGTGCTTATGCTGTCCCAAGCACTGTGCTAAGCGTCTGAGTAGAACAAAATCAATCAAATCAGACAGGCACCATTATGGTCCCTCACAGGGCTCAAAGCCCATGGGGGAAGGAGAACTGGTAATAAGACCCCATTTTACAGACGATCAGACTGAGACACAGAGAAGTTAGGTAACTTGCCCAAAGTCATCCGGGAAGCAAATGGAGAACCGGGATTTTTTTCAGCCTGGATTCCAGATGGACCCTTTCCTACACCCACTCCATCCCCACTACTAAATGCTGCTTCTTATACTTTGAATTCTACTTTCCAAGCTTTCAGTACAGTGCACGGCACACAGTAAGCACTCAGTAAAGACGATTGAATGAATGAATGAATGAATGAATGAATGAATGAATAGGATTCCTCTCATATGTGTGATTCATATATATATGAGAAGCAGCATGGCCTAGTGGAGAGAGGATGGTCCTGAGAGTCAGAGGACCTGGGTTCTAATCCTAGCTTATTCTTCTTGCTATTAATATTTCCTAAAAGCCCCCAAAGGACTAGTTGTTCTTTGGCTTCCTGGGTGCTCCTCCCAACTATGCCTTCAAGCAGGGGTAGACAGAGTTACATAGGACACAGCTCCACATCAAGAAGGACAGATGATAGCAGCACTGGTGAAGTTTTCCATTTCTCAGCATTTTTTTCCATGTCAGCAGTATCTTAGGGCTTGAGACTAAAACAGGCAATATACCCAAAATCCTCTCCCCTAGATTTTGAATGTTGAATTTTATATATAATAATAGTAATATTATTTCTCAAGCACATACTATGGGTCAAGCACTGTTCTGAGCACTGGAGTAGGCACTAGCTAATCAGATTGGCAAAATCCTAGTCCACAAGGGAGTCGCAGCTTTGACTTGCCCAAGGTCATACAACAGATATTATTATTACAATTGGCAGAGCAAGAATTAGGACTCAGGTCCTCTGACTTCCAGGCCTGTGGGCGTTCCATTAGCCACATTGCTTCTCAGCAGTAAGGACACCTTTAAGCCTGTTTGGGATTCTCAAAGTAGTCAGGTCCCAAGGAGTACTTGAAACATCCTTTATGAAGAAAACTATTTGGGCAAAGCAGAGATTTTTCCTATGAACTTATTTGTAAATTCAGTCCTTCCATTATGTGAGTTTTCATTATTTGGCTTGGATAAAATGTTATCGTTGATTAATTAAACAATAGTTGTCTTACAACATGAGTCTGTATTAATAATTATAATAATAATAATGGTATTTAAGTGTTTACTATGTGTCAGACACTGTACTAAGTGCTGGGGTTGAATTGAGTTGGACACAGTCCTGGTCTTACGTTGTGCTCACAGTCTTAATCCCCATTTTACTATGGACTGAGGTAACTGAGGCACAGAAAAATGAAGTGACTTGCCCAAAGTCATACAGCAGCTTCGTGGCAGAGGTGGGATTAGAACCCAGGTCCTTCTGACTCCCCAGGCTCGTGTTCTATCCACTGGGCCATGCTGCCCAGATCCATCACAGATCCACTACAGATCCACCGCAGATCCACCATAGCAATCATTCAATCAATCGATGGAATTTATTGAGCTCTCGCTGTATACTGAGAACAGTATTAAAAGCTTGGAATCTGTAGGCACAGTCCTGGAGTCAGAAGGTCATGGGTTCTAATTCCAGGTTTGCCACTTGTCTGCTGTGTAGCCTTGGGCAATTCATTTCACTTCTCTGGGCTCAGTAACCTCATCTGCAAAATGGGGATTGAGACTGAGAGTTCTATGTGGGACAGGGACTGTGTCTAACCTAATTGCTTGTATCCAACTAGCGCTTAATACAGTGTCATGCACGGAGTAAGCACTTGACAAATACCATAATTACTTGTATTATTATTATTATTATTAAAGGATACATCTTGGAATTGTATGTGGTGGGGTGTTAGGATGAGTAAATACTACAGCAGAAGTTTTCTTTATTTGGGGCATTGCAAGAATGCAACCCAAAGCTATGAGACAAGAGGGTGCCCTGGGACAGATTCTTGAGCTATCATGCTGAAAGATGTTCCATTTCTGGACATTCATACTGAAATAGCTTTTCTCCTTCTACATCCCCGCCGGCACACTCTAATCCTCTGGTGCTAACCTTCTCGCTGTGCCCTGATCTTGCCTGTCTCGCTGCCATCCCCTGACCCATGACCCTCTAGCCTGGAACCCCCTCTCTCCTCAGATCTGCCCGACAATCATTCCTCCCTCCTTCAAAGCCCCAGTGAAGGCGCATCTCCTCCAAGAGGTCTTCTCAGACTAAGCTCCCTTTCCCTCAGTTCCCTTCCACGTCACCACGACTCACTCCCTCTGCTCTACCCCTCCCCACCCCACAACACTTATGCATATGTGTATAAATCTATAATTCTATTTATTTATATTGATGCCTTTTTACTTGTATTGATATCTGTCTCTCCTCCTCTAGATTGTGAGCCCATTGTAGGCAGGGATTATTTCTATTTATTGCTGTATTGTACTTTCCAAGTGCTTAGTACAGTGCTCTGCACACATTAAGCCCTCAATAAAAATGACTGATTGAATGAATGAAATAACTAATTAATAAATTGTCAAAGTATGATTTAGGAACTGCAAATCCCAAATTATCAGTTTACATCTCATTTAGCTATCTGTGGAGAGAGCTAGCCAGTGTTTCCAGGAGTCCAATCAATCCATCAGTGCTATTTATTAATGAAAATAATACCGATTAAGGTATGTGGTAAGCACTTTCTCTGTGCCAAGCACTGTTCTAAACACTGCGGTAGATACAAGTTAATCAGATTAGACGCAGTCCCTATCCCACATGGGGCTCCAAGTCTTAATCCCGATTTTATACAGCTGATGTAACTGAGGTCCAGAGAAGTTAAGTGACATGCCCAAGGTCACATAGCAGACTTGTGGTGGAACCGGAATTAGAACCCAGGTCCTTCTGACTTCCAGGCCGGTGATCTATCCACTAATCCATGCTATTTTATTGAGTACTTACTGTGTGCAGAGCACTGTACTTAGTAATAATAATAATAATAATAATGTTGGTATTTGTTAAGTGCTTACTATGTGCAGAGCACTGTTCTAAGTGCTGGGGTAGACACAGGGGAATCAGGTTGTCCCACGTGGGGCTCACAGTCTTAATCCCCATTTTACAGATGAGGGAACTGAGGCACAGAGAAGTTAAGTGATTTGCCCATAGTCACACAGCTGACAAGTGGCAGAGCTGGGATTCGAACTCATGAGCCCTGACTCCAAAGCCCGTGCTCTTTCCACTGCACCACGCTGCTTCTCTAGTACTTTGGAGGGTACAGTGTAATAGGGTTGGTAGACACATGCCTTGCCCACAAGGAGCTTACAGTCTAGAGGGACTAAACACAGACACATATGCCCACAAACAAACATGTTTCAGCTAACAGAGATGTGCACTTTTCCATCCAGATATATGCAGTAATTACACTTTTGTTTTCATCCATTAATTTAGGTAATTTAAAAAATTTAGGCAATTTATAAAAATAATGTTTTCTGTTAAGGAGGTGCCATGTTAAATGACAATTTTGCCCAATATGGCTTACCCAAATTTGGGTAGAAATCTTCATGGAGAGAACCATTTTCAGTGGAGCTATTCAGAATTGCATACCTAAACATTCATTAAGTAGCACCGATTATATAGCTGTTTTATCCCCAATTCATATGGTTCAATAGTGAATCTACTTTTAAATGGCAATCTGATTTTTCAGTAAAGTATTCATAATTTATCTCTAGCTATTATGCCTTAAATAGTCTATTGCTTATTTCTGTTTGTTCTTCATTTTTATTTTAAAGGTAAAATATTAAAAGTTTAAACCCAAACAGCATTAATATTCATTTTAAACCAAGGCTTGACTATGCAGCTTTCTCATGATTTTTCTTGTGTTTTACATTATAAATGCTGGCTGAATAAATCATCCCCACTGAAGAACTCTTAGCAGAATTTCTGCATTATTCTATAACTAGTCTACAATAAAGAATGAATTTCTTTTATGAGCATTGTAATAAGAAATATTCAAGAATATTCAACAAGAATAATATTAGATATAATATAGTTTATATTTTACAAGTCCCCAAGCAAAAGGACGGGAGACATTTCATTTTTCATTGACTACGAGAGACCATCATTTTACCTATGAGTGGAGATGTAGAAAATCTGGCAAATTAGAGCTCATAAATTACCTAGTCTCCAATTTCATTTTTAAGTAATACAAATTTAGCATATCTGTCCCTTTTTCCTATAGACATAACGTTCATGGTTGGAACGAACCATAGAGCATTCTCTATAATCTTCAATATAGCCCGTGTTATCTCAGGATTATAATATCAGCTAAAAAAAAATTATGAAACAAAACCTAACATGGATATGAAATACAAAGATAATACAGATGCTAAGCAGATGCTTTGTTCTCTCAGTCATCAAATGAAGGCACAGTCATCCTTGAGAATTTGGAAGTTTAGGAGATACCCTAACCTCTCTTTGCCCCTATCCTTAGTGGGGCAAAGAGAATGACACTAGATTGGTTACATAGTTGAAATTAAAATGTCCAAATTCATCACAAAAGAAAAGCTTACAAACACTATTCACTATTGAATGCATCCCTGTAGTATACCTTCCCTGCTCATTTCATCACCTTAGAAACAGAGGAAGAGAAATATTTTTTTTTCCCTACAAACAGTAAAATGTATTTATCTCAACAACTTTAGGCTTATGTTCCAGAAAGACAGAATGCATTCAGGCTGTCACAAGAGCTCCATGCTATTTCCAAGATCAGCCATCTAGGATCTTTTTACAGCACATTAAGCTCTGAATAGTCCCAAGATAACTCTTATAAAGAAGTCCAGCTCACAGCAAATTCTAGCCAGTGTTCTACCCATCAGATAAAAACACTCCACGCTAAACCACACTAACTCTCCTAAGTCTGCAGAGATGTTCTAGGTCCACTTTTCCTTCCAGTAGATTTTCATCTGTTTTCCAAAACAACCTTCTAAAACTCACAGGGAATTCTCCACTGGACAGAAGTTTTATTTTGGCAGGAAATGGTGGAGAGAGAGAGGAGGGAGATCAGGAAGACTAAGTACATTGACAAAAGAAAGAATTATATACATAAGTATCTATGGCTCCTCTTTGATAAGCCGTAATCCATGTAGGTATTATTAGTCTCCGGCATGGACGTGAGGAGGTAACAGCACCTGAAAATGTGAGACAGTACGGTCACATGACTTACGGTTGAGAAGCAGGCTCGCATTGGTCGTTCCTAGCTTGTTGGCAGCCACACAAGTATAGTTGCCAAAGTGTTCCTGTGTCACATTGGAGACAGTCAGTATGGATCTTGAGCCATAGTTTTGAATCGAAATCCCTTGCTGACCGCTGAAGAGCCTAGAAGACAAAAGCAGCCAATCTAGGTAACTTGCACATTCTAGCTAGTCTTGATTTCCATCCTCCTTAGGTCATGCTGTCAGGGCAACAGAGGAGTCGTTTGTTTTAACCACAGTGCTAGAGCCTTACAGAAAAAATGATGACAAAGAGCCGTTTTTATTTTTGGCTGCATCTTTTCTGGAACAAAAAGAAGCAGAGCTACAATTGCATAATACTACCATGGGATGATTCCTGCTTATTCCTTTGTTCAGCCTAAGTGCACCGAGGCGGGTTCTACTTGGGTATTTTTATGTGTCAGTCTAAAGCCAGGTAATAACTTACCTTAGCGGGAAGGCAAATGAGGGGAAGAAGAAAGTCAACATTAAATGATAGTTGGGTGTTCTCCATGGGTGGGAAGGAGGCCTTGGGCAGCTGGGAGGAGGTAGAATACAAAGGAAAGAATCAGCAGAAGTGGCTCTGTAAGTTCAATGTTTTGCCAGTGTCAGCCTGGCCTGAGCAACCCATTTCTGTTGGTGCTTCTTAGATGGCATATTGTCACATAGAAGTCAGGTCCAATGGGATGTCAGGGAATTGCTAGATGCCAAGAATCATGTCATTGGGCTACTTAGAAAATGAATGTAAGTACTTAAAACAGAGAAGAGACTCTTTTCAAATTAGCTGGACACTAGGAAGACCTTTACTCCCCTCGTCAGAACCTGCCAGATCTTGGACAGGCAATGTATCTACTAACTCTGTTCTATGCCACTCTCCCAAACACATAGTATAGTGTTCTGCACCCGGGAAGTGCTTAATGAATACCACTGATTGAAAGAAATACAATTGATCGATTTGCTTGAGCGATGCCAAGTAAGTCTGGGAGAAGGGGAGTGGAGGGCAGCAAAGAATGTGTACCACAGTACTACTCTAACCACCGTGATATTGTGCCAACCTCAGTTGTGGGTTTGCATCACTGGGATGCCATCCCCGCCCCTGGCTTTGGCTTGGTTTTGGATCTACACCAATAATAATAATAATAATAATGTTGGTATTTGTTAAGCGCTTACTATGTGCTGAGCACTGTTCTAAGCACTGGGGTAGATACAGGGTAATCAGGTTGTCTCATGTGAGGCTCACAGTTAATCCCCATTTTACAGATGAGGTAACTGAGGCACAGAGAAATTAAGTGACTTGCCCACATTCACACAGCTGACAAGTGGCAGAGCTGGGATTCAAATTCATGACCTCTGACTCCCAAGCCCGTGCTCTTTCCACTGAGCCAATCTGCTCTCTCCCTTGGGTCCAGAGGAAAGCTACCTCCTGCAGGAATATCAAACCTGGTGGGAAGGGTACAGATAATAATAATACTTTTTAAGTGCTTACTATGTGCCAAGCACTGTTTTAAGCACTGGAATAGATATCAAAACTCCTCACCACTGGTTTATAGCATTACATCACCTTAACCCCTCCTACCTCATCTTGCCACTCTCCTACTACAACCCAGCAAACACACTTTGCTCCTCTAATGCTAACCTTCTCACTGTGTCTCGATCTTTCCTATCTACCCTCTGACCACTCGCCCATGTCCTGCCTCTGATTTGGAATGCCCTCCTTCCTCAAATTCAACAGTCAATTACTCTACCCACCTTCAAAGCCTTATTGAAGGCACATCTCTCACCAGGAGGCCTTCCCTAAGTCCCCCCCCTTTCCTCTTCTCCCACTACCTATATGCTCCCCTGGCTTTTTCCCTTTGGTAATAATAATAATCATAATAACTGTGGTATTTGTTAAGCATTTACTATGTGCCAGGCGCTGAACTAAGCACTGGGGTGGATACAAGCAAATCTGGTAGGACACAGTCCCTGTCTCACACGGGGCTTACGGTCTTAATCCCCCTTTTACAGATGAGGTAACTGAGACACAGAGAAGTAAAGTAACTTGCCCAAGGCCACACAGCAGACAAGTGGCATAGGCAGGATTAGAACCTATGACCTTCTGACTCTCAGGCCTGTGCTCTGTCAACTAAGCCAAGCTGCTTCTCTTCCCCACTCCCAGCCCCACAGCACTTATGTACATAGTTGTAATTTATTTAGTAATATTAATGTCTGTTTCCCCGCCACACCCAGACTATAAGTTCATTGTGGGCAGGGAATGTATCTGTTTTTTGTTGTATTGGACTCTCCCAAGCACTTAGTACAGTAGTCTGCACAAAGTAAGCACTCACTAAATATGATTGAATGAATGAATGAGTGAATACAAGTTGATCAGGTTGGACACAGTTCCTGTCCCACTTGGGGATCACCCTCTTGGTCCCCATTTTATCTATGAGCTAAATGAGGCTCAGAGAAGTGAAGTGACTTCCCCAAAGTCACACAGCAGACGTGGTAGAGCCAGGATTAGAGTTCAGGTCCTTCTGACTCCCAGGCCCATTCTCTATTCACTGTCACTCTGCTATTCAAGAGGGTTTGGATGATGGTTGGTGGGTGGGTTGGAGGAGCTAGATCAGAACTGCTCTGACAACCAGAAAGCACCTTGAAGCTACTGCAGGCTCCTGGGGATCCCACTGACTTTCAAGCCTACAAACAACTAACCTACCTTTTCTTTCACCTTCCTTCCAGACATCCCTGCTCTTTGTGCAATTGTGAGATCTTTTTTTAACAGAAACCAAGTTGTACAAGAATCCCCTTAAGCTTAAACAGCAGCTAGGGGAGAAGGAGAGGGAGGCAGAGGGTTGAAGAAGAAATCTGAGAACGTTTAGCTGAAAAACATCTGTAAATTTCCTCAGCCTCATGTGGTGGAAATAAGAGGAATGAAAAGGGTTTGGGGCAGATTTCATTGATTTCTCTGCTTTGACTTTCTTTGTGATCTTTATTTTTAAAAGTTATTGGTTTTTGAATGTGAGGCTTTATTCAAAATTTGTTTTTAAAAATCTCTGGCAATAATCAGAAATTTACAATTTGTTCTCATGTTTGATTGAAATAAATTTGAATCTATTACAATAATATGTTTTCAAAATCTGTTGCTGTGTGAAGGTGTTTGGCTCGAAAGAGCTGTTTCTAGAGATGTAGAGAAGGTGGTCACAAAAAGGCACACACAAATAATTTAGAGTCCCTTTAGTCATGAAGATTGGGAAGTGGGCCATGGAGGATAGTCACCTCAAAAAGACTTGAGGGAGAGGATCAGAACTGGCTTGGGAAGTTAGTTGGGAAGGAGGACTTCTAAGCCTTAAGTGTTTCTGGGACTTGCACCCTAAACAACTGGATGAGCTGTAAATCAGGTCCCTTCTGAGGAGTTTGTGGATGGTTAGCGAGTCTCAGAGCCTCCACCTATTTGAGAGAGTCCTCTTCTATCTCCATGTCACTTTGAGGCCTTGAAATTGCCCACCCCAAGGCCATCATTGAAAGAAACGAGGTGAATATTTGTTCATGCTCTAGGAATATGCACTTTTTCCAGGCCTGACCTCAGATGATGTCCTCAGAGCAGCACAGCCAAGGCTCTGGCAAGATGGTTGCCCCAGAGACATTCAAGATGATCCCCAAATCAAACTTCCTTACGAAGATGTTTGCCGCATATGAGCAGAGGACTTTGAAGCCCAGGGATTCCACCCTGTATATCCCCAAACCTGGAACCACAAGCAGGGAACAGAGCATGCAGAGAGCAGGAAGCAGTAGGCTCTAGGCTGCATAGGAGGGCATCCAGGGAGGAGAGGAAGGGGTGGACTCGGGGAGATATGGGACCAGAAGTTAGAGTCATTGCTTGGGGAAGGAGCTGGGGGACTCAGTGGTGAGTGCTTCTTGCTTTGTGGCCCAAGGTGGGCTAGGGCTGGCTCTTTGACACAAAACAGGAATAAGCTAGGTAGAATAACACAGTTTTGATAAAGTCACACGTCACTGCACCATCTTGTCACCAAATTGCATCCCCGTGCTGCACGTGTGACACATCATGTGTTGGATGAGGAGTGGCCCTCTGAATTCCTACCTCAGGGCAGAGGCCCAACTGAAGCTGCCTTTGGTATAAAAATACTGCTGATGGTATTTTTCCTGGGAAAAGTGCAAGGTTCTTTCTTTGAAGTTGCATGAAAAATAAAGGAAAAAAACTCACTGAAAGGAACTGATGAAGTCAGAATGCCTATGCACCCAATCTGGCAATCACCACTTTCTGCTATTTCTTTTGACTAATTTTCATCCAACGTTGGATGATTTTATCCATGGAGAAGTGCAGCTCCCTCTGGAATGAAAAATGACCAACATCCAGGATACAGAGCCTCATCCTTCATTCTCAGAGATGACACTGCTGATGGTGTTGTGATCCATGGGTGTGTGGGTAAAGCGGAAAAGACTGATGTGCAATAAAATCAGTCCTTTCCACACTGTGCACACAGGGGCTTTCTCTTTGGGTTATGACTACTGACACTGCAGACTATTTTATTGCTAGTAGCTTTGGTTTGTTGACTCAAAGACTGCCTTTGCTCATTCATTCATTTATTCACTCAATCATATTTATTGAGCACTTATTGTGTGCAGAGCATTCAATAGTATTTATTCATTCAATAGTATTTATTGAGCGCTTACTATGTGCAGAGCACTGTACTAAGTGCTTAGAATGTACAAATCGGTAACAGATAGAGACAGTCCCTGCCCTTTGATGGGCTTACAGTCTAATTGGGGGAGATTAATCAGAGCACTGTACTAAGCAGTTGGGAGAGTACAATACGCAATAAACAGATACATGCCTTGTCCACAAAGAGCATACAGTCTAGATCAGGCAGACAGACACAAATATAAATAAATAAATAAATTACGAATATGTACATAAATTCTGTGGGATGGGATGAGGGCAAAGCAAAGGGAACAAGCCAGGGCTATGCAGAAGAGAGTGGGAGATGAGGAAATGAGGAAAGGTGGGGCTTAGTCTGGTAAGGCCTCTTGGAGGAGATGTGCCTTCAATAAGGCTTTTAAGGAGGGGAGAGTAATTATCTGTTAGATATGAGGAGGGAGAGTGTTCCAGGACAGAGGCAGGATGTGAACTAGGGGTTAGCCCAAATTAGGCGAGATCAAGGCATAGTGAGAAGGTTAGCACTAGAGACAGTAAACATGCGGGCAGGGTTGTAGGAGAGAAGTGAAGTGAGGGGGGTGGTGGGGAGGTAGTGGAGTGCTTTAAAGCCAATGGTGAGGAATTTTTGTTTGTTGCATAGGTGAATGAGCAACCCCTGGAGTTTTTTTGAGGAGGAGGGTGACATGTTCTGAACGTTTTTGTAGAAAAATGATCCAGCCTGCATAGTGAAGAATGGACTGGAGTGGAGAAAGACAAAAAAATTGGGAGGTTAGCAAGGAGGCTGATGCAGTAGTTCAGGCAGATAGGTTGAATGATTGTATTAACGTGGTAGCAGTTTGGATGGGGAGGAAAGAGTGGATTTTAGCAGTTATGAAGGTGGGACAGACAGAATTTAGTGGTGGATTGAATATGTGAGTTGAATGATGGAGAGGAGTCAAGAATAATGCCAAAGCTATGGGCTTGTGAGACAAGAAGGATGGTGTTACCATCTGCAGTGATGGGAAAGTCGGGGGGCTGGGCAGGATTTTGGTGGGAAGATAAAGAGCTCTGTTTTGGATATGATTAGTTTGAGGTGACAGGAGGATATCCAAGTAGAGATGTTTTGAAGGCAGGAGGAGATGCAAGACTGGAGAAAGGGAGAGGGATCAGGACTGGAAATGTAGCTTTGGGAATTATCCACATGGAGGTGGTAGTTGAAGCCATGGGAGCAAATGAGTTCTAGAAGGGTGTGGGTGTAGATGGAGAATAGAAGAGGTCCCAGAACTGAACCTTGAGGGACCCCCACAGATAGGGGATGAGAGGCAGAAGGGGAGCCCACGAAGGAGACTGAGAATGAGCAGTCAGAGAGGAAAGAGGAGAACCAGGAGACGAGAGAGTCCATGAAACCAAGGTTGCATAACTTTTCCAAGAGAAGGGAATAGTCCACAGTGTCGAAGGCAGCTGAAACGTCATGGAGGTTTAGGATGGAGCAGAGACGGCTGGATTTGGCTAGGAGATTATTGGTGACCTTCGAAAGGACAGTTTCTGTGGAGGTTAAGGGATGGAAACCAGAGTGGAGGCGATCAAGGAGAGAATTGGAGGAGAGGAATCTGAGATAGCAGGTGTAGACAATTCGCTCAAGGAGTCTGGAGGGGGGTGGTAGGAGGGAGACTCTGGCTGTTACTCCACCTTTGCTGCTTATCAGGTTGGCCCACTCACTCTGATCGTAGTTTCCCAGCATCGCAACCCTTTGCTTATTCATTTAAAGATGTGCTTCCCTATATCTTTACAGCATTTGTTTGGTGCCTGCTTCTTGCTGATGTTAGACTTTCTCAGCTTCCCACTTAGCAGTTACTCTATTATCCTGCTGGGATCATTTCCCACAAGACCAAACCAGTAAAGCTGGGTGTGGCCATCATTTGTTTCAAGATAATATATTTTATTACACATCCTCATTGACCTCTGATAACTTATGGGTGAGACTAATGAAATGTGTCTTGATAAACTAGAGTTGATATCTGAACTGGGTCCAGGTCCAATTGCTGTAGACCTTTAATTTAGCCAAGGACTGATGGTCTCAGTGGGCCTGATCATTTTTCTTGATTCAATATTCTCCTGGAAAAGCAGCATGGTCTAGTTGAAAAAGTACAGAAATGGGAGTCGGAGGACCCACATACCAATCCCATTTCTGATATTTGCCTGCCTTTTGGTCTTGGGCAAGTCATTTAACTTCTCAGTTTCCTCACTTTCCTCATATTTAATAGGATTCCCTCCTATTTAGACTGTGAGCTCCATGTGGGACTGGAACTGTGTCCAGTCTGCTTATCTTGTATCTGCTGATATTCAACATCAAGACCACACTGGCTACTATAAGGTTGCCAGAGAAGCCGCTTGGCTTAGTGGAAATACCCCGAGCTTGGGAGTCAGAAGTGGTGGCTTCTAATCCCAGTTATGCCACTTATTATCAGTGTGACTTTGGGTGTCACTTAACTTCTCTGTGCCTCAATTACCTCATCTGAAAAATGGAGATTTAGACTGTGAGTCCCAGGTGAGACAACCTGATTACAGTGTATCTACCCCAGTGCTTAGAACAGTGCTTGGCACATAGTAAGCATGTAATAAATACCATCATCATCATCATAAGGTCCTGAATTGGAGCAAATCTCTAGCAGAGAAGCCATATTTGCCTTAACTTAGTAATATGGGATAAATATTCAGTATTTGTATATCCACTTCTAATATCAGGCAGAGGATGGCAGCATGACCTTCTAGAAAGAAAGAACAGAAGAATACAGGATGAGGTGCAGGAGACGTAGCTTCTAGTCCACTTGTCTGTCCAGTTGTGTGACTCTGGGTGAGGGACTTAAATTCTTGGGGCCTCAGTTTCGTCTTCTGGAAGATGTTCATGCAAGATCAGTCCTCCCTCCCCTCCTTAGGCTGCGCCCGATCTGATTATTTTATAGCTATACCAGTGATTGGCACATGGTAAATCCCACAGATGATTATAATTATAATTATTATAAAAATTATTATTATTATTGATGCTATTACCCATAGATGGAGAGTGGAAGAAAGCACTGTGGGAGAATGAATCCTCAACTGATCCAGAAGTAGCATCCATTATGTTCTTGTTCAATTACGGTGAACTGAAATCAGGCTATACATTATAACACCCAAAATGAGTGCACCATGTAGCTATCTGTCTCACCTAATTCCAAGATTCCAAAGTTGCTCTAGCACTGGGATGGCACCTGGGATAACCACTGGTTCAGAGGGGGAAGCACAGTCTCTAGACCATAAGCTCGCAATGCACAAGGAACGTGTCTGCTAATTCTGTTGTGTTGTACTCTCTCAAGCTCTTAGTACAGGGCTCTGCACTTAATAAGAGATCAATAAGTACTGTTAATTGATAGTGATAATCGATTATTGTTAATTTTCAAGTAACACTTTCCTCAGTCTCCAGTTTTTTGGAAGTGTTAAGCAAGCCAAATTACTACTTCTATGATACCAGTTTCAGGGGAGTCCATGAAAATACACTATTGGCTTCTCTTTTGCATTATTTCCAACTTCGAGTATTAAAGTTTTATTTTAAAAAATCATAAAAATGCTAATAAATGCCATTCTCCTGAGAATTCAAGTTGAACTCCTTTACTTGGTGTTACGTGGCTTGCATCTAATCCAAGATAAAGTATACTGAAGTTAAGTTCAAGATTAAAATAAGCAGCCATGCTTGATTACTCTGGGAATTACTTATATTTCATGAAATAGCAGAGTATTGGCTTATCCAAACCACAAACAAATTTTAATCTGATTAATAAAACTTTGGGTTCAATAAACCTTGAACAACTTTCACCTGAGCAGTAAACTGAATCATCTTTAATTTTGAATCAAGAAAATAGGACACAAACCTTGAGGTTGGAAATCGTGTACTCTTTTGCCTCAAAATGCAAATCATTATTAATGCTACATTTCCATAGTGATTATTGAATATTTTTCTGCATCGCATTAATGACTTTATTTTTCTTCTAATCAGTATATGCTACTGCACCTAAATTACAATTTTGCTCATCGTGGCTGAGAGTTTCAGTTCTCAGAGTTTCAAACTCTCTGGAGAACTGAGTTTGGTCCTAATTACTGAAACCAAGGCAGTGGCTATCAATCAATCGATAGTGTTTTATTGAGTGCTTACAGTGTGCAGAGCGATGTGATCGGCTCTTGAAAGAGCATAATAAAGAGAAATGATCCCTTCCCTAAAGAAGTTTAAAATTTAATAGGGGAGTGAAGAATGGACTAGAGTGGAGAGAGACAAGAGGTTGGGAGGTCAGCAAGAAGGCTGATGCGGTAATCTAGATGGGATAGGATGAGTGATTGTATTAATAGGTAACCATTTGGATGGAGAGGAAAGGATGGATTTTAGAGATCTCTGTGAAGGTGGGACTGATAGGATTTGGTGACGGACTGAATATGTGGGTTGAATGAAAGAGAGGAGTTGAGGATAACTCCAAGGTTACAGGCTTGTACTCTCCTGTGCTTAGTAGAGGGCTCTGCATGCAGTAAGCACTCAATAAGTACGATTGACTGAATTAATGAATGAATAAATGATGCTCTATCTCTCTCTCTTGAATCAGGAGATCCAGCTTGGCAGGACTTCAGGTCTCAGCCATCTTAAGGCTGTGGAAATCCTCAGCTAATGACACACAGAGGACTTACCCTTGAATGTGTCATGGGTTTTCTTGCTAGTCCTGTTGTTGCTACAGTGGAAAGAACATGGCTCTAGGCATCAGGAGCAATGGGTTCTAATGCCAGCTCTGCCAGTTGGGGAATACCTCCTTGGGCTAGGCCATTGACAGTGAAGATTTATGGCTACCTAGGACATATGTGGCATACATAAGCCCAGCAGCAAGTCTCACAAACAGTGAGCGAGTGTGGATGGACAAGAACGCAGGAACTACCAAACCAACCCCCTGTGCAGTTGCAGTGCTGTGGCCCAGCGTCTACACTGCACTACACTACCATAACTTCCGAAATGGAAAAATTAACCCTTTGTTGGCATGTCACACTGTATTTCACCCCTGCCTGTCTATTGACATATTGCCCTCCATGGCAGAAGAAATGCCTGGGCCTGGGAGTCAGAGGGACCAGGGTTCTAATCCCAACTTTGCCACTTGTCTGATATGTGACCTTGGGCAAATCACTTAACTTCTCTGTTCCTCGGTTACCTCATCTGGAAAATGGATATTCAGACTTTGAGCCCCATGTGGGACAGGAACTGTGTCCAACTTGATTAGCTTTTATCTACCCTGGCACTTAGTACATTGACTGGCACGTAATAAGCACCTAGCAAAAACCATAAAAAAGGCAATACTGCATCCCAGCTAAACACTGGGAGTCAGTTGTTAAGAATAGCTCTTCACGGCACTCTGCCATCAAGAAGGAAGATGTTCTCTGTGAAGTGTGGCTTAGTGGAAAGAGCACAAGCTTGGGAGCCAGAGGTCGTGGGTGCTAATCCTGGCTCCACCACTTGTCAGCTGGGTGATCTTGGGTAAGTCACTTAACTTCTCTGTCTCAGTTACCTCATCTGTAAAATGGGGATGAAGAATGTGAGCCCCACGTGGGACAACCTGATTACCTTGTATCCTCTCAGCACTTAGAACAGTGCTTGGCACATAGTAAGTGCTTAACAAATACCATCATTATTATTGAAACTTTTGTATAGAGAAGAAACTAGGAGTCAGAAAAGAGTACCAGAAACTAAAAACATTAAATACAACAGCACACCAGCGACAACTTTGTTTATGCTTAATGTGGCAGGGACCGTGAATTTCCCATTGGCCTTTGCAGTTCACATTCAGCCATAAATGAACTTTGCAGTCAATGATGTTGAATATGAAGGACAACTCTATATTTGGACTTTGGACTTTAACAATTATCTTTTCAGGACAGTAAAATATGAGACTCAATCTGCTCTCCTTATATTCTGCCTCTTCCCCTATCTGTAATTGATTTCAATCTCTGTCTATTCTACAGGTAAAGTAACTGAGTCCCAGAGAAGTTCACGTGGCTTAGTGGAAAGAGCCGTGGCTTGGGAATCAGATGAAGTAGGTTCTAATCCTGCCTCTGCCACTTGTCAGCTGTGTGACCTTGAGCAAGTCCCTTAACTTCTCTGTGCCTCATCCCTCATCTGTAAAATGGGGATTAAGATAGTGAGCCCCAAGTGGGACAACCTGATCACCTTGCATCTACTCCAGTGCTTAGAACAGTGCTTGGCACATAGTGAGCACTTAACAGATGCCATAATTATTATTAAATGATTTGCTTATTGAAATGATTTGATTATTATTAAAGTCACACTTTCCAAAGGTCACAGTTTCCACTAGGCCAAGTGGCTTCCTACATTGCTTAAGATTACTCTCCTAAGTGCTTAGTACAGTGTTCATTCACAGTAAGAGCTCATAAATCCTGTCTATTGACTGATTAGAGAGTATTTGTGGATCTGTTCCATTCTCAGATGAAGAAAGCAACTGGCAGAATGATCACTTCTGATGCAGCTGAAAGCATTCAGGCTTCATCAGTATGGTTGAGGGATATTTTCCCTTTGAGGAAAATGGCAGAGTTTTCCCAGCATGCCAGTAGCCATGCTTCCAGCAGAGGACAAGATGCAGAGAAGTGTGAGAAGCTGAGTCAGGTGACACGACACCTCCTCAAGGGATCGGTGGTAGGGACACTCGCAGACCCATCACCATTACTCAGGGAAGTGTACCGTGGAGTCAGTGTGGGAGATCGGGACGATTCAGTAGATTGAGTCAAGCCCAAGGCATCAATCAGGCGAAGGCTACTGGAAGCCAAGTGGGATCTGGGATGCAGGCCAAATCAAATCAGGAAGTTAATCCAAGGGCGGAGAATGCCAAAAGAGATGTGAGGCTCAGGTTAAGTAGTCGCGTGAAGTTTGCTGTGGCCTAGGTTTATGGAACTCGGGCTCGGCTTCCAGCGGTTGTAGAGGGAGAAGCAGCGGAGAAGCAGCGTGGCTCAGTGGAAAGAGCATGGGCTTTGGAGTCAGGGCTCATGAGTTCGAATCCCAGCTCTGCCACTTGTTGGCTGTGTGACTGTGGGCAAGCCACTTAACTTCTCTGTGCCTCAGTTCCCTCATCTGTAAAATGGGGATTAAGACTGTGAGCCCCACGTGGGACAACCTGATTCCCCTAAGTCTACCCCAGCGCTTAGAACAGTGCCCGGCACATAGTAAGTGCTTAACAAATACCAACATTATTAGAGGGAGAGGCAGCTGCATGGGCCGTCTGACTTCCTCCACACCGCTGTGGGGAAGCAGCGTGGTTCAGTGGAAAGAGCCTGGGCTTCAGAGTCAGAGGTCATGGGTTCGACTCCCAGCTCTGCCGCTTGTCAGCTGTGTGACTGTCGGCAAGTCACTTAACTTCTCTGTGCCTCAGTTACCTCATCTGTAAAATGGGGATTAAGACTGTGAACCCCACGTGGGACAACCTGATTACCCTGTATCTACCCAATCGCTTAGAACAGTGCTCTGCACATAGTAAGCACTCAACAAATACCAACATTATTATTATATGGGAGGGGAAGACACTGTACCCTCCAGGGGGGATGGGGGAGGGGAACAACTCCACCTTCCAGCATCCCCCGCTGGTCTTTGGGGCTGTCACTCACTATCAGAGGAGCAACAAATGGTTCTCCATAACATAGGTGCAGGTTGAAGTTAACTGCTATGGAGTGGTTTAGCTGGAGGGACCATTTTGTAGAAAGACAGGATTGTATTCCCCTCAGATGCCTTGAAATATATTAAAAAATTGAGCCGACAGGAAATTATTTTCTAAACAAGGATCCAGCGGGATGCCCGGTAGAGATTGTGGCGGTGTGATTTCATGATTCACCAAATGCATTATCAATTACAACCTCATCATTTATCAACCTCATCTATACTTTTCACAGACATGTTAGGTAAAAAAAAAATTTAAAAAAGAGGTGGAGGATGAGCAGTTCAAAATAGGAAAACAGGACAGGAATGAAAATTAATGTGAATGTGCTGCTATAGCAACCTACGTTTGTCCACGTTGCTTTGTACTTAAAGCTTTAAAACAATATGATATCATTTTATTCCAGAGATGATTCTTAGAAACAGACTGCAGAATCAGATGCATCACCATACTAGCCCCAAGGGGTAGCTATCTTTAGTCTCCCATTTGAATAAATTAATGTTATTATAATATATTAGAACACTAATGATTTTTGACTTTGGTAGAGTGTTTGAAATCTATGTCTTGTTTACTTTATCAATTTTAAGGAAATATATATTTTTAGGTGAAGACCTCTGGCCTTTCTCCCTCACAACTGTTTAATGAACATGAAAAACCTATTCACACGTAACCGTACCTGGCCATCTACGAACTGATCTATTTCCTGTATCCCTGACAACCAGGGCTGTGGGAGATTTTTATTTTTAATTTTATTTTCACTCTTCTGTTAGAACTACATTTGAAATCCAGTTCTTCTTCAGCCTGCATCAGACTGTCAGCAACCTGTATTTCCTCACAGTAGGTTTCCATTCTTCCACCTTACAAAAGTGGTACTTACGGAAAAGATACCGGGATTCCTAGTGTAACAGAAATGGTAGCAATTCCTCCCTCTCCTGCTACCTGCTGGTTTGGATTCTCTCCTGGGGAGGCAGGTGCCAGCAGTTTAGCTAATATTTCTCTTCTGAAATGAAATTTAAGCTTATCTAAGAAGTGTTGGGATTTCAGTTAAAGACGCTCTTGAGGCAATTATAAAATTGAATCCACAGTGCAGTTAGGCACTGGGAGTGCTGTGCTGACACACTGTAACCCAAATACCTGCCAGCCAAACATACTTATTGAACGTTCGCCATAGGTACCATGTTCTAGGGTCTTAGAACACCTTAACTCATAGTTACTCCCTCTCTTTTCATTTTGTAGGTGTAGAGTGTGGACTCTTTGTGGAAAGGGATCAAATGAAAAATGAATTTTAAGGCAAGTATTACAAAAGTAGAAGCATGGTCTAGTGGAAAAAGCTCGGGCCTGGGAGTCAGAGGACACGACGCCTAACCCCAGCTCTGCCGTTTGTCTTCTATGTGACCTTGGGAAAGTTAGTTATCTTCTCTGGGCCTGAGTTTCCTGAATTGTAAAATGGGGATTCAAAACCCATTCTCTCTCCTACTTAGACTGTGAGCTCCATATGCAACAGGTGTTGCTTCTGAACTGATTAACTTGAATCTACCCCATTGCTGAGAACAGTGCTTGACACAGAGCAAATGCTAAACAAATACCACCGTAATCATCATTATTATTCTTATTTTATTATGAATAATTATAAATGAATGGGTTTCATGAGCATAGGAGACTGGAATGTGGGTAATGTAATTTAATGTTTTCTGAGATTACCATCTTTCTCTGAATTAAAGAATGACAATTGTGGGTACAGAACCCAACTAGGAGGAAGGGGGGCCATTCAAGGTTAATCAGCTTTTCAATCTCCTCTCTGGTGAGTGCCCTATTACTGATGCTTTAGTATTTGGATCAAAGAATCTGTGTAGAAATTACCTCGCGAAAACTCTGGTTTTCTCTTTGATGGTAATAGGGCAGTTCCAGTGGAGATGAATAATAATTAATGTAGTATTTGTCAAGTGCTTATTATGTGTCAAGCACTGTTCTAAAAGCTGGGAAAGATACAGGATTACCAGGTTGGGCAGAGTTCCTGTCCCACATAGGGCTCACGATCTAAGTAGGAAGGAGAACAGGTATTGACCTCCCATTTTACAGATGAAGTAACTGACACATAGAGAAGTTAAGTGACTTGCTGAAGATCATACAGCACACAGGTGGCAGAGCGGGGTTTAGAAGCCAGGTCCTCTGATTCCCAGGCCAGTGATCTTTCCAGTAGGCCACACTGCTCGTCTGAATTATACACAATCTTGATGTTACAAGGAGAGAAAAATCAAACATCTTCCCCCTCAGTGTATTCTCTTCCACTCTTCCCATAGAGATCATAGATTAACAAGGTCAGCATCTTGACCATCAGGGAGGGGATGGGAGTTCTAATGCTAAAGAGGATTCTGGTTTTCTCTTTGAATCTTAAGTTAGACTTCATGAGAAAGGTACTGGAAAAAAAAATCCAGTGCAGGAAACTTCAATTCAGCTGATGATAGAGATCATTATGTCTTTGGAAGAATGGCGCCAGCACGTCCTTCCAGCTTAATTCCAAAAACTACTGTTTTATGCGTATGATATTTTATATTAGCACTTTATTGAGTGGCATAAGGGTGCTAGGAAATTTCATTGCAGTTATGGAGGAAAGTGAACTGATAACAACATGTCTCTGCGATGAGAGACATTGGGTATGAAAAATGACTTGATGTAAACAGAGGCGTGCAGTCACAAATAGAAAAATATTGCTTTTTTACCATTTTTCATTTCTTTCTGTTACTTAACTAGGTATGATCTGAATAATGCATATGAAAGAGATGCAGTGGTAGAGCTGTGGAAAGATCTCATAGATGAGAAACTTGTGGTTTATTGTAGAGACTCGATTGAGTTAGTAAGGCATAATAATGTTTTTAGTTCTATAATATAAATTGGTTCCCAACTCCACTGAGGCATCAGTTAACATCAAATATCTCCCACTGACACTACAAAAAATATCAGACTTGGTTCTTAGTCTTTAAAGGTACATGAGGGTTGGGAGAGCAAAACTAGAGCAATAGAGGCAATTTACAAGTGCTTACAACCACTTTGGCCCACGTTATCTCAGAGTGCTAAATTGACACAGGTTTCAGAGGGGGAGAAATATTAATTATTATAATAATGATTATAATGATGATGATATTTATTAGACCCTTACTCAGTCTCATTCTCGTCTATCTGTACCAGGGAAGCAGTGTGGCTCAGTGGAAAGAGCCTGGGCTTGGGAGTCAGAGGTCATGGGTTCTAATCCCAGCTCCGCCACTTGCCAGCTGTGTGATACTGGGTAAGTCATTTAACTTCTCTGTGCCTCAGTTCCCTCATCTGTCAAATGAATATGGCTGACTGACTGACTGAATTGGGTCCCTTAGAGAAAAGAGGACATTTCTGATGCCACAGATTGGCTCGGACCTTCCATGAGGCCACATTTCAGGCCTCCTTCACTAGACTCTGACCCCCACATGGGAGAGGGACTGAATCCAACGTGATCAGCTTGTATCTACCCAGTGCTTAGAACAGTGACTGAGTGCTTAGAAGAGTGATTGACACACCGTAGTAAGCGCTTAACTAATACCATCATTATTATTGTGGCAACTGCAGGAGTTGGATGTTCCGACTGAATGAACCGGTCAGGGTATTTGACACAAACACATGATAACTCAATGCGTTGGAGACCCGGTAATGAGAACAAACACCTTACTTCTTTTCTCCTTTGTACCATTCGAACACTGGGGATGGCACACCTGCACCTTCACATCTTATTATTCCACTGCGTCCAGGGACCACGCCGGTGGGTTTAATTTCCTGAATTGTGGGAGCAACTACGGAAAAAAGAAACAACAAGAAACAAAGAGGACTTGTAAATATGAAAGGCTCTGGGAGAAATTGCATATATATGAACTTGTTTCTTCTTATCGATCACTTCATGGTATTTATTGAGTGCTTGCTGTGTGCAGAGCACTGTACTTTTTATCATCAGAGTCATCTTATACCTGAAGGACCAATGCCTCATATTTTCTGTTTTACGTTTCTAATACAAAACTCATCATTTCTGGCCTCTTGTTTCAACCTGGACAGTAAATGGCTGTTCCCTTGAAGTGTATGTGTGTGTAAATGTGGTGCATTCTAGCTTGGAGAGAATATTTATAAAAATACCCTGTTGTGCCTGTATCCCTTCCTCCCATAATCTTTCTTCCTGCACAACTGATAATGCAACACCAACTCTAATGACATTAGCGAATGAGTGAGTGGCCCAACTATCTACTTCAAATACTTGTCCGGTAGCTACTTGCTCCTCTTTAGAGAGCTAATAATACCCCAGTGATATGAATAAGCGTACGGCTTTGATATATTTCCTATTTCTTGGAGAAGTAATAAAAACATGAGTTTTAATGTTTCTCCAATATGTAGTAAATATGAGGAATGTAAGCACGGGTACAACTTTCATCAGAACATTGCCTTGCCTTTTAAATATAGCAGGTGATTCATATTCTATTAACGGAGATGCTTCACTCTTAAATTACACCAGCACTATTGTGGGGCATTGTGTTTATTTTAAATAATGGTGTTTTGATTTATGGCAACAGAGAAAACATTCGGAGAAAAATATTATCGTTAAAGTCCTTGTTTTTAACAAGATGAAATATAAAGAAGCACAGACACCTAAGAAAAAGCTTGAGTATGACAACGTAGTAGAATAACAAATTGTATTAGAAATCCTTACTGAAATTTGTTTTACATTTTCTATTTAGAAAATAATTTATGGATGTCACAAAGTGCAATAAAACCCAGAAAGCACAGTATATAAATACAAACCTATTTATTTTTCTAACTGTGTTTCTGGTGCTGTATTAACTGTGAAAGATATATGGACAGCTTGAGAATGTTCATGTGCTTCCTCGCGTAGGTGTATGTATGCTCTTTGTCTCTCGAAACACCCCATTCTCTCTGCCTGAAACACTGAAGCCACACCAGCTACTTTTATTACGTCTATTTCTGAAGCAATAACCGCATGCGGTCAAAGATTCATTCTAACAGTCAACGATAACATGATTAGTTCAATTATACTCTTTTGGGGCAACAGGGCCATTACTCATCATGAACAAAAATATGAAATCCACCACGTTGCCTGAAAATATAGTCAGGATGAACGGAACTGAAAAGCTCATTGTTGTGTAAAGAAGGATGGCAGTGTAAGCTCTGGAATCTGAATCCAGGTTCAGCTTGGATTTCTGGGAACTCTAGATGTTTGGTGGTTGGACGTCTATGTGGTTGGTCAGGAGATTATTTACCTGGAGGGTGTTTTTCAACTCACTCAAACTGGGTGCAGAAGTTGCAAGAAATAGGTGCTGATGGGAACTGGGCATTTTTTATAGTATTTGTTAAGCATTTACTATGTGCCAAGCACTGTACTAGGCACTGAAGTCGATACAAGCTAATCAGGTTGGACACAGTCCCTGTCCCACATGGAGCTCACAGTCTTAGTCTCCATTTTACAGATGAGGTAACTGAGATCCAGAGAAGGGAAGTGACTTGCCCAAGGTCACACAGTAGGAAAGACGATGAGCTAGGATTAGAATCCAGATCCTTCTGATTCCCAGGTCCGTGTTCAATCCACTAGGAAATGTTGCTTCTGTTGAGCATTTTGTCAGGGATCTCAAAGAGTGATTCACAGAGCCCTGGTGGACGTGAGGCCTGGGGGGACACAGAAGGTTTAGAGGAAAGAATAGACAAACCAAGGGCCTTGAAGAGCTGAGAGAGGAGGCACCTTTCATCTTTATCTGGGATCCCAGACCTGGAAGTGGTCCCAGCCCTCAGTTCCAGACTCTAAAATTACCATCATTCTTACATACCTGGAAAGACGCAAATATGCTTTCAAAGGGGATGTCACCATGAGAACCTAACAATCCTTTTGCACGTGTTTGGAAAGACTAATGTGTCACTGTCAGTCCCTTCCATATTACTTGTGTAAAGTTGTATGACTCAATCATATTTATGGAGCTCCCAATGTATATAAAGCACAGTACTAAGTACTTGGGAGAGTATGATAAAATTAGGAGACATGATCCCTGCCTTTCAAAGAGGTTCTATTCTAGCAAGGGGGACAAACACTATAATAATTTACTCATACGAGGAAAAAAGAAGAAGAGATAAATAAGAAGGGAACCCCCAGTGGCAGACTGGGGGTTCCAAACCAGGTCCTCAGACTCCCAAGCCCAGGTGCTTTTCACTAGGTCATACTGCTTCCCAAATTTGAGATGTAATTTCAGGATGGCTGTGGAAAGAACATAGGCTTGGAAACCTGGGGTCTAAACCCAGCTCCACCAATTTCCTGCTGTGTGACCTTGGGCAAGTCGTTTAACCTATCTGGGTTTATGATTCCTCATCTGTGAAATGACCATTAAATACCGGGCTTGGGAGTCAGAGGTCATGAGTTCGAATCCCGGCTCTGCCACTTGTTAGCTGTGTGACTGTGGGCAAGTCACTTCACTTCTCTGGGCCTCAGTTACCTCATCTGTAAAATGGGGATTAACTGTGAGTCTTATGTGGGACAACCTGATTACCCTGTATCTACCGCAGCGCTTAGAACAGTGCTCTGCACATAGTAAGCGCTTAACAAATACAAACATTATTATTATTATTACCAATTCTCCCTTCTACATGGACTGTGATTCCCCTGCAGGAAAGAGACTGTGGTCCAACCTGATTAACTTTTATCTACCCCAGTGCTTAGAACCATCGCCCCTGCCCTCCTACCTTCCTTAACTTCTATTTTTAACCACTCAATCTCCAAGGGCTCCTTCCCCTCTGCCTTCAAACATGCCCAGGTCTCCCCCATCCTAAAAAAACCTGCTCTTGACCCCACTTCCCCCTCCAGTTATCGTCCTATCTCCCTACTACCCTTCCTTTCCAAAATCCTAGAACGAGTCGTCTACAATCGATGCCTAGAATTCCTTAACTCCCATTCTCTCCTAGACCCCCTCCAATCTGGCTTCCGTCCCCTCCACTCTACCGAGACTGCTCTCTCTAAGGTCACCCATGACCTCCTTCTTGCCAAATCCAATGGTTCCTACTCCATTCTGATCCTCCTTGACCTCTCTGCTGCCTTTGACACTGTCGACCATCCCCTCCTCCTCCATACCTTATCTCACCTTGGCTTCACGGACTCTGTCCTCTCCTGGTTCTCCTCTTACCTCTCTGGCCGGTCATTCTCGGTCTCCTTCGCTGGAGCCTCCTCCCCCTCCCATCCTTTAACTGTTGGAGTTCCTCAAGGGTCAGTTCTTGGTCCTCTTCTGTTCTCCATTTACACTCACTCCCTCGGTAAACTCATCCGCTCTCACGGCTTTGACTACCATCTCTACGCAGATGACACGCAGATCTACATCTCCGCCCCGTCTTCTCCCCCTCCCTTCAGGCTCGCATCTCCTCCTGCCTCCGGGACGTCTCCACCTGGATGTCGGCCCGCCACCTAAAACTCAACATGAGCAAGACTGAGCTCCTCATCTTCCCTCCCAAACCCGGTCCTCTCCCAGACTTCTCTATCACCGTCGATGGCACGACCATCTTTCCTGTCTCTCAGGCCCGCAATCTCGGTGTCATCCTTGACTCGTCCCTCTCGTTCACCCCACACATCCTATGCGTTACCAAGACCTGCCGGTTTCACCTCTACAATATCGCCAAGATCCGCCCTTTCCTCTCCACCCAAACGGCTACCTTACTGTTACAGGTTCTCGTTATATCCCGGCTAGACTACTGTGTCAGCCTTCTCTCTGACCTCCCTTCCTCCTCTCTCGCCCCGCTCCGGTCTATTCTTCACTCCGCTGCCCGGCTCATCTTCCTGCAGAAACGATCTGGGCATGTCACTCCCCTTCTTAAACAACTCCAGTGGTTGCCTATCGACCTCCGCTCCAAACAAAAACTCCTCACTCTAGGCTTCAAGGCTCTACATCACCTTGCCCCTTCCTACCTCTCCTCCCTTCTCTCTTTCTACCGCCCACCCCACACGCTCCGCTCCTCTGCCGCCCACCTCCTCGCCGTCCCTCGGTCTCGCCTATCCCGCTGTCGACCCCTGGGTCACGTCCTCCCGCGGTCCTGGAACGCCCTCCCTCCTCACCTCCGCCAAACTGATTCTCTTTCCCTCTTCAAAACCCTACTTAAAACTCACCTCCTCCAAGAGGCCTTCCCAGACTGAGCTCCTCTTCCCCCCCTAATCCCTCTGCCATCCCCCTTTACCTCTCCGCAGCTAAAGCCTCATTTTCCCCTTTTCCCTCTGCTCCTCCACCTCTCCCTTCCCATCCCCACATCACTGTACTCGTCCGCTCAACTGTATATATTTTCGTTACCCTATTTATTTTGTTAATGAATTGTACATCGCCTTGATTCTATTTATTTGCCATTGTTTTTACGAGATGTTCTTCCCCTTGACTCTGTTTATTGCCATTGTTCTTGTCTGTCCGTCTCCCCCGATTAGACTGTAAGCCCGTCAAACGGCAGGGACTGTCTCTATCTGTTGCCGACTTGTTCATCCCAAGCGCTTAGTACAGTGCTCTGCACATAGTAAGCGCTCAATAAATACTATTGAATGAATGAATGAATGAATGAACAGTACTTGACACATAATAAAACCTTAACAAATAACATAAAAAATGAGGGATTCTGTGGTCCATCAGACCTAAAGGGGTAGCAAGTTCCAAGTAGGGGGAGTGGCTTGGAAAAGAGTACAGTGGCAGGAGAGATGAAAAAAGTGTGAGCTGTATTGTAGTGAAAGAAGAAAATGGATAAGTAGGAAAGGAAAGAGAGAGTTAATGGAGTACTTTAATCCTGGTGGTCAGGAGTTTTTTTCTTGATGCAGAGATGAATGGATAAGCACTGGAAGTTTATAAGCAGGTGGGAGGTTTGTGTGAATGCTTTTTCAAAAATGATCTACAGAGGAGAGTATGAACTGAAGACTGCATCTTCCCTGATCTCCCCGCCTCCAGTTTCTCCCCTCTCCAGTCCATATGTCACTCTGCTGCATGGATCATTTTTCTAAAGTGTTTCCCTTCACATGTCTCCCCCTTCCTCTAAAACCTCCAATAGTTGCCCATTGTTCTCTGTATCAAGTAGAAACTCCTAGCTATTGGCTTCACGGCACTCAATCAGCTCGCTCCCTCCTATTTATCCACTCTCCTCTTCTACTACACACGAGTTTGTTTTCTGCATCTGTCTTAAGCTAACCTGCTCACTCTGACTCCTTTTCATCTCTCCTGCCATAAAATACTTGCTCATATCTTCCCTCTTGCCTGGCTCTTCCTTCCCTTTCACACCTGAACCACATTACTCTCCCTATCTTCAAAATCCTTCTAAAATCTCATCTCCTATCAGAAGTCTTCTCTGAAATATTTTTAATTTCTCCTTCCTGGATCTCCTAATTTCCATTTAGGCACTTCTGTGACCCCATAACACTTTTCATTCATTCATTCATTCATTCATTCATTCATTCATTCATTCATTCAGTCGTTATTTATTAAGCACTTATTGTATGCTGAGCACTTTACTATGGCTTTGGAAAGTGCAATAAAGCAATACAATGACAGTCCCCACCCACAGTGAGCTCAAAGTCTAGAGGTGGGGAGACAGACAGCTATACAAATAAATAGATGGCAATACAAATAAATAAAATTACTGATATATACATAAGTGTTGGGGGACTGGGGAGTGGGGAGAGCAAAGGGAGCAAGTTAGGGCAATGCAGAAGGGAGTGGGAGATGAGGAAAGTGGGGCTTAGTCTGGGAAGGCCTCTTGGAGGAGATGTGCCTTCAGGGCTTTGAAAGCGGGGAGAGTAATTGTTTGGTGGATTTGAGGAGGGAGGGCATTCCAGGACAGAGGCAGAACGTTGGCCGGGGTCGGTGACGAGACAGCTGAGATCGAAGCACAGTGAGAAGGTTAGTATCAGAGGAGCAGAGTGTGCAGGCAGGATTGTAAAAGGAGAGAAGGGAGGTGAGGTAGGAGGGGACAAGGTGATGGAGTGCTTAAAAGCCAATGGTGAGGAGTTTTTGTTTGCTATGGATGTGGTCAGGCAACCACTGGAGATTTTTGAGGAGCGGGGTGACATGCAATGACTGTTTTTTTTAGAAACATTATCCGGGCAGCAGAGTGAAGTATGGACTGGAGTGGGGAGAGGCAGGAGGTTGGGAGGTTGATGCAATAATTTAGGGAGGATAGGATGAGTGATTGTATTAGAGGTAGCAGTTTGGTTGGAGAGTAAAGCGATGATTTTAGCAATGTTGTGAAGGTGGGACCGACAGGATTTGGTGAAAGAGTGAATATGTGGCTTGAATCAGAGAGAAAAGTCAGGATAATGCCAAGGTTACGGGCTTGTGCGATGGGAAGGATGGTGTTGCCGTCTACAGTGACAGGGAAGACAGGGGGAAAACAGGATTTGGTTAGGAAAATAAGAAGTCCTTAATTACTCCCCTCCCACCCTAGCACTTATGTTCATATCTTCATACTCTGTGATATGTGCATCTGCAGAGCAGATTCTAGAGGAATTTTAATAATAATAATAATAATAATAATAATAATAATAATAATGTTGGTATTTGTTAAGCGCTTACTATGTGCCGAGCACTGTTCTAAGCGCTGGGGTAGACACTAGGGAATCAGGTTGTCCCACCTGGGGCTCACAGTCTTCATCCCCATTTTACAGATGAGGGAACTGAGGCACCGAGAAGTGAAGTGACTTGCCCAAAGTCACACAGCTGACAAATTTTACTTACCATAAGTACATCATCTATCAGCAATACCTAGATTTCAGTGTGGAATGTTCCTGGATAGATATGAGCAAGATAGGCTGGCAGATGTGGGGAAAAGTTCTTAGCTGAAAGAGTGAATGAGAGGTATTTAACTCTTGTGTGTTTAGACATTCCTAAAAGAAGATTCTTTTCTCCACCACCCCCCCCCCACAACTCTATATGATTACTTCTTTTTATTGTTTAGCCAGTCATTACAGGATGGCTAAATTAAGGGTTCGTCATCCAAAACTCCAGGCACTGCAGGTGCTTGTTGGCATCCAATAAGCCTAATCAAAATTCAGGCTTTATTAGTTCCATGATAATAGAGGCAGGGAGACCTGTCTCCCTTCCCCATCCCTAACTCAGAGCTGTTACCACAGACAAAAGCTCACCATCAGAAAAGCAGCAGATGCATAAACTGCTTTCGAAGCAGGTGGGTGCGGCAAAGCTATTCTAACTAATGACCAAAGACCCAAAATCCTTCAGAGACGTCTGTTGTGCTGACAGCTATCAAACTCAAAGTCTCCCGCCTTCAGAGAAGCGTCAGTGGCATTCCATTTGAAATAATTGCTTTCCGGCACCACATTCCAGGTGGCCATATTCTAGCCTGCATGATTCGGGCTGAGTGCCAAGCGAAGAGGCTAAGGGGAGTCAGCTCTACTGAGGCTGTGAAAGCTACAGGACCAAACAGGTGCAGTTGCTCCTCTTCTAGATGTTCAAACAAAAACCTAGCTTTGCCACTACACAGACACCTTAGGTCTTTTGGAAACAGAATATTTTCCCTCTGATAAATCATTAGAGTGCTTTAGAAGGAAGAATTGTCTGAGTAAGAAGTATCAATTTCTGGTATGAAAGAAGGCCCACAGGAAAATATGGCTCCCATACGTTCCACCATTCACTGCATTTTGCAAGAGCCCAGACACAGTACAGAAAAGCACTCTAGACTATCGCTTGCCTCCCAAATGAGTCATCTGTAAGAGAAAACTTCCTCTTTCTCAACAGTAAACTACTCTGACTTAGATGGAAAATAAGGAAAGCATTGCACAACCAAATAATTCACTTAATGATAAATATTATATAACATATATGTTACCAAGAGTATACGGTTCGCTTTTTCAAAGTCAAATCCTTCCTTTCCTTTTTCACTGAACGGATTGACATTCTCTTAGGCCAGAGAGAGGGTTGTGAACACACACTGGAAACACGTGAAAAGTTTTCCAAGTCCCTAAAAATATGTGCAGATTGTTTCAAGTCATCCCAGTTTTTCAAGTCCAATAAAACCAGAATGAATTTGGGTTCTGAGTGGGGATTACCTTAGTACAGCTATCTCTTAGCACTTGCTCTGTTAGTAGGCCATCTTTTATTGTTGTTGCTATTCTTTGTTTGCTTCATTTCTTGTTTCAGCTTTTCCCCTGACTTTCACAAGAAAGTGAGGAAGACCATCTGTCCTTCACTAAGCCACTCTGTGCCATACTTAATGACGGCCTACAAAAAGAGTTAATGCACACATATATCCACCCTCCTTCTAGACTGTTAGCCCATTGTGGGCAGGGATTGTCTCTATTTGTTTATGAATTATACTTTCCAAGAACTTAGTACAGTAATCTGCACACAGTAAGTGATCAATAAATATGATTGAATGAATGGATGACTGCATGAATATTACTTTTGAGGTCTCAGAGACATTCTGTTCCACAGTCACAGACTGTACCCTTTATCACTAGACTGCAAGCTTCTTGAGGGCAGGCACCATGCCTATCAACTCTACTGTATTTTATGGTACCACACAGTAGCTTTGATATCTGTGAGCACGTGTTTGAGTTGTTTTTGCAGTAATGATTATGGCCCAAGCTGAGTCATGCACTCTCTGGGCTAATCTTGCCGAGCCCAGTGAGTTGGGAGAGTAATAATAATAATGATGATACTTGTTAAGCAATTATTATGTGCCAAGTACCATGATTATTATTATCATTATTATTACTCTCCCCACAAAGGCAACGCAGACACCTGTGTTTCTGGAAGTAGGAAGTAGTTTTCTCCTCTTAACCACTGGTTATCTGAGTAATTCTCATCTCGATTGGCAAGAGGATCATAATGATGTACTATAAATGTTCAAGGCACAGTGTGCGAGTCTGTCTCTCTGTTATTGAGAGACATATAAACACACATACACTCATAGGTGGCTGTTCAGCAATGATGCCTTCAAACTAAAAGGCAACTCTAATAATTCTGGTTTTCATTAAACACTTACCATGTATCAAACTACACTTACTAATTGTGGGTTCTTGTCTTATGCCACCGAGTCGTTTCCAACCCATAACGACACCATGGACACATCTCTCCCAGAACGCCCCACTCTCCATCTGCAATCGTTCTGATAGTATATCCATAGAGTTTTCTTGGTAAAAATATGGAAGCGGTTTACCATTGCTGCCTTCCACACAGTAAACTTGAGTCTCCTCCCTCGACTCTCTCCCATGCTGCTGTTGCCCAGCACGGGTGAATTTTGACTTGTAGCAGATTGCCTTCTACTCATTAGCGACTGGCCAAGCTAGGAATGGAATGGGTATGCCTCTGCTTGACTCTCCCTCCCGTAGTCGAGACTGGGAGGGTACTGGAAACTTTCCAGGTGCAACCCTGAGAGGGGCAAGTGTGGGGTAGGTACAGGTTAATCAGGTCAGACATGGTCCCTGTCATTCCACATGATGTTTTCAATCTAAGGAGGAGGAGAACTGACATTAAATCCCCATTTTACAGATGAAGAAACTGAGGCACAGAGTAGTCAAGTGACTTACCCAAGCTCAGACAGCAAGCAAGTGGAAAAGCAGGGATTAGAACCTGGGCCCCCTGACTCCCAGGCCTATGTTCTTTCCACTAGGCCATCATCATCATCATCATCATCATCATCATCATCATCAAGGTATTTATTGAGTGTTTTCTGTATGCTGAGCACTTTTTTATGACTAAGAGAAGCAGTATGTTTATAGGATAGAGCATGGGCCCAACAGTCAGAAGGACCTGGGTTCTAATCCTTGCTCTGCCACTTGTCTGCTGTGTGACCTTGGGCAACACACTTAACTTCTCTGTCCATTTCCCTTCTCTGGAAAATGAGGATTAAGGCTGTGAGCCCTACGTGGGATAGGGACTGTGTCCAACCTAATTACCTTGTATTTATCCCAGTGCTTAGTACAGTGTCTGGAACATAGTAAGCACTTAATAAATAACATTGTTATTATTGTTACTCTTTTTATTATTATGTGCTTGGGAGAGGACAATACAACAGAATTGGCAGAGATGTTCCCGCCTCACGACAACCTTGCAGTCTAGAGGGCCATACTGTAACTCCACTATGCCAGTAAGAACCATATGCTAGCACATTCATTCATTCAATAGTATTTATTGAGCTCTTACTATGTGCAGAGCACTGTACTAAGCGCTTGGAATGTACAACTCAGCAACAGATAGAGACAATCCCTGCCCAGTGACAGGCTCACAGTCTAACTGGGGGAGTCAGATGGACAAAAACAAAACAACATAATCACGATAAGTATTCTTCACCCATTTTTTATTGTGATAACTTTCTCTCCACTTCTCCACGTTGAAGGAGGGCAATCATAGGCAAGTAAAACCTTTACTGAGCAATATGGGCAAAATACATGGATTTTTTTTTTAAAATTTGGAACTCTCTTGACTTAACTGGCCAGCCTACTTTATATGTGACCAAGCTACTCCTACTCAAACTAGAGGTGGTGCTTCAAGTTTCAGTTTACATCATAGATAACACTGTTGGCCATTGACAAACAATCCTAATTTGATTCCCAGAAGTGATTAATGTTGAGCTCTGCTTTATGTCTCTGTGGAAGAAAAGCCTGGGTTCAAAATTATAACTCAATATGCAAATCTCAGGGAAAATATGGACTTTAGAGGGGCAGAGATTGTTCAGACACATTGCATGATGGGATATAGAAGCGGAGCCCTGGAGGTCCAGTTGCGGATACAAGTCAATTAAATTAAGCAATTATTGAAATTGCTTCTCATTCAAAAGATAGAAAGCAATCACAACGGAGAGCTTGTATTTAACCTTAAAGGCCTTGTTAAACTTCTGGTAACTATGAGAACCATGT
The DNA here is from genome assembly GCF_004115215.2 of Ornithorhynchus anatinus. Taxonomy (NCBI): domain Eukaryota; kingdom Metazoa; phylum Chordata; class Mammalia; order Monotremata; family Ornithorhynchidae; genus Ornithorhynchus; species Ornithorhynchus anatinus. The sequence continues at coordinate 116,189,671 of NC_041731.1, read as the reverse complement.
AGTGACCCAGAATCTCAAGACTCCTGCTGCTTTCACTGGTGTGGAAGACCAAGAAACTACTGAGTGAAATTACAGCCCTTAAGTAGCTGTTCCTGTGTACTCGGCAACATTTGCTTCAGTGATGCATCCACTGTAAAATATGTTTGTGATTTATTGGGTCTCCAACTGTATCAATATGAATTAAATGGTTCACTGTTTTGCTAGCTGTTCACCAAAAAACTTATTTCTTAAGACATGATTCATGATTTGATCTCTTTACTGTTGTCAGTCATGCTGAAATTATTGCTCCATGTGATTGATTTGGATTCACTGGGCACAATTTATGAAGTCACATCGTCACCTTTTGTTGGAATTGGGAAGTTGTGATTCTCTGTGACTCTGATTCTTATCCTAGGTCTGTGTGGTTTTGTAAAAAATATTCCTCTTGGGTGCACACCCTTATAAATCCACACAAGCAGAGAACCATTTTTCTTATTGAGACAATTCTATGTTTTCTAGCATTAGAGCAATGAGAATTTTATAACATTACAATCACCCCATGATCTTCCCATCTTTCAATGCAATTTGTATTGTTTGATAACTTACTTCATGTTATAACCACCCTTTGATTCATTATTTGACACCATATCTACACCTACACCCATCTGGTCCCAACATACTGTCTGATGGTACGGGTAAATACATATTACCTGTGCTCTCCAAACCAGGGCTAAAAATTAAACATACAAAAGAAACATGACAAATGATGAAAATGATGACAATGATGGTGCATGGGTTAGTGGGTAAAGCCCCGGCCCGAGAGTCAGAGGGACCTGGGTTCTAATCTCGGCTCCTCCACTTGTCTGCTGTGTGACCTTGGGAAAGTCACTTCACTTCTCTGGGCCTCAGTTACTTCATTTGTAAAATGGGGATTAAGAGAGTGAACCCTATGAGGGACAGGAACTGTGTCCAACTCGCTTATCTTGTATCTACCCCAGTATTTAGAACAGTGCTTGGCACCTAGTAAGTTCTATTATTATTATTATTATATTGATATTTGTTAAGTACTTCCTATGTCTCAAGTGCCATATGAAATGCTGGGGCAGATACAAGATAATCCTAAACTAAGATTCCTGTGCCATTAGGGATTCACAATCTAAGTCGGAGAAAGAACAGGTATCAAATCCTCTCTTTTCAGAAACTGACATTCAGGGAACTTAAATGATTGGTCCGAAGTCACCCAGCAGACAAGCGGCAGAGTCAGGATTAGAACCCAGGTTTTCTGTCTTCCAGAGCAATGCTCTTTCCATTAAGCCAATCAGTACTGACTGGATCTTGGAGGAAGCTGTGTCGGGCCATGGTCTGTATCAAATTTTCAAAGCTTTAAAGAGACTCCAAGAATAGTGTAGTGAATAGAGTATGGGCCTGGGAGTCAAATGTCATGGGTTCTAATACCGCCTCTTCCACTTGTCTGTGTGAGACCTTGGGCAGGTCACTTTACTTCTCTGAGCCTCAGATACCTCATCTATAAAATGTGGATTGAGTCTGTGAGCCCCAACTGGGACAGGGACTGTGTCCAACCCGATTTTCTTGTATCCACCCCAGTGCTTAGTACAGTGCCTGGCACATAGTAAGTGCTTAACAAATACTATTACAATTATTATTATTATAACCAATACATTTTTGGCCTGGGAAGGTGACATTATTTAGAGGAGGATGATGCAGATGTTTGTGACTTAATATGGACCTAATTCAGGGAATTGTTGTCTAATGAGGACTTTGAACTTTGAGAATCCGACAAACCATTATATGACGTTGAAACAGATGAAATTTGATTTCTTCAACAATGGATAAAAAGGAAAGGAGGAAGGGAAGAAGGGAGGAGGAAAAAAGGGAAGAAGGGAAGGAGAAAAAAAGAGGGAAAGGAGGAAGGGATGGAAAGAAGGAAGGGGAGGAAAAGGAGGAAAGAGGGGGAAGGAGGAAAGGGAAAGAAAGGAGGGAAGGGAAGGGAAGGAAAGGAAGAAGGCAACTGCCATTCAGCATAAATTGGGAATAGTACTTCACTAAATTTGAAAAATCACTGCTACAGTCAGCAGGAACAGCTTCTACTTCTGCAGCCTCTTCGGAAGATTCATAATTGTCTTACAATACCTTACATGTTTAATAATGTGATATTATGCCTTCATTTATTTTGAAAAAGATTAAACAATAATTTTGTGACTTTCCTGACAGTGTAAAGGAATTTCATATTAGTTTCCAATGGATGTGAAGAAGAAGAAGAAAGAAGAAGAAGAAAGAAGAAGGAAGAAGAAGGAAGAAGAAATAAGAAGGAAGAAGAAGAAGACGAAAAGCAGGATGGCTTAGTGAAAAGAATATGGGTCCGGTAGTCAGAGGGCGTGGGTTCTAACTGCAGCTATGGCTCTTGCCCGCTATGTAACCTTGGGCAAATCACTTAAATCATTTAATTTCTTTGTGCCTCAGTTTCCTCTTGTGTAAAATGGGGATTCAATGCCTGTTCCCCCTTCTACTTAGACTGTGAACCCCATGCAGGACAGGGACCGTGTCCATTCTGATTGACTTGTGTCTACCCCAGTGCTTAGATCAGTGCTTAATGCATAGTAAGTGCTGAACAAATCTCATCTGATCTCATCATCTCTAACCACTGCACATCTCCACCCTCACCAACTCTGAAGTCCCTCTCTCTGACCACAACCTTCTCATATGCTTCCTTCACCCTTCTCCTTCCCGTAAATCGGTACTATTTCCTCATGGAGAAGTCTGCTCTCTCAACCCCAACCATCTCTCTCAGCGCATCACACACCACACCCAGCCTCCCTACCCACTATACCCACTCTTGACCAAATAGATGTTCTCAACATCCACACTCTCTACACAACTCAACTCGCTCACTCCCCATCCTTCGTCGCTCTCACACCACTAACATACAGTCTGGGGATCATAGCCACTGTCCGCCTCCTTCGCTCTTATTCTCGAGCTGCTGAGCGCTGCTGGCTGAAGTCTAAACACCAAGCCAACCTTGTTCACTTTAATTTATCCTTTCTTGCCTTAACTCTGCCCTCTCCTCTGCCAGGCAAAACTATTTCTCTGCCCTAATTGACACCCATACCCATCTCCCTCGTCAGGTGTTCTGGACATTTAATACCCTCCTCAGGGCCCTGTCCCCTTGCCCCCCATCGCTCACCCCCAACCATCTGACGACCTACTTTATTAGGAAAATTAACACCATCAGGTCTGAGATCTCCAAAATCACCCCTCCCCACCTCCATCCCCTCTCCTCTCAGCACCCATTTCAACTTTCCCATCCTTCCCAGCAGTATCTTCAGAGGAAATCTCCTGCCATCACTTATGTGTCACCCCCTCCACGTTCACATCAGACCCGAGTCCTTTGCACCTTATAAAAACTCTCACCCCCTCCCTCCTTCCCTCCTTAACAACCATCTTCAACCACTTACTCTCCAGGTTGAAGCAGCATGGCTCAGTGGAAAGAGCACGGGCTTTGGAGTCAGAGGTCATGGGTTCGAATCCCGGCTCTGCCACTTGTCAGCTGTGTGACTGTGGGCGAGTCACTTAACTTCTCTGTGCCTCAGTTACCTCATCTGTAAAATGGGGATGAAGACTGTGAGCCCCACGTGGGACAACCTGATTCCCCTGTGTCTAGCCCAGCACTTAGAACAGTGCTCTGCACATAGTAAGCGCTTAACAAATACCAACATTATTATTATTATTCTTTCCCTCTGCCTTTACACATGCCCACGTCTCCTCCATCCTAAAAAAACCCCCAAACACCTCCCTTGACCTCACAGCCTCCTCCAGTTATCATACCATCTCCTTCCTACCCTTCCTTTCCAAACTCCTGAAGTGAGTAATCTGCACTCACTGCCTCAAATTCCTCTCCTCCAACTTCCTCCTGGACCCCCTCCAGTCTGGCTTCTGCCCCATTCACTCCACTGAAACCATCCTCTCAAAGGTCACCAATGACTTCCTTGTTGCCAAATCCAATGACTCCTACTACATCCTAATCCTCCTCGACCTTTCACCTGCCTTTGACACTGTGGACCATCCCCTTCTCCTCAACATGTTATCCAAACTTGGCTTCACAGACTCCATTCTGTCCTGGTTCTCCTCATCTCTCTAGCCATTCATTCTCAGTCTCCATGGGCTCCTCCTCCTCCCCCTCCCATCCCCTAAATTTAGGGGTCCCTCAAGAGTCAGTTCTTGGTCCCCTTCTATTCTCCATCTACACTCACTCCCTTAGAGAATTCATTCGCTCCCGTAGCTTCAACCATCCAAATCTATATTTCTTCCCCTCTTCTCTCTCCCTCCCTCCAGGCTTGCATCTCCTCCTGCCTTCAGGACACCTCTACTTGGATGTCCTCCTGCCACCTCAAACGCAACATGTCCAAGACAGAGCTCCTTATCTTCCCTCCCAAACCCTGTCCTCTCCCTGACTTCTCCATCACTGTAGATGGGAGAACCATCCTTCCCATCTCACAAGCCCACAGCATTGGTGTTATCCTTGACTCCACTTTCTGATTCATCCTACATATCCAATCCATCATCAAAGCCTGCTGGTCTCAACTTTACAACATCCTCAAGATCCTCCCTTTCCTCTCCATCTAAACCATTACCACCTTAGTACCATCACTCATCATATCCCGACTGGATTACTACATCAGCCTCCATTCTGACCTCCCATCCTTCTGTCTCTCCCCGCTTTAGTCAATACTTTGCTCTGCTGCCTGGAATCTCCTTCTTCAGAAACGTCCTGAGCATGTCACCCACCTCCCCAAAAATCTCCAGTGGTTGCCTATCAACCTTCGTATCAAACAAAAACTCACCACTATTGGCTTCAAAGCTGTCCATCACCTTGTCCCTTCTTACTTCACTTCCCTTCTCTCCTTCTATATCCCAGCCCGCACACTCTGCTCCTCTGGTGCTAACCTTCTCACTGTGTCTCATTCTTGCCTGTCCCACCACTGACCCCTGGCCCACATCCTACTTCTGGCATGAAATACTCTCCCTCCTGAACTCCACCAAAAAATCAGTCTTCTCCCCTTCAAAGCCCTACTAAAGGTAGATTTCCTCCAAGAGACCTTCCCAGACTTAGCTCTCCTTTTCCTCAGCTCCCTCTCCCCTCTGTGTTGCTTCGACTCGCTCCTTTTGCTCTACCCCTCTGCCCCACAGCACTTGTATATATATATACATATCTATAATTCTACTTATTTATATTGATATCTGTTTACTTGTTTTGATGTGCATATTTCTATAATTCTATTTATTTATAATGATGCCTTTTTACTGGTTATGATGTCTGTTTACCCCCTTCTATACTGTAAGCCCGGTGTGGGCAGTGGTTGTCTCTCTTTACTCCAGAATTGTACTTTCCAAGCACTTAGTACAGTGCTCTGCACACAGTAAGAGCTCAATAAATAAGATTGAATGAATGATGAATGAACAAATGGAATTAACATCATCATCATCACAATTGTAAGAGCCTACTCTCTATCAGGTGTTGTACTGAGATGAAAGATAATAGGGTAATTACAAGATAATCAGGGGCTGTGTCCAACATGATAGATGTGTATCTACCCCAGCACTTAGGCTAGTGCTAAACACATGGTAAACATTTAACAGATACCTTAAAAAAACATGTCAGACACAGTCCCTGTCCCTGTATTTAGTTAACTATTCCTCACAATAGAACCATTCACAACATATCTCCATTTTCAAGCTACTTGTATCATGGGGAACAGCCATAGTTGTGTTTTATCTTTTGTTAGTCAGCCTGCCAGAAACTGTTCATAGTGTACCCACTATGTTCCTGTCCCAGTTTCATGTGGGAAATAGAAAGTATGCAGGGAACTGTGGAGGAGCTCACAGTTTCCAGTGGTTATTTCAAAAATTACCAACTACTGGACTGCTAAAAAATGTATCTCATTCAAGCACTGGAGAGCATTTGAATTTTTAACTCTTTACAATATGTTACCTAAGTTCCTTAATGGGTCCATAACCATTTCCTCCCCTCAACTTCCAGATCTGGTTTTCAGAATATTTTTGAACTCCTCAAGTAGAGTCGAGGCCAGTCCAAGGCAGCTACCACTGAAGAATTGGGGTGAAGATGCAGAAAAAACTCCAGGACCCCCCCGGTTGTACAAGATGCTTGGATTTCTCAGTGGCTCGGGTCCATTCTGGTTTGATCAACACTCAGTAAATACTACTGATTAAATACTATAAACACATTCCAGGAACGAGTGGCAAATAGAGTCAGTGTTAATGATCCTCACCTGAACCCTACATACTGGACTGGAATCACATCCATAGATTCAGAATATTCTGGTGCAAAATCATCCAGTCTGTCTCATGTTTTTGCTCATGCTGGGTGTACTGTTTAATACCCTTCAATAGTCTTGGAAGGAGCCTAAGACTTTGATAAAACATGCTTTGCTCAAAAAAAAAAACATTTTTATAGTGGAATATGACAGATTCAGAGAACGAATATGTGGCTATAAAATAGAGCACTGAAGGAAAGAGACTTAGAGAAATGGACCGAGAACAATCCTATGAAATTTAAAGTAGCAAAATTAAAATGCACACTGTGAAAGGATCATTTCAATTAAAATAAATATACAAGTGAATGCTAGGAAAAGGCAGAGTATCTAAACAAGAACTTAGGGGGGGATGGATAACAAAAATAGGGGCTTCCCTAGCAAAGAAATAAACACTAAACCAGAATGATTTCTTTCTACTTCTCTGTTTCTGAGGTAGCAATTGCCTGTATGCTCAGAAGAAGATATTAAGAGCTGTAGCCTATATTTCTCACTGGCTTCTGCTCCCCTTACACCAGGTGAAATTGAATACCAGGAGGACAGAATTAGGGGCCAGAACCAAGAGATTCATGTGTTTTTAGCAAATACACCCACATATCATGTACTTAGGAGGGAGGAGATTTTTAGGTGGAGAGGTACTAGAGACAAACTTGACAGGTAATAGTTTCCCTCCCTGATTTCAGTGATCTCTTATTTGAAAAACTTCTAAGACCTTCCCTTTTATTGGAAATATTGACCAATTAAGGAATTCCTAAAGGGAAAAAGAATCAGAAGATAGAATGGAGGAAGAAAGCTTAACCCAGCAGAGATGAGAGAATGAGAGGATCTCTGAAACTTTTGAGGGAATAACTTTGACTCTGACCAAGGATGTTTTACAAGAAGCAATAGCCATCTTTATTAGAAAAGATGTCAGCTGTGAATATGTGAGTATATATTTGTATATGTGTCAGTCGTGTTTGTGTATATATGGGGGCGGGGGGCGGTTAGGGGGAACTTCTAATTGGCAACCTCACTCCCCACTCTCCGGTGCCCCCGACCTCTCCTCACGCCCCGCACGCCCCTCTGCATGGCGCGGGGCCGCCGGGACTGGCCAATCCACCCACCGCCAACCCCAAGCCCAAACCGGTCAACAGAATCAGTACCGTAGTCTGAGCGGCCCCCCGGGTCACCCTTTGACCTATGGGAAGAAGACCTCTGACCTCTGAAATTGTTCCTTTTCCAAATATACATTCGGGGATTTTATATAAATATATATAATATATTTATTTATATAAAAATCTCTGAATTTTATACATATAGATGTATCCGCCCTTTCCTCTCCACCCAAACGGCTACCTTACTATTACGGGCTCTCGTTATATCCCGGCTAGACTACTGTGTCAGCCTTCTCTCTGACCTCCCTTCCTCCTCTCTCGCCCCGCTCCGGTCTATTCTTCACTCCGCTGCCCGGCTCATCTTCCTGCAGAAACGATCTGGGCATGTCACTCCCCTTCTTAAACAACTCCAGTGGTTGCCTATCGACCTCCGCTCCAAACAAAAACTCCTCACTCTAGGCTTCAAGGCTCTCCATCACCTTGCCCCTTCCTACCTCTCCTCCCTTCTCTCTTTCTACCGCCCACCCCGCACGCTCCGCTCCTCTGCCGCCCACCTCCTCACCGTCCCTCGGTCTCGCCTATCCCGCCGTCGACCCCTGGGTCACGTCCTCCCACGGTCCTGGAACGCCCTCCCTCCTCACCTCCGCCAAACTGATTCTCTTTCCCTCTTCAAAACCCTACTTAAAACTCACCTCCTCCAAGAGGCCTTCCCAGACTGAGCTCCTCTTCCCCCTCTACTCCCTCTGCCATCCCCCCTTTACCTCTCCGCAGCTAAAGCCTCATTTTCCCCTTTTCCCTCTGCTCCTCCACCTCTCCCTTCCCATCCCCACAGCACTGTACTCGTCCGCTCAACTGTATATATTTTCGTTACCCTATTTATTTTGTTAATGAATTGTACATCGCCTTGATTCTATTTAGTTGCCATTGTTTTTACGAGATGTTCTTCCTCTTGACGCTGTTTAGTGCCATTGTTCTCGTCTGTCCGTCTCCCCCGATTAGACTGTAAGCCCGTCAAACGGCAGGGACTGTCTATCTGTTGCCGACTTGTTCATCCCAAGCGCTTAGTACAGTGCTCTGCACATAGTAAGTGCTCAATAAATACTATTGAATGAATGAATTGAATGAACAATTGAAAATATTGTCAAGATGGTGAAAGTCTGACTGACATCAAGGGGCCACCTTTCAGACATCCCAGCCCAGTACTTATGACATTCTGGCTTCAGTCTCAGGAAAAGGTCAGGAACTATTCTGGAACACTCCAATCACTCAGGGGATGAAAAAAATGTTCTTTTCCCTGTTGTTGGGATAAGCTGATTTCCAAGACATAATTTTTCAGCCCTGATTTGAAACGCTTACCAAAACCCACTATATTGCAGGATTAATGTACAAAATGAAGAAGAGACATGTTCTATACCCACAAGGGACTTTCCTCTACAATAAAGGGGAAGATAAACCTAAAATATGTACAGTTCAAGTGGTCAAAGCATTAGTGCTTTGAAATAATAATAATAATAATGGTATTTGTTAAGTGCTTACTACATGCCAAGTACTGTTCTAAACACTGGTATTCATTCATTCAATAGTATTTATTGAGGGCTTACTATGTCAGAGCACTGTACTAAGCACTTGGAATGTACAATTCAGCAATAGATAGAGACAATCCCTGCCCAATAATGGGCTCACAGTCTAATCAGGGGAGACAGACAGCAAAGCAAAACAAAACAAAACAAGACACAAGGTAATCAGAATGTCCCATGTGGGGCTCACAGTCTTAATCCCCATTTTACACTTGAGGTAACTGAGGCATAGAGAAGTTAAGTGACTTGCCCTAGGTCACACAGCAGACAAGTGGCAGAGCCAGGATTAGAACCCATGTCCTGTGAATTTCAAGCCCATGCTGTTGCCACTAGGTCACACCACTTCTCATAGTAATGGCTCTAGTCCCAGCCTTGCCTTCCAAGTATAGTTTTTTTCTCCTAAGAACCAAAATCAATCAATCAATCAATAGTATTCACTGAGTGTTCTAAGCACTTGAGAGAGTACAAGATAAGATGCTAGGAACGTTCCCTGCTTGCCAAGAGCTTTCAGTTTAGAGAGAGAGACAAAGATTGAATGAATTACAAAGGGGAAATGGCAGAATTTAAGGATATGTCAAAGAGACTGTGTATATATGTATATATTCATTATTCTATTTATTTTAGAAATGTGTATATATCTGTAATTCTATTTATTTATATTGAAGCTATTGATGCCAGTCTACTTATTGTGTTTTCTTTTCTGTTTCCCCTCTTCTAGACTGTGAGCCCATTGTTGGGTAGGGATTGTCTCTGTTACTAAATTGTACTTTCTAAGCACTTAGTACAGTTCTCTGCGCAGAGTAAGTGCTCAATAAATATGAATGAATGAATGAATAAGTTCATAATAATAATTATGGTATTTGTTAAATGCTTACTATGTGCCAAGCACTGTTCTAAGCCCTGGGGTAGATACAAGGTCATCAGGCTGTTCCACCTGGGGCTCACAGTCTTAATCCCCATTTTAGAGATGAGGTAACAGGCACAGAGAAGTGAAGTGCCTTGCCCAAAGTCACACAGCTGACAAGTGTCGGAGCCGGGACTAGAACCCATGACCTCTGACTCCCAAGCCCAGGCTCTTTCCACCAAGCCATGCTGCTTCTCTAGAGCATAGTCCCTTGTGGGGCACAGATTGTGTCAAAACTGATTAATTTTATCTACCTCAGCACTTAGTACAGTGTCTGGCAGGAAGTAAGCACTTACCAAATACCAGTTAAGAAAAGAAAAAGGTTTACTGACATGCTCCCTCTCCTCAAGTAGTTTACAGCCTACTGGAGAGACATTAAAATTAATCAAAGAAGGGGAACCAGCAAAGTATAAGTATATGGACATAAGTGCTGTGGGGTTGGGGTGGAGTGAGCATCACAGTACTCCTTCCCCCATCCTCTTTTTCCCTCTGTAAATTGTCCTGATCCCTCTTCATGATTGCCTTTCTGAAGCACTCTTCCACTTTCCTACATTATTGTCGTTATCCCATTCTACTTGGCGGAACAAAGAAACATCTAGCCCCTGTAGAATTACTAGGGATACATTGAATTTCTATAGAGCCTTTCCTTTTAAAAGCCTCAAGAGTTTTCCTCATGAATGTTGAAATTATGTAGAACTATGTCGATGGAAAAAAACTATTAGCCCCATCTTCTTATTTAGACAGTGCATAATGTCCTTGATCAATCAATGGCATTTGCTTAACACTTACTGTGTGCAAAGCACTGAACTCTGTGCCTGGGAAAGTACAATACAATAGAATTCATAGACATTATTCCTATCCATAAGGACATTTTCCCTGCCCATAAGCACTTACAGTCTATAGGGGAAGATAGACAAAACAGATTACAAAGAAGGGAAATAATAGATTATAAGAATATGTACATAAGTGCCGTGAGGTTGGTGTGGCTAACAAATTGCTTAAAAGGTAAGAATAATAATGATATTTGATAAGCACTTACTATATGCCAGGCACTGTTCTAAGCTCTGGGGTAGACATAGGGTAATCAGGTTGGACACAGTCCCTGTTGCACATCAGGCTCACAGTTTTCATATCCATTTTACAGATGAGGGAACTGAGGCCCAAAGAAGTGAAGTGACTTCCCCAAAGTCACACAGCTGACAAGGGGAGGAGCCGGGATTAGAACCCCGGTCCTCTGATTCCCAGACCCATGATCTATCTGCTAGGCCATGCAGCGAAATGCATAGGTAACACAAAGGGGAAGGTGAGTAGAGGATTTGAGGACTTAATCAGGGAAGGTCTCATAGAAGAGATGTGATTTTAGAAGGGTTTTGAAGGTGAGGAATAGTGAGGAAGGCAACACAAGAGCACAAGCAACAACATTTACTGTGTCAGGCCAGTGTCCATCTGGTCAAGTATTTTTCTGCTGAAAATGGCACATGTGGATGTTGAAGGACAAAGGGATGGGTCTTCCTCCTCTCCATATGTTAGTTTAGGGAATGTACTGCCTAAATTCCTTATCTTTTCCTTTTAATAGTTCTTTTTGATGTTTTATCCATGGATCTAAACACCTAAGACTTCTGTGTCATGTCCTCAACTCTTCCATCTAAAAACCCTTTATTATGGAGCTCTTACCCATGAACTTATCTAAACCCTTCATAAATCTATTACCACTTTCTATCTGCACAACTTCCCGGTGCATATTACCTCTCAAACTTCTCGAGCATGTTACTTACTATTAGAGTGTCTATACCACCCTCCTCATGGATGGCTTGGCACCTTCCTTTAAAATGGGCTTACACCAGCATCAGAGACCAGTGGTATTTACTGAGTATTTACTGAATGCACATCACTGTACTAAGTGCTTGGGAAAGTAACATTACAACAGAGTTGGTAGAAATGTTCCCTGCCGATAAGGACCATACAATCTAGAACATTCCAAATTAAAATTCACTGGGTCCCTTTTGTGCCCACCTTCAATTATTTTGTTCCTATTTGGGTACTATTGTGGTTGTCTGTCTTCAGCTTTCAGTACTGTCATGGCTTAGTAAGTCTGTGAAGTCTGTGCTTTGCACGGGAACTGAATGTTAATAAACAGGACATCAGGACTAATTGAACTGCAGGAACTCATTGCAAATGAGAGTGAGTGATTCTTTTCCTCTCACACTGGATTTCAAGTCCCTCTCAGAGACAAAAGGGATCATTTTTCTTTGTCTGCTGTGTGGCCTCGGGCAAGTCTCTTAACTTCTCTGCGCCATCATTTCCTGAACTCTTAAATGGTGATTCAATACCTGTTCTCCCTCCTACTTATGCTGTGAGCTCCTTGTGGGACAAGGACTCTATCTGACACGATTAACACATACCTAAGCCCAGTGCTTAGTACTGTGTTTAGCACACTGTGAGGGTGCAAAAAAATAAAAATAAGATTATCATTATCATGCCTATTACCTCTTGGTATATTTCTCTTGCAACAATATGAAATTCTGCAATCATTGGTACTGTTTGATACTGATGCTCACACACAAAGCCACATCAATATCCAAAAACGAATGTCAGCACTTATATGCAAACTGGCCCATTTTTTGTGCGAAAAAGCACGATTTTTACTTATCAGAAAGGATCAGTATAAAGTTGTTAAAGGATGATTATATCTTAAATTTAAATTTTTGGACTAATAAACACACAGGATTATGCTTTGGTCTATTTAGTTGGTAAATGAGCCTATATGGATAGGAATTATTAGACTTCATAAACATGCAGTTCCACCCTCATAAGAAATCATGAGTTTGATATGGCCTAAAAATTTTATTTAGTGTATAAACAGCCTGTGATGCAAATAAAGCTTTAAAAATGTGTTTTCAGGCTATTTAGATTAACACATACCTTCATACCTAGGTTTGGGAAAAAAATCATGCTGTATGCCTAATAAAATCACATTTCATCCGGGAAGACTTTTCTGACTAATCTTCAGTCTCCTCACCCAATTTACCTCCCTACACCTGAGCCTTTACCCTTTCCCTAAGCAGTGTCACTTAGTGGAAAGAGCACGGGTTTGGGAGTCAGAGGTCATGGGTTCTTATCCCAGCCCCGACACTTGTCTGCTGTGTGACATTGGGCAAGCCAATTAACTTCTCTGGGCTTCACTTACCTCATCTGTGAAATGGGGATTAAGACTGTAAACCCCACATGGGACAACCTGCTTACCTTGTATCTACCCCAGCACTTAGATTTGTGCTTGGCACATGGTAAGCGCTTAACAAATACCATAATCATTATTATTATTATTATTATTATTATTATTATTATTATTATTATTAATAAGCACTGTTCCCCACCCCAACCTCTCCACAGCACTTATATACCTATTTTAAACTCACTTGCTTCACTCTAACTGTAATTCACATTAGTGTCTGTCTCCTCTGTTAGACCGTAAATGTCTTGAGGGAAGGGATTATGTCTGCTAATTCTATTGTATTCTCCCAAGTGCTTAATACAGTGTACTGCACAGAGTAAGTAGCCAGTAAGTATTATTTGGTGATTGGATCGAAGAGAAAGAATAAACTCTGTTTTTTTATTAATCTCTTGGAGAAATCCTTGAGGGACCTTGAATTTGAAAATACCTTTTCTAGTAGTTCTACAGTTGTGTTCCCTTAGCTGGGGGATACTGTAAGCAGGAAGAAGATGGCAAGTGGGGGTGGGTGGTGGTGTTAGATGTAGGTAGGCAGAAGCATTTTACAGGTGTTTGGATCTTCAAAATCCTTCTGGAAGGCTGATTTATATTTCCCCAATTAGTTTTTGCATATGTTCCATGGAACCATACAACACACCATTTTTAATGAATGCGGCCTTTCCAGCAGCCTGGGTGATATCGTTAAGATGAATATCTTCACGTTTGCTAGCTGTCACGGTGTAACACATGGAAATTAGTCTGAATCTGACCACCGAACCAAATGTTTCTGGTCTTTTTTTAAATGTACAATTCACAAAAGTCAAAAAAGGAAGAACAATGCACAAAATAAATTAGCTTTCCCCCAACTACAGAAAATATGCGAAAACACTAGCTAGAACAGGTTTCCTCTTTTAACATTTTAATGAGCTTTGGGACTTTTATGCATATTAGTTATGTTGCCCTAATTACTCATTATAATTCTAATGTGCATTTTATATTTAATTACAATGCTTATAAGGATTTGGTATGGACAGTAAATTATTATAACTAGCATGTGCATAATGATTATGAGCTGAATTTATTAACTTTTACACCAGCATTCAGTGTTGGTAACTTTCAATTTCACCTTGGTGATTAACCGCATTGTCTGATTAAACAAACGTTTGTGTGGAAGTAATTGTAAATGTCAAAAAGAACTGTCCACTCTTTCGACGATGTTCATCAACTTTTAATTTATGTTTGCTTCACTTACCTTTTTGTTAAGCAAATCCTCCCCAGTACGGTACAATAAAAGATTATCTAGCTTTTTTCTTTACTTATTTACTACGTTTTCTATTAACTAAAGTTCATTTCAATAAGAAGCAAAATAACAGGGTATTTAGATCTTTTCTTCTCTCCTAGCATAAATATGACTATGCTTTTATGAAGATGTTAATTAAATCCTATGCACAAAAATACTCAGATGTTCTCCTTCCTTTCAGTGAGCTTCATCAACATGAAAAGAATTCCACCACTCTCACAAAGTAATTCTATTTAATAGTAACAGAGCACATTTCCCCAACAGTTACATTTTAATTCTTTACTCTAATATTAATATTAAAGAAACGCACATCTAATCACAAATTCATTTGCAAACTCAGCTAGATAATCCAAGGCCATCTACCCAGAAGAAATTCAGATGGAAGGATGGAAATGCATTTTCCCGAAAAGATTCACATACACTGAAAAAGAAAAATCACCCTGAAATCAAACGTGAGAGACTTCATAGAAAAGAAAAAAGCCATAAATTCTCAGCTCTGCTCCAATATGACAAAACAATCCAACATATTTAAAATGCTTAATCTGACTCCAGAAGAACTGACCGGCTTCACAAAGTCCACTTTAAAGAAACTCTTGAGGACTTGATCCTAAACTCAAATTATGTTTGAACATCTTCACCCTTTATTAATCAATCTATGGAATTCATTGAGCACTTACTTTAACTATTTAAGAGCACGTTATCTGAATGTAGGTCTAAGAATCAGAAATGTATTGGGGTTTTTTTTTTAATTGTAAATGAATCCCTGCAGATTTGGGAAGAGTTATTTGGCAACAGTGAAAATCTAAGTCATCATATGAGCATTCTATAAATGTCGATGTCAAAGATATACACATCAAGCTCTTCATTCTGTTCTGTCATAGATCAAGAACATTTGAATCGATAAGGTACTGTACAGTATAGGACTCTATATGTTTGTACCATCTGCTTCACATGAACATATTGGGAACAAATTTGTTTAGTGCTCTTTCACTCATATTTTATTATTATGGAACTAATTAAGAGTAATAATTTTCTTAACTCAATGATTGTGTAATGATCTAAAACGCACAGCAGGATCTCCTTGCTGTTGGGTAGAGGAGAAAAGTGATGACGTCTTTCATTTTTTGGTCCAGAAAGGGCTACGAGGGAGAAGACAAGTGGGAAAAGATTATGATAGTGAAAACAGTGAACGTGAGAGTCAGAGAGAACAAAACAGAAACTACAAACTTGGACTGGTAGCCAATATTTGATGGCTACTGTATCTGATCTGATTACCTTGTACCTACCCCACTGCTTAGTACACCTTCAACTCCACAGCCCTTTTGTACGGATCCATAATTTAATAACTGTCTCCCCCTCTTGAATGTAAGTTCCTTGTGGGCAGGGGATATGTCCAGTAAATCTGTAATATTGTACTCTCCCAAGCACTTAGTACGGTGCTCTGCACACAGTGAGTGCTTAATAAATTTGACCAATTTATTGCTGAACAAATACCACAATTATTATTATGGTCATGAAGGGAGGATTCAGAGGTGCTTCTAGTCAACAAGAGGTCCTGTCAGTGAATGAATGGCTTTGTCCCTGCTACCCAATAGTCGATCAGACCTCCATAAATCTCTTCTCTTTGACCCCCACAGGAGTCCTTCAAGGTCTTGCAGAATGAGAAACATTGGGTGGTCTAAAATTGGAGGTTTGTGATCTCATTCAGAGAGAGGACCCGTTGCATGTTTCATTGGGAAGGGAGAATTCCAACCCATCAGATGGTTCAGGGGATTTTATACATCTCTTGCTGCCATTGCCGATTGTAATTTATCTTTAACTTCTGATATTGCTAGGTCTGATACCCTAGATTCAGCACATACATTTGTTATGGATAGGAGTCGGTGATAAATATATGTCAGTAGATCCCAGTCTGTTAGGAAGTCAGATATAAAAGCTTCCCAATCACCCCAAAACAAGATGTTGTCAATATATTTATAGGTTCTGTGGTTGAAATCAATTTCACAACTGAAGCATTCACTTTGAACTATAGGCAGGATCTATGGGATCTACTTATGGAATTTATTAGGCATTTTTTTCTGGGCCATTAAATTGGACAGAGTTGCCCAACCCCATTCTGAGGCTTACAATCTAAGAATACGGAGAGCAGGTATTTTATCCCTATTTTACAAATGGGGAAAATGAGTCCTGTAGATGCTAAATGACTTGGCCCATGGTCATATAGCAGGCGGATAACAGAAATAAATCTAGAATCAGGTCTCCTGACTTCAGTCCCCTACCCTTTTCATTAGACCACATTGCCTCCCTAAGCCAATGGTCCTCTAGGACAGGCATATGAGAAGCAGCGTGGCCTAGTGGAAAGAGCATGGGCTTGGGAGTCAGAGGGTGTGAGTTCTAATCCCAGCTCTGCCACATGTCTCCTGTGTGTGATCTTGGGCAAGTCACTTAACTTCTCCGTGCCTCAGTTATCTCATCTGGAAAATGGGGATTAAGACTGTGAGTTCCACGTGGGACAACCTGATGACTCATTTGCTCTCACAGCTTTGACTACCATCTCTACGCAGATGACACACAGATCTACATCTCTGTCCTGTCCTCTCCCCCTCCCTTCAGGCTCGCATCTCCTCCTGCCTCCAGGACGTTTCCACTTGGATGTCTGGCCACCACCTAAAACTCAACATGAGCAAGACTGACCTCCTCATCTTCCCTCCCAAGCCCAGTCCTCTCCCAGACTTCTTTATCACCGTGGATGGTATGACCATCCTTCCCGTCTCTCAGGACCGCAACCTCGGTGTCATCTCTGACTCATCTCTCTCGTTCACCCCACACATCCGATCCGTTACCAAGACCTGCCGGTCTCACCTTTACAATATCGCCAAGATTCGCCCTTTCCTCGCCACCCAAATGGCTACCTTACTGCTACAGGCTTTCGTTATATCCTGGCTAGACTACTGTGTCAGCCTTCTCTCTGATCTCCCTTCCTCCTCTCTCGCCCCACTCCAGTCTATTCTTCACTCTGCTGCCCAGCTCATTTTCCTGCAAAAATGCTCTGGGCATGTCACTCCCCTTCTTAAACACCTCCAATGGTTGCCTATCTACCTCCACTCCAAAAAAAAAACCTCCTCACTCTAGGCTTCAAGGCTCTACATCACCTTGCCCCTTTCATACCTCTCCTCCCTTCTTTCTTTCTACTGCCCACCCCGCATGCTCTGCTCCTCTGCCGCCCACCTCCTCACCATCCCTCGGTCTCGCCTTTCCTGCCGTCGACCCCTGGGCCACATCCTCCCGTGGACCTGGAATGCCCTCCCTCCTCACCTCCGTCAATCTAATTCTCTTCCCCTCTTCAAATCCCTACTTAAAGCTCATCTCCTCCAAGAGGCCTTCCCAGACTGAGCTCCCCCCTTTTTCCCTCTGCTCCCTCTACCCCCCTTCACCTCTCTGCAGCTAAACCCTCTTCTCCCCCCTTTCCCTCTCCTCCCCATTTCCTGTCCCACCCCCTCAGCACTGTACTTGTCCGCTCGACTGTATATATCTTTATCACCTTATTTTGTTTATTTTGTTTAATGAGATGTACATCACCCTGATTCTATTTAGTTGCCATTGTTTTTATGAGATGTCCTTCCCCTTGACTCCATTTATTGTCATTGTTCTTGTCTGCCTGTCTCCCCCGATTAGACTGTAAGCCCATCAAAGGGCAGGGACTGTCTCTTTCTGTTGCCGATTTGTTCATTCCAAGCACTTAGTACAGTGTTCTGCACATAGCGCTCAATAAATACTATTGAATGAATGAATGAATGACCTTGTATATACCCCAGTGCTTATAACAGTGTTTGGCACATAGTAAGTGCTTAACATGTACCATCATCATCATGATCAGTTAATGAATACCAAATTATTATCAATTCATTATTATCATTATTAATAATCATTCATTCATTCTATCATATTTATTGAGTACTTACTGTGTGCAGAGCACTGTACTAAGCACTTGGAAAGTACAATTCTGCAACAGAGACAATCCCTGCCCACAACGGGCTCAAAGTCTAGAAGGGGGAAGATAATAATAATGGCATTTGTTAAATGCTTTTTATATACCAAGCACTGTACTAAGCACTGGATTGATGCAAGATAATCAGGTCCCATATGGGGCTCATGCAGGAGGGACCTAAGTAGGAGAGAGTCTACATAGAAGGGAGAAGAGGTCCCGAATCCCAATTTGTAGATGAGGGAACTGAGGCACAGAGAAGTTAAGTGACTTGCCGAAGGTCATACAGCAGATAAGTGGTAGAGTTGGAATTGGAAACCAGTCCTCTGATTAGCAGGCCCATGTTCTTTCCACTGGGCAACGTGGCATCTTGTTCTAAATATTTTGGTTAATGCTGGAATGCTCATTCTGACCTCAGTACTACTGCGCAACTTTAAGGAATTTTTTTGTTCATGAGGACAAAACTGAAATCAAAGAAAAATTTCATTGAGATGTTTAAAAAGACTCTAAATCTCCACTGAGCTTATGACATTACCTGAATTATACAACCACTGATGCAACTTTCTCACCTTTTTAATATTTCTTCAATACAAATCTTCCAAATGGTAGGTTTATAGTAGAACTAGATATCTTAATGATTTATTCATTTGTCTAGGATAACTCAGTAGAGAGAAAGTTTCGCTTTCGAAAAGAAGGAAAAATGGAATAAAATCAAGATTCATGACCTATTTCTAATTGCTCATGCGTTTCTTATGCTGGAACAGGCCATATGGTGAAATAACTTACATTGTGTATTTCATCACTTCACTGCTGCTTTTTCCTGAAATGCTTCTTTTTGGCTATGTATGCATGAGTGAAAAACACAAACCATGATGCCACTCCACACTGGTGTTTCCAGGTGTTTTTACCATGAAGTTTGGTCATGTGACTCAGAAGGACAGGAAAAAAACATCTGGATCAGCAGAATGGCAATTTGGGCATGATCTGCTCATGTAAACACAAACTTTGGGAATCTGTTTTAGAATTTACCCATCTTCCTATTCTGAAGGAAATGAACTTTTTCATGGAAAGTAAAGAAAAGGAAGGAAAAGAAAAGAACACATCATTTGAGGAAACTGTGAAATCACGTGGGTGATAAGACCATATCGTCACAGAAATTCCAATGTATGAATTCTAATCACCTCATTATCCCCATACTTCTCTTTGTTGAAGTGTAAGTCTTTTGTGGGCAAGGGAACGAGTCTGTTGCTTCCACTGGATTTTCAGAAGCACTTAGTAGAGATCATTGCACTCTGTAGGTCCTCAATAAATACCATTACTATGACTACTGCTCCCTTTCTCTTTGTGGTTAGTGTTTCCTAGTGCAGTACGTTATTTGGTAGGGACGTTAAAGGTGTGGACCATACTAAGTGATGGACAATCTGGAAGTTTATATTCACAGTCAATCATATATAAATTAGCACATTCCCCTTTAGGGCAGCTGACTCTACATACCCAGCCAACCCAAGAAGCAATCCTTGGAACCCCCTTGTAAATTGTTCTGAAAAAAAAAAAAGATTCTAATGCAAAGTTTTGAGAAGAAGAATTTCTTCCTACCTTAACGCACTGCCACCCATAGACATATGCCCCACTTAATTCCTTCCCAAAACATTTGTTTGCTGCTATGTTGACACAGCCTAAGGGATACTTTATATAACCTTTTCAGACATCCCTTCTATGTTTTGGTTCATTTTTATGTTTGGTCTAGTTGGAACCAGCCAAAGCTATTTCATGTCAAGTTAAATTGTTTTCCTTACGAACTGCAATCCATATTTCACAACAATGGTATTTCTATTAAATGAGAACTTTAATGCGGACAAAAAACATACAGGTCTGTTGTGCCATAAATTCACATACTTAATTCCATTTGTTTTAATGGAAGCTAGTCATATTGATGTACAGGAAGAGTATTTTACAGCTTGTTTCTTTTCCTGTGACTTGGTAACCCTGGAAAAAACAGATTGATAATATTTCATAATCAATTAAAATGATGGTATTGTTAAGCGCTTACTGTGTACCAGTCACTGTACCAAAAACCGGGGTGGATGTGAGCAACCTGAGTTAGACACAGTCCCCGTACCATATGGGGGTAACAGTCTCAATCCCCATTTTACAGATGAGGTAACAGAGAAGTAAAGTGATTTGCCTAACATCCCACAGCAGACAAGTGGTGGAGGCAGAATTAGAACATATGACCTTCTGTCTCCCAGGGCCATACAATCCCTAAATGAGAAAGTACTGACACATTGTAATCAGTGGAAGCAATGAAAACCACTGGATAGAGAATGACCAAGCGTTCAAGGGATCTAGATTCTGATCTTCGTGCCATCACTGACAAATTCTGTGATGTCCAATATTTTGCAATCAATCGATTATTCTTCACTGCTCTGCCCTCGGGCTCTTCATAAATAAAGGTAAACAAGCCTTGCACACCACCCAACAAAGATGCTACCCTTTTTCCCACCTTTCTTCCCTTTCTAAATGCCGTCTTCAACTGTTCACGCAGCGAGGCTTAGTGGCGAGAGCATGGGCTTGGGAGTCACAGGTCATGGGTTCCAATCCCAGCTTGGCCACTTGGCTGCTGGGTGACTCTGGGCAAGTTGCTTCACTTCCCTGGGCCGCAGGTACCTCATCTGTAAAATGGGGATTAAGACTGAGCCCCACATGGGACATCTTGATTACCTTGTATCTACCCCAGCAATTAGAACAGTGCTTGGCACACAGTAAGCGCTTAACAAATATCATCATTATTATTATTATATGTCTTCTGTCACATTGAATTCAAATGTGCTTCAATATTTCCATTGGAAAGTCTTTTCTCAATCCCCCTGCTTGCATTAGATATTACCAGAGAAACAGCGTGGCTTAGTGTATAGAGCAGGTGCCTGGGCGTCAGAAGGACCTGGCTTCTAATCCCAGCTCTGCCACTTATCTGCTGTATGAGCTTGGGCAAGTCACTTCACTTCTCTGTGTTTCAGTTACATCATCAGGAAAATGGGGATTAGGACCGTGCCCAACCCAATTGTTTTGTAACTACCTCAGTGCTTAGTACAGTGCCTGGCTCATAGTAAGTGCTTAACAAATGCCACAGTTATTATTATTATTATTGTATTATACCATCACTCTTCTCCAGTTTCTATTAGAAGTTCCAGATTGGATTAGATACCATCTCCTTCACTTCCGCTCCTTACAATTTCCTTCTTGATTTACTATTCATTGTTTTCCACCCCATCCACACCACTGAGACAGTACTATTACCAATGACCTACTGCTTACCAAATCTAATGGCCTTCACTTCTTCCAATGTATATCCTGGCTGTGAAACTGTAGATAATTCCCAACTCTTGGTAATGCCACCAGATCTTGGATTCAGTGACACAGTTCTACCCTGGTTTCCCTCCTCTCTCTCAATCTAATGTTTTTCATCAATCTTTTCATTCATTCAATCGTATTTATTGAGAGCTTACTGTGTGCAGCACACTTTACTAAGTGCTTGATCCCATTGTCATTATTGAGTTATATCAGGACATTATTCACCAAGACTAGAATTTTTTCCATACCAAAATGAAGAGACAGCAGCTGTCTCCATGCTCCAAATCTCCCCAAATTCCATCTCTCATAATAATAATAACAATGAATAAATCGATAGGAGCAAAAGAAAAACTTCTTCCCTCATTTGGTAGCAGACATGTTGAATATGTTGCATCATAAGGAAACGTTATCCAACCTTGGATTCACTGACTCTGTCCTCTCCTGGTTCTCCTCTTATCTCTCTGGCCATTAATTTTCAGTCTCCTTCACAGGTTCCTTCTCTGTCTCCCAAACACTAACTTTGAGGGTCCCTCGAGGTTCCGTTCTTGGTCCACTTCTATTCTCCATCTACACCCACTCTCTTGAAGAACTCATTTGCTCCCATGGCTTCAACTACTACCTCTAATGATAATAATGATGGCATTTGTTAAGTGCTTACTGTGTGCAAAGCACTATTCTAAGTGCTGGGGGGAATACAAGGTGATCGGGTTGTCCCACGTGGGGCTCACAGTCTCATTTTTACAGATGAGGTAACAGGCACAGAGAGGTTAAGTGATTTGCCCGAAGTCACACAGCTGACAAATGGTGGAGCTGGGATTAGAACCTATGACCTCTGACTCCCAAGCCCGTGCTTTTTCCACTGAGCCATGCTGCTTTATGCAGATAATACCCAAATCTACATCTCCAGCCTTGATCTCTCTCCCTCTCTCCAGTCTCACACCTTCCCCTGCCTTCAAGACATCTTTACTTGGATGTCTTCAATCATCTCAAATTTAACATGTCCAAAACAGAGCTCCTTATCTTCGCACCCAAATTCTGTCCTCCCCTTGACTTTCCCATCACTGTAGATGACACCACCATCCTTCCTGTCTCTTCAGCCTGTAACCTTGGCATTATTCTTGACTCCTCTCTCTCATTCAACCCACATATTCAATCCATCACTAAATCCTGTCAGCCCCACCTTCATAGCATCACTAAAATCTAGTCTTTCCTCTCCTGCTACCATATTAATATGATCACTCATCCTACCCCTACCTGGATTACTGCATCAACCATCTTTGTTGACCTCTCAGCCTTCTATCTCTGTCCATTCCATTCCAAACTTCACTCTGCAGCCCAGATCATTTTGCTAGAAAAGCATTCAGGGCATGTCAATGCACTTGTCAAAAAACTCCAGTGGTTGTCCATCACCTCCACATCAAACAAAAGCTCCTCACCATTGGCTTTAAAGGGCTCCACTACTTTGCCCCCTCCTACCTCACCTCCATTCTGTGCCTCTATCTTTCCTGTCTCACTCCCGACCTCTAGTTCACATTCTGCCTCTGGCCTGGAACTCCCTTGCTCCTCATATCCAACAGACAATTACTCTCCCCCACTTCAAAGCCTTATTAAAGACACATCCATTCCAAGAGGCCTTCCCAGACTAGGCCCCACTTTTCCTCTTACCACCTTCTCAGTTTCCATGACTTGTCCCCTTTGCTCTTCCCCCCCTCACCTCACAGTACTTATGTACATATCTGTAATTTGATTTATTTGTATTGATGTTTGTCTCCCCCCAGCCCCACACCTATACTGAAAGCTTGTTGTGGGCAGGGAATGTGATTGTTCATTGTTATTTATTTATTGTTATATTGTACTCTTCCAAACACTTAGTACAGTGCTCTGTACAAAGTAAGAGCTCAATAAATACAATTGAATGGATGAATGGATAGACAGAAAAGATAAATGGATTTTTTATTGTTTTTTGTCACTTGCATAAAATGGATGCCAAATCATCAGGTTGGACACCGTCCATGTCCTAAATGGGGCTCCCAATCTTGTTCCCATTGTATAGTTAAGGTAACTGAGGCACAGAGAAGTTAACTGACTTACCTAAGTTCACGCAGCCGACAAGAAGCAGAGAGTAGATTAGAACCCAGGTCCTCTGACTCAGGCCCACTAGACCAAGATGCTTTGTTAAAATGAGTTAGGATAATTATAGACATGAAAAGTCCATCTTGGGTTGTATGTAATGAGAATGCGAACAGTACTAGAGGGCTTAATGGATACTAATACCATGATTATCAATCATCATCCATGGTATTTACTGATTGCCTACTGAATGAGAAGAACCGTTCTACACTCTGGGGAGAATAAAGAAGTGTAAGGAAGCCAATCACTGACCTAAAGGAGCTTCCAATATACTTAGAGGGACAAGTCATGGGTATTAGATGGTACAGTTTTTATCACACTTTTTAACAATTATAATAATAATAATAATCATGGTACTTATTAAGCACTTGCACTGAGGTTTATAGTATATGCAGATAAGACACAGTCCCTTTTCCACACAGGGGTCGCAATCTATGTAGGAGGGATAACCCAAATGAGGGATCTGAGGCACAGAGAAGATAAGTGACTTGCCGCAGGTTGCCCAGCAGGCAAATAGTGAAGTTTTCTTAAAAACTAGGCTGAATGGATTCTTGTCTGGATGAGGCATGACACTGCTTATGCTTTATGAACATATTTATTCCCCTCTTCTTGATCCCTCCCAGGTTCTTAACATCTATCTTAGTCCTGGACATCAGTATGTTAAGAAAACATTTGCTCCCTGCAAAGAATGATGGGAGGATGAACTCCTGTGCACTTAATGGAAAGAGCAGTGGCTGGGGAGTCAGAGGTTGTGGGTTCTAAAATCCAGCTCTGCCAGTTGTCAGTTGTGTGACCTTGGGCAAGTCACTTCACTTCTCGGTGCCTCAGTTACCTCATCTATAAAATGGGGATAAAGACTGTGAGCCCCATGTGGGACAACCTGATTACCCTGTGTTTTCCCCAGCGCTGAGAACAGGGTCTGGCACATAGAGAAGCAGTGTGGCTCAGTGGAAAGAGCACGGGCTTGGGAGTCAGAGGTCATGAGTTCGAATCCCAGCTCTGCCACTTGTCAGCTGTGTGACTGTGGGCAAGTCACTTAACTTCTCTGTGCCTCAGTTACCTCATCTGTAAAATGGGGATTAACTGTGAGCCTTATGTGGGACAACCTGATTACCCTGTATCTACCCCAGCGCTTAGAACAGTGCTTGGCACATAGTAAGCGCTTAACAAATACCAGCATTATTATTAGTAAGTGCTTAACAAATGCCAACGTTATTATATATCTCAACACACCATTTTAAAAGGTAGAGATTCTACTTGCACAAATCTAGCTTCATGCAAAAATGTAAATCATTACATTTAAATTAAATTCCTTTAAACTGCTGTCAAATAGAAGTATACAGCTGTGTCTAAGCGAACATATACAACTCCTCCACCCCACATAGAATGCTGAACAGAGTACTATGTGAGTAAACAGAAAAATAAAACATTTTCAGGGAAGATTTGTCTATATTTTCAGAGGAACAGATGCACAGAAAATAAAAAAAAGGGCATAAAACATGGTACTCCCCCACACCCCCCTTGTCAAACCAAGTGAGTTTATTCTTTATGATTTTCATCAACAGATAAAGAGTTGCAATTACTGAGCATTTTCACAATTCTCAAATGGGCAACTAGAAAGAAAACTGGCACAACAAAGGCTCTTTTCATCACAATGATACCTACTCTCATCTCTGCTTCTGCTGCTTTTTTGCAGCCAGGGAAGGGGGAGGATTTGGTCAATGTTTCCTGGGTTTTGTTTTTCAAATCAACTTCTGCAAGGCTTGAGGTGGGAGCAGGGGATCTGTGAGTATCAAGTATCAACCTGCATGATCTAGCAGAAAGAGCATTAGCCTGGGAGTCAAAGGACTTTGATTCTAATCTGGGTTCTGTCATTTTCCTGCTAGTTGATTTAGGGAGTCACTTAAATTCTCTGGGCTTTAGTTTCCTCTTCTGTTAAGTAGGGATTTAAATGATGTCTGATCTCTCCCCTATTTATATGGTGAGCCCCATCTAGGGCAGAGACTGTGTCAGTCAAGCAGTCAATCAATCAATAGCATTTATTCAGCAATTTCAGTGTTCAGAGCACTGTACTAAGTGATTGGGGTAATACACCACAAAGATTTGGCAAACACATTCCCTGTCCACAAGTTTACAGTCTCAAGGGGGATGATCAACTTTAAAATATGTAGAGAAATACAGATATGTACAAGAGGTTTGGGGGTCTGAGAGTGGGGTCAATATCAAGTGCTCTTGAAGTAGCGTGGCCTAGTGGACTGATCATGGGCCTGGGAGTGAGAAGGACCTGTGTTCTAATCCTGACTCTGCCACTCTCTGCTCTGTGAATTTGAGCAAGTCATTTAACTACACTGGGCCTCAGTTACCTCATCTTTCAAATGGGGATTAAGACTGTGAGCCTCACGTAGGACAAGAGCTGTGTCCAACCTGATTATCTTGTATCTGCCCCCATGCTTAGTATGGTGCCTGGCACATACTAAGAACTTAACATAAAAAGGGGTACAGAGTCAAGTACACAGACAGTGAAGGGAGAGGGAGCCTGGGAAAGGACGACTTAATTGTGGAAGCCATCTTGGAGGACATGTATTCTCAATATGGCTTTGAAAATGTGGAGACTGCTGAGGTGATGTATGTGGAGCGGGAGGCAGTTCCAGCCAGAGGGAAGATGTGAGAAAGGGGTTTTGGTGAGATATGCTGACCTGATTATCTTTGATCTACCCCAGTTAGTGCTTGAGACATAGTAAGTGCCTAACAAATACCACGATTATCATTAAAATTCTTCTAGAATCAGAGAGGAGAGTGTTGCTTCTGAGGGAAAAAAGTCAGAGTCTCTAGTCTTCTTTTCTGTTTGGGCCTGAGGGAATCTAAAATCCCCAAAGCAAAGCAGAGAGGGATCTACAGGCCATATTTCATTAATATACCTAAATAGTGCAGGTGGAGTGAATGGAAATTGAACCTGCTGCTTCATTGCTTGCACACAGAAAACAGGAAAAGTAGGTTGAAATAGGCAGGTCTCACAAAGGCTTGAGACAGAATGAACTCTATTGCCCTTCAATCCCAGCCCCACATACGCATGTCTTATGTGCACAATAATGATTCCATGGGTACATGACTGCTGGGGCGGGGGGAGGGGGTAATATGCTTAAGAGGAATTTGATTGGATTATGGATGTGCCTGGATGCCCCTATCTGATCAACCTCCACGAAACTGAAGGTATTGATTTACAAGGCACTAATGAGCCGCATCGTCTTGCCATCTGCCAGTCATATAATGCAATCTGACTCAGGCAGTGTTTATCAGATTGGGTGGGGAGAGGGAGCCCCTAACTGGTAGGGAATGTCTCCGTTTATTATTACATTATACTCTCCTAAGCACTTACTACAGTACTCTGCACACAGTAAGTGCTCAATAAATTCAATTTACTGATTGAATGAATGAGGGGAACAGTGAGCCACTGTACGAGAGGAAGGAGCAGGGATCACTGAATGGCCCACCTTCTCTCTTCCCTGGCTCCACTCAGTCATTCATTCATATTTATTGAGTGCTTACTGTGTGCAGAACACTACTAAGTGCTTGGAAACTACAATTCAGCAGTAAAATAGAGACAATCCCTGCCCACAACTGGCTCAGGCTAGAAGGTGGGAGACAGACATCAAAACAAGTCAACAGGCAGCAAAAGCATCAATTTAAATAAATGAAATTATAGATATATACACATCATTAATAAAATAAATAGAATTATAAATATGAACATATATACACACAAGTGTTGTGGGGCAGGGAGGGGGAGCAGAGGAAAGGGGGGCTTAGTCTGGGAAGGGTTCTTGGAGGAGGTAAGCCTTCAGTAGGGCTTTGAAGGGGGGAAGTGAGCTAGTTTGACGGATGTGAGGAGGGAGGGCATTCCAGGCCAGAGGAAGGATGTGGGCCAGGGGCCAATGGCAGGACAGGACTGAACAAGGCACAGTTATGCCAGGGCAGCAATTATGTAATTTAAGCCACCTACACAACAAATGAAGCATGGGGATAAAGCAGCTACTTTAGTAGGTCATCTTGAAGGACTTTGTCTGATAAACAGGAAATAGCTCAAAATGCACTAATCCTTCACGGGATTGGTTCCAATCCCACTCTGACTCTTGGGTCATGTTATCTGTTATTCTCTCTATGAGTGGTGATTATGAGGCAAATGAGCCGCTAGTCAGAAATCAGTTTCCAGAGACATTTCCTCTATGAGATGAATGAAATGTTGCCCACAATTGAACCTTTGAGGGTGTCTGTGTCTGTATGTGTTCACATTTGCTCTCTCATTTATGGTGGGGCTGGTGAGGATGGTGGGAAGCAACATGGCTTAGCAGCAAGAGCAACGTACTTGGGAGTCAGAGGTCGTGGGTTCTTATCCCAGTTCTGCCACTTGTCAGCTGTGTGACTTTGTGGGCAAGTCACTTCACTTCTCTGTGCCTCAGCTACCTCATATGGAAACTGGAGATTAAGACTGTGAGCCCCTTGTGGGACAACCTGTTACCTTGTATCTACCCCAGTGCTTAGAGCAGTGCTTGGCACTATTATCATTTTTATTCAGAATGAGAAGCAGCAGTCTAAAGGAATAGAGAACATTGGTCTTTTGATTCTTTCTCAACTACCACATCATCTGGTTACCTCATATATTATTTGATAATAATAAGGATAATAACAATAGTAGTATTTAAGTGATTAGTATGTGTCAATCGTGCTAAATACTGGTGAAGATACAAAAAACATCAGATTGGACACAGTCTCTGTTCTAGAGGGGCTTACACTCTAAGAATAGGGAGAACAGGTATCTTACACATAAGGAAACTGAGGTCAGAGGTCAAGTGATTTTCCTGAGGTCATGCAGCAGGCCGGTGGCAATGTTAGGATTAGGACCCAGGTCTTCTGACTCCAAGTCCCATTCCACCAGATGACACCCATGCCTACTGCCCTCACTAGTTGTTCCAGACATTTAACTCCCTCCTCAGATCCCCTGTCCCCCTAACTCCCCCATAACAAGCCCTCAGTGACCTGGCCACCTACTTCATCAACAAAATCGACACTATCAGCCGTGATCTCCTGAAAATCTCCCCCGACCCTCTCCGGTTCCTCCCTTCTCTGGCCCCTTCTTCAACTCTTCCATTTTTCTCAGCATTCACTATAGAGAAAATCTCCTGCCTTCTCTCAAAATCCACCTCCTCCACCTGTGCATCTGACCTCATTCCTTCACACCTTATCAAAACAATTGCACTCTTCCTTCTTCCCTCCCTAATTACCATCTTCAAAGGCTCACTCTCTGATGGCTTCTTCTTCCCCACTACTTTTAAACATGCCCATATCTCCCCATCCTAAAAAAGACCCTCCTTTGACCCCACAGCTCCCTCCAGTTATTGCCCCATCTCCCTCCTAACATGCCTTTCCAAAATCCTTGAGTGAGCTGCCTACACCTGCTCTCTCAATTCCTCTCCCCCAATTCTCTCCTTGATACCTTCCAATCTGGCTTCCGACCCTTTCACTCCACAGAAACCTCCCTCTCAAAGGTCACCATTGATGTCCTCCTCACCAAATCCAACGCCCTCGACTCCATTCTAATCCTCGACCTCTCAGCTACCTTTGACACTGTTAACCACCCCTTTCTCCTGGAAACATTATCCAACCGCAGTTTCATTGACACTGTCCTCTCCTGGTTCTTCTCCTATCTCTCTGGCCACTTATTCTCAATCTCTTTTGTGGGTTCCTCTTCTGCCTCCTACCCCCTAACTGTGAGTGTCCTACAAGGTTCAGTTCTCGGGTTCCTTCTTTTCTCCACCTACACCCATTCCCTTGGAAAACTCATTCACTCACATGGCTTCAAATATCACCTCTGTGCTAATGACACCCAAATCTACAGCTCCAGCCCTGATCACGCTCCTTCTTTGCAGTCTGGCATTTCTTCCTGCCTTCAAGACATCTCTATGTGATTGTCCCCCAATCACCTCAAACTTAATATGGCTAAAATTGAACTTATCTTCCCATCCAAACACTGTCCTCCCACTCACTTTCCCATCACTGTTGATGGCACCATCATCCTTCCTATCTCGCAAGCCCATAACCTTGGCATTATCCTTGACTCCTCTCTCTCATTCCACCCACATACTCAATCCATCACTAAAGCCTATCAGTTCTACCTTCACAATAACACCAAAATCCACTCCTTCTTCTCTCCCCATACTGCTACCACATTAATGCTACTACTTATCCTATCTTGCCTTGATTACTGTATCAGTCTCCTTGCTGACCTCCCTGCCTCCTCACTTTTCCCACTCGAGTCCATATTCTATTTTTCTGCCAGAATCATTTTCCTCAAAAACGTTCAGACCATGTTTCCCCACTCCTCAAGAAACTCCAGTGATTGCCCATCCACCTCTGCATCCAGCAAAAACTCCTCACCATTTGCTTTAGTGGGGAAATACTGGGATAGCAGCATGGTACAGTGGATGGAGCACGGGTCTGGGAGTCCGCAGGTTATGGGTTCTAATCCCTGCTTCATCGCCTGAATGACTTTAGACAAGTCATTTCACCTTTCTGGGCCTCAGTTACCTCATCTGTAAAATGGGGATTGAGACTGTTGTGAGCCCCACATGGGAAAGGGACTGTGTCCAACCCAATTTGCTTGTATCCTCCCCATGATTTAGTGCAGTTCCTGGCATATAGTAAGTGCTTAATAAATGCCAGTATTATTTTTATTTAAAGCACTTAATCACCTTGCCCCCTTCTACCTCACTTCATTACTCTCCTACTACAGTCCAGCCTGCACACTTAGTTCCTCTAACACCAGCAATCTCACTGTACCTTGATCTCATCTTTCTTGTCACTGACCTCTCGCCCATATCCTACCTCTGGCCAGTAACCCTCCCTCCTCATATCAGACAGATAATAGCTCTCCCCCACTTCGAAACCTTATTGAAGGCACATTTCCTCCAAGAAGGCTTTCCTGACTAATCCCTCCTCTCCCCTTTTCCCACTCCCTTCTGTGCCAACTCTTACTTGCTCCTTCATTCATCCTCCCTCCCATTCCCACAGCACATATGTATATATCTGTAATTTATTTATTTATATTGTCTGTCTCCCCCTCTAGACTGCTCCCACTCCCTTCTGTGCCAACTCTTACTCGCTCCTTCATTCATCCTCCCTCCCATTCCCACAGCACATATGTATATATCTGTAATTTATTTATATTGTCTGTCTCCCCTCTCGACTGCTCCCACTCCATTCTGTGCCAACTCTTATTTGCTCCTTCATTTATCCGCCCTCCCATTCCCACAGCACATATGTATGTATTTTTAATTTATTTATTTATATTAATGTCTGTCTCCCCCTCTAGATTGTGGGCTTGTTGTGGGCAAGAATGTGTCTGTTTTTTGTTCATTCATTCACTCAATTGTATTTATTGAGCACTGTACAGTGTGCTTGGGAAAGTACAATATAGCAATAAAGAGAGACAACCTCTGCCCAAACGGGCTCACAGTTTTGGGGGGGTGAGACAACAATACAATTAAACAGGCATCGATATAAATAAATGATTATAGATATGTATGTACATATATATAAGTACTGTGGGGTGGGGATATGGAAGGAAGAGCAAAGGGAGTGAGAGTAATGCAGAAGGGAGTGAGAGCTGAAGAAAAGTAGGGCTTGATCTGGGAAGACCTCTTGGAGGAAGTGCACCTTCAGTAAGGCTTTGAAGTAGGGGGACAGTGATTGGTGGATTTGAGGAGGGAAGGTGTTCCAGAACAGAGGTAGGACGTGGGCCAGGGGTCAGTGGTGAGACAGGCGAGATCGAGGCACAGTGATAAGGTTAGCACCAGAGGAGCCGAGTGTGGGCTGGGATGGAGAAGGAGAGAAGGGAGGTGAGGTAGGAGGGGCGAGGTGATGGAGTGTTTTAAATCTAATGGTGAGGAGATTTTGTTTGACACAGAGGTGGGTAGGCAAACACTGGAGATGCCCAGAGCATTTCTGTCAAAAGAATCTGGGTAGCGGAGTGAAGTATGGACTGGGGTAGGGAGAGGCAGGAGGTTGGGAGGTCAGACCTTGGAAATGCTGTGAAGGTGAGACCAACATGATTTGGTGACAGATTGGATATGTAGGTTGAATGAGATAGATGAGTTGAGGATGACACCAAAGTTATGGGCTTCTGAGATGGGAAGGATGGTTGTGCTGTCTACAGTGATGGGAAAGTTCAGGAGAGGATAGGATTTGGGAGGGAAGATAAGGAGCTCTGTCTTGGACCTGTTGAGTTTGAGGTGGCAGGAGGACATCCAAGTAGAGATATCCTGAAGTCAGGAGGAGATGCAGGCCTGGAGAGAGGAAGAAAGAGGAGGAGATGTAGATTTGGGTATCATCCACATAGAGATGGCAGTTGAAGTCTTGGGAGTGAATGAGTTCTCCAAAGGAGTGAGTGTAGATGGAGAATAGAAGGGGACCAAGAACTGAACCTTGAGGAACCCCGCGAAGGAGACTAAGAATGAACAGTTAGAGAGAAAAACAGAGAACCAGGAGAGGACAGAGTCAGTGAAGCCAAGATTGGATGATGTTCCCGGGAGAGGGGGATAGTCCACAGTGTCAAAGGCAGCTGAGAGATCAAGGAAGATTAGGATGGTGTAGGAGCCATTGGATTTGGCAAGAAGGTGATCAATGCTGTCCTTTGAGAGGGATGTTTCTATGGATTGAAGGGGATGGAAGCCAGAAATGGAGGGGGTCCAGGAGAGAGTTGGAGGAGAGGAATTTGATGCAAGTGTAGACAACTCAAGGAGTTTGGAGAGGAAAGGTAGGAGGGAGATGGGGAGCTAACTGGAGGGGGCTGTGGGGTCAAGGGAGGGTTTTTTTGGGAAGGGGAAGACATGGGACATTGTTTTATTGTATTCTCCCAAGTGATTAGTACAGTGCTTTGCACACAGTAAGTACTCAATAAAATGAATGAATGATACTCTGCATAGAGAGCTGTTTGGGGCATTGGCCCAAGGGACACAGAGCAGCAAAATATATGAATCTGGATTGCCCTCTCAATTTATACCCAAATTGGAAAAGTCTTTTCTGTAGTTCTTAGTACCATGCTCTGCACACAGTAAGCATTCAATACATATATTCAATCTATCCATCAATAACATTCACATTATATATATATATATATATACATATATATATAATACATGTATATATATATATATATATATATATATATATATATCACTGATGGATAGATTGAATATGTAATGCTACATCATAGACTAATTTTAGATTTTTGGAATAGAATGGGGAATCCACTGATATCACTCATGGTGAGGAAAGGGAATCAACTCACAAAAATATGAATCATATACAGGTCTGGACTAAAGTTCATGAAAATTGTAATGGACAATGTCTCTGCTAAACCCCAAGAACAGACAACCCGTGCCCAAAGCTGAGGGGCCATGGACTGCCACTTACCTTTAGGATGATTTTTTTAAGCTCTTCTTTGAGTCAAACATGGTTCTAAGTGCTAGAGTAGATAAAAAATAAATATGCAACTCACAGTCTAAGTAGGACGAAGCTCAGGTATCCAATCCCCACTTTCCAGGTGAGGAAACTGAGACATGGAGAAGCGAAGTGACTTGCCCAAGGTCATCCAGCAGGTAACTGGGAGAGTCAGGATTAGTACCCAGGTCCTCTGACATCTAGATTCACGTTCTTTCCACTAGGTCCTGCTGCTTCCCTTAAATTTAATTGCTCCTCCACCCATTCACTCCTCACCAGAGGGGTCCACGACATCATGCTCTGTAGGGCTGGGTTCCGGGCCCTGAATTTACCAAACACTAACAGTGGTTCTGTGGGAACCTCTAGGGAAGTGGACACGGGCTTACTTCTTTCAGAAAGCAGATTTCATCTAGTGCCAGGATTACTACTCATTCTGGGCCTTCCTGGATCCTGGGGATCGCCCGCGGCCAGGAAATGAGGCCCTGCTCAACAGTTGCCATCTAGTAAAGAGCCTCGCCAGTGTACCAGGCCTGTGCATCTCTGCTCTCAAAGATCCCAGCTGGAAGTCCAGCCCCCAAAGTTGCTGCAAGACACTCGGAATACAGGCATATCGACCCCTGACTCAAGATGAAGCCAAGGGTGCAGTGATTTACTTCCGTGCTGGTCTCCTCTGCTAGAATGTAAACTCCTACGGGAAGCAGTGTGACTTAATGCAAAGAGCACAGGCTTGGGAGTCAGAGGACCTGGGTTCTAATACTGGCTCTGCTACTTGCCTGCTGCGTGACCTTGAGCAAGTCACTTAATATCTCTGTGCCTCAGTTTTCTCATCTATAAAACAGGTAAGAGTGTGGCCCAGTGGATAGAGCAAGGGTTGGGAGTCAGATGGACCTGGGCCCTAATAGTGTCTCTAACACTTGTCTGCTGTGTGTCCTAGGCAAGTCACTTCACTTCTATGTACCTCAGTTAACTCATCTGTAAAATGGGAGTGAAGACTGGAAGCCCTATGTGGGACATGGACTGTGTCCAACCTGATTAACTCATATTTACCACAATGTTTAGTACAGTGCTTGGCACAAAGTAAGAGCTTAACAAACCCCACAATTATTATTATTATCATTACTTATTCTCCTGCCTATTCGTGTTGCGAATACCATGTGGGACAGGGAAGGAGTCTGACCTGATTGACTTGTATCTACATCTATCAATCATAGTTACTGAGCACTTATATTGTGCAGAGCATTGCATCAAACTCTTCGGAGAGTACAATATAACAGAGTTTGGCAGACATGTTCCCTGCCCACGGTGACCTAACAGTCTTGACGTAGTAAATATTTAGCAAACACCATAATCGTTATTCATCATATCTATGGTACTCTCCCATACACTTAATACTCTGCAAATAGAAAATGCTGAATAAATATTACTGATTGATTGATTGGAGGTGGACTGCTTCTCCCTCTCACAGCAAAACCAAGCTAATGAAGCCTTCACCTCTCCACCTGTGGCATGGGTGCTGCGAGGATAGACTGGAAATAACTTTGCTATGCTAATTGGCCTGAAAATCTTTAAAACAATAAGCCAGTCACTGAAACTACTCGCCAACACAGCTTCAACAAAGTTCCACACAGAATGAAGGCCTGCCCCAAAACACCTGGAATGGAAGGTCCTGGTTTATTTCACAATCTTGAATTTTAGGACCTACATAAATCCATCCACTAAAACCATATTTCTGGGGTCCCTGCTCATTACAACTGCATAATAAATGGGAAAGTACAAGTCACCATTAGCACAGAACAGATTGTTTGGGTTGCAAAGACAGCAGCTGTCAGAGTTTGACAGCTTTCTTGTTAGTGAATCAGATTTACTGACAGGCTGTTTGATTGAAAACCACTGTTCACTGACAGTGTGTTATAGCTGATATACATATGTATCCCATGAAAAATGAGACAGTTGTTGAATACCCATAAAAGGTTTAGAAGCTGCAACTCTATGAACTATATTAAAAAAGAAATAAAGTTTTCACAAAGCTCATGGGTAAGCTGAGGTGTGTATATCAGCGTACACAAACAGGCTGTTGACTAGAATGGAGTAACATTCCAAATACTTCTTAAATTGGCTTTAAGGTGAGAAAATCCTGAGAGTTCAGTACGGCCAGTATTCGTCCCTTATCACCTGGGAATCCATCTAGAGCAACTATAAAAAATGCATCTCGTTCATTTTTTATTTTGAGGTGAATTTGTCCCATGGCTGAATGAAGCACGATCCAGGTGCCTCATGTGAATGGATCAGAGCTGTGTCCTTTGCAAGGACGCATTTCTGAAGCTCCGCGTCTTCTGAAGATCGGCATAGCAGAAGCTCTGCGTCTTCTGCAGACAGACACTGCCTGTCCTCTGTTCTGCGTCTCCTGTAGGTAGACTTGGAGGAAGCTCCATGTCCCCTGCAAGATGGCACTGCAGAAGCCCCTCAGCCAGATGTGACAAGGAAATTCCAGTGATTGAAATGCTTCCGTTTCTGGGTAGGGCGTCTTCCCAGGAGGAGGCAGTGGAGCTGTGGGTCTCAGAATGCCTCAGTATTTCCTAATTTGCTTGAAAGCTGACAGAGATGGCTTCCCTTAAGACCATTTGGCTCAAATATGATGTAGTGGATAGAGCATGGGCCTAGGAGTACAGAAGGTCATGGGTTCTAATCCCAGCTCTGCGTGTGAACTTGGGAGAGTCACCGTACTTCTCTGTGCCTCAATTACCACTTCTGTAAAATGGGGATTGAGACTGTGAGCTCCACTTGGGACAGGGTCTGTGTCCAACTCGATTTGCTTGTATCCACCCCAGCACTTAGTAGAGTGCCTGGCACATGGTAAATGCTTAACAAATGCCATTATTATAATTATTTTTTATTAGATTCTTTCTCTTGGACTTGCTGTCATGGTTTTCTAAATGCAACAAATCCAAGTCCCCTAAGCACTTTCTTCTGGAGTTTCATATTTGTGTGGGCAAGGCAATCTGACTGGTTGATCTATTCACCTGGTGGTTTAGCTTTTTTTTCTTATATCTGTTAAATGCTTATTATGCTCCAGGCCCTGTTCTAAGCTAATCATGTTGGACACAGTCCCTGTCCCACATGGGGCTCATAATCTTCAGTCCTATTTTACAGAAGAGGAACTGGGGTCTAGAGAAGTGAAGCAATTTGCCCAAGGACACAAAACAGATAAGGAGTGGGCCTGGGATTAAAATCCAGGTCCTTATGACTAACAGGTCCATGTTCTAACCAGTAGGTCAGGCTGCTTCTCATACTGGGCTATGTCCCCATTAGTCATCATTACATATTTTGGCCCTGTTTCTGGGCTTCATTCAAGAGGAAAGTCATTGGAAAATAGGAGTCTGTGCAGGTTGAAAGAGAGGGGCCTCAATAGCCTAGCCCTGGAAACCTCAGTCAGTTCCCAGCCCAACTCACACTACTGCTGAAAGATCCTGTAGGCAGTAAGCCTCGACCTAGTTTAGGCTGTTGTTCTGCGATAAAGTTCAGAGAAGTACGATTTCAGAGAAATACGATTGATTGAATGAATGAATGAGAAGTCTTCCCAACCCTTCTGGAGTTTCTTCCCTTGAAGGCTATGGGCTCCTCATGGGCAGAGGTTGCATCTACCAACTCCATTGCATTGAACTCTCCCAAGCGATTAGTACAGAGCTCTGCACACAGTAAGCACTAAAATCAATACAACTGATTGATTGACAAGTGGAGGGAATAGAGGAGAAAAGAGATTGAAAGGATAGTGGGACTCGAGCTTTTTTTTCCCCCCCATTTGAAAAAACTCTTGATGGAAGGAGGTGTAGAGGGTTGAGAGATACAGCCAGACATGAAAAGTATGGACAGCAAGCTCCTCCAGGTCCAGGGAGTAGCTAAGAGGGTATTAGCACTTCCAAATTAGCAATTGCCATAGCAACCAGTGTTGGTTAGAGAGGCTTCACATGTCCTTCGTATTTGAAGAAGACACTATTGACTGTGAAATACTTCTATGAGTGCGTGGGTGGCTGAAAGTGTCAATATATTGGACTCTCCCAAGTGCTTACTTAGTACACTACTTTGCACAAAGTAAGCACACAATAAATATGACTGAATTAATCTGGGATTCACAGTTCTGGCCATGTTGGGCACAGAAAAAAGTTGCTCCCTTGTATGCTTAAAGTTCGCTGAGTCTGGTACTGTTTTATCTGTTTTTTTATAGTATTTGTTAAGTGCTTACAATATGCCAGGTTCTGTCCAAGTGCTGGGGTAGATACAAGTTAATCAGGTTGGACACAGTCCTTCTCCCACACAGGGCTCCCATTTTACAGATGAAGTAACTGAGGCACAGAAAAGGGAAGCGGACAGGTAGCAGAGCTGGGATTAGAACCTAGGTCAGTATGAATCTTCTGATGGAAGGGAACCACTCCCTTGACGGCCTTGCAGACGGGTCCACTGAAACTGACTACCAGTTTTCATTTGGGAAGCTACTTCGTTTGTGGCAAACTGTCACCTTAGGCAACTTCATGGAACCTTGCAAAGATGATGACCACTGGCCCTTCTCTGAAATTAAAGCTGCATGCCTTCTTTCAATGGTACTTGTATCAGTGCTCTAGAGGTCATGAAGATAACAATAATAATAATTGTGGTATCTGTTAAACGCTTACTATGTGCCAAGCACTGTTCTAAGCACTGGGGTAGATACGATGTAATCAGGTTGTCCTACGTGGGCTCTTAATCTTAATCCCCATGACGTAATAGGCACAGAGAAGTGAAGTGGCTTACCAAAGTCACAGAGCAGACAAATGGCGGAGCTAGGATTAGAACCTATGTTCTCTGACTCCCAAGCTTATGTTCCCTAATCCACAGTGCTTCTCTAAATAGTAAGATATTTGTAATAATCTATTATAATGCATTCATAAAAATAATTAAAATAATTGTGGTATTTGTTAGTAATTAGTATTTATTAGCATTTAGTACAGTGCTCTGCACACAGTAAGTGCTCAGTAAATACAATTGAATGAATATTTATTAAATGCTTACTATGTTCCAGGCACTGTTCTCAGTTCTGGGATATATACGAGATAATCAGATTGGACATAGTCCCTGCCCCACATAGGGCTCACAGTCTTAATCCCCTATTTTACAGATGAAGGAACTGAGGCAGAGAGAAGTTAAGTGACTAGCCCAAGGTCACACAGCAGACAAGTAGCAGACCTGGGATTAGAACCCAGGTCCAACCGACTCTGGGCCTCAATGAACTAGGCCACTCTGCCCACAGGGTGCAATGCTTTGTATTAGCGCTTGCCTTATTAAAGATGATAGCTCTGATGTTCTTTTCAGTGATAGTCACCACTTAGCTTCTCTCAAGGAGGTTATTTCCAAACTCCTTCTCAAAGACAGTGTTAGTGTTAGGTACATTAGAGGAGCATAAGTTGATTTAGGAGACAGCCTGGGGTGTCTATGGAGGGACAGGTGCAGGGCAGAGAAATGCTACCTCTTAAAGTGTGGAACGGAAGATCAAGTGCTTGTAGATTGTGTCATAGTCACAGCAATCTAAAAGAGAATCTCGCCAGTAGTAACTTCACCTCTGAATAAATCAATTCATCAGTGGTATTTATTGAGCGCTTACTGTGTGCAGAGCACTGTTTAAGTGCTTGGGAAAGTGATGATAATAATAATAGTCACACAGCAGACAAGTGGCAGAGTTATGATTAGAACCCAGGGCCTGACTGCCAGGCCCGTGCTCTTTCCACAGGCCACTGCTTCTCAATATAACAGAGTTGGCAGGCGTGATCCTGGCCCCCAGGGAGCTGTCTGCTGTGTGACCTTGGGCAAGGCACTTTAATTCTCTGTGCCTCAATTACCTCCTCTGCAAAATGGGGATTGCGACTGGAAGCTTCTGATCACGTTGCATAATTACCAAAAATCTTATCATTAGCAACAGCACCTTCAACATGCTGCTGCATTTTCAGTGTGCATGAAATTCACTGCATAATGAATCTTTTACATTTCTGGCAGAGTCCACGAAACATGGTGGTCTGTTCGAAACATCACTAGACTGGAGACTCAAAATCACGACTCTGGTCTTCCTCTGATTTAACATTATTGGGACAGTGAAGTTTATGCGTCTGCTACAAATGTCATGCATAAATGGTAACAAGCAGACCTGCTACCAACCAAACTGGTGAAGACTGTCAACTCATTGTAAGCAGGGAGTATGTCCGCCAACTCTTGTTTTGCACTAACCCAAACAGTGCAGCGTATTGCATAAAATAATTCCTCAATAAGTACCATTGATGATCAATGAGATTGTGTCTGGAAAATGGTCGGAGCTACTACTCTGAAGGTCAGACATTCACTTCCATGACAATGACCAGGCCTTGACTATGGACATCACCACTCAAAAATACTTATGAAGAGAGAATAGAAACCTTAGTCTGTGGAAAATAAAGCTTTAGTAGCTCATTTTAACCTTCCACTGTAATTATTGTTCTGTGTCCCTCATTAGAAAATGGAATGAGGAAATGTAAAGAAAATAATTTTTCCTGCTCTTCTCACCTGTAGCTGATCTTTACAGCAAGTGACTATGAAGAGCATTTTTCTTTTTATATTCTGAAGCCATACCTGCCTGTATTTTAAAATCTACATTACATAAATGGGGAAATACAAGTAATTAAATATACAAAGATATTCCAAAATATTTTCAGTTTGCATGCTGGTTGTAGCAAAAAAATAAGACTTTCATCTTGATCTACTTATTATACATGCTTATTTCAGTTTATTTTTATCACTGAATACTTTCATGAGTTATCTTTTTCTTACCAATGAGCCTCTATTATTCACCCTCTCTTTTAAAAAATGAGATTATTTTAAAACTGACATAAAACAATCACTTGGATGTAGAGAAGTCATATATCTTCTATATGTACATAAAAGAAGAAAGTTTAAAATGTTGGAACAACAGTGTTTGGAGTCCTTGGCTTAATTGGGGAAATTTGTTTTTCAAGATTTGCAAATCTTTCCAGTCTGCAAAAACACTGCTACAGGGTTAAATGGCTGATTTAAAAATTCCACTCTCTGTTTGTTTGTTTTTTTCTTTGACAGTTTTAATGCCATGATAGCATCATCTGTCCTTTGCCTTGCAAATCATTAGAGGAACAAAACATCAAACTCCCAGAAGATCAGCCTTCACCTATACCCCAGGTGAGTGAATACTGCAGATAGGTGGCTGACCGACATTTATAAGCATTAACTCCCCTATCATAACCATCTGCTTTTATCATTGTTCATTCCCTCTTCCTTCATATGGAATCAGCATGCATTTGCTCCAAAGTATCAAATTCACCTTTATCATTTTTCATGCCGTTATTTTGTCAGTCCCTGATCTGCAAGAGCTAATTGAATTCCAATAAAGTCTCTGAAATGAAATACTTTTTGATTTTCTAATTTTTTATCTTTCCCAAAACTGAACACCTTCAAGTCTATTCTCCTGTCTTCTATCCAAACTGAATTCTGTATAAATACTGGCTGCTAAGAAGATCATCTAAAACCACCGATTTATCATCACTTCTGCATAGATCTGCTTCCTG
Source organism: Ornithorhynchus anatinus (assembly GCF_004115215.2). Classification (NCBI taxonomy): domain Eukaryota; kingdom Metazoa; phylum Chordata; class Mammalia; order Monotremata; family Ornithorhynchidae; genus Ornithorhynchus; species Ornithorhynchus anatinus. The sequence goes on along the minus strand of NC_041731.1, from coordinate 116,148,709 downwards.
GGGGTCAGGATTGCGTCTGGTGTCTGCCAACTCTGTTATATTGAGAAGCAGTGGCCTAGTGGAAAGAGCAGAGGCCTGGGAGTCAGAGGCCCTCGGTTCTAATCCTGATTAATCTAATCAAGCAGTCAGTGGTATTTATTGAGTGCTACTATGTGCAGAGCACTGTATTAGCTGGTCAGGAAAGCACAGCTATAATGGAGTTGGTAGATTTGATCCCCGCTCATGAGATGTTTACTGTCAACAAGTTGACTGTTTTGAGACTTAGATGATATGGCACCCAGCATCTTAATTCAATATCTGTTGCACATTTTACCAGATTCTCCCCTCTAAATTTAATCCATAACTCCTTGGCATGGCATCCACTATAATAAACAATAAAGAGATGAAAATGAAGGAAAGGCAGTGATGTCAATAGTAAACACAATCTCTGAGTATCCCTGCATGCCTTTTTCAGTAACAATAATAATTGTGGTATTTGTTAAGCACTTACTATGTGCCAAGCACTGTTCAAAGCGCTGGGTAGATACAAGGTAATTAGGTTGTCCTATGTGGGGGTCACAGTCTTAATTCCCATTTTCCAGATGAGGTAACCTGAGGCTCAGAGAAGTTAAGTGACTTGCCCACAGTCACACAGCTGACAAGTGGCCGAGCCGGAATTCAAACCCATGACCTCTGACTCCCAAGCCCGGGCTCTTTCCACTGAGCCACGCTGGTGGAGATAGTTTCAGTAGTTGTCATAGTTCTAATAATAATAGCAGTAACAGCAACGTGGTGCTCATTGAGCCCTTGAACACCATTCACTGAACCCCTTTCAGCACTGCCAGATACAATTCGACTTCACATTTCGACTTCACAGGTGCTTTCCTGAGATTTCAATAAGTAGACTTGCAATTAGACATTAATATTCTAATTTCTTAAAGTGTGGAATCTTTATGTATGTGTTTTCTCATAGAGCAGATTTATCATATAGATAACTATTTATTTCAAGTTAAAACTCCCTTATCAAATTGACAAATCGTACAATACAAATAATTACTTTAAAAAAATAAATCCAAGTACCCCAATATCATACCATTGCCTGATTTGCTTTCAAGCTTCTTGTATCTTTCAAAGTAGATTTAACTTCTTGTCCTGATATGAGTCACACTGTGTTTGAGTTGACTAATATCAAACTCTCATTCACTGAAAAAGGGATATTCATCAGTACAACTTCTCGTGCTTAGGAATTGACAAAGGCTGGATCAAGAGAACTCCCTTTTAAATGAAATGATTTGTTAGGCCAGATTAACTTTCTAATTATGAACAAAAGATAGAGGCAAACTCATTCACAACTTGCTCTGCCCTGGTTTATGATGAAGAGTTTCTCAAAGGATAGAGTTTGTATTCTGAACACACTCACCAGTATGTGGAGAGGAACGGCTAGTTATGAGAGAGTGCAAGGCTTGATTGCAGGTTAATGTCAATAGATCAAGTGACAGATAATTTCTGAACATCTTCTGATTGGTACTATTTAGGGAGGAGATTCATTTCTAATAAAAATGAGACTGGCATTTGGAGTGCTGGCTTTTAGGTTAAGAATGAAATGTTGAATATTCCATCATTGGAAAAGTAAAGTCTGATCAATCAATCAGTCAGTGGCATTTATTTGCACTTACTGTGTGCAGAGCACTGTACTAAGCACTTGGAAAAAAATCAACACAGATTTGGTAGACAAGTTCCCTGTCCACCAGAGGCCTACAGTCTAGAGGGGGAGACAGACATTAAAATAAATTAAAGATAGGAAAAGCAGCAGAGTATAACGATATGTACATAAGTGTTCTGAGACTAAGGACAGGGTGAATAAAGTGTGTCAGGAATAAGATCCAAGTGCATAATGACGCAGATGGGAGAAGGAAGTGATGACTTAATCAGGGAAGTCCTCTTGGAGGAGATGTGACTTTAATAAGGCTGAATTATTACAATTAGGGTAAGACCCTATGACCATATAAATAATTTGGAAACCCCGCTTCTACTGTTATGTGTAATTTCAATGTGCATTTTTGCTGTTATACAATTAGGTAAGTAGCATATATTCTTCTGAAAATATGAGCCTGCTTGGGTTTGATAGGACATATTTTTAGAGAAACTGGAACATGCTTGTTAAGTAAAAATGGTTGATACACATTTTTTCCCTGATGCAGCTTTGACAGATTAATAATAATGTTGGTATTTCTTAAGCACTTACTATGTGCAGAGCACTGTTCTAAGCACTGGGGTAGACACAGGGGAATCAGGTTGTCCCACGTGGGGCTCATAGTCTTAATCCCCATTTTACAGATGAGGTAACTGAGGCACAGAGAAGTTATCTCTGTGCCATACCTTATCTCACCTTGGCGTCACGGATTCTGTCCTCTCCTGGTTCTCCTCTTACCTCTCTGGCCGGTCATTCTCGGTCTCCTTCGCTGGAGCCTCCTTCCCCTCCCATCCTTTAACTGCTGGAGTTCCTCAAGGGTCAGTTCTTGGCCCTCCTCTGTTCTCCATTTACACTCACTCGCTCGGTGAACTCATTCGCTCTCATGGCTTTGACTACCATCTCTACGCAGATGACACGCAGATCTACATCTCCGCCTCTGTCCTCTCCCCCTCCCTTCAGGCTTGCATCTCCTCCTGCCTCCGGGACGTCTCCACCTGGATGTCGGCCCGCCACCTAAAACTCAACATGAGCAAGACTGAACTCCTCATCTTCCCTCCCAAACCCAGTCCTCTCCCAGACTTCTCTATCACCGTCGATGGCACGACCATCCTTCCCGTCTCTCAGGCCCGCAATCTCGGTGTCATCCTTGACTCGTCTCTCTTGTTCACCCAAACATCCTATCCGTTACCAAGACCTGCCGGTTTCACCTCTACAATATCGCCAAGATCCGCCCTTTCCTCTCCACCCAAACGGCTACCTTACTGCTACAGGCTCTCGTTACATCCCGGCTAGACTACTGTGTCAGCCTTCTCTCTGACCTCCCTTCCTCCTCTTTCGCCCCGCTCCAGTCTATTCTTCACTCCGCTGCCCGGCTCATCTTCCCGCAGAAACGATCTGGGCATGTCACTCCCCTTCTTAAACAACTCCAGTGGTTGCCTATCAACCTCCGCTCCAAACAAAAACTCCTCACTCTAGGCTTCAAGGCTCTACATCACCTTGCCCCTTCCTACCACTCCTCCCTTCTCTCTTTCTACCACCCACCCCGCATGCTCCGCTCCTCCGCCGCCCACCTCCTCACCGTTCCTCGGTCTCGCCTATCCCACTGTCGACCCCTGGGCCACGTCCTCCCGTGGTCCTGGAACGCCCTCCCTCCTCACCTCCACCAAACTGATTCTCTTCCCCTCTTCAAAACCTTACTTAAAACTCACCTCCTCCAAGAGGCCTTCCCAGACTGAGCTCCTCTTCTCCCTCAACTCCCTCTACCACCACCCCTTCACCTCTCCGCAATTTAACCCTCTTTTTCCCCATTTCCCTCTGCTCCTCCCCCTCTCTCTTCCCATCCCCTCAGCACTGTACTCCTCTGCTCAACTATATATATTTATTACCCTATTTATTATGTTAATGAAATGTACATCGCCTTGATTCTATTTAGTTGCCATTGTTTTTACGAGATGTTCTTCCCCTTGACTCTATTTATTGCCATTGTTCTCGTCTGTCCATCTCCCCTGATTAGACTGTAAGCCCGTCAAATGGCAGGGACTGTCTCTATCTGTTGCCAACGTGTTCATCCCAAGCGCTTAGTACAGTGCTCTGCACATAGTAAGCATTCAATAAATACTATTGAATGAATGAAAAGTGACTTGCCCACAGTCACACAGCTGACAAGTGGCTGAGCCGGGAATCGAACCATGACCTCTGACTCCAAAGCCCGTGCTTCTTCCACTGAGCCACGCTGCTTCTCACACCCCCACATTAGTTATTGGTGATCTTGGTGTGTGGTCAGGTTTGCCCAAGTGAAATAAATTTTTAGAATGTATTTTGGCTCTCAGTTCTCCCCTCCTACTCCTGTCCCATTACGACCCAGCCCACATACTTGGCTATTCTAATACCATCCCACCCCCTATACCTCCATCTTGTCTCTCTTGCCGGCAACACATTGCTCACTTCCTCCATCCTGCCTGGAACTCTCTCACCTGATATATCTGACAGACCACTGCTTTCCCCATCTTCAAATTCATTAATTCATTCAATGTATAGATTAAGCGCTTACAGAGTACTGTACTAAATGCTTCAGAAAGTGCAATACAACAATAAACAGTGACATTCCCTGCCCACAATGAGCTTATAGTCTTAGAGGAGGGAGACAGATCAATACAAAGAAATACAATTACAGACATATTCATAAGTGCTGTGGGGATTTGGGGGATGCAGAACAAAGGGAGCAAGTCAGGGAGATGCAGAAGGGAATGGGAGATGAGGAAAAGTGGGGCTTTATCTGGAAGGCCTCTTGGAGAAGATGTGCCTTCAATAAGGCTTTGAAAGGGGTGAGAGTAATTGTCTGTCAGAATTGAGCAAGGGAGGAGTTCCAGGCCAGAGGTAGGACATGGGCCGGGGGTTGGCGCCGAGACAGGCGTAATCTAGCGAGGTTAGCACTAGAAGGGTAAAGTATGTGGTCTGGGTTGTAGAAGGAGAGAAATGAGGTGAGGTAGGAGGGGGCAAGGTGATGAACTGTTTTAAAGCCAAAAGAGAGGAGTTTTTGTTTGATATGGCAGTAGATAGGCAATCACTGGAGATTTTTGAGGAGTGGGGTTACACGACCTGAACATTTTTGTAGGAAGATGATCGAGAGATAGGAGGCCATATTAAAGCCATACTAAAATCATATCTCTTACAATAAAACTTCCCTAACCTCTCATTTCCCTTCCCTATTTACCTTACCCTTGCAACTTCTCTATGCCTTAGTTGCCTCATCTGTAAAATGGGGATTGAAACTGTGAGCCCCACGTGGGACAACCTCATTACCTTGTATCTACCCCAGTGCTTAGAACAGTGCTTGGCACATAATAAGTGCTTAACAAACACTGCGATTATAATAATAATCTAGGCATTTAGGTCTGTACCCTTTAAGCCCACTGATTCTCACCACTACTTTGCTCAATGTCACTTATGTACATATACTCAGCTGCATAATGTATTTATAATGTTTGTCTTTCACACTAAATTGCAATTTCCTTAAGAACAGGGATTATGTCTACCAACTCTATTGTATTTTACTCACCCAAGGACTTAGCACAGTGCTCTGCAAATAATCAGCACTCAATACATACCACTGATTGACTGATTGATTTGATTGATTAAGCAGCCTCTGCTAGGCTGGCTCTGTCAGTCAGCCAATTAATAATATTAGCTGAACTTTTATTTTAGGCAGAGGATGGTGTTAAGTGCTTGAAAGAGTACAACAGATACAAAAACGTATGCTCCCTTGACACAAGGATTTTACGATCTTACACGGCTAACAGTGGTGATCAAACCAAAGCCTGAATATGAAACTTCAAAAAATCAGTAGGCTCTGGAGCCATGGATTCTTTGAATGTTTATGACAACCCTATCCAAGAGCCTCAGAAAGAAGGAGCAATATTACCTGTGTCATACTCAATTTTGATTTTACCATCCTCTGCCTGCAGTGGGGAAAAGGTAAAGTGGGGAAGATCGGAAAGTGGGATGCTGCTAAAGAAAGACTTTCATCTTCACAGATTAGTTTATTTGTCCGCATCTCCGTGTGTGTCACTTCAAGGAAAGGGGTGTCTGGAGTTCTTTGCCTTAGTGGAGAGAGTACAGACCTGGGAGATAGAAGACCTGAGTTCTAAACCCAGCTCTGACAATTGCCTGGTGGATGACCTTGGGCAAGTCTTTTAACATCTCTGTGCTTCAGTTCACTCACCTGAAAAAACTGGGGATAAAATAACTGTTCTTAGACTTTGAATCATGAGTGGGACAGGGACAGTGTCCAATCTGATTATCTTGTATCTACCCCAGCAGTAAGCTCAGTTATTGCCACATAGTAAATGCTTAACAAATTCTATTATTATTATTAGGAGTAGTAGAATTAGTATTATTATAGGCTATCCTAAGCAAGGGTCCAGATTCCTTTGCTAGTTTTGACATGGCTGATAAAGAGTGATAGGAACTGCATCCACCAGCAGCAGCCTAAGGGGAACTACTGGCTGGTTGAGCATGAAGCCAAGCTTAGAAATTCAGTGTCAGGGAGCTACCTTCCCCCTCCTCCAGCCCCACACCCCTTCTCCTACCCCATTCCCTATTCCAGGACAAACCTCTATCAGGAGTGAGAACAGTCTTTCCCCAAGCACCCCCGACTCTCTTTCAGAACCAGCCTCCCCTCAGTTGGCTGGCCATAGTCAATCAATCATATTTATTAAGCACTTACTGTGTGCAGAGCACTGTACTAAGCACTTGGAGAGTACACTACAACAGACACATTCCCTTCCCATAACAAGCTTACAGGCTAGGTCCACACAACTACCATCTCCATCTAATCCCTTATGTCAGTAATATGATGTTTTCACATGTCTTCTCTTATGCTGTTGAATCATCTCCGACCCATAGCGACTTCATGGATACATCTGTCCCAGAACATCCCACCTTCATCTGCAATCATTCTGATAGTGTATTAACACAGTTTTATTGGTTAAAATACCAAAGTGGTTTACCATTGCCTTCTTCCATGCAGTCTCCACCTTGGACTCTCTCCCATGCCACTGCTGCCCAGCACAGGTGAGTTTTGACTTATAGAAGATCGCCTTCCATTCACTAGCCACTGCCCAAGCTAGGAATGGAATGGGTAGGCCTCTGCTCGACTATCCCACCCGTAGCCAAACCTGGTAGAGTACTGAAAACTCTCCAGGTGCCATCCTGAGAGGGGATGACGCCTTCAAAATTCCCTTTTAAAATGAAGGAAGGTGTGGAAAAATTATTGTGATAACGGCTTGATCACCCCCCACTTCAGAGAATTTTTAGAAATGGGATTAATAGAAATCCAAACGTGAAAATCTGAAAGCAGAAATGGAACCTCACCAGAATGTGTGTGTGTATTTGTGTATCTGTGTGTGTGTGTGTGTGTGTGTGTCTCCTACACTAGCCCTGAGGGGTCATTATTGCAGTGTGGAAATCTGAAATGAACTAACATTGCTTCATGCTGAAAACAAGAAGATGCAAGGAAGCACTGAGCACAGCTCCCGATGGGCCACTCCTGTTTGATGAAGAAGATCTGAATCAGCAGTCCACAAAGAATATCTTTAAATAGATTTACACAGACAGCGGATCACAGTAACAAAGAAAGAGTGGATTCTGTAAGAGAGCAAACTAAACTTTGTGTTTCTTCACAGGGATTGTCACCAGGAAAGGGGAATAACAAAAGTTCAAAGGCATTCCAGCCTGACCTTTGAAAAAATATAACCAATAAATGTCAGAAAGACACATCGAGATCAAGAATAAAATAAAAATTCTAGGCCAAACACCATAAACCATTTTGGAACCCAAATGGACACCCTAAATCCTAAGGCCTATTCAAATAAATTCCAGTGGAAGATGACTTTAAACAAAGATTTAGGCAACTGACTTATAGGAAAATGTGTTGTACCTTTTTTTTTTTAAGAGTAAAACAAGTTAGTTTTACTGTCATCCACATAGAAAACAAGACAAGACATAGAAAACAATAAAAAAAATGTCTAGATCCACTACCATCTACTACATGAATTTATTGAACTGATAAAAATATAGCAAAGGGCAAGTTATTGGACAGTTGACTCTGGCATTTGCATACATTTTTTAGATACTTGGAAGACTTCCACACGGGTGTATTCCCGGACTCGATCGTTCATTTGTATTTACTGAGTGATCACTGCATCCAGAGCTCTGTTTTAAGAGCTTGGGAGAGTAAAGCAATAGACTAGTTAGGTATGCTCAAGGAGCTGGAGGTCTGTTATTGAGACTGAGCTCCCTGCAAATTGGGGATTATGGTATAGTTATTGGTATTTACCAAGTACTTACTCTGTCCAGAACATTGTGAGAGGACAATAGAGTTAAAATCATATGACTGTGCACCCTAAATTCCTCTCTTCCACTCCCTGCCAACAATGTCAGTCTGACCACTGTGTGATAGTGTTTAAGGTAAGATCATAGAAGTGGTCTCAGGCCTCTTTTATTTATGCCACAAGAAATGTGACCAAAACTCTTAATTCAACTCTCCATTAATTAAGAGGTGCTTGACCTAGATCATGTGTTAATCACCCAAATGGAAATAATTAATCTCCAAAACAGTCATCAACCAGATGATAGAAATTTCAGACAAATGGCCCCATGATTAAGCTTTTAATAAAGCAGAACTTCTCTTTGTTATATAAGTACCACATTCCTTTCATTAATTTGGCCATAATTATCATCTATTGTGAATAAGGCTATATTTTTTTTTTCTTAGCTTGAAGAATTCAGAAACTGGCACTTGTTTTTGTTGGTATTATTTTCACACATCTTGAAATATTCTGGATTCCCTCCATTTCATGAATCCAGACTATGCTATAAAGGTCTTCCCTGGGGTTTTGAGAATTGAAGAAAATTGTGGACATCTGAGTCATATTTATTTTATTTATTTATGGTATTTGTTAAGCGCTTACTATGTGCCTGGCACTGTTCAAAGCCCTGGAGTAGATACAAGGTAATCAGGTTGAACACAGTCCCTGTCCAACATGGGGCTCACAATCTTAATCCCTATTTTACTGATGAAGGAACTGCGGCCTGGAGAAGTGAAATGACTTGCCCACGTTCACACAGCAGACAAGTGGAACCAGGATTAGAACCCAGGACCTTTGGATCACCAGGCCTGTACTCTATCCACTAGGCCATGCTGCTTCTGCTCTCACTCAGAATATCAGTTTGGAAGGAGAGATATCTCTACCTCACCTCAATCACTTGGCAAATGCGAGCAATGATGACTATAGTGGCTGATGCTAGTTTCTTTTTTTAATGGAATTTTGAAAGTGTTTACTATGTGCTAAGCACTATACTATGTTCTGGGGGTAGATAGAACATAATCAGCTTGAACACATTCACTGTTCCATGTAGGGGTCACACTCCCAGTTTACAGATGAAGTAACTGTGGTAAAGAGAAGTTAAGTGACTTGCCCGAGGGTCACATAGCAGACCACGGCAGAACCAGAATTAGAACTCAGGTCCTCTGACGCCCAGGCCTTCGTTTTCTCTACTCTGCCATGCTGTTTCTCACACCACTGGCTTTCTGCTATGGCTATTTCAGTTGCAAATAGGCTTTGGCCATAAAACTCTGGCATGTATGCACTGTTCCACACTTTTAACGTGCCTACTCACTCACTGCATTCTCTGCGCCAACGATAACCCAGATGGCAGGGGCAAGAAAGGGAGGATGGCATGATGCAAAATAGTGCGCTGCTCCCTGTAGGGGCTCAGTGCTTAACCTCACCATTACTATCACTACCATTTGTTTCTCCAGTCAGTTTCATGGTCTTGAAGACTTTGAAAAAAGTCACATCTCTTCCGGGAGGCCTCTCTAAATTAATCATTTCCCCTGGTTACATTTCAAAGCAGCCTGGCTTAGTGGAAAGAGCCCCAGCTTAGGAGTTAGAGGTCATGAGCTCTAATCACTGGTCTTCCACTTGTCAGCTGTATGACTTTGGGCAAGTTGCTTGAGTTTCTGTGGCTCGGTTACCTCGTCTGTAAAATGGGGATTAAGACTGTGAGCCCCACATGGTACAACTTAATTATCTTGCATCTAGCCCAGCTCTCAGAACAGTGTTCAGCACATAGTAAGCACTTAAATACCATCATTATTATTATTATTATTCTCCCAACTGCCGCTTCAGCCCTTTCATGCCAGTTAGACACTTGTGATCTTCCAACCTCCTTTAGTACTCAATCAATCAGTGGTATTCACTGAGTGCTTGCCCTGTGCAGAACACTGTACTAAGTGTTCCAGAAAGTACAATGCCATGGAGTTAGTACACATGACCCCCGCCCTCCAGGGGCTCAAAATCAAATGAAGCTTTGGGCTCATTTCTTCTTGTTGTCATCCTGTGCTGATGTCGTGTCTGACCAATAACAATGCCATGGACACATCTCTCCCAGAACACCCCGCCTCCATCTGCAATCACTCTGGTAGTGGATCCATAGATTTATCTTCGTCAAAATGCGGAAGTGGTTCACCATTGCCCTTTCTGTGCAGTAAACCTGAGTCTCCACCCTCAACTCTCCCGTGCCGCTGCTGCCCTGCATGGGTGAGTTTTGACTTATAGCAGATTGCCTTCCACTCACTAGCTACTGGCCAAGCTAGGAATGGAATGAGTAGGCCTCTGCTTGACTCTCCCTCCCATAGTTGAGACTGGTAGAGCACTGGAAACTCTCCAGGTACAACCCTGAGAGGTGGCTCATATCTTACATACCTTAATATTAACTCATGAACATGTATGCATATGTTCTTTTCCTTCTATCTCCCAAAGTGAGATAGTCATTTTAGTGTTTCTCTCTTACTATACTGTAAGTTTTCTGAACTTGGGAATCATGTTTATTTACTTTACTGTATTTTTCCAAACATGTATCACAGTGCTCTGCAGCCCACAATGGGTGCTCAATAAATAACAATGATTAGTCCATTGATTGGCAGGGCTGTGGCTCACATGTTAATTTAAACATGGGAGCACATCATCACTATCAACCCTCTTAATTGTGGCTTTTGTGAAGCACTTACTATGTGCCAGGCACTGTTCTAAGTGCTGGGGTGGATTCAAGCAAAGCGGGTTGGACACAGTCCCAGTTCAAAACGGCACTCACAGTCTTCATCCCCTACTTTACAGATGAGGTACCTGAAGCACAGAAAAGTGAAGTAACGTGCCCAAGGTCACACAGATGACAAGGGGTTAGAGCCGGGATTAGAGCCCAGATCTTTCTGACTCCCAGGCCTATGCTTTTTCCACTAGGCCACACTGCTTCTGCCCCTCTTGCCACCTTGTTTTCCATACTTCCTTTTTCAATTTTAGTTAAGTGGTAATTCTGAGCTCGTGGGCAGGTTTGAAATATTGCAAAGTTGTAGAACAATGGCTGTTGATCTCAAATGCATTGTTTATGCTGGGCCTTACAAATCGGTACTTTGAATGACTAAATTTGCCATATAATTGAATGTGGTGAACCGTAATAAGATACAGCCATCACAGTTTGAAAAAAAAAAAAACAAGATGGGATCTGACATAGTAGGTTAAGGGCTGGAGTCCTCCCCAAGAGAGGATGAATTGATTGTTGTTCTTTGACACTAAAAAGTGATTCATAATTATGTGTAGCACCCCTCAATCAATCCATCCATCAAGATTTCAGATAAAATATTGATGTCCTGAACCACTAACTCAAAACCTTTTATTGATACTAACAAGAAGTTACCAGGCAGATTTTCCCAGGGGCTTGGATGCATAATCAGACTATCCATTCTTATCTCCTGGCTACATCCTCAGACAGGATGGCAAAGGATCCCTTGAACGGGATCAGATCTAACTCCCAGCTCTGCTTCTTTATCCCTCCAAAAATGATGGGGAGACAAAGCATCTTTCAGGTCTGACTTGGTCAACCATACTATCATGAAGTAGCCTGAAGGATTCTGGGGAAAAACCTAGGAAGACTAAAGTTGCTCAGCAATGGCAAGAATCTGGTCTTTGATGATGGTGGGGGTTGTGGTAAAAACTGTGGAATTGCTATAGGGCTTAAGATACTTCTCTTCTAGTTATTCTCTGGATCTACTGGGCTGAATATCCCCTCTAGACTATAATCTCATTGTGGACAGGGAACATATCTATCAGTTCTGTTATACTATACTTTCCCAAGCCCTTAGTACACTGCTCTGCATATAGTAAGCACACAATAAATGCAACTGATTGATTGATATCTGCTATGAGTTTTTGAAAAGGACTTTTAACCATTTCAAAAATTATCTTATCCAATCTCTAGAGGTGTCTTTTGGGTCTGAAGAAAACACCCTAGATGGTGAAATTTTTGTCAGTGTAGTAAGTATGGGCAGATGGATGATCATCAGAGTGATACATGAGCAAACATTCCTTCTGCTCCTACAGCCATAAAGATTTCTCCTTGTAAATAATATCTGTAGTTGTAAATCTGATTTATGCTCATCTTCCCTATTCCACGGCAGGTCTCTTGCAGGTGTCCAAATTGTCGAATTTCAGTTGTGCTTACCCCAGTGGTTAGCCCAGTGTGTTGCAACCAGGGAATAACTTTCAACTACTTTTCTCCCTTTGCTCCACATGATATCTCATATGCACAGTCACTGGAGCTGTTTTCACTTCTGCCATTTTGGTGACACCTTTGCCCAGAGCTTCTGTTCTAAAAGAATTATCCTGTTTCTAATCACTGTGTGTTAGGCTCACCTATCTTCTGCTGTTGTCACCCAACTACCCATGATAAGCTACTTCATGTGAGGTCGTTGCTCCACTGTCTTATTTCAGCTCACCATATGGCAGATGCTTCTTATCCTCCTGCCAACTAATCTCTTCACATTCTGCCCACCTGGCAAAGATGTGATATGACTAGGACTGCATTCCAACACCTCATTGTTTAGGATCTTGCTTTTCCATCCACCCAATAAGTGGGATTTATTGAGCACTTATTGTCTGCAGAGCTCTGAACTAAGCTCTTGGGAGAGTACAATACAAAAGAGCTGATAGACATGATGCCTGCCCTCAAGGAGATTACAGTCTAGTAATGGAGACAACTGTTAAAATAAATTGCAGTAGGGGAAATGATAGAGTATATAAGTTTGGTCTCATGCCGTTGAGTCATTTCAGACCCATAGGGACACCATGGACATCATCCTCCAGAATGCACTTATCTCCATCTGCAATCGTTCTGGTACTCTATCCATGGAGTAATCGATAAAAATACAATAGCGGTTTACCATTGCCTCCTTCTGCACAGTAAACTTGAGTCTCCGCCCTTGAATTTCTTCCATGCTGCTGCTCTCCAGCACGGGTGAGTTTTGACTTGTAGCAGTTGGCCTTCCACTCACTAGCCACTGCCCAAGCTAAGAATGGAATGGGTAGGCCTCTGCTTGACTCTCTCCCATAGTCAAGACAGGTAGAGTACTGGAAACTCTCCAGGTGCTATCCTGAGATGGGGAGAGTATAGGTATAGGTACATAATTACTGTGGGGCTGGGGTGGGGAGAGAATCAGAGTGTTTAAGCACACACAGCAAAACACATAAGTGGTGCAGAGGGGAGGCAAATAGTAGGGAACCTGAAGAGTTAGTGACTAAGGGAAGGGATCATGGAAGATCACCCTGACCACTGATGGCACAGGTGAGTTTTGACTTGTAGCAGACTGCCTTCCACTCATTAGACATTGCCACCTAAAACTCAACATATCCAAGACTGAGCTCTTTATCTTCCCTCCCAAAACCCTATCTTCCGACATTCCCCATCATTGTGGATGGCACTACCACCTTGCCCATCACACAAACCCGCAAACTTGGTGTCATCCTTGACTCTGCTCTTTCATTCACCCCACACATCCAATCCTTCACCAAAACCCGCTGGTCTCACCTTCACAGCATCACCAAGATCTGCCCTTTCCTCTCCATCCAAACCGCTACCACGCTAGTACAATCACTCATCCTATCCCAACTGGATTTCTGCATCAGCATCCTTTCAGGGCTCTCAACCTCCTGTCTCTCCCCAATTCAGCCTATATTTCACTGTGCTGCCCAGATTATCTTTCTACAGAAATGTTCTGGGCATGTCACCCCCCTTCCCCAAAATCTCCAGTGGTTGCCTATCAACCTCCATATCATGTAAAATCTCCTCATTATTGGCTTCAAAGATCTCCATCACCTTCCCCCTCCTACCTCTCCTTCCTTCTCTTCTTCTACATCTCAGACCTCACACTCTGCTACTCTAGTGCTAACCTTCTCACTGTGCCTCATTCTTGCCTGTCCCGCCACCGACCCTTCGCCCACATCCTACCCCTGGCCTGGAATTCCATCCTTCCTCAAATCCGCCAATCACACTTCCCCACTTCAAAGTCCTATTGAAGGCTCACCTCCTCCAGGAGGCCTTCCCAGACTAAGCCCCCCTTTTCCCTCATCTCCCTCGCAATCATCCCAACTTGCTCCCTTTGCTCTACCCCCCTCCCCGCCCCACAGGACTTGTGTACATATGTACGTATCTATAATTCTATTTATATTAATGCCTGTTTACTTGTTTTGAGGTGTATAGAGAGAGATATGTATATATATATAAAATTCTATTTATTTATATTGATTCTATATTTATAATATATATATAATATATATGTATTCATTATTTATATTGATCCTGTTTACTTGTTTTGATGTCTGCCTCCCCGCTTCTAGACTGTGAGCCCATTGTGGGCAGAGACTGTCTCTCTTTCTTGCTGAAATGTACTTTCCAAGTTCTTAGTACAGTGCTCTGCACACAGCAAGCCCTCAACAAATATTACTGAATGAGTGAACAAATGAACCCAGGTCCTTCTTACACCCAGGTCCACGTTCTACCCACTAGACCTTGCTGCTTCTTTAAGTAGACCATGGATTGATTGATTTTTCTGGATTTTGGCCTTACTGGAAGAGTTCTATTGGTTCTGACTGGGTCCCCAGAATTATGACTCTTCCTCAATGAAGGCAAAAACTAAAAAGGCACCTCCACTGCCCTGCTTCACAAAAATAATAATAATTTTCTTGTAGTTTCATCTCCCTGGTTTGGGCTGCATGCACAGTTGTTTTTTTTCCTTTTTTATAGTATTTATTAAGTGCTTACTATGTGCCAGGCACTGTACTAAGCAGTGAGGTAGAAGCAAGATAATTGGATTGGACACAGTACAAGTCCAACATAAATTTCAGCCTTAATCCCAATTTTCAAATTAGGTAACTTAGGCACAGGGAAGTTAAGTGACTTGCCCAAGTTGACACAGACAAATGTCACAGCTGGGATAAGAACCCAGATCCTCCGACTCCCAGACCCAAGCTTTTTCCTCTAGGCCACACTGCTTCTCCATGTAAATGGAGTTGTCAATGCAAATGAAACCTGGACTGAAGTTATGGGTTTGGTTCACAGTAGAAGCCCTAGCACTTCAAAAAATGATATACAGTTACATACCTTCTCTGAACTTGTTGCTTGAGACCTTTTCATTCGATTGGGATATACAACCTGCAGTGTTTATCTTTGGAAACGTCATTCATGTATTTCCATGTGATATAAGCACTGCATACTTGGAGAAATAGTTCGAGCCCGAATTGTAATTATGTGTGAATTTACTATGTATCTTCTATATAGCAGTGCACCTACAGGGTTGTAATAGCTCCCTTTCCTCTTTTGTTTTTCAGATTTATGCTGAAGTGTATTCCATGTTATTGCTTCCAATGTTTAACGAGGCATAAATAGTACTCCTCCTCTAACAGACATATTTTCCATTTTGCATGTCATCAGTTGGGTTCCATTCCCAGACTGTAAAAGATGTTATTTTATATTTTTTTTAAGTTACAATGTAAACCATGCTCCAACTAGAGATTTGTCTTGCTACAGAAACCATTCCATTCCTACTTACCTAGACAACCCTATAGAAAATGTCATTTCAGTCTCATATTTAATAAACTAATTTCCAGTGTGCCGAAGAAATCTGTCTCCAGTTGTCTACGAATATTTGGTTAGGAGTTTGTAGTGTTAACATGGGGGCACTGTACTATTCAGATGGCAAATGTTAAATTGAAATTCTACTCTGCAAACCCCAGTTCTTCCATAATCCTGAATGACTCTACATTATAATACCAAAAATAGCTATAGTATAGAACCATTGTTTTGTCAAAGTGAAAGTTGTTGGCAATGTGTTTGTGTTCATAACACTTTTACTACCTGCAGTCCAACAGAACAGAGAATACACATTTTTCAAAATGATAGTCCATCTAAATATACACTAATCAGTACTGAAAAGGAAAATAATAGGAAATTAAGGGTAAACAAAAGAAGACTACACTAATACTATATGCCTTCTAACATGTAAGGTGAAAGCCATATGCTCAGACAATAAAACTACCAAAAAACCGTAATCATATAACATTCCATGGAAAGCTTAAGGATAAAGTACCTATGTAGTCTCTGATTTAGAAATAGAAGCAGAATGTTATGAGTAATCCAATTCAAACTGCCATAGCGACAGTAAAAAACAGGTTTCTAAGAAATAGTAATGAATTCAGCTAGTCTGTAAAAATCGAAACCAATAAAATTCAAGACGGCTACATACAACTCTCACGAGACACTATAAGAACAATGAAGTCAGAAGCACAGCATGGGAAGAAATTATAGAGGCTGCAAAGTTTTGATTTGTTCAATTTCAGTTTTGGCATTATGAATGAGAGATAACTAATAGAAGTTCATCATGGTAAGTGTATACAATGAATCCCGATTACCACAATCTTTCTAGCAGCCGAAGCCTGCAAGGAGACGTCAGGGTTCTGCTAGAATATCTACATTCCTCAAAGGAAACTGAAAACTCACCCAACAAAACCATGTCGATGCTTTCAGCACAATTCATTGGTTGTGCCTGCGTGGGGAATGTGTGTTTTTGAAGAGAAAATTTCAAAAGAAAAAAAATCAATTTGGGGTTCAAATCTGCTCAGGGGCAGCTCACATTTAGAGCATACCTAATGATATCTTAGATTTGTCAAGTCTGAGACATGAGATCTCCACTTCCAAATCTCTCCCAAGAATCTGTTTAGAGACAGTTGTAAGCCAAAAATACTATGTACTAACCTCATCACACCCCACCCAACTCTTCCCCCAACTGCCCAGTCTCTCAGGAATCTCTAAATGGTTCTCAGATTCTGGAGCAGGGAGTGAATTCTGCCAATGACCCAAGGTGGCGGCTGTCAAACAAGCGGATGCCTGGTCCAACTACAAAGCATCTCAAGGCACAGCCTCAGTCAAAAGATCCTTTGAAAACCTACTGCCTTGTAATCCTTCAGTTCTGAAATGCAAAGTCTCCCTGCATGTGCTCTTCTTTCCTCCATTTTCTCTTTTGCCCATACTTTGGGCAGCCCTTATATACCCTATTTTCTAGTATGGCTTCTGACCTGGATGAGCATCCAGCAGTTCCTGCAGCTGTTCAGGTAATAACAATGCTAGTAATAATATTTTTAAGCACTTTCTATATTTCAAGCCCTGTCCTAAGATCTGAGATGGATACAAGCTAAGCAGGTTGGAACCAGTCCCTGTCCCACACGGGGCTCACAGTTTTAATCCCCATTTTACAGATGAGGTAACTGAGGCACAGAGATGTTAAGTGTCTTTATTATTATTTTTATTATGGTATTTGTTAGGTGCTTACTATGTGCCAAGCACTGCTCTAAATGCTGGGGTAGATATATGGTAATCAGTCTTCATCCCCTGATTAAGGTGAGGTAACTGATACAAGGTAATCAAGTTGTCCCACATGGGGCTTACAGTCTTAATCCCCATTTTACAGGTGAGGTAACTGAGGCACAGACAAATCAAGTGGCTTGCTTAAGGTTACATAGCAAACAAGTGGAGGAGTCAGAATTAGAACCCAGGACCTTTTGAGTTCTCGTAGAGGGACTCGGAAAGAATGTTTAGTTGGCCCCAGGGCAGAGGATCACCATTACTGAAAAATAAATTGAGCACATGTGCTACTGGTGAGATAATAAGCCTTTCCCCTCTTCTTCTAACTGTACTTTGAAGTACTAGGAATCATAGTCTGCCTTATTCTAGTCCCCTGTAGATGGAGGCAGGGTGGGATCCCAGAAGGTGAGGAGAATATGTCTGCTTGATAATGGAAGCCTCACATAATAACAGCAACAATAAAAATAATGATAATATTAATAATGATAATAATAATAACTGTTTAGTGTTTACTAAGCACCATGCACTGTTCTAAGTGCTGGGGTAGATTTAAGATAATAAGTTTGGACATAGTCCACATGGGGCTCACAATCTAAGTAGGAGGGGTAAGATTTAATCCACATTTTACAGATGAGATAACTGAGGCCCAGAGAAGTTAATCAATTTGCCCAAGGTCGCACAGTAATAATAATAATAATAATAATGGTACATAAGTGCTTACTATGTCCTAAACACTGTTCTAAGCACTGGGGTAGATACAAGGTAATCAGGTTGTCCCACGTAATGCTCCCAGTCTTAATTCCCATTTTACAGACGAGGTAACGGATACAAGGTAATCAAATTGTCCCATGTGGGGTCACAGTCTCAATCCCCATTTTACAGAGGAGGTAACAGGCACAGAGAAGTTATGTGACTTGCACAAGGTCACATAGCAGACAAGTGGTGGATACGGATTAGAACCCGTGACCTTCTGACTCCCAGGCCCATGCTCTATCCACTACGCCACGCTGCTTCTCAAACCTGTGTTTCTAGGAGGTGCTTTTATTAGCAAAGCATTTTACATTACCGATTTACTTCTCATAACGCCCCTGCGAGGTAGGGTTTAGGTATTATTACCCCCAGTTTATAATTGGGGAAACTGTGGCTTGGGGAGGTTAAGTGACTTGCGTGTCAGAACGGAACTTGAACCTGGGACCTCCGGCTTTCTGGCCCGCGGCTCTTCCATCGCACCACACCGCCTTCCTCACAGTACACGTGGCAGAGCTGGGATTAAAACCCAGGTCCTCGGACTGCCGGGGTCTTTCCACCAGGCCACGCTGCTTCTACATATCAGTTAATTGGGAGGATCCTGGCAGCCTCAAAACTGTCAGACTCCATTTTCAGGGTTTCATTCTGGGTTTAGCTTTCCATGAGGGACTCGCCTCCTTTCTCCCTGCCAAGGTTTCAGAACTCAGTGAGCTGGGAAACTGAGTATTGTAGTTTGGAGACCCCATCTAACCTCCGGAGTTCTGTGTTGGTATTTCGCTTTCTCTGAAAGATCCCCACCTCTTACTCTACTGTTTCCCTAGCCCTAATCTATTTTCTTGTGTCTCCTCTTGTGGACTGTGAGCTCCTTGTGTCAGAGAACATGTCTACCAACTCTGTTGGACTGTATTTTCCCAAGCACTTAGTACAGTGGTCTGCACACAGTAATAATATTAATGGTGGTATTTGTTAAGCGCTTACTATGTGCAAAGTACTGTTCTAAGTGCTGGGGGGATACAAGGTGATCAGATTGTCCCATGTGGGATCACAGTCTTCATTCCCATTTTACAGATGAGGTAACTGAGGCACAGAGAAGTTAAGTGACTTGCCCAAGGTCACACAGCTGACAAGCAGCAGAGCCAGGATTAGAACCCATGACCTCTGATTCCCAAGCCTGTACTCTTTCCACTGAGCCACGCTGCTTTTCAGTAAGCATTCAAAAAATACCACTGATTGATTGATTGATTGATTGATTGGCGTCACTCTCTTCACTTTCCCCATTTGAGCTTCACTCCACGTCACCCTGAGGGAAGCAAATAATCCCAACTAGCCAGGAATCACAACAAGTGGCCTTGGAATTTGGGTTCTCCCACGTTCCCATCGAGTTTAATCATGACTTGACTGGTCCAGAAGGGAGGAGATCATGTCACTGCTATTGGATGCAGTAAACAGGATAGTTAGATGTTCCACCCCTTGAAAACTACTCACCGCTGACTGAAAACTCTTCCTACCATGGCAATAGATGGACTTTAACAAAAATTACACTGAGTAAATAACCACCCTTCATTACCCACCATGAACCTCCCACTGAAGCTTCGGGTCTCTCAGAGTCAACTGTGAAGATTTTCTAAGGTTTCAAGAAAATTTCCTGAAGACGACTTAAATGCTCCCAGTTCAGTCAGCATGAACCTGAAGAAGCCAGAGGGTCATTTTGAGATGGCTCTAGGAGTTCCACTGGCATGAATGAGCATATTCTTGGGAGTTGTACTTTTCTTCATGAGTCTGGGAGAAGCACAGGATGATTAGATAGTCATTTGCAGAGTAAATATTTGGTATTCATCCCACCCTCAGCTCCACAACATATATGTGCATATCATTAAATTATTTATGTCTATTAAGGTCCGTCTCTCCCTCTAGACTATGAGCTTGTTATAGACAGAAAACCTGCCTACCAACTCTGTTGAATTGTACTCTTCCAGGCACTCAGTACAGTGTTCTGCACACAATAAGTGCTCAATAAATCCCAGTGATTGATTCACTCATTAAACAGGAGATCTCTCACCTACCTTTACTTATGGACACATGCATACACACACCCGCAAACATATATTTTCCCACTTTTCCTTCTGCACACCACTCATGTATATGTACACAAGTAGTGTTGTCTAGTGTATAGAGTAAAGGCCTGGGAGTCGGAAGGACCTGGGTTCTAATCCTGGCTCCGTCACTTGTCTGCTGTGTGACCTTAGGCAAGTCACTTCGTTTCTCTGTGCCTCGGTTACTTTCGTCTGCAAAATGGGAATTAACAATGTAAATCCCAGGTGGGACGGGACTGTGTCCAACCTGATTAGCCTGTATCTACCTCAGCTCTTAAAACAGTTCTTGACATACAGTAAGTGCTTAATACCAGCATTCATTCATTCTCACACAGGTCCTTCCATCTTTTCTGCCTCTCTCTCACAATCAACAGCGGTGGGGAACTGCTTGGGAGTGAGCTTTCCACCCTGAAGTGACATGAAAGCTCATGTTAAAATAAAATCAGCCCTGGGCAGATTTGGAGATCTACTCCTGTCGGGCTTCTCTGCTGGACCCCGCTGCAGCCTAGAACCACGATGCCGATAAAGCCTCAGTAGGACATTTTACATGCTGTCATGGCGTTCAAAGTCTGAGTTTCCTTGGACAATCTACCCGGAGGTGTTCAAAGACTGCCCTGGGGCTATCTGGCTCTGCACAGCATTTTGACATGTAAGAAAAGAACAGTCCACTTTGGGGTTTTGAACACCATTAGCTTTCCGCTGTTGCCACAGACAAAAGTTAGAGCTTCAATGGCTGTGAACCCCCTGGTGGCAGAGAATCAGTCATATTTACTTGGTGCTTACTGTGTGCAGAGCACTGTACTAAGCACTTGGGACAGTACACTATGACAATATAACAGGCACATTCCCTGCCCACAACGAACTTAATGTCTAGATGGTGCAGATTGGCATGATGGGTGAAGGGCTCAGGGAATAAGGTGGCCATGGAAGGGAGATGGTAGGTAGGCAGGCTGCATTGCTAAATTCAGAATTGTGGGTGGGGTCACTTTCTCAAACTCCTTATCTATCCTTAGTACAGTGCTCTGCTTACAGTAAGCGCTCAATAAATATGATTGAATGAATGAATTTGCATTTAGCACAGTACTTGTAATAAAATAAATGCTTAATCAATATCACAATCATATTTATTGTTACATATACAGTCAGTGACATTATAGATGAGTGTCACTGATACTGAGCTGACACTGTGGGTTGGTGGAAAGAGCATAGAACTGAAGTCAGGGGCTTGGATTCTAGCCCCAGATCTGTTACAGAATGACCTTGTTCAGAACAAATGCTCCTTGCCTCAGTTCCCACTTCTGTAAAAGTGATAAGGTATCTGCTCTCTCTATCTCTTTAATTGTGAGCTCTCTGTGGGACAGGAAGTGTGTCCATGTTCAGTACATCATTCCCCACTCCTCAAAAATTCTCGGTACCCATCCACCTCCGCATCAAAATGAAACTCCTTACCACCGGCTTTAAATCACCCAATCACCTTGCCCTTTTCTACTTTCTCTCTCTGATTTCCTATTAGAACCCAACCTGCACACTTCACTCCTTTAATACCAACCTATCCTTTGTACCGTAAATTCATCTCTCTCACCGATGACCCCCTCACCTACGTCCTACTCCTGACCTGGAATCCCCAACCCCTTCATATCTGACAATAATTCTCCCCTCATTCAAAACGTGAGTAAAAGCCCATCTCCTCCAAGATGCCTTCCCTAAGCCCTCATTTCTTCCTCTCCCACTCCTTTCTGCTTCAGTCTTGCACTTGAATTTGCAACCTTTATTAACTCTTCCCTCAGTCCCATTCATTCAATAGTATTTATTGAGTGCCTACTATGTGCAGAGCACTGTACTAAGCACTTGGAGTGTACAATTCGGCAACAGAGAGAGACAATCCCTGCCCAGTGATGGGGTCACAGTCTAATAGCACTTCTGTTCATTTCCAATGGATAGAGCACAGGCCTGGGAGTCAGAAGGTCACGGGTTCTAATTCTGACTCCCCCACCTGGCTGCTGTGTGATCTTGGGCAAGATACTTCACTTCTCTGTGTCCTGTTGCCTCATCTGTAAAATGAGGATTGAGACTGTGAGCCCTACATGGGACTGGGACTGTGTTCAACTTGATTTGCCTTTATCTAGCCCAGCACTTAGTAGAGTGCCTGGCACATATCAAGTGCTTAGCAAATACCATAATTATTATTAATTATTAATGCTTGTCTCCTCCTCTAGATTGTAAGTTTGCTGTGGGTGGGGAACATGTCTACCAATTCTGTTATATTGAACTCTCCCAAGCACTTATTACAATGATCAGGCCACAGTAAGCACACAATAAATATAATTGTTTTTATAATAATTAATTGATAAATATAATTAATGTAATTGACTATCCAATCTGACTATCTTTAATTCATTTATTCATTCATTCATTCATAATGTGGCTTAGTGGAAGGAGCACAGGTTTGGGAAGCAGAGGTCGTGGGTTCTAATCCTCCTTCCACCACTTATCAGCTGTGTGACTTTGGTCAAGTCACTTAACCTCCCTGGGCCTTGGTTACCTCAACTGTAAAATGGGGATTAAGACTGTAAGCCCCATGTGGGACAACCTGTAGCTACTCTAGCGCTTAAAATGGTGCTTGGCACATAGCAAGCATATAACAAATATTATTATTATTATTGAGTGCTTACTGTGTGCAGAGCACTCTACTAAGTGCTTGGAGAGTACAATACAACAATAAACAGACACATTCCCTGCCCACCTAACCCAGTGCTTTCTAATAAAGCACCATAAAAATATAAAGACATGCGGTATTAGTGATTGAGTGAAAGGAGCCCAGGGCAGGGACTTGGATGAGACAAGATTAACTCTGGGAATATTTGATGAGTTCCATTTTGTCCTCTATGCTTTCATACAAAGCCTGAGTCATGTTTCACCAGCAGGGACACATTACTACTTTCTCTCTAATCATTTCTGACTGTTTGGCTCACTCATTTCACACTAGAGCGCCTGATTCTGCTGCTCACATCTACCTGAGGATGCAACCTTCCTTCCCAGTTCATATTAGTTTAAAGAACAGTTTCAGCCTAAATTGGCCCCAGTTTTAGTGGGTAGGTGGCTTGCTAATTAATCTATGACTCCTTTGACAATGAAAGACTTTCCAGAAACCACTGTTATTTGGATTAATCCAATTAAAACATTGGTTTATGATCTGTGCCATCCACCTCCTCCTCTCATTGGTTCCCTCAGGCAGAATCTGATAAGTGGGAAAAATCTGTGTGTTGAGTCCACCATTCCAGTGATGCAATCTTCTTTGGTTCTAAATCTGGGAGTTTGGTATGGTGAGCATTCATTACCCATTGTATCTTCCTTCTTATGTCAGTAGGCACTCTGTTTTTCAGGTCTCCTGACTATCAATCCCATCCTCTTTCCATAGCAAAAGCAAAAAACCCTGAGAAAAGGGATATCAGAAACTGTAGGAGGCCGGGGGAGGCAAGTTGTCTGTATGTGATTGCTGGACCTTGGGGTGGAAAGGGAGAGAGGATTGTCCTTCCCGTACAAACCTAGCAGAGTTTCAAAAACTTTTATAGAAATGGGCAAGAACAAAGTCTGATAATAAATTACAAGGCAGAGGGAAAGCAGAAAAAAATATCCAAGGCATCCTTACCAAGACAGTGAGTCCGAGCCAAGTCAGATTCATTCAAGACCCAAGCTTCCCTCTCCACAAATACCCTAGACCAGGGGAGGGCTTAGGAGTGGTGGCTTTTGCCCCACTTCTTCATAAATCCCCATAAAGCTCTGTGGGCTTATTCCTTGCAAGGGTCAGGGCAGAGGCAAGGCCAGCAATCTGGACCCAGACTGCCAGCTCCAGGAAGATTGGGGGTAAATGGGTGATCTCCAGGAATGTCAGGGGGAAGCCTATGATGCAATGAGCAAGATTCTGAACCATACTGCTTCCTCCCCTCCATTAGCTTCACCCCCTCTTCCCTAGGAATGCTGAAAATCAAGCCTCTTGTAGACTTGAGAAGTCACTCTGTAAAGCCTCCTCTAAAACAATCAGTTTCAGGGAAGCAGAATGGCTTATTGGATAGAGCAAGGGATTGGGAGTCAGAAGGAGCTGGACTCTAATTCCAGCTTTGCCACTTGCCTGCTGTGTGACTTTGTGCAAGTCACTTCACATTAATTAATTCATGATGGTATTTGTTAAGTGCTTATTATGTGCAGATCACTGTTCTAAGCACTGGGGTAGATACAGGGTAATCAGGTTGTCCCACGTGAGGCTCATGGTCTTAATCCCACTTTACAGATGAGGTAACTGAGGCACAGAGAAGTTAAGTGACTTGCCAACCGTCACACAGCTGACATGTGGCAGAGCCGGGATTTGAACCCATGACCTCTGACTCCCAAGCCCATCTCTGTGGCTCAGTTACCTCATCTATAAAATGGGGATTAAAACTGTAAACCCCTTGTGGGACAGAAACTGTGTCCAACCTGATTAGCTTGTATATATTCTAGAAATTAGTACACATAGTAAAAGCTTAAAAATTCCACTTAAAAAAGCCAACATGAGGATCTCTATCTATAAAGTCATATTTGCTCCATGGTAACAAAGTGACATCAGCCTGAAGAAGACATCATCGAAGAGTTATTCTCTATATGCAAGGGAGACATGATTCTGGAAGCTTCATAAGACCCTTTCAACTTGTTCTTTTATTCATTTTGGTCCAGGCTGCCTGGTCTCCTGATGACCAGTCATACCACTTACTAGTCATATCACTAGTTTTCTGTTATCCTAGCTGAGGAAAATCATAAAGAATCTCTTCCAAGGGGGAAACAAATGAAAAAATGAATGGAAACCATCAGGGCTAACAGGAAATATGGAAATTGTTTAAAAAGAAACTCTTTCAATAAAAAAATGGAAATGTATATATTTCAACATCAGACTAAGCAGGTGAGTTGGCTTTTTATGTCCAACTATAGACCTAACCAGTCTTGAAACCTAACCAGTTCCTCTGTCTCACCCACTAGTAGTAGTAATAATATTTATCAAGTTCTTATCATGAGCTGAGCACTATATCAAGCACTGGAAAAGGCTACACAGATGGGAATTAGACCTGATCTATGCCCCTTGGGAGACTCAGAATCTCCTGTAATGTAACCTTAAGTAGTTGGTAATCTGATCCTTCTTTCTTTCCCAGCCTCTCCTTTTGACCTCTTGCTTTCCTTCTTCACTAATCCTTTCTTCTCTAGTTGGAGAATTTCCTAGATCAAAAACACGAGTTAAAATATTGAAATGGAATTCACAGAATGGATATGTGATTAATTATAATGCACGACAAACCTGCACGCTCATTTCACTCCTCTAACACCAATTGTCTATCTCACTTCTAACTCCTGGCTCACATCCTGCCTCTGGCCTGGAGCCCCCTGCTGCTTCATTTCTAATAGACCATCACTCTTCAAAGCCTTAATAAAATCATATCTCCTCCAAGAGGCCTTCCCTGACTGAGCCCTCATTTTCTCCTACTCCCTCTCCCTTCTGTGTTACACTTGCACTTCAATCTTTATTCACCCAACAGCAGCCCCACAGCAATAATATACATACCCACTGTTTATTTTTATGTTTGTCTTTCCCTCTAGACTGTAAGCTCCTTGTGAGCAGGGAATATGTTTACCAACTCGGTTATGCCGTACTCTCCCATGTTCTTAGTAGAGTGCTCCACACACGATTAGCACTCAATAGACATAATTAACTCCCTATGTGCATTTAAGGTATTTCTGAGAGGTTACCAACTTTCTATTCAAATAGGAGAACTAAATTAAGGACAAACTTGATAACTGAACATCAGATAAGTAGCCAAATAAACTATATAAACCAGACCCCCAGATAGAAAAGAAAGAATGGAAGTGGGGAAGAACAGTGGAGCATGGGAAAAAAAGAGGAAGATGACAATGAAGGTGAATATGATGTTAGCGGATAGGAAGAAATGAAAATTTTCTACCAAATCACTAACAGACACAGAAGAAGAAAAGGTAGGAATCACATGGCAGCCTCTGAAGAGGGCTACCCAGTTTCCTAGTTTTCTGCTTTTTATCATCCTAATTGATCCCTCTGCCCATCAAGAGAAAAGCATTCATCCCTTTCCATTAGTACAGAAATGGGAGAAATCCTTCTCTAATCACCACTTGAGGGCATTAGAAGTGGGCCTAACCTTATTACATACTACAATCCATGGGCTTACAAGGAACACGAGAATGATTTCTGGGTACAGAAATAGGATATCCTCATAGTTATACACATATCCATATGTATCTGTCCTTCTTGCTCAAAGAAGACATTGCTCATTTTGACATTCACCTTCAGGGCTTGTAAGGTTGAAACCACCAATGCAGTACCCTTGGTCCAAACATATTCTGTACACACAAAGACCATTCTTTGTTGTGTTGATGTGTTTACTGTCTGCAGCAGCTGCCACTGTTTCTACTTTTGCCTCTGTCTCATGATCTGCTCTTTTTTTTTCTTGATAATAGTGCACTGCTTGCTGCATCTGGGCAACTGACTCCCAATTTAAATCTCTTTGGGAATATTGATACCAGATCACCTTTCCCAAATTGACTTAGATAAGTTGGGCAGAGTCCATAAGAGACTAGAGCAGTTATTGGAAACTCTAAAGTAGAATTATAGTATTGGTTTGGACTCCCAGAATCCATCTCAGCAATCTTCCTACCTCTCCTATGAATCGACATCTTTTGTGGCAGGAGAGTTTGCCTACAATGATGAAGATTAGAGCTCTGCCATATAGGGCTAGTCATAATGGAAAAGTTTAAGCCAGAATACTGAAGTTGAGTCATCTGTGCTGGGCAGGAGCAGCATGGGAAAGAGTCATAAGCGGGTGGTCAAGTGATCAAAATGCCGATGAAAGATGATGACAGAGACTCACGTATTTACTGTGCAGAAGAAAGCAAAGGTAAACCACTTTTGTGTCTATACCAAAAAAAAATCTATAGATGTACACACCAGAATGACTTTATGACAGAAGATGGGACTTTCTGAAGAAGGTGTGTCCAGGGAGTCACTATAGATCGGAAATGACTCGGCATTTGAAGAATCTTCCTACTTTCAACAAGATTGTGCCTACCTGACTCTCTCAGACATTTATAAGTTAGTTAATAAAACAAAAACAAACAAAAAGATAGCATGAATTCAGGGAGATAGAGCTATGGCTAATTTTAGGTTCTGAAATACCAACTTACTTGTGGAACCAAATACATATTAAATACAATAATAATACTCAGTGATAATAATTAGCACTGGCCATTTTTTGAAGAGCAGCTGACAGGAAAGTTGTAGTGCTTATTTCCTCACCATCTGTTTCAGGAATGTTTTGGTTCTCAGAGAACATGCATAAGGTAAACAATAAAAGCTTCTTCATCTAGTGTCTGGATTGGACCAAGATGCATATAGTCTTTGCAGTTTACTTAGCTCTTGGGAATAAACCACCTAAAGTTGATTTGCCAGGTTGTATTTGATTACTTACATATAAAGGGGCTATTTTTTAAGATATGGTGTGGAGAGTCTGTATATCTATGGTCTTTTCCTTCCCATCTTTAATCAAATGTAGTTAGAGGTGTCAGAGAACAGAGAGAGTTGACAAGGATACTTGGCAATTTGGGGAGAAACAGAGATTCAGTTGGATCATCAGGGACACAGAACAGGAAGTAAGTGGATTAGGAGGACAGGTTTTCACAAGCCCCCTGTTCATACCAAACAGGACCTTCCTGGACTGGGGGATCCTCAGTAACACATGGTAGAGCTCAAACCACACCTCTAATAACCAAGGTTACTGTGGAAAGTTTTTATGTAGTTTTAGCAACATGCAAGGGAATGAATCATACATACACTCACACTCCACCAGCCAAAGGTCCAATAGCAGTCTGTGCTCAAAGGAGCCCATTCTAGAAATGCTTCTTTCTGCTTCCAAGTGCTACTTCCTACTACTGGTGCTTCCCTCTGTGCCTACTAAAAGAGATTCCATGTTACTTCTAGGTGCTCACTCAAGGGCACCCTTTCTGTGCCTCACAGAAACCACCTTTTATCTGGCTTAGTTGTGGCAGCTGTGGCTCTCTGTGGTAGTCATTGATTGGCCCAGGCCCGTTACCAGATAGAAAAGGAAGAGAAATCTCCTCTCCCCATAGGTCTGCAATCACCTGTGTCAGATAGAGCCCATTAGTGCCTTCGCAAAGCCTCTCCCTTTTTATGGTACGTGCAGTCACAAACAGTCACTAACAGGACAGCTTGTTGTGGGCTTTCCACTCAGGTAATTTCTCCCTTGAGAAGCAGTATGGCCTCATGGAAAGAGCATGAGTCTGGGAGCCAGAGGACTTGGGTTCTTAACTGAGTGGCTCTGCTTGCCTCCTGTGTGATCTTTGGAAATGTGTCTAACAACTCTATTGTACTATCTTCTCCCAAGAGCATAGTACAATACTCTAAATACAGTAAGAGCTCCATAAATACCATTAATTGATTAGTTAATCTTGGGTAAGCCTTTTGATTTCCCTGTGCCTTAATTTCTTCACTTGGAAAATGGTGATCAAATACTATTTCCAACCTGATTAATATGCCTCTACCCCGGAGCTAAGAACAGTGCTTAACACATAGTAAGCACTTAACAAAATACATTAGTGCTTATAATAATGATAACAGTAATAATAACTACAATGATAAATACCTGTCCTCGCTCCTACTTGGACTTTGAACCCTATGTGGGACAGGAACTGTGACCAACTCAATTATCTTGTATTTACCTCAGCGCTTAGTACAGAGCTTGACATATGATGAGCCTTTAACAAATGTGACAATTATCATATTCCACAACTACCACCTCAGCATTTCTGCACAAATTATGTAGTCTTACCAATCCACTGCACTGAAATATAACCTTCTATTTAAGTACCTACTCATCTACTTATCCTCTTTCCTCTCTGTTTATCCACAGATTATTTTGTGTCTATCTTTCCTGATAGACTGTTAGTTCCTAGAGGGTAGAGACCCTGTCTTATAAGATAGTGTACTCTCCCAAGGGCTTAGTACAGTGTTTGACACCCAGTTGGTGCTCAGTAAATATTGTTGATTGACCGTGTCTCTATATGCCCTCTCGGTGGGAACAAGTCACCAATCCTTGTCTGCAGTTGCCTGTGAACATGATAAATTCTTGGCTCTCTAAGGAATTCTCTCCAATGCTCCAGAGTAGTATGAATCCCTTTTTGACAGCTGTTCAGGCCAAGGGTTGTCCTCCCATCCTAAGGCTGGGGTTGGATATTTGTTGTGCCTGCTGCTCTCTGGCAAAGGAGCACTAAGTAATGCTTGCAAGTCTTAAATGCATTTAATGAAAAGCTAACGTTATGAATAAGCACCTTTAATTATGCAAATTATGCAATTTGTCATTAGTCAGAGCATAAGGAGTTAAGATCACACCGGTTAATGTAGACCCTACCAAGTGAGACCCCTCTATTTTTGAGGGCACAGATTCTACTCTTTACTGTACTGTCCATAGTGTTGATTTTTAAATTTAATCTGGGACATACATTATCATACACTCACTCTGAAATGTATAAAATGATGTTTAAACCATCACCCAGCTTCATGGCTTCCTTTTCGATAATTATCTAAGAATTACAAAACCGTTCTTTAAATTATGTCAGCAATAGAGTAAGTCAGTTATTTGCAGTGATTAGGAAAACAATATTGAATTTCAGTTGCACTGATGCTTCCTTTTGACACCTATACTTTGAGCAATTGTAAACATTGGCATTTATTCTATTGGTACAGAAGAGACACCAATTAATTAATCAACAGTATTCATTAAGCTTTTACTCTGTGCAGAACACTATTAAGCACCGGTGAGAGTACAAACTAGACAGTAAAAATGAACCCAGTCCTCAAGGAGTTCACAGTCTTGCAGAACAGAGACATATATTAAAATAAATTTTAAGAAGGGGCAAGCAGTAGAGTCCAAAGTTATGTACATAAGTGCTTAGAGGGAAGGGAAGGTGAATACTTAAGTGATTAGGTGATACAGAAGTGCTGAAGTGCCTAAGTAGGGTGATAAGTGGGGAGATGAGAGATTAATCGAGAAGTCTTCCTGGAGGAGATGTGATTCTAAAGGCATTGAAGATGAGGAAAGTAGTGATTTGCCCAAAATGAAGGCATGGGGGACAGTCCCAGGCAGGAGAGGCTGTGAACAAGAGTCGGATAGCTAGAAAGACAAGAATGAGGTTGGCTGCAGAGGAGCATAATGTGGGAAACGAGTTAGGATAAGTAGTGGGGAGAGAGCTGATTGAGTCAATGGACAAGCTGAGTAAAGTCAATGGACAAGCATTTTTGCTTGGTGCAGAGAGGAATGAATAATTATTAGAGGCTTTGGGAGAATGCGGAGATGTGGGTAAAATGATCTTTTGAAAACTGATCCAGCCAATCGAGTAAAGAATGGACTAGAGAGAGGAAAGACTGGAAAGCATGGAGACCAATGAAGAAACTGATTTAAAAGTTAATTTGGGATATCATAAATAGTTGAACCAGTGTGCTGGGCAGTTTTAACAGAGAAGAAGGGACAGATCCTCGAGATGTTGTGGAGGAAGAAACAACTGGATGTGTGCCAGACTGAACGTGGGGGCTAAAGAAGAGGAGTCAAGAATAATGTCTTGGTTGTGGGCTTGAGAGACAGGGATGATGGTGGTGTTCTCAGGAGTGATGGAAAAATTAGGGAAAAGAGAGGATTTAGGAGGGAAGGTTAGGAAACAGTTTTGGACAAGCTGCGCTTAAGGTACCAACAGGATGTAAAGATATACTGTTGTTAGGTGGAGAGGTAAGATTGCAGGGAAGGACAGAGATCGGGAGTGAAAAATTAGTTTGGCAAGTAAAATTAGGCTGGAAGTTGCAGCAGTGGGAACAGGTTAGCTCCTTTGGGAGTGAATGTGGCTGTAAATAGTGGCTTGTGAAACAATACCCTTACCTATTTTCGCTGCCATTTGTGTCCTTGCTGAGACATGGACAGCAATAAGTGAGTATACAGCACACTGCAAAATGCATGTAAATGGAGGCAACATGGCCTGAAGGAAAGAACATGGGATTTGGAGTCAGGAGATACAGGATCTAGTTCCAATTCTGCCAAATGACTAATAATAATAATAATAATAATGTTGGTATTTGTTATGCGCTTACTATGTGCCGAGCACTGTTCTAAGCGCTGGGGTAGACATAGGGGAATCAGGTTGTCCCACATGGGGCTCACAGTCTTAATCCCCATTTGACAGATGAGGGAACTGAGGCGCAGAGAAGTGAAGTGACTTGCCCAGAGTCACACAGCCGACAAGTGGCAGAGCTGGGATTCGAACTCATGAGCCCTGACTCCAAAGCCCGTGCTCTTGCCACTGAGCCACGCTGCTTCTCACATTGTTGGGCAAACCACTTAGCCTAGATGTGCCTCAGTTTCCTCACCTTTAAATAATGTTCTCCCTTCTAATCAGATTACTAGCTCCATATGGGACAGGGACTGATATCTAATCTGATTATCTTGGCTCTTCTCCAGCACTTTTACAGTGCTGTCATCAGGTAAGTGTTAAATTAACACAATCATTGAAGGCTTTTTATGTGCAGGATCCATTTTCTGCCCAAGTGACCCCAGCAACCACAACTCTGCTGTGCCCTAGAACCATGGCTAGCAGGCGGTTGCCTTGGTAACTGCCACAGTCTCCTCTGCCACATTACTATTTTCACCACTCCTGTTAGACCTGTCCTTCTCATGTAATTTTTAAAATAGGAAAACTAGTGAAATGTAAGAAGACACGGGATTTATAAACCAGCCTCCAATGATATATTGAAATCTTGTTAATCCAAAACTCAAGATGTGAAGGAGACTCTGGATTATTACCCATAAATCAGTATTTGCCTTATAAAATGTAATAGCAAATGTTAATAAGATTTACTGGTAAGGTGAAATTGGATTATATCTTCTCTGTTTTATGTCAGTTTAGAAATGTATTCTTGGCTTCAACCTAGGGTCCTTGTGTTAGCTGCTACTTAGGTCTCATTACATTTCTTGACATTGCACACATACACACCAAATGGTGGATTCTATGGACACCATCACAAAACACAAGAAACAAATTCCCTGTTGACGATAATGGATACCTATACAAGAAAAGCCAAGAACTCCTTAAGATTAATGCTATTTACACTGCAAGTCAAGCCATACACAGCGCACTGGCTGTTGTGGATGGTAGAAAGTTATCAAAAAGGGATAAGGAAAATTCAAACTAGATAATAATAATAATAATAATGTTGGTATTTGTTAAGCGCTTACTATGTGCCGAGCACTGTTCTAAGCGCTGGCGTAGACATAGGGGAATCAGGTTGTCCCACGTGGGGCTCACAGTCTTAATCCCCATTTTACAGATGAGGTAACTGAGGCCCAGAGAAGTTAAGTGACTTGCCCACAGTCACACAGCCGACAAGTGGCAGAGCTGGGATTCGAATTCATGAGCCCTGACTCCAAAGCCCGTGCTCTTTCCACTGAGCCACGCTGCTTCAAAGATAATGCTCTTCTTCGAAAGACTCAAGAGTTTCATTACAGAGTAAATGGAGACCCATATTCAAAAATTTCCTCTTTGCTATGTAGCAATTCATGTTTCAAAAAACTTTAGGGCCGAGAAGGAATCAAATTTGTTCCACGACTAGGTAGAGATTTTACAGCAATTTAATGAAACATTTAATCTAAATTTAAGTGCAAAAATGCTTAAATGTTGACGTGATTGCATTTTAACAGGGAAGCTGTAAAAGACAACCCAATCTCGACTGCCTTTCAAGACTCTATCTTGCACTTAGAACATATAAATGGTAAACTAAATAATCTTCTTTTTTCCCAATAAAGGTATTTTTATCTCTTGTCTACTCAGTGGGGTTTTAAAAAAAATTCCCAAGGAAACAAAGTAGACTACTCAAATATAACACAGAGGACGTAAGTGCCTTTTAAATATCATAACCTACTGCAAAATGTTCTATTGCACAGTAGGTGAGTGCACATTCCAAGAATGTCCACACCCATGAAGAATGACATAGAAAGAGGAAATATAATGAGGAGGGTAGAAAGAGAATACTTTTGTCTACTAGTGCATATATGTAATTGTGGAAATTTATCTGGACACCCAGTGTTTTTTTTCCTTCAAAGTAGGAAAAAGTCACGTGGAACACCAAAAAGAAATCTCAACAGACCAAAGACTTAGACTTTTATTACTAACCTCTGATATTCCAATATCCTTAACAGTATCCAGTAGAGTTCAAGCACCAAGATTTAACATATAGCAAGCTCACTGTGGGCAGGGGATACGTCTACCAATTCTGTTGTATTGTACTTTTCCAAGCACTTAATACAGTGCTCTGAATAGATGTTCAATAAATATGATTGATAGATTGATTCCTCAATGTGCAGATAAAGGCAGTGGAAGTAATGGATGGAGTCACTTAAAGAGAGGGGCCACCTTCAAAGGGATTGGAATACTTGCATGAGAAACTCTAATCAAGTAATCAATCAGTGGTATTTATTGAGCAATTACTCTACGCAAAGCACTGTACAAAGCATTTGGAAGAGTACACTACAACAGAACTGGAAGACTGATTCCCTGCTCACATTGAGCTCACAGTCTATAAGGGGAGACACACATTACTACAAATAAATAAATTACAGATACGTACATAAGTGCTGTGGGGCCGAGGGATGAGTGAATAATGTAGTTCATTCATTCATTCAAACGTATTTATTGAGCCCTTACTATGTGTGGAGCACTGTATTAAGTGCTTGGGAGAGTACAATAGAACAAGAAACAGTCACATTCCCTGCCACCAGTGAGTTTACAGCCTAGAGGGGTCTCCGTTGAGCTTTTTCTTCCTGGAGTTTGATCAACTTCCAAGGCCTATCCTGCTTCTTCCTGGGAGGAAGTGCCATGGTGTTTTTGCTTCTGTGTGTAGCTCTCTGCATTGGTCTGCTTCTTGATGAGAACTGACCCTCACCTATTTAAGTTATGGAAAGAGGAGATGGGAATGGAGTTAATCCTGGAAGCCCCAGAACATAACTGCCTTCCAAAGGCAGTATGGCAAAATCCACCTCATCCTCATTTTTTTCTATCACTCCCCATTTATCTACGATTATTCTAGGATGGCCCACAGGGTTACATAATAATGTCATAGATACTATTCATAAAAAGTCTCCCAGAGGCCATCCAAAACTAGAATGCTTTTCAGGGATATTTGTGTGCTGGGGTGGTCTTCCCCTCCCCTCTACTCCCTTCCCAGTCTACCTTGAGTGACCACGGATGCACCTTCTGAACTGCATAAGTACCCAAAGATGAGAGAAACTGCGTTCATGTCAAAAACATTTACAGACACAAAGGCACCTGTTGCAATATTTGTATGAGAAGGGGGCCAGATCAGATGAAGATTCGACTGTTTCGAACCAGACACATGTCCATCCTAGTTCTTTCACAGTAAATATGATAGGTCCCTGTGGTAAGCAATCAATTTTGCAATGTCATGCAGTTAAAACAGTGTAACATAATGCTCTAAAAACAACTCTAGCCTACACAGAGCAGTGTGAGCTTGCAGAAATAGCTTGGTACTGGCAATCAGGGTTTGAGTCCCATTTCCACCACTGGCCTGCTGGATGATCTTGAGCAAGTCACTTAAATCTGTATCAGTCAATCAGTCAATGGTATTTACTCAACTCTTATGTGCAGAGGACTGTAATAAGCCCAGTACTAAGATCTAAGCCTCAGTTTCAGCATCTGTAAAGTTGAAACAAAGTAGGCTGTGAGCCCTAAGTAGGGCAGGGACTGTTCCCAATACTTGCAAGATTGATGGAATAGTCTTCAATTTATCGATTCTGATTATCCCAAGAAGTGTGACTTAGTGGAAAGAGCAGGTGCTTGGGAATCAGGTGATGTGGGTTCTAATCCTGCCTCTGCCTCTTGTCTGCTGTGTGACCTTGGGCAAGTCACAACTTTTCTGTGCCTCAGTTACCTCATCTGTAAAATGGGAATTAAGACTGTGAGCCCCACGTGGGAAGAGAAGCAGCTTGGCTCAGTGGAAAGAGTACTGGCTTGGGAGTCAGAGGTCATGGATTCGAATCCCTGCTCTGCCACTTGTCAGCTGTGTGACTGTGGGCAAGTCACTTAACTTCTCTGTGTCTCAGTTACCTCATCTGTAAAATGGGGATTAAGACTGTGAGCCTCACATGGGACAATCTGATTACCCTGTATCTTCCCCAGCGCTTAGAAAAGTGCTCTGCACATAGTAAGTGCTTAACTAATACCACCATTATTATTATTATTATAACCTGATTACCTTGTATCTACCCCAGTGATTAAAGCAGTGCTTGGCATATAGTAAGCACTTAACAAATACCATAATTATCATTATTATTTGAATACAAGCTCTTTTTTTTTTTTCTTTTATTTGTTAAGCGCTTACTATGTGCCGAGCACTGTTCTAAGCGCTGGGGTAGACATAGGGGAATCAGGTTGTCCCACGTGGGGCTCACAGTCTTAATCCCCATTTTACAGATGAGGGAACTGAGGCAAAGAGAAGTTAAGTGACTTGCCCACAGTCACACAGCCGACAAGTGGCAGAGCTGGGATT
Organism: Ornithorhynchus anatinus; assembly: GCF_004115215.2. Lineage (NCBI taxonomy): Eukaryota > Metazoa > Chordata > Mammalia > Monotremata > Ornithorhynchidae > Ornithorhynchus > Ornithorhynchus anatinus. The sequence goes on along the minus strand of NC_041731.1, from coordinate 116,112,777 downwards.
CGAACTCATGAGCCCTGACTCCAAAGCCCGTGCTCTTTCCACTGCGCCACGCTGCTTCTCTTTATCAGTGGGGAAGATTTCTCATGTGTTAGTAAAGTGCACTGAACTTCTGGGTGTTCAACAGATACCTTTACTACTACTATTATTACTGCTACAATAATCTTCAATTTACCTTATCTCTTTGTACATAGTAAATACTTAATGAATATTATCCCCCTGCTTCTCTGCAGCACTCATTAACAGACAGTGAAAACTGGACCTGAGTCACAACAGCCATGATCTTGAGCTGAGTTACAGCTGATGGCTGTGGCTCCTGATGGTCTAATTCCTAATTCTGCTCCCTATTAAATAATAATATTAATAATAATTTTGGTATTTGTTAAGCATTTTCTATGTACCAGGCAGTGTTCTAAGTGCTGGGGTGGATAAAAGCAAATCGGGTTGGACACTGTCCTTGTCCCAGCTAGGGCTCACAGTCTTATTCCCCATTTTCCAGATGAGGTAACTGAGGCCCAGAGAAGCAAAGTGACTTGCCTAAGGTCACACAGCGGACAAGTGGCGGAGCTGGGATTAGAACCCATAACCCTCTGAATTTTAGTCCTGTGCTCTAGGCACTCCGCCGTGTTGCTTCCTGTAAGCCCAGATTGACACATCTCCCATTGACACTCTGGATAGTCCCCCATCCTAGGGACTCTTTCCGTCAATCAATCAATCAATCATTGGTATTACTGAGCTCTTGCTATCCAAAGAACACTGAACTAAGCATTTGGTAGAGAACATTACACTGAAGTCGATCGATAGCTTTTAAGAAATTGGAGGGAATGTAGGTTTCCCAGTAATTTTGAACTAGTCCAGCGATAACTGGAGAGTTTGGAAATTTGTATACCCTTTCATCAGTACTTTCACATTTAAGATTACTTCCTCGAATGAAATACATGGCACACTCGATGTTTTTATGTTATGGTGTGCAATAGTATTTTGGTGAAAAATCGTGTATAATTCTAATAAGCCCCACTTTCAGCGAGGGAAAATAAATATTTTGTAGTAGGGAACAGAAGTTAATGCCGTTTTGGCATTCAATCCAGCTGTGAGGTGGGCATTTCCACAGGGAAAATATGGAAATGTCTTAGTAATTAGCTGACTCTTGCAAATGCTACAACTTGTCATTTCAACTAGTATGCACATTTAAACCTTTTCTCCAGTTTTCTTTTAAGGGCTAAGGGTTCCCTTCAGGTTTGGCCATTGAAAAGCATTGTGAGATATGTGAGAGTGTTTTGTCTCCTGAGTTCCAGGGCCTGCCCTAGATCTTTACACCAAATTGTGGTTGCTGGAAAGTTTTTATGCTAGCATATGTCATCCTTTGAACCTAAGTACCTTCACAATACGGTGCTTTTAGCCCCATGTCTCTACAAGAAGATGGATTAGGGTATATGTGTGTGAGTGGGCTCAGGGGTAGAGGACGAGCATGGCATAGTGGATAGACCATGGGCCTGGGAGTCAGAAGTTCATGAGTTCTAATCCTGACTCCACCACTTGACTGCTGGGTGACCTTCGGCAAGTCACTTCACTTCTCTGGGCCTCAGTTTCCTCATCTGTAAAATGGGGAGTAAGACTGTGAGCACTCTGTGGGACAAGGACCATGTCCAATCCAATTTGCTTGTATCCACCCCAGTGCTTGGCTTGGCTTGCCTGGCACATAGTACACACATAACAAATACCATTATTGAGAAGCAGCATGGCTTAGTGGAAAGAGCCCAGGCTTGGAAGTCAGAGGTGGTGGGTTCTAATCCTAACTGTCACTTATGTGTGACTTTGGGCGAGGCACTGAATTTATCTGTGCCTCAGTTACCTCATCTTTAAAATGGGGATTAAGTCTGTGAACTGTATGTGGGATAACCTGATTACCTTGTATCTACCCCAGTGCTTAGAACAGTGCTTGGCACATAGTAAACGTTTAAAAAAATAGAGTCAGGGTAGGGAGGATCCCAGACCAGTGCCCATTCTCCCTCTTGGCCTTCTTCTCCCAGATTATCTGTCTCTGATCTCTCAACACTCTGTGGAGCCTCACTTCAAATGGTTGCCTATCCATCTCCACATCCATCAATGATATTTATTGAGTGCTTACTATGTTGAAAGCACTTGGGAGAGTACAGTACAACACAGCTTCAAAACGTGATTCAGCTGTCCCTTCCTAACTGATCTCACTCATCTCCCACTACAACCCAACCCACACAATACACTCCTTTAAAAGCCAACCTACTCAGTTAATCTCATTTGTCTCACCACTGACCATTTGCTCACAACCTCCCTCTATCTGGAGGGCCCTCCCTATTCAAATCCAACAGACCACAACTAAGTTCGTCTTCAAAGCCCGCCTAAAACTTCTCCAAGAGGCCTCCCCTAAGCTCTCATGACTCCTATTTGCCCTCCTTTTTGTATCACCTTAGCAGCTGGATCTGACAAGTGGAGAAGTAGCACAGCATAGTGGTTAAACAATAATAATACTAATGGTATTTATTAAGCTCTTACTATGTGCCAAGCACTGTTCTAAGTGCTGGGGTAGTTACAAGAATATCAAGTTGTCCCATATAGGGCTCACAGTCTTCATACCCATTTTACAGATGAGGTAACTGAGGCACCGATAAGTCAAGTGACTTGCCCAAGGTCACATGGCTGACAAGTGGCGGAGCCGGGATTAGAACCCACGATCTCTGATTCCTAAGCCTGGGCTCTTTCCACTGAGCCACACTGCTACTCTAATATTAATATGAGCAATGATCCCACTACCTCTCGCATAGCTAAGCGAGTGCTCTACCCCTACTATATAGATGTAGCTGAGGCACAGAGAAGTTAAATGTTTTACCCAAGGTTACCCAGCAGACGAGTGACAGAGCTGGGGTTAGAACCCAAGTCCTTCTGACTCTCAGACTCCTGCTCTATCCACTAAGCCACGCTGCTTCTCCAGTTCTTCTAAAAATCACAATGCAACTGTGGGAGTTTGGATTTGAAGGTGGGTATTTTTTTCCTCTCACAAGCCTGACAGTATCTGTACTTTTTGAAGTACTATAATAAACTGCAAACAAGTGGGAGGGAAGGCAGAAAATATTCTTTCTCTCTGAATCTCCACGTAAAACCTGGGGGTTTTTTCCTTGCTGGAAACGGGCAGGGACGAGGAAGGGGGGAAGCAAAATAACCTGCAAACAAGTGGGAGGGGAAGCAGAAAATATTACTTTCGCCTACTTCCCTGCAGATCTCCATGATAAACTCCACCAGCACCCTGTCTCCTACCCTGACCCGGGCCCCCTTCACTAGCAGTGCAGAAACTGTGCTTAGTACACCTGAGAAAGGGAATAATCTCTTTGATAAGCTACTTAAGAAATGGTAAATCTCTGAGGAGAGATAGAGGGGCCAAATAGGAGGGGCTCTATCTTTATAATCAGATTGGCTTCATGTAACCAAAAAGGTGCAGGTAAGGTGTTTCCTGAAAGAAGGCCTTAACATATACAGTTCTGCATCTATATGGACATGGATTTGAGTTTAGCTGCTTGAAGAGTCACATAACTATGTGGGATAAGGACCAAAGACTTTCTCCTATTAAGGGTTTTCACTCCAAGATTTCACACTAGGAATATAGTGACGATCATATAGCTAACAGTGAAACACACACACTTCTCAGAGAGAAGAGTCTACTGACTACATTAGGATAAATTTAGGTAATATGCCTGCTGCCATTTGCAGAATTCTCCAAAGGGTGTTTGGGTCTATCCACTTTAGGGAAAAAAAAAAAGCAAACCACACAGCTTCCCATGATCATAGTACTGATTGAGGTCTGCTAATAGTAATAATGATTGATGGATTTGTTGGGTGTGTACTATAAGCCAAACTCTGTGGTACGTGCGAGGTGATCAGGTATAGTCTCCCTCCCATGTGGGGCTCGTGGTCTGGAGGGGAGGTGGGATGGAGATTTGGCCTTCATTTTGTGAATGAGGAGATTGGGGCCAAGGATTCATTCGATCGTATTTATGGAGCGCTTACTGTGCATAGACCCTGTACTAAGTGCTTAAAGTTTGGGGATGTTTGGTAATATGCCCAGGGTCAGCAGGCAGCCAATGGAACCAGGATTGAAACCCAGACATCCTTTAAATGTTTTAATGCTGCATGGCTCCCAGTGTTTCCAGTTTTCCCCACCACCCCAGCCTATATAAAGTCAGTGAAACCTTTAAGGGACAGAGTTTGGGTCTAACTCCCACCTCTGTAATCTCTCCCCTTGATAAGTACAGGGCTCTGAGCATAGAAAGTGCTTAATAAATGCTACTACTTCTATAAAGACTTTCACTAGGCCACGCTTCTCCTCTACAGCACTATCAGTCCAAATGGTCGGGACCATGCAGACCAAGCAGAGGTCACCCAGTTCCAATGTTTGAGCAGCTTGGAGCCTGTTGACGATGGAGATTCCTGGGGTAAATGCTGAAGAAATTTGGTCCGGTGTCAGAGAAGGGGATGACAGCACCGGTGGTTGGGGCAATTTCACTCATGCTCTCTCGTCCCCACCTGTTAGGTTCACGATGTGTTACCTCCAGTACTTTGAGATGCCACAGTGGGGAACCTAGTGGGGGAGGCCACCAGTCTTGGGCATGGTGGATCCACAGTTATTGGGGGGTAGGAGAATTGCTCAAAATAAACTAATAATAATTATGGCACTTGTTAAGTGCTTACTTTGTGTTAAGTACTGTTCTAAGCCCTGGGATAGATACAAGTTAATCAGGTTGTACACAGTCCCTGTCCCACACGGGGCTCACAGTCTTAATCCCTCTTTTACAGATGATGTAACTGAAGCTTAGAGAAGTGAAGTGACTTGCCCAAGGTCACACAGCAGACAAGCGGCGGAGCCGGGATTATACCTCGGTTCCTTCTGACTCCCAGGCCCGTGCTCCATCCACTGTCATGTTAATCCATAGCAAAGACCCAGCAATGCTTTGCCATGATTTGGGAGTGTTGAGATGGTTGGAGGGATGGTGAAAGTGGGACAGAAGGCGAATGAGTCAGGGAAGGCTCTGTCATATGGTACTTTCCCAAGAGTTTAGATCAGTACTCTGCACAAAGTAAGTACTTAATAAAAACTATTTATTAGCATCCCTATGTAAATTCAGAAACTGAATTAGGAACAGTCATAGTTTCATTTTCATTTCCAGTCCTGCCAGCACTTGTTTCCATTTCCCAGCTGAGAGCCATAAACTGTTATGTCAGTGGCTTTGGGTCTATATGCCCCAGTTATGAAAGCTAATGAAACAAGACCTATAAATAAAACATAACCAAATAAAAATGGCATTTAATTTAGACAGAAACATTATTTAGTTGGTAAAAGAAGAAAATAAAATCATTTTAGCTCAATATTTTTTGGGGGGGGTGGGCAGGGAAGAATATATATTTTGTAAGAATATATATTTTGTTCCAGTTGCATTTTCCTTTTAGTTGGTGACGTAACCTGTCTGGGGGAAAAAGGAACCACACTTGCAAACCAAAGACTGTCTTTGAGCATCTGATAAAACAACCAAGAATATAGTTTCACTGCACTGAATATCTTTTCAAATGCAAGTAGAATACATATATAAATAAAATCGAGAAAAAAATAATCCTTAAAGTATGTCACTAAGAATTAAAGACAGGACCTATTACTAAAGTGTACCTCACTTGCAATGAGTCCAGTAATATGACTAACTCAGAGAATATCTTCAAAATGGAGATACACGTCAGTAGACCTGGTATTTATCTAGTGTCACTTTAAATGGCCCAGTGGACCATCAATAAATAGTATTACTACTGCTACTGTCTAGGACCAGGACTGCCATCCATCTGAGAGCTCAAACACACCACTGGCTTGCTTAATTTGTTTTTCTAACTCTTTACTTATGCATGCATCATTGGACAATGAGTAGATAAGTAGCACAATTAATTGATACCATTCAATGCTGGATCAACAAAAAAGGTCTTCAGTTATGGGAAGGGCTTCCCAGATGCAGGCTGGTATTTAATCTCAGTCTTCTTCAGGCTAATTGTCAGTCCATTGTGTTTCACTGATTCTGCCTGTAGGTTATTCAATCACCTGCACATCTTTTGTGCTTGTGCTTCTAGGACATGATTATTATGACGTATTATGAACTGAAAACTTTAGGTTCACCTGTGACAAGGGGGTTGGAGGAAAGGGCTTAGGGTGGAGGTGAGGAGGGTGAGAGGGCAAATCATATACTCGGGGTACTCCCAAGTGGTGGTGCTGCTGCTATTTCACAACTAATAACCTGGCTCATATCCGGTATCCTTAGCTTCAGCAACATCAGCCCTGATTTGACCTTCCCAGAGGCCCAAATGGTGGAATTAAACTGGGGGTGCCAAGGTCAATGAAATGATTGTGTCTACCAACTCTACTCTCCCAAGGGCTCAGTACAGTGCTCTGCACACAGTAAGCACTGAGTAAATGCAATAAATGAATGAACCAAAACAGTGCCCTCCTCATGGTAAATGCTTGATAAATGCCACTGGTTGCTTGACTGTGAAACGAAGCCAGAGATGTCTTTTGTGTCAGTGAAGCCATTAGACTGTAAGCCTGTCAAAGGGCAGGGACTGTCTCTATCTGTTACCGATTTGTACATTCCAAGTGCTTAGTACAGTGCTCTGCACACAGTAAGCGCTCCATAAATACTACTGAATGAATGAATGAATGAATGAATGAATGAATGAATGAAACAGAATGTTCCCTTGAAAAGAGCAATCAGCATGGACTTATAAGGAAAGCTCAGGCCTGGAAGTCAGGAGACTTGGGTTCTAACCTAGCTTTGTGACATGCCTGCTATGTGACACTGGAAGTGTCATTTAACTTATCTTTGCCTCAGTTTACTCACCTTTAAAATGGAAATTAAATTTCTGTTCACCTGTTCTCATTCCCACTTAACCGTTTTCCCCACATAAGAGAGGGGTGAATCTGATCTAATTTTATGGTTTCTGCCCTAGCACTCAACACTGTCCTTGACAAACAAGTAAGTGGTTAATAAATAACACGATCATTATGATTATTAATCAATCAATGGTATTTACTGAGAATTTTAAATTCCTCCTTCTAAACTTTAATCTCCTTGTGGGCAGGCAGCATGTCTACCAATTCTGTTGAATTGCATTCTTCCAAGCACTTCATAGAGTGTTCTGCACACAGTAAGCACTCAGTAAATACCACTGATTGATAGTTCAAAGCACAGTACTAAGTGCCTAAGTGCATCTTCTCCTGAAATCTACTCAGCAGGTACTTGTTGCTTGGGTGGATGGGGTTTGTTCCACTGTACAAATCACTGGGATCTCTGCCATTTATCAGCTGTGTGACTTTGGGCAAGTCACTTACCTTCTCTGTGCCTCAGTACCTCATCTTTAAAATGGAGATTAAGACTGTAAGCCCCACATGGGGCAATCTGATTACTTTATATCTATCCCTGTGCTTAGAACAGCGCTTAGCACAGAGTAAGCCCTTCACAAATAGCATTATTATTTTTATTATTCCTCCATTTCCCGGTGAAGCCAGGAGAAGTATCTAAACTGCTGGGTGAGAAATTGTACCTCAGAAAGTAATGAGCCAGAAAGAGGCCTCTTAAACAATCTCTATTTTCTCCAACAGTGTCTGTCTCCCCCATTAGATTGTAATGTCCTTGAGAGTAGGAATCAAGTCTACTGACTCCAGTGTACTCTCTCAAATGCTTAGTACAGTGCTCAGCCTTTAGTAGAGCTCAATAGGTACTATCCTCTTTTCCTCACCACCATCCAAAATGCAGATGTTCTTTTTCGCTCGGTCCACTATAGCAATCTCTATACTTCCATCATTCATTGATATTCATCCTGATTCCAAGTTCTCAAAGGGAAAGAATAAAGTCTTTACATTTGCCCTGTACGGTGCTATCACCACCCATGAGCAAATAGAAAACACCATAAACTCTTTTCAGAAATGAGGATTATTCTTAATAGCTTTTTTTTCCAACCCCTTCACTTTACTGTATTCTTGTTCACTGCAGAATGGCACACTCAAACAGGCTTGTTTTCTGAGCAAAGTTGTGAAGATTCCTAGGGTCCTGTAACTATACCCAGTCCTCAGAACAGCCCCTATTTCAGGAAGTGCGAACTAGCTAGCCTATAACAGCTGGTTTGCTTCCCTGCAAGCCAACTTCTTCGAGAGGCCCTGAATATGAGATTTAAGTACAACTGTAGCAGGCTACACAAATTTATTTATTTTATTGCATTTTACCTACTTAGAGCTAAGGCTTTTAAAATGGTTCATGCAGATTTGCATAAATTACTCTACAGGTTTATACAAATAACATGCAAATAGGAGTCCCTGATTTACTGGGAGCAAATCAAGTTGCCTTACTTTGGACAGAATCCATTTTATAAAGTCTTTCCTTTTCAAAATTCCCAGGGGGCTTTTCCCTCATTCTAGTTTACCACAGGGGCACAATCTCTTTTTCTCTCTATTTTCCTTCTTGCCTGCTGATTTACCAGCCTCTTTAGTGTTTCTCAAAAATTTTCCACTACCTATGTTGGCACTTTCTCCACTTGAGTTTCAGTGGAAAAAAGTAAAGTCAAAAAACAAACAAACAAAAAAACCTTTTGCCTCTATTTTTTTTTTTGCTTTTCCTATTGAACCAAAATATTTTCTTTCGTTATCTCTGTTGCTAACTCATTCCAGCTGTTCAAAGAAGCTCTGAACAGGCCCCTGGTAACACATATTACTTAAAGAATAAAAATATTCTGTGTTTAAATCTCAACCACCACTCATGTGTGCTCTATTGTATCTATCCTATGAAAAATGCAATTATCAGGATTGATACTTCAACCTCAAACCCAAACTGCACATTCATCTTCCTTAATTATGTATCAGCTCTCCACCTCCTACACTGAAGTCCCCATGGTCCTTCATTACACGTTAACTACTTCACAGATACCATCCTCTGCCTAAGAACTTGAAAAACTGCTCTGCTTTCCTGAAGACTGTGGTAATGCAGACTGGTTTTTCACAAAGTTAGGGCCAAAATTCCCTGCCATCTCCCTGCTGCTCCAGCAAGAATGTTCCAAGAATGTCCAAAAGAGTAGAGCTGAATAACATATAATATGAAAAACGTCAGTCAGCTGTTGACAGGTGGCCAGATTAGAAATGTTTCTTCAAGAAGGCTTGAGAAACAGAGTGGCCTAGTGGAAACAGCGAGAGTCTAGGACCTGAGTTCTAATCCCGGTTCTACCACTTATCTGCTGTGAGACCTTGGGCAACTTAACTTTTTTGTGACTCAGTTACCTCATCTGTAAAATGGGAATTAAATTCTCTTCCCTCAGATTTAGATTGTGAGCCTTTTGTGGTGCAAGGTCTGTGTTCTACCAATGCTCCAATGCTAAGAACAGTGCCTGACATATAAAAAGCACTTAACAAATACCATTTAAAACGAAACAGTAAAATAGTTAAAACAAGAGGCAGAATAGAAAACGGTACGCACTAGTAGATAGGGAATGGTCTGCAATGCTGCAGAGGAAAAGACACACTTCCACAACCAGTGACATCATCAATATTCACTGAGAACCTACTGGATATCAAGCATACTGTACTAGGTGCTTGGGGAACAAACAAAAATCAGTAGAAGAATTATTTTCTTCTCCTCAAAAAGGATATGGTCTAATGGAAGAGGCCAGTTGACACAATTGCCAAGTATAGCATAGGGAAATACAAAGGATCAACACATGTGAGCTAATCTAGCTGTAGAGAATAGATGGAGTCTGAAATGTTTAAGATGATGGGCTTGACTGACAGAGAAAGTCGGGGGGAATAGTCAGGGCATCTTCCTGGAGGTAGGAACTTCATAGAAATTATTTGAATGGAGGGGAAAACGTGGTGTGGCAGGACTGAGGCAGAAAGTTGTTGAGGCCAGAAGAAAAGGTAAATGAAATATCAGGAGTGGGATGGTTGAGATTGAAATGCAGTTTGAAGGCTTTCTTGGGAAAAGTGACGAGTGGGAGCTAGATTGTAACAGGAGAAGAGAGCAGATAGGTAAAAGGGAATTGGCTAATGAGGATTTGCTACTCCAATATTAGAAGCTTTTGTTTTTATCAAGACTGGGAACTACTGGGAATGCTTGAGGAGAGGAGTGATGTGTTCCTAACTGCCTTGATCATTTTTCTGCAAAACTGTTCAGTCCATGTTTCCCCCCCTCCTCAAGAACCTTCAATGGTTACCCATCCACCTCCACACTCTGTTCTCTTCTTCCACTCCCTTTTGCTGATATCACTCTTGCCCTTGGATTGGTATCTTTTTATTCACCCCTCCCTCAGCCCCACAGCACATATGTAAATATCCATAATGAATTTATTTACATTAATATCTGTCTCCTCCTCTAGACTGTTAGCTCGTGGTGGGCAAAGAATGTATCTATCAACTCTGCTGTACTCTCCCAAGTGCTTAGTCCAATGCTCTGTGCACGGTAAGTGTTCAATAAAATACATTTGGAGCAGCGTGGCTCAGTGGAAAGAGCGCGGGCTTGGGAGTCAGAGGTCACGGGTTCTAATCCCAGCTCTGCTGCTAGTCAGCTGTGTGACCTTGGGCAAGCCACTTAACTTCTCTGTGCCTCAGCTACCTCATCTGTCAAATGGGATAAAAACTGTGAGCCACATGTGGGACAACCTTTTCACTTTGTAAGTCCCAGTGCTTAGAACAGTGCTTTGCACATAGTAAGCGCTTAACAAATACCACAAATACAAATACATTTGATGAATTTTAAGAAGGAGGTTTATTGAGAACTACACTGTGAAGTATTGTTTGTGGGTAATTTACAACTATCTCCCAAAGGTATTTTATTTTCACTTATTGGATTTATATCTAGAATTCTACCTGGATCCTCAAAAAGAGTCACTCTGCTTTACTTTGTATTTTCATTCATTCATTCATTCATTCATTTTTATTGAGCTCTTACTGTGTGCGAAGCACTGTGCTAAGTGCTTGGGAGAGTAAAATATAACAACAAACAGATACATTCCTGCCCACAATGAGCTCACGGTCTAGAAACTTTTTAAAAATTAATAATTGTGTATTTTTTTATTTCATCCAATATTCCTTCCTCAAGATGCTAGTAGACTCCCTCAAGCTTCACACAACTACACATCCTTTAGTGTGCTGTGTATGTTAACATTTATTTGTCTGACTTGAAATTGTGAATTTCTACAGGAATCCTCCCTACCTGTTAACCATCTTGTAGAACAGGGTCTGACATTAGACAGCTCAATCAATCTTTGTTACTGATGACAAATAACAGTTGTTATGGAAGGCTGACAGACATGTTACGTAAATCATGCAAACTGCCTTGAACTCTGTATTCCCCTCTAGACAGAAGCTCACTGTGAACAGGGAATGTTCTACCAACTCTTTTATATTGTACTTTCCCAAATGCTTAGTACAGGGCTCTGAACAGAGTAAGTGCTCAATAAATCCAATTAGTTGACTGCATTTTTTTTTAAACTTTACTGCTTACCCTTACCTGTAATTTATTTTAGTGTCTGTCTTCCCACATTAAATTATAAGCTTCCTGTGGCCAGAGGGCTTGTCTATTAACTCTACTGTACTCTTATAGTACAATGCTCTCCACTAAGCAAGCATTCAGTAAATGTTATTGTTTGAGTGACTAAATGAAAATTGCGATGGGACCCATTAAATTCATTCATTCATTCAATTGTATTTATTGAGTGCTTACAATGTGCAGAGCACTGTACTAAGTGTTTGGAGTGTACAATTCGAGAACAGATAGAGACAATCCCTGCCCAGTAACAGGCTCACAGTCTAAACAATGAAAGTCAGTTGGTACAGTAATATGTGCCGATAAGCTGTAATTACATCTTTAAATTTGAAACATTACTTTCACCAATTGATATACCATCTCACTACAAAATAAAAAAATCTGTTTTGCTATTATAATCCAAGCATTGTTTGATGTTTATGAAGACAGTTCTGATAAATGATTAATACTGATGGAATCTGCAACCACTTCTAGAAATTCCAAATCTTCCTTTCCATTATTTTGTTAAAGCGTTCAATCGATTGACAAGAATATCTCTGGAAAGATGTACATGATGGGCCATAATGTAATGTAACAGACCCTCACAAGCGCTTCCACTGAGACCATAACGTCTCTTTCGAGTAATGAAAGAAATACCTTCTAGCTCAATTTCTCCAGCATTTATGCAGCGATTGCAACATAATAACACTGACTGTCTTACACGCTTCCCCTAATAGCCTACAGTATAGACAATTTCAACCAAACGGCTTACATTCACGGAAAACGTATTTCTCCTTTTTCACATTACCACAAAGCCCAAACAGAATTAAATTACTAAACACATAATAGCAGAGTAAATCTGGCAGGACTTATCGCAACACATCAAGTGCCGAAACACTTCCCTTCTGTTAGTGTTGACGGGGATTACGCACCTAAATTCTCACAATTTGTTCTCACATTCTCTAAATTAAGCCCGTGGAAATAAGAAAATGACCCTTGTATCCCAATATTACTGAGATAAGGAGAGCCAGGTTTTGAGTTATCCTCAGTGCCTGGGGTTGGAGGCTATTGGAAGCAATTCAAACTCAATTTCAAAGTTACTTGTGTGACGTTCCCTCAGATCATTAATGTTACATTGCAACAGCTGACACTTAGTGTGACATGTAGAAAGACCACAGTTCCACCATCACCGGGTGTTCTTTGCCAACTGTCTATTAATTCTTTTTTTTTTTTGACTTCAGGCATTTTTCCTGGAGGTGTTTGATCTGCTCTGATGCTTCAGTGATTAAAAGTGAGCCGACTTACAGTTTACTGTGATTTGTACTTTTTTCACATCTGGGAAGGACACGTCATTCTCCGCTCCGCATTCATACACCCCGGCTTGGTCTCTTGTGATTCCGTAGATGTCCAAATATTGTCCGCTCTCAAAAGGTTTGGCTGCAGAAAGAAAAAAAAATTCAAGATGCTAAACGGTAGTGGTCTGAGACATCATTCAAGTAAGACTTTCCATGCTTCTCTCAAGGAAGTGCTGAAAGATGAACTTGGGAATTACAAAAGCTTCTGTACTCAAACATTCAGGTGGAATGACTGAGTGGCCCAAGATCCAAACTTGAACAAATACTACAATGACACCTGCTTCTCCTGAATGTGGTCCACAAATACAATATTCAATAGATCAGGGTTTCTTCCCGTCAGCACACAATAAATATATCTCTACACCATTTGGTAATTGAGTTCAACAACCTACCAGCATCGAAGGTGAAGTTTATTGATATGACATTACCATATTGACTCAAAGAAAGTGTAAGATAGCACTTGGATATTTAAATCTACCCATTGTAACTTTTCTGGAAAACATTCATTTACTCAATCTTATTTATTGAGTGCTTACTGTGTGGATCTCTACCAACCCTATGTCTTTTATGACCTTTCCTATGTGTCAGGAACTCTTCCAAGCATTTGGACATTACCTGCTGGAAATAGGGCTTATTATCTTAATCCCCATTTTACAGATGAGAGAATTGAAGCACAGAGAAGTTAAGTGGCTTGCCTAAGGTCACATAGCAGACAAATGGCAGAGCAGGGATTAGAACCCAACTCCTCTGACTCCCCCATCTGTATTCTTTCCATTATACCACACTGACTCTACTGTTCTGCATGTTCCTCAATTTTTAGTACAGTACTTTGTACATAATAAATGCTGAATAAATACCTCTAATTGATTGATATTTATTCTCCAACTCTTCTCACACTAAACACTGCACTGTATGTTCTCTTGGGAATGGCCGAGTTGACACCCTTTTGCTTAGTTAACTCTGTTTGGCTTCTTAAAGAAGCACTGAATGTGATCAGAGATAGAGCAAAAATGCTCCTTGCAATAGGAAATTTATCTACCAACTCTGTTGTACTGTACTCTCCCAAGTGTTTAGTATAAAGTAAGTGCTTATTAAATGCCACTAATTGATTGATGTGTTCTCTGACTCAACTGGAAAGGTGCAGAGGCTTGTGTGGATCACTATTGGATTCTCTTTCTCTATCTTTTCCTCTTTAGCCTCTAAACTACTTGTGGACAGGTGGTGTGTCTACCAATTCTGATGTATTGTTCTCTTCCAAGTGGTTAGTACAGTACTCTGCACACAGTAAGTATTCAGTAAAAACCACTGATTGGTATTTCTCTAGTCATTTCAAATTTTAATTTTATACTGTTAATTTCATAGTCATTTCATATTGTTAATTTCATAGTCATTTCTCTATGGTGCTTAAAGAGGCTGTTTCTGCTTTCTCTTCCCTCTTTGCCAACTTTCTCCCTTTGTCTTGTCTTATGCTGTCTAGTCATCTCCGACCCATAGCGATGCCCTGGACACATCTCTCCCAGAATGCTCAACCTCCATTTGCAATTGTTCTGGTAGTGGATCTATAGAGTTTTCTTGGTAAAAATACACTAGTGGTTTACCACTGCCTACTTCCACGCAGTAAACTTGAGTCCCCGCCCTTGACTCTCTCCCATGATGCTGCTGCCCTGCACAGGGGAGTTTTGATGTGTAGCTGATTGTTTTCCACTCACTAGCCACTGCTCAAGCTAGGAATGGAATAGGTAGGCCTCTCTTTGACTCTCCTTCTGTAGTAGAGGCTGGTAGAGTACTGGAAACTCTCCGGATGTGACCCTGAGAGGGGACCTCGTTTTTTACTAAAATAGTATTCCAGTTGTTACTAGAAATCCAACATAAATTAGGGTAGGTGTTAGGGTTTGCTTTGCAGCTAATGAAACTAGCATAGTGCTTTTGCACTTAGTAAATTCTTAATAAATACTGGCTTCCAGTCATGATCCAAATAAGCTTTTTCCCTGCTATTTTTATGATACTCGTGTGTTAGGTCTCAGGCACTGGATTAAAGTTGTATACATTACAAATGGTCCAGTTTACTTTCTCTTGTTAAAAACAAAAACAATTTCCCAATCAAGCATCATTCAAGCAGATGGGATGAGCTCACAGAATCTTTCCTTAGTCTTTTCTCCACTTCCATAGGCAGTAAGTCTAACCCAAGAAAACACTTAGATTATTTTTATCTAAATGCTCTGAACCCAGATTTTTCAAATTTGGAAAAACACCAAATTGAAAATAGTGTGCAATATCAAAAATAATATTTATCACAATACCCAGTGCCAACCACAGTTGCAAGTGAAGAGCAACCCTGGGAGTGACTATAGTCTCCCCTGGTACTGAGTTCTGTACAGTTAAAAATAGCCATGTTTTTTTCTTTCTTTTTTTCTAAAGAAAGACTATATTATGAAAAAATGAAGGGCTAAAATATATTCCATAAAAAATGATATTGTTTTCCCTTCAGAACTGTGACTCAATGCACAGTCAGTGGTCTGAAAAGATCTCTGTTTTGCTGCACGGTATAGTGGAAGGAGCACAGGGTTTGGTGTGAAGAGACCAGGATTCTAATCCCAACTTCACCACCTGTGAGGGGATTAAGATTGTGAGCCCCACGTGGGACAACCTGATTACCTTGTATCTACCCCAGCACTTAGAACAGTGCTTAGCACATAGTAAGCACTTAACAAATAACATCATAATTATTATTACAGTACTGTGCTCACAATAAATGTTTAATCAATCAAACTATTTATTGAGTGCTTACTGTACTAAGCAGTTGGGAGAGTACAATATAAATACAATTGACTGTTTGACATGTCTTAGTGAATAAAGCACAGACTGGGGAGTCAGAAGGACCCAGGTTCTAATACTGGCTCTGCCACATCCCTGCTATGTGACTTTGGGCAAAGCACTTCACTTCTCTGAGCTTCATTTACCTCATCTGTAAAATGGGGATAAAAGTGTGAGCCCCATGTGGGACAGGGATAGTGTCCAACCTGATTAACTTGTATCTCCCCCAGTGCTTAGAACAGCGTTTAGCACATAGTAAGTACTTAACAAATACCATAATTAGTATTCAAAGATGAGCAATACCATAGCACAGATACTCAAATCAGGGTAGAGGAAGGCAGTCTTCAATGTCATTTGAGATCATAATAATGATAATAATAATAATAAAAATAATAGTTGTGGTACTTGCTAAGTGCTTTCTATGAGCCAGGCACTGTACTAAGTTCTGGGATGGATACAAGCAAATAGGTTTGGACACCGTCCCTGTCCCACATGGAGCTTAGAGTCTCAATCCCCACATTACAGATGAGGTAACTGAGGCCCAGAGAAGTGAAGTGAGTTGACTAAGGCCACACATCAGATGAGTGGCAGAGACAGGATTAGAACCCATGACCTTCTGATTCCCATTCCAGGCTCTAGCACACTCAAAATGGCTATTCCATGCAACTGTCTTCCTCCACCATGTCTTCCTCACCACCAGTGTCATTTGGGGGAAAGTAAGGGTGATAATTAAGACTGTGGGTAGAAAGTAGCACAGAGGCAATCCTGAAAATGTTGTAATATCATTTCTTTCCCCCCAAATTTTCCTCCCATCATCCATTTCCTCTTCCTCTTTCCCCCCTTTTTCTTACACTACTCACTTTTATGGTTATACCTTTTACTCACTCTACCCTCAACCCAACAGCACGTATGTACTTATCTGTTATTTATTTATTTTTTATTAATATTTGTCTTCCCCTTTATATTATAAGCTCCTCATGTGCAGGGAATGTGCCTAACAACTCTGTTAGACTGTATTCTCCCTTGAACTTAGTACAGTGCTCTGGATGCAGTAAGCACTCAGTAAGTACCATTGACTAATTGATTGATTGATTTACTCCTCTCTAGATCCACTAGGTTGTAAGCTCCTTCAGGAGAGGGGCCAGATCTATGAAGTGAGTAATACAGTGCTCGTCTTGAGTAAGGACTCAATACATAAAATTGATTGATTGGTCTAGTCATTCACTCACCGAATCTTATTTATTGAACACTTACTGTTTGCAGATCACTATACTAAGTACTTGGGAGAATAAAATTCAACAATAGACAGATACATTTGCTGCCCACAAGGGGCTTACAACCTAGATGCGGGGAGACAGACATGAATACAAATAAATAAAATTACAGATATGTATATAAGGGCTGTGGGGCTGGGATGGGGGAAGAGCAAAGGGATCAAGTCAGGGCAACAAAGAAGGGAGTGGAAAGGTGGGCTTAGCCTGAAGAGGCCACTTGGAGATACATCTTCAATAAGGCTTTGAAGTGGGAGAGAGTAATTATCAAAGCCCCCACCCCATCTCCCTTTCATTCCTTTATTTCCTTTTCTTCCTCTCTATTTCTCTTCCTCTTCGAGCTCTCTTCCTCTTCTTGATTCTTTTCCATCCTGCACAGCTCCATTTCCTTGATCCTTACTCTCCTTCCTCACTTTAAATCCTTCCCCTCATTTAGCTCCCATTTTCCTTTCTGCTCCCACATTTTTCATTAATTAATTAATTAATTAATTAATTCAGGCATTCAATAATATTTATTGAGCACTTAATGTATACAAAGCATTGTTTTTCTTCCTGTCCACCTCCAGGTCCCATCTCCTCATGCTCCACCGTCAATGTCCCACCTCTTCAGGGCTTTGTCTTTACTGACACCAGAAGTAGCATGACCTAGTGGACGGAGCATGGGTGGGGGAGTCTCTTGGGCCTGGATTCAAATCCCAGTTCTGCCACTTGTCTGCTGTGTGACCTTGGGCAAGTTACTTAAGTTCTCTGGGTCTCAATTCTCTCATCTGCAAAATGGGGATTCGATACCCATTCCTCCTCTGACTTAGAATGTAAGCCCTATGTGGGACCTGACTATCTTGTTTCTATCCCATTTCTTGGGACAGTGCTTAGGACAGTGCTTGGCACATAGTAAGCATTTAACAAATATCACTACTATTATTAAGTGGGCTCCAACACTCATTGACTGGAACCAATTTCCTCCTATAAGACCCCAGATGAAAGAATCCTGGAATTTGTAATATCCATGACCTAAAACTAGCCTCTGTGGTCAAGAAGTTTTCCTGGTTTAAACCAATACTTGTATTGGTATTTGTTTAAGTGGTAATTATGTGCTAAGCACTGCACTAATTATTGGGGCAGATCTACTACGATCAGATCAGACACAGCCCCTATCCCACACAGGGCTCACAGTCTAAAGGGGAAGCAGAACAGGTATTTAATCCCCATTTCACAGATGAAGGAACTGCAGCCCAGATTTTCAGATTCTTTAGATTCTTTTGATCCCTCAGCAGGTGAGTGGTGGAACCGGAATTAGAACCCAGGGCCTCTGACTCCCGAGCCCAAGCTGTGCTTTTCTATTTCCCTATATATTCTCAGTGCCAGGGCTCTGTGCTCATTCACAACTCCATAGTAACACAACCAAACTCTGGCAACAGTGACTCACAGCAAGAATGAGACAACATATTGTACTTTTCAAGGCAGCAGGCCTGATTTTTCTCCACCTTGCACACGAGGAATAAATTATGAAAAGAAACCTTCTGCAAAGAAGCCAGCTGTTACTGTTTATATGGTTGGTTGCAGTTATGTTCCACTGTGACCAGGCTGAATCCATTATAGAAAAATATTATTTACTATCACCCGGAACAGAGGCATATGCTATTGGCTGGCACCACGTGAAGTCTCTATTATGTTCCATTTGTAAGTATTATAACTTATCTATATGTGCTCTATTGCATATGTTGCAATCTAATAAAAAACCATATTACTTTTCATCAAGGAATTGTCTACGGAATGGAGTCTTGAACTGGTATCCAACAGATGCAGATAATGTTTCCAATTTTTCCCCTAATTCATAAATGACCTCGGGCAGTTCGCTGCCTTATGGGTTTTCTTTTACTCATCTGCAGAATGGGATGTCATACTTTCAACACTATTGTCGCTGACTGTCTATTTTGTCTGTCAACAATATTCATGGCACTCAACAGAACTGAGATAATGGCCCATTTCCTTTAGCTAAGGCGTATACGTTACATATTGTTATCTATCTTAAAACCTCAAATAACAATAGATAAATATCATATTCCGGCAAGACACCATGTTGTTTGTAATGAACCTCATTTTTCTAGAAAATAACGATGGAGTGCATAAACCAAAATGGATGACCTCTTTAAACCCCCCCCCCCCCCCCGAAAAAAAACCCAAAGAAACAAACAAAAACATTTTATGCTTTCTTATTTCTTACTCTTTGATTCCTGGCAGTAATCAAAGTCCTAGATCATAAAGTGTCTAGTAGGACCTCCCTTTTTTTTCCACAGTATTTGTTAAAAGTGCTTACCATGTGCCAGACACTGTATTAAGCACTGGGGAAGTATGTTTGTCAGGTTGGACACAGTCCCTGTCCCTTGGGGCTCACAGTCTTATCCCAGTTTTACAGATGAAGTTATGGAGGCCCAGAGAAGTGAAGTGACTTGTCCGAGGTCACACAGCAGACAAGTGAAGGATCTAGGATTAGAAGCCAGCTCCTTATGACTCCCAGGCCTGTGCTCTATCGATTGGGCTATGCTGCTTCTCTTTTTTCCCAGCCATTTCCTGGCCTCTAGACATCTCCTAGATCTTTAAAATAAATGAATCTACAAATCAATATTATCTCCCTCTTGCTTTTATCTATGGGCTCTTTCCTCCTACTGTCCAGGGGCACTGGATAGTCGATCTGACTTTATTGACAACAGTCCTCCTATTCCCCTGTGTCTACCCCAGCGCTTAGAACAGTGCTCGGCACATAGTAAGCGCTTAACAAATACCAACATTATTATTATTGGTGAAGTTATCATTTATTAAGGGAACAACCAGCTGTTCCCAGAGTAAACAGTCAAAATGCACATGGTACCCAGAGCACTTCTAATTCATTCATTCATTCAATAGTATTTATTGAATGCTTACTATGTGCAGAGTACTGTACTAAGCGCTTGGAATGAACAAGTCGGCAACAGATAGAGACAGTCCCTGCCATTTGACGGGCTTACAGTCTAATCAGGGGAGACAGGCAGAGAAGAACAATGGCAATAAATAGAGTCAAGGGGAAGAACATCTCATAAAAACAATGGCAACTAAATAGAATCAGGGTGATGTAAATCTCATTAAATAAAATAAACAAAATAAATAGGGTGGCAAAGATATATACAGTCGAGCGGACAAGTACAGTGCTGAGGGGGTGGGATGGGAGAGGGGGAGAAGGAGAGGGAAGGGGGGAGAAGAGGGTTTAGCTGCAGATAGGTGAAGGGGGGGGTAGAGGGAGCAGAGGGCAAAAGGGGGTAGCTCAGTCTGGGAAGGCCCCTTGGAGGAGGTGAGTTTTAAGTAGGGATTTGAAGAGGGGAAGAGAATTAGATTATCTGAGGTGAGGAGGGAGGGCATTCCAGGACCGCAGGAGGACGTGGCCCAGGGGTTGATGGCGGGAAAGGTGAGACCGAGGGATGGTGAGGAGGTGGGCGGCAGAGGAGCGGAGCGTGCGGGGTGGGTGGTAGAAAGAGAGAAGGGAGGAGAGGTGGGAAGGGACAAGGTGATGGAGAGCCTTGAAGCCTAGAGTGAGGAGTTTTTGTTTGGAGTGGAGGTTGATAGGCAACAACTGGAGGTGATTAAGAAGGGGAGTGACATGCCCAGATGGTTTCTGCAGGAAGATGAGCCGGGCAGTTAACCACTCAATCTCCAAGGGCTCCTTCCCCTCTGCCTTCAAACATGCCCACGTCTCCCCCATCCTAAAAAAACCCGCTCTTGACCCCACTTCCCCCTCCAGTTATCGTCCTATCTCCCTACTACCCTTCCTTTCCAAAATCTTAGAACGAGTCGTCTACAATCGATGCCTAGAATTCCTTAACTCCCATTCTCTCCTAGACCCCCTCCAATCTGGCTTCCGTCCCCTCCACTCTACCGAGACTGCTCTCTCAAAGGTCACCCATGACCTCCTTCTTGCCAAATCCAATGGCTCCTACTCCATTCTGATCCTCCTTGACCTCTCTGCTGCCTTTGACACTGTCGACCATCCCCTCCTCCTCCATACCTTATCTCACCTTGGCTTCACGGACTCTGTCCTCTCCTGGTTCTCCTCTTACCTCTCTGGCCGATCATTCTCGGTCTCCTACGCTGGAGCCTCCTCCCCCTCCCATCCTTTAACTGTTGGAGTTCCTCAAGGGTCAGTTCTTGGCCCTCTTCTGTTCTCCATTTACACTCACTCCCTCGGTGAACTCATCCGCTCTCACGGCTTTGACTACCATCTCTACGCAGATGACACGCAGATCTACATCTCCGCCCCTGTCCTATCCCCCTCCCTTCAGGCTCGCATCTCCTCCTGCCTCCGGGACGTCTCCACCTGGATGTCGGCCCGCCACCTAAAACTCAACATGAGCAAGACTGAGCTCCTCATCTTCCCTCCCAAGCCCGGTCCGCTCCCAGACTTCTCCATCACCGTCGATGGCACGACCATCCTTCCCGTCCCGCAGGCCCGCAATCTCGGTGTCATCCTTGACTCGTCCCTCTCGTTCACCCCACACATCCTATCCGTTACCAAGACCTGCCGGTTTCACCTCTACAATATCGCCAAGATCCGCCCTTTCCTCTCCACCCAAACGGCTACCTTACTATTACGGGCTCTCGTTATATCCCGGCTAGACTACTGTGTCAGCCTTCTCTCTGACCTCCCTTCCTCCTCTCTCGCCCCGCTCCGGTCTATTCTTCACTCCGCTGCCCGGCTCATCTTCCTGCAGAAATGATCTGGGCATGTCACTCCCCTTCTTAAACAACTCCAGTGGTTGCCTATCGACCTCTGCTCCAAACAAAAACTCCTCACTCTAGGCTTCAAGGCTCTCCATCACCTTGCCCCTTCCTACCTCTCCTCCCTTCTCTCTTTCTACCGCCCACCCCGCACGCTCCGCTCCTCTGCCGCCCACCTCCTCGCCGTCCCTCGGTCTCGCCTATCCTGCCGTCGACCCCTGGGTCACGTCCTCCCGCGGTCCTGGAACGCCCTCCCTCCTCACGTCCGCCAAACTGATTCTCTTTCCCTCTTCAAAACCTTACTTAAAAATCACCTCCTCCAAGAGGCCTTCCCAGACTGAGCTCCTCTTCCCCCTCTACTCCCTCTGCCATCCCCCCCTTTACCTCTCTGCAGCTAAAGCCTCATTTTCCCCTTTTCCCTCTGCTCCTCCACCTCTCCCTTCCCATCCCCACAGCACTGTACTCGTCCGCTCAACTGTATATATTTTCGTTACCCTATTTATTTTGTTAATGAATTGTACATCGCCTTGATTCTATTTAGTTGCCATTGTTTTTACGAGATGTTCTTCCCCTTGACACTGTTTAGTGCCATTGTTCTTGTCTGTCCGTCTCCCCCGATTAGACTGTAAGCCCGTCAAACGGCAGGGACTGTCTCTATCTGTTGCCGACTTGTTCATCCCAAGCGCTTAGTACAGTGCTCTGCACATAGTAAGCGCTCAATAAATACTATTGAATGAATGAATGAATGAATGAAAGAATAGACTGGAGCAGGGCGAGAGAGGAGGAAGGGAGATCAGAGAGAAGGCTGACACAGTAGTCTAGCCGGGATATAACAAGAGCCTGTAGCAGTAAGGTAGCCGTTTGGGTGGAGAGGAAAGGGCGGATCTTGGTGATATTGTAAAGGTGAAACTGGCAGGTCTTGGTAACGGATAGGATGTGTGGGGTGAACGAGAGGGACGAGTCAAAGATGACACCGAGACTGTGGGCCTGAGAGACGGGAAGGATGGTCGTGCCATCCACGGTGATAGAGAAGTCTGGGAGAGGACCGGGTTTGGGAGGGAAGATGAGGAGCTCAGTCTTGCTCATGTTGAGTTTTAGGTGGCGGGCCGACATCCAGGTGGAGACATCCTGGAGGCAGGAGGAGATGCAAGCCTGAAGGGAGGGGGAGAGGACAGGGGCAGAGATGTAGATCTGTGTGTCATCTGCGTAGAGATGGTAGTCAAAGCTGTGAGAGCGAATGAGTTCACCCAGGGAGTGAGTGTAAATGGAGAACAGAAGAGGGCCAAGAACTGACCCTTGAGGAACTCCAACAGTTAAAGGATGGGAGGGGGAGGAGGCTCCAGCGTAGGAGACCGAGAATGACCGGCCAGAGAGATAAGAGGAGAACCAGGAGAGGATGGAGTCCATGAAGCCAAGGGGAGATAAGGTGTGGAGGAGGAGGGGATGGTCGACAGTGTCAAAGGCAGCAGAGAGGTCAAGGAGGATCAGAATGGAGTAGGAGCCATTGGATTTGGCAAGAAGGAGGTCATGGGTGACCTTAGAGAGAGCAGTCTTGGTAGAGTGGAGGGGACAGAAGCCAGATTGGAGGGGGGTCCAGGAGAGAATGAGAGTTAAGGAATTCTAAGCAGCGATTGTAGACGACTCGTTCTAGGATTTTGGAAAGGAAGGGTAGTAGGGAGATAGGGTGATAACTGGAAGAGGAAGTGGGGTCGAGAGTGGTTTTTTTTTAGGATGGGGGAGATGTGGGCATGTTTGAAGGCAGAGGGGAAGGAGCCATTGGAGATTGAGTGGTTAAAAATAGAAGTTAAGGAAGGGAGGAGGGCAGGGGCGATGTTTTTTATAAGGTGAGCGGGAATGGGGTCCGAGGCGCAGGTGGAGGGGGTGGCACTTGCGAGGAGGGAGGAGATCTCCTCTGAGGATATTGCAGGGAAAGATGGGAAAGTAGGGGAGAGGGTTGGTGGGGGGAGAGGGGGGGTGACTTTGGGGAGCTCACACCTGATTGTGTTGATTTTTGTGATGAAGTAGGTGGCCAGATCATTGGGGGTGATAGATGGGGGAAGGGGTGGAACAGGGGGCCTAAGGAGAGAGTTAAAGGTCCGGAACAATTGGCGGGGGTGATGGGCATGGGTGTCGATGAGGGAGGAGAAAAAGTTTTGCCTGGTGGAGGAGAGGGCAGAGTTGAGGCAGGAAAGGATAAATTTCAAGTGTGTGAGGTCGGCTTGGTGCTTGGACTTTTGCCAGCAGCGCTCGGCAGCTCAAGCATAAGAGCATAGGAGGCGAACAGAGGATATGATCCAGGGCTGTGGGTTAGTGGAGCGAGAGCGGCGGAGGGAAAGGGGGGCGAGAGAGTTGAGATGAGTAGAGAGGGTGGAGTTGAGAGCGGAGACCTGATCATCGAGAGTGGGAAGTGAGGACAGGGCTGCAAGGTGAGGAGAGATGCTTTTGGAAAGACGGTCTGTGTGATGATCCCTCACCCTGCTATCTGGTCAGGCAAACAGAAGGGACAGTTGCAGGCCCAACTCTTCATCTTCTGAATCCCATGTCCAGTTCTGGTGGGATGAGAATGGCAAGGATTCTGCCTCCCTCCCACCATTAGTCTCCTTGGTGCCACGCGGGAGAATCGGTCACTTCAGCGTCACTGCTGGTAACTTAGCATCTGGACCAAAATGGTTCAAAATATTCTATGGTATTCTCTAGTGGTGCTGCAGGAGATGGCTGCTGGAGATATCCCTCTGATATCACTATATTTGTCTTATGCCCTTGAGTCCTCTCCGACCAAGAGTGACGCCATGGATACACCTCTCCCAGAATACCCCACCTCCAACTGCAGTCTTCTGGTAATGTATCCATATAGTTTTCATGGTAATAATAAGGAAGTGGTTTACCATTTTCTCCTTCCACACAGTCAGCCTGAGTCTCTGCCAATGACTATCTCCCATGACTCTGCTGCCCAGCACAGGGGAGCTGTGACTTGTACAATGTGGTCTTCCACTTGCTAGCCACTGCCCAAGCTAGGAATGGAATGGATACACCTCTGCTTGACTCTCCCTCCCATAGTCAAGACTGGTAGAGTACTGGAAACTCTCCAGGTGCGACCCTGAGAGGGCAATCATATAACTTAGCAGAGATCAATTCAAATGTTATAGTAGTCATAGCTGTAATAACACTGATTAAGTGCTCACTCTGTGCAGAGGATTATACTAAGCACTAGAAAAGAATATGAAGGTTGGAATCAGACCTGGTCCTTGGCTCTCTGGGATTCACAATCTAAAAATCAAAGTGGGAGAGGGAACTGGTGACAGTCATGTAGGGAGTCTTGACTCTATTTATTGCCATTGTTCTTGTCTGTCCGTCTCCCCCGATTAGACTGTAAGCCCGTCAAACGGCAGGGACTGTCTCTATCTGTTGCCAACTTGTTCATCCCAAGCGCTTAGTACAGTGCTCTGCACATAGTAAGCGCTCAATAAATACTATTGAATGAATGAATGAATGGATAGATGAAACAGCATGCTAAGACAACATACAGGCAGAGGATGCTGGGAAGTCTACCTAGTTGGGCTTAACCATTTTTTATTGAATTTCCAAGCTTCCAACCCCTTTCATTCATTCATTCAATCATTTTTATTTAGCACTTACTATGTGCAGAACACTGTCTAAAGCGCTTGGAAGAGTACAATACAACAATAAACAAAACATCTTCTGCCTACAGTGAGCTTAAGTCTAGAGGGGGGAGACAGGCATTAATATCAATAAATTAGAGATCTGTACATAAGCTCCATGAATAGGTTGTGTCCAGCCACACACCAGTCTCCTTATTAATGAAATGGACATGCAAATTAAAGAGAGATGAAAGTATGTTTGATTAGGCAGCTGACACTGAGTAATCAATGCTTTTTGGTCTTGTGATTACTTGCTGTAGGACTACAGGAGGAGGATAAATGAGTCAAAAGCAGACAGAGCCATTTTAAGGACTAATTCCATATTGTGAAAAAGCAAGCTCACTAGATGTTCCTTTTTACATTCAATTGTTTGGCCAACTTTGAGGTTCTTCCCTCAGTGTGGCCCTAAAGACATATAGGATGGTACCATCCAGACTGGTTTTAGGAGCCTGTGGCTGAAACGTGTCTCTTGCTTGCTGAGAAACAACAGTATCTTGCTTCACTTGCCTCATCTGACTAGGGACAAGCTCTGTTCCGTACAAAGCTTGGAAACCAGTGATTTAGGTGATGCAGAGTTGCTAATATTTCCTCGCAGCCGCCACAAGGTGGCTAAATTTGGAACAGTAGAAAGGCAAAGGCACCATCAATTTCGCTTCCAGGTGCTGAGCATTTCCTTCTGTGCTTTCAGAAACCCCTTCTGACTTAATAATAATAATAATGTTGGTATTTGTTAAGCGCTTACTATGTGCCGAGCACTGTTCTAAGCGCTGGGGTAGATACAGGGGAACCAGGTTGTCCCACGTGGGGCTCACAGTCTTCATCCCCATTGTACAGATGGGGGAACTGAGGCACAGAGAAGTTAAGCGACTTGCCCACAGTCACACAGCTGACAAGTGACAGAGCTGGGATTCGAACCCCCGACTTAGTCTCCCTGATTCTCAGTCAATCAAACCACAACATTTGAACATCTACTGCTCTGTGCCCACTAAGCACCGTAATGAGAATGTGGGAGAGTTCAATAGAGTTGATAGAGACGATCCTTGTCCTCAAAGAGCTTGCAATCTGGCAGAGGAAGCAGACCTCAAAACGTTTTATACATAGGAGGAAAGAAGAAAAGTGATTATGCGGTATGAATTGTGCTTAAATCATGCAATATGTAAGATAGTCACAGAAGCTCAAAAAGTGGTCGTGAGTTTGTAGTAAGTGCTGAGGTATCATTTGGCAGATTACAAATTGGGGTGAATATAAATTAATTAGGAAAGACCTCCTGGAGGTGAAGAGATGATAGAATGACCACAATAACCTGCAATGTGACTCCAATTATTTCATATGGTGACAGTATCAACAATTTTGTTTTGCTCTTGCCATTTATGTGGCTAGAGTACAGGTCTGGGAAGCAGAAGGTCTTAGGTTCCAATCCTGGCTCCACCAGTTGTCTGCTGTGTGACTTTAGGCAAGTCACTTCACTTCTCTGTGCCTCAGTTCCCTCATCTGTAAAACAGGTATGGAGACTGTGAGCCCAACATGTACAGGGACTGTGTCCAACCTGGTTTGTTTTAATCCACCCCAGTATTCAGTACAGTGCCTGGCACATAGTAAGCACTTAACAAATACCATAATAATAAAACTGTGACAAAGCATAAGCAGAGGAAATGAGAGAAGGGGAATGAGATGAAAGGGAGGAAGACCTAGAAAAGGGGCAATACTGGGAGAGGATTTATTAGCAGGAAGTATCATACCCAGTGGCAACTGATAAATAGCTTATTATTATCATGAGCTGGTTGAAATCTGGGGGATATTTTATTGGGCCTATAACTGCTTTGTTCAGCATACTGTTTCTTCTCAGCAACCAGTGTGTGCACATGCATTGTGGTCACCCACAAATACACTCATATGTGAACCCCACCATCAGTGATGTCTTCTTGGAATGTGAATGATAATGTACATCTTCTCTGCAGGAGTTCAACAGTTAAAACCACTACTTTCTGGTGGAATGAAGAGTTCAACAGTCTCTCTGGAGAGGGTATCAGCTTGTACTGCAATATCGTTTCCAAATTATAACAGGTGGATGCAAGTCAGATCAGATGAAAGTGTTTATTTATAACATAACAGGAGTAAAATTTAAAAATGTAAAGAGCTAGCACATTAAAACTCCACAAGAGACTTTGGAAAGTGGTTATATTTCACAAGCTATTAAAGGAGAAACTTTTACAACTTCGAAAAGATGGGTGTTTGGTAACCTCTCTTTCTTGAACACTTCAAAAGAGGCTTCAAATTCCCTCTATTGAAAGTTTCAAAAACTTGAACCTTCTGACATTTCATCTCAGATCACAGATAGGAAAATTCCTTTCAGCTACCATAAAAAAAGGTTCACATATATTTTGCTGATCCTAAAGTTGAATATGTCCTGCTGGTACTTTGTACCACGATAAAGGATTCCAAATCATATTTACATGTAATCAAATCAATTTAGAGAAAACTGAATAAATTATATTTGGACAAATAATGAATAAAGGGAAGGAAGTATACACAGGATCTTTCAATTTATTTCATTGTAAACTCCTTGAGAACAGGAGCAGTGTGGCCCAGTGGAAAGAGCATGGCCCTGGGAGTTGGAGCACTGAATTCTAATCCCATCTCCACCACTTGCCTGCGGTGGGACCTTGGACAAGCCACTTACCTTTTCTGGCCTGACTCTAAACTGAGCTCCTTATCTTACCTCCCAAACCCCGTCCTCTCCCTGACTTCCCTGTCACAGTGGATGGCACGACCATCCTTCCCGTCTCACAGGCCCGCAACCTTGGTGTCATCCTTGACTCAGCTCTCTCATTCACCCCACACATCCAATCCATCACCAATGCCTGCTGGTGTCATCTTTACAATATCGCGAAGATCCACCCTTTCCTCTCCATCCAAATGGCTATCCTACTGGTACAAGCTTTCACAATATCCCGGCTGTATTATTGTGTCAGCCTTCTCTCTGATCTCCCTTCCTCCTGTCTCTCCCCACTCCAGTCTATTCTTCATTCTGCTGCCTGTATCATCTTCCTACAGAAACACTCTGGGCATGTCACTCCCCTCCTCAAAAACCTCCAGTGGTTGCCTATCAACCTTCACATGAAACAAAAACTCCTCACTCTTGGCTTCAAAGCTCTCCATCTTCTTGCCCCCTCCTACATCACTTCCCTTCTCTTTCTACTGCCCACCCCATACACTTCGATCCTCTGCTGCTCACCTCCTCACTGTCTCCCATTCATGCCCATCCCGCCGTTGGCCCCTGGCCCACGTCCACCTGCTGTCCTGGAATGCCCTCCTTCCTCACCTCCGCCAAATCAACTCTCTTCCCCTCTTCAAAGCTCACCTCCTCCAAGAGGCCTTCCCAGACTGAGCCCCCCCTTCTCTCTGCTCCCCCCACCCTCTGCTCCTCTCCCTCTCACTTCCCCTCCCCTCAGGACTGTGCTCATTTGTATATATTTTTATTACCCTATTTATTTTGTTAATGAGGTGTACATTCCCTTCATTCTATTTATCTTGATAATGTTCTTCTGTTTTTGTTTTGTTCTGTTTTTCGCATGCTCTCTGTCTCCCCCGATTAGACTGTGAGCCCATCATTGGGCAGGGATTGTCTTCATCTGTGGCCGAATTGTACATTCCAAGCGCTTAGTACAGTGCTCTGCACATAATAAGTGCTCAATAAATACTATTGAATGAATGAATGTAAAATGGGGATTAAATCATCTTCCTTCTGACTTGGATTGTGAGCCCTTTGTGGGAACCGGATTAGTCTGACCTGATTATCCTGTATTTAACCCAATGTTCAGTACAGTGCCTGGCTTGTAATTAAATGCATAACAAGTATAATTACCCCTTCCCTCCCTTTCCCTCCCAAATCCCAGGGATGGTAACAATAATAACAATAATAATAATAATGATAACAACAACACAATAATAACTGTAGCATTTGCTAAGCACTTAACAAAAAGCATCCATTATTATCACGAGCCAATTACTGTACTAAAGCTGATCAGACACAGTCTATTTACTCTATTCTTCCCTCCCAGCAATGTTTTACTGTGTTCTATATGTAATAAAAGCTCAATAAATACCACTGATTGACCGATGAATTTATTTATTTCAAAAGATTCAGAATACTTCAGCAACTGAGGGGTAGATTGTCATCATTTCTCTTCCACTTACAAATTCCGGGTAAAAATTGAATTAGCTCATTCTTCCACTGCTCTTCACTGACTCTCTGGGGCCTTTCAGATTTCCATTTAGTAGTCTCACCATTCATGTGATGTAACTCCTTGATGTAGCTTGTCCCCTTCCCCAATTTACAGGGAAGGTGTGGACGACTGAGGGAATGACAGGACTATGAGGCAGAGATATCAGTACATGGCCCATGACTCGAAGAGCAGGGAGGGCAGGTCCGTGTGGACGGGATGTATGTACCTGGCATATCTGACAACCCAAAATCTGATATGGATTGAGCACAGTGTATTGTACCCAATGGTGTCTCAGTCAATACCATTACTATCATTCGTGGCCAGGTGGAAAGAGCATGGGCTTGGGAGTCAGAGGGCATGGGTTCTGATCCCAGATCTGCCACTTGTCTGCCGTGTGACCTTGGATGAATCACTTAACTTCTCTATATGTTGGATACCTCATCTGTGAAATGAAGATTAAGACTGGGAGCTCCAAGTGAGCTATGGACTGTGTTCAACCTGATTACTGTGGATCTATCCCAGTGCTTAGTAAAGTGCCTGGCATATAGTACGTTCTTAACCATAATAAGCTCTTAACTATATCATTACACAAATTAGGACTATTTTCACAGAAACCTGGAAACTAGTAGTCCCTGCTTTAGCCCCAGAAGCCAAATTCAGGTGCATAATTCCCCAGAGATTAGCAAATGGGGATCACCTGTCACATAGCAAAGTTAACTGGATGTTTGAGAATAAAACCACATAAGGGGCCATGACAAATTGATGTCTGGGGAATGGCAGTCTGTATCCATTCATTCTCAGAAAAAGAGAAAATCAGATTGGGACCAGAAATTCCTGTGATTTGCTTCTGAATTTATTCCTGGAGGCCATTCTTTACAGAAAAGTGCTGGAATGTGACCTTCTAGAAGAAGCAGGGAATTGGGAAACAGAAAACCAGAGTATGAGTCCTTGCCCTGCCACTTTTCTGCTCTGTGACTTTGAGTTTGTGACCTTAAGACCTCTCTGGGACTCAATTTCCTCATCTGTAAAATGAGACTAAAATACCTGTTGTCCCTCTACCTTAAGATGGTATTCCAGTGCAGAATGTGGACTGCACCCAACCTAGTGTTAATAATAATAATAATAATTATGGTATTGTTCAGTATTTACTATGTGCCAGTCACTGTACTAAGTGCTGGGGTGGGTACAAGGAAATTGGGTTGGACACAGTCCCGTTCCGCCATGGGACTCACAGTCTCAATCCCCATTTTACAGATGAGGAGACTGAGGCCCAGAGAAGTGAAGTGACTTGCCTAAGGTCACACGGCAGTCAGGCTGCGGAACTGGGATTAGAACCCATGACCTTCTGACTCCTAGGCCTGTGTCTTATCTACTATGCCTTGCAGCTTCTCTAATCATGTTGTATTTACCTCAGAGATTAACATAGTGCTTGACACATAATAAATGCTGAACAATTACCACCTTCATTTTTATCATAATCAGCATTGTTGTTATTATCACTGCTTTGCAAAATCTCTGAGATAGCTTACACTTCAAAACAAGCAGCACAAAGCCAGGTTTCTTGCTCCCCTTCCTTTCCTGAAATTCGTCCCTCTCTGGGTGAGAGAAAACATTTGTCTGGGATCTAAAAAATCATCCTAAAATGATAAACTGGAAGACAAAACAGTTCTCGAAAAATAAGAATCAGTTGAATAAATATCCTATGAGATACAATTTTGCCAACTGGTCCTTTTTTTTTTCTTTTGAAGGGAGCCAAGGCTGAAACTAGTCACTATTTTACAGGATGTCAGCACTGATGTCCCTTTTGGGGACTGTGTAGAAAAGTGGTTAGGAAATGCACTGTCAGCTGGAATATGGAGGTGGGAGCTGAGCTACCACTTTATTCTGCCGTTTGCCGTTTAAAACACGGTAATAGCTCTATAGTTAAATCGCAAGGGAATGCATATGTCACAATTTAGGGCTCACTATTGTCAATGCTAAATGATGATGGCTATTTCAAATTTAAAAAGTAGACTTCCAGTAGAAGTCCCTTATTTTAGGACTGCACAAAGAATTTCCCTCCAAGGTTGCCTGAACTTCCCTCAAAAGCAACCATAAGGTGTCTGTTTTTTTGCTCTTGCTGTAGGTGCTCTGACAGATCTCTCCTCACAATTCTTTTCTTTTTCCTTTTCATGCTCTTCTTAATCAGCCCAGGATTATAGCCCCACTTGTAGTACTTTGCAGTTTGAAAGCGATAACACGGAGTGAGCTTCGGCTCAGGTCAATATCACTGCCAGTCTGCTGTGATGGAAGAGTTTGCTTTATCTGTTCAGCTTCGCTCTGCTACTACACAAGTAGCGTCGGTCCAAAGGTCTGTCATCAGTCAGTTGAAAAATATCAACAGAAGTGCTATCTTCCGAACGTGAGTGTGTGCAAAAGAATCAACAAAAGATAGCTCCTCGGTACTGATGCAGAATGAGAATGGGGGATAACAGATTACTCCCGTTCTGAATTGTCAGCGGTATTCGGGAGAAAACTGAGTGAGAGTGCTTAAACGATTCTCATGCAGCAGTGTGCTAAGAGTTGAGAGTCTGTCAGGATCATCTTTATGGGATTTCAGTTTGGAAAGGTTTACCTAGTATCACTACAGTGAGAATCATGCATTTGGTTTAATACCCCTAAATGTAGGAGAAGGAGAGAAAAAAAGGAGAGCAGGAGAAGAGGCAGAGAGGGGAGGGAATGACAAAGAAAGAGGGAAGGAGTGGGGAGAGAGAGAGAGAGAAGCAGTGTGGCCTAGTGAGAAAGAGCGTGACCTAGTGGAAAGAGCATGGGCCTGGGAGGCAGAGGACCTGGCTTCTAATCCTGGCTCTGCTGTGTGATCTTAGGAAAGTCAGTTTCTCTGTTCCTCAGTTTCCTCTTGTGTGAAATGGATATTAAGACTGTAAGTCCCATGTGGGACATGGAATGATTATCTTCTAAGTACTCCGGCACTTAGTACAGTGCCTGGAACATAGTAAGTGCTTAACAATTACCATTAGAATTGATGAAAGGAGAGGTGGAGAGAATGAAGGGAGATAGAGAGAGGTGAAAGAGAGAGAAGAGAGAGAGAGAGAGGAGGGATGTAGGGGGGAGACAAGAGAGGGAAAGAATGGAGAGAGGGAGATGAGAGGAAAGAGGGAGAGAATGAGAAAAGAGGGAGAGAAGAAAAAGAGATGAGAGGTAGGGAGGACAAAGGAAGATGAGAGAAGAGAGATGGAGAGAAAAGAAAGAGAAGGGCACCTGCTGTCCCTCATCACATCAGCTCACACCCTATCACCCCTCCCTTCTTCTCTCCTCTACTGCCATCTTCAACTGTTCCTTCTTCAATGGCTTCTCTCCCAATCCTTTCAAACATGCTCATATATCCCCTATTCTGGAAAAAAAAATCTCTCTTGACCTAACAGCTCCCTCCAGTTATCACCCCATTTCCTTTCTACACTACTCTCCAAATTCCTGGAGCAATGTCTACAACCACCACCTACTCTTCCACTCTGATTCTGTTCATTAGCACTCCCAATCTGGCTTCTGCCCCATTAACTCCACAGAAACTGTTCTCTCTAAGGTCAATAGTGACTTTCTCCTTGCCAAATTCGACCACCTCTATTCCATCTTAAACCCCCTCGGCCTTCAGTTGCTTTCTGCACAGTGGGGCTTTCTGCACAGTGGGCTATCCTTTTGTCCTGGAAACATTATCTAACTTTGGCTTCAATGACACTATCCTCCCTGAGTTCTCCTCATTTCTCTGGTTGCTCCTTCTCAGTCAGTTCTTCAGGCTTCTCCTCTGCCTTCCACCCTCGAATGGGGGAGCATGGCCAAGTGGCAAGAACATGGGCTTGGGAGTCACCTGGGTTCTAATCCCAGCTCCACCACTTATCTGCTGTGGGACCTTGGACAAGTCACTTCACTTCTCTGTGCCTCAGTTACTTCATCTGTAAAATGGGGTTTAAGACTGTGAGCCCCTCATGGGACTATCTTATTATCTTGTATCTACTCCACTGCTTAGAACAGTGCTTGGCAAATAGTAAGCACTTAACAAATACCATTATTATTATTAGAAATATTATTATTATTAATAAATATGAAAGTCCCTCAAGGCTCAGTTCTGAGTCCCCTTCTATTTTCCATCTATACTGACTCCATCAGAGAATTCATTTGCTCCCATGGCTTCAACTACCATTTCTACATGGATGATTCCCAAATCTACATCTCCAGCCCTGACCTCTCTTCTACGTAGTCTTGCATTTCATCCTGCCTCTTCTGACATTTCTACTTGGATGTCCCATCAACTCCTCAATGTTAACATGTGCAAAACAGAATGCCTCATCTTCTCACATAAACCCTAACCTCCCCCCTTAATTTCCCATCACTATAGACAGCATCATCATCCTCCGTCTCATAAGCCCATTATCTTGGCATAATCCTTTACTCATCTCTCTCATTCAACCTACCTATTTAATCCATCATTAAATTCTGTCAGTTCTACCTTCACAACATGGCTAATATTCTCCTTTCCTCACCATGTAAACTGCTACTATGCTGATTCAAGTGCTTAATATATATATACCGCCTCGACTACTGCATCGGCCTCCTCACTGAGTTCCCTTGTCTTCTGTCTCTCCCAACTCCAATCCATAGTTCACTCTGATGCCTGGATCATTTTTCTTGAAAAACAAAACAAAATATCAGTCAATGTTTCCCCAGTCCCCAAGAAAATCCAATTGTTGCCCATCCACTTCTGCATCAAACAGAAACTCCTTACCACATGTCACCCCTCCCCCTTCTGCCTCCCCCCACTTCACAACCCTCTCCCTACTTTCCCATTCTTCCCTGCAGTATCCTCAGAGGAGATCTCCTCCCTCCTCACAAGTGCCATCCCCTCCACCTGTGTTTCAGACCCCATTCCCGCTCACCTTATAAAAACCATCGCCCCTTCCCTCCTCCCCTCCTTAACTTCTATCTTTAACCGCTCTCTCTCCAATGGCTTCTTCTCCTCTGTCTTCAAACATGCCCATGTCTCCCCCATCCTAAAAAAATCCCTCTCTCAACCCCCCTTGCCCTTCCAGTTATCGCCCTATCTCCCTACTAGCCTTCCTTTCCAAGCTCCTAGAACCAGTCATCTACACTCGCTACCTAGAATTTCTTAACTCCCATTCTTTCCTGGACTCCCTCCAATCTGGCTTCCACCCCCTCCACTCTACCGAGACTGCTCTCTCAAAGGTCACCCGTGACCTCCTTCTTGCCAAATCCAATGGCTCCTACTCTATTCTAATCCTCCTTGACCTCTCAGCTGCCTTTGACACTGTAGACCATCCCCTTCTCTTCCACACCTTATCTCACCTTGGCTTCATGGACTCCGTCCTCTCCCGGTTCTCCTCAGATCTTTCTGGCCATTCATTCTCCGACTACTTCGCAGGCTCCTCCTCCCCCTCCCATCCTCTAACTGTAGGAGTTCCTTAAGGGTCAGTTCTTGGCCCTCTTCTCCATCTAGACTCACTCCCATGGTGAACTCATTCACGCTCCTTAATCTTCCCTCCCAAGCCCTGTCCTCTTCCTGACTTCCCTGTCACTGTGGATGGTACGACCATCCTTCCCGTCTCTCAAGCCCACAACCTTGGTATCATCTTTGACTCAGCTTTCTCATTCACCCCTCACATCCAATCCGTCACCAAGACCTGCTGGTCTCACCTTTATAATATCGCCAAGATTCACCCTTTCCTCTCCACCCAAATGGCTATCTTACTGGTACAGGCTCTCGTAATATCCCGGCTGGACTATTGTGTCAACCTTCTCTCTGATCTCCCTTCCTCCTCTCTCGCCCCGCTCCAGTCTATTCTTCACTCCGCTGCCCGGCTCATCTTCCTGCAGAAACGTTCTGGGCATGTCACATCCCTTCTTAAAAACCTCCAGTGGTTGCCCATCAACCTCCGCACGAAACAAAAACTTCTCACTCTAGGCTTCAAGGCTCTCCATCACCTTGCCCCCTCCTACCTCTCCTCCCTTCTCTCTTTCTACTGCCCACCCTGTAGGCTCCGCTCCTCTGCCGCCCACCTCCTCACCATCCCCCATTCTCGCCTATCCCGCCATTGACCCCTGTCCCACGTCCTCCCGCTGTCCTGGAATGCCCTTCCTCCTCACCTCCGCCAAACTAACTCTCTTCCCCTCTTCAAAGCCCTACTGAGAGCTCACCTCCTCCAGGAGGCCTTCCCAGACTGAGCTTCCTCTTTTCCCTCTGCTCCCTCTGCTGCCTCTCTGCCCCTCCTTCATCTCCCCTCAGCTAAGCCCCCTTTTCCCCCCATTTCCCTCTGCTCCTCCCCCCTCCTTTCCCCTCCCCTCAGCACTGCACTCGACTGGTCATTTGTATAGATTTTTATTACCTTATTTATTTTGTTAATGAGATGTATATCCCCTTGATTCTATTTGTTGCTATTGTTTTTTTCTGTCTGTCTCCCCCGATTAGACTGTAAGCCCATCAATGGGCAGGGATTGTCTCTATCTGTTGCCGAATTGTACATTCCAAGCACTTAGTACAGTGCTATGTACATAGTAAGCGCTCAATAACTACTAATGAATGAATTGAATGAATTTTAAAGCACTCAATTAGCTGGCCCCCACCTATACAACCAGCCCACTCTCTCCACTATTCTAATACTGGTCTACTCACTGTACTCTGCGGGTCACACCTGGAGAGTTTCCAGTACTCTACAAGTCTCGGCTATGGGAGGGAGAGTCAAGCAGAGGCATATCCATTCCATTCCTAGCTTGGGCAGTGGCAAGCAAGTGGAAGGCAATCTGCTACAAGTCAAAACTCACCTATGCTGGGGAGTAGAGGCACGGGAGAGAGTTGAGGATGGAGATTCAAGTTTACAGTGCGGAAGGAGGCAATGGTAAATCATTTCTGCATTTTTCCCAAGAAAACTCTATGGATACAGTACCAGAACAATTGCAGATGGAGAGCAGGGCATTCTGGGAGAGATGTGTCTGTGGTGTCACTAAGGGGTGGAAATGACTTGACGGCATAAGACAAGACAAGACTCACTGAACCTCGTATTGCATCTGTCTCTCTGCTGACTCCTTGCCCATGTTCTCCCTCTGGCCTGCAATTCCCTGCCCATTCAAATATGATTTACCACTTTCCCCACTTCCAAAGCCTTATTAATAATAATATTAATAATAATATTAATAATAATGTTGGTATTTGTTAAGCGCTTACTATGTGCAGAGCACTGTTCTAAGCTCTGGGGTAGATACAAGGTAATGAGGTAGTCCCACATGAGGCTCACAGTCTTAATCCCCATTTTACAGATGAGGTAACAGAGGCACAGAGAAGTTAAGTGACTTGCCCACAGTCACACAGTTGACAAGTGGCGGAGCCAGGATTCGAACCCATGACCTCTGACCCCAAGCCCGTGCTCTTTCCCCAAGCCACGCTGCTTCCCTAAAAGCACATCTCCTCCAAGTGGCTTTTCCTGTCTAATTCCTCATTTCCTCACTCCTTCTCCCTTCTGCATCACTCTTCTACTTTGATCTGTACCTACTTAAGCACTTGGTATTCACCCCACCCTCAGCCCCACAGCCCTTATGAACATAGCCATAATTTATAGCAATGTCTGCCTCCCCCTGTTGACTGTAAGCTCCTTAATGGTGAGGAATATGTCTAACAACTGCTATATTGCACTCTCCCAAGTGTTTAGTAAAGCACTCTGCACACAGTAAGTGCTCAGAAATTCCACTGATCTTTTGACTGATTGATTGGAAGAGAGAACAGGAACCCATGGCTGTTGGAGTCTACTTCAACATATTTTTTTTTTACGTACAGCACTAGGAATTAGGCTAATGGAAAACTTCAGCATGCAGATCCTGCAGCTCTTCAAATATCCCACTGAACCTATGTCTTTGTGTCACCAACTTGGACTGGGGTGACATAGCCTGGAGCTACCCCGCTCTGTGTAGGGCTATAAGTGACTCCAATTGAGAAACTAGATGTTTTCTAAGACAGGATATTATTGTCCATGGAACCTCTGAGGAGAACAGATTTGAAGAGATTTGCTCTATGGTCTATCATTCTATCATTGTACATCATGCACAACATATTGTACATTTCTGCTTCTTTCCCTCCTACATCTTTTTTTGCTTTTTACCTCCATGCCTTTGACTTTTTTCCCTGCTCTTGCTGCTATCTTAGTCCTGGAGGGAATTGTTAAAATTCTTAGAAAAAAATGGCCACTGAGAACAGAGGTTCCTTGCACTGATTAAGAGAAGCAGCATGGTCCAGTGGAAAGAGCAAGGGCCTGCTAGTCAGAAGACCTGGGTTCTAATCCGCCCTTTCCTCTCCACCCAAACGGCTACCTTACTATTACGGGCTCTCGTTATATCCCGGCTAGACTACTGTGTCAGCCTTCTCTCTGACCTCCCTTCCTCCTCTCTCGCCCCGCTCCGGTCTATTCTTCACTTCGCTGCCCGGCTCATCTTCCTGCAGAAACGATCTGGGCATGTCACTCCCCTTCTTAAACAACTCCAGTGGTTGCCTATCGACCTCCGCTCCAAACAAAAACTCCTCACTCTAGGCTTCAAGGCTCTCCATCACCTTGCCCCTTCCTACCTCTCCTCCCTTCTCTCTTTCTACCGCCCACCCCGCACGCTCCGCTCTTCTGCCGCCCACCTCCTCGCCGTCCCTCGGTCTCGCCTATCCCGCCGTCGACCCCTGGGCCACGTCCTCCCGCGGTCCTGGAACGCCCTCCCTCCTCACCTCCGCCAAACTGATTCTCTTTCCCTCTTCAAAACCTTACTTAAAAATCACCTCCTCCAAGAGGCCTTCCCAGACTGAGCTCCTCTTCCCCCTCTACTCCCTCTGCCATCCCCCCTTTACCTCTCCGCAGCTAAAGCCTCATTTTCCCCTTTTCCCTCTGCTCCTCCACCTCTCCCTTCCCATCCCCACAGCACTGTACCCGTCCGCTCAACTGTATATATTTTCGTTACCCTATTTATTTTGTTAATGAATTGTACATCGCCTTGATTCTATTTAGTTGCCATTGTTTTTACGAGATGTTCTTCCCCTTGACGCTGTTTAGTGCCATTGTTCTTGTCTGTCCGTCTCCCCCGATTAGACTGTAAGCCCGTCAAACGGCAGGGACTGTCTCTATCTGTTGCCGACTTGTTCATCCCAAGCGCTTAGTACAGTGCTCTGCACATAGTAAGCGCTCAATAAATACTATTGAATCCTGGCTCTGCCAGCTGCTTGCCCTGCAACCATGGGCAGGTCACTCACTTCTCCATGCTTCAGTTTCCTCAGTTGTTCAATGGGGATTCAATCCCTGGTCTCCTTCCTACTTAGACAGTGAGTGCCATTTGGGACAGGGCTTTGTCCAGTTTTATTAATTTAAGTCTACCGCAAAGGTATGACTGTGTTAGAGAAATAGTAGGGGCTTACAAAATACCATAAAAACATTAAATGTTATTTACTGAGATATACTTAGCACTTAGGAAAGTACACTGTACACTATATTCTGTCTAGTGGAAAGAGTCCATAGCTGAGAGTCAGTGGATCTGGATTCTAATTCCAGTTCCATCACTTGTCTGCTGTGAGACCTTAGTCAAATCACTTAACTTCTCTGTTCCTCAGTTATCTCATCTATATAATGGAAGGTAATACAGCAGGTCTTACATGGGACAGGGACTGTGTAACCTGATTAACCCATATCTACTCCAGTGCTTAGAACTGTCCTTGGAGCATAGTAAGATATTAAAAAATATAATAATGCTAGTAATAATAATAATAATGATAATACACAAGAGCTAAGGGTGAGGAGTGCCCAAGAATGTGCAGAAGTGATGAAGTTGCAGTTGGATGAAAATAAGGTGGGCAGATTAGAAATTGGTTGGAGAAAGTTTTTTGGAGTAGATCTTTCAATTAATCAATGATATTTATTGACCACTTACCATCCTCCCTCCCTCCAATCTGATTATTTTATGAACTGCAGCAGATAGCCAAGGGCTTGTCACATAATGAGGACATTATTATTATATTGAACAATGCTCTGAAAAATAGTATAGATGAAATAGAAGAAATGTGCTCTGAATAGAACAGCAGTATGAAACTTAAGGGAAAACTTCACCTTTCATAGTGTGCGGTTGGAATGGGAACTGCGAAGTTGATTTGCATGGTGAACATAATAGATCACACAGAGAGACATTTGAGAGCTTTATGCAGGAAGAGATGGATAAAAGTAAACAGCATCCAGCTCTGGGGAACAGCAGTTAACAGCACCCAGATGCCAATTATTGACTGGAAAATAACTTGTGACATCACCACATCTAGACTGTCAGGTGATAAATGTCCAGAGGGCAAACAAAAGGGTGATGGTAAGAAGAGTATCACAGTAGTGGTTAAAAACCATATTTTTCACTAAGCTAGTTGATAACACCAATGTTCATGCACCAGAAAATAATCTCAAGAAAAGAGAGAAACTTGAGAGAGACCATAATCATTGACAGGAAAAAAAAGAAGAAAAATAGCTCATCTGAATCTAGACAAATCTTAAATTTTGGAAATTGGTGCCAAAGGAAAACACTCTTTAAATTAACACATGGATATTTATATTCAGGTGTGGATGACCTAAACTATTTCCTCCACATTTTTGCTAAATTTTAGTGGGCAAATGTGTATTGGCACTTACATCAGATGACTCCGTCATCATTACTAGAAGTGATTGCCCATTATATGCCAACCTTGATTTTGCTCAATGCTGAGATGTTGACTCTGTATCTGGCTAATTCACAAATGAGTAATGCCCATTTTTGTGGACAACTGCTATCACTGTAATCTTCATAGTGTGATGTCCATTTTATTTGTATTCATTAATTTTCAAATTTCTTATTGCTCCCATGAGATTGCATGGAAGTCCTCTGGTAAGCCCATTTGAAATTTCTTGTGACATTTCTAATAGTGATCACTGTGGTATTTGCTAAGTGCTTTCTTTGTGCCAAGCATTGTACTAAGTTCTGGGATAGATCCAAAATTATCATGTTGTGCATAAGCTCCCACAGTGGGCTCACTGTATAAGATGGAGAATTATCACACTGTACATAATATCCCACATTGGGCTCACTATATAAGTAAGATGGACAATTATCAGGTTGTATATAATATCCCACATAGGGATCACTTTATAAGTAAGATGGAGAACTTATATTTTAAGTATTTAACCCCCATTTTATAGATGAAGACATTAAGGAACAGAGGTTAAGTGACTTGCCCAAGGCCACACAGCAGGCAAGAGGCAGAACTGGGATTAGAATCCAGGTCCTGTGATTCACTGGCCATGTTCCCTCCACTAGGTCACGCTACTTAAGGATCCAGTTTGGGAAACCTCTGTCCCAGACTGCACACTGTTGTCTTGACCCGAAACTCCACAGAGTCATAGTCTTCTCCATCTGCATAGTCCTGAAATAACACCTTGTTCAAGAAGTCTTCTTCAATAAATTCATAATGCCTAAGCATGTCAATCGAAAGTAATCCGCCCTTAACACTTCCTCATGTTACTCTTACCCCCAGCATTTATGAACATAGGTAGATATCATTTGGAATCTCATCCGTCTATGCATTCCTGATTCTACAATTTCAGCCCAGTGTTGTTGAACTACTTCTTGTTTTATTTTCTTTCTCACTCTATTTTAAAATTATTTTGTTCTTTCTGGCTCTCACAGTCGTCTGTGAACAGCTTGAGGGTTGATAACGTGAATCTTGCTGCTGCTGTACTTTCCCCAGAGCTTTAATGCAGTGGATGCTCAATTAAAAAAACACCAAAAAACCACCTGAATGATTGACTAATTAAGCAGTGCAGTCCCAAGTTCCATGGTGGCTCAATGTTGCTCCTGCCTCAACTGCAGTAGTAGTAATCGTAACCATAATAACTGTGGCATCTGTAAGGCTTTCTATGTGCTAAGCATTGAACCAAACACTAGGGTAGGTACATGATAGTCAGGTTCTACATGGCACTCACAGAAGGGAGAATGGGTATTGAATAATTTTTGTAGATTAGGAAATGGAGGCACAGAGAGGTTAACTGCCCCGAGGTCACATGTTAGTTATACGGCAGAGCCAGGATTAGAACCCGGGTCCTCTGACTCCCAGGCCCATGTTTTTTCCACTAAGCAACACTGCCAACTTTAAAAAAAGTAATACCTGCATATCAAGAACCTGGGTCTGCAGAAATTTATGAGAGAATGACCCTTGTTCTGAAAAAAATAACATAGGCCTTCAATCATACCACGAAAACTACTCTCTTTCAAGAAGAATTCTCACAGAAATGTGGAAACTACAGGTGCATCCCAGGCAACATCCCTGCCCTCACCCCAGTGCGTACCGCCCAGAGAGTAGTTACCGTTTGACGTCCCAACATTTCATTACATCAATGCAGATGGATGAAGAAATCTTCACCACCACCTAAAATTTTGGGATTGAGAAGTCTTGCTCCAATTTTAAAGACAGCAGACTAATGTTTACAAAAGAGTATAATTAAGGGAGGTGTTCCAAAGAATTGGCCTTCCATAAAGTACTTTGTGAAGATAAGAAGTTCGTTGTTCAATCTACAGTGAGGAAATCTTTCACTAAAGTTGAAAACACAATTTCTACCTTTTGCAGCCTTTGGCAGAGCTTCCTAATACCACTTCTTATTTAATGTCGTGATGATATGCTTCAAGAAAGATTGGACAGTAGTTTAGTGGTGCTTAATATAACATTATATAGCACAAAAGAATGCAACAGTGTTTTAACATAATTTTTCGGTCGATCAGTGGTATTTATTGAGTGCTTACTCTGTGTAAAGCACTGTACTAAGTACTGGAGAGTACTAGCAGACAGGTCCCCTGCTTTGGTTTTGGGAACAGAACAATTTAGAACATGTATGTCTCTGGGAAAGATGTTTTTGATATAGATAGATTTTCAAAGACTATAACCTCAATGATCTAGTGAGGCATGTCTGTACTGGAGCACGAGGGCACGAGCACATTGTGGAGGAGGTGCCTAAAATAAGGTAACAGGTGAGCAGGAAATCCCTAGGAATAAGGAAGGAAGGAAATGAGGGGACAAAAGTCCTACAGAGGCATTTACAGGCTAGTCGTAAGCTCCTCGAGGTCTGGGCTATGTCAGCTTACTCTATTATATTGTGCTCTCCCAAGCATTTATTACGGAGTTATTCACTAACTGCTCCACAATTAACAGTGATTGATGAATTGATGAATTTTGATTAACCTGTAGGGTTCAGTGATCATGTCAGGGTTGATTCTGGAAGGTAAGCTAATATATTGCAAGTGAGGCAATGATAATAATAATAGTGATATTTTTTAAATGCTTACTAGGTGCCA
This sequence comes from Ornithorhynchus anatinus, assembly GCF_004115215.2. Lineage (NCBI taxonomy): Eukaryota > Metazoa > Chordata > Mammalia > Monotremata > Ornithorhynchidae > Ornithorhynchus > Ornithorhynchus anatinus. Next base: position 116,069,765 of record NC_041731.1, on the reverse strand, counting down.
AGCACTGTTCTAAGCATTGGAGTAGATACAAGGTAATCAGGTTGACCCAATCCCTGTCCCACAAGGGGCTCACAGAATTAAACTCCATTTGAATAATAATAATAATAATTGTGGTATTTTCATTCAACCATTCATTCAATCATATTTGTTGAGCACTTACTGTGTGTAGAGCACTGTACTGAGCACATGGAAAGTACAATTCGGCAACAAGTAGAAACAATCCATACAAATTTACTATGTTCCAGGCACTGGGGTGGATACAAGTAAATTGGATTGGACACAGTTCCTGCCCCACGGGGGGCTCACAATCTCAATCCCCATTTTACGGATGAGGTAACTGAGGTGCAGAGAAGTGAAGTTACTTGCCCAAGGTCACACAGCAGACAAGTGGCAGAGCCGGGATTAGAACCCATGACTTTCTGATTCCCAGGCCCGGGCTCTATCCACTACACCACCCTCCTTCTCCGAAGACTTGAGGTAACAGAAGCACAGAAAAGTTAGATGACTTGCCCAAGGTCGTGCAGCAGACAAGTGGAGGAGTCAGAATTAGAACCCACATCCTCTGACTCCCAAGCCAGTGCTCTGGCCACTAGGCCATGCTGCAATGGGAAAACCATCCCCAAGATGCACCTAATCAAGATATTTTTGAGGCAAAATCACAGTCTATAGTGGCGAATACCTAATCAGGATATCTCGCTGTTTTTCGTTGATGCCAAGTTTCCAGATAAAGTATTTCTGGATAGACTACTGAAGAATCTAGTCGACCAGGCACAACCTGAATTTCAATGCAGCTTCAGACCGAATTCCAGCATAGCAGACATGACCTTTGCAGCATAGCAGATACAGAGAAAATGCAGAGGAACATATCAAGACCTGTATACTCTCTGTAGACCTTACAAGAGCACTTGACACTATTAACAGACCTGGGCCCCAGCAATTGTTAAACAAATTTGTCTGCTCTGAAAATTTAATCCAGGTTACTCCACAATGGCATGTCTGGTTGACTCAGAGTTAAAGGTGACTCTTTTCTCATAACCCTAAGAATGAAATAAGGTCATTTAATATGTCGATTTTGGTACAAAACAATCTGTACTTAGGTATTTAACAAAGCATCTGGAAGCTAAAGTCAATCATTCATTCAAACAATCAATGGTATTGATTGAGCACTTACTGAGTGCAGAGCACTCTCCTGTTTGGGAGGGTACAATACAACAGAAATGATAGCAGCAGCAGCATGACTCAGTGGAAAGAGCCCAGGTTTAGGAGTTAGAGGTCATGGGTTCTAATCCCGGCTCCACCGCCTGTCAGCTGTGTGACTTTGGGCAAGTCACTTAACTTCTCGGTGCCTGAGTTACCTCATCTGTAAAATGGGGATTTAGATTGTGAGCCTCACATGGGACAACCTGATTACCCTGTATCTACCCCAGCAGTTAGAACAGTGCTCAGCACATAGTCAGTGCTTAACAAATACCAACATTATTATTAAATGATACATACATTCCCCACCCATAAGGAGCTTATAGTATAGGGAGGGATACAGACATTAAAATAAATTAATGATATGTGTACACAAGTACTGTGGGACTGAGGGTGGAGTAAATTTTAAGTGTTTAAAGGGTACAGATCCAATTACATAGGTGATGTCGAGAGCCCGGGGGTGGTGGGCGGGAATGAAGGCTCAGTCAGGGAAACCCTCTTCAAGGAAATGTGATTTTACTGAGGCTTTGAAGGTAAGGAGAATGGTGATCTGACATATATGAAATGGGGGAGGGAGTTCCAGGCCAGAGAGAGGTTGAGGCCAAGGAGTCAGAGTCCGAATTGGCGTTTGATCACCTGTGACTCTCTGTCAGATCTCTGCCATGTAATGGGTTAAGAGCATCATTGAGCATCTTTAAGAAAGGCCTCTGGGAACTGTTGTGTACTGATGACTGTCCTCGAGGTATGTCCACAGGAGACATGCAGATGATTATGAATCATTTTGAGGAGTTGGTTTCAGCGCAACGGATTGATGCTAAGCCTAGAGGAAATTAACAGTAATGCTACACCTGGGAAACCCTTCACACAACCAAAGATTTTCCTTAAGCGAGACAGAATTTAACATTGTCAACAAAGGCTGCTGCCTCAACAATTTATTACGTACGCACGCTTGGATAGACAGAGAAGTAGAAAACATAATCAAAAAGGTCAGCATGGTTTTTGAAATTCGGCAGAGTTGAATGAGCACTGGGCTTTGAGTTTCATACTTAGTCAAAGATTTATAAAGCTGGAGTTGTGTCCAACCCTAAAATCATGGACTTGGAGTTCCTGGATGAGTTACACTGCTTCTTGTCTAATTTCAATCAGTATGACCAGTGAGCCATACTCTATATCAAGTGGCTGCGCCAGATGGCCAAAAATGACATCCTGGATCACAGTCAGTCAGTCAGTCAATCGTATTTATTGAGCTTGACTGTATGATGAGCGATGTACTAAGCATTTGGGAGAGTACAATATAACAATAAACGGACACATTCCCTGCCCACAACGACCTCACAGTTAACTCACCAGCCTCATTACAACATAGCTAACCTTGGCAAGGCAGGTAAGGACAATGGATGATAGAATATAGAAATTACTGTGTTCAAACGAGATGAATAGGCACATTTGTGAGAAGGGAAGTCAGTCAATCAATCAATTAATCAATCAATTGAATTTATTGAGTGCTTGCTCTATGAAGAGCACGGTACTCAGAGCTTGGGAGGGTACAATATAACAGAGTTAGCAGACGTGTTCCCTGCCTACAAGGAGCTTACCGTCTAGTGGGGGATACAGCCGTAGAAAAAATATCAGGTCAGAAGGAATGTCTTAAAGTCTGAAAATATGACTCATTGCTGTCATTCAGCCTGCATATTCAGTCACCAAATCTTGTCAGTGTTTCCTTTGCAAATATCTCTAGTATTTAATCAATTGTATTAATTGCACGCTTACAGTACGCAGAGCACTGAATGAAGTGCTTGGGAGAGTACAATATAGCAGAGTTGGTAGGTCCGTTTCCTGCTCACAAAGAGCTTACAGTCTAAAGGGGGAGAATTCCCTCCTTCCCTGCCATTCAAACTACTAGCAGCATGGTGCAAACACTGCTCTATCCCACTTTTAGCACCACATTAATTTTGCTGACCTCCCTGCCTCTCCCTCTCTAACTAGTATATCTCTCACTCTTATGCCCAGACCACTTTTCTAAAGAATTGTCATCTGCATGTCTCCCCCATCATAAAAATAAAATCCAATTATTGCCTCTCCATCTTTAGAGAAGCAGCGTGGCTTAGTTGAAAAAAGCCTGGGCTTGGGAATCAGAGGTCACGGGTTCTAATCCCGGCTCCGCCACTTGTCACCTGTGTGACTTTGGGCAAGTCACTTCACTTCTCTGTGCCTCAGTTGCCTCATCTGTAAAATGGGGAAGAAGACTGTGAGCCCCATGTGGGACCACCTGATTACCTTGTATCTATCCCAGCACTTAGAACAGTGCTTAGAAGCACATAGTAAGTGCTTAACAAATACCAATATTATTATTACTATTATTATTACTATTATCTCTGGAGAAGCAACTTAGCCTAGTAGAAAGAGCATGCATTTGGGAGTCAGAAAATCGAGGTTCCAGTCCCAGATCTTCTACTTGCCTACTGTGTAACCTTGGGAAAGTCACTTAACTTCTCTGCCCCTCAGTTCCCTCTACTGTAAAATGAAGATTCAATGCCTGTCCTCTCTCCTCCTTAGACTGTGAGCCCACGAGGGTCAGGGACTGTGTCCTACATGATTATCTTATATCTACCCTAGTGCTTAGAACTGTGCTTAGAACTGTGCTTATAACATAGTAAGCATTTTGAAATATTCATTCATTGAATTGTGTTGACTGAGCGCTTTATGCAGAAACAGTCCTGAGCACTTGGGAAAGTACAATATGTCAAAAAACAGAAACATTCCCTTCCCACAACAATTTTTTTGTAATTATGTCTGCTCCAAAGAGAAGCTACCTACCATGAGGTTTAAGGCACAGTCAGCTCTATGTCTCCTACTGTCTGTCTACTCCACTAGAAAGTACGTTCCTTGAGGGCAGACATCAGGTCTACTAACTTTTGTTTTCTTTTTAATGGTATTTGTTAAGCTCCTCTAATGTGCCAGGCCCTGTACTAAGCACTAGTGAAAATACAAGCTAATCAAGTTAAGACCATGTGGGTTTCACAGTCTTAATCCCCATTTTATAGATGAATTAACTGAGGTAGAGAGAAATAAAGTGGCTTCCCCAAGGTCACACAGGCCATGCTGCTTCTCAATTGTACTCTCTGTTGTACTGTACTCATCCTAACACTTAGTAAAATGCTCTGCACAGGGAAAGCACTCAATAAATACCGCAGACGGATTGATGCAAGACCTGGGAAGCACAGTCTCATATAATGCAGCATGGCTTAGTGGAAAGAGCATGGGTTTGGGAGTCAGAGGTCATGGGTTCTAATTCCGACTCTGGCACTTGTTTGCTGTGTGACCTTGGGCAAGTCACTTAACTTCTCTGTGCCTCAGTTTTCTCATCTGTAAAAATGGGGATTAAAAATGTGAGCCCCATGTGGGACAATCTGATTACCCTGTTTCTTCCCCAGAGCTTAGAACAGTGCTCTGCACAAAAGAAGCGCTTATCAAATACCAAAATTATTATTATTATTATAATGTGATGCACAGAATTTTCAGCAGAGGGCAGAGTAGTCTGCTAGACAGCAACTGGGAGAAGGCTTGCTCTCCTATCCTTTATAGGTTTGGAGAAATTGTGGTAAAAAACAGGCTCAGAAACAGCAGCAATCCCTGCATGGGACAAATTCAAGAGAATAAAGCACAGTATATGGGCAAATAGGACGTGGCTTAGTGGGAAGAGCACAGGCTTGGAATCCAGAGGTCGTGAGTTCTAATCCCCGCTCGGCCACTTGTCAGCTGGGTGAGTTTGGGCCAGTCATTTAACTTCTCTGTACCTGTTACCTCATCTTCTCTCTTCCCACTCTGATCCTCGGAGACATCAACATCCATATGGATGTACCCGATGACTCCTCTGCCGCCCGCCTGCTATCCCTCCTCGACTCTGCCGACCTCCTGCTCCACCATACCGCGCCTACTCACCGACTCGGTGACACCCTCGATCTCGTCATCTCCTACCGCTGCACTATCTCCTCCCTCACCAACTCTGAAATCCCTCTCTCTGACCATAACCTTCTCACCTGCCTCATCTCTCACACTCCCTGCCCCTGCAAATCTTTGCTACTGCCCCACAGAGACCTCTGCTCTCTTGATCCCATCCATCTTTCCAAAAGCATCTCTCCTCACCTCGCCACCCTGCTCTCACTTCCCACTCTCGATGATCAGGTCTCCGCTCTCAACTCCACCCTCTCTACTCATCTCAACTCTCTCATCCCCCTTTCCCTCCACCGCTCTTGCTCCACTAAACCACAGCCCTGGATCACCTCCACTGTCCGCCTCCTACGCTCCTATACTCGAGCTGCCGAGCGCTGCTGGCAAAAGTCCAAGCACCAAGCCGACCTCACACACTTCAAATTTATCCTTTCCTGCCTTAACTCTGCCCTCTCCTCCGCCAGGCAAAACTTCTTCTCCTCCCTCATCGACACCCATGCCCGTCATCCCCGCCGATTGTTCTGGACCTTTAACGCTCTGTTTAGGCCCCCTGTTCCTCCCCCTCCCCCATCTCTCACCCCCAATGATCTGGCCACCTACTTCATCACAAAAGTTAACACAATCAGGTGTGAGCTCCCCAAAGTCACCCCCCCGCCTCTCCCCTCCCCCGCACCAACCCTCTCCCCTACTTTTCCATCCTTCCCTGCAGTGTCCTCAGAGGAGATCTCCTCCCTCCTTGCAAGTGCCACCCCCTCCACCTGCGCCTCGGACCCCATTCCCTCTCACCTTCTTAAAACCATCGCCCCTGCCCTCCTCCCTTCCTTAACTTCTATTTTTAACCACTCAATCTCCAATGGCTCCTTCCCCTCTGCCTTCAAACATGCCCACGTCTCCCCCATCCTAAAAAAAACGGCTCTTGACCCCACTTCCCCTTCCAGTTATCGCCCTATCTCCCTACTACCCTTCCTTTCCAAAATCCTAGAACGAGTCGTCTACAATCGCTGCTTAGAATTCCTTAACTCCCAGTCTCTCCTGGACCCCCTCCAATCTGGCTTCGGTCCCCTCCACTCTACTGAGACTGCTCTCTCTAAGGTCACCCATGACCTCCTTCTTGCCAAAACCAATGGCTCCTACTCCATTCTAATCCTCCTTGACCTCTCTGCTGCCTTTGACACTGTCGACCATCCCCTCCTCTTCCATACCTTATCTCACCTTGGCTTCACGGACTCCGTCCTCTCCTGGCTCTCCTCTTATCTCTCTGGCCGGTCATTCTCGGTCTCCTTCGCAGGCGCCTCCTCCCCCTCCCATCCTTTAACTGTTGGAGTTCCTCAAGGGTCAGTTGTTGGCCCTCTTCTGTTCTCCATTTACACTCACTCCCTCGTTGAACTCATTCGCTCTCACGGCTTTGACTACCATCTCTACGCAGATGACACGCAGATCTACATCTCCGCCCCTTTCCTCTCCCCCTCCCTTCAGGCTTGCATCTCCTCCTGCCTCCAGGATATCTCCACCTGGATGTCGGCCCGCCACCTAAAACTCAACATGAGCAAGGCTGAGCTCCTCATCTTCCCTCCTAAGCCCAGTCCTCTCCCAGACTTCCCTATCACCGTGGATGGCACGACCATCCTTCCCGTCTCTCAGGCCTGGAATCTCGGTGTCATCCTTGACTCGTCTTTCTCGTTCACCCCACACATCCTATCCGTTACCAAGACCTGCTGGTTTCACCTTTACAATATTGCCAAGATCCGCCCTTTCCTCTCCACCCAAACGGCTACCTTACTGCTATGGTCTCTTGTTATATCCCGGCTAGACTACTGTGTCAGCCTTCTCTCTGATCTCCCTTCCTCCTCTCTCGCCCCGCTCCAGTCTATTCTTCACTCCGCTGCCTGGCTCATCTTCCTGCAGAAACGATCTGGGCCTGTCACTCCCCTTCTTAAACACCTCCAGTGGTTGCCTATCAACCTCCGCTCCAAACAAAAACTCCTCACTCTAGGCTTCAAGGCTCTACATCACCTTGCCCCTTCTTACCTCTCCTCCCTTCTCTCTTTCTACCGCCCACCCCACACGCTCCGCTCCTCTGCCGCCCACCTCCTCGCCGTCCCTCAGTCTCGCCCATCCCGCCGTCGACCCCTGGGCCACGTCCTCCCACGGTCCTGAAATGCCCTCCCTCCTCACCTCCGCCAAACTAATTCTCTTCCACTCTTCAAAACCCTACTTAAAACTCACCTCCTCCAAGAGGCCTTCCCAGACTGAGCTCCCCTTCTCCCTCTACTCCCTCTACCGCCCCCCTTCACCACTCCGCAGCTTAACCCTCTTTTCCCCCCATTTCCCTCTGCTCCTCCCCCTCTACCTTCCCCTCCCCTCAGCACTGTACTTGTCTGCTCAACTGTATATATTTTCATTACCCTGTTTATTTTGTTAATGAAATGTATATCGCCTTGATTCTATTTAGTTGCCATTGTTTTTACGAGATGTTCTTCCCCTTGACTCTATTTATTGCCATTGTTCTTGTCTGTCTGTCTCTCCCGATTAGACTGTAAGCCCGTCAAAGGGCAAGGACTGTCTCTATCTGTTGCCGACTTGTTAATAATGTTGGTATTTGTTAAGCGCTTACTATGTGCTGAGCACTGTTCTAAGCGCTGGGGTAGACACAGGGGAATCAGGTTGTCCCACGTGGGGCTCACAGTCTTAATCCCCATTTTACAGATGAGGTAACTGAGGCACCGAGAAGCTAAGTGAGTTGCCCAAAGTCACACAGCTGACAAGTGGCCGAGCCGGGATTTGAACCCATGACCTCTGACTCCAAAGCCCGGGCTCTTTCCACTGAGCCACGCTGCTTCATTCCAAGTGCTTAGTACAGTGCTCTGCACATAGTAAGCGCTCAATAAATGCTATGGAATGAATGAATGAATGAATCTGTAAAATGAGGATTAAGACTGCGAGCCCCAAGTGGACAACCTTATATCCTCGTAGCTACCCTGGCTCTTAGAACAGTGCTTGGCACATAGTAAGTGCCTAACAAATACCGTAACTGTTATTATTATTCTCTTTGCCTCAGTTACCTCATCTGTAAAATGAGGATTAAGACTGTGAGCCCCATGTGGGACAACCTCATTACCTTGCATCTACCCCAGCTCTCAGAATAGTGCTTGGCACATAGTAAGCACTTAACAACTACCTTCATCATCAACTGTATTTACAGCTATTCCTGACTTGGATAGAATTTCACTATCGGTAGCATTGTGCTTGAAAAAATGTAAAACACTGCAACGAAGTACTTAAAGGCAGCATGCATTCTAAAACAATAATGTAGAAGTTAGACTGGGTAATGTAGAGAGAAATTCTTCACCAAATATTACGTGGAAACTCTTAAAAAACACCAGGCTATTCAGAAAATTAAAAACTCAGAACCACAAAAATGCTTAAAAGCTCCATCAATTTTTGTGGTACATCGTTAAAATAAATACAACTTTTAAATTCTTTCACATTCAGTGTATGACTCTAACCCTATGAATATAAGAAGTCATTTCAGAAATAGCAGAAGATTTCATGGCATAAAATGTATAAGAAATAGCTTTCATAATTATCACCTTTCCTTTCATTTCCTGATAGGCCTCTTAAACTGGCTCAAACTGCCTAAACCGTTTCAAATTCAGCTCTTCCCAAAGTGGACCAAACCTTCACCCTTTAGTTGGTGAATTTATAGAGATTTAAAAGTACCATTTTAGAGAAAGAAAATTTGAGATGAAATGGCTTCACTATAGTCACAGAGCATCTAAAAGGTTTCTTTCTACCTCCCCATTCACGGTATCAAATTTTCATTTCATAAAATCACTGAAGGAAATGTTTCCAAATAAAATGCTTTATTGTGGTTCTATGTGGCAGTCATTGATTGGTTAGGGCCTGTTAATGGGTAGAACTAGGAGAGAAAGCCACACCTCCCTCCATACCCCAACTCCACAAGCCCACAATCACCTGCCTCAAGTAGAGCCCATCAGTACCTTCACCAGGCTCTTCCTTCTTGTTGTTAGCGGGATAATAATGTTGATAGTTGTTAAGCGCTTACTATGTGCAGAGCACTGTTCTAAGCGCTGGGATAGATACAGGGTACTCAGATTGTCCCACTTGAGGCTCACAGTCTTAATCCCCATTTTACAGATGAGGTAACTGAGGAACAGAGAAGTTAAGTGACTTGCCCACAGTCACAAAGCTGACAGGTGGCAGAGCCTGGATTTGAACCCATGACCTCTGGCTCCCAAGGCTGTGCGCTTTCCACTGAGCCACGCTGCTTCTCTAGGGATCACAGACAGTCACTAATAAGGCAGCTTGTTGGGGGCTCACCCCACCTTTCTTGTCATTTGCACAAATGGGGTGTTAGAATTACTCAAAAAGACAAATGTGGAGTCTGTGGTAGGTCCAGATCTCATAGCAATTGAGAAATGGAGGCAATGGAGGAAATTGCCATTGTTCTAAACACTTTTGATTGGGTCTGTATCTTCATCCTCCAGTGATACCATACTCAATCTCCTAATCTTCTAAAGGACATTCTTGCCATCATGATTTGGTTTTCAGCTATCTCACTTTGAAATTAAATGGAAAGGTTTATGCAATCTAATTGATAAGAATTTAGTACAGTCCTCTGCACAAACTAAGTGCTCCGTAAATAGTATCGATTGATTGCTAAGGACAAATTATCTGAAGAAGTACTAGAAATAATATTTAAGTGCTAACTGTGGATGAAGTACATGAGAAAGAGTACACAGATGTAAATTATTCAAGGTTGGTGGCCCTCGAGGTCTGTGAGTGGTGAAATAATACAAAGAAGCATGGCCTAATTGAGGCCTGGGAGCCAGAGGACCTTGATTCTAATTCTGGCTCTGCCTCTTGTTGCCTGTATGACTTTGGGCATTTCAACTTCTCTCGGCTTCAATTTCCTCAGCTGCAAAAATGGGGATTCAATACCTGTTCTCCTTCCTGCTTAGACTGTGAGCCCCATGTGGCACAGGGAATTTGTCTGATCTGATTAACCTGTATATTAATAAATCAATAATAATGGTACTTATTAAGCATCCAAGCACTGTTCTAAGCTCTGTGGCAGATACAAGTTAAAGAGGTTAGAGACAGTCCCCGTCCAAAATGGGGCTCACGCTGTTAGCGTAGCTCAGTGGAGAGAGCACGGGCTTGGGAGTCAGAGGTCATGGGTTTGAATTTCAGCTCTGCCACTTGGCAGCTGTGTGACTGTGGGCAAGTCACCTCACTTCTCTGTGCCTCAGTTACCTCATCTGTAAAATGGGGATGAAGATTGTGAGCCTCACTTGGGACAACCTGATTACCCTGTATCTACCCCAGCTCATAGAACAGTGCTCTGCACATAGTAAGCACTTAACAAATAGCAACATTATTATTATTATTCCCCATTTCACGGATGAGGTACCTGAGGCACCAAGAAGTTAAGCGATTTGCCCAAGGTCACACAGCTGGCATGGGGCAGAGCCAGAATGAGAACCTAGTTCCTTCTGACTACCAGGGCCATGCTTTATTCACTATGCCACGCTGTTTGTATCTTCCCCAGTATTTAGAACAGTGCTTGACACACAGTAAGCACTTTACAGATACCATAAAGAAGATAAAACAACAGAACAAAACAACATAAGAAGACGAGAACCAGAAGATAATGAGAGCTATGGAACCTGGTGGCTGAAGAGCAGTTTCATGCTCCTCACCTTCCAGGATGGCCTGTTCGGAGTCCAACATGCCCAAGAGTAATTGCCACAACCAACCCCAACCTTAACCTTAAAAAACTGCAGAAAGCTGCACGCTGCCTTCTCACACTCATTTGCTGCAATGGAGAGAACAGGATGGGACCCAAAGCCAATGGGAAATGATAGCCCTTTGACATAGTTTTATTTACCAGTTCTCAAGTAGTTCTTCTGATGCTAAAAATTTATATTATTTTTTATGGTACTTTTTAAGTGCTAATTATGCCAGGCACTGTTCTAAACGATGGGGTAAACACAAAGTAATCAGGCTGGACATGGTCCCTGTCCCAGGGTCATACAGCAGACAAGTGGCAGAGCTGGGATTAGAACTCAGGTCCTTCTGACAATCAGCCTAATATTCTTTCAACTAGGCCACACTTCCTCCCATTTCTTTAGAGTAGATTCTTCCCAATTTTCTTCAGAACATATTTTTATGATATTTAAGTGCTTTACCATATGCCAGGAACTGTGCAAATCACTAGGTGGATATAAGCTCATGATTTTCTCAGAATGCCTCTATTAAATTCATTTTGTCAGAAAAATCAGAAATATTCAAAATTTGTGCAATACATATGCATTGAGAAGTTTTCTATCTGATCTCACAAACACCTGTTTCTATTCATCATCAATCTTAAAATCATCTTCTTTTTCAGCCAGTGAATCTCTATAACCACGTTAAAGAAAGGAAGAGACTACATTTAGCCTGACCAACCTACAGACACAATGAATAAGACAAACTCTTTCTGCCTGTTTACTTGTATAGAGGGATCACCAAAGGAAAGAAAGAGAAAATTAAATTACTGGCAGGGTGGACCAAGGAGAGTAGTCAGATTCATTTTCCCAGTATTACGTTTCCAGTAATACAGATGGGCTAAAGAGTAGAAAGAAATAATTAACATTTCTATTTTTTTTAAATTGATTAGTGATTTCTGACATTATATTGTATGATTTGAGAGAAGCAGTGCAGCATAGTGGAAAGAGTGTGGGCTTGAAAGTCAGAAGAACCTGGGTCCTGATCCCAGATCCACCATTTGCTGACTGTATGATCCTGGGCAAGTCACTTCATTTCTCTGTGACTCAATTACCACTTCTGTGAATGGGGATTAAGACTTAGGCCTCTGTGGGACAGGGACTGTGTACAACATGATTATCTTCTCTCTATCCCCGTGCTTAGTACAGTGTTTTGCACATAGAAAGCGCTTAACAAATACCACGTTAAAAACACATTATATGGGTAAAAAATATACCTTTAGCACTGCTGGTCAATTAATCAATCTTATTTATTGAGTACTTACTGTGTGCAAAGCACTGTACTACACGTTTGGGAGAGTACAATACAAAAAATTAGTAGACACATACCCTGCACATATGAAACTTACAGTCTAGATGAGATGACACTGATAAGTCACTATCATCTTTCATATGAGCCCTATTGACAAATAATAAGAAAATATGCATGATCTCAGACAGTCATAATGGCAGGATTTTGTTTCAGCTCTTAGCTTCTATAGGGCTGAATATTCAGCTTTATGTTTACTTTCATTTTGGAAGTTTATTTTCTCATTCAGGGAGTCAGAGGTCATGGGTTCTAATTCGAGGTCCGCCGCTTGTTAGTTATGTGACCTTGGTCAAGCCACTTAACTTCTCTGTGCCTCAGTTCCCTCATCTGTAAAATGGGGAAGAAGACTGTGATCCCTACGTGGGACAACCTGATTACCTTGTATCTACCCCAGTGCTTAGAACAGTGCTTGGCACATAGTAAGCGCTTAATAAATACCAACATTATTATTATTATTAAGATTATTAATTCTGGCTCTGTCATTTGTCTTCAGTGTGACCTTGGATATGTCAGTTAACTTCTGTGTGCCTGAGTTTCTTCATCTATAAAATGGGGATTAAATCCTGCTTCCTCCTACCAACACTGTGAGCCCCACGCCGGGCAGGGATTTTTGTCCAGCCTCAATAATTATTTTGTCAGATAATCAATCTGTATCTACCTTAGTGCTAAGAAAAGTGCTTAGCATCATAATAAGTGCTTAACAAATACCTTAAAAAAAGGCAGAAGACAATACTAAGCACTTGGCCTAATACAATACAGTTAGTAGATGTGGTCTCCGCCCTGAAGCACTTACAGTGTTCTGCACACAATAAGCACTCAGTAAATACCGTTAACTGATTGACTGATTTTACTACCTGGTGAGCTGCAGTTCAGAAGAGTTTAGAAAGTTATCTTTTTGTTTTGTTTTCTTCTGTTTAATGTTATTTATTAAGTGCTTATAAGTTGCCAAGATCTGTATTAAGTGCTAGGTAGATACAACAGTGTGGCTCAGTAGAAAGAGCCTGAGCTTTGGAGTCTGAGGTCATGGGTTCGAATCCCAGATCTGCTACTTGTCAGCTTTGTGACTGTGGGCAAGTCACTTCACTTCTCTGTGCCTCAGTTACCTCATCTGTAAAATGGGGATGAAGATTGTGAGCCTCACGTGGGACAACCTAATAATAATAATGTTGGTATTTGTTAAGCGCTTACTATGTGCAGAGCACTGTTCTAAGCGCTGGGGTAGACACAAGGGAATCAGGTTGTCCCACGTGGGGTTCACAGTCTTAATCCCCATTTTACAGATGAGGTAAATGAAGCACAGAGAAGTTGTGACTTCTTAAGTTAAGTGGTGGAGCCGGGATTAGAATCCACGACCACTGACTCCCCAGCCCATGCTCTTTCCACTGAGTCACGCTGCTTCCCAATGTTGGCATTTGTTAAGCGCTTACTATGTGCAGAGCACTGTTTCTAAGTGCTGGGGTAGATACAGGGTAATCAGGTCGGCTCAGCCACTTGTCAGCTGTGTGACTGTGGGCAAGTCATTTAACTTCTCTGTGCCCCAGTTACCTCATCTGTAAAATGGGGATGAAGACTGTGAGCCTCATGTGGGACAACCTGATTACCTTGTATCTACCCTAACGTTTAGAACAGTGCTTGGCACATAGTAAGCACTTAACAAATATCAACATGTATTTTAGAGAAGCAGCATGGCTCAGTGGAAAGAGCCCGGACTTGGGAGTCAGAGGTCATGGGTTCGAATCCCAATCTGCCACTTAATAATGTTGGTATTTGTTAAGCGCTTACTATGTGCCGAGCACTGTTCTAAGCGCTGGGGTAGACATAAGGGAATCAGGTTGTCCCACGTGGGGCTCACAGTCTTAATCCCCATTTTACAGATGAGGGAACTGAGGCACAGAGAAGTTAAGTGACTTGCCCACAGTCACACAGCCGACAAGTGGCAGAGCTGGGATTCGAACTCATGAGCCCTGACTCCAAAGCCCGTGCTCTTTCCACTGAGCCACGCTGCTTCTGTGTGACTGTGGGCAAGTCACTTCACTTCTCTGTGCCTCAGTTACCTCATCTGTAAAATGGGGATGAAGACTGTGAGCCCCACGCGTGGCAACCTGGTTTCCTTGTATCTACCCCACCATTTAGAACAGTGCTTGGAACATAGTAAACTCTTAACAAATACCAACAATATTATTATTATTATTAATAATAATAATAATAATAATATTCATTTAGTGCTTCCGATGTGCCAGGAATCATACTAAGCATTTGGGTGGATACAAGCAAATTGAGTTGGAGACAGTCCTTGTCCCACATGAGGCTCAAAGTCTCAACCTCTATTTTACGGATGAAGAAACTGAGGCCCAGAGAACTTAAATAATGTTGGTATTTGTTAAGCACTTACTATGTGCAGAGCTCTGTTCTAAGCACTGGGGGAGATACAGGGTAATCAGGTTGTCCCGCGTGAGGCTCACAGTTAATCCCCATTTTACAGATGAGGCAACTGAGGCACAGAGAAGTTAAGTGACTTGCCCACAGTCACACAGCTGACAAGTGGCAGAGTCGGGAGTCGAACCCATGACCTCTGACTCCGAAGTCCAGGCTCTGAATGGCCCAAGGTCACACAGGAGGCAAGTGGCAGAGCCGGAATGAGAACCTATGACCTTCTGACAACCACGTCCATGATAGATCCACTACACCAAGCTGCTTCCCGATAACAGATTGACAAGTATCCTAGTCATAAGGGGCTTACATTGTAATGGGGGTGACAATTTGAAAAAAACCCAAAAAACCTAGAGATAAGTGGTAAGTCTTCTTTGAGCAAAGAAGAAATTGTGTTTGGAGGTATTTCATTTTTCAAGTTTTTCACCCATCCCTCTGTGTCAACTATGCACTTGCTGTGTATCCCTTAAGCATTCTAATACTCACCCCAGCTCCACAATGCTTCTGTGAGTATTCTTGTATTTACTATTTTCCCTTTCTCTAATCTACCTCATTGTCTGTCTCTCCTGCAGACTTTAAGCTTCTTGGGGCAGACATCACATTGACCAACTCTGGAATACTGTACTTTCCCAAGAGTTTATTACAGTGCTCCACACCCAGTAAGCTTTTAAAAAAATACCACTGATTGAGTAAAGGTATGATTTGAAACACACATATACGAATACATAATCAAAGAGAGAAATGGTGTGCCCTAGTGGAACCAAATGGGAGTCGGGGGGCGTAGGTTCTAATCCCAGTTTTGTCACATGTCTGCTGCTTTGCCACGTGTCTGCTGTGTGACTCTGAGCAAGTCACTTAACTTCTCTTTGCCGCACATCTCATTTGTAAAATGGGGATTAAGAATGTGAGTCCAACATGGAACATGTACCATGTCCAACCTGATTAGCTTGTATCTACCCCAAGGCTTAATATGGTGCCTGGCAAGTAGTAAAGCCTTAAAATATGGCATTAAAAAATCATTATCCTGGTATTGTTTAATCTAATTGCTACACATATATACATATGTGTAATATTAACTTTCACATTTTTACTGGTAGTATTATTGATTGTGGAATTTTTATTTGCTTTTCTGTGGCTTAGATTGTTTTTTCCATTTGTTTGGTGTGTCTGTCCTTCACTACTGTCTTTGAGGGCCAGGAACTCATTCTTAATGGATTTCTTTTTTTATAATGATCCTAGCACTCTTTTCAGTAAGTTCACATTCTAAAGGTGATTTCTCTGATGATGAGAAATTTTTATCAGAGTTTGCAGCTTTGGCAATAGATGACACAACACTGATATTTTTTTTTTTTGTATATGAACAAACTTCTGAGCAGAATTGTCCTGTAGACATAGGACTAGTAAGTAGAGTGGTATAAATCTTTCAAAATTCATAAGACATTACTTTACTCTTGAAAAGAAAATTTGAAGGATGGTTCAGTAGTCAATCTTTCCAAGTAAAATAACCTGTAAAGGAATCCTTTTTAATATAGCCACCCTCCACCCCTGCACAATCATTATTTGTGAAATCAATGGGTTTTGGACCCAAAAGATCAGGGAGTGGTTTCTTTCGACAAGAACAAATTCATAAATTGTAGCCACCTTATTACTGCCTATTTCCAAATCAGTAGGGCTCTGTCGTTAGAGTTGAAGAAACCATGTTTAATTTCTGTCACTTTCTTAAGATGCGTCATCTTTTCATTACCGCAAAGAAACACCATCAGGCTTGTCTGTGATCCATAAATCCTCTGCCTTATTCTGCAAGTCTGAATTTTCCTGTTATGCTTGCTGTACAGAAGAGACACATGGCCAATTCATAGACTGGAATGCATTTGTGTATTGATTTTACAGACCTGGAGATTGAACCTTGATTTAAAGGGCAAATAGAGCTATATTTTAATACTTGAATGCTTCTGCCCTTTGGAAAAAAAAGGAGGCTTCCATTGAAAATGAAGATGGACTTCTACATGCTATAAAAGCAGTGGGATTCTAATCAGGTTGGGTCCTTTCTTATTAGCTATATGTGGGTAAGGGAGATGAGGAAGAGTTTGCTATGGAACAAACCAAGTACAAAATGGCTAACAACCGTTGCTTAACATCCAAATAGATTGTTTTCCAAATAGAATGGAGGTGGTTTTTCAAATAGAATGTTCATTTTTGGTCCATAGAAATGTCTTTGGCTTTCTTTTTTAAACATTTTAAAAATATATTATAGTCAGTTGAACAGGTGTTGGCCTGCTTTCCTTTTATCTTCACTTGACTTTGCTTCTTGGTGTTCAGCAAGGCTTTAAGAGTGTACACCGAGCCTCTTTCCTCAATTGTCCATCATACCTGAATTACTCTAACCTCCTTCCCAACACTCTCCTCACCTTTAACTTCTCCTTCTTCTTCATTTCTATAAACCAATATCTCTCACACTCCATTCACGATCGGATCTCTGTTCCCATTTGTGGAAAATATCCTGTGCCACTTGCAAAATCTGTAATGTAATTAATCAACGGTATTAATGGGACAACTTCTGTGTGCAGAATATTGGTATGAAGGGCTTGAGAGTGCAATATGCAATCAATTGATATGTGTAGAATCAGTCCATCAATTGTATTTTTGAGTGCGTACAGTGTGCTGGGCACTGTAACTAAGCATTTGGGAGAGTATGATATAATAGAGTTGGTAGACACATTCCATGCTCACAGTGAGCTTAAAGTCTAGAGGGACACTGTAGTAATAATGATAATTATGATGGTATTTGTTAAGGACTTATTTTGTACCAGACACTGTACTAAGCGCTGGGGTGGATATAAGCAAATTGGGTTGGACACAGGCCGTCACACTCTCGATCCCCATTTTACAGATGAGGTAAATGAGGCACAGAGAAGTTAAGTGATATGCCCAAGGTCACACAGCATACAAGTGGTGGAGACAGGATCAGAACCCATGACCTTCTGACTCTCAGGCCTGTGCTCTACCCACTACTCCGTGCTGTACTAAGAGCTTTGGAGAGTTCAACACAGTAGAATTGTTATACACAATTCATGCCCTCAAAGAGTGCAGTAAGAGCTTAATAAATACGATTGAATGTATGAATAAAGGACAATACCCATGCTCTCAAGGCACTTAATCTGAGAAGTTTGAGGCCTAAATAAAAGAGTATGAGCATGGGAGTCAGAAGATATGGGTCCTAATACCAGCTGCATCATGTCCTTTATGTTTGACCTTGGACAAAAAGCTTTTCAGTGCCGCCTCTGTAAAATGGGATTAAATGACTGCTGTCTTCTTTATTTATGTTTGCTTACTTGTGTGTCCCCTTCTGGACAGTGGCTCTGTCTGACCTAATTATCCTATATCTGCTTTACATGGTACAGTGTACTTAGTGTAGAGTAAGTGCTTAATACATAGCACAATTATTATTCTTTCATTATTATCATCATAATCATTACCGTTGTTGTTGTTATTGTTTACAGTATATCCCTTTTCCAGCTGCTAAGCACATTCCTTCATACAAAGACTTATGCAAATCTAGATTCTGCCTAACTAATCCTGAAATCAAAAAATTGTTAAGATTGGAGGTACTTTCAGAGGATAACTCCCTTATCTCCATTGCAATCCTAAATTGACAGGAAATTCTTCCATATATCAATAGAAGGTGTTTACTGAGTGGTTACTGTGTACAGATCACTGTACTAAGCGCTTGTAAGAGTACAATCAAATAGAATTGGTATAAACAGATCTTGGCCACAAGGATCTTAGTTTAGAGGGGGAGACAGACTTTAAAATAAATTACAGATATGGGAAATGGCAGAGTGTAAGGGTATGTACATTAGTATTGTGAAAGATCTCTTTAACCTTCACTCATGAATGGTTGCATGTCCAGTAAGAAGACTGAAGCTTTATCCAATCAGTTCCCAGCCTCCCAGGCTTATAAATCCATTTCAACCATTAGTATTGTTATATTTCAAATAATTCACTTAGCATTAATGGCATGCCACACTGATCAAATAATTCCCTCGATGTTCCTAAATTCACAGTTCTCATTTATAATAAAAAGAAAGAGAATGCAAATTTCATTGGGCATCTAAAACACTGTGTCCATTCTGTGAGTTATTATTAGTCTCAATTCTTCTTTAGTTTGAGGTGTTTGCTCATCTCTGTGGTATGGGTCAAAAGTGCAAAATCATCACCGTGCTCTAGTTATACAATATCTCTGCTCTAAACAATGCCATGTACCAGAATCTACAATGCCTCTAAAACAAACGAGACAGTTGAGATAAAATTTCTGCATCCTGATGCCATACTTCCTTTTCCAGCATTATTTTTAAGAGGTAATTCCTCCTTTTAGATTCTAACAGATTGAGAACCATAAGAAATGTTTATGGTTATTATGCAGTAGAGAAAATGGAAATTTTATTAAGTGCAACCAGAGAATGTAAATCAATTAACTGCAGGAAAATAACGGGCATTAGAATGGCCTGGAATTTTTCACCACGGTATAGACTAGTCAGTGCCTAGCTAGGTGCTCTTAACAGCCTGGAGAAAGCTACTCCAAAAAGTCATGCCAGTGAGGTGCCCATACTTATTTGAGAAAGTGCTTCACAAAGATGCAATGGGAAGACAAGCTGAACCATACAGTGTGTGTGTGTTTTGGGGGGTGTTTTGTGGAATTTAATTTCCAGGAAGGCAGAGACCAGTCCCAAGACCCTTTGTAATTACTTGTATGGAATTAGGAAATTTGTAAAATATGATTTTATGATGATGATAATAAAGATAGAAAGATCTTAAGAGGTCATCGAATCAATCCCGCGGCTTCAAGGCAAAACTGCATTTCAATCCCCCAGATCTAAAAAAAAAAAAAATCTGCCGAGCAATATTTGAAAGTCCCTGTTGGAAACTCCTTTCAGCATCTCACTGGAATTTTTTTAACAAGTGCTTTCATAATGCTCAATATTTCCACTAGTAAAACACCGTAAGACCTCAGTGTACTAAAGAATACCAAACTGTGAGGATAAATAACAACCGAGAACCAAATAACCAGTTGGATAGAATAATCAGCACTTATTAAATACAATATCCTCAAACCTGTTGGAATTGGGTTATACTACAATATTAGCTATGAAAGGACATCTTACTGAAAACATTTTCACATATTTTCTATAACAAAGTCAGGGAATTTGATATTTAAATATATGGTCAAATGAAAAAATGCATTTTCATACAAAAACAATAATTTGATTTAGTCTTGGATACTTTCAGTGATTTTTAAAGTGAAAGGACTATATTTTTTACCATCTATATTATCTTTCATGTATTCTCTTGATTCACTTTTTTGTTTTACCTTTAGGTTAACTAGCATCACTAAACAGGTTCATAATACTACTAATGATAAACAATTGGAACAGTATTTTGAAACGGAAGTCCATTCACGAGTATGCCCTGGAGTTGAACTGCCTGTCAATATACCAATGCATTAGCACTGAGCACTCACAGGGTACACTGATAATAATAGTAATAATATTCTCAGTCATTATTATCTGCTGAGAGCCCGCAAGGTCCCTGGCACTTGACTGATACGTGGTCTCAACTGATTTGTCTACTAACATTACTTGAAAGATGTACCGAACCTTGCAGGTGTCTTGCAGGTGTACGGATACCAAATGCTGGACTGCCCATCTGATTGTCAACTCTAAACTTGAGAGAGTAATCTGATTCATGCATTGAGCCGTGTGGTACAGAAGCCACTCTGACACATATATATGCTAGTCTTATCCTTAGTTCTCATGTAGGCATATAAATTTATTTGCATATTTATTTATTCAGCTATTTCATCTTTACAAGTTTATACATGTGATGCAGCAGGATTATGTTAAAACCTCCAAAGGTTACCACCCATCCTTCTCCAAATCAAGCAGAAACTCCTCTCTATTAACTTTAAAGCCCTCAAACTGCTCACACTCCCTTATTAATCCTCACAACTCTCCCCCCACAATCCAGCTCATATATTTTGCTCCTCTGCTACCAACCTATTCACTTTACGTCCCTCTCTCTTCTCTTTCCATCAACCCCTTGCTTTTTGTTTTTTTTAATGGCATTTGTTAAGTCTTTTCTATGAGCCAGGCATAGTACTAAACACTCGGGTAGATACAAAATAATCAGGTTGGACATAGCCCTTGTCCTACATAAGGCTTACAGTCTTTATCCCCATTTTACAGATGAGATAATTGAGCAATAGAGAAGTTAAGTGAAAGACCAAAGGTCACACAGAGCCCGGGCCTGGGAGTCGGAAGGTCCTGGGTTCTAATCCCGGCTCTGCCACACGTCTGCTGTGTGACCTTGGGCATGTTACTTAACTTGTATGTGCCTCAGTTACCTCTGCTGTAAAATGAGGATGAGACTGTGCACCCCATGTGGGACAGGGACTATGATCAATCTGATTACCTTGCATACCAGTGCTTAGAACAGAGCTTTTAGTAATAATCATACATCTCTCCATGCCCGAGCCCCACATGGGTGGGGTGCTCGGCCATACAGGAGCTGGATTTGTGGTATATTGCATCCCCCATTGGCAATGATTTGAAAAATTCGTAAATAACAAGCCAGGAGCCACAGACCAAGCAGAGTCGCTTGTGATTTGGCCAACCCTAGCAAAGGCCCAGCAATCATCCTACTTCTTCTGGGGCCAGGACATGAACCCAGGGCTCCTGCCTCCCAGAGCCATTCTCTATCCACTGGAACAACAGCCACATAACAGCCATAATCATTATTAAATGGCAGGAAGAATTTCCAACCGTGATGACCTGGAATTGAAATGCTCGATGTAACCCGGCTTCACTGGCAGAAAGGGTAAAGAAATTGGACATTTAAATGCAGGAGTCCCAAGAAACATCTCTATTGTGAACCAAAAGTGGACACTCATATAAGCAGAGTGGGCAGGACAAAACATTTTAAATGACAATGAAATACACAGACCAGTATGGTGGGCAGTGACAGAGAGACAGAGAGAGAGAGAGAGAGAGAGAGAGAGAGAAAGGTGTAGCTTTCCCAGAGCATAAGCATTAGGGAAATTTGGGCACTAAGAAAGCAGTCTCAAAAAGAGTGATAAGCTTGAGCCATCAGATTCCACAGAGTCTAAATGTAATATCATTACATGTGCATGTTTATCATTTTAGCAACACTTGTACGCATATAGGTGATCTTTGAAATTAAAGGTGTCTTCCCACTCCTCAAGACCCTCCACTGGTTGCCTCTTCACCTGCACATTAAACAGAAACTCCTTACCACTGGCTTTAAAGGACTCAGTCATCTTGGCCCCCTCCTAACTTGCCTCCCTACTCTCTTATTATAACCCAGCCCACACACTTCACTTCTCCAATGCTAACCTTCTCATTGTACCTCCAACTCTCTAGCTCACTGTCAACCTCTCGCCCACATCCTGCCTCTGGCCCGGAACGCCCTACCTCCTCATATCGACAGACAATTACTCTCTCCGCCTTCAAAGCCTTATTGAGGGTACATGTCCTCCAAGAGGCCTTCCCTTCCTAAGCCCTCTTTTGCTTTCCTTCAGCTCCCTTCCGTGTCTCTCATTTTATTCATCCCCACAACAATTATGTACATATATGTAATTTATTTATATCAATGTCTGCCTCCCCCTCTAGACTGCAAGCTTGCTGTGGGCAGGGAATATGTCTTTTATATTGTACTCTCTTAGTACAGTATGTGCTCAATAATACTACTGACTGACTGACTAAAGGGAAGCTATAGTATTCATTTAAATGAATATGTGTTTAATCAAAGACACCACTGAAAGTGAAATTTATCTCTAAGAGTTTGTGTGGCCCAAAAACTCAATAAGAAATCTACAGTCCTGGACTCACTGGGCACACAAAAAGATTGTCCCTTGTTGTTTTGTGGTGTTTAATAATAATAATAATAATAATAATAATAATGGTATTTCCTAATCACTTTCTATGTGCCAGGCACTATTTACTAATTGTAGTACCTGGCACTGTTTTTTCTTTTGCCTCCTTGGCTCACTTTCCAAGTGAAGCTTTTCCTCAAAGTGAACCACTCTGTTTTCAGCTGGGATGCCACATTCTCTGTAAACATATACCTCTCCATAGATTCTCTTTGCATCAAAGAATTACTCATCTGACCTAGAGACATATGCATCTTGTTTGAACTCACCATACACCCTAGCACACTCAGTTTAGCTAAGTAAGGCTCAACAAGTGCTTCTGGGTATTACCTGATCTATTGGACTGACTGACCCCCAAGCTCATGAATCTCTTTGTAGTATCGGTACTAGAATCTTCCAGGCTTTGCCTCCTGGGGCGCCTCCAATTCTAAGCAAGGGGTTCTAGCAGAAACACAAGTGGGCCAGAAATCATGGAGGAAGGGACTTTTGTGTCAGTGTTTCGATGTTCATCGATCACAACCTCCTTTGATGTTACTTCTCTGAGTAAATCATTATCTATTGCAGAGAGTATCAACTATCCAAATTCTATGGGTTCAACATGCTAAATTTTGTTGACCTACAACCTGACTCAGTCAATCAATTAGTGGTATTTATTGAGTGCTTCTGTGTGCAGAGCACTGTACTAAATGCTTGGAAGACTATGATAGAACAGAATTGGTAGACTTGTTCCTTTAGTGTCAAATAGTAGTGTCTAGAGGGGGAGGCAGACATTTATATAAATGTATCAATTACAGATATGTACCTAAGAGCTGCGGGACTGAGGGACCGATGAATATCAAATACTTTAGGGGGTATGGATTTGAGTGCATAGGTGGCCCAGAAGGGAGGGGTGAATAGGAGCTTGGCTTAGTGGCAAGAGCAAGGGCTAGGGAGTCAGAGGACATGGGTTCTAATCCCGGCTCTGCCACTTGTCTGCTGTGTGACCTTTGGCAAGCCACTTAACTTCTCTGTGCCTCAGTTACCTCATCTGTAAAATGGGGATTAAAACTGTAAGCCCCACATGGGTCAACCTGATTACCTTGCTTCTACCCCAGCTCTCAGAACAATGCTCAGTATATAGTAAGCACTTAACTAATACTCCTTCTAGACTGTAAACCCAGTATAGGCAGGGATTATCTCTCTTTATCACTGAATTCTACTTTCCATGCGCTTAGTACAGTAAATACGATCGGATGAATGAATGACACGAGGACCTAAACAGGGAAAGGCTAATTGATTTTAAGTATAATGCAATAGAGTTGGTAGATATGAACCCTACCCACAAGGAACTTACAGTTTAGAGGGTAAAACAGGCTTTAAAATAAATCACAGACAAGGAAAATGGCAGAGGATGAGGTTATGCACATAAGTGCTATGGGACTGAAGGAGAGATGAATATCAAGTACTTAAGGGAAAAAATTTGAGTGCAAAGGTGATCCAGTGGGGAAGGCCAGTCGGGGAAAAGAGGGCTTAGTCAGGGAAGGCCTAACAAATTTTAGGTTCCATCCTGAGGCCCCACGCTTATGATTTCCCTGCTGTGGCAGCACGTTAGAGAAACCTCACAGTGAGTGAAAAAAGAGAACACTACAGTATATTCCCCATGCTGTTGTTATTCTACCCTGAAGATAGAAATAACTAGGAAAATAGCATCTGGCCAGAGGTTTGGCCCTCCACGTGAAAGATGATTTGGCCTTAAGAAGAAATGCCCATCACCCCACTGGGTGATTTTTCTCTTCCGGATTCAAGTCACCCAAAGTCAAGCAGGTGTCATCCACTCCTGCCATGGGCTTAGATGTAGCAGCTGAAAGTAACTCAGCAGGAGTCCTGATTCTCATCCCTCTGCCCATCCCAACATAGTCCTTCTCTATGCAATATTCACTTTGAAGTTCCTGGAAGCTTGGCGTGGAGGGAATGACAATCTGGCTGCCATGATTGCTGCCCTCTCCGGAGTTCAGATCTCTTCTCCAAAGTGTACCCGCTTTGGCATTTCTGCTTTTTCGAATGTTGGGCCAATAAGCAGTCGCCAGTTTCCTCCTCTCTGCCCCATCACTGCTTAAAAACAAACTATTTTCTTTCACTGCATGAATACCGAGGTGAGCACTGATGAAAATAATAATAATAGAAGCTGGATGAATATAAAAATAATGACAATTAGCATTGTATATACTGAACCTTTTCTCTATACCAAACACTCAGATAGGTGCAAATTAATCAGATCGAACATAATCTCTAGTCCCATACAAGACTCAATATCTAAGAATTTGGCAAAATTGCATGAAATAATTTATCCTCCAGATGGTCTCTTCAGTGAAATTTGATAAATAAAAATTAGTGTTAGTACCCCCATAGACCTAAAATGAAAGGAAAATACTTTCTGAAAATAATGAGCCATTTAACACATGGGAGTCCAGGCATTTTTTTTTACAGTTTCATTGTGAGTGTGACCAGTGTTACAGATCAGTTCTTTGAAAAAAACCCAAATCCAGGTACCACTGACAGTTCAGAAAGCTTCCTTGATTTGATTTCACCTCCACTGAAATTATAATAAATGACAATAGACTCCTTCCTGGCTTTAGGAGTTAAAAAAAGATTAGCGAAGGAGCATGGCCTAGAGATAAGAGAACTGGCCAGAAGTCAGAGGATCTGGGGTCTAATCTCTCTCTGTCTCTCTCATTCCTCAGCAATGTCCTGAAGCAGCTAGGGTTCACTGGATGCCAGAGATAATGATAATAATAATAAGGTTGGTATTTGTTAAGCACTTACTATGTGCAAAGCACTGTTCTAAGCCCTGGGGTAGATACAAGGTAATCAGGTTGTGTGCCCGTGGCCAAGTCAGTTCACTTCTGTGTGCCTCAGTTTCCTCATTTGTAAAAAAGAAGGCGGAATATCTGTTGTCCTTCCTACCTAGACTGTGAGCTTTCTGTGGGACAGGGAGTGTGTCTGATCTGATTACTTTGTATCTACCCTAACATCTATAACAGTCATTGACACATAGTAAGTACTTAACAAATACTTTAATGCGTGTATATATATATATATATATATAGTCGTACACACACACATATACACACATTCATTCATTCATTCAATAGTATTTATTGAGCGCTTACTATGTGCAGAGCACTGTACTAAGCGCTTGGGATGAACAAGTCGGCAACAGATAGAGACAGTCCCTGCCGTTTGACGGGCTTACAGTCTAATCGGGGGATACGGAAAGACAAGAACAATGGCACTAAACAGCGTCAAGGGGAAGAACATCTCGTAAAAACAATGGCAACTAAATAGAATCAAGGCGGTGTACAATTCATTAACAAAATAAATAGGGTAACGAAAATATATACAGTTGAGCGGACGAGTACAGTGCTGTGGGATGGGAAGGGAGAGGTGGAGGAGCAGAGGGAAAAGGGGAAAATGAGGCTTTAGCTGCGGAGAGGTAAAGGGGGGATGGCAGAGGGAGTAGAGGGGGAAGAGGAGCTCAGTCTGGGAACGCCTCTTGGAGGAGGTGATTTTTAAGTAAGGTTTTGAAGAGGGAAAGAGAATCAGTTTGGCAGAGGTGAGGAGGGAGGGCGTTCCAGGACCGCGGGAGGACGTAACCCAGGGGTCGACGGCGGGATAGGCGAGACCGAGGGACGGTGAGGAGGTGGGCGGCAGAGGAGCGGAGCGTGCGGGGTGGGCGGTAGAAAGAGAGAAGGGAGGAGAGGTAGGAAGGGGCAAGGTGATGGAGAGCCTTGAAGCCTAGAGTGAGGAGTTTTTGTTTGGAGCGGAGGTCGATAGGCAACCACTGGAGTTGTTTAAGAAGGGGAGTGACATGCCCAGATCGTTTCTGCAGGAAGATGAGCCGGGCAGCAGAGTGAAGAATAGACCGGAGCGGGGCGAGAGAGGAGGAAGGGAGGTCAGAGAGAAGGCTGACACAGTAGTCTAGCCGGGATATAACGAGAGCTATACATACTCTATATATGCTCTCTCTCTCTCCTCTCTCTCTCTCTCTCTCTCTCTCTCTCTCTCTCTCTCTCTCCATACATACATAGATACATACACACACACACACATATGGGAGTACATATATATATATACACACACACTATATATACTATACACACACACACATGCACACTATACATACTCTCTCTGTCTCTCTGTCTCTGTCTCTCTCTCTAGATACATACACACACACACACACACACACAAACACATGGGAGTACATATATATATATACACACACACTATATATACTATACACACACACACATGCACACTATACATACTCTCTCTCTCTCTTTCTCTCTCTCTCTCTCTCTCTCTCCATACTCTATATATGCTCTCTCTCTCCTCTCTCTCTCTCCATACATACATAGATACACACACACACACACACACACATATGGGAGTACATATATATATAGAGAGAGTATGTATAGTGTGCATGTGTGTGTGTGTATAGTATATATAGTGTGGGTATATATATATACATGTATATCTATATATACACACACAGGCCTCGGAGTCAGAAGGACCTGGTTCTTGTTCCAGCTGTCACTTTTCTGCTGAGTGACTGTGGGCAAGTCACTTAACTTCTCTGGATCTCAGTTACCCCATCAATAAAATGAGGATGAAGACTGGGAGTCCCATGTGGGAATGGACAGTGTCCAACCTGACATGGCACTACCCCAGCACTTAGAAAACTTCCTGGCATATAGTAAGCACTTAAGGAAAGATAGAGTTTCTCTTTTCAGTATACTATTTCTCTGAATGTCTCCACTCTCTAGATGGTAAGATCCTTGAGGAAGCATAGTCTGCTAGTTCTGTGGTCACCATGGAGCTAGTCTGAGTTTAGGGACAGAGATCTTCATGGATGGCAAATGACTCATGATTGGTCATTATAGAGGCGGTTTGACAGTGTGATTGTTTTTCAGAAGGCTTTCATTCGTGGACGACATTACAGATTAGCAAGCTGCATCCCTATCACGCATGCCTCTATTCCTCTCTTTATTGCTTAGTACATTACTACTTAGCACCGGGCTCTACAGCTTCTCAAATACAGCGTGGCTCAGTGGAAAGAGCACGGGCTTGGGAGTCAGAGGTCATGGGTTCAAATTCCGCTGTGCCACTTGGCAGCTGTGTGACTGTGGGCAAGTCACTTCACTTCTCTGGACCTCAGCTACCTCATCTGTAAAATGGGGGTGAAGACTGTGAACCTCACGTGGGACAACCTAAAAACGCTGTATCTACCCCAGTGCTTAAAACAGTGCTCTGCACATAGTAAGCGCTTAACAAATACCAACATTATTATTATTACTGGTAAAATGTACTGTGTGTCTTCTACCTGGTTACTTCCAGGTTTTGCCAAACTCATCACGTCCTCCTACCAAGCAAAGGAAGGTATTTATGATCTGCATTATAATGCTAATTAATACAAACGGTATTAGTTAAGCACTTACATGTGCCAAGTACCATTCTAAGCACTACAGTAGAGACGTGGTAATCAGCTTGGACACAGTCCCTGTCCCGCATGGAACTCATTCATTCATTTACTCAATCATATTTATTGAGCACTTACTGTGTACAAAACACTGTACTAAGCTTTTGGAAGAGTACAGTACAACAACAGACACATTCCTGCCCACAAGCATTCACAGTCTAGAGGGGGAGACAGACATTAATATAGATTTAAAAAAAAAATAAATAAATTGCAGATATATACAGATATAGAATCCCATTTTACAGATGAGGTAACTGAGGCACAGAGAAGCTAAGTGACTTGCCCAAGGTCACACAGCAGATGTGTGGTAAAGTCAGAATTAGAACCCACGTCCTCTGATTCCCAGTCCCATGCTCTATCCACTAGTCCATGCCACTTCTCTAAGACCGTCCTTAGAACATTGGAAAGTTCAACAGCAGCATGACACATTTGCAGATTATATTTAAAGGAGGAGACAGACAACCATGAATTACAGATTATTTGCAGATAATCCTGTCCTATGTCCAATAACATCAGAGTCATGGGTTATAAACTCAGGAACGATTTTGCTTTCTGAAAATTGTGATCAATACCTGATGCCCAAAGCAGTTCTTGGAAAATAGGTCTGTGACCTCTTTCCTATCCCTCACTCTGTGATGATCATTCTATTTCTGAAAAACAATCATGTTTGGAAGTAAAGAGGACCACACCATGATTTTCAACCTAGAGCACACAGTAGGTTTCCAATATTTATAGTTCAACCAATCAATCAATTGTAATTATTGAGCACTTACCGTGAGCAGAGCATTGGCCTAAGCCCTTGGGAGGGTAAAGTACAACAATTTAACATGTTTGGTAGATGAATTCAAAATTCCCTGCCCACAGTGAGCTTGCAATATGGTTGGTTTTGATTTTTAGAGGAAGAAGGAACAGCAGGGAAAAAAAAAAAAGAAAATTCTTAAATGGAACCATGATTGAGCATGAAACGTTGAACAAACCTCACAGTGACAAGTCATTTCCATAGAAAAAGAGGATTGTGACAGCACTTTGAAAAATGGAATGTCTAAATGGAACAATGAAGGTCTGCATATCATGCAAACCAGTTGTGTAAAGAACCTAGTGAAAGTGTTCGTTGTTGTCTGGACAAGATGAAGTTAGAAACAAATCATACAGGTTTAAAGTCTTTGCACTTGTTTTCAGATTTACGTGCTAACATGAACCTTTAGCTATTATAAGTCACAGGAGAAATACATGAAGAAAAAAAAGCTTTGATTTTTCAAACTATGGAAACGAGAAAGCCAAATTACTCCACTGCAAAGAGTGACATTCCTAAACACAAGTCAAATCAGCTCCTTTGATTTAATGCGCATCCAAGATACAAGTTTCTCTGTTCCCCCCTTTTGTCTCATTAGGCTTTCTCTAATTTCCCAGACAGCAGAGAACAGGAAACCCATTTTTCTTCTACCGGTCTCATAGGCTGTTGCCCCGATTATCTCCCCAAACTATCACTCAATGGTCATTTTGAGACTCCTCATCAACTTCCTATGTCTGTCCATCTCCTTCCACATCAAATTAAGGCTCCTTACAATTAGCTCCAATGCTATCCATTAGCTTCTTCCATTTATATGTCAGTTATCTCCCCCTACTACTTTCCAACTTTCACTCTTTGCTCCTCCTAACATCACTATAAACTATTTTTCTCCCAAACCTCTTGCTCCCCTTTCTCTCCATACCGAAACTCCCTCAGTGTGGCCTAATGGAAAGAGCACAGGTTTGGGAGTCAGAGGACATGGTTTCTAACCCCAGCTCTGCCATTTGTCTGCTGTGTGACCTTGGGCAAATCATTTAACTTCTCATTCCCTCAGTTCCTTCATCTGAAAAATGGGGATTAAGACTATGAACCCCATGTGGGACAGGAACTATGCCTAACCCGATTATCTTGAATCTACTTCAGTGCTTAGAACAGTGAGTGCTTGGCACACAGGGAGTACTTAACAAACACCACCACAATGATTATAACTCCTCCATACCTCAGCCCTCTTCATTTTGACGTTTTCCTAAAATCCTACTTCTTCTGCGAATGTGTCCCTTGTGCCTGCTGTGGTTTCCCAAAGGTTTAGTGAAACAAGCCACAATCAGCAGATTATCAATAAATACTATTATCACTCAGTTTTCAAAATTAGATGAGCACTCTGGTTCTGAAGAATTAGAGGCCTAAACAGCAACTATTTAAAGAGAGGAATAGAGTTGATTGGCAGAAAGATGAGAAAGAAATGGCTCAGGAGAAAGGCTGCAAGGCACAGGCAATTTTCTTGCCATTAATTCAGAAATCCCTCGGGAATAACATTACTCCAAACAGTGGGCAGAGAGAAAGAGGTTCTTGGAGAGGCTGCTGACATGAGAGAGCTCTGCTCTCCCTCTTACACTGCTATTCTGCTGTGAGGATAAAAGGTGTCTCTCACTACCCGTGGCTAGAGTACAGATCTTTCTTCATTCTTTTCTTCTAACCCATCTTCTTTCTCTTTGGCCTATGTATTCAGCATTGATTGATTTCAGACCTGTCTGGGGCCGAGGCCTGAATCTTCAAATCCAACACAGTTAACTGTGCTACGTCTAGCTGGCTTACTATTCTTTAGACTAGTATTGCAGGATGCCAATCTCATACTTGTATAACTCTGTATTGTCAATCCTCCTCTTTCTTTTTCCAGGAGTATATTGATCCAATCTACTCTGGATAAAAACTCTCCCACTAATAAACCTGTTGACTCGTACAGTTTGTTTTTCTTTTTAAAGCTGATTAAGAAACCCTTTCTCTGTTCCCAGTTGTTCAATGAGAAATAGTTTTGCTTATTCAATTTAAATTATGTACAATTTTCTGTACTCCCGAACAGTGACTGAACCGAAAAGATCACTGTTTCTTTCTAATGCTTTCAATCTTACATTCCCTGTTCACAAAGCGAATAAACAGTGAGTCTGGTGGAGTGGAAAGAGCACAGTTCTTTGGGGCAGAAGATGGAGTTTCTAATCCCAACTTTATCACTGGCCTACTGAGAAGCTTTGGGCAGGTCGAAAGCTCTTCAAGCCTCAGTTTCCTTATTGTAAAATAGGGATGTTGTCAGAGCAAAAATGTAATAATGATTATGGTATTTGTTAAGCACTTATTATGTGCCAAGCACTGTTCTAAGTGCTAGAGTAGATGCAAGTTAATTAGGTTCGACACATTTCCTATCCCACAAGGGGCTCACACTTTTATCCCCATTTTTACAGATGAGGCAACTGAGGCCTGGAGAAGTGAAGTGACTTGCCCAAGATCACACAGCAGGTAAATTAGCAGAGCTAGGATTAGAAGCCAAGTCCTTCTGACTCCCAGGCCCGTGCTCTATACTAAGCCATGCTGCCTCTCTAATTAATAAAGTGAAATAAATCCCCAAAGTACAAGTGGAAAGAAGACTCAAGATAGACTGTAATCAATCAGTCTATTGATAGACTTGCCCACTCCTACCTCAATTTGCTTCTCTTCTTCTATAACCCAGCCCCCACACATGTATCCTTTAGCGCTAACCTTCTCAGTGTGCTTCGATCTCACCTGTCTCACTGCTAACCCCTCGCCCACATCCTGCCTCTGGGCTGGAACTCCCTCCCTCCTCAGTGGTATTTACTGAGTGCTTACTTTGATCAAAATACTGTGCTTAGCGCTTGGGAAAGTTGGTAGGCACATTCCCAAATTGTACTTTCCAAGCGCTTAGTAGAGTGCTCTGCACACAGTGAATGCTCAATAAATACGATTGAATGAATGAATGAATAAATTCCCAGCACACAGGGAGCTTACAGTTTAGAGGGAGAGACAGACATTAACATAAATAAATAAATTATGGATATGTACATGAATACTGTGGGGCTGAGGGTGGGGTGAATGCCAAATGTTCAAAGGGTACAGATCCAAGTGTACAGATGATGTAGAAGGGAGAAGGAGTCTGAGAAAAGAGAGCTTAAATGGGGAAGGGCAGGACAGAACTTGTGTCTTCTACCTCTACCATATCTCACAAGTGCTTAGAACAGAATTTTGCACACAGTAGCTGCTCTGTAAATACTATGCATTGATCATTAAAGACCCTTGAATTGGTAGACATTTTCCCAGGTGCTTTTGAGTCATCATTTTGTTCCATTTTCTCCACAAGAACACCCATTAGCAATTCTTCCTTACAATATTTCCTTCCCTGAAACATCCCTTGCTAAGATATCTCAGGTTGACATTTCCTCTTCTATTATGATCTGCAGCAGGAAGAAGTACCTTTCAAGGAGGGGGGAGTTGATGTCATTTTTTTTAATCATCTTGGTATTACATTGAGATAGATGTGAAGTACAGTCACCACATGTTTTACAAAATCTGTTTCAGAGATTAAAAAACTATGGCCCAGGGAATCTGAATTACTCACTGAATCCCAACAAATTAGCTTCTCTCCATGCACAAGCTAAAATGGATGCACAGAGTGTGACTTCATCAGCAGGGTGGCCTAGTGGAAAGAACACAGTCCTGAGAGTCAGAAAAAACAGATTCTCCTCCTGGCTCTGCCACTTGCTTACTATGTGACCTTGGGCAAGTTGCTCAACCTCTCAGTGCCTCAGTTTCCTCAACTGTAAAATGAGGATTCAATACCTGTTCTCCCTCCTACTTAGACTGTGAGTCCAGTGTGGGCCAGGGGCTGCGTCCACCAGATTAACTTGTATCTACCCAAGTGCTTAGAACTGTCCTTGGCACATGGTAAGCTTTTAACAAATATAACAATAACAATAATAACAATCATTATAATGCACCCCGTTCTCCTGAAACACGGATACTATGTTCTTGCAAAATTGCAGCTGAAGTAAAATACAAGCAGCAATACCAACAGTGTCCTCCAGTGCCCAGCTGCTTATATACGCACAAACTGTTTCTTCTGAAACCAGCATATCTTGTACCCAAATAAGCTCATGTTGTCAAACGTTTCCTAATCCTTAACTACATTGTTTCCAAAATGTGTATTAAAACCATGTGTTGTGGCTGGTAGATTGGGTTTAGCAACAACACTTCTTTGTCATTAAGGTAACGTTTAATATAGTCATATCAATCAGGTGGTGGTCCACCCATCGGAGGCGATTAGGAAGGGTGGGTGGGTGTCCATTTGACAAGGAGGGAGGGAGGAAAGAAAAAACAGAGTGACTCTCTCTCTCTGTGTCTCTCTCATTCCTCAGCAATGTCCTGAAGGAGCTAGGGTTCACTGGATGCCAGAGATAATGATAATAATAATAAGGTTGGTATTTGTTAAGCACTTACTATGTGCAAAGCACTGTTCTAAGCCCTGGGGTAGATACAGGGTAATCAGGTTGTCCCATGTAAGGCTCACAGTTAATACCCATTTTACAGATGAGGTAACTGAGGCACAGAGAAGTTTAGTGACTTGTCCACAATCACACAGCTAACAAGTGGCAGAGCTGGAATTTGAACCCATGACTTCTGACTCCCAAGCCTGGGCTCTTTCCACTGAGCCACGCTGCTTCTCTACTCTTCCTCTGATGTTCACTCAGACACATTAATAATTGGCTCTCTTGTCAGATTAGGGTAAGAGTAAGGTTCTGCTGGACCTCAGAAAGTGGGGGCCTGGAAGGCCCTAAAGTCAAAGTTCACCTTTGCCAGTACAGAAGAGGGTCTTTTCTTCAAGCTCAAGCCCACACCCCCTTCCTGAAACTGCCACTTTCAGTTTTGCCATGAAGCCCGGACTACAGCAGTAGAAAAGGAAGAATACTACTACTAATAATTATTACTCTTTTATTCTATTCTCCATCTACACCCAATCCCTTGGAGAACTCATTCACTCTTATGGCTTCAACTACCACCTCTATGAAGATAATACCCAAATCTACATTTCCAGCGCTGCTCTCTATCTGTTCTCGCATCCTGCCTTGAAGACAGCTCTATTTGGATGTCCTCCTGTCACCTCAAACTTAAAGTGTCCAAAACAGAGCTCCTTATCTTCCCACCTTATCCTTGCCCTCCCCCTTACTTTCCCAACACTGTAGTTGACACCACCATCCTCCTGTTTTACAAGCTCGTAATCTTGGTGTTACCCTTGACTCCTCTCTCTCATTCAACCCACATATTCAATCCACCACCCAATCCTGTCAGTCCCACCTTGACAACATATCTAAAAACCGCCCGTTCCTCTCCATCCAAACTGCTACCACATTAATCCAATCAGTCATCCTAACCCTCCTGAGTTACTGCGTCAGCCTCTTTGCTGATCTCCTAGCCTCCTGTCTCTCCCACTCTGGTCCATACTTCACTCTGCTGACAGATCATTTTTCTCCAAAGAATGTTCTGGACACGTCACCCCGTGCCTCAGAAAACTCCAGTGGTGGAACATTCCACCTCAATATAAAACAAAAACTCACCACTGGCTTTAAAGCAGTTCATCACCTTGCCCACTCCTACCTCACCTTGCTTCTCTCCTTCAGTAACCCAGCCCACACACGTGGGTCCTCTAGCGCTAACCTTCTCACTATGCTTCGATCTCAGCTGTCTTGCTGCTGACCCCTAGGCCAAATCCTGCCTCTGGCCTGAATCGCCCTCCCTCCTCAAATCTGACAGACAGCTACTCTCCCTGCCTTCAAAGACTTATTGAAGGCACATCTCCAAGAGGACTTTCCAGACTAAGCACTACATTTTCTCATCTCTCATTTCCTTCCACATCATACTGAGTGCTCCTTTTGCTCTTCCCCCGTCCTCCCACCTCCCTGCCCCCCCAGCCTGGTAGCTTGTTGTGGGTAAGGAATCTCACCGTTTTTTGTTGTGTTGTACTTTCCCAAGCACTTGGTACAGTTCTCTGCACACAGTGAGCACTCAGTAAATTAGACTGAATGAATAATTGTGGTTTTTGTTAAGCGCTGACTATGTTCCAGGCACTGTACTAAGCCTTGGGGTGGATACAAGCAAATAGGGTTGGACACAATCTCTATGTCACACAGGGCTCACAGTCTCAATCCCCAGTGTACAGATGAGGTAATTGAGGCACAGTGAAGTGCCCAAGGTCACACAGCAGAGAAGTGGTGGAGTCGGGATTAGAACCCATGACCTTCGGACTCCCAGGGCTGTGCTTTCTCCACTACATCATGGTGTTTCTCTGGGCATGCTCTGATGATTCAACCCAAGGGAATCTGAAGGTTGGTTCAGTGTCTTGATGGATAAGAGAATCTCTTGAGGCTGTCTGGTTTAGGAAAGTTGCCTCTCTTTTCCAGTTTCAAAACTGTGTGAGTGTGTGTGAATATGCATAGTAATAGTAAAAGTAGCAACAATATTTGTTGAGAGCCCTTGGAAAAGTACAACACACCGGATTAGTATGTACCCCATCTACAAGGACCTTGCATCCTAATGGGGGAGACATATGTCAAAGCATTTATAATGGACATACGCAAAATAATAAATATGTGAATATACTACATAGTGAATAGAGGTATCGAGTGCTGGGTATGGGAATAAAAACATAAATGAACAAATGGCCAGTGCATTGGTAGTAGTGTTGGAGATTGCAAGAAGAAAACTTGGGCTGGTGTGTAGTGAGGGAATAGAGCAGAAATGTAAACTAGGAAGAGATGGAGAGCCTTAAAACCAATGGAGTGGGAGTTTTTCTCATTGAAAAGGGAAGTGTGTGTGAGTGTGTGTGTTTGTGTGTGTATTCTTTAAGTCTAAGACATATGTTTACATTCCTTTTCTTTCTAGATTACAAGCTCCTGGAGGTCAGGCATGCATTCTTTATTCTCAATTCCTCAAGTCACCCAACCCATACGATTCCAAAAAAAGGGGCCGAATGATTTTTCTGTTGATGATGTTGGCAATGTATTCTTCTCTCAAGGACATCAGAACTAACATTTATTCTTCAGATAGTTATTGAACCAACCACTAGAATTACTTCCCCCCCATTCTTATGAGGAATAATAAAGCTCAGAAACACGTGGTTTTATCTCTTACCAAAGATCAAGATGTCTTTTGTATGAGAATTCAAACTTATGGACCGTTTCTCCATGGGATACTAAATGACAATTACATGGCCCTCATTTTCTTTTTTTGAAGAGAAACAAGCATCCCTAGGCAAAGGGAGTTCACATCTGGTCGTATATTTAAGCGCTATTCTTCTGCTTGCTTGGGGTGACCATCCTCTGCTCTTCTCAGAGGATCTCTGTGGGAATGTGGGCAAGAGGTGAAGAGACATTGAATTAATGTGAATTAAGCCAGAGAAAACTCAATTATAAAGTGCCCGTGGAGCTAGTGCCCTTTAAAACCATCTAATAGCAGCAGTAATAGCACAGATTTAAACTATAGTTCTTCCTAACTCAGTAAACAACAGCTCCCAGCCTTGTTTATAAGAAACAGTTTGATTTAGCCTTTTAGGCAGCTTCTAGCATCAAGTGACTCCAACAGGAACACTTTCAGTAGAAACTCTGGCTCGCCCAATTAAAAAAACTCAACACATTCTCAATGCATCTATCTGAAATGTCCAACTTGTGGGAGATAGAGGGTGAATTTGCCTTAATATGTTTACAGCAATAATTATCAATTGGATACTTGCATGTTACCCTAAGTACTCCCAGTTGGGTGATACACTGAAGTTAAGATTTTGGTCTACCCCTTAAGAGTAAATTCCTCCAAAGAACAGGCCATGATTTATATATTCCTGGTAATGATCTCCATGCCTTGTGCACTCAGTGAATGCTTAATATGTTATGATGATGATGATGTTGATATTTGTTGTTGATGGCAGAAGAGGACTCAAAGAAATTTAGGAGATAATTTACATTTAACCTTTTCTATCAAGAACATGTCATATTAATCGAAGAACTCATAATTTAGCTCCCTTAAGTGAAGTTGGAAATAAATATATTTCTTCATATACATTCCTACTTGCAGTATCAAACCCCAACATCATAGGTGAAGCATTCTATCACGATATTCAGCACAGTGTCACCTAAACTAGATTCTTTCTTGCATTAAAGTATTTAATATGCAAACATTTCTGTAAGCTTCTCCCAAGTCAAACTCCAAAGTGTTTTCTGTGGTTTCTTTCTTTGTTAGGCAAGCAACTACCTCCACCCACAATGTCTTACTGGCAGCCTGCTTGATGGCCATTTACACGGGATATTAAGTTTCTTAATTATGTAAAAAGCTTATCTGATTCTAAGGGTCACAGAAGTCTGTATCTCTCTTTTGAAAATATAGGAAGTGGATAGTATAAATGATTCAGTTGTCCTACTGACTTTCAATTGACAATTACTTAAGGCTGGGAGGGAGGTTGTGAGCTGTCTGCTTCCTCCTTTGTGGTATCAAAATAAATCCCTTAGTAAAACACAACAGACCTTGAAGAAGCTATTCTGAAGTTGAGCATATAAATCTTCCCTTATAAAAATCATATGAAGTGTTTCCTTTACTGACATTACCAGAAGGTACTAAGGATATGTAGATCAGTAGATAAATCTGCTTCCATAAAATCCATCTCAATGTGATGCACAGAATCAGTATGAAAGCACTGTATAATGAATATAGGGAATCAATGCCAGCTTAGCGTGAAAATATACAGTTGTTGAAACCTGTTCTTGCTTGTGTTTACTGTACCAAGACAACACAATA
Organism: Ornithorhynchus anatinus; assembly: GCF_004115215.2. Lineage (NCBI taxonomy): Eukaryota > Metazoa > Chordata > Mammalia > Monotremata > Ornithorhynchidae > Ornithorhynchus > Ornithorhynchus anatinus. The sequence continues at coordinate 116,031,992 of NC_041731.1, read as the reverse complement.
AATGTCTTTCCGTGTTGGGAAAAAAAAAAACCCAACCTGAAATTTTCCTATAAATTAAGGTTCAAGGCAAGGATAAACCTCAGTGTAATTCCCCAAGTGGGCAAAACACTAGGGTCGGAATAGGAAGTAAAAAAGAAATTTTAAAAAAAAGAATCTCAAACTTCAAGCACCCACATAACTAAGCAGCATGCCCTATTCTAAATCAGAAGGGCTTGGGTGTCAGATGACCTGGTTCAAAGCCCAGCTCTTGCCACTTGCCTTCTGTGTGACCTTGAGCAGATCATTTAATTTCCTTGTGCCTCAGTTTCTTCTCCAGTAAAATGTGGTCTAATAATAATAATGAGAAGAAGAAGAAGAAGAATTATGGTATTTGTTAAGCCCTTACTATGTGCCAAGCACTGTTCTGAGCCCTGAGATAGATCCAAGGTAATCAAGTTGTCCCATATGAGGCCCACAGTCTTAATCCCCATTTTACAGATGAGATAACTGAGGCACAGATAAGTTAAGTACTTGCCCAAGGTCCCATAGCACAAAGTGGATAAATACCTGTTTTTCCTCCTTCTTAGAATGTGAAGTTCGTTTGAGACAGGGACTGTGTCTGACCTGATTATCTTGTGTCCACCCCATTGCTTACTGTAGTATTGGCATATAGTAAGCACTTAAAAACTATTAATGTTATAATTATCATTATGATTATCATCACGTCATTATGTTAAGAGGGACCATTCAATGCGTGTTGCTTTTATAAGGTCAAGAGACAACACTTCCTAATTCTCTATTTCACTGCTGGTTAATCAATTAATCCATCAATTGCATTAATTGAGCACTTACTACATACAGAGCCCCGTATTAAGCACATGGAAAAATACAATACTGTAGATTTGCCAGACATGTTCACCGCCCACAGATAGTTTACAGTCTAGAGTGGGCATTGATATCTCAAAATCTAGAATGATGGTGATATGGTGATGATAATAATTGATTATATCAACTGATACTGGTGAATAACCAAAGACATATCGCTCCAGTAGATCATCAACTGATAGGGCTGTGAGGAATTAAATCTGTTATCGATATCACTTGAATTTCCCATTCAGGGTGCAGTGGGTGATTGGGAAAGGAGGGAACTATGGGATTTTTTGACATCCTTAGGATTCATTGATATCAACACCACTGAGAAAAATGGGCAAGCTGTTTAAGAGCCTGGACGTTTTTTCCCTACAGGAGCTTGAATATTTTCATAAGCTTTTCCTCATCATGCTAAAGAAAATACATTTTCAGCCTTTCAGTTCATTTTGTCCTTTTGAAGAAGAAAATGAAGAAAGAATATTCAGAACCACTTGGTTCTTCCAGGATGGTAGAATTTAAAAGTGAAATCACATAAATCCAATGTCAGTTGAGCATGAACGATGGATCATAACTCTGAAGTTCTATTACATAGAGGAATAGAGTTCCATAAAGGACTATAATATGCTTCTTGTGATTCATATAAGGGTATCAGAGAAAAGCCATTTAGAGGCTGATCAAAGAGAATTATCTGAAGGCTAAGGAATCAAAAGATCATGCAAATAAAAGGAACCAAACTATGAAAAGTACTGTTCATAAATACCATGAAAAGACCTTAGCATCACACTCCTGTTTTAGTAGAAATCAATGGGCATTTTGGAATGTAAAATGCAAGGAGTCCAAATGTGTTCCATCAAAATAACTTATGCAAACATAACACTAATGAAAAGTCATGTATTTGATAAAAGCATCATGCACTGAATATTCCTCATTGTCAAAATTGTCAGGGATTGTTAATTAAACTGTTGTTCCAATTACTATTGCCATTACTATCATAATCATGTGTTGAGTCCCTACAGTCGTTTGACTTGAAAGCAAGAAAAAAAATGTATGGCTCTGAGCAAAATTTCAAAGATAGGTACGCTCTTACATTAGACATACTTATAAGATACTTGCAATTTCATTTGACAGGATGTTCAGTGAGTGGTTACTGGATGCAGAATACTGTAGTAAGCATTTGGGAGATTATAAGACAGTAGTGTTGGAAGACCTGATCCTCTTAGCCCCAGCTTGTTGACTGGCCCTGGTTTTGTAACTCTCTCACTGCCGACCCCTTTCCCACATCCTCCTTCTGGGCTGGAGTGCCTTTCCTTCCAGATATGCCAGTCCTCCCCTCTCACCACTTTCAGAGCCTTATTAGGGTCACATCTCCTCCAAAAGGCCTTCTTCGATTGAGGCCTCTTTTAATAATGATAATAATGATAATTATAATGATAATTATTATCTTTTAATAATGATAATTACGAATAATTAGTAATAATAATTGCAATATTTGTTAAGCACTTACTATATGCCAATCACTGTTCTAAGCACTGGGGTAGATACAAGATACTTAGGTTCGGCACAGTTCCTGTCCCACATGAAGCTCACAGTCTTAATCTCCATTTTACAGATGAGGTAACTGAGGCACAGAGAAGTCTAGTGACTTGCCCATGGTCACACAGCAGACAAGTGACAAAGTCGGGATTAGAATCTGCATCCTCTAAGGCCCAAGCCCGTGCTCTTGCCAAGGCTGTGCTGCTTCCAACTCCTCAACTCCCTCTCTCTTCTGTGCCATCTGTGCATTTGGATCTGTGCCCTTTGTGTATAACTTGTTCACCCCACCCTCAGTCCACTGTACTTATATGCATATCCATAAATACTTTATTCATAGTAATGTCTGTCTCCTCCTCTAGACTATAAATTCTTCATGGACAGTAAACATAGCTACCAATTCTGTTGTTCTGTATTGTCCCAAGTCATTAGTAGATTACTCTGCACACAATATGCACTCAGAGAAGCAGCGTTGCTCAGTGGAAAGAACCTGGCTTGGGAATCAGAGGTCATGGGTTCCAATCCCGGCTCCACTGCTTGTCAGCTGTGTGACCTTGGGCAAATCACTTAACTTCTCCATGCCTCAGTTACCTCATCTGTAAAATGGGGATGAAGATTGTGAGCCCTCTGTGGGACAACCTGATTACCTTGTATCTACACCACTGCTTAGAACAGTGCTCGGCACATATTAAGCGCTTAACAAACACCAACGTTATTATTATTATCAATAGATACCAGCGATGGATTGAATCACTGATTCATTGACTGATTGATCCCTGATTTTAAAGAGCTTATAATCTAATGAAAGTAAAGCATGTTTTTACCAAAGGACCTCCCAAAATTATCTGACTGCCAAAAGGCAGACTAAGGGAATACACAATAAACAGCTCACACCAAAGGGGTAGAATGCAGGAGAGGTGAAGGAGATGATAGATGGTAAGAGGATGTACTTACTCAAGTACTCAGTACAGTGCTCTGCACACAGCAAGCGTTCAATAAATACGATTGAGTGAATTTGCTCCAGTCTCTTGGGACTCAAATCTGTGGAATCATTCTGTCTCTCCTCACTTCTGAACTTGGAACCAGGAGATCAGAGTTGTTGGCTCAGGACTGGCACTGGCCATTGTTAGGACCTTGGGCAAGCCAATAGTAATGGGTCTAGTTGTAATAGCAGTTGGATTAGTAGTGGTAGAAGCATTTATTAATTGCCTACTGAGGCCAAACCACTGGATAAAATATTGTGTTCGGAGCACTGTATTAAGTGCTTGGGAGGGTACAACACAACAATATCACAGACATATTCCCAGTCCACAGTGAGCTTACAGTCTAGTATTTATTCAGCACATACTGTGGGAGGGAGGGACTTGGTGAGCAAAAAAATTAGAAGGGCTCAAAACATTAGAAATACAAAAACAGTATAGACAATATTAAAGGGAAAGCTTGAAGGGGAATGGAATGGGTCTAAATGGAAAGGAAAGGAAAGGAAAAGAAAGGAAAGGAAAGGAAAGGAAAAAGGAGAATAGGGTGGTTGGAAACAAAGAGGAGAGAAGAATAGGAAAGGAAGAGGTTGACAGAAGGGGAACAGAAGGAGAGAAGATGAAAGGAAAGAGGGAAGGCTGGGTGGGGTGAAAGAGTCAGAAACAGACAGCCTACCTGGAGAGCTGGACCACGTGGGGCAAGTGGGTATGTGGATAAATGGTTTTATTTTGTTAAGCGTTTACTATGTGCAAAGCACTAAGCGCTGGGAGATACAAGGTGATCAGGTTGTCCCACATGGGGATCACAGTTTTAATCACCATTTTACAGATGAGGTAACTGAGGCACTGAGAAGTTAAGCGACTTGCCCATAGCCACACAGCTGACAAGTGGCAGAGCTGGGATTCGAACCCAGGACCTCTGACTCCCAAGCCTGTGCTCTTTCCACTTTTGTGGATGCCATGCACTCTGTCTCCAGCCTTGAAATCCTACTGTTTGACAGCTATGACAGAAGCAACGTGCCCTAGCGGATAGAACACAGGTCTGGGAGTCAGAAGGGCCTGGGTTCCAATCCCATCTCTGCCACATGTCTGCTCTGTCACCTTGGGCAAGTTACTTCACTTCTCTGTGCCTCAGTTCCTTCAATAATAAAATCAGGATTAAGACTGTGAGCCCCATGTCAGACAGGGAATAAGTCCAATCCAATTTGCCTGAATCGACCCCAGCACTTAGTACAGTGTCTGGCATATAGTAAGCAATTTACAAATATCACCATTGTTCATTATTATTATAATATAATATATAATATATTATTATAATATTATTATTATTCAGTTTACTCTTGCTCCCCTTCGGTCTCCTCTTCTCAATTCTAAATGTCAACAAATATGCAGACTAAGACACTAACCTAGATACAGGTAAAGGAATGAGTTGAGGAACGAAATAACGTACAATATTAGCAATGTGGCAAGGAAGAACACATTACTGTTTGCTCCCATCTGATACTATCACACTATCACGATCAAAATACGTTCTCTTTCTTAATTGGAAATAGAGCAAAGGATATGATACTAAATTGCTCTTACTGGCATCGTGGCTTCTTCTGTTTATTCTTGCAACCCTGAAGTCCTTCAACATGATAAATATTCATTATGTTCAGAAAATTCTATTGTCTTACGCTTTACCTAACCTTTGCCTAATATGCAATAAATACATTGCCTCGTTGGGGGTCAGTAATGTACACCTCAGTCTCATATTAGTCTGCCATTTTCTATGTTTACTCTGATCACTCATTTTCACCTCTGGAGCATGGGGATACTTGCTATTACATTTTATATAGCAGTATTATTTTGCCATATACAGAGATATAGTTGATCTGCAGTATATTGAATGATCAAAATTTAACTTAATAAATCACTACTGGAGATTTAGCAGGCTATTCTGAGGATGTCTATGCTGATCAATACCATTAAACCCACATTTTCCCACTGTTTGAATTCCCAAATCCCAGACAGAAGCCTTATTGATTTTCCTTGACAACTTTTTTATGCTGTTTATTTTTCTGTGCTTTCTCAACCCATTGGCTGTTGATCAAACAGGGACTTTTATCTTGCTATGAGAGCTATTCAGCTCGCAGCTGCTTCTGTGGTGACACGTCAAAGGAAGCTCCATGGGACTCCTGAGCTCGAGAGCCAGTTCCCCGTTCCAAGTAGGAAATCCGGCCTCAATAGCAGATTTGGAAATCTGTTCTTGGCTTCCCAGTTTCTGGGGTGAAGCCCAAAGTCAAGACTTCACACACCAGTAGCCCAATCCTTCAAAGAAAGTCCTCCCTTAGCAGCCTGAATTGGAGATAAATCCTAACTACCCAGATGAGCATGTCAGACTTAATTTTTAGCAGAGTTAAAGAAAATTGACGGATTACTTTGTACAGTGGAAATGAAGGGAGAGGTCTTGACGCTTAGCAACGTTGTTAAATGGCTGCTCTCTCTTACAGGCATGTGGGACATGTATCTGATTAAGAAACCTCGTCAGTGATGAAATGCTCCCATGACCTCTCCCCTTTCTCAGAACACAAAAACCCCACAACCAATGCTATTTATGCATCATCATCATATTCAAGTCACTTAAGTGCCTCCGTTACCTCATCTGCCAAATGGAGATTAAAACTGTGAGTCCCCGGTAGGACATTCATTCATTCAATAGTATTTATTGAGCGCTTACTATGTGCAGAGCACTGTACTAAGCGCTTGGAATATACAAGTCGGCAACAGATAGAGACAGTCCCTGCCCTTTGACGGGCTTACAGTCTAATCAGGGGAGACAGACAAGAACAATGGCAATAAATAGAGTCAAGGGGAAGAACATCTCATAAAAACAATGGCAACTAAATAGAATCAGGGTGATGTACATCTCATTAAACAAAATAAACAAAATAAATAGGATGATAAAGATATATACAGTCGAGCGGACAAGTACAGTGCTGAGGGGGTGGGATGGGAGAGGGGGAGGAGGAGAGGGAAAGGGGGGAGAAGAGGGTTTAGCTGCAGAGAGGTGAAGGGGGGGGTGGAGGGAGCAGAGGGAAAAAGGGGGGAGCTCAGTCTGGGAAGGTTGCTTGGAGAAGGTGAGTTTTAAGTAGGGATTTGAAGAGAGGAAGAAAATTAGATTGTCTGAGGTGAGGAGGTAGGGCATTCCAGGACCACGGGAGGATGTGGCCCAGGGGTCAACGGCGGGATAGGCGAGACCGAGGGACGGTGAGGAGGTGGGTGGCAGAAGAGCAGAGCGTGCCGGGTGGGCAGTAGAAAGAGAGAAGGGAGGAGAGGTAGGAAGGGGCAAGGTGATGGAGAGCCTTGAAGCCTAGAGTGAGAAGTTTTTGTTTGGAGTGGAGGTTGATAGGCAACCACTGGAGATGTTTAAGAAGGGGAGTGACATGCCCAGATCGTTTCTGCAGGCAAATGAGCCGGGCAGCAGAGTGAAGAATAGACTGGAGCGGGACGAGAGAGGAGGAAGGGAGATCAGAGAGAAGGCTGAGACGGTAGTCTAGCCGGGATATAACGAGAGCCTGTAGCAGTAAGGTAGCCATTTGGTGGAGACGAAAGGGCGGATCTTGGCAATAGTGTAAAGGCGAGACCGGCAGGTCTTGGTAACGGATAGGATGTGTGGGGTGAACGAGAGAGACGAGTCAAGGATGACACCGAGATTGCAGGCCTGAGAGATGGGAAGGATGGTCATACCATCCACGGTGATAGGGAAGTCTGGGAGAGGACTGGGATTGGGAGGGAAGATGAGGAGCTCAGTCTTGCTCATGTTGTTTTAGGTGGCAGGCCGACATGGCTTGGGTGGGTCCAACTTGATTGGCTTGTATTTATCTCCGTATTCATTCATTCATTCAATAATATTTATCGAGCACTTACTCTGTGCAGAGCATTGTACTAAGTACCCAGTACTGTGCCTGGTACATAGTAAGCACTTAAGTTACATAAAAAAGAAAATGGAACCGAACATCATGTTTGTTTTACCAGAAAAAAACGATGCCTTTTGTGTCATTTTGTAGACTCACTTCTGAGTCCATGAAATTTTAGAGTGTTTCTCCAGAGGTATCTTGGACCTTCTCACTTGCTGTACAGCCTTGCTTTGCCTACCCAAGTACCTCGAAACAAAAGCTTTCCATACAAACCACTGGCAAGAGGATAGAAAAGTGGCAGGGGAGGAGGGGAGCATGTCTTGGAGAGAATTTCAGGGAGATAGAAGAGGAAAATTCAGTTGAAAGAACTTATTGAATGCCTACTGTTTGCAGAACATTAGACTGAGCTCCTGCGAGAGTACAATACAGTCAGTGGGCAAGAATCCCTGCCCTCAAACAGTACAACCAGTGGGGAAGACAGACATTAAAATAAATTACAGATAGACACATGAGCCCAGGAGGAAGGAGGTTAATGCTGAAAATTATAATACGAGTGATAAAGGTGCGCTGTATCATCTCTCTACTGGGCAGGGGACATCCACTGTAAAACTGGATGATGACTGTCCACCTGAATAGACGTTTCATGGAAAGAGTGTGGGCATGGAAAACAGATTACGTTAGGTACATTTTCAAGCATAACTTAAAGGTGGCAGACTCCTGACATTTCAAATGGAATTTTGAACTCCTCTGTTTTACTTAAATCCCCATTAAATCACAGCCTGGTGTGGAAAATTTTAAAATGACATCACTTCACCCTTTTCTTTGTTGATATTTGTCCAGAACTACTTTTCTCTGCCTCCCCAAAGAAAAGAGGAAAACTTTTTGTCAGATCTTGCTTCACTGGTGGCTCCTCCATGGAGCTCTGCTGTCCGTTCAGTTCCTAGTGGCAATGCCTTTTGTCCTATAATTGAATTGAATCTACTCCTCAGCCATTCCTCCCAGACAACCCTATCATCTGAGGGTCGTGAAGATGTATTACACTAATATATCGTCAGAGCGACAGTGCTGTGATGATGCATTAGTGTAATACATCTTCAGAGATTTAGCGCTGTCCAGAAACAATAGGCTCAGAAATAGATTCAATTCAATCCTGGACCAAGTAAAAAAGTCTCAGGTTTTTCTAAAAAGGGATTGGGGGGGAAGACAATCGACAGAAAATTTCACCATAAAACATTCCCCAGAAAAAAAAAATGGAGGCCCATATTACCCAATCTGAAATTGGAGTGTATTTGGGATTGATAGATTACAACCCTTAGTTTATTATTCACAGAAGGAAGTTACTATGAGATATCATTTTTCCATAGCATTACTGAATTCTCTCAAGGGTTGTGCACCATATGCTTCAATTTTGTTTGAAATGAAGGTAAGGTGGATATGTCTTCCATAACTGCACTTTTACCAATGTTAATTTCTTAAATTTTTATGGTATTTGTTAAATGCTTACTCTGTGCCAGGCACCACATTAAGCCCTGGGATATGAGTTAATCAGGTTGGACACAGTCTGAATCCTCATTTTACAGATGAGGTCATTGAGAGAAGGAGAAGTTAAGTGGCTTGCCTAAGGTCAAATAACAGACAAGTGATGGAACCTGGATTAGAACCCAAGTTCTTCTGAAACTCAGTCCCATGCTCTATCCATTAGGTGACACTGCTTCTCCATTTTTTTATCTTGTTGCAATTTAAATCAAGCACTCTATTGGATTCCTTCTTCTGATTCATTACTGTATGAATTCAATATAGGCCTAAAGATTGTTATTATGATCTACTGTGCTATTTTTTCAAGTCACAGTTTTACATGATCTCTTTATCACTTTCCTAATTTTCTTCAGAGAGGATTTTAACGCATCTGGACATCTAAATAGGCTCTGGTATTTCCTGCAAGAAAATGTGAATGAATAGGGTAATGCCATCTTGCCTTTTTGGTCATTTCCTCTTCTATCATGGCAGGACTACTATTATACCAAGACATGAGATTCATTTTTCTTTCTCTTTTGGCCATTCAACCTCATTCTTTCTTTAGACCCTTATCCCCTTTTAAATATATTGTTGTTCAAAGAAGATCCAAACCCCATCTTCAGAGAGTTGTGCTGTCTCTTCTTTATCATAAATGGCAGAACTTAGATAAGGTTGCCCAAATTAGATGCAAAACTAGATTAACTGAAACTGTATTTTTCAGACAAAGATAAGGAAACCTACAGAATGTTTTTTCCTAAACACTAACTCCTCTGATCGGGTTCCTTAAAAGATCGAAGTGTAACAGCTATACCCTTGGCCCTAGAAGAAGAAATACTATTTTTCTCAGTTCTTCTCAGTCGTTTTAAGAAACTTTCTTTCTTCAGAGTCAGATTGACTTTGCTATCTCATTCGGACATTTGCCCCTTAGGATACTTTATTGGAATGACAGATCCTTGTCTTTGGCACTAGGCCATTTAGAATTTTTGTCTACTTCATAGAATATAGATGGGAAATACTTTCTCTCACCTGAAAAAAAAAAGATTCTTCTTCAAAATACATCCTCTTCCTCCTCTTTTTTGTTTATTTTCTAAGACTCTGAGGAAATTATTAAACTCTTGATGTCCAAAGTTACATTTTCAGAAAATTATTAGATGCTCAACCTTTCTGTTTCCAGGAAAGTGTATTCTAGTATTCAAGATTAAGTGTAGCCTAGGGGAAAGAACACTGGGCTGAGAGTCACGAGAGCTAGGTTTTAATCGCAACTATTCCAATAGGATGTCACTTTACCTCTCGGCCTCAGTTTCCTCATCTGAAAAATGTGGGCAAGATAGCTACTCTCCCTCTCTTAAGACTTTGGGGCAGGTCATGGTTCTAATATGATTATCTTGGCTTTACCTCAGTCATTAGCAGGTATTGAGCACTTAACAAATAACCTACATAACTTGGAGAAAATAACACTTACTGCTACAAGAATTCAGGCTTTACTATGATTCTTTTCTTTCCTTTCCATCTGTCTTCATGCTAATATTATGTTAGTGAAATGGGTGTCCGGAAGTTATTCTTTCATATTCCAGCATGAGAGTGATTTTCAAATTTTAACCATCAATCAAATAATCTCAATTTTCACATAATTAAAATTAAAATCATAGATAGCACACTCACTTTTTTTTAATACAGAAGAGGTGGCATCTAAAAGATTAAAAGGATTTTGAAAAACTAGCCTTTACCCTAATCCATATTCAAAATTACAATTTCCTTTTTTTCTTTTGAGAAATACTGATCTGTTTATTTCCAAAGTGACTGTGGCAGAGTTAGGCCACAGCAATATGGAATGTGCAAAACCAAACTGAAATAAATTAAAGGGCAAGTGTAATTTATTAATCTCAAGTGTAGGAGAGAAATGGTTCAGATGATCATAGACATTAGAGATAAGAAGAATAACACAGTCCATAATTCATTGAGTGTTAATAATATATAAGGTTTCCAAGAAGCTTTGCATCTTCATGCTTCATATCATATTTACCATCATGGCTCATAAATGGCCTTAATTTAATCGGAGCCATGATTTGGGACAACCTGAGTTCATGTTTTATCAGTTGCTATAGGCTGGCTAGCTTGCCATGGCATCTGTATTCGGTTACTGGATTCTTGAGGCTTTTTTCTGCTTTCACCTTCTAGAAATCAACCCTCTTAGGGAGATGTGGCTAATACGAATGACTGACTGACAATTTCTCCTTACTTTCTGGATGGAGCTAAGACTTCAGGAGTTGAAGAAAACAAACAAAACAGAAGAACATTTGATTTTAGGTCAATTGAGTTTGGGATCAGTCTAGACTGTGACATAATTAAATGATCTAGGGCACTGAGACTTGATGGTAATCTGTGGGGTGACTGGGAAATATAATAATAATAAAATAATGTTGGTATTTGTTAAGCGCTTACTATGTGCAGAGCACTGTTCAAAGCACTGGGGTAGATACAGAGTGATCAGGTTGTCCCACGTGAGGCTCACAGTCTTCATCCCCATTTTACAGATGAGGTAACTGAGGCACAGAGAAGTGAATTGACTTGCCCACAGTCACACAGCTGACAAGTGGTAGAGCTGGGATTAGAACTCATGACCTCCGATTCCCCAGCCCAGGCTCTTTCCACTGAGCCATGCTGCTTCTCCTAGATATCTCCTTCTCCACTCAGATATCATCCAATGGCTCCTACTCCATTCTAATCCTCCTTGACCTCTCTGCTGCCTTTGACACTGTCGACCATCCCCTCCTCCTCCATGCCTTATCTCACCTTGGCTTCACGGACTCCGTCCTCTCCTGGTTCTCCTCTTACCTCTCTGGCCGGTCATTCTCGGTCTCCTTCTCTGGCGCCTCCTCCCCCTCCCATCCTTTAACTGTTGGAGTTCCTCAAGGGTCAGTTCTTGGCCCTCTTCTGTTCTCCATTTACACTCACTCCCTCGGTGAACTCATTCGCTCTCACGGCTTTGACTACCATCTCTACGCAGATGACACGCAGATCTACATCTCCGCCCCTGTCCTCTCCCCCTCCCTTCAGGCTCGCATCTCCTCCTGCCTCCAGGACGTCTCCACCTGGATGTCGGCCCGCCACCTAAAACTCAACATGAGCAAGACTGAGCTCCTCATCTTCCCTCCCAAACCCAGTCCTCTCCCAGACTTCTCTATCACCGTCGATGGCACGACCATCCTTCCCGTCTCTCAGGCCCGCAATCTCGGTGTCATCCTTGACTCGTCTCTCTCGTTCACCCCACACATCCTATCCGTTACCAAGACCTGCCGGTTTCACCTCTACAATATCGCCAAGATCCGCCCTTTCCTCTCCACCCAAACGGCTACCTTACTGTTACAGGCTCTCGTTATATCCCGGCTAGACTACTGTGTCAGCCTTCTCTCTGACCTCCCTTCCTCCTCTCTCGCCCCGCTCCAGTCTATTCTTCACTCCGCTGCCCGGCTCATCTTCCTGCAGAAACGATCTGGGCATGTCACTCCCCTTCTTAAACAACTCCAGTGGTTGCCTATCAACCTCCGCTCCAAACAAAAACTCCTCACTCTAGGCTTCAAGGCTCTCCATCACCTTGCCCCTTCCTACCTCTCCTCCCTTCTCTCTTTCTACCACCCACCCCGCACGCTCCGCTCCTCTGCCGCCCACCTCCTCACTGTCCCTCAGTCTCGCCTATCCCGCCGTTGACCCCTGGGTCACATCCTCCCGCGGTCCTGGAACGCCCTCCCTCCTCACCTCCGCCAAACTGATTCTCTTTCCCTCTTCAAAACCCTACTTAAAACTCACCTCCTCCAAGAGGCGTTCCCAGAGTGAGCTCCTCTTCTCCCTCTACTCCCTCTGCCATCCCCCCTTTACCTCTCCGCAGCTAAACCCTCTTTTTCCCCTTTTCCCTCTGCTCCTCCACCTCTCCCTTCCCATCCCCACAGCACTGTACTTGTCCGCTCAACTGTAGATATTTCTATTACCCTATTTATTTCGTTAATGAACTGTACATCGCCTTGATTCTATTTAGTTGCCATTGTTTTTACGAGATATTCTTCCCCTTGACCCTATTTATTGCCATTGTTCTTGTCTGTCCGTCTCCCCCGATTAGACTGTAAGCCCGTCAAACGGCAGGGACTGTCTCTATCTGTTGCCGACTTGTTCATCCCAAGTGCTTAGTACAGTGCTCTGCACATAGTAAGCGCTCAATAAATACTATTGAATGAATGAATGAATGCCTGCCTAATTGTTTTCCTAAAATCCAGTCCATTAGTAAGTAAAGATGGTTTATTAGAAAAATGTTAAGATGAGAAGCAGTGTGGCAAAGTAGATAGAGTACAGAGTCGGAAGGATCTGGGTTCTAATCCTGATCTGCCACATGTCTCCTGTGTGACCTAGGGCAAGTTACCTCACTTCTCTGTGCCTCACTTACCTCATCTGTAAAATGGAGATTAAGTCTGTGAGTCCCATGCAGGACAGGAAGTGAATCCAACCTGATTAAGCTGCATCTACCCCAGCACTTAGAACAGTGCTTGGCATATAGTAAGTGCTTAACAAGTACCATAATTATGTTATTATTATCATCATCAATAAAACATCTGTGACTGCAGGGTACCCTCTAACCAATAAGTTCTTTGAAGCCCTAACTGAGATTCCCATCATTCTTCTTTATGTGGGTAAACACACTGCTCTCAAATGCCAGTTTTCAGATATAGGCTTCTGCTAAGATTGAGCCCATTGTGCAAGTTTATGCCAATTTTTAAACTACTGGAACTCGTCATTATCTCCACTCAAATAGCTGGTATTGAAAGTTGTGAATCCAAATGATTTAATATATCGAGCTGCAGAGAATTATGGAAAAAGACAAGTGCAAGTTTAAATAATGCGAACAAAAAGCACAGAAATGAAGAGGAAATTTTAAATGGGTATATAAATTATTGGAGCGTAATCTTACAGGGAAAATTTTACTTTCTGTCATTATGTAAATTCATTCATTATATAATTATCTATTATGTAAAGTCTTTATGCAAATTCACAAAAGCTCAGCATACAGTGCAATGCTGGAATGTAAGAAGAAACAGTGGCTTGGAAAAGGAAGATCTTGTATTGTTGAAATGTCATCGGAATAAATTGAAGGTTTTCCTGATTTTTTTCTGACATCAAAGAGCAAAGCATCGTGTCAGTAGTTCAAGACTGAAACCGGATTCATCAAGGATTATAATGTTTGGAAGACACACTATTAGCTCTGGAGAGTGATACATACACTCTTTTCATAATATCACTCTCTGTGTTGGCCCACCACTCAAAATTTTCAGTGAAGAATCGTGACAAAGGGTGATTACCAGAAACTTAGGAGCGGTACGAAAAGTGCAGTAATATGTTCCACTCAGTGCCTCGAGGAGTGCAGATAAGCTACAACCCAAATTTTCAGACACACTTCATACAGCATAATCTCATGAATCCATGGGATTTCCAGTGAAAAATTCTTATTTCCATTTTCCCTCAATGTCTAACGGGATTAAGGTGTAACATATCCTGACCTGTGGTGAATCTACATTTTATCTCCAAATAGTGCTTCGGGGCATTATGTGATCCATATACTGTGGTCTCACAGCCCAAAATTCAATCTTCTCTCAGCTACGGTCCAGTTTACGAATCATCCACAAGCAGTGGCTCTTCTAGATTAGCTCCCTTCCTTGTACTTATTCACTAGTGGATGGCCCAGAGGATTGCAGAAAGAGAAATAATGTACATTAGGATATGCACTCTCTCTCAATTTAGTCAGTCAGTCAAGTGTATTTATTGAGCGCTTACCGTGTGCAGAGCACTGAATTTAGCGCTTGGGAGAGTACAATATTACAATGTAACGGATACATTCCCTGCCCACAGTGAGCTTACAGTCAAGACTTGGTGACCAACATTAATATAATTAGAACACAGTAAGTGCTCAATAAATATGATTGAATGAGTAAATAAATGAAAAGATAAATAAAATTACACAGTCGTACATAAGTGCTGATGAACTGTATATCACCAAATTAAAAAAAAATGGATCATATGGTGGGGCAAGGTTGAAGAGATAGCAGAAAAAGATCAATCAGCATTTCTAATTGAGGGGATTGGCCTCTAACTAGGATCAGGGAAACTAAGTTAAAACCAGCAAGTATATCCTCTAGGCTGGGAACTTTTTTGTTGGCAGGGATTGTATTTTTGTTTATATTATACTCTTCCACGCCTCTAATATAGTGTTCCCCACTTAGTTGCAGCTCAATAAATACCACCACTAAGAACCTGGGTGAAAGTTAGATCAAGGGGGAAGAGGCTGAGTCCACTGGAGTGCTTGGTCAGACCTCCATAATGGTCCAACTGATTGCCTTGTATCTACCCCAGTATGATGTTCAGCACATAGTAAGCACTTAATAAAAAACACAATTATTCCTCTTATTTGGGAGGAGTCGTCCAGAGAAATGAGTCCGTGAACACTGGATGCCATCTATGGGGGACCCTTGCTATGAAGAGCAGATCAGAACCCAGCAGTTCAAAGGAGAAGCCACTGGGGAGGCTGACTTAAGGTCCTGATCTCTTGTTTCTCTTTTTTAAATTGGACCAAACCAGTAGTATACTCCTTAGGATTGCTTGAAATAATATCTTTTACCCACCCAGCACTCCACTAATATTACTTGTGGACTCACACTTCTTTTTCCTTTGTTCTAAAATAGAGAACCAAATATGAGAACATAAGTAATAACCATAAAACCACCCAACTTTTATTTAGGCTAAAGACCAGTTAACCAAACTCACCACTTCTCTTTAGGTGACACTATGCACTGGAGACTGTAAGCTCCCTGTAGGATGGGATCGGTTCTATCAACTCTTTTTATTGTACTTCACCAAGAGCTTAGTACTGTACTCTGCACACCGAAAATGCTCAATAAATACCAGTATGGTCAATTAATTGAATGAATATGCTCACTAAACAGTACATTACTGAAGTATACATTTTTGTGAGGGGTTATGTTGAATTTGCACCTAGTACACCCTTGCCTGTCTAAAGGTAAATTTCTGGATTCAGGAATGACATACAAACACCACATTAGAATCACTTCCTAAAGCTGCCAGCAGCTACCTTCTATTCTTTTTTAATGGTATGGGTTAAGTGCTTATTATTGTGCCACGTACCTCACTAAGCACTGAAGTAGACACAAGTAAATAATAATGGTGGTATTTGTTAAGCGCTTACTATGTGCAAAGCACTGTTCTAAGCGCTGGGGGAGATACAAGGTGATCAGGTTGTCCCACGTGGGACTCACATGACTGTAAAATGACTGTAAACCCATCAAAGGGCAGGGACTGTCTCTATCTGTTACCAATTTGTACATTCCAAATGCTTAGTCCAGTGCTCTGCACATAGTAAGCGCTAAATAAATACTATTGAATGAAAAGTGGCTTGCCCAAAGTGCATCATGTTGGACACATTCCATGTCCCATATAGAGCTCATAATCTTAATCCCCATTTTATAGATGAGGTAACTGAAGCCCAAAAAAGTTGAGTGAATAGCCCAAGGTTACACAACCGGCAAATAAAAGAGCCAGGATTTAGAACCCAGGTCTTCTGGCTCCCAGGACCGTGCTCTTTCCTCTAAACCACACCGTTTCTCATCTGATGCAATGTTTCTTTTAATAGAGGTTGGTTGGTCTTTTTTTCTGGTCCAGCTGGGTAAGGATGACACTGGGCAACAGATTGCTTAGTCACAATTGTCTTTGTTTCAGCTGCCTAAAATAATTCGTTGTCATGATTGTGATCATTCTGAGAATAAACACATTTATTTTATTCTCACAAACTGAAAGCATCCAAGCATTTGAATATGTACCCTGAAACAATGTTTAATAATATGCTCTGTAAAGCAGGCTAGCAAGATAGAGGAATTACTTTGAAGTTAAACAAGAATATGAAATTCAACTACAAAAACAGCTTGCCGAGTCAAATCAAAATTTCTGCAAAATATGGCTAGAAGTCAGTGTATATGGTTAACATATTTTGCTAATAGTCACACAACATTAGCCATTCATTGCATAGGGTTAAGAAAGGTAAAGATTAATCCTTGTACAATGGGAAAATTGTCAGAGTTTTAAAGCATATTATCCAAGCGTATAATGTAGTGATATTGATTTTTTCTTACATTAATAGCAATTTTAGCTTGTGGTATGGGTAAATCTCATTAACCTTAATAAATAAATGAGAAAACTGAAAAACTCTTAGGAAAACTGATATTAAAAAAAGCATCAACAGATTAAGAAGCCTGATCGCATCCTTTCAACCTTTACATAAAATGTCCCAGTCTTAATCATCTGAAAAAGGATTCCTACTATAAAATCCACACAGAAGCTATTTCCTCCAAAACTGCAAAGCAATTAAAAACAAACCTTAGTTATCTAAAATGAGGTGGGTCACCATATGTATATATATATATATATATATATATATATATATATATATATATATATATACAGCTTTTTCCATTGATTTCTTCACTTCTGCTTAGTTGATAAACTCTAGGAACTGGCAAAGCTCACCTGCTCTGAGTTTCACTAGCATCACAAACATCAGCTTCTACGATAAGCTGGATATTTCATTAACCTCGATGCATCTATTCCCCATGGAGCCATGGAAATACGATTGTTGATATCTACCTAGCAAGTCAAACAAATTAAAATTCAAGACTAGCCCCCTGTATTTGAATATTTTCAGTAGCTGCAGTTATCCCAAAGTGATGCTATACATTTGGATCAAGATGTTAGCTTTTTGAGGCCAAGGGTCATTTCTTTTTCATGTTTTCTGCCAATACCAAGTACAATGCTAGGCACAAAGTACTTATTCTCGCTGATGCCGTTGAGTGTGTGAACCACCTAGATGTGAGGAAATAATGAAAAGAAAAAGGTCTGCCTCAAATGACATTTCTCATTCACATACTCCATACTCATCAAAAGCCCTTACTGAATGATAACAGTAAGCTTTTACAAATGTAAATAAAACTTTAAGAATGCCACAGGGATCATCTGAAACAGGTTTCTCCAGAAGGGTGAAGCAATGAGGTGACGGGATTATAATGAAAGGGAACGACAGAACCAAAATATCTTGGATTACCTGATGGGGAGATATGTCTCCAAGAAATGGAAGGCTCTGGTTTCCCAGTGGCCAAGCAAGTGAGGGTGACATTGGTTCCTTCATTGACAATCATGTCAGTCGAGATGTCATAGATCTTCGGAGGAACTGAAATGGCAAAACATGCAATGGTGAGATTATATTAGACCACAAATGATCAACTCAGTGGAGTTACTTGATTAGTCCCAGGAGGATGAAAGCATGGTCTATGAACAGCACCCAGTGGGCACATTATCCAGGATCTTGAGTCAATTCTTTACTGGTTTTCCCACTAATCTTCCACAGTTCAAATATCTTTAGATTAAGATTTCTTGTTCCTGCTGTTCCTCCATAGCCTCATTGTTACGCCGTGGGGGACAGCCTGTGGTAGGGTGATGTCTATTAGAGTTATTGCTTTAGTGGTGAAGGTTAATGACCAAAGATTCCCCTAGGGAAATTTTCCACGATGGACAGGCCCACGGGACTCCTAAAAATAGCTGAGTGGACAGTGAGGAACACAGGAGCTATCAGGGTCATGAGGGTGTTTTGAATGTAAATAAATAAAGAGTGGCATGGAGAAGCTGTTCGGCCTAGTGGAAAGAGCATGAGTCTGGGAGTCAGAGCATGTGGATTCTAATCACGGCTCTGCCATTTGTCTGCTGTGTGACCGTGGGCAAGTCATTTAACTTCTCTGTGCCTCGGTTTCCTCATCAGTAAAATGAGGATTAAGACTGCGAGCCCCATGATAGAGTGTGCCCAACCTGACTACTTTTTACTTACCTCAATGCTTAGAACAATGTTTGACATGTAGTAAGCACTTTACAAATACCAAGAAAAAAACAAAAAACGAACACTTTCTGTGCCCTTCACAATTGCTGAACCCCACTCCGCCTACTCGGCATTGCACTCCATACCCCAGTGGAAACCTGACTGGCAGAGTGGAAAGAGCATGGGCCTGTGAGTCAGAAGGTCATGGATTCTAATCCTGGCTCCAGTGCTTGTCTGCTATGTGACCTTGGGTAAGTCATTTCACTTCTCTTTACCTCAGTTAACTCATCTGTAAAATGGGAATTGAGAATTTGAGCCCCACGTGAGAGCCCAATTGGGCTGGGTCAGCCTAATTTGCTTGAATCCACCCCAGTGCTTAGTACAGTGCCTAACACATACAGCGTGGCTCAGTGGAAAGAGCCTGGGCTTCGGAGTCAGAGGTCATGGGTTCGACTCCTGGCTCTGCCACTTGTCAGCTGTGTGACTGTGGGCAAGTCACTTAACTTCTCTGGGCCTCAGTTACCTCATCTGTAAAATGGGGATTCACTGTGAGCCTCACGTGGGTCAACCTGATTACCCTGTATCTACCCCAGCGCTTAGAACAGTGCTCTGCACATAGTAAGTGCTTAACAAATACCAACATTATTATTAAATGCTTAACAAATAACAATATCATCATTATTATTATGTGTCAGGGAAGAGAGAGAGAGTGAGGGTGGCTGGTACCATAATCGATTCCTTCTTATAGACTCTCAGACCCAAAGTGTCTGTGACTGGACTAAGGCTCATCTGTCACATAAATGGGAAACTCTATCAAGACAAGACTCTAACTATAATGAACATTTAATAAACAACAACTATGTATTGTGACCCCTCTAGACTGTGAGCTCATGTGGCAGGAATGCGTCTGTTTGTTATACTGTACTGTCCCAAGAGCTTAGTATAATGCTTTTTACACAGTAAGCACTCAATAAATACAATTGAATGAATGAATAAATCCTGTGTCTATATATCATCAATTAAAAGACAAGAACAATGAGAAAGCCCTTAAATCAGTTCAGCTTGATTCTCTTCCTTATTCTGTGAAATTTGCTGTAGCACTTCCTTCCCAGGGCAACCCAAAAGCTAGCTGCACCATGGAGCTTCTCTAGTGCTGGAAGAAGATCTCCTCTTCATTGTCTATCCCCTACCTGGGGAGTCCTAGGCAGGGGCAGCTGGGATCCATCAACGAGAATTGGGTAAAGCTATTAGAATGGCTTCTTTGGATTCAAGGCCTCTATAGTTCCATTTCAACCATTGGTCAAAAGGGACAGTTACCCCTAAGCCTACCGTTCTCAAGGATGACCTTTCCAACTGTTCCCTGTCATGTCCCCCCCCCCCCCAACTTCCTGCTTTCTTCCACCAGTGCTGCTGGTGAGAAGCTGATATAGTTCTGGCAGCATCGTGACGAGAGACTGTGTGGCTGGAACCTGGTCCATGAGTGCTCCAGAAAGACAAAATGGGGTATATTTTCATTTGGGGTCCCTACCAAGCTTCTTCTTCTTCTCTGATTTCACATTACTAAAATCCTCTGCCTCTGTCTGGACAATGCTGCCATCTTGAAGCTACAGGACCAGGGACTACCTGAGTGGCATCCCCTGTGGGCAGGGAGCATGTCTACCAACTCTTCTAGATCATATTCTTCCAAGATCTTTAGTAAGGATGATAATAATAATAATGGTATTTGTTAAGCAGCTACCATGAGCCAAGCAGTGTTTTAAGCCCTGGGATAAAAACAACGTAATCTGGTTGGACACAGTCCCTGTTCCACTTGGGACTCGCAGTCTTAATCTCCATTTTACAGATGAGGTAACTGAGGCACAGCAAAGTAAAGTGAGTTGCCCAAGGTCAAACAGCAGACAAGTGGCAGAGCCAGGATTAGAACTATAACCTCTGAACCCCAAGTTCTCTTTCCACTGGGCCATGTTTTTCAGTGTCCTGAACACAGTACGTGCTCAATAAATGTCATTGATTGATTTGCGTTTGCTTACTCAGATTTAGGCTTGTTTAATCAGCTCTTCCCACCCTCCTCCACCAAGGGGATAATAGGGTCCAGTGGTCTTTCAGATCCTGGCCCACTAGTGATCAAGTCCAAATAGCTACTAGAAATCCAGGGGATTATGGGAGACTTCTGTCTGATAGAATGCTAGCAGTCATCCTGCTACTAAGTTTTCTAGTTGGAAAGGAGGCATATTCATAGTTTTTTCAAAGATTAAATGGCTAAGTTATTTTTGGCCTTCAAATAAACCATTCAGATAAATCTATTCTATATTTTCTTTTCTAATCGTCTTCTAACCATAGTACTAGAAAAGAAAGATTTGATTAAGGCTATAAAATGATTGTGCGTAGCTTCTGTAAGGATTATGGGAAATCTTTACTCTTGAGTAATACACCATGGGTACTGTTTTAAATGATTCATTATATCCTAAATTAACATTCTTGAAAACAAATTCATGATATATCTTGAGAATCATTTTTAACAGAACTCTTCAAAGATAAACTACACTCCTCTTCTCAACCAACGCCTCGTCCTCTCAAAAAACTCAGAGCTTTATTACAATGTAGCCACTCTCGGGGCTGGGGGGAGAGGGAGGGGAATAACGATAAACTCTTTCAGAGAGGGAGATAAGGAGAGCCTTAAAAATAGAAATTAAAAGCTGTAATATTGAAAAGCATTCAGCACTTGGAACAATGAACTACAATTTGTCCCAGTGACAACTTTCCCTTCTATAGCAGTAATATAGAATTAAAATGATAAACTAGGTACTGCCTTCTCTTCTAAATATAGTACAAACTATAAACAGAGTCTTCTGTAATCTCCTTTCATGACCCAGTCTAAGTACTATATATTTTCCCAGATAGAACTCCCATCAACTTCCAAAAGGACAGTGCACCTGTAAGAGGTACTAAAGGAAAGAAGAATCCACCCACTTTAAGCACATTTTTGATCACCGGCAATAAGTTGAAAATGATTCTATTTTATTCACTCCCTACCCTTTATTCTCATGTTCCTGAAATTATAAGTAAATTCTTCAGGACACCAAAATTTTCCAGATACTTGACAGCACATAGAATTAAGATGGGGGCTAGAGGAACAGAGCTCATGAGATAAAGTTGACAGAGATGCAAGACACCTAACTTCGTGGGGCAGGAGGTGGTAAAGAGACAGGCTGTGAAGTAGAGCTCAAACAGAAATTCCTCACCTTTGGCTTTAAAGCCCTCAATCACCTTCCCCCGCCTACCCATCTCACTACTCTCCAACTACAACTCAGCCCGCACACTTTGCTCCTCTAATGCCAACCTTCCTACCGTACCTCAATCTCATCTATCTCACTGCTGACCTCTTGCTCATACCCTGCCTCTGGCCTGGAATGCCCTTCTCTCTTCATAACTGACAGACAATTACTGTCTCCCACTTCAAAGCTTTATTGAAAGTACATCTCCTTCAAGAGGCCCACCTAAGTCCTCTTTTCTTTTTCTTCAACCCCCTTCTGCATCATCCTGACCTGCTCTCTTTATTCATTGGCCCCTTCCCTCCCCACGGCACTCATGTACTTATCTGTAATTCATTTATATTAATATCCGTCTCCCACTCTGGACTGTAGGCTCATTATGGGCAGGGAATGTGTCTGTTATATTGTTATACTTCACTCTTCCAAGAGCTCAGTAGAGTGCTTGCTCAGAGTAAACGTTCAATAAATACAATTGACTGACGGACTGACTGCAGTTGGCTCCAGTTGTCTTCTGAAGGGGCTCTGTTTGGGTGGCCACCCCACCATAAATTATCTTGGAAATGGGATCTGTGGGGAACAAGTCCGACTACCGCGGCTGCTGCTGTTGCTGCTGGATGACAGATGGAAGCAGGGAGGGAGGCTACTCTAGGGTCAGTTCCTTGGCAGTCATCATTTGACTAAGCAGTGTTTGACTAAACTCGTGGGCAGGGAACGTGTCTACCAACTCTGTTTTATTGTACTCTCCCAAGCGCCTAATACAGTACCCTGTACAGAGTAAGTACTCAATAAATACCACTAATTGACAGACTGGAACATTTCCACATGAAATTGGAAGGTGGGAATAACTGAGGTGTTTGCAAGCCAAGGAAGTTCAGGTTCCCCCTCCTTTATTTAGTCATTTTTTTTTCATGGTATCTATTAGGCACTTACTGTGTACCAAGCACTGTTTTAGATACTGGGGTAGATACCAGGTAATCAGGTCAGACACAATCCTTTTCCCACATGGGGCTCACAGTCTAAATAAAAGAAGAAACCGGTATTGAATCCCAGTTGAGAAAACTGAGGCACAGAGAAATTAAATGATTTGTCCAAGGAAACACAGTAGGTGAGTGACAGAGATGCTCTGGCTCTCAGGCTTGGGCTCTTCCCACTAGGCCTTGCTGCTTCCCATCCTAAACTGGTTTGTAAAGCAGCAGGGGCAAGGATGGATGGAGCTCTTCCCCATCTCTGGCTCTGGGACTTCCACTCTCAGGAGCAGCCATGAGTAGAAAGGAGTCAGAAAGCAGGATGAGAATCCAGAGAGGGGTTGGGCTGTATGAGGTGAGGAGGAAAGATCATCTCCAGTTCTTCACCTTCAAAGACAAGTGAAGGATAAGAGAATCTTGGGCTGGGTAGCTAGGTAATTCAGATCACTGAGATACTTTTTCTATGCTGCTGCAATTCATACCTCTCAAAATGGACAATTTAGTAAATACCATTTAGTGAAAATGGAATGCAAAGGGATTCCTTTTGGAGAAGCACCTTCAAAGACTTGAGAAAACCAAAGAGTATCTTTTTTTTAAAAAAAAAAAAGCCAAACAGTGACATCATCAGCATTAGTTGGGGCCTCAGAAACTGTTTCACTGAAAAGTTATTTTGGAAATATTCTCTAAGGTGGTCATCTATTTCCTCCAAGTTTGCTGAATGACTGTTCGACAACTGTCACTTTCTGTGCTTACTGGATCTAGTTCCTGCCTGGACCATCAGACAATTGTTACTGTGATGAAAGGCATAACTAGCATAGGGAGACAGAAGTTAAAGTCATTTGATAAAGTGTGAATTTTAAAATTTTCTCACCAACAATGGAAATATTAGCATATCATTTTTCCTTAGGTATGGAAAAATGAAGGCTTTCAAGCATAGTGCAATTAATGAATATCCAGTCTTTTTTTTTTTTTTCCCCCCAGGGTTTTGGAGTGGTAACTGTACTTTCAAACACCTATTCCCTCAAGGCATAATAGAGCTGAATAATGTTCATTGTTCAATTACAAATATATATTAATATAAGTTAAAAAACTGAAAAATGATTGCAATAAAATAATATTAGTGATGCAATAAATAATGCAGAAGGGAAGAAAACATTATAGATTTAACACAGAATCAAAGCTAAATCTTCCTGTGTAGCTCTGATTCTGCGTTAAATCTATAATGCTTTCTTGTGGGACTCTAAGGAGGATATAAGCCAAAATGTAAACTAGCAGTATATATTCAAATTGAATTAAATTCAGTTCAAATTGGCATGCTTCTAGATAGAGATGAAAAAATTCTGGACTTTCTAAGCACCAGCTGATAGTAAACCATTATTGAGGAATGTGACATTTACAAAGTACCCAATGTTTTATTCAAGGACTCAGACTTGAGAACTCCTTTTATTAGGACACTTAAATCCATGAGGCATACTGCATTCTCTTATTTTATAATCAATTCTGAGTACAAATTTGTCCATCCCTTCCAAGGTGGGAAAGCAATGGACACCTTAGCATTTACAGAAAGGTGATCAGTCTATGAAACTAGTCTAAGACAGTTGAGTTTAACTTGAATCACTAAATAATTGTGAGAACTCGATGAGGTGAATTCAACTTTGGGAATGTCCTTCTGTGGCATCTGGCACTGCATTCTGCATCTCTAGGAGTCCTCTGCAGACAAATGAATATATTCAAATGTCTTGAAATTCTCGAAGTAGCAGGTGGCCTACAAGTACATACTACTACCGAAAAACACAGAAACGTATCATTTGCTGTGCATGTTTAAATTAGGCCAGGGTCAAAATGACCTAGATTGCTTGAGGCCTTTAAAAAGCTTTTAATATAAATTCAAGTTGCATAATAAAAGTATCATAAGAGCCTAATATAGGATCCACAGAATCAATAAAAGGCTCTATTTTCTCTTTATGCAACAAAAAAGCCAGAGGAAAGCCTAAGCATAAACAAATCCATCTGAGAACATTCTGCAGGTTTCTGAGGGCCAAAAGGTGTTTCAAGTATTTATTGGACATAGCCCACAGACACTCACAAATGATTGAAAAACTACAGTTCAGCATTTTGGACTGAGCTCAAAATCAGCTTGATCGCTGGCCCAGTTTGGAGACATAAAACATACTTCGGAAGCTAAGAGAAGCCAAGTACTCTCCCAGCTTCCCCATGTTGGAAAAGTTCAAGAACATGATTTCATATTCTAAGTGGTCCTATGTGTGTGCTCTCTCCAACAAATAGCCCAGGCTTCCTAGGAGTAAACACCAACCACAGAACAAATAAATGAAAACACCGGTTCAGTCCCTTTCTGCCTTATTCCTCAGAAGGATCAAATGTGGTTCAGTTTTCTCGGTGAACAGAGAATTCAGGGAACTTATATCCAAAGTTAGCTATCTCTGGCACTAATATTCCCGAGTCTCTTTTACAAGCAAGTAGGTGGACGAGTCTTCAGCTGTATAAGCACTAGGCTGAAGTGGTTTTGGATAGGTATAAAACTTCCTAGCTCAGCCAGCAGCTCAAGGGAACAGGGCCTAAACAAAATAGGGAAGGGGAGCAGCTGAATTAACTGACCAATTATATGTGCTGAGCACCAACTCTCAGTACATCATGGGACTAAGACCTTCATAGTGTATAGCAGCAACAAGTCAATTGCTTTATGAACTCAAGGGACTTTCTAATGGGGGAAAACCTGGGCAGTGGGGCTGGGAGTGACTGCTTCCACTGGCCCCCCACTTAGTCGGGGAAGGAGGGAGCTAGCAGAGTAACTCTGTGTTGCCCCTGGCCCCTTCCCAGAAGTGTAACTTGACCTAATCGCAGAGGAGGATTGCGGAAGGCTGGGGGAAGGAGGCTGTCATCTAGCCTTGGAGGTGAGGGGAGTAAACTGTATTCCTGAAAGAGCAGAACAAAGTCTGCATTCATACTGTGAACCCTGGAAGGGCACAGAGCCAAGGGAGGGATTGGAAAGGATTCCTCCCCCTCCTGAGGGAAAGAAGAGCATGAGTCCTGGGATGACTACAGGGAAGTATGGAGGATCCTGGAGGGGGATGTAGTAGATCCAGAGAAAGGTGCTTTGAACTGGATTTTGTTTGAATTGGTTACCTGCTTTGGAATTTATTAAATATTGTTGAAATCTCAGATCTTGGTGTCTGTCTGTGGTAGGTACTGGAGATGATGCTCTGGGAGCCAGGGAGAAGTGAGGGCTGGGGAGTCATGGGCATAGAAATGAAAAGTGACTCTGGGGTGGGGGTGGGGAATGGGGCTCTTTCAGCCCGAATTTAGAGTTGAAATACTTGGTCTACAGTCTTCCCGTAGCTGGTCCCAGGACAGGGGTGGTAAGCTAATCCCCGACGACCCCATGCCTTTGGGGAGATGTGTCAGCTTCAGCTGCAGAATGGTCGCAGCAATATGGGTTCACTGATAATGAGTAAGATGCTCTGAAACCTACATGAGAAGAATGGGAGACGTGGAGGGTTTTAGGATGAGGCGGAGGCTGGCTGGGGTCCCAGGGGACTTTTCCAGCCTGAATTTAGAGTTGAAAATCCCCGGTTACATCACAGGGATTATGGAATATCAAACAATTGACCCAAACTAGAGTATTGCCTCTATTCAGTATAGATTATTATGAAAGCTGTTGCCTTAATGCTGTGGTAATAGGAATAATAGTACTAATAATAAGTCTAATAGCACAAGAGGAAGCAGGAATAGTAACAGTAGTATTAATTGAACTAATTAACTGGAGCAGTGCATATTGCTAGGTGCTTAGAATGCGTAGATTGAAGGAGCAATGGGTTCCTTGTTCACAGGTAGCTTACACTCTAATTGGAGAAGACAAGCATAGAAATATTTACATGAGTTCAGAATCAATAACTGAATATGCATTTGAATAAACATACATACACAAGTGCTTAAGGTGGGTATAAATAGTTATGCAAGTGCTTGAGTTGGCTGATTGGTTTATACAATTTAGCATATTGGAAGATTACTCAGGAAGGTTTGTTGGAAAAGGTGGGATTTTAGGGCAGCTTTGAATGTGGGGGAGAGCCTTGGAGCTCACCAATGACCTCCTTCTTGCACAATCCAATGGTCTCAATTCCATCCTAATCTTCCTTGGCTTATGAGATGCCTTGGACACTGTGAATCTTTCCCTTCTCCTGGAAGTGTTACCTAACTTTGGCTTCACTGACACTCTCCTCTCCTGATTCTCCTCATCTCTCTAACTGCTCCTTCTCAGCCTCTTTTGTAGACTCCTCCTCTATTTCCCGCCTTCTGACAGAGGCAGGGTCCCTCACAATTCAGTTCTGGGGCCCCATCTATTCTCATCTACCCCCACTCTTTTGAATAACACATTTGCTCCCATGACCTCAGCTACTATATGCAGATGATTGACAAATCTACCTCTCCAGTCCCAACTTCTCTCCTTGTCTGTAGTCTTATATTTCCTCCTGCTTGAAGGACATCTTTACTTGAATGGCCCATTGACATCTCTAATTTAACATGTCCAGACTCCTCATAAACTCCTCATCCTACCATTTAAATCCCCTCTTCCCCATGACTTTCCCATCACTGTAGCTATTACCAGTATCTTTCTAATCTCAATAGACTTTAAACTTGATATTATCCTTCTTTCATAACTTTCCTACATCCCACATATTCAGTTTGTCACTAAACTTCTGTGGGTTCTACCTTCACAACTTCATTTCCTTTCCATCCAAACTGCTACTACACTGATACAAGAACTTATCCTATCCTATCTTGACTACATATCTACTTTCTCACTGACATACCTGCCTTCTGTCTCTCCCAACTTTAGTCCACACTTCACTCAGCTGCCAGTCCTCCTCCAGACTTTTCCCATAACTGAAGAAAATATCTCTATCCTCCCTGCATTACAAGTTCATAACCTTGGCATTATCCTCTAGTCATCTCTCTCATTCAACCCACATCTGTAATCAAATACTGTCAGTTCCACCTTCACAGTATCTTTAGAATCCACCCCTTAGTCTCCATTCAAAGTGCTCTCACACTAATCCAAGCTCTTATCATATGGAAGCTACATGGCCTACTGGAAAGAATACCAGAGTGAGAACAGGAGGACTTGAGTTCTAATCCCAGCTCCACCCCTTGTCTGCTGAGTGGCTTTGGGCAACTCACTTAACTTCTTAGTGCCTCAATTTCCTCATCTGTAAAATGGGAATTACATCCTACACTTATTATTTAGACTGTGAGCCTCTTATAATAATAATAATAATAATGTTGGTATTTGTTAAGCGCTTACTATGTGCCGAGCACTGTTCTAAGCGCTGGGGTAGACACAGGGGAATCAGGTTGTCCCACGTGGGGCTCACAGTCTTAATCCCCATTTTACAGATGAGGTAACTGAGGCACCGAGAAGTTAAGTGACTTGCCCAAAGTCACACAGCTGACAAGTGGTAGAGCCGGGGTTCGAACCCATGACCTCTGACTCCAAAGCCGTGAGACTGTGTCCAACTTGATTATCTTAAATTTACCCCAGTGACCAGTGCAGTTCTGGGGTAATAAACATTTAACAAATACAATAAAAATGATAATAGCAATAATTAAACAACAATTATCTCACCAACCTCCATGCTAACCTCCATGCCTCCTGCCTCTCTCCTCTTCAGTCTATACTTTACTCTCTGCTGTCCACATCATTTTTTGAAAAGAATGGTCATTCCATTTCTCCCCCTCCTGGTAAATCTCCATTGGTTGCCCATCCATCATAATATCAAACAGAAGCTTTTTTCACTGGTATTCTATCAGCTCTCTCCTTCCTACCTTACTCCACTGATATACTATAACTCACCCCCACACTTTGCTCCTCTAACACCAACCTACTCAGCATTCCTTGATCTTGCCTTTTTCACCACCCACCCATTGTCCATGTCCTTTCTCTGTCCAAGGACTCCCTGCCCATTCATATCCAACAGGTCACCACTCCCCCATCTTCAAAGCCTTGCTCAAGTCACATCTCCTCCAAGAAGCCTTCCCGGACTAGGCCTTCAGTTCCACTACTTGCCCTCCCTTCTGGGTCATAATAATAATAATGTTGGTACTTGTTAAGCACTTACTATGTGCAGAGCACTGTTCTAAACGCTGGGGTAGTTACAGGGTAATCAGGTTGTCCCTCATGAGGCTCACAGTCTTAATCCCCTTTTTACAGATGTGGTAATTGAGGCACAGAGAAGTTAAGTGACTTGCCCACAGTCACACAGCTGACAAATAACAGAGTCAGGATTCGAACCTATGACTTCTGACTCCCAGGCCCATGCTCTTTCCACTGAGCCATGCTGCTTCTCTCTATGCACTTGGGTCTGTAATCCTTAGGCAGATCTATCTTTATCCTACCTCCACAGCACTTACATACATATCTATCTGGTATCCGTTTTAATAGCTGTCTCCTCCCCCAGACTGTAAGCTGTAAGTCCTAGGAGGGACTCATGTTTGTCCAACCTGATTAGCTTGTATCTACCCTAGTGCCTAGTACACTGCCTGACACAGCGTAAGCACTTAACAAATAGCATAAAGAAAGAGAATGAGAGACAGATGAGGCTCCCAGAGATAGAATCCTCTTTCAAGTAGGGACAGTAAGCACTTTTCTTTTCTCCTATTTGCCATCGTATTACCAGCTGAGAGAGAAAAAGAAAGACAGAGATCACATTAGAGAGATTGATTGAAGGGTTTTGTGTGTGTGTGTGTGTGTGTGTGTGTGTGTATGATAGCTTGAATTTCTGATTGCCAGTTTAATCCTGGTAATCAACACATTGAGCTGATTAATGGAGAGACTGGTGCTCTCACTCAGATCTAACCCAGGACATGTGACAACTGAATTAGGTTGCTGACTTCCTGATCAAACAGCAGGAAGTCACAAACCCACTGTAAGTCTTAGATTGGGCTCCTGTTAATGTACTGAGGGATGAGAAGGGGCCGAAAACATAGAATATGCATGATTGTTGTGAGAGAAGCTATCAGGAGGCAGCGACTTGAATCTGCCACCCACCTCTCGCTACAGAGAAGTAAAGTTAGATTGGGTATCTCCATTACATGCATGCAACATTTTTTCCTTTAACATTTTAAATTTTCATCACCATGACTAGGTCCTCATGGGGAAACACATTTTCCATATACATGTATACATACCAAACCCAAGTCCTGGTGAGGTTAAAAAAAAAAAAAAAGCTTTTGGAAACAAGCTAATGTCTAAAGTAACAGCCCATATAGAAATCAATCAATCAACAATATTTATTGAGTGCTCATTATGTGCAGAACACAGTACTTAGCTTTTGGAAGAATACAATATGACAGAGTTGATAGACCTGTTCTCTGCCCACAACAAGGAGCTTGGCTCAGTGGAAAGAGCACGGGCTTTGGAGTCAGAGGTCATGGGTTCAAATCCTGGTTCGGCCACTTGTCAGCTGTGTGACTGTGGGCAAGTCACTTAACTTCTCTGTGCCTCAGTTCCCTCATCTGTAAAATGGGGATTAAGACTGTGAGCCCCACGTGGGACAACCTGATTCCCCTATGTCTACCCCAGCGCTTAGAACAGTGCTTGGCACATAGTAAGCGCTTAACAAATACCAACATTATTATTATTAACAAGCTTACAGTTTAGGCTAGGTTAATGGTTATTTAGCTTGTGATGTTTCCAGTCACTGTTGAGATCAGGCAGCTAATTTCTAGAACTGGGGTCCAAGTGCCCACACTAATTTGCCACCAGGGTAAGGGCTATTTTGAAGTGGTAGTGGAAATAGCATTAATTGAGTGCTTATTCAGGACAGTGCAATGTATCTTAGATCTTGGGTAGAACAACAAAAAAAAGGCACTTTCCCTCCCCATAAGAAGTTTACACTTCAATAGGAGAACATAAAAATATTTACAAACGTACTAATCATAACAGAAGCAGCGTGACTTAGTGGCAAAAGCATGGGCTTGGGAGTCAGAGGTCATAAATTCTAATCCCAGCTCTGCCACTTGTCGATTGTGTGACCTTGGACAAGTCACTTAACTTCTCTGTGAAATGTAAAATGGGGATTAAAACTGTGAGCCCCACATGGGACAACCTGACTACCTTGTATCTACCCTGGTATTTAGAACAGTGCTTGGTACATAGTAAGTGCTTGCAAATACCATTATCATTATTATCATTATTATTATTATTTTTATTAAAATTGAATGCACAATAATAATATGATATACATGAGTGCTAATTATGGGTTTATAGAAGTAATTATGGATTGGGGCTGTGATGGATTCCATAAATTAAGTGTGCTGGGAATAATTGGGGAAGCCAGATTGGAAGAGGTGGAACCTAGGAGGACTTTGAATATGGGAAGGATTGGGACCTGTCAGATCGGAGGAGTGGGGATGTTCCAACCTGGGGAACATCATGAGTGAAAGGAGAGTCAAAAGCAATGTGTAATTCACAGGTTAGTTTGGGAGGAATAAATAGAGTGAATTGGGAATAATTAGATGAAACCAGGGAGGTAAATTGGATAAATTGGTGAAGAGCCTTTAAGCTGATTGTAAGGCACCTTCGCTTGATGTGGAGGGATATAGGAAGTCATTGGAAAGGTTTAAGGAGACAAGAAATGCATGCTATATGGCATATTGGGAAGAAGATTCCAACAGCTGTATGTTTTGTCGATTGGAGTGGGGAGAGTTTGGATGTGGCAGGGACACCAGGAAGGAGGTCATTTCACCAGTCTAAATGTAATTCAACAGGAGTCCATGTTAAAAAATTAGCATTTTTGGTGGAGAGAAAATGTCCCTCAGGCATGCTATTCCCTCAGCCCGGAGCTTCCTCCTTCCCCATATCAGACAGAGCACAGCTCTCACCAGATTCAAAGTCCCTTTCTACTAAAAGTTTGTCGTGGGCAGGGAATGCATTGTACTTTCCAAGCACTTAATAGAGTGCTCTGCACACAGTAAGTGCTCAAAAAATATGATTGAATGAATGAATAAATGAATGTGTCTACCAACTCTGTTACATTGCACTCCTGCAAGTCCTTAGTGTAGTACAGAGCAGTGAGGTACAGTACTCTGAACACACTAAGCACTCAATAAATATGATTGATTGATTGATCAGAACCTTCCCAATATCATATTGCCTCCAAAAACCTTCCTTGATCAGTTCCAGTGATATATCTGTCTTCCACATTAGAACATAAGCACTGTGCAAATTAGGGAAAGTAAATTAATTGTTTGAACTTCCTAAGTGCTTAGTACAGTGAGTTTTCAATAAATGCTATTACTACTTGTAACTGGCGCTTACACAAATTTCTGCTTCCTCAGCCTTGCTTTTGAAGCTCAACTTGCCTCAACCAAGGATTCACAAAGTTATTTATGTTCATCCAAAGAACAAAACGATAACTGTGTCCTCTTATGTCACAATGAAGTAGCTCTTCAAATTCAGATTTTTCTTTTTATGGGTAGGGAATATGTCTGCTTATTGTTGTATTGTACACTCTCAAGCGCTTAAGACAGTGCTTTGCACACAGTAAGTATACAATAAAAATGAATGAATGAATGAATGAATGAATGGTATTTGTTAAGCTCTTACTATGTGCCTGGCACTGTACTGAGTGCTAGGGTAGATGCAGGATAATTGGGTTGGAAAGAGTCCTTGTCCCACATTGGGCTCACTGTCTTAATTCCCGTTATACAGGGGAGGTGACCGAGGCGCAGAGAATTAAATGACTCGTCCAAGGTCATGCAGCAGACGAGCAGCGGAGCTGGGATTAGAACTCAAGTGTTCTTGACTCCCAGGCCTGTGATCTTTCCACTACGCAATTCTGTTTCTCTGTACACAAACACAAATACACTAGATTATAATATTTGATAAACCAATAGAGCACTGAGCATCATGAACTGAGCATCATTAACTTCTATTTTTAACCACTCAATCTCCAATGGCTCCTTCCCCTCTGCCTTCAAACATGCCCACGTCTTCCCCATCCTAAAAAAACCCCGCTCTTGACCCCACTTCCCCCTCCAGTTATCGCCCTATCTCCCTACTACCCTTCCTTTCCAAAATCCTAGAGTGAGTCATCTACAATCGCTGCTTAGAATTCCTTAACTCCCATTCTCTCCTGGACCCCCTCCAATCTGGCTTCCATCCCCTCCACTCTACCGAGACTGCTCTCTCAAAGGTCACCCATGACCTCCTTCTTGCCAAATCCAATGGCTCCTACTCCATTCTAATCCTCCTTGACCTCTCTGCTGCCTTTGACACTGTCGACCATCCCCTCCTCCTCCATACCTTATCTCACCTTGGCTTCACGGACTCCGTCCTCTCCTGGTTCTCCTCTTACCTCTCTGACCGGTCATTCTCGGTCTCCTTCGCTGGAGCCTCCTCCCCCTCCCATCCTTTAACTGTTGGAGTTCCTCAAGGGTCAATTCTTGGCCCTCTTCTGTTCTCCATTTACACTCACTCCCTTGGTGAACTCATTCGCTCTCACGGCTTTGACTACCATCTCTACGCAGATGACACGCAGATCTACATCTCCGCCCCTGTCCTCTCCCCCTCCCTTCAGGCTCGCATCTCCTCCTGCCTCCGGGATGTCTCCACCTGGATGTCGGCCCGCCACCTAAAACTCAACATGAGCAAGACTGAGCTCCTCATCTTCCCTCCCAAACCCGGTCCTCTCCCTGACTTCCCTATCACCGTGGATGGCACGGCCATCCTTCCCGTCTCTCGGGCCCGCAATCTCGGTGTCATCCTTGACTCGTTTCTCTCGTTCACCCCACACATCCTATCCGTTACCGAGACCTGCTGGTTTCACCTTTACAATATCACCAAGATCCGCCCTTTCCTCTCCACCCAAACGGCTACCTTACTGCTACGGGCTCTCGTTATATCCCGGCTAGACTACTGTGTCAGCCTTCTCTCTGATCTCCCTTCCTCCTCTCTCGCCCCGCTCCAGTCTATTCTTCATTCTGCTGCCCGGCTCATCTTCCTGCAGAAACGATCTGGGCATGTCACTCCCCTTCTTAAACACCTCCAGTGGTTGCCTATCAACCTCCGCTCCAAACAAAAACTCCTCACTCTAGGCTTCAAGGCTCTACATCACCTTGCCCCTTCCTACCTCTCCTCCCTTCTTTCTTTCTACTGCCCATCCCGCACGCTCCACTCCTCTGCCGCCCACCTCCTCACTGTCCCTTGGTCTCGCCCATCCCGCCGTCGACCCCTAGGCCATGTCCTCCCGCGGTCCTGGAACGCCCTCCCTCCTCACCTCTGCCAAACTGATTCTCTTCCCCCCTTCAAAACCCTACTTAAAACTCACCTCCTCCAAGAGGCCTTCCCAGACTGAGCTGCTCTTCTCCCTCTCCTCCCTCTACCACCCCCCATCACCTCTCCACAGCTTAACCCTCTTTTCCCCCCATTTCCTTCTGCTTCTCCCCCTCTCCCTTCCTATCCCCTCAGTACTGTATTCGTCTGCTCAACTGTATATATTTTCATTACCCTATTTATTTTGTTAATGAAATGTTCATCGCCTCGGTTCTATTTAGTTGCCATTGTTTTTATGAGATGTTCTTCCCCTTGACTCTATTTATTGCCATTGTTCTTGTCTGTCTTCCCCGATTAGACTGTAAGCCCGTCAAACGGCAGGGACTGTCTTTATCTGTTGCCGACTTGTTCATTCCAAGTGCTTAGTACAGTGCTCTGCACATAGTAAGCGCTCAATAAATACTATTGAATGAATGAATGACAAAAGGTTCAATAGCCTTTAAGATTTGCTTTAAAGAGTCATTCCTCTTTTCATCAAGGTTTTTTTATGTAGACACTAAATATCCACTTGGTACAGATACTTCAACTAAGCTTCTTGTGAAACCACCATGAAATATTTTGGCAAAAGTCTGATCTGAACAAGACCAAAAAACCAAAACTGACAGACCTAAGCATAACTGGGCAGAGCACTTCCTTTGAGAATATCCCACTTCAGATGGCAGTAACAGTCAATGTCTAAATTAGCAGACAATTATGATGTAAACAGTTACTTAGGTAGATGGGTGATCCCCCAAGGTATAGCTAGATAAGTGTCTTCCCTGGTGCTGATCCACATGGCCTGAGAAGATGAGCTAGATTATAAATTGAGAAATCTGGACAGAATAGGAGGTTCTCACAGCTCCATTTTGGATAATGTTCGACAATGCCATAGGAACAACCTTCTTCTAGTATGCTCTCTCATGGCCAGCAATAAAAGAGTGAAGGTAGCAGCATGTTCAGACCTGACACCACCTTGGGAAAATACATTCCAAGTGCTTATTACAGTGTTCTATATTATTGAATGAATGAATGAAAAAGTAGTTGATGATGCTAGGTCTTTGCTTCAGGGCATTTTCACTATCAGATGTCGGAAGGGCTAATAATCCCCAGATATCACAACTCAATCCATCTGTAAGTCACAACAAATTATTTTTTTCCAGGATTCTGCTCCTTCCATTTTCATTTATTATTAGATGATAACCATGGGTGTGGTGCTTTGTATTTAACCTTTACAAAGTACAAAGGAAATATGTCACATTCTTTGCCCAGAAGGATCTCACTCTTTACAGGGGAGCCAGACATAAAAGTATTTATGAAATTAAGTAGTGAAAATGAATAACTGAATTTACTGTTGTATAAACTTATGCTAATAGGATGTGGATGAGTATGAATAAGTCCACAAGTGTTAGACACTGCTGAACTGTCTATATGAATCCAGATGCTGAGAATTAACTGGGAGAGACTTGTAGAAGGTGTGATTTTAAGAGAGCTGTAAAAATGGGAAGGGCTATGGTCTAGTGGATTTTATGGAGGGATTTCCAAGCTGGGGAAAGAGTGTAAGCAAGGGAATGGAGGAGAGAATGACAAGAACAAGGTAAAATTAGAAGGTCACTTTAGGAGGAATGAAGAGAGCAACCTGGGGAGTGGCAAGTGAAGAACGCTGTTATATGTGACTGCCGATACGTAGTGCAGATATATAGTGGGGATAGCCTTGAAGCTAGGTGTGAGCTAGTAACCTGTCAAGCTATCATCTCCTTTGTAAGCTTTTTCAGTGTTCCTAACTTTTGCAGGGTATTCTTCGAGGCTGAGGTACAAAGGCTTAAACTTGTTCTCCCCATCCCAGTGGCACATACGACCCACCCTCAAACATAGGGTGTCCTTTCAAGAAAATTACTTGAAAATCATTTTTCCAATTTTTCTACTCAAGACAATTCAATTTATCTAAAACTTTTACTGTGGCATCTCCCTAATTTACTATTATGATTACTATTATCATCATCATCATTATTATTTCTACTGAGTGCTTTCCATGTGCCAAAGCAAAATACCTAATTCTGAGTTGATAAACATTGATCATATTGTACATAATCCAAGACTCACAGAGGGTTTGTGATCTAAGATGTAGGGAGAATATCACATATGAGGACACTGAGGCCCAGGCAGATGAAGTGACTCACTCAAGGTCACAAGCAGGTTAGAGGCAGAGTTGGAATAGAATCAGCCCTCCACCACACTCCATTACTAATAATATCATTAATAATAATAACAATAATAATAATAGCACTTGTATAAGCACTTTCTGTGCACCAAGCCCCATAGTAAGCCCTGAAAAAAGTGAGTTTGAAAAAACACTGAAACCTAACCTCTTGATCACCAGGGAATACAGTACTTACTAGGAATATATAATAACAGCATGAAATATTACTCTGACAATCACTGATGGTCAAAATTTCTCCTGCCTTGACTACTGTATCTGCGTCCTCGCTGACCTCCTGGCCTCCTCGCTGACCTCCTGGCCTCCTCTCTCCACACACCAAACCATACTTCACTCTCTTGCACGAATCATTTATCAACAAAAATGTTCAGTTCATGTCTTCCCCACCATTCAAGAATCTCCATTGGCTGCCCATCCCCCTCCGCATCACACAGAAACTCCTAACCATTGGCTTTAAAGAATTCAAACAGCTTGCCCCACCCTATCTCAGCTCACTAATCTCCTACTACAGATCAGCCCGCAAACTCTGCTCCTCTAATGCTAGCTTACTCACAGTTCCCTGATCTCATCTATCTCACCGCTGACCCCTTTCCCACATCTCCCCCCAGCCTGGAACTCCCTATACTCCAGACCACCACTCTCTCCACTTTCAAAGCATTACTACGGTCACATCTCCTCCAAGAGACTTTCCCCTATTAAGCCCTCTTTTCCCCAGCTCACTCTCCCTTCTGCATCATCTCAATCTGTGACCTTTAGACACTGGATATTTTCCCCAATTCCAAACCCAACCCCACAACATTTAGATACATATCTTTAAATTCTATATTATAAATTCCTTATTTATTCATAGCAATATTTATCTCCCCCACTAGACTGTAAGATCATTATGGGCAGGGAACATAAATGTTGAATCTGTTATATCGTACTCACCCAAGAGCTTAGTAAAGTACTCTGCGCACAGTAAGTGCTCAATAAATGCAACTGATGATTTAATGACTGATTAAAATGTACTACGTGAAGAGGTCACATGCACACACAGAGACACATAGTTTCCTTGGCTCTCAGTGGATTGATTTTCAAAACCATGCCGATCTTCATCCCTGGAATGGAATTTTCATTTTCTTGAGCTGCAGAAATCAAGCCTGGATGGGCAAGATATTTAAGAAATAAGAACCTAGGCTTGTCACCATCGATTTGCCATCGCATTTCCCCCTCCTAGACTGGGAGCCTGTTGTTGGGTAGGGATTGTCTCTATTTGTTGTGAAATTGTATTTTCCAAGCACTTAGTACAGTGCTCTGCACACAGTAAGCACTTAATAAATATGATTGAATGAATGAATGAATTCCTGCAAGTCTAATATCATCACAGAGGCAGGGATAGGTGGTAGACCAGAAGACCTCCCAGCTTTTCTTTTCTATGAGTGTACAGTTAAAGATGAACATAAAATGAGAAAGAGAAAATCAGACAAGGCTTTGTCACCAATTCTGTCTGGTGGCTCCATGGAAAGCTCAGATTTTGCTGGGCTGTTGCTTTTACTAGCTTTCCGTGCTTGCCTCCATTTTCATTTTAGTAACAGTAATAAAAATAATGATGATGGTACTTATTAAGCACTTATTGTGTGCCAAGCACTGTTCTAAGATCTGGGGAAGATACAGGGTTTTCAGGTTGCGCTAGTGGGGCTCACAGTCTTAATCCATATTTTATGGATGAGGTAACTGAGGCACAGAGAAGTTAAGTGACTTGCCCAAAGTCACACAGCTGACAAGTGGTGGTGCTGGGATTAGAAACCACAACCTCTGACTCCCAAACCTGTGTTCTATCCACTAAGCCATTTGCTCTTCATATCCCACTCCTCCTGAATCCTTGTCAGTTACCAAATTTTTGTGCCAGAAAAGCGTTGATTTGAGTACAAACTTTATTCATAAATCTAAATCATATACTCAGGTTTCTATTTCACTTTTAAGGAGTAAAAGGAGCCAAACCAAAGTTTAATCCAAGAAGAGTCTGATTTTTTTTATTACAGGAACTTCTCTGAGAGGAAGGTTACATCTATTTTGCAGTTCGAATGTTATTCCAAAAAAGCCTTAATTTTTAGGCCTGATTTTCCCGATATGTTAAAATGGTTCCTCACAGAGAACTTCTCCAATGTTGAGTTAAAAGGCAAATTGCCGGACTGACAATCTGCAGCTCGTTAATCACAAAGGCCTAAGTGTATTCTCTTATAATTCAATATCATGGAAATTACTTTATAGCATTAACCATATAATATTCAAAAATTGTATAAATTATTGAAATATTATGCCTACTGCCAAGAAATAAGACAGTTCATATGAAGAAGTTGCTATTTAAATTATTCATTGGAAAGAATTCGGTCTCTTGCCAGAAATTGTTTTACATTGGGGCTATCTTCTGGGACCTTCATTTGAATATGAATCAAAAAAATTCTGGAAATTTCAGATACTTGTAACTTTCCTGTCCTCTGTCTAATCAGAGGTCATTCTATTCAGATCACTAATTCCTGTCAAATGAATTAAATACAACTAATGGCCCCATGCCTGCATATTATCACAATGAACATTTGGCATTATTAATGAAAATATGTCTATAATGCAGAGAAATTTTCCATGATACTCTTTCCTCTTTCAATCTGAAAATGGTTGCATGGACAGTAGGTGTGAAAATGCTTAGAGTTTGTGTGAATAGCACCATTCACAATGGGAATCTTGAGAAATCTATGAATTCAAACTGAACAACTAGTAGCATTTCTGTAAGCATCTATCTACTATTTTGATGGCATGTGTTAAAGCAAAGGCACATATTTATTGCTGGTGCTTATTAAAAGCTTACTAAGTAAAAACACTTTTCTAAGCTCTAGGGTAGGTACAAGATCATCAGAATGGACACAGGCCTTGCCCCACACATTTGCAGTCTAAGAGGGAGTGAAAGAGGTTTCATTCTCTCTGCAGCATGGTCTAGTGAATGGAGCATGGGCCTGGGAGTCAGAAGGACCTGGGTTCAAATACTGGTTCTACCGCTTGTCTGCTGTGTGACCTTGGGCATCTCGTTTCACTTCCCTGACTCTCAGTCACCTTGTCTGTAGAACTGTGAGTCCCATGTGGGGCAGGGAAAGTGTCTAACCTAATAAAAATAATAATAATAATGTTGGTATTTGTTAAGCGCTTACTATGTGCACAGCACTGTTCTAAGCGCTGGGGTAGACACAGGGGAATCAGGTTGTCCCACGTGGGGCTCACAGTCTTCATCCCCATTTTACAGATGAGGGAACTGAGGCACAGCTTATATTCACTCCAGCTCTGAGCACATAGTAAGCACTGTCACTCCCCTCCTCAAAACCCTCCAGTGGTTGCCTATCAACCTCCGCATGAAACAAAAACTTCTCACTCTAGGCTTCAAGGCTCTCTATCACCTTGCCCCCTCCTACCTCTCCCCCGTCCTACTACCTCTCCTACCTCCCCTGTCCTCTCCCCCTCCCTTCAGGCTCGTATCTCCTCCTGCCTCCAGGACATCTCTACCTGGATGTCTGCCCGCCACCTAAAACTCAACGTGTCCAAAACTGAGCTCCTTATCTTCTCTCCCAAGCCCTGTCCTCTTCCTGACTTCCCTATCACTGTGGATGGTATGACCATCCTTCCAGTCTCTCAGGCCCATAACTTTGGTGTCTTCCTTGACTTGGCTCTCCCGTTCACCTCACACATCCAATCCATCACCAAGACCTGCTGGTCTCACCTTTATAATATCGCCAAGATCCGCCCTTTCCTCTCCACCCAAATGGCTATATTACTGGTACAGGCTCTCATAATATCCCGGCTGGATTATTGTGTCAGCCTTCTCTCTGATCTCCCTTCCTCCTGTCTCTCCCCGCTCCAGTCTATTCTCCATTCTGCTGCCCGGCTCATCTTCCTGCAGAAACGCTCTGGGCATGTCATTCCCCTTCTTAAAAACTTCCAGTGGTTGCCTATCAACCTCCGCATGAAACAAAAACTCTCACTCTAGGTTTCAAGGCTCTCCATCACCTTGCCCCCTTCTACCTCTGCTCCCTTCTCTCTTTCTACTGCCCACCCCCTAGGCTCCGCTCCTCTGCCGCCCACCTCCTCACCGTCCCCAGTTCTCGCCTATCCCGCTGTCAATCCCTGGCCCACGTCCTCCCGCTGTCCTGGAATGCCCTCCTTCCTCACCTCCGCCAAACTAATTCTCTTCCCCTCTTCAAAGCCCTACTGAGAGCTCACCTCCTCCAAGAGGCCTTCCCAGACTGAGCTTCCCCCTTTCCCTCTGCTCCTCCCCGCTCCTTTCCCCTCCCCCTAGCACTGTGCTTGTCCGCTCATTTTTATATATTTTTATTACCTTATTTATTTTGTTAATGAGATGTACATATCCTTGATTCTATTTATTGCTATTAATTTTGTTTGTCTCCCCCGATTAGACTGTAAACCCATCAATGGTCAGGGATTGTCTCTATCTGTTGCCGAATTGTACATTCCAAGCACGTAGTACAATGCTCTGCACATAGTAAGTGCTCAATAAATACTATTGAATGAATGAACTTAAATACCACAATTATTATGATTATGATGATTAGATATGGAAACTGAGGCACAGATTATCTGAGTGCCTTGCCCAAGGTCACAGGCAAGTGGTATAGCCAGGATGTGAATCAAGGTGTCCTGACTCCTGGGCTTGAACTCTTTCCATTATACCATGCTACTTCTCCATCTTCATTTTACAATAGGTAGGGTGGCCAATTGAAAAGAACATGAGATTGGTAATTAGTAGCTATGGGTTCTAATCCCAGATCTATTAACAATTTAATGGGTGATTTGACAGTTCATTTGCTATCTTGGGTCCTCAGTTTCCTCATATGTTAAAATGGGAATAAGAATATCTGTTCTCCCTCCATTTTAGATTGTTAGCCCTATGTGGGACAGAGTGTAAGTCTGATCAGATTCTCTTCTCTCTACCCTAATACTTATCAGTCTGCTTTAGTATGAAACACTTTATAAATGCCATGGTTATTATCCAATTATTTTCAGAGATATACTGAAAGACCTAAAGATGTAGATATAGAAGCATTACAGAAAATGCTGAACTAAGTCAAATCCAGATATACCCAGCAAGTCAGGAGATGATTGCAGTATATGGCACCACTAGTTAGAACCCAGCAAAAATCTCAACTTTAGGAAATGGTTAAAAACAAATGCTAGAACACAGCAATAAAAGCAATGCCACAGAGAGTCAAAGCAGTGGTCCACCAGCCTAGTATTAATAGGCAGCAAAGCCTAATGGATAGAGCATGGCCCTGGGAATCAGAAGGATTGGGGTTCTAATCCCGGCTCTGCCACACGTCTGCTCTGTGACAAGTCACTTTACTGATCTGTGTCTCAGTTACCTCATCTGTAAAATGTGGATTGTGATGATGAGCCCCACATGGGACAGGAACTGTGTCCAACCTGATTTGCTTTTGTGCACCCCAGCACTTAGTACAGTGTGTTACAGGTAGTAAGCACTTAATAAATACTAAAACTATTATAATTATTTTTATTAGGATGGACAGGGACCGTGTCCAACCTGATTTGCTTGTAGCCACCCCAGGCTGGTATGTAGTAAGTGCTTAACAAATATCTTTTTTTTTTGTACTCTGTCTTTTAGGCCACCAAAGGATGCTTGGAGGGGCTGTTTATCACTGCCTTCCTTAAACTCATCTTCACGGTTGGAGATGTACTATGTTTTCTTCCCTACTTTGACTTTTAAATATTTTAGATATTTATCAGGATCCTGTGGTCCATAATTTTATCTAAACTCTTTTCTGGTTTTTTGATTTCTCTAGATGGTAAACTTCTTGCACAAACCCTTTTTCAATTTACTAATCTCAACTCTTCCACCATTTGGGGGGTTTACAGATTCCAATATCCTTTCCCTCAACTAGATGGAAGCCCATTCATGTGTGTCTGGCCCCTTACCTTCAAGCTTCAAGGGTATACCCAGACTGACCTTGGCCTCTGGATTCTAGATAATTTATTTTTAGAATGTTTTGCTTGAAGGTGGGTGTCTGATTTTTGTATTCCCTTTGGAAGATTGACTCAGGTAAAATTTTCTTCAGCTTGCCAAAACTCTTCTCCAGCTGTTTAAATGAGACACCCATTGACAATCACAGCTCCCATTCAGCACATAAACAGCAAAGTAATTTTGTCCCTCCTTTTCCCTCTCCTGTC
The DNA here is from genome assembly GCF_004115215.2 of Ornithorhynchus anatinus. Taxonomy (NCBI): domain Eukaryota; kingdom Metazoa; phylum Chordata; class Mammalia; order Monotremata; family Ornithorhynchidae; genus Ornithorhynchus; species Ornithorhynchus anatinus. The sequence goes on along the minus strand of NC_041731.1, from coordinate 115,989,300 downwards.
ATCACCACACAGCCAGCATGTTTTGTGAGCTCTGCTATAACCCTGGGAATTAGAGAAACGGAATTGAAGCAATAGGGTTTACCACTGTTCCTCCCCAAACATTTAGTACACCACACTCCTCCCAGTGGATGCCCAATAAATGCCACTATGACTCAATCAATGGCATTTATTGAGTGTCAACTGTGTGCAGAGCACTGGACTGAATGCTTAGAAAAGTACAATACAATAAGGTTGGTAGATGCGGTCACCTCCCCAAGGGATGTTTTAGTACACAGAGGAGCTTATACTCCCATTTGACTTCCATGAGACTGGACTGTTAACCAAATATATGAGGAAAATGATGTGGTCTACCAAATTCAATTGCATTTATTGAGTATTTACTGTGTGTAGAGCAATAAATTAAGTGCTTGGGAGAGTACAATATAACAATAAGCAGACACATTCCCTGCCCACAATGAGCTTACGCTCCCATATACCTATTTTACATCATCTATTACTTAAGGCCCCTCTCACGGTCACACTTGGAGAATTTCCAGGACTCTACCAGTCTTGACTACAGAAGGGAGAGTCAGGCAGAGGCCTACCCTTTCCATTCTTCACTTGGGCAGTGGTTAATGAGAGGAAGGCAATATGCTACAAGTCAAAACTTCCCTGTATTGAGCAGTAGTAGCGTGGGAAAGAATCAAGGACTAAGACTCAAGTTTTTTGCACGGAAGGAGGCAGTGGTAAACAACTTCTGTATTTTTACCAAGAAAACTCTATGGCTACACTACCAGAACGATTGCAGATGGAGGTGGGGCCTTCTTTATATCATTATAAGATTTATCCATGACATCGCTATGAGTCGAAGACGGCTCGATGGCATAAGACAAGACAAAAATTACTAAAGGATCAAATCAATTTACATATTCTCTTCTCTACCTCCTCCGATCTGTGATTCATTTCAAGTGCTTAGTTCAGTGCTCTGCACACAGTAAATATTCAGAAAATATAATTGATTGATTTATTGATTGATTTTAGTGTCTGCCTCCCTTCCTGGATTATAAACTCCTTGAGAGCAGTGATCATGTTGATTTACTCTATCATACCTTCCTAAGCATTTACTCCAGTATGAAGTAGATGCTTAATAAATGCAAGTGATTGATTGATTGATCAAAGGGTTCAATTGGTGGGGTAAGAGAAACAGTTTAGGTTTTAGAACTGGGGTTTTGGCTGGGGGAAATCAATAAGTACTATTTCCTGGTTGCTTACTGTGTGCAGAGCACTGACCTAAGCTCTTGGGAGAGTCCAGTACAGCCAAGTTGGTAGTCACGTTCCCTGATTTCAACGAGCATAGAGACTAGAGGTGGGAAAGATGAGGCCACCTAGTTTGGTATTTAGGTAGCAAAGAAAAACTTAGATTGGACTAGTCCAGTGGTTTGTCAAGCCCTTGGGTGGCAGCCCAGATGGCTGTTAAGCCAGGGGCTGCCTCAGAGTGTTGATCACTTTCTCCACTTGTTCACCACTGCCCTATATTGCTGCCCCTACTGTAGAACGATTGGCTTTATCTGGTGTTACATTGAGGTCATCCCTTTGAGAGCTAGCCTCAGGTACACGCTTTAGACATAGGTCTCTTCACACGGCAGCATCTGGCTTTGTTCTTTGGGCCCAACTCTGACGTTCTCCCACTGTAGGCTATACGCTCACTGTGGGCAGGGACTATGTCTGTTATATTGTACTCACCCAAATGAGTACAGTGTACCGCACTGTACTGCTGTGAGTACAGCACTTAGTACAGTGCTCTGCACACAGTAAGTGCTCAATAAATATGATTGATTGATTGGTAAGCCCTCCATTTGGACCGGGGTGGGGATGAAGCCAGGCACAGCGACCAGGGAGGAGCAGAGAGATCCCCAAGGATGCCAGAGTCAGTGGAACTAGGATAGCCAATTTGTGAGTGATGTCTGGACAAAAGGATAAAAGATGCAATCAACATGCTTGCAGGTAGTAGTGAGTGAGGAGGAAAGAAGATAAGAACCATAATTCAATTCAGTAAAGCACTTTAAAGGAAATGAAAATTCAAAGTGATTTACATATTCTGGACTGTGGTTCTGCCAAAAAAAAAAAGATTAAAAAGGAAGAAGTAGAAGTGTTCTAATCTCCTCTAAGGACCAAAAAACTATCTCCACATATACAAGATATGAAATTAGAATGATAATAATAATGATAATGTTAGAATTATTCTTCTAAATTGCAAGGTCCTTGTGGTCGGGGAACATGCCTATCATCTCTGTTGCATTGTGCTCTCACAGGCTCTTAGTAGAGTGCTCTGCACACAGTAAATACCATTCATTAGTTACTGGAATTTGTTAAGCATTTACTATATGCAGAGCACTGTACTAAGCACTGAGGCAAATACAGAATAATCAGAACTGACACAGTCCCCTGTACCAAGGTATTGAATCCCCATTTTGCAAAGTGAGGTAAATGAGGCACAGAGAAATTAAGTGACCTGTCCAAGGTCATACAGCAGGCAAGCGGCAGAGCCAGGATTAGAATCTTGGTTCTCTGGTTACTAGATCTATTCTCTTTTGATTTGGTCACGATGCTAGAGAAACAGGAGAAGAAGAGCAAGAGAAATGATTATTGGAGTAAAATTGATTCTATGAAGACTCAATCAATCAATCAATCAATCAGTCATATTTATTGAGTGCTTGCTGTGTGCTGTAAACATGGAAGCCTAGGGAAACATATCAATCTATCACTCTGCCCTTTGAAATATCTCCTCTGGCCATCTTCAGTGGTATAACATTAAGCTAGATGATCTGTTGATATACTCAAATGTGACACATTTCTTATTTCATTTTATTCTTAGTCCATACCCTTGGCAATGTGGACATTTGCCCTCCTTCTTTGAACTTCTCTACCACCCTTAGAATGGCACATAGTGAGTGGGCAACTATGGGGTGACTTTGTTTGCCCAGCCCACAGTGAGGAAGCAGACATGGTCTAGCAAGAAATGTAAGAGAAATATAGGAATGGAGTGGGGCAAGATGGCAAGAAAAAATGGAGGCTGAAACTCGGTGAGGTTGAAGTATACAAAATCATGAAGGGTGAAGACAGCATGGACATATTGTTGTTCATTAAATCCGACATCATCAGGATTTCTTATCTTCCACGAAGAATTTTGTTCACTGAGCACTTACTGTTGCAGAACACAGTACTAAGCACTTAGAGATTGCAATAGAGTGAGCTGACACATTTCCAGGCCTCAGGAAGCTTAAAAATCTAATGAGTGTAGTTCTTTGGCTGATTTTAACTTTTTTCCATTCTCTCCTCATTTCTCTCCATGCCTTTTCCTTTCTTTTACTTTTCTCATTTCTTTCTAACTTCCATGTGTTCCTCTCCCTTCCCCACTCTTCTCTCCCTAGAACCCTATATAGGGTTCACTAGGATTGCAAAAAATGAGTCATTGCATGGTTAAACAAACATTCTCTTGTTATCACATTCACACTTCATTTCCCTCAAAGGAACAAATTAGTGCTATGCCTTAAAAAAATTGAAACACATACAATAGTTTCTTCATTGGGGTCATTTTCAGTATACATTATGCTCTCTGCTAAAACCACACCGAGCAACAAATCAATGGGTTGTGGGGAAGGAAATGTTAAAAAACACGCTGTTTACAAGACTGTTCGGCAATTTTGAATTTACAAGACTGTCCTCTAATAGGAAGAGTTTTAGGGTCTTCTAATTTAAATGAGTTATTTTTTGAGAAATCACTTCTAAAATAAGTAACCCCCAAAAATTACTTGCTCCTATTTGCAAGCTTCAGATTTCCTACAAGCTACAACTTGTGTTCATTAAAACCCCATGCAACTTTTGCAAGAGCAGTAATGCTGACCTCGATGTTCTGACATTTTAATTTAAATGTAATTCTAATTGTTGAACAATCCGATTGCCTAAATTCCTCCCCCTATTCTCAAGTGGATGAGGTCCTTGTTTCCTCTGTCAAACAGCTTCACAGGCCATGGCCACGATCCGATGAAAAGTTACCTAGCATCTATTATAAAAAATGGAGCCTATAATTTATAAATCAGTTAGTCGAGTGCTTGGGGAGTACTAACAAGTAGGTCTTTATCATAACCTGGTCACAGTCCTTCCCTTACAGTTTATTTTGGTAGGGACAGCACTACATGGAAAGGAAAGTTGGTGTGTTGGAACTTTATCCTCTCAGCTAGACATAGGGAAAAGCAGAATTTTCTTAATAATAATAACAATAATATTAAGAATAATAATGGTATTTATTAAATGCCTTTTATGTGTCAAGCATGATTGTAAGCACTGGGGGAGATACTAGCTAACCAGATTGAATCCTTGTCTCACATAGGGCTCGTGGTCTCAACACCATTTTACAGATGAGGTGACTGAGGCACAGAGAAGTTAAGTGAAGCCCAAGGCCATCCAGCAGACAAGTGGAGGAGCAGGGATTAGAACCCACGTCCTTCTGACTCCCAGGCCCATGCTCTATCTACTAAGTCATACTGCTTCTCACACTAGCTCATACCGAAAATCAGAAAAAAGTTCGAACAGAATAAATCTGGGAATGCATCTGTCCAAGTGAGCCAAATCCAATCATAGGTAGTCATCTCAACCTTGAACTAGCCTCAGTCTCCATTATTTTTGAGACTTCACAAACACCTAAAGTTTGATGGAGAGCAGGTAAGGGAGTGTGCATACGTGTAACTTTTAATTAATCAATCGTATTTACTGAGCAGTTACTGTGTGTAGTGTACTGTAGTAAACACTTGGGAGAGTACAGTGTAATGGCTGGTAGACAGGTTCCCTGTCCAACTTTGGGTGTAGCATAAAAAGGTAAAGGATGTCATCAGCAGAGGTGCCTCTTTCTCAGCCCACTGAAGGTCTGTCGAAGGCATGGAGAATTTGCTTTTTCATTCATTCTTTCAGTCGTATTTATTGAGTGCTAACTATGTGCAGAGAACGTATTTAGTGCTCAGGAGAGTACAATATAACAATAAGGAGACACGTTCCCTGCCCACAACCAGCTTACAGGCTGGGGGAGGTGGGCAAGGGGAGAAACTATATTTATTCCCTTGGTGAATTCATTCTCTCCCACGCTACAATTATCATCTTTACACAGATGGCATCCAAATTTACATCTCCCCTGCTCTCTCTCCCTCCCTGCAGGCTTGTGTCTCCTCCTGCCTTCAGGTCATCTCCACTTGGATATCAGCCTGCCACCTAAAAGTCAACCTGTCCAAGACTGAGCTCATCTTCCCACCTAAATTCTGTCCTCTCCCTGACTTTCCCGTCACTATAGACGGCACTACCATCCTTCCCATCTCACAGGCCTGCAACCTTGATGTCATCCTTGACTCTGCTCTCTCATTCACCCAACACATCCAATCCATCACCAAAACCTGCCAGTCTCACCTTCACAATATGGCAAGATCAGCCCTTTCCTCTCCATCCAAACTGTGGCCTTGCTGGTACTATCTTTCATAATATCCCGACTGGATTATTGCATCAGCTTCTTTTCTGATCTCCCATGCTCCTGTCTCTCCCCCCTTCAGTCTATATTTCACTCCACTGCCCATTTATCTTTCTATAGAAACGCTCTGGGCATGTCACTCCCCTCCTCAAAAACCTCCAGTGGTTGCCTATCAACCTTCATATGAAACAAAAACTCCTCACTCTTGGCTTCAAAACTCTCCATCACCTTGCCCTCTCCTACCTCACCTCCCTTCTCTCCTTCTACAGCCCACCCCGTACTATCCGCTCCTCTGCCACTAACCTCCTCACTGGGACTCGTTCTTGCCTGTCCCGCCATTGTCCCCTGGCCCACGTCCTTCCACTGACCTGGAATGTCCTCCCTCCTCACATCTGCCAAGCTAACTCTCTTCCCCTTTTCCAAGCAATACTGAGAGGTCATCACCTCCAGGAGGCCTTCCCAGATTGAGCTCCCCTTTCCCTCTGCCCCTTCTCCCCTGCCCATCGCCCCTACTTCCTCCCTCTGCTCTACCCCCTTACCCTCCTCAAAGGACTTGTGTATATTTGTAAGTATTATTTATCACTCTATTTTATTAATGATGTATACATATCTATGATTCTATTAATCTATTTTGATGGTCCTGAAGTCTACTTGCTTTGTTTTGTTGCCTCCCCCTTTTAGACTGTGAACCCATTGTTGGGCAGGGATTGTCTCTATCTGTTGCCGAATTATACATTCCAAGCCCTTAGTACAGTGCTCTGCACACAGTAAGTGTTCAATAAATATGATTGAATGAATGAATGATGAAAGACATTTATATAAAAATATAAATGAATAAATTACAGATATGTACATGAGTGCTGTGGGGCTAGGAGGAGAGAAGCAAAAAGGGAGTAAGTCCAGGTGATGCAGAAGGGAGTGGGAGAAGAAGAAAGGGGGCCTGAGTGAGGAAAGACCTCTTGAAGGAGATGAGACTTCAATAAGGCTTTGAAGTGGGAAGAGTCACTGTCTGGCGGATTTGAGGAATGAGGACATTCTGACAGGCTGGACTAGAGACTCAGAGAGACAGGGTTGATAATATTGCTATTACATTAGCCAGAGTGGAACACTTAACACTTAGGAAGTAAGCTCATTCCTGCTTGAAGCTGGAATTCACTCATGTTGGGGATATTTTCTTTTCTTTTTTATTCCAATTACCTAAGTCTTCTTGCTTCCTTTCTTGCCCCATTACACCGGATGGTTGTCTATTTATCTGGTCATAATGAGGTGAAATCCTTGAACTTTCAATTTATTTATGCTAATAACCTTCATTTAAATATCTTTGGAAAGGTAATTGATTTTTTGGCTTTAGCTAAATAGAGTATTAGCAACAGTTTTCTTGTGTATGTGCTTTCATTCCTAGCTCTCCAAGTGTTTCATTAAAGCATACACAAGCACACACACACGCACATACAGACACACACAGGAACACACGCAGACACACACACACACACCCCAACACACACACCTCCCAGCACTCATTCCTAAATGCTTCACTGCAACAAAATTTCATCAAGGCAGATCAGAGCCATTAAAACCACTTGGAAACATTCCATTTTCTATGTTTGGTTTACAATAAGTAGCAGGACGAGAACTCAGGACTCAAGGGCCCCTTTATTTTTCATTTCTCACAGGGCTGAAATACTATCGCTGTCTAAAATCTGATCTCTAGCAATGCCAGCGCATCATTTCACAGCTTTTATTTTTAGCAAGTTATTCCAGTTGTGCTGACCTTGGAAAGATTGCTGAGCTGACTTAAAATATTATAGATTGCGTTTGCTTATTTTTATGTTTTCAACGTGATAATGAAGAACAAATGACAGAGAAATACAATGATCCTGTCAGTCTCCCACACCACCTCTAATACTGTCAGGTGAATTAATTAGCAATAACAGATGTAACATGTTTCTAAGAGATGCACTGGCCTCTCTGTCCAGTGACTCACTTCACAGTATTGTGAAAAGTTCAATACCATTCTTTGTGTGTAGCATCAACCTAGATTATATCCACAGGTAGATTTGCCTTTGATCTGTTATGTGGGATTCTGTGCCTATCTCTTTCATGGATAATAATATACAAACACAATTTAAAAGATAATTTTAATGTTGTTTTTATGTAGAGGTTTCTTTGCAAGCTCATTATAGTTTGCAAACAATATTTATAATTTCTTATGGTTTCTTCTGTAAAATGCTTAACTACTTGCCTGCTGTAGCATATAATAGGAGGTAAATGAAGATGCTTATGCACCTGGCATGTTTATTTAAATATCCATTTCACAAATCTTCTCCTTGATCAGAATGGCAGAGACAATAAGCATCTAAGTAGTTAAAGCCAACAAACTGGTTTTTAGAGAACCCTAAATTTATTTTGATTAGAATCAAAATGATGGGCACGGTTGGTCAAAAAACCTGTAGCAGAACGATTTCACTGTGGTTAAATTCCTTACTTTAGTTGCAATTGGTACAGTCCCTTGAACTGAAGATAAAGCAGCTGCAACCAATTTACAGGCAGTATTTTTCTCACTAGATCTCAATTTAAGCGAGATAGCTCTAGTTCCAAGTTTCTTCATACCTCTTCACGCAATTCAGTATTCTGAGAGGTAATTGCACTGAGAACATAAAACAATGTAATGGGAGATGGGTATGTTGGAAAAAAATGGGCCAACATCCAAATGCCTTACCATCCTCATTGGAAATTTACTCTGTTGGTCTGCTCCCTAAATCAACTGATGATATATAATCATATCTGAGACAGAGGGACATTTAGATATTCACAAGCCCATTTCAGTTCAGTTTGAAAGGCCCAAGTCCTAGCATTCCTGTATTTGTAGCTCATAATGACCTGGAGTCTGAAGAGACAAGAGATGGACTCTGATGAGGTGATCTTATATCTTAAATGCACTTTTCACATTTAAACTTTATTATAAAAAAATTGGGGAAAATTCATCAACTCACCCAACTCTTCAGAGAGAGGATATCGATTATGTCTGAAGCCCTAGAAGAACATTTCATTCCCCTAGAACCCTCCTCCTTTGGAGTCATACAAATAAGAGAAAATTAAAAAACTAAACAAAAATAAAAATCCATTTATTTGTCCCAAGACCACCACCAGGGGGTTGAGGAGAAAAATAATGGAAGTTTCTAGTTCAATAGCTACAGACTTGTAATAACCTCTGTGCTTTGATCAAGTGATTGTAATGACTTGAAATTTTGTTCAAGATGGTCTGAAATGCTAAAAGTTAATAATGGCATATGTAGGTGGAAGAATTACGAGACCCGAGTAGGGAGGCAGGTTTTTTTCTTTACAAACAAACTCCAGCCATGCTTTGGAGCACATCCTCTCATCACCATTGAAAACCCTCTCCAGATTGCCGTAGAATGAATGTATTGGATTGGAAGTATATATTGAAAAAAACAGGAATCAATTTTCTTGAGCCAGTTGGACTTTAGTTTCAACCTTCCTATCCTGGCATTTTTATATGGTCATTCGTTTTCCCTGTGACACCACCTCCCACTTTCTAATAAAAGGAAATGAAAGCATGTATCTTTAACTACTTTCTATTTATAGGTAATTCCAGCACTGAATTTCCAAAACCATTAAAATGAAAATGAACAGAAACTTTCCCGTAATTACTTCCCTATTTCTCCGCATAAAACGTAATGTTGTGCCCAGAAAGAGAACAATCGAATGAAATGAGATCTTTTGCACAATGAGAGACCTCCCAAAATTACTCACTTTTTTTTTTTGAGCAAATTATTGAAAGCTTTAAAATCAGGGCACAGTAAATTAGTACAAAGAAAACAAAAACTACAATAAACTACATTAGTTATCTGTACTCCAGAATCCTTCCTCGTTTGGCAGTTACTGGCTGCAGCTACCAAGAGGGTTTTTGTTTGTTTTTTGCATTTCACTTGATTTAATCTCTTTGGATATCACCTGATTTAATCCCTAACGGTACCTTGATTGAAAAGCATTGCTTAAAAAGATCTCTCCCTATAGTCTATTAAACATACTTTTTCATGTGTGAGAAGGTTGCATCAGGCCCAGGACTGACAAAATAAGTATGGGTGAGTTGGAAAGAAAAATTGCCTGGTTTTGATTCATCATTTGTTCCAATTTATTGATGTGGCAAAAATATAGGGACCCTCACCGAAAGTAATACTTTTGCAAGCTGTCGATTAACCCACATCATGGTACGTCTTGCCTTTCATCTGTATTTCATAAAGCATTTAAGGAAACAAGCAAGTAGAGATATTTTCACATGGTGCTTACTGTCATGTAAATTTAGCTATCACAGATGGTTTTCTCAGTGAGTGATTGAAGCGTCAGCCTTACGGTGCTGCACAGTGAACTCTAGGCATAAAGATCAGAATGCAGGGATGGAGTCAGAAACACAATAAATGTCAAGTTTAACAAGGACAGAAAAACCCGTTTGGCTCTGCCAATCATTCTTTGGATTCACAGCAATATTCTAGTTGCAGCATTTGCTAAGGCAGGACTTCCTGACAAAAGTGAGGGATGAAACACTGCCATGGGTCCATAAGGGAGGACTTGAATAATGTTCCCAGGGAATCATTAGAAATCATCACAATAATAATAATGATGATGATGATGACAATGGTATTTGCTAAGCGCTATGTGCCGGGTACTGTACTAAGCATTGGGGTGGCTATGAACAAATCAGGTTGGACGCACTCCCTATTCCATGTGGGGCTCACAGTCTCAATCCCCATTTTACAGATGAGGAAACTGAGGCCCAGAGAAGTGAAGTGACTTGGCCAAGGTCACACAGCAGACAAGTGGCAGAGCGGGGATTAGAATCCTTGATCTTCTGACTTCCCACGTCCGTAGTCTATCCACTACATCATGTTTTCCCATGTCCATCTTTCCAGAATGAGAGATGGTGGGGGCTAGTGGGAAAAGGATGGGCTTGGAATTCAGAAGGACCTGGGTTCTAATCATGACTCCACCACTTGTCTGCTGTGTGACCTTGGGCAAATCATTTCACTTCTCTGCATCTCAGTTAACTCATCTGTAAAATGAGGGGTAAGACTGTGAGCCCGATGTGGGACAGGGACTGCGTCCAACTTGATTTTAAAATACCATGAAAAACAAACAAGTATTGGACCACTTGGGTTTTAATACCAACACTGCCCCTAGCCTGTGCATGATATTAGGGAAGTCACTCTCTGGATCTCAGTTTCTCAATTGTAAAATGGGGTTGAGGTACCTGTTTGAACCTCCTGGAATCTGAGATTTGTGTGGGCTAGGGACATTGTGAGCTTCTCAAGGTTCAAGGTCCATATGTAATTACCTCCTGTGTACTCTTTCCCTGTTTAGCAGAATGCTCCACGTACAGTAAGTACTTAATGAATACTATTACTTTGCATAATCTTATTATTGTGTATCAACGCTAGCATTGGGCACATTGCTTGCCACATATGTAAATGCTTAATACAACAAGAGAAGCAGCATGGCTTAGTGGATAGAGCCCAGGCTTGGGAGTCAGAGGTCATGGGTTCTAATCCCTGCTCCGCCGCTTGTCAGCTGCATGACCATGGACAAGTCACTTAACTTCTCTGTGTCTCAGTTACCTCATCTGTAAAATGGGGATTAAGACTGTGAGCCCTACTTGGGACAACCTGGTTACCTTGTATCCACCCCAGTGCTTAGAACAGTGTTGGCAGTAATGCCATAGACTAGCCTAGTTTGGAGGCAGAGGAATAGACAAACTGACCCTTGAGGTTGCTTCTGGACTTGAGATTTTTAAGACTCCTCTGACCGTAGTCTGATGGAAGCATTTCTTTTACTTCCCTCCTTTCAAATGTAAAGATGGAATGGAGAATTTTACTCTTTGAAGGAGTTTCTAGGAGACAACAGCTTAGACAGTACTACCCTCACCCAAAGCTCTCCTAAAAGGAACAATCTATTTTTTTTTCAAGGAACCTCAGGAAATGAATCCTTCATTTTTTTCAACTTGAAAAAAAAATTCTAGTCAGTTAGAACCAGGTTTGGTTGCTAGGCCAGAGATGTCACTTTTTCTTGAGAGTAATTCAGAATTAGCTTTAATTTATTCCATCTCTTTCATGCTAGTACGCTAATGTGATAATTGGTAAAAAACCTTTGGACTTAACTGGCAACGGAAGACTGAGAGACAGCTGCTTCAGGATAACTAGTTCTGCCCGGTTTAAATTTTCTTCTAAAAATGGAAGAAGACAGCTTTCACAGGTTTTGCTTTCTTTCCTCCTCTCTGACCAAATAGCCAATCTCTCCTTAGTTTTGCAAACAAACAAACAAAAAAAACACCAAAAAACAAAACTTTCTTGTCCAACGACCTTGTAACGGCATTTTTTTATCAGATTTTTCCTGCTATCTGGAGAGTGGCACTGACAGTGGCATATCTTTTCCCTGATCCCTAGTGTATATTTGGTCCACTCGTTCCTATAGTTAATTGTGCAATTTTCCAGTCAGGTAATCTAATCACCACCATGGATAGAACTGAAACACTATTAATACTATAATGAAAAATGCTGCACTTTGCATTAAAGGTTTTTAATAAGTTTACTCAGCAGGCAGTGTCATGAAAGGTTTGTGCAATTTCTCAGCTGCATTTTCTCAACAGTACGTTTAGCATCGGTTTGATCTCTCTGGGCAGGTTTGTACAGTAGAGGCTGGGTTCTTCTCAGTTCACCCGCCGTGTGACATTGGGCAAGTCACCTAATATCGCTTTTTCTCAGTTTTCTAATCTGTAAACTAGGGAAAATAATCTCTGCCTCTTCTTGCCTCCCAAGGACATGGGGAGGACAAAATGAAATCACATGATTGAAAATGATGAAAGCTCCAAGTTGTGCAGCTAAAAAAAGCTTGAGGGAATTGCAATAGGAAGAAAATTTCAAATATACTGTTCCTATTGTAAGATCACTGAGGGTAGGAAGCATGTGTCTGGCTTCTGTTGTAATAATTATAATAATAATTGTGGTATTTTTAAGGAGCTTACTATGTGCTAAGCACTGTAGTAGATGTGATCAGATCCTTGCAGGCAGGGAGCTTGCCTTCCAAGACTGTTATATTTTACATTCCCAAATGCTTAGTAAAGTGGTTTGCACCCAGTAGGCATTCAATGAATAAGATCTAATGATTGATGGCCTGAGATCAGACACAATCCCTATCATATATGGTGCTTGCAGTTGTGGGGGAACAAATATTTACTTCCTCTTCTAAGATACCTGAAGCACAGAATGTAAATTCATTGTAGGTAGGGTATGTGTCTGTTTATTGTTATAATGTACCTGTTCTAAGTGCTGTGGGGGTACAAGGTGATGAGGTTGTCCCACGTGGGGCTCACAGTCTTAATCCCCATTTTACAGAGGAGGTAAATGAGGCCCAGAGAGCGAAGTGACTTGCCCAGAGTCCCACAGCTGACAAGCGGCCGAGCCGGGATTAGAACCCATGACCTCTGACTCCCAACCCCGTGCTCTTTCTACTGAGCCACGCTGCTTTTCATAAAGAACAGCTCTTTATGCCGTTTCTTACAATCCTCTGAAGTGCATTTTAAATGGTTCAGAGAACTATTACAAATACCGTTAAAAGAAAAATAAAAAAGAGAGAGAAAAGAAGACAAAGTTCCTGGAGCTGTTAGGGGGAGCTCTCTGGTGCCATCTTCGGGAAAATTGCCACCAATGTCAATGTGCTGTTCATACCAGAGAGAAAAGAACATTTTTTTTTTCCCAGAACTGTCAGAAGCTGCAGGGTGGTTCTTCTTTCGGTACAGAGCCATGGCCATGACTGAGGAACTGGATAATCTCTTCTGGGAACGGGCCTGGGGGCTGGGACAATTTGTGCTGTAACTTTCTATGGTAATAGCCACAGTAAACAGCCAAAGCTATTTATTGAGCGCCCACTGGAAACAATGCCCAATACTAAGCGCTTGGTAAAGTCCAACAGAAGCATGAGATGTTCTCTGTCCACCAGGAGCTGACACTTCGATGGGGGAGAAGACAAAAATATTTACAAATGAGATCATGAGAAGAAATCAATTAACTCCATAACTGATCTTACATATGCACATAAGTGCTGAGTGAAGGCATACATATATGAATGTACTATGGGAGAACATCATGTTGTAGTGGATAGAGCACAGGCCTAGGAGTCAGAGGGCCATGGGTTCTAATCCTAACTCTGCCACTTGTCTGCTGTGTAGCCTTGAGCAAGTCACTTAATTTCTCTGGGCCTCAGTTACCTCATTTGTAAAATGGGGATTAAGATTGTGAGTCCCACGCAGGACAGGGACTGTGCCCAACCCAATTTGTTCGTATCCATGGCAGTTCTTGGCACATAGGAAGTGCTTAACAAATGTCACAATTATTATTATTATTATTTTTATGACCTATGGAGCCTGAAAACACCTTAATACCTTTCCATACCTCTGTTTGAGGACTCTCAGCAATTGTCACTGCCCAGGTTTCTGGGTGAGATCTGGTCAGACATGAAGAAAAGCCCTGGGAATAGTGGATCTGTCCATTTCTGCATGGAGGGTGAGGACACGAGAAGCCTATTCCTGGTGAATCCACTGAAGGGACCTTCTGCCCATCCCACCCCCACCCCGGAGGCTGACCCAGACCCCATTCAACCCAGGATACTTCAGTATGGGCAGTTTTTTTTTTTTTTTAAATCCATCCTCAAAACTTGTATTTGTATGCATATTCAATTCAACACAAATTAATTATTATGTTTGAAAATCTTTAAATATTTCCATGTCTGTTTCCTCACTAGAGTGTGAACCCCTGCTAGGCAGGGTTTAAGCCTTTTTTTAAAATGCTATTTGTTAAGAACTTACTAGGCATCAAACACTGTTCTAAGCTCTGCAGTAAATACAGGTGCATTAGGTTGGACACAGTCTCTGTTTCTCATTGGAAACAGTCTCTGTTTCTCTGTTCTAAGCACTGGGGTAGGTACAAGTTATTAGGTTGGACACAGTCCCTGTCTCACATGGGGCTCACAGTCTAAACAGGGGGGAGAACAGGTACCGAATCCCCATTTTAGAGTTGAGGAAACCGAGGAATAGAGAAGTTAAGTGATGTGCCCAGGGGCACAGAGCAAGCAGGCAGAGTCGGGATTAGAACCCAGGTTCTTCTGACTCCCAGGCCTGTGCTCTTTCCACTAGGCCGTGCTGCTTCCCTGTGTCGGCGTATGCTCAGTTATGCGTGTTTCTGGGGGGGAGGAAGTTTTTGGCTGTGTGTGAATCCCTAGGGATGAGGTGTGTATGCCTGTGTGTGAACTTAGGTCTTTGTATGTGTGAATCTGTAGGGTTGTATCATAATAATATTGGTATTTGTTAAGCGCTTACTATGTGCCGGGCACAGTTCTAAGCGCTGGGGTAGACATAGGGGAATCAGGTTGTCCCACGTGGGGCTCACAGTCTTAATCCCCATTTTACAGATGAGGGAACTGAGGCACAGAGAAGTTAAGTGACTTGCCCACAGTCACACAGCCGACAAGTGGCAGAGCTGGGATTCGAACTCATGAGCCCTGACTCCAAAGCCCGTGCTCTTTCCACTGAGCCACGCTGCTTCTCCCTGTATTGGTGCCTTTGGAGAGGTGTGTGTATTTCTGAACCTGTATGTGTCCACATGTTATCTGATTATCTGGGTTCCCTATGTTTCTGGGTTCATATCTATGTATTGGGGATGGGGGCAATCACTGAGCCTCTCTACGTGGTTGTATTACATGGTGTGTATGTCTCTGAATCAGTGCGTTTTATGTCTTTGTGTGTGCTGGGGATCTGAATCAGTGTGTGCCTTTCTGTGTTGTGTGTCTCTATGTGCTTGCCCGTTCTCTCCATTCCCCTTTCTCTCCCTGCTCCCCCCGACTCAGCCCACTCTCTTCCATAGTCCCTTTTCTCTCCCCTCTCCCCGCTCTCCCTTCCCCACAGCTCTCCCCTCTTCCCCCACTCTTTCCTCTCCCCCCAGACCCTTTGCTCTTCACACCCCCCTCTACTCTCTCTCACCCCCCACCATTTCTCTCCACTCCCCACCACCCTCTCCACTCTCCCCACTTTGCACTCTGGGCCGAATACCCACCCCTCACCCGCAAGGCTCGAGGCCTGAGGCCTCCTTCTCGTCAGGTGTCCTTGCAGTTACCCCAACTGTGTATGTACGTGCGCACGTGTGCACAGGTGAGGCCCGGGAGGGGGTCTGCCTGGGTGTGTGGGTGTATGTGTGTGAGGATTGAGGCACAGGTGCGCATGGGTCTTTGGGTGTGCACGGAGGGGCCTCTTCCATTCTGGCCATGTGGATTACCCAGGCTTGCCCAGCCCAAGAGGAGGAAGAGGAGGAGGATGAAAAGGAGGAGAAGGAAGCAAAGGTGCTTCCCGGGGCAGAGTCGGAAACCCGGGGTCCATGCTTGGACGTGGCGGGCGGGGCCGGCGGGATGAGTCTGAAGGCTCGGCCCGTTCCCCAGGTCTCTGGTAAAGGGGTTTCGGGACAAGAGCAGAAGGAAGATTCCCTGGCTCGACCCAGCCTAAGCTTTCCTGATCCGAAACCTTGCAAAATTCACTGCCTTGGACCCCCGCCCCCTTTTCCTCCCGACTGCTGCACTCATTCCTTCTCTGTCCTTAGGCTAGGCCAGACCAGACCTCTGCCCTCAGCCAGGCTGGGGTCTCCCACCGTGGCCTTGCCCGCAGCGAAGGCCTGCTCTCCCGGTGCTCTGGCCCCCGATTAGACTGTAAGCCCGTCAAAGAGCAGGGACTGTCTCTATCTGTTACCAATTTGTACATTCCAAGCGCTTAGTACAGTGCTCTGCACATACTAAGCGCTCAATAAATACTATTGAATGAGTGAATGGGACACAAAGTCTAAGTAAAAGGGAGAACAGGAGAACTGAGATATGGAAAGGAAAAGTGACTTGTCCAAGACCACACATCAAGCATTTGTCAGAACTGGGATTAGACCTTAGATCCTCTCTCTCCCAGGCCTGTGCTCTTTCACTAGGTCACACTGCCTCTCCTTGAATGGGAAAAAGATTATGTCAGACCTGATTATCATGGATCGTCCCCAGTGCGTAGTACAGAGAACAGTGTTTGGTACATAGTAAGCACTTAAATATTATCATCATCAGCATCATCTTAGAAGATCAGCATGGCCTAGTGGCAAGAACATGGGCTCAGGAGTCAGAGGTCATGGGTTCTAATCCTGGTTTCGCTACTTGTATTTTATGTGACCTTGGGCAAGTCACTTAACTTCTCCTTGCCTCAATTTCCTCATCTGTAAACTGGGGATTGAGACTGTAACCCCCACGTGGAACAATCTGATTACCTTGTATTTACCCCAGCACTTAGAACAGTGCTTGGCACACAGTAAGCGCTTATCAAATATCAATATTATTATCATTCTTATTGTGTTGCATTTAATAATAATAATAATGTTGGTATTTGTTAAGCGCTTACTATGTGCCGAGCACTGTTCTAAGTGCTGGGGTAGACATAGGGGGATCAGGATGTCCCACGTGGGGCTCACAGTCTTAATCCCCATTTTACAGATGAGGGAACTGAGGCACAGAAGTTAAGTGACTTGCCCACAGTCACACAGCCAACAAGTGGCAGAGCTGGGATTCAAACTCATGAGCCCTGACTCCAAAGCCCATGCTCTTTCCACTGAGCCACGCTGCTTCATGTTGGTATTTGTTAAGCGCTTACTATGTGCCGAGCACTGTTCTAAGCGCTGGGGTAGACACAGGGGAATCAGGATGTCCCACGTGGGGCTCACAGTCTTAATCCCCATTTTACAGATGAGGTAACTGAGGCACAGAGAAGTTAAGTGACTTGCCCACAGGCACACAGCTGACAAGTGGCAGAGCTGGGATTCAAACTCATGACCTCTGACTCCAAAGCCTGTGCTCTTTCCACTGAGCCACGCTGCTTCCCAATTCGTTTAATGCAGTCCATTTAATTCAATAGGTGCTTAATAGATATCACTACGAATACTATCACCACGACTCCTCTAATACAGGATCCCAGGTCCAAGCCGTACTATTATCCCTAGAAGTGCATGACACCTTTAACTTTAGCTTGCCATTCACCTTTTCAGAACTTTATTATGTTAGAAAGAGGTGGCACTGATAAAGCGTTGAGAGGAGAACAGTGATCATAGCAGATTTGCCACCTGTCTATTTACTGTCTGATGATTTATTGCCAACCTGGTTCATTTTGCCATCTGGGTCAAGTTATGTTTTCTCCAAATTTGGAGGGTAAACTATTGCCAGTCATTTTTTACATTCAGTTGGTTATCATGCAGGTATTTTCATATCCGTTAGGTTTGAAAGAAGTGCACAAAAACATATATAGGCATTTCAGAATGCCTACAGAAGGAATTGAAACAAACTCCATTTGCTACATTTGAAAGTGAAGAAAGAACTACTTGAGAACAAGGGCTTGAGATGTACTATTTTGGTTCCCTTGGAGAGGAACGCAAGTACAGACTTTGCTAGTCTAGGAGAGAAAGTTATAATTTCTGTGGAAGTAAGAAGACATGGCCTAGGCTAGAGCTTTTCCATCAGAGGAACAAGTCCTCTGGGATTCTTCAGGATTCAAGGAGGGACAGTCAGTTCTCAGCAGTTTAGGACTCTCAGTTTGGATGATGGATGTTTTTGTTTCAAATTTCACTTTGCCTTGCCCATATTTAAGAAGGAAAAATGATATTATCAGTTAGAGCATGAAAAAGGCTTCTAACACTGAGATTGATTATAGGATCGTTGCCTAGGGAAGCAGCAGGGCCTACTGGAAAGAGTACAAACCTGGGAGTCTTTGGACCTGGGTTCTAGTCTGGCCTCTGCCGATTTTGCTGTGTGGTCTTGGGCAAGTCACTAAAATTTTCTGTGCCTCAGTTCTCCTGTTCCCCCTCCTATTTAGAATGTGAGCTCCATGAGGGACAGGGACTGTGTCCAATCTCTTTTACTTGTATCTATCCAAGAGCTTAGAAGAGTGTTTACCACATAATAAGACCTTAACAAATACTACAAAAAAGCAACATATCATTTAATTATTATTATTATTATCTTTATTAAGAGAGGTATTCATTAAGCACTAATTATGTGCCAAGCACTGCTTTAAACACCAGGGTAGATAATCACTGTGGTATGTGTTAAGGCTTACTAGGTGCAAAGCACTGTATTAAGCATCAAGATAGATACAAGATCATCAGGTCCCATATTCATTTATTTATTTAATCATATTTATTGAGCGCTTACTGTTTACAGAGCACTGTACTAAGCATTTGGAAAGTACAATTCAGCTGCAAATAGAGACAATCACCTACCCAACAACGGGCTTACAGTCTAGAAGTGGGGAAACAAACAACAAAACAAAACAAGTAGATGGGCATCAATATAAATGAAATAATTATAGATAATATGCACATCATTGCTCAATAAAGATGATTGAATGAATGAATGAATCATTAATAAAATAAATAGAATAATAAATGTGTACATATATACACAAGTGCTGTGGGGCAGGGAGGGGTGTAGGGCAGAAGGAGCGAGTAGGGGTGATGGGGAGGGAAAGAGGAGCAGAGGCAAAGGGGGGCTCAGTGTGGGAAGGCCTCCTGGAGGGGGTGAGCACTCAGTAGGGCTTTGAAGGGGGGAAGAGAGCTAGTTTGGCAGATGTGAGGAGGGAGGTCATTCCAGGTCAGCGGTAGGACGTGGGCCAGGGGTCGACGGTGGGTCAGGTGAGAACGAGGCACAGTGAGGAGGTGAGCAGTAGAGGAACGGAGTGTGTGGACTGGGTTAAGGTCTAAATAGGAAGGAGAGCAGGTACTGATCCCCATTTTACAGAGGAAACTGAGACAGAGAGAAGTTAGGTGATTTGCCCAAGGTCACACAGCTGGTAAGTGGCAGACCCAGAATTAGAACTCAGGTCCTGTGGCACCCAGGCCCATGATCTAAAATAATCAGGTTAGACACAGTCCCTGTATCACATAGGCTTCACAGCTTAAAGTTGAGAGAAAAGAGGCATTTCATCCTCATTTTATTGATAAGGAAAGTGAAGCACAAGGAAGTTGAGCCACAGAGCAGGCAAGCGGCAGAGTCAGGATTCGAATCCAGGTCCTCTGGCTCCCAGTCCTGTGCTCTTTCCAAGAGGCCATACTACTGCTCTAGTCAATTAATGTTATTTTCTAAGCGCTTTCTGAATTATGTGTCCCCACATTAGTGCTTGAGAGAGTACAACAGCAACAAGCTATAAGCCTCCTGCCTTCAGAAGGCTTATATTATTTTGGGGGAGACAGAGAAAAATGATTTACAGATACAGACATGCTCACTTTCAATGACATTCTAAAATATGGCCTACTTTTTCCCAGGTGCCAAAATGGGGAGTCCAGTTCATAATCTAAGTCACAGTTCTGTAGTCATGAGTCAAATCTATGAAGAATGAAATGGAAGCGAAACACATACTAAACTAAACTGATATGACTAAAAACCATTTTTATTTACAGCCAAAAGCTAACATTAAAATTCACCTTTCCTTAATTTAAGTAATGTGAAGAGAAATTGCTTTTTTAATAGAGGCCCTTGGAAAGTGGATTTTTTTTGGCTGATACTTTTAAGCAATGGGAGAGGTTAAATTGTTCCTGTTTCATTCTCTGGAGATTGTTTTTATCCTAGGTTCTGCTGGAATTATTTATTTTCTCACATGATTGGGTTTGCTTTTCGGCTCTGGCTTCCCTGCAAAATCTAGCACTGTGGGGTGAATCAAAGAAGACTATTATAAGGCTGGGGCATTTGTGAATCTCCTCATTTTGTATTGAAGAAAATCATGAGATGGATCAGAAAAATGTTAACTTAGACAGGAACTGCCTTCTGATTCTTCTGGCCCAATTCATATATTCAAACTAAAATCCCAATTGGCAAAATGTGGTATGATGCTAAAAATTCTCTGAAGAATGACTGCAGCTCTCTCCATTTGCCAAGTAAATTGAAGAGTCTACATCTCTTACCAGGGTTATTTTGACATGGCACCCTAGCCCAGCAATGTAGAAACTGAAAGACTCACCCGCAGATCATCATTTTTCAATTTTGATGCTATAGATTTTCCCTACAGTCTGACCCATGTTCTCTTGGTAAATGCTGAGAGAAGACTAGCATTTGCACTTTCTGAAACTCTTTCATCAGCCTCCTACATTTTTTTTTTCATTACTGTTCCCATGTATCATTCAGAAAATAGAGAAATATAAAAAATAGACTCTGCTCGCTAAAATGCAGTTGTTTCTACAGGTTTGAGATGTGAAGGTGAAGTGAAGGAGAGAAACAAAGTCCAAAAAGATTATATTAACTTATTTCTCCAAATCTACTGTCACTCATCAGAGGGAATTAAGAGAGCCACCCATTTAGATAACACATGACTATATCAACATATTTCCTGTCCATTTTTTCCATCATTTCAGTTGAACTGGTTGAAAATCACTATGTGTCTACTGACTCCATTTATTGTAATAGTAACAATAATTATGGTATTTATTAAACATTTACTATGTGCCAGGCACCGTATTAAGCACTGGGGTAGATACAAGCAGATGGGTTGGACACAGCCCCTATGTCATGTGGGGCTCACACTCTCAATCCCCATTTTACAGAAGAGGTAACTGAGGCACAAATAAGTTAAGTGACTAGTCACACAGCAGACGTGGTGGAGCCAGAATTAGAACCCATGACCTTCTGTATCCACTACACCATGCTACTTCTCAGAATCAGTTCACTGATGGGCATGGAGGAATCACTTTTAAAAGAATGATTCTGGCCGCACCTCATTTACTGTATTGTACTCAATTATTGTACAGTCCGAAGCGCTTAGTACAGTGCTCTGCACCCAGTAAGTGCTCGATGAATATGACTGCTTGATTGAATGATTGATTCCTCTTTGTTTGGGGAGGCTGGGGAAGGTTGGACAGGGGAACTGTGATCTGAGTGTGTAGTGTTCTATTAGAGCCCCAGCTGTGGAGATCCCATTTGGGGTCACCCTTGCCCCAGCTACGGGAATCAGCTCCAGGGAATAGGTCTTAGAGCAAGACACACGGAACTGAAAAAAAGGACTTTCCCTACAGTCAGATACAGCCAATCAGCTCCTGTCTGGGAGAAGCTATAAGAGGAAGGGCAGATTTTAAACCAATGTGTTTTTTTTTTTAATTGGCGGAATCTAAATAACCAAAATTGCCCCCAAACCATTCATTATTAAGGGTGGTGTAGATTAGCAAACTGCACCCCTAGGATCTATCCCAGGAGAGATACAAGTGCCTAGTACAGTGGTCTGCCCAAGGTAGTGCTCAATAAATAAGACTGACTGAATGAATGAATAAAATGGGAACAACATTGAAAGTTATTATTACTATCCTCATCATTATTTCTAAGTGCTTAATCTCTGTCAAGCACTGTTCTAAACACTGGGATAGAGACAAGTGAATCAGGTGGGATTCAGTTTCTCTACTGCAATGGGGCTCACAGTCTAACACGGGGCTCACGGTCAAAAAAAAATGAAACTCAGATTGAGCCATCACAGAACGGACCCAGAGAAGATTCCAAGGAAAAAAAACACACCTGAATTTACAGTAGATTGACTCATAAGGTAAATTCTATTATTTTACAACTCAGCACAATCCTATAAAGGGATCGACAACCTCAGTAAATATATTGAGTTACCGATTGATCCTTTCCAAATTCAGACTTTGGAATGCACGGGTGGTTCAGAACCCGCTGTGAGAAAGGGATGAGGGGGCGACAGCGCTGAGTTATGGAATCCCAACTTGGGTTTTCCTTTCCTTTTTGCAGGCAGTAGCACACAGAGGGCTCCCACACCCAGACAGCGGTGCTGGAATCAAAGCTAATGACTCTCCGGGCAGGTGCCCAGTCAGCCCATTGTTGATGCTGTCCATTGTGCCTGGATTAAAAAAACATGAACCGTGCCTTTCAACCCCAAAGGAGCTCGACAAACACCACGGGCTGGAAATAATAACAGAGAATGAGAACAAAGAGCAGCTCCTGCAGAGCGTTGACCAGCAGGTGTACTTCACTAGTAAGCTGCAAACTTGCCATCTGGTTGTTTATGGGAAATAGCACTAGGCTTTGGTTAATGAAAGCAGCTATTCTTGGATGAGTCTCTAGAAAGTGAGCTCGTTATCTCTAGACTATGAGCTCGTTGTGGGCAGGAATGTGTCTCTCTCTAGCGTTTAGTACCATGCTCTGCACACAGTAAGCATTCAATAAATACTAATGAAATGATGAATGAATGATGCAGCATGGCTTAGTGGAAAGAGCATAGAGCTGGTAGTCAGAGGACCTGGGTTCCTATCCTGGTTCCACCACTTGCCTGCTCTCTGACCTTGGGCAAGTCTCTTTGCTTCATTGTGACTCAGTTCCCTCATCTGAATAATGGGGATTCACTTCCCTCCTACTTAGACTGTGAACCCCATAAGGAACCTGATTAATTTGTACGTACATCAGACCTTGGTAAAGAGCATGGCATACTGTATATGCTAAACAAATACTTCTATTTTTATGATGCTGCCAACAGTGAAACTACAAACCATTTGGATCATTAATAATGCTAATGCTAATGGTGGTTGTTAAGTGCTCACTATGTGCCATGCACTGTACTAACAGCTGGGGTAAATACCAGATAATCAGGTCAAACACACTCCCTGCCCAAAATGGGATTGGCAGAAGTAGGAAGAAGTAGAAGTAGGAAGAAGTAGGATTTCATCCCCATTTTACAGATGAAAAAACTGAGGCACAGAGAAGTTAAGTGACTTCTCCCAGGTCACACAGAAGGCAAGTGGCAGAGCTAGAATCTCTGCCGCTTGCCAGCTGTGTGGCTTTGGGTGACTCACTGAACTTCTCTGTGCCTCAGTTACTTTATCTGTAAAATGAGTATTAAAATTCTGAGCCCCACATGGGACAACCTGATCACCTTGCATTCACCCACCACTCCAGCGCTTAGAACAGTGCTTTGCACATAGTAAGTGCTTAGCAAATACTACCATTATTATTAGAATTCAAAGTCAGGCCCTCTGACTCCCAGACGTGGACTTCTTCCCCTCCATTGGAATTGATCTTTTGAACACTGTGCCACAGTGAAAATAGAATACAGTTGTAGATCTAGCCTGTTCATAGAGACTGCTAGCTGAGTTCTCTCTGACATCCTCGACAAAGAAGAATGTGAAAAGATGTGCACGACCTGGTTTCTGTGTTACCTTGGGCTAGTCATTTAACTTCTCTGTGCCTCTGTTATTCCCTCTGTAAAATATGGATTAAGACTGTGAGTCCCTTGAGGGACATGATTACCTTGAATCTACCCCACTGCTTAGAACAGTGCCTGACACATAGTAAGGACTTAGGAAATACCATTAAAAAGAAAAGGAGATTAGAACTATGTCCCAACCATAGAATTGTCAACACAACAGTAGTTGTGTTGTTATTGATCATGTAGTACACCATGCTAAGAGCGTGGAAAAGTTCGCGTGTGTGACTCATTTTCCCTGCACAATAATAATAATAATAGTAGTAGTATTTGTTAAGTGCTTACTATGTGCTAGGCACTGTTTTAAATCACTTGGGTAGATACAAAGTAATCAGGTTGGACACAGTCCCCATCCTACATGGGGCTCACAGTCTTAATCCCCATTTTACAGATGAGGTAACTGGGGTCTAGGGAAGTGAATTGACTTGCCCAAGGTCACACAGAAGACAAGTAGCAGATTTGGGATTAAAATCCACGACCTTCTGATTCCCAGGGTCATGCTCTATCCACTTTGCCATGTACAATGGATGGGAAAAGATGTCCACCTATAGGCTACAGAGATCCCACTACGTGAGCAGAGGCCAACTGGGAGAGCAGAATGAAAGAGAAAAGTGGCGTGGAGTTGTGAAGAGATAAGGCAGATTTCAAGGGGCTTTCAAATGTCCCTGTTGCCTCCATTTTATAAAAGGAGGATGAGAAAAAGGAGGACCGATCGACCAGTTCAGTAACGACAATGGATCTTTCCTCAAGTTGCCTCATTCATCAATCAATCGGTAGTATTTCCTGAGCACACAGTACTAAACACTTGAGAGATTACACTATAATAGAGTTGGAAGACACATTCCCTGTCCACAATGACTTTACGGTCTATGCTAGTTATTACATCATTTAGACTGTGAGTCCGTGGTTGGGCAAGGATTGTCTCTATCTGTACTGAACTGTACATTCCGAATGAATCCCTATTATGTACAGAACACAATACTAAACACGTGGGAAGAGTGCAATAGTTGATAATTTAGTCAAAGACTGTGGCCCACTAAGAACTATAATCTAGACTGTAAGATCCTTGTGGGCAGGGAATGTGTATGTTTATTGTTGTATTGGACTCTCCCAAGGGCTTAGTACAGTGCTCTGCACACAGTAAGCACTCAATAAATACAATTGAATGAATGATTGAATTCATTTGGTGAGGGGAAGTGAGAAGGAGTTTTCCAACCCACCGGGGAAGACTACCATAATGAAAATCTAACAGAAGCATTCTTGAGCACTAACTATGTACCAAGCACTGTACTAAGCACAGGATAGGGTACAAAAGGGTTAACAGATATGGCCCCTGTTATCAAGGAGTTGACAGTTTAGCAGGGGAGAACAACAAAATTGCATAACATAGAGTAAGCAATAAAACAAGAACTAATGTGAGTTAAAAATAAGGAAGCTGTCTACTGGCTTCTCCTCGCTGAAGCCTTCAGAGTCCAACAGTCACAGTCAACCAACTAACCCCATGCTCCAAGTGTTTGAGTCAGCGTAGCTTAGTGGAAAGTCCCCGGGCTTGGGAGTCAGAGGTTGTGGGTTCTAATTCCTCCTCTGCCACTTGTCAGTTGTGTGACTCCATCTGACTTACCTCTCTTTGCCTCAGTTGCCTCATCTCTAAAATGGGGATAAAGCCTGTGAGCCCCATTTGGGACAACCTGATTACCTTGTATCTACTCCAATGCCTAGAACAGTGCTGGGCACATAATAAGTGCTTAACAACAAAATTATTATTATTAATATTAATAATAATCAGTGGTCTTGATTAAGTGTTTACCCTGTACAGAACACTGTATTACACACCTGAGAGAGAACAATACAAGAGAGGTGGTAGACATGATCAGACTGTGAACCATAAGGGGGACAGGGACTGTATCCAATCCAATTTGCTTCTATCCACCCCAGCGCTTAGTACAGTGCCTAGCACATAGTAAGTGCTTAATAAATGCCATAATTATCCAGTACCGAGTACAGTGCTTGGCACAAAGTAAGGACTTAACAAATACCATCATTATTATTATGAATCCTGCCTACAAGGAGCTTATGATCTAGCTTGGAAGGATTGTACTACTTTTTAATAATGTTGGTATTTGTTAAGCGCTTACTATGTGCAGAGCACTGTTCTAAGCGCTGGGGTAGATACAGGGTAATCAGGTTGTCCCATGTGAGGCTCACAGTTAATCCCCATTTTACAGATGAGGTCACTGAGGCACAGAGAAGTTAAATAACTTGCCCACAGTCACACAGCTGCCAAGTGGCAGAGCCGGGATTCAAACCCATGAACCTTTGACTCCCAAGCCCATGCTCTCTCCACTGAGCCACGCTACCCCCTTTTCTTCGATCCTGCCCGGGCAGGCAGACCCCTTGGGTGGAGGTGGAGGAGAAGTAGACTCTTTAGGGTTCTCAACTTCCTCCATTCTCACCTCTGCCCCTGTTTGCTAAGAATGCCAAATTTGGGACTTAGTAGAGTCTTGAAAGAGAATAGTAGTTTTGTACTATATTTAGTACAGTGCTAGGCACACAGTAGGTACTCAATAAATACTACAGATCTATTGTTAGATTGGGTATACATATATCAGTGCATCATAGAGCAAACTTGAATTATTAAGGTCTACAGAGTGGGGGCAAACAGACAGTTTTTTGGCCATAATACTTAGGATGTGAAAAATGGCACAGTTTCAGCAGAGGCCAAGGCTGGACCAATCAGGCTGCCACCTTCCAGACCAAAGCAGAGCCTAAAACCCACTTCCCTGTGGGCATCGGACCTGCACAAGTAGAGATTCACCAGACCTGGATCCTCCATAAGACCACGAACTTCCTGCTCTCCATCCTTACCAGATGTAATAATAATAATAACAATAATAATAATAATAATACTGGTATATGTTAAGCACTTGTCAAGTACTGTTCTAAGCGCTGGAGTAGATATAAGCTAATCAAGTTGGACAAAGTCTCTGCCCTACACAGGGCTCACAGTCTTAATCCCCATTTTATGGATGAGGAAATTAAGGCACAGAGAAGTGAAGTGATTTGCCCAGGGTCACACAGCAGGCAAGTGGTGGAGCTGGGATAGGAACCCGGGGCTGTGGTCTATCCAGGAGGCCATGCTGCTTCCCAGGATGCCAGGCCGACCTCATTGTCTCAGCCAGATCAATGAGGCTCATATCCAATTGAAAGGGTTGAAAGGAAAGACTGAACCTTGAACCATGAGGTGCATAAATTTTCCTCTCTTAAACATCTATATTTATCTGCTGTAGTTTACAGTGTCAATTGGATCATGTAGAGCTGCATTGTTTTCCATAGCCTGGTCTAGGAACTCTGTCTAATATGTTTGCCTTGCATTCATTCTTGGGCTCAGCGCAGTGCTTTGCACATCCACAGCAAACCTGCTTCACAATCAAACGATAAGAGAAAATCATTAAAGGCAAAGACCTGTTTGCTTTAACACTGTTTGATTTCATTTGCTAAAAGAATTCCTGCCCTCCTCCCTGTTGGAGGTCAGCCTTTTTTATGTCATCCTACTTTTCCAACCTGTCAGTCATCTTAAAGTTTAATCTGGTTTTCCAAGGTCCTCGGCAGCCTGCTACCGGTGTGATTGAAGATGGATCAGACAGTAGCTCACTATATTTTTCAAAGCTATTATTAAACATATTAAATGCTAGCTGGTCCACCCAAAATGCTCAACATTAACCTGTTGGGTAACTATCAAGCGATAGGCTGATCCAAGCCGGGTTCTTAATGTGACACATATGATCTAATCAAGATCAAGATTTATTATGCATAGAGCTTCCTTGGTACAACAACTTCCTCTGCATTCACAGAAGAAAATTAGACTGACAGGCTGTATTCTTAAAGTTTTCTGACTCCTGAGGACAACTCTTCGGCATATCCTATTAAAATAACTTTATATGAAGTATTTCTTTTTTCATTTTGTATTCAGGTTAGGTGTATTTCTCGATTTTTTCCCCAGGCATTTCCCTTGAGATGTTATATACTATGGAGATTTTTAGAAATAGACTTTCAAGACTTAATCACTAAGAAGTCCTGAGTATAATGTTTGGAGATAAAAATAACATTTCCACAGAAAATGAACAGGAAGGATGAATGTGAATCACAGGCAGCAATAGCACTATTCAAACAATAAAATAGATAAAATATTTTATAAATACATTAGGATGAGTACACTAGAAGGAAGAAAGAAGTAGTTCAGAATTAAGATTTTTAGCAGATTTAATGAATTATTACTTTGCAAGATCTCATAAGGACATTAGGCACGGAGATAGGATATTAGCTATTAATAACTAAGAGTCAAAATGAGAAATAATGTAAAGAAAGGTCTGGAATACAGATTTTCAGCTATGTAACTAATTGGGATAAAGTGGCATGTTTAGTTCTGAGTTCAGTGTGGAGCCCTACTTTGTTTAACATCTTTATAAATGATCTGGGTTGGTAGTTAAAAGATATTAATTAAATTCCTAGATGAGAGGATACCAAACAAGGTACTATCACAAGAGAGGACAAAGAGGCAAGAAAAACAGCCAGAAAATAATAAAATGATATTTCATCTAAAACAACAAAGGCTAATATTTGATTAAAAAAGTAAGTCTAATAAAAACAAGTTTGTGTGTGTGTGTGTGTGTGTGTGTGTGTGTGTGTGTGTGTGTGTGTAGTTTAAAGGAACAAAACAGTGTTGGACAAGGAAGATTTTTCCCAAAAGTTGATGTAAGCAAGATCCATTTAAAATTTTATAGAATTTTTTTTTAAAACTCTTGTTAGGCAGCTCATAAATTTTTTTTAGAACAATGGCCAAAGGATGACACTTTTTTTCAAGCCATATAGGGAATACTTAATTGGTCAATCAATCACCTGTATTTATTGGGCACTTACTATGTGAAGAGCACTGTACCAAAGTCTTGGCAGTGTACAACAGAAATGGTAAACGTTCCCTGTCCACAATCATCTTACAGTCTAGTGGGAAAGACAGATGTTAATATAAATAAATAATTTACAAATATGGACATAAGTGCTTTCGGGGTGAGGGTGAGGTAAATACCAAGTGCTCAAAGAGTATAACTCTAAGTGCATAGATGATACAGAAGAGAGAGGGAGTCAGGGAAAAGGAGTAATCAGGAAAGGCCTCTTGAGAGAGATATGACCTTAATAAGGATTTAAAAGTGGGAAGAGATGGTCTTGCATATATGGAGGCAGCAGGGGTCCCATGCCATAGGGAGGATGTAGAAAAGGGGTCCACAATGAGGTAGAAGAGATTGGGGCACAGTGGGAAAGCCGGTGCTAGAAGAGTTAGCTATGCAGGCTGAACTGTAGTAGGCAATCAGTAAGGTAAGATAGGGGGAGGAAAGTTGATTGAATGCTTTAAAGTCAATGGTGAGGAATTTCCATTTGATGTGGAGGTGGATGGGCAACCACTGAAGGTTCTTGAGGAATAGGGAGTCAGGGACTGAACTTTTTTTTAGAAAAAAATGATCGGGGGAGCAGCAGAGTGAAGTATGGACTGGAGTGGGGAGAGACAGGAGGCAGGCAAAGAGGTCAGAGAAGAGGCTGATGCAGAAGTCAAGGTGGGTAAGGGTAAGTGATTGGATCAGCATAATAGCAGTTTGGATATGAGAGGAAAGGGCAGATTTTGGTGTATTATGCATAGCTGTGCATGTGGAAAAATAAGAATGAATGATAAGTAACCTGTGGAAAACTCTGACAGGGCAAGAGAGCATAAAAAAATAATCTCAGGAAGAGGTTGTATTGGCAAAGAGTTATGAATACTAATAATAGCAGTAGTCGGTAGCAGAGGCAGTAATAGTAATAACAGTATTAATTGAGCACTTGCTTGGGAAAGTACACTAAACAAGATGCCTGGAAAGGTCAGAATAAAGAAGTGACACTTTCTTTTCCTACCAGGAGTTTAAATTCTAACCTAGGAAATGAACACAAAAACATTTACAACTAGAAAGGTCAAATAAATGAGTAATAATACTAATAATGATTATAATAGTATTTGCTAAGTGCTTACTATAGGCCAGGAACTCTGCTAAGCACTGGGATAGTTATAAGGTAATCAGGTGGGACATGGTGCCTGTCCCACATAGGGCTCACAGTCTTAATCCCCATTTTACAGATGAGGAAACTGAAACACTGAGAAGTTAAGTGACTTGCCCAAGGTCACACAGCTGACAAGTGGCAGAACTATGGCTGACTCCCAGGACTATGCTCTCTCCACTAGGCCACACTGATGTTGATTGAGAAGCAGCGTGGCTCAGTGGAAAGAGCCCACCCTTGGGAGTCAGAGGTCATAGGTTCTAATCCTGGCTCCACCACTTGTCAGCTGTGTGACTTTGGGTAAGTCACGTAATTTCTCTGGGCCTCAGTTACCTCATCTGTAAAATTGGAATTAGGACAGTG
Source organism: Ornithorhynchus anatinus (assembly GCF_004115215.2). Classification (NCBI taxonomy): domain Eukaryota; kingdom Metazoa; phylum Chordata; class Mammalia; order Monotremata; family Ornithorhynchidae; genus Ornithorhynchus; species Ornithorhynchus anatinus. The sequence goes on along the minus strand of NC_041731.1, from coordinate 115,959,046 downwards.
AGTCCCACGTGGGACAACACGATCACTTTGTATCCCCCCAGCACTTAGAACAATGCTTTACACATAGTAAGCGCTTAACAAATACCAGCATTATTAGTATTATTATTAAAGACAGTATATCTAAATGCATAAGTGTTATACTTGATTGATGGGATAGCGTGTCTCAGGGTGATAGAAAAAGGCCAGTGATAATGATCACCTACCATCTTCTCAAAGGACTTTATATTGTCAAATGGGTTTGACTGTAAATTCCTTGAGGACCAGGGTTTTAAACTCTATTGTACCTCTCAAGAGTTTAGCAGAGTGTACCCTGCACACAGAAGGTCCTCAAGTACAGAGCAGGAAGAGATAATATGCCTAATTGAAACATATTACAGAATTATCATTAACACCCAAGAAAGGAACTTTAGGAAAGATATAAAACGATTGTCTCGATAAAAGAAGTACATTGGCATTTTCTTCATGGGTCAAGGTAGGAAGACTATTTGTGAAAATTCCTGACCCTCCGATTTTTGCTCCTGAAGAGAAGTTGAAAAAACTCAGGCCAAGTATTAGCATTTCTATACATACTCCTCTATGCATGTGGACTGATGACCTACTTCTACTTGAAGGTATAAGAACTTTGAGGAGTTTGGAAGGATTTTCTAAAATCAAGTTGGAATATTTGATAGTTGTGGATTCACAAAATCTGCACTGGATTCTGTGTTTTTTGGCAGTGCTATATGCCGGAATTACAGCTACTAAATCAAATCTCTGGTGAAGGATTAAAATAGATGCCAAATATGTAGTCAATCTTTTCATACTGGAATTTGATGAAGTGCACTACTTTTGTAATTGGCCAATCCTTCCCAGTCCCTTTTGCCAGCTCCTCCTCTGCCTCCCACACACTATCTGTGGGAGTCCCTCTAGGATCTGTTCTGGGTCTCCTTCTATTCTTAATATACTCACCCCTTAAGGATCTCATCTTTTCCAAGACTACACAATGTCAGTGACTTCTAAATCCACCTCATTAGCCCTGTTCTCTCACCTTCTTCCTCTTTCCTCCTGCCTCAAGGAAGTCTTTATGTAGATATACAGTCAGCACCTCAAACTCAATATAGCTCAAAAAAATTGCTCCTCTTCCCTCCCAAATCCTCGCCTACACCTAAATTTACCAGCACAATACACCATTATCAAACCTGTAGTCTTTACATTTTTCGCTCTCTCTCAATTCCCATAATCAGTCCGTCACCACATTCTGTTAGTTCTTCCTTCGCAACACTTCCAGAATCTTCTCCTTCCTCTCCATCACACTGGTTCAGATTCTGGTCATATTCCAGCATCAGCAACTCCTGCATTAGTCTTTCTGTAGATCTCCCTTCCTCATGACTCTGCCCTTTCTGGTCCACACTTCACTCTGCTGCCTGGATAATTTTTTGAACTACTGGACTACACACATCTTCTCAGTCTTCAAAACCCTTCCAAGGTTGTTTGTTCCTTTCCAATGCAAACCATTGGCGTCAATCGCTTACCCCTTTCCTACTCACCCATATTTTTTTTCCCACTATACTACAGCTCTCTCTGCTCATTCTCTTAAAGCTTAGTCACTCTGCCTCATTTTTCTCTCCCTTGCCAATCCCTTGCTCAAGTCCTCTCCCTTGCCTCAAACTCATGAAGGGTGTCCTAAGTGGATAGATCACAGGTCTGAAAGTCAGAAGGAACTGGGTTCTAATCCTGGCTCTGCCACTTGCCTGCTGTGATCTTGGGCAAGTCACTTAAATTATCTGGGCCTCACCTCATCTGTAAAATGGGGATGAAGACTGGGGAGCCCCATGTGGGAGATGGACTGCTTGGATTAATGTGGTAGCAGTTTGGATGGAGAGGAAAAGATGGATTTTAGTGATGCTGTGAAGGTTGAACCAACAGGATTTAGTGATGGGTTGAAAATGTGGATTGAATGAGAGATAAGAGCAATGGGAAAGTGAGGGGAAGGATGGGTTTGTGTGGGAAAATAAATTCTGTTTCGGGCATGTTAAGTGTGAGGTGATGGCAGGATATCCAAGTAGAGATGTCTTGAAGGCAGTCGGATGGCAAGACTGCAGAGAAGGAGAAAGATCTGGGCTGGAGATGTAGATTGGGGAAATCACCTGCATCAAGGCGGTAGGCATAGAGGTGGTTGTTGAAGCCATAGGAGTGAATGAGTTCTCCAACACTTTTATGCATGTGTTGTAAACTCTGTAACTTTTTGCCTATCTGTAATATAGTATGTTTCTTGTGCAGATCACTGTACTATTTCTTGGGTTAATATAATAGAGTTAGCAGGCATGTTCCCTGCATACAAGGACCTTACAAGCTGGTGGAGGATATTATAATGTAATACAATTTAGTGTCCTTCTCCCCTGCTAGATTGTAAGATCTCTGAGGGTGGAAAGCATGTCTACTTATGCTACTGAACTCTCAAAGTTGTATACTGTTCAGCTGCTCTGCACGCAGTATGCGCTCAATTCACAGTTCACACACCATATCAACAGTGTATGATCATGCACAATACTCAAAACACAGTTCAATTTCCTGTAAACCTGTTTAGGGTTTGATTGTCTGAAAAATATCTCAAGGCTGCTTTTTTATCCTCTTAATATCAGGGAATACATAGTCTAAATCTTTCAGTGCTCCTTGTCATTAGCCACATGTTTCAGATTCTAGTTTTCTTATCTTCCAAAGCATTTCCCTATGTAGGACCCTAATCTTCATAAAATAGCAGATGACTCTCTAATAGATTTGTCTTTGTCTTTGGGGTTCATACAAAGCACTGCATCCAACATCCAAGAAAGGGACCCATAACTGAACCTTGAGGGGCACCCACAGTTAGGGAGTGGGAGGCAGAGGAGGACCCCATGAAAGATACTGAGAAAGAGCAGCCAGAGAGATGGGAGGGAAACCAGGAGTGGACAGTATCAGTGGAGAATAGATCATGTTTCCAGGAGAAGGGATGGTCGACAGTGTCGAAGGCAGCTGAGTTGTCGAGGAGGATTAGGATGGAGTAGAGGCTGTTGGATTTGACAAGAAGAAGACCATTTGTGATCTTTGAGAGGGAGGTTTTGGTGGAATGAAGAGGAGGGAAGTCTGTTTGGAGGGGATCAAGGAGAGAATTGGAGGAGAGGACAGCAGGTGTAGACAAAAAACTCAAGGAGTTTGGAGAGGAATGGTAAGAGGGAGATAGTGTAATATTTGGAGGGAACCATGGGATCAAGAAGGGTTTTTTTTTTAGGATAGGGAGACATAAGCCTGTTTGAAAGCAGTGGGGAAGAAGCCATTGGATAGTGAATGGTTAAAGGTGTCATTTAAGGAGGGAAGAAGGAAGGGGGCAAGTGTTTGGATAAGGTGTGAAGGGATGGAGTCAGATGTGCAAGTGAAGGAGGTGGATTTTGAGAGAAGGCAGGAGATCTCTTCTTGAGCTACACCTAGAAAGGATGGGAGAGTTGAAGAAGGGTCAGGAGGAGGGAGGGACTCGGAAGGAGTGGTGGAGTTTTTCAGGAGATCATGACTGAGAGTTTCAATTTTTTCAATATATAGGCAGGTCATTAAGGGCAAGTGATGGGAAGGCGCAGTGTGGCTTAGTGGAAAGAGCATGGGCTTGGGAGTCAGAGGTCATGTGTTCTAATCCCAGCTCCACAGCTTGTCAGCTGTGTGACCTTCGGCAAGTTACTTGACTTCTCTATGCCTCAGTTACCCCATCTGTAAAATGGGGATGAAGACTGTGAGCCCTATTTGGGACAACCTGATTACCTTGTATCTACCCCAGTGCTTAGAACAGTGCTTAAATAAAAAATAAAGAAATGGTGGTATTTGTTAAGTGCTTATTATGTGCAAAGCACTGTTCTATGTCCTGGGGGATACAAGGTGATCAGGTTGCCCCACGTGGGGCTCCACTACTTGGCACATGGTATGCACTTAACAAATATTAAAATCATTATTATTATTATTATTAGGGTGACAGAGATGGGGGGTTTGAGGAGGGAGTTAATTGTCTGGAACAACTGGTGAGGGTAAAGGGCATGGGTGTTAATAAGTGGGAGAAATAATTTTGCCAAGTAGAAGAGAGAGCAGAGCTAAAGCACGAAAGGATTAACTTGAGGTGGATGAGGTCATCCAGGATATCTAGATTTCTGCCAGTAGCAATCTGTGGCTCATACACAGGAGCAAAGGAAGTGGACTATAGAGATAATCTAGTTCTGTGGGTTAGTGACATGAGATAGACGAAGAGTGTGGGAAGTAAGTCCTTTGAATTCAGTAGAGAGAGCGCGGTGTTGAAGGCCTCGATTTTGTCATCAAGGGAAGGTAGTTTCAGTATGGAGACTAATTGGGGCGTGATGACTTGAAAAATTGAATGAGGTCTAAAGATTGGAGTTCTTCGGGTGGGAACAGGACAGATTTATGGTGAGGATATGTGTAGGAGAGAAGGCAAGTGAGGGCACTGAGGTCAGGTAGATGGATTTCAGAGTTGGTGACGGTAGAGACTAGACGGTGACTAGAAATGATGAGATCAAGTATGGGTCCAAGTTGGTGAGTGAGAAAGCTGGGGTAGAGCAGTAGGTCAGTGGAGTTAAGGACGACTCTCTCCAACTTCATTTCTGATGTTCATAGAGCCAACCAATGTCAGTGCTATTCTGAATTTAAAGCTCCTCCCGGAGGCTTTCCCCAATTAATTTTGACTCTCCTCAATTTATATCATCCAACTCCCACAGCAGCACTTCTGTTACACCGAAGTTATTAGGTAAGCTGAACTCTTGTAGCACTTTTATGCATGTGTTGTAAACTCTGTAACTTTTTGCCTATCTGTAATATAGTATGTTTCTTGTGCAGATCACTGTACTATTTCTTGGGTTAATATAATAGAGTTAGCAGGCATGTTCCCTGCATACAAGGACCTTACAAGCTGGTGGAGGATATTATAATGTAATACAATTTAGTGTCCTTCTCCCCTGCTAGACTGTAAGATCTCTGAGGGTGGAAAGCATGTCTACTTATGCTACTGAACTCTCAAAGTTGTATACTGTTCAGCTGCTCTGCACGCAGTATGCGCTCAATTCACAGTTCACACACCATATCAACAGTGTATGATCATGCACAATACTCAAAACACAGTTCAATTTCCTGTAAACCTGTTTAGGGTTTGATTGTCTGAAAAATATCTCAAGGCTGCTTTTTTATCCTCTTAATATCAGGGAATACATAGTCTAAATCTTTCAGTGCTCCTTGTCATTAGCCACATGTTTCAGATTCTAGTTTTCTTATCTTCCAAAGCATTTCCCTATGTAGGACCCTAATCTTCATAAAATAGCAGATGACTCTCTAATAGATTTGTCTTTGTCTTTGGGGTTCATACAAAGCACTGCATCCAACATCATTATTTTGCAGAGGCATGCAAAGGCAAATGAAAACAAAAGATGCAACAATTCAGTGTGGGCCTAAGAGGAGAGTTCTTTCATAGATCTCAATTCCTACTATTTTATTTCAAAATCCTCATGATAAGACAAAAAATTATTTAACAGTGAATCTCAATGCCTTAAAAACAATTCCTCCACAAGGGCTAGATTTCACCTAGAAAATAATCAACAAAGATAAAGTATTGCTTTTAGTGTTTCTGATGTTGATTGTAGAAATTTAAGATGATTTAAAATAGCAATGTGCTCTGAATATCACTGTTAGCATTCACTAAATGCTAACGATATTGTTAGTTGATGAAACTATATGAAATCAATCAAAGGTATTTACTGAGTTCTTATTGTTTGCAGAGCATTTTACTAGGCAGGTGGGTGAGTACAATACAACAGAGTTATGTACAACTAATGACTTTTTAAAAACTCCTGTCCTTTTTCATTATCATGCATGTGTGTGTGTTATCTGTGTCTGTTGAGTGTCTTCTACAGTTTTGTTTTGAGTTATTAAGGTTACTAATAGTTATTCCAATTGTTGTTTTTGTCCTACGCTGTCGAGTCGCGTCTGACCCACAGCGACGCCACAGACAAATCTCTCCAAGAACACCCAACCACCATCTGCAATCACTCTGGTAATGGATCCATAGAGTTTTCTTGGTAAAAAATATGGAAGTGGTTTACCATGGACTCCTTCCACCCAGTAAACCTGAGTCTCTGCCCTCAACTCTCTTCGATGCCGCTGATGCCCAGCACAGGGGAGTTTTGACTTGTAGTAGATGGCCTGCCACTCGCTAGCCACCGCCCAAGCTTGGAATGGAATGGGCAGGCGTCTGCTTAACTCTCATTTCCATAGTCACGACTGGTAGAGTACTGGAAATTCTCCAAGTGCGAGCCTGAGAGGCTCTTCAATTATTACTTCAACTAAGAACTCTCCCTGGAGTTCTTAAGAATAGAAGATGCCCACATCTACACACTTGGATCTGCAGCAGCATGACGTAATGGATAGACCAAGGGCCTGGGAGTCAGAAGGTCCTGGGTTCTAATCCCATCCCCACCAGATGTCTTTTGGGTGACCCTGGGCAAGACACTTCACTTTTCTGTGCCTCAGCTACCTCATCTGTAAAAGGAGGATTGAGGCTGTGAGCCCCATGTGGGACAGGGACTGGGTCCTACCCGATTTGCTTGTATCGACCCCAGTGCTTAGTGGACTGCCTGGCACACAGTAAATGGTTAACAAATCCCACAATTATTATTGAGAAGCAGTGTGGCATAGTGGATAGAACACAGGCCTGGGAGTCAGAATAATAATGTTGGTATTTGTTAAGTGCTTACTATGTGCAGAGCACTGTTCTAAGCGCTGGGGTAGATACAGGGTAATCAGGTTGTCCCACATGAGGCTCACAATTAATCCCCATTTTACAGATGAGGGAACTGAGGCACAGAGAAGTTAAATGACTTGCCCACAGTCACACAGCTGACAAGTGGCAGGGGCAGGATTTGAACCCATGACCTCTGGCTCTCAAGCCCGATCTCTTTCCATCTGATCCCAGCTCCACCACTTATCTGCTGGGTGAATTTGGGCAAGTCACTTCACTTCTCATCACTTCACTTCTCTAGGCCTCAGTTCCCTCCTCTGTAAAATGGGGGTTGAGACTGAGATCCCCATGTGGGACAGGGACTGTGTCCAACCCAATTTGTTTGTATCCCACTCAGCACTTAGTAAATAAGAAGTACTTAACGAATACCATAATTATCATTGTTATTATTTAGTATTCACCCCACTTTCAGGCCTACAGCACTTTTATATACCTACCTATCATCATTTATTTATATTAAAATCCATCTGCCCCTCTAAACTGTAAGCTTCTTGTGTGCAGGGAATATGTCTACCAAACCTGTTTCCCTGTACTCTTTCAAGTTCTTAGTACAAAGTTCTACACTCAGGCAAGCAATCATATTTTTTGAGATTTATTGTGTGCAGAGCACTGTACTAAGTCCTTGGGAAAGCATGGCTTAGTGGAAGGAGCACGGACTTACTTGGTAGTCAGAGGTTGTGGGTTCTAATACTGCCTCCGCCACTTATCAGCTGTGTGACTTTGGGCAAGTCACTTAACTTCTCTGTGCCTCAGTTACCTCATCTGTAAAATGGGGATTAAGACTGTGAGCCCCACTTGGGGCAATCTCACAACCTTGCATGTACCCCTGTGCTTAGAATAGTGCTTGGGACAGAGTAAATGCTTATCAAGTAACATCATTATTATTATTATTACAATGTAACAGAGTTGATGGATATGTGCCCTCCCCACCACACACAGAGTAACCACTTAATCAATGCAACTGATTGATCCATTGATTGATTGGGGGTTTGAGAGGGGGAGAGGGCACTCTCTGGAGCTAGGGCAGCCAGGCTCATTTAAGTCCTCTCCTGGTCCTATGATTCTGATTCTCATTTTGATATCTGCCTATTTACACTGCTCTAAGTCATGAACAGTATCGAAATGAATGGACCTTACTCAAAATTGCACCCTCCACTGATGAGCGTGTCTCCTGTCCAAGAAAATCTCTTCACTGAAGAGTTGTTTTCTGGACTGAGTACCTGGGCTCGAGAAATCCTTCTCTTTGAGTAAGACTGGCAACAGTAGGCTGTGATTCTCAATGAGTTTGCATAAATGGCACCTGCCCAAGCTTTAAGCGCTGAATATTTCAATGTGACAAAACAGATAAACAGGCAAAGAAATGCACTCAGAGGAAGGGAGAGACGGGGGAGGGAGGGAGTAAGAGGAGTCAGACATACTCTGATTCTCTATCTTACATTTTAGATTTGTCAAATTAAGGCCTTTTTAAAATATGGTTGAAACAAAATTCTGTTTTTACAATATATCGCCCAAAATGCCCCAGAACATGTTTGATATTAGATTGTAAGGCCCTTGTGGGACAGGACCTGTGTCTGAGCTGATTATCATTGATTCACCTAGTGATTGGTATGATGTTAGGCACCGGTAGGTGCTTAGTACATTAATATCATCATCATTATTTTTAATATATGATATACCATTGTGTTTCTCTTTGGAAAGAATGAAGTTACCCAAATATAAAATCCATCAAAACCTCTACAGTTAGAGCAAATGAAAAGACTAGAAGAGAAGCAGTTTGGCTTAATTGGAAGAGCACAGGCTTGGGAGTTGGAGGTTGTGGGTTCTAATCCTGGCTCTGCCACTTATTAGCTGTTTGACTTTGGGCAAGTCAGTTAAATTCTCTGTGCCTCAGTTACCTCTTTTGTAAAATTGGGGTGAAGACTGTGAGGCCCACGTGAGACAACCTGATTACCTTGCCTCTACCACAGTGCTTAGGACAGTGCTTGGCACATAGTAAGTGTTTAAGAAATGTCATTATTATTATCATGATTATTAGCCTGATATATTGAGTTTTGAATTTTGAGAGTCATGGTAAAGGAGGAGTAAAAATGAGGAGATGAAATGTCATTTGTCATTTTTGTCCCTCTGGGATGACCATATTGTGCAGTGAATGACCAAGTGCTAACTATGTACATCAGCAGCTCACAACACGTTCAGGGATACGGTGAAGATATGTAACATACTATTACGTAACAGTCCAGAAGCAGCATGGCCTATTGGAAAGAGCACAGTCCTGGGAGTTGGAGGATGTGGGTTTGAATCCCAGATACGCCACTTGTCTATGTGACCTTGGGCAAGTCACTTAACTTCTCTATGCTCAGTTCATTCATCAACAAAATGGGAGTTCAATACCTGTTCTCCCTTATACTGAGTAGCAGCATGGCTTAGTGGAAAGAACATGGGCTTGTGAGTCAAAGGACATGGGTTCTAATTCCGGCTCTGCCATTTGTCTGCTGTGTGACCTTAGGCAAGTCATTGAACTTCTCTGTGCCTCATTTACCTCATCTATAAAATGGGGTTTAAAGTATGTGCTCCACGTGGGACAACCTGATTACCCTGTATCTATCCCAGCACTTAGAGTATAGCATATAGTAAGTAGAGTATATGGCATATAGTAAGCCCTTAATAAATACTATTATTATTATCATTATTATTATTATTAGACTATGAGACCCATGTGGGACCTGATTATCCAGTGCTTAGTACAGTGCCAAGAAGAAATTCCACAATTATTATTACTATTATTACTATCATCCCTGAAAGTGAAAGTGCATTGGAAAAATGGAACTGTGGGTTGTAAAATAATAATAATAATGGTGGTATTTGTTAAGCGCTTGCTATGTGCAAAGCACTGTTCTAAGCGCTGGGGGTATACAAGGTGATCAGGTTGTCCCACGTGGGGCTCACAGTTTTAATCCCCATTTTACAGATGAGGTAACTGAGGCACAGAGAAGCTAAGTGACTTGCCCAAAGTCACATGGCTGGCAAGCGGCGGAATCGGGATTAGAACCCATAACCTCTGACTCCCAAGCCTGGGCTCTTTCCAATGAGCCATGCTGGATTGGGTGGAATAATCAAACAATCAGTTGGTGAAGGAGAGCAGAGTGGGAACTGCGATGCTAACAAAGAATTTACTGAGGAGAATTTCTCGAGGGGAAAATGCATATATCTTGTCAACTGCATTGAGAAGAAAGGGGATGATGATGATGATGATAATAATGATATTTGTTCTTATTATGTGCAAAGTACTGAACTAAGCAATGGGTAGATGGTGGTGGTGGTGGTATTTGTTAAGCGCTTACTATGTGCAGAGCACTGTTCTAAGCGCTGGGGTAGACACAGGGGAATCAGGTTGTCCCATGTGGGGCTCACAGTCTTCATCCCCATTTTACAGATGGGGTAACTGAGGTACCGAGAGGCTAAGTGACTTGCCCAGTCACACACCTGACAAGTGGCAGAGCCAGGATTCGAACTCATGAGCCCTGACTCCAAAGCCCGTGCTCTTTCCACTGGTTAGATAACAAGGTAATCACACCTGACATAATTCCTATCCCAGCTGGGCACACAATTTAGTGGGATATTTAATCTCCATTTATAAATGAGGAAATTGAGGCACAGAGAAGTTGTGACTTACCCAAGATCATACAACAGATTAGTGGGACATCTGGGTTTAAAGCCTAGGTCCTCTAACTCCCATTCCTTGCTCTTTCCACTAGGCCACACTGCTTCTCATTCATATTAGCCTATGTGAGTATGTCCAATAGTAACCCCAGAAATTAAACTCATACATCAGACATGAAGTTAACCGGGAAGGCAAAAAATTTGTCTCATTTGAGGAAAAAAGCTTCTAAATCCTACAGCCATTGATGGACTCAAAGAATGACTAGAAAACCATTGTGAAATTGGGACTTCAGACAATATTCCCATACATACATAGTTCCCATACATAGTTCCCACCGCTGCATCCTGTCAGACACATGAAGACATTTCATTACTCTTATTACTTATTACTATGTATTATTATTATTATTATTATTAGCAATAGTAATACTATTATGCATAGCAATAATAATAAAAATTAAAATGTTGCTTGTTAAAGCATTTACAATATGCCAAGCCCTAAGCTAAGCACCGGGGTAGATACAAGACAACCAGATTGGACACAATCCCTGACAGTACTCAGAGTCTAAGAGGGTGGGAGAACAGGCATTTCATCCATATTTTAAAAATGAGGAAACTGAGGCAGAGAGATTACGTGACTTGCCTAAAATCACACAGCAAGGAAGTGCCAAAATTTTCAGTCAGTCACTTGTATTTATTGTCTGCATGATTAAGACATGACCCCCAGTCTAGTCCTTTTACCTCTAGGCTATGTAGGTGCGTATTTGTGTGTCCGTGTGTGTATGTATATATGAAAGCCTACTTATATCAAGTGCCTGAGGTCCTCGGAAAAAAAGATGTTATGCAAATTCTAGATGTTACAAATATTAATTTAAGTCTTCTGTTAATAATGCATAATTCAAAGCTATAGTGTCATAGCATCTTAAAGAGGATTACAAATATTCAGAATAATGTGCCTATTGTTAATTGTGTCTTCTGAGTCTGAATATTAAAATTTCCTTTCAATTAGTACTTCGCCACCCTCCAAATGGCATTGTATATGCATTCTATGTACCCCATTATGAAGGACTATTTTCCTTCTTGAGGTTAAATGGCCATGGCAGCTTTTGTCAGTGGGAGCCTCATGTCCCAGCTTTATAAATCATCCACTTTTCTCTCAGGACTGCAAACTCTTCCAGATTCATTTACCCCATTTTGAAATTAAAAATTATTATTAAGGTTCTTCCAGTTGGCTTCATTAGTGAAAAAAATAGATGTATCTCCAGGCTCCACTGGGGAAAGGAGATTATAAAAAACATTATTTGTCAGCAAATGCATATCGATTGAACAAAAGTTAGTTTGCCATCTAATTGCTAAGTTCTCCTCCAAAGAAACTCAGAAGGTCAGGGACTTGGGTTTAGAAGGAAACCGGCTGCCATTGACTCTGCTGATTTCATTCTGGGATATGTACCACTGAGGCGAAGATGTCAGAGTGAAACGAGAGAGATTTACCCAACTTGATCTTGTCAAGACCTTATGTAGAGAGTTTGGTCAGAAAGCAGTTCTGAAGATGCTCTGATCCAAATGCTCGGATTCCTAGATCCAGGTAAGGACAAATTCAAAATCTTGGATTACAATTGCCTCTGAAATGTTTGGCACCTGCTGGCTTTAAATAGATCTCTAAGGAAACTAGGAGTGGATCATGATTGCTATGAAAACATCCTGTTCCACCACCCACATAATAACTAGAACTAGTTAGGTTTAAGAATTTCATTCATTCGAACAATCGTACTTATTGAGCACTTACTGTGTGCAGAGCACTGTACTAAGTGCTTGGAAAGTACAGTTCAGCAATAGAGACAATCCCTGTCCACACTGGGTTTACAGTCTAGAAACAGGGAGATAGACTTCAAAACAAGTAAATAGGCATCAATATCAATAGAGAGAATTACAAGTATCTAAACATCAAAACAAGTATACAGGTATTAATATAAATGAATAGAATTAGAGATATATACTTATGTACACAAGTGGTGTGGGGTGGGGAGGGGGGGTAGAACAAAGGGAGCCAATCAGGGCAATGTGAAGGGGAGGAAGAGCTGAGGAAAAGGCCGGCTTAGTCTGGTAAGGCCTCTTGGAGGAAGTGAACCTTCAGTAGTGGGGAAGTCTGATTGGTGGACTTGAGGAGGGAGGGCATTCCAGACCAGAGGTAGGGTGTGGGCCAGGGGTTGATGGCGGGACAGGCGAGAATGAGGCACAGTGAGAAGGTTAGCATGAAAAGAGAGGAGTGTGTGGGCTGGGGTGTAGAAGGAGAGAAGGGAGTTGAGGAAAGAGGAGGCAACGTGATGGAGAGCTTTGAAGCCAATAGTGAGGAGTTTTTGTTTGATACAGAGGTTGGTAGGCAACCCCTGGAGATTTTTAAGGAGAGGGGTGACATGTCCACAATGTTTTGTAGAAAGATAATCTGGGCCGCGGTGTGAAGTATGGACTGAAGTGGGGAGAGACAGGAGGTTGGGAAGTCAGAAAGGAGTCTGATGCAGCAATCCAGTCAGGATTGGATGAGTGACTGTACTAACGTGGTAGCGGTTTGGATGGAGAGGAAAGAGCAGATCTTGGCGATATTGTGAAGGTGAGACTGGCAGACTTTGGTGACGGATTGGATTTGTGAGGTGCATGAGAGAGCGAAGTCAAGAATGTGACCAAGGTTGCAGGCTTGTGAGATGGGCAGGATGGTTGAGAATGACAAAAATGTTATCACTGTGAGAGGAAGACTGGTGCTGTTTAAACATGGAGGTGAAACCTGAGGTCCCTCTATTTAGTCATGATAATCTCCAGATGCTTCCCATCCAAGGACAACCTTTAGGGTACAGCCACCTCTATGCCCAAATCGTCTCATAACTAAACCTTGTCGGGGAACCTCGGTCCTAATCCTGACTCTGGTACTTACCTGCTTTGTGACCGTGGTGAAGGGTACAGTTGAAATCACTAAACAACTTGTTAAATAGGATGCCCTTCCCAGCATATATCGATTCCTGGGATCACAACCAGCCAGACAGATAAACCCAGATTAGACCACTCTGAATAACTACGGACACTGCCACCTGGGCCCCAGGTGAGAAATTTCCTAAAAACAGAATAGGAAGGAACTGTGTTTGTAGATTAGGACAAGTATGAGGAAGAAACTCCACAGTCAACAAGAATATAGACTTGGGGAAAACTCCTGTCACCGCTGCTCACTGTTATCCAAAGAGACAACAGAGATACCCCATGCTGGAGCAGAATTTTTAGCCAGGAATGCCCATACTGGTCTCGGCCTGTATTCAGACTGAATGCTGGCTGAGACTGATGATCTCGTGGTAGGAGAAATTTCATTGCCCCTCGGTTGAGGGTTTAATTTTGTCATCCCTAGGTTGAGGACTTAATAATGATAATAATAATAATGGCATTTTTTAAACACTTACTATGTGCAAAGCACTGTTCTAAGCACTGGGCAGGGGGGATACAAGGTGATCAGGTTGTCCCATGTGGGGCTCATAGACTTAATCCCTATTTTACAGATGAGGTAACTGAGGCACAGAGAAGTTAAGTGACTTGCCCAAAGTCACACAGCTGACAAATGGCAGGGCTGGGATTAGAACCCATGCCTCTGACTCCCAAGCCTGGGCTCTTTCCTCTGAGCCATGCTGCTTCTCAATCCCCTTACCCCTGGGTTGGAGGGCTTAATGGTGTCCAGAATTTAATTGCCCCTGGGTTGGAAAGCTTAGTGGAAGGAGAATCCTTTATGATTAATGATTTGTGCATGCTAATAAATGTTTTCTTACTATTATACTCAATTCATTCACCACAGTCATTTATTGAGCACTCACTGTGTGCAGAGCACTGTACTAAGATCTTGGAAAGTACAATTCAGCAATAAAGAGAGATGATCCCTGCCCACAATGGGCTTACAGTCTAGAAGAATGGTTTACCATGGTTTGTTCCCTTGGTAATACTGAGTCACCTCATCATCCCTAATTGGCCTATCAGGAAGTCACACTTGGGTAAGTCACTTAACTTCTCTAAGGCTCAGTTTCCTCATCTGTAAAATAGGGATGAACTATCTGTTCCCTCCCCCTTATACTCTGACCCACATGAGGAACAGGGACTGGATCCAAACTGATCATTTGAGATCTAGTCCAGCAATGAATAGAGTGATTGGGACATAGTAAGACTTGATAATTCTTTATTATTATTATTATTATTATTGTCATTATGATCATTGGAGGGTGGGAAATCCAGCAGAGGTAGCAATTTTATCTCAATCAGCATAATCTTACTGAGGTCCAGATGATCTCACTAAAAGATTTTACTATAATCTGTCCTGATCATTTTATAACATATAACATTAAAGCAATGTTAGTTCCGAGTTTGACCCATAGGTCATCTGGCCGACATTCTAGACTGACAGATATTTTCAGGAATCATGTGATGCTTGTCCTCCTAGACATTCACCCTATCAGTCATTCATTCATTCAATCACATTTATTGAACGTTTACTGTGTTTAGAACACCGTACTAAGCACTTGGAAAGTACAATACAGCAATAACGACCGACAATCTTTGCACACAACAGGCTGACAGTGTTTCGTGGGGGGACACAGACATCAATACAAGTAACGGGCATCAATATGAATAAGTACACATATATCAATATATGTAAGTGCTGTGAGGAGGGGAGGGGGGGAAGAGAAAGGGGGTGAGTCGTGGTGAAGGGAAGTGGAGCTGAGGAAAAGCGGGGCTTAGTTTGGGAAGGCCTCTTGGAGGGAGTGTGCCTTCAGTAGGCCTTTGAAAGAGGGAAGGGGGCAAGAGCATCCTGAATTTTAGAGGAATGTACTATCTAATATCCCTGAATGTCCTTCTTCCTCTCTAGCAAGCCATTATGGACCATTTATCTGTGATTTTAGCTAAACTTTTTTCTAAATTACTGATATTTTGACACTAATGTTTTCAAAGATCAGCAGATCTAGTCTCTAGACCCCCTGGAACAACTACATGATATCCTTGAGGCTAACCCTCAATTTGAGAAATGTCATTCTTCATGAGGCTGAGAAAAATTGTGGCTTAGTGGACAGAACATGGGCCTGGCAGTCAGAAAGACCTGGGTTCTAATCCCAGCTCTGCCACATGTGTGCTGTGGGACCTTGGGCAAGTCACTTCACTTCTCTGTGCCTCTTATCTCATCTGTAAAATGGGGATAAGAGTGTGAGTCCCATGAGGGACAGGGACTGTGTCCAGTCTGATTAACTCGTATCTACCCCAGACCTTAGAATAGTGCTTGGCACATAATAAGTGCTTAACAAGGTAATGATTATAGTATTTGTTAAGCGCTTACTATGTGACAGATACTTTTCCAAACGCTAGGGTGGATACAAGCAAGTTGATTTGGATACAGTCCCTGTCTCATGTGGGACTCACAGTCTCAATCATATCATTATCATTAATAAAAATGTGATGTCAGGATAGATGCTAACATATATTAAATGAATAGGGTGACCATTAAAAATTAGTTTATTGGAGCAATCTAGAAAATTAAGTATAAAAAGCTAAAGAATTCAATACACTTATTTTTAGTGGTAATATGTTTTCATTCTCTGATGTGTGGATACACCCTAAAATGAAACCAAGTCAACAAAGCTTACAATCTACCACCCTGTCAAACCCACCAGGTTTGTAACAAAATTACCTGACTCTGCTCACATTTCATGAAAAGGTAGATGCATTTCTTTAACTTCCAGTAGCTGGAATCACTAGAAATGCAAATCAGTAGGTGAGCCATTAAAGGAAAGCTTTAATTGAATTACAGTGAAAGCCCCTTATTCTGTGGTTCACTGAACCAGAGAATTGGATAGACCATGGGGTAAACCCTGTTGTCTGACAAAAAACAGGGAAAAAAAACCACGTTGGGCTGCTTCCTTCCCTCCCACGATTCTTTTGCCACTTGCAGAAGATGTTGGGGGCAGATGGTTGGAAAGGGTGTAATGTCTGTATGGATAGCCTCATCCATCTTATCTCTTATGCTCTCAAAGAAAGGGGCTAGAATATACTCACCCAAGGGTTCAGTATAGTGCTCGGCACTTGGTATATGCTCCAGAAATATTGGTGATTGAATGAGAAGCTTAAAATCTAATAGGGTGAACCCCATGTGGGACACGGACTATGTCTAGTCTACTCATATCTATCTCAACACTTCGTACAATACTTAGCATGTAATAAATACCATATAATATAATCACTTAATTATCACTTAATAATAATTTACAATTATTATTATTATAAATTAAATGGTAATATGTGTTTTATTTTTATTTTGTTATTATAATCACTTAATAATAAAACACATATAATCACTTAATAATCACTTAATAAATACCATAATTGTAAATGACCATAAATTGCCAAATATAGTCATTTCTGCAATACTGCCTGCTTTCATAAGCTGATTATGATAGAAGACAAAGGTAGAATAGGGGAATCTATTGTCAAAGCTCAGCTGTTATTTGGCTGTTATTAGGTACAGGATTGGCTCTGCCAGGAATGCCCTGGCCGGTAATTGACTGGATCGTGTGGCAATCCTTTTATCTGTTCTTCGCTAACATTTCAAAGGGAACCAACTGCTACTTATTTAAAAGTGATGGTTTAGTAGAAATTGATGTTAAGCAATGGAAATTGATTCCCTTATTGACGACTGATTAGAATCAGTGTCAGAGAAATGAAATGTTACAGAGAAAAATGAAGTACAATAGTTCACTTCTAGTTCCAGTCTTTTTGGCTTTCACAGCCTTTTGAGTTTCACCTAGTTTCACCAAGTGTTATAGCTTATAATTAAAATGGATTTTGAACCATCTAGCCCTGAAACCTTGAATTTCCCACTGAAACAACTGGTGACATAACACAATTTTGGAGTAACACTGAGGTTGGCAGGAACACAACAACTGTGTTGTAAGAGAAATGTTGAGTACAATGGGTAAAAGAGGAGACTCAAATGATAAAAATGTGAATAAGGAAATTATAATTAATATAATTGTAACAGACAGACATGCACATGAGTAATAAATTGTTGACGTGGAGGCAGGAACAAGAAGCAGGAATTATATCTAGCTACTCTATTGCCCCTCTCCCCAATTGCTACTACACTGTTCTGCCCAAAATGAGCATTCAACAAATTGACGGATTGATTGAAGGAGAGAGTTCTGTCTGGGAGGAAAGATGTGAGCAGATGGGTTGTAAAAGGAAACACGGTAAGCAGAGTATATTGCTGTATTAGGATGGAAGGAATGGAAAGTGAGAGCTGAGGGGCTACTGAAGAGAGCAGTTGAGTAAAAGGAGGGAGGGAAGCTGAAGGAGAGTCGATAGCAAGGAGTGTTTGTGAGATGGAAGGGAAATGGGTAACCACTGGGGGACTTTTGAGGAGAGGATGAATGTGTTCCAAATGTCATTTTTTTCAAAGGGTATGTTTGGCTATATGTTGAACAGATTGGGGAATCCAGCTGGGAGGTGAACCAGGTTGATGGTAGTACAGATTGAGAAATGACAGGTCTGTAGGATATTAGGAAGGGAGACGTAAGATTTGGAGACCAGCTCAGTGTGAGAAGGAAACAGAGAGAAATAACAGATATCAAGGTTATGGGTTACTTTTTCTGCCTTAAATCTTAAAAATGAACAACAACAAAAAATCACATTTCTAGAATCAAACTTCCTAGATTCTACTAGACTTAGTCAGGAGGAGCTCACTAAGGACTTTAGTGAGTGGAGTTTCAGTAGAGGGAAGGGGACGAAATCCAGATTGCAGAATGTCAAGAAAAGAGTGTTGATAGTGAGGAAGTGGAAGTACGGACTATATACAGAGTCCATTCACAGATCGAGAAGCAGCCTGGCTTAGTGGAAAGGGCCTGGGCTTGGCAGTCAGACGTTATGAGTTCGAATACCAGCTCTGCCACTTGTCAGCTGTGTGACTGTGGGCAAGTCACTTCACTTCTCTGTGCCTCAGTTACCTCATCTGTAAAATGGGGATTAACTGTGAGCCTAACGTGGGACAACTTGATGACCCTGTATCTCCTCTGGCGCTTAGAACAGTGCTCTGCACATAGTAAGTGCTTAACAAATAACATTATCATTCTAGGTGAGAAGGGGAGCAGGGGAAAGAGGAAGTAACTTCAGGAAGGGTTAACTTCTTTTTTTTGATTGTTTTATTTTGAATGGTATTGATTAATGCAAGCTAATTAGGATGGACCCAGTCCATCTTCCAAAAAGGAGTCACAGTCTTAATTCCTATTTTAAAGGTGAGGTAACTGAGGCACAGTGAAGTTAAGTGAATCACCCAAGGTCACACAGCAGACAGGTGATGGAACCGGAATTAGAAACAGATCCTCAAACTCTCAGCCCCATGCTCTTTCCAATAGGTTACACTGCTTCTCTTTTTCATTTCAAAGAGGGCTTTGTTGTCTTATTTGATAGGAGAAGGAAAGTACCAGAGAAGAGTGAGAAGTTAAAGTACTCACAAGAGAGTGGAAAGGGGAGGAAAAAGGGTTTATAAAAGATGTGGGGATGAAGATATGACAATAATAATAATAGCAATAATGGTGTTTTAGTGTTTACTATGAACCAAGTGTTGTACTAAGCACTTAGGGAGAATACAAGTTTATAAGGTTGGATACAATCCTTGCCCCATATGAGTCTAAATAAATCTAATGTTCAAGTTCAGAAAGAGGAGTGAAATTTTAGAAGTGGGCAAAGTAGTGTCATTTCCTGCAGAAGTTTTCCCTGATTAATTTTAGTCCTCTTGAAGCCTTATTTTCCCAACTACTACCTCAGCATCTATGTTCTTATCACCACCCAAAGTGCCTTTGTAAATTTACATGCTCTAATATCCAGCACTTACTTATTCTCATGTCCATCATTCCATTCTTTTTTTCCTCCTATAGGCAAATTATTTTGTGCTTGGTTCTTTCAGATTACACTCTTCTTGAGGGCAGACATTATGCCTTTTACTTATATTGTAATTTCTTAAGATCTTATTACAACACATTGCATTCAGAAGATGTCCAATAAATACAATTACTTGATCAAAAAAAGATGGTGGGAGAGAACAAACTGTGAGTAAAAGGATAGGAGAAGGCTCAAAAATGAATCAATCAATGGTACTTATAGAGCATTTATTATATGCAGAGCACTGTTCTAAGCTCTTTGGAGAGTACAAGACCCCTGTGGGACCTAACCTAATCCCCCCTGTACATCCCCTCCCAGAGATCAGTGCAGTGGTCTGCACACAATAAGCACTGAACAAATAACACTACACTACCACTACTATACAACAGAGTTGGTAGACACATCCTTAAAGAAGTGAAGAGGATCAGTGGGGTAGTTCTTATCTGATGGCTTCTAAAATGTTGTATTAAATAATGACTGTGATATGATTGTTTAGGAAGATACTTTTAACCTGCACTTAGCAATTTTACATTTGCTCCTGAGGGAACAATTCACAAGTACATAAGAGCACCAGAAATACCATTTCAGATGAGGCCCAGGTCCATTGAATCCAATATTCTCTAATAGGAGTAGTGTGATTGGTGCCCTGGAAAGAGTAGACTCTTCCAAAGCCCTCATAGTAGGCAGAAAATACTTGATTTTCCAAGATTGGTAGAGCAAGTGTGATTGTCCCATTCACCAATGGCATACAAATCTAATGTAGGTACTTAGTTTGTTGCTTAGGTGGCAGACAAGAAGTGTGGCTGTATGGGGAGATAACAGGCCTGGGAGTCCAAAGGACCTGGGTTCTAATCCTAGCTCTGCCAATTACTTGTTTTGTGCCCTTAGACAAATCAGTTAACTTCTCTGTGCCTCCGTTTCCTCAACTGTAAAAGGAGATATCTGTTCTTCCTGCTATTTCGACTATGAGCCCCAAGTGGGACAGAGACTGTGTCCAACCTAATTGATTTGTATCTACCCCAGCCCTTAGAACAGTGTTTGACACATACTGAGTGCTTCACAAATACCCACCCCCCCAAAAGACACATTGTTCTAGAGACCCAGACTGCACACACATTCTTACCAAACCCCTGACAAGGTGGGAGGTGGAGTTCTGGGAGACTACGCAAGAGGGTTTTATGGCTCAGGGTCAACCATCATCCCTAATGAACAGTAATACAAGTCCTACCGATGGTGGAATGCCTCAGATTTGCAGTTGGAAAAGTACTATGTGGTCAATAATCCAGGATATTGGTAACTTGGTCACTGAAGAGACAGCAGTCCCATGTGACATCCACCTGGATGGCTGAGAAGTCCAATTTAGAATTGGACTGTTCACCCTGAATGGTGAAGGGAACTAGAAAAAAAAAAACACCCGAAATATTTCCTGTCCCATGAAAACCCAGCTCATCAGTAAACGATCACTGGTGAGCTGTACAACTGAGGTGTCAAAACAAACAAAAATAAATTGCCATCATGCAATGGAAGTTCAAGATGGTAGGTAATTTACAGTATATCCTTTTGTACTGGGCACAAATTGGAAAAGGAAAATAGAGCTAATGTAAAGTAGAGGTAGATGCCAGAGCATCCCACTGTTTGGTTTTGATAAATTTCAAAGAAAGTGGATTGGATTGGAAACCCATCTCAACCAGATTGTGGTGACCTTTGCCAGAAGCCACAAGACTGTTTGGTTAGAGGTTGCTGGTTCAAAAATCTTGACCTTAAAGGCAAAACAGCATCGATTCCCTAGAACAATCTTCCCTTGTAAGTTTCTTTCAGATTGGTCCAGAGGGAAGTAGGTCATGGCTTGAATTCGAAAGCGGGTGTGTGGCTGTGGAGTCAAGCTCTCAGAATCTTTATGTGACCCACTAGGGCATTTATGTCTTTGTTCTGGGACTGCTATGACTGTGGTCCTCATTAATTTGATTAATGGGTGCAGCTCCAACAGAGGCTACAACTTGACATTTGAAAAAAACGTACATGGCAGGTAATTTTTAAAAACTACAATGCCTGTCCCATTTACCTACTTCCACTCCCTACAGTAATGGCAGCAATTGGATGTGAAGTTTATCAGCTGCAATATTCTGACATCCTGTCCCCTCCCTCCCACCCCCTGCTCCATTAAATGAGTGACTGCAGGTCTTTCCAGAGAAAGGGAAGGAAATGTAGGAAGTGAGTTGTTTAATACACATGGTGCAGTAAGTGCCTGGCATCATTACCATGAAATTTTCAACTTTCACATTTCCTGTCAAGCGGGCATTTAAATGTTTAACCACAATATTGAATTAATGGAGTGTTTTTCCTCTTAGTAGATAATGCATCACATGCTCTCTGCCGGCTTCCTCAATTAGAGGGGGAACAAAAAAAAAATAGGTCCCTTAGTCCTCTACTTGTTCTTAGAAGTTACATGGAAAAATCAGGGAAATTTACAGAGGCTTCTTTCTCTATTGTCAGATTCTAAATTTCAAATCTAAGCAGAGAACCCAATTTTAGAAATCTTCTGTAATATGAGAGCAATCTTACCATCAGCACAATTGCTCTGACCAATTTAGAAAGTTCTGTCTTTATCCGATTACTGACATCGTAGCCAGATGTGAGTTTGGGCCAAATAGGTTCATCTTGACATATTTAGGGATGGTCCATGGGGTGCCCAGCCCTGTAGAAATATGTTTCTTTCCCCAGGTGGCAACTTACTTCTGACCTGGCAGCAAAGGGATGCCATTAGGTAGAAAAACTGAAAACCCAATTTTGCTCTTCAATATCTTTCTAACACTAGAAAGTGACTTCAAATATTCTTTGTATTTCAGATCAGCTGCTTAATGAGCATGGGTATCTCCCAGATATACTGGATTTTCACCTCATTTGCTTTGGCTCTGGTACGTGGGTGGTGGCGGCTCCGGTTTGCACCCGCTGATGGCTTATGGGAAATATACTTCCAGCAGAGTCATTTCCCATGTTTTCATTCCCCCACTAGTCAACAAGAAGAATTCATTTTTTCTTCATTTGGGTTTTGCCTTCAATCTCTGAGGTTATTTTCTCTCCAAATGTAACAAGCATGGGCTGTGGTCCCTCAGACCCCTGGGGACTTTGCTTCCATCTGGTAACAGGAAGCTGAATTTGTCCTTGGACCCAGACTCTTCCTTTAATCCATCTGAGCCTTTTAGTGGTCACACTCTAATGACATTCATTCACCAATTAAATGTCACGGATGTGACACTGAATCCTTTTGGGTGAGGTGACTACTTTTGCTATAAAACTTCAAAAAAAGCAACAACAAAAAAAGAACGTTTCCAGAATCAAACTTCCTAAAATACTAAAATCTCTCAAAGAATTGCCAGGTGATCATCTATATCAGATGATGTCAGGACCATCTTTATTTTTAAGGATGAAAGTGGGCAGCTTGCACATTTTACTGAACAAAAAAGTGGTAATAGTGAATTGAGGTGAAGGTGTGTTTCTTGCTTTCTGAAACTCGGGACAGGGAATCTCTTTACCAAGTCTCCAGAGCTTGTACTTACAAGAATAAGGGGTTCAAATTGCACCATCGTTAAGTACTTCGAAGAAATGATGATGACATTTTTTATTCCCAACTCCTTTGAGCTGAATTTACCATTCCTTTTGATAGGGAATAACCTCAAAGTGACTGCAGCTGAAAGACGATGGGGAAAATCTTCCTCCATTAAACTTTTGAGAAGCAGAACTCCATTAATCCTAATTGAGAGTGATGGGGACTGAGTTCAGTTTGGGTGTAAAAATTCAAGTTAAATAAAAATACCAGTTGCCATGGAAAGCAGACATTACTGTTTCCCTTCTGTACTTCAAAATCAGAAAGTCACCCAGTAATCAAAATACACTAAACTGTCCTTGCCCCTGGGATAGGAAGACTCCATGTTCCATTTGATGCCCCTTACTCCTGGAGGTCTCCTTCAACTGTATGCCCTGTTCATTCACTGCAGAGAGCTTTCTAAGGCCATAGAAAGCAGTGTGGCCTCATGGAAAAAGCATGGGGCTGGGAGTCAGAGGACCTGGGATCTATTCCCAGCTCCTCCACTTACCTCCTGTAAGACCTTGGGTAAGTCACTTCACTTCATGTCAGTACCCTCAGCTGTAAAATGGGGTTTCAATACCTGTTCTTCTTTGTACTTAGACTGTGAGCCCTATGTGGTATATCTATCTATCTATCTATCTATCTATCTATCTATCTATCTATCTATCTTTAATTAATATATTGATATTTAATCAATATTAATTTAATTATTATTGGATATGTGTATATAATGTATACATTAATAATAATAATAATAATAATAATAATAATAATAATAATTGTGGTATTTGTTAAGCGCTTACTATGTGCCAAACACTGTTCTAAGTACTGGGGTAGATACAGGGACATCAGGTTGTCCCACGTGGACTTACAGTCTTAATCCCCATTTTACAGATGAGGTAACTGAGGCCCGGATAAATGAAGTGACTTGCCCAAAGTCACACAGCTGTCAAGTGGCGGAGCTAGGATTAGAACCCATGACCTCTGAGTCCCAAGCCCACGTACTTGCTACTAAGCCACACTGCTTCTCTAGGGGATGGGGTGGGAACTACCACATAACCAGATTGTTTAGTGATCACTCTTCCCAGGACATGTACCTACAGACTTCCAAGGTAGCAGAAAACGGAGACTGAATAATGGAAGCTGCCACTGAGTGCTTTTCTGGCTAGGTTGGATTCCAGGAATTAGACAGGTGCTAGGATGACCAGTAAGGGCCTGGGTCCTCACAAGGGCAGTTCAAAGGAATCATTTAATCCAGGTTTGGCATTTTCAAGAGGCCTTGTACCTCCATCCTCCTCCAGGGTCCAGTTATTTCTCCTGGAAGATACGAATACCACCACCACAGCTAATGATAATTTTGGCATTTTGTGGCAAACTCTGTACTAAGTACCTGGGTAGATAATCAGGTCGAACAAAGTCGTAGTCCCATATGTGGCTCACAGTCTGAGTGGGAGAGAGAACAGGCATGGAATCCACATTTTACAGATAACTAACCTGAGGCACAGAGAAGCGAAGTGATTTGCCTCAAGGTCACACAGCGGACAAATGACAGAACCAGGATTAGAACCTAGGTCCTCTGAGTTTCAGGTCCATGTTCTTTCCCCTGGGTAAACATGCTACGGGGTCTGACCTCTCCGCATGCCCTTGAGGAGGAAGTGGGAGAGGCTGTACAGCACAATAACTCCAGGCCAGGGGAACGGAGACATGGAGTCCTCATAGTCTGGGTTTCCTCTGTCCTGGAAGATCCTCCATCTGCATGGTTTCTGGGATCTGCAATCCCAGGAATGGAGCCTTTTTCCTAACCAGTGTGATGAAGACTCAATGCTAGTGACAACTTTGCACCAAAAGAAGGTCTCCTTACCTTCATTTAGGCATTGTTCCTCACATTACAACTCCCACTAGACTTCCAAGCTCAAGAGAGATAGTGAACAACCACAACTCGTATCAGAGTTTCCTGAGCTCAGTCTGTGGGCACTGCCTTGATCCCTAAAAATCTAGAGCTGATGCCTGCAACTGCCCTCCCCACCAACAGGATCACCCTACCTACCCTGCTCTCATCAGGATGGAGGCCTGTCCCACAGGAACAGGGTAGGCTGATAGAACCACTTCTACCAGTTGGGACTGAGGGAAGGCTAGCCTTATCTGAGCAAAAACAATCCAGATAGGCCCCATGATGACCCTGATGACCCTCCCCTCCCCTTGAGATGTGCTGCTGCAGCTGTTGTGTTTGTCTTATGCTGCTGCGTTTTGCCACGTTATTTGTGGCTGAAGCACTTTAATAGTATTATTCCTTCAATCATATTTATTGAGCGCTTACTGTGTGCAGAGCACGTATTAGTTCTTTCAACTCTAGTTCTTTCTCAATGTGTCTATTTTCTCTCTTCTTTGAGATTGTGGATGCCCTGAGACTCAGGGAGTGATTTGATAATCCATTAAAAGTTAACATTTTCTGAACCCCCACCACATGCAGAGCACTGTCTAAGTGCTTGGGAGAGTACTACAAATTCGTTGACATGATCCTGCCCTCAAGATGATTGCAATCTAGCAAGCAAGATGGACCCTTAATTTACAGAGTACATAAAATATGTACATAAATGAGACAGGGGAAGGCACCCAGGGAATGTCATTTCAGGAAGGGCATTGAATGGGGAGAATAACAGTCTGTCTGATATGAAGGAGGAAATGCCAAGCTGGGGTAAAGCACAAGCAAGAGGTAGAGATGAAAACCAGGCACAGTGGCTAGGTTAGCTGGACAGGAATGACGTGAATGATCGTAAGGTATAGTGGAAAATAAAAGAATGAATAAGTAGGAGGGAAGTATATGAGTGAGTAAATCAACTCTCTGGAGTTTCTGTTTGATGTGGAAAGGAATGAGTAACTCTTTGAAGTTTGTTGAGGGTGAGAAGATGGTGAAGGATGGTATTTTAGAAAATTATCTGGGCAGCAGAGTGAAGTATGGACTTGAGAAAGCAGAGGCTGGGGACAGGGAGGTCAGATATAGATCTTGAAATCTTGTGGAGGAAAAACCAAATGGAATTGGTGATATAATTAATGTGGGAATTGAAAGAGATGGAAAGTCTCTTAGAGAAGCAAAGTGGCCTAGTGGATAGAGCATGGGCATGAGTGCCAGAAAGACCTGGGATAATAATAATAATAATGATAATAATAATAAAAATATTGGTATGTGTTAAGCTCTTACTATGTGTCAAGCACTGTTCTAAGAACTGGGGTAGATACAAGGTAATTAGGTTGTCCCACGTGGGGCTCAAAGTCTTCATCCCCATTTTACAGATGAGGTAACTGAGGCACAGAGAAGGCACAGAGAAGTAAAGTGATTTGCCCAAGGTCACACAGCTGACAAGTGGCAGAGCTGGGATTAGAACCCATGACTTCTCACTCCCATGCTCTTTCCACTAGGCCTTGCTGCATCTAATCCCAACTCTGTCACTTTTCTGCTGTGTAGCCCTGGGCCAGTTACTTCATTTCTCTGGGCCTCAGTTACCTCATCTGTAAAATGGGGAATAAGACTGTGAGCGCCATGTGGGATAGGGACTGTGTCCCACACAACTTTCCTGTATCCACTCCAGTGCTTAGTATAGTGCCTGACACATAGTAAGTGCTTAAAAATATCATTATTATTATTATTATTATTAATAAAGTCAAGGATAATGCCAAGGCTGTGGTCTAGAGAGAGAGGGGACAGGATGGTGGTGTTGCCAATTTGTGATGGAGGAGAGGATCGCCTTTCTCCAGTTCTTAATATGGGGCTTGCCAAATCTCTAAAACAACAAAAAAGAGAAATAAAAACAATAACAATATTAATGCCATGATAATAAATCCAGGACTGGAAGCATTAAAAATTGAGAGACCTAAAGCATAGGTCTCTTGGTCCAAAGACACCACTTCCAGCTCTTTCTATACTGAAACATTCCTTACTCCCTTTCCACCATAGTCACAGTAAATTCCATGAGCCCAGAATCAGGAGTAGACAATTCAAGTGTGTACTGAAGCACAGGAAAATCTGGAAAATCTGGCACCTTTAGAAATGTGGAACATTTTGCATTCAAGCACCCTCATTTCGGAATTACATAATTTTCCCAATAAGAGGTGTCAGGGTCAAACACGGCGTTTGATCTTCCCTCCCCTAACACTGTCCACTGGCTGATCGGTAACTCAAGAAACCTCATGTGAATTGGAAATTGAGGCACCGAGAGGGTCACTATGTAAGTAGGTCAGAAGCAGAACTCAAGTTTCTTCATTAATTCTTTCAATCATATTTATTGAGAATTTACTGTGTGCAGGGCACTGTACAATGTGCTTGGAAAGTACAATTCACCAATGGAGACAATTCCTGCCCACACTTGGCTTACAGTCTAGAAGGGGGAAGGTAGACCAGAACAAGTAAACTGCACCAATATAAATAGAATTATAATAATAATAATGTTGGTATTTGTTAAACGGTTACTGTGTGCTGAGCACTGTTCTAAGCACTGGGGGTAGATTCAGGGTAATCTGGTTGTCCCACATGAGGCTCACAGTCTTCATCGCCATTTTACAGATGAGATAACTGAGGCACCGAGAAGTCAAGTGACTTGTCCAAAGTCATACAGCTGACAGGTGGTGGAGCGGGGGTTAGAACCCATGACCTCTGACTCCTAAGCCTGGACTCTTTCCACTGAGCCACGCTGCTTCTAGAAATGTTCACCTCAAAACCAGTAAACAGGTATCAATATAAATAACTGGAATTATAGATATGTACATATATAATCAAATGTTGTGGAGCGGGGAGGTGGGGTAGAGCAAAGGGAGAGAGTCGAGTCAGCCGCCTGATCAAGACCATCGGTGGCACCCCTAACAGTAAAGAAAATGAGTTCCATGTGAACAGTAAGTAGTAACCTTTGCAAGGAAACTGACAATGTGCCAGCATTGAATGAAATTAATTTTAGATTATTATAGTGCTGACAGGAGTAAACTGCTGTTATTTGAGCCTAATGCAATCCCATTCATTTAAGTTAGTGAATAATTATTACCGTTTCCCCTTGCAACCAGTTAACAGGTCTTAATTCTGCAAGGATGAACCGAGGTGAGGAAATTATTCTCCAGGAGTCAATTGCTTACCCAGGTGAGGTGAAATGAACTCTTTTAGGCTTCTGGAGTCCCATTTAGCGAATCATCCTTTCCAGGGCATTAAGTGATTCTGAGGGTACTTTTTTAGCTATTTTCACACTAATGGCTTCCAAGTTGCTGCCTTATTCTTCATGATCACTATCTGTTTTTATTTCTCCTCCTCTCCATTTGCAAGACGGCATATCACTTTTCTACGGTCCCAGCATCTAGAGTTTTTGGAGTAACTGATGAAAATATTCGAACTCCACCTTCCCCTCCCTTCTCTACTTTGATCCTCATCCCAAAAGAAGTCACTATCATAAGCATCATTAACATATAAGATTGATCTCATTTTAATGAATGCAATTTGATCAAAGAAAGAGAGATGCATTGAGCACTTACTGTATGCAGAACACTATACTAAGTGGTTGGGAGAGTACAGTATAACAAGAAACAGACACATTCCCTGCCCACAATTTACAGTATAGAGAGCTTACAATAGTGGTTTAGTGGAAAGAGAACGGACTTGGTAGTCAGAGGTCATGGGTTCTAATCCCGGCTCCACCACTTATCATCCGTGTGACTTTGGGCAAGTCACTTAACTTCTCTGAGCCTCAGTTACCTCATCTGTAAAATGAGGATTAAGACTGAGCTCCACGTGGGACAACCTGATTACCTTGTATCAACCCCAGTGCTTAGAACAGTGCTTTGCACATAGTGCTTAACAAATACTGTAATTATTATTAATATTATACAGAGCTTAGTACAGTGTATGACAAATAGTAAGCACTTAACAATTACCCTAAAAAAAAAAAAAGAAGATTGTGCATACCGGATGGTAAATTACAATAACCGAATGGATCCGTGAAACAAGCATTCATTTAGAATACTGAGTCTTCAATTCCTGGCACCTTGAAGCAGGTGCCATCTAACAGTTTACAGATGGGAAGTTCAGAGTGGTGGCAGGGACAGTGCAAGGGAAGTTGGTTAGGTGGAGAGATTCAACTTGGGACTCAATAATCAATCAATTATATTTATTGAGTGCTTGTTTACTTTGTGCAGAGTACTGTATTAAGAGCTTGGGAGAATAAACCATAACAGAGTTGGAAGATTTAATAAGATTGGAAAGATTCAAGAGATTAGAAATTAGGGCAAACAGACCATAAGAGTTCTGGGTAACCTGGGAAGGCAGCAATATGACACCCAACATGTTTTTTACAATCAATATGACGTTAGGTCTCTTTTAATAGTCTACTCTTCTTCCTCTGCGCCATCTTTGCCTGAACTTGACTTTGGCTGCCTTATCTTTGTCACCACTTTGGGGATGGGCTGGACAAGAGGAGAGGATATTCATTCATTCAATCGCATTTACTGAGCACTTACTCTGTGCAGAGCACTATACTAAGCATTTGGAAAGTACAATTCGGCAACAGATAGAGACAATCCCTGCCCAACAATGGGCTCACAATCTAGAAGGGGGAGACAGACAACAAAACAAAACAAAACAAGTAGACAGGCATCAATACCATCAAAATAGATAAATAGAATCATAGGATATACACCCATGGGAGATAATGCCTCACCCTCAATCAGTCTATCAGTTAATAGCATCTATTGAGTGACTTCTCCATACAGGGCATTATAGAATATAAACTCGTTGTGGACAGGGAATATGTCTACCAACTCTGTTAAATTCATTCATCCACTCATTCATTCAATCATATTTATTGAGCGTTCACTGCTTGCAGAGCACTGTACTACGCATTTGGGAGAGTGCAGTACAACAATAAACAGTCACACTTCCTGCCCACAGTGAGCTTACAGTTTGGAGCAGGGGAGGCAGACATCAACACAAATGAATATAACCACTGATATGTACAGATATGTAAGTGCTTTGGGATGGGACGGAAGGGGAAGAGCAAAGGGAGCAAGTCAGGGCAAAACAGAAGGGAGTGGGAGTTGAGGAAAAGTGGGACTAAATCTGGGAAGACCTCTTGGATATGTGCCTTCAATAAGGCTTTAAAGGAGGGTGAGAGTAACTGTCTGTAGGATTTGAGGAGGGAGGATGTTCCAGGCCAGAGGAAGGAGATGGGCCAGGGGTAGTACAACGCTCTACTCTCAACAAGTCTTCAATACATATTATTGATTGACTGACAGTACTAAATGCTTGGGAGTGTATAATAGAATTAGTGGACATGATTCCTGCCCAGGAGGAGATAATAATCTAGTAAGGGAGGCAGACACTAAAATGAATTATGGATTAGAGCCAGTAACAGAGTATAAAGACATTTACATAAATACGCACAGTCTCTCAATACTCAAATGTGTGGTGGCAAGCCCTGGCTCCAATAATCTCGGCTGGCTTCATGGATCCATTCAGCTATTGCCATCAAGTATGCACAATCTTCTTTTTTTCTTTTTTTTAGGGTAACTGTTAAGTTGTCTCACTGTCAAAGGTCCCATTTAGAGAAGCAGTGTGGCTTAGTGGAAAGAGCAGGAGCTTGGGAGTCAGAGGACATGGGTTCTAATCCCTACTCTGCCACTTGTCTACTATGTGACCTTGGGCAAGCCACCTGACTTCTCTGTGCCTCAGTTACCTCATCTAGAAAATGGGGATTATGACTGTGAGCCCCACATGGGATAACCTCCCTGTATCTCCCCCAGCAGTTAGAATGACACTTGGCACATAGTAAGTGCTTAACAAATACCATAATGATATTACTATTTAGTAAGTCATTCCTTCTGGGGGTTTAAAGTGGAACTTTTGTACCTCAGGAAATTTAAGGTTCCTTTTAAGAGGCAGGGCAGCTGTCCATAGGAGGCTATGGCTCATGTTACTGCCTTTCAGCATTTCAGGCTGACCAGTCCTCTGATACAATACATTTGCACTCAGCCTTCAGTGGATATGGGTCTTGGCTGGACTCTTTAGAAAGGAAAATGTGCGGTTGAGTAATTGGCCAGAGCCTCATTTTTTTCCCCATTCCATGTAGGTGGATCTCTGTGCACTGAACCCAGAGACCTTGGCATTGTGTCCTCAGCAAGAGAGCTAGAGTTGTAGCAAAGCTGCTGTCAGGTCCAGCACCCTGGGAGCAGCCCACAGAGCTTGGAATCACCAATAAATAACCTCCCCTACAGCTGGGTGACCAACAGGGCATAATGGAAAGAGGTCTGAGAGTAAAATAGACCTGGGTTTTACTCATGGCCCTATCACATGCCTGATATGTGACCTTGGGCAAGTCATTTAAAGTCTCAGTATCTCAGTTCCCTCACCCGAAAAAAGGGGATTCAGTCACTGTTCTCTCTTCTCCTCAGACTGTGAGCCCCCTGTGGGACAGGGACTATTTTCTGACCTGATTATCTTTTCTCTTCCCTAGAGCTTAATGTAGTGATTTGTTAAGAGTGAGCACTTAACACATCCCTGACTAAGCCCCTCTTTCCTCTTCTCCCACTCCTTCTCTGTCACCCTGACTTGCTCCCTTTGTTCTTCATCCATTCCAGCCCCACAGCACTTTTGTAAATATTTGTAATGTATTTATTTATATTATTGTCTGTCTCCCCTCTTCTAGACCATAAGCTTCTTGTGGGCAGAGAATGTGTCCGTTCATTGTTGTCTCGTACTCTCCCAAGCACTTAGTACAGTGCTTTGCACACAATAAGAGGGCAATAAATGACTGGATGAATTAATAATAATAATATACTATTGGAGAAGGGAGCAGGTGCTAGAGTAGGGAAGAAGAGGCTTTGGAAGACTGGGTTCTCCCTGCTGGTCTCTCTCCATATTTTTCATTCATTCAAACATATTTATTAAGTGCTCACTCTGTGCAAAACACTGTATTAAGCACTTGGTAAACCCAGTTTTGCAATGGCCACTCATCTAGGCCACTCAAATACTGACAAAAATAAAATTACAAAGCTTAAATTAAACTTTGTCAGGCAAAGGATTTGGAAGAGTCTAAGATGTTAGTAATAATAATGGTATTTCCTGAGTGCTTACTATGTGCCAAGCACTGTTCTAAGTCCTAGATCAGAGGCAAGTTCTTGTTTTAAGGATAGAGAGCCTCAAATAGGTCCTAGGGATACCCTGAGTAATACCATGTATGGTGGAACATTGTAGATGACACTTTTAATATCCCTAATTTATTAACTCAAATGTTCAAAGTCCTCTGAAGTACCTTCACCAGATGTAAAGAAAATAAAATTGCAAAGACTAGGGCAAATACAGGGGAATACAGGGGGATACAGGGGGAACTCTGTCCTGAGCAAAAAGACAGAAGGAACTGCAATAATGAACAACAAATCCCTCCCACAAAACAGACAATAAATAAAACATCAAAAACACAAACAGACAAACTCAATTAAAGTAGAAAAGAAAAGTTTTCGGTCTTCCCCTTTAGGATATAAATACCATTATTCATTATTTATGTTGTGCACGAAATTACCCGTGCTATTCTACCAGACCGAACATTGTACCAGAAACAGAGGTAAACCTGAGGCTCCTGCCAAGCTCACAGCCCAAAGGCACATTGGAAAATGCATAAAACAGTATGTGAGAGTAGAGGTTTGCATCAGAGTTGTGGAACCAGGGTGCTTTTTGCAATAAACAAGGTCCTAGGGTTTTCTGAAAGCAGGGAGGTTTGTCTGAAATGGAAAACAGAATGAGGTAGATGAGAGCAAACCAGAATAGAAAAATTGTAAAGAAAGAAAGGTTAATTTTTGGTGTTTTTTAAGTGCTTACTATAAACTTAAACTCTGGGCTAAAACCTGGGATTGAAAAAAAGCAGATACACTGTCTGTCAAACACAGTGTTGCAAATTTAATTAGGAGGGAGAGAGCCCATATCTTATCTCCTTTATACGGATGCGAAAGTTGAGAGACTGAGAGATGAAGTGGCTTGTACAGTGTGGCCTAGGTGGAAAGAGCACGAGTTTGTGAATCAGAGGTCCTGAGCCCTGTCCTCACTTCCCACTCTCGATGATCAGGTCTCCGCTCTCAACTCCACCCTCTCTACTCATCTCGACTCTCGCCCCCCTTTCCCTCCGCCGCTCTCGCTCCACTAACTCACAGCCCTGGATCACCCTCTCTGTCCTCCTCCTAAGCTCCTATGCTCGAGCTGCTGAGCGCTGCTGGCGAAAGTCCAAGCACCAAGCCAACATCACACACTTCAAATTTATCCTTTCCTGCCTTAACTCTGCCCTCTCCTCCGCCAGGCAAAACTTCTTCTCCTCCCTCATCGACACCCACGCCCGTCACCCCCGCCAATTGTTCCGGACCTTTAACTCTCTCCTTAGGACCCCTGTTCCTCCCCCTCCCCCATCTCTCACCCCCAATGATCTGGCCACCTATTTCCTCACGAAAATCAACACAATCAGGTCTGAGCTCCCCAAAGTCACCCCTCCGCCTCTCCCCTCCCCCCCACCAACCCTCTCCCCTACTTTCCCATCCTTCCCTGCAGTATCCTCAGAGGAGATCTCCTCCCTCCTCGCAAGCGCCACCCCCTCCACCTGCGCCTCGGACCCCATTCCCTCTCACCTTATTAAAACCATTACCCCTGCCCTCCTACCTTCCTTAACTTCTATTTTTAAGCACTCAATCTCGAATGGCTCCTTCCCTCTGCCTTCAAACATGCCCACGTCTCCCCCATCCTAAAAAAACCCGCTCTTGACCCCACTTCCCCCTCCAGTTATCGCCCTATCTCCCTACTACCCTTCCTTTCCAAAATCCTAGAACGAGTCGTCTACAATCGATGCTTAGAATTCCTTAACTCCCATTCTCTCCTAGACCTCCCCCAATCTGGCTTCCATCCCCTCCACTCTACCGAGACTGCTCTCTCTAAGGTCACCCATGACCTCCTTCTTGCCAAATCCAATGACTCCTACTCCATTCTGATCCTCCTTGACCTCTCTGCTGCCTTTGACACTGTCGACCATCCCCTCCTCCTCCATATCTTATCTCACCTTGGCTTCACGGACTCCGTCCTCTCCTGGTTCTCCTCTTATCTCTCTGGCCGGTCATTCTCGGTCTCCTTCGCAGGCTCCTCCTCCCCCTCCCATCCTTTAACTGTTGGAGTTCCTCAAGGGTCAGTTCTTGGCCCTCTTCTGTTCTCCATTTACACTCACTCCCTCGGTGAACTCATTCGCTCTCACGGCTTTGACTACCATCTCTACGCAGAAGACACGCAGATCTACATCTCCGCCCCTGTCCTCTCCCCCTCCCTTCGGGCTCGCATCTCCTCCTGCCTCCGGGACGTCCCCATCTGGATGTCGGCCCGCCACCTAAAACTCAACATGAGCAAGACTGAGCTCCTCATCTTCCCTCCCAAACCCGGTCCTCTCCCAGACTTCCCTATCACCGTGGATGGCACGACCATCCTTCCCTCTACTCCCTCTACCACCACCCTGTCACCTCTCCGCAATTTAACCCTCTTTTCCCCCATTTCCCTCTGCTCCTCCCCCTCTCCCTTCCCATCCCCTCAGCACTGTACTCCTCTGCTCAACTATATATATTTATTACCCTATTTATTTTGTTAATGAAATGTA
Organism: Ornithorhynchus anatinus; assembly: GCF_004115215.2. NCBI lineage: Eukaryota > Metazoa > Chordata > Mammalia > Monotremata > Ornithorhynchidae > Ornithorhynchus > Ornithorhynchus anatinus. The sequence continues at coordinate 115,924,422 of NC_041731.1, read as the reverse complement.
CATCGCCTTGATTCTATTTAGTTGCCATTGTTTTTACGAGATGTTCTTCCCCTTGACTCTATTTATTAGCATTGTTCTTGTATGTCCGTCTCCCCCGATTAGACTGTAAGCCCGTCAAATGGCAGGGACTGTCTCTATCTGTTGCCGACTTGTTCATTCCAAGCGCTTAGTACAGTGCTCTGCACATAGTAAGCGCTCAATAAATAATACTGAATGAATCCCAGAGGTTCTAATCCCCACTCTGCCAGTTGCCTGCTACAGGATCTTGGGCAGGTCAAAACAGCTCCTCTGTGCCTCAGTTTCCTCCTCTATAAAGTGGGAGTTCAATTCCTGCTCTCCCTCTGTCCTATATCTGAGCCCCATTTGGGACAGGGACTGCATCCAACCTGATTAACTTGTAGCTACCCCAGGATTTAGAACACACATGGCAACAAAGTAAGAATTTAACTAAACTTTGACAACAAAGGAGATGTTGCTATAAAGAGACTTATTAACCAGTCACCTGGATGGATTTTGGCTGATAAACAGGCCATAACTCAAAATGTTCCTCAGACACAATTGTGGATCCCCATTACAGCATCAGCACTTGGCTAGCAAGAGGAGTAATTGTATAGAATTAGTAGCAGTAGTGAAGCGGTGTGGTTCCGTGGAAAGAGCCCGGGCTTGGGAGTCAGAGGTCATGGGTTTTAATCCCGGCTCTGCTGCTTGTCAGCTGTGACCTTGGGCAAGTCACTTAACTTCTCTGGGCCTCAGTTCCCTCATCTGTAAAATGGGCATGAAGCTGTGAGTCCTACGTGGAACAACCTGATTACCTTGTATCTACCCCAGTGCTTAGAACAGTGCTTGGCACATAGTAAGCACTTAACGAATACCAATATCATCATTATGAATAGTAATGCACCCTCTGCATCACCCTGACTTGCTCCCTTTATTCATCCCTCCTCTAAGCCCCAACAGCACTTTTGTACATATGTATAATTCATTTATTTATTTAAATTAATGTCTGTCTTCCTCTCTAGACTATAAGCTAATTGTGGACAGGGAATGTATCTGTTTATATTTATATTGTACTTTCCCAAGCGCTTAGTACAGTACAGGAGAAGCAGCAGGACATAGTGGCAAGAGCACAGACTTCGGAGTCAAAAGACGTGGGTTCTAATCCCTGCTTCCCCGCTTGCCGCTGTGTGACTTTGGGCAAGTCATTTAACTTCTCTGTGCTTCAGTACCATAGAAATAATAATAATTAACAAATTCAAAGGGCAGATCTGGGAGTAGAAAATAGGTCTCCTAAGTCTTTCCACAAGACCATGCTGCCAACATGGCCAAGTGGATAGAGCACAGGCCTGGGAGTCAGAAGGACCTGGTTTCTAGTCCCACTCCTCTTCTATGTGACCTTAGGCAAATCACTTCATCTCTCTGTACCTCAGTTACCTCATCTGTAAAATGGGAATTAAGACCGTGAGCTCCTTGTGGGATATAGTCCGTGTCCAACCTGATTACTTTGTAACTACCTCAGTGCTTAGAACAGTGCCTGGTACATAGTAAGCGCTTAAAAAATACCATAAACCAAAAAGGAGATGCAGTGTGGTCTAGAGGAAAGAGCATAGGTCAGGGAGTTAGAGGCCAGGGGTTCTAATGCCAGCTCTGCCACATGCCTGCTTTGTGACCTTGAGAAGTCACCTAACTTCTCTGGGCCTCATTTAGCTCATATGTAAAATGGAAATTAAAGCCTACTCCTTCCTACATAAGTGTGAGCCCCATGTGGGACAGGGACTGTGTCCAACTAGTTCAACCTGTATCTACCACAGTGCTTGGCACCTAGTAAGTGCTTAACAAGTATCATAATTGCTTTTGCCATAAGAAATGAAAGGGAAAGCTGTAACAGCTATAAACCTGGCTTCCACCTATTGTTTATCTTAATTGTTGATGTAATACCCTTGGGCTAAGTCTTGAATATGTGAATACCTAAGAAAACATTAGAGTAAATTGAAGGAAAAACATCTTAGATGGGTAAACAGTTGAAGAAGCATTTACATTTTACACAGGGGACAGTTTGAAGACTTGATTCATATGCGATCATCTCCATTTATTCGGGAATCTGAGGCAATACATAGCGTGGCTCAGTGGAAAGAGCCTGGGCTTGGGAGTCAGAGGTTGTGGGTTCTAATCCCGGCTCTGCCTCTTGTCAGCTGTGTGACTTTGGGCAAGTCACTTCACTTCTCTGTGCCTCAGTGACCTCATATGTAAAATGGGGATTAAAACTATAAACCCCTCGTGGGACACCCTGATCACCTTGTATTCCCCACCAGTGCTTAGAACAATGCTTTGTACATAATAAGCAGTTAACAAATGCCATTGCTATTATTATTATTATTTTATTGTTATCATCAATCAATCAATATTATTTCCTGAGTGCTTTCTGTGTACAGAGCATTGTACTAAGCATTTGGGAGAGTACAACACAATAGAGTTGGTAGACATTTTCCCTGCCTAAAACAAGTTTACAGCCTATGTATATAGAGCAGTGTATTACCTAGAAGACTTTGCAGAATCAGCAATCCCAGGATGGGTTGCATAGCATGATAGTCCTTGACTTGATGATGCTGCTGCTGCTGATGGTATTTGTTAAGCACTTACTATGTGCCAAGCAATGTTCTAAATGCTGAGGTTGATACAAGGTAATGAGGCTGTCCCACGTGGGGCTCACAGACTTAATCCCCATTTTACAGATGAGGTCACTGAAGCGCAGAGAAGTTAAGAGACTTGCCCATGGTCACCTAGATGACAAGTGGAGGAGCAGCGATTAGAACCCATGACCTCTGACTCCCAAGCCTGTGCTCTTTCCACTAAGCCATGCCTGATCCTTGTCCTGGGTATAGTGTGTCTGTCTCACTCTTCTGTCCCTCCTCTTCCCTATTCCAAACATAGAGAGTGAGATGCTTAGATGGATTTCTTCCCCAAGATGTGACTATTCCCAATGGCTGAAATGTATCATCATCATCATCATCATCATCATCATCATCAGTGGTATTTATTGAGTACTTACTTTGCACAGAGCACTGTACTAGGCACTTGGGCCAGTATAATCCACCAGAGTTTTAGACAAGTTCCCTCCCCGCAGTGAGCTTGCCATCTAGGGTACATACATCTTGGCTGACTTTTCTTTACGCTTTTCCAATGTCAAATGTCTTTTGAAGAACCTAGAGTGGGAGTTGGGTTAGTACTAAGTAGGGGCTACTAAACACCTTGTTCTTCTTTTCTCTGAAGCCTCCCTGCCATCCCAGTTTGATGGTTTCATTATTATTTTTATTAGCAGTTATCATCATCATTATTATAGTATCATTGTTATTATTTATTGGTATTAATTAAGCACTTAGAATGCGCCAAGCACTGTATTCAGCAATGGGGCAGATGCTATTGAATGGGGCAGAGATTGAATACAGTCTCTGTACCAAGGGCTTCCCAGTCTAAAGGTGAGGGAAAACAAATATTTTATCCAAAGATTAGGAAAGTGAGTCACAGAGAATTTAAGTGACTCATCCAAGTTCACAAAGCAGACAAGTGATGGATCAGGATTAGAACATAGATCCTATGACTTCTAGGCCCATGCTCTTTCCACTAGGCCATGCAGCTTCCCAAGATACATTTTATTGACCTTTCTATCTTCCCATTCAGTTTCTGGTGGCTCCCTATTTCTATTCCTCTCATGGTACCAGAGGACTTCTGTCTCTGTGGGAGGTTTTGGGAGTTGGAACTCATGAAAATGTACAAATCCAGATGACCCAGTGGCTGTCTTTGAGAATAAATGACACAGAATATATATTAAGAATATATATCTTTCCTACAGTCCCTCCTATAGTGCCAATGCCAATCCTGAATTGTGTGCTCGATGGACCACTGGCCTAACTCAATAATGGCTTAGTTTAGGCACAACACTCTTGGATGTTCCTACCCAGAACTAGGAAGCCCAATTTATCCATTTTTATGGATTAACCGATCAATGTTTTGTTTCTGTGGGTGGCAAATATTGGGAGTGATGTGCCAATAACTGAAGTTTGGGGAGAGGGGAAAATGAGGAAGAAACAGGAATTTTTGAAGGAAGTTCCTAGGTCTCAACCCCAGTCCCATTCACCCTTCCTTAGCACTTTCTTAACTATGGCTATTCACTTATATATCCATTATTTACTTTTATTCTGCTAGTACTGTGTACTTTTATGCCTGCCACCCCCATTAGATTGGAAGTTCCTTGTGGGCAGGAGTATGTCTCATGCTTCCATTTTACTTTCCCAAGTGTTTAATACAGTGTACTGCACTTAGTGGATGCTCAGTAAATGTTATTAATACTAGTGTTAGGAAGAATTAACAGATGGAGGAGAAGTACATCTACCTAAGTGTTCCTGAGGCTAACGTTGAGAAGAGACTCGTCTTGTAGTCTGCTGTCAATTCGTTTCCGATCCATAGCAACTCCAAGGACACATCTCTCCTAGAACACTCCACCTCCACCTGCAATCACTGGGGAGAGACTACCTATCCAATATCCAGAAAGTGACTGAGTCGAAGCAGCAGGTATTCATGGATAGAGCACGGGCCTGGGAGTCAGAAGGACCTGGGTTCTAATCCCAGCTCTGTCACTTGTCTGCTGTGTGACCTGGGGCAAATCACTTAAATTCCCTGGGCATCTGTAAAATGTGGTTTAAGACTGAGCCCCATGTGGGTCAGGGACTGTGTCCAGCCAGATTTGCTTGTATCCACCCCAACGTTTAGTACAGTGTCTGGCACATAGTAAGCTCAGTGGAAAGAGCCCAGGCTGGGAAGTCGGAGGTCATGGGTTCTAATCCCTGCTCTGCCACTTGTCAGCTGTGTGACCTTGGGCAAGTCACTTAACTTCTCTGTGCCTCAGTTCCCTCATCTGTAAAATGGGGATAAAGGCTGTGAGCTCTACATGGGACAACCTGATTACCTTGTATCTACCCCAGCACTTAGAATAGTGTTTGGCACATAGTAAGCGCTTAACAAATACCAACATTATTATTATTATTACTATTAAACGAATGTCTCAAGTATCACAATCACAGGGCTGCTGTACAGACATCTGTGTCCATAGCCTGAAAACCACAGCTACTGCCATAGAAATTAGGATTCTCCTGTTAGGGTGTCAGGATCTAGCCCTCATTTTCTTCTGCCTCTTCTCAGATTTTATGATTGACTCCAGTCACCTCAGAGTCATTATACCTTTACTCGTTCTGATGTGTATATATATCTCTAATTCTATTTATTTATATTGATGTTATAGATGCCTGTTTACTTGTTTTGATGCCTGTCTCCCCCCTTCTAGACTGTGAGCCCATTGTGGGCAGGGATTGTCTCTCTTTGTTGCTGAATTGTACTTTCCAAGCACTTAGTACAGTGCTCTGCACACAGTAAGCCCTCAATAAATACAATTGAATGAATGAATGAATGAATGAATACCAGCAACCCCAATAAAAGTTATTTCCAGCATGGCTCAGTGGAAAGAGCATGGGCTTTGGAGTCAGGGCTCATGAGTTCGAATCCCAGCTCTGCCACTTGTCGGCTGTGTGACTGTGGGCAAGTCACTTAACTTCTCTGTGCCTCAGTTCCCTCATCTGTAAAATGGGGATTAAGACTGCGAGCCCCAGTGGGACAACCTGATTTTCCTATGTCTATCCCAGCGCTTAGAACAGTGCTCGGCACATAGTAAGCGCTTAACAAATACCAACATTATTATTATTATTAGTTGTACTGGTTTGGTTCACACTTCGTTTCTCAGAGACACAGATTCCAGTTTGAATAATACTGAAGTTTCCCACTGCCTGCCTGTTTTTTGCTATTGGCCATTTCCCTGGAAATTAGCTAGTGAGTGAGAAGGAGTATTAATCGACATGAACCCAAATCAGTCCACTGACTACTGGAAATAACTCTGAGATTGTATGGTAAGGGGAACAGAAAGTTGAAATTATTGGCCACAGAAAGGTTTTGAGATGTCTATGTTAATTTCAATTATCTCTGCTACCTTATTCTCCATTGTCACAGATGATTGAGAGTCAGCTAGAGTTTTACAAATGGATAAATTTAAACTAAATTCCCTTTTGGTCCCATGTAGTGTGGAGTAGCTGTAAAAAGAAAGCGATGACTGATATGCATGTTCTAAGACTATAAAAAAATGAAAAATTAGGTTGCATAAGACAACTAGTAATACATTTCCAGGAGACTGTCATAGCAAAGTTGGTGAATCTTCCTACAGTGTATTTCTTAACTGATATCTCCTTTACAATCCACATGAGTGCTTAGCTATTGGCTAACAATAGTGAGCATTGACAATTAGAAAATTATACTTGTGCAAAGTTATGTAGTAATTTTAAGTAGGAAACTGGATAGCTTTATTGGCCTCAGAATGAAATTTGGATTGCACAATTGTCAATCCAAATAAACAGAGGATGGCAAAATCGGTACGTTTTGTCTCCTTTCTCTAGGAACCACAATATGGTTCATTATTAATTCTCTGTGCCTCAGTTATCACATCTGTAAAAATGGGGATTAAGACTGTGAGCCCCATGTGGGACAGGGATTATGTCTAACCTGATTAGCTTGTAGCTACCCCAGTACTTAGAACAGTGTCTGGTGCATAGTAAGTAGTAACTTAACAAATAACTAAAAAAAAAAAATAAATCGAGAAATTTAAAATATTCTCAGGGACTTGGTCAACAGCTGCAAATGTATTGAAAAAAATTTGTGTTATCTCTTTAAAGAGGTCTTTCCCACTCCATTTTGACTGCTTTCCATGTGTCACTCTGATGGGCTACTAGTAGCAATACTATTTATTATGCACTTACAGTGTGTACAACACTGAACTAAGTCCTGGGGAAAAGCACACAGGTGGGAAGTAAACAAGATCCCTGTCCCTCATAGAGATTACAGTCTAGAAGTTCAAGTGAGGATAAGGGATTGGACATGACTATAACAGTAGTGATGAAACATTAAAACGTGATACAAGCCAATACACAAAATTGGCTATCAGCTGTATTAGAGGAATCGAGAGTTTGCAAGAGGAAGTCAGGGCAGGGACCCTCAGTGGATCCTCAGAAAGGAAAGCCACAGTTAAACAGTATTTTTCTCAATGTGATGGAAGATGTGGAAACAATGTTGCCTAGTGGTTAGAGCACTGGCCTGGGTGTCAGAAGGACCTGTGTTCTAATCCAGGTTCCTCACTTCTCTGCTATACAATTTTGGGCAAGTCGCTTAACTTTTCTGGGCTTCTGATATCTTGTCTGTAAAAATGGAGATTAAGATTATGAACCTTATATGGGACATGGACTGTGTCCAACCTGATTAGCTTTTATCTGCCCTAGCACTTAGTCTAGTCTAGTCTAATATGCCTGGAGCATTCTAGGAACAGAGATTCTCGATGGACTTTCAGTACCACTTAATTTGCTCTGAATTAGGTCCAGATATGATCCAGAGAAGCCCAGATCAGCAAATGGAAGCCAGACTGATGTAAGCTTCCCAATACTGTGGTGGGATGGTGTCCCAAGGTGACCCTGGGGTACCAACTATCTCATGGTCATATGCTATCTCATGACCTCCTGAGACAGCAGGCGGAACTCGGAATTGAGGGTGGGACACCGCCCCCACAACCCAAACTGCCAGATTGACAGCCCAAGCTGGGAATACAGAAGGTGTCCCTTGCCCCCGTGCCAATCAAATTAGGAATGGAGGAGGGGGAAGGGCAGATATTGGATAAACTGAGTCCAGAAGCTGGAAGGGTCTAAGGGCACAGGTGATAGATACCTGCCACCTCTAATCTTCTGTGCAGAGGAACTGGATTTGCAGCAGCCGACTGCAGGTCGCCTCTGTCCAGAGTGTGAGAAGGCCGCTCTGCCTGCACCGAGTGAGGAGCAGTGGGACGGGTGAGTGTCCTGTCCTGCTGAGTGCTCGTGGGGTTGGAAACCAGACACTGCACCATGGGTATGTAACGTTTAAATGGATTTGATGTCTAAGTAGGTGCCTCCCCAGGGGACGTTAATATGGTGGGAGCTAGCTGCCTCACCAAGTGTGTGAAACCATAAGTGGGTAATGCATACCTGGGTTTAATGCATAAATGTATGTAACTCATTAGTGTTCGATGCATAAGTGTACTTATCGCAAAGGTGGATTCCTCCTGGGTGGGGCGCACACATGGTGGGAGCCAGCCGCCTCACCACGTTCTGAGTAAATCCTAAGTGGGCTCGGGTGTCCGGCCACACGCAAGTAACATACCAGTGTATTCCTTCCGTTAGGGAAGCTATAACACCATATTTCCCCCAAAAAGGAAGGCCGATTTGTCACATCTAATTAATTAATTAATTAAATTCGCCCCACAGAATAAATTCTATACAAAGCTCAGGTTTTCTAGCCCCGGCCTCTCTCTCTCTCTCTCTCTCTCGCCGCGCCGATTCCGAAAGAACCTGTCCCCGGCGAAGGGTGACAGATGGTCAGTCCTGGTTGAATTGTTTATTATGCATCTGTAAAATGAGGATTAAGACTGTGAGCCCCATGTGGGACAACCTGATTATCTTGTATCTACCCCAGTGCTTAGAACAGTGCTTGACACATAGAAAGTGTACTATCATTGTCATTATAAGTCTCTCTAATAAGAGATTCTGAGAACTGCCAAAATTGAACTTCACTGACAACTACGGAAAAAGTCATGGATCATTAGCTAATTTTAGAAAGCAAACCTATTTACTAAGAATAATGATGTAGCCATATTGAAGGCACACCCAGTGCTTAGAACAGTGCTTGGCATGTCACTCCCCTTCTTAAACACCTCCAGTGGTTGCTATCAACCTCCGCTCCAAACAAAAACTCCTCACTCTAGGCTTCAAGAGTCTCCATCACCTTGCCCCTTCCTAACTCTCCTCCCTTCTCTTAATCTACTGCCCACCCCGCACACTCCGCTCCTCTGCTGCCCTCCTCCTCACCGTCCCCCGTTCTCGCCTATCCCGCCGACGACCCCTGGGCCACTTCCTCCCGCGGTCCTGGAATGCCCTCCCTCCTCACCTCCGCCAAACTAATTCTCTTCCCCTCTTCAAAACCCTACTTAAAACTCACCTCCTCCAAGAGGCCTTCCCAGACTGAGCTCCCCGTCTCCTGTCCTGTCCTGCTGAGCGCTTGTGGGGTTGGAAACCAGAAACTGCACCATGGGTATGTAATGTTTAAATGGATTTGATGTCTAAGTAGGTGCCTCCCCAGGGGAACGTGAACAGGGTGTGAGCTATCCATCTCACCAAGTGCGAGTAGTACATAAGTGGATTTGATCTCCCTCTACTGCCACCCTTCACCTCTCCGCAGCTTAACCCTCTTTTCCCCCCATTTCCCTCTGCTCCTCCCCCCCTTCCCATCCCCTCAGCACTGTACTCATCTGCTCAACTGTATATATTTTCATTACCCTATTTATTTTGTTAATGTAATGTACATCACCTTGATTCTATTTACTTGCCATTGTTGTTATGAGAAGTTCTTCCCCTTGACTCTATTTATTGCCATTGTTCTTGTCTGTCTGTCTCCCCCGATTAGACTGTAAGCCTGTCAAATGGCAGGGATTGTCTCTATCTGTTGCCGACTTGTTCATTCCAAGCGCTTAGTACAGTGCTCTGCACATAGTAAGCGCTCAATAAATACTATTGAATGAATGAATGAAATAATAATAAGTGTTTAACAAATATCATTATTATGTTTATCTAGCCTTATTGAAAGCACATCTCCTACAAGAAGTCTACCCTGACTAAGCCCTCGTCTCCTCCTCTCTCACTCCCTTCTGCAGCACTCCTACTTGCTCCATCATTCATCCTCCCTCCCAAAGCCGCAGCACATATGTATATATCTGTGATCGATCTATCTATCTATCTATCTATCTATCTATCTATCTATCTATCTATCTATCTATCTATCTATTTATTTATTTTCATTAATCTCTGTCTTCCCTGCTAGACTGTGAGCTTGTTGTGGACAGGAATGTGTCTCCTTGTTGTTATATTGTACTCTTCCAAGTGTTTAGTACAGTGCTTTGCATGTAGTAAGAGCTCAATGAATACGAATGAATACACATAATTTCTTTGCTTTGTACTGGATCTGCAGATCAAAAAGATTTCTCATAATATGCAGAAAGATTCAGGGGAGGACGGAAGAAGTAAGAAGTAGAAAGGAGGTCTGAAGATCATTCCAAGTGAAAATGTCTAATTTGAAATCACAAGGACCATCTAAAGTAGCAGTGATTAGAAAAGAGAATATTAGCTTCAGAAGTAACATTAGAATTGTTTTTGATATGATAGTCCATAACATAGCATATCCATCTATTAGAATGTCAGTAAAGACGGGGCTAATTAAATAATAATGAAGAACAGACACTCTTCCAGCCCTTTAATTCTTTGAATATTTCAATATTAAAAAAATAATTAAAGTTCATAGCTGATATCATGAATAATACAGGCAGCATTTTAACTAAAGTCACGAAAATACCTGACCCAGCTAAATCTCCATTTTGCACATTTTAATTGTAAATCTCTTCCCTCCACACCCTAGGGACATTTTCAATGAGAAGGGGGTGTTATTTGGTCTGGTTTCAATTTGAATTCTAGGCTTCCTGGAACAAGGAGGCGCAACCATTAACAAACAATCCTCCTTTATCACTAAAACATTCTTAAGCAAGTAAAGGGAAAAGCAAAGATGGGTTAGAGGGCAAATTCGAGTAAGAGGATTGCAAGCAAGAAGTGAGAGATACAGGATTGGAACTAGAACATCTCTCCCGTCAGGCTTCAGTTTCATTTGTCAGTTCCTCTGAGATGGCATTGTTGAAAGTCAAGTTGGGACATCAAGAGAGGACTCTAGTCCTCTCTCCTCTGCTGTCCCCTTTGTCTAGAATATGACAAGGTTCATTCATTCATTGAATCGTATTTATTGAGCACTTACTGTGTGCAGAGAACTGTACTAAGAGCTTGGAAAGTACAATTCGGCAACAGATAGAGACAATCCCTACCCAACAATGGGTTCACAGTCTAGAAGACAAGGTTCTTGCCATAGACCTCTCATCTCCAAGCACAAGCAGGAGAATCATAACAGGACAAGTAGGGTACTGAGAGGGATTAAAACCAAACTCTCACACCTAGTCTCTGGCTGTAGTTTTAGCTCTAATTCTATATGAGTAGTATTTATCTAGCATCCAGTAGATGGATATGATAAGTTGTGGGTCACCATGTCAATAACGACTCCAGTGTGTTCAGAGCACCATTCTAAGCCATTGCTGCTTAGTATCACAAATTGGCGACCCTTGCCCAGATTGGACTGAGAGCCCATTGTTGGGTAGGGATTGTTTCTGTTTGTTGCTAAATTGTATGATTGTGTGTGTTGGGTTGTAGCAGTGGAGTACAGAGGTGAGGTAGGAGGGGGCTAGGTGATTGCTAATGATAAAGAGTTTCTGTTTAATGTGGAGGCGTAAAGGCTGCCACTGGAGGTTCTTGAAGAGTGGGGAAACATGGACTGGATGTTTTTGTAGAAAAAAGATCTGGGAAGCAGAGTGAAGTATGGACTGGAGTGGGGAGAGACAGAAGTATGGAAGGTCAGCAAGGAGGCTGATACAGTAATCACGGTGGGATACATTATGCTTCCGAGTGGTGAGTATAGTTTTCTGCCCTCAAAAAATAGTTGACTGATTGACAGTAATCAATGAGAACAGCCAGCTATGATCTTTTCAGTCAGTACAAACAGCTAAAGAACAAAACCCAACATCCTAACCTTCCCTTGCCACCCCCTGTCATCTTTCCAATGAAGCCCCCCCCCCGCCCAACTGGACAGGAGTAGAAGAAGAGAAGAAACTGTGTTGGCAGGGGAATGAAGAAGGCTTAGTACAGTGGTCTGCACACAGCAAGTGCTCAATAAATATGATTGAATGAATGAAGGAAAGAGGGGAGGTGTTTCAACTTGGGCCACATCATGTAAAATGTCCATGACAAAACCAATTTCTAACATCAAATTTCCAATTCTAGATCTTTGAAGTACATTGCAGTAATGTAACCTGCATTAGTATTATGAAGACTTATACACATAAAGTGAGATGCTAAAATCACTTTTATTAAGGTTTCAGCCTTTAGCAAGTTTTCATAGCTAGATTATAAACCGCTGAAGGGAGAAACACAGGCAACCTGGTGACTATGATTGTAAGGGCTCATAAGAGGGTTTTGAAAGGGGAAAAAATGTTTCAAATTACTCTAGAATATTGCCTTACTGACTAAAAATGTCTTATGGGAAAATACACGTTCAAATAGAATTCTGGAAAACATAAGGGTAGTTCTTAAGGGAAATGCAATTAGCTTTGCATTCATGTAATGGGATGCTACGATTACTGGATTACATTGACAGAACTGTAGAGAAGACTCATTATTTGCAGATAATGGGGTGTTTTTGAAAAAGTAGCAAATGTGAGGTTAAGCCCAATGTGCCTTAAGGTAGATGGCCAACAGATAACAGGCTAGAATACTTAAAAGAGTTGGGTTTTTTTTTTTTTTTGCAAAGTATAAATTCGTGAGAGGACTTAATTATTTTAATTTGCTTTTTTCCTTTCAACTAATAGGAATAAAAATACCTCACTGACACTTATCTGGCAATCTATTGATAAGTAACAATGCTCCTAATACATGTTAATATATTCCTAAAACTTGTAGGAAAAGTTTTTATTAAGTGCCTGTCATGAACTGAACATTGTGAATTTATTATGAGTGCAAAATGCATAATTTGCTTTGAAATGTTTCCAACATAGGAGTGTGTCGATAAAAAACAGACTTTTGCTAGTGCTGTAAAAAGCTACAATTAGAAAAGAAATTGATTATCAATAAGATGAATTATTGAGCAAGTATACAAATTAAATGTTATGTTGCCCACGGTTTAGGGGTTGTAGTATACCATGTTTTCTTTTACTGGTGACTAAAGAAAAACACTAAAGTTTAAGAGACAAATGATTCTGGAGTTAATCTAAAAATACGTACATGGATTACATTTTGATGTAGGGGCATTTAAGACCCCAGTGCATATGCATCATCATTAGAATTCCAGAATTTGGTATTATAATGTCTTAAAGATTAGGAAATAATTTAACTATTCATTTTGTTGTATTGTGTGAAGTAATGTTGGCCTTGGGCTGCAATGGAAAAAAAAAAAACGCAGGCAGATGAATATGACTATTATCTGACTCCATAAGTGGCTTTTTATCCATTCAAATCAAACTGCTCAGATGCTAGCTCCTAGCACACTCATGAGATCTGTTTTTAATGAATGTGCTAACCTGAAGGGGTGAATGTTCCAAACACTGTAAAGGCAACATGCAACCGCAACACAATAACCAACAGATCGTATATGTGCCTCTCCTAAGCGAAGTTTTGAAAATTCACCTTAAGGCTAGAATATTTTGTTTGTAAGGATCTCGGGTTTCCTATGAATTCCTGGAGATAAGGGAATTGAGAAGAGCCAGTCTGAGATGTTAAGCTCATCCTTGCAGGATTGCATTTGGGAGGAAAGACTTACAGGGGTTTCCTCTTTGTTATAAAGCTTTTTCTACAAGGTGTGTCAAGAATATCAAGTATCTTGCCATTTATGATCCCTTCCGGTGACTTAGAGAGTGCAGCATTCGTCTTGAGAACTGTCATTTATACAGCCTTCCTAATGTCGATGGCATATTATGAAACTACTCGAAGCCATATGACCACAGAAGTGGTCTGAGAAGTGGATGAACTGGGTGGCCAAGATTAAATATCTTTAAACATCCTCACATAATAATAGGTAAAGTGGAAAGTGTCCGAACTATTTTTCTGAGAGAGTTCAGGGTGTGTACAGCGTGTTATTTTGAATTGCATAGCAATATTCTTGTGGGTTTAACTGCACTATTTTAAGAGCCCTGGGACAAGCCTCTGTGGGTATGCTGTCTATGACCTCCGGTGGAGAAGATTTAGATTATCAATGGCTTGAGCAGGAAAGGTGCAACTTTTGTTCTCTGTGAATTGCTGCGGCTCCTTGATTGTTGTGTGTCTAAAACTGTGTCTTTCAGTTTGTAGAGCCCTAAAACATGTTGGAGCTTGGAGAATATCACTGATGATTGCACACTGTTTTGTGTGTGTGTGTGTGTGTGTGTGTGAGTGAATGTGTGCAAGGGGGGAGTTTATCTGTGAGTGTGTTTATTAGATTGATTGGACTGGATAGCCATTGGCAGTAAGAACTCAGAAAAAAGAAATTTGTCTCTTTCAAGAAACACAAGGCAAAGCTTTTGAGTCACCCTGGAAACAATATCAAAATACATTTCAATAATTCATCCCCTTTTCAAGCAGCGTTGACACAACCCCACTTCATTTTGCTTGGCCTGTGTCAATCAATGGCATTCATTGAACACTTACTATGTGCAGAGAATTGTACTAAGCACTTAGGCAATATAATAGAGTTGGTAGACAGAATTCTCTGCCCACAAGGAGTTTACAGTCTCCAGGAGGAGTTGAGTTCCTGAATTAAAGTTCCTTTCCCTACACTGCTGTCTCTGGGGTAGCAAAGACTCATGATTTTCTCATTGGCTGTCCAGTGTTTCTCTGACTTGTCATCCTACTAACCTGCTTATTTGACAGAGCTATTGGAGATGGAATTCTTGGGGAGAGATGGGGAGGGGGTGTCTCACCCCCAAGCACCATCCTTAGTGGAAACTGTCTTTTCTTCTACCTCATTTTATTACCTGGAGGGCAAGCAACTTATAAGAAGGGAACATGCCACTTTGTTTTGTACTTACCAAGTGCTTAGAACAGTGTATTGCACTCAGTAATAATAACTGTGGCTTTTGTTAAACCATTATTACTTGCCAAGCACAGCCCTGAGTACAGGGGTAGATGCAGTATAAGCCGATTGGACACAGTCACTGTACCTCAAATGACTCACAGCGTAAAGATGAAGAAGAATGGGTATTTCATCCCAATTTCCCAGACGAGGAGCCTGAGACACAGAGAAGTTAAGTGACCTACCCAAGGTCACATTTCAGGCAAGTGGAGAACCTGGGATTAAAACCCAGGTCTCTGACTCCCAGATCCATGCTCTTTTCACTAGGCCACACTGGTTCCCCCATCTCAATAAATACCACAACTATTACTACCAGATATGGAATCCATGGATTGTGGTGGATCAATTTTGACCCTACTTTGCTTCTCATTTTCTTGCCCATCTTGCCTAGTGCTTAGGCAGGTGCAGACTATTGCTTAAACTGGTACTTAGATCCTCTGAGCTAATAGGATGCTGAATCCTGGTCTAATTTTTGCTCCAGTGGTCCCTTATTAGATTGTAAGCTTCTTGAAGGCAAGGATATTGTCTACAAACTCTACTGTATTGTACTCTCCCCAGCATTTATTACAGGGCTCTGAACACAAGTGATCCGTAAATACCACTAATTGACTGATGGTTTGTCTGCTATCTTCCACAGATCAGTCAGTCAGTCAACTGTATTTACTGAGTGCTTACTGAGTACAGAACACTGTACTAAATACTTGGTAAATTACAATATAACAATATAATAGACACATTCCCTGGACAGAGTGAGTTTAGAGTTTAGACAACCCTGCCTGAGTCCCAACTATCAGATTCCTAAGCCTCGCCCTGCCACTGCATGACTAAGTTCTCTTGGGAATCTTGTTTAACCAGGAGCAGTTATTTCTCTATATTTATAATTGGAAAATTCTATTTATTTACCTCCTAGGTATAAGGTTAAGATCAGTGCATATCTGTAAAATGTTTTAAGGTTATTGGTTGGGAGACATGAAATCCCTATTAACAATAGTGGCATAACATGAATTATTAAAGAGGTTAAGGCAAAATAAATCTTGAAAACTTTATTTTAAGCATGAGTTTGTAGATAAGAAGAGGCTACTTAAAATGTGCATTGGCATGATTGACAGCCACCTCAATTACAGAAGGGTAAACTGCATTTTCTTGACTACTAAACCAAGGTGGTTGTCTGATTTGGTTTCTTTTAAATGCTTGCCCGAGTTGACTGTTCCTCCACTCATCCTGACTGGCGGACCCATCTTTGCACCCTCTCAGTGATAGGGTCGGAGTGGTGAAGTGTCATGTCATTTGGGAGTAGCTTACGCTGGGAGTTATATCAATAGCTCCCCTATCACTGCTGCCCTTGAAAATGTGCATTTGGATTCAGCTGACTAGCTCACATCAAAATAAAATCTTGTCGGTGTGTCAGGAACTCTGTTTTGTTGGGCTTTGAACATCCTAGAAGACACTCCACAACAGGGGCTGAGTTACGCACTTGAAAAAATCAGAGCAAGAAAGACATTTTTCATGCTTATTTGCTTCAAAGGATGCTATGATTTTGCTAATTGCCTCAAAGAGCGTTTCGATTTGCTATTTGCTGCAAACAGTATTCTAATCTAGTTTATCCTCTAAGTTTGCAGCTGTGTTCAAGGATCCCGATATGTTCGGTTCATGCCGAACTATTCTTCTGCAATTAATTCACTCAGTTCTTCATGTGAAATGATTTACGTTTATTTAGACATGAATTGAATCTCTTCCCCTGTTGCATGCAAAGTCATTAAGATTGCCTTTCTGAGGATATTCACTTGCATTTAGATAGGCTCTTCAACCTGGGGATCTCAAAGTCCACGACAGGCAAGCATTATCCATGTGTAATGGATAGCACACAGAAATGCTGAGCAATTTATTCACGAAACATAAATTAGTTTAAGGGCTGGGCAGATTGCCCAGATCTCCCTATTACCTAAGCTGATTTTTGAACCAGAAAAAACACCTTCCCCATAACGTCGGAGTCTCTAAAACTGAATAGGGAAATACAACAAAACAAACCTCAAAACAAAACTAAATTTACTCTCAATATTCATATATCATCACGGGAGGTAGGATGAGACTTTGATTCCTGTATTAGTTCACTAGGAAAGAGAAAAACTGTCAAGATGCTGTTTTCTAAGTTGTGAATATCTTCTAAGAACTGGAATAGATACAGTATCACCAGAGCAAATGAGAGGCATTCAAGCTAACAGGGAAGAAGAGCAGACATCTTAATTTGAACACTTGAGCTTATCACATACTATGAGGCATTTTCATCCTCCACCATATTCTACATTTAAACTAATAATGATAATAATAATAATAATGATAATACTTGTTTAATGCTTACTACATGCCAGGCACTGTTTGAAGTGCTGAGGTAGATACAAGTTAAGCGGGTTGGACACAGGCCCTTTCCTACATGGGGCTCACAGTCTAAGTAGGAAGGAATAAGATTTACTCCCCATTTTACCGATGAGTTAACTGAGGCACAGAGAAGTCAAGTAACTTGCCCAAGGTCACAAAGAAGACATGAAGCAGAGTCTGGATTAGAACCCAGGTAATCTATTTCCCAGGGCTATGCTCTTTCCATTAGGCAGCACTATTTCTCTGGAGGGCCATTCTGACTGTCAACTTCACAGAGCTCAATGATATATCATTTTCCTTCTTTCTCCAAGAGTTGTCCTGTTGGCAGGGAAATATTGATCATTTTTCATGCCTATTTGGGAGAAACCTAACTTAAAGGAAGAGAAGATAACAAAAGTGGGTGGTAATTTCTATCAATCAATCAGTGACATTTATCGACCATTTACTATGTGCAGAGACTTATAGTTGGTGGACATGATCCCTGACTACTAGGAGTTTACAGTCTACTGATGGAGACAGGCATAAAAATACATTACAGATAGGAGAAATAGTAGGGTGAAAGGATATGTGCAAATCTCTGAGTTGTATGTTTATTTCACTAATGCAGGGTAAGACACCACGGAGAAGCAGGATCATCATCACTGGTATTTGTGGAGCACTTACCGTGTTCGGAGTTGGTAGACGTGTTCTCTTCTCCCAGGGAGTTTACAGTCTAAAGGGACTGGGTTTCCCCTCCGGCAGACTAAGATCAAGGCACATGAATGGTCTGCCCCCTCAAACCCATACCTATGTCCACACTCCCTACTGGGAGGTGTGGGGGCCAGCCCCCACACCATGGGGTGGATATTACTGTAAATAATAATGATAATTTTTTTATTAAGTATTTACTAGGTGCTAAGCACTGTAATTATGTGATGGCATAGATACTATGGCGTTTCCAATGACAGTGTATGGATCTGAAAGCTGGACAGTGAAAAAACAGGATAGAAAGTACATTGATTCCTTTGAAATGTGGTGTCGGAGAAGGCTTTTGCGAATACCGTGGACTGCCCGAAAAACAAACAAATGGATTTTGCACCAAATTAAACCAATGTGGTCTTTGGAAGGCCAAATGACTCGACTTAGATCAGCATATTTTGGACATATAATCAAGAGGACTAATTCCCGGGAGAAGACAATGATGCTAGGAAAAGTCCAGGGAAAACAAGGAATAGGCAGACCAACAGCGAGATGGTTAGAGACTGTAACAACAATAACAGAAGAACCATTAGAAAATTTGCAGATTATGGCAGAGGACAGGATGTTCTGGAGAAAATATATCCATGGAACCTCTATGAATCAGGAATGACTTGATGGGACATAATAATAATAATCATTATGATAATAATAGATACGTGATAAACATGTCAGATAATAATAATAATGTTGGTATTTGTGAAGCGCTTACTTTGTGCAGAGCACTGTTCTAAGCCCTGGGGGAGACACAGGGTCATCAGGTCATCCCACATGGGGCTCACGTGGGACAGATACAATCCCTGTCCCAAATAGACTCACATTCTGGCAAGGTAGAGAACAGGTATTGAACCCCATTTTTAGAGACAAACAAATTGAGATACGGAGAATCTGAATGAGTTGCCCAGGGTCACACCACAAGTACGTAGCAGAACCAGCTTTAGAAACCAGGTCCCCTTACTCTTTCACTATGCTATTTCCATTAGGCCACAGTACTTCCAGTAGGCCCTACTACTCCTCTCTGTTATCTCTGCCAACTCTCAAGCAGCTCCGCAGCAGAAATAAGACATAGTTTCCACATAACAGGCAGCAAACCACTCTCTGTGCTGTGTCCTCAGCCCAACTATGCGCTGTCTGCACATTCAGTAAGTTATCGCAAACAGCACTGAGGAGCTGCATTATTATAGAATAGCTCTGACGTCACTAAAGAACGCAAGATGGTGCTAGAGGTATAACCAGCGGACCCCACCATGAAGGTTATAAAACATGTTTCCCCTGCTATGAGACAGCATAAAGTATGTACAAAGAGTAAATTGAGTAGGCATTTCATTATACATTGTTATCGCCACAATTTTAGATTTCTGGTTGTCCCAAACACATGACTGAGGACATAAATCTGTGGTATGGGATGGCAGTCACAGTAGAAAGAGAGACTCAAGGCCAATCAACAAAATCCATCTATTAGGGTCTGAGTGTAGAATCATTGTCTTGTCAGAGTTTGAATATTTTCAAGAACTTCATTTCCACTCCATACAGTACTTTAAAAAGCATGCCATGCTGATGTACACGCAAAGCTAAAATTAAGCTGAAAGGTCCACTCAGTAACAGAACTCAGTGTTAGAGAAGAATTTAGTTGCTACAGCTAGCTCTAAGAGGCTACATGGAATCTTGTCAATTAAGATTCACGTTCAGAATCAGCGTGCCACCGTCCTAAATTTGAGGAAGAGCTAATATGAACAGATTGTATAAAAAAATGTTTCTAGGGATGACTGCCTCATTTTTGAGACAGCCACTGTTTTGACTTTCAAAATCTTGAGGAAAAAGATAAAAACAAAAGTGAATGGCATAGGAACGATATAAAGGAAATGTGTCTCTTTCTGGCTTTTAATATCTTAGTGACTATGACTCTGCATTTTCCCCTTTTGATTTCCTCTTCTCTTCCTTCCTTGTCCCCATAATCATAGTCCTGCAACATCAGGGTACCTCAATTACTTCTCTAATTTCCTGGCCTTATCCAATTCCTTAAGTCCTCTAGCATCTGGCTTATATCTTTGCCTGCCATTTCACTTTTCATCTGCCACCAAATCCTGTCTGTTCTACTTTCAAAGCATCCCTAAAATCTGCCCTTCCCTATCTCCATCCAAACTGCTTCTCCACTGATCCAAGTACTTATCCTTTAACCGCCTTGACTATTGCATCTGCCTCCTTGCTGACCTCCCTGCCTGCCTCTTCTCTCTCTCCAGTGCAGTCCATACTTCACTCCGCTGCCCGCGGATTGTTTTTTTGAAAAAAAAATTACATCCACATTGCCCCACTTCATTGCTTGTCCATCCACCTCTGCATCAAATTGATACTCCTTACTGTCGTCTTTGAAGCACAGCTTTCCCCTCCTAGCTAACCTCACTGATCTCCTAAAATTCTTCACACACTTAGCTGCTCTATTGCTTGCTTACTCACAGTGCTCTCATCTCATATATCTCACCGCCAATCCCTTTCCCATATCTTCCCTCTGACTTGGAACTCCTTTCCTCTCCATATATGTCAGATCACTACTCTCCTCTCTTCAAAGGCTAATAAGGTCATTAATTAATTAATTAATTAATTAATCCATTCATATTTATTAAATGCTTACTGTGCAAAGCACTGTACTAAGTCCTTGGGAAAGTACAATACAACAATAAACAGTGACATTCCCTGACCACAAGGAGCTCACATACAAGAAGGAGGGATACCAACATCAGTATAAACAAAATTACAGATATATACATGTATTGTGGGATGTGGAGAGGGGGGAAGAACAAAGGGAGCAAGTCAGGGTGATGCAGAAGGGTGTGGGGGATGAGGAAATGTGGGGCTTTGTTTGGGAAGGCCTCATCAATCATATTTATTGAGTGCTCATTTTGTGCAGAGCACTGTACTAAGCACTTGGGAGAGTACAGTATAACAATAGAGGCACATTCCCTGCCCACAACAAGCTTACATTCTAGAGGGGGAGATGGATATTAATATAAATGAATTATAGATATGTATATGAGTGATGTGGGGCCGGGAGCAGGGATGAATAAAACGAATGAGTCAGGGTGATGCAGAAGGGAGTGGGATAAGAGAAAAGGAGGGCTTAGTCAGGGAAGGCTTCTTGGAGGAGATGTGCCTTCAATAAAGCTTTGAAGGATGGGGGAGAGTAATTGTCTATCAGATTTGAGGAGGGAGGGCATTTCATGCCAGAAGCAGTACGTGGACCAGGGGTCGGTAGCAAGATGGGGAGATCAAAGCACAGTGAGAAGGTTAACACTAGAGGAGCAAAGTATGCAGGCTGGGGTGTAGAAGGAAAGAGGTGAAGTGAGATAGAAGGGGCAAGGAGATGGAGTGCTTTAAAGTCAATGGTGAGGAGTTTTTGTTTGATCTGAAGGAGGTTAGGCAACCACTGGAGATTTTTGAGGAGGGGGGTGACATGTCCTGAACGTTTTTATAGAAAGACGATCCAGGTAGCAGAGTGAAGTATGAACTGGAGTGGTAAAAGACAGTAGGTTGGGAGGTCAGCAAGGAGGCTGATGCAGTATCAAGACGAGATAGGATGAGTGATTTTATTAATGTGGTGGCAGTTTGGATGGAGAGAAAGGGCAGATTTTAGTGATTTTGTGAAGGTGGAACCAAAAGGATTTGGTGACGATTAAATATGTGGGTTGAATGAGAGAGAGAAGTCAAGGATAAATCCAAAGTTATGGGCTTGTGAGACAAGAGGGATGGGGGTGCCATCTACAGTGAGGGGAAAGTCAGGGAGAGTACAGGGTTTGGATGGGAAGATAAGGTCACATCACATATCTTTAAATTTTGTATTATAAATTATTTGTTCATATTAATGTCTATCTCTCCCTTTAGACTATAAACTCATTGTGGGTAAGGAATGTGTCTGCTAATTCTGCAGTATTGCACTCTCCCAAGCACTTAGGACAATGGTCTGTACATAGTCATTCTGTCAATTATATTTATTGACCATAAGAAATGCAGCATGGCATAGTAAAATGAGCACGGGCTTGGGAGTCTGAGGACATGGGTTCTAATCCCAGCTCTGCCACTTGACCGCTGAGTGACCTAGGGCAAGTCACTTAACTTTTCTGTGCCTCAGTTATTTCATCTGGAAAATGGCGATTAAGACTGTGAGCCCCATGTGGACAAGGACAGTTTCCAACCTGATTACCTAGTATATCCCAGCACATAAAACAGTTTTTGGCACATAGTAAGCACCTAATACCATAATCATTATTATTATTAAGCACATAGTGTGTACAGAGCACTATACTAAGCAGTTAGGCGAGTACTACATAAAATGAGACACATTTCCTGCCCACAACGAGTTTACAGTCTGGAGGGAAGCTGACAAGTACTCAATAAAAACCATGAATTGATTGATTGATAAATGTTCTTGGTTTTGGATCACCTTTCTTCCTTTAGTGCTTCAGATGCTAAGAAATGAATGCTAAATTACATTTTTCAATGTGTTCATTAGTGATGAGCAGTGACTGTGATGGGCTGGTATCCCACAGAGGATCACTGTCATCATTATAAATAGGAAATCCATTTTGCTTCTTCTGCTGGGTGTGACAGGATCAAGGCCTGGGTTCCATTTTGTCTGGCCAAGCTGCCCTTGGCTTGAAGTGGGTGAGGCTCATAGACAACTATTTCTTGAAGTCAGAGATGTAGTTGGGTAAGCTTCAAACACAGTTGTTGACTTTAGGGGCCAGATAAGGGAGCAGAATCCATCCACGTCCCTGAGCTAATGAGGAAAGACAGGGAGGAGTAGAAAAACTACTCTGAGTTTGGCCAGATACCTTTATATAAATTGGCACTGAGGAACAGCTCTTTATAGCTGGAGGAGACCTCTGTTAGCTGGTCTAACACTCTCCTCTACGCAGACTGTGGGACCTGCTCCGCACACTCAATAAAGCACACCAATAAGCACACCAATTGCTTAGTACAGTGCTCAATAAATACGATCAATTGAATGAATAAATACAATTGAATGAAGATGAGGAGCCTGGTTGGTCATTGATTTGTAAGTAGACTTTATAACTATGGCACCCTGAGGAAAGGGAAACAGCATGGCCTAGTGGATAGAGAACAGGCCTGGAAGACAGAAGGACCTGATTCTAATTCTGGCTCTGCCACTTATTTGCCATGTAACCTTGGGCAAGTTGCTTCACTTCTCTGTGCCTCAGTTACATCATCTGTCAAATGGGGATTAAGAGTATATGTGGAACAGGGATTGTGTTCAGCCTGATTAATTTGTATCTACCCCAGTGCCTAGTACAGAGCCTAGAATATAGTAAACTCTTAACAAAAATCATTAAAAAATAAAAAATGAGCCAGGAGAGTGGTTGTTCTGTGAATCGATCCTCTATTTTCTAAATGTGGTATCATCAGGAATAACTGGTAAGATTGGCCTGGTAAGTGGTCATTTGCAAGCAGACCTGATCCTTAATACAGTCTGAGTGCTAGCGTATAAGATGATTTTAGGGATCCCACTTGTTGGGCTCCGACTTTCTTCTTCTCCTATATAATGGTATTTGTTAAGTGCTTACTATGTGCCAAGCACTGTTCTAAGTGCTCGATGACACTCTGTGAGCTGGTACATGATTGGGACCAAATCAAGAAATCAAGTTTTTTATTTTAAACAGTCTCAGCTCGTTCTGTCTAGCTCCCAGCTCATACCAGAGGGCCTAACTCAGTAGGATTCTGTAACACAGGCCTAATCGAGGTGTGATGGATTTGAAAGAGGGAGGCTGTTGCATGAAGGGGGAAAGGCATGAGCAATGTGTCAAACGCAGGAGAAGTGTGAACAGGGTACTTACTGGAGTTGATTTTCAGAGGAGCAGAAGTGTGAGTTATAGCATAGCAGAAGAAGAGAGCTGATGGGTAACAGAAAAATAGCTGTTTGAAATCAGGGGTAAAGAGATTTTGCTTTATGCAAGAGGAAATGGATAGCCAAAGGATAGCCAATGGAGAACTGTGGGGATGGTAGGGATGAGTGAAGTGTTCCAAATGGAGGCAGGAGAATGGAGCTGCATAAACCTGTCAGAATGGAAAATTTCATGGCTATGGATTATTTTATAGACAACCTTTTTGTTTTGAACTACATAAACCTAATCCCCTCCTTCTGAAGCATGGATTCTCAGCATCATTGTCTGCCCTCCTCACCAGTACTTTAGGAATTCTGTGGCTTTCCTCATTTGTTCTTGCAACTTTTATAATTTTCAGAAGCTCTCTTGCCAGTAGGGTCCATTGAGAACCTCACTGTTGTTGATAAATCTGCCTCCCGCCAGAAGGACTGGAGTCTGGAAGAGGACTCTGGGAAGCTCTATCTTCTGCCCCCTACAGGGATTAGCTCCAGAGGGAGGGACTTAAGGAAACTGCACTGGGGCACATGGATTGGGGGTGGCTCTGAAGTAAAGTGAAGGTAGGGTGGGTGAAAAAGGGTGGGTGGAGAAGAGAATTTTAAATTATGCTCTCTCCTTTTTTTCAATTATTTAGGAATTAATTAATGGGGAGCCACCTTCCTTTGGATTATGTCTTTCATAACCCTGTAGACTGTAAGCTCACTGTGGGCCAGGAATATGTCTGTTATAGTGTTGTGTTGTACTCTCCCAAGAGGTTAGTACAGTGCCTTGTACACAGTAAGCACTCAATAAATACAATTGATTGATTGATATATTTCCCATACTCTTTCCTCTGAAAGCTCATTGTGGGCAGGGAATGTGTCTGTTTATTGATGTACTGAACTTTCTCAACCACTTAGTACAGTGCTTGGCACACAGTAAGTGCTCAATAAATACAGTGGAATGAAAGGAACTAACCCGCATAACAGAGATGAGGCAGAGGCTGCTCAGGCCTTCTTCTGGAGCTGATCCCCACCGTGGGGGCTGAAGGAAGAGGGCATGGGATACAGGCTCTCTTGGGGGGTAATCTGATGTGTGGTTTCCTCCACCAGAGACATGAGCACAGTTTACTCTGCCACTGATACATGTGGAATGCTGAGTTTGGTAGTGGATTCCCGGTCTAGACTGTAAGCTCATTGCGGGCAGGGAATGTGTCTGCTTACGGTTGCACTCTTGGGTTCCTCTCCCAAGAGCTCAGTAAAGTGTTCGGGCACACAGTAAGCACTCAATAAATTCATTTAATTGACTGAGGAACTGGTGCCAGGCTAGCAACAGATTGCACAGTACAGCTCTGCACACAGTAAGTCCTCAATAAATATGTTTGATTGATAACTGACATATGTCAATCAAAGGGGAGGCAGCTCCATATTGGGTTGTAATTAATCTCTTCTCCTAGGAACTGGTAGCTCTAATAGGGATCAGATACACACATGTAATCCAAACACACCTCTTTCATGCATATCACACCTCTGTCATGTAGCCATCTACGAATAGAGATCATCGGCAACCCCTGGCTGACTTAGTTTAAAACAAAATTCAACAAACTTTTAGTCATTAACTAAAGAGAGCAACTCACCTATGTTCTACCCCATAGCATAAAGCGATCCCTAACTGTGTTATTCAAAAACTCTCTGTAGACCTGATGTTCTCAGAGAAAGCTTTCCCTGGGCAAGAGAGGGCCTGCAGATTTGACAGTGCCTGGAACAATTGTCTTGATTGGACCTACTGGAGTGAATGACCCAACCATGTTACTAATAACTACAGCCAGAGTAGCCACAGGAGGGTTTGTACCAGAATTCCCTTCCAGGGACTTTGACACTCAGCACTACTTAGACAAGTTTCTGATTTTGCAGAGGAACAATAATTTATTTCTGTGATTTCCTCTGTGGTATTAAATCAATAAATTTAGAATGTGATTACCCTGACTGAACCTGGTCTATCTTAGCTGCCAACAAATTGGTGAAACCTTTTTATATTATCAAAGGATATGAGAACATCAAAATAAATGTGCTCTCCCCTCCTCCATTAATGGGGGGGGAGTTGAGGAACCCACCCATCCAGACTATAATCAAAAAGACTTTTTTTTAAGAGATCACTACTTAAAACATGTTCATGTCCAAATATACATCTGTATTTAGGGCCCAAAAAACATCAAGTTTCTTTGGTAAATAAGTTTTGTAGTACTGGATGTTGGAGCACTGACCTAATTTGTTCTGTTCAGCATCATTTCAATTTAAGTCTCTTTAAGGATGAATATACCCTGGTATTTTTTTGAACACTTGTTCAATTTGCTTTAATATTTCCACAATCATATGCTTGTCAGGGTGGTGAGAGTCAGGACCATAATCTTACAGCCACATTTCACAAGTTCATGCCACTCAGAATATCCTCTCCTGTACTGCATTTGTTACTGGGTTTTTAATTCAAATTTGGGCACTTGCAATAAATCACTGTGAGTCAAAAATGTACAGCCAGCTCATTTGCTGATGTTGAGAAAAAACTGAAAAAAGTGTAACTCTGGAGGTAGCTTTGCATGTTTTATTAATTGAATTGTCTGTTACGGTTGACTGTGAATAGAGTACGTCATTCGGATATGCCTTAATACTCAGTACTCCACAAGAATGGACTCAACCTCTTCACATCACTTCCTACAGGAAAGTTTGACTTGTTTAAAGTTGTTCCGGAACCAATTAAGATGGTTAAGCAAAATTATCCATGTAATTTTTACATTTAATGAACTTCAAATTATTATTAGGAATTCTAAGAAATGACTGAATAGTCAGGAACTACACAGGTCAGATAATTTGAAGTTTTATTGAATAGGAGTTGACTATTTCTAAAAAGTCGATGTGTGCTTTCAAAAGTATCATGATGCATATCTCCAATAACTGTTAATCTGATGATTATTACAAAATTATTCAGCCACATAGAATGGATCAAATGAATATGCCACCAGAAACCGATCCCCTCGCCTCTGTTAAGATGCAGGAAACAAAGAGTGGTATGATAAAAATGAAGGAGCATAAAATATTCATATCTTCTTGGGCCTTCTAGGAAATCATTAAAATTATCTAGAGGCAAGAGAGGAAATGGACATTTTCTATGATCACTGAACTTCAGTGGATTATGCTGTATTCCAGGAGCATCATCATTCGTAAAGATCACTTTTGATGCCCTAGTAGTCATTCTTGGGCCTATGGGCCTAGATAATGTTTGCATGGTATGTAGCTGTCACTCAAAGTAGCTCTCACACTTAGGTCAGGGATGAGGAAATCAGGAAATGGACTCCTAAGTGTCCCTCCCTTTGGGAAGGTCATGCATTCATTCATTCAGTCATATTTATTGAGCGCTTACTGTGTGCAGAGCACTGTACTAAGTATTTGGAAAAGTACAATACAACAATAAACAGACACAATCCCTCCCCACAGGGAGCAAATTCAATTGAGCTGCTACTAATGCCTATATGGGAGTAACTTGGAAACAAGCTAATCAGAGAGAAGGTCAGTGTGGGAGCCAGGTAGTTGGAAAAGAAGCTCCTCAGCCATTTTTGGGACAGAAGGTTTAAGCCATGATCCTGGAAGGCCAGGACATGGCTAAGGATCAGAGCTGGGACCCTGGATACACACAGTCTTCTGTGATCCAGGGAGTTTAGGGTGCTGGGAAGTTTTAGGAGTCTAGAGGTTAGGTTCTAGAGGAATGAAGATCCTACCCTGGAAGGGGAGAGTTCACTTCCCCCTACTGAAAACTCACCTCCTCCCAGAGGCCTTCCCAGACAAAATCGCCCTTTTCCTCTGCTCCTCTTCCCCTTCCCATCACCCCGACTCCCTCCCTCTGCTCTACCCACCTCCCTGACCCACAGCACTTGTGTATATATGTACATATTTTTTATTCCATACATTTTATTAATGATGTGTATATACCTATAATTCTATTCATTTATATTGATGCTACTGATGCCTGTTTTACTTGTTTTGATGTCTGTCCCCCTTCTACACTGTGAGTCTGTTGTTGGGTAGGGATTGTCTCTGTTGCCGAATTGTACTTTCCAAACACATGTACATTGCTCTGCACAGAGTAAGCACTCAATAAATATGATTGAATGAATGAATGAATGAAAGAGATTAACCTGGGCATCTGAAGGACTCAGAGAGGATGAGACTGGAATCTGTGACATCCCAAGGAAAGAAGATAAAGTCCAGGGGAACATGAACTCTGGGACACCTACAAGAAAATACAGAGATTCCTGTGGGGGGAATTATTAGGTCTTAGAAAAGCCTACTTGTACCAGAATTCTGTTCATTTAATGGTTACCTGATTAATCTCTTAAGAATACTTTCAAAAAGACTATTAAATGTTATTACGATATGTAACCTGGTTGCCAGTCTATATAGAAGGGCTAGAGAAGAAGCTCTGGGTAGTGGGGAGACACACAGACTTTGAGGAACAAGGGCGAGGGAAGGAATCCTTTCTCCTTGAGTTTCTTGGAGCCAACACCCTGATCGATCCCCTTCCCTTTGGGGAGGCACCTGGGTTTGAGACAAAAGAATGGGGATGGCAGAGATAGATGCAGGGATTTGGGGTTCACTAAACAAGGGTGTCCTGTGAAGGGAAGAAATTGGAAGGGATTAGGACCCAGGGGAAGCTATTGGGCGTCCAAGTGTTCTTAAAGCGATTTTGGAAGCTATTTTGGATGGCTTTAAGGCTGAGAACCCCCGGGAAGAATTGCACAGTCCAGACAAGTGAATGGATGATTAAATTATCAACAATGGGTGGATGACAATTCTTTTCTTAAAAGATACAGATAGCAGGCAGAGACTACACAACTTTCCTCTGTAGAACATACTCAGACTTCAACATTCTATCGTCAATACATTATACCTGATCCTCTCCAAATCTCCTGCTGAAACAAATCTATTTCCTCTCATTATGTAAAGTTGAAACTCATCTCTGTCTTGATTGACTCAAATGTGAATTCCAGGCCCAGCAGTCCACCGTGCTTCAGACCATAATGGATAGGTGTATTAATTAGAAAACTCTTGACTACTTGATTAAAAAACCCTTCCTAGTAGACCACCCAACTCGGTTGGTTTCCTCGATATTTCATTAGAATTGAGGGGCACTCACTCTATTTGAAATCTCTATAAATCTCATTCAGGATATGAAATTCAGAGTAGAGCTTTCTAGCAATAGCCCACCTTTGTATTTCACATTATACCTTCTAATCTCTCCCGTGCTTTTGGATGGCTAGATCCCAATTTCCTGTAGTTCCAAACTGAATCTAGGTGATTCAGAAGCTCCAAAACCACGAGAGCAAAGGACTATTTAGCTTGTCTGTTTGGGGAGTGATTACCATCCCTCTATGACAAAAAGAGCAAAAGAATGTGGTTACTTCGATAATCCAGGCAAATGCTCTACAGGTAGGGAAGTGGAGGTGGAGCCTGAAGTAGGTGGTTAGTGGAGCAGAGGGAAAAAATTGGAGAGGAAGACAATGTAAACTGGTAGTTTAGAGTATAGGAGAGTACGGTGAGTGGAACATTGAGGAACAGGAAGTTTGGGGGAAAAGATTTGGCCCAAGACTTCCCTTCTTCTTCCCCTTCTTCAACTTTCCAGACATTCCCAGGAGTATCTCAAGAGGAGATCTCCCACTTCATCTTAAAATCACCCCATCCATCTGGGCCTCTAACCCCCTCTCTCACACCTTATCAAAACACTTGCCCACCTGCTTCTTTCCTCCCTGTCATCTTCAGCATGGCTTACTGACAGGAGCATGGGCTTGGGAGTCAGAAGTTGTGTGTTCTAATCCCGGCTCCTCCACTTATCAGCTGTGTGATTTTGGGCAAGTCATTTCATGTACTCATTCATTCAATAGTATTTATTGAGTGCTTACTATGTGCAGAGCACTGTACTAAGTGTTTGGAATGTGCAATTCGGCAAAAAAAGAGACAATCCCCACCCAATGACAGGCTCACAGTCTAAACCATGAAGTTAAGTCACACACTTCTCTGTGCCTCAGTTACCTCATCTGTAAAATGGGGATTAAGACTGGGAGCCCCAGGTGGGACAACCTGATTACTTTGCATCTACCCTAACACTTATAACAGTGCTTGGTACATAGTCAGTGCTTAACAAATATCATTATTATTATTCTTACTATTGTTATTATTATCTTCAACTCTTCAGTCTCCAGTGGCTTTTTCCCCCACTGCTTTCAAATATGCTCAAGTACCCCCTATCCTAAAACATCTCCCCCTTGACCCCATGACTCACTCCAGCTATGACCACAACTCCATCCTACCATTTCTCTCCAAACTCCTTGAGCCAGGTGTCTACACTCACTAGCTCCACATCCTCTACTCCAATTATCTCCTGATCCTCTTCAATCTGGCTTCCACCCCCTTCACTCCACCAACACTGCCCTCTCAAATGTCACCAATGATCTCTGTCCTGTCAAATCCAAAAGCCTCTATTCCATTCTCTTACACTTCTCAGCTACCTTCAACACTGTGGATCACCGAATCTTCTGGAAACAGCCTCAAGCCATGGATTCACTGACACTGTCCTCTCCTGGTTCTTCTCCCATTTCATTGGCACTTCTAAGTCTCTTTTGCTGGCTCGTCCTCTGCCTCTCAATTCCCTTGCAGTGGGATTCCCTCAAGGCTCATTTCTGGGTCCTCATTTTTCTCCATTTACACCCACTTCCTTGGAGAACGCATTCACTTCCATGGTTTCAACTACCATCTTTTTGTAAATGATTCCCAAATCTACATCTCCAACTCTGATTCCTCCCATTCTCTGCAGTCTCATATTTCCTCCTGCCTTCAGGACATCTCTACTTTGATGTTCTGCCAACACATCAAACTTAACATGTTCAAAACAGAATATCTCATCTTCCTGTCCAAATCTTGACCTCCTGACTTCCCCATTGTGATAGAAAACACCACCATGCTCTCTGATCCACAAGCTCCTTACCTTGTCCTTATCCTCAACTAGCCTCTCTAATTCAGCACATATATTCATTCTGTCATCCAATCCTTTCATGTCTACCTTCACAACATCACTAAAATTTGCCCTTTCCTCTCTACCAAAGTAGCTACAAATTTGACCCAAATACTTATCCTAACCGGCCTAGACTATTCATTTATTCATTCAATAGTATTTATTGAGCTCTTACTATGTGCAGAGCACTGTACTAAGCGCTTGGAATGAACAAGTCGGCAACAGATAGAGACAGTCCCTGCCGTTTGACGGGCTTATAGTCTAATCGGGGGAGACAGACAGACAAGAACAATGGCAATAAATAGAGTCGAGGGGAAGAACATCTCGTAAAAACAATGGCAACTAAATAGAATCAAGGCGATGTACATTTCATTAACAAAATAAATAGGGTGATGAAAATATATACAGTTGAGCGGACGAGTACAGTGCTGAGGGGATGGGAAGGGAGAGGGGGAGGAGCAGAGGGAAAGGGGGGAAAAGAGGGTTTAGCTGCGGAGAGGTGAAGGGGGGGTGGTAGAGGGTTTAGAGGGAGAAGAGGAGCTCAGTCTGGGAAGGCCTCTTGGAGGAGGTGAGTTTTAAGTAGGGTTTTGAAGAGGGGAAGAGAATCAGTTTGGTGGAGGTGAGGAGGGAGGGCATTCCAGGACCGCGGGAGGATGTGGCTCAGGGGTCGACGGCGGGATAGGAGAGACCGAGGGACGGTGAGGAGGTGGGCAGCAGAGGAGCGGAGCGTGTGGGGTGGGCGGTAGGAAGAGAGAAGGGAGGGGAGGTAGGAAGGGGCAAGGTGATGTAGAGCCTTGAAGCCTAGAGTGAGGAGTTTTTGTTTGGAGTGGAGGTTGATAGGCAACCACTGGAGTTGTTTAAGAAGGGTAGTGACATGCCCAGATTGCATCAGCCTACTTGCTGACCTCCTTACCTCCTGTCTCTCCCTACTTGAGTCCATACTGCCTTCCGCTTTCTAAAAACAAAACAAAAAAAAATAGTCTATATTTCCCCACTCCTCGGAAACTCTAATGGTTTTCTATCCATCTTAACATCAAACATGACATCCTTACAGTTGGCTTTAAAGCACTCCATCACTTTGCCCCTTTCATTTTACCTCACTGATTTCCTACTATAACCCAGCAGCTCATTTATCTTATCTTACACCTACCTACTCACTGTATCAAGATCTCATCTATTTCACCATTTACTCCCTTACCCATATCTTCCCTCTGGCCTGGAGTTTCCTCCCACTTCATATTCAACTGACAATCACTCTCTCCACCTTCAAAGACTTATTAAAATCACATCTCCTCCAAAAGCCTTCCCTGACTAAATCCTCATTTCCCCTATTCCCTCTTCTTCTATACCACCCTTGATTGTGGATTTATAAACTTTATCCACCCCACCTTCAGACCCACACCACTTGTGTACATATTGAAAATTTATTTTAATGTCTGTCACCCATTCTAAACTGTATCCTCCTTATGGGCAGGGAACTCTATTATAATATATCTCTGTATATTCTCCCAAGCTCTTAGCACAGTGTTCTGCATACAAGATACTCTCAATAAATAGATTGATTGATAGTGTGTGTGTGTGTGTGTGTGTGTGTGTGTGTGTATGCTCACGTGTGCATGCTCACAGACTACGTGGCCTAGTGATAAGAGTACAGTCAAGGGAAAAGGTTTAATCCTAACTTACTTGCCTTGTTACCTTGGACAATTCACTTAAAATCCTTGTGGCTCAGTTTCCCCATCTGTAAAAAAGGAAAGAAGCTACTTGTTCTCCTTCCTACTTAGACTATGATCCCCAGATGGAACTGTGTTTTTTTCTGCTTATATTGTATTAACCCTAAGACCTACTATGGTGCTCAGCACTTACAAAGTGCTTAAGAAATGCCACAGTTATTACTGCTATATATACTAGTAATACTACTGTGGATAAAGCTATACAGGGATTTGAAAACATTTTTAAAATAGAGCCAAATCTCACCTATCCTGAGGTCTCAGTAGTGGACCGTTTCTGGATAGAAAATAATCAAGACATCTTGGATATAGGCATGGATCCTTTCAGAGGTTTTCCATACTCCTGGAACCAGTTCCAGCCACATAAGCCTCACCTCAGTTGCCCTGACTCTCATTGGATTCCTTATCTGACTTCCCAGGTCCCATACAGATAGATAACACTTTGAGCAAAGAGTGAAATGTACAAAATCCCGCTGCCATGCTTGGTCAAGAATTGTAGGGGTTGGTTAAGGGTCTAAGGGACAGGCCTGGGTTCCGTGCAGTCAGATCCTCACTAGACATTCACATAGAGTCGGGACAAAATGGACTTCTGGGTGACAGAGTTGAGATTCAAGTGGAACACGAGGTCAGATCATCAAATACAAGGACACATTCGTGCAAGTGTCAAGATCGGTATGTTTTTCAAATCCAGAGACATAACTGCAGTTACCCTTGAAAGTGCAAGTGTGGCTACAAGATTGATGCACAACTTTTAGTGTTTCCAAAGTCTGCCTGAATAAACAGTTATCTCTTTCCACAGAGTTGAATTTGATACAGTTTATGAAAATTCCCCTGAGTATCCCTATGTTAAGACTATTAACAAAAGGTCCATCTAACCTAGCATTTACCTCCAAGAGTGGCCAGAGGATGCTTAGAGAAGAAAGAAGGTTTCCATTTTGATACCCATGGCCCTGATTAGGTCTTTATCATTTAACATCTCTCACTTTCCCTCAAGTAGTCCATTAGGTACTGTCCTATCTCTAAATCTATCCCAAATTCCCCTGCATGAAACTGATATTTTTGGCCTGTACAATTTCCTGTGCTAACAAATTCCACCTGCTTCCCTTCGGCTGTATGAAGATGCGTTTCATTTAGTTGGTTTGCAGCCTATCAACTTTGCGCTTCAGTGGGTGCTTACTCGTCTAGTACTGTGAAATTTCACAAAACCATTTTGTGTTTGCCGGGTCCAAGCCCTTCACGATTTTATAAGCTTCATTCATTTCCCTCCCAATTTTCATTTTTGCAAATGAAGAATTCTAATCTTCCAGTATAACCTCCTTTGCAAGCCTCTCCCTCCCTCTAACCATCTTGGCAAAAGGAGGCAAAACAGAAGGGAGCGCCAGGCATGGCAAACATCAAGTACAACACAACAAGGGAAAACTTCTTTTGTCAGCACAACATTCTTTGCCAGGACTATGAAACCCTCATCGGCCTTTTCAGCCAAATGCTCATAGGTGAACTTTACTGTCAGTGGTGTGGTCTTAGAACACAAGGATAACTAGCATAAGTGAATGTACACACACGCATGTGTACACAAACACAATCACACACACACACATAAACACACTCACCTGGACTGTAGGCCAGCTATGGGCAGGATATGTGTCAGTTTATTGTTATACTCTACTCTCCCAAAGGTTTAGCACAATGCTCTGCATATAGAAGGACTTAATAAATACAATTGAATTCTAATTAATATTAATCATCTTGGTTGTCCATTCAACTCTATTCCTCCCCTTCCCTTGGGGAGGAGAACCATTTACAGCACTTGAACTCAGGATACTCCTGCTTTGATGAAGTAATTTTGCTCTTCCTGCTACTGACCAACATTTTTTTTTTTTGCCTTTTAAGCTAAAGGTGGGATGAATTAGAGTTATCATTCAATCATCAATCACTCAGCGATATTTACATTGATCAAAGACAACGGCAGACTCAAGTTTCTACTGCAGGGAAGAAGGCAGTGGTAAACCAGTTCGGTATCTCTACCAAGGAAACTCTATGGATACATACACCAGAAGGACTTTATGACAGAAGGTGGGACGTTCTGAAGAGAATGTGTCCATGGAGTCACTATGGGTCAGAAACCACTCGACAGCATTTAATTTAGAATATGTGCCAGGGAATGGTGTATCGAAGGAATGGTTAATAATGATCCCATTATCTCTTTTCTACGTTTTGACTCTGGAGAGCACCATTGCTAGTTTTGACTCCTAGGACACCTCCATCCTAAATTATAAACATATATATCTATATAATGATAATAATATTGTTGGTATTTATTAAGCGCTTACTATGTGCCGAGCACTGTTCTAAGCGGTAGGATAAATACAGGGTAATCAGGTTGTCCCATTTGAGGCTCACAGTCTTCATCTCCCTTTTACAGATGAGGTCACTGAGGCACCGAGAAGTGAAGTGACTTGCAAAAAATCACACAGCTGATAGGTGGCGGAGGTGGGATTAGAACCCATGACCTCTGACTCCCAAGCCCGCGCTCTTTCCACCGAGCCATGCTGCTTCTCAATATGTATCCCTGCCCTTTGTTTCCCAGCTCTTAGCCTCAGTCTAGGAGAAGAACCTCATTTGTTACTGACAGACCCAGCCTGTTCATTTGCCATTGATGTTTCCCAATACTCCATGTTTATATTTTACCGCAGTGAAAAAAGAAAGAGTCATCCCCCATGGAATTCTTCCCCCCTGAATGCCTAATCTGGAGATCTGATGATGCAAAAAAAAATGAACTCATTTTACTCAAATAATACTGAAAATTGTATTTTAAAATTTTTCTTTATCCTAAGAACTATTTTCCTAGTATTAAATAATGAAGGGAGAACCATATTTAAAAAAGCCTAAGAATCTCATAGCTCCTCTTTCAACATGGTCACCCTAACATTTTGAGAAAGCGGTTTGATTCCCCTTAAATTGGTTTCTTTACCTTTGTAATGTGCACAGGTGACACAAAAGGAAAGGCAAATAAAGGAAGTGAGGACTTACGAAAGGCCTTCTAGATAAAGATGTGTGATTTTAGTAGGGCTTTTAAGATTTGGAGAGTGGGAGGCTATCGGACATGAAGGGGCCAAGAAGGCAAGGGGTACAAGCCTTCAGTACATACTTTAAATTGAAAATCTTTTATCTTCAGTCAATTAGAAGTAGCACAGTCTAGTGGAAAGAGCATAGGCATGGGAGACAAAGGACCTGGTTTCTAATCTCGGGTCTGTTAAATGCTTGCTCTGTGACCTTGGGCAAGTCACCTTGCTTTCTCTATGCCTCAGTTCTCCTGTTCTCTCTCCAACTTTGACTGTGAGCCCCATCTAGGACAGGGACTATGTCCCACCTGATTATCTTGATCTATGCCAGTGCTTAGAGGAGTGTTTGACACATAGTAAGTAATTAACCATTAAAGTGCTTAGTGCATAGACTGCTTAGTAAGTGCTTAACCATTAAAGAAAAAGAAATAGAGTGTGAAGGACTTTTTTTTGTTTGTTTCTAATGGCCAGATTTACAAGCATCTTCTAAATTACATTTCGGTATAAAGGTATTTCTAACATTATGGCTCCAAAATACGATGAACTTTAATATGAGCTCAAAGGCAGATGTACCTTTTCAGATCCTCCAAGTTTGTTATTTCTCATTTTTAATTTTATTTCAATATTAAGAATCTCTTTTCAATATAAAACCTGTAAAATGTTTTCTTTACAGAATATCTTCAAAAGTGGATTGATTCGGCTTTGAAAATTAGGATTCTCTAATGTGAAAAGTTCTGTAACTATCTTTTGCAAGTACTCCAGGGAATCAGAGTGGGAGGTTTTGAAGTTGGGTTTTCACTTGTCAACAAAACTAAACAACAATTAAAACATTGATGAAAAGTACAATTTTATCAGTCCCCTCAATGATAAAACAGGCCTTCTTACTGTTTATGGTTAGAGGAAATTTGCTTTTCCTTTGAAAAGCAGTTTTACTATGCTGTTAGGATCAATAAAATTAACATTTAAAATCAATCTTTAGCATTTTATCTGAGAGCAAATGTATTATGCTCACAGTACCATGCTTTAACAAATACTTAGAATAAGCAAGCCAAAATTGGCAGGCATAAAAGCTCTTATTTGGAGTTTTCATTGCTTAATTTTACTTAATACATCTTTTAGATATAGATGAGTTTTCTTTTCCCAGCACATTATCCTTTTCAACTTTTTTGAAATGGACTCCAACCACTTTGATGGATAGATAGAAAGCCTTATAGTTGCAATGAGAGCTTTCAAAGAACCATTTCACCCTCTGGTAAAATACGGTTTTGCAGCTTGCTCCTTAAGATAACCTTATGCTGACTACTCCTGCTGCATATCTGATGTTTGTCTTTCCTTTACATAAGAGAAAAAGAAAATATGTTGTTACTAGGTTGTGCTGTTTCAGGATTTTTTTACTATATTGCTGGATAATTTTTCCATTATATAAAAAATATCAATCAATGTCATTTACTGTGCTCATAGATGTGCAGAGCAGTGTACTAAGCATTTTGGAGAGTACAATACTACAGAATCAGTTGACATGCGCTCTGTCGACAAGGGGTTTTCAGCCAGAAGTGGAGATAATCATTAAAAAAATTTCAGATAGGGAAGCGAGCCAGTATAAGGATATGTACATAACTGCTGCAGGGCTGGGGGTGCAATGAATATCAAGGTTCTTAAGTAATAGAGCCCTGAGTTCACAGGTGACAGAGAAGGAGAGGCAAAGAGAGGAAATTAGGGCTTAGTTAGGGAAGACCTTCTGTGTAAGGATGAGTGATTTTATTAGGGCTTTTAAAGTTGGGAGAATGGTGGTCTGTCGATATGAGGGGGGAGGGAGTTCCAGACCACTAGTCTCCCATGTGGGCAAAGGGTCAGCTGTGAGACAGATGAGATGCAGGTTTAGTGGGTAGATTGGTTTTATAGGAGCAAAGTGTTCAAGTTGGGTTTAGTAGATCAGTGAGCCAAGGTAGGAGAGGGAGAGCTGATGGAGTCAGTGCCTTAAAGCTGATGGTAAGGAGTTTCTGTTTGATGTGAAGATAGATGGGTAATCATTAGAAGTTTTTGAAGAAGTGTCACGTGAAATGAACATTTTTTTAGAAAATGAGAGGGGCGATAGTGCGAAGTATAAACTGGAGATGGGAGGGAGAGTAGACAGGAGGTTAGTGAGGAGGCTGATTCAATAGTCAAGGTAGAATATATGAGTGCTTGGATCAGTGTGGGGGCAGTTTTATTGGACATAAGGATGTGAAGATAGAACTGACAGAAATGGTGACAGACCGAATATGTGGGTGAATGGAAAAGATGAGTCAAGGATAATGCTGAGGTTACGGGCCTATAAGGCAATGAGGAGAGAGATGTTCTCTACAGTTATGGGATAGTCCTGGAGAGGACAGAGTTTGGGTGGGAATCAACCAATGAATTGTATCTTACCCTGTATCTACCCCAGCACTAAGAAGAGTGCTCGGCACATAGTAAGTGCTTAACAAATACCAACATAATAATTATTATTAATATCTGTTGAGTGCTTGCTGCGTGCAGAGCACTGTACTAAGCACTTGAGAGAGCACAATACAAAAGAGGTGGTAGAAACGTTCCCTGCCCCCATGGCACTTGAGGAAGATGAGGAGTGCTCGTTTGAACAAATTATCTTAAGGGTCTCCGCAAGACATCCAAGAAGTGATGTCCCGAAGGCATGAGGAAATGTGAGACTGCAGAAAAGGAGAGACGTTGGAGCAAGAGAGGTAGATTTGGGAATCATCTGCTTAGCGGTGGCAGTTGAAGCTATGGGAAAAAATCTAGGCTGTAAGATGATTGTGGAAAGGGAACTCCTCTACCAACTCTGTGGTAGCATACTCCCCAAAGCAAGTAGAAGCAGCGTGGCTCAGTGGAAAGAGCACGGGCTTTGGAGTCAGAGGTCATGGGTTCGAATCCCGGCTCGGCCGCTTGTCAGCTGTGTGACTTTGGGCAAGTCACTTAACTTCTCGGTCCCTCAGTTACCTCATCTGTAAAATGAGGATTAAGACTGTGAGCACCACGTGGGACAACCTGATTCCCCTGTGTCTACCCCAGCACTTAGAACAGTGTTCGGCACATAGTAAGCGCTTAACAAATACCAACATTATTATTAAGTAGAACTGCTTTGCACACAGTAAGCACTTAATAGATACCACTAATTATGTTGATGATGATTCTACTGTTGAGAGAGAATTTTGGATAATAATAATAATAATGGTGGTATTTGTTAAGCGCTTACTATGTGCAAAGCACTGTTCTAAGTGCTGGTGGGATAACAGGTGATCAGGTTGTCCCACGTGGGGCTCCCAGTTTTAATCCCCATTTTACAGATGAGGTAACTGAGGCCCAGAGAAGTTAAGTGACTTGCCCAAAGTCACACAGCTGGCAAGTGGCGGAGCCAGGATTAGAACCCAAGACCTCTGACTCCCAAACCTGGGCTCTTTCCACGGAGCCATGCTGGGTAATATGGGTCCTTCAGAAAGGCAGCATTGCTTATTGGATAGACCACAGGCCTGGGAGTCAGAAGGACCTGGGTTCTAATCCCAGTTCTTCCACTACCTGCTGTGTCACCCTGGGCAACTCACTTAACTTCTCTTGGCTTCAGTTACCTCATCTGTAAAATGGAGATTCAGAGTGCGACCCCATGTAGGGCAGGGATTGTGTCCAACCTGATTAATTTGTATCTACTCCGGTGCTTAGAAAGTGCCTGGCACAGAGAAAACGCTTAACAAGTACCATTATTATTACTAGTAGATTGTAAGCTCCTTGTTGACAGAGAATTTGTCTACCAACTTTATCATATTGTACTCTCCCAATCACTTAGTACAATGTTCTGTATTCAGTAAGTAGTCAATTAATATGATTGATTTATCAATTGGTCAAACTACCCTATATTGTATTACTTCTGCCTCCTTGATATGAGTACAAACATCAATTTCTCCATTTTCCCGAATGCTATTCAAGCATGTCCTAGAAAGGAATACATTTAAAAAAATCATTTTCTGCATATGGAAGTAGTGTGATCACTGTTGGAATGGACTACTAGATCAGAATGTCTTGTTAGAAAATTAATCTATATTCCTACAGAATTAAACTAATAACATACAAAGAACTTTAATGAAATATACTGAAAACACCAAAAGCAAAAACGAGCCAGCTCCCCCATCTACCTATCAATCTGTGTTTTTTATTGAACACTTAATGTGTGCAGTTCACTGTATCAAGCACTTGGAAAGAATGCGATAAAATAGGATTGGGGGACATAATCTATGCCTTCAAGAAATTTACAACGTATTGGAGGCGACAGACACTAAAATACATTACAGATAGGGGAAGCAGCAGAGCATTATGATATGTGCTGTGGCATTAACTGTGGGGTGAGTAACAAGGTGCTTAAGGGGTAGAGGCCTAAGTGAATAGCTCTTAAAATGTTAAAATTTATGCTGAGATGGGATTCCTATTAACAGTCATCCAAATTACTAGGAGAAAATCCACTTCAGAATTATCCCTTGCGAAGAGAAGTCTTCAGGTCAATTTTGTGCTGGGAAAAGTTACAGAAATGATCAATCAATCAATTAATCAATAGTATTTATTGAGCACTGACTACGTGCAGAGCACTGTACCAAGTATTTAGAAGGGTCCAATAAAGTACAATGACATGATTCCTGCTCTCAAAGATTTTATAATCTAATGAGGGAGACAGACGTTAAAATGACTTAAAAATAGGAGAGGACACCTGTGCTGTGGGGGTGGGGTCAGTGAGTACCTACCGATTTAGAGAGAATTGTAGGAGCAGCATGGCCTAGTGGCTACAGCACAAGCCTGAGAGTCAGAAGGAGCTGAGTTCTACTTCCAGCTCAACCACTTGTCTGTTGTGCGACCTTGGGCAAATCACTTCACTTTTCTGTGCCTCAGTTACCTCATCCGTAAACTGGGGATTATGATTTTGAGACCCATGTGGAACAGGAACTGTGTAAAACACTCCTGTAGACTTTAAGCTCTAGGTGGGAAGGGAATGTGTCTGCTTAATGTTGTATTATACTCTCCCAAGTGCTTAGTACAGTGTTCTGCACACAGTAAGTGCTCAATAAATATAATTGATTGACTGACTGACTATTTTGTTTCCATCCTGGTGCTTAGAAGAGTGTCTGGCACAGTAAACACTCAACAGATACCATAAAAAAGTGAATAATTGACACGGAAGGGTGGGAAAATAGACTAGGGAGATGTGAGATTGGTCATGGAAGACTTCCTGGAGGAGATGTGATTTCAGAAGGGATTTGGAGGCGAGAAGAATGGTGGTCTGTTTGATAAGAAGTGGGAAGGAGTTCCACACCGGAAGGAGGGTGTGGGTGTCAAGAAAGACCACAGTACAGCACAGTAAGTAAGTTGGTATTAAAAGCATGAAGAGGGCTGGCTGGGTTATAATGGAAAAGGAATTAGAGTAGACAGGGACCAGAACTGATTGAGTCCCATAAAAGAGTGGGTGAAGAGTTTCAGACCGAAGTGGTGATAGATGGGCAAGCTTTGGAGGTTTTTGAGGGGTTGGGAGATGTGCACAGAACAATTTGAATTCGGACAATCTCTGTCCTATACAGAGCTCATAATCTAAGAATAAATGGAAGAGAATACCGAGACAGAGACACAAAAAATAGGTAGAAATAATAAAAGGAAAATGCTGAAGAACAAAAAGGATGACACTAAGGAATTAGGGGTAACGACAATAAAGACGATAATGGTGATAATGAAGGTAATGGTGATCATGATGATGGAATGTCTTCTTGTAAATGACCAATGAGCCTCGGGTCAGTCATGAAGACTTGGAAAACAAGTAGCTGATGAAAAGAATTGATTTTATAGTTCTAGTGGCTTGCACAGTCCTGCTTGCATTTTTCTCTGTCAGTCATACTCTAACTGGGCAGTGGGTGCAGCAAGTAAGAGTGCTGGGGTTCAGCGTATTCCTAAGTGCATAAAATAATTTTATGTGCAAAATCTGCTTATGGTCAGAGTGCAAAAGATCAATCGATCAATCAACCAGTTGTATTTACTGAGTGCTTACTGTGTGTAGAGCACAATACAATATAGTTGGTAGACAGGTTCCCTGCCCACAGTGAGGTTACAGTCTAGAGAGAGAGACAATCAATTATATTGATATAAATGAATAGATTGTGCATATCTAAATATGTGCTGCGAGGATGAGAGAGGAGTGAACAAAGCGGGGAAATCCAAGGTCAAGGGCATTGCAGAAGGGAGTAGGAGAAGAGGAAATGAGGTCTTAGTCAGTGAAGGTCTCTTGAGGAGATGTGCCTTCATTCATTGATTAATTCATTCAATCATATTTATTGAGCACTTACTTTATGCAGAGCACTTTACTAAGAGCTTGGGGAGCACATTTTGACAACAGATAGAGACAATCCCTACCCCACAATGGGCTCCCAATCTAGAAGGGGGAGACGGACAACAAAACAAAATAAGTAGATAGGCATTAATAGCATCAAAATAGATAAAAGGAATTATAGATATACAAAAAAAAGGCTGTGAAGGTGGGGAGAGAAATTGTCTGGTGGATATGAAGAGGGAGGGCGTTCCAGGCCAGAGGCAGAATGTGCATAAGACGTCTGCAGTGAGATAGATGAGACTGAGGTACAGTGAGTAAGTTGGCAATAGAGGAGTTAAGCTTCGGGGTTGGGTTGTAGTAGGAGAGCAGCCAGATATGGTAGGAGAGGGCAAGATGATTTAGTGCTTTAAAGCCAATGGAAAGGAGTTTCTATTGGGTGCAGAGGTGGATGGGCAACTACCAGAGGTTCTTGAGGAGTAGGAAAACACAGACTGAATATTTTTGTAGAAAAATGATCTAGACAGCACAGTGAGTTATGGACTGGAGTGAGAAGAGGCAGGAGGCAGGGAGGTCAGCAAGGTGGCTGATAGAGTAATCGAGGCAGGATAGGATAAGTGCTTGAATTAATGTGGTAGCAGTGTTGTAAATGTGTACAGACAGGATTTAGTGACAGGTTGAATATGAGGGTTGAATGAGAGAGATGAGTCAAGGATTACCGTAAGGTTAGGGGTTGATCCCGTGCTGTATTGTCACAACCAAGAAGGTGGTTTCCCAAGAAACTGCTACAGCCTTCGCTGTGCTTGATAGTTTGTTATTTTCAGGACTCATGATGAGCCTGTCAAATCGGACGAGAGTCCTCTGATGGTTCTTCAGTCAGAGACCTCCATTACTAGTGCCATAACTCCAGCAGGCATTCCACCTATTCTGTCCGTTTCACTCCTCCACCATGGTCCAGGGAAGAGTCAGGATATAAATGTCCCAAAGGAGCGGTTTCTGTGCAGTTCCACTCTGGCTGGCTAGTCAGCCTGACAGTTACCGCGTTCTGTAGGTTCTCCTGCTTCTGCCAGCAGGACTGCCTGAGTCACACCGAGGGGATGGGGGGGGACTGATGTCTCTCCTGTACTACTAGGGCGTCTGGTAAATCTAATGGAGGCCTAGCATCTCCCTGAAAGCTTTGGAACCTAGGGGCCAAATGGACACCTACATATCTTCTGCCTTACTGGATCAGAGGAACAGCACTGTCTAGTGGAAAGAGCATGGGCCTGGGAGTTATTCATTCAATAGTATTTATTGAGCGCTTACTATGTGCAGAGCACTGTACTAAGCGCTTGGAATGAACAAGTCGGCAACAGATAGGGAGAGTCAGAAGCCCTGGGTTCTAATGTGACAGCTGTCACATGATTATGTGACCTTGGGCAAGACACAACTAATCTATGCCTCAGTTACCTTATGAGTAAAATGAAAAATCAATACCTCTTCCTCCTCCTACTTAGATTGTGAGCCTTTTGTGAGGCAGAGACTCTGTATAATCTGATTATCTTGTATCTTTCCCAGTGCTTAGAACATTGCTTGGCACATAGTAAGTGCTTAACAAATACCACAGTCATTATTATTATTATTAACAGGGTGTTTGTTTTGTTTCATCTTATGGAATTTGTAAGCACTTACCGTGTGCAACCACTATTCTAAGCTCTGGGATAGATACAAGGTTGGACACAATCCCTGTCCCACATGGGGCTAATAGTCTAAATAGGAGGGAGTAGGATTTAATCCCTATTTTACAGTTCAGGAAATTGAGGCCCAGAGAAGTTGTGACTTACCCAAGGTTATACAGAAAGCAATTGGCAGAGCTGGGATTAGAACCTGTTAGGTACGTTGACTCCCAGGCTCAAGAGCTAAGGGGCCTGCCCAGCCCACTTTTCCTCATCTCCCACTCTCTTACGAGAAGCAGCATGGCGTATTGGATAGAGCACGGGTCTGGGAGTCAGAAGGTCATAGGTTCTAATCCCTGCTTCACCACTTGCCTGGTGTGTGACCTTGGGCAAGTCACTTCACTTCTCTGGGCCTCAGTTCCCTCATCTGTCAAATGAGGATTGAGACTATGAGCCCCACGTGGAATTAGGACTGTGTCCAACCCAATTAGATTTTATCCACTCCAGCATTTAGTAGAGTGCCTGGCATATAGTGAGGGTTTAACAAATACCATAATTCTCATTCTGCATTGCCTGACATCTTCGCTTGGCTCTTTCCCCCCTCCTCCCAGCCCCACAGCACTTATGTATATAGCTGTAATTTTGTATTTATTTGTATTGATGTCTGTTCATTTGTACTGGTATCTGTCTCCCCCCCAGAAAACACCCCCCTCCTCAGACTGTGAGCTCATTTTGTTCAGGGATTGTCACTGTTTACTCTTGTACTGTACTTTCCCAAGTGCTTAGTACAGTGCTCTGCCCTCAGTAAGCACTTAGTAAACACTGATAACACGGCTTATCACCACCAAAGACAACTCATTTACTCTCCATTAGGGTGGCAAGATGTCTTGGAGAGTCCAGTAGAATGGCCCATTCTATCCACTGGAACACTAACTGGACATTTTATTTCTGTAGAGTCATTCAATCAATCAATCAATCATAATTAATGAGCATTTACTCCATGCTGAGCACTGTACTAAGGACTTGGGAAAATACAATAGAGTTAGTAGACATAATTTCTATGCTCAAGGAGCTTGCAATCTAGTGGTGGAGAAAATACTAAAATAAATCACAGATTGGGGAAGCTATAGAGTATAAAGGTATGTACGCAAGTACTGCCAGGAGGAAG
Organism: Ornithorhynchus anatinus; assembly: GCF_004115215.2. NCBI lineage: Eukaryota > Metazoa > Chordata > Mammalia > Monotremata > Ornithorhynchidae > Ornithorhynchus > Ornithorhynchus anatinus. Next base: position 115,879,589 of record NC_041731.1, on the reverse strand, counting down.
AGGTAATGGTGAGTAACCATTTGCTTACTTTACATAGAAGTGCTGAAGAGGCAGTAGGGGAATATGTAGTTTAGGTACATGAGAGATTAAGCAGGGAAGGTCTCCTGGAGGAGATTCTGACATGCAGATGGATGATAGTGGCAGATCAAGATGGGTCATTTTGCAAGGGGGAAATATGTTTTTTAAAGTGCTAATTTGTGTCAAGCTCTGTTCTAAGAACTGAGGTAGATAAGTTAATCAACTTGAATATAACACTTGTCCCATCTGGGGCTCACAGTATAGGTAAAAGGGAGAACAGTACTGAACCCCATTTTACCGATGAGGAAATTGTCACAGAAAAGTTAAGTGGTCCAAGGTCTTACAGCAGGAAATTGACCAAGCCAGGATCTGACTTGGACTCCCAGGCCCATGTTCTTTCCACTAGGTTATACTATTTCTCTAACCTGACCCATTCACCAGCAAGTCATTGAGTCCCCAGCTATTGTGCTGAATCACCCATAGGGTAAAGAACTCTCTGGATTAGTACCTCTGTCTTCCATCTCTCCTATTAGAGTATAAGCTCCTTGGGAGAGGGAGCACATCATCTTTTTATTTGGTCCCTTCCAAGTGTCCAGTACAGTGCACTCCACGGTACCCAGTGGACACTCAATAATACTAATATTATTATTGTTGGTATTTCCTTACTAACCTAAAAGGGAGTGTGGCTTAGCCAATGTGGCTCAGAGGAAAAAGCCTGGGCTTGGGAGTCAGAGGCCGTGGGTTCTAATCCCAGCTGCACCAACACTTGTCAGCTGTGTGACTTTGGGCAAGTCACTTAATTTCTCTGTGCCTCCGTTCCCTCATCAATAAAATGGGGATTAAGACTGTAAGCCCCTCGTGGGACAACCTGATAACCTTGTATCTATCCCAGTGCTTAGAAGAGTGCTTGGCACATAGTAAGTGCTTAACAAACCTCATCATCATTATTATTATTATTAAGTTTCAGTTTTAAACTAATTGGAGCTGCTAATCATCAGCACAGTTCACCTCAATTGAGCCCCTAAGCAGATTTCCACATTTACATTTCCCACACAGTCTGTTGCTGAAACATCTTTCTACATCTATTTCAAAATGTAGAGAATTGTGATAGTCAAAAATCTAAATATTACCACTTCAGAAAAATCCTTAAAATTTCAGATGGAAGTGTCATTTCTTGTTAGTTAATATATGACCATAAAAGTTTAAGAGGGACGTTGTTACTCAAAGATTTGAAGGAGTAAATATTTGCTGACTTTATTAATTTCTTAACTATTTAATTTGCTTATATCGGTCTTGCTCTGCTGTTGGTCCAGTGAAAAGATCACTGCCCTGGAAACCAGGATGCCTCGGTTTAAGGCTTGATTCTGTCTATAGGGGCTATATCGATTGATTCATTCAATCATATTTATTTAGCACTTAATGTATGCAGAACACTGTACTAAGCGCTTGGAAAGTACAATTCAGCAACAGAGACAATCCCTACCCAACAACGAACTCATGGTCTAGAATAATAATGGTATTTGTTAAGCGCTTACTATGTGCCAAGCACTTTTCTAAACGCTGGGGGGACACAAGATAATCAGGTTGTCCCATGTGGGGATCACAGTCTTCATCCCCATTTTACAGATGAAGTAACTGAGGCACAGAGAAGTTTAGTGACTTGCCCAAAGTCACACAACTGACAAGTGGTGGAGTCAGGATTAGAACCCATGACCTCTGACTCCCAGGCCTGTGCTCTTTCCACTGAGCCATGCTTCTTCTCTAACCATCAGTGATGAACGTTTCTGACTAAAGAACCGCCCAGGGCATTCTACAAGATGAACATTCCAGCAAGAATAATGCAAGGTCAGTTCAGGTATAAATGGATTATACATCTATAAAGTCTTTGTGTACACATAACAATAATAATAAAAATAACAATAATAATTCTTAAATGCTTACTCTGTGTCAAGTACTATACTAGGTTCTATAGCTAGAGACAAGGTATTTAAATTGGGCAGAATCTTGGACCCATGTGAGGTTCTCACAGTCCCAGAAGGATAGAGGACAGGAATATAAGAAGCCCCATGACCTAGTGGATAAAGCACAGGCCTGGGAGTCAGAAGGACCTAGGTTCTATTCCTAGCTCCTCCACTTGTCTGCTACGTGACCAGGGACCAGTCACTTCACTTCTCTCTGCCTCAGTTACCTCACCTGTAAAATCAATTAATTAATGAATCATATATATTGAACATTTATAACATGCAAAGCGCTGTACTAAGTCCTTGGGGATTAAGACTGTGAGCCATATGTGGGACACTGATGCTACTGATGCCCTTTTACTTGTTTTGATGTCTGTCTCCCCGCTTCTAGACTGTAAACCCATTATGGGCAGGGATTGTCTCTCTTTGTTGCTGAATTGTATTTTCCAAGCACTTAGTACAGTGCTCTGCACACAGTAAGCGCTCAATAAATACGATTGAATGAATGAACTGTGTCCAACTTGATTGGCTTGTATCTACCCCAGTGCTTAGAACACTGCCTGGCAAATAATAAGCGCTTAACCAATATCATTAAAAAATTACTCCAATCTAACAGAGGAGGAAACTAAGGCACTGAGTGACTTGCCGAAAATGACCTAGCAAAGAAGTGGTGGAGGTAGGATGGGAACAGGGCCAAAGTTCATCAGTCAATCTCAGCAGGAGACTCTATCCTACCAACTAGTTATTTTAGAATTAAAATGGCTTCCTTTCCAGTCTTCATTGCCTGGTTCTGTATTATAGTTTAAGGGTGCGCACTTGCTATTACTCTGTCCTGCTGTATGTTTGTATTGTAGCAACACATTTGACTCTTGGAATGGCTGATAAACTGGCTGACCTCTCTAATCTACATTTTGGGGAAACAGAATTTAGCTGCAGATGTTTCTAAGGGTAGAACATTTGTTGAAGAAAATTAATCTACTGTGACAGATGTTTTCCACACTCACTGGGTCTTGGAGTATTCTTTTTTATAAATGTGGCCTTCCCCTGGAATTCAAGGGTACTGTGTTATCTCTCTCTGCTAGGCTCTCAGATCCTAAGACATGGTGCAATGCTGTACTGTCATATAAATAGCAGAGAACCGGCCTTTGTAGTTAGAAGATGGAATTTAAATCTGTTGGCGTTCACATTTACTTTTTTTCCATTTAATTCGGTCACTTGTGCAAAGGCAGATAAAATTTCCTTTCGTCCTGTGGAAGGCACATCAAGTCGCTTAAATCAAAACTCAGAGACAGCACAGACCTTGGCAGCAGATTCTATCCAGTTTGGAAGCTTTATAGCTTATTGGGGAGGTTTTTTTGACCCTAAGGGGCTTTATTATTAATGGGAATTATCCATGTGCTTCCAGGAGAGAATAGACTTCCTCGATTAGAAGACCTTCTGAGGGAGTTAGCAGTGAATTTATTTTTTCATTTGGGGATGAGAATGCTTCCCATAAGAACTCTGAATCTCTCATGTCTGACTTTCTTGAAAACATAATGTATAAAATGCTTAGTTTTGTAAAAATTGAACAGAAGCTGGAATTTAATAACCCTAAAAAGAGACCTAACTTTAGTTTCTGTTTTTCCCCATTGTTAGTTCTGGTGAACTATAACCCGGAGAGGGTTGTTTTATGCATAGGCAGAGACATTTTGTCACTTTCCTAACAATTCCAAGTAAATATCTTCTAATACATTTCAATCTTGATCTCTAGGACAGAGCATGGTGGTAGAACATAATCCATAGCCATCCAGTCAACATGCCATTGAAATGCATGGCAACATTAATAAATAATAATAGCATTTATTGAACACCTGTTGGCTTCAGTGAAGTGTTATTAAATGCTTGGGAAAGTGTCAGCAAATGATGTGACATCTTGGATATGAAATCCAGTGGAAGTCCCCCTGTTTCCATTCACTACAGGAATTGGTCAAAACCACTCTCCTCAATAAACAATAATAATAATAATAATAATAATAATGTTGGTATTTGTTAAACACTTACTATGTGCAGAGCACTGTTCTAAGCACTGGGGTAGATACAGGGTAATCAGGTTGTCCCACGTGAGACTCACAGTTAATCCCCATTTTACAGATGAGGTAACTGAGGCACAGAGAAGTTAAGTGACTTGCCCACAGTCACATAGCTGACAAGTGGCAGAGCCGGGATTTGAACTCATGACCTCTGACTCCCAAGCCCATGCTCTTTCCACTGAGCCACACTGCTTCTCTATACAAGTATATTATAGATAGGCTGAATAATTATGTCTCTTGACAAAAGAGACCTTGGAACACTATCACAAGAGGGTGTGCTTGGCTTTTTCCTCTTGGTGATCATTACGTAAGGGAGAAGAAAAGGAGAGGCATAAAGTGGGCTGAATCCCTTCGGTATTCTGCAGTGTCTGTTCTCTAAACCCTAAAATTCTCGGGAACTTAAAAACTGAGTTGGCTATATTTTAAAGGAGCAAGAGAAATCTGGAGTTAGGTCAAGATTGGAGGACTTGTTTAGCAGAGATGGTCCCAATCTGGACTGATTGGGCAATTCTCCAAAATTGCTCAGGAAACTCTACCCCAAACTGGGCCTGCCCTGGCCAAAACAGTCTTGTAAGGGGTATCATACTCTTCTTCTCTCACCATCCACCATTTTTTTTTTTAACTCCCTTTCTTCCACATTTTATATAATACTTTGATTTTATACAGTGCTTTTATTTCCACCTTTTTAAGCCTCACAACTTCCCTTTGAGTTTAGGAGAGACAAGTGTTATTATCCCCATCTTACAGATGGAGTCTTGGAGAGGTCAAGTGATTTGCCTAAACTCACACAGCAGACACGGAACAGACCTATGATTTGAATATGGGTCCCCTAACTCTTAGACCCATATTTGCCTCACTGCACCAAGCTGCCTCTGAAGAGTTGTCATTCAGATTTGAAGATGTTGTAACAGAAAGTGGAATCTGATCCCAAAGGAGAGTAAGGTTGAGTAGACCTAAGCGTTACCTACACTCCACTCCACAGTGCCTGCATGGAAGAACAGTTCTTTGCTACCCTGATGTCTTTCCTATTTACAGTTTTACAGTCTAAACACTTAGTACAATGGCCTGCACACAGAAAGCACTCAATAAATACGATTGAATAAATGAATGAAATAAAGTTGTTGCAGTTTTTGAATCTGCCTCTTGATATCTCTGTTCCTGGATGGCTAACTACCTGGGCTACTAGTCCTACCTTTGAAATGTTCCCTTAATCAACTTCATTTTCCCTATGAAAACTTCTCATCCTTTAGTGGATACCTTACTCCACTTATGCTCATTTATTGTGTGTTTGCATTTTCATAATATTTTATTCTGGAGTTCTCTTTCTGCAAAGGGACCAAGCCAAAGAAAGTTCCATTTTTCCTGGGCTTCCAGTTTTAGTAGGAGCAAAATATGTTACTTTGATGCAGATATTGTCTCTTTAGATATGATAACAATGATGATAATTATAGATTTGTTTAGAACTTAATACGGTCCAAGAACTCCTCTCAGGGTCACACCTGGAGAGTTTCCAGTACTCTATCAGTCTATACTACTGGAGGGAGAGTCAAGTAGAGGCCTACCCATTCCATTTCTAGCTTGGGCGGTGGCTAGTGAGTGGAAGGCAAACTGCTACAAGTCAAAACTCACCTGTGCTGGGCAGCAGAGGCATGGGAGAGAGTCGAGGGCAGAGACTCAAGTTTACTGTGTGGAAGAAGACAAAGACCACGTCCATATTTTTACCAAGAAAACTCTACGGATACACTGCCAGAACGATTACAGATGGAGGTGAAGTGTTCTGGGAGAGATGTATCCATGACATCGCTAGGGGTCAGAGATGACCAGACGGCATAAGACAATGGCCTACTATTGTTCTTAGTACTGGGGTTGATACAAGATAATTAGGTTGAATATAGTCCCTATCCTACAAGGAGCTCAAAGTCTAAGTAAGATAAGAGTCCAAATGAGGAAACTGAGTCTCAGAGAAGTTAAGTATCTGGCCCAAAGTCACACAGCAGGCAAGAGACGGAACCTGTGTTAGAACCCACATCTTTTGACTCCCTGACCTCTGCTCTTTCCTCCAGGCCATGCTGCCCCAAGAAATGCTAACAATTCACCTGTCTTTGCTAAATCATATTGCCCCCCAATTCTAAAATATCCTTTCACTCATTTAGCTAATACCATGCTAAAGATTTTATTAATTATCAAGGCTCAAGGCTTGCGTCTTCTATGACATCCCTTTCAGTACATAAAACTGTTTTCTAAAGAAGGTAACTTTTATGGGATTTGGGCTTGTCCCACAGGAACTCTTAATGGAAAAGGAATCCTTTTTAGTTTGATATAGAAATTAATCAAAGTAAAGCTTTTGGGTTTCACCATGTGGTAAAGCCGGAAAAGTTATCCAAAAATAATCAATTTTCTTCTGCCTTCAATAGTCCTGCAGGTACCCATTTGGTTCTTTAATTGTTGGGGATGTTTTCTGGGGAATTCCCTTTTTGTGGCATGTTTGGGGTTTTGTGCATAAACCTCACTCATTTCTTATCCATCCAAATCCTTCTGTGGTGCTTACAGACTAATTTTATGTTTTACCACAGAAGTCAAAAGAAGCCTTATGAGTAAACTTTGAATATTACAGAAAAAATCAAATGGGAATTAAAGACTATTAGAACATCCTGCAAGAAACACTCTTGGATGTTTGATCTGAGTATTTCAAGCACATATTCTGCCCACTTAGGCAGCACCATTTCGATACGTTCTGCTATTCAACAATAGGAAAGTTTTCCCAAATCATGACTACCTTGCTAGCCCCTGTCCCAAATGGGGTTCACAGGCTAAGAAGGAGGAAGAACTGGTATTGAATGCCCATTTTAGAGATGAGGAAACTCAGGTGCAGAGAAGCTGAATCACTTCTCCAAGGTCACACGGCAGGCAAGTGGTGGAGTCAGAATTAGAAGCCAGGTCCTCCAAATCCTAGGCCCCTTCTGATTACCTTCTTGGGCTATTAACCCCACCTCTGAAAAACTCTTTTTTGATCAGCTTCAATTCCCATGTCCAGGCTCTTATCACTAGATGATTCCCGCAGAATGGGACCAGGACAGCTATCTAGCTATCCTTGATTCAGTGGGCAGGAAACATGTCCATTATATTGCTCCTTTGTATTCTCCTAAGTGCTTAGTACAGTGCTCTGTACCGGTAAGTGCTCAGTAAATATGTTTGACTGACTGACTGATTGACTGACTGATGGGATGGTAACCGCCACAGGGCAATGCCAACAACAGGAGTGTAGAGAAGAGGTAGAGGCAGAGAAAGATTATGTGTGTGGCTAGTGAAAATAGGAAGGGCTTGGGACTCAGAGGTCATGGGTTCTAATCCCAGCTCTACGACTTGTCAGCTGTGCAAGTTTGGGTAAGTCAATTAACTTCTCTGTGCTTCAGTTACCTCACCTGTAAAATGGAGATTAAGACTGTAAACCCATGTGGGACAACCTGATAACTTTGTATCTACTCCAGCACTTAGAACAGTGCTTGGCGCATAGTAAGCGCTTAACCAATACCATCATAATTATTATTGGGCGGGGCCTCACGTGACCGATTAATATAGCCAAAGGGAACAGGGTTATCTGAATAATGTGTATGAGAAATCTATTAGCAAATGGGTGGCTCAGTGGAAAGAGCCCAGTCCTGGGAGTCAAGAAACCTGGGACCTAATTCCAGACCTGCTACTTGCCTATCAAACAAAAACTCCTCACTATTGGCTTCAAAGCTCTCCATTACCCTGACCCTTGTTACCTCATCTCCCTTCTCTCCTTCTACATCTCAGCCGCACACTCCACTCCTCTGGTGCTAACCTTTGCGCTTTGCCTTGTTCTCGCCTGTCCTGCCGTTGACCCCTGGCCCACATCCTACCTCTGGTCTGGAATGCCCTCCCTCCTCAAATCCTCCAAACAATCACTCTTCCCCTCTTCGAAGCCCTACTGAAGACTCACCTCCTCCAGGAGGCCTTCCCAGACTAAGCCCCCCTTTTCCTCAGATCCCCCTCCCCTACGTGTCACACCAACTCGCTCTCTCTCCTCTATCCCCCCCCCTCCCCATAACACTTATGTCTATATGCATATATCTATAATTATATTCATTTATAATGATGCAGGGTTACTTGTTTTGATATATATATATATATATATATATCTGTAATTCTACTGATGCTTGTTTACTTGATTTACTTTCTGTCTCCCCGCTTCTTGTAAACCTGGTGTGGACAGAGATTGTCTCTATTGGTCAATTGTACTTTCCAAGCTCTTAGTACAGTGCTCTGCACACAGTAAGTGCTCAATAAATGGTTGAATGAATGAATTGAATGTGACCCAGAGCACTTAACCTCTCTGTGCTTCAGTTTCCTGATCTGTAAAATGAGAATGAAATATATGTTCTCCTTCCCTGTTAGACTATTAGACCCACATGGGACAGGAAACTTCTCCTATCTGCTATTATATCTACCCCAGTGTTTTGCACAGTGCTGGGCACATAGTAAACACTTAACAAATGGCAATTACTAGGTATACAGAACTGTCATATAAAGATTACCAGTTTTGATCACTTGAAACACATCCTGGAGAGACTAAATAACAGCTTGGGAGGTTAAGGAATGGTAGGGGCTTGATACATATTTTCCACCGGTTATCTGTCTTTTCACCATCAAGTCTGACTACACTTGGAGCAATTCATTCATTCAATCCTATTTATTGAGTGCTTACTGTGTGCAGAGCACTGTACTAAGTGTTTGGAAAGTATAATTTGGGTACAAATAGAGACAATCCTTACCCAACAATGAGCTCACTGTCTAGAAGGGGGAAGATAGACAACAAAACAAAACAAGTAGACAGGCAACAATAACATCAATATAAATAAATAGAATTATAGATATAGACACATCATCATTCATTCATTCAATAGCACTTACTGAGCGCTTGGAATCTACAATTCGGCAACAGATAGAGACAATGCCTACCTAATAATGGGCTCACAGTTTAAAAATGGGGAAGACAGACAGCAAAGCAAAACAGAACAAAACAGAACAAGACAACATCATCAAGATAAATAGAATCAAGGAGATATGCACCTCATTAACAAAATAAATAGGGTAATAATATATACAAATAAGCACAGTGCTGAGGGGAGGGGAAGGGGGAAAAGCAGAGGGTGGGGGGGAGGGGAAGGGAGGAGGAGCAGAGGGAAATGGGGGCTCAGTCTGGGAAGGCCTCCTGGAGGAGGTGAGCTCTCAATAGGGCTTTGAAGAGGGGAAGAGAGTTAGTTTGGCAGATGTGAGGAGGAAGAGAATTCCAGGACAGTGGTAGGACATGGACCAGGGGTCGATGGTGGGACAGGTGCGAACGGGGGAGCATGAGGAGGTGAGCGGCAGAGGAGCGAAGTGTACAGGGTGGGAAGTAGAAAGAGAGAAGGGAGGTGAGGTAGGAGGGGGCAAGGTGCTGGAGAGCTTTAAAGCCAAGAGTGAGGAGGAGTTTTTGTTTTGTGCAAAGGTTGATAGGCAACCACTGTAGGTTTTTGAAGAGGGAAGTGACATTCCCAGAGCATTTCTGTAGAAAGATGATCCGGGCAGCGGAATGAAGAATAGACTGGAGTGGGGAGAGAAGGAGGAAGGGAGATCATTAATAAAAATGAATAGAATAATAAATGTGTACATATCTACACAAGTGCTGTGTGTGTCGAGGAGGGTAGAGCAGACGGAGGGAGTCGAGGCGATGGGGAAGGGAGGAGGAGGAGAGGAAAAAGGAGGCTCAGTATGGGAAGGCCTCCTGGGGGAGGTGAGCTTTCAGTAGGTCTATGAAAGGGGGGAAGTGAGCTAGGTTGGTGGATGTGAGGAGGAAGGGCATTCCAGGTCAGAGGTAGGACATGGGCTAGGGGTCGACAGCAGGACAGGCGAGAATGAGGCACAGTGAGGAGGTTAGCAGCAGAAGTGCAGAGTGTGCGGGGTGGGCTGTAGAAGGAGAGAAGGGAGGTGAGGTAAGAGGGGGCAAGGTGTTGGAGAGTTTTGAGGCCAATAGTGAGGAGTTTTTGCTTCATATAAAGGTTGATAGGCAGCCACAGGAATTTTCTGAGGAGGAGGTGACATGCCCAGAGCATTTCTGTAGAAAGATAATCTGGGCAGCAGAGTGAAATATAGACTGAAATGAAGTGGGGAGAGACTGGAGGATGGGAGATCAGAAAGGATGCTGATGCAGTTATCCAACTGGGATATGATGAGACTGTGAGCCTGTTGTTGGGCAGAGATTGTCTCTATCTGTTGCCTGAATTGTATAGTCCAAGTGCTTAGTACAGTGCCCTGCACACAGTAAGTCCTCAATAAATACGATTGAATGAATGAATGAATGAATGAATGAATAATGGTACTAACAAGGTAGTGCTTTGTATGGAGAGGAAAGGACGGATCTTGGAGACGTTGTGAAGGTTAGACCAGCAGGTGTTGATGTGGGTTTAGATGTGTGGGTTGAATGAGAGAGCAGAGTTAAGAATGACACCAAGGTTGGAGGCTTGTAAGACAGGAAGGATGGTAATGCCGTCCACAGTGACCGGAAAGTCAGGGAGAGGACAGGATTTGGGAGGGAAAATAAGGAACTTGGTCTTGAACATGTTGAGTTTTAGGTGGTGGGCTACATCCAGGTGGAAAGATCCTGAAGGCAGGAGGAGATACAAGCCTGGAGAGAGGGAAACAGTCCAGGGGAGGAGATGGAGATTTGAGTATCATCTGCATACAGATGATAGTTGAAGCTGTGGGAGTGAATGAGTTCACCAAGGGAGTGAGTATAGATGGAGAAAAGAAGAGGGCCAAGAACTGACCTTTGAGGAACCCCTACATTTAGTGGATGGGAGGGGGAGCCTGCAAAGGAGACTGAGAATAAATGGCCAGAGACATAGGAGGAGACCAGGAGAGGAGAGAGTCCATGACGCCAAGATTGGATAATGTGTTAAGGAGAAGGGGATGGTCGACAGTGTCAAAGGCAGTGGCAATTGAAACTAGCACTCCTACTGTTGGATAGCAGAACATATTGAAAAGGTGCCATTTAAATGGGCACAATATGAGTTTGAGGAACTTGAAAGATCAGACTTACTCAAGAGTGTTTTTGCAGGATGTCCTAATAGTTTTAATTCCCAATTTAATTTTTTCTATAATATTGAAATATTGAAAATATCATAAGTCCATTTTTTACTTATGTGATAAAACATAAATTGGTTTTATAAGCATCATAGAAGGATTTGGATGGATAAGAAATGCATGAGGTTTATGCACAAAACCCAAAACATGCCACAAAATGGGAATTCCCCAGAAAATGTCCCAGCCAATTAAGGAACCAAATAGGTACCTACAGGACTATTGAATGCAGAAGAAAATTGATTATTTTTGGAGGATTTTTCTGGCTTCACTGCATGGTGAAATCCAGTGACTTTACTTTGATTAATTTCCGCATCAGGCAAAGAATAATCCCCCTTTCTTCAAGTGTTTCTGTGGCACAAGTCCAAATCCCATAAAAGGTCAAATATTGTTCATCAGTTTCTGCCTGGCCATCCATCTGCTATGAATCAGTTGGAAAACTCTTCGAGCACCTATTTTCACAACTGCATCCATTCAATTGTCTAGACTTGAATGAAGTGAAATAAAAACTTATCTTGAAGAAGTTACAGATGAGGTTTCGAGATCTTGTGTAATAATCCAATCATAAAGATACTCCCTTGGCAACAGATGGTGGCCCTTATTTTAAGTTCCTTGTGGAAAAGGACCATTAAGCATGAATGGGGTTGATGAATGCCAACTTTAAGGTTTTACAGGCTTTCAGAGAATTTACTAATACTGTAATACTAATACTGTATTCAGAGAGGTCAGGGAAGCTCCTACTTAGAAAAATAAAATTGCTAAGCATAAGGACTAAGTACTATAGTAGTAATAAATCACATACTAATAACATTGATAATGAGGAATAGGAAGACCAGACATTTTTCCTCTGAGTTCAAAGCTTATTTATGTATCCTGGTCTTAATCAAGCATCAGGCATAATTTCCCTAAAATCTCCTCCTCTCCAGTGCCGTCCTCTCTAGTGCCGTCACCCCCCACCCCACCATCCTCTTGGACTCTCCCTATGTTCCCCAAAGTAACTCAAGAAGGAATCTCCTCTTCTCTAAAACTACCCCCTCCATCTGTGCATCTGACCCCATCCCTTCATACCTTTTTAAAATATTTTAAAATATTCACCCCCTCCCTTCTTCCCTCTTTGCCATCTTCAAGTGTTTCTAATGGCTTCTTCCCCGCTGCTTTCAAACATGCCTATGTTTCTCCTATCCTAAAAAACAACAACAAAAACTCCCTTAACCCCATGGCTCCCTCCAGTTACCATCCCATCTCCCTCCTACCATTTTTATACAAACTTATTGAGAAAGTTGTTTACACCCATTGTCTCCACTTCCTATCCTACAATTCTCTCCCAGATCCCCTCCAATATGGCTTCTGCTCCCTTCACTCCATAGAAACAAACCTCTTTAAGATAATGAATGACCTACTTCTTGATAAATGTGACAGCCTGTTACTCCATTCTAATCATACTAGACCTCTCAGCTGTCTTTGATACTGTAAACCACCCCCTTCTCCTTGAAATGTTATTTAATCTTGGATTCACTGACACTCTACTCTTAGTTCTCCTCCTACCTCTCTGATTGCTCCTTCTTAGTCTCTTTTGCTGGCTCCTCCTCTGCCTCCCACCCCCTGACAACAGGGATCCCTAAAGATTCAGTTCAAGGTCTCCTTTATTCTCCCTCTACATCCACTCCCTTAGAGAACTCATTCTTTTTCATGGGTACCACTAACCTCAGCCCTGGATCACCTGCACCTGGATCCACCTCCTTCGCTCTTGTGTCTGAGCCACAGAGTGCTGCTGGCAGAAATCTGAATATCAGGCCAACATTGTCCATTTCAAGTTTATCCTTGTGGGGTTCAACTCAGACACACAAGCCCATCGCCCTTTCCAGTTGTTCCAGATATTCAAATCTCTCCTCAGTTCCCCTGTTCCCCTTCCTCTCCACTGCCTTGCCCCCAGTGACCTTGCCACCTACTTTATTAAGAAAAATTGACACCATCATGTGTGAACTCCTTAAAATCACTTTCTGGCTGTTCATTCTCAGTCTCCTTTGTGGGCTCCTCCTCTGCCTCCTACCCCCTAACTGTGGCGGGATCCCTCCGGTTTCAGTTCTGGGTCCCCTTCTATTCTCCTTCTACAGCCACTCCCTTGGAGAATGCATTCACTCCTATGGCTTCAACTACCACCTCTATGTGGATGATACCCAAATCTACACCTCCCACCCTGATCTTTCTTCCTCTTTCCAGTCTCGCATCTCCTCGTGCATTCAAGACAGCTCTACTTGACTGTTATCCCATCACCTCAAACTTAACATGTCCAAAACAGAGCTCCTTATCTTCCCACTCAAACCCTGTCTTCCTCGTGACTTTTCCATCACTGTAGAAGGCACCACCAACCTTCCTGTCTCACAAACCCATAGCCTTGGCATTATCCTTGACTCCTTTCTGTCATTCAATCCACATAGTCAATCCATCACCAAATCGTATAGGTTCCACCTTAACATCTAGTTAAAATCTACCCTTTTCTCTCATCTAAACTTCTACCACATTAATACAATCACTCATCCTCTCCTGCCTGGATTACGGCATCAGCCTCCTTGCTGCCTTCCGGTCTCCTGTCTCTCCCCACTCCAGTCCATACTTCACTTTGCTGCCTGGATGATTTTTCTACCAAAAGTATCCATGACATGTCACCCCACACCTCAAAAAAACTCCAGTGGTTTCTCATCCATCTCCACATCAAACAAAAATTCCTCACCAATTGGTTTTAAAGCACTTAACCAACCTGCCCTCTCCAACATCACCTTGCTTCTCTCCTACACCGCAGCTCACACACTTCATTCTCCTAACGCTAACATTCTCACTGTGTCTCAATCTTACCTCTGTGACCCCTAGCCCACATCCTGAATCTGGCCTGGAATGCCCACCCTCCTCAAATCCATCAATAACTCTCCCTGTGCTTCAAAGCTTTATTGAAGGCATATCTCCTTCAAGAGACCTTCTCAGACTAAGCCTCACTTTTCCTTATCTCCTACTCCCTTCTGCATCACCCTGACTTGCTTCCTTTGCTCTTCCCCCCTCCCAGCCCCATAGCACTTATGTACATATCTATAGTTTTATTAATTTGTACTGATATCTGTTTAGACTGTGAGTTCATTGTGGGCAGGGAATGTCACTGTTTTTTGTTGTATTGTACTTTCCCAAGATCTTAGTACAGTACTCTATTGAGTACTGTACTGCTGAGAACTGAATACTTTTGAGAAGTATTCATTTAATTCATTCAATAGTATTTATTGAGCGTTTACTATGTGCAGAGCACTGTTCTAAGCGCTTGGAATGTACAAATCGGCAACAGATAGAGACAGTCCCTGCCCTTTGACAGGCTTAAGTAGCATGGTGTAGTGGGTAGAGCATGGGCCTTGGAGTCAGAATGTAATGGGTTCTAATCCCGGCTCTGCCACTTGTCTGCTGTATGACTTGGGAAAGTCACTTGACTTATATGGCCCTTAGTTATCTCATCTAGAAAATGGGGATTGAGACTGTGAACCCCATGTGGACAGGGACTGTGGCCAACCCCATTTGCTTGTATCAAGTGTGGCTTAGTGTAAAGAGCAGGGCCTTGGGAGTCAGAGGTCGTGAGTTCTTATTCCGGCTCTGCCACTTGTCAGCTGTGTGACTTTGGACAAATCAGTTAACTTCTCTGTGCCTCAGTTATCTCATCTGTAAAATAGGTATTAAAACTGTGAGTCCCACATGGAATAACCTAATTACCTTGTATATATACCCCAGCGCTTAGAATAGTAAGCCCTTAACAAATACCATCATTATCATTATTACTCTTCACACAGTAAGTGGTCAATAACTACTATTGAATGAATGACTGGGTTAAATTAACATCTCTATGAAGATTATTCCCAAATCTACATCTCCAGCCTTGATATCTCTCCTTCCCTGCAATCTTGCATTTCCTCCTGCCTTCATGACAGATCTACTTGGATGTTTGGCCAACATAAATTAAACAAGCTCATAACTGAACTACTTATCTTCCCACCCAAACCGTCCTCTCCCTATATTTTCCATCACTGTAGATAATACCACTAGCTTTCCTACCTTAGCCCTTGACTGTGGCATTGTCCTCAACTCCTGTCTCTCACTACACTCAAATCTGTCACCAAATCTTTCACGACTTTGCTAAAATCCACACTTTTCTTTCCTTCTAAACTGCTCCCCTGCTGATCCAAGCACTTATCCTATTCTGCCTTGACTACTGCATCTGCTTCTTCAATGACTTCCCAGCCTCTTGCTTCTCCCCACTCGAATCCAGATATCACTCTGCTGCACAAATCGTTTATCATCAAAAATGTTCAATTCATGTCTCCTCACTCCTAAAGAGCCTCAAATGGAGGCCCATTCACCTTCATATCTACAGAAACTCTTTACCACTGGTTTTAAAGCACTCAACCACTGCACTCCATTGTACTCCACCTCACTAATATCCTACTACAGCCCAGCCTGCACAATCCAATCCTCTAGTGCCAGTTTACTCAGTATCCCAATCTTATCAATCTCACTGCCAACTCCTTTCCTGGCACCCACTCCTGGCACCTCTGTTCTCTTCATGTTCAAAGCACTACTAAGGTTACATCTCCTCCACGAGGCCTTCCCCGATTAATCCTCTTTTCCCCTTTTTGCTCTCCCTTCTGCGCCATATATGTGCCTCAATCTCTGACCTTTGGACATTTGATATTCACCCCATCCTCAGAGATCTTAGTATACATCTTTAAATTGTATAAATTACTTATTCATTCATATCAATATCTGTCTCCCCCTCTAGACTGTAACTCATTATGGCTAGGAAATGTGTTTCTCCCCTCTCCAGTCAATGTTTCATTGAGAAGCAGCATGGCTTAGTGGAAAGAGCCCGGGCTTGGGATTCAGAGGTCATGGGTTCTAATCCTGACTCTGCCACTTATCAGCTGTGTGACTTTGGTCAAGTCACTTAACTCATTTACCTCATCTGTAAAATAGGGATTAAGACTGTGAGCCTCACGTGGGACAACCAGATTACTTTGTATCTACCCAGTGCTTAGAACAGTGCTTGGCACATAGTAGGCACTTAGCAAATACCATTATTATTATTATTATTTTACTGCCTGGATCATTTTCCAAAAATGCAGTCCTGCAATCATTCAACCAATCATATTCATTGAGCTCTTACTCTGTGTAGAGCAATGTGATAAGTGCTTGGGAGAGTGCAAAATAAAAAAGTATAGACAACCCCTGCTCAAAAAGAACTTAGAGACTTGACTAGAGACTGCACACATTTAAAGCTTCACTGGTTACCCATTCCTTTCTATATCAAGATGTTCCGGACCTTTGATTTTAAGACATTCCATCATTTATTTCCTTTTTATCCACAATCTTCCATCACACCCCAGATAGTATTCACCATTCTTCTCAAGTTCACTTTCTCACCATGCTTCATTCTCGATTCTGATCTCTCGATCACGGCCATCTACTCTACCTGAAACTTTACCCAGCAAAACATCTGCCAGACCATAACTCTCTCTATCTTCTGAAAAACTTTCATGAAATCACAGTTAATAATAATAATAATAATAATGTTGGTATTTGTTAAGCGCTTACTATGTGCCGAGCACTGTTCTAAGCGCTGGGGTAGACATAGGGGAATCAGGTTGTCCCACATGGGGCTCACAGTCTTAATCCCCATTTTACAGATGAGGGAACTGAGACACAGAGAAGTTAAGTGACTTGCCCACAGTCACACAGCCGACAAGTGGCAGAGCTGGGATTCAAACTCATGAGCCCTGACTCCAAAGCCCATGCTCTTTCCACTGAGCCACGCTGCTTCTCCTCCAGGAGCTTCCTTGGGTATTTTGTCATCTACCCTAGTCATTATTACTATCATTATTATCATTGTTGTTATCATAACAACATGCTCTTGCTATATGTCAATCACTATTCTAAGTGCTGGGGTAGATACAAGTTAATCAGGTTGGACACAGTCTTTTTCCTACATGGGGCTTACAGTCTAAGTAGAAGGGAGAACAAATATTGAAACCTCATTTGATTGAGGAAACTGAGACAGAGAGAAGTTAAGTGACTTGCCCAAGGTCACACAGCAAGCATTTGTCAGAACTGGATTAGAAGCATGGGCTTTGGAGTCAGAGGTCATGAGTTCGAATCCCAGCTCTGCCACTTGTCAGCTGTGTGACTGTGGGCAAGTCACTTAACTTCTCTGGGCCTCAGTTACCTCATCTGTAAAATGGGGATTAAGATTGTGAGCCCCATGAGAGACAACCTGATTCCCCCGTGTCTCCCAAAGCGCTTAGAACAGTGCTCTGCACATAGTAAGCGCTTAACAAATACCAACATTATCAACCCAGGTGCTTTGACTCCCAGCTCCCGGTTCTTTCGACTAGTCTACAATGCCCAACTACCTCCTCAGCAATTGTATACCACTACAAGTCTTGTACACTCACAACCACATTGTACAAAACAATTTACACACTTTACTACTTAAGCACTTCTTTCAATCAGGAACATATTTTATATATCTCTCCCATTAGATTGTAAACTCCTTAAAAGCATGGACTGCTTATTCAATCTCAGCTGTACTCTCTCAAGGGCCTAAAACATTTTTCTGCACACAGTAGATGCTCTATAATGGTAGAGAGAATGCTGGGAGCTAGTGATTACTTGACAGTGCAGCTTTTTGGAAACAATTCACTTCTGTGTTGGAAGAAGTGGTTTATGTGCATGCGAGCATGTTTGGGGATTGGGTTCAGTGAGTAGCCAAATACCTTAATAGAAAGTTTTGGTGGGTATCCAAGTTCCTTAATGTAAGGTTTTGAAAAAATGCAACATTATAGGAGAATTAATATATTACCGGAGGTCTTCCACAGTCCACTAGGTGCATTCCACCCAACTTCTTAGGTCAATCGGTACAGTAGTTACTTTTATAAAGGAGGATAAAGCTTTTTTGTTCATTATAGGTAACATAGTTAAGAGTAAATGAACTCTTTACTGTTATATTATAGTAGCTATGTCACTGTAAATGTCCCATTGATTCTCTTACTTGCCCATTTATGTTGTTTTGTATATTGTTTTACATTCGTATTCTTTCATCTTTCTACTGTATCTGTGGCCAAGACCTTGTTCATCCTATTTTTGGACTGTGAGCCACCCAGAGGGCCAGGGTGCATATCTAGCCCTGACTTGTGTATTTCTTTTTTGTTGTTGTTGTTGGATCCATTGGAAAATTGTCTTTAGGAGTCACGATGACTTGTAGAACTTCTCTGAGTCTATTGATACTGGGGAGTCAAGCCCCTCTTGACTGCAAGCTCAGTGTGGGCAGGAAGTGTGTCTGTTTACTGTTATGTTGTACTTTCTCTAGTGTTTAGTACAGTATTCTGTCCTATTCATTGACTGACTGACAAATAGGGACCTGCTCAGGGCTTAGGTTGCTATTAAGGACTGTGCAATCTCTTGACAATCCCTGGACTTTTTCACACCATGACCTTCAGTTATGGCATCTATTGCCATTGAACATTGTGTTGACAGAGCATGTGGATGAGTTCAAGATGACTTTGATTAATTCATGCACAAGAGATCTAAAATGGAAGTTAGATTTGGGATGTTTCAGAGAACTGGGCTTTTGGAAGACTGTGGGTTCCCCCTTAATGTGTGAGCTCGTTGTGAGCAGGGAATGTGTTTATGGACTGTTATATTGTACTCTCCCAAGTGCTTAGTACAGTACTCTGCACACAGAAAGCACTCAATAAACATGATGGATTGATTGATAAGATGGGTTAAAAATAGATGCATTTGAAGTAGGTCTTGTCTTATGCAAGTTCTCTCTGATGCATAGCGACACCATGGACACATCTCTACCAGAATGTCCCATCTCCATCTGCAGTCGTTCTGGTAGTGTATCCATAGAGTTTTCTTGGAAGTGGTTTACCATTGCCTCTTTCCATGCAGTAAACTTTAGTCTTCACCCTCGACTCTCTCCAGTGCAGCTGCTGACCAGCACAGGGGAGTTTTGACTTGTAGCAGATTGTCTTCCACTCGCAAGTCACTGCCCAAAGGAGGAATGGAATAGATATTCCTCTTCTCAACTCTCCCTCCCATAGTTAAGACTAATAGAGTACAGGAAACTCTCCAGGTGTGACACTGAAAGAGAGATGAAGTAGGTACATGAATGGATAGTGGAGAGAAAAATTAAGGAATGTTCGAATAATAGGGATGGTTATAAAGAGGACAGCTTTAGATTGTAAGTTCAATGTGGGCAGGGAAAGTGTCTCCCAAAACTTGTACTTTACTTTTCCAAGCACATGACCTAGTGGATATAGCACAGGAGGACCTGGCTTCTAATCCCAGCTCTGCCACTTAACCTCTTTGTATCTCAGTTACCTTGTCTGTAAAATGGGGGGTATGACTATGAGTCCTTTGTATATACCCCAGTGCTTAGAACAGTTTCTGGCACATAATAAGCACTCAACAAATAGTATAAAAAAGCACTTAGTACAGTATTCTGCAAACAATAAGTGCTCAATTGATTGACTGAACCATTATTTTGATTTTATAAACATCATGTTGACACTATTGGAGATAAACCTGGGCTGAAATCAGCCCTAGTGTGGTCCTGTAACTGCAATGATTATGTTATTTATTATCTAAACCCTGTTCCACATTATTCAAATATCATAAAATATCATGGAACTGTTTTTTTCCGGAGCACTTCTCATTATGTATCTCATTTTTGTCCTCAAACCCCCCCTGCGTGGTGGGGAAAGGAAGTTATTATTGTCCCCGTTTCACAGATTATTCATTCATTCATTCATTCATTCACTCAATCATATTTATTAGGTGTTCTTTGTGTTCAGCATGTACTAAGTGCTTGGGAGAGTACAATACAACAATAAAAGACACATTCCCTTCCCACCATAAACTTACAGTCTGAAGATGAACTTACAGGAACTGGATAATAAGCTCCTTGTGGGCAGATATGTGGCTGTTGTATTTTAGTATCCCAAATGCTTAGTACAGTAAGCACTCAATAAATGTCATCAATTGATTGATTGGTGGACAGGTAAAATGAATTATTCAAGATCAGACAGCAGGCCAATAGAAGAAGCAGAAATAGCACCCACTGTTCTGCCACTCTCAGACCTGGGCTCTATCCATTAAATCAAGCCACCTCTCTAAAATAATCTGTTAAGAGTTCACTGGCTGAAAGAGTAAAGCAGCTTCACCCAGAACTCAGAAGTTGGCTCTAACAGTGGATAATCCATTCCAAACCTGCAGTGCTAAATGGTAATTGGAAGCTTGTGCTTTGTCTCTGTGATGAATGGTTCCATTTCTTAGTTGTTTTTTCTGACTTGGAAGCAGGAAATTTATGGTCTACTATCTATACAATGGACCACTAGTTCACAGATGGTGATCAGTACTCCACTTATGTGGCTAGATGTCCTCTCAGGGGTGAATGGGTAACGCCAGGCAGGAGACCCAAGGTGGATTTAGTTTTGCATATGTCTGTGATATGGTTGAGTGTTCCCATTCATGCACAGAGAGAGCACTGTGGTACTTGTTATGCATTTACTATGTACCAAGCTCTGTACTAAGCACTGGGGTGGATACAAGGTAATTGGGATGGACACAGTTCCTGTACCACTTAGGGCTCACATTCTTAATCCCAATGAGGTAATTGAGGCACAGAGAAGTGAAGTGACTTGCCCCAGGTACACAGCAGACAAGTGGTAGAGCTGGAATTAGAACCCAGGTCCTTCTGACTCCCTTCTGACTGCTTGAGAGAGTAAAGTTCAACAGAAGTAGCAGACACGTTCCCTGCCTATACCAAGCTTACAGTCTAGAGGGGAGACAGACATTAATATATTCAATCATTCAATTGGATTTATTGAGTACTGACTGTGTCCAAAGCACTGTATTATATAATATGAATATTATTAATTATTACTAAAATATTTATATGAATAAATAAGTAATTTATTATAATTGTACAATAGTATTATAACTGTACAATATAAGATTTACAGATATGTACATAAATGCTATGATTGATCCACTATCAAAGCTTGGAAAACAGTACTTTAGAATATGCTTAAATAGGATCTTATAAGTGAAGTCATACTGATAAAGGACGAAAACTGAAATTTATGGATTGGAGGAAGAAAACTAATAAAGAATAATTATCCTCAATTATGCTAGATATTAGATCTTCAAACACACATTCTCTCTCTCTCTCTCTCTCTCTCTCTCTCTCTCTCTCTCTCTCTCTCTCTCTCTCTCTCCCTCTCACACACACATACACACACACACACACACACACACACACACCCAATACCAGTATATCTGTAATATGTATATGGTGAAGTTTACCAAATGTTGATGATATTTTGACCTCAAAAAATGTTGCAAAGAATACAAGTTAGACAATTGATTTTAGACCTTCCAGAAAAAAGCAAAGACAATTGGTCACCTATTTGAAAAGATGTAGCGTATTTACTGTGTGATGATAATGTGATGAAAAGCAGCATGGCATTGTGAACAGAGCACAGGCCTGGGAGTCAGAAAGTCATGGGTTCTAATCCTGACTCTGCCACTTGTTTGCTGTCTGACCTTGGACAAGTCACTTCACTTCTCTGTGCCTCAGTTACCTCATCTGTGAAATGGGGATTGAGACTGTGAGTCACATGGAGGACAGGGACTGTGTCCAGCCCAATTATCGTGTATTTATCCCAGTGCTTAGAACAATGCCTGGCATATAGTAAGCAGTTAACAAATAGCATTATTATCATTATTATTATTGTAATCAGTAGAGCATTAGCAAATGAAAGAAAATATTATCTGTAAGTCATGAGGAGTTCAGGCTGCATAAATTTTGAAGGAAGATGGATGAGTCTATTATGTTTTTACAGATTCATTCATTCATTCATTCAATAGTATTTATTGAGCGCTTACTATGTGCAGAGCACTGTACTAAGCGCTTGGAATGAACAAGTCAGCAACAGATAGAGACAGTCCCTGCCGTTTGACGGGCTTACCGTCTAATCGGGGAGACAGACGGACAAGAACAGTGGCAATAAATAGAGTCAAGGGGAAGAACATCTCGTAAAAACAATGGCAACTAAATAGAATCAAGGCGATGTACATTTCATCAACGAAATAAATAGGGTAATGAAAATATATACAGTTGAGCAGACGAGTACAGTGCTGAGGGGATGGGAAGGGAGGGGGGAGGAGCAGAGGGAAATGGGAGGAAAAGAGGGTTAAACTGTGGAGAGGTGAAGGGGAGGTGGTAGAGGGAGTAGAGGGAGAAGAGGAGCTCAGTCTGGGAAGGCCTCTTGGAGGAGGTGAGTTTTAAGTAGCGTTTTGAAGAGGGGAAGAGAATTAGTTTGGCGGAGGTGAGGAGGGAGGGCATTCCAGGACCACGGAAGACGTGGCCCAGGGGTTGACGGCAGGATAGGCGAGACCGAGGGACGGTGAGGAGGTGGGCGGCGGAGGAGCGGAGCATGCGGGATATGGGCAGTAGAAAGAGAGAAGGGAGGAGAGGTAGGATGGGGCAAGGTGCTGTAGAGCCTTGAAGCCTAGAGTGAGGAGTTTTTGTTTGGAGCGGAGGTCGATAGGCAACCACTGGAGGTGTTTAAGAAGGGGAGTGACATGCCCAGATCGTTTCTGCAGGAAGATGAGCCGGGCAGCGGAGTGAAGAATACACTGGAGCGGGTCGAGAGAGGAAGAAGGGAGATCAGAGAGAAGGCTGACACGGTAGTCTAGCTGGGATATAACAAGAGCCTGTAGCAGTAAGGTAGCCGTTTGGGTGGAGAGGAAAGGGCAGATCTTGGCGATATGGTAAAGGTACCAAGTGAGTTGTGAATAGTGCAGTGTGGCACCCTTCCTTTATCCTATTGAAGGATCATAGAAAATGTGATCTAAAAACCTCCAGTGGTTGCCTATCAACCACTGCACAAAACAAAAACTCTCACTCTAGGTTTCAAGGCTCTCCATCACCTTGCCCCCTCCTACCTCTCCTCCCTTCTCTTTCTACTGCCCACCCCACACACTCCGCTCCTCTGCCGCTCCCCTCCTCAACATCCTCCGTTCACACGTATCCCACTGTCAACCCCTGGCCCACGTCCTCCTGCTGTCCTGGAATGCCCTCCCTCCTCACCTCCGCCAAACTAACTCTCTTCCCCTTTTCAAAGCCCTACTGAGAGCTCACCTCCTCCAAGAGGCCTTCCCAGCCTGAGCTTCCCCATTTCCCTCTGCTCCCTCTGCTGCCCCTCTGCCCGCCCCCCTTCACCTCCCCTCAGCTAAACTCCCTTTCCCCCCTTTTCCCTCTGCTCCTCCCCATCTCCCTTCCCCTCCCCTCAGCACTGTGCTAGCCCTCTCATTTATATATATTTTTATTACCCGATTTATTTTGTTAATGAGATGTACATCCCCTTGGTTCTATTTATTGCTATTGTTTTAATGAGATGTACATCCCCTAGATTCTATTTATTGCTACTGTTTTTGTCTGTCTCCCCCGATTAGACTATAAGCCCGTCAATGGGCAGGGATTGTCTCTATTTGTTGCCGAACTGTACATTCCAAGCGCTTAGTACAGTGCTCTGCACATAGTGAGTGCTCAATAAATACTATTGAAGAATGAATGAATGATCTCAGAAATATAGCTACCCACGTATCTGACCATTACGATCAATACTGAATTGAACAAAAGGGTTAAAGAAACCCATGTCTCTCTCTGTTAACCGAAGTTAGTCAAACACCCGCTCAAGAAAAGAACTACTTCTATATATAAAAAAAAAAATTACAAGGATGCAGGACTGAAAGCTCAAGGAAATAAAACAGAAAGTCCTGAAACAAAGAAATTGAGTTCTTCCTGTTGAGGAATAACTTTATTCTGCATTTCTGAGTTTCTTGGCTTGGCACAACTAGCCACCCAAGACCCTCTTAAAGTAGGAAGAACTGTTTGCTTGTAAATGCTGTACAATCTAGAAATCTCCCCAAAGGATTCTCCTTGATATGACTGCATTCCTGAACTCAATCTAGCTGGCACTTCTACTATCGGTCATCAGCAAGTATAACACACAATCTTTTGTCAGTGGTGAAGCAAGTGTTTTCACTCACTATCCCCTTTAAAAACAGCTTAACCTCTTAATCTTTGGAGATCATAAGAAGTGCTTATCCTACATGATGCCTGCAGCTATCAAAATATAATGTAAAAAAGGAATGGGGAATGGCTGCTAGGCAATTCTTTCAGGCAGTGGTTGAAAACTCTTCTGGATGCTTAAATGGAAACTCGAAATACATATCCAGGGTTCTGAGAGCTTTGGTTGAATACAAAACCTGAGAAAGAAGCCCTCATATTTGCCTAGGAGAGTCCCAGAAAAAAAAATACCTGAAAACTAAGAGAGGAAGAGAGTATCTGTATAACCTCTATCTAAACTCCGAGAGTTTAAGCTTTTGATTGCTCTCAAATGTCATATATCAAAACCACTGTCAATGCTAGTGAATGATTCCAGGCTTTTAGATGTGCTATTTCCCCCAATGCTAACAGCATGCTGGGCAGCTTGAGTAAGTTCTGTAAAGCAATGTGGCCTAGTGGAAGAGCATGCACTTGGGAATCAGAAGACCTGAGCTGTAATCCCAGTTCCATCACTTGTTTGAGTGATCTTGAACAATCTCACCTTGGCTTCACGGACTCTGTCCTCTCCTGGTTCTCCTCTTACCTCTCTGGCCGATCATTCTCGGTCTCCTACGCTGGAGCCTCCTCCCCCTCCCACCCTTTAACTGTTGGAGTTCCTCAAGGGTCAGTTCTTGGCCCTCTTCTGTTCTCCATTTACACTCACTCCCTCGGTGAACTCATCCGCTCTCACGGCTTTGACTACCATCTCTACGCAGATGATATGCAGATCTACATCTCCGCCCCTGTCCTCTCCCCCTCCCTTCAGGCTCGCATCTCCTCCTGCCTCCGGGACGTCTCCACCTGGATGTCGGCCCGCCACCTAAAACTCAACATGAGCAAGACTGAGCTCCTCATCTTCCCTCCCAAGCCCGGTCCGCTCCCAGACTTCTCCGTCACCGTGGATGGCACGACCATCCTTCCCGTCCCGCAGGCCCGCAATCTCGGTGTCATCCTTGACTCGTCCCTCTCGTTCACCCCACGCATCCTATCCGTTACCAAGACCTGCCGGTTTCACCTCTACAATATCGCCAAGATCCGCCCTTTCCTCTCCACCCAAACGGCTACCTTACTATTACGGGCTCTCGTTATATCCCGGCTAGACTACCGTGTCAGCCTTCTCTCTGACCTCCCTTCCTCCTCTCTCGCCCCGCTCCGGTCTATTCTTCACTCCGCTGCCCGGCTCATCTTCCTGCAGAAACGATCTGGGCATGTCACTCCCCTTCTTAAACAACTCCAGTGGTTGCCTATCGACCTCCGCTCCAAACAAAAACTCCTCACTCTAGGCTTCAAGGCTCTCCATCACCTTGCCCCTTCCTACCTCTCCTCCCTTCTCTCTTTCTACCGCCCACCCCGCACGCTCCGCTCCTCTGCCGCCCACCTCCTCACCGTCCCTCGGTCTCGCCTATCCCGCCGTCGACCCCTGGGTCACGTCCTCCCGCGGTCCTGGAACGCCCTCCCTCCTCACCTCCACCAAACTGATTCTCTTTCCCTCTTCAAAACCTTGCTTAAAAATCACCTCCTCCAAGAGGCGTTCCCAGACTGAGCTCCTCTTCCCCCTCTACTCCCTCTGCCATCCCCCCTTTACCTCTCCGCAGCTAAAGCCTCATTTTCCCCTTTTCCCTCTGCTCCTCCACCTCTCCCTTCCCATCCCCACAGCACTGTACTCGTCCGCTCAACTGTATATATTTTCGTTACCCTATTTATTTTGTTAATGAATTGTACATCGCCTCGATTCTATTTAGTTGCCATTGTTTTTACGAGATGTTCTTCCCCTTGACGCTGTTTAGTGCCATTGTTCTTGTCTGTCCGTCTCCCCCGATTAGACTGTAAGCCCGTCAAACGGCAGGGACTGTCTCTATCTGTTGCCGACTTGTTCATCCCAAGCGCTTAGTACAGTGCTCTGCACATAGTAAGCGCTCAATAAATACTATTGAATGAATGAATGAATGAAAGTCACTTGTCTGTGTGTCAGTTTCCTCATCTGTAAAATGGTGATAAATCCAATTCCCTCCTACTTAGACTGTGCCCCCTGCATGTGTCCTTCCTGGTGAACATGTATCTATCCTAGTGCTTAGAAGAGTGCTAAGAACTTAGAACTTTGCTAAGACCTGCCCTTTCCTCTCCATCCAAACCACTACCACATTAGTATAATCACTCATCCTATCCCATCTAGAGTACTGTTTCAGCCTCCTTTCTGACCTCCCAACCTCCTGCCTCTCCCCATGCCAGTCCATACTTTACTATGCTACCCAGATTATCTTTCTACAGAAACTTTCAGGGCATGTCACCCCCCTCTCAAAAATCTCCAGTGGCTGCCTATCCACCTCCATACTAAACAAAAACTCCTCACTATTGGCTTTAAAGCTCTCCATCACCTTCCCCCCTCCTACCTCTCCCACCTCTCCTCCCTTCTCTCCTTCTACCACCAGCCTGCAAACTTCGTTCCTCTGGTGCTAACCTTCTCACTGTGATCTTTCCTGTCTCACCACCAACCATGTCCCATGTCACTGGCCCAAGTCCTACCTCTAGCCTGAAATCTCTCCCTCCTCAAATCTGCCAGACAATCACTCCCCCACCTTCAAAGTCCTACTGAAGGCACATCTCCAAGAGGCCTTCTCAGATTAAGCCCCACTTTTCCTCATCTCCCACTCCTTTATGTATCATCCTGACTCACTCCATTTGCTCTCCCCCCCCCCACAGAACCTCTGTATATAGCTATAATTGTATTTATTTATATTGATATCCGTTTAGTTGTATTCATGCCTAGAAGCATGCTTGATGTCTGTCTTCACCCCCAATCTGTGAGCTCAGTGTGGGAAGGGATTGTCTTTCTTTATTGCTGTAGTGTACTTTACCAAGGACTTTGTACAGTGCTCTGCACCCAGTAAGCATGAAATAAATACGATTGAATGGATGAATGAATGAATGAATGAACAGTTGCTAAGTACCCTGAAGTGCTTAACAGGTATTAATGCATACCTTAAATAGTCAACAGGAACAGGGCCTGAGTGGCAAATGCCCTAATAAATAGCAAGTTTTCTAAGAGCATGGGTCCGTCCATTCTTATTTGCCATCAGCCATCCTCTCCTTTATGAAACTGAAAAATGTGAAATGGCTACCAGGCACATGTGACATCAGAGGAAGCAGGGGCAGAATCTGAAGTCATCACAGGCCAAAACATCTTGCTGCCTTTGACACTGCAAATGTTCAGCAACCATTTTGGAA
This sequence comes from Ornithorhynchus anatinus, assembly GCF_004115215.2. Lineage (NCBI taxonomy): Eukaryota > Metazoa > Chordata > Mammalia > Monotremata > Ornithorhynchidae > Ornithorhynchus > Ornithorhynchus anatinus. The sequence goes on along the minus strand of NC_041731.1, from coordinate 115,851,969 downwards.
AGGATAATTTTGGGCACCACCTTTATAATGTGCCAATCACCAGCTATGTTGGTTTGCTCAGGAGATGGGCAATGCCAGTGACAGTGGATCAATTTGCACGTCTCTGGGGATTGGCAACTCAATCAATTGTATTCATTCAATCAATCAATCAATGGTATTTACTGATGATGATGATGATGATGATGATGGTACCTGTTAAGCGCTTACTATGTGCCAGGCACTGTTCTAATGGCTGGGCTAGACACAAGATAATCAGGTTGTCCCCCTGGGGGCTCATGGTCTTAATCCCCATTTTACAGATGAAGTAACTGAGACCCAAAGAAGTGAAGTAACTTGTCCAAAGTCACACAGCAGACAAGTGGCAGAGCCCAGGGTTAGAACCCATGACATTTGACTCCCAGGCCTGCACTCTATCAACTACACCATGCTGTTTCTCTGTACAGAGCATGAGCAGACATGTTTCCTGGCTATAATGAGGAGTTTCATTATGTGCAAATCACTATATTAAGAGCTTGAAAGAGTACGATATAACCGAGTTGGTAGATATGCTGCTGCCCACAAGGAGCTTACAGTCCCCTTAGCATGAGGCCCTAGATAGCAGTCTCTTAAAGCCCTTACATTAATATGTGATGGATTTTCCAGGCAGATGCTTGAAGGGTTTTTTCATGTGGAAAATTAATGTTTTGAACACCACTATTCAACATCAAGTTGGAGCAGTAAGGACAACACCCGGTAGATGGGACCAACACATCTGGAGCCACCTGTCACTTGCCCTATCTTTTTTTTTTTCATGGCATTTGTTAAGCACTTACTATGTGCCAGGAACTGTACTAAGCACTGGGGTAGATACAAACTAATCAGGTTAGACACAGTCCCTGTCTCACATGGGGCTCACAGTCTTAATCCCCATTTTACAGATGAGGTTATTGAGGAACAGATATTCTGAAATTGGCCCAGGAACATTGATATGAGTACATCTTCTTGTCCAAGAATGTCAGTCTTTCTCACCTGACCCTGTCCTGTCTTTCCACCTAGCTGCCAGTCAGGCCGGACTCAGCAAGTCTCCAGAATCCAAGGGGTTATCCTTACCTTCCTCAAACTAGGCCTATGTAGCAGAGCGGTGAGCCCTGGGCTGCTTCCACCATGGAGACAGCAGCGGTCACTGCCCCAAATCACCCTGTCCATCATCACTCATCCCCTATGATCCCACAGTTACCACGGAGTTCCACTCATAGAGCCTGTGCTGTCCCGGGACTTTTGTGATAGTTCTTCCTTACTTCTGTTCTCCTCCTTGCCCCAGACTGCAGCTTGAGTTGAGCTCCGCAATGCAGAGGAGCTCTGAGCTGCTTTGTGACTTCCACGGTGTGGAAAGGGAGAGACAAGCTGTTCTGTCACTTCTGTGGTTGAGGGTAAGTCATGAAGAATGGAGAGGGGACTCCAAGGGGCATACAGGGCATATCCTGAGGGGCTATACCACGGCTCCTATGGAGCATCTCTGTGCTGCACTGGTTCCTCTGTGCCCATGTTCAACACCCCCTTAACTAGTCCTAAGGCTCTGTTCCACTGTTGAACCAGTTCCAGTGGTCCAGGTGCACCATCCTCTTCCCACACACATATTAATGCTAATGTGCTCTTGGTGCATCCCCCACTTCCGGCCCCAGAGCTCAACCCACGGTGATTTTGGAGCTGCTGCTGCTTTAGCAGAACACATCAAACTCCCTCCCCATCACAGCTTGGGATCAACCCTAGGATCCTTTATGATTCCCAACACCTTCGTATTTCACTAGTGCATCTTACGCCTCTCACCTCTGGGCCATGTGGCTCCAAGATAGAAGGCAGATAAGGCCAAAAGTTGTAGATCATAGGACCTTTGGAGGATGGACCAAGAGCGATGAACGGTGACACTGAAACCTGAGGGATGCCAACCTCCTGCTCAACCACCGATGAGAAGCCAAGGAATCTGATCGATAGCACTGGGATTAATTATGGTTCATTCACACCCACACCAGTGAGAAGCAGCATGGCTCAGTGGAAAGAGCCCGGGCTTTGGAGTCAGAGGTCATGAGTTCGAATCCCGGCTCTGCCACTTGGCAGCTGTGTGACTGTGGGCAAGTCACTTCACTTCTCTGGGCCTCAGTTTCCTCATCTGTAAAATGGGGATGAAGACTGTGAGCCCAACGTGGGACAACCTGATTCCCCTTTGTCTACCCCAGGGCTTAGAACAGTGCTCTGCACATAGTAAGCGCTTAACAAATACCAACATTATTATTATTATTATTATTTTTAGGTGAGCCAAGGGGAGCTGACCATGTCAGCTTGGGTCAGTTTATACAAGTAGACAGAGGTACTAAAACCTCAACTGGAATAAATAGCCCATACTCCAAATCTCAATCAATCCGAGCATGGGCTTTGGAGTCAGAGGTCATGGGTTCGAATCCCAGATCTGCCACTTGTCAGCTGTGTGACTGTGGGCAAGTCACTTAACTTCTCTGTGCCTCAGTTACCTAATCTGTAAAATGGGGATTAACTATGAGCCTCACGTGGAACAACCTGATTACCTTGTATCTACCCCAGCGCTTAGAACAGTGCTCTGCACATAGTAAGCACTTAACAAATACCAACATTATTATTATTATTACTTTCTAAGAGCAAAGCACTGTACTAAGCACTTTGGAGAGTACAATGCAACAATAAATGGACATCTTGTCTGTGCACATTGAGCTTGAAGTTTAAAGGGGAGATAGACAATATGATTAAATAAATAAATTTTGGCTATTCCGATGGCCATGTGGTGAGACTTCCTAGGAAGGATTGGGATTTAAGATGCTTGACTTGGAATGAGCTGTTGTCCCCATCTTCTCTACACTACATTGCTTTGGGAGTGGTAGAACAAGTAAACGTGTGACAAATGAGAAGCAGCGAGGCACAGTGGAAAGAGCAAGGTTTTAGGAGTCAGAGGAAGTCAATTCTAATCCTGACTCTGCCACTTGTCTTCTGTGTGACCTTGAGCAAGCCACTTAACTTCTCTGTGCCTTAGTTACCTCATCTTTAAAATGGTGGCACAAGCTGATTACCTTGTATCTACCAGCACTGAGAACAGTGCTTGGCACATAGTAAGCGCTTAACAAATACCATAATTATTATTATGTCAATCCAGAGCCATCAGATGCCCCAAGTAAAACATTCCATTAAGTCAGATGCCAGGGTAAATCAGGTGGAAAACAGGAGAATATATTCAGAGGGAGGATATCCTACCTCTAAGGATACAACCCTATCACTTTTGAGCATCATCACATTGTATGGCCACTATTTGGGCCTATTTTAAAAAACCCAAATAACCTCAGCTAATGAGTTAAAAATCTCTATTTACAGATAAAGTGGAATTTTTCATTCGGACACTATCTTTGCCAAACGTACACAGTTGTCCCTTTTTATACAGAAGCAGCATGAACTAGTAGAAAAAGCATGGTCTGCGAGTTAGAGGACCTGGGTTCTAATCCCATCTATGCCACGTACACGCAGTGTGACCTTGGGCAAGTCACTTAAGTTCTCTGTCTCTCCATTCCCTCATCTGCAAAATAGGAATTCATTACCTGTTCTCCCTCCTTCTTAGACTATGCACTACATGCTGGATCTGATTATTTTGCATCTCCACTAGCACTTAGTAAACGACTCGACACATAGCAAGTACTTCAAAAATATCATTATTATTATTCATTTATTGAATGCATGCTGAGTGCTCAGAGCTGTACTAGGAGTTGGAAGACTTTAACACTATCAAGAAACATGGTGCTTGGCTTCAAGTAGCTTACAACCTCAAGGGCAAAACGTGAAAAATATATTTTCAGAAGGAAAAATCCAGAGGAAGAACAAGCATAAAGCAGGAAGTAGAACCAACATATCGAGATGAATCAGCTGAAAAATCAAATGTTCAGATAAATATATTTTCCTTATTTGCATGCATATTTTGTTCCTCAAATAATTGCCCCACCCAAATTTTTGTAGAGGAAATAATTTTTGTGTGTGTGTGCAACATATTTATAAGTAGACATGGTGCTCCTGGGGAGGAGGAGGAGGAAAAGGGTAAGAATGCAACTCTCCCATGCTCTTAGTAAAGTGCTTTGCATAAAGTAAGTGCTAAGTAAATTCAAGTGAATGAATGAATGAATGAATGAATGAATGAATGAATGAAAAAACGAACGAACAACAAAGCAGGGACAGGCATCCATTGGGGCATAGCTAGTTTCTTCATGGAGACAGCTGTGCTCCAAGAGAGAAGGGAAGGAAGAGTAAATTAATTTAGAGCCTATTGTGAGGAACATTTGAAAGACCAGGAGACACTACAATAGACTACTCTCCCAAGCACTGAGTAAAGTGCTCTGCAAACAGTAAGTGCTCAATAAATACGATTGAATGATTGAATGGACTACAACAGACTCTAATAGTTTTAGTGTCCTCTTATCTTTCCCTTCCTTCTCCCCTCTTTTCCTCCTTTTTTCTTCAGCTCTTTGTTCTTCTAATACTTACCCTTACTCTTACGTGACCCATGCAATGGTCCCTCGCTTATTTTGATGTTGCGTAGTCACTGATCAGCTTGTACATTCCACTACTACTCGGAGTATGTGTATTGTTCAGTTGATTTGTCATTCACATAGTATAGTCACTGTATGGCATTTGAACAATCTATTTTCTTTCGCCATTCAGGCAAGGCAGCACATTACTTATTTCTATCTGCAATTAATATTTTTTTATTGCATTGACTTTATTGTACTGAGTGTCCAATTATTTTTGTCATAATTTAACAATGTAAAATCCCTAAGCATATTTATTTAGTTTTTGAAATTGCAATAATTCCTTTTCATTTAAAAATATTCAAATCATCTTAATTGCCTTCACTGATACATGTAATGTTTTGAATCTTAATAATTAGGGTTATTTAACTTGCAAGGTAGCCAACTATGTACTGTAAAATGAGGGCAAAGCTCCAATTACTGTGAGAAGGAAATGTTTGCACGTTTTAATAACTTTAAATTAAGGGATGCAGGACTTAAGTTTAATCAGAATTAGAGAAGTTAGAGACAGCAAACACCTGTTAGGTGACTTAGTCTCTGAGAAAACCTGTGCAAAATTATGATCCGTGGAATTTGGCTATCTTGCGTAGTTGAATTTTAAAATCTCAAGGGATGGGGGTTTATTTGCTAACCCTTGGATATTTCCAAAGTAATTGTTTTCAGATAACTGGTTGAATATGGCTTCTGACTTCAAGGATTGCTGTGAAGCATGCCTAATGAAAAGATTGCTAGATCATTTTGTTCAAAGTTAGTTCTACATGAATGATATAATTGTAATTGCTGCCAAACCCTCATCTCAATATAGATTATTTTCTCTTCCAGTATTCGGGTTGGAAAAAAGAGCTTTCCTCCCAGAGATTCTCAGTATATGCTACTGTTTTTTTACACATTTCCTCCACTGGTGAAATTCTTTTTGGTTTGACATAATGATCATTGTGATCAGAGTTTAAGTCACAGCAGCCTGATCGTAATGATCAGTGCAGCAGAAGCAGCATGGACTAGTGGAAGAACCCAGGCCTGGAAGTCAGAGCACCTGGGTTCACATTCCTGCTCCATCACATGTCCACTGTGTTACCTTGAGCAAGTCACTTCGTTCTGTGCCTCATTTTCCTCAATGGAAACATGGGATTCAATACCTGTTCTCCCTCTGACTTAGACTGTGTCCCTGTGTGACATGGACTGTGTCTGACTTGACTGATTTGTATTAGTACAAGTGCTTAAAACGGTGCTTAGAATAGTAAATGCTTTACCGTGTACAGAGCATAGTACTAAGGACTTAGAAGAGGACAATAGAGTAAGTGGACATGATCTCTGTGACTCAGTTTACTCATCTATAAAACTGAGATTAAATAGTTTTTCTTCCTCCTCAGACTGTGAGCTCCTTGAGGGAGAGGGATTGTGTTTGATCTGATTGTACTGTATCTACTCTAGTATTTCACACAGTGCTTGGCACATAAGAAACACCTGAGCAGTGATTAATCTACCAATCTATCACTCAATTAATCATATTTATTGAGTTCTTATTTTTGCAGTGCAATATACCCAGTGCTTAGAACAGTGCTTGGCATATAGTAAGCACTTAACAAATACCATTATCAATGTTATTATTATTACTAAGCTCTTGAGAGGGTACAACATTAACAGAATTGGTAGACAAAAGAGAAAGAAAAATCATCCACATCATCTGACCGAAGCAAGTCACTGGCTGTGAAATAGCTGCTTCAAGTGCAAGGGTGACACAGAAGGGAATTGGAAAAGAGGAAATGAGAGCTCAGTCGGGGAAGACCTCTTGGAGGAGATGTGCTTTTAATAAGGCTTTGAAGAGGGATATGAAGAGAGAAGGCATTCCAGGCCACAGGCAGGACAGGAGCAAGAGATAGGAAGGAAGACAGGGGAGATCGAGGTACAGAGAGTGGGTCGACATTAGAGGAGCGAAGTGTGTGGCCTGGGTGGTAATTGGAAATCAGGGAAGTAAGGTAGGAGGGGGCAAGATTATGTTTTCACTGATGCTTTCACTTCGGCAATTTTGTGTTTATTAGCTTTAATAATCCCTCATCAGTCCTTCCCAATGTCAAAAAATTTTGGATAGCTCACTTTTTGCAAAGACTGCACATTCATCCAAGGTTTCTTGAAGACAAAACCATTAGAACCTTGTAAGTTGGAAAAGTGCTCAAAAAAAAAATCACTTTTATCGGTCTAAAATATACCGATAACCCAAAGTCTATTAGGACATGAGTTTGAATCCCAGCTCTGCCACTTGTTAACTGTGTGACTGTGGGCAAGTCACTTAACTTCTCTGTGCCTCAGTTACCTCATCTGTAAAATGGGGATGAAGACTGTGAGCCCCATGGGGGACAACCTGATTCCCCTGTGTCTACCCCAGTGCTTAGAACAGTGCTCTGCACATAGTAAGCGCTTAACAAATACCAACATTATTATTATTATTACTATTCAAAATGATTTCTCTTTCTTTCTGGGTGGAGTTAAAACCTTTTAGAGCCACTTTCACTTGAAGCAACTATTTCACAGCCAATGATTTGCTTTGGTCAGATGACGATGTCAATTTTTCTTTCTCTGGGGACAGAATGCTTTTTAGCATATGTAGCATGTGTTGACTTCAGTGTTGGAGATACACTCACTACTATCCAGTTATTTTAACTTTGAAGATAAGACAGTTTCAACCTTGTCTCCAGTCCTGCCTCATCTTTCTTCTCCCTGCCCTAATCTAACTGTTGTTATGTCAGAGCTCCAGGAACTGCCATGATTTGTGGAAGCATTTGCTGGTAAATGGCTCCTGGAACACTTGCAGGTTAGAGAACAACATAAGTAGCTGTTTACAATGGAATGCAAAATGGACACTGATTACATTTTAATCATTCTAAACATCATGCCGCACAAATACTGCAATTACAAATTACTAAAAGTAATTTCTTCTTCATTTTACAAAGCTGACTTAAATTTTAAATTGTTCATAGGTACTTCTGTGAAAACAATGTGGACAGGGAACAAGTCTCTGTTATACTGTATTTTCCAAGGGCTAACTACAGTGCTCTGCACACAGTAAAAGTTCAGTAAATATGCTTGATTGATTACCTACTCTTTCTACTTCTTCTTTTGTTCCAAGGGGGCAAAATTTGAGGTTAGAATGTGCCAAAATATGTTCTGTAGCAAATGCTGTTTTATGAATATTAGAGTCTTTTTAAAGATTCCAATATCCCAGGAAAAACTCCAATATTCCAGTTTTGCCAACTTCCCAGCCTCCTATCTCTTCCCACTCCAGTCCATGCTTCACTTTGCTGCCTGGAACATTTTTCTACAGATATATTCAGGAGACATTACCCTCTTCTTCAAAAAACTCCAGTGGTTGCCCATCCACCTCCACATCAAAGAAAAACTCCTCACCATTGGCTTTAAAGCACTCTACCACCTTTCCCCCTCCTAACTCACCTTTTGTCAAGTTTGCCTTACTTTTTTTTAATGGTATTTGTTAAGTCCTTACTTTGTGCCAAGCACAAGTAAGGCATGCTTTAAGGGGATTTAGGTAGAGTTTCCTCTTTGCCCCAGGTACAATTCCAGACTGACTTTTGATTGAAGTCCAGCAGAGTTTTTGTCTGATCATTTCTTTACTCTTCACCAGACACTTGGTTAAAGCCCAGCTGTTTGCAACAAAATTAAAGGAGTTTTATTTTCAAGGCAATTTCACTGCCCTTCATTTTCCTAACTCCTTAACCAAACTTGACAAAAGGTTTTTATTCAGTGATACCATTTCAGCTAAGGCATTTAATGTGTCAGACATTATTAGTTCGAAATCAGTCAAACAGCTAAATTGTGACCTCAATCTTTCATCTAAAAAGATGGTGTCCTGGGGTACCATGACTAAGGTGATCCTATTACTCATGTGACAAAGGTGACACCTCACCCCTCTCACATGATCCCCAATTTTGAGATGCTATCAAAATTCACTTCATTGGTGTCTATGTTGTGGCCTACAGATTTCAGAGGCTGCGAAACCTCCCAAATAATGCCTTGTTAGGATCTTGTGAGATCAGCACAGTCTCAACCCATTCATCCCTACTTTTGGGAGATCATGAAACAGGTCTAGAGACCATAAGAATGATAAGGGCCAACCACTTCTAGAGCTTTACGCTCAATGCAGGACCCAATCCACTTCAATTTGGGAGGCAATCGATGCAGAAGCCCCGTGGCTTAGTGGATAAAGCTCAGACCTTGGAGTCAGAAGGACCTGGGTTATAATCCCGGATCTGCCACTTGTCTGCTGTGTGACCTAGGGCAAGTCACTTAACTTCTCTGTGCCTCAGGTATCTCATCTGTAAATGGGGATTAAGATTGTGAGCTCCCCATGTGGGACAGGGACTTTGTCCAACCTAATTATCCTGTATTTATCTCTGTATTTAAAACGGTGTCTGGTACATAGTAAGCACTTAATAAATACCACAATTATTATTATTATCATTATTATTATTATTAGCCCCAGGTAAGCCAGGTTGTGACACAAGGCAGAATAACACAAATCTGAAAGAGACCATCAGAATAGTAGCAGTATGAGCAGAAGCGTTGTGCTGTAGTAAGCGACTCGGAAGAACAGAATAATTAAGTGACACGTTCCCTGTTCACAGGAGTTTACTCTCTGCCAGGGGAGACAAATGGGAGGACGGAGGTCTGCTGTGCCATCTTCACAGGCCTAGAGGAAAAGTCTGCTCACAACACGGGAAGTCGATCACCTGCTCCCAGAGGAAGCAGACCTGCCTACATGACTAATTGGAACTAAATAAAGATTTGACGTAGCCCCTTTGGTGACCCATATCTACAGTGACACACTCTCATGGCCCCAAAAAAGCTTGAAACAGGTCAATCTCAGAGTTATGCTCAGTTCTAGCACCAGCTGGCAAAAGTGTACATTTACAGAGGGAGTGCCGACTCTCCTTAGAGCTCACTGGACATCAGTTTTTCACGGATTGAACAAGCCGCAGGCTGCACTTTTCCTGGGCACATTTCACAAGAACACTGCAGCTGGTAATTGCTGAAAGCACAAGCTATACCAAAAGAAATTATTTAGCAAAACTGTAAAATCACCAGGGAGCCCAGTCGAGAGACATTAAGTCAATTTAAAACATGCATTGCATGCATTGTGCTTAATAGGCCACTGAAGCTTTTCCAATAGTTCCCTCGCTCCATTCCAGTGCAACCAATTTTCAGCACCCACAATTCTACTTGAAATTTGACTGAAACTATAAATCAGGACCATATGCAGTGGCGGAACTCAGGCATAGATGAAGGGCTGATTTCACCAAGTCATTTTCCGTAAGTCAGTGAATGACTGTGTTAGGGATGACTTCAGGCAATGATTCATCAATCTCCACCGGATTCAAATCAATGACCTAGAAATAAAGGGTTCTCGGGCCCCATTATCAATCCCCTGAGCCAGCAGCTCCTCACTCTATTCCTTAGCCTTTCTAATATTCTGTCCTTAGTCCGCAAAACTAGGTTGTGTGGGCAGAACTTCGCTTTAGTCATTCTACATTTCCTTCTAGGATTCTACAGTTTGAAAACAATCTTTCCCCAGGTTTCACTGTGATCAGCTTTGTATTGGTTGCTTTCATGTGGTGCTTTTTTAACAGTGGCTAGGTAGTACACGTCATTTTGAAGGTTTGGGGATTTTTTTTCCATCCTTAATGGCTCGGGGGTTATTCTGACTTCAATTTAAGCATGAGGCTCCTGGGAATATTAATTGGAGTCTGTGTTCTCTTACCACGGAGAGAGCAGGGAATTCCCTTCGGATTGCTGGTGAGAACTTCGAAGCAATTCCACATTTCTGCTTTGGCACTCTGTAAGCACAACTTTGAAAGTGGCAGATTTGAGGCTTTGTTTACAGAAAGTATTCTTTATGAAAGGAATTGTGCCACGTAGGCAGGTGGGACCACATACCTGTGGGAGGCCATTTTGAACTGGTAATGCAGGGGGAAAAAAAACTGTGAAAGAATCACATAAATTAGGTCAAACAAGAATCAGGTTTGGAGGGTGAGATTAAAGTTGTAGATAATGCCAATGATAAAACTGGATACTCTTCAAAAAAAAAAACTCCCACCCTAAGCATAGATGCCTTAATTGCCTTTATTCCCTGGACGAGGCCTAGTGAAAAGAGCCTGAGGTTAGGAGTCAGAAGACCTGGGTTCTAATCCCCACTCAGCCATTTATCTGCAATGTGACCTTGGGTTAGTTAATTAACCTTTTTGTGGCTCAGTTCCATCATTTGCAAAATGGGGATTTAATCCCTGTTCTCCCTCCTACTTACACTGTGAGCCCCATATGGGACCTGATGATCTTGAATCTACCTCTGTTCCTAGTACAGTAATTTTATAGTACAGTGACTGTCATATAGTAAGTGGTTAACAACTACTGAAATTATTATTATTGTTTAGTGAATATTGCTTTGAATCCAAAAGAAATTTGCTCTTTTTGTTCTGAGCAGGGACAGGATGATGACAGTGGCTGGCACTAGTGAGTTAATTCTATAACCAAAACTGACATCCCACTCAAGGACCAGCAATTTAAAAGAGTAATGCATTGTCAGTGTTAACTGGAAAGTAGTTGTTATGTGATTTTAGAAGTCTTCTGAATATTTATTTTGTTCCATTTTAAATAAATCTGGGTAAGATTTATCTCGTTAGCTCCAAACGCAAGCCTCTCTTGGCCAGATTTGGAAAATAAATTAGACTTCACAAACATGGCGAAGACTGAATCAATACATTAATATTTAGGAGGTATTTGAGAGATTTATTAGACACTGAAAAGGCAGCAAATATTACATTGAAATTATTAAGCATGTTCAATCAAAACCATCAATTCTAGTTCTGCATGGAATCTATAAATAGTACAGATATTCAATTACAGTTTGTCTTGATTCTGAGGCTCCCGTCATTTGATTAGACATATGTCAGGTTCCAGATGTTCAGAATATACAGGAGGATTGTACCTTATTTCATTACCATGTCCCATTTTCCCAGTAAGTCTGTCATTAAGGGACGCCTCATTTTCCTACACTCGAGTAACACAGCCTCATCTTCCAGGAGTAGGGGATAGAGGAAGGAAGCAGCAACAACTAGTATACTATATTCTCAAAGCTAATATCTGATAACTCGAATTATTTTAAGAGTAACTTAAAACTAGGCTTGATCTAAGGAAATCCTTGATTTCTAACTTCTGAGGAACAGAAAGCCTGACTGTTCTTTAAAGTATAATCACCAGGTGGGAAAGGCAGGGTTACCCAGAGGAAAGTGCATGCATCTGAGAGTCAGAGGACCCAGTTTCTAATCCTGGTTCTGTCAGTGACTTGCCGGGTGACTTTGGGCAAACCACTTCACTTCTCTGAGTCTCAGTTTCCTCCTCTGTAAAATGGGAATTAAACCCTACTCTCTCTGACTAAGACTGGAAGCCGCACAAGGGACAGAGGCTGTGTCTAACCTGTTTATATTGTATGTAGTCCAGTGCCACAGAGACTAATAAATACCATTTTTATAATTACTCACAAATACTTGAGAAACAGCATGACCCAGTGGAATTAGAGAATGTATCTCCCTCCCTTTTAGATTGTGAACCCCAAGTGGCTCAAAGACTCTGTCCAATCTGCTTACAATGCATCTAGCCTAGTTATTAGGGCAGTGCTTGGCACAAAATAAACATTTAACATTATTATTATTATTACTACTTGATAATGATGATGATGATGATGGCAGTGATGATACAGAACAGTATTCCACATTGGGCAAGTAGTTTTAAGATATATTGCAATTAAAATGTGCCCTTAACCATCCCCAAAATTACATGGTTCAGGGTGGAAAATGATTCATTCTCCCAATCATCTTTCCTCTTACTATTCCTCTACCTCTCTCCCTTTTTCTATTTCATCTTGGTTGAATGACAGAGAAATTGACAAAGATAGAGAACCTTGTCCCTTCCTCAGGATTTTTGACTAAGATTATCATTTTCAGATAACCTTGATATTTTTCTCATTTCATTATCACTAGTGTGACATATTCCTGACCTTTTTGGCGACAGAGGTGTACAGCAGCAATGTTGTGACCTGTCCTTTCAAACTGTGAGAAAGAGGAGTTAAACCCAGCATGTTTCTGAAGTTCTAATCTGAGGTGGGAAGCTCTAAAATGGAATTTGATCCTTTTCATCAATCTTATCCAGAGCAAAAGCCTTAGCATGCAGCCATTCCACAGGTCAAACTACTTCTAAACTTTGGCAGACCTTGTCTAGAGGTGGGCCTGGAAAATACCTGTGATTATAACACACATTTGATCAGTGTTCACATTCACCAGTTTATGGCCTTAATTTCTATGAAATCAATTTGTGCTTAATTGTGAAATACTCATAATGAGGACATAAGCAACACCTTGAATGGACCAGAGCACTGGTTCGGTCAGATGTGGAAACTGTTTTCTACTGAGATTTTCACAAAAAGTGTGATGGGTCTTCTCCTTGACACTAAATCAGCTGGTTATAGATGTGTTATATAATATCCAAAATATTTCCCTCTACGTTTTCACTCTGGTTGCCTAAGAGAGACCTCTAGTTCATGAAGTGAAGCAAGACTTTTTTGAATCTAAGCACTTGGGTACCATGTATTTTCATTCATTCATTTATTCATTCATTAGTATTTATTGAGTGCTTACTATATGCAGAGCACTGTACTAAGCACTTGAAATGTACAATTCAGCAACAGATAGAGACAATCCCTGCCCATTGATGGGCTTACAGTCTAATTGGTGGAGACAGACAAAAGCAATAACAATAAAAAGAATCAAGGGGATGTACATCTCATTATCAAAATAAATAGGGTAATAAAAATATATACAAATGAGTGGACGAGCACAGTGCTTAGGGGAGGAGGAGGGAGGGGAGAGAGGCAGAGGGAAATGGGGGGGAAAGGGGCTTAGCTAAGGGGAGGTGAAGGCGGGGCAGAGAGGCAGCAGAGGGAGCAGAGGGAAAAGGGGAAGCTCGGTCTGGGAAGGCCTCTTGCAGGAGGTGAGCTCTCAGAAGGGTTTTGAAGAGGGGAAGATAATTAGTTTGGCAGAGGTGAGGAGGGAGGTCATTCCAGGACAGCGGGAGGACATGGGCCAGGGGTTGATGGTGGGATGGGCCAGGGATCGACAGTGGGATAGGCGAGAACGGGTGACGGTGAGGAGGTGGGCGGCAGAGGGGCAGAGCCTACGGGGTGGGCAGTAGAAAGAGAGAAGGAATGAGAGGTAGAAGGGGGCAAGGTAATGGAGAGCCTTGAAGCCTACAGTGAGAATTTTTTGTTTCGTGTGGAGGTTGATAGGCAACCACTGGAGGTTTTTAAGAAGGGGAGTGACATGCCCAGAGCATTTCTGTAGGAAGATGAGCCAGGCAGCGGAATGAAGAATAGACTGGAGCGGGGAGAGACAGGAATAAGGGAGATCAAAGAGAAGGCTGACACAATAATCCAGCCAGGATATTATGAGAGCCTGTACCAGTAAGATAGCCATTTGGGTGGAGAGGAAAGGGTGGATCTTGACAATATTATAAAGGTGAAACTGGCAGGTCTTGGTGACGGATTGTATGTGTGGGGTGAATGAGAGAGCCGAGTCAAGGATGACACCAAGGTTGTGGGCTTGAGAGATGGGAAGGATGGTCGTACCATCCACAGTGATAGAGACGTCAGGAAGAGGACAGGGCTTGGAAGGGAAGATAAGGAGCTCAGTTTTGAACATGTTTTAAGTTTTCAAATTTGGTTGCTTCCCCAGACATGTTAATTTATTTTAGTGTGTAAATCCCCAGCTAGTTTGTAAATTGCCTGAGGGCAGTGATCATGCTTATTAGCAGTACTGTATTCTCCATTTAGTATAGAATTTAGTTCAATGTTCTTAGAGTAAGTGCTCACTGAACACTACTGATTGATTAAATCAACTGATCATTCAACCTGCACAACTTCCTGGGGTAGCAAATTCTGTATGTCTATCTCCTAGCTCTGTAAAATGTTTCCTTTAGCTTATTTTGAATCCAACACTTTCAAGTTACAAGGATCCCCCCTTTTCCTTGCATTGTGGGATTCAGTGAATAATAATTTCATGTCAATTTCCCTGATGACATGATTGGCATTTGTAATAATAATAATTATGACATTTGTTAAGCTCTTTCTATGTTCCAAGCCTTGTGATAGATACAAGCTAATGACAATGTCCCACATGGGGCTCACAGTCTTAGTCTTTGTGTATTTTCTATAGCTCCCTCTCCTATATGCTTCATGATATGTTGCAACCAAAACTGCAAGTAATGTTATTATCTTGTTTTCATCTGCTTTTTCTGAAAAGGAAAAAAAACAAACCTCAAAGAAAATCTTCATAACTGTTATTTGCTCCCCCTCTAGACTGTAAACTCACTGTGGGCAGGAAATATGTCTGTTATATTGTTGTACTGTATTCTCCCAAGCACTTAGTACAGTGTTCTGCACACAGTAAGTGCTCATTAAATACGATTTATTAATAACCTCTTTAGTGGAGGAGTCTTAAAAGCATTTTACTGAGGAGCACACCATGACAATTACAAAGGTTTAGAATGAGTTTTGGAAAATCAGAATCTAATATCTCCACCTAAATTATATTATTATTTAATTTGCAATAATCCTGAATGTCTTTTCTTTAAAAAGTTCTCACCCCTTAATAGTAGTAGTATTTATTAAGCAGTTATTCAGTAACAATACCACAGTAATAAGTCCTGGGAGACAATACAATACACAGATGGGAATTAGGCATGCTTCTTGTCCCTCAGAGGGCTCATGATCTAAGAGTAAAAGTGGGGAGAAGGAACTAGAGACAGATACCTCAGAAATGATGAAACATTAACACACCACACAGACAAAAACACAAAATGAAAACAATACAGTAGGGTGTTTTCGCTAGAGAAGTAGAGTTTCAAGCTCGGACCAAACCAACAGCCACAAGCCTTCCCAAGGCTTTGTGGACACCTCATGCTGTGGGTGCATGTGGGAGCACCTTTGACTACCACAGAACATAAGAGGATTAGGGCTCTCAGGGGCAGGAGGGAAGGTGAAAATTACCAAGGATGCTTCTCTTGGGGGAGATAGAGGGCTCTGAGAGTGTGCATGAATAGTTTTCATCCACATCCCAGTGGGCGCAGAACATGCCAGAAGCAGTCCCATTAGCACTACTGTATTGATAATCTTATGTGTTCAGTTCTATTCAGAATTTAATAATAATAATAATTATAATGTTGGTATTTGTTAAGCGCTTACTATGTGCAGAGCACTGTTCTAAGCGCTGGGGTAGATACAGGGTAATCAGGTTGTCCCAAGTGAGGCTTACAGTCTTAATGCCCATTTTACAGATGAGGGAACTGAGGCCCAGAGAAGTGAAGTGACTTGCCCACAGTCACACAGCTGACAAGTGGCAGAGCTGGAATTCGAACTCATGACCTCTGACTCCCAAGCCCAGGCTCTTTTCCACTGAGCCAAGCACCTGAGCAAGTCAGTTTGAAAGATTTTGAATATCGTGTTTCTTCAAACATTATTAGGTTTGCCCCGTATTTTTAGTTATAGAAAATAGGAGCCATTAAAATCACAGACTAAGTAATTACAGTCATCCTTCAAGAAATCAATCAGTTGGTAAATCCTTGGTATTTATTGAGCACTTACTTTGTGCAGAGCAATGTACTAAGTGATCGAGAAAGAGCAATACATTTGACAGACACAATCCTTGCCCTGAAAGGGATGATGGTCTAGCTAGCGCTTAGTACAGTGCTCTGCCCACAGTAAGCGCTCAATAAATATGACTGAATGAATGATTCACTCCAATGAAGAAAAAAAAATCATTGTGCTTGGGAAACAGAAGGTCATGGGTTCTAATCCTGGCTCCACCACTTGTTTGCTGTGTGACTTTGGGCAAGTCACTTCATTTCTCTGTGCCCCAGTAACCTCATCTGTAAAATGTGGATTGAAACTATGAAACTCATGTGGGACAAGGACTGTGTCCAACCGAATTTGCTTGTATCCACCCCAGCACTTAGTATAGTTTCTGGCACATAGTAAGCGCTTAAAATATGCCATAAAAAAAACAATATAATAGACACATTCTCTGTCCACAATGAGCCTAGATGGGGAGACAGACATAAGTATAAGTAAATGTTGGATATAGAAATAAGTGCCATGGGGCTGTAGGGGGTGGGGGGTTGGGGGAGATGAATAAAGGTAGCAAGTCAGGGCAATGCAAAGGAGATTTTCAAAAATAGCTTTAATTTTCCCAGCCGATTTACTGGATTCTCTCCTAAAGTTTACCCTGATCCCTTCCCAAAATAAAATGGTTTCAATCTAGAAAGCATCTTCAATTCAGAAACATGTTGATTTAAGAGTAGTCTGGAGTGTATATATGTATACACTCCAGATTACTCTTAAATATATATACATAATATATATTTAAATATATATTATATATATAATTAAATATATATACATAATATATACTCAAATATATATATACAATATATATTGTATTCCAGGACTATGATTTATCATGCAGTACTATTAAATATGCTGCTTGATTGGTATAAGCTTATTTGAAAGGGAAAGTAGAAAAAAGATGTTTTTAATCTCTAATGGATCTCTCTCCTTCTGAAATGTGATTTTGAGCTACTTCTGGTCTGGCATACAATAAGCAGTTCCAGACTAGTCTAATCCAACATTCTTAATGAGGCTACTGATGAGCATGCCAGTGTATTAGTTCTCTGTACTCCTGCTCCTTGAGAGATGGGTTTGGAGGAATCATATATGCACATTAACCAGAAAAGGCAGACCAATGCAAAACGAATGGTCTCCACCAAGTGATTTTACTTTCGGTTTATATCTCCCTTTCCCTTCTTTCACTTTCAATTACTTTCCTTCCAATGGCTCAGCCTCTTTCTAATCTCTCACAGTAAAGAAATGACTGGAAAGGAGGTAAAGCACACACACCAGTACTGACATTCCCAAATTTCATTGTTTTACAGTTACATACACCGCAGTTGAAAACAACACTACTATTACTATCTCCAGACAGCTAAGCTATTCCTCTTTGTCCTTGCTAGATGATGTTTTCCTCAGCACTCCCTCACTAGTTCCAGGTTCTTTGCAAAGCTCTTTGCAGTGACAATACTCTCCAAGAAATTTAATTATATTTCAAAACCTTTCATATTCTAATTTTGTTTATGATAGGGGATTTGATCTTTAAATTCTTTGTTACCAATTATTTTTCTCTACTGGACTATATCATTTTCTTTGCCTAAAAGTTAGTTCCCTTAGGACAAACTAGTTTACCTTTATTGTATGGTTACCCAGAAGCCTGTCTACAGTTAGCTAATTAACTATTTCCCAACCCCTTCCTGACTGCTCATTTGGACTGATAATAGAATTATCTCCTGTAATTTTCCTCACATGATTGAGCACTTTCCTATCCCTGACATGCTATATGATCAGTTTCATTATAGGCCAAGTTAAACCTGACTCAGCCTATGAAGTAGCAGGTCAAATTCTTCACTGTTACAATCATAAGCATTAATCTGCCTTACCCTTAGTATAACCCAGTGTTGTCAATCTATCAACTTTGTGGTATTATACTCTCCCAAATGGTTAGTACAGTGTTCAGTGCTTAGTACAGTGTTTGGGCCATGGTAAGTGCTTAACAATGATCGTTATTATTATTATTATTATTATTATAGTGCTCTGCACCCAATAAGTGCTCAATAAATACCCCAATGATTGATTGTTTGATGGACACACAAAATCAGCAAATAAATTGGGCTTAACATCCCCTGAAGCTAGTCAACTGTTCAACTCAATGGCTTCCTAAATGGTAAATCTCCTATAAAATAGAAATAAAGGCAGTTACTTGATTTAAACAAATGAGTGCTTTCAAATACTTTGAAATCTTCACATGAAGACTTTGGAGACTGGGTTTCTTTCCTTAAGAAAGATTCCTTAAGAAAGGAAAGTTTCTTTCCTTAATGTTGGTACAGCATTATCCTGGTTCTCCTCCCAGCTTTCTGACAGCTCCCATTCAGTTTTCCTTGCTGGCTCCTCTGCTGCATTACATTATAGTGAACCTCCATCAAGTCTCTGTTCTAGGTCCCTTATTTAATGATAATAATAATCATTGTGACATATGTTAGGTACTTATTATGTGCTAAGCACAGTGCTAATGTGTGGAGTAAATACAAGATAATCAGATTAGACATAGTTCCTGTCCCACAATGGGGGGAGGCAGACATTAATGAGTACATAATTTATAACATTATTGTTTCTCTTTATGACTGTATTGTACTCTCCCAAGTTCTTAGTCCACTGCTCTGCACTCAGTAAACACTCAATAAATGTGATTGAATGAATGAATAAGCACTGTACATAGATAGGTTTCAAATCACTGGTCTATGAACTTCAATTTGTTATCTTTGGACATTTGATGTTCACCCCAGCACCAACCCTACAGCACTTAGGTATGTGTCCTTAAATTATATATTCTAAATTACTAACAGAGAAGCACTGTGGCCCAGTGGAAAGAGCCCGGGCTTGGGAGTCAGAGGTTATGGGTTCAAATCCCAGCTCTGTGACTTGTCAGCTGTGTGACTGTGGGCAAGTCACTTAACTTCTCTGTGCCTCAGTTACTTCATCTGTAAAATGGGGATTAACTGTGAGCCTCATGTGGGACAACCTGATTACCCTGTATCTACCCCAGTGTTTAGACCAGTGCTCTGCACATAGTAAGCGCTTAACAAGTACCAACATTATTATCATTATTAACATATTCACAATAATATCTCTCTCCCCTTCTAGACTGTAAGCTCACTATGGGCAGGGAGTGTATCTGCTAATTCCATTGTATTGACTCTCCATGTACAGTGCTCTGCATAGTAAGTACTCTACAGTGCTCTGCACATAGTAAGTGCTCAATGAATACTACTGAATGAATAAATATGATTGATTGGTTGACCTCTCTTCTGATTTACAATGCCATATCTATTAGTTGTACTACTGCTATTCTACTCCTCTTGCTTCCAAGAAATCTCCACCTGGATGTCCCACTGGCATCTCGAACTTATCATGCTGAAAACAGATCTCCTCATCTTTCTCCCTAAATTCACTCCTCCTCCTAACTTTCCCTTTTCAGGCAATAACATTAGCATCTTTCTTGCTCCAGAAACTAACAGCTTGGATGTCACCTTGAATCCTTATTGCACTGCAATTTCATATTCCATCTACTGCTAAATCATTCCATCTATACAGCACCTCCTGGATCTGCCCCCACCTTCTCCACCCAGTCTACTACCATCCAATATTAGCTCTGGTCACCTCAGGGTAACTTATTGTGTTGGCCTCCTTGCTGATTGATCTCCCTGCCTCCAGCCTCTCCCCCTCTGGTCCCAGCAATCTTCTTGAAGCATTGTGAGGCCCACATCCTGACCTGTAAACCCTCTCTACTACTGGCTCTCCAATAAGCCAGTCAAGCAGGGATGTTTATTGAGCACTCATTGAATGCAAAGCATTGTACTAAGCACTTGGGAAAGTACAATCAACAGAGTTGGCAGACACATTCCCTGTCCACAAGCAGCTTGAAGTCATAAAACATCAAAAAGAACTCCTCACAATCAGCTTCAGTGCTAACTCCAGCCTCATCTTCCATTTCTGTTCTATTCATCCACTATTTCTCAGCTGGGTCCAGTCCCATTAACTTGTATCTACCCCAGAATTTACAACAGTGCTTGGCAAATAGTAAATGCTTAACAAGTACTATAATTATTAACTCTTTTCTTCTGCTACTCCCAAGCCAAACATCCAGCTGTATCCTGCACAGAGAAGCACCATGACTTTAATTTGTTTGTTCATTCACTCAATCATGCTTATTGAGTGCTTACTGTGGTTAGAGTACTATATTAAGCACTTGAAAAAGTACAATATAGCAATAAACAGTGATGGTCCCTGCCCACAACAAACTTACAGTCCAGAAGGAGGGGAGACAGATATCAGTACAAATAAATACAATTACAGATATGTACATAAGTGCTGTGGGACTGGGAGGGGAAAGAGCAAAGGGAGCAACTCAGGGTGATGCAGGAGGGAGTAGGAGATGAGGAAACTTGGGGCTTAGTCTGGGAAGGCCTCTTGGAGGAGTTGTGCCTTCAATAAAGCTTGAAAGTCTGGGGAAAGTAATT
This sequence comes from Ornithorhynchus anatinus, assembly GCF_004115215.2. NCBI lineage: Eukaryota > Metazoa > Chordata > Mammalia > Monotremata > Ornithorhynchidae > Ornithorhynchus > Ornithorhynchus anatinus. The sequence goes on along the minus strand of NC_041731.1, from coordinate 115,831,159 downwards.
GTCTGGCAGATTTGAGTAGGGAGGATATTCCAGGCGAGAAGCAGGATGTGGGCTAGGGGTTGGCAATGAGATGGGTGAGATCAAGGCGCAGTGAGGCACAACGGTCTGGGTTGTAGAAGGAGAGAGGCGAGGTGAGGTAGGAGGTGGAAAGGTGATGGACTGCTTTAGACCCAATGGTGAGGAGTTTTTGTTCAATGCTGGGGTGGATGGGCAACCACTGGAATTTTTTTGAGGAGCCGGGTAACATGTCTTGAACATTTCTGAGGAAAAATCATCAAGGCAGCAGTGTGAAGTATAGACTGGAGTAGGGAGAGACAGGAGGCTTGGAGGTCAGCAATGAGGCTGATGGAACAGTAATCACGGTGAGATAGGATGAGTGATTGCATTAATGTGGTAGTAGTTTGGATGGAGAGGGGAGGGCAGATTTTAGTGTTGTTGTGAAAATTCGACCGACAGGATTTTGTGACGGATTGACTATGTGGGTTGAATGACAGGAGAGGAAGGATAGTGATGCCATCTACAGTGATGGGAAAGTCAGGGGGAGGACAGGATTTGGGTGGGAAGATAAGGAGCTCTGTTTTGGACTTGATAGGTTTGAGGTGATGGGAAGGCATCCAACTAGAGATGTCTTGAAGGCAGGAGGAGATGCAAGACTGGGGAGAAGGAGAGAGATGAGGGCTGGAGATGTACATTTGGTTATCATCTACTTAGAGGTGGAAGTTGAAGTCATGGAAGCGAACGAGTTCTCCAAGGGAGTGGGTGTGGATGGAGAATAGAAGGGGACCCAGAATTAAACCCTGATGGATGCCCCCACAGTTAGGAGGTTGGAGGCAGATGAGGATAAACCTGTCCTCTAGACTATGAGCTCATTGTGGGTAGGGTTGTCACTCTTTATTGCTGTATTGTACTTTCCCAAGCACTTAATACAGTGCTGAGCACATAGTAAGAGCTTGATAAATACAATTGAATATATAATGGAAAAAGCACAGGCCTGGGAGTCAGAGAATCTGCTTTCTAATTGTGGCTCTGCAAGTGTCTGCCTTCTGACCTTAGGAAAGTCACTTAAATTCACTGTGCCTCAGTTTCCTCTAGACTTAAACTCATTGTGGGCAGGGAATATGTCTGTTTAATGTTATACTGTACTCTTCCAAGTGCTTAGTACAGTGTTCTGCACACAGTAAGCGCTCAGTAAATAAATAGTGATTGAATGAATAAAATAGGGAAGAAACCCCACCTAAACTATGAGACACATGTGGGATGGGAACTCTGTCCAAACTGATTATTTTGTATCTACCCTAGAACTTAGCATAGTGAAAGAAGCAGTATGGCGTAGTGGATAGAGCATGGGCCTGGGAGTCATGGGTTCTGATCCCAGCTCTGCCACTTGTCTGCTGAGTAACGTTAGGGAAGTCACTTCACTTCTCTGGACCTCAGTGACCTCATCTGTCAAATGGTGATTGAGACTTTGAGCCCCATGTGGGACAGGGATTGTATCCAACCTGATTAACCTGTAACTACCCTTGTGCTTAGAACAGTACTGGTTACATAGTAAGTGTTTATTGAGTACCAGAATTGTTATTATTTTGGCACAAAGTAAATGCTTAACAAATATAATAATAGTAATAATCATAGACACTTTAATCACTATCTGCTCATTTATGCTCATCCCACAACTTGCAACCCCCTTCCTTCCCAAATCTGTCAGATCGTAGCTCTGCCCACATTCAAAGGATCTTTACAATCCCACCTCTTCCAACAAACCTTCCCTGATTAATTTCCCAGCACCCTATGGAAGCAGCATGGCTCAGTGGAAAGAGCATGGGCTGGGGAGTCAGAGGTCATGGGTTCGAATCTCTGCTTCGCCATTTGTCAGCTGTGTGACTTCAGACAAGTTACTTCACTTCTCTGGGCCTCAGTTCCCTCATCTGTAAAATGGGCAATAAGACTGTGAGCCCCATGTGGGACAACCTGATAACCTTGTATCCTTCCCAAGGCTTAGAACAGTGCTTTGCACATAGTAAGTGCTTAACAAATACCATTATTATTATTATTATTATTATTATTATAAGGATAGACCTAGCAGCTAACTCCAGCATTTATGAATTTACTCATACCCATCCTCATTACTCCTCTATATATGTCTATTCAACTGTACATTTGGTTACTCATTTTGGCTATTCCAAAAAATATTTTTATATTTGCCCCTTTGACTAGAGTATAAGTTTCTCGTGGACAGGGCATGTGTACCTTCTTTATTCCATACTTCCCCAGCACCTAATTTAGCTCATTGCAACAAATAGGTGCACAATAAATACTAATACTTTGAAATATAGGAGTACTAGTAATAACATTTAGTGACTGCTCGCTAGATGCAGTGCTTTGTACTAGAGGACCTATTAATGATTAATGATTAATAATTATATTGCAAAGCTGTACTCTGCTATTGGCTAGCAAACCAGTTTACTTTCTTCTAGTTTGAAAATGTCGACCATTTTTCAAAAATGGCCTTGGATGCTGCTGCTGTTGATATTTCCTTTTTCTTTAATTGACACCAGAAGTTTTCTTACCAAGTCAGTCGGCAATTAGTCTGTCATTACAGGGAATAAAGGCCATGCAATAAAGCGTTTTAAAAATTGATGCTGTTCTTTCTGGCTGGAAGAGGGTTGGTCTAAAATGAAAAGGTTGGCAAAACCTCATTTGTTCTAATAAACTGAGTGGCTGAGTGGCATTTTACCATAGTCAGATTTGACAAGGAGGCTGCTTTTTGTCATCACAAAGTAGAAAAATAGCTCAACACATGCATTTCTTCTATGCTAGGCTGTCATCTCTGAAGAAAAAAAAAACAGAAAAGTTGAAAGAATAAGAGTCACACAAGAAGGAAATATCAGTAGCGGATGACACTCGGTACATGTAACAGATGAGAAGTGGTGGTTCAGGGGGAGGAAGAGACAGCGGCAATGGGGTGAAAGAAGTCTTAAAAGGATCCCCATTTCCAACTTGCTCTAGGACTACAAATCCTTTGTAGGGAGGGATCTTCTTGCACTGAAGCACCTACATCAGTTTTATAAATGATGGGGCAGAAAGACACCACCATTTTGTGCACAAGTACTGACTGCAGAAGTTCCATGATCACTAAATCTGCTTTGAATCAGTCATTTTCATGACTTTTTTTTCCTTTTTTGAAAGCACCATTTTGTCCAAATACACAGAGGTTAAAAATGCCACCTAACCACCAAGGCCAGATTAACATAATAATGTCGGTATTTGTTAAACGCTTACTATGTGCAGAGCACTGTTCTAAGTGCTGTGGTAGACACAAGGGAATTAAGTTGTCCCACGTGGGGCTCACAGTCTTCATCCCCATTTTACAGATGAGGTAACTGAGGCCCATAGAAGTTAAGTGACTTGCCCACAGTCACACAGCTGACAACCCATTCAGACCCATGACCTCTGACTCCAAAGCCCGTGCTTTTTCCTCTGAGCCATATTTGTAGAGTGCTTACTGTGTATAGAGTACATTAGTAAATGCTTTGGAGAGTACAAAAGAGTAAGTAGATCTGATCCCGGCACTCTTTGAATACCATAAACCTGTAATGAGAAGTGACATTGTGTGGTTTTCAAATACTTTTCAAAGAAGTCAAGAATGTTTGAAGATCTGCTTCTGAGTGACTGCTCAGTAGCAGTATCAACAGCACTTAAGGTTCAATTATTGAACCTGAGAAGGCCAAGGTTTTAGCTTAAAGTAGGCTGAGATTAATCAGATTTCCATCTGACCAGAGATTCAAGGTCTATTTCAGGTGGGATGTTATTGTTGGTCAAATGGATCAAAATGGAATTGCAGCAGAGATTTGTAGTTAAACGCTTAGTTCCCTTTTTAAGTATAAACCTATACATATGCAGCCCATATTGAAATATTACTGCTCATATATTATTTTATATCAGAACTATAATTTGGGGGAATAAATGGCTTAAACTTGAGGCACCCGTGGTGAGGGTCTTGCATTCATTCATTCATTCATTCATTCAATCAATCAGTTATTGAGTGCTTAGCACTTATGGTGTGCAGAGCACTGTTCTAAGTGCTTGGGAGAGCATTATATAAACACTATAAACAGTGCAATAAACAGACACACTCCCTGTCCAAAACGAGCTTATGTTTAGAGGGGGAGGCAGACAATTAATATAAATGAATAAATTACAGATACGCACCTAAGTGCTTTGGGGCAGGGAAGGGGGATGGATAAAGGGAGCAGGTCAGGGCAACCAGAAGGGAGTGGGAGAAGTGGAAAGAGGGGCTTAGATAACCTACAATTAGAGAACAGCAGAAGAGGAAGAGGTATCAAAGTGCAAGGCAAAAGATCAACAAAACAACCACCATAAGCAGGGACCATTAAGAACCAGTTGGAACCAAATAAATCTGCCGTAACTGAGCTGACTTCCCCCCTAATACTGAACATGTGAGGAACCATAGACAGGGCAAGTTTTTGATCAAAAGTGTCTTGTTTTCATAGTCATGCCAAACTGAAATTACACACCAGCACATGCTTATCCTGCACAGTAAACTGGGATGGAAGGGAAATGACCAACCTGACCACCTCTGGGAGGTTCTCACACAAACTGCAAACAATAAGACTCTGGGCCTGGCCATGGGACAGAATATCTATGTCTATGAAGAGACTCAGTAATGTGATAAACTCTTATTTTAAACTCAGGCTCCCTCTTGCTATTGGATAACCAGAGTTGGCTCCTTTGGATATATGACAATCTGCTCCATACTGGGACCGGAACCACAGACAACCCCATGGCCTAGTGGATAGAGCATGGACTGGGGAGTCAGAAGGACTTGTGTGTTAATTCCGGCTCTGCCACTTGCCTGCTGTGTTACCTTGGGCAAGTCACTTAACTTCTGTGTGCTCCAGTTACCTCATCTGTAAAATGGGGAGTAAGACTGTTAGCCCCATGTGGGACAGGGACTTTGTCCAACCTGATTAACTTGTAACGTCCACAAACTCTGAGTACAATGTCTGGCACATAGTCAGCACTTAACAAATTTTGAAAACAAACAAAAATCTGGTGAGGATTCTGCCTAATGAGAGCAAGGTAAAAATAAAGATGAATTTGATGTTCACCTAAACATTGGAAAATTCATTCGTGGTGCTTCAAGACTGATGACCCCAGCCCTTTTTGTTGATGAGATCAGTAGATAAAGAAGTCACTCTTGTTTAGTCATTTTACCTGAATTTGATGACTGCCGAAGACCCTATCAATCATGCCCTAGATGGCTTCAAACTCAAAGTAAGATTCTACTCCATAGTGCTTAGTACAGTACTCTGCACACAGTAAGTGCTCAATAAATATGACTGTCTGATTGTTGGCTTGACTTAATAACCAAGGGAAGAAGTTGATTCAGGAAGATCCTTTCAGGAAAACCACATTTTCTAGGATCTCCAATATCAGGTATCATGATGGTGTTTGATGTTTGAGATCCCTTCTGAGCCCACCCTCATATAGACCCTGGGGAGGAAATGGCCAAGACTACAGGGTCCATTTCACACCAAGGCCAGACATCTCAAGTCACTAAATGGGGATAAGAAGGTAAAGTCTGAGATCCATTTTCTACTCATGCTTCCAGCAGACCTCATTCTCCCAGCCAGTGAGGAAACTCCAAGGGGCCATCACATATTCTTCTGTTTTGTTTTTTCAGCTTATTCAAAATGATGGCATGAAGTCCATTTGATCTAGCCCTATGGGCCAAAAAGGTTTTGACGTGTGTGGGTCATTGGTCCACCTATGCATATTATAACTCCAGATTTCCGTAATGTGACGTTCAACAACAACAGAACCTTCCACATTATAAGAAAACAGATCTTATTAAAAACAATGTAATGCACTTAAATCATGCTACTTTAATTTATGATGGGGGTATTGCCTCCATTTCATTCAATTACCTCCATCTCCATCATTCCTGAACAGTCGGTATCTATAAGATCAACTAGGATTCTCTTTTCTTTAGAAAAAGAGAATTAAAAGTGTCCACCAAAAATTCAGTCAGTTCCAGATGCCTTTGTCTTTCTGCCCTTACTTATATCTCTCAACTGCCACTTCACCATTTCCACATCAGCTAACCACTTAAGTCCACTTAATCCCAGTGTAGACAAGTGGAAAGAGCAAGGGTTTGGGAGTCAGAAGATCTGGATTCAATCTGCCATTTGACCAAGTCATTTAAATTCTCTATGCCTCAGTTACTTCACCTGTAAAAAGGGGATTAAGAATGTGAGTCTCATGTAGGACAAGGAAGGACTGTGTCCTACCTGATTAGTTTGCATCTACCCCAGTGCTTATTGCAGTGCCCTCGTACATAGTAAGCATAGTAGCAGGTGGAGGGTCTATTTTACTCCATTCCATACCCCTTAATGAGGAGGTAAAAGCTTAAAAAGGGCATACTTTGAATTAAATTCTCTACATTTCACCAAAGTTTTCTTCCAAAGTAGAGAAGCAGCATGGCTTAGTGGAAAGAGCATGGGCTTGGGAGTCAGAGGACATGGGTTCTAATACCGGCTCCACAACTTGTCTGTTGTGTAACCATGGGCAAGCTACTTAACTTCTCTGTGCCTCAGTTACGTCTGTAAAATGAGAGTTAAGATTGTGAGCCCCACATGGGACAACCTGATTATCTTGTATCTACTCCAGAGCTTAGAACTGTGCTTGACTCAAAGAAAGCACTTAAAAAAATCATCATCATTATCATTATTATTATTATTATTATTATTATTCAACCACAGAGTAGCCAGACCTATAAACAAAAGCTTCGGTCTCTAGTATTCAGCTGTTTAATAACCTTACCTATCCCTAGCCTCCTGACTAATTGCTAAACTGATTCAGTTCTAAATCATGCCAGGTGTAGCCTCTTTTATTCCCCATGTAGGCCACCAGGTAAATTGACTTACCTTTGTCATTTAGCTAGTTACTGTTCTTGAAACCGGACACTTTTAAGTGTCTGTAGAACAGTTTGCAAGTAAGGTTCACATCTGTACACATTCTAAAGACAACAGCACATGGGAAAGCAGGAACATTACCCCTCAGAAGGATGGGCCAGGACTCCTTATAAAGAGTCTCAAACAACTGAGGGATGGGTGAGAAGGACTTCAAGATTCTGCTTTCGGTGAACATGAGCTCCTCAGAGCCAGAGGCTATGCCACTTCTATTTGCTCAAATTTCCCAAGCACCTTAGTGGATGATCAATAAATACCATTATTACCAGAGCCCACTCTGGTGAAAATGCTAGTGAAAAGTCACAGCAGCCAACAAGTTGCCTACCCTGTTCCTCCCACTTTAAAAAGACTTCAGGTTACACTCCTGACCTGACAAGATCTGGCTGAGGTTCCATTTTGGCCTTTCCTGGTGGTCAACTGGTTGCCTAGTGGATAGAGCAGGAGTCTGGGAGTCAGAAGGTCATGGATAAGCTCACTGAGGGAAGAGAATGTGTCTGTTTATTGTTATATTGTACTCTTCCACACACTTGGTTAAGTGCTTTGTACACAGTAAATGCTCAATAAATACAATTGAATGAATGAATAATCCCGGCTATGCCACTTGTCTGCTGTATGACCTTGGGCAAGGCACTTCATGTCTCTGTGGCTCAGTTACGCCAACTATAAAATGGTGATTAAGACTGTGAGCCTGATATGGGACAGGGACTTGGTCCAACCTGATTTGCTTGTATTCCCCCGAACGCTTAGTTCAACGCTGACACATTATAAGCATTTAACAAATACCACAATTATTACTATTACTAACTAATGCCTAATTAGTTAAAAAGTTAGTTAATAAATAGTCCATGCCCAATAATTAGTCAATTCATGGATATTAAATAACTAATAGTTAAAAATAAGGGTAACAACTTAGCCTTGTGGAGAGAGCGCAGGCCTGAGACTCAGTAAGTCCTTGTCTGCTGGGTGAGCTTAGGCAAGTTACTTCACTTGCCTGTGCCTCAGTTGCCTCATCTGTAAAATGGGGATTAAGACGATGAGACCCGTATGGGACTTGGGCTGTGTCCAACCTGATTACCTTGTAACTACCCCATCACTTAGAACAGTGCCTGGCACATGGAAAGTGCTTAACAAATACTATAAAAATAATAAAAAAAAAAGACAAAACAAAGAATGCAAGGTCTTTGTTGATTCTCGCCCTGCAAAGAGGGAGAATCAAGCAGATAGAAGGAGACTATTCCCACATCTCTTTTGTGAAAATGAGCTCTCCCTGGTGTGGGCAGGGACTGTCTCTAATTCTAAATTGCACTTTCCAAGTGCTTAATACAATGCTCTGCACACAGTAAGCGCTCAATAAATATGATTTAATGAATGAATGAATGCAAGAAAAACCACTACTCTCATTATCCCCTTTCCATTGATAGAGATAACTACATAGAAAACATGGCAGCTTTGGGCAATTAATGTCCTGAATGCTAGTCCAGTGATGCTAACAGAATACTACAATTCCTTTTTAATAAGATGCACCATTAAGATAATGAATTCTAGCTACTAAAAGTCTTTAATGTCTCTGATAATAAGATGATTTCCCCCATGCAATAGATAAACTAAATTCATTGGTACAAAGTACTTGGGTTAAAACAAACTGATTCAGATTTAGTATTACAGCAAGAAGCATAATTCTGATATAGTATGTATATTTTTTAAGTTGCAACCTTTGTGGATTATTAAAGACTGCCATTTTCATGTGTGCTATTATACATTTGTGACTCAACTGTTCATTAAAGATGCAACTGAAAATGTTAATGATAATTGCAGCTAAAGCTAATAAAGTGAAGCCTTAGGTTATAAGATATAAATACCACCACTTAATAAATATGCATATTTTAGGTATTTTCTTCATTTTTCCTTACTTTCTGATAATTAGTTTAATGAATTTAAGGTTTTCATTTACATGAATCGTACATGTAATTAATTTTAAACTACATTTTTCAATTCCCTGTTTAAAAGGATTAGTGAAATCTATTTCACGGATAATACCAATAGGGAGTATCATTACAATAAAACGCTTACCTATTCAGCATTCTCTTATTTTCTTTAATTCAATATATATAAACGAGCACACACATATAAATGTATGAATCTGATTCAAACATTTAACAATGATATTTAATTGTAAGATTCATTTCCAATTGGCATTTTTATTGAAGATATACTGAGAAGTCTATAACAGAAGAGATTTCTAGTTTCACAGTTACGTTGTTAAACAAGGGCCTCTGTCCTAGATTCATTAGATCGGATACAATGGTTAACTTCTCACAAGAAGGACTCTTCCACTCACCTTTCAAGATATTTCTATCTACAAATATCTATCTCGATACCTGAATATAGAAAAAAAACCACCCCAAATTGCTCAGAACCAAATTACTACTAATCAGAAAATGAACCCCTGTTTTTCTGCATTCACGGACTTCATTCTAGTTCATTCTTTCATTCAATAGTATTTATCGAGTACTTACTATGTGCAGAGTACTGTACTAAGCGCTTGAAATGTACAATTCTAGTCACATGGCTAAGATCTGATCTCTGCCCCATTAACAAGGAAAATTCCAAATTTCATTTCTACTTGTTAGTTGTCATTGAAATCTCAAAGAGAATAGGATTAAATGATCTCAAATCAATCAATCAGCAGTATTTATTGAGTGCTTATTGTTGGGCACAAAGCAATTGCACTAAGAGCTTGGGAGAGTACAATACAACAGAGTTGGTAGACATATCCCTGCCCACAACAGATTTACAATCTAGACGGGGAGACAAACATTAATATGAATAAATTATAGATAGGGACATAGGTGCTATGGAGCTGAGGGATGAGTGAATAAAGGAAACAAATCCAGGTGCAAGGACAACATAGAAGGAAGTGGGAGAAGAGGAAATGAGGGATAAGTCAGGGAAGTTCTCTTGGAGATGTGCTTGTAATAAGGCTTTGAACGTGAGGAGAATTGTCTGTTGGATATGAAGAGGGAGGGTGTTCCAGGCCAGAGGCAGGATGTGGTAGAGAAGCCAGTGGCAAAATAACCAAGATCGAAGTACTCTGTGAGGAGGTTAGCATTAGAGGACCAATGTCTGTGGGCTGGGTTGTAGTGGGAGAGCAGCGAGGTAAGGTAGGAGTGGGCAAGGTGATTGAGTGCTTTAAAGCTGATGGTAAGGACTTTCAGTTTCATGTGCAGGTGGATGAGTAACCCCTGGAGTTTCTTGAGGAGTGGCGAAACATGGACTGAGAGGTTCTGTAGAAAAATGTTCCAATCACCTTTAATCTTCAAATTATAACCCATAGATGAGAAGAGAAGAAAGTCAGCATTAGAGTGTGTCACCCCATTTAGAGTATAATGGGCCACTTGCATTTTCTCATCCCTTTGGTGTTTGTATCTGCTGGGATTTAGAGTGTAAAGAGTGCAATGATGAATGGGGTGTGGCCCATTGCAAAGTATACAGAAAGGTTTCCACCTGACCTAATGAAAGTGTCTAGGGCCTAGGCTACAGAAGGTCCTAGGTTCTAATTCTAGCTCTACTACTTGTGTGCTGTGTGACCTTGGGCAAGTGGAAAAAGCGTGGGCTTGGGAGTCAGAGGTCATGGGTTCTAATTCTGGCTCCGCCGCTTGTCAACTGTGTGACTTTGGGTGAGTCACTTAACTTCACTGTGCCTCAGGTACCTCATCTGTAAAATGAGGATTAAGATTGTGAGCCCCACTTGGAACAAGCTGATTACCTTGTACCCCCTCCAGTGCTTAGAACAGTACTTTGCACATAGTAAGCACTCAAAAAATGCCATTATTATTATTCTTTGTGCTTTGGTTACCTCATCTGTAAAATGGGGATTATGACAATGAGCCCCATATGGGACAGGGACTGTGTCCAACCTAATTACTCTATATCTACCTTACAGCTTTGAACAGTGCCTGGCACATAGTAAGTGGCTAACAGGTACCATGAAAAAAAAAAGAAAGGTACAAGTCTCAATTGTTATTGATAGGACCAAAGCAAAGTGCAATTCCGGCGTACCATTATCCAGTAAGAGGTTTTCTTGGCAGCCACCGACTTTTGGCTGGCCATGTTAAATCACAATTTTTAAGGATCCTGTCTTGGTCTATCCACCTTTTTTTATGTCACCTTTTCTTATTTGTCTCCAACCAACCCTCCCTCCTATTCTCCTTGGATTTTGAGCCCCTTGAGGTCTGGCCACCATGCCTAAAGTGTATCCATTAACTGCTACTACTCTGGGAATTCACTAGAAAGATCATTGTTCAGAAATCTTCATCACTGCTAGCATAGATACAGTGAACATTACCCTATTTCTGGCTGTTCTATCTCCCATACCATGAGAAGTGGGTTGGGCTCTAGGCCCAAACACAAGGTTCTGCACATCTTAGTCCCTGCTTCCTTGCCTCTTCTTACCACCATTCTCATAGTGACTCTGATCTTGAGGCAGGGCCTAATTCAGCTCTCTAAACCTTTGAAAAAATTCAGTTCACACTACTCACCTTTAGTTCTCTCAGAAGTAGCAGCATTTAAAACCAAATAACACTGAGGAAAGAATTAAGGTGATTTTTTGGTGCCAAATAAGGGGGATTGGATCACTCTAGGCAGGTTTAGCTCTTTCCTGAAGGTAATGTCTCATTTTTTTTTAACTTAGAGGGACAGGTATTATATTTGACTAGGTAGAAGATCTCTATTAAAATCCTGCCTGCAGGCATACCAATACTTTGAAAGGAAATGCACTGTTTTACCTCGTGGGTATTTTCTTTCTTTAATTTTATATCAGGAAAAGGAAATACTGTTTTGAAATCCCTGATCTATATTCTTACATAATGGAACTTTAGGTCATCACTGGCATAGCACATCAAAAATTAAAGCCTCTCCACCTTCATGGCAACCTGAGACTTCAGTTCTGTACCACACTACACAAGCTAGAAGGACAAAACAGCAGAGGTGGTGCCTCCACAGAATGGAGGATAATTGAGAAGATTTTTATTCGAGTACTTTTTAAGCACTTACTGTGTGCGTCCACTTCAGACATTGTACTAAGTGCTGGGGTAGATACCAGATAATTAGGCTGGTTACAGTTCCTGGCTCACATGGGACTCCAAGTCTAAATTGGGAGGAGGAACATTTAATCCCAACCTTACAAATAAAGTAACTGACAGAGAAGGGAGGTGACATGCCAAAGGTCAAACAGCAGACAAGTGGCATATCTGGGATTAGAGCCCAGGTCCTCTGACTCCCAGGCCCATTCTCTTCCTACTAGGCCACGCTGCTTCCTGATTGTGGCCATTTTCAGCTGTGACCTTAGCCAATATTGGACTGTGTGTTGAGAGGAGCTGGAACTTCTGCTCATTACCCTATTACTCTTTTCGCTTTGATTTTTGGTATTTATTATTTGCTTGTCTTTCATGTTGTTTTTTGTTTTTCTGTTTCATCTTTCCATAGGTATCTATTTTTTGTCTGTCTCCTCTCCCCACTTAGATTGTGAATCTCTTAGCCTGTGAAAATGTCTCATTTTCACCCACACATTTTCTTTATCCAGAGCTTAGAATAGTACCTTGTTCACTTTGACTTTAAACAAATACTATTCCCATTAGGACTACTAAATCATGAAAGGTATATGGCAGCCTGAAAGGCTTAGAAATCTCTAGCTACAGAATGGAAGGGATTAATCAATCAGTGGAATTTATTGAGTGCTTATTGTGAGCAGAACACTATACTAAGTGATTAATGTTAATGTACTTTGCTACATTCTCATACTGCACTTCAGCTTGTCCCTCACCAAAAATACAGCCCGTTGTATTCTGTTGCATACTTTACTTTTAGCAATCTCTTTTCCTGCTTTCAGTCCAACGTGATTCTAACCCTAAACCTAAGAAAGATAAAGCTAATTAGTCCTAATCAACACCAGTCCCCCATTAAAGAGTTGTTGGCTTTCTTGCCAGTGGAAAAAAACAAATCTTAAGTGGATCCGTGGTGTAAGAATGACAGTTCCCTTACTGGCACCATTCCTTGTTTTGTAAAAATGCTCTGATTCTACAAGATTACTCTTCTGTCGGACACTGAGTCAAATATTTTGGCAGTAGTTTTCTGCAGAAGTTCCTAATATAGGAACAGAAGGTCCATATTTTCCTGTAGAACTGTTCCAATTTTTCCTCAGCAGTGACTACGAGTCCACCTCTCCCATAGTTTTGTTCATTAAGGATATTTTGCACCATACTTAGACCATGAGATCTCTGAAGGCAGGGTTGGAATCTACACATTTTCTTTGTAATATTCTATAATATATTCTCTTTCCATAGACACCATTTCTTCTACTATCATTAGAGTAGTCACCTAAACATTTGAAGACATGCATATTAGGGATCTGGAGATCTTAAGTGATCAACACTTAGATTAAGCAGACAATAGCTAACTCAAGCCCTGGGGAAGTGGAAGAGAGGGCATTTATGCTGAGTTCTGGTGTGCCTGCAGTATTATCCTCACACTCTAGAATGTAAGATCACCTCTAGACTGTAAGCTCATTGTGGGCAGGGAATGAGTTTCTTTTTGTACTCTCCCAAGTGCCTAATATGGGGCTTTGCACACAGTAAGCACTCAGTAAATACAACTGGATTAATCAATATTCTTCTCAAGTATGTGATGTGTGGGTCATCCACAACTCTCCCTCTAAGTGCACAACAAGGGCGAGCTTTGCACCAGTCTTCTTTAACTCTTCAGGTTCTCTGCTCCTGCCCATTTAGGAAGACGAGGAATACCAGAGGCATTATTTACAGTTACTGCCAAACAACAGTATGAAAAAACTAAATTTAGCATTGTCACTTGACTCTTTTGAAATGTAGTGTTGGAGAAGGCTTTTGCTAATACCATGGCCTCCCCAAAAAGCAAAAAAAAAAATGGATTTTGGAACAAATTATGGAAAGGCCAAATGACTTGACTTAGATTAGCATATTTTGGACACATAATCAGGAGAACTAATTCTCCGGAGAAGACACTAATGCTAGGAAAGGTCCAGGGAAAACATGGAAGAGGCAGACCAACAGCTAGAAAAATAGAGACCACAACAACAATAACAGAAGAAACGTTAGAAGGATTACGGATTATGGCAGAAAACAGGACGCTCTGGAGAAAATATATCCACAGAGTCACTATGAATCAGAAATGACTCAATGGCACTTAATAATAATAATAATACTGTATTCACAGTCAATATCAGAATTCACCCTGTACACATGTTGTTTTCCCAAGTCCCAACCTCCATTCCAACAATCAGAATTTCACCAGTTTGAGGAAACTGGCAGGTGCAGAAAGAAAACAAAGAAGAATGGAAGAAAAGAAGTCTTCCCTGAAGATGAACCACCCACACTTATGTCGAGGCGGGAGTGGGGAGGAGAAATGCAAAAGGCTTGCTATTCTCCTCTTGACGTGATAGATTTTCTTGCCTGGAAAAATGCTTTTCAACTCTGACTCAGTTGTTGGTGTTCACAGTTCTAAGAAGTGCATAGAAAGCATCTAGAGAGGGGAGGAAGTTCCTTCACACCCTCCCCCTTCATTTTATCAAAAATCATAGGGGAGCATATGTGAACAAATGAAATCAGATCTATTTTTAAAAGCAATATTTAGCTACTAGTGATTAATTGCTATGTCCTATCTATTGATAAGGTTTTAAGTCAGGAAACCTAAGCTTGATAATTTACCAGCCAAAAAGCAGATATTTAAAATGTCTAAAGATATATTGGCACCAGACCATATAACACATTCAAGAAAAAAAAAGTTATGCATCAGTTTATGTAGGAAACAAATGTTATTTACATGGTGTTGTCTATCGCATTTATCTATTTCAATAATTGAGCCTGTTTGACTTACTGATGCTTCCCTTTGAACTCTTATTAATGTAATTGGAAACTGTCTATACGTTAATCAATTTTCAACAAATAATTAAAATTTTTAGATATTATAAAAGTCCTGGTCTTTTACTCTACTGAACTAGGCCCTTCAAAGAACTGAGAATATATTCATCTTCATAAGTCATATAACTTCCCCATGCTGAAGGAGATGGAGAGCAAATAAAAGATCTCCTACATCTTCATTCAAATAATTTTCTTGAACTTGTTCATGAATTTATGTCCAAGGTATGCAATTAACATTTACATATTTCAAGACCCAAATTGTTTTTATCTGCTTTATTTCCAGAATTCTCCAAGGGTGAGTGGATGTAGATGAAGAATGGAAGGAAACCCAGAACTGAACCTTGAGGGACCACCCCAGAGTTAAGGGTGGGAGGCAAAGGAGGATCCCACAAAAGAGACTGAGAACGATCGGCCATTAGTATTGGCCTGGACCCCACCTCCTATTGAAAGCTGGAAAATACTCTAAACAATATTTAATCTGATGTCATAATAGATATTTATTTACCTTTCCTTTAGCTTAATGTAGCTTTCTTTTAGCTTTATTTCTCCTTTCCCTTCATCTTACCCCATTTATTTCATTTGCCCCACCTCATTTTTCCCTATTCTTCACCTCAAGTGTGATCTCCTAAGAATCCCTCTGCCCCTCTAAAGTCCTTCCCTTCTCCTACTGCTTTACCAGCACTATCTCTAGAGGAAATCTCCAGCCTTCTCTTTAAAACCCAACCCTTCTACTTATGCATCTGAACCAATTTCCTTGTACCTCATGAAAACACTTGGCCCCTCCCTTCCTCCACCCCTAACTGCCACCTTCAACTATTCACTCTCCATTGGCTTCTTCCCCACTGCTTTTAAACATTCCTATGTCTCCCCCATCCTTAAAAACCCTTCTCTAACCCCCACAACCCCCTCCAGTTACTACCTCATCTCCCTCCTACTATTCCTCTTCAAACTCCTAGAGCAAGCTGTCCCTGATTCCTTTCCTCCAATTCTCTTCTTTACCCCCTCCAAACTGGCTTCCGTCCTCTTTTACTCCACAGAAACCACCCTCTCAAAGGTCACCAATGATCTCCTACTTGCCAAATCCAACAGCCTCTACTCCATCCTAATCCTCCTTGACCTCTCAGCTGCCTTCGACACTGCCGACCACCCATTTGTACTGGAAACATTATCCAACCTCAGCTTCACTAACACTGTCTTCTCCTGGTTCTCCTCCCATCTCTCTGGCCGCTCATTCTCAGTCTCTTTTTTGGGCTCCTCCTCTGACTCCCACCCCTTAACTGTGTGGGGTCCCTCAAGGTTCAGTTCTGGATCTCCTTCCATTCTCCATCTACATCCACTCAGCCTTGGAGAATTAATTTGTTCCCATGGTTTTAACTACCATCTCGGTGTGATGATTCCTAAATCTTCATCTCCAGCACTGGTCGCTCTCCCTCTCTACAGCCTCTCATTTCCTCTTGCATTGAAGACATTTTTACTTGGGTGTCATCCCATCATCTCAAACTAACTATAGCTAAAACCAAACTTCTTGTCTTCCTACACAAACTTTGTCCTTCCCCTAACTTTCCCATCACTGTAGACAGCAACAGCATCCTTCCTGTCTCACAAGCCCGTAAACTTGGCGTTAACCTTGACTTCTCTCTATCATTCAAACCACATATTGAAGCCATCACTAAATCCTGTCAGTTCTACCTTCATAGCATCGCTAAAATCCACCTCTTCCTCTCTATCCAAACTGCTACCATATTAGTACATGCACTTATCCTATCCCGCCTTGATTATTGTATCAGCCTCCTTGCTGACATCCCTACCTTCTGTCTCTACGCACTCCAGTCCACACTTCACTCTACTGCCCAGATCATTTTTCTTGAACAACATTCAGACTGTGCTTCTCACCACTCTTCAAGAAATTTCAGTGGTTGCCCATCCACTTTCCATATCAAACAAAAACTCCTCATCATTGGCTTTAAAGCACTCAATTACCTTGCCCCCTCCTAGCCCACACACTTTGATCCTCTAATGCTAACCTTCTCAATGAACCTCAATCTTACTCTCCCCTACTTCAATGTCTTATTGAATGCAGATCTCCTCCAAGAGGCCTTCCCTGACTAAGGCCTCCTCTCCTCTTATCCCATTTCTTCTAATCCCACCCCGTTTTTCGTTGCCCTGACTTGCTCCTTTCATTCACCCTCCATCCCATCGCCAGAGCACATATATATATGTATGTATATCTATACATATCTGTAATTCATTCATTTATATATTAATGTCAGTCTCCCCCTCTAGACTGTGATTTCACTGTGGGCAGGGAACAAATCTGTTTGTTGTTGTGTCGTACTCTCCCAACCACTTTGTACAGTGCTTGGCACACAGAAAGTGCTCAATAAATACCAATGAATTGAATGAATGAACCTCTTTCTTGCTCCATAAATGTAAAAATAGATCCACATGCACTTATTGTAACAATATTACAATTGTTACAATAATCCATTTCAGAACACCTCTTACAAAGTAAATGCTTCTATTTATAGAGAAGCAGCGTAGCTCAGTGGAAAGAGCACGGGCTTTGGAGTCAGTGCTCGGCACATAGTAAGCGCTTAACAAATACCAACATTATTATAGTACTTGGCATATGTGGTTATCAAATACTATTTACCACGCAATTAAATAAATTAGTATATAATGAAAAAGTCCAGAAGGAAGAACAATTTTACTTATAAAAAAGTCCACTGAATGACAGAAAATGTGACGTTCAAAAGACAGTCTTATAGATATTTTGCATAAAGATACACTATTTTGAATTTCATATGTGCATTTTCACATATAACGCACTCAAACATATATTGCTAAAATATGCTGACTTTTTTTCTACTAATGTTCATGTGCTAGCCTAACATGAGGAAATGCATTGTATTTCATGACGTGTGCATATTGAAAAACAAAAAAAAAAACAACAAAAAACTTCACTGTCTTCACTGTTACTATACAACAGAAACAAGAAAACAACTCTGCAATTCAGGGTTGTCTTCCAGTCTTTTGAAATCTCCCCAGATTCCCAAGTGTAACATACATTTGAAGGAAAACAAGCAAGCAAAATTAGAAAAAGGAAAAATAAACCAGATGCAAACTGACTACATTTTACTGAATTTGAATATTTCAGTAGACACCTTCCGTGTTCTTGAGAATTTGTGCAGTGCGGAGGTGGAATGGTGGAAGAACTGTAATTGTCACTCAAAAATCATAATAGAATCTTAATGCCTAGAGCTTAATCTTAAATGGAGATTTATATGCCCACAACAATCACAATCCTTTACAAAAGAAAATTACAGACATACAACTGTGAATATTAGATATTGTACCTCGAAATATTTTAGTTGTCCTTCAGCTGTTTTGATTTCTACCATTTCAATATCTATTATTTCAATTCATTTTTCTTAAAATAGCTAATGAAAATTCATACCTTGTACAGTTAGGTGCACCTGCATGGATCTAGGAGTGTGTTGAGTCTGCACAGAACAGGTATATGGACCGTCATCTGTAACATCGACGTTCTGTATCTGGAGGCTGTAGTCCCTTTTATTTGAGGTGGAAATTGAAACGCGAGGATCCACTGACCACTTATCACTTCCGGCAAAAATGATGCTTGACCGGTTCAGCCAAGCGCCCTTTGAAGCTCCATCTTCCAGGTAACACCTGCAAATTACCAGAGTGAACTCTGTTAATCAAAGTGAAAATCGAAGACAAACCCTCAAAAAATTTTGTTGCCACATCTCCAAGTCTTTAATAATGGCATCACACAGGTGATCACAGCACAAAGGAGCTCACACAATAAATATCATGTTAAGCACACAGGCAGGAATGCCTTCCGTTCTTACCTTCAATATGTATATGACAAAATCCCTGGTATATTTCTGATTATTAATTTTATACAAAACAATTTATAGAGTTTAGTTTTTTCTTGCCTGTCCCGCAATAATGCATGATTTCAGTAAGCATTTTGGCTAAACATCAGAGGACACGTATGTCTGACAACAGGAATTTGTTTAGATAATGAAGCACTTTAGGGCTCATGAACTCCATCACAATTATATACTACCTTTGTACTTTATGGCTTCCTTCTACTTGCAATTTATTTTACTGTCTCCCACACTAGATGGCAGACTCCTTGAAGGTAGGGATCGTGATTACTAATTCTGTAATTCCCTCCCAAGTGCTTAGTACAGTGCTTTGCATTCAATAAATAACACTGACTGATGGAAAATGTGTATCTCAGTGTTTGTTAAAATATAGGCATATATATATATATATATATATTATGATATGCGTTATCTATTTCAAAATATATTTCTTTTCCAAGTGTGTGGCATTGGACACCATGAGTACCTCAACATGAGTTATCTTGAAAAATGTTTGCTAGAACCAACTCCTTTGCCAACACTGTATTCCCCCTCCAACTTAAACTGTGAGTCCCATTTGAAAGAGAGATTGTGTCCATTTTTCATGTTTTCATGTCTGAACAGCCTGGGCTGTTCAGAGAAGGGTAAGGTTCATAAGGGGTCCAGTCTTGTCCCTTTCTGAGTACTTCCATTCCACTTCATGGTAGACAGTGCCATTTTAGCATGAGGCTGTGGGTAGGCTAGTGGAGTGTTTCATCCTGCTGGACGCGATCCCACTGCCTGGGAAGAGCAGCAAGGGTGATATGCTACACAATACAGAGACATCAGAAAGGATTCCCAGCTATTCAGGGATTCAGTGATTAGGACAGGCACAAGACTTCATCTTGAAAATGTCTGTTACATTTAGCTGCACCCTTCAGAGAGAATCAGGTGCTTATTATCATCTTGCCAACATAGAATCTATTTTGTACTGAAAAAATACTAGTCTCTTCCTTTTGAATAATAAAAGATATTATGACTAGATTGTTTGAACTGCATAACCATTATGAATGTTTAGCGTTTCTCTAGCATTTGAATTTATCCATACCTCCTTGGCAACTTTGATTGGGTAATTCTAAATACCTGATGAAGTTAATAGGGGAGTTGTTGATACATTCAATGACATTTGGTCTGTGGAATTCAGGATTGAATTGTATAGGTAATACATATAACATGTGACAAAAATTCAATTCTACCTTTAGAAAAAAGAATCAAACCAGTTACCACATAGTGTTAAGATGCAGTTGTACCCTGTTGACTGTTGCAGATACCTGGCTTTCTCAACTTCATCTTGAAAATGTTCTAGTACAAATTAAAGACTGGTTCTCTTAAATGAGTACAAAGCACAGCTATAGAATGAAAATCCACATACATCAAAATAGTTTGACAGCATCTCTACCGAATACCTTAGGGGCTTGAACACCGGGCTTGAGATTGCTACAAAATTGCAAGCTGAATGCAACAGGTTAGGTTACTGCCAACTATATGAAACTAATCAGTTGAAAAAAATAAGGAACATGGTATATTGCAGAATCTAATTTGCAGTCAGTCTCACCATCTGCAGAATCCAAACCAGGAGTCTTAAAGGTCATTGTTAATTGAAAATCTTTTCCGTATGTATTCAATGAAGAAAATATAACCTCCATTAATAATATAATTAAACAATTACAGGATAATGCCATTCTTAATGATATGTGGGGAGATGATATTAGGAAAAAAAGCCCTCATGTCACATTTTCCAATATCATTTTTTTGAGGTTGGTATGATAGGGCATTCTTTTGTGTCAGAGTACTGCAATTCAATATTCACTACAAATTGAGGCTCAAACAATGATTTTTTCACATAACCTTTAGAAATGAAAAGAAGATCAGAACGTTGCCCAAGAATTACTCAAGTAATTACCTGCTTACTAAATTGGCCCATTTCTCCCAATCAAATGGAAATGGAAAAGCCACCAACAGATTGAAACCAACCCCACAGGTAAAGCAGAGTGTCCACCTAGCATGCAAAGAATCCCTGGACTCTGGCTGTGTTTTCTCAGGAGCTGGATGACACAGTTTCTGCATGACGGCCTTGTGGAGTAGGCTGAAAAGCAGTGTGTGGGCCTTGACACGCACATCCAACGCATGTGTTGGATGCACATCAAGACATTAAGTTGTCTTTAGATCACGTGTAAGGCACTTAAGGGCAGGGATTGTGTCTAACAAGTGTGTACTCTCTGTAGAGTATAGTACAGCTCTCTACACATATTAAGTACAGAGAAACAGCATGGTCTAGTGAACAGAGCATGGGGTTGGGAGTCAGAAGGACCTAGGTTCTAATCCTGGCTCTGCCACCAGTCAGCTGAGTGACCGTATCAGGGACTGTGCTCAACCTGATGACCTGTGTCTACCCCAGCACTTAGAACAGTTCCTGGTACATACTAAGCACTTAACAAATTTGATTTTTAAAAAATATTTAAAAAATAAATTGATGGATTTTTACCCCTGGACCAAGCACAATCTGCTTTGCTCTGCTTCTACTATCCAAGACAGCTGCAACCAGGACTCTGGGTTCCAGGCAGCAGATAGTGCTGCTCTGGATGCATGAAGAAGTAGGATTGCTGCTATAGAAATGTGATTTGCATGACAATTATGTGGTTGATTTTCAAGCTTGTCCTGGTGCCCTATCAAGTCTACCAACCAAAAGGCAAGGGGTTGAATTACTCTCATATCTATATTATGGCCTCCCTGCCTTCCTTTTTCTTCCCTTAGTCATGAAGCAATCCACATGTCCCTATGGTGCTCGATCCCGGCACCATGAGTTCTAGTAGTCATGGAAATCAGGGCAGATGGGTGGACAAGAGTAGTCTTTTTTATTTTTATTTTTATTTTGCCTTCTAGCTTTACTTTATTTTGAAGGTTTTACTTTGGAGGCAAGATGGGGAAACAGTGGTGGGGACAGGCAGGCAAGCAAAGAAGAGAATTAAAACATTCCTTTTTTTAATTTTTTTTCCATTCTTTTTCTTTTCTTTTGTTTTCCCTTTGTTTTACTTCCGAGGCAAGATGGGGGTGGAGAAACGGGGGTAGCATGGGCGTTGATCTGGGTTGCCCTAAAATTTTCAGTAGGCAGCTGGAGTGGAGTGGGACCAGAGGGGGGTGGGGAGAGGGTGGGGGGTGAGGAAGAGAGAGAGAGAGTGTGAGTGTGTGTGTGTACTGGGGGGTGTTGAGGAAGAGTGTGGAGGAGTTGGTTTTGAGTGCTGACGCGCCCATTGGAGAAGATGGCTGCAAACTACAATATTCTACTTAAACAGTATGAATTAAAGTGGTCATTTTTTCCCGTTGATCTGCTCATTATTCTGAGCATCTTCTCTCATACTTGATCTTGATTTGTAGCAATCCCACTCCTACCCACCCATCAAATACTTAAGATATATTCTCTTCTGAATAACCTGAGCTGTTGGATACCATTCTTTCATTGTCTTCAGTTTCTTCCCACTAGCTGCCAGGTTTTGAGCACCACAGGATCCTCGGCCATACAGAGAGACATAGGTCTCCTGGGAATTTGGTTAACCATTAAGATGGAACCTTGGGTGTATTAATAAATTCTCTCAAACTTTTCAGAAGTTATTTTGAGAATTTTGTGGGTTTTTTTTAGTTTGAGAACTTCTGGGACATAAATAACCTTCTGCAACAATGTAATTGTACTTCAGAACTCCTAATCCTGGGGACAGTGCAATTTCCATAATTTTGAACCTTCCCTCCCTCTCCCAGAACTCTGATTCATGTTCATTACCAACAGGGACACCTTTATTTGCATTCCAGAAGTTCTCTAAAAAAAAAACCCACCTCAAAATAACCTCCAAAAAGTTTGAAAGAATTCATTAATAATGTAGTCTTCCATCTCAATGGTAAACCAAATTATCAAGTGACTTACCAGTGCTGAATATAACTTGAGTATTCATTGGGTGGGGATGGGGATGCTAACTGAGTGCAGTGAGGAAGAAGGAAGGAGCAGTCAAGAAGTAAGGAGTTTGTATACAAGAGGAGATGAATGCTGAACTATATCACAGATATATATATATATACATAATTATCACAGATATATCACAGATTCATTGAAAAGATATGTACCTAATTGTTGAGGGTGGGGTCTTTATCAAGTGCTTATAGAGAACAACTTTACATGTAGAAATCACAGAGTTGACCTAAAGGACAAATCATGGTCAGTCCTTAGAGTAGATGGTCAGAATAATGAACAGATCCAGAAAGAAAAAATGGCCACTTCAGTTCATAATATTCAAGTACAGTGCTATAATTTGCAACCAGCTTCTCCAACAGGGACAGTATTCAGCACAAACTGATGTTTGAGTTTCTCATGTTTTAGATAGATGAAAGACAGAGTCGGAAATAGGTGATTTCCTATTAATCAATTCCCAAATAACTGAAAATGGGAGAAGGGGATACTTTGAATATGTGTCAGTTCTCTTTCACAAACTATGCCAGCCTCCATGTTGCCTCACTCAAGCCAAGTTATAAAACCTTTAGAATGATGAATAGAGTCAGAAATAAAAAGTACAAAAAACTACTTTAAATGAACTTCTCTTCCTGTCTGCCCATCCCCAATCCAGTCTTATCTCCAGATCGAAACTCTTTCTCTGGAGTCCTGGCCAGGCTCCCCACACAACTGTTGAGGCTGCAGGACAGTGAGGGTAAGCAGAGATCTTCCTCGCCCTGGTACCTGAGGTGGTCTGGAGAGCATCATGTGACTTTCATCACAAAGTCAGTAAGTCAGTCAATCACATTTATTGTCCCACCCCCTATTTCCCTCACTGTCTCCTTGCTTGGAAAGCCCATCGACCTCAGAATGCAAACTCTGAGGAGACGGCTGCTTTTGGGGATCATCTCAAAGGATCATGCTTCACTGATGTATCTGTGTCCAACTTATCTTGTATCCACCCCAGCTCTTAGTACAGTGGCTGGCACAAAGTAAGGGCTTAACAAACACCATCATTTATCATTATTATTATTATTATTATAGAACAAACCCCGAAAAAACATTCAGGAACCAAAATGGCCAAAGAAATAGTAACCATAGCCCAAATAGAATGAGCTTTTGCAGGATCATGAAGGATCCACTGGTTCCAGGACATCATGTCTTCCCAGGAGAATCTCCAGAACCACCAGGAAAATTGGACATGACAGTGGCCTGGAAGCATTGTGGCCTAGTGGATAGAGCATGGGCTTGGCAGTCAGAAGGACCTGAGTTCTCTTCTCTGCTCTGCCACTTGCCTGCTGTGTGCCTTTGGGCAAGTCACTTTATCCCTTTGTGCCTCAGTTACTTCATCTGTGAAACAGGGATCAAGACTGTGCCTTCCAAGTGGGACATAACGTTTGTCCATCCTGATTAACGTGTATCTATGCCAGTGCTTAGTACAGTGCCTGGTACATAGTCAGTGTTTAATAAATACCATAAAAAAGTGGCAGTGACACAGAGCTGGTGTGTCAATTAACTGGGCCAGAGGAGGGCTCTGTCAGCACCATCGCTGCAGAACACCTCACGCCAGGATTTGCTGATCTGGGCTCTGCTCTGCGGCACCCAGGACTGAATTGTTTCCAAATGGAAACTCCTATTGAGGCAAGAGAGGATTGTGGTGTGGCAGTTTGTGGTGTGGAAGCCCACTTGGGAGTGCATACGTGGTCTGCTTGGCCAGTGTAGCCACTTGGTCCAGATCTAGGGGCACTTTGCCCTGATCATCCTCTCTTATTCCACCATCTCCACCTCTGGCCCTTCTGCCAAACTCACCCTGGTCATCCCAATCCCAAGAGTCTCAGGATGTCAGGAAGGTCTTGGGGAAGACTAGAAATTTTGAGTCATTTTGGGGATGAATACCTATTGTGTAAAGCTTTTTAGAGGGACTCCTTGTTTCATACTTGACTGGCTTTAGAGCAAGTCCAAAGTCTTTGGTTGACCCTTGCATTGGTCTCTTTCCTTGAGGTTGGTCTGGTCTCTCGGCATTCCTTTACATTCCCATTAGAAATGATTCAAACCTCAGGAAGAGTAGGTAAGGCAGACTTTAACCCTATTGAGGAGCAGCATGGCCTAGTATGTAAAGCATGGGCCTGGAAGGCAGAAGAACCGGGTTCTAATTCTGACTCTGCCACTTATTGGTGTGTGACCTTGGGCAAGTCAATTCACTTCTCTATGTCTCAGTTCCCTCATCTATAAAATTAGGATTGAGAATGTGAGCCCTATGTGGAACAGAGACTGTGTGCAACCTATCCTGTATCTACCCCAGTGCTTAGAACAGTGCCTGGCACATAGTAAGTGTTTAATGAATACCACAGTTATGATTATTATTCTCCCCCTCTGGACTGTAAGCTAGCTGTGGGCAGGGAATATATCTATCAACTCATATCGTTAAATCATACTCTCCCCAGCATTTAATATAGTGCTCTGCACACAGTAAGCGCTCAATAAATATGATTGACTGATTGATTGATCACTCTCCCTAGACCAGAGACCCGAGGCAAGGCCAGCCAGGTCTTCTGTGGTCTTCTCTAGAGTAGAGATTTATCTTTAGGTCTGACCCAATTTCCATATTCATCTCCATCTTGCTCCAGATTTGAAGCACTCATTAAAGGTGGGAGACATTTACCACTGTCTTTTTCTTGTATTGCATCTGCTCCTCCTTCCTGTCAGCCTTGAGATTACAACCCTTTCCTTCAAGGCTCAGATTTAGAGATCCACTGGGATATTTTGAATTTTAGAAAATGGCCTGAATTACTTGAATGGAACTTGCAATTAAAGAACAGTGGCATGCCCTTAGTCTGAGGGTGACATTTATAAATGTGTCCCCTTAGAAAACTACTTTGAACCTGAAAGAACTGCTTCATAGGATATTCAGAAAGCCATTCCACTTTTTTTCCCCAGCAAAAGACTGTTTTTAATTTAAGAGAAGAAATACTTCTGTCATCTGTTATTTCTGAATGTTCAATATTGAATTCTTCAAAATATCTAACAAAAATAATAATAACAACAGTGATAATTGTAATCGATATGTTGCAAGCACTACAGTCGATGCAAGATAATCAGGTCAGACACAGTCCCTTTCCCACACTGAGTTCACAGTCTAAGAGGGAAAAAAAACGATACTTCCTCCCCATTTTACTGCTGATGAAACTGAGGCAGAAAGTTAAGTGACATGACCAAGCTCACATCATTCATTCATTCATTCATTCAATAGTATTTATTGAGCGCTTACTATGTGCAGAGCACTGTACTAAGCGCTTGGGATGAACAAGTCGGCAACAGATAGAGACAGTCCCTGCCGTTTGACGGGCTTACAGTCTAATCGGGGGAGACGGACAGACAAGAACAATGGCACTAAACAGCGTCAAGGGGAAGAACATCTCGTAAAAACAATGGCAACTAAATAGAATCAAGGCAATGTACAATTCATTAACAAAATAAATAGGGTAACGAAAATATATACAGTTGAGCGGACGAGTACAGTGCTGTGGGGATGGGAAGGGAGAGGTGGAGGAGCAGAGGGAAAAGGGGAAAATGAGGCTTAAGCTGCGGAGAAGTAAAGGGGGGATGGCAGAGGGAGTAGAGGGGGAAGAGGAGCTCAGTCTGGGAACGCCTCTTGGAGGAGGTGATTTTTAAGTAAGGTTTTGAAGAGGGAAAGAGAATCAGTTTGGCGGAGGTGAGGAGGGAGGGCGTTCCAGGACCGCGGGAGGACGTGACCCAGGGGTCGACGGCGGGATAGGCGAGACCGAGGGACGGTGAGGAGGTGGGCGGCAGAGGAGCGGAGCGTGCGGGGTGGGCGGTAGAAAGAGAGAAGGGAGGAGAGGTAGGAAGGGGCAAGGTGATGGAGAGCCTTGAAGCCTAGAGTGAGGAGTTTTTGTTTGGAGCGGAGGTCGATAGGCAACCACTGGAGTTGTTTAAGAAGGGGAGTGACATGTCCAGATCGTTTCTGCAGGAAGATGAGCCGGGCAGCGGAGTGAAGAATAGACCGGAGCGGGGCGAGAGAGGAGGAAGGGAGGTCAGAGAGAAGGCTGACACAGTAGTCTAGCCGGGATATAACGAGAGCCCGTAATAGTAAGGTAGCCGTTTGGGTGGAGAGGAAAGGGCGGATCTTGGCGATATTGTAGAGGTGAAACCGGCAGGTCTTGGTGACTGATAGGATGTGTGGGGTGAAGGAGAGGGACGAGTCAAGGATGACACCGAGATTGCGGGCCTGCGGGACGGGAAGGATGGTCGTGCCATCCACGGTGATAGAGAAGTCTGGGAGCGGACCGGGTTTGGGAGGGAAGATGAGGAGCTCAGTCTTGCTCATGTTGAGTTTTAGGTGGCGGGCCGACATCCAGGTGGAGACGTCCCAGAGGCAGGAGGAGATGCGAGCCTGAAGGGAGGGGGAGAGGACAGGGGCAGAGATGTAGATCTGCGTGTCATCTGCGTAGAGATGGTAGTCAAAGCCGTGAGAGCGGATGAGTTCACCGAGGGAGTGAGTGTAAATGGAGAACAGAAGAGGGCCAAGAACTGACCCTTGAGGAACTCCAACAGTTAAAGGATGGGAGGGGGAGGAGGCTCCAGCGTAGGAGACCGAGAATGATCGGCCAGAGAGGTAAGAGGAGAACCAGGAGAGGACAGAGTCCGTGAAGCCAAGG
Organism: Ornithorhynchus anatinus; assembly: GCF_004115215.2. Lineage (NCBI taxonomy): Eukaryota > Metazoa > Chordata > Mammalia > Monotremata > Ornithorhynchidae > Ornithorhynchus > Ornithorhynchus anatinus. Next base: position 115,803,634 of record NC_041731.1, on the reverse strand, counting down.
TGAGATAAGGTATGGAGGAGGAGGGGATGGTCGACAGTGTCAAAGGCAGCAGAGAGGTCAAGGAGGATCAGAATGGAGTAGGAGCCATTGGATTTGGCAAGAAGGAGGTCATGGGTGACCTTAGAGAGAGCAGTCTCGGTAGAGTGGAGGGGACGGAAGTCAGATTGGAGGGGGTCTAGGAGAGAATGGGAGTTAAGGAATTCTAGGCATCGATTGTAGACGACTCGTTCTAGGATTTTGGAAAGGAAGGGTAATAGGGAGATAGGACGATAACTGGAGGGGGAAGTGGGGTCAAGAGCGGGTTTTTTTAGGATGGGGGAGACGTGGGCATGTTTGAAGGCAGAGGGGAAGGAGCCCTTGGAGATTGAGTGGTTAAAAATAGAAGTTAAGGAAGGGAGGAGGGCAGGGGCGATGGTTTTAAGAAGGTGAGAGGGAATGGGGTCCGAGGCACAGGTGGAGGGGGTGGCACTTGCGAGGAGGGAGGAGATCTCCTCTGAGGATACTGCAGGGAAGGATGGAAAAGTAGGGGAGGGGGTTGGTGGGGGGGAAGGGAGAGGCGGAGGGGTGACTTTGGGGAGCTCAGACCTGATCGTGTTGATTTTCGTGAGGAAATAGGTGGCCAGATCATTGGGGGTGAGAGATGGGGGAGGGGGAGGAACAGGGGGCCTAAGGAGAGAGTTAAAGGTCCGGAACAATCGGCGGGGGTGACGGGCATGGGTGTCGATGAGGGAGGAGAAGGCAAGTGGCAGAGCCTGGATGAGAACTTGTGTCCTGTGCCTTATGGGCCCATCCTCTTTCCACTAGGTCATACTGCTTATCTATTCTAAAATAGTACTTTGGCTTCAAAAGCCAATTAAGTTCACCAATTTGTTAAGTGCTACCTGGAGTCTTTATTCAGTGTCTTGATTTGCCACGATCAAAGCAGTAGTCATCCTGATTGCCTCAGGCTGGAATATGGTTTTTGACGGTGATGGGATCTCGAAGGTAGCACTTGTGAGACCATGATTCTACAGCCAATTAGCATATCAGGATAAACATGAGCTTTCAGGGACATAGCCCATGGCTCCTTCTGATCACTCCACTTCTTTCATGTCTTAAATTCATAATAACCCCTGAACAACCATAAGCAACCTCCTGCCTCACCAATGCTCTACACAGCAGGATTTGTTGGACTTCATGGATAAAGACTGAATTCACTCAACACATATTGATTAATGAAAGCTCCATGTAAAGGTACTAATTAATAAAAGAAGAAAAGTGTCACTCCTTTTTGGATTCAAAGGAAAATCATATGAAAAGGATGTTCATAAAGGGGGTTTGCCAAGTATTAGCACAGCTGCTCTGTATTGTGTGGGGCAGTTCAAAGTCTGTCAATTGAACTACCTTATGAAGCCTGACAAGGAGCCAGATGCCAACGATATGTTCAGACAATTGCAAAGTTTCCCAACTCTTTTCACTATGCAGAGACTTTTGATGCCATGATTCTCATGATGAGGAGAGTGGGTAGAAAATTATAATGGATTTTGAGAATTCCAGTGCTGCTCCCAACTGCTTTATTTGACAACGGCCAAATTTAATATCAGAGTGTTAGTCACACAAAACACAGTTTCAGAGAGAAACCGTGCTCGAGACTTCACCATTTATAAGTTTTCCTTATGAAGTCTTTATAAAAGAAATACCCATTGAGTCAAGACTATGCTCTGTCCATCCAGTTTCTGGGGTCAAAGAGTCACACCCAAAAAAGCTTGAAAAAATAGCTTTATGGTTGCTCTCCTTGAAATCTATCCTCAGTCAATTTTAATTGCATTTGAATCAATCAATTAATTGTATTTATCAAGTAATTTCTGTGTGCAAAGCATTGTACTAAGTACAATAGGGTTGGGAGGTAAAATTCTGGCCCTCAGTGCACTTACCTTACTCCTTCAAACCATTCCTGCTTTTTCCTGTTCCCCAACATTCTGTCTTCATCGATCCCAAACTATTCAATTCTAAAATCCCAATTCCTCCAACAGGAATTCCTTGATTAATTTTCCAACTCCCTGAGCCTCATCATTCCTTCAGCCAACTATACTACTTATGCAATTATTTACATCCTCCCTAAACCTTGTGCATATCAATCAGTGGCATTGAGTGCTTACTGTGGGTAGAGAACTGTACTAAGTGCTTCAGAGAGTACAATATAACAGGGTTGGAGAACTGTACTAAGTGCTTCAGAGAATATAATATAACAGGGTTGGTAGACACTTTCCTTGCCCCAAAAGAGCTTACAGTCTAGAGGGCTGCTTATCTATCTATCTATCTACAAAGTTAGCTAGCTAGCTAGCTTTCTTTCTGCATATTTAATTTATAGTCTGATTCAATTTACCCATTTTGGACATTCTATGGGAATGTAAACCCCTTGTGGGCAGACAGTGCATCAGGTAACTTGTCACTTTATTATCCTGTACATACTAAGCACCTAGTAAAGTGCACATCACTGTCAGCTCTCAATAAATGCTACTAATGATGCTACTGAACTCATTGATATTTTAGGCCTGCACTCTATTCTGTGGTAACGCATTCCATATGTTTACCACCTGCTATGTGAATTAATGTTTTCCTCTGCTTTGAATCTCACATTTTCTTATTGTGGACAGGGAATGTCTTCTCATTCTGTTGTACTGTACTCTCCCACATGCTTAGTACTGTGTTCTGTACACATTAAGTGTTGAATAAATTAAAGATTCAATGAGTGCTCGCTTGCCCAGATATATTGGGGTTTCATGATTCTGTAGGCTTCAACTGGGACTGCTTCTTTCCATTTCACTTTATCTTCAGAGGTTTAATACAGTCATGATTTTTTTTTCTGGGCAATGAACTCAATTTGGAGAAGGTAGTGTGGCTTCCCTTGGTTTTCTAAAGTCCCGGGGATCATTCACATGGATCATGGATTCTCCCCAGTGGCTCTTAGAGAAAAATACCTGAGAAATAACTTTAATTTTTCTAAAACACATGAACAAAAAATCAACATGGAGAGCCATTTCTCTTTTATCTTCTTCCTCGCCCATAATTATTCACTGTCAACCAATAATAATAATAATTATGGTATTTGTTAAGTGCTCACTATGTGCCAGGCGCTGTAATCAGCACTGAGGTAGATACAAGCAAATCGAGTTGGACACAGTCCCTGTCCCATGTGGGGTTCACAGTCTCAATCTCCATTTTATAGATGAGGGAACTGAGGCCCAGAGAAGTGAAGTGACCTACCCAAGGCCACACAGCAGACAAGTGGTAGAACTGGGATTAGAACTCATGACCTTCTGAAAGGAAGACATAGATCACTGCTTCCTAGGATTCTCCCTGGCAGGGACCCCATTCTTAAGAGGAATCTGTGTTGTGGAATTTATGAAGGGCATATTATAGGAAGCATCCTGGTTTAATGGAAAGACCATGAGCTGGGAGTCAGAGGACCTGGCCTCTAACTCCTGCTCTATTATTCCCCTGCAGCATGACCTTGGGCAAATCACTTAGCTTTTCTGTGCCTCAGTTCCCTCATCTGTGAATTGGGGAATCAATGCTTGTAATCTCTCCAATTAGATTGTGAGCCAGGGACTGGGGATGACCTGATTATTCAATCCTTCAATCATAATAATGTTGGTATTTGTTGGTATTTGTTAAGCGCTACTATGTGCAGAGCACTGTTCTAAGCACTGGGGTAGACACAGGGGAATCAGGTTGTCCCACGTGGGGCTCATAGTCTTAATCTCCATTTGACAGATGAGGTAACTGAGGCACAGAGAAGTGAAGTGACTTGCCCACAGTCACACAACTGACAAGTGGCAGAGCTGGGATTCGAACTCATGACCTGACTCCAAAGCCAGTGCTCTTTCCACTGAGCCATGCTGCTTCTCCATTTATTGAGTGCTTACTATGTGCAGAGCACTGTACTAAGCACTTGGAAAGTGTAATTTGTCAACAGATAGAGACAATCCCTACCCAACAACTGTCTCACAGTCTAGAACGGGGGAGACAGACAACAAAACAAAACAATTAGACAGGCATCAGTAGCATCAAAATAAATAAATAGAATTATAGCTATAGGCAAATCATTAATAAAATAAAAGGGATAATAGATATGTACATATATACAGAAGTCCTGTATGGCGGGGATGGGGGTAGAGCAGAGGAGGGAGTAGGGGCGATGGGGAGGGAAAGAGGAGCAGAGGAAAAGGGGGCTCAGCCTGGAGGAAGTGAGCTTTCCATAGGGCTTTGAAGAGGGTAAGTGAGCTAGTTTGGTGGATGTGAGGAGGAAGGGCATTCCAGGCCAGAGGTAGGATGTGGGCCAGGGGTCGATGGCGGGACAGGCGAGAACAAAGAACAGTGAGGAGGTTGGCAGCAGAGGAGAGATGTGTGTGGGCTGGCTGTAGAAGGAGAGAAGGGAGGTGAGGTAGGAGGGAGCAAGGTGATGGAGAGCTTTAGTGTTTAAGCCTTAACAATTAACATCCTTGATAAATACCATCATTATGTGCTAGGTTCTTGGAGAAGATACAAGCTTAGGAAATTTGACACAGTCCCTGTCCAAATATATCTCCATTTTCTAAATGAGGAAACTGAGGCCTAGACAGTTTAATTTACTTGTCCAAGGTCACAGAGCTATTAATTCTACTGGGGGAGTTGGGAGCTGAAACAGGCTTCCTTGATTCCCAATCCCAAACTTTTTCAATTGGACTACACTGCCACCCTCTGCCTTGTATCAGACTGTATAGTTGGCTGCCTCATTATCTTTTCCAGCTCTCTCATGTCAACAAAATTGCACACTTATGTATACTAGGTCTGTGCTTATATGCTTTTATGGCTTGGCTAATTGTTCTCTGTTTCTGAAGAAACTTCTGTGAAATCCTAACTCATCGAATTCCACTTCAATTACTTTCAAAAGTGTATGTTTGGGAGAGATAGACTATAATAATTTTAATGTTTATAATAAGCGAGATGTGAGTTTCCTTTTCTCAAGCCTCTGGAGCAGTGCTCTGAGGTCATTACTTGCATAAGTTACTCTTTGGTAGGGCACAGTTCTCTTGGAAATAACCACAGTGAGTTACAGACCATTATTTTAATACTAATGAAATAATGGAAACCAAAAACCCTCAAAATTAGTTTGTGATATTGAAAACTATGTAGATTAATTGCAGCAAAATGAATTTGCCCCTGAACTACAAAGTTCTTGTGTAACAATTTGAAAAAAACACATTTAGTACTAGATCACTGAATCTTGGTTTTGTTGATAAATAAATCCTTCTAAAACAAATCTGTGGTTCTGTAATAAAATCACATTTCTGGACAGGACTTCTGGAACATAGTCCATCTCAGTATCTTCAGGTAAAAGAGTGTCCATTCATCCTCCATCAGACTGATGTGGAGTTTATTTTCAAAATTAAGTAAATTTGTAGTATTACAACAGAGAAGTGGTGTGGCCCAGTGTAAAGAGCATGGACCTGGGAGTCAGAGGTCATGGGTTCGAATCCCAGCTCCGCCACTTGTCAGCTGTGTGACTGTGGGCAAGTCACTTCACTTTTCTGTGCCTCAATTCTCTCATCTGTAAAATGGGGATGAAGACTGTGAGCCTCACGTGGGACAATCAGATTACCCTGTATCTACTACCCCAGCACTTAGAACAGTGCTCTGCACATAGTAAGTACTTAACAAATACCAACATTTAATTCTGGAATTTAAAACTTAAAGTGTGAATGATGGGAACCCAAGTCCCTGTTAGCACTTAATGTTACTGTAAACATACAACTACACGGAGAATTATTCGCACTGTTATTCATTCAGCTAGTCTCTCCTGACACAGGCTTGTTCTTTTTCTGCTGCCACTTCTACTAAATAATTAAGGTCCCCATTCCACTCAATTTCAAGCTTTCTGAACGTAGGGGCTGGCCCATCTCCTTCTCTTGTAAACTCTCAAGGCCCGTTGATTAAGCTCTCATTTGAGCATTCAATAAATGCCATTTATTGAATGACGACTCAAACCCTTTATGCCTCTCTGATTATTTTCATTTCAGTTCTCCATATAACACTGTCCATGGTTCCAAATCAATGACTGTACCTCGAGCTCAACTGTCTCACTGCAAATCTCTTTTCCTCATCCTTCCTTTGGCCTGGAACTATCTCCCCCTTCATGTCCAACAGACCACTAGTCTTCTTATCTTCAAAGACTGACTAAAATCCTATATCTTCCATGAGGCAGACCCCTAGATTGTAAATTCACTATGGTCAGGGAATGTGTTTGCTAATTCTATTGTATTATACTCTTCCAAGTATTTAGTACAGTGTTTTGCATATAGTAATTATTCTTTTAGTAATAATGACTGATTGATTTACCTGACTAACCTCTGATTTTCCCACCCTCCTCACCCTCTCTTCTACATTTCCTATGTACTTGGATCTGTACCACTTAAGCACTTTGATAGTCACTCACCATGCCTTCCCACAGCACTTTTGTACATATCCTTACATTCTGACATTTCTCCTGACATTTATTTTAGAGTCTGTCTCACTTCTAGACTGAAAACGTCTTATGAACTGGGGTCATGTCTACCAACTCTATTGTACTGTATTGTACCAAGTGCTTAGTATAGAGCTCTGCCCATAAGAGCTCAGTAAATACCACTGGTTGATTGAATAACACCCAATTTGGGAATATTAGATGGGAAATATTGTAGTACACCTAAAACATGATTTGGCAAGATATTTACTTGTTTTCCTTTTTTATCTGTAATCATAATAAAGATAATAATCGTGGTATTTAAGTACCTACTATATTCCAAGCATTGCGCTGAGCAATGGGGCATAAACGCTTAGTACAGTGCTCTGCACATAGTCAGTGCTCAATAAATATGATTGAATGAATAAAGGATACTCATGAGAATATAACCTAGCTCTCCTAACTCCTCCCCGATCCTGCACTGTTTCCACTAGCCATGCTGTTCCTCTCTTTTTTTTTTCCATTTGCCAGAGCCCATGAAGTTGACCAATTTTCTGCAGCAGAATAAGCCAAGAAGAATGAATCAACTAAACCCAGCTATGCTATTGATAAATATCCCACTCATTATTATAAATTTATATTGTTTCTGCTCAAATTATGTGTGCATCATGCTCAGGGCTAAACTGCAACCTCAATATGACTAAAAACTGAACTTTTCACCATCATCTATTCTAATCCAATCCTCAAAGGAGTAGTAGTAATAATTATGATATTTATTAAGCATGTGTTCTGTACAGATCACTGTACTAAGCGTGGGGAATAATTCTACCGGTGGGAATTTGATATGGACTCAGTCCTTCAAGGGGCTCCCAATCTATGACTGTAGGTGGCAGGAGGTCTGGACATATTGAGAGTAATGAAACAATAAAACATTAAAATGGCATGAAGGACCAGGACAAATATGCAATACACAAATGAAAAGAAAAGCCAGTAGGAAGCTATAGTTAGAGGAGCAGAATTTCTTTTCATGATTCAGGTCCACAGGAATAAGCAGGCAGTCAGTGGCTTATCCAAGGTTATCTAAGGCCTCAGGTTACTGGTGCTATTCTCTTTCCTGCCAGGGTCAGGGAAAGCAGGACCGGGTGGGGTCTCCTTGATGATATAGAGGGGAGCTGGTGCCAGTCCTGGGTAGGGTGGAGGGGAGGAAAGGCAGTTCACTCAGCCCCATTGAGGGGTCCAAAAGGGAGCAGGGAGGTGAGGCTGCAAAGGCCAGAGGCTTCATTTGACTCCATAGATGAAAAGAAATAAGAAAGGCAGAGAAGTGGAATTTCTACCCAGCCCAGTACACACAGAACATTCCAAGGACCAGCAGGGTGTTCTTCAGCCATGATGAGAAGGCCAAGGGCATATATCACGCATATTTCACTCAGATGAGTTGGAAGATTGAGGCAGAAAAGGCACCCCAGCTTACTTGCATCAATCATTTATATTTATTGAGTGCTTGCTGTGTGCAGAGCAATGTACTAAGCACTTGGGAGAGAACAATATAACAGAATTGGTAGACATGTTCCCTAACCACAAGGAATATGTCTAGAGGAGGAGCATACAACTTAGCTGGCTCACCTATGTTATTCAATCACCATCCTCTCTGCCTCAGAATCCTCCCACCTCATTGTTCCCTCCCCATTCCTCACTGAATTTCAATCTGCACATTCATTTAGCTACCAAATACTGCTGGATCTTCTTCACAGTGTGTCCCTTCCCTTTCTTCCAAACAGCTCCCACCTGGATTTGTCCTTGTCATATCACAGACTACAACATAAACGTCCCCACTTTGTTATCTGTTTCCGCCCTATTCTAGACTGTGAGCCAATTGTTGGGTAGGGATTGTCTCCATCTGTTGCCGAACTGTACTTTTCAAGTGCTCAGTACAATGAACTGCATACAGTAAGAGCTCAATAAGTACGATTGAATGAAAAACCCTGGCCCCAGCCTCTCTCTGGATCACTCTACACTACATTCTCCTGAACCCTATACCTTCCTAAAACATCATTCAGCAAACATCACTTCACTCCTTAAAAATCTCTGATGGGTTCTCACTTCCCTCTTCAGCAAGCAAAATCTCGACATGATCTGTTTCAAGACCCCAAAGTGTGACTACAGAGTTCTTGGTAGGTAACCAACAATAACAATTTGAAGTTGCGCTTGAATTCATCATTGTGAGCAGATAGTCATATTAGTACTACTACTAGAATAGGAGGAGGAACAGTAGTAAGAATAAGATAATAATAATGACAATGATAATAATAATATTGGTATTTGTTAAGCTCTTACTATGTGCAGAGCTCTGTTCTAAACGCTGGGGTAGATACAGGGTAATCAGGTTGACCCTCGTGAGGCTCACAGTCTTAATCCCTGTTTTACAGGTGAGGTAACTGAGGCACAGAGAACTGAAGTGACTTGCCCACAGTCACACAGCTGACAGTGGCAGAGCTGGGATTCAAACCCATGACCTCTGACTCCCAAGCCCGGGCTCTTTCCACTGAACCATGCTGCTTCTCATCATTTAGCAACTACTGCATGCAGAACACCGTGCTAATAACTGGGGAAAACAACTAAATATGGCTTCTGGCCCCCAAGAGACTCACAAAAAAGAGACCAACAAGGATTCTAGAATGGAAATTATTGAACTAAAAGTATTTCAAGTTTGGTAGTCTAGTTTGCAACTTTGCAACTTTGAAGTCAATTCTTCAGGTTTCAGCAATAAAACTTTTCTAATAGCTTCATAGTGTAAGGACAAACTCCCTGAAAATGGGGCTGCAGAAGCAGCGCAGATCCTTGCTCTGCTTCTGTCCGACTTCATTCAAAGCTGCTGATGGGATAACCAGTTCTTTACTTTGAATTCAGGGAAGTGCTGCTTTTCACATATTCAAGCAGTGCTGCATCACAGAAAGGTTGTCTGAGGTAAGCTTATCAAGATGCAAACTGCTAGGTCAAACACACGGAGGTGAATTTGTGCTGAGCCAGAAATACAGTGCATTGATTGTTTAATGAATGCAGATATAATATACGAGAACAAGCAATTTTACATTACAGAAAGAAACTGAATTCCCTTTATGCAAGGACATTTAAAAAGGTGGGTGCAAATGTGAATTATTGTGAGGCATAATTAAAACCTATCTCTTGGTCCAGTTAGTTTAAGGGAAGGAGAAATAAGCTGGCACCTCAGGAGGCCAATTTAAAGGAGCTGTCACTTCCAGAGCTTCTGATTTCTTTCCTAAGCAGCTGGAGGGCAGGAGTCAGGCATACTAATGGTACGGCATGCTCCCGTGTACTTAATCTAGTACTCTGCCCAGAGGATGCACTCAATAAATGCTATTAATTCCTTGATGGATTGAGGTGGCATTTTTCTTGTCATTCTTAGCACGGTACCATTGATGAAGGCCATGCTGTTGGAGAATGGGTGGATCCATTAGTTACTCCAGTGGCTCTGCTCTTTTCACCAAGTAATTAGTACAGTGCTTCTGCATAGAGTTTGGATATTCTGCTAGGGTCATGTTTTCTCATGTGTCCTGTTAGGTGAAGGTACGATCCTATGAGCAGGGAGTTCAAGAGTGATGAACTGTGTTCCAGGACCTCATTTTGTAAGTCTATCTGGTCAATAAATGTTTAGTATTGATAACAGGGGACATTTAATTAAATCAGGTGTGGCATCTATAATAAGACCACATCTCATCTCCATAGAGAAGAACTGGATTTTCCATAGACCTACATTTACACTGCACTCTGACCTTCAGTATAAAAACATGCTAGCTCCCTTGGTTAAGATTTCTACCTCCCTTTCTATCCTTGGATCATTAGACTCTGTTTCATCTAGATAAGAACATTCAATGACAATATGTATAGCATTTATTAAGGGCTTACTTTGTGCCATGCATTGTACTAAGTGCTGGGGCAGATACAAGTTAATCAGGTTGGGCACAGTCCCTGTCCCACATGTACTCACAGTCTCAATTCACATTTTACAGATGAGGAAACTGAGGCCCAGAGAAGTGAAGTGACTTGTCCAAGGTCGCACTGAGGACAAATGGTGGAGCTAGGATTAGAACCTAGGTCCTCCTGTCTCCCAGAGCTGTGATTTATCCACTAGGCAGGGTGCAGCATAGCACAGTAGATAAAGTATGGACCTGGGAGTCAGAAAGTTATCTGTTCTAATCCTGGCTCCACCACGTCTCTGCTGAGTGACCTTGGGCAAGTCACTTCACTGGGCCTCAGTTACCTCATCTGTAAAATGAGGACTGAGACTGTGAGCCTTACTTGGGGCAGGGACTGTGTCTAACCCAATTCCCTTTTATCCACCCCACCGCATAATACAGTGCCTGGCATAGAGAAAATGCTTAACAAATACCACAATTATTATTTATAGGGAGAAGAAGAAAAAAGAAGGAGAGGAGGAAGAGGAGAAGAAGAATTATGGACTTTGTTAAGTACTTGCTAGGAGCCAAGCTCTTTATTGAGTGCTGGGGTGAAAAATAGATGATCAGGTCAGACACAGTCACCGGCCCATATGGCATTCTACTCTAAGCAGGTGAAAGAACAGGTATTTAATCCCCATTTTACAGGTAAAGAAGCTGAGGCATAGAAAATAATAGTAATAATAATTGTTGTATTTGCTAAGCACTTACTATGAACCAAGCACTGTTCTAAGTGCTGGTATAGATACAAGTTAATCAGATAGAACACAGGTCCTGTCCCACAGGGGGCTCAATCTTAGTGCTCATTTTTTAGATGAGGTAACTGAGGCTCAGAGAAGTGGAAGAGCTGAGATTAGAATCCACATCCTCTGACTCCCAGACCTGTGCTCTTTCCACTAGGTCATACTTCTTCTTAGTTGTGCACTACCAATGTAGATCCTTGGTTGTACACATGATTTCCCTTGTTTGGGCTGGGCTATAACCTCGTCTTCCTCAAACGGTAAACCCACACTACTGAGGTTCTGAGAAGTAATAACAATAATAATAATAATCTTGGTATTTGTTAAGCTCTTACTATGTACAGAGCACTGTTCTAAGCGCTGGGGTAGATACAGGGTAATCAGGTTGTCCCACGTGGGGCTCACAATCTTCATCCTCATTTTACAGATGAGGGAACTGAGGCACAGAGAAGTGAAGTGACTTGCCCACAGTCACACAGCTGACAAGTGACAGAGCATGGATTCAAACTTATGACTTCTGACTCCCAAGCCCATGCTCTTTCCACTGAGCCGCGCTGTAGTTAATAATCATCTGCATGTCTTCTCGGTTGTTTGGTGCAGCGTGGCTCAGTGGAAAGAGCCTGGGCTTGGGAGCCAGAGGTCATGGGTTCAAATCCCAGCTCTGCCACTTGTCAGCTGTGTGACTGTGGGCAACTCACTTCACTTTTCTGTGCCTCAGTTCCCTCATCTGTAAAATGGGGATTAACTGTGAGCGTCACGTGGGACAACCTGATTACCCTGTATCTCCCCCAGCACTTAGAACAGTTCTCTGCACATAGTAAGCGCTTAACAAATACCAACATTATTATTATTACTGTTTACTTATAAATCACCATATTCAACCTATAACTTATCACTGCATGATTTGATACTCTCAGTTTGTTGAGTTGGAGAGTTTCATAGAGCTTTCCAGATTCTATTTGTCATCATCAAGCATAGCTGCATAGAACAGTTTGAACAAGACTACCTAGGACATTGTTGGTGATGGAGAAAGTATCAGGCAAGATTCTCCAATTTTGATGCAGCCAAGCATAGTATCATGAAGAAATCAGAGACTTCTGATAAACCTCTCAGGACAGTTAGACTTTTTTAGTTATTATCAGTGCCCGGATCTTCTAATGCAAAGCTTTGAAAAGCTTTAAGTTGTCAAGGGACAGGGTCCATATTCTTGTATTCTTTACCAATAATAATAAGAAGAAGAATGGTGTTTAAGTGTTTACTATGTGCCAAGTACTGTTCTAAGCACTGGGATAGATAGAAGGTTATCAGAATGTCCCAAGTGGGGCTCACAGTCTTAATCCTCATTTCACAGATGAGGTAACTGAGGCAAAGAGAAGTTAAGTGAATTGCCCAAGTCACACAGCTGACAAGTAGCAGAGGTGTGATTAGAACCCACAACCTCTGACTCCCAAGCCCGTGCTCTTTCCACTAAGCCACGCTGCTTCTGCATAGAGTAGATACTTAAAAATATTGTGATTACTGCCTTGCACCTCTCCTTCATCTGACATGCAGCAAAAATTCTGGCCCATGCCCCACTGTGGTCTGAAGCATCAATGGGACATGAGACCATTTGCTTAGGAAGAGGAAGGTTGAGTAGAACATTCCATCATTGTTCACAGACTTCAGTGTTTACACCATCAGATCCTGGAAATGTTTCCTTTTTTAATAACCATAACTTCACAAGATGGATACTCTTCTGTGGCAGCTGAAGATGTAAGGGAGATCCAACAGACATAGGTGAGATGTCTAATCCCATTACACTGTCTTGATGAATACTCAAATTGTCTTAAAATCACCCTGCCATATTCCTGTGGTGGTGATAGTCACCTAGATTTCTTCTCCGGTTTGTGGCATTTGTGTTTGGAAATGTTTCACAGTTTCTCAAATGGACAGGAGGATTGTGCTCCCCTCTCCTATGGGAGATCATTTTCTGCTTCTGGTTTCTTTCTACTTTGTGGTAAATATGTTAATGGTTAAATCTTCAACTGCCATTTCAGCATTTCTTTGACACTAAGCACTTATGCCCTCGTAACTCCCATACCACTTAGGTTCGCATCTTTATATTCTATCATTTCCTCCAACTCTAGTCCATTTAGCGTCTGTCATCACCACTATATTGAGTACTCACAGCTCCGGAGCACTTATATACGGACTTTTATATTTCATTACTTCCACCTGTCTATAATTCATTTTAGCGTCTATATTCTCCAAACAATCAATGGAATTTACTTAGGGCTTAATGTATGCAGAACACTGTGTTAAGTGCTAACTGATCTATTTTAAGCTTCTTGAGGACAGGTATCACCTGTAATAATTCTATTAAATTCTCCCAAGTGCTTAATTCAGTGTTCTGCACATGGTAGGGGCTTGGTACTATTGCTTGATTAATATCATTATACTTCATAAAGCAAGAAGGAGCCTAGAGAGACCACCTAACCCAGTCTTCTGTCTCTGTCTGCAATTTTTCTCTCAGAAACAGTGACAGCCACTAGAGAGTGTGAGATGTACTAATGTCATTTATCATCATCATCACTATTGTCCATAGTATTTATTGAGCACTTTTTAAGTGTAGAGCCCTGTACTGAGAGCTGGGAGAAGTACCATTTATGCATTAGATATATGCAAGAAAGAAAGGGAGTTTGAATACACCCACAGAAAAATGACCCTAAGAAGGAAAGAGGGAGTAAAATTAATTCATATATATATTTAGCACTTACTATGTGCAGACCACTGTACTAAGTGCTTATGAAAGTATAATACAGCAATAAAGAGAGACAATCTTTGTCCATGAGGTCAAGGCAATTTGTGGGAAGCCTGGATTATATTCATTTGCTTAAGCCTTGCCACTGAAAGTATTTATGCTTTTGGTGGGAATCATTCCCAAATGGAAAAGAAGGCTTTTCCAAAATGGAATTACTGGATCGCCCCAACATCTCAGAATTTCTCAGGTCCTATACAAGATTTTATATTTATTTAGATTTGAAACACAACAGATCAAAAAGAGAAAAGAAATAGAACAAAGTCCTCAAAGCCATGCATGTTGTCCCACTAGAAATAAACCACTATCAGTAGTGAATCAAAAATATAAAGAATGTATCCTCTTTTTTCCCTTTGTAGCTCCTGCTTATCTCAAAACTTCCAGCTGCCCACTGTAGAATGTTTTAAATGCAATTCATTTAATTAAGAAAGAAACTCCAAAAAACACAATTTATGTTTCAGGAATAAAGAATGACTATGCAACGCAACTGAAGCCAACATCACAATCAGTAATGAAAGTAGACATTAGTCCTTATCTCCTCTCTCTAGAGAAACTTTGGACTAAACCACAGTTCAACAGATGATATTCTATGCACTCCAATATAAATTAGGAAATTTACCCCGCAAAAAAAAGAAAGTCTTTTTTTCCTCGACTCCTACTGCAATCAAAGCTGAAGTATAGATGGTTAGAAAATGTGTTAGAAAAAAATGAAATGGTTTCAATTTTCAATCTCTACTCAAGCATCTCTAGGGGTGATTATTTTTTCCTCTAAATTTATGTGGATGGTTCTTTGGAAGAAGTATCATGTTATAAACTAGAAGAAGAGGAAAAGATTATGCATTCCAATACTTTTTCTCTTTTCTGATTTATCCAAACTTCTTGTACTTTTTAATTCCCGACCAGTAATGCACTAGACAATTCTCTATATCATGTGAACTTGATTACAGTTTAATTCCACACTCTACTTTAAAAATCCCTTAAATGAAATCACACCACAATTAAAATTTCTATTTGAAAAGAATTCTATTCACTGCCTCTATGGAGCTTCCTCTTCTCTGATCAGGCTAAACTGAACTCTCTTTACTTTGATGTTCTCAAATAAATGCCAACTAGTGAATCTGAAGATATGTAAAATAGAAATAATAACACGTTTTTCATAATCCTATCTAGAATTTGGAGGGCCAGATTTTATTTAAAGCCAGGGTAAATTCTTTGGAGGTTCTGGAAAAAATGTCTTTGGGAAAAGCTGAATTGTATCATTCTGCATAAGCACTGTATTCAGGACACTACAATGTTTGGGATAATACATACAATACAATGGAGTTGGTAGGCATAATTCTTGCCCTTAAGGAGCTAATCATCTAGTGGGGAAAATGGGGAATAAATTGAATGACTGATAGGAGGAATGACAAAGTACAATAAGGATATGGTCAAAGTGTGGGGCTGAGGGTCGGGTGAGTATTAAAATTCTTAAAGGATATGCACATACACAAAGGCAAAGTAGAACGGCAGGTAAGATGACCAGCTACATTAGCCCCATACTTAGAGAAAGGAGCAGGGAACCAGGAAAGTCAACCAGGAAAGACTGTCAACTCCTTGTGGGCAGGGACTGTGTCTGCCAACTCTTTTATATTGTTATATTGTATTTTCCCAAGTTCTCAGTACAATGTTCTGCACACAGTAAACACACAATAAATATGATTGATTGATAGCCTGAGGCAAAGAGGACCACCTTGTGTGCCTGGGAGAGCAAGTCATAAAAATATGTCTACCAACTTTGTTATACTGTAGTCAGTCAGTCAGTCAGTCAGTCAGTCGTATTTATTGAGCACCTACTTAGTGCAGAGCACTCTACTAAGTGCTTGGGAGAGTTCAATATAACAGACACATTCCCTGTCCACATTGTACTATCCAAAGGCTTAGTACAGTGCTCTGCACATGAAATGTGCTCAATAAATATGACTGATTAATTGATATAAGAAAAGAGTGACAAGAGGAGAACTCATGCTGTAGACCCTAGATGGACCTAAAACAGAGGGAGGGATAGGAGAGGATCCCAAAAGTTCAGAGTCCAGCAGATAGGGCTCTGGAGGATCAAGACTCCTGCCCCTGATGGGGAGAAGAATGTGAGCCCCAGAATGCATTCAGGGAAGTACAGAGAATCCTTGGGGGAAGGTTGTGATGGTTTGCTGGGGATTTCTTTATATTTTTTACCTGGTTAAGAACTTATTAAGCATTTTTGAGATGTCAGATCTTTGTGTCTGCCCATGGTAGGGTGAGGGAATACATATGAACTGGGGAGCTGTGGATGCTAGAAGGAATGTTTTGTCCATGGGCTTCTTGCAGCCAGCCCTGGGAAAGAGGTTGGTACGCTAGTCTTTGATGACCTCTATGCCTTCGGAAAGATGCCTGGGCTTCAGTCACAAAGTAGTGACAGCAATAGGGGTGTACAGACTTTGGTGAGCAGTGAGTAAAATTCTCCTAAGTGATTCTAAGTGATTCTGAGGCCTCTTTGGAATCACATTTAGGGCTGCTAAAGTTTCCAAGCAGAATCATAGAGGATGAATAGGGTGAGGAAATGAGTGAGTGAAGGCATCTCAGAGAGGATATGATTTTAGTGGGGGATATGCCTAATTGTACATTCCAAGCACTTAGTACAGTGCTCTGCACATAGTAAGCGCTCAATAAATACTATTGAATGAATGAAGGGGGAGTTCCAGGCCAGAGGGATCAGCAGAGGGATGGATGAGCTAGAGATACAGTGAGTACATTGGAATTAGCAGAGTGATGTTTGCGGAAGGGTTTTAGTAGGATGTTAGCTATGTCGAATAAGAGGGGATAGTGCTGGTTGCTTACAAACAAGGACTAAATACTTCTAAAACTTCATCAGGAAATCATTATTGTCAGTGATACTTCCTGAATATTTACTGCATGCAAATCACTCTACTAAGCACTAGGCAAGTACAGTTAACAGCAAAAGGCCTGCCCCCTGCCCTCAAGAGTCTTATAATGGGGGAGATGGCCAGACAAAGTATTGGGAAGCAGCATAGCATAGTTGATAAAGCACGGGCCTGGGAATCAGAAGGTAATGGGTTCTAATCCCAGGTCACCACTTGTCTGCAGTGTGGCCTTGGGCAAGTCATTTAACTTCTCTGTGCTTCAGTTCCCTCATCTGCAAAATGCAGATTAAGATTTTGAGCCCTCTGTGGGACAGGGACTATGTCCAACCTAATTTGCTTGTATCCACCCCAGTGCTTAGTACAGTGCCTGGCACGTAATAAGTGCTTAATAAATACCATTATTATTATTATAATAATAATATATTCGTGGCTCAGTGGAAAGAGCATGGGCTTTGGAGTCAGGGCTCATGAGTTCGAATCCCAGCTCTGCCACTTGTCAGCTGGCTGACTGTGGGCAAGTCACTTAACTTCTCTGTGCCTCAGTTCCCTCATCTGTAAAATGGGGATTAAGACTGTGAGCCCCACGTGGGACAACCTGATTCCCCTGTGTCTACCCCAGTGCTTAGAACAGTGCTCTGCACATAGTAAGCGCTTAACAAATACCAACATTATTATTATTATTAAAATGGGGATTAAGACTGTGAGCCCCACGTGGGACAACCTGATTCCCCTATGTCTACCCCAGCGCTTAGAACAGTGCTCGGCACATAGTAAGCGCTTAACAAATACCAACATTATTATTATTATTATTATTAACAGCATGAACTGGAATAAGAAATAGGTCATAACAGAGTAGCATAGGTATTTTAGAAGGAGATAGCTAAATAAACAATTGACATGATACATGTATATAAGAGGTAGTGATTAGGATGAATATATGAATATTAAGGGTAGCTGTTGGGTTGGCATAACTTGAGACACTGAGTTTTAATTTGATACTTCTTGGAGGAGAAGGGATTTTTAGGAGGGCTTTGAAGATGGGGGTAGCCCTGTGGCTTGGCATATTGAAGGTGGGGGAATTGGGGCAAATGGATCACTGTGAATGAATGGATGGAGGCAGAAAAGCCAAGCACTAGGTACAGTGAGAGCTTTGGGAAGAGTAAAGACTGAGAACTGGGGAGTAGTTGGTGAAGATAATCAGAATTTAGTTGGAGACAGCTGGTGGAGAGAATGTAAAGTGAAGCGGGTCTCGGTGGAGGCTGTGAGAAAAAGAGAGATGGGTTCTCTTCATGTTCTCTGGCAGGAAGATATAACAGGAGGGAGGGGTGTTTGAGCTGCACTTTTAAGATAAAAAAACTCCTTTCTTTCCAGCTTCCACTTACATGCCATGCCTTATAATCTCCCAGACAACTCATTACTACTACTAATAATAGTAATAATAATAATAATGGTACTTGTTAGGCACTTATGTACTAAACACTGTTCTAAATGCTGGGTTAGAGCTAATCAGGTAGGACATAGTCCCTATCACATGTAGGGCTCAAAGTCTTAATCCCCATTTTACAAATGAGGTAACCGAGGCACAGAGAAGTGAAGTAACTTGCTCAAGGTCATGCAGCAGACGTGCTGAGTCAGAATTAGAACCCATGACCTTCTGACTTCCAGGCCCATTCTCTATCCACTAAGCCATGCTGCTTATGCCAGCTCTGCCACCCTCACGTGATCTGTTGTTACAGTATAGCCCAGATGGCCATTCACTGGGCACCTTCTCCCCTGTATTTATTCCGTATCCTGCCCAGTAGGCTAGCCCAGCCTTGCTTACAAATAATATGATTATCCCATTCCATTTCCCTTCTTCATTTGTGTTGATTATCCATCTTTCCTCCAGCATCCTGCTTGCTGCTTCCAGCCCACAGTGCTTCTCCACATGCCCAAAGTGAATCCAAGGCAGGTGACCAATCTCCTCATCTCCAGGACTGAGATAGGATAAGGACCTTGGAAATCGCTCAGACCTGCTCTGAACAATTTACAAAACACTGCAGCAAAGTTAAAAAGAAATACAGGATCTATGACCAGGGGCTCTTATCCAAGTGCTATCTCTGTGTCTCTCTTTGTATCTCTGGGTGTGCCACTCTCTTTTTTCTGGATTGACTGTCTATTCCCCTTTGATTATCCCCTTCCCAATTCTCATCAGATGCTTCCTGTTACCGCATTCCCTCTAAATCTCCATTCTCTTCTTTGTCTTTCAGGATTCCCTCTGTTCCCTCCTGAATTCCTACCAAAAAGGACAATAATGCCTGCTTTAATAATAATAACGGTATTTTTAAGCACTTATTATGTGCAAAGCACTGTTCTAAGCACTGGGGGGCAGGGGAATACAAGGTGATCAGATTGTCTCATATGGGGCTCACAGTCTTAATCCCTATTTTACAGATGAGGTAACTGATGCACAGATAAATTAAGTGACTTGCCCAAAGTCACACAGCTGACAAGTGGCAGAGCCGGGATTTGAACCCATGACCTCTGACTCCCAAGCCCATGTTCTTTCCACTGAGCCACGCTGCATTTTCACTTGATCTGCTTTTCACTTGGCTGCATATCATAAATATGTGCTGGGGTTTCTTTCTGCTGCTGGGCAGATGGCTCTAATCAACCTTTTATTTATTTTTTTGTCTGATTAGAATTCTGAATACTTATTTCATTAAATTCAAACTATTTATAGGCGTTGGCAAGAGCAGGTGAATTCTTTTAAAAACCCTCCCCCATAAGGTTTCCTTTTCTAGGAGTTTGAGATGCGTTGTTAATTGTTGATCTTTATAGAGCACCTCTTACATCATTTTCACTTGCTTATTAAACTCTACACTAGAAAATTCCTTCAGAAAAAAAGTTGCCAGATCAATTCACTACTTATAACAGGACATAAAATGAGTAAGGAGAATAAAAAGGAATAACCTTCAAAACAAACAAAGAAAAGGAGAAAATTTTTATTTAAAAGTTACACCAGAATTACATTTGGGTTTTTCTATCTGAAATTTCATTCTCACAGTCTCTGTTTCCATCTCTAAAAGCAGTTCTCTGCAAAGATCCAGTTTTTAGCTTATATCCCACCACACTTTACCTTGATCATTAATCTCTCATGTGAATCTGTCACATTTCTTTATGAAAATCGAAGTTCACTATATTCACCTTTTCTTATCTTGGATGGTATATTATTCTCAAGGCAGAAGCAAGTAGTTACCCCATAGTCCCTTCTAAAAGCCATGTTACATACACAGTTATATTTACCCTCTTTTTTCTTCTGCCACAGATATTTCACAACTGCACCAATGCAATCAATACTAAACACGCTCTCCTGACCGCTTCTTCTTTTGACTTGTGTGTAGTTTGTGGCCCTTCTTTTTAGTGAAATCTCTGGTTGAGTGATTTGTTTTGTTTTTTTATATTCTCTATGGGATTGTCTTTGCTGTGCTTGCTTCTTAGACTGTCACTCTCAAAAGCGGTCACTATCTCCTTTCAAAGCAGTTGCAAATAATCAGAATTTCAATTATAATACAGGATTTTTAAATTTGTGATCTTGTTTTTTATGATCGCTGTACAAAACGATTAAAGGGGATTCAGGAGGATACTTTAAAATATGTAATAGGTGTTCTTCGGGTTTCAAGACAATGAAACACTGTATTTAGTACAGTGCTTGACATAGAGTAAATGCTTAATAAATGTTATTTTTGTTATATTTTTATTATTATTACTGGTCAAGGAGAGATTAACACAGGCACTGACTAGGGCTTCAGTTCAGGTCTCATGTTAGGATGGCTAAATCAATCCCTAAAATCACACCCTACTCTAATCCTTATTGACATGACTACAGTTTGGGGCACGGTGAACCTGGGGCTTTTCTCAAAATGGCTGTCTCAAAGTAGTCCATATGTCTAAATCTTAAAGGGGATGACAACTTTTATAATTGCAGATAATAGGGAAGCACTGGAGAAAGGCTAAATGTTACCAAGAGTTCATCCCAGAAGGACCAAGGATAGTAAATTTAAAGCCTGTGTAGCTTGCCTCCTCCTCCTCCTTTTCAGTTATCCCCCTCCGGGATCACTTTCTAAACCCAGATGTTGCCAGGCTCTACCATTTTCTTCTGGGTTTTGCCAAAAGTCATTATCTAAATGATGTTCTGGGCCTTTCTGAAATGATTTGTCCCTCTCCAAGGATTTTTAGTGATCGTGCATCCTACAGCCACTGTATTTACCATTAATTCAGTCATTGGTATTCCTCTCTCAAATATACGTCTGGGGCTAGAGATGCACCCACTGAAAAGGAGCATGGCTTAGTGCATAGAGCTTGGGCCTGGGTGACAGAAGACCTGGGTTTTAATTATGGCCTGCTGTGTGACCTTGGGCAAGTCACTTAACTGCTTGTGCCTCAGTTTCTTCAGATGTTATATGGGGATTAAGTACCCAATCTCCCACTCTCTCCAGCTGTGAGCTCCATGTGGGACAGACACTTTGTCCAATCTGATCATCTGTTATCTACCCCAGCACTTAGCCCAAAGTTTTGTGCATAAGTACTTAACAAATACCACAGTTTGTGTCATTATTAGCAATTAGGGCAAGTCTTAAGTTTGCAAACTGAGTCCAAAGTTGTGAAACTAAGGATTGTGGGCTGCCAGCCAGCTAATAAGATTGTGCAATAAATCGAACACTGCAGTCCACCCTTCTACACTTTCCACAAGACCAGATTCATGTAAAATTAATTTTTTTAATAGCTTTCCCAATCTTCCTCCTTCCTAGTTTCATTGCATTTTTAATGCTCTTTAGTTTGCCTCCTTTCACTTGCTTCTAAAAGACAGCAGCTTTAATTAGGGATGAAAATGACCTATTAGATCATTGTGTCCATCCCCAGCTGTTTATCACATCCTCCCTTCTCGCTCACTCTGTTTTCCACCAACCATTACTTCAGCCCGGGGCAGTTTTATTTCAATCACAGCATTCAAAGTCTAGTTCCCAACAATATGGAATTGTTACTACATTTTCTATAGACTCTAATCAATGTTTCCATCCTGACAATATGATAATCACCGGACCCTTAAGTTCACTCTCATTTACCTTACGTGGATCATTTTAAATTTACGGCTGCGGAACCTCCTCTGACACCATTTACTGGCCATTCAGAATCCTGTGAAAAGAGCTAATTCTTTGGCTCTTTATTTGTTTCCTACTTGTCATTATTTTTCCAATTAGAGGGTGAACAGCTTCAGTCCCCACAGATGCTCAAACGGGTGACATGCTACTGCTTCAGGGTGATGGGTTAAAGGTTCCTCCACTGAAACTGGGAATTTAAGGGAAATGATGAGTGGGCTTGGAAAGGTCAGATAACCACCTGCAGGATGTAGGCTCCCACACCTGAAAATCAGCCATTATGGTCTTTTCCCCTAAGTATCCAAATGGTAATTCCTAGTTTGTGGGACCAGCGTAGAACAGGGACTGTGCCTCAAGTACCGTGGTGTTTGTATCTACCACAATAATAATGTCGGTATTTGTTAAGCTCTTACTATGTGCCAAGCACTGTTCTAAGCACTGGGCTTACAATGCTTAATGCATGGTAAGTGCTATTAAACATTAAGGTCAAAGCCAGAAGGGTGTGCTGTAAAACACTGTCAAACAGGACTGACTAAAAGCTGGCAAGAGGAAGTCAGAGCAGGAAAGGGCCAGAGAAATACAAAACCAGGATGGTATGGGGGTTGGTTTCATCTAGTTTCCAGAAGCTATTATATATTCTGCGAGGAGTTTGACTTTTCTGCCAATAGGACAAGAGCTTCTTAGAGGAATCTCTGAGAAAAGCATGATTCTCATCCTTGCTGCTCTGTCTCTCCTGTCTGGAATCCAGCTAGAAGCCCTACAGGTGATGTGGTACTTCTCTCTTTTTCAGCTATTCCATGAAAAAAGGAAATAGGATAAGCTACTTTGAGGTAGTTTCAATAAAAACGTTTCCAGCACCTTCCTCAAGTAAATGGGGAACCCACACATGTGATCAAGCACATTCTAGACTGCCTGGGGAAAGCAGCGTGGCTCAGTGGAAAGAGCCTGGGCTTGGGAGTCAGAGGTCATGGGTTTTAATCCCCATTCTGCCGCTTGCCAGCTTTGGGCAAGTCACTTAGATTCTCTGTGCCTCAGTTACCTCACCTGTAAAATGGGGATTAAAACTGTGAGCCCCACATGGGACTACCTGATTACCGTGTATCCCCCCAGCACTTAGAACAGTGTTTTACACATAGTAAGTGCTTAACAAATACCACCACAATAATAATAATGATGATGATGATAATAATAACCTTCAAGGTTGGATAGAAAACCTGGACTGATCTACAACACAAACATTCCCATTTAGATCTAATCTAAAGAAGAGTTTAAAAAGCTGTATTGGGTTGACCCTTGTCTGTTGTCCTCCTTTGATTTCTGAAGCAGCCTCCTTGACGACCTCCTTGCCTCCTATATCTTCCCACTCCAGTTCACGCTTCAATCTGCTGTCTGGATCATTTTTCTACCAAAACATACAGTCCATGGTTCCCTACTCCACAACCACCAGAGATTGCTGATCCACCTCCGAATCAAAGAGAAATTCCTCACCATCGACTTAAAAGCACTCAAACACCTTGCCCACTTCTACCTAACACCACTACTATGCTACTACAACCCAGCCCACACATTGCAGTCCTCTAATGCCAACCTACTCACTGTACCTCATTTCCTCTATCTCAATGCTGCCCATGTCCTCACTTTGGCATGTAGCCTGTGGTCTGGAACACCCTCCCTCTTCATATCCCAACAAGAATCACTCTCCCCACACTAAAAGCCTAATTGAAGGCTCTTCTACCTATCTCCCCCTCTTGGCTGTAAGCTTGTTGTGAGTGGGAACAGTGTCTGTAATATTGTTATATTGTCTTCTCCCATGACCTAGTGGCAAGGGCACGGGCTTGGGAATCAGAGGTCATGGATTCTAATCCCGGCTCCACCACTTGTCTGCTGTGTGAATTTGGGCAAATCACTTAACTTCTCTGCATCTCAGCTACCTCATCTGTAAAATGATAATTAAGAGTGTAAGCCTCATGTGGGTCAGGGACTGAGTCCAACCCAATTACCTTGGACACTACGTTGACCACTACCCCATTGCTTAGAACAGTGCTTGCCCCATAGTAAGCACTTAACAAGCACCATAATTATTATTATTACTGTTATTATCCAAGTGCTTAGTACAGTGCTCAGCATGCAGTAAGCACTCAAAAAATAGAATTGATAGGTTGACTGAATGACCCTCTCATCCGGTCTCCCATAAATTTCATTTTAAAGCAGCAACCCTTAAAATATTATCCTCTCGATCCTTTAAAGTACAGCTGAAGCCAGGCACCAATACTAGGCCACTTCTTTGCTGGGTTCAGTATTTTGTTCACTTTTAAAGACATGAAACCCAACACATCTCAATCACTGTATAACTTCAAGACAAAAAAGACCTGCTTCTAAGGGGGTTGCTTGCCTTCTATGTTACGTCTGCTTCTCACACTTCCCACATAGAAGAACATTTCCTCTTTCAAAAATTAAGAACTGTTGAAGCAGGATAAGCTATTTATTTTAGGATTTCTTCAGTGGAATCTTTAAGAACCTAAGCATGTAAAGTTAAAGAAAATGACCAAATCTTAAAAGGCAAGTTCTTTACCTAACTGGTGAAGTTCCATCTGATGTATTAAAAGCAACAAAACATAGCAGGACTTAGGCTCTGAATAATATCACTTAGAAATGATATTGAATATCCCAGCTACCTAATCTAGTAGGTTACAAATCTAAGTTATTTACAAGATGAATTAATTATAGAATTGTTGCCTAACTCCTCCTCTCCCTAAATGATAAAAGCAGCATCTGTTTACATCTAGAGATTGCCAACCCTCCTAATATTCTCCTTCAAAACAGAATATATATTTGTGCATTATGAAAGGGGGATAAAAGTCCTTAAGACCTCTTTATTGATCAACAACAAAGGAAAAAGAGGAGGATTTCAGGGTTGTTCACACGTGATTGTGTAGTGGATAGCGCACGGACCTGGGAGTTAGAAGGTCATGCCTTCCAATCCTGGCTCCACCACTTGTGTGCTGTGTGATTTTGGGCAAAGTCACTTCACTTTTCTGTATCTAAGTTACCTCATGTGCAAAATGAGGATCGAGACTGTGAGCTCCACTTTCATTCCTTCACTCGTATTTATTGAGCACCTACTGTGTGCAAAGCACTGTATTAAGCACTTGGGAGAGTACAGTATAACAACAAACAGACACATTCCTGCCAACAGTGAGCTCACAGTCTAGAGGTGGAGACGGACAATATAAATTAAAAAATCAATAAATTAGAAAGCTATACAGGTAAATTCATAGATATATACACGCATGCCCCACCTGAGACCGGGATTGTGGCCAACCTGATTTGCTTGTATTTACTCCAGTGCTATGTACAGTGCCTTGCACATAGTAAGCGCTTAACAATACCATAATTATATCTACTACTCCTTCATATTTCAGGCCACACTTCTCAATCCCACTCTCCCCATTTATCATCAATTGTATTTACTGAGTGTTTACTGTGTTCAGAGCTTTATATTAAGTGCTTGGTACAATGATCTGCACACAGTAAGCATGCAATAAATACGATTGAATGAACAGTTCTAAACAGCCGAAAGAGTACAATACAACAGAGTCAGTAGACATGTTCCCTGACCTCAGTGAGCTCTCAGTCTAGTGGGGCAGACAGATATGCATATAAATAAATAATTTCTAATATATAATTTATAGATATGTGCATAAGTGCTTATAGGCTGAGGATGGGGCAAATATCAAATACGGATAGGTTACAGAGCCAAATGCATGGGTGAAGCAGAAGGGAGGAGTAGGGGAATAGAGTGCTTAATCCAGAAATCCTGATTAATATTAGACATTATATAATTAGGTATTATATAATTTTATGATCAGATATATAATCGATATTATATAACATTTATTATTAGATGTTAATTAGACATTAATATGACTGCAGGCTCAAGAGAGACAAATACTTCATTTAGCCATATTTTACTATTGGATGGAAAGAAAGAAAAGTTGGGTGAGGGTAGACAAGAAATGGAGCACACAGAATAATTTCTCCTCTCTTCTCCCTGGGCATCATTGTTGTAGTTGGAAACAAGGTGTATAATATAAACAGGGTGCACTGTAGTGGAGAAGCGACATGGCCTCGTTGAAAGAACACAGGGGTGGGTGTCAGAAGACCTGGGTTCTTTTTGTAGCTCTGCCACCTCTGCCACTTTTCAGTTGTGTGAACTTGGGCAGGTCATTTCACATTTCTGGGCCTCAGTGTCCTCATTTTTAAAATGGAGATGAATTACCTGTTCTCTTTCTTTTCCTCTTAGACCATCAACCCTTAATGGCATAGGGACTGAGTTTGCTCTGAAGTGTATGGCATATGGCACATGTATGAAGCAGTTCATAAATACCATTATTATTAGAATTGCAATTAAAAATAATCCATTCCTAGATTCCAAACTGGCTTTGAAAATGAAGTGTTGGTGATAAGCTAGGCTCCCCTGTTATTTCTCCAGCAAGGCAGCGCTATACTAGCCCCAGTTCCAGAGACACTTCTCTCTATAAATTCCTTGGATGGAAGAGATGACTGTAGCTTTACAAAGGAGTAAATCTGGGTCCTCTGAGTTTGGGATGAAATTTCATATCCAACAAAATCTTTTCTCTAATAACCCACTGGATGTTATTTGGCATCAACTTAGGTTTGATCATGAAAAGGAGGAGGAGGAGGAGGAGGTGGAGAAAGAAAAGGAGAAAGTTAGAACTGCAAATACAGAATACCCTGATGATTTCCTTTCGAAAGCTTGCAGGTGTTTTTCCCGTGGAGATAGACTGAGTGGTTCCATAAAGAATTCAGAGGTAGGAGGCATCATAAATAGCAAATGATTGATATTAGACAAGAAATATAACAATAGATCATGTGGCATGAATTAATTTCTACTGCCTGGCATTTTTCCTCTTCTTAGTGATGGATTTTGGATGACTCCTCCGGCAAACAGATACACTCACTTTCCATACACACTGGAAAAGTTTTTGGACTGGATTTTAAGAGTGGGGGAAGTTCTGATTTTCTAGTCTTCACAATTAAGCTTCTGCATGATCAATTATGTGTTTTATTTCTAAGTGATTGTGACCAAGTTAGATATGATTTATCAAGCTTGCTTTATTTGATCAAATACAGTTTCTTTGCAGCACCTGTGTTTCCTCAGTCTAATCTTCATTCTTGCTTTCTCTTCAGCTTATACCCAGTGCTTGAGAATCACCTGTTGACTTCCTCAAATTATTACTTAAAAAATCTCCTCTTGGAAAAAAACTCCCTCCGCCATTTAATACCTGATGTTTTTGACTTACAGCTTCTAATGCTCTTCCCTACTTGAAAATGTCAGAAATCGTAAACATTTTTCTTCAATGTAAAGGAGGGTCACTTCATACAGAAGAAGCAGTGAACAAGATGTCACTGTCAAATAGAACTAAGCAGAGGAGAAAATCCATATGTCAATATTAATAAAAAGATATGAAAAATGTAAATCATATACACTGTAAATAAAAAAAAAAATCCCTTCTATGACTCGACTCTTAACAGTGGGAAGATATATGGAGTCTCCAGATTCTATCACTGTGTCTACTATTCTCAGTGTAGTGTGAATGTGTGTGTGTGTGTGTGTGTGTGTATATATATATATATATATATATATATATATATACTACCAGAGTGATTGCAAGTGGAGATGGGGTATTCTGGGAGAGATGTATCCATGGAGTCACTATGGGTCGGGAGATGACTTGGCAGCATACAAGAAGACATAAGTATAATTAACATATATGCATGTTTTGTCTTAGAATACTAAATGATGAATATTAAAACAATTTAATAATGAAATGTGTTTACCCCCCACTAAACCCCATAGTTTAGTCCTTAATACTAGTTTTTCCGCCACCTTGTTAGCTA
Organism: Ornithorhynchus anatinus; assembly: GCF_004115215.2. Lineage (NCBI taxonomy): Eukaryota > Metazoa > Chordata > Mammalia > Monotremata > Ornithorhynchidae > Ornithorhynchus > Ornithorhynchus anatinus. The sequence continues at coordinate 115,775,700 of NC_041731.1, read as the reverse complement.
TTTCTTTATATGTCCTAGGTCCCAAAAGATAGCAATAAAGGTGTTAATAAATTAAATAATTGTAGCACCAAAAAAAAGCTCACATTTTGGCTTAGTGCCAATAAAAAATGATTTTTTTTTTTTTAGGGGTCAGAATCTGACTTCAAGTGAGTGTTTTTTACTGTTTTTACACACTTTTCTTCTTTCTAGCCATCTTAGACTTTGTCTCCTGGAATTCTTGTGAATGTTAATGACTCATTAGGATGTTCAGATATAATTTGCAAGACTGGAAATTTGTTCATCATTAATTGCTACTTTGCCTGACTTACTTGGACATAAGCAGGAAACTCATTTTGCTTAGTTGCATGAAGAAACTTGTAATAGTCATTCAATTTATAATGAACAACTTAATTTGGAAGAAACTCTTATTAAAAAGTAGTAATTGTATAAAAACATGTCAGCATCCCCATATGAAAATGAATTCCACTACAAATTCAATGCAAATTTACTAAGCAAAAGAATGCCTATTTTTCTAACGATCCAATTAGTATTCTATAATGACTTCTAACAGAACTACTTTGCATTGGTAACAAAATCCTAGGGTATCAAAGTTTCTTATGAATTTATTATACTATTTAATTGTTCAACTATTTTAAGAAATGGAAGCACATTTCCAAGGCCTAAGCTATGAAAACGGGAGGTATAATTTCACTGCTATAAACACAGTGCCCACACACCTGGGATATTGAATGCAGATTTGTTCACCTCAGTATTGGAAGGAAATACAAGAGCTGGGAGAAGGAGAAAAGCAAGGTGATCAAGGGAGCAGAAATCTCTTTAGGAAAACACTCTGAAAAGATTAACCTTCTAGAGTCAACAAAGACCAAGCTTGGGTAGAGACATGATTGAAGTGTACAGAACCAAAAGCATAGATTTGTGGACCAAAATTCCACAGACCCAGAGCAAAGGAAGACAATTGAAGTTAGAAGGTGGGAAGTTCCAAACAAGCAATAGAAAACATTTTCCCGAACAGGATATGGCAAGAAATGTAACTTGTTACCACAGGATTTGAGTACATAGGAATATCAACAAGTTCAAGAGGATTTTGGTGATAACAGTGTGTTACTAGAGGGAAAATTAAAAATGAAGAGGGGAATAAGTGAAGGGTTGGTATCTCTAGAACCCACCCTTTCTTCTCCATCTTAAATTCTACCAACCTAACCCAAGCACTGTAGCCCATATCCCACCTTGACTATATCATTCATTCATTCAAACATATTTATTGAGCACTTACTGTGTGCAGAGCACTGTATTTAGTGCTTGGGAGAGTGAAATACAACAATAAACAATAAACACATTCCCTGACCATATCAGCCTCCTTACTGACCTTTTTGCCTTCTGTCTCACCCCTCTCCAGTTTATTCTTAGATCTGTTGCCCACATCATTTTTCTGCAAAACAGCTCAGTCCAGATGTCCCCACTCCTCAAAATCCTCCACTCATCACTGCATCAGACAGTAACTCCTTACCATTGGCTATAAATCATTCAATCAGCTGAATCCCTCCTACCTTACCTTGTTGATTTTCTACTACAACCCAGCCTGCATACTTAGCTACTCTAATTCTAACCCATTAGAATCTTATGGGTTGGAGAGCACAGCTACAACCCAGACCACACACTTCACTCCTCTATTGTCAACCCTCTCACCTTACCTCAATCTCGTCTATCTTGCTGCAAACCTCTTGACCATGCCCTGCCTCTTTCCTGGAACACCCTCCCACCTTAAATCCAACAGACAATCACTCTCTCCCCCTTCAAAGCTTTATTTAAGGCACATCACCTCCAAGAGGCCTTCCCTGACAATGCCCAGCTTTCCTCTTCTCCCTTCCCTTCATTCGTCCCCTACTCCTAGCCCCACAGCACATATATACTCTGCCATTTCCCATATACGTAATTTATTTTACTTTTACCCCCTGTAAACTGCAAGACCCTTATGGGAAGGGATCATGTCTACCAACTCTAATGTATGGTGAATGTACTGTAATAATAATAATTGTGCTAATTTTTAAGCGTATACTATCTATCGAGCACTGTACTAAGCACAGGGGTAGATAAGAGCAAATTGGGTTGGCTACAGTCCCTGTCCCTCATGGGGCTCACAGTCTCAATCCCCATTTTTCAGATGAGGGAAATGAGGCACAGAGAAGTGAAGTGACTTGCCCAAGGTCACACAGCAGTGACAAATACTATGCTAAGTGCTGGGATAGGAACAAGATAACCAAATTAGGCAGTGTCTTTATTTCCCATGGGCCTCAAGAATAAAATAGAGGGAGAAGTAGTTTATCCCTGTTTTACAGAGAAGGAAACTGAGGCACAGAGAAATTAATTGACTTGTCCAAAGCAACCTAGCAGGAAAGTGGCAGAGCCAGGTATAAAATTCAGGTTTCCTGATCCCCAGTTCCATATTTTTTTCACCAGGCCTTGAACTCTTCATTCTGCTAGATAGTAAGCTCTTCCACTAGATTGTAAACTCATTGAGGGCAGGAATAATGTCTACCAACTCTTTTTTACTGTGATGTCTCAAGCTTTCAATACAGTGCTTTGCACACAGTAAGCTCTCAATAATTACCACTCAACTTGAGTGAAGGGTTGAGTACAATCCTTATAACACTAAGTTCCTCAGACCTACACATTTGCTTCCACTGACAGTGGCCCAGGGAGATTCCTTGAGAAATGAATAATAATAATAATAATCTTAAAATGGTGGAAAGATACACAGACCTCCACTCTACACTCCCATCAAGATAATCACTGCCTAATGAAGGGAGAGCCTAAGCTGCTTGTCTCCAGGCAATCAATTACTCAATCACTGGCATTTATTGAGCACTCACTGTGTGCAGAACACTGAAGAAAGCATGTGGGAGAGCACAACTACAATACAGACCACACACCTCACTCCTCTATTGTTAACCCTCTCACCTTACCTCAATCTCATCTATCTTGCTGCAAACCTCTTGACCATGCCCTGCCTCTTTCCTGGAACACCCTCCCACCTTAAATCCAACAGACAATCACTCTTTCCCCCTTCAAAGCTTTATTTAAGGCACATCACCTCCAAGAGGCCTTCCCTGACTAAGCCCAGCTTTCCTCTTCTCCCTCTCCATTCATTCATCCCCCACTCCTCGCCCCACAGCACATATATGCATATATATATATATATAATATATATATATGTAATTTATTTATATTAACATCTCTCTCTCCCCCTCTAGACTGTCAGTTCACTGTGGGCAGGGACTGTGTCTATTTACTGTGTACTCTCGCAAGTGCTTAGTACAGTCCTCTGCACACAATAAGGGTAAATAAATAAATATGACTGAATAAATGAATGAATGAACACAATACAAGAGAGTTGGCAGACTGGGACTCTGTCCAGTCTAATTACCTTTCCTACCCCAGCATTTAACACAACAATTGTCATATACAAAGTGTTTCCATATATACTATTTAAAAAGTCAAATATGTGAAGTGACAAAGCATTTCTATGAAAAAAGTGGAAATCAGAATTCTGGGCAGGTATTTGAGAATGTGAGAAAATGAACCATTCAAGAGGTTTGCCCTTCATTATGGCTATAAAGGATTATACCTCAAAAATCAAACAAATGTATATATTGAGAACTTACTATGTTCAGAGCACAGTATTACATATGTGGGAGAGTACAGTACAATGCAGTTGATAGACACATACCCTGTTCACAATGACCTTGTCTAGAGGGATGAGCTTGTCTTGCACTGTGGTTTCCCTAAGGAAACTGAATTTGGAAAAGTGTTTCACTGTTTCAAACTTTTACCTTCCATTCCCTTTTATTGAGACATCTCCTTAGCACATTGCCCTCATTTTTTATCCTATCAAAAGGACATACTTGTGTCTAAATAGTTTCCACCACTTATCTATTTTTTGCCTGTTCTCTCTTTTAAAAACTAGCCATCTTACATTATTACTTAATCTTCCATTTTATTTACAAGAATGGGACAGAAGTGTAGGAAGGAAATGGAAATCTATCTGACTCCATTAATCATCTTTGCTAATGGAGAACTAATTGGCAATTCTCAATTAAATAATGCACACACACATTCTCGTCCTTGTTACTGGAGGAAGATGTCACAGATGGTGAAGTTCACCTATGAGTATATTTGTGTGTGTGTGTGTGTGTGTGTGTGTGTGTGTGTGTGAGAGAGAGAGAGAGAGGGAGAGAGAGAGATTGAGAGAGAGAGAGAGAGAGAGAGATGGAGATGGAAAAGGCTAATGAAGAACTCACAGTCCCATCTGAACTGTTTGTTGTGCTTTCATATGTGTTGTTTTCATGGTCTGGAACTGCTTGTGCTTTTATCTCCGGCTCTCCATCTTTGTGAAGCACCTGCTCACAAAGAGCCACTCCTATCTTGACTGCAGTGTGTCCTACTCGTCTATCTTTGACAATCAATCTCCAGTTTTTAGCTGAGATGCAGCATTCGCGTGAGGCTTTGTTTTACTCTACCCTTAAATAAAAACACTTTGTAATAAAATTGGCTTCAACTCACTGACCCTTTTCAATACCTGAAAACCTTTGGGAAATGACAACCCATTTAGCTCGTAATATATTAATGCTCATCTTCTTCCATTTACAAATTATAAATTCAGAAATAGAGAATGTTTGCTCTTTTAAAAGAATGAAAGGAAACATTAACAAGATTATTGTGTCTTTCCTCTATCCTCTTTCCAAACTGTTTCTTCCAATGAAATGATCCGTGACCAAATTTGGGAATAGAAATGGCCAAATCCATACCATATGTTTTTGCATTTTCCTGCTTTAAATCCATCCATCACTAGGATTTGTGATGATTTTTTGTAATTTTCACATAGAAATAACTGATAGAACTACTAAGCCTTTGCAACTACTGTCCCTTGTAATAATAATAGCAATACTAATAATAATGGTATTTGTTAAGCACTTACTATGTGCCAAGCACTGTTCTAAACACTGGAGTAGATACAAGGTAATTAGGTCATCCCAAATGGGACTCACATTCTTAATCCCCATTTTACAGATGTGGTAATTGAGGAGCAGAGAAGTTAAGAGATTTGCAGAAAGTCACTGACTTAGTAGTAATCCTCCCAAAAAAAGCAAAACCCAACACCACCACCAACAAAACACTCAGCATGCTGAATTTCTTTCCTGGGGATGAATATAACTTTCAAATAAAGACATGCAAATAAATGCTTTGGGAAGAAACTCTTGTGGGATGGAAGTCAATGCACAGAGTTTTAAAGGAAATGCTATAAGTTTTCCTCTTTATTCCATATAGTATGCCAATGATAATAACAACAAAAAAGAAATAATAATAATAATAATGTTGGTATTTGTTAAGCGCTTACTATGTGCAGAGCACTGTTCTAAGCGCTGGGGTAGACACAGGGGAATCAGGTTGTCCCACGTGGGGCTCACAGTCTTAATCCCCATTTTACAGATGAGGGAACTGAGGCACAGAGAAGTTAAGTGACTTGCCCACAGTCACACAGCTGACAAGTGGCAGAGCCGGGATTCGAACTCATGAGCCCTGACTCCAAAGCCCGTGCTCTTTCCACTGAGCCATGCTGCTTCCCAATAGATCAAGTGGCTTTTTTATATTATTATTTGCACTTACTAAATGTTTACTATGTTCAGAGCAGTATATTAAGTGCTTGGCGGAGTACAACACAATTACTTACTCCCTGAATTTCTACCAAATAATTAACAAAATCACTACCCAAACATTTATTAAAACTCACCTCTGTTAATTTTAGACTTTGTATATTGTGGACTAAATTAGTGTTAGAAGACTCAGACTACTACATAATGGCTTATGTTGAGGTGACTGAATCTCATTTTAATTCTCCACCTCCTAACAATTAATTGAAATAAAGTAAAATACTATGAGGTCATGTAAGCCTCATACTTCCCCCTACTGCAAAGAGTCAGAATTACAATGCCTTATTCAGCTGGGACTTTCATGTCCTTTAGCATAAGAATCGTCTCCTGGTAGACCACAAGCATGTTCTGACTCTTATTTTCTGGTTCCTCACGGTGCATTCATCAGCATTTATTCTTTATGTTAATTATTATGGCACTTAATAAGCACTTACTATGTGTCAAGCACTGTTCTAAGCACTGGAATAGTTACAAGTTAATCAGGTTGGACACAGTCCCTCTCCCATATGGTGCTCACACTCTTAATTCACATTTTACAGATGAGGACTAGCAGATGACTGGACCTAAGCTACAGCCCTGGTTTAATCAATCAATCAATGATATTTATTGAGCACTTTCTTTGTACAGAACACCATTCTAAGCACTTTGGAAAGTTCAATGTAATAGAGTTGGTAGACAATATCCTTGCCCATAAAGTTAACATGGTGATCAACCATTTCCTTTTTTTTTAATGTTCGCTATATTTACTAATCATTTGAAAGGGTATAACAGAAGGAAGAGGCAAGGTCTCTGAAATCTAGGGGTTTACAATCTCAGAGGGAGAGAGGTAGATAAATTATTTATAAATTGTAGAAGCAGTAGGAAGCAAAAGGATACAGTATACATAAAAAATGATATAAATAAATTGTTACGTGAATGTCAGGGTTAGTTACACAAATGAATAATTGAATATACAAATATACTTATGTAATAAAATCGGGATAAATACTTAAGTGAGATAAAACCTGGAGAAGATGGGATATCCTAAAAGAGAACATTGGAAATTGGCAGAGTTGTTCTCTGGCTTATTTGAAGGAACAGGCAGTTCTAGTCAGTAGGAATGTCATGAGCAAAGGTCAAGGTCACAGGGAAAATAGTTGAGAGGGAGATACAATTAGAGATGTGGATGATGGTGGAATGAAGACTGATATTCCAGGAGTACTGGATGAAAAAAGTCTTGAAACAAAAGGTTTGAAAATTCCTGGGTAGAAACAGTAAAGGTAAGATAGAACACTTTCAGCATGAAGACTGCCCAAACGATGGGGGAGAAGCTTAACTCTCTTTATGAACTCCTTTAAGCATGCAGATATGCTTATTATTTGTTATCTGCTAAGCTAGTACCCAAGGGGGAAGGAAAAATAAATCAAATACATCAGTTGTACAGACTGTAAGCTTCTCGAGGTCAGGGATCATGTCTACTTATTCTCTCCCCAAGCACTTAGGACAATGCTTTCTTCATATTAAATGTGCTCAAGAAATATAATTGATTGATATGGGCTATGGTGCATTTGGGTGTTAAGCTATAATGAGACTCACTCTATCCTTTGATAGCTTGTCTGAGATTCTGACTAAGAACTTACTGAAAATAAAAAGGAGTGAGATGATACCCTGGTAAATTTCAGTCAGTACTTTTGTTCTGGCAGATGGTGGCCACGGTAATGGATTTGAAATCCTATGGACTGTCCTCATAGTTCCATATACAATGAGTACTCATCCAGACTTCAAAGTATTAGGTTCTCTTCTTTCTTGAAGATTTCTGCAGGACAGCTATCCAGTCTGAGAATCTCTCCCTTTCTAATAGATAAGGAGAAGCAGCATGGCTCAGTGGAAAGAGCACGGGCTTTGGAGTCAGGGCTCAAGAGTTCGAATCCCAGCTCTGCCACTTGTCGGCTGTGTGACTGTGGGCAAGTCACTTAACTTCTCTGGGCCTCAGTTCCCTCATCTGTAAAATGGGGATTAAGACTGTGAGCCCCACGTGGGACAACCTGATTCCCCTATGTCTACCCAGCGCTTAGAACAGTGCTCGGCACATAGTAAGCACTTAACAAATACCAACATTATTATTAAACTGATTGATTAAATCTGATGCTTCTAAATGAAAAAGTAATTTTGCATAGTAAGGTACACACTCACTCCTATTTTCTTCACAGTTCCTTCCAACCTAGCATTTTCTCAGGCACTACCTCGGGCTCAAACAAATATTATTTCCTATCAAACACATTCACCCTCTAGCTCAAGAATATATGACCATTATCAATTTCAGCATCAGGAACGACAGTGTTAGATTCCTCAAAGCCATATCCTGACTCCAATTATGAATTCAGAACTTTGAAGCAGCTCTGAAGACCTGGTCAGAGTTAGAGGCTGCAAGTTCTGAAAGACGAATCTATCCGCAGGATCAATTCCCTAAAAATTGATTTGAAAGTGTGGCATTATGAACTGGAAACCATACTTTGGAAACAAAGGAAATATACCCAAATAGGGAACAGAAACTCTAAACACAATCAGTCAATGGCATTAATTGAGTGCTTACTATATGCAGAGCAACATTCTAAACACTTGGGATAGTACAATAGAGTTGGTAGACACTTTCCCTGTCCACAAGTTTACAGCTTAGAAGGGGAGACAGACATTAATGTAAAAAAAAATTATACTATATAATTTAAAGATATGTACATAGGTTCTGTGGGGCAAACAGATAATTATTATTAGATAATGGAAGGACCCTCTACCCCGACACAAAAAACCTTCAGAATAAAAACCATAAGCTCCTGTAAAGGAATCAAATGGTTCACCCTTTTATGGTTTAAGACGGATGATTCTCAGGATATTGGTGGCCCCAGGATTAGAGGGTCCATGTGGTTGATGAGTTCCTACTTTCATCCTCCTCCCACCCTACCCCTCCGCCCCCTCAAATCTTTGCAACAAATTCATTAATTCATTCATTCGATCGTATTTATTGAGAGCTTACTGTGTGCAGAGCACTGTACTATGCACTTGGGACAGTACAATACAACAATAAACAGATACATTCCCTGCCCACAACGAGTCTAGGAAGGGGGTTATAGACATCAGTACAAAGAAATAAATCACAGATTATATTGATCAGGATGGGACAATTTGAGGGAATAGAGAGAAGAATAGTTGGAACTGCCTATGCTCCAAGAGATAATTTAATTCATGTAAAGTAGGTAGTTGCCTGTGGCTACCAATTCTTAGTGGTCCACATTTTCAAAGTTCCACTTTCCTTGCAAGCAACAAAGATGTCCTTGCCTGCATCCACCATGTGGTTGGGAGAGGGATAGTTTAAGAGCGGAATTACTTTCCATTCTATCAGTTCCTTTTGTCTTTCTCAGGAGGAGTTCATTCAATATTGGTCCTTGGAATCACTGTCTTCTAGGTCCAGTAAGAGAAGCAGCAGCTTTTAGAGAGGAGCTTTGGATGAGGAAAATAGCTTCAGTATTGCTCTTTAGGAGCACTGTTTCCCATGTCCAATAGGGAAAGTGGCAGTTTTAAAGTGAAACTTTGAAAGAGAAAAGTAGCACAACTCTTTAAATCCACTCTTACTGCCCTCTAGCAGATAGCTCCCCCCTCCCCAAAAGAATGACCATCAGGACCATCAGCATGCAGTAGCTGCTGGCCCTGTCAGATACATTCTACTTTGAAACTTAGGGGCAATCCTTGCAACCCAGACTCTCCCAAAAGTACCCTTAAACCTCGACCTGCTGCAGCTGCTTGGATGGACATGTGGTCACTATGTCCCAGATCCCACCCACAAATGGTCTAGATACAGACTGGGAATTATTGGCTTCCTTCTCTTTTCACACTGCCTTCCCCTATGTCAGAGAGGCTACCCACAGCTGACTGTAGAGAAGATATATCTGAAGTTGATCGGTTTATGCCTTTTTAGTCAAGCAACTGACACCCTTTTCCCAATCTGTGATATTAGACATTTTGCACAAGGTTGTAATAATTTAATAGCTCTTTTTAAAAGAAAAAATGTTTATGTCAAAGTCATGTTCAGATGATCATGTTCTTGATGGGAAATCTGAGATAAAGCCATCCAAGAAATCCACAGAGAGTAAATTAGCATTTTGAGTGTTCTACCTTAGGAGGCCACACTGAACTCAGGCCTAATTCCCCTGGAAATCCATTGAAATTTAAAAAAAAATTCCTCTTTGCTCTCAAAAAAAGATACTAGAGGCAATTTCCATAGCCTATGCTGAGGATGACCATTTATAATTGCTTTCCCTAAAGTAATGATCTTAATGTAAAAGTCCCACTTCAGTAATTTCTAAATAAAAATAATTTCTAAGTCCCACTTCAGAACAATTGTAACATCAAACGAATAACCAAATGTGACAATAAAATATATTCTAAGATTTCTACTGTTACATTTCTGCAGTTTTACTCTAATAATTTATCCAATAACCAGTGTTGTCTGGATCTAACTGGTACATCGTGCTCTCTACAAACACAAGGCACGCAGGGTCTGCTTTAGCCTATATTTCCCAGAATCTATTGGGACACTACGGGAGGAGGTTCGTCTGTCAGTAGTGGGAAAGGCTCATTCTTGGGTGAAGCCAAGTTCTCCTGAGAAAATTAAACTATCAGAAGACAGTCAATCAATTCTTGGCCCTGCTGTGAGGTATGATAGACCTTCCTTCTCCCCTGAATTCCAGCCAGAAGAAATCTCCATGTAGCAAAATGTTCATCTTGGGGCAAAAAGGGAGCAAGATTGAGATAACCCCCGAGGTAACTTTGGGGTTCTATAAGGCAGAACCCTATTTCCAGGCATTTCTGCTAACAAACTTTCAGGCAGCATGACAGCAGAAACAATGGATGTCAGGCCTGCTAATCAGATCATCAGCTTGGCCCTTGCAGATTTCAACTAAGGTAGCTTTAAATATTACCTCGTAAACCTTAAATCTAATATTTTCTGTTGTGATCCTTTCTCATTTGTGGCACTGATTAAATCCTAACTTTGATATTGTCTTGTTTGAGAATCTGTTTGGCCATGGTCTCGGGGGCTTTTACCAAGCTATCAACTGGGTCTCTGCTGGAACTTTTAATCCCAAACACCAGATGGCTGATTTTGATCCTAGTTTGAAGTGATTTAGCTCAGCAACTTCAATTTTGATCTCCTGAGGCAAAAGGCTTGTAGTTTAATAACTCTCTTTGGACTCAATCTTCTAGTCTCTGTCTTTACTCTCAAGATTCCAGTTATACCCCAAAAGAGAGTCATGGGCCAGCAGAACCAGAAAGCTGACCCATATCAAGAAGTTGAGAAGAGAGATACCATTCCATATATTCTACTTCTTCAGTCTTCAGGGTGATTTTTAAGCATCTCTCAGTGTCCCAGAACCAGTTCTGATTTGGGAGACAAGCAGAAGGAGCATCTGGGAAATGAGCACCTGGGTATTAAAACACAGGCACCAACTTTTTGTTTGGAGCATGGGGTGTTAAAGGAGGGATGGGTACTGGAAAGGAACAAGCTTCACAGAGCTAATAGTCCAGAAACACACTTTCTTGATCTGTTCAGCTTTTGTTTGAAAAGTTGGTTGAGCAAAGCTGAGGGTCCAGCATAAAAAGGCCCGGTGGTCTTCACTCCTCCTATGGTGTGGACACATGGTGACCACAGAGGTCACGGCATCACATCTTCTCAATAGCCGTTCACATGACCTGAGTTCTACTGCAGATGGAATGGTTTTGATATAAGCAGAATTGCAGTTTGATCACACGCCAAGAAATACACCCCTTATCAGTTACTTCATTTCACATTTCTAATATGTGATTCTACGGACCTTTGTTTTACTTTCCTATCAAACAATGGCATTGATTTCTGTACCATAAAAGGCAATGGAATAGTTCTAAAATAAAATAAAAAGGGCAAACAATTGCCAACTCATACTGTGATTTTTTTCAGTAAAATTATACCAGCTTCTAAAATAGGTTGAGTCATCATTCACGTGTTCCTAGCACAACAACAGACTAGTCAAAATTTCCTGTAGGTGATGACAATCTTTGCAGATGGCCTGATTTCCCTAATTTTCTGCTCTATGAAGGAGAATCATAAATTAAATAAATAAAAAGCAACATATGCTTTGAGACCATTGTACAGGGTTTGATCATGCCTAACAGATGAGAAAATAAGTAGCCTTTGAAATATCTGGTAAGAGTCATAATGTTCACATCATGGATGAAGGGCGTGAGCCAAGTTTTTCTCTTTTTTTGTGCATTCTGTAGTATAAATCTGGAAACAACCAGCTGGGTTGCTAATTCAGGTCAGAGAATAATTAGCTACATTTGTTTCAGTTTGGAAAAGTTATATGAGCTTTGCCTGTTTTCAAAGCTGAAACAGATTCTTTTACTGATGTAATAAGTTCTGACAAAAACACAGGAAGTAAGGAAAAAGGAACATTACAGTAAGATGCACTTATGAAAAAATAATGAATGGAAATTGTTGTACTTTCAAAATTCAAATAAATGCTACAACTGGGTATCAAATGCATGTGATGATAGGTAAGAGTTGCTAAGACTCTTTTCTTACCGAAAAACTATGAAGGGCAAAGGAAATAGTACGACTACTGATAATAATTGTGGCATTTGTTTAAAGCTTACATATGCCAGACAATGTACTAAGCACTGGGGTGGATACAAGCAAATTGGGTTGGATAATGTCCCTGTCTCAACTTGGAGCCACAGTCTCAATCTCCATTTTAAAGATGAGGCATCTTAGGCACCGAGAAGTGAAGTGAACTGCCCAAAGTCACACAGCAGACAAATAGAGAAGCAATGTGGCTTAGTGGAAAGATCAGGGGCTTGGGAGTCAGAGGTCATGGGTTCTAATCTCATCTCTGCCACTTGTCTGCTGTGTGACCCTGGGCAAGCCACTTAATTTATCTGCACCTCAGTTACCTCATCTGTAAAAATGGGAGTTAAGACTGTGAACCCCACATGGAACAACCTGATTACCTTGTATCTACCCCAGCATTTAATGCAGTGCTTGGCACATAGTAAACACTTAACAAATACCATAATAATAATCATATTTATTATTATTATAAAATGGCAGAGTCATTACATGACCTTCTGACTCCCAGACCCATGCTCTATCCATTATGCCATCCTAGGTGTCAAACACTGGCCTAAGTGCTGGGGTAGATACAAGTTAATTATATCAGACACAATCCCTGTCCTATGAGGCTCACAACCTAAGTAGGAGGAAGAACAGGTATTCCCATTTTATAGTTGAGGAAACTGAGGCACAGAGAACTTAAGTTACTTGTCCAAGATCACATAGCAAGCAATCTAATCCTAGAAGCTAGTTTCTCCTGACTCCCGCTCATGGTCTCTCCACTAGGCCATGCTGCTTCTTGGTATCAGGGAAATTACTTAACTTTTCTGGGCTTCAATTTCTTCATCAATTAAGTGGGAAAAGGTAACACTTCAATAACTCACCAGGAGGAAAAAAATAAGTTACCAAGTTGTTTAGAAGCACTTCGCAAATGCAGCCGGGTCTAGTGGATAGAGCCTGGGCCTGGAAGTCAAAAGGACCTGGGTTCTAATTCCAGTGCTGCAACTTGTCAGCTGTGAAGTTAGGCAAGTCAGTTAACTTCTCTATACCTCAATTACCTCATCTGTAATATGGGGATTAATAATGTGAACCCCAAGTGGGACATGGACTATGTCTAACTTTGTCCAACTTGATTAGCTTGTATCTAACCCAGTATTTAATCCAGTGCCTGGAACATAGTAAACACTTAATAAATGTCATTAAAATATGAAAAGTGCTAACTCAGTAGTGAATGTACAATGAGGAATTTTCTAAGGTATATTTTGCCCTCTGTAAATGATGTACATCAAATCTAAATACAAATAAAATTCTTTAATGGGTCAGATTCAGTATATGGTGGAGTGATAGAAAACCATATGACCACACTAGACTCTTGGGACACAACAGGGAGGCCATAGCAGGCTCTTGATAGGCCACTGGGCAACCACAGAAGACCTGGGGAGACCTGTGAGAGACCACAGCAAACTTCTGATGGAGAGTTTGGAAATCATCATAATGGTATTTACAGAGTGCTTACTGTACGCAGAACAATGTACAGAGCACTGTTAGGGACACAGTCTGCACTGAGCATTATACTGAAGTTTGGGGTTGATAAAATATAAACAGATTGAACACAGTCCCTATCCCACATGGGGTTTCACAGGCGCTTGGAAGACAACTGCAGACTCTGGGAAGACCACTGGGAGACCACAGCAGGCTCTGGGGAACCCCCTGGGGGACAATGGTAAACTCTGGGGAGAACGCTGAAAACCTCAGTAGGCTCTGAGGAGACCACTGGGAGACCATGGCAGGATCTCGGGGACAACAGCGGGAAAGCTCAATAGGTTCTGAGGAGAACACACCACAGGAAGATAACAGCAGGCTCTGGGGAGAACACTGGGAAAACCATAGGCAACTGTTGGGAGATTAGTGTAGTAGACTAACCTAGCAGGTAGAAATCGGGAAGGGGATTACTCTCCTGAAGGAAAGGTTTTATCATTACTGGGATACCTTGAAGCTGGCTGGAAAACAGAGACAGGCCATGAATGGGACTAACCCAGATGACAGGAAGGGTTGCCGAGGTCACGGAGAGTTTCTCTTGGTAATGGTCATTAGCTAATCAACCAGAATCCTGGGACAAGCAGGAGGCATGGAAAAGAACAGAGCCCCTGGCAACAATATCCTGTTTTCTCCTCATCCTATTCTTTCACAGTTCCACAGTTACCAGTCAGACATAAAATCTTACTAAAATGTCCTCCTATCATAAACTGGTGGACAGAATCTGAGCAGTAGCACCACTGTAAACTATACAAGTAGGAAGTGTTGGTCTAGAGAAGCAGCATGGCTCAGTGGAAAGAGCCCAGGCTTGGGAGTCAGAAATCATGAGTTTGAATCCCAGCTCTGCCACTTGTCAGCTGTGTGACTGTGGGAAAGTCACTTAACTTCTCTGTGCCTCAGTTCTGTCATCTGTAAAAATGGGGATTAACTGTGAGCCCCACGTGGGGCAACCTGATTACCCTGTATCTACCCCAGCACTTAGAACAGTGCTTTGCACATAATAAGCACTTAACAAATGCCAACATTATTATTATTATTATTATTATTATTACTTGTATTTATTTGCCCTATTCATGCTGGGCTGTGGGTCCAGCAGATAGAAATGGAGCAAACCGAGACGAATTGTTTCCAAAAGTTTATACATGTTATTCCTTCAGTATGAGTGTGCATATTTGTATTCATTGTCCTTGCATTCTTAGAGCTCTAAAAATCCATCATTTCACTTGAGAGAAAACTGAAAGGCTAACTTCTTTCTCCATTTGTGATCGAAAACCTCCCATATTTGATCACTTGCTAACTCAAATATCATTATTTCACCAGATAGAATTGTCTCTCTCCTCTCTTGTTGGCTCAGCAGTGACCAAATCCTCCTAACTTAAGATGGTACTACATTTTCAAAACAATTCTCTCGAGGCTGTTTGGGGGGAAATAGAGTTAATGACAGAAGCGAAACTACCCATAGAGGTACAATTCATCATGGAGTGTTGCATACCATTATCTCAAAAACATACAGTGTAGTAATCACTTGAAGCAGTGATAACACATAATTGTCTGCTATTCATAAATTATAGGTGAATGGCAGTTTCAGCTAATGAGTGTTGAGCCCAGGAACCCAGGAACTCTAGTGATTACAGAAGAGGTGGTTGTGAATGCATTTATTATTGGTGTATAACAAAGCTTTTCAAATTAGAGATGGCAGATATATCAATACACAACCTTTGAAGACACCTACATCTACAACTTAAAACACCTAAAGATAACTCATCTTGATTGATTGCCACCCCTTTGCAGTAAAAGTATGATTTTACTGTAGAACAATCATGAAAAAATAAAAATGAGAGAGAGGAATGAAAGGTGTCTATTCAATTTTCCTCTAATTTTATAAAGTTACTTGGATTGATTATGTCTAGTTTTCTTATTTAAAGCAAGTAGCAGTACTTGCATACTGAATGGGCAAGTATTTCTGGGATTTATACTGGGAACTATTTACAGGCTGGGATAAGAAACCTGAGCTTCTTATTCAATTTCAGCCACCTTCCTACCCTTGTGATCTTGGGCATGTCACTTAACTTCTCTGCCTCAATTTTCTCATCTGCCAAATAGGAATTGATTCTACTGTAATAGTAATTATAATTGTGGTATTTGTTAAGTGCTTACTATGTAGCAGGCACTGTACTAAGATGCAAGGTGATTGGGTTGGATACAGTCCCTGTCTCACAGAGGGCTCACAGACATAATCCCCACTTTACATGAGGTAACTTAAACCCCGAGAAATAAGATCACTGAGCAGACAAGTGGCAGAGCTGGGATTAGAACTCAGATCCTTCTGACTCCCAGGCCCGTGCTCTATCCACTAGACAACACTGCTTCTATCTGTTCCTGGATTTACAACAGTATTTGACAGTCATTGCTTAAATAATACAGTTATAATAACAGTAATTTAATTAATACATTATAATAATTTTTATAATATTCACCCAGACTCAGTCCCTAAACTCACAAAGAATAGCACTCTCTTGGGACAGGCAAAAAATGACCAACAAAAGAATTTCATAGAAAAGAATGATCACTGAAAATGTTTTTTCTCCAATTTTACATTTTCTGTTTGAAGAGATCTATGTATTTGGCTGGTATTTCAATGAAACTAGGAAGGCGATCTTCATTTTGTAATAACTGTTAAATGATTTGTGATTTAAAAGTGAGTGCAGATAGTAAATGATAGTGAATTGTTTTTTCCTAATTTTGTTCTTTGCTTTAATTCATATTGTATTTTTCAGATGTGATCCACTTTCTGAATTTTGAAAATCAATATTTTTGTGGAAGTAAAATGGGCCAAAAATATTTTGGTCTAGATGGTTTTCTTAACTTCTTTTTGCCTCAGTTACCTCATCTGTAAAATGGGGATGAAGACTGTGAGCCCCACATGGGACAACCTCATTACCTTGTATCTACCCCAGTGCTTAGAACAGTGCTTGGCACCTAGTAAATGCTTAACAAACAGCAACATTATTACTATTATTAATCTAAGACCTGAATTAACATGTAGAGTTGCAAGATACCCTTGCATAAGCAGTTGGACAGATACACAGAATGAGAGAAATGGCCAAACTTTTTTTTTTACAGGACTCACAAATAGTAATAAAACTGAATCTCTATAGCCAATGGTACTCTATTTACCCCCTTTCACACCCCCTCTGGCTTCCTCCTTTGGTCTCAAAGATCCTGTTTTATCTCCATTACTCACATGCTCAGTCTCTGTTTGATTCTTTTCTGCTGGGTGGGGAACTGGCACCCACATAAACTGTCACATATCAAAGCAGGAAAAATTTGGTTGGAAAAGCATTTATTTCATTCAATTAATTGTCAGGCTGGTGTTCAAGAGATCAAATCTAAGACTGTAAGTGCAAGGTCATACAAGACTCTAAGATATGTCTTTTCACCCATACTGTTTTTTATTCACAATACTGATTGTATTCTCCTTTTTCAATTTTTAATTTTTTTCCATCTTTTATATTCTAAAATATATTTCCAGCTGGATATTTTAAAAGGTTTACCTTATTTAAATTATTTAAATAGGTAAAGAGAAATAAGACAATTTTAAAATTTAATATTATAAGAAATGTAAAGCATTTATTATTGTGTTTCTAAACTATAGCTTGTGCTTATGAAACAATTTCCTATTTTGTTTAATTAAAAAGTAGCAATTCATATCTATGGTTTTGATTAGGGCAAAATATGCCAAGAATCAAGGTCAGTTTTCCAGGCTTAAAAACTGTCCAGTATAATATAGAGTATTATGTGTTGATAATACAAGGTTTTATCATCCTTAAAATAGAGTTTCATTGAAATATTCCATTAATTCAAAAATGTACATCATTTGCTTTTCTTTCAACTGGACTCAAGTTTGCAATTTTACTAAATTGCAAGCAATTTGCTCTGTTATAAAAACTTATCTTTTAGCAGATATACAGACTAGGAAAGTACAGAAAATCCTAGTCAATAGAAAAAGTAAGCCAAAATGGACTTTTATTTTGAGAAAAGTTTGAGATTTATTCCAATAAATATTTTCAGAAACATTCAATCTACCATCTTCCAGATTGGTGACAAAAGAAATAGCAGGGAAACCTAAAATATAAACCATTTCTGCCATAGCAGTGAAACTAAATGAGAACATCTTGTGCTCTTGCAACGAAAGATACAAGCAGCTTAGGGTACAAAATCATTTTCAAAAGCAAAGAGGATACATGGAGGATTCAGCGTAGCTTTGGATGCTGGTACCTAGCCTTGCGACTTCATGTGCCTTTACTCTTAATAGGATGAACACTTCTTTGAGCTCCTCAGGAGCTACTCTCAATTTTTCATGCTGTATTTCTATTTGATTCATTCATTGTGAAAAGAAATGTTACCAGAGGAATTTAGTTTTTACAGAATGCAGTCAAGGAAGTAGATTACTTAGCAAAACCGTCATCTTCACTCAACTGGTTCTCTTTATCTCCCACAGCAGATCCTCACATGGCTGCCTCAGTAATCCAGCCTAAAGAACACAGCCGAGGAACATTAAACAGTTGCCAGAGGATAATCGCAGCAATTGATTCTGACATGCCGATTTTCACTGAACAAAAAAAATCAGTCAATATTTGTCATGGTATTTAAAAGTTAAGTTGAGTTTGCACCCTCTTAATAAAGTTTGCAATGAGTTCTATTGGATCCTAAATTGTTGTCTGATTTCCATAGGTATTTGAATGAATGAATTTTCAGGCTTGACCATTTCAAGGACAGTTAAAGCCAAAGCAGGTTCCCTGATATAAACCTTCCAATCCTATAAGATAGGCTACTAAAATGTGTTGAAAACTGAACATTTTCTGTGAACAAATATTTGAAATGCAGCCAAATACTGCCTTGCCAATAGTGAAACTTAAAATATCCCAGAGTCCAAAGATTTTCCCATCCATGTTTAAAATAATATTTTTTAAATAGCGTATTCTTTTCAGCTAATACAATTTGAGCAGTTAATCTTTTAAATTAGCATATAACTTTAATACCTTTTTGCAAAATGTCTCTTTATTATTTGGAGGCACTCAGCCAGAATCCTGATTAGTGTATTCCTTGTTTATTCCAGAGAATAACCCTCTAAATTGGATATCCTACAATAAGGTGCAAATTTTGATCTTAGCATTTTTTCATCCTATTTCTTAAATTTGCAAGGATAATAGTGAATTTTTTAATTAAAATAGACTTTGAACCAAGTACTGTGCTAAGCACTGGGGTAGATACAAGCTAATTAGGTCAGACAGAGTCTCTGTCCACAGTCCCGGTTTTTATCCTAATTTGTGATACTAATTAAATCCCTACTTTAGGATTTAAAAGCCAGTAGAGATCTGTGGCTAGAGCAGCAGAACTTCAGGCCCCTTGTGATTCAGAGACCATGGTATAGCCACAACCACAGCAATAATTGTTAGCCTTCTCAAGGTTAAATGAGGCCTCATACTGTAGGTGCTGTTCTCTTTTCCTCAGCATGCCGGGGGCTGGCACTTAGGGTTCGATCGGCTGTGGTGTGTGGGATGGGGTTTGCCCGCAGCATACAGGAAGGGAGGCTACAATTCCCAGAGGTTTCACTCAGTAACGGTGGTGAAGATAATCTTCCACATAAAACTGAACCTGAATTGAGGTGTGATACTCTGAATACTATTACCTTGCACTGACCTAACTGACTAAGACAGTGGGACTCAGTTCAAATCCAAATTACCAGGCTTAAATTCATCTCCAGGTGAAAAAGCCCTAAAGTTAAAGATGTGTCAGGTGCTTTTTGTCACATTGGCTTTTACAATTATGGAATGAACTATCATGGCCTTAACAGGTAGACTAATATGACAATCAGAGTTCAGTCAATTTCATTTATTCTGCACCTGTGGGCACAACACTGTGTTTAAGAGAATACTAAGTATTTAGTAGAAACAATGCTTCTCCTCAAGATGTTTACAGTATAGCAGGATAATCAGACACTTTGAGTGTATAAAATATTCACGTAAGTGCTGTGTGAGTTGTTGTAATTGCTTATTTAGGTGGCATGGAAGACATCAATGCCAGTTGGGATATGCAAAGTAGACAGTTTGGAGATCATTTGGTAAAATCCCCTGGAGAAGATGCTTCCTCATATGGGCTATAAAGATGAGGGGAGCTATATTATGTCAGATATAGAGAGGTTGGGCAGAGGGTTCCTGGCCAGGGGAGAGGATGAGCAATAAGTCATTAGCAGAAGAAATGAGAAGCTGTGTGGCCAAGGGGAAAGAGCAAGGGCCTGGGAATCAGAGGGCTTCAACTTTAATCTTGGCTCTGCCGCTGTGTTATTTTGAGCAAGTCACTTAACTTCCCTGTGCCTCGGTTACCTCATCTGTAAAATGGGGATTTAATTCTACTCCCCCCAATTTAGACTGTGAGTCTTATGTGGGACAGGGACTGTGTCCAATCTGGCTATCTTAATACAGTGTCTGGATCATAAGTGCTTAACAAGTACCATTAAAAAATAAGGCTATAGCATGCTGAGTAAAACAGTTTAAGAGGGATGAAGAGTGTGAATCAGTGAGTAGTGGGAGAAGAGGGGTGTGTAAGGACAAGGAAGAAAAATAATTGGGTGCTTTAAAGCCAATTGTCAGGAGTTTAATACTTTATGAGATAAGGAATGGGCAATCACTGATGGTTTTTGAGGAGAAAGAAGACCATTGTAGTACATTTCCTAAGAGTGCAGGTCATTTAGGGATTCTTCTGGACTCAGGAAAAACAAAGATTTTCACAAAGGCTAAAGGTTCTAGTAATTTCTCCCTTGTTTTAAATAGTCATCTGTTTTTATTTTATTTTTTTTGCTTGTCTCGTTTTCTTCTCTTTTTCTCCCTCTCACTGCACAGTTTAATATCCCCTTTTTCTCAGTCCTCTTAAAGTGTGCCTGTGAAACAGAGGCTGTAATTGAGGGACCTTGAAAATATGGAAACTTCCAACTCAGTTAATTAGATCTACAAAGATAAAATAAAGTGTGTCATTGAATCAGTAGCAGTATCACAGACAGAACCTGAAGTGTGCAATATAATGGGGGATTGGAACTGACATAATCATCAAGTATGCAGTAGCTAAAAAAGAGCAAATAAACAGGTGATGAAAGCCAAAGTAAGGAGTGAACAGATGTACATGTGAGTGCTAAGGAGGGCCATGAATCTAAAAAGGTTCACAGAAATTCTCAAGCTTGAAAACATTTGTAAAACTCATTTAGCACAGTAGTTTTAATCTTGCTAAATTAAACTTTTTGAAATTGGTATAATATTTGATTAGGGCACAGAGACCATCAATTGATCTATGGGTGCTAACTATAAATTATTTTTTAGCTATATACGAGAAAAATAGAGGTAACTTTTACCACAATGTATCCCCTGTAATTGGACGTCATTTAAGTATTTATAAAAATGGGGTAGTCAACACACAAGATAAAATGTCATTGTATACTGGGAATGGTAAATGAGTTTTCTTTTTGTCCTTGAGTACATATCCTTTCTTTGCGCAGTTATGAATAAGCTTTCCTGAATATTCTTTTTTTTTGAATTTTGTAAATGTTCTACCGGGTTACTGGACTATAGGCTATTTTCAAAATCCTACTCCAAGAGTCCAATGACACAATCAATCCATTTGCTCAATAAGAGGCTGCAGAGTGTCAAACCATTACAAAAACACAGAGAAGCAGATTTCCTCACCAACAAGATTTCTAAAATATTTATTATAACTTTCTAATCTGAGCTCAAACTGGAGGGATCTACCCTCAAAAGTGTTTCGCTAGCATGCCAGTTCTTTCACTGCAGGGTATAAAATGATTACTTAAATATCTGATGCAATAGAGTACTGAGAGGTTTTTCCATGGGTGCATACAGTGGCAGAGAAAAAATGCACTACACAGTGTCTTTACAATTGCCTGTGGATTTTTCTATTGTACTCTTTTAATCTAAGATTTACTGGATGATTTCTCCAGGTGAACAAGGCAGCTGGGGGGGAAATGTAGAATATCACCGGGCTCATCCAGAATGTCTCCAATCAATCAATCAATGGTATATACGTGCAGAGCACCATACAAAGTGAAGTAGCGTGACTTAGTGTAAAGAGCACAGGATTGAGAGTTGGAGGTCATGGGTTCTAATCCCAGCTCTGCCACTTGTCCGCTGTGTGACTTTGGGCAAGTCACTTCACTTCTCTGTGACTCAGTTACCTCATCTGTAAAATGGGGAATAGGTCTTTGAGCCCCACATGGGACAACCTAAACATCTTATATCCCCCCAGAGTTTACAACAGAGCTTTGTGCATGGTAAACGCTTAACAAATACCTTTATCACTATTAATAAAATAATTGGTAGGAGTGTTCCCTGCCTATAAGGAGTTTACAGCATACAATTTACAGACTGTAAGTTTGTCCTCTAGACTATAAGCTCGTTGTGGGCAGGGAATGTGTCTGTTTATGGTTGTATTGTACTCTCCCAAATGCTTAATACAGTGCTTTGCATACAGTAAACACTCAATATGAGTTTATATTATTTATTAAATAAATTTATTAAATAAAACTCAATAAATACAGTAAGCACTCAACAGATGGGGAGACATACACTACAATAAATTACAGATATGTCTGAAAGTCCTGTGAGTCTGAGGATGGTATATATCAAATGTTTGAATGTTACCAATCCAAAGTGCAGAGTTTACACAAAAGGGAGAAAGAGAAGGGGAAATAAAGTTTTAGTTGGGCAATGCCTCTTGGACGAAATATGATTTTAGTAAGATTTTGAAGGTGAGAAGAGTGGTGGTTGGTCATATCTGAAGGGTCCTAGAGTAGCTAGAGAAAAGCTATGAATGAGGCTTACCATTGAAGACTATTTCCATCTTCCAAAAGTGGAATTAAATAAAGTTCAGGGAGGTGTTGTGAAAATGAAATGATCACCAAGCTCATGCTGTAAATAAAGCAATTAGGTCTCACTTTTTCATTACCAATTGACTTGCCTTCCCATTAAGCACATATGAGGGCAAAACGTTCACTACGGAATGTACTGTAACTGACTTCCAATATGAAAAGCTCATATGATCACCTGGACACTTCTAATGAAGAAAAAAAGGACAAACACATTGCACGCCATTTTTTTTCCTGAGGCACAGAATCAGAGCAAAATAATAGAGAAGTGACGTTTAAATGAATTTGGTGCTTTTTTTTTTTTTTTTGCCTTCCTCCCTTTAAAATGGTCGGGTTTAATCTGGAAATGGAAATTCCTTCCCCCAGCCCCCTCCTCACCCCAAGAAAAATAAATAATTGAACCCATGTTTTCTTAGTAAATTCCCGAACTAGCAGAGTTGCCCCCAAAGTACCAATCTAATGATGCTTTTTATTGCATAAATCCCTCCACAAATTCCAGAGAGCCAGGAATGAATGGCATATGGGAGACTAACAAATAATCATTCTTCCCAAATGAGATCATCGGTCATTATTTTGACCACTGACCTCTTCCCCACTTCGATCTGAACCAACTGAGCCTTTATTTGCTACACCTCACTGTGATTTTTTTTCGTTTCTTTTAATGGAATTGTAAAGCATTTACTATGTGTCAAACACTGTTCTAAACACTGTGGTAGTGTTGAGAGTTATTTTCAGGTGGATCTTTGTTCATTTGTTAATGATTCATTAATAGTTTTTGCAGCCTGATAAGATGAACAGAGGACTTTTAAGCCTTATTTAGAAAATTAATTATCATCAAATCCTTTTAATAATAACAATTATGGTATTTGTTAAGCGATTAACGATGTGCCAGTCACTGTACTAAGTGCTGGGGTGGATACAAGCAAATTGGGTTGGACACAGTCCCTGTCCCACATGGGGCTCACAGTCTCATTCTCCATTTTACAGATAAGGGAACTGAGGCACAGAGAAGTGAACATCACTCAACTACTGGAATCACAGAGAAAAAAAAACACATACTGTTCAGTGGAAGGAACCCAAAGAAGGATAAGAAAGGCAAGGAACATCATGAGAGGTTTGATGAGATCAGAAATGAGAGCTGGGGAGTTCCCAGAAAGCGATGCCAACCTGATAGCCCGTCAAGGCATTCAAAAGCCAACTCGATAATTGATTCTCCCGGGAGACCTAAGCTTATTGACAAAAAAAAATTGCAAGAATAATTACGGTACTTCTTAAGCACTTACTACGTGCCAAGAACTTTACTAAGCATGGAGTCAATAAGAGTTAACCAGGTCAGACAGAATCTCTGTCGCACATGGGGCCCAGCAACTAAGGGTGAAGGAGAACAGGGATTTCACCCTCATTTTTACCAAGGAAACCAAGGCATGGAGTACTTGAGTCTTCCAGGGTCACTCCATAGGAAAGTGGTGGAGTTGGGATTCAAACACATTTCTCTGGCTTCCAAACCTGCATTCTTTCCATTAGGCTGTACTGATTTTCTGAACTAATGACAATTCTACTTTCGATTGGTTGTTAAATTAAGCTGTTCCAGTTTGCCCTGGATAAACATGTAGCATCTAGATTTTTGTAAGGGGTTTAATTGAAACAATAATTGATTATGACTTCTGTGTTAGATACTGATGTTCTTTCAGAGGGAAGAGCCCTTGGTCTTGATTTCAATTTGTTGCTAAAATGACTTATTTCTGACATTATTTGAGCGCCCTCTGATTTTCCATTTAGTCTTTCTACTTTCATCTAGAAAATGATAGGACCTACAAAGTATAGGACATTTGCAATGGATTAGTGGGTGGGTGAAGGTAGGAAAGGGGAGAGAAATTGTCACACACATAATTTTCCTGGCGTCAAAGGGATTTTATGCATGTGGTCTAATCTGTCTGCTGGCATACAGAATTGGAAAATCAATCCAGAGGGAGAGAGAGATGACAATAATTGAAATAACGGTTCATAACCCCCCCAGGTAGGATATAGTTTAGATTTCACATTCGGCCATGCTTCCTTCTAGTCATACTAAATCCCACAAATCAAAGTTGAACCATTTCCACTTTGGTCTATCCTCTAAGGACATCATGAAATCAGTCACTGTCCTCCCTGTAATAATCTCTTCTATTTGCTATTTGGTGCAGATAAAGCAATACTTTGTAGAATATACACACAGTAGGTGCTCAGTGAATTAAATTGATGATAGAAGCATTCCAATAAAACATCAGAGATTTCCAGTTCATGGAAACTGTGATCCATTTGCAGAGCTACCATAAACAAACTTTACTGAAAGTTGTATAATACCTACAAGCAGCATGGTCTAGTGGATAGAGGACGTACCTGGGAGTCAAAGGACCTGGGTTCTAATCTAAGGACCTCAGGCAAAGTCACAACTCTGTGCCTCAGTTTCCTCATTGTAAAATGGGGATTAAGACTATGAGCCCTATGTGGGACAGGGACTGTGTCCAACCTGATTATCTAGTTTCTCCCCAAGCACTTAAAACAGTACCTGGCACATAGTAAGCTCTTAAAAAAAACTATTATTATTATCAACAAAAAAAATCAAATCTTTTCATTCAGTGGATGATTGCAGCAACAAGGAGTCATATATTTTAATTTTCTCTTTTTCCAAAATAAAACTAATGGACCTCATTCTACAACTTGTGGTATCAACTACCTAATCACTTCAAGTTGGTAACTATGTGAGAGGGTCAAAACATTTAGTTTTTGGGTGTTTGCTTGAATTTGCAGATGCTAGAAAGATGTACTTTGCACTATCTGTAAGGTCAATAGGCTTGTTTTTAGCTAGACTATAATATATGAGTATTTAAACAATGGTTTACACAACTTCTTTTTTCAAAAGTAGCTCTCAAGACTTCTCTCTTTAACCTTCAACACATCCCTGAAGCTAGGAGGCTTGAAAATGGGGAATGAAGACTCAGCAAAGATAATCAGCATGGCTCATTGGAAAGAGCTCAGCTTGGGATTCAGAGGTCATGGGTTCTAATCCTGGATCCACTGTTTGACAGCTGTGTGACTTTGGGCCAGTTGCTTCACTTCTCGGGGCCTCACTTCCCTCACCTGTCAAATGGGTATGAAGACTGTGAGCCCCACGTGGGACAACCTGATCACCTTGTCTCCTGCCCAGAACTTAGAACAGTGCTTTGTTCATAGTAAGTGCTTAAAAATATCATCATCATTATTATTATTATGTGACATGCTTAATATCATGACATCAGTGGCAGGGTAGTAAAAAAACCCAGCTCTCTTGATTCCTTGACTATTACTTTTAAGGTTTTTGCTAAGCACTTACAGTGTGCTAAGCACTGTACTAAGTGTTGGGATAGATGCAAGATAATGGGGTTAGATGCAATCCCTGTCCCTGTCCAACTTGATTTGCTTGTATTCAACCCACCCCTTAATACAGTGTCTGGCACACAGTAAGCACTTAATAAATCCTATCATTATTATTGCAGGGGCCAAATGGTTTCATTTATGAATTCTCATGTCCACATGACAATGTTCTGCCCAACTGTCTACCCACTCACTAATTGTATCCAATGACACAAATGAAACTCAACTGACTAGTAGGAGTAGAATAAGAGGGATAGTACACCATTCCTATGCACACCATCTCTCATTTTCCCACCTGGACTGACCTCATCTCTCGTTCACAACAAGAGACTCCATCCATCATCATGAAATATAATTCCCTGCAGAGCATCTTTAAGGAAGCAACTCATCAGGGTTTAAATTGATGATGAAAATACTGAATTTGCTGAGTATAAATAGAAAAATAGATTTATTCCACCCCAACAATTCACTGAGAACTCGCTCGCCTTCCAGACTATCCCTGCAGTATTCATGGAGATACAGTTACCTGCAAATCTAGGGCAATTGTTAAGATTCCTTTTCATAACAGCCAATGACTTGCTGTAGCAGTTAAATTTTGATGTTTGAACGAAGGTGACCTTCTCAAGCTACGTTTAATATTTTAGTCATTCGTAAAACATAATTAATCTTAATCATTTGTTTATCATTAAGAACACTGCTGGTGAAATGACTTTGATTGCTAGAGCTGAGCAATGCTAAGCAAAATGCTGAGCAGTGCTGAGCAAAAAGTCATACCAATTCAAAGTGGCATTTCATATCTTTAAAACAAGTTCCGTATTAGTAAAATTTCTAACGCATATATGTATACCAGAAATGAACTAAATGTAGAGACTTGATAAAGAGATCATAGCAAATGGATCAATAATTCCAGTTGATTTATTGGCAATAGAAATGAAAAACTGCCTTCAGAGTGATAAATATGGAACAGAAAATGATTTAAAAAAACAATTATTTTGTTTTGCCTCTATGGGGAAAAATGAACAAATGGAATGTAAATCAATTTTCTTTTTTCTTAATTAACAGTGACAATGATCAGTTAAAATGGACTTATGGGGAATGAGATCCAAAGTTTGGGACATCACTATTAACGTTTTGCCTAATTTCTCTCTTTTTCACATAGTAGCTTCTTAAATTCCTAGTATGTTATTCTCTCAGGTATTGTAATCTAACTCTCAAAACACTTCAAGTTGTCATTAGTGTGAAATTATCTTTTTAGATATAAAATGGAGTTATTTTGTCCAAGTGGTCATTATTTACATAAAATCAGTTATTTTAAATAAAATGTATTATCATCCTTATCATGCCCAAAAGATAATTCCTAGTTAGCAATGATTTAAACAGCAATTTGAAATCAGTTAATCCAGGGTATTAGATCTGGTTCCTCTATGAAAATGTTAGTGGGATTTGTGAGAAATACATAGGAGCAAGAAATTTTTGTGCTTTTAAGTACATCGTTAAATCTTTGTATTATCTCCAGAAATGGCCATTGAAAATTTTGGAAAAAAAGGCACCTTTAATGTGAAGGCTTTAACATCTTGTAAAGGATGGGGTTTCTATCAATTATAGTTATAAAGCTTAAATACTCAGCAATCATAACCAGCTCCAGTGCTTACAATACTTACTGCAGAACACGGAGAGCTCCAAACTAAGTAGGATTATTCATTCATTCATTCAATTGTATTTATTGAGCGCTCACTGTGTGCAGACCACTGTACTAAGCACTTGGAATGTACAATTCAGCAACAGAGATACATTCCCCACCCAACAATGGGCTCACAGTCTAAATGATTATGATTATGATTAGGCATACATAACACTCCCCGACCACAAGGTGCTTCCAATATAATGGTGATAGGAGCTGAAAATACCATCTCAAGATACGCCTATCTCTTTCTCAACGGCAGAGACAAATGGAAATTATGTTATTGAGACACTCTACCTTCATGAATCCATTTCAAATTCCATTTCTTTTGAATCAATGGCTTCACAGACAATTTCAGAAGTGAAAGCGCCTGATAGACTTGTTGTTGTTTCCCTAATTGGTTGACAACTTGCATAGGTTTGAAATACTTGAGAACACATTATAGTTGATTAAATTGTTGGGTTTTTTTTTTCTGTGGTGGGCTCTCATTTGCAAAGGATACCTTTGCTTATGAAAAGGATAACAGGGCTTCAGAAAATGAGTGTGAGGAGGTAACTTGGAAAAATGAGTCCAGAAAAGAATATTATAAAATACCTTAGAAGTCACAGGAGTAATGCATAATCTTTAATACTCTGAAAGTGGAAAACATTTTTTAAGGGATTTTCTTTTTAATCCTACAAGGCCACCAAGCAAATTGTGTTGATTAAATTTGGTTTCTGTTAATGAAATTCTTCTAAATATTAAACTATTTTTATCATTCCTGCAAAATATATCCTTGCTGCAAATAACATTTAGTTCTAGACGTAAGATTAAGTTAAATCAGGCTATAGGTACCATATACCATCATTTATCCTTTTGGTCGTCCATGCACCTACCACTTAACATGTTTGTAAAATATACACCAAGTTGTTAGAAGAGTCAGGTTACCGGGTTGATTTTATTTTTCATTTGGAAATGGAAAAGTACATTTCATCCTGTTTAGTTTCTATAGGGTTCCTGGGGAGTGAAAGTCCAGCTTTCTCACTGCTCGGGTTTAAACCTGTGTTTCTTTAACTCACATTCCCTGAATTCAGATAAAAAGAAACAAGATGTAGGGATAGCAGGATTGTGAAAGAGCTACGAGGGACTCAATCAAGCCTGTGTCAGCTTCATGTCTGGCAAAAAAGAAAGAAAAAAAGAGACAGGCAGGAGAGAGACACTGAGGAACAGAAGCTTCCAGGGAAAAATACAAACTACCTTGTGGGTCAGTGATCTGTGGAGAGGGGACGTGTGTGGGGAGACCAGGCAAGAATAAAACCAAATAATACCTACAAAGTAGAACACTGCTGTGAAAAGAAAGAAAGGGGCAGATAAAAAATGAGGGAAATTGACCCTTTCACTTACTACTCCTGCAACATGCAGTACCCAGTAGTCTTCAATGATCCAATTTACTTAACTTCAGGACTAGATATAAAGCTTATTGTGGACCACCTTCAATAGTGTGTGTGTTCAGAGACAGAGTAGAAACAGAAAACCCAACATCCTGTTTGGGAAGCAAAATGGGGAGGCAATTATGGGAAAAAAATACACCCCAAACCCAGCTCTGACTAATTAAGAAGGATTTGCCCAAATATACTGGATCACATCACTCTGTTTTTTCAGCAATGACCACTACTCACACCACACTTAAAACGCCACTTTGGGAAAATAAGAATTGGGTCCCTGGGCCAGAATCAAATGTTTTGTTTTTTTAAAAAAATATTCACCAATAGGTAGGAAGACCTGGTCCTGAGATAATGAGGAGATGCCAAACTGCACACTCCACTTCCTCGGAAAGGAGCAGTGAAGGCAGAAATGGGGAACGGGAAAGAAATTTTCACTTACGGTATTTGGAGAAAGGGAAGAACCAGGGATGTGAGAAGAAGAAGTCAAAGACAGAATAGTTAGGGAATGATTGTAGGTTGGGGTCACTGTTCATGAAGAAGTCTGAGGGTGGTTGGGAGTTTTTGCCAATTTTATTTAGGGGAAATTGAAAAGTCCTCACCACAGTTCACAACCGTCATGTGGCAGGACAAGTACAGCTTGTGTCATTTACCATGTACCTCCAGAAAATTATACGGCACTTCAGATATCGTATGGGCTTAGCAAAAATTATAATAAAAATAACAATGATAATAATACTACTCAAGTACTGTGTGTTGAAACATTATGTTCATTGCTCGCCTGGAAACAGGATATTCTTATTGGATTTAGTCTCTATTTCCACACAAGTATCATAATCTAAGTGGCATAAAGGATAGGTATCTTATTTCAAATTTATAGATGAAGAAACTGAGGTACACAGAGGTTAAATGACTTTCCCAAGGTGACACAGAAGACAAGTGCAGCTTTGGGATAAGAACCTGAATTTCCTGATTCAGTCTCATGCTCTTTCCACTAGGTTGCTGTTTATACTTGGTTTTCTAAAATGTCATCAAGTGCTTAACACATAGCAAACAGCATAAATCACAATCATTATTTTCCCAGATTTTCAGAATTTCAAGTGATATTCAGGATCATGAGCTTTTTTCCAATTGATACTTCTCCACTGAAGAGTCACCTATTTCATCTACATCTACATCCAGTCCTGATCTCTTTTCCTCTCTGCAGACTTGCATTTCCTTCCTGCCTTCAAGATATCTCTAGTAGGATGTCCTGCCATTACCTCAAACTTTTAAATACATCTAAAACAGAAGTCCTTATCTTCCCACCCAAATCCTGTCCTTCCCCTGACTTTCCCATCACTGTAGATGGCACCAGCATATCTCCCGCCTCACAAGCCAATATCCTTGGTGTTCTCCTTGACTTCTCTCTTGCATTCAACCCTCTATTAAATTCTGTCCATTCAACCTTCACAACAACACTAAAGTCCCCCCTTTCCTCTCCATCCAAATTGCTACCATGTTAATCCAAGCACTTAGCCTATCCCAGAAGCAGCATGGCACATTGGATAGAGCACAGACCTGGGAGTCAGAAGGTCATGGGTTCTAATCCCGGCTCTGCCCCTTGTCTGCTGGGTGACCTTGGGAAAATCATGTAACTTCTCTGTGCCTCAGTTACCTCATCTGTAAAATGGGGTTTGAGACTGTGAGCTCCATGAGGGACATGGATTTTGTCCAACTCGATTTGCTTGTGTCCACCCCAGTGTTTAGTACAGTGCCTGGTACATAATAAATTTTTATGATTATTCCATCTGCCTGGCACACAGTAAATTATTATGTCTATCCCATCTTGACAACTGTATCAGCCTCCTTTCTAACCTCCCTGCCTCCTGTCTTGGCCTACTCCAGTCCATACTTTGTTGCCCAAATCTTGTTTATACAAAAAACATTCAAGGCATGTCTCCCCCCTCCTCAAGGACTTCCAGTGGTTGCCCATCCATGTCCAAGTCAAACAAACAACTCTTTACCATAGGCTTTAAAGTACTCATTCATCTTGCCCCATCCTACATCACCTTGCTTCTCTTCTAGTACAACCCAGCCTGCACACTTTGCTCCTCTAATGCCAACCTACTCATTAAGTCTCCTCTATCTCACCACCAACCTCTAGCCCATGTCCTGCCACTGGCCTGGAATGCCCTTTCTTTTAAAATCCAAAGGACATTTACTCTCCTCACCCTCAAAGCCTCACTGAAAGAGCACCTTCCCCGAGAGGCCTTCCCTGACTAAATTATCTTTTCCTCTTCTCCCTCTCACTTCTACGGCACCTTGACTTGCTCCCTTTAATCACCCCCCCCACCCCACAGTACTTATCTTACTTAAGTAGAGAGTACTTATCTCTAATTTTATTAATTTATATTAATGTCTGTCTCCCCATCTACACTCTAAGCTCACTGTAGGCATGGAATGTGTCTCCCAAGCTCTTAGTACAATGCTCTGCACACAAAAAGCACTCAGTAAATATGATTAACTGACTGACTGAAATTATTGGACTCCCAGACTTTTTGCTGGATACATCCCATTGCATGGAGTTACAGTGCCTAACACACCCAGAAGTCTAGGGAGAAAACAATGAAAATCAGAAATGTGGTCCCTGCACATGAGGAAATTACAAGCTAATGGAACCAAGAGGTTGACTTCACACTGGAAAAGCATCTTATCCTGAAATTACTTCTAAATTTTCTACTAACATTCTAGAAGGGTTTCCATTAAATTTCTTAGTCTGGTTCAATCACATTGGCCCCTGTCCTTGAGTTTTCCAGTGGAGGAAAATAGAGGAGCTGCTGAGTTTTCTCCTTGCCCTTTATGATCCTGACCCCTTCACCATACCCCTTTGCCTAGTATTTCTCATTTATATGTCACTGTGATAGTTGTTTTTGCAATCTCCCATCTCATGTAAGTTGTAATATATTTCTAATGATCTTGGCTGTTTTCTCTGGACCTTTTCAATCCGTGTTATATCTTAAAATGAAGCAATCAAAATCAGACCTAGTGCACCAAGGGGGCACCATTTGTTCTGCAGTCATGTAATATTTTAAGAATTAATGCTATCATGCTGAAATATTTTTAGTTTTAACCATTGACGTGCCCTAGGGACAGATCTTCCTGAATACTATCTATAACAGCAGGGTTGTTTTTTTTTCAGAATATAAGAATAATTTTGTGTTAATTAACCATTTATTATGTACTAAGCATTTTACTAACTCATCTAACTGCTGAGGTAGATAAAAAATAATGAGTTAAGTCACAGTCCTTGCCCACGTTTGGCTCTCAGCCTAAGGGGTAGGAAAAATAGGCAAGTCATTCCCATTTACAGGTGGGGAAACTGGGACACAATGAACCTGAGACCCTGATCTTTCCACTAGGTCACCAAGCCTAATT
Source organism: Ornithorhynchus anatinus (assembly GCF_004115215.2). Lineage (NCBI taxonomy): Eukaryota > Metazoa > Chordata > Mammalia > Monotremata > Ornithorhynchidae > Ornithorhynchus > Ornithorhynchus anatinus. Next base: position 115,742,996 of record NC_041731.1, on the reverse strand, counting down.
TTTATTAAGACGTCTGTCAGATTTTTGAACCGCTATTCAGGGAGATTGAGCCTTCTCAGTTGCTATTTCCCCATTTCCCACCTGAATGGGCACCTGAAACACCTCAGTCCATCAATCAATCATATTTACTGAGCACTGACTGTGCAGAGCACTGTACTAAATGCTTGAGGGAAGCAGCATGGCTCAGTGGAAAGAGCATGGGCTTGGGAGTAAGAGGTCATGGGTTCAAATCCCAGCTCAGCTTCTTGTCAGCTGTGTGACTTTGGGAAAGTCACTTAACTTCTCTGTGCCTCAGTTACCTCATCTGTAAAATGGGGATTAAGATTGTGAACCCCACATGGGACAACCTGATCACTTTGTATGCTCCCCAGTGTTTACAGTGCTTTGCACATAGTTCGCACTTAATAAATGGCATCATTATTATTATAGTGACTTTGGGCAAGTCACTTAACTTCTCTCTGCCTCAGTTACCTCATCTGTTAAATGGGGATTAAGGACTGTGAGCTCCATGTGGGACAACCTGATTATCTTTTATCTACCGCAGTGCTTAGAACAGTGCTTGGCACAGAGTATGCAATTAACAAAACCATTATTATTATTATTATTAGCATTTCAATATATAAATATAATAGACACATTCAGTCTTCTGGTGTCTGTTGTATTTCCCACACAAAGAGAGATTATGTTGTTGCACCCCCATGCAGCTGAGCTGTCTTAGTCTCCCTCCATTCTCAACTTGTCACTGGTGAATGTTTAAGCATAATCAATCTAGGTAGAAATGCAACTTTTTATGTTCATTTGGAAGCATACCCAGGCATATGTCCCAGATTGTGACACTGGAGAAGGGCTAGAAGAGGGAATCCCTCATTCTATCTCAGGAGCCCCAATATCCCCAACTTCTGACCGTTTCATTTGTAATTGAAAGAGGTTGGGCTTGTGTCCATTTTTGATGCATTTTTGTGGGGAATGTATGTCTTTAAACAACACCAGTGCAAAAATCCTCTAGTTAAATGATATAAGAAGTGTTGCAGGGAGAGGACAGAAGTGGTGGGTTTTGGTGGAGGATGCTATCTTATTACGTATCTGGGGGGTCTTGGTTGCAATTCAGGACTGACTCTAAAGGTAGTTTTGAAGTCACTATTCCGAAGAACACAGGTGAGATTTAAAATAAATAGCTATGTCCTTTCTATTCGAAGGGTGTAATGAAAGCAGTATTAGGTGTTGTGGGTAACGAGTGCTACAGTGCACAGCAAGGGACAATCCTGACAAGCCCACCATACAGAATGGATTGTTGAACATTGGTTGTTAGTCACACAAGCACTCACTCATGAACTCTCACTGTCAGTAGCCTCATCTGAGAACAGAAGGATGGTTATATAAAGATGATGATGATGGAGTCTTCTGTCAAGAACAATGGCTAAGCTTCAGTCCTAAGATTTCAGAATTGAGACCTTGAGTGTGGAAATTGATTATAGAGACAGTGGCTTGTGCAGTGGTATTCAGGCTTTCCTGTCCCTGCCAGGCTTTTTGCTGCTGGGGCATTTATTGCGATGAGGAAGTAGTCGAGAAGGATTGCAGCACACTGAGAAAAGCAGGTTTTTTTTTTTTTAAATTTTGTTTTTGTTTTCTTTTCAAATGGGATCTAATTTCAGTTGAAGGGAACCCAGTATGGTGACCACGTTCTGTGGCAACGTCATCCAGAAGGAGTTTGCCTCGGTTGTCCTTTCAGTGCTGTCCAGGAAGTCAAAATGCCCTAGGAGGTTCTTAGGTCAGAAATCTTTTTCACGTGATAGTACAGACCCCATGGGCTGACAGGGACTAAAAATCAGGTCTCTTGACTTGGGGAGCAGTACTCTTTCCACTGGACCAAAAGTAGGATTAACTTCTCATAAAAGGAAACTGAAGCCTAGCACAACTCTGTGAGTCTCCCTTGTCATTCATCCCCAAACTGGCCCATTCAAGGACAGAACCCAGAATTCTAACTTCTGCTTACCTGCTGCAACCACAATGGAAAAGAAAAAAAAAAAAACTATTTGTGTTGAATTTTCAGACTTGCCTTACCAAATTTAGAGTCCTAGTCTCTATTAGCATATGTAATCACTAATCAATCGATGATGAAGGTACTTAATACCGAAGCTAGAAAATGAACTGCAACTGAAGTTGTATTCAGTCATTCAGATAATTGCTTCTATTGTATTTGAATGATGAAATTCACGTTCTTTAAATGCTATTTATAGCCATATATCCCAAACTACATTAATTGCCTAATTTCTCATAATCTGAAAATGAAATAATTTCTCTATTTAGAAATTACTTTCTTATAAAAAGTTTTACATTTTTAGGCATGATATGAAAAAAAAAATATCAATTTAGACACATTTTTAGAGTGATAAGACACTGCAATTTACAGAATGGGTTTGGAGCATTTATAGTACCTGAGGGAACAAGAGATCCACTGTGTCTACTTGGTATTAGAAAGTTAACTTAAAAGTTACATTCATTACCTTTTAAATACCAGATCCTGAAAATATCACTAGCTCTCAAATGAGGTTCCTTAGAGAAAGAGAGAAATTAATCAGGATATATATTAAAAAAATCAAATTACTTCAGGATTGCAAATCTCCAGTTACCAAAGCACCATAAAGGATGAAACATCTTACACTGGTGACTATTTCCACTTCTCAAAGTGCCTACAATTTATTTTAGAAGTCTAGCATTTCATACTCTGCACAAGTGGGGTTAATCAAGTCCATGAAGTGTCAGGAACTCACAGACATTGAAGCAAATCGAAGTTGCAGTGAAAGAATGTCTGAACAAAGATAGAGCTAAGAAAGATCAGAGGAACGTTTATGTTACTGAGCAGACTTGACCTGAAGAGAAGTATTCTACGTATAGTAAAGCTGACTCAGAAGGGGATAGATGGAGTTTTCCTTTCCGGTTTGATAGGACGTCTCAACTGAGAAAAATGAATGCAGGTTTTTGAGCTAATTATATAAAAAGGAGAATGTCTCTGCTAGGCATCTCTAGGATAGCTTGAACACGATTCAAGAACTGAACTGGCTGCATCACTGGAAACTGTGGCCTAATGGAAAGAGTGCATATCTGCAAATCAGAGGAGCCAACCCAAACTGAGCCCTCCCTTTTCTTCTGCTCCTCCTCTCCTCCTCATCATCCCGAGTCCCTCCCTCTGCTCTACTCCCTTCCCCTTCCCACAGCACTTGTGTATACTTGTATATATTTATTACTCTATTTTATTAATGATGTGTATCTATCTATGATTCTGTTTATCTATTTTGATGGTTTTGATGCCTGTCTACTTGTTTTGTTTTGCTGTCTGTCTCCCCTTTTAGACTGTGAGCCCAATGTTGGGCAGCGACTGTCTCTATCTGTTTCTGAATTGTACATTCCAAGTGCTTGGTACAGTGCTCTGCACACAGTAAGCATTCAATAAATATGAATGAATGAATGAATGAATGAATGAATGAATGAGCAGATTTCTAACTCTGGCTCTACCAATTGTCTGCTCTGCGACCTTGTGCAAATCACTCAAATTCTCCTGCTGCTGCTGTGTACTCTTCAGCACTCAATACAGTGTCCTGCAAACAGTAGGTGCTCCTAAAATACAATCGATGGATTGCTTAACAAATACCACGATTATTTTCATTATGAACATTGTAGTTTCCACCTTGGATTTTTAACTACCCTACTTTCTATGAATAAGTGCTTAAATAATCCAGTAGGTAAGTTATGCACAAGATATGTACTACAGGAAGTTGTGGAGACTCAAATGTGCAGGTGATGCTGAAGAGCAGGGGGTGGAATACATCCAAGGAAGATTGGAAGTTAATTAATAGCTCCTAGAAGAGAGATTATTCAATAGAGCTTTGCAAATGGAGAGAGTTTGTCAAATTTGAAGGGAGAGTGCCAGGTGTGGTTAAGGGCAAGAGCAAGAGGTAAGAGATGGGAGAAATGAGAATGGGGCACAATTTTATCTGGATGAAAATTAATTCGATGAATGAAATGAAGGGTGTGAGCTGAGGTGTAGTGGTAAAAAAGAATAAATAAGAAAGAAGGAGAGGGTTGATTCATTGCTTCACAGCAATGCTATAAATGTTGATAGCAGTAGTAAGGTGGCCAGTCTTTCATTCCTGCTAAATTAAGTTATTAATGCCAAGTTTATCCTGATATGGAATATTTCAAAATATACTAGTTCTCAATGGGGTAGTTATCCACAAGCTCCTGAAAAACCAGTGGCAATTCTGAGACAAAAATATACCAGCGGGGAAAAGCATGTCTATTGCATGCTAAACTCAGCATCTGTAAAACATCATACTTTAAAACCCATTGGTGATTTTTTCTTTAAATCACACTGATATATTTAAATAAATCACAGGGATTTCCTCAAATAGTCATCAAGAGTGAAATTATTGAAAGCATAATTTGCCTGGGAGTCAAACTACCAGGAGTCAAATGATTTAGAAGTTAGTGGTAGGGCTGGTTCCAAGGAAAAATACAAATTGTCAAGATACTCTCTTTTCCCAAGCTGATTGGCCCCAAGCCCTAAATCGGGCTCTCACAAATGGTTCGCTGCAGCACAAACAAACACTGCCTGGGGATGCTGACAACTGAACTTGGTCACCATGATATTTTAAAAGGCAATTTTCTGAAGTTCATTCATTCAATCAGGTTTACTAAGTGATTACTGTGTGCAGAACTCTGTACTAAGTGCTTGTAAAGTATAATTCAACAACACAGACAATCGTGTCCACAATGGGCTCACAGCCCAGAAGGGGAGAGACAGGCATCAAAGCAGGTAAACGGGCATCAATAGCATCAATATAAGTAAATAGAATTAGAGATATATACACATCATTAATATAAATAGAATTATAAATATGTACATATATACAAAAGTGCTTTGGTTGGGGAAAGGGGTAGAGCAAAGGGAGCGAGTCGGGGCAATAGGAGGGAAGTGGGAGTGGAGAAAAAGAGGGGTTTAGTCTGGGAAGGCCTCCTGGAGGAGGCGAGCCTTCAGTAAGACTTTGAAGGGGGTGAAGTGTGATTGTTTGGTGGATTTGAGGAGGGAGGGTATTCCAGGCCAGAGGTAAGACGTGGGCCAGGGGTTGACGGTGGGACAGGTGAGAACAAGGCACATCGAGAAGGTTAGCACCAGAAAGTTCCAACCCCAGTGGCTCCTCTCCCAGGCAGGCAACATGTCTACCGACTCTTTTGTACTGTTTACTCACACTCACGTAGTAACTGCTCTTTAAACAATAACTGTTCAGTGAATACCTTTGGTTGAGTGATAATCAACATATTTAAGGGATCTAATCCCATTGTTAGTTGGTTTGTTTGGAAACCAAACAATTTGGGCCACTATTGTGTCATCTCAAATGGTTCATCCTTTCTCAGTCAATGTTTTTTGTTTTGTTTTGTTTTTTGTTGGTATTTGTTAAGCGCTTACTATGTGCAGAGCACTGTACTAAGCGCTGGGGTAGATACAGGGTAATCAGGTTGTCCCACATGAGGCTCACAGTTAATCCCCATTTTACAGATGAGGTAACTGAGGCACAGAGAAGTGAAGTGACTTGCCCATAGTCACACAGCTGACAAGTAGCTGAGCCGGGAATTGAACCCATGATCTCTGACTCCGAAGCCCAGGCTCTTTCCACGGAGCCACACTGCTTCCCATAATGTGTTCAGAGAACTCTACTAAGCAACTAGGAGAGTTTATAGTATTTAGAAGACGTGATCCCTGCCCACAAAGAGCTGATATAGCCTTAAGATAGCTGCCCTCCCTGTCACTCATCTTAATAGCTCAGGATGGACCACGCAACATCTCTATCTCTTCTCCTTTAGATTTCTGTATTTCCTTTGAGCAATATCATGGGTGCCATTTTAGTATTTTGGGGAAGAAAACAAAGGGAACTTCTAGAATAGAAAATTTAAATCTGTAATTTGGGGAAATTCTGACAAGGAATGTTCTGCCTCGTTGTTTTCTGTTCCTGGAAGTCCACAAAGCTAAACTTGATTCATCCAGCAAATTTAAATTTGGAAGCTTTTGTGACCTTCCCTGCCTCACCAAAAATGAAGACATTGTGTTTGAGAGGCTTTCTCACAAAGACTCTCACTGGCAAAAAATCTATCTTGGCAGTGTTCTATGTTCTTATCCACCCACACTCCTCTGCTAATCTCTTATTTATAAACCTAATATCATTATTACTATTATCATAATTATTACTATTATTACATTTGTGTAAGCTCTTTTTAATTTTTTAATGGTATTTGCTAAATGATTATCCCAGGGCTTAGTACAGTGCTTGGTACATAGTAAATGCAAACTAGTAAGGTTGGACACACTCCATGTCCCACATGGGGCTTACAGTCTTAATCCCATTTCACAGATGAGGTAACTGAGGCACAGAGGTCTCACTGCAGATGGGTATCCTCTTCTGACTCCCAGGATCGTGTTCTATCCGGTAGGTCACACTGCACCTTGCTGTGTACAGAGAACATGTTGGCCAACTCTACTGTACTGTACTTTCCAAAATACAGTTCTTTGCACATAGTAAGCACTCTAAAAATACAATTGAATATTGTTAGGTGTCAAGCACTATTCTAAGCATTGGGGTAAGTACTAGTTAATCAGATTGGACTCAGTCCTTGTCCGGCATGGAACTCACAGTCTAAGTAGGAAGGAGAACAAGTATTGAAACCCATTTAACAGTTGGGGATACAATGACAAGACACAGAGAAGTTAAGTAACTTTAAACTCATCCTCTAGACTGTAAACACGTGGGCAGGGAATGTGTCTGTCTATTGTTATATTGTACTCTCCCAAGTACTTAGTATAGTGCTCTGCACAAAGGAAGTACTCAATAAATACAATTGACTGACTGACTTATCTGAGATCACCCAGCAGGGAGGTGCCAGAGCTGGGAATAAAACCAAGGTCCCCTAACACAAAGGACTAAGCTCTTTCCACGAGGCCATGCTGCTTCCTTGGCACAAAAGTCACTACCATTACAATATTTTCAAAGCGTGAGCATTTATCTATGCATTCTGTGGCTTGATCCTTGTTTTTATGCAGTTTCTTGGACTGTATGAATGCTTTGATGGGTATAAAGGGCCACTTGTTCATTCATTCATTCAATCATATTTATTGAGTGCTTACATTCATTCAATAGTATTTATTGAGCGCTTACTATGTGCAGATGTGCAGAGCACTGTACTGAGAGCTTGGAAGGTGGAATTGGATAACAGAGACAATCCCTTCCCAACAATGAACTCACAGTCTAAACCGGGGAGACAGACAACAAAACAAAACAAAACAAGTAGTCTGGCAACAATATTGTCAAGATAAGGAGAAGCATAGATATATACACATCATTAACAAAATAGAGTGATAAATAATATATACAAATATGTCCAAGTGCTGTGGGGAGGGGAAGGGGGAAGAGCAGAGGGAGGGAGTAAGGGGAATGGAGAAGGGAGGAGGAGCAGAGGGAAAAGGAGGGTTCAGACTGGGAAGGCCTCCTGGAGGAAGTGAGCTCTCAGTAGTCCTTTGAAGAGGGGAAGAGAGTTAGTTTGGCTGATGTGAGGAGGGAGAGCATTCCAAGATAGTGGTAGGATGTGGTCCAGGGGTTGACTGTGGAACAGGAGAGAACGAGGCCTAGTGAAGAGGATAGCGGCAGAGGAGCGGAGTGTGCGGGCTGGGCTGTAAAGGAAAGAAGGGAGGTGAGGTAGGAGGGGCCCAGGTGATGGAGAGCTTTGAAGCCAAGAGTGAGGAGTTTTTTGTTGCCAAAAATCATTATCAAAATCATCTATGTAAGGTGCAAATCTGTTTCTTTTATTTTAAATGAAAAAAAAAATCATTAGTAAAAGCTAACCGAACGGCACACTCATCTTTGTCATCATAGGAAGCAGTGTAGTATACTGGGAAGAGCACCAGCCTGGGAGTCAGAGGACCTGTACTCTACTCCTTGCTCTGCGCCCCTTACCTGCTGTGTAAACTTTGGCAAGTCATTTAATTTCTCTGTGCCTCAGTTTCTTCATATGCAAATGGAGACTCAACACCTGTTATCTCCACTATGCAGCCTGTGAGTCCCATGGGTGACTTGACTGTCTTGTATCTAACCAGCACCTAGTACAATGCTTGCCCCATAGTAATCACTTAACAATTATCTCATTTATCATTATTATCATCTTTTGTCTACTGAAGTGCTGATCAGGCTACTGTAGAGCTGTTGATTCAACCATATTTATTGAGCTCTTATTATCAGTGGTATTTATTGAGCACATACTATGTGCAGAGCACTCTACTAAGCGCTTGGGAGAATACAGTATACTGTATGTGCAAAGCACTGTACTGAGCGCTTGGGAGAGGACACATTCCTCTCAACAGACACATTCCTTCCCACGAGGAGCTTACATTCTAGAGGATTCATCATGCAGATGGGCTGAAGGTCACCTTGGTCAGTGGCCTGCAGCCCCTAGCCCTCGGGGCACGGGGGGGGGGGGACATCGCCCCCGGCCATTTTCCAGACAAAGGTGGAGGTCCTGCAGGCCTCTGGTCCTCCCGCTCCCTCCCTAGTGACTCCTCCCTCCCTCCCCAGTGCCCTCATATCATTTCAGTGCAAATCCAGTTTTGAAACAGGCTTCCTCTTATCAAAGCTTTTACCACATTTTGTCTTCGAAGCTTAAATATCTCACCACAAACATACAAAACCTACTCATGTTTCTGGTCTGAAAGAGGGAAATGATGATAGGTTGCACACTCTTATTGATCTGAACCCTTCCCTTCCTTTGCTACCTTCTTTTCTTCTTTCTCCTCCCTCTCTGTCTCCTATCTTCCTCCCTTGAAAGCCATATTTAATATGACTATTACAAGTATTATCATTATTATTAATAATGACAATATTTCATCTATTGCTGTGCTTGGTCTTTGGTTAGTAAAACCCCATTTAAACTGCAATTTTCAGGATACACTCAGAGAATGCAAAGAAACCACATTTATTCCAAGAAACTACTTCTAAGTTTAATTATCTGCTTCCCCATCTCTCTCCCTCTCTCTCTCCTTCTTATTGTGAAGCTGCTTTTTAAAATAAATTTTACATTTCATTCTTTTTACCATGTCTGACTGCAATTTTTCCTTTCAATTCAAATTAGGGAGGGTTTGTCTTATTTCATGCCAACCCCTTCCACGCACAGCTCCTTTCCCACTAATTGGGGCTAAAATATATTCCTTGGTTTGAATGATCTGAATACATTTCTGAGGTTCTACAGATTATGAATTTCCAATAAGTTGTGGATGTATTCCCAAGGTCTCCCACTAGGATGAACTATTTATTTCAAAGCTCTGTGTGTTCAGTGAGTTCCTTTGTTATATTCTGGGGAAAGAAACAACTCTCCTGCTCTGATTCCAGAGAGGAATAACACAATTTCTTCCAAATGAGGTGAATTTCATTACAGGGAAGGCCACAAGATAAAGAAAAAAATGTATATATATATATATATATATATATATATATATATATGTATATATTTACAAATATACATATATGTGTATATATATAAAGAATTTTTTTTTTTTGCCTCAAAGTCAACATACTCAGGGATGGCCATTTTAGCCATGCGGAAGTTAGAAGAGAATTTGTGCTTCTGAGATGTTTTCTTCAGTACATAGAAATCCAATGCTTGTATACGTCATGTGTGGAATGTTATGTTAAACTTATTTCAGTTTATGATTCATAGCTCCTACCCCAGTTGCATATATGCATGGGTGCTGGATCCAATTCAAAGGCAGGTTTGGTTTCTGAAGCCCCAATCATCCAAAGAATTTAAGAAAGAAACACTTGCTCAATCAGATGGTTTTACTATCTAAATCGCCCACAAAGCTGTTGTTGTTTCTGGAGCTGTTCCCATAAAATGTAAGGAAGAAAAATTTTTTTAAAAAAGAGCCTCATCTGATTGTTCTTTCAGTATACTGGTGGGTTGAAATGATGGCAGGAATTACATTCACTGTGAGGCAGATTTTTCCACTTTGTTATTTGGGAAGAATGTGATTTGATTTACTCCCTCCTTAGACATTCATTTAGTCAAATGGTAACTTTTTTATGTTTATCTGCCCCTCTAGACTGTAAGCTCACTGTGAGCAGGGAATGGGTCCACCAACTCTGCCATATTGTACTCGATCAAGGTCTCTGCACACAGTAAGAATTCAATAAATATCGTCGATTGAATGATTGATTATTCTGGTTTTTTTGGCATTTGTTAAGCACTTACTATGAGTAGGCACTGTTCTATGCATTGGTGTGCATAGAACAAAAGATATTCAAGTTGGACAGAGTCCCTATCTCACTTAGGACTCAGTCTATCAGAGGAAAGAAGATTCAACCCCATTTTAAAGGTACAGAGAAGTTAGTGATATTGCCCAGAGAAGCAGCATGCCTAGTGGATAGAACACAGGCCTGGGAGTCACAGGGACCTGCGTTTTAATCTCGGCTCCACCTACTCATTGGCTGGGTGACCTTGGGCAAGTTATTTAACTTCTCTGTTCCTCAGTTACCTCATCTGTAAAATGAGGATTAAGACAGGGTGAGCCCCAAGTGGCACATGGATTGTATCCATCCTGATTAGCTTGTATCTCTATCCCAGCACTTAGTATGGTGTCTGGCCAACAGTGGGTGCTTAACAGATATCAATTAAAAAAAAGCCACAAAGCACATAATTTGTGGAGTTGGGATTAGAACCCAAGTCTTCTGCCTCCCAGGCCTGTGCTCTTTCCACTAGGCCAAGCTACTTCTCTGCTTTCAGTATTTTAACGTCAGATGGGTCTCCAAATGCTGATTCAAAGCACTATTGTCTCATTAGGTGAAGTTGCAGAAAGTCACTGGAGAGGAAAGAGGGTACAGTTCATCCTTTTTAAATAATTCACATTACTTCAAGAACAAGGACCTCAGTAAATACTCCTTGAAAATAATATTGGTAATAGAGCTAAAGATTTAGTTTACTATGATGACCCCAAGGAGTGATGGTCATCCTTAAAGATGCTGAAAGAATGAGGGACCCCTTGCTCTCCCTCCTGCCTGGAACTCTCCCTCTCCCTTCACTACCACTCGTTCCACCACTGGGCTTCCTTAAAACACAGCCTGCAGGAAATCATCAGCCAAACAAGCTTACCTAAAAGTGAAAAGATCAATGTGAAAACATCCCCTCAGTCATTGTCTGGAGCTCTCAAACAAATTCTGTGTTACTAATCAATAATTTCCCATGGCATATCTAGCTTTAGCTGCAGATCAATTTTAACCTCCCACAGAACAATTTAACAGCTGAGTATTATTCAGGAACTCCACAGATTCATTCATTCATTCATTCAATAGTATTTATTGAGCGCTTACTATGTGCAGAGCACTGTACTAAGCGCTTGGAATGAACAAGTCGGCAACAGATAGAAACAGTCCCTGCCATTTGAAGGCTTACAGTCTAATCAGGGGAGACGGACAGACAAGAACAATGGCAATAAATAGAGTCAAGGGGAAGAACATCTCGTAAAAACAATGGCAACTAAATAGAATCAAGGCGATGTACATTTCATTAACAAAATAAATAGGGTAATAAATATATACAGTTGAGCAGACGAGTACAGTGCTGAGGGGATGGGAAGGGAGGGGGGAGGAGCAGAGGGAAATGGGAGGAAAAGAGGGTTAAGCTGTGGAGAGGTGAAGGGGTGGTGGTAGAGGGAATAGAGGGAGAAGAGGAGCTCAGTCTGGGAAGGCCTCTTGGAGGAGGTGAGTTTTAAGTAGGGTTTTGAAAAGGGGAAGAGAATCAGTTTGGCAGAGGTGAGGAGGGAGGGCGTTCCAGGACCGCAGGAGGACGTGGCCCAGGGGTCGATGGCGGGATAGGCGAGACCGAGGGACGGTGAGGAGGTGGGCGGCAGAGGAGCGGAGCGTGCGGGATGGGCGGTAGAAAGAGAGAAGGGAGGAGAGGTAGGAAGGGGCAAGGTGATGGAGAGCCTCGAAGCCTAGAGTGAGGAGTTTTTGTTTGGAGCGGAGTTCGATAGGCAACCACTGGAGTTGTTTAAGAAGGGGAGTGACATGTCCAGATCGTTTCTGCAGGAAGATGAGCCGGGCAGCGGAGTGAAGAATAGACCGAAGCGGGGCGAGAGAGGAGGAAGGGAGGTCAGAGAGAAGGCTGACACAGTAGTCTAGCCGGGATATAACGAGAGCCCGTAGCAGTAAGGTAGCTGTTTGGGTGGAGAGGAAAGGGCGGATCTTGGCGATATTGTAAAGGTGAAACCGGCAGGTCTTGGTAACGGATAGGATGTGTGGGGTGAACGAGAGAGACGAGTCAAGGATGACACCGAGATTGCGGGCCTGAGAGACGGAAAGGTTGGTCGTGCCATCCAAGGTGATAGGGAAGTCCGGGAGAGGACCAGGTTTGGGAGGGAAGATGAGGAGCTCAGTCTTGCTCATGTTGAGTTTCAGGTGGCGGGCCGACATCCAGGTGGAGACGTCCTGGAGGCAGGAGGAGATGCGAGCCTGAAGGGAGGGGGAGAGGACAGGGGCGGAGATGTAGATCTGCGTGTCATCTGCGTAGAGATGGTAGTCAAAGCCGTGAGAGCGAATGAGTTCACCAAGGGAGTGAGTGTAAATGGAGAACAGAAGAGGGCCAAGAACTGACCCTTGAGGAACTCCAACAGTTAAAGGATGGGAGGGGGAGGAGGCGCCAGCGAAGGAGACCGAGAATGACCGGCCAGAGAGGTAAGAGGAGAACCAGGAGAGGACGGAGTCCGTGAAGCCAAGGTGAGATAAGGTATGGAGGAGGAGGGGATGGTCGACAGTGTCAAAGGCAGCAGAGAGGTCAAGGAGGATTAGAATGGAGTAGGAGCCATTGGATTTGGCAAGAAGGAGGTCATGGGTGACCTTAGAGAGAGCAGTCTCGGTAGAGTGGAGGGATGATAAGCCTACAGCCAGGCCAGGCCAAAACCTCCTGGAAAAAGTAAAAACAAAACGTAAAATGCTTACTTTAAGTAAAGGCACCACTTTGGCAGTTAATGCTTACTAATTTAGAACAAGTGGATAAAAACATTCTGAAACTCACCACTGAATGACCTTACTCACAAGCAGGTAAAAAATCATGCTCTCTCCCAAATAGCTGGTCCTGAGGTCAGAATATCTAAATTTTTAATAAAGTTTTGGAAGAAACTGGCTAAATTGGAACATTCTTAGTGATCACTGTTGCCTTGGCAAGGAGCTTCAATTTGGCATCTGGTAAGGTTTTTAAAAATAAACAATTTATCTAAATATTTCAAGTTCCTCCTTTGGCCTCGTTTTCCTGAAGCCCTACCTGAGTGCTGGGCCAGGAACTTAGCCCCAACAACACAGCTGCCGTTCTGCTCTGCCTAGTGCAATATTGATTTTCACCGCATGCTCGGTAAGTATCAATATTTTTGTACCTGAAGTAGAGCAGAAGCAACACAGTGAAATGCAGTCTGCCAGCAAATATGCAGTGTCAGTATGGAAAGATCCAAACAGGATTTAATTAGAAAGTTAAATAAGTGGAGAAGGAAATGTGGTAGTAATATAGGAAAGAGAAGGGAGTGAGACTAGGGGAGAAAGGTCAATAAAAAGGGAGGGGGCAGACCTGTTGTGTGCATTTGTGAGGAGCAGTAAAGGGAAACTTGAGAAGGGAAGGAGCAGCTGGACGATTTGTAAATGTGAAGTGTTTAGGAAGTCCTAAATTTTTCAATGATATTGGATGAACCTTGGTCCTCAGGTTCAAGCAATGGGTGATAGTCCTTTGCATCTCATCCTTCCCCGACATGTTTCTGATGAGGCATGAAATGCCATAAGCAAGTACGTGGGCAGGGTTATGATGCAGTGTGAAATGCTTGCAGAGGTGATATTAGCTATGGGACCAATTTATGGCAAAATTATGGCAGCAGAGTGCCTTTTTCTACTTTGTTATTTGGGAAGAATGTGAATTCATTTACCCCCTCCTTAGGCATTCATTTATATATATATATATATGTATATACACACACACATACACACACACACATATATATACACCTATATATATATATATACACATATATATATGGGGGTGGGGTGTATGTACCTATATATGTATATATACCTATTTTTATATATGTAGGCAAATGGTAACCTTTTTTACGTTTATCTGCCCCTCTAGACTGCAAGCTTACTGTGAACAGGGAATGGGTCAACCAACTCTGCCATACTGTACTCGGCCAAGTTCTCTGCACACAGTAAGAGCTCAATAAATACCATTGATTGACTGATTGATTATTCTTCCCTTTGTTTTTTATGGCATTAGTTAAGCACGTACGTGGCGCAGTGGAAAGAGCACGGGCTTTGGAGTCAGGGCTCATGAGTTCGAATCCCAGCTCTGCCACTTGTCAGCTGTGTGACTGTGGGCAAGTCACTTAACTTCTCTGTGCCTCAGTTCCCTCATCTGTAAAATGGGGATTAAGACTGTGAGCCCCACGTGGGACAACTTGATTCCCCTGTGTTTACCCCAGCGCTTAGAACAGTGCTCGGCACATAGTAAGCGCTTAACAAATACCAACATTATTATTATTATTAAGTAGGCACTGTTGTATGCATTGGTGTGCAAAGAACACAAGATATTCAGGTTGGACAGAGTCCCTGTCTCACTTAGGACTCACGGTCTATCAGAGGGAGGAAGATTCAACCCCATTTTAGAGGTACAGTGCACACAATAGGAGCTCAATAAATACCATCCATGGGCAGATTGATTATTCTTTCCCTTTTATGGCATTTGTTAATCACTTACTATGTGTCTTTATCCCCCAGATTAGACCATTATTTGCAGGATTCCTCCAGGGCCTGTCCACCTGCAGAACACCCTAGAAGGTCCTTCAGTCAGAAAACTTCCCAGGCCCTGAAAACATTCTCTCACTTGGAGAGCCGAAAGTAGAACACAGTTTTCCAGATTTCCTGAACATGGCTCTTTCCACTGGACCGATAAATAGAACTAAGAAACAATGTAGCTTGTTTTTCAGTGTATTGGGAATTTCTAAATATTCCCAACATGTTTTCTACATCTTTGAACTTGGAGATAAAATAATACTGTTCTATGAACCCTAATTTGGATAGATACACATATCTTTAAATTGTATGATACAAATTACTTATTTATTCATATTAATGGCTGTCTCCCCCTCTAGACTGTAAGCTCATTATGGGCAGGGAACATCTGCTAATTCTCCTGTACTGTAATCTTCCAAGTGCTTAGTACAGTTCTGTGCATGGAGTAAGTGCTCAACAAATAGGAGTGATTGACCAAAACTGAGGGATTCAGTCATTTTGGCAGTCTATTTCAAATAAGATAGAAACTGTTGGGCTTAACAGTGAAATGTTGTTTGCTTTGGGGTAAACGTTTGGCAACAAGTGTGAAATGCTCACATAAAGAGGATTGTTTCTCGTGAGCCACCTGGATATAGGGTAACGCTATTTTCATTCTCACATCAAGAATTTTAGCCTTCAGGGATTTAGAACAGCATATCGGTTGACTGGGAATAAACTCTTTTTCTCCTCTCTTGAAGAGTCAAGTTGAGCATGATGTTTCTCAACCTGGAATCTTACCTTTTCATATCTACCATACCCTAGCCCTCCCCAACTTAAACCCCTGCTTAAATACTATTTCCTTCAGAATGCCTTTCCTGATTAATTTATAGCACAACAACTGTCACCTTAAAATTTATGTTTCCATATGCTGTCTCAGAGATGGATGGTATATGTTGATCTATGAGCTCTATTTATTTGCTCACCTATTTATCCGTTTCATCTTTCCATATTATTTCTGTTGCCAGTTGTATACCTGCTTATTCCTTCACCGGTTACTTGTAAATAATTTCCATCTCCCTGTCAATGAGTTGTGTCTTGAGGACAGAGAACTTAAGTATTGATTCCATGGGAGTCTCTTCCAAATACTTTGTCCACTCATTCGATCGTATTTATTGAGTGCCTACTGTGTGTAGAACACTGACCTTGTCCAGTGCTCTGCACATAGTAGAAGCTAAGTAAATACAAATGATTTATTGAATGATAGAGCAGGAGGCAAGAGAAAGTGGGTCTCAACTGAGTAGTCCACTCTGAGGAGTTCAGAAGCACTCAGAGGGGCTGAACCATTTTCATTCATTCATTTAGTCGTATTTATTGAGTGCTTACTGTTGGCAGAGGACTGTACTAAGCAGTTGAAAAGTACAGTTGGGCAACATTTTAGCAACTTAAACACACACACACACACTTCCCCAAGTAGCCAGTTGTCTGGTTCTAGGGAAGCAGCGTGGTTCAGTGGAAAGAGCCCGGGCTTGGGAGTCAGAGGTCATGGGTTCGAATCCCAACTCTGCTCCTTGTCAGCCGTGTGACTTTGGGCAAGTCACTTCACTTCTCTGTGCCTCAATTCCCTCATCTGTAAAATGGGGATGAAGACTGTGAGCCTCACGTGGGACAACTCATTCCACTCATTAGAACAGTGTTCTGCATGTAGTAAGTGCTTAACAAATACCAATATTATTATTATTATTATTATTATTATTTGGCCCTGGATAGTCAAGCTTTTAGCTGGTCTGTCTCCAGTATGGATATAGCACTATATGTATTTACGCCTGAAATGTTCATTTTCAAGGCCCACCGTCTCTCCTCCCAGCCTTAAGTTCTGCAACTTGGAAAGAGCACACATTTTCAGTGGGTGCTGAGAATCAGTCCTCTAGAGCAAGTTGGGGAGCAAGTTAGGACTCTCTCTAAATAAAATACTCAATATATAATAATAATAATGGTATTTGTTAATGCTTACTATGTGCACTGTTCTAAGTGCTAGTGTAGATACAAGGTAATCAGGTTGGGCACAGTCCCTGTCCCACTTGGGGCTCACACTCTTAATCCCCATTTTGCAGATGAGGGAACTGAGGCATGGAAAAGTGAAATGACTTGCCTAAGTTCACATAGCAGAAAAGTCAGGGAGCTGGGATTAGAACCTACATCCTCTGACTCCCAAGCCCATGCTCTTGCCAGTAGGTCATGCTGCTTCTCAGTGTTGTAGAGCCATAAAAAGGTGGGTATGATGTCATTTCATTACACTGTATAATATTAATGGTATTTGTTAAGCACTTACTAGTGCTGAACACTATTGTAAGTGCTGGGATAGATACAAGGAAATCAGGTTGTTCCACATGGGGTTCACAGTCTTAATCCCCATTTTACAGATGAGGTAACTGAGGCACAAAGAAGTTAAGCAGCTTTCCCCAGGTCACACAGCAGACAAGTGGTGGAGCCGGTATTAGAACCCACTTCCCCTGACTCCCAAGGACGTGCTCAATATCCACAGTTATGCATCTGACATTACACATGTGGCTGTACCTGGTAACTTTGAGTGTCACGAACAGTTACCTGGTCCCAGTATTGGGCTAACTACTTTTTTAACAAAGAAGGAAAGTAAAATACTGAACACCCACTGTCTCCACCTCTTCCCCTCCAATTCTCTCCTTGACCCCCTCTAATCTATCTTTTGTTCTCTTTGCTCCACTGAAACAGCCCTCTCAAATGTCACCAGTGATCTCCTTCTTGCCAAATCCAATGGCCTCCACTCCAGCCTAATCCTCCTCCACCTCTAAGCTGCCTTTGACATCAGTGACTACCCTCTTTTCCTGAAAACATTAACTGAC
Source organism: Ornithorhynchus anatinus (assembly GCF_004115215.2). Taxonomy (NCBI): domain Eukaryota; kingdom Metazoa; phylum Chordata; class Mammalia; order Monotremata; family Ornithorhynchidae; genus Ornithorhynchus; species Ornithorhynchus anatinus. The sequence goes on along the minus strand of NC_041731.1, from coordinate 115,725,283 downwards.
CTTGGTTTCACTGACACTGTCCTCTCCCAGTTCTCCACCTATCTCTCCTGGCTCTCATTTTTAGTCTTTTTGGCAGGTTTCACCTCTGCCTCCGACCCCCTAATGAAGGAGTCCCTCAAGGCTCAGTTCTTGGTCCCCTTCTATTCTCTATTTACACCCACTCCCTTGGAGAACTCAATTGCTCCGATGGCTTCGACTACCATCGCTATGTGAATGATTCACAAATCTACATGTCCAACCCTGGTCTCTCTCTCCTTCACTGCAGTCTTGCATTTCCTCCTGCCTTCAAGACATCTCCACTTGCATGCCCCACTGACAACTCAAACTTAACATGCAAAACTAAACTCCTTACCTTCCCACCCAACTGATTTTCCCTTCACTGTAGTCAGCACCACCATCTTCCCTGTCTCCACTAGCTTGGAAACTAGGTGTTATCCTAAACTAATCTTTCTAATTCTACTCACATAAATCAATCAGTCACCAAATCCTGTTGGTTCAACCTCACAGCATCGCTAAAATCTGCTCTTTCCTCTCCATCCAAACTGCTAACGTGTTAATCAGCGTGGCTCAGTGGAAAGAGCCCGGGCTTGGGAGTCAGAGGTCCTAGCTCTGCCGCTCGCCAACTGTGTGACTTTGAGCAAGTCACTTCACATCTCTGGGCCTCAGTTCCTTCATCTGTAAAATGGGGATTAAAACTGTGAACCCCACGTGGGACAACCTGATCACCTTGTATCCCCCCAGCGCTTAGAACAGTGCTTTGCACATAGTAAGTGCTTAACAAATACCACCATTATTATTATTATTATTATTATTAATCTAAGCATTTATCCCAACTCACCTTGATTGCTGTATCAGCCTCCTCACTGACCTCCCTGCCTCCTAACTCCCCTCACTTTGGTCCATATTTCACTCAGCTGCCTAGGTCAGTTTTCTACAATTCAATCCATTCAATCCATGTTTCCCCACACCTCAAGATCCCCCAGTGATTGCCCATCCACCTCTGCATCAAACAGAAACTCCTTATCATAAGTTCCAAAGGACCTGATATCCTTGCTCCCTCCCACCTGACTTCCCTGATTTTCTACTACAATCCAGCCCATACTTCACTCCCCTATTACCAACCTGCACATTGTACCTCAATCTCATCTATCTCACCACTGACCCCTTGACACAGCCTACCTCTGGCCTGGAACATAATAAAAATAATAATAATATTTGTACTTGTTAAGCCCTTACTATGTGCCAAACACTGTTCTAAGCACTGGAGTAGATAGATACAAGTCAATCTGGATGGACACAGTGCTTGTCCCACATGGGGCTCACACTCTTAATCCCCATTTGGGGCAATTGACTTGTCCAAGGTCACCCAGCAGATATGTGGCAGAGCCAGGATTAGAACCCAGATCCTTCTGACGCCCAGACCTGTGCTGAGACTAAGCTACACATCCTCCCTCCTCATGATTATGTTTTGTTTTTGTCCGCCTGTCTCCCCCAGTTAGACTGTGAGCCTGTCACTGGGCAGGGATTGTCTCTGTTGCCAAATTGTACATTCCAAATGCTTAGTACAGTGCTCTCATATAGTAAGCGCTCAATAAATACTATTGAATGAATGAATGTACAACAGACAATCATCACCCTCTCCATCTTCAAAGCCTTAGTCAAAGCACATTTACTCCAAGGGACCTATCAGGAGAAAGTGGATTTGCATCCTTTATTCACCCTACCCTCAGCACTGATGTATATAACTGTAATTCATTACTTTAGCATGGCTCAGTGGAAACAGCACGGGCTTTGGAGTCAAAGGTCATGGGTTCAAATCCCGGCTCTGCCACTTGTCAGCTGTGTGACTGTGGGCAAGTCACTTAACTTCTCTGTGCCTCAGTTACCTCATCTGTAAAATGGGGATTAAGACTGTGAGCCCCACTTGGGACAACCTGATTCCCCTGTGTCTACCCCAGCGCTTAGAACAGTGCTCTGCACATAGTAAGCACTTAACAAATACCAACAAATACCAACATTATTAATATCAATAAATCCCTTTAGCTCACTTAGGACAGGCTACATGTTTACCAGCTCTGTTATATTGTATATTCCCAAGTGCTTAGTGTAATGCTCTGCACACAGCAAGTGCTCATTGAACACAAACTGATTGACTGATTGCTAGGTGTGATAAATTGCCTTTCTGAAGTAAGTTTATGGCTTAATATAGGAGAGATTATTCACTTTATAAGGATGGACCATATTTAGGTTTTTATTAGCCATTTGTGACATAGTTCTAGACTGTATAAAATGACCAATTGATAAAACCAAAGCCAGTCACATCAGGAACAGATTCAATTTTTGTTTTACTTTCAAATTCAGAGAAACTGGCTAGCTTTCTGACATTTAAAAGAAACAGCATGACTTTCATCTCAATTAGAAGGTTATATAATTAAGTATTTCAATTTATAAATTAGAAATTCTCTGTGCATTTACTTAAGCTGACTTTCCTGGTATGGATTTCATTTTTCCTTCCATGATCCAGACATTCATTTCAAATATATTTTGGAATAAGGCAGATATTCAGGCAGAAAAATAACTGATTTTTCCCAATAGCTCAGCCTCAAAATTTTTTTCAGTGGCTACACACAGCTTTAATTTGAAGGGTTTTTGTGTGAATAAAATATGTTCTTTAAAAAGGGGGAAAAAGGTTGAAGGTATTTCATTTTCACATGATTTTCTCACAGATCTGCACAAGGTAACTTTATTTTTTTGATTTTTTTTTCTAGGATAAAACTTCCTGAGACCAGAATCCACCCAGGAAAAAGCTCAGTTTTAATGCTGATTGAGGTTCATGGGCAGAGTATGTTTACTGTTGTTGGTCACAAGTTTGCCTGGGCCAATCAGAACTCATGCAAGAGAGCACACCCATCAGGGCAAAAGTAAGTATTAATAATATTGGTATTTGTTAAGTGCTTACTATGTGTCAAGCACTGTTCTAAGTGCTGGGGTAGATACAAGGTAATCAGGTTGTCCCACGAGGGGCCCACAGTCTTAATCCCCATCTTACAGATGAGAGAAATGAGGCACAGAGAAGTTAAGTGACTTGCCCAAAGTCACACAGCTGACACGTGAGGGAGCCGGGAGTAGAACCCATGACCTTTAACTTCCAAGCCCGGGCTCTTTCCACTGAACCATGCTGCTGTGCCCAGTGAAACAAGCCCCATCTTCAAATGATGACAAAATCATCTGTGTGGGGACTGTTGCTTATTGGAATGAAAAGGGTAGAACTAGCTTTCACTGAGTTTGGGGTCCATTTTGGAAATGAGTTGCACGATTCATTCAGTTGTATTTATTGAGCTCTTACTGTGTGCACAGAACTGTAATGAGCTCTTGGAAAGTTCAATACAGCAGTAGAGAGGGACGATTCCTGCCCTTGATGGGCTCACAGTCTAGCCGTTTGATTTTAGATTCCTGAGTGCAAATCTCTTCGTGGGGTTAGGTGGAGGGAGATCTTTATTCATTCATTCAGTAGAATTTATTGAGTGCTTACTGTGTGCAAAGGACTGTACTGACCACTTGGGAGCATGCAATATAACAATAAACAGACACATTCCCTGCTCACAAACACATTCTCTGCCCACAGTGAGCTCTCAGTCTAGAGGAGGAAACAGACATAAATATACATATATATACGTGTAAATAAATGTGTTAATTAAGATGTTGCTGAAGGTGTCATTTCTGGGAAGTTTTTAGGCACATGTCAACACCTGTTCTATTTCCATTAAAGCACCACTTTGTCCATCTTTACAAAATTTCAAGAAATAGAAGCATTAAGCAACCAAAAATCAATCAAAAATATACACTGGTAACTTGCTGCTGAATTATAGCCATGACTGAAGATCAAATTTGCCACCACTATATATTTTGACTCACTTTAGCTATTAATAAATACTCCCTGGGCACTAGTAAAGCAAATAGCAATTATCAAATATCTACTTTCTGCTTTATATACCCCTTTCAAATAAACCTTCAATCATTTTTTACAGGACAGGTACATTTTCCATCAGAAAAGAAATGTGCCCTTTAATTTTTTACCAGAAAGAAAATTTTATGATGGGCTACCAGGTGTGCCATTGTTATGTCTGTCATTTAATCATGGAATTTATTTAATTTCAAACCTTCCTCAGTGTAACCCACATATATTTGAAATAAAATATGCAAATAAATTCAGTCTCTGGAGAAGGATAAATTCAACCGTGAAGCAGAATAGATTTCCATTTTCCTAATGCACTTTGGCACTTCTGTGTGTCCAGTTCCATTAGCCTAAGAAGGTATCTCTAGCTCTGTCGGGCCCAAAGAATGTGTTAAAATGACATGGTAAATTTTGGGTTCTGAGAATAAATAAAGCCTGAATAAAAAAGACCTGCAGGACCACATATCTACAGTAGAAACATTTAATGCATTTTAAATGTCCAAAATCATAATTCTTCACCCAAAATAGGTAATATATGTTTGAACAGAAACATTATTTTTCCCCAAAGTATCCGAACCCTAAAAACCAATGTCACTTTAAATGCTTTGGAAGCTCATACCTGGATTCTGACTCTGTAAAGGAAAAGTGGTGTGTGACATTTCAGGCCCATTACGCCTTTTGACATTAAGCAACCGATAATTAGCCAAAGTACATAGCTATATTCCAACATGTTGAAGGAGAAAATGACAATGAAGTCTGAAGAAAAGAGTTGCCAAGAAATAGCTTTGACATTTGGATTAAAAAAAAAAATCCCTTAAGGCCACTGGGATTCACAACAAAAACACAGGTGAGGTGAAGTGGCTCTTAAAATAAAATGTGGTTTAGTAAAGTGTTAAAATGAAAATGATGTGAAGGGAGGAGAGCTTCACAAGTTAAATTTTGGTTCTGCACTCCAATTTTCCCTCTCTTGCTGGTGAGTGGGCCTCACAGTATTATTTGCAAAACCTATCTAATATGGAGGTTAAATATGTAGTTACAGAGTTTTTATGAAAGGCTAAAGTGAGAACTCAAGGTCAAATTGAATGTTATAGGATCTAATGCACAGTTCTTCTATATGCAAAATTTAATCTAAGCTGAGGCATTGCAGAGTCTAAATTGAGTCTCTCAGTCCCTCCCCCTCTCTCTCCAACCCCTGCATCGTGTCATCTGCACTTAAAGCATCTTGAAAATATCCATCCCTTCTTCCACAAAAAGGAATTGAAACATAGGAATTGATGATCGGATCTGTTTTTATCTCAACTGTATCTTTTTATGGACAATCTGTGCTGTTTAAAAAAAAAAAAAGAAAAGGTAATAGCAACGGTAGAATGGCATACCGCTCACCAGGGCAAGGCACCGAAGTCCTCCAGATACTCTTTCTGGTCTTGGTTTCTCTTTGATCCCAACACCCCAAGATATATTCGAACCATGCAATTCCCTTAAAGAGGGATGCAAATAGAAGTTGCCCTGTTTTTCCCACTCCATCCATTCTGACCAGTTTTCTGGGTTAAGTTCTGCACCAAGTTCGCACCTCTTGAAAGGTCTTATCTTATGCCATCGAGTCATTTCCAACCATAGTGATATCACGGACACATCTCTCCCAGAATGCCCCGCTCTCCATCTGCAATCGTTCTGGCAGTGGACCATAGAATTTTTTTTAATAAAAATACTGAAGTGTTTTACCACTGCCACCTTCCATGCAGTAAACTCGAGTTTCCAAACTTGACCCTCTCCCATGCCACTGCTGCCCAGCATGGGTGAGTTTTGATGTGTAGCAGATTGCCTTCCATTCGCTAGCCACTGGCCAAGCTAGGACTGGAATGGGTAGGCCTCTGCTTGACTCTCCCTCCCATAGCCACAACTGGTAGAGTACTGGAAACTCTCCAGGTGCGACCCTGAGAGGTCTCTCGAAAGGTAGGATGGAAAATTGCAGCAATCGAACACTGGCTTCTGCTGTAAGTTACTTCTACTTCGACTCACTTGGCTCTCAGCAAAATATCCTGTCCTTGCTGGCTGAAAGAATGCCAGGGAGAAGTCAACTGTGGGGTAAATGTGATGAAACCAGTGGAGACTCAGTCCCATGAGTAACCCAATCTCCTGTGCAATGATTCTTTGAAATATTCCCACAAAGCCACCTTTGTCAATTAGGGTTTCTAATGCTTTTTCTAGAGTGAGAGTTTGGAGAACATCCATCCAATCCCTCTAAAGTAATTTGAGACTAACCTAGGTCATTTTCCCTCACTAAAGATAATGTTTAGATCTTCCATAATTGGTTCTGCTTGTTGATTCAAATCACTGAAAAGTACCTGACCTCACATTGCTTTGTTGTTCTTCAATACGTGCCTGTGGCATATTTGAGCCATTTTACAGCCAGAGAGATGCAGGGCTGAAGGATGGAAGAACTCAGGGGCAGGGCCTTGATTTTCAGTTAGAAAGAAACAGAAATGGAACAAAATATAGAACTGTCTGATTCACAATTCAAGATTAAATCCTCTGGAAAGAGCTGGAGCAGCAGTAGCAGCATTTATTGAGCATTCACTTGGTCTATGGAACCGCACTAGCTACTTGGGAAGTACAGAATAAAGAACTAGCACAATCCCTGGCCTCAAGGCGTTGACCCTTTAATGGGGGTGACAAGCATCGAGATACATAAAACTCAGATGTTCAGAGAGATTTTTATAATAATAATGTTGGTATTTGTTAAGTGCTTACTATGTGCAGAGCACTGTTCTAAGCACTGGGATAGATATAGGGTAATAAGGTTGTCCCAGGTGAGGCTCACAATCTTCATCCCCATTTTACAGATGAGGGAACTGAGGCACAGAGAAGTTAAGTGACTTGCCTACAGTCACACAGCTGACAAGTGGCAGAGCGGGAATTTGAACCCATGACCTCTGACTCCCAAGCCCAGGTTCTTTCCACTGAACCACGCTGCTTCCCTATGGTATTTGTTAAGTGCTTGCTCTACCTCAGACACTGAACTTTTAAGTGCTGGGGTAGATACCAGCCAATCAGGTTGGACACGATACTTGTCCATGTCCCACATGGGGCTTACAGTTTTAATTCCCATTTTACATATGAAATACGTGAGACACAGAAATGTTAGCTGACTTGCCCATAGTCACACAGCAGACAGGTGGATTTGCATTAATATTACGGAGTGAATAAATAAGCTCATAAATGCTAGAGTTGAAGGATGGAATCATACCAGTCCAGAAAAGATTGCTGGAGGAGGAGGGATTTGAATGTGGTATGAACCGTGGACCCTCTGATGTGGGGAGAGAGAAAGTTGTAAACCAGGGTAATAACATGAGTAAGGGACAGAGTAGGGAGAGTTAGCTAGTCGACTTACTTCGGAGGAACAAAGACCTCAAGTTTGATAATAGTGATCCCTAAAGAGTGAGATTTACATTTCCAAACTGATAAAAATAATTCATTCATTCATTCATTTAATCACATTTATTGAGTGCTTACTGTGTGCAAAGCACTGTACTAAGCGCTTGGAAAGTACAATTCAGCAACAGATAGAGACAATCCCTACCCAACAACGGGCTATAATTGTGGAATTTCTTAATCACTATATGTCAGGCACTGTACTAAGTGCTGGGGTAGATACAAGCAAATGTGGTTGGACACAGTCCCCATCCCACATGGGGCTCTCAGTCTTAATCCCCATTGTACAGATGAGGGAAGGGAAGCCCAGAGAACTGAAGTGGCTTGCCCAAGGCCACACGGTAGACAAGTGTTGGAGTTGTGATTAGAACCCAGGTTCTTCTGACTCCCAGGCTTGTGCTCTGTCCATTCAGCCATGCTGCTACTCTTAAATAATGCCAGACACACATTTCCAAACCTTCACAAATCCACAAGCTTCACATATAAAAAGTTACAGATTTCTATGACATCACTCAGTCAATTTACCCAAATAAATGACATTTACCCTTAGAAGAAAGTAAATGAAAAGATCAATGGTTCTGTGTTATGAAATACTACTGCACGTACACAGTCCTACTGTGTCATGACACCTTACAGCAGGTAGAGTTCACTTTGCAATGTTCATTGGTTCAGTGTGTGTGTACACAAACAAGCAGTTGCTTCAGTAATGCAGGATGCTGATCCCAAACAAGTTTGGGTTTTCAAAACAATTTCCTTAATTCTCTAATCTCATTCCAACTAAACTATGGATTGAAACCACATGATATATCAGAACTGGTCTAAAAGCTTTCTGTGAGCAAGCGATACATTTTGTGCATCTATTGTGTCATCCAAGCATTTGGTAGGCACTCAGTAGGCATTCAATAAATGCCTGTACTACTTCTATCTAGAAGAGGAACAAATAACAGGTAATGTGGAACTTGGCCTGTGATTATATGAGAGAAGCAGTATGGCCTAGTGGAAAGAACACAGGGCTGGAAGTCTGGAGTTCTGGGTTCTAATTCAGCCTCTGGCATTTGCTTGCTGTGTGACCTAGGGTAATTCATTTAATTTTTCTGCACCTCAGTTTCCTCACATGAAACATCAGGCTAAATCTTCATTCTTGTCAAACTGTGAGCTCTCTGTGGGACAAGGACAATGTCTCAGCTGAATAGCCTGTCATCTACTCCAATGTTTAACATAGTGCTTGACTTATAGTAAAATGTTTACCCAAAACCAACATTAATTATGATTTTAGTCATTTTGTTTGATTTTTGCCTTCTTGTTAAGCTTAGAGTAGAAAACTCATTTGACCATTTTTTTCTGTTCTATCAAATCTTTCCTTTTCCCTTGAGCTTATCACCTTCATCTTTCAAATTACGCCTCCTGACTTGCCTCAAGTATCAACGCCTGTCTTTCCATAATCTCAGTGATTCAGAAGCCACAGTTTCTCAAGACATGGTGATTTCCAAGAACACAATCATAGTGCTTTGGAAGATTTGACTGTACTGGTCCAACAGGGCTCATGCTGACATGAAGATGTGATTTATACCTTCACTTTTATTTTTAACAGTGGGAAAATAATATCCTACATGCCTGGTTTGAAGAAACTGTCCCCTTAATCTTCCAATATGTCTTAGTGTGATAGCCACTGTGGTGTCATCGATATTTAGGCTAACTTGAGACCATCTCTTATGTAAAATGGGTCCTCTGTAATAGCATCTTGGAAGGGCAAACCCCACTTTCTGCAAAACTGGAAAATTCTAGTTTAGAGAATTTGTGCCTTTTGGAAATGTGCTCTGCAAGATTTGTCTGACCCTGAAGCTTCTATGGGAAAGTAATCATTATAGATTCAGATCTGATGCCCTGCAATAACAGATCACAGGCGTGACCCAAATGCAATTCTTAAGAATAGCAAGGCAGAGCCATGATAATGGTCTATTCAGGCGAGGGTGAAAATAAGATTTTAATATTAAGGCAGCATTATAGACCAGAGTTCCTTTACCCTTCTTTCGTTTTTTTTTTCTTGTTTTCTTTTTAAATAATGTTATATATTAGTTTCTGGGGAACTCCCCCACTTTCATGGCTCTCACTTCTCCCTCTAACTGGATGGCTCAAATAACCACCTCTCTAGCCCCAGACTTTCTCTTGTTATTCTCTCATTTATTGTTGCCTTCAGGACATTTCAACTTGGGTATCCCACTGGAACCTCAATCTCAGCAGGCTTAAAACTGAAATTATCACCCCTCAAAACCCAACTCTTCCTAATTTTTCCAATCTTGTTGAAAACACCCTCAGACCCGCGGTCCCAGAAGCCTCCAAGATTGATGCCATCTTTGACTCCTCACTATGTCTAAACTGTGACTAAAGACCCACCCCTCTGACTCATTACCATTATCAATCTTCTCTAGAATGTAAGCTCACTGTGGGCAGGGGATGTGTCAGTTTATTGTTACATTGTACTTTCCCAAGCTCTTTGTACACAGTACCTGGTTGAGTGCTCTGCACACAGCAAGCACTCAGTAAATACGACTGAATGAATGAATGAATTCTCAGTGTTCCCAGGCTCCGGCCTATTTATACCACAGTCCTTAGCAATCAATCAATTAATGGTATTTACATAGTGCCTACTGTGTGCAGAGCATCATACTAAGTGATTGGGAGAGTACAGTATGGCAGAGTTGGTAGATAGGTTCCCAGTCCATAAGGAGCTTACATCCTAGAGGAAGAGACAAATATCAAAATGAATGAATTACAGATATGCCCATAAGGATGTGTGACTGAAGGTGGCATGAATGTCAAGTGCTTAGAAGGTACAGATCTAAGTGCATTGGTAATGTAGAAGGAAGAGGGAATAAGGAAAATGAGGGCTCAGTTAGGAAGGGCCAGTTTGAGGAAATGTGATTTAATAAGGCTTTGAAGGTGGGAAGAGTGGTGGTCTGTCACATATGAAGGAGGTGGGAATTCCAGGCCAGAGGGATTACATGGACAAGGGGTCAAAGTAAAGTGCTAAGGCTGGCATTAGAGGTATAAAGTATGCAGGCTGGTTTGTAATGGGATATCAACAAGGTAAGGTAGTAAGGGGCAAGATAAGTGATTTAAATTCACTAAATCATATTTATTGAGCATTTACTGTGTGCAGAGCACTGTACTAAACATTTGGAAAGTAGAATTCATCAATAGACCCAATCTCTGCTCACACCAGGATTACAGTCCAGATTTCTAGACTGTGGACTGTGAATACAAGCACAGGAATGGGCAACAACTGGAGGTTTTTGAGTATGGATAGGTGGACTGAATATTTTGTTAGAAAATTGATCCAGACAGAAGAGTGAAATAAGGGCTGGTGTGGTGAGAGACAGGAGGCAGGGAGATAGGTGAGGAAGCTAATGCAGCAATCAAGCCAGGATAGATTTAAATGCTTGGATCAGTGTGGTACCAGTTTGGATGGATTGGAAAGGGTGTGTTCTAGAGATCGATCAACTAATCAATCCATCATATTTATTGAGTGCTTAGTATGTGATGAGCACTGAACTAGGCGCTTGGGAGAGGACAATGCAATAGAGTTAGTAGACATTCCCTGCCGACAGAGAGCTTACAATCTAGAGGGGAAGACAGACAATATAAATGATTTATAATATACAATTTAAAATATATACATAAGTGCGAGGCATACAAAAATGCCAGGGAGATGCTGTGAAGGTAGAATTGACGGGATTTGGTGATAGACTGAATATATCAGTTGAATACTTACTATTATTATCATTATTATTAATTATTATGTGTTTACTTTGTGCTACCACTGTTCTAAAGTCTGTGGTGGATACAAGATAATCAGGCTGAATACAATCCTTGCCCCATGTAGGGCTTACAGTTTAGGTAGAGTGGAGACCCTGCATTGAATCTCCATTTTACATGTGAGGAAACTGAGGCACAGAGAAGTTAAGTGACTTCTCCAAGGTCAGTCAGCAGATTACTGGCAGAACTGGGAGTAGAATGCAGGTCCTCTAACCCCCAGTTCTGTACTCTTTCCACCAGGCCACACTGTTTCTCAGAGGTAAGAAGAGAAGAATTGAGGAGAATTCCAAGGTTACACATCTTTAACAGAAAGAACAGCGGAGTTGTCTACAGTAATGGGAAATATGCAGAGGGTAGAGTTTGAGTAGGAAGATGAAAAGTTTTATTATGGTCAGAACACCTATTACTATTACTACTAGTCACGAGACCACCTACTTCAGGGATTGTGTCTGACTTGATTATCTAACCTAGAATGTGGGTATGTAGTTCAGATCTATTGGAGCATTTAACAGAGAGTAAGTGTTTAGCAAACACTGCAATTATTGTTATTGTTATCACTCAGCACAAGTCTCTGCACTATTTTCCAATGGCTACCCCTTTTCCTCTGCTTAAAGCATTTTTTAACATACTTTCATTATCTTTCTCTATTTTATTTATCAGTTGCTTGCTACATCTTGCACTCTTTACTCCTCCGAAGGTGACCTGTGTTCTATTCCCCACTGTTCCATATTTGATTCTGTCCTCATACTCTTCCTCTACCAGATACTCTTTCTCCATCTAGATAGTGAATTCTAAGGATGGATTGACAATGAGTAGATTATTTTTAATAGAATAAAAATAATAATGCTAATAATAAAAATGCTATTTGTTAAGTGCTTGTTGTGTGCCAGGCACTCTACTAACTACTGGGGTGGATACAAGCAAATTATGTTGGATGCAGTCTCTGACCCCCCGTGGGGCTCACATTTCTCAGCTCCCATTTTACAGATGGGATATTTAAGGCACAGAGAAGTGAAGTGACGTGTCCAAGGTCACACAGCAGGAAAATGGCAGAGTCTGGATTAGAATCCATGACCCTCTGACTCCCAGGATCAAACAAACAGAAATGAGCTTAAAGCAGGAGTTGCATTTTCAACACAGCACATCATCTGGAGTGCGATTATGATCCAATACTGGGAATGAGCTACACAGAATATTTTTGGGACTCCTTTCCTTTTAACTCTTGAAAAAAAGGAATCCATAATTATGTGCCCTGGATCTAGTGATCTATTCATCGGGAGCAAGCCTCTTTCCAATTCTACAGTTTTGGATTATTTAAATCATCATAAAATACTGGTCATCTTTAGTTGGCCAGATACTTCTTTGATGGTTAGAGTTGTCTACATGCTTATTTCATTTTTAGAGTGACATTATAAACCAATCTTGAATTTCCTCATACCTTTTTACCCTGGAGGAAATTACACCAAATGACACAGCCACACTGATCTGTAATTATAAGAGGCTTTCTTTGTCGAAAATAAAGATTGGATATTTGCTTTAGTAAATATGGATCCTCAAAGATCTGAGAAAACTGCATTATTATTATTATTATTGTTATTATTATTAATATCATTGTAATAAGCTCTCTACTCTCATAGAGAGTTGGGCATTTCAATTAACCCTCGGGTGGTGAGAATTTTCACCCTAAAAATTATCTGGCTTCATGAGTTTTGTGTTCACTGTTCTGGCTGTTTTTGACATTTATTAGTGCAAAATTCTCATGCTTTAAGTGACTGACAAACCTTGGTCGTCTGCACCTGGCTTGCATGCTGAGTAATGTAGGTTGACTTTTTCCTACTGCATTTGCCTCTGAGGTATCTGATGTCAACATTGACAGCAAGTAATAAAATTTTGAAATAGGTGTTTTTCTTGCAACTTTATGCAGTCATGTAGGCAAACATTACTCATAATAAGTAGTAGCACCATATAACATTTCTTGGTGCTGTATGAAGCCATTTGCCACAGTAATGAGTTATTATCCAATTCAATACACAAAATATACCATGCAAATGATCCAATCAAATGAATCAAATGGGCTTTAGTACAGTTTTCAGCTACAAATATTCTAGCAGATTAGGCCAACCCAATTTCTAAGATCCTAACTAAAATGACAAATTATCCCTCAAAATCTTACATCACATTGTCTTTTACCTCATTCAACTTAATATAGAAGTTCAAACTTGATCCTGGCACCTTCTCTCTTAAATCCCTCAAAGAGGAAACCTCTCTAGGTCCCAAATCACCAGCATCCTGACTTCCCCAGAAATGGGAAAGATTTTCTGAGCTTCTTTCCCTGTGATATATTTTGTTGATTAGTTCTGCTAGAAGTTTCTCACCTTCACCTTCATAACACTCAAAGAGTTTGTTATATATGGGCTTCCAGTTTGTCTTGCTCTTTGTACATATTCCTGGATCCTACTAGGCACAAATCTTGGAGTATCAGAATGTCTTTAGGACACTTTCAATACCTTTTGTTGACACAATCATGTTCAAAAATAACTGTCATCTTTACAAATATCATATTCTTTGTTCTTGAGACCATTTGTTCGATGAGCTATCAGTATTCAATCAATGGAAGAAGTTTTCCCACATTAAATTAGATTTTTGGCTGCATCATCCTTATAAAATTGGATTGTTTCCTGCTTTCCGGCTTTCACGGTTTGTTAATAATTTTTGCCTGTCTCCCTAGTTAAATTGAAAGTCTGTGATAAGGGATCATGTGTCTTGCTATTGTTGTGTACTCTCTGAAGCATTTAGTGCAGTGACTAACACAGTACTAATGGTGATATTTATTAATAGATTAAGTGCCATGACCACTTTGCCAAGCATGGTGGTGGACTCCAGATAAGTAGATCTGGCTCCATTTCTGTCCCATGCAGGACTCGCAGAATATGAGGAAGGGAGAACAGACATTTTAGGGTCATTTTACAGATGAGGAAACTGAGACACAGAGAGTTTGTGACTCACCCAAAATGACAGCAGGAAAGTGAAAGAGCCAGTACTTTAAATCAGGACATTTCTATGTGGGTGTCCCACCAGGACAACTAGTTCAACAAGACCAAACAATAACCCCTCAAATTCCTTTCTAAATCCTTTATCCCACCTAAGTTTCCCATCATAGTTGTTAACAACACCATCTTCCCATTCTCTTAATTTAAAACACAGGGGAGGTTCATTGACCATCTTTCATCTTCCTTGTATTTCAAGCCCACAAACTTGGCATCAACTTAACTCCTCTCTCTCTGTCATCCTCAATATTCAGTCCATTGGCAAATCTGGTCAGCTCATCCTCCTCCACAAGAGTTCCTCAGCCTATCCTTCACAGTCCATCCAATTTTTCACTAGGCTGCTCCAGGCATTTATTATACATTGGCTTGACATTCATCAGTCTTCTTGTGACCTCTGCCTCCAGGTTCTCCCTGTACAGTCCACATTGCATTAGGATGTCTGGTATATTTTTTAAAAAATATTATTCTGCAAAAGTACCTCCAGTCTTCAAAGGTCTTGCAATTCGTAATTAATAATTGTAGTTTTTTATTAAGCTCTTATTTTGTGCCACCTTACTGTCACTGGGGTAGACAAAATGATTAGATGAGATGCAGTTATATACATATTTTTATGCACTATTACCTCTATTTATCCCCTCTTAGGGTTGCACGTGGATAATTTCCAGTACTCTACCAGTCTTGACTACTGGAGGAAGAGTCAAGCAGAGGCACGCCCATTCCATTCTCAGCTCAGGCAGTGGCTAGCAAGTGGAAGACAATCTGCTGCAAGTCAAAATTAATCTGTGCTGGGCAGCAGCGGCATAGGAAAGACTTGAGGGAGTATATTCAAGTTTACCACAAAGAGGGAGACAATGGTAAACCATTTATGTACTTTTACACAGAACACTCTATGGATACACCACCAGATTGACCGCAGTTGGAGGTGGGACATTCTGGAAGAGATGTGCCCATGGTATTGCTATGGGTCAGAGGTGACTCGAAGGCATAAGACAAGACCTCTATTTCCCCACTCAGGATCACACCTGGAGAATTTCTAGTACTCTACCAGTCTCAACTACAGGAGGGTGAGTCAAGAAGAGCCATACCCATTTCACTCCTAGCTTGGGCCATGGCTAGAGAGTAGAAGGCAATCCGCCACAATTCAAATCTCACCTGTGCTGGGCAGCTGCGGCACGGGAGAGAGTCGAGGGTGGAGACTCGAGTTTACTGCATGGAAGGAGGAAGTGGTAAACCATTTCTGTATTTTGACCAAGCAAACTCTATGGATCCACTACCAGAAAAATTGCAGATGGAGAATGGGGCGTTCTGGGAGAGATGTTTCCATGGCGTTGTTATGGGTTGGAGATGACGCGACAACATTAAGACAAGGCAAGAGACCTCTATTTATCTGTAATTTATCTCTAAGTGCTGGTTTTGGTGATTAGATTATGAGCTCCTAGAGAACAAGGACAATGTTTACCAATTCTATTTGTTCTCATCCATACACTTAAATACACTGTTCTAAGAAGCAGCATGGCTTAGTGGAAAAATCATGGGCCTGGGAGTCAGAGTTTGTGGGTTCTAATCTCTCTTCTGCCACTTATCAGCTGTGTGACTTTGGGCAAGTCATTTCACTTCTCTGTGCCTCAGTTACCTCATCTGTAAAATGGGCATTAAGACTGTGAGCCCCAAGTAGCACAACCTGATTATCTTGTATCTACCCCAGCGCTTAGAACAGTGCTTGGCACATAGTAAGTGCTTAAAAAATACCATCATTTTTATTGATAATAATCATATCACCATCATATAGATGACACTCAATAAATACTGTTATTTGATTGATTCCTCCAAAATATTACATATCTGCATCTCTCAATGCCTGTAAGAAATAAAATGTTAAGATGTGAGTGTGATCCTAACATTCTAACACAACTCAGACCTTTTCATTTCATGTTCATGAAATGATATTATTAATGGGAGAAAAATGATCATGTACACTTTTTCAGTGAGAAAAATAAAGGACTAATGCTAAGAAAAATGATTGCATTCCCTATTCCACAAATTGCCACAGTGATGAGTCCCACTGGCCCCACATTTAGGAGAGAGCAGAGGAAGCCAAAAGAAGAATTTTGCAGTGGTCCTCCCGAAGGACATCACCAAAACCACATCTGCAAAAGGGCAGAGGTCCCTGATGACCTCTGTGCCTTCAGGAAGATGGCTGTGTCTCGGCCACAGATTGGTGGAAATAATAAAGGTGCAGGGACTTGGGGAGCAGTGAGCAGCAGGACACCCACCAAAACCTGCTTTAATAGAAGCAACATAGGTCTAGTGGGAAGAATTTGGGCCTGGGAGTCATAGGATGTGTGTTCTAATCCCTGCTGTGCCACATGATTTCTGTGTGACCTTGGGCAAGTCATCTCCCTTCTCTGGGCCTCAGTTACCTCCTCTGTAAAATGGGGATTAAAACTGTGAGCCCTAAATGGCACAGAAACTGTTTTCAACCTGATTATCTTACATCCATCTCAGCTCTTAGAATTATAAGTACTTAACAAATACCTCAACTGCTATTATGATTATGATTATTAAGAAGAACAGGAAAACTGGTGGGATTTAAGACACAAATGAAGCTATCGGGCAGGGGGGCTGGGGTGTTTCCGGGGCTCCTAAAATGATTTTGAGAGCTGTATTAGCTTAATTTAGGCCTGTAAATTCCCAGTAGCCTCCCAGGTACATCTCTGCCCACCTATTTGCTGTTCTTTGTCCTGATTCCATTTACTTGTTTATATCATTGTCTGTCACCCCTTCTAGACTGTAAGTTCGTTGTGGGCAGAGAATGTGTCTCTCATATTGTTATAATGAACTCTCAAAATGCTTAATACAGTGCTCTGCCCACAATCAGCTCTCAATAAACATGACTGACTGGCCGATTGCACCTCATGAATATGGCTAGCAGGGATGCACAGTTTAGCTTGAGGCACAGCAAAAACTGCTAGACCCAAAATCAATCCCTTCATACAGATTCTTGGGTCCAAAGTCTTATGGATGGACTGAACTTCACTGTTTACAACATGACACATCTTACACTTTCAGTACTGATCTAATAAATATGGCATTGATTTCCCGCATTTCTTCAGTGTAGTTCTGGGTACTTCTTAAGAGTTCAGTTACACACTCTATCACTGAACAGATTTCTCCCAATTTTTCATAGGAAATCATCTAAGAGGTGAGGTCAAGACCATGCAGGAGATCTAAGCTGTATGAGGGGAGTTTAAAAAAGAAATATGAGGAATAGGGAAAACAACACAGTGTAGCATTCACTATTCTGCAGTTTATTACTTGTTTATATATAAATATTCTTTATAAATGTACACTAAGGAGAGATATTGTATAGTCAATGATTTAGTTAGCTTAAATCACAAGACACAGTTTGTGTATTTTTGCTGGAAATTGAAGCACTCTTTCCACATACTAGAGGCCTCTTGGTGGCTGTAATTTTAGTGCTTAGTAGCTTGGAAATGTTTTGTGTGGTTGCTTAAAACTATCTATGGTGAGGGATGACTTCTGATTTTTTGGGAAGTCTATGACATTTTCTGTAACTTCAAAACCATAAATATCATTATTCGACTATGTTTCCTCTTTCTATGTGGCAATTGGCAGACTTGTGATCTTATCTATCCTAAAGAAAGTTAGAACAAAAATAGTGTGGCTTAGTGAGAAAAATACAGGATTGGTGGTCAGGAAACCATATCTCCTGTTCTGGATCCATGATGGCTGCTACAGTGCCCTGGGCAAGTTATTGAAACTTTCCTGTGCTTCGGTTTACTCATCCATAAAATGGGGATGAGTAGTTTGCTCTTAGACAATTACCACTTTGCAAAGCAAAGACTCTGGCCAATCTAATTATCTTATGTCTACCCAAGTGTTTAGCACATAGTAATTGCTTGATTGATTATTATTATTGATGTTATTAATGTTACTTTTTTTAAGAAAAATAGTATTTGGGGCACCATTAACTTTCAAGTGATGCTGTAGTTACATGCTCTCAGCATCACTGCTCCTCTCTGACTTTGCAGGGGTGAAGTCTAGCCATCCAAAGGGCACACTGCAGACTTGAGTGGGGACCTAAGTGGTCCAGACCCTCCATGTCTGACACTGGGATGGAGTGAAGTTTTAGGAGCAGCCACCAGAATCATGGAACACTGGGCAGATTGAAGCATGGCCTAGTGGAAAGAGCAGGGACCTGGGAGTCAGAGAACTTGAATTCCCACCCCAGCTCTGCCACTTGCCTGTTATGTGACTTAAATTCCCCATGTCTTAGTTTTGTCATCTGTAAAATGGAAATTGAATACTTATTCTCCCTCTCCCCTAGATTGCGAGTCTTATGTGGGATAGGGACTCCATCCGAACTGATTAACTTGTATCAACCCCAGTGCTTACTATAGTGCCTGGCACATAGTAAGTATTTAAAAATCAATCAATCATATTTACTGAGGGCTTACTGTGTGTAAAGCACTGTATTAAGCTGGTAGAGTACAATACAAGAGAGTTGGTAGACAGGTTACCTGTATACAATGAGCTTACGGTTTAGATGAGGAGACCTACATTAATATAAACAAATTAATAATGTTGGCATTTGTTAAGCGCTTACTATGTGCCGAGCACTGTTCTAAGCGCTGGGGTAGATACAGGGTAATCAGGTTGTCCCACGTAAGGCTCACAGTTAATCCCCATTTTACAGATGAGGTAACTGAGGCACAGAGAAGTTAAGTGACTTGCCCACAGTCACACAGCTGTCAAGTGGCAGAGCTGGGATTCGAACTCATGACCTCTGACTCCCAAGCCCGTGCTCTTTCCACTGAGCCACGCTGCTTCTCGAGAGATAGGTACATAAGTACTTGTGGGGCCGAGGGAGGGGTGAATGAAAGGTGAAACCCAATTGTAAGTATAATAATAATAATTAAAAATACCATAATAATTATTGTGGAGGAGTAAGTGGGTGTCGCTATGGGTCAGAAATGACTAGGCAGCATAAGACAAGACAATTGGCCCAGAGACTGCACCTTTCAACTAATGTACAACATCCTTATACAATTATTTTTTGTTATTGAGCTCACTTCAGTATATCAATTGTATTTATTGAGCAATTACTGTGGGCAGAACCCCGTACAAAAGCACTAGGGAAAGTAGAATCCAATAGAATTGGTAGACATGGACCTTTCATTCTAGGAGCTTATGGTCTAGAAAGGGAGATCAACAACAAAATAAATAATAGAAGGGGAAATGGCAGAGTAAAGGACATGCACATTAGTGCAGTGTGGCTGAGGATGGGGTTAATATCCAAGTTCTTAAGAAGTACACAACCAAGAACATAGGCAGTACAGCTGGGGAAGGAAGATAAGGTGGGTAATTAGGGGTTAGTCTGGGAATGCCTCTTGGAGGAGATAAGATTTTAATAGGACTTTGGAATTGGAAAGAGAGGTGTTCCATCAGCTATGATTACTAATGGGAGTATGACATTTATTAAGCATTTACTATGTATCAAGCATTGTTCAAAGAGCTGGGTTAGATACAAGTTAATTAGGTCAGACACAGTCCCTGAGGCTCACATTCTAAGTAGGAGGAAGAATAGGGAATGAATCCTCATTTTACATAAGGAAACTGAGAACCAGAGGAGTTATGAGACTTACCCAAGGTCACACAGCTGGCAAGTGGTGGAGCTGGGTTTAGAATCCACATCCTCTGCCTCTCAGGCACATTTTCATTCCAATATTTATTCATTCCTTCATTCAATAGTATTTATTGAGTGGTTACTATGTGCAGAGCACTGTACTAAGCGCTTGGAATGAACAAGTCAGCAACAGATAGAGACAGTCCCTGCCGTTTGACGGGCTTACAATCTAACCGGGGGAGACAGACAGACAAGAACAATGGCAATAAATAGAGTCAAGGGGAAGAACATCTCGTAAAAACAATGGCAACTAAATAGAATCAAGGTGATGTACAATTCATTAACAAAATAAATAGGGTAATGAAAATATAAACAGTTGAGCAGACGAGTACAGTGCTGAGGGGATGGGAAGGGAGAGGGGGAGGAGCAGAGGGAAATGGGGGGAAAAGAGGGTTAAGCTGCGGAGAGGTGAAGGGGGGGCGGTAGAAGGAGTAGAAGGAGAAGGGGAGCTCAGTCTGGGAAGGCCTCTTGGAGGAGGTGAGTTTTAAGTAGACAATGCTACTTAAAGGAAAGGAAGTTCCAGGCCAGAGGGAGGATACGGGCAAGGTGTCGGGAGTGAGACAAAATTAAGTTGCAGTATACAGGCTAATATTAGAGGAATGAAGTGTGCAGGTTGAGTTAAAGTAGAAAAATAGCAGATAGGAGAGAGAGAGCTGATTGAGTGCCTTAAAGCTCAAGGTACATAGTTTTGATTTGATGCAGTTGGATAGGTAGCCACTGGATAGGTAGGTTTTTCAGGAGCAGGATGGTATGGATTGAGCAGTTTTGTTGTTTTTTTTTAAAAAAAAAAATGATCCAGGCACCAGGATGAAGTGTGACTGGAGATGGGAGAGACAAGAGGCAAGGAAGTCATCTAGAAGGCTGATGCAGTAATGGATGTAGAAGGGAAGGAATATTCCACTGGACTGTGCAAACATTGCAGAGGAGTTCATAATGTTGTAGGTTCTTATATTTTAGAGGTATCCAAACATCCTTGGCCTTTTTAAGCTATCATTTTGCTTGATCTACTCAGGAAAACATTACAAGAAGCAATAATGTTCACAGTCACAATGGGAATGAGGATGAACACATTATTTGAATCAAGTTGGCAGGGGACTTGCTATTTTGGTTCACTGCAATTGTCCTTCAGTTCTTTATCTTGATCCATAAAACCTGAATATATCTGTTTTGGGACTTATGTTAAAAGGCGGTGTCACAATTAGCTTAGCAGAGGTTATCACCGCTGTCTCAATGCTGTTTTCACTTTCCTTTTATTAATTTTAAGATGAACTCCTCTCTTTTTAGAATAGTGCTACTCTCCAGTCGGTAATAACGAATTGTTCCTCAACTTTCAGGGTCTATTTTGGGAGTCACAGAGAGTAAGCAATCTGGCAATTGCTTAGAAACAGTACCGCGGAAGATATGGGCTTTAAGACCTTAGAATCCCTGTATTCTATAGACTACTAACACTTGGTCATTTCTGCGCACATTCAATATGCTGCATTAGAAACAGGACAATGAATCAATCAATCATATTTACTGAGCACTTTCTGTGCTAAGCACTTGGGAGAGTACAATAAAACAACAGACATTCCCTGCCCACAAAGAGTTTACAGCCTAAAGGAACCAAGAGACTTCAGGACTTCCTTGCCATATAATCTTGGACAAATCCATTAATGCCCCTGTGTCTCAGTTCCCTCATTTGTAAAGTGGGGATAATAATAATAATTGTACATGTTAAGCATTTACTATCTGCCAAGTTCCTTTCTAACTGTTCTAAGTGCTAAGTCTCCTAGATACAAGTTAATCAGGTTGGACACAGTCCCTGTCCCACATTCATTCATTCAATAGTATTTATTGAGCGCTTACTATGTGCAGAGCACTGTACTAAGCACTTGGAATGTACAAATTGGCAACAGATAGAGACAGGCCCTGCCCATTGACAGGCTTACAGTCTCACTCTTAATCCCCATTTTACAGGTGATGGAACAGAGGCCCAGAGAAGTAGAGTGATTTGCCGGAAGTCTCACAGCAGACTAAGTACCTGTTCTTCCTTCCCCCTAGCCTGTGAGCCACATGAGAGTCAGACACAATATCTGATCTGATTAAGTTACATCTAACTCAGCACTTAGCATAGCTCTTGGCTTAAAGCAAGAACTTCACAAATACCACAATTCCTATGGTAATGGAGCTTATAGGAAAAGATGCAATAGACCAGAGTTTATTGATGAGGAAGCCTTGAAGGAAGTCCAGATGTGAACACCTTGCATGTATGTGCAAGGGGAAGAGTAGGACTGAACCTGGAAAGCCATAAAATTTCAACAGACTACACGATAATGCTTGGTGTCCAGGGGGGAAAAGACAAGTTAATGATTGGAGGGGAGATATAATCCTCTTTTAGGGTTGACTTTATAACTAATTAGAGCCCCATGAATAAGATCTTTAACTCTGAGGAACAAAGGTCTGATTCCTCAGGGTTAAAACTCTTGTTCACTCTAGGATCTGCAATTTTTTTTTTTCCTTTCACTTAACTCTAAAGGGTAAGAAGCAGCATGGTCCACTGGATAGAGCATGGGCCTATGAGTTAACTGACCCGATTCTAGCCCTGGTTCCACCACTAGCCTCATCTGGGACCTTGGGGAAGTCACAGTTTATCTGTTTCTCATTTTTCTCATCTGAAAACTGGGGCTCAAATGCATGTTTTCCCTCCTACTTAGCCTAATCTTTCCCAAGTCCTTAATAAGTGCTAATAAAATAAAACTGATGGATGATTTAGTCCTATGTGGGACAGGGATAGGTCTGACCTGACCTGAATGCCTAGTCTCTATCCCAGTATTTAGTACAGTACTTGACACATAGTAATCACTTAAATACCACAATTATTATTAATGACTAGTATTGTCAATAATTGATATTCATAGTAATAATAAAGGTACATGATTGCTTTAAAAATATTTTGGAAGAATAGACTAGGATTCCCTCCCTGAAGAAAGTGAAGTTGTAACATCTAAGCTAATGAATAAACCCTTGTTAAATGCCTCTGCCTACTAACCACTCCATGTGCATGCATAGACATACCTGTATTTATTTCATTACCTTGTATAGCACTTTTAGATATCTTTAATATGAAAGCCATAATACAAAGCTAAATTCTAATTTCCAAATAGAGCAGTTAAGTTTCCTTCCATGGCTTATGTTCTCCATGAAATTCTCAATGGGATTTTACTAATTATGAGCACTTGGGGTGATGTGTTTGTATAATCACATTTTTTATCTAATGCAAAAAAGACAGAAGGTTGGTGGTTTGACTTTAGCTCAAGTGGGTGGTTTCACTTTTGTTCAAGGCTGTGTTGGTGTAATTCTATCTGTTTCTCTCTTTCCCTATATCATAAAGGCCCATAAAAATGGGTACTCAGAAAAAGCATGTTTCTTTTCTTCATAACTTCTGAATCACTGAGTCCAAGGAAAAGAGAGGATGAGAATTTCAAGTTGCATATTCCAACCAGACAATGGTACCTTGAGGAGCCCATGTCAGTCTGGGTGATGAAGCTTATAGTTGAGTGAACACCTGAGGATACAAACTAGAATACTAATCCTGAAAATGCAAATTACATTTGTTTAGAGGATGTGTACTCTTCTCCTAGTGGTACATCCTAGAGAATTTATAAATATTAATTCCTACTGTTGCGTTCTACTCATCTCCTTCGCCTCCCCATTTCACTACCATTAGCGGGTTACAACTGCCAAAGCAATTCTATAACCATTAAGAAAAGAGCGTTAGCAGTTCTTCCCGAAATCCATAGCAATGCAGAAGAAACTTATTTTTTTATGGTATTTATAATTGTTTACTATGTTCCAGGCACTATATGAAGTACCGGGGTAGATACAAGTTTGTCAGGTTGGACACAGTTCCTAGCCTGCATGGGGCTCCCTGTCTTAATCCCCATTTTTCAGATGAGGTAACTGAGGCACAGAGAAGTGAAGTGACTTGTCCAAGGTGACAGCAGACATGTGACAGAGCTAGGATTAGAATCCAGGTCTATGATCTATCCGGACTCCCAGTCCATGATCTATCCACTAGGCAATGCTGCCTCCTTATTCATATCTGATTCATATCATATCTTTTGCTCAACTGGTTTGTTCCACCAAGATTCATTTTGATATCTAATCCCAGCACCACCAATATTGAGTGGAAAGATGAACGAATTTTAGTCTGTCTCTGTCTGTATATCAATCACAGTTATTTCCTGCCCAGGCTCAAGAATGACAGGTCCAAGAATATTGTATCCCATTCTCAGTCTCCTCCTGGACCTCATCTGTGGGTGAAATATTAACTGTTCCTCAACAGCACCAATATCTGATAGAGGTGGTTTAAATTTGCTTCCTATGTTATGTCAGTGTTGCTTGACACCCAGAGCCAATCCAAATCTTGGTGGAGAAAGTGAGCTCTCAGTGGGCAAAGGTTGAACAAAATTTTCAGTAATCTACAGTTCGTAAAAGGTTATTCTTACAGTTGAAATTTTGCACTCATTTGTAAGCTCGTTTTGGGCAGGGAACATAACTGCTGATTTTGTTGTATTGAACTCTCCCAAGAGCTTAATAGCGTGCTCTGCACATAGTAAGTGCTCAATAAATAAAAATAATAATAATAATAATGAAGTTGGTATTTGTTAAGCACTTACTATGTGCAGGGCACTGTTCTAAGAGCTGGGGTATGGTAGATACAGGGTAATCAAGTTGTCCCATGTGAGCCTCACAGCTAATCCCCATTTTACAGATGAGGGAACTGAGGCATAGAGAAGTTAAGTGACTTGCCCACAGTCACACACCTGACAAGTGGCAGAGCCGGGATTCGAACCCATGACCTCTGACTCCCAAGTCTGGGCTCTTTCCACTGAGCCACGCTGTTTCTTCAAAAATAAAAATGGCATTTGTTAAGTGCTTACTAAGTGCAAAGCACTGTTCTAAGCGCTGGGGAGGATACAAGGTGATCAGGTTGTCCCACTTGGAGCTCACAGTCTTAATCCCCATTTTACAGATGGGGTAACTGAGGCACAGAGAAGTTAAGTGACTTGCCCAAAGTCACACAGCTGACAAGTGGCGGAGCTGGAATTTGAACGCACAACCTCTGACTCCCAAGCCCGTGCTCTTTCCACTGAGCTACGGACCACTGATTGATTGATTTGGGAATTTTGTTAGAGAGAACAACTCTATGCATTGGTGGAAATGGGCCTTCTCTATTCTCTTTCCCTATTGTGACACCTACTTACCTAAATACATATTCTCTGAACACTTTGATATACACTGCACTTATAGATGCCTCCTTCCACTCTGTTACTTCACCCTATTTATACTTAATTTTAGTATCTGTGTCTCCCAATACATTATATGCTTCTTGAGGGAAGAACATCAGGACATAGTGAGTGCTCAATAAATACAATTGATTGCGGTCAGAGAGTGATATTTGGGAAGGTGATTCAGGACATCTCTCCAACACGTTGTTAATCATTATTAGTATAGAATCAACTTAGAGTAATGGAGCCTGGATTCAATACTTCTATGCTTATCCCATATCCAAGCATAAACAACAAATAATAATAATAATAATGTTGGTATTTGTTAAGCGCTTACTATGTGCTGAGCACTGTTCTAAGTGCTGGGGTAGACACAGGAGAATCAGGATGTCCCACATGGGGCTCACAGTCTTAATCTCCATTTTACAGATGAGGTAACTGAGGCACAGAGAAGTTAAGTGACTTGCCCACAGTCACACATGCACGGTAGGCATTCAATAAATACAACTGATTGATTGACACAATTCTGACAATAAGGTTATCATTGTCATTCTTGCATTTTCAGTCAGTTCAGTTCCAGAATTTGGGGCTGTCCCTGGAAATTTTCGAAAAAATAAACTCAAGTCCCACAATGGTCCAGTGGATAGAGCACAGGCCTGGGAGGTGAAGGACCTGGGTTCTAATCACCACCTGTCTGCTGTGTAACCTTGAAGAAGTCACTTCACTTCTCTGTGCCTCAATTACCTCATATGTCAAATGTGGATTAAGACTGTGAGCCCCATGTGGGACAGGGACTGTGTCCAAACCAACTGGCTTGTATCGATCCCAGTGTTTAGTACAGTGCCTGGTAGATAGTATGCACTTAACAAATACCACCATTATTTCCCCCTCTAGACTCAGGTGGGCAGGGATGTGTCTGTTTGTTGTTATATTGTACTCTCTCAAGCACTTAGTACAGTGCTTTGTACACAGTAAGCGCTCAATAAATAAGACTTAATGAATGTTATATTGTTATATTGTACTCTCCAAAGCGCTTAGAACAGTATGATGATAATAGTAAGCACTCGATAAATATGATTGACTGAATGACTTATGGACAATCAGTCCAGGTACCTTTCAAAAATCCTTTGAAATTTTTAATTCTCATTTCCCTGTGTCTGCATCTGGGCAGTGGGGCCTAGTTCTTTTATTTCAGTTTAGACACAGTTTAGACCTAAAGTTAGGTATTCTGGATTTGGTTACACCAGTGTATAGCAGTACAAAACCCTTGGATTATTTTGTCAGTGTCAAAAGAGAAGTGAAGCCTTCAAAATGTAAAGCAATGACAACCCAAGGCAAATGCGACCTTCAGCACTGATAGTAAGATCACCAGCCCATTCAATATCACATTTCCTCTGCCCACCTGGCTCATCACTGGGAATTTTTTCCCAGCATTTTAGACACCAATTTTCATATTATCTCCTTTGCTGACGTTCTTCACCTCCTTTACCTTTTTCACAGTTGGAAATAGCCCCATTCAAAGTCAGCTTGCTAATAACCACACCATTCTTCAAAAGATTAAGCTCATCCACCATTATTCACACCTTCTCTGATTTCCGTACTTTCCCCATCTTCAAAGTGCTACTAAAATCGATTCCTTCCGAGACCCTTCCCTAGATAATCTCTGATCTCCCTATCCTATTAGTTCTGTTCTCCTTTTGCATCCCCTATGCCCTTAAATGCATACCCCCTAAGGACTTTAATATTTTAATGCTTTGCAGAAGCAACACAGTCTAGTGCAGGGAGCCAAGTCTGGGAATCAGAAGACCTGGGTTCTAATCCTGGCTTGTCCATTTGCTGCTGTGTAAGCTTGGGCAAGTCACTGCTTCTCTGAGTCTCAGTTCCCTCATCTGTAAAATAATTCATTCATTCAGTTGCATTTATTGAACACCTACTGTGTGCAGAGCACTGTACTAAGCATTTAGAAAGTACAATTAGGCAACAGATAGAGACAATCCTTACCCAACACCGGGCTCGCATATGAGACAAGGACTGATTCCAACCCGATTATCCTGTATATAGCTCTGCACTTAGTACAATTTTTGGCACACAGTAGGTGCTTAAGAAATACTACTATCATTTATTAATACTCACCCTGCCTCTACCCCAACCCCCACAGCACTTATGTTCATATCCTTATACTTTCTTGCTTCCCCTACCTCCAATTGCTATTTACTGCCTGTCTCTGCCACTAAATTGCACACATCTTGAGGTCAGGAGACCTTTCTACCAACTCTACTGTACCCCCCCCCAAGTGTTCCGTACGGTGCTGTGCACAACTCAAGCACTCAGTAAATACCTTTGATTAATTTACAAATTGACTGAGCTCTCAGGCTCACTCCCAGCCTTGCCAAAAGAGGACAGACAGGACAGGACAGAGTGAACATACCAACATGTGAAGGTCATGGTTGTTGGAACCAACAAGCTTTCAAAGTCCAGCAGCTCTGCTTTGGGCTATCCCCTTATTGTTCTCTGTGTGTCTTTGGGGCCCACACAGTAGGACAAACCATTCTCAACCATAAACTGAATCTGAATTCTCCCAATTGATTAATAAAAAAATCATTCTAGCCAGCATTCCTACATTTCAGAAGATAGTCTCCCTTGAAACCTATTTTACTTGAAATCTTTTCCTTCAAAACCTCATCAATCAAAACCTCATCAGCATTGCTTCATGGTTAGAGCATGAGCCTAGGAATCAGAAGAACCTGGGTTCTAATCCCGCCTCTGCCACTTGTCTGCTCTGTGACCTTGGGCAAGTCACTTCATTTCTCTGAGCCTCAGTAACCTCTTCTGGAAAATGGGGATGAAGAATGAGTCCTTGAGGGTCATGGACGGTGGCCAACCTGATTATCTTGTATATACCTTAGCGCTTAGTATAGAGTCTGGCACACAGTAAGAGCTTAGCAAATACCACAATTATCATTAAGTTCAAATAGCCTATTGAACATAATTTTTTCTGATCCCTCCTTGGTCAAATGTGAGTTCATCTCTCTGTTCTGTTGAATTGTCTACTTTCCAGTTGGCCATTATCCACACTTTCTTTACCTCTCTTAACACTTTAACCTGATTCAAGGGAGGGATAGGCTCATGCAGATGTAAATTCCCCTTCTCTGAAGGGCCAATAAGCCTATATCTGTACAAATGGGAAATCTGCAACTAAATCCTCCATAATGAGACTGGGAAGTGCAGTGCAAATTAAACTATGGGCCACTTTGAGTAATGATCACATGCCAGCACTCTATTGCCTTCCATGTTTAAAACACTTTTTAATAAAAAAACTTAAATATCTTAAAAAAAATAATTACTGAAATAACAAATTGAAGGCTACGAGTCTGTAAAGTCACTGAGGATAAATAAACAATAAAGCAAAAGAGGAAACCATTTAATGAACTAGCAAAATAACATTGTTGGAACATTAAGACTACTTAACATCTTTATATTTTATCATATTTTGATATCATATTATGCAAAGCTTTCTGGCCACGGTACAGCATATGGATTAAACAAAAACAACATGAAACAATGGCAAATCAAACTATATGGTTTATTAAAATTCCAGCACCCGTCCCCAAGAAGTATGAATTCATATTTACCTCCCCTACAGAATAAAATTTAGATTAACTCTATTTTATGGCCTTCCTGACAAAATATAAGAGAATACAATTTTGCCCTCAGAAAAGGAAGTTTTTATGCATATAGTGGTAGTTTATATGGCTTATGACGTGGAAAAATCAATCAAAATCCAGCCATCAGAACACCATTACTGCCCTTATGAGAGCTTACAGCTTGCTAGGGAATGCACACACAAAATCAGTTATAGATAAGCAGAAAAAGGAAAACCTACAGTCCATTAAGAAAAAATGCATCAGAATGCCTCCTGGAAGAGGCGATTTTAGACATACGTAGAATCTTTCCAAGGTGCAGCTGTATGCGCTACATTAAAAATTACCAGCATTTCATACTTATGTCACTGTACCATTTGTTTCTGTATAGGAAAACTGGAACTACAAATATGCATTTCAATGTTGGTAACTTTTAATTTTGTTTCCAATTTGAACAATGTGATTTTAATATTTTGCATGCATTTAAACCCAGCTTCAACAACTGGAATTTTTGGAATAAAGAGCATGAGGGTTTTAAAAAATAAAATAAGCTATCATCATCAACAAATTTTACATTTGTTTACTCAGTATTAAAAGAAAATCTTCATGTTAAACCGTCTGGCAAACCATAAAATAAAATTTCCTTGTAAATGGCGTCACAAAACTCCCGGAACATTTGAAGACATAAAGTACATACGTTTGGAAAAAAATACGTATCCGAGGGCCCATTTTATTAGGCAATGCAAACAAAATGCTTCTATACTGAGCTTTTAATGTGAGGATTTTCAAATAATTTTCCACAGGTTGTTTAAGAACTCCACATAAAGATGCAAAAAACCTTTTCTGGAATGGTTCCATAACCATGCTGTACTCAATCAAGGTTATCACTGTGTTGAGCACTGTATTTACTGTCAAATGAAATGTTTCATCACTATTATGAAATGTAAGAATGTTGCTGTCTTGCTAAAGCTGACAATTACTAATCTCTCAACCTTTACTTCTAACATGAAACTTGACAGCTATATGGTTGCTCTTTTAAAAAGGACAATATACATTTATGCCTTGGAATGGTGAATTCCGATTCCAGAGCATAATATGAACATTAGCATAATTTAATTGGCTCTGCCTTCAGGGTAGCCAATCAGATTGGGTAAATATGCCTATTCATGGGGCTTTTGAAATGATTTGCCACTTGAGAGTTATAGGGAAACAATTCACATTTAGTTTCCTACAAGTGGATTAGAATCCAGGAAGTTTATTAAACTTTTAAGGATTGCTCTGAAATCTAGACACCATAACCTAACATGTAACACTGTATTTTTCTTCTTTTTCAGACATTGTTCATTTCATTTTGTCCCAACTTAATGGGACAAATGAATGGTTTGTCACAACTGATTTTTTTTCATGTTATTTGTTAAGCACTTATTATGTGCCAGGCACCGTTCTAAGCAATGGAGTAATTGCCGGCTAATCAGGTAAGACACAGTCCATGTCCCACTTGAGAAGCAGTGTTTAGGAGCCAGAGAATGTGGGTTTTAATCCTGGCTCCGTCACTTGTCTGCTGTGTGGCCTTGGGCAAGTCACTTAACTTCTCTGTGCCTCAGTTACCCCATCTGTAAAATGGGGATTAAAACTGTGAACCCCACGTGGGACAACCTGATTACCCTGTATCTACCACAGTGCTTAGAACAATGCTTGGCACATAATAAATGCTTAACAAATACCATCATCATCACTTGAGGATCACAGTCATTATCCCCATTTTACAGTTGGCGTAACTGAGACACAGAGAAGTTAAGCAAGTTGCCCAATGTCACGGAGTAGAAAAGTGGCAGAACTGGGAAAATGATTCCCGAGGTCTTTGTTCTTCCCAGTAGGCCATGCTGTTTCATGGTTTAATGGAAATGAATTGAGACATAGGCAATTCTTTCAGAATATTGTAGTTTTGTTTCAGGGTTGTGTGAACACAGGAATTCAATGAATTAACTACACTTTTCCTCACCTTTCCCTACCCTGAAGAGCATCTGTTACAAAGAAGAAACTCTTCCCCCCTGGAGAGAGCCTGCTTTTGTCACATTACCAAGTTCCTACCCTTCCCTACTTCTTACGCACGCACCTCTATTACTACTAACAATTATGTACCAAAAATAACCTTTATTTCCTCCTCCATTTTTTGAGTAATTATGTGGTGGAGACTATATGCAAATAAATGTGGTATTTACATTTGGTTAACTTGGAGGTGCTAACAAAGGAATGATACCAGAATTTTCTTGTTACCCTGTCACTATCTAAAACAGCAGTCATGGTAGAGTCCAACCAATTCCAACATCACCAGCTCATAGACAATTTACAGCCTCCATTATAGCAAATATGTTACTGTCTTTACTCATTTCTAATTTCATTTGATTCCTAATGAAAACTCACACACTATGACAAAAAATGAATGGACAGTCCACTCAGGCCCAAATATTCTTGTAACAATATCCATAAGCTATTTATTTATATTAATATCTGTCTTTCCCTCTAGACTGTACACTTGCTGTGGGCAGGGAACATGCCTACCAACTCACTCGCTGTGGGTAGGGAATAGGTCTTCTTATTGTTATACTGTACTCTTCCAACCACTCAGTACAGTGCTCTGAACACAGTAAGCATCCAATAAATCCAACTGAATGAACTCCATGTGCTTTCCCAAGCACTTAATATAGTGCTCTGCATAGAGTAAGTGCTCCATAAATACCATCGATTGATTGTCCGATAATATCCCCATTGAAGTTTGAACTGCTCCCCGGGCAATGCCCAGTTTTTCAGTGGCCCCTTCATTTGAAGTGCTTATTATGTAATTTTTGTACACCAGCTTTGAACCACATTCTAGAAAGCCATGAGTGAAGGGCAATTGCAACTGCTAGAGAGCTGTTTGCGGTTTATCAAGAGCAGTAGGCTTCTCTTGGCAGATAGATATCATGCAAGCCTACAATTCAATACAGAAAAAAATGAAATCCTGATGATGTCCATTTTGAAGCAAGTGGAAACATCACCCCGAGGAAGGATGAGGAAAGGAGTTACAATTTTCTGGGACATTTGTAATGGATCACTTACATCCTTCAATGACCCAATTAATGCTATTACTGATAAATGTGTCAACCCCCTCCCAATTCCCATCCTCTGCTTCCACCCTGGTAACTGTTTTGGATAAGCTAGCTCATGTTTCTAAAATAACCTAATTAGAGTAAATAGCATATTGTCAACCTTG
Organism: Ornithorhynchus anatinus; assembly: GCF_004115215.2. Lineage (NCBI taxonomy): Eukaryota > Metazoa > Chordata > Mammalia > Monotremata > Ornithorhynchidae > Ornithorhynchus > Ornithorhynchus anatinus. The sequence continues at coordinate 115,693,159 of NC_041731.1, read as the reverse complement.
AACCTTTGTTCTCTAGGAGATGAAATTCTGAACCTGAGATTTATTCAGTTTTAATGATATTGACTTCAATTGGTTCTGTTGCTCAAAAGAGAATTGACAACAAAGAAAATTTTTTTCTTTGGCTTGGATATTGAATGCATTAGTTATGATGATCTTGTCTGACTTTTCCAGTTGGCAATAAGTTGCTTATGTGTCAGCAACCGTAGTCCATCAGAACAGTTGCAAAGTTATGGAATGGACTTTGTAGTTATTGATGTTTCATCAACAATTCTATAGTACAGCCAGTCTGATTTATGGTATAAACTGTTCCATGATTTAAAGCGTCCTCATGAAACTCTGTCAACCACAAAAAATATTGATTATAAGTACAAGTGTATGAAGAAAGAAAGGGTAAAAAATGGAGAGAAACAATCAATCATTCGCATTTATTCAGCACTTACTGTGTGCAGAGAACACTGAACTTAATATTTGGGAGAGTGCAATACAACAGAGTTGGTAAACATGTTCCCTGCCACTAGGACTTACAGTCTAGAATGTACAAGTCTACAGTGCTTGTCTGTCATACATAGAGAGGGAGGGAGTTTCAGATCAGAGGGAGAATGTGGGCAAGGGGTGGACAGCAAGATATATGCCTGAAGCACAGCGATTAAATTGCCTTTAGAGGACAGAAGAATGTGGATGAGGTTGTAGCAGGAAATCAGTGAGGTAAGATATTATTATTATAATGGTATTTGTCAAGTGGTTACTATTTTTCTTGCACCGTTCTAAGTGCTGGGCTAGATAAGAGCTAATCATGTTGAACACAGTTCTTGTTCCACGTGGGACTCACAGTCTTAGTTCCTATTTCACAGATGAGGTAACTGAGGCACAGAGAAACAAAGTAACTTGCCCAAGGCCATACGGCAGACGAGTGGCGGAGCCGAGATTAGAATCCAGGTCCTTCTTACTTCCAGTCCTACACTCTATTCCACTAGGCCATGCTGCTTCCCTAAGATAGGAGGGGGGGGCACACTGATTAGGTGTTTTAAATTAAATGGTAAGGAGTTTCTGTTTGATGTGGAGGTGAAGGGTCAATTATTAGAGGGATTTTTTTTTGAAGAGTGGTGATAGGTGAACTGAACTGTTCTTAGAAAAATGATCTAGGAATTACAGTGAAGTTAGGACTGGAGTGGGGAGAGACAGGAGACATGCTGATAGGCCAGCAAAGGGGTGTAGGCAGGATATGATATGTTCATGGACCAGCAAAGAAGTAGTATGGACAAGTAGGAAAGGGGAGATTTTCGTTATGTAGTAATGGTGGAACCAACAGGATTTGGTGACAGATTAAATATGTGGGTTGAATAAGAGATATGAGTCAAATGCCATCAGAGGCTTGTGAGACAGGAAGTTGTGTGGTCTACAGTGATAGTAAAGACAAAGGAGGATAGGATGTTTTTGTTATTAGGAGTTCAGATTTGGTCATGTTAAATTTAATGTGTGGGTAACATAACGAATTAGAGATAGCCTGAAAGCAGGAGGTATATGCAGTTCTTCAAATTCTATTACTGGTACCAGGTGAATGCAAAATAAATATGAATGAAAATCCCTTTCACAGTGCACGCATGTTGGAGGATTTCCCCTTAAAAGACTTGTATTTGTTGAGCCTTGAACATAGCACCATTTTTTCTTTTCCTTTGGTGTCACGATCTTACCAAAATCTCTGCTCCTCCGGTCACCTATTTTGATTGCTCCATGCCAGGTGTGCTTGGTAATTCTGAGAAATAGCACTGCATTTCTCAATACTTCCTGTTGTATTTGAAGGCATCAGCAATAATATCTCATGTATGAATCAAAGACTCAGTTGAATTGAAAGAGGTTTTTGTTGTCATTGTTGGTTCATGGGGTTTTTGTTTCTCTTTCAACTCAACAGACTTTGAGCATCTTCCAAAGTCTTATAAACAGTCATTCAACGATGGCTGTATGCAAGTGATGACACCCTAAAGGCACCCACCCAAGTAGACATGCAACTTACTGTAGGCCATTTCATATAATTAGGTAGATACAAAACACTTACAGTAACTCTGAACAAATCAGAGGGAATATATCAACTTGCACCAGCAAAGCCACACACAGGACTAAACATTCGTAAAGCAACACAGAGCTAAAAGGTGTGACAGAATTCTGCTACTTAGGCAGCACTCTGACCAATGATGCAATGATCGATAAGGAGGTAGAAGACCAGTACATGCTTTGGGAAACTGTCAGGGTAAGATGGCAGTACCGCTTCAGGTTTCAAACCAAACTAAAACTCCACAGAGCTGTAATGCTGCCCTGTGGCTCTAACATCTGGACCACGCACATACAGATGCTGCATGCCTGGTTCTTCATGAAGATCCATCAGGTCAATATCACATGGCACAGCAAGACCACAAACAATGAAATTCTGGAATGTAGTCTCGCTCCAGCAGCCCAGCTATGCTCACCCTAATACAGCTATACTGATTGAGATATGAGATGAGAAGAAAATTGCTGAGTATTGACCATTATGGCATACCATTATCAATGAAAAGAAACTTTCTCAGAGCCAAGGATTCATAAGGAACAGGAGAAAAGGGCGAAAGTGAAAACAGCTCCTGGTGCAGCATACATTAAGTCTGGCAACACAATAAGAGATAGACTTTTGGTATTCATACTGTGGATAGCTCTTTGGATATTTCACTGGCCTTCCCTGCTGCCTGCTCAACACACACACACACACACACACACACACACACACACGCGCGCACGTGCGTAAGTGAACTTCACTGTCAGTAATAGATTCTGCAACTGTGAAGGAACAAAAGGTTTCCAACTTATGTCCCTTCCTTTTCCCTTTGTATCACCATCTTTCCCCTCTCTGAATGTGTTTAGCCATGGATATTTTTGAAACATAGCTGCCTGCAAATTACCGATCAGGTTTTATGCAGATGTATATTGAATAAATGTGATATTTGTTAAGTGATTACCATATGCCACACACTAACAACTGGGGAATTTACAAGATAATCAGGTCAGACAATCACTGTCCCACACAGTGTCACAATTTAAATGAGACGGAGAACAGTTATTAAATCTCCATTCTACAGATATAGTAACTGTGACTTAGAGAAGTAAAGTGACTTGTCCAAGGTGACATAGCAGGCACGTGGCAGAAGTGGGATGGGAACCCAGGTCCCCTGTCTCTCAGGCCCATGATCTTTCCACTGGGCCACACGGCTCCTCTGAGCAGGGGAAAATTGGCGAATCAAGGGGGAAAGGTAGGGACATATTTAAAACTACCAATGCATTAAACTAGACTTTCAAAGCATATCTGTCATGAAGTTTACTTATTAAATATTGTACATGCAAAACTTAGCAATCTGAAAAATACTCTTTCAAATTGCACATTTTACTAAATTATTGGGTGTTATCTTTTTCATGTGGAATTCAGTAAACCTGCAAGTCCTGGTATTATTAAAGAAGAGAAACACCCAAATTAATTAGTCTCTATTGAAATGCCGCCATCATGTTAACACTTACTACACAGAAACTCTAGACAGCAGTGCAAGGCAGGAAATGAAGTATACCATATCAAATTGAAACTGCATGGAAACATTAAGTAGGCAGAATGTAATTATCCTTGTTGGAATTTTCCAGGTCACTGGGGTTAACACCCCATGTCTTGGCAAAGAATGACACAAATTTTAACAACCACAAGAGGTCAGGACCTTGGATATGGAATTCAGCGGAAGGATAACATCTCACTCTGCTGGGAAATTCACTAAGTGCAGGAAGAGATGGAAGTAAAGAAACATTTCAAGAAGCAACCTTAAATAGCAGGTATGCCAAATATCATTTTGGCCTGACTACTGACTAAGGATTTACAGATCTAATGGGACCCAATAAGTGCTCAATAAATACGATTGAATGAAGATCCAGGGTGCTGGCCTGCACGTTATTCCTTGAGGCAACACAGTCTATTTTATGATGTCAAAGGCAAGAGTTAAAAAACAACCCCACAGAAAGACACTAGTGCTGGGTCACCCAAGGTTCTATCAAGGCCAATATTCCGCTTCTCATGATAGTTTCTTCTTTGACATCCCTTTGATTATAATCAAGAAACCCTGTTGTGGGCAGGGAATGAGTGTATACTGAGTCTGTTATTTTTCACCCTCCCAAGTGCTTAGTATAGACCTCTGCACACAGTAAGCATTCAATGAATATGATTGATCAATTGATAATTATGGTATATTCATCAAGCATTTTACTTTGGGCCAAAACAGTGTTTTAAGCATTGGAGATATATAAAATAATTAATTATCGGCTATGTCTGTTATCCCTGCCTGTTTCCTCTAACTTTCCCCTCTAGAAATTTCATGTGAACCTCTAGGAGTAAGTATTGTACTCAGCACTTACTACGGGCTAAGCAGGATGATACAGAGCTATCTGACACAGTTCTTATTACATTCTATCTTATTCCCATTTTATAGATGAGGAAACTGAGGCCTAGGGATTTAAGTGATTTACCCAAAGTCACACAACAGGTAGGTGGAGAGATGGGACTAGAACCAGGATTTCCTGATTCCCAGGCCTGTGCTCCTTCCTCTAGACATCACACTGTCTTTACTAACACTGATAAATCATATGATTGCCAGAGTTGTGGGAAGAGTATCTCTTTGTTGTTTTGAAACTGCCGCCTTCTAACTCAATCACATCTCCTCCAGGAGCAGGGTGTGTGTGGGAGGGTCCTTCCTGATTAATCTTTCATCACTCTATCACTCCTTTCCACCCAACTTTCACTTCAGCAGTTCAATTTCACCATTTCCCTTGAGTTCACCACAGCACCATAGCATTTATGTATCTTTTATATTCTATTGCTTTATTCTTCCTGTAATTCATCTGAGTGTCTGTCTCCAGTTATATTTTAGGTTACCAAGTACCAAGAATCAGGTCTACTTAATCAGTTACTGGTATTTATTAAACACTGTGTGTGGAACACTGAACTATTTGAGAGAGTACCATAATAGCGTAGTTGATAGTCATAATCCCTGTCCACAGTGATCTTCTCATCTCCCATGAGTCATTGCTTTTCTATCATAGTCTGCCCTGGATAGGATTTGGGAGGTCTGGATTCTTGTCCAGTTTTCATTCTTCACCTTTGTTACTCCCACTGTAAAAGGAAGATGGCCTTTGAAATAGGAAGACACTGATAATTACATGAAGAATTTTCAGAGGGTAAGCACTAAGTGAAATGTATTATTTACATCAGGGGTCCTAGCAAAAAAAGAAGTGCACACTAAATGGCCACTAAAGTAGAGCATTATTTTTTCCTATATAGGGGTCTGGATAAAGTTTATTTTTAAGGAATATTACCGGAAAGCTTCAAATTCAAATTTTAGTGGTCATTAGAAGTGATGACTTAACACTTATGTAATATAATAAACTCTGGAATTTTCAATATATAAATAGAATTTGGTTGATGTGGATATAAAAGGAGTACCCTCTTTGGCAACATTTTACTGGAGGGTCAGAAGACTATTTTAATATTGAAATACACTGTGTGTAGCACAGTAATATAAAATTAATATCTGTACAAAGACATTCCTGCAACACTATACATTACAATAATACTCCTGAGTATCTGTTAGGGAAAAGAAGAATGAAGAAAGATCTCACTGCATTAAAAGTTTGTTTTCATTCCAGCTTTCTTGAAAGTTAATATTTCACTCTCAGACTCTTGGGTATCACTATAAAAGAGTCAGTTCACAGGATATAAAAAGCAAATCATTATGGGATCTTTATGCCATTTCACCTTTTAAATTAATTCATCCACCTTTATATTCAAACTATATTATCACATTCAATCATTTTATGATCAAATATTCAATTTTAATCATTTCATTAGGAGATCCTAACTCATAATTAACCAAGAAAAGATACCTAACTTGGAGACCTCGCTTTGTGTTCACACAAGGGAAGTCTGACTGTGACTGGGTTGTGGAGCTTCACATAACTGGTATTTTTAGGATTTGTTATTATTGATAGGCCATGGTTACAATGCCAAGTAAATGTATTAGTTGACATTATTTCTTTTTTATACCTAAACCACATTTCACCAGGGTGAGTAGGCATGGTCAGTTCATTTCAGTAAGATTTTTGTTCAAATAAGAAGGGGACAAAAAAAATGCACCTCAAAATGCCCCTAAATGTGTGCTAGAATAACTCAGAAATGAACATCTGCCATGGCTTATTGCTTAATGTTCTGTTTCTTCTTTGATCAGGAGAACTCCACAATGCTGTCTTTTGTTTAAAGGATTCATATTTCAATTACCACATGCATTCCACCCAGGTGGAACTGGTCCCAAACAATAGGACTTTTTTGGCACTCTTCATCAACAGGCAAAATTTACAAACAGTAACATAGAGAGGCACCCCTGCTTCATTTATGAAAGCAAAATGCAATGTCATTGTCTCTAGTCTTATTAAGTGCCCGCTGCAAAATATCTTCCCAATGAACAATACATTAAAGTCCTCCCAAATGCCCCCAGATGCAACATTTCTGGCTAGTAATCTTGTGTTTCTCTTAGGGTCTACATTTATATGCAGGTACAATCACCTGAGTAATAAAAAATTATATCTCCCCTGGAAGCGTGTGAGGGAAAATGCCCTATTCTTAGACTAACGGAAAAGGATGCTGAAGTCCTTAACTTTATTTCCTGCTCTGCGACCAACTCAGTTGGTGACTTTGGGAAAACCACATCATCCTTATGGTTTGATTTCTTCCACCTGAGAAATATCACTATCATTATTAGTGAAACTTAAGGAAAGGAATGTGAGGTACAGGCTGCAGATTAGATGTGACTTTTCATTTTGGATAAGTAACTCACTAAGGGAAATGCCTCTAACACATCAACGAATCTAACACATTAAATGTGATCATTCACACAATCAATCAATTGGATATACTGAAAGCTAACTGTATGCAGAGCATCATTCTGATCACTTCAGTGCATACAATATAATAGATTTGGTAGATTTGTTCCTAACCTAAAAGGAAATTACAATCTAGAAAGGAAGACAGACATTAAAATAAATTCTGGATATATACATACTTAAGTGCTGTGGGACTGAGGATGCTGTGGGACTGAGGATGGGGGGAATTAAACATATAAATTCCATTTCAAGGGTGATGCAAATGGGAGAGAAGAAATGAGGGCTTAGTTGGGAAAGTCCTCTTCGAGAAGATTTGATTTTATTAAGGTTTCGACTCTGGTATAACGATAACCTGTCAGATATGAAGGGGGAAGGAATTCCAGGCCAGAGGGAGGATGTGGATGAAGAATCAGCTGCAAGATAGATGAGATTAAGGTAAAGTGAGTAGGTTGTCTTTAGAAGAGGGAAATGTCCAGAATGAGTTGCAGTAGAAAATCGATAAGGTAAAATGGGAGGGGACAAGATGACTGAATGCTTTAAAGCCAATTGTAAGGAGTTTCTCTTTGATGTGGAATTCAATGGGCAACCACTGGAGGGTCTCCAAGAGGCCTTCCATGACTAAACCCTCCCTTCCTTTTCTCTCCTCCCTTCTGCATCACCCTGACTGCTCCGTTTATTCATCCCCCTTAGTCCCACAACATTTATGTACACATCTGTAATTTATTTATTTGTACTGATATCTCTTTTCCCTTCTCTAAACTTCAAGCTTGCTGTGGGCAGGGAACATGTTTATGTATTGTTATACTGTACTCTCCCAAGGTCTTAGCACAGTGCCTTGCAAACAGTAAATGGTCAATAAATTTGATTAAAAAAAAAAAACTTGAGGAAAGGAGTCAGGGAGGTCAGAAAAGGGAGTAATGCAGGCAGGATAAGAGGGGTGCTTGGATCACTGTGCTATCAGATTGGATGGAGCGGAATGGGTGGGTTTTATCAGTGTTGTGAAGGTAGAACCAACAGAATTTGGTGACACAGAATATGTGGGTTGAATAAGAGAGATTAATCAAGGATAATGACAAGGTTAAGTGCTTGTGGGACAGGGACAATGGCCGTGTTGCCTACAGTGATGGGAAAGTCAGGTGGGAGACAGGGTTTTGGTGGGAAGATAAGGAGTTCTACTTTGGATATGTTAAATTTGAGGTGTCGGTGGAATATCCTAGCAGAAATGTCTTGAAGGCAGGAGGAAATACAATACTGAGAGAAGGAGAGAGATCAGTTAGTGATGCAAATTTGGCAATCATCCACATAGAGATGGAAGTTGAAGTCAAGGGAGCAAATGAGTTCTCCAAAGGAATAGGTGCAGATGGAGAATAAAAGAGGACCCGGATCCGAGCCTTGAGGAATCCCCACTGTCGGAGGGTGGGAGGTAGAGGAAGATCCTTTGAAAGAGTCTGATAATGAGTGGTCAGAGAGATAGGAGGAAAACCATGAGAGGACAGTGTCTGTAAAAACAAGGTTAGATAATTTTGCCAGTAAAAGGGAGTGGTCCGCACTGCCCAAGGCAGCTGAGTGGTAGAGGAGGATGGAACTGAAGCCACTGCATTTGGCAAGAAGTCAACTATCATGTCCAAGCCCTGTTAAATTTTGAGAACCTTGAAATTATTAGTCAGTGCTTAATTTTTGTGGAAGAGGGTCTGGGGTGTGGCCCAGGGTACCAGCACCTCTCCCATTCTCTCCCACTCAGTGAAATTTACCCTAGCCAGAAATCCCAAGCTTGGGTGGATTTTAAAGTGTGGGAGCTCCTCTCCCTCTGGAAAACAGTGCTGAGGGAGCCATTTGGCTACAGTGGAAGCGTAGCCTAGGGGAAAGAGCACGACCATGGGAACTAGAAGGACTAAGTTAATGTTGGTATTTATTAAGCGCTTACTATGTGCCGAGCACTGTTCTAAGCGCTGGGGTAGACACAGTTCTAATCCCAGCTCTGCCACATGCTTTCTGTCTGACCTTGGGTCCATCACTTAACTTCTATGAGCTTCACTTCCTCATCCATAAAATGGGCCTTAAACATGTTTTCCCTCAAACTAAGACTTTGTGTCCAATGAGGGACAGGGACTGTGTACGACCTGATTATCTACATCTATCCCAGTGCTTAGTTCAGTGTGTGGCACAAAGTAAATGCTGAAGAAACATTACCAATTATTAACTCTGGCATTTGCTAAGGGCTTACTGTGTGTCAAGCACTATACTAAGCTCTGGGGTAGATACAAGATAATCAGGTCTCATATGAGGTTCACAGTCAAGGTAAGAGGGAGAATAGGCACTGAATCCCCATTCTGAAGATGAGGGACCTGAGGCAGCCAGACATTAAGCGACTTGCCCAAGAATACGTAACTGACAAGTGGCAGAGCAGGAATCAGAACCCAGACCTCTGGTCTTCCCACAAGGTTTCACTGTTTCTCCAGTGTGTACCGTAGCCAGAACAGTGTACCAAACAAACTACTATACAATAGAGTTGTTGGACACAGTTCCTGCCCACATTGAGCTTAGAGTTTAGAAGAGGAGCTTACAGCCGAGGTAGGAAGCTGTAAGTAGTCACAGTTCTCTTTTGTCTGATAAAACCACATTTCAAAATGTAGTTTCTTTTTAAAAACACACATGCAATCATTGAAGACCCAGGTCTTTGAAAAGTTGTCCTTAAAACATATTCCAAATCAAAGACCATTTGTGTCACCTTGAACTTCACACTGCATGCAGCTTTAAAATTGCTACAGAATAACTAGTGCTTAGCATGGAAACAGTGAGTTATTTAAAACATCTAAAAAACATCTGCTTGTGGAATTCTCTTTATATTTCTATGCATCAGATTAAGGAGCAGTGCATTATCAAAGGAAATGCAAAGGAAGGAGGGAGATGGGAAACCTTTTGATTTCTATAGTGAAAAAGAGATAAGCATGAGGGAAATGTGCCCTATGTTAGAGCCATGCCAGAAAATCTCTAGAGTCAAAAGAGCAGAATAATAGGCAGAGTAAATACCCCTGGAGCCATCCAACACACGGCCAAGCAAAAGCTATGCATGTATAATTCCAAAAGCCAAAGAGTTCTATAGTTATGACTAACATGGGCAAAAATGCCACACAGTACTTGAATCCCTATCTCAGGTCCCAGCTGGGATCTGGTCAAATCCACATTTCAAAACAATTTCTTAGAAAATATCAATTGAAATAATAAAAAGGAAAAGAGAAAACACAGAGATCTTACATCTGTCATGTCAACAAGTAAATGTCAACTCTAAGTTTCCCTCCCACAGCTACAATTTAAAATCCTAAATGCTGAATCAATGTGGAAAAGAGGACATAATCCAGGATAAAGTGCACAGGCTTGAAAAAAAAAGTCATCTGTGATTTGAAATTTCTAAGAGATTTACAGTTTTGAAAATACATTTTGACCAAAATAAGCATAAGACATATACACAAAATGACAGTGGGATGAGGAAGAAGGAAGAAATAATGGAAACTGTATCGGGATCATGCCTCATTCCCACTTGTGCATCATATTCCAGCACTTATACAATGTTCTGCACACAGTAAGTGCTTACAAAATACTATGATTACTACTAATATTAAACAAATGACTATAGAGTGATGTTTCTAAAATTACAATTATATTATAAAAGACCTGAGCAGGGACCAGCTCTTCTACTTTGATTTACATGTTCCCAAGTGTCCAGTAGGAACTCAGTACATACTATTGAATGAATTGAATGCATCCAAAAGGTGCAGAGAAAGAAATATTCTTTATCCCTCAACAGAGAGAAGGCTCAGATCAATCATCAGCCATTGGGACCCACACCTTCACAGGGTTGTGAGAGCAGGGAGAGCAGGATTGAGGAAGACTCGGAGAGGATCTCATGGATCAGGATGTCCTGAAAAGGTAAGGATCCTGGGATTAGAACTGCAGAAAAACAAGGCACCTACTCCTGAAGAGGAGAAAAGACTAGGACTGTATGAGGGCATCAGGATGTCTACAGAAGGGTACAAAATGTCCAGGAGGGAAATGTATTAGTTCTAAGAAAAGACCTGTAAAGCCCTGGGAGGGAATATTTTCTCCATGTGCTGCTTCTTCAAATATATTTATAGAGTGCTTACTGAGCTTCCACTAGCTGGCCCTTGGAAGGGGAGGGGTAATGGTAGGCTAGTCTCAGATGACCCTCTCACCTGCAAAAAGACACCTTGGTTTAGGCTGGGTGATGGGTGCAAGGAAAAGCGTGTAAGCATTTGGGATACATTAGGCTGAGGTCCCCAACCTATACCAGTCCCCGATCATGTCTACCAATTTTATTGTACTGTACTGCCCCAAATGCTTCATACAATGCTCTGCAGACTGTAACTAAATACAACTGATTGGAAATTACAAATGTTACATTTAATATGGCAGTTTGGGAGGACAAAATTAATTGAACCTTAATTAGGTCTCTTTGAGAGACCCAGTGAGCCTCTTATATGCACCGCTATGATGTCTTCTAAAGTCAAATTGACCCTGAATTCTTAACATCTGCACTTGGATCTGTGACCTTAGGACATCTGGTATTTGCCTCATCTTAGGCCCCAAAGCACTTCTTTTTTAAAATGGTATTTGTTAAGCGCTTACAGTATGTCGAACACTAAGTGCAGGTGTAGATACAAGTGAATCAGGTTGGACACAGTTTATGTCTCACATGGGGCTCACAGTCTTAATCCCCATTTTACAGAGGAAGTAACAGAGTCATAGAAAAGTCAAGTGACTTGGCCAAAGTGTCTCAGCAGACAAGAGGGGGAACCAAGATAAGAACTATAAGCTCGCTGAGGACAGGGAACATGTCTAACAACTCTTGTATTGCATTCTCACAAATGCTTAGTATAGTACTCTGCACACAGTAATCACTCTATAAATACCATTGGTGGAGAAGCAGCGTGGCTCAGTGGAAAGAGCACGGGCTTTGGAGTCAGGGCTCATGAGTTCGAATCCCAGCTCTGCCACTTGTCGGCTGTGTGACTGTGGGCAAGTCACTTAACTTCTCTGGGCCTCAGTTCCCTCATCTGTAAAATGGGGATTAAGACTGTGAGCCCCACGTGGGACAACCTGATTCCCCTATGTCTACCCAGCGCTTAGAACAGTGCTCGGCACATAGTAAGCGCTTAACAAATACCAACATTATTATTAAACTGATTGATTAAATCTGATGCTTCTAAATGAAAAAGTAATTTTGCATAGTAAGGTACACACTCACTCCTATTTTCTTCACAGTTCCTTCCAACCTAGCATTTTCTCAGGCACTACCTCGGGCTCAAACAAATATTATTTCCTTTCAAACACATTCACCCTCTAGCTCAAGAATATATGACCATTATCAATTTCAGCATCAGGAACGACAGTGTTAGATTCCTCAAAGCCATATCCTGACTCCAATTATGAATTCAGAACTTTGAAGCAGCTCTGAAGACCTGGTCAGAGTTAGAGGCTGCAAGTTCTGAAAGACGAATCTATCCGCAGGATCAATTCCCTAAAAATTGATTTGAAAGTGTGGCATTATGAACTGGAAACCATACTTTGGAAACAAAGGAAATATACCCAAATAGGGAACAGAAACTCTAAACACAATCAGTCAATGGCATTAATTGAGTGCTTACTATATGCAGAGCAACATTCTAAACACTTGGGATAGTACAATAGAGTTGGTAGACACTTTCCCTGTCCACAAGTTTACAGCTTAGAAGGGGAGACAGACATTAATGTAAAAAAAAAATTATACTATATAATTTAAAGATATGTACATAAGTTCTGTGGGGTTGAGGGTAGAATGACTATCAAATGTCCAGAGGTCACCAATCCAAGTAGAAAGACAACTCAGGAATCCCTTTACAGGATTATTCTGAATTAGGCAGTTTTCACACCCACACTACATCAGTCACAGATGATAACATGAACCCTGGTTCAGCTTAGACTGATACATTCTAAAGCTACCATTTTCTTCCTCTAAGAAGAACACATCAGAAAACCATAAAAGTCAGAGCTGGAACATCACTGCAGTGAAAACGTCTTCTTCAATGAATTGGCACTGGTAGACCTTAAGTGCAAAATGGAAATGGGATGAGACACTGATTTGACAAACTTGTCAGCTTGCTAACCTCTCCAGTTAAATTGTCAAGTAAGGTAATAGTGAGGACAGAAAACCAGAGCATAAATCCATAATGTATAGAAGACTTAGCGAAGATATGAAAACTGGAGAAAAAATGTTGTTTACTTTGGTTCAGTGAAAAGAACATGAAGATGGTAATGAATGCAGGAGAAAATGACTTAAGTGGCGGAAAGGAAAGCTTAAAGAAGGTTAAGAGGGACATCTGGAATTAGAAGAAGGAAAGAAAAAAGGACTGTGATCTTCATAACCACTGCTATCCCTCTCATAGCACAATCTGTTGATAACTGATCTGGAAACAGGCTGAACACGTGTCAAATTAGTTGAATTTGTCACCTTCAAAGCCTTTCTGTATTCATAATTCTTCCAGGAAGCCTTCCCTCATTAATTTCCCTTTTCCCAAGCTGTGTTTCCACAGCTATGACTTCAGCACTTCTGTGACAAATAGGCATGTGAACACTCACAACTATCTGTAAGACAAATTGACACACACACTAATTTATATGCCCTCTTTCATGCATTAACTCATATACTTCTGCACTTCTCCTTCTTCCTCCTACATACTAAATATTTTGGTATCTCCCTTTCTAGACTCCATGCTTCTTGAGGGCAGGAACTGTGTCTTTCAATTCTATGGTATTGTACTTTCACTGTGCCTCGATCTTGCCTGTTTCACCTCCAAGGCCTAACCCACATTCTGCCTCTGGCCTGGCATGCTCTCCCTCCTCAAACCCGAAAGACAATTACTCTTACCTCTTTCAAAGCTTTGTTGAAGGCACATCTCCTCCAAGAGGCCTTTCCAGACTAAACCCCACTTTTCCTTATATCCCACTCCCTTTTCTGTCATCCCGCCTTGCTCCCTTTGCTCTTCCCCATTCCCAGGATCATAGCACTTATGTACATATCTGTAATTTTAATGATTTGCATTTATGTCTGTCTCCCCTCCTCTAAACTGTAAGCTCACTGTGGGCAGGGAATGACACTGTTTACTGTTATATTATAGCTTCCCAAGTGCTAGGCACAATGCTCTGCACACAGTAAGCACTCAGTAAACATAATTGAATGAATGAATTAATTAATAGAATAAATACTCTCTCAAGCACAGGAACAGTGTTATATATGGACTGAACTGCAATCATCATGGAAAAAAAGGATTTTGAATTGACTGTATTTGAGCAAAGATTAAGTCAAACTACAGTAGCAGGGAAAACAAGTATTTAAAGACTGCACCAAGAAAGAATGTCACCAATTATAAGAAACTGGAAAGGATTCTGTTAGCATGGAAAATATTCAAGATAGCATTGACCAGGAAGAAAGGAAATCAGATCTCAACAACCTATCGCGACCCTCCTATTTCAAAAACATCAAGTTTGTTTGTTTGTAACCTCACTCACTGCATTTAATAATACAAGCAGTGACCTTGAAACACTTACCAGGTAGTAATACACTTCACTTTGTATAGAATTTCAGCCTATAGAGCAAATATCCTATGGTGACAACCAAGAATTATCAAGAATCCCGAAGTACTACATTGTTGTGCATTTGTCTACTACAATAAGGTGCACAGTTTGGTCAAATTAAAGGCCATTCTCAATGCCCTAAATGATTTAGGAATAAACCTAGAATATATTGATTTCCAGAAAAGATCAATAGCACCTGCACAATGGAGATTATACTGTTCAGCAGTCCATGCTGCATCAATAACTACAAGGGAGTGAAACACTATTACAATATCCTCCAAGCTATTTTATACAGCTCCAGAGTCATCACAGATTGCAAACTAACACCTTCTCATTGTATATAACTAAATAATTGTTAATGATACAGGTGGCCAATGTCACATGAAAGTTCAAAGGTTAGAGGCTGGAAATTTTTCATTAAAACATAAAGGTTTGCAGAGTAAGCACATCCCTGAGAACCACCAAGGCAGTACAGTAAATTTCAATGATTAAAATAAAGAAATGAATAAAAACCTATGATCTTCACAGCTGCATCAATCTTGACCAAGAAATAAACAACCTCACAACATCCAGTGGTGAAGGGGAGGGAAGAGGATGAGCCTGGGCTAGAGTCTACTCAATAGAAGTGTCATTATTAGATGACAAACTGTCCAAGAAGCCTGAAAGAGAATTTTTCAATTCTGCTGCCATACCGTAATGATCTATGGACAAGAGTTATGGACTACATTATTAGTTGAAGAAAAGCAGCCTGTTACACAAAGAGCAGGGTAGAGGTTGGTGCCAAATTTTGCTTTGACATGACATCTCTAATGTTTAAAGTTAGTCAATATTCCAGGTGAATCCATGTTATCTATTATGCCAGAAAGATTCCCTTACACTGGGTACTCTTTGGTCAAAAAGCAAAAAACAAAAACACCTTGACATTATACAATGACTATGTTCTACAGTCAGAATGGAATGCATGTGCTCACATCAGAAAGTAGAAGGGCAATATCTATTTGGGAAATACTGGTGGTACTGTAATGGACAAGAACCTAAGGAGTACTATGGTGAAGTCTTTCATCCACTAAAGGAAATGCACCAACTGAAACCTACAGATCTAAGTTAATATATCATCTGATATTTGGAGATTTCATTTACTCCCTTTCCACCCAAACAAGAAATATGTTTACAGGGAAACCAAATAGAAAGGCCTCAGTGATGTAGTTCAAGGAGGATGTTTAAAGGTAAATTGGAGGTAGAATATGTAATGAAAATATGTAGTAGCTCCACAATATCACCTAAAATGGCAGGCAGTGATATTCATTAGACACTTACTGTGTGCAGACCACTGTTCTGAAGCACTTAAGAGAGTAGAATACAATTGATCTGATGGCACGATTCCTGCCCAAAGGAGCTCACAGAGTAAAGGGGGAGATAGACAACTATATTATAGATAGAGGAAATGGTAGATTATAAAGGATTTATATATAAGTGCTGTGGAGATGGGTTGAATTTTTTTAATAGTGTTTGTTAGGCACTTTCTATGTGATAGACACCGTACTCACTGCTGGTCTAATACAATCTAATTAGATTAGACACAATCACTGGCCCACAGTCTTGATATCCATTTTGCAGAAGAAGTTCTGAGGCATAGACAAGTGAAGTGATTTGCCCACAGTCACACAGCAGAACCATGTAGCAGTCAGGATTCGAACTCATCTGACTCCAAGGTACGGGCTCTTTCCATTAGGTCATGATGCTCCTAATATGTACTATCTCCACAATATCACTAGGATTCTAGACTGTGAGCCCATTGTTGGTTAGGGATTGCCTCTAACTGTTGCCGAATTGTATTTTCAAAGCATTTAGTACAGTGCTCTTCCCACACTAAGAACTCAATAAATGCGATTAAATGAAATGTTTCAGATGAGGATTCAGAGAGGATTTAGTTGAAAGCTGCAAAATAACTGAAATAATCAAAATCAGCATTCTTCTGAGGAAAGTAGCTAAACCTTTATGACTTAGTTAAGTGGACACTGAATGGCAATAAATAACAATTAAAAAGAGAATATTTTCCAATTTCAAAGCAACCGTATCATTTGCAAGATCTCTGGAAGGTGTGGTGATTTTTATTAAAATGGTGGTGTTTGCTGTTGAATTATTGACAGAAAAACACACATTTTACACTGATTTTTAGTCATTCATTTTATACAGGAAAGGAAACACACTTTCTCAGGGGTTTTGAATAAAATGTACTTCATGTGGACAAGTGCCTTTCCCAAATAATTCACAATAAATACCACTGATTGATTGATATGATTCCTATCCACAAGGAACTCACAGTCTACGGGGGGAGATAGGAATTAAACTAAATAACAGATAGAGGAAATGGAAGAGTATAAGGATTTATATATTAGTGCTGTGGAGCTGGGATGAATATCAAGGTGTTTAAAGGCTACATTGCCAAAGTTGCATAAGCAAAGTAGAGAAGAAGGCAAGTAGGGGAACTGAAAGTTTGGTCTGGGAAGACACTTTGGAGGAGATGTAATTTAAGTTAGGTATTGAAGATGAGAAGAGTGGTGGACTGTTGGCTATTCATTCATTCATTCATTCATTCAATCATTTGAATTGAGCGATTACTGTGTGCAAAGCACTGCACTAAGCACTTGGGAGAGTACAACAACAAAAGACACATTCCCTGCCCACAACGAGTTGTAGTCTATATGGGGAGACAGATATTAACATAAATAAATTACAGATACGTACATAAGTACTGTGCTTCTGAGAAGAGGTATAAATAAAAGGAGCGAGTCAGGGTGATGCAGAAGGGAATGGGAGAAGAGGAAAGGAGGGCTTAGTCAGGGAGGTCTCTTAAAGGACCTGTGCCTTAAATAAGGCTTTGAAGGTGGAGAGAGTAATTGTCTGTTGGATTTAAGAAAGAATGGCATTCCAGGCCAGAGACTGGATATGGGCGATGGGTCGGCGTTGAGACAGGTAAAATCGAGGTATGGTGAGAAGGTTAGCATTAGAGGAGCGAAGAGTGATGGTTGGTTTGTAGTAGGTGAGTAGCGAGATGCAGTAGGAGGGTCCAAGGTGATTGAGTGCTATGAAGGGAGAGCATGTTCTAGACCAGAATGTGAGCTCGTTGTGAGCGTGGATTGTGTCTCTTAATTGCTGCATTGTACTTTCCAAGCACTTACTACAATTATCTGCACGTAGTAAGCGCTCAATAAATACAACTGAATGAATGACATGGACAGGGGTTTGGGGTGGGATAAATGACACAGGAGTATAGAGGGTAGATCGGTGAAGTGTTTAGATTGGGCTATAGTAGGAGATCAGTAAAGTAAGGATGAGCGGATTGAAGGCTTTAAAGCCAATGGTAAGGAGATTCTGTTTGAGAAAGAGGTGGGTGAGCAACCACTGAAGGCTCTGGAGGAGTCGGGGTATGGACGAGCCAGGGGTATGGACTGATCTACTTTTCAGAAAAATCATCCAGAGCAGAGTGATGTATGAACTGGACAGAGGAGAGATAGGAGGCAGGAAGGTCAGCAACAAGGCTGATGCATTAGTCAGGATGATATATGATAAGTTCTTAGATCAACGGGGTAGCAATGTGGATGGAGAGGAAAGGGCAGAGTCTAGAATAGCGTGGTTTATTGGAAAGAGCACGGGCTTGGAAGTCAGAGGATGTGGATTCTAATCCTGGTTTCTCTACTTGCCCTCTGTGTGACCTTGGGCAAGCTGCTTCACTTCTCTGGGCCTCAGTTACCTCATCTGTAAAATGGGGATTAAACTGTGAGCCCTACTAGGGACAACTTTGTACCTACCCCAGCACTTAGAACAGTGGTTGGCTCGTAGTAAGCACTTAACAAATACCAAATAATAATTAGAAATGTTGTGAAGGTAGAACTGATAGGATTTGGTGACCCACGAGGAAGGTTTCCTTGAAACACATGGTTTAAATGAATATTTTTTTTTGTATTCCTTCATAGCTTTTTTAGAAACTCATTTCTAGTTTCATTTTAACATTATTGTCTCCTTTTCCCATACTTACAAGATTTCTTCATTTACAAAATATCTGCAAGTCCACATATGAAAGGATGGGATTTAATCTAAAGACGAGTATTGGAGCTGCATCACTATAGAGAAGCAGTGTGGTTCAATGGAAAGAGCCCAGGCTTGGGAGTCAGAGGTCATGAGTTCAAACCCCACCTCTGCCACTTGTCAGCTGTGTGACTGTGTGCAAGTCACTTAACTTCTCTGTGCCTCAGTTACCTCATCTGTAAAATGGGGATTAACTGTGAGCCTCATGTGGGACAACCTGATTACCCTGCATCTACTACTGCACTTAGAACAGTGCTCTACACATAGAAAGTGCTTAACAAATACCAACATTATTATTATTATTATTAGAAAACAATTTCAGTGTCTTTCTTGGAGCAGCTTTAATTGTTCATCATGTAACATGGCAAAATCATGCTAAAGTAGAAGTCAAAACTATGAATCAATACATGGCATCTATTGAATTATCTAGTAAATGATATGATTTACTGAAAAACAAAGTGGTCAATACATTTTCTTTCTATAACACTAACTGGGCAATATTTAAAGCAAAACAAGCTTTAAAAAAACAATAAAATATTTTTACCCAAGATAAACATGTAATAGGCATGCAAAGTACTATTTCCATCGGGATCGAGAGAATAATCCTTTCATAAAGTTATGAACTTTTCTTGCAAATAGTTCAATTTTACAAAGGGGCACTGATGCAGAAGAGCAGACATCAAAGCAAATCCAGTCCAATTTTGTCTTCCAAAACATCTCACTTTACAATTTATTAAATCATCTTAAAATTTTAGAACACTCAAAAACCTAAGGCATTCAGTGTTCCCTGACATCTGAAAGCCCTGTCTGCTGTGAAGGAAGTGGACAGAATTATGACCTTGGGCAAGTCACTTTCCTCTTTATGCCTCATTTTCTACATTAGCAAAACAATGATAAATTACTTGTCATTTCCACTTAGACTATGAGTTCCATGAGGGACAGGAACTGTGTCCGGTCTGATTGACTTATATCTACCCCAACACTTCATTCAATCATATTTGGTATATAGTAAGCTGTTAACAAATACCATAATTATTATTTGTTATCATTATAATTCAGTAGATCATAAGATCCATGAGGGCAGGAATCTTTTCTGTTTACTACACACTCCCAACTGGTGCCTTAGTGTGATGGTCTGCATCTGGTAAGGGCTCAATGGGAAGCAGCGTGGTGTAGTGGATAGAGCACGGGCCTGGGAGTTAGAAAGTCATGGGTTCTAATCCCCATCCACTGCTGCCTGCTGCTGCTAACAAGTAACAATACCTGTTAATCATTTCCTATGTGTGACTTGTCTGCTGTGTGAACTCGGGCAAGTCACTTCACTTCTCTGGGCCTCAGTTCCTGCATCTGTAAAATGGTTATTGAGAATGTGAGCACGGCTTCAGACGGGGACTGTGTCTAACCTGATTAACTTGCATCTACTCCAGCACTTACTACAGCACCTGGCTCATAGTAAGCGCTTAACAAATACTATCATTATTATTACGAAAACATGCGATACCCAGCAGCTGAAATCAGGTCACCTCCCTATTCCCTTTCCACCCAAAACTGCCAGGGAAAAACAACCTTTCTGAATGTTAACAGGACAGAAATATTGTGATTACTTTGGCCAACAGAGGGTTTGAATGGGGTGGGGAGGAGCCTAGGGAGGAACCTACCAACTCATCCTTTCCAGCAGCTCACCTCCTCCAGTAGGCCTTCCCAGACTGAGCCCTCCCTTTCCCTCTGCCCCTCCTCCCCTCCCAATCGCCCCACTCCCTCCCTCTGCACTATCCCCTTCCCCTCCCCATAGCACTTGTGTATATTTATATATATTATTTATTACTCTCTTTTATTAATGATGTGTACATATCTATGATTCTATTTACCTATTTTGATGGTACTGATGCCTGACTACTTGTTTTGTTTTGCTGTCTGTCTCCCCCTTTTAGACTGTGAGCCTGTTGTTGGTCAGGGATTGTCTCTCTCTGTCACCAAATTGCACATTCCAAGCACTTAGTACAGTGCTCTGCACACAGTAAGCACTCAATAAATGCGATTGAATGATTGAATGAATACTGCTGCTTTTCATGTTGATAATGCAGTGTTGTCTTTTACTGAACTGACTCTGAAATTTCTATCCCACCATGTAGATTCTGAATCTCCCCAGAGCCAGTATCTGATTTGATACCCCTCTCCTTTGTACACTACTTGCTTGGCACCAAATAAGCACTTAACAAATGCAATTAATAATAATGATGTTTATTTGGCCTCATTTCCTTTAGTCTTTCCAAGCTGTGGAAACACAACCCTAACTCCATTAAGAGTAGAAGGATTTGAGTTTATTGAGAACTTCATAGCCCCCTAATCCCGATTGTCAAAAATCAATACACAAAAATACAAAACATTTAAAATTAGTTCATTGCCCTGCATATTAGAGTGAATATTCTGTGGAAAAGGATATTATTTGTTTTTTATCCCATAATGCATTTAAGTAACTAAATGTATTGCCACTGTACTGACTGGCACCCAGTAGTAGTAGTAATAATAACAAAATGATAATGATAATAACAATACTTGTTAAGCATCTCCTATATGCCAAGCCTATTCTAAATGCTATGATAGATACAAGTTAATCAGGTTGGATATAGTACCAGTCCCACATGGGGCTCACACTCTAAGTAGGAGGGAGAAGGATTTAAATCTCCATTTTACAAATGAGGTAATGCAGGCATAGAGAGGTGAAGGGACTTGCCAAAGGTCACACAGCAGGCACAATGGTAAACCAGGAGTTGAACCGAGGTTCTCTGATTCCCAGGCCTCTGCTCTCTCCACTAGACCACACTGATTCTCAGAACTTCATTTGCAAATAGTGTGGCCTAGTGCCTAGAGCCGGGGCTTTGGAATCAGAAGGACCTGAGTTCTAATCCCAGGTTTGCCACTTGCCTGCTGTGTGACCTTGGGAAAGCCACTTAACCTCTCTCTGCCTCAGTTCCCTCATCTGTAAAATGGAGATTAAGACTATGAGCCTCACATGGGATAACCTGATTCCCTTGTATCTACCCCAGTACTTAGAACAGTGCTTGGCACATAGTAAGCACTTACCAAATACCATAATTATTATTATTATTATTATTACTATCAGGCACCTTTACTCCAGAGGTTTCCTTCATTAAATCATATTTATTGAGCACTTAATATATAACAATGGACATATTCCCTGCCCATAATAAACTCACACCTCACAATAATTAATGTACTCTCCCAAGTGCTAACTGAACTCTCCCTAGTGCTTAGTATGGTACTTTGCACGCAGTAAACGTTCAATGAATATTACTGAATGAATAAATGAATAAACACACGGTTTAATGTCAGTGTTCATCCAATATGGTGGCTCTTAGTGTGGACTGATTCAGGAGAGTCTGGTTTTCTTCTTGGCTTGGCTTTTGTTTTTGTTTTTTTGTTTGGTACTCTAGGCATCACCAGAAGCCTCCTGTGAATCATTTTTTGTTTTAATGCCCAACTCCTTCTATCATGACCCATGGTTCGGTCCTAATTCCCCTATTCACAGGGATCTACAAGGGAATCATAATGACTCCAAAGTCACTGACGACCTCCTCCTCATCAAATCTAATAAATTCTTGTCCATTTCAACTCTCTTGACTCAGCCACCTTTCTTGATCAAGTTCTCCTTTCCTCTTCTCCTTCTCCCTTCTGCATCACCTGACTTGTTCCCTTTATTCCTTCCCACTCCCAACCCCACAGCCCTTATGTACCTTTGTACCCCACACATAACTTATGTGTAATTTATTCATTTATATTAATGTCTGTCTCCCTCTCTAGACTGGAAGCTCACTGTGGAAGGGAATGGGTCTGTTTAATGTAATACTGCACTCTCCCAACAGGTCCGCACACGGTAAGTGCTTAATAAATACAACTGACTGACTGACACTCTCAATCATCTCCTTATCCTGGAAACATTAAGTTATCTTGGTTTCACTGTCCACTCATTTCAATTCAATTCAATCATATTTACTGAGCACTTACTGTGTGCAAAGCACCGTACTAAGTGCTTGGAATGTTCAAGTCAGCAACAGAGACAATCCCTGCCCCAAAATGGGCTCACAATATAAAAGGAGGAGACAGTCAGCAAAACAAAACAAGTAGTCAGGCATCTATACCATTGAAATAGATAAATAGAACCATAGATATATACACAACATTAATAAAACAGAGTAATAAATAATACATACAAATATACAAAAGTGCTGTGGGAAGGGGAAGTGAGCAGAGCAGAGGAAGAGAGTAGGGGGAATGGGGATGGGAGGAGGGGCAGAGGGAAAGGGAGGACTCAGTCTGGGAAGGCCTCCTGGAGGAGGTTGATTTAACACCTGGTTGAACTTCTACTTCCCCCTGTTCTCTAGCCAACATCACTACTTTCTCCCTTGATTGCCATGCCCACTGTCTGCACCAACTATTTCAGACTTTTTAGGCCCTCTTCAAAATCTCAGCACCCCCAACCTCTCAGTCCTGATCATTTTTAAATTTATTTTTTGACAAAATCAGCGATAAACTCCACAAAATCTCCCTTCCCTTCCATCTAAACTTACCACACTAGTCCAAGCCCTTGTTACATACTGATTTATTTACCATTAGAGCTTCTCACAGCTCTGTCTGTAATCTCAAAGTTCTCCAGGGCATAGGTCACTCTGCTTCCTGGATCAGTTTGGCCAATGTTACCCCACTCTTAAAAATCCTCCAGTAGTTACCCATTCCTCTTCACAATCAAGTAGAAACCTCAATTTTGTCTCTCTCACTGTCAACCTCTCACCCATGTCCTGCCTCTGGCCTGGAATGTTCTCCCTCTTCATATCTGACAATGATTCTCGCCTACGTCAAAGCCTTAGTGAAGGCACATCTCCTCCAAGAGGCCTTCCCTGACTAAACCCTCCTTTCCTTTTCCCCCTCTCCCTTCTACATCACCCTGACCTGCTCTCTTTATTCATCCCCCCTTCCAGCCCCACAGTTCTTGTGTACATTTGTGAAATTTATTTATTTATGTTAATATATGTCTCGCCCTCTAGACTGTAAGCTCGCTATGAACAGAGAATGTGTCTGTTTATTGTTATTTTGTACTCTCCCAAGAGCTTTGTTTAGTGTTTTGCACTCAGTAAGAGCTCAATAAACATGACTGAATGAATGGCACTCAATCAAATCTGACCCCACTACTTAAACTCACTTCTTTTCCACTCTACACCTCAGCTCAAACATTTCAATCCTCTCAAACCAACCTGCTCACTGTGCCTCATTCTCATCTTTCCCACTATCAACTTCTTGCCTATACCCTCCCAGCTGTCTGGAACTCTCTACCCCTTAACATCCAGCAAACTACTGATTTCTGCATTTTCATGGCCCTTCTAAAAAACCAGATCTCTTCCAGGATGCCTTCACTATTTCACCCTTACTGGTCCACCCCCTATTGCCACTTCCAGCACTTGGATAATCTTCCTACCCTCCCCATACCACCAAAGCATTCATGTACATATGTGTATACTCCATTGCTTCCCCCTTCCTATAATTTTAGTGTCTGCCAAGTAAGGATAAAGGTATAGATTTGAATTTTTATCAATTAAATTGCATTCTCCTCAAATCCACCAATGGCATTTTAATTGAACACCTCAGGGTTAAGGACTTGTATCCTGAGCCCCACCAAAATCTGATTATTTGTATATTTAACCCTAATATGTGAAGACTTACTGACCTAGTGGAAACAAAATGGATCTGGGAGTCAGGAGACCTTTGGGCAAGTCACTTAACATTTCTATGTATCAATTCACTCATTTGTAAAATGGATAGCAAATATCTCTTCTCCCTTCCTCTTTCAGACTATGATCCCTGCTTGGCACAGGATCCTATCTAGTTATCTTGTATATATCCCAGCACTTAGCGCAATGCTTGCCATATAGTAAAGCACTTAATCAATACCATCATTATCTTCTTCCCTGAATTTTCCATACTTCTTTGGTCATGGCAGAACTGTCTTTTCTGGATTTTTAAACACTGTACGACCTTAGTTGTTTCAGCAAATCTTAGCTTAAGATCACTGAAGAGATGTTTGAGACACTGCCAGCTGCTACTTTCTCTGGAAAGTGTGGACCTTCCATTGGCATGATTGTTTCTGGCTTTGTCCAATGTACTTTAGCTGATGGCAATGTGGAGACAAGAAGCGAGGTCAGAGACGCAGCATCCACAGAGAGACCCTTTTGTTGATTCTCTGACAATTCTGGCAGTGTAGGCTGCGTTTAGAAAAAGAAACTGCTGATACAAGGTAAAAATAGATTTCAAGTAGCTTTATGTTTTTTTGATTCTTCTAAAACATTCTCCTGCTACTCTGGGACTAGAAGCCAAAGTAACATTTTGGGACTTTTTTTTTTTTTACCCCTTTGAGAACAAAGGATGAGACCAGTAAATGAAAGAAATTACAAATGCTTTAAAATGACTTGATGAATACGGAGTATGCAGTGTAATTTAATTAAAAATGTAAAAGTTAAATGACCTTAAAGGATGAAATGAACTAAAAGCTTTGCAAATGAATTAAATGAACACAATGCATTCATGGAAATTGGAATGCATTGTAAAGGTATTATTTCTAGAATAAAAATCAAAACATGAGCTCCATTTATAATTGTTAGATAGTGGAAATCAATAAAAACTGTAATCTCCATATTGTTTTTTCAGTAGTTTCGGGTGAAGGCCGATTACTACTGCAGTTCTGTAGCAGGTGTGGAGATAGTCTAACAGACAATTTACTCGATCTCTTGGTAACACAAGGTTGCTCCCTTAATGTTTTGTCCAGCCTTGTTTTAATTGACTCATAAAATGGGATTTCACCACTTCCCTGGGGAGACTGTTCCAGTTTAATTACATCTCCTATCGATTAGGGCATTTTTTCCTACTTTGAACCTGGATGCCATTACCAGTTAATATTTTGGATTCCACTCCAGGCAATTCCTCTACATCCTAAATGAGTGTTCCTGCCCTTTAATCATTAGTTCTGAGTTGCTATATCAGCTCTAAACCCATGGCTTTTTCTTTTTGGCTTTTTCTGTAGTGAACCAAAATCATCTTCTTTTTCTATTGTATTGTTAGATAGAAACCATTTTAGGGCAAATGCATACTTACATACATAATTGACATGTGTCTCCCTGAAGTGTTATTTTCATTATAGATATGCTGGTAGAACTGAAATAACCACTGACCTATTTGGATGAAACCTAAAATAAATGAAGGTGGGCTATATGGAAATGATAAATCCCTAATGTATAAAGAACTTTCATAATTCATTTAGCCCTCATTTTTCCTTGTTCACGTGCACAGAATACATTCAAAATTTAAATATTTGACAAGCAAATTATAGACCTTCATGAGTAAAATCTTTGATTCTTTAAAATACTTAAACAAATTCAGGAACCCTGAGAAATAAGAAGAGGGGCTGAAGGTATTAGCTTAAAATCACAGTTAACACCACTACTCCTGCATCAGATGCCCAGTGTGGAGGACTTTGAGTATTCTAAAGAGCAATTCCGGTGATAACGATTGAGTACTTCAGTGCTTAGGTGGAACAGAAGAACATGTGATGGGGATACTCAGGTGGGGAGATATTACCAATCAATCAATGGTAGTGACTGAATGCTTACTCTGTGCACAGCACTGTACTAAACACATGAGAGAGTACAGTACAATAGAGCACTGATCTTTGCTTGCCCTCAAGAAGCTTACGAGACTAAACCAGGAAAGGCATCCTGGAGAAGATGTGATTTTGGAAGGGCTTTGAAGATCAGGAGAGCTGTGAAATTGGTCTGTCAGAATGGGGAGGGCTCTTCTGAGAAAAGAGGGAGGGTGAAAGGAGGAGATTGATGCCTCAGAAACATGAACAAGGAACAGTGAGCATTTCGGCTTCAGAGCATTGCAACAATGTAATCTGGAGTGTAATGGGAGAAGCAAGTGAGTCCTATCAAGGTGACACTGAATCCCCTAAAACCAGTGATCTGAGGTCCTGTTTGATGAAGAAAGGAATGGGTAACCACTAAAGGTTTATGAGGAATGAGGAGATATATTTGATCTCTCAGCTGCCTTTGACACTGTTGACCAACCCCTTCTCCTCAACACGTTATACAACCTTGGCTTCACTGACTCAGTTCACTCCTGGTTCTCCTCATCTCTCTGGCCATTCAATTTCAGTCTCCTTCGTGGGGTCCTCCTCCCCCTCTCATCCACTAACTGTAGGGGTTCCTCAAGGGTCAGTTCGTGCTCCCCTTCTGTTCTCCATCTATACTCACTCCCTTGGTGAACTCATTCGCTCCCATGGCTTCAATTAACATCTCTATGCAGATGACCCACAGATCTATATCTCCTCCCATGTTCTCTCTCCCTCCCTCTAGGCTCACATCTCCTCCTGCCTTCAGGACATCGCCACGTGGATGTCTGCCCACCACCTAAAACTCAACATGTCCAAGATAGAGCTCCTTATCTTCCCCCCTAAACCCTGTCCTCTCCTTCACTTTCCCATCACTGTGGACGGCACTACCATCCTTCCTGTCTCACAAGCTCGCAACTTTGGTTTCATCCTTGCATTCACTCCACACATCCAATCTGTCACCAAAACCTGCCAGTTTCGGCTTCACAACCTCTCCAGATCTGCCCTTTCCTCTCCATCCAAACTGCTACCTGTTTGTACAGTCTGCAGCGTGGCTCAGTGGAAAGAGCATGGGCTTGGGAGTCAGAGGTCAGGGGTTTGAATCCCAACTCTGCCACTTCTCAGCTCTGTGACTTTGGGCAAGTCACTTCACTTCACTG
Organism: Ornithorhynchus anatinus; assembly: GCF_004115215.2. Taxonomy (NCBI): domain Eukaryota; kingdom Metazoa; phylum Chordata; class Mammalia; order Monotremata; family Ornithorhynchidae; genus Ornithorhynchus; species Ornithorhynchus anatinus. The sequence goes on along the minus strand of NC_041731.1, from coordinate 115,665,676 downwards.
TGCCTCAGTTCCCTCATCTGTAAAATGAGGATTAAGACTGTGAGCCTCACGTGGGACAACCTAATTACCCTGTATCTAACCTAGTGCTTAGAACAGTGTTCTGCACATAGTAAGCGCTTAACAAATACCAACATTATTATTATTATTATTAACCTTACTGGATTATTGCATCAACCTCCTTTCTGATCTCCCATCTTCCTGTCTCTTCCTGCTTCAGTCTATACTTAACTGTGCTGCCTGGATTATCTTTCTACAGAAATGCTCTGGGCATGTCACTTCCCTCCTCAAAAATCTCCAGTGGTTGCCTATCAACCTTCGCATCAAGCAAAAACTCCTCACTGTTGGCTTCAAAGCTCTTCATCACCTTGGCCCCTCCTACCTCACCTCCCTTCTCTCCTACAGCCCAGCCCGCATGCTCCACTCCTGTGCCGCTAACCCCCGCACTGTGCGTCGTTCTCGCCTGTCCCACCATCGACCCCTGGCCCACATCCTACCTCTGGCCTGGAATGCCCTGCCTCCTCACATACACCAAACTAGCTCTCTTCCCCACTTCAAAGCCCTAATGAGAGCTCACCTCCTCCAGGAGGCCTTCCCAGACTGAGTCCCCATTTTCCTCTACTCCTTTCCCTTCCTCATTATCCCTATTCCCTCCTTCCGCTCTACTGCCCTCCCCACCCTACAGCACCTGTGTATATTTATACATATTTATTACTCTATTTTATTAATGATGTGTCTATAATTCTATTTATCTATTTTGATGCTACTGATGGTTGTCTACTTGTTTTGTTTGCGTCTCCTCCTTCTAGACTGTGACCCCATTGTTGGGTAGGAATTGCCTTTATCTGTTGCCGAATTGTACTTTCTAAGCACTTAGTACAGTGCTCTGCACACAGTAAGCGCTCAATAAATTTGATTGAACGAATGAAAATGAATGAGTGTTTTAAAGAAATGATCTGGGCAGGAGAGTGAAATATGGACTGGAGTGGGAAGAGAGGCAGGAAGATGCGGAAAGAGGTTCATGCAGTAGATAAGCTGGTATATGACAAGTGACTGGATCAGGCAGTAGCCATTTGGAATGGTTTCTACAATTTTTGTGGAGAAAGAGCTGATAGATTTTGATGATTTCGAGATTTCAAGAGAATGAAAAGCCAAGGCCACAGGTTTGAGGACACTGGAAGAAAGGTTGCAATTGGGTTTTCTTCTTCCAAATAGGGTAGGAATCGAAATAAGAGGTAAGGGAAGAGAGATTAAAGAGCAGAGATTCGTCTGAGTCCAAGATTGAGTGATATGAGCAGTCCTGAGGAAATCCAGTTTAAGGCAGAGCTTTGGGACTTGAATCTGTAGTGACACACTGCATGGGTGTGTGCTTTGGCCCAGTGGTATAGTGACCTGTGGCCCCCCTAAACCGCAGTGACTGATTCCCCCTATACTATGACAGAGATTATGCTTTTTTCTGTTGGAAGAGCAATTCAGCGGACCACAGATCAAATGGATTTGGGATTGCACTGGGGACAGTTCAGATTGTAAAGCCATCAGCTAGGAAAAGCATTCTTCTTGATTGATCGTTACTAATAGGGCAGAATCATTTGACGATCTAAGGGGATGGATGCCTTGGTGGAAGCAATTACAAGATGAAAGGGGGAAGAGAAATCAGGGAGATAAAGACAATAAACTCAAGAAAGCAGCTTCTAATAGACTAAGGACACTAGTTTTAAGACCCAATGGAGAGAAAGCCTGAAAAGCAGAATCATCCAAGGAAGCTGGCTGCACTTCAAACGGTTACAAGAAGAGGAACAACCTCACTAGTGCACAGCCGGGATGAGATGGCTGGCAAGAGACTAAGTTGGCACAGCGGAGACCAGCATGGCAAATGGAAAAGCTACAGGACACATAATTAAAGAGGAGCATTAAAGAAACTAGTCCAGCTGTGTAGGGGCAATATTAGTAATGCAAAAGCCAAAGCTTAGAGTCCTCCAGACTGTATGTAAGCTTCTCGAGGGCAGGGAATACGTTTATCAACTCTGTTATATCATATTCTCCTAAACACTTAGAAAAGTAAGCACTCCATAAATATCATTAACTGATTGGAGAGAAGGGGCAACTATTTGGACTGTGAGTGCCATAAAGGTCAGGGTCTATGTCTGACCTGATCCACTTGTATCTACCCCAGCACTTAGCAGGGTGAGTGGCACATAGTAATCATGATTCTTATTAGAAAGACTTAAAGGTAAGTGGCAAGAGCAGAAAACTCTTCACTCATCTTCAATAATAATAATAATGTTGGTATTTGTTAAGCATTTACTATGTGCCAAGCACTGTTCTAAGCGCTGGGGTAGATACAAGGTAATCAGGTTGTCCCACGTAGGGCTCATAGTCTTCAACCCCATTTTACAGATGAGACAGCTGAGGCCCAGAAAAGTTGAGTGACTTGCCCAAGGTCACACAGCTGACAAGTGGCGGACCCGGGGTTAGAACCCATGACCTCTGACTCCCAAGCCCGTGCTCTTTCCACTGAGCCACATTTCAACTACTTAAATGAAGAGGAATTCTGTTCAAAAGGAAGGAAAAGCTGGGTTTAAACCTGTAGAAAGACAGAGGCTTCTCATGAATGTTTATGTCATTTTATTTTCACTTCAATTTATCTAGATCTTGATTGGCCACAGCAAATGCTATCTAGGCTAAAATGTTGGAAAGTAAAATCACAGAGTATGAATCAATACTACTTACTGAGTGTCTACTTTGTGCAAAGCATTGTATTTAGGATGGCACAATAGATTTATAGACATGATGCCTGCTATCAAGAATTTTTAAACCTAGTCAAGGTAACAATAGGTTGGGAATGCTCCAAAATATTGACATTTATCAAAATATTGAGGGCTTCCTGTTTAGGGTTCAGGGAATCGATCTATATTTACAGGAGAGTTACTAGGCATTTGATAAATTATTAAAGACCAAAAAAACCAAAAACAAAACCACCTCCAAGATTTGGAAAAGGAAAAAGGGAAACTAAAGAATTTTTGATTTAATGGTAACTCATGGGAAGAAATGAGAACTTTCAAAATAAGTCTATTATCATTATCATCAGTATTTTATTATCTATTATCTGCATAACACACAATAAAATTAGAATATGTGTTATTTTACCTCAGGGAGCTTGCAGTCTAATTGGCCATGAATAAGAGTATACCATTCGGGGCAGTAATTAATGTTCTTTTACAAGTAATATTCCTCTTCAGTAGAGTGGCCAGAGGAAACCAGAAGCTGTAACATTTCAGAAAGTCTTCTGTTCTAGCCTTCATGACATGGTCGATGACTAGGTAGAAGAATGTAGGAATACTGAGATGAGAGGAATTGTGTGGGTCCAGGCATGGACACAGAGCCTAGTCAGAGTGATAATATGGAAGACCTATAACCCAGTACACTGCTGAGGTGATTGGCTGCACAATCAATTTTCTTGGAAGAAATAATTAATTAATTAAACAATGAACAAATGTATGACTAGCTCTAGATGAATGGCATCCATATCTATAAATCACCCATATCTACCTCATTAACCCTCCTCAACTCCTCCTCAATCTAACATTTCCTCCTATCTCCAGGACATCCCCACTTGGATTTCCCACTGACCCCTCAAGCTCAATACAGTTATAGCTAAACTTCTAATGTTCTCTGGCTGTAGCTAAACTTCTAATCTTCTCTTTTAAACACCCTTTCATCTAAGGTTTTCCCCTACACCAACCCTATCCTCCACATTTCAGATAACCTGGCATTATCCTTGATTTTTTTCTGTCATAGGGACATGGTAGATTTGCTGTTCAGTAATATATGACTCCAATGATGAATGAAAGACTGCCAGGAAATCTTTATGGTTTCATTTTTTCTAATTAGAATACTGGTTTATCATCTGCCCCTCCTATCCTCTTTAGAATGGTTCCCTCAGGCAGGATCTGATCAGTGGGCAAAACTGCCTGTTGAGGGTTTACGTCTCCTAGACGAGATCTGATTAGTGGAAAATTTTCCATTTGAGTTCCATGCCAGTGATGAATTCCCCTATGGCTTGAACATTGAAAGGTGAGTTCAGAGGGCTCTCAGCACCCACAGTATTCATTCATTCATTCAATCATATTCATTGAGCACTTACGGTGAGCAGAGCACTGTACTAAGTGCTTGGAAAGGTAATTGAGCAATAAAGACAGACAATCTCACTGTATCTACTTCTCATTGCATCAGGTATTTTGTTTCTCAACTATCCTGACTAGTAGTCTCATACACTTTCAGTAGCAAAAATGAAATCTCTGAGAAAAGGAATATCACAAACTGTGGGAATGGGACAAGCTAGCAATCTGGAAGCAATAGCAGATGTCTGAACTGAGTCACACTTGCTCAGTACCCAGACTCCCAGCCCAAAGAAAATTAAAGAGGTGGAGCACAAGAAGGGTCTCATCCACGTGGGATCTAGGAGAGCTTTCCTGGCAGCTTTTTCTCTGCTTGCACTGAAATACCTGTGGAAAGCCAGGCAAGATCCTGAGCTTTCCTGCTTCCTTTCTCAGCCCCTGGACCTTCTTCATTGGGTCTGCTGACACTGAGCCTTAGTATACTTAAGGAATGGAATAATATTTTTTTTAAAGCTTCTTCTGTGAAAACTAATCGTTGGGGAATTGCCAAACATGAGGATTGGTGTCTGTAAATCAGATTAGCTTCATGGTACCCCTTTCAACTCTCACATCAGTCTTTCTTTCATTAAATCATTGTCAGTGGTTGTTCTTACCACATTTCCCAGATCAAGGAAGCATTTAATATCAAGGCTATCAAATATGGACAGACTGCTGAAGAAAACTTTGGTGACTTTAGCCCCAAGTATGTTTTAACACCAGGCATTTGCAATCTGACCAAAGTAATTAACCCTGTGCTTAATGAGGTCAGAAGAGCCTGTGTGTCTGAACTGAACACATAATTTAAGAAAAAGCAGGACTACAACACAAACAATCTAGGAACAATGAAATTGCTTAAGGAGGCCACCTCTGGATTGAAGCTATCTATCAGAGATCAACATCATCATCAACCATATTGATTGAGCACTTACTATGTGCAAAGCACTGTACTAAGTGCTTGGGAGAGTACAGTACAAAGTAGTTGGCAGACACATTCCCTGCTCACAAAGAGCTGATAGTTTACAGGGGGAAACAGACATTAATATGTTATAAAATTTTAAAGCAGCTCACTGTGGGCAGGGAACATGTTTACCAACTCCATTATAGTGTTATATTATACTCTCCTAAGCCTCCCTTACCTTAGTACAGTACTCTGCACACAGTAAGTACTTAAATATTATTGGCTGATTATATATAATATATATTAATATTAATACATTACTCAGTATATATATATGCCAGAGGGTTGAGGGTAGGATGAATATCAAATACCCAAAGGTCACAGATTCATATGCGACAGGCAACTTTTAGATTCAATGTGATTGCTTGTAGTAGCTGAGAGCTTAACCTCACTTTGCGCTTTTGAGACATGTCTACTAATTTGATTATTCTTCTCTACTACCTATCTACAGCAGGATGTCAACATCTCCAATCCTCTAGGAAATTCTGAAATCATAACTTTGGTTGCTTTCCTTTTGTTCAAATACAAGCATTCCAATATTTAAACTAACAAAGAGTTCAATTCAGATAATCACAGTAGCACAAGGTCATGAAGTGAGAAGATAGCATCCAATGTGAACAAAGAACTGGAGCCAATTATCTCTTGGGCTTAATTTAAAAATAATGGTTGAGTACCTCAGTTCAGGATAATGACAGGAAAATCCCATACCTGAAAACTAAAGAATAAGGGAAAACCATTCATCAGAAACTTTTTTTGTATTCTAGTTGCATGTAAATTCTTGTAGAGATATTTCACAAGATAAAGAAGGAAATTCTTCACCAAACCTCCAGAAACCAGTCTTCCCTCTCTCAATAAGCTGGTCCAGTAACTTGACATATTCCACGTCAGCCTCCATGCAGACCTCCATGCCTACCAGCCTCTTAATAATAATATAATAATAATAATGATGGTATTTGTTAAGCATTTACTATGTACCAAGCACTGTTCTAAGCACTGAGGTAGATACAAAGTAATTAGATTGTGCCACGTGGGGCTCACATTTTACAGATGAGGGAACTGAGGCACAGAGAAGTGAAGTGACTTGCCCAAAATCACACAGTTAAGTGGCAGAATCGGAATTAGAAGCCACAACCTCCGACTCCCAAGCCCGGGCTCTTTCCACTAAGCCACACTGATCCTCTTCTCTCTTCTGTGCAGAATTTACTCAATCAATCAATATTTATTGAGCTCTTACTGTAAGTAGAGCAGTGTACTAAGAGGATGGCAAAGTACAATACAACAGAACTTGTAAACAAGCTCCCTGCCCACCAGGAGCTTACAGTCTAGAGGGGAAAACAGACATTAAAATAAATTTTGGATATGGTCATAGGTGCTCTGGGACTGAGAATGGAGTGAATATCAAGTGTTTAAAGGGTAAAGATCCAAGTTTATAGGAAATGCAGAAGGGAGAGGGTAAGGGAAATTAGGGTTTAGTCAGGAATACCTCCAGCAGGAGATGTGATTTTAATAAGGCTCTGGAGGTGGAAAGAGTGGTGCCCTGTCATATACGAACTGGAAGAAAGTAGAAAGAAGACTTGCACAAGAGGTCAAAATCCACCATTTTCTCATCCAACTACCAGGTAAATTCCAAGCCCTTAATTATACCATCTTGACTAATGCATCAGCCTTCTTGTCTCTCCCCACTCCAGTCCATACTTCACTCTGCTGCCTGGATCATTTTTCTACAAAAATGTTCAGTCCATATTTTCCCACTCCTCGAGGGCCTCCATCACTGCATCAAAGACAAACTCCTTATCATAGGCTTGAAAGCACTCAATCACTTTGCCACCTCCTACCTCACCTCCTTGATTTCCTATTACAGCCCAGCCCACATACTTGTCTCCTCTACCAACCTACTCACTGTACCTTGATCGCCTCTATCTCATGGCTGACCTCTCATCCACATTGTGTCTCTGGCTTGGAATCATCTCTCTCTTCATATCCGATGGATGACCACTCTTCCTACATTCAAAGCCTTATTCAAAGCACATCTCCTTCAAGAGGCCTTCCCCAACTGAGCCCTCATTTTCTCTTCTCCCATTCCCTCCTGTGTTGCCTTTACACTTAGATTTGGTCACTTTATTTATCCCTCCCTCAGGTCCACAACACTTGCAGTACAAATCCATAATTTATTTATTCAAATTAATGTCTGTATCCCCCCTCTGTATTGTGATGATAATAATGATGGTATCCGTTAAGTGCTATTGTGTCAAGCACTGTTCTAAGCCCTGAGGTAAATACACAGTAATCAGGTAGGACCCAGTCCCTGCCCTACAAGGGGTACACAGTCAGTGCTCTGCACACTGTAAACACTCAATGAATACTAGTGATTGACTGACTGAATGAACATGTTGATAAGCTATGGAGGGAGCTTCTAGAAAGTCAATGTTTGAAGATAGTGGTCAAGAAGGGATTAAAGGAGGGGCAATTATTTTAATAAGGTGTGGAGGGATGAGGTCAGAAGAGCAGATGGAGGGAATAGCTTTTAAGAGGAAGTTGTCCTATTCTCCTGCCTGAAATCAGCTTCACTGAATAACTCTTTTGCACTAATAGCCTCACTCCTCAAAACCTCCACTAGGTACCCATTTCTCTTCATATCGTGGGCTTTATGGTGCTCAGTCAGCTCTCTCCTTTCCATTTACCAATCCCCTTCTTTCAGGCATCATTTCTCTCAAAGATAATCTACTTACGATGCTTTCTTATTTCCTCTCCCTCCACCAACCTCCTGCTCATAATTTCCCTCTTACCTGAAACTCACCCCACCAGCAGCCTCGCCCTTCACACCTGAGAGATCATTTCTTTTCCCATATCAAAAGTTCTTCTAAAATCATTCTTCTCCTGATTAATTTTTCATCCCCCGCCACCTTATTGGGCTGCTACAGAGTTTTCCAAAGTTTATGCTGCTTTTCTTGATTATTTGCAACTTTCTTACCTATGCTTCCACCACCACCACCACCACCCCCCACCGCCCTTCTTTCCTTTATTTTTCCTCTTCTTTTTATCCTCTATCACTTTAAGCTTTACTGGATCAGGTTCACATGGGCTAATTTTTGAAACCTAATTCCATTCTTGGTCTTTGAGCCCTCTTTGCTTCTAAAATGAGGATGCTAGTGAGGGTTTGAAATTGTATATCCATTGCTTTGTTCATTTCCTGCCACTCATACACTGGAAATATACTGCCTTTGCTAACATTTTTTTGGCTGGCATCTCTGCAGAAAATGTCTTCCTCTTACACTCTATCAATAAAAACAACATTTTCTTTGGGCTTGAGGAGGCTTGCCATTATCACATTTGAAAAACTGAATTAGAGTTAGGCATAAAGACAGCAGGCACTAATTATCCTAATGATCAAAGAAGTTTATTTTACAGAAAACTAGATTTATAGGGATTCTATCCCTCTGAAGATAATAATAATACGCAATATATAACACTCTTCAACCTCAAAGTGTTTTATTGACACTAACTAATTAGCAGGATTGCTCATCAAATAGACAGCACATATAATGTGTGTAATAAGTTTTGGGTCAACACTTGAAAATTAGCACAATATACTTTATTTGTATATATTAAAATGCACATTTGTTAAGGCAGCTTTTATAGGTTTATTTTTCCTGATATCTTCCATACATACATTCAGTTTAGAATAAAATCACTTTAGTTTTCACCAAAGGCTACTGATGGTCATCACACTATTTTTGTCCTCAATACGTTTTTCTAAAATAAGTTGCTCTGTTTCATTTAGTTCAGTGGGAGGAAATTCTGTTACCAGTACTGGGAAACAAATTACCCAATAATCTTCTGTAATTTTGCTCTTTCATTTTGCAGGTGATTTCTATTGTTTCATCATTTCTTGATGAATACTGGTGAAATTAAAGCACATTTACTCATTTTGATTAAAAGTATATTATTGTCATTACTATTCATTTTTTTTTCATATAGATAGATGCTAGCTAATAGTCTTGTTATTTGTTCTAGGTAAAAGGCAAGGGATACTTTAATCAAAATCCTTTAAAAATATCAAACCTATTTTCAGTGAGGGATAGTTTTTAAAAGACAAAATAAAGTAGAATAAAGCAGAAACTTATTGGAACTGAATTAAGCACTTTTAGAAGCTGCATTAAGTTCTTGAACATTTAAATGTGATTCGATAAGTTATTGCTTTAATGGACTAAATCGTGTCTTAGAGACCTGAAAGGGATAGTTAATAATGAACCTAATTCTTCCAATGACCGAATTTAATCCTTCCTAGTAAATTTTGAAGGAGCATTAACTCTTCCAGATACTAGGGGGTTATTAGAACAACGCAGACACGTGGGCATGGTTTTTGCTGATAGGCGCTAAATGGCTCCAAATAGATCTTCAAAAGTAATACTACTCCCAAAGTGCCAAACCCGGCCAGGAAATAAACAGGAACAGTCCTTGGATTGAGGTCAATGGCTCTACAATAGTGTGTATATATGAAATGATAATAATAGTAATTGTGGGATTTTTTTAAGGCCTTACTATATGCCAAGTACTGGGGTAGATGCAGAATAGTCCCATGTGCAGCTCACAGAGTAAGTAGGAAGGAAAATAACTAATGAATCCTTATTTTGCAGATCAGGGAGCTGAGACATAGAGAAGTGAAGTGATTTTCCCCAGGTCACCTAGCAGATGATTGGTGAAATGGGGATTAGAACCCAGGCCCTCTGACTCCCAGGCCTGTATTCTTTCTACTAGACCACACTGCTTACCAAATGATCCTTTGTGTTAAAAAGAAGATACCACAGATTGTTGATTTATGTTAACCTATAGCTACATAAAGGTTTAATGTGTCCTGTCCACACCATACTCACTGAAAGTTTGTCACCTGTGCTGTCTCTGTTGTTTTCAGGGCCCAGGGCTTTGATCACTTTTATCTTTGTTCTCAATCCTCTGTGATGCCTCTTTAAGGCATCCTTCAAATACTTCCTATGTCCTCTCGCTTTTGGTTTAGCCCATTTCAGCTCCTGATCCAGCAGCTGTTTGGGAATCCTGGGGTCATCCATTCTTTGAAGGTGTCCCACCCAGCTGAATTTTATAGATGTCAGCAAAACTTTGCTGCAAGCACACTTGACTTGGTGCTGTAACTCTGCTGTTGGTGAACCTACCTGGCTGGCCAGTGAGCGACACTGAGGAAACTGCTCAAGGCTTTGGATGTCACATTTGTGATGGGGTCCAGGTACCCAACTCAATCAACTCCCTTCCTACTACCATACTTTGCTGATTTCCTACTACAACCCATCCCATCATTTCACTCTTCTAAAGCCAACCTACTTACTGTTCCGCAAGCTTGTCTATCTCACCGCTGACCTATTCATTCGTGCAATCTTATTTATTGAGCCCTTACTGTGTGGTTACTATGTGCACTGTACTAAACACTTAAGTGAATACACTGTAACAATAAACGGATACATCCTCTGCCCACAATAAGCTTACAGTCTAGAGGGAGAGACAGACTTTGGGAGGTTGTGGGGAATGGAGGCCGGCCGGCGGTGCCCCCAAGGTTTTCAGGGACTCGAGTGGGGAGTCCCGGGTTTAGCAGTACCCCGGGCTCAAGGCCTTATTTTAGAAACCACTGTACTTACCGCATTTTGAAGGAAAATGTGGGGAGGGACAGAGCTAGGTCATTTTTCAATTTTTCAAACATCATTTTTCAGACATAAGGAGAAGGACTTCATCTAAGGGTGACAGTTGGTCGATGGAAATTTTTAACTATGGTTGTGTAGAGCGCAATTTGGAGGAGAGAAGTATGAGAAGATTACGGAAAAATGTCAAGAAAAGTGGAAGTAGCAAACTGAGAGCACGGGGACTATCCATCAGTTGTATTGTTGAGTGCTTATTCTAATTAGACCACTGTGCTAAACGTTTGGGAGAGCACTATAGATATTTTCATTTTGTTATCTGTCTCCCCTCTTCTAGACTGTGACCCTGTTGTTGGGTAGTGATTGTCTCTATCTGTTGCCAAATTGTACTTTCCAAGCACTTTGTACAGTGCTCTGCATGCAGTAAGTGCTCAACAAATATGACTGACTGAATGAATGAATATAAAGGATTAATTAAATTACAGATATGTACCAAAGTTCTGAGGAGATGGGAGGGGTGACGAATAAAGGAAGCAAGTCAGGGTGATGCAGAAGGGAGTGGGAGAGGAGGAAAAGAGGGCTTAATCAGGGGAGACCTCTTGTCCATGTCCTCCTTCTGGCCTGGAATTCCCTCCCGCTTCATATCCAACAGATTACTGATCTCCTCACTCTTGTTCTTTCAAGGGATCTCTAAGTCCTCATTTCCCCTACTTGCCCTCTCTCCTGCATCACCTATGTACACAGATCTGTACTCCATAAGCACTTGACATTCACCCCTTTCCCAGCCCCAATGAATTAACGTACATATCCTTAAACTGCAATTTCCCCCCATCTGTAGTGTATTTTAATGTCTGTCTCCCCTTCTAGACTGTAAGCTCTCTGTGGACAGGCATAGTTTCTACCAGTTCTATTATTGTATTGTACTTTCCCAAGCATTTAGTCCAGTGCTCTGCATGTACAATAAGCACTCAACAGATAACATCCATCTGATTATGGATTAACAAGCAGTTTGGTCTGGAGTCTTGTGCAGCAGGCTATGAAAAATGGGCACTTTCTCAAAGGAGAGTGGATTATACCCAGAGGAATAAGAGAATATTCATATGCATCAAATGTCTTTTTGTAGCAAGCATGACAATAAATCTTCTTCAGAGAATTGCCATAAATAATTAAAAACATATTTCCCTTATTTACGTATGTTACATTGCTTCGGGAGTGTTTAGGTCACTTTGTGGGTCAAAAGTCATATCTTCCTTTTCACGTGGTTGTGGAACATTGATATTCAGTGTGAAGTGATTTTTACCTTTGTTGTCTAGGTGAATAGGTGTTTTTGCCTTACGCTCTAGAGCACATTACTGAGAATGGGAAAATGGCTTCATGGTTCATATTGCCGATTACTGTGATTTGATTTACCTCAATCCTGGATCAGCAGGTCTTAATTCTCTCTCACCTCTGGGCTATTTTGAATTGCAGATAAAACATTAAATCAAGTTTGCTTAAAATAAAATTTAGAAAATACCTTGTGGCTGAGAGTTCCTCAATTGACAAATCAGCAAAGTTTTTTTTCCACATGATCACTTGGAAAAAAATCTCAACCTTAATACTATGCAGGGTCTATGAGATGAGCCTTGCTAAAATATGAAAGATAATCAATCAATCAACCTTATTTACTGAACATTTACTGTGTGCACGGCTCTGTATTAAGTGTCTTGGGGAGTAATCAGAAGGAGCATGGCCTAGTGGATAGAGCACAGGTTTGGGAGTCAGAAGGACATGGATTCTAATACCAGCTCTACCACTTGTCTGCTGTGTGACCTGGGGCAAGGGACAATTTCTCTGTGCCTCAGTTCCCTCACCTTTAAAATGGGAATTAGGACTGTGAGCCCCAGATGGAACAGGTACTGTGCCCAACCCAATTATCTTGTATCTACCCCAGATCTTAGAAAAGTGTCTGCACATAGTAAGCATTTAACAAATATCATAATAATAAAAATTATTATTACTATAATATAGCAATACATTATCACATTCCCTGCCCACACTAATGTTGAGAGTAATATGCTTTATTCCCAGGATATCTTCTTTGATCATATTTTACCCTTGAAAGCATTTGTTTATGGGGTGTTAATGGACTTTCTCTTCTGAATGGTTCCCACAGAAAAGATCTAAATGGTTGAGGGGAGAGAAGGAGAAAGACAGTAGTGACAGCAGCAGTTCTTTGACAGGAATTTCTTATTTCAGAATTTTAAAAGTGCTAGAAACCCTGGAGGAAAAAAGGTGTTTTTTTTTAAATTTAAAATGCCCTAAATGAACTTGCCATCCACCAGGGAAGAGGACAGCTTCATGTTAAAGCTCAGTTCATATAAAAAGCTTGCTTTTAGCAGAGTGACACGTATTTTGTCATTTGGGAGACTTGGGTAGAAGAGGGGAGGGACAGGGACTTGAAGGAGGGGCGGAATGGAGGGGGGTAAGAAAAATGTCCAAATTTACTTGCTCTCCTTACCACTCCACCTCTTCATTAGTGTACGAGAAAACTATATTTAAAGGCTCAGTCCTGGCTTCACTTCTATTCTCCATCTACATCCATTCACTTGAAGAACTCATTCTCTCCCATGGCTTAAACTATCATTTCTCTGCTGATGATTCCCAAATCTACATTTCCAACATTGATCTCTCTCCTTCCCTGCAGTCTCACATTTCATCCTGCCTTTGGGTCATCTCTCCTTGGATGTCCTGATGAAACGTCAAACTTAAAATGTCTGAAACAGAACTCCTCATATTCTCACACAAATTCTGTCCTCCCTCTTCTTCTCATAACTCTAGATAACACCACTCTCGTCCCCATCTCGCGTGCCCATAATTTTCTCATTTTCCTTGAGTCGTCTCTCTCATTCAACCCACACGTGCAATCTGTCACCAATCCTGTCGGGTCTATCTTCACAACATCAGTAAAATCTATCCTTTCCTTTCCTTCCAAACTGCTATTGTGCTGATCCGAGCACTTACCCTATCATGCCTTTATTACTCTTTGCTGACCTTTAATCTCTCCCCATTCCAGGCCTCATTTCACTCTATTGGCCAGATGGTTTTTCTACAAAAAAGTTTGGTCCATGTTTTCACACCCCTCAAGAACCTCCAGTGGTGTCCATCCACTTCGGCATTAACCAGAAGCTCTTTTAATCTTACCTCTCTGATTTCCTGCTATACCCCAGCTTGCACATTTTGTTTTTTTTTAACAACAACCTACTCAAAATACCTTGATCTCATCTACCTCATCACTGAGCCCTCGTCCAAGTCTTAGCTGTGGCCTGAAGCTCTATCCCCCTTTATTTTTTATATGCATTTGTTAAGCACTTACTGTGTGTCAGGCACCGTACTAAATGCTGGGGTATATAAAGATGCATTCATTCATTCAATCACATTTATTGAGCGGTTACTATGTGCAGAGCATTGTAGTAAGCACTTGGAATGTACAGTTCAGCAAGAGATAGAGACAATCCCTGCAGGTTGGACATGGTCCATGTCCCACATGGAGTTCACAGTCTCAATCTCTATTTTACACATGAGGTAACTGAGGCCCAGAGAAGTTAAGTGACTTGTCCAAGGTCACACAGCAGACAAGAGGCAGAGCTGGGATTAGCACTCAGTTTCTTCTGACTCTTAGGCCCGTGCTCTATCCAGTGGGCCATGCTGTCTCTGACAGACCTTCATATGTGACGGAACATCACTCTCCCCACCTTCAAAGCTTTATTAGAAGCTTATCTCCTCCCCTCCCCTCCCCTACTTTCCCCTACTCCCTCTCCCTTCTGTGCCACCCTTGTACTTGGATTTGTATCCACTTTTTAATAAAATTTAATAATAATTTTGGTATTTGTTAAGCATTTACTATGTGCCAAGCACTGTTCTAAGCGCTGGGTAAATGCAAGGTAATCAGATTGTCCCATGTGGGGCTCACAGTCTTAATCCTCATTTTCCAGATGAGGGAACTGAGGCACAGAAAAGTTGTGACTTGCACAAAGTCACACAGCTGATAAATGGTGGAGCCGGTATTAGAACCCACGACCTCTGACTTCCAAGCCCATATTCTTTCCACTGAGCCATGCTGCTTCTCTATCCTTTTGAGCATTCATTACTCACCCTACCCTCAGCCCCACAGAAATTATGCATATATCCATTGTTTATTTTAATGTCCATTTCCCTCTCTAGTCTGTAAACTCCTAGGAGACAGGAAACATGTCTATTGAGTTTGTTGCATTGTACTCTCCCAGTGTGTGTGAACTCTGCACACAGTAAGCATTCAATAAATGACTGACTGATTGACTGATTGATTGGTTAATAAAGTACTTGGGAAAGCACTGAGTAGGCCTACTATACAGGCCTCATGACTGCCAATCTTTAAGGAATTTTTCAAATAGTAGCACCCATGTCCGTAGAGATGTAGGTCTTGCTTGGAACCATCTTACTGTTGGTAAGTGTTGGATGTATCCAAACCATATGTAAATCAGCCCTGGATAATCCTGCCCAGGGCACAGAACAAGCAGGAATATATCTTCAATGTCCACCATATAGACATTGAACAGATTTAGAATTTTATTTTGAGACTATCACACTGATGATGTTGGGACACATTCAGTTATGAATTCCACATGGAAGTGCATTCCAAAACAACAGGTCAAACTACATTTTCTAAGACTTAATTAGAATCTCTAGTATGTGGAAAACCCTAGTCAGCAGTCTTAGCTTATCTGCTCTAAATCTTTAAAACGGATGAGCATGCAGTGCTTCCAAAAACCTAAATATTTTACATAATCTCCTACTTTTGTCAAAATTTCTCTAGTCTGGAGAGGCAGGGGTGGGTGCATAGGTGTAATTATGAGCAATCAATCAGTGAATCAATAATAATAATAATTATGGTATTTGTTAAACACTTACTGTGTGCCTGATATTTACTGAGAACTTACCGTGTGCCTACAGGCCCCACACAGGCAGAAACCCTAATTCCAATCTCATTCATCTGATTCTTCCACAACAGAGTTTGATAATGGCATCTCTGCCCTTTTCTCAGTTTGAAATGTACGTTACGGGTTTCCAGGACTAGGTACCAGACAACATTTCTGTTCAAAATAGGCTTACTCTGGTTGTGGTGTGCTATAAGCTCTTTGGCTGCTCGCAAAGCTCTCTATTATTAGGCAAACAAATGTTCCATTTGTGCAAGGTAAGCTTTACACTTTCATATGTCTGCCTATTTATTGCTCTGGGAAAAACAAAATCAATATATGTTTTAAATTACACATATAATTGTTTTGTGTTTTGGTGGCTAATTCCTCTCATTGAAATGCACGGAAAGTATTAAAATGTCCGTCGTAGTTTGCATTGTGGATTTAATTCTTTCCATGTAATTCGGTTGGAAAAATGAAACCAGCTCTAAGATGATTATACATATATTAAAAAATGGAGCATCTTATTTCATTTTTATTTCCAGCGTGGGGATTGTTAGCACCAGAGGTGTCTAATGAAGGCCTTATGCTCACAGATTCACAAAACAGAAAAGGCATACCGTGAGCTGGGCAAAGAGGATAGCAACCAGATCCTAGGAAATTCATCATTTTTTTCCTGTAGGCTAGTCTTTTCCAGGCCTTGGTATGGCTTTGAGGACTATCCTAAAATATCCCCTTTGCATTCTGATTTTCAAAAAAGTAATTATGCTGCAAATGGCACTTTATAATACGAAATCTTCAAAAGACATTCACAGTCATTTAAACAACCACAGTTTAATTAAGAGGGTCAACAAAGGGCTGCAAGAACCATAAAACAATATTTATCTGAAGGGTTTTTTTTAGAATTATTGTGGGAATATGAATTCCTTGAGAGATTAACTTGGAATAGAGAAGTGGGTCAGTTGGTAATGTAATAATTTCCCCTGATTTAGCAGGAATCCTTTCCCCTGATTTAGCAGGAATCCGATTAACCTGTGGGATGGCCTCCTTATTTGCGGTTTAGTGCTTCTCCTCAGTTTGCCTTATGGTGAAGATGCCTGCACGAAGGTCTCAGATATGAAGAATAAGTAGCTGCTGATCATCCCAGCCAGTCTGAAAATGAAATTTACTCCCAGGACCTTGCATGAGAGTGCCTAGGATGTTTTAACTTTAGACCGCTACGTCAGTCAGCATCCTAGTAATAGTAATAATATTTAATAACCACCAAATGGGTGCAATGCAATGAATCAATCAATGGTATTTCATGAGCACTGTGTGCAGAGCACTGTACTAAGTACTTGGGGGAGTACAATACAACAGTGCTTGTAGACATGTTTCCCATCTACATGTCTCTCTTTGGAAAGTATAGCAAAAAGATATGACAACTCTATGAGATCTTCCCTGATTAACTTCTAATCTCACCACTTCATATCCCCCATAAAGCCACTTCAGCACTTATGTGTCACACATAAATCAATCATTTAAGGACATTTAATGAGCACTTATTGTTTGCAGACCACTGCACTAAGCACTTAGGAGTGACTACAATACAAACAGCATTGGTAGACAAAATTCCAGCCTTTAGGGAATTTACAATCTAGTGGGGAAAGCCACCAGTAAAATCAATTACTACTAGGAGAAATGGCAAGGTATAAAGGCATGTGCATAAGTGCTGTAGGGCTATAGTTGGGTGACTATCAAAAGGCTGAATGGTGCTGTGGGACAGGGGTGGGGAGTTGAGTTTTTAGGGGTACAGACCCAACTGCATAAGCTACCCCAAAGGGAAGGTGAATAGATGAGGAAATGAGGGCTGGGTCAGAGAAAGTTTCATGGAGGAAATGTAATTTTAAGGCTTTTGTGATGTTTGAGAGTGGTAGTCTAATGGATATGAAGTGTGAGAGAGTTCCAGGCTAGAGAAAAAACATGAGCAAGGGGTCATCAGTGACACAGACAAGACTGAAGTACAGCAACTTGTCATTGGAGGAACGAATTGTGTGGGCTGTGTTATAGTGGAAAATTAGTGGCCCTACATAGCTGATCGAGTGTCTTAGAGCCAATATTTGACGTGGAGACGGATGGGCAACCGTTGGAGGTGTTTGAGGGGTGGGAAGACATGCACTGAGTTTTTCTTAGAAAAATGAACTGGACAGAAGAATGACATATGGACTGGAGTGGGAAAGAGATTTGAAGGTCAGTGAGGATGCTGATACATTCCCAACCCCCATAGTGCCCTCATGTGTTATTTTCGTAGCCTACTACTTTCCCTTATCTGTAATTTATTTTAAGTACTATTTCCCTGCTAGACTGCAAACTCCTTAAGGGCAGGGATCATTTATACTAACTCTATTAAAATCTTCCAAGTGCTCAGTAGAGTTATCTGCACAAAGTGGCTGCTCTATAAATCCTTTCAACTGATTGTTACATTGCCCACAAAGATGTTATTCTCCAGCAGGAAAGATTTATATTTTTTTAAATTACAAATAATCAGAATAATCAAATATACAAATATAAAACACACAAAGACAAGTGCTAAAAATCAATATAAATATATAAATGCTACAAGTGGCTGGTGGATTTATGTGACTTGGAGTGTTATGTAATTATTAGAGAATACAAGAGAAGCAGTGTGGTCTAGTGGCTAGGAATGGGCCTGGGAGTCAGAAGGACCTGGATTCTAATCCCAGATCCACCACTTGCCTGCTGTGTGACTTCAGATAATTCACTCAACTTTTCTGTGCATCGGTTACCTCATCTGTAAAACGGAGATTAAGACTGTGAGCACCATGTGGGACAAGGACCGTATCCAACCTGGTAAACCTGTGGTGAGCCCACAAAATGCTGCCTTATTAGTAACTGTGATCTCACAAACAACACGAAGGAAGAGATTGGCAAAGGCACTGATGGGCTCTACCTGAGGCAGGTGATTGTGGGCATGTGGGGGGGAAGCATGGAGGGAGGCGAAGCTTTTTCTCCCTGTCCTACCCAGTAATGGACCTGGACCAATCGATGGCTGCTATGAAGAGCCACAACTGCAACAACTAAGGCCAATAAAAGGCGCTCATTTTGAATCTCTAGGAGGCACACGGAAGGCATGCTGAGGACACGCAGAGTACAAGAGAAGCACCTGGGTCAGAGAGCAGCAGAAACAGCAGGAGAACAGCACTCAAAAGCAGCAGAAGGCAGAAGGCAGCACCACTTGGAAGAAAAAAGAAGCATCGGCAGAATGGGCTCCCTTGACCAGCAGACTGGTATTGGACCCTTGGGGGAGTGGAGTGTATGTATGTGTCACTGCCTTGCATGTTGGTAAAACTAAGTAAAACACTTTCCACAGTAATCTTGGCGGTCGGTGGTATGGCTTGATTCTACTACATGTCACCAAGGCTTCCCCAGTTCAGGAAGGTCCTGGTTGGTAAGACCCGGAGGAGCGGGGACTCGCAACAGAAACTCTATCTACCCCCGCACTTAGTACAGTGTCTGGCACAGAGTTAGTTCTTAAATAACATTAAAAAAAATAGTTTGTTGGAGAAGTCGGGATTCTAGAGGGCTTAGAATATGGGGAGAGCTGTTATCTGGATGTGAGAAGGAGTTCAGTTTGGAAAAAAATTGAGAGAGGATGGAGGTAGAAGAGTTGAGAGTGAGGTAATGGATATAAGGTTGGCTTGGGCAGAATGAAAAGAACAAGCTGGGGAGCAGTAGGTGGAGAGGACATATGCATCAAATAGAAATTCCTTACCACTGTCTTTGAGTGTTTTTCCCCTTCCTGCTTTACCTCACTAACCTATTACAATCCAGCCCATAACACTTGGCTCCACTAAGACCAACCTGCTTACTGTTTCTCAATCTCACCTGTCTCACTGCCAATCCTTTGCCCATGTTCTCCCTCTGGTTTGGAACTTCCTTCCCCTTCATACACTATAAACCACTAGTCTCCTGATCTTAAAAGCCTTACTATATTAATTTCTTCCAAGAGGCCTTCCCTGACTAGACTTTAGTGGAAAGAGCCTGGGCTTGAGAGTCAGAGTTCATGGGTTCTAATCCCGACTCCATCATTTCTCAGTATGTGACTTTGGGCAAGTCACTTAACTTCTCTGTGCCTCATTTACTTCATCTGTAAAATGGAGATTAAGACTGTGAACCCCAAGTGGGACAACCTGATAACCTTGTATCTACCCCAGTGTTTAGAACAGTGCTTGCTTAACAAATAAGATTATTATTATTTATTATTATTATTATTTGCCTATGAACTTGGATTCTGAACTCCATAAGAACACTGGTAATCATCACAGCCCCATCCCTACAATACAGGTGCACATGCTTATACATTTTCCTTGTCTACAATATAATGTCTTTCTCTACCACTAAACTATAAATTCCTTATGGGAAGAGGTCTTGCCTATCAAATCCATTTTATTATACACTGCTAGGAATTTAATACAGTGCTCTACATGCAGTAAGTGCTCAATGAATGTCATTAACTGGTTGGAGAGTTGGTGGAAAGCCTTAGAGCTGATTTTAAGGAATATTTGCTTGATGTGGAGAGAAAAGGGAAGTCAGTGAAGAGTACCGATGAGAGGAGATTTGTGTTGAGTGGAGTTTCCAGAAGATGCTCTGGAAGGGAATACAAGGGAAAATTTGCCGGTAAAGTTATAACCCTCATCTTTTTATTTCCTCCCAGTCCCTCTACAGTCACAGTAGAGGACATCCTCTGGTTCTTGCAGTGGAATAAAGGAGAACCTGAGTGTAAATAGGTTACAATTTGACTACACAAAAAAAACTATTGGTATACCTCTGACACTTGAATTGGGAATATTAACAATCATATTTGCATACAATTCATTTTTACAAATTAGCAAACATAGCTCTAAGTTCAACAATTAATAATATACTTTTATGTTAAGGGCATTTTCAATTAAAAATACAAATAGAGTTCCACTACTTGGAGATGTAGTGTTACCTAATATAGACAGCAAAATTCTCTTAGACTACAGATCTAGACACAGATTACTCATTTAAGTGGATAACTTCTTGTTTAATTAGAGATTTATCATCTTAACTAGCCATACTGTTATCCTGAATTGGTTTTCCAGAGTTTGCGGAATTAAAGATGGGAAAAATTGATGAACCTTAGCAGTATTCAGCCCCTGAAGGGTACAAACTTTTATTACATTTCAGATGCAAAACACAATTAGCCTCTAACCTAACCATGTTAATCTCCTCGAGTTAAGCTTATGTGTTTCTGCTTGTCTAGAAACTTTTAATGAAAGATCTATGTCTTTTATAGCCAAATTTAATAACCTTTTATTTGCATCTCTGGCCTTGTTAAAGGGAAGAGTTAATATGATAAGCTCTTGGATAGCAGTAAAGTTCCTTCAAAACTGGGGATTAATACAAATCTGTGACAATCAAGTGGAATAACTAAGAACAGCAGCCTTAAAAGATGATCAAAAATGGTAAACAATATTTGAGTTCTAAAAGTTTTCAAGTAATTAACACAAAAATATTAATCGACAGTCTGTAACACACTTTACGAACCCCTACCCACCCATTATATGGTGTTATTTTAATGAGAGAATAAACAATAATTCCACAAGAGGTAGATCTCCCTAGGCAGCATATCAGAGCCTAAGTGCAGAATGGTTCAGATCCTCTAACAATAATTCCATTAATATGATGTCCAATTGCTTCTCAAATTGGATTTGGTACATCTAAGCCACAAACATGTTTGTCCAAGAAGCCATCTGTCATACTGTTCCTCAAACAAGTATTCTTTATTGTTAATGTCAGAGGAAAAATACTGGGAGGATGACAGCCGTTGAGTGAGGATGGGTTCAAGGATCGGCACCGCAAAAGTCAGAGATGGGAGTCAGAAAGGCTGAGCCCTTCAAAATTTATTCCGTGTGACAAACTGAACTTTCCTTTCAGGAGGAACACAAGTATTTTCAGTTATCCACACCTGGCAAATAGAACTTCCTTCTTGTGAGGAATGAACTTACTTTAATTTGGCACCCCCACGTTCTAGGATGCCCTGTGTCCACTTGAACTGAAGGCTTCCCTCTCCAGAGTAATAGACTTATTTAGCTATTTGCACACATCAAAGCTCCTAGCTCACACCCAAAAACATTTTCCACTCAGGAGGAATTCACTTCTGCATTAGACACCCGTGGTGAAGCGCCCTAGCTTCCAGCCCACATAAGCACTCCGCGGGACACTCACCTGTCCCACAGATTCTCACTTGCTCTAGATAGGGAGGCCATCCCACTGTCTGGGCAGTGGTGATACGTAGCCGGCTGCTGCAAGACCTCAATCCACTCCCAGAGAGTCAGAGGTGGCAGGTATTTATTACCTGTCCTTCCTGGCTATTTCGGCTTCCAGATTCTATTTGTCCAATCTCCTCGCATCCCCTGACCACCACTATTGCCCCTCAATTTAGTTGGCACAAGAGAAAGGGACACCTTCTTCTGCATTCCTGATCTGGGGGTCCAGAGGCTTCGAGTGTGGGGGCGGTGTTCTAACCACGCTTTCCAGTTCTGCTTTGCTGGCTTGGGCATTCACAAGATAGCATTTTGAGTTTGAAAAGGTGGATCCTCTGGTTTACCATGGAACAGAAGGATGGAGCCTTGATCTAACGTTCTAAAGCATTGTTTGCGTAATGTTAATATGAATTTGGGCAGTGTAGAGGGTAGGGTTAAACACCTGAAATAAAGCACAGGCATGGATAGTGGATTGGTATTCTAGTTGGCAATCAATTAATTCATGATATTTATTGAACACTTACTGTGTACAGAGCAGTGGACTAAGTGTTTGTGAGGGATACATTACAACAATCATTGGTATTCAGTTAGAGCTTACTGTTTAGCCTACCAACACTGCAATATAATTTTTAGGCTGGGGGACTATGAGTACATCAAAGATAAGCAGGCTTATTTTTCAAAGTGATTTGAGAGACAAAATGGATGTTTCTGTAATATACAATTAATGTTACTCATAAAACTGAAATCATTACCTTCCTTCCTAGGCCCATTTGTTCTAGCTTTCCTATCTTAGTCCTCAACTCCATTATTATCTCAGCAACCTTGGTGTCATATACCAGTTTCTCCCTATCTTTTAACTCTAACAGTAAGTATGGCACTCAGTCCAGGAGGTTGTAAGTGCCATCGGTTTTTCTTCAACAATCTTTCCCAGATCCTGCCAAATGGCTAACATCCCATTTCAAGGTCACCCAACTGTACTACAACATCAACCTTCTCACTGGTTTTCCTGCTTTCAGCCTCTGCCCATTCAAGTATATATCATATTCTGCTGCTTCGATCATCTTTATAAAAATTAAATCTGTACACATCTCTACTCATTTCTTCCTTATGCACCCTTTAACAGTATCTGGCTGTGTGTGCTACTGTATTTGACCTAATTATTTTTTTATCTTCTTCAGCCTTAGCACAATTCTTTGTACACAGTAAGCATATAAATAGCATTATTGTCATCTTCTACTCTTTATCTCACACACTTTATTCTCTTCACTTCTCCCTAATTCTCTTCAAACTGTTCACTTCTCCCTAGCTAACCTGTGCTGCATCTCACTCTTAAATCTCCTACATGTTCATTTATTCAATCATATTAAATGAGACCTTACTGCATGCAAACCACGGTACAGCACTCAGGAAAGTACAATATAACAATAAATGGACACATTCCCTGCCCACAACAAGCTATGTCTTAGCCATGCCTTCAATCAATCAATTAAATTTACTGAGCACTTACTGTGAGCAGAGCACACCATGCCTTCAATCAATTAAATTTACTGAGCACTTACTGTGTGCAGAACACTATTCTAAGCATTTAAGAGAGCGATCCAATTGTTTGTATTTTTGAGCACTTTCCGTATGCAGGGAACTATACTAAGTGCTTGGAAGAATACAACACTACAATATAACAGACACAGTCCTTTCCCAAGGTGAACTTATAGTCTAGAGAGGAAGAAAGACATTAGAATTAATTATAGATATCACACATGCTGTGGGGCTGAGGAGGGGCAGGTGAATATCAAGTGACTAAAAGGTCTAAGTCCTAAGGGCAAAATAGAAGTGAGAGGGAGGGGAGAATGAGGGAAGGGAAGGCCTCTTAAAGATGTGATTTTAATAAAACCTTGAAAGTGGTGTCTGTCAGAAATGAAGGGAAGGGAGTTTTCGGCCAGAGAGAGGATGACATGGGTGAGATGTCATCAGTGATATAGAGGAGATCAAGGTACAATGAAGAGATTAGTGTGAATGAAGTAAAGTGAGTGGGCTGGGTTGAATTAGGCAATCAGAAAAATAAGATGGGGGAGGCTAGGTGATTGAATGAATTAAAGCCAGTGGTAAGGAGTTTCTGCTTGATATGAAGCTGGATGGGCAAATGCTGGATGTTCTTGAGGAGTGGAGAAATGTTAACTGAACTTTTTTTTCTTTTAAGAAAAGTGGTCCGGGCACCAGAGAAAAGTTGGAACTGAAATGGGGAGAAACAGGAAGCAGGTCAGCAAGGAGGCTCTTGCAGTAAAGTGGGATAGGATAAGTACTTGGACCAGCATACTAGAAGTATGGATGGAAATTATAGTGATGATCTGAATGTTGAACTCACAGGATTTAGTGACAGATTGAATATGTGGGTTGAATGAGAGAGATGAGTTGAGGATAATGCTGAGGTAATGCCTTTGGGAGTCAGAGAGAATGTTGACACTGTCTACAGGAATGGGTAGGCAGAGGCAAAGCGGGGTTTAGGTTATAAGATAAGGAATTCTGTTGTAGACAAGGTATGTTTGAGGCATCAGGACATCGAAGTAGAGATGTTCTGAAGGCAGAAGGAAATGTGAGACTGAAGAGAAGGACAGAGGTTCAGGTTGGACATGTAGATATGGAAATTATCCACATAGTGACGGTAGCTGAAAACGTAGGAATGAATGAGTTCTTTGAGGGAGTGGGTGCAGATAGAGAATAGAAAGGAACCCACAACTGAGCCTTGAGGGACTACCACAGTTAGAGGGTGGGAGGCAGAGATGAAAACCCACAGATGAGTTTGAGAACAAGTGGCCAGAGAAATAGGAGAACCAGGAGATGACTGTGTCTGTGTCAGTGTTAACCTCGGTTAGATATTGTTTCCAGGAAAAGGGGGTAGTTGATGGTGTCCAAAGCAGCTGAAAGGTCAAAGAGGATTAGTATGGAGTTGAATTTATCAAGAAGAAGATGACTTGAAAAGAGAGTTTAGAAGAGGTGAAGTAGGTAGAAAATACTGAAGTAAGTCAGGGAGCAAATTGGAAGAGCGTAGGTGGAGGTAGTGGGTATGGATTACTTGCTCAAAGAGTTTGGGGTGATAACTGGAGGGAATCATGGGTCAAGGGAGTTTCTTTTTCTAAGGATAGGAGATACCTGGCCATGTCTGAAAGCAGTGGGGAGAAGGAATTGGAAAGTGAACAGTTGAAGGTGGCCATCAGGGAGGGAAGAAAGGAGAGGACAACTGTTTTGCTATAGTGTGATGTGATAAGGTCAGAGGCACAGGTGGAGGGGGTAGATTTTGAGTGGAGCACAGAGAGTTCTTCTTGAGATACTGCTGGGAAAGTTGGGAGATTTGAAGAAGGGACAGAGGGGAAGACAGGAGAGGAGCAGAGAAGATTTTAGGAGATCATGCTGGATGATTTCAATTTTAACAATAAAGTTCAAGGCCAGACTATTAAAAGCAAGATATGGGGAGGGAGTGCAGGGAGTTTGAAGAGGGAGTTAAACGTCTGAAACATCTGGCAAAGGTAATGGGCACGGGAGTCAATAAGGATGGGGAAATAATGTTGCTGGTTGGAGGAAAGGGCAGAGGAAAGCCTGTGAGGATTCATTTGAGATGGATGAGGCTGGTTTGATATCTGGATTTCTGCCAGCAGCTATCTTCAGCTCACGCACAGCAGCAAAGAAAGCAGACTGGGGAGTTGATCTAGGTCTGTGGGTTAGTGATAAAAAATCGGCAAAGAGTTGAGGAGCATGAGAATTAAGGTCAGTACACAGGGTGGTGTTGAGGGTGTCAATTTATGCATCAGGAGAAAGTAGTTTGGGTACAGAGACCAAAATAGACATGATGACCTTTGTATCCAATTTTCTAAAGATCAGAGGTTTCTGTGGAGGAACAAGACAGAAATTTGGAGAGGGAGTGTAAGGGAGACAAGGCAAGTGAGGAGACTAGTTGGATAGAGGAATTTCAGTGTTGATGAGGGTAGACATTGTACAGGAACTAGAGATGATGAGATTCAGCATGTCTCCAAGGTGGGTTAATACTCAACTGTTCAATGCTTCTCCCATAAGAATCATTTACATATCTTTATACTCTATAATTTTCTTCTGTCATCAGTTTTAGTGTCTGCCTCCCCAATATACTGTAACCTCCTAGAGGGCAGGGATCATGTAAAAGTAATAATATTTATTAAGTGTCCAGAGCACTTTGTTAAGCAATGGGAAAGAATTAACAGGTAAGAATTAGACAAGGACCCTAGGAGCTCATAATCTGAGATTACAAGAAACGGGATGGGAAGCAAAGACTTGAGGAACAATGAAACAACAGACCTCTAAAATAACATAAAATAAAAATATTCACAAAATAAAAACAAAAACCAGTAGGGTACTATAGCTAGAAGAGCAGAATTTCAGGCATCTTACGGGTCACAGTCCAAGATAATCAATCAGTGGTATTTACGGAATGCTTTCTGTGTGCAGGCCACTGTACTAACTTCCTAGTAGCTGCAGTAACTCTACTACAGCCACCACAACCTTCCCAAAATTTTACAGAGGCATGCTGAATTCTCGGTTTACTTAAAAAAGTCTCAGTTTATCCAAATGAATAATACCATATTTCTGGTAAACATCAACTGACCAGTCACACCAGAATAAATTAATAGAGTTGCATAGGCAAGTTTCAGCTCTCAACCTGGGCAATTTGATGGTTCAATCTGCAATATCCAAATGACTATCTATATCATGAAACACAGTGTTTTCCTCCCCAGAAAAAAAAAAAATCCTTAATGAAGAACTCTCATCTTTTCCAGGCAGAAATACTCTTAAAAAAACAGTATTTTCTTCTTTATAAAGTACCTGGTCTGCATTCTTATCAAAAGCTAGACTAGCCAAATTTAACCAAACATAATCCTTTCTATCTGAGGGCCTAGAATGTGAAGATGTCTGATAAAAAAGCTCTGAAAATAAATACAAAAATTCATTAGCTTACAAAAGGTTTAATCAGTCTTCCCTAAGGTAGTATTCAGCTAGTTAAATAAATAAAATTAGAGTCCCTTTCTTCAGATCCAGCATAAATCACTATTGGCTCCAGGCAAGAAGTGATCTGCAAAGTTGCAATAATTGGCCAAATTTGCTACTTGTATACTGCAAAAGGCTTAATGGCAAAATGGTCTCCTCTTAAGACTCAGTTTCTAGTGGCTAGTAGGTAATGCGATTTTCAACAGCTTCCATTCTGTAAGATAATTCTTTGTGATAAAAACAGAGGAGATTGCTTTTCAGGTTCAATTGTGTAGAAAGCTGAAATATATATAGCAGCTTTTTGCTATACATTCAAGAAAGCTGAATTTTACATATAAACTATATATTATCTATATTTTACATATATACTACAAATGTGTATTTATAAAAACATAGGTACATATATGTGTCTGTATCTCTCTCTCTCTCTCTCTATATATATATATCAAACCAGAAAAAAATCCATGATGTTAAACAGTTAGTAGGATGTATGTCTTTGGGGGTTAAAGCAGTCAAGTTTAAAATGTGTAAGAAACACTGAGGTTGAAACGAAGGGAGTGATGATTCAGTGAAAACCATGTATTTTTGCCCAAGTCAAGATGGCTGTTCTCTTTCTGGTATCTCTGAAGATCTTCTTTTGCCTTTTAGGTATTACTAATTAACTTCATTCACACCCCACTAAAGAAACCAGATCTAGTTACATAAATAAAAGTATTATCCATCTATTTAGTATGAGAGCGTGTGGAAAGAGCATGGGCTTTGGAGTCAGGGCTCATGAGTTCGAATCCCAGCTCTGCCACTTGTCGGCTGTGTGACTGTGGGCAAGTCACTTAACTTCTCTGGGCCTCAGTTCCCTCATCTGTAAAATGGGGATTAAGATTGTGAGCCCCACGTGGGACAACCTGATTCCCCTATGTCTACCCCAGCGCTTAGAACAGTGTTCGGCACATAGTAAGCGCTTAACAAATACCAACATTATTAATTAGTGACTCTGTTTCAGCACCAGAATGACAGTTCTGAGTGAGCAACATCCACTTCTACTCACAAAAGCTCCTATAATTTGACCTAGGTAGATTTCTATAGGCATAGGTTAGGGATCATTCAATATTTATATATTCTGATTTCACTGCTTATGAATATTTTGAATTGTGTCTCCCACAACTGGGTGTAAACTTTTTTTAAATGACATTTGTAAATGCTTACTATGTGTCATACACTATTCTAAGCAACGGGATAGGTACAAGTTAATTAGGAAAGACAGTCCCTGTGGCTCACGACCAACAGTCTAAGTAGGAAGGACAACAGGCATCGAATGTCCATTTCACAATTGAGGAAACTGAGGAACAGAGAAGTTAAGTGACAGGTCACACAGCAACCAATTGGGAGAGCCAGAATTAAAACCCAGGTCCTCTGTCTCCCAGTCCCATTCTCTTTCCAGTAGGTCATGCTGCTTCTTCTAATGGGCAAGAAATGTGTCATATTTCAGCTCATAATAAATATAATTTATTGAATTATTTATTTTTTGTCCTCCCCAAGCACATACGAGAATGTATTCTCTTTAGTAAGTAACCCAAAATTATTATCACTTAATTAATTGGTGTTCACTAAGGGCTTACTCTGTATACTTAGTATTTGAGAGGGTATTGTGATGAGCCCACAACAAGCTGCCTTATTAGTGATTTTGAGATCCCACAAACAACAAGGAAGAGACTGGCGAGTCACTGATGGGCTCTACTTGAGGGCAGATGATTGTCGGCCTGTTGGGGTGGACCAAGGAGGGAGGAGGGGTTTTCTCTTCCTGTTCTACCCAGTAACGGGCCTGGATCGATCAATGACTGCCATGTGAAGTCACAGCTGCTAAGTCTAAAGCAGGTAAAAGGTGGTTGCTTTGAATCGCGAGGAGGCACACACAGAGAGAAGCATAAGGAGCAGCAAAAGTAGCAGGATAGCAGCACTGGAAAGCAGCAGAAGGCAGAAGCACTTGGAAGCAGAAAGAAGCACGGGCAGAAGGAGCTCCTTTGACCACAGACTGGTATTGGACCCTCAGTGGAGTGGAGTGAGAGAGACTGTATGCGTCACTCCCTTGCATGTTGGTAAAGCTGAGTAAACCCTTTTCACAGTAACCTTGGTGATCAGAGGTGTGATTTGACTTCTAATAGTTGTCACCGAGGCTCCCCCGGTCCAGTAAGGTCCTGGTTGGTATGACCAGGGGGCTTGAGACAGATATAATAGCTGGTATGGATAATCCCTGCCCACAGATTTACAATCTATCTTTAGAATTACTGCTACTACAGGTTCTGAAGTTCATTCAGCTGTTCACATTCCTGTAACACTCAGTTCCTTTCCAATGTTAATATTCTATTTATATAAAATGTTCAGTCTTGTTGAAATCTTCAGTGTTCGATGTAGACTAAACCAATCATTAAAGAGGCACATAAACAATGTTACTTCGTTGTTTAGGAATAACAAGTTTCATTCATCCCTAAAGATTGAATCAATTATATTTATTGAGCAATCTATTGCCCATTCTCCTGTTTAGTTTGCAGGATATTGGAGGAATGCTCTGGACTGTAGACTCATTTTGGACAAGGAATATGCCAGCTATTTCTGTTGTATTCTACTGTCCAAAGTGCTTAGAACAGTGCTCTGCACATAGTAAGTGCTGAAATACCATTGAATGATTGCCAGGGAACTGGTGATTGACTGAATGTCAGTCCCATGAGGATGGGTGCTCCACCCTTTGTGATTTTATGGGTAAGAGGAAGGAAAGGGACTGCAGAGGTCGAAGCAGCGGTGCAGGAGGAGAGAGTCAGTGAACTGGGTGTTTGTGGAGAAAAACCTCACTGTTACCCTATCCAACCCAGGCACACCCTCACTTATTTTACTCCATGCTCAAATCCATCTCCTGTAGTCCTTTGGGTAGAGGGCATCTTACTACCTGATCTCACCTTTTATTGAGTCCTGTGAAATGTTTATGTTCCATTTTTAAAAGTCATCAAGACACACACACATACAAATTCAATTGCTGTGTGCAAAAACAGTACCCTGAAAGTCAGTCAAATCATCAACTTCTGTTCTTTCCATTTAAACTTTTTTAAGTAAAATGATTACCTAAGATGTATCGAGCAAAGGCGAGTCAGATGGTATCTGCTAATGTTGGTTTTCAAATAGAGAATAGTAAATGGCCCTGAACTGAGAAATTGTGAATATGTATTGCTAAGTTTAATACATCATATATTCACAGCTTGCTGCCAAGGCTTGAAAATGCAAGATACAAAAGAACAATGCTTTGAAATGTTCTGGTTGGAAAGTGTGTATCTGCTGTTCTATAATGAATAAAAACCTTCAGTAACCACAGGCATTATGCCCAGTTAAACCTAATTTTAAAAAATGGATACTAGTTATCCATCCTTATCTTTACAGGATGAAACTGTTTAACATTTTGATGTAAACCATGCATTTAAGATTAGTTTATTTGAAGAAAATCATTTTTTTCCTTGTGATTTTCCCATCTGATATTAGTATGCAACTATGCATCAATGAAAGTATTTCTTCTTACAATGGACATGTGAAATAAGGTAGAGCCCAGATTAGGAAAACAGTTCCTTATGAAAAGAACAAAAATAATTTTGATAAACAAAATTATTTTCAAAATGTTTCTTTATCTACAGAGTTTTATAGGTTGAATAACTTGTGAGGTATCTCTGGAACAGGCCCCATGTCTGATCTCATCATCTTGTATCTATCCCAGTACTTGGCCTAGAGTAAGCACTTAATAAGTACTATAACTAACTTGCAGTTTCTACAGTAGGAATAAAAAGCTATCAGAAAAGACTCTAAAATAGGCAATTCATAAAATCAAAATCCATGTGCCGTCTGTAGATTTGAATGTCAATGTAAGCAATACTCTCACTAAAAATAGTGGAAGAGTAACGATATTTATATATGTTCAGTCCCACACAATTTGTCTAATGTGTACTATCGTACTAAGTAAGAATGATATTTGAATTCAGTTTGACTTCAAAATTAGACTTCAAAATTAGAAGTTTTATCATTTCATTACCAAATGGAATCACCTTCTCTAGATCCTTCTGGTTCCGCACTAGATATTTGCAATTTTCCTAACCTAAAATGCAATTTCATTAACTTGTAGTTTTGAGAAGAATTAATCAACTTTATGGCCATTATAACTTTACATTTTGAATTCTCATGATCATTCTCACCCCAAACATCCACGTTGATTTGGAAAATCTGGAGATGTACTGTGAAAATGTATTTTGGGCCTGAATTTCTCAGATAATTTGCTCATATAAACTTCATCTAATTCCACTGTGTGTGGAGTGGTAGTAAATCTACTACTCAGTGTACCACAGTATCATCTATCTCACTGCCAACTTCTCACCCAAGTCCTGCCTCTGACCTAGAACACCCTTCCTCCTCATATCTGACAAAGGATCACTCTCTCCACCTTCAAAACCTCATTAAAAACACGTCTCTTCCAAAAGACCTCCCCTAACAACTTTCAGTTCCTCTAGTCCCACTCCCTTCTGTGTCACACTTGCACTTGAATTTGCACCCTTTATTCACCCATCCCTCAGCCCCACAGTAATTATGTACGTGTCCATAATTTATAGTAATATCTGTCACAAAGTGCTCAATAAATACAATTGATTGGATTGTAGATATATACACACCAAAACAAGTAAACAGGTATGAATATAAATAGAATTACAGATATGTACATATATACACAAGTGCTATGGGGTGGGGAGAAGGGAGGTAAAGCAAAGGGAGTGAGTGAGTTGAGGTGACACAGAGGGGAGGGGGAGCTGAGAAAAAGGGGACTTAGTCTGGGAATGCCTCTTGGAGGAGGTGAGCATTCAGGAGGGCTTTGAATTGAGAAAGTGTGATTGGCGGATATGAGGAGGGAGGGCGTTCCAGGTCAGAGGTAGGATATGGACCAGGGTCGATGGTGGTACAGGTGAGAATGAGTCACAGTGAGACAATCAGTACCAGAAGAGTGGAGTTTGTGGGCTGGGATATGGAAGGAAAGAAAGGAGGTAAAGTAAGGAGGGGCAAGGTGAGGGAGAGCTTTGAAACCAATAGTGAGGAGTTTATGTTTGATATGGAGGTTGATAGGCAACCACTGGAGATTTTTGAGGAAGGGTGTGACATGCCCAGAGCATTTCCGTAGAAAGATAATCTGGACAGCAGAGTGAAGTATGGACTGAAGTCGGGGGAGATAGGAGATTGGGAGGTCAGAAAGGAGGCTGATGCAGTAATCCAGTTGGGATAGGATGACCGATTGTTCTAACATGATAGCAGTTTGGATGGAGAGGAAAAGACAGATATTGGTGATGTTGTGAAAGTGAGAGTGGCAGGCTTTGGTTACAGATTGGATATGTAGGGTGAATATCCAGAGAGCAGAGTCAAGGATAACACCAAGGTTGGGGGCTTGTGAGAAGGGAAGGATGGTAGTGCCATCCATGGTGATGGGATAGTTAGAGAGAGGACAGGGTTTGGGAGGGAAAATAAAGAACTCTGTCTTGGACATGTTGAGTTTTAGGCAGCAGGAGGACACCCAAGTAGAGATGTCCTGAAGGCAGGAGGAAATGAAAGCCTGGTGAGGGATAGAGAACAGGGAAGGAGATATAGATTAGGGTGACATCTGCATAAAAAAGATAGTTGAAACTGTGGGAGCGAATGAGTTCTCCAAGGTACTGATGGTAGATGGTGAATAGAAGGGGACCAAGAACTGAACCTTGAGGGACTCCTACAGGTAGGGGATGGGAGGGGGAGGAGGAGCCCACGAAGGAAACCGAGAATGAACGGCCAGAGAGATAAGAGGAGAACCAGGAGAGGACAGAGTCAGTGAGGACAAGGTTAGATAACTTGTTGAAGAGATGGGAATGGTCCGCAGTGTCAAAGGCAGCTGAGAGGTCGAGAAGGATTAGGATGGATTAGCTGTTGGATTTGGCAAGAAAGAGGTCATTGCTGACCTTTCAGAGCATGGTTTCAGCAGCCAGATTGGAGGGGGTCCAGGAGAGAGTGAGAGGAGAGGAATTCGAGGCTGCAAGTGTAGACTTCCCCCAGGAGTTTGGAAAAAAGGGTGGGAGGGAGATGGGGTGATAACTGGAGGGGGCTGTGTGGTCAAGGGAGGGATTTTTTAGGATGGGGGTGACATGGGCATGTTTGAAAGCAGAGGGGAAGAAGCCATTGGAGAGAAAGCAGTTGAAGATGGTAGTTAAGGAGGGGAGGAGGGAAGGGGTGAGATGTTATATAGGGTGCGAAGGAATGGGGTCTTGATGCGCATGTGGAGGGGATGGCAGGAGATCTCCTCTGAAGATACTGCTGGGAAGGACAGGAAAGTTGAAAAGGGGGCCGAGAGGAGGGGGGTGGAGGAGGGGAGGGGTGATTTTGGGGAGTTCAGACCTGATAGTGTTAATTTTCTTAAGTCAGTGGCCAGATTGTTGAGGGTGAGGAATGGGGGGCAAAGGGACAAGAGATTATAGTCTCAATCCCCACTTTACAAATGAGGTTACTAAGGTTACTGAGGCACAGAGAAGTTAAATCACTTACCCAGAGGCACACAGCAGATGAGTGGCAGAGCTGGGATTAGAACCCATGACCTTCTGATCCCAGGCTCTTGCTTTCTCCATTATGCCACGCTGCTTCTCTATTGTCTTCTGACTCGGTTGCTTCTCTGAATGTCTTGTGTCTACCCCAGTGCTTAGTACAGTGTTTGGCACACAATAAGTGCTTAACAAATACAATTATTATTAATGGGCCTGGAAAACTGTCTAGCTCTATGTGCTTGCAGGAATGAGGTACCTGAAGGATTCTCCCTTCAATCTTCCAACTTCCCCTGTTGTTAATTTCGATTGTTAAATTTGAACTGGTTCTTCTGATCGGATTAGATCGTTCTATCTTTCCACCCTCATCCATTTACACTGTGAAAACTTTGGGGGCCAGGAAACATGCGTTGATTTTTTTTTGTGTGTGTGTGTAATTACCCGAATGCCTACTTTACACATACTTTGCAAGCCTTGTTTAATTATAGGCAGTAATTAAAACAATAGTAATTGTCTCAAATACTTTGGAGTCAAGACAAATATACATATATTGTTAAAATATTTTCCCATTAGTTTAAAATGTGATTCAAAGCTTATCTAAGAATAAAGCAAATTAAATTTAACATTGGCCCATTAACCCTTAAATCCTTAACCTTTTTTGTAGGACTTATTTCCTAATTTACTGAAGAAATCAGCTGAGAGTTTTGTTTTATGTTTTGATATAAGCCTTTTATCTTCCAAAGCGGACTTCACGTTTTGTCATGAATGAAATATTCAAATCCCAAAGGTCTGAGTTCAGATTAAAGTAGTTTTCAGAGTTAGTAATTTAATTGAGCAGTAATCATATTTATAGAGAAAAGCTTTGGAACTCCCTCTCTTTATTTTGAACAAACCACAGCTCTCCCATCTTCAGAAGCCCTTCTGAAATCTCATCTCCTCCAGGAGGCCTTCTTCAATTATTTTCTAATCTCCCCACTTTGCATCCCCAAATGCCAGGGTAGCATTTTCACTCCACCTAAGAACTTGCTAGCTCAAAACCTGCCTTAGCTCTTCTGTAAGTATCTTACATACTCTACGACTTCCTCCTATCTGTAAATTACTTTAGTATTTATCTCCCTAGGTAAACTCTAAATTTCTTGAGGGCAAGGATCAGGCTTCCAGGTGCTATTATTTTCTCCAAACTGCTTCACATCAATCAATGGCATTTATGGAGAGTTTACATGTATGCAGAGTGCTATACTTTGCTCTTGGGAGAGTTGATACTCATTATAATAATACTAATAATAATGGTATTTGTTAAGCCCTTACTTTGTGCCAAGCACTATTCTAAGCAATGGGGTAGAAACAAGGTAATCAGGTTGTCCCACGTGGGTCTCACAGTCTTAATCCCCTTTTTTCCAGATGAGATAACTGAGACGCAGAGAAGTTGTGACTTGCCCAAAGTCACACAGCTGATAAGAGGGGGATTCATGATTAAAACCCGTGATCTCTGACTCCCAAGCCCATGCTCTTTTCACTAAGCCACACTGCTTCTCTATCTATCTAGATCCTCCATTATTCCTGTCCTCAAGGAGTTTACAATCTAGCAGGTAAGACAGACACTGAAATCATTTACAAATGGTTGAAGAATTATAGAGAAGGGTTGATCCTCTAGTCTTTAAGCTCATTTTGGACAGGGAATGTGTTCATTATACTGTTATACTGTACTCACCCAGGCTTAGTATAGTGCTCTGCATACAGTAAGCACTCAAATGATAATGGACTCTTTGATCCATGCTAATAAGGGTGCCATTCCAGATTCAGTCCTAGGAAAGTTGAGCATTTTCAGAGTTTTAATCACCAAAGATCACTTGATGTACCTTGAGGCAGCTGCCTGACCTTTTTTTAATGGTATGCTTCATACACTATGCTAAGCGCTCAGATAGATATAAGCTGTATCAGGTTGGGGACAGTCCCTGTCATTCATTCATTCATTCAATTGTATTTATTGAGCACTTACTGAGTGCAGAGCACTGTACGAAACGCTTGGAAAGTATATTTCAGCAACAAATAGAGACAATCCCTACCCAACAATGGGCTCACAGTCTAGAAGGGGGAGACAGATAATAAAACAAGTAGACAGGCATCAATACCATCAAAATAGATAAATAGAATCATTGATATATACACATCATTAATAAAATGAATAAATAAATATGTTCAAATATACACAAGTGCTGTGGGTTGGGGAAGGGGGTGGAGCAGAGGGAGGGAGTAAGGGCCCTGGGGAGGGGAGTAGGAAAAGGGGACTCAGTCTGAGAAGGCCTCCTGAAGGAGTTGAGCTCTCAGCAGGGGGGAAGAGAACTAGTTTGGCGGATTTGAAGAGCTAGGACTTGGACCAGGAGTCGATGGCGGGACAGGTGAGAACGAGGCACAGTGAGAAGGTTAGCGGCAGAGGAGTGGAGTGTGCGGGCTGGGCTGTAGAAAGAGAGAAGGGAGGTGAGGTAGGATGGTGTAAGGTGATGGCGAGCTTTGAAGCCAAGAGTGAGGAGTTTTTGCTCGATGTGAAGATTGTTAGGCAACCACTGGAAATTTTTGAGGGGGGGGGGGTGACAAACCCAGAGTGTTTCTATAGAAAGATAATCCAAGCGGCAGAGTGAAGTATAGTCCCACTTGGAGCCCATGGTCTTACTCCTCATTTTACAGATGAGGTAACTCAGGCACCGAAAAGTTCAGTGACTTGCCCAGGGTCACACAGCAGAGAAGTGATGAGCCAGGATTAGAACCCAGGTTCTATCCATGAGGTCCTGGCCCTTCCTGTCCGCCCAGAGATGCTCTCCTCTTTAACTTACTCCTGCAGGACTTGTGTGAGAGTTTGAATACTTCTCATTCATTCATTCATTCATTCTTATTTATTAAGCGCTTACTGTGTGCAGAGCACTGTACTAAGTGCTTGGGAAAGTACAGTACAACAATAAAGAGTGATAATCCCTGCCCACAACAAGCTCATAGTTTGGAGGTGAGGAGACAGACATCAGTGAAAATAGACATCAATACAAATAAAATTATAGATCTTTACATAAGTGCTGTTGAGCTGGGGGCGGGGACGGGAGCAAAAAGAGCAAGTCAGGGCGATGTAGGAGGGAGTGGGAGAGGAGGAAAAATGGGGCTTAGTCTGGGAAGGCCTCTTGGAGAAGATGAGCCTTCAGTAAGATTTAGAAGGGGAGAGGAATTATCTGGCAGATTTGAGGAGGGAAGGAGCTCTAGGCCAGTGATAGGATGGGGCCAGGGTGAGACAGGCGAGATTGATATACAGTGAGAAGGGGATTCATTCAATATTCATTCAATAGTATTTATTGAGCACTTACTATGTGCAGAGCACTGTACTAAGCGCTTGGAATGTACAATTTGGCAACAGATAGAGACAATCCCTGCCCTCCCTGCCCATTGATGGGTTTACAGTCTAATTGGGGGAGACAGACAAAAACAATAGCAATAAATAAAATCAAGGGGATGTACATCTCATTAACAAAATAAATAGGGTAATAAAAATATATACAAATGAGGAGTCGAGCACAGTGCTGAAGGGAGGGGGGAGGAGCAGAGGGAAAGGGAGGGAAAGGGAGCTTAGCTGAGGGGAGGTGAGGGGGGGCAGAGAGGCAGCAGAGGGAGCAGAGGGCAAAAGGGGAAGCTCAGTCTGGGAAGGCCTCTTGGAGGAGGTGAGCTCTCAAAGGGTAGCACTAGAGGGGTGAAGTATGAGAGTTGGGTTGCAGAAGGAGAGAAGTGAGGTGCAGTAGGAGGGGGCAAGGTGATGGACTACTTCAAAACCAGTGCTGAGGAGTTTTTGTTTGATATAGAGGTGGATAAGCAACTCCTGGATATCTTTGAAAAGGGGGATGACATGTTCTGAATCTTTCTGCAGAAAGATGATCCAGGTAGCGGAGTGAAGTATGGACTGGAGTGGGGAGAGGCAGGAGGTTGGGAGGTCGGAAAGGAGGCTGATGCAGTAATGTAGGTGGGGTAGGATGAGAGATTGTATTAACGTGGTAGCAGTCTGAATGGAGAGAAAAGGGCAGATTGTAGTGATGTTGTGAAGGTGGGACAGAAAGGATTTGGTGACGGATTGAATACTGGGTCGAATGAGAGATAGGAGTCAAGGATAGTGCTAGGGTTAAGGGCTTGCGAGACAGGAAGGTTTGGGGTGCTGTCTACTGTGATGGGAAAGTGCAGGAGAGGACAGGGTTTGGGTGGGAAGATAAGGAGCTCTCTTCCTCTCCTTCCAAACCACTATCATGTTAGTACAATTACACATCCTGACTGGATTACTGCATCATCCTCCCCTCCAACCTCCCAACCTTCTGCCTTTCCCCATACTTCACTCCGCTGGCCAGATTATCTTTCTACAGAAATGTTCAGCATATGTCATACCCTTCCTCAAAATAATAATAATAATGTTGGTATTTGTTAAGAGCTTACTATGTGTCATGCACTTTCTACAGAAATGTTCAGCATATGTCATCCCCTTCCTCAAAATAATAATAATAATGTTGGTATTTGTTAAGAGCTTACTACGTGCCATGCACTGTTCTAAGCACTGGGGTAGATACAAGGTAATCAAATTGTCCCACTTGGGGGTCACAGTCTTAATCCCCATTTTACAGGTGAGGCAACTGAGGCACAGAGAAGTTAATTGACTTGCCCAAAGTCACACAGCTGACAAGCGGTGGAGCCGGGATTAGAAAAGCTCCAGTGGTTGCTTATTCACCTCTGTATCAAACAAAATCTCCTCACTAGTGGCTTTAAAACTGTCCATCACCTTGGCCCCTCCTACTCACCTCCCTTCTCTCCTACAACCCAGGCCGCACACTCTGCTCCTCTGGTGCTAACCTTAATGTGCCTCATTCTCCCCTGTCTTGCCACCAACCCCTGGCCCACATCCTACTCCTTCCTCTTCCCCTTTTCAAAGTCCTACTGAAGACACACCTCCCCCGAGAGGCCTTCCTAGACTAAGCCCCACTTTTCTTCAGCTCCTCCTCCCTTCCACATCATCATGATTCACTCCCTTTACTCTTTCCCTCCCTCCCCACTCCACAGCACTTATGTATATATTTATATAGCTATAATTCTGTTTATATTGTGCCTGCTTACTCTTATTGATGTCTGCCTCCCCTGCTCTAGAGGGTGAACCCTTTGTGCGAAGGGATTGTCTCTTTTTATTGCTGTATTATACTTTCCAAGTGCTTAGTTCAGTGCTCTGCACACAGTAAGTGCTCAATAAATAACACTGAATAAATGAATGAATGAATGAATGAATGAATGGACACATTAGGTTTGAGTGATGGGAGGCCATCCAAGTAGAGATGTCTTAAAAGCAGAAGTAGCAAGCCTGGAGAGAGGGAGAGGGATTGGGCCTGGGAGTCAAAAGGACCTAGGTTCAAATCCCAGCTCCACACTTGCTTGATGGGTGGTTTTGGGCAAGTCATGGCTCTGTGCCTCAGTTTCCCCATCTGCAAAGTGGGGATTCCATTCCTGTTCTTCCTCTTATTTAGACTGGGAATGCCTTATAGGACTAGGACCTTGTCCAACCTGATTAACTTGTACCAACACCAGGAATTACTAAAGTGCTTGGCACATGGTAAGCTCTTCAACACCACAATCATTATTATTATTATAGAATGCAGACGTGTTGGTCTAGGGCAGCATAGGTGATATCATCCATGATGCCTTTCTTGGACTTCAGATGGGCCATCAATAGTCACAATACTTGGGAAAGGGGTGTCCAAGGTTCTCACCACCTGGGATTCCCATTAGGCCATGCTGGAGTGACCTAGGGGAAGGAAAAAATGGCAGGATGCTTTCTGGACTTTTAGAATAATAATAATGATGTTATTTGTTAAGCGCTTACTATGTGCAGAGCACTGTTCTAAGCACTGGGGCAGATACAGGGTAATCAGTTTGTCCCACCAGAGGCTCACAGATAATCCCCATTTTACAGATGAAGTAACTGAGGCACAGAGAAGTTAAGTGACTTGCCCACAGTCACACAGCTGACAAGTGGCAGAGCCGGGAGTGAGAATACTGGGAAGGTGGAGGCTGATGGACTGTTAATAGTCTTGCCTGAGGTGAATCTCTGCTCCATTAGCCACATGGCTTACTGCATTTGGTGCATTCATTACTATCCTTGTCATATGTCATATTTATATTGTTATCATTTCACTTTTCCTTATGTGTCTGTCACCACCCCTCCACCCCACATGTACTCATTCTTTGAATGTGAGTTCCGTGCCGAATACAGAACTTTGCACCCTGGAGACCCTCAGTAAATGTTACTGAATCAATCAATTAATCAGTAGCATCTCCTGAGCATTTACTGTGTGCAGAACACTGTACTAAACACTTGGGAGAGTACAGTACAACAGAGATGATAGACATGTGCCCTGCTAACAAGGAATATACAATCTAGACAGGGAGAAAGACATTATATGACAAATGGGGGAGCTGTTGAGGCTATTCTTATTTCTACCTCCATCAACATTTAGCTCAAGTCTTCAGACACATCATTCAGTACACCCCATGCTCCATCTTGCTCTATGTAGTCAGAAATTCCCCTGGTCTATGAGAGAAATCTTTACCCCAAAACAAACTATTTATGGGGCAGGATGATGGGACTAGCTGATTAGGGTGATCTAAAGTAGGTGAAAACTTGATCTCCCTCGAGATACAATGAGGAATTAATACAGATGTCCCTCTGACCCCTGCCCTTTGCACCTCATCAAAACAATTGCCTCTTCCCTACTTCCCTACCAAACTGCCATCTTCAACTGTTTGCTCTCTAATGGTTCTACATCTCCGCCCCTGTCCTCTCCCCCTCCCTTCAGGCTCGCATCTCCTCCTGCCTCCGGGACGTCTCCACCTGGATGTCGGCCCGCCACCTAAAACTCAACATGAGCAAGACTGAGCTCCTCATCTTCCCTCCCAAACCCGGTCCGCTCCCAGACTTCTCTATCACCGTGGATGGCACGACCATCCTTCCCGTCCCGCAGGCCCACAATCTCGGTGTCATCCTTGACTCGTCCCTCTCGTTCACCCCACACATCCTATCCGTTACCAAGACATGCCGGTTTCACCTCTACAATATCGCCAAGATCCGCCCTTTCCTCTCCACCCAAACGGCTACCTTACTATTACGGGCTCTCGTTATATCCCGGCTAGACTACTGTGTCAGCCTTCTCTCTGACCTCCCTTCCTCCTCTCTCGCCCCGCTCCGGTCTATTCTTCACTCCGCTGCCCGGCTCATCTTCCTGCAGAAACGATCTGGGCATGTCACTCCCCTTCTTAAACAACTCCAGTGGTTGCCTATCGACCTCCGCTCCAAACAAAAACTCCTCACTCTAGGCTTCGAGGCTCTCCATCACCTTGCCCCTTCCTACCTCTCCTCCCTTCTCTCTTTCTACCGCCCACCCCGCACGCTCCGCTCCTCTGCCGCCCACCTCCTCACCATCCCTCGGTCTCGCCTATCCCGCCGTCGACCCCTGGGTCACGTCCTCCGCGGTCCTGGAACGCCCTCCCTCCTCACCTCCGCCAAACTGATTCTCTTTCCCTCTTCAAAACCTTACTTAAAAATCACCTCCTCCAAGAGGCGTTCCCAGACTGAGCTCCTCTTCCCCCTCTACTCCCTCTGCCATCCCCCCTTTACCTCTCCGCAGCTAAAGCCTCATTTTCCCCTTTTCCCTCTGCTCCTCCACCTCTCCCTTCCCATCCCCACAGCACTGTACTCGTCCGCTCAACTGTATATATTTTCGTTACCCTATTTATTTTGTTAATGAATTGTACATCGCCTTGATTCTATTTAGTTGCCATTGTTTTTACGAGATGTTCTTCCCCTTGACGCTGTTTAGTGCCATTGTTCTTGTCTGTCCGTCTCCCCCGATTAGACTGTAAGCCCGTCAAACGGCAGGGACTGTCTCTATCTGTTGCCGACTTGTTCATCCCAAGCGCTTAGTACAGTGCTCTGCACATAGTAAGCACTCAATAAATACTATTGAATGAATGAATGAATAATGGTTTCTTTTCCATTGCCTTCAAACATGCCCATTTCTCCCCTATCCCCCAAAAAAGAATTATCATTTGACCCCACAGCTGCCTCCAGTTATTGCCCCATCTTCTCCTACCATTCTTGTCCAGCCTCCTTGAGTAACTTATCTACACTCACTGTATCATATTCCTCTTCTCCAATTCTCTGCTTGACTCCCTCCAATCTGGCTTCTGTTTGCTTCACTCTACAGAAACCACCATCTCAAAGATCAGAGATATTCTCCTTGCCAAATCCAATGGCATGTACTCCATTTTAATCCTCCTTGACTTCTCAGCTGTCTTCAACACTATCAACCACCCCTTTATACTGGAAACATTATCCAACCTCAGCCTCAAAGATACTGTCATCTCCTGGCTCTCCTCCTATGTCTCTGGCCTCTCATTCTCAGTCTTTTTCTTGGATTCCTCCTCTGCCTCCCATCTTCTAACTTTGAGAGTCCCTCATGGCTCAGTTCTGGAAACACAGTCTTGTATTTCTTCCTGCCTTCAAGACATCTCTACTTGGATGTACTGCTGAAACCTCACACTTTACATGTCCAAAACAGAACTCCTTATCTTCCCACCCAAACCTTGCCCTCCCCATCACTGTAGAACGCAACACCATCCTTCCTGTCATGCAACTCTGTAACTTTGCTGTTATGCTTTACTCTTCTTTATCATTCAACCCACAAATTCAATCTATCACTAAATCCTGTCAGTTCAACCTTCACAACATTGCTAAAATCCACCCTCTCCTCTCCACTGAAATATGACTACTACATTAATCCAAGCTTTTATCCCATTCCTCCTTGATTACTGTATCAGCCTCCTTGCTGGCCTCTCAGGCTCCTGTCTCTCCCCACTCCAGTCCATACTTCACTCTGCTGCCCCAATTATTTTTCTACAAAAATG
The DNA here is from genome assembly GCF_004115215.2 of Ornithorhynchus anatinus. Taxonomy (NCBI): domain Eukaryota; kingdom Metazoa; phylum Chordata; class Mammalia; order Monotremata; family Ornithorhynchidae; genus Ornithorhynchus; species Ornithorhynchus anatinus. The sequence goes on along the minus strand of NC_041731.1, from coordinate 115,623,152 downwards.
TTCAAGCCATTTTTTCACTCTCCTCAAGAATGCCCAATGGTTGCCCATCAGCCTTCACATAAAACAGAAACTCCTTCCCACCAGCTTTAAATCACTCAATCACCTTTCCCCTACCTGCCTCACATCTGCTCTCCTACTACAACCTAACCCAAATTCTTCACTCCTCTAATGCCAACCCTTTTACTTGATCTCATCAGCCTCACAACCAATCTCTGCCTCCTGTCTTACCTCTGACCTGGAACGCCCTCTCTCTTCATATCCAACAACTATTCTCCCTACCTTCAAAGTCCTATTGAAGGCACAACTCTTCCCAGAGGCCTTCTCTTACTCTGCCCTCATTCCTTCTTTTCCTACTCCCCTCTATGTTGCCCTGATGTGTTTGCTTCATTTACCATCTCCCTCAGCCTTTATGCATATACCCATAATTTACATATATCAATGCTTTTCTCGCCCTCTAAACTGTAAGCTCTCTGGGCCGGGAATGTGTCTATTATATTGTTGAATTGTACTCTCACAAGTGTTTAATACAGTGTTCTGCACACAGTGAGTGCTTGATAAATACGATTGATTGATTCTTTCTCAGATCTTAATGCTTCAACTGTTCTTACAATAACACTTTGAATAATTTGCTGGCACTTTAGTAGTACTTACTATTCTATCGTTATTCCTCCTCCCACTCCTTTGACTGTCCAGACCATTAGATTATAAACTCCTGGAGTGCAGTGATAGGCCATGATGTTTCTACTACACTATACTACACTAAACTATACTAAGTTCTTCCAAGCACGCAATATAGTTCTGCACATTCCTCAGTTGTTCAAAATGTCACTGAGGGTGATGTGCTATAGCTGTTAACCTTGAGAGGAATCAACTGTCTCAACTTCTTCCTGAGTTTCCAAAGGATATGTGCATTCCTGGAAAACTCGGCAAGTTATTTAGCTTCCACAAACTTCCACTGAGTGACGGATACTATTAGAGCACTTGCCCCTAATTTGACTATCCAACATGTGTAAGACAAAACTTGTTAGCTTATTATGTAGCACTTTGAATTTAGGGTAATGAATAGTAAATCCATATTGCAATACTATTTCTTGGGGATTTTTCTGCTTCCCAAAATGAAAAAAAAACAAACCCACGAATTTCACTTAGCATAAAATGTAGGTAAAATTCAGAACTCCATAAGCTCTGAAACACTGCTGAATTGATGACTGCTTTTTTGTTGTAGGACAAAAAGAAAGAGGATTGGTTGAATTAATTAAATTGGCTTTGAGCTTTCTGGAGGTCGCTAATAACATTTTTAATTACAGCTTAATGCTTCTTTCTAGGGCCTGCAAAATTGAAATTTCTCTTCTAATGGCTATGTTTCTTACACTTCTTCTCCCTTTTCCCAAGACTCATTCTGGATTGTGACATTGTGAGACATCAATGATGACTCAGTCAAAAATGTTTTCATAAATAGCCCAGTGTGGTTTTGCAGTTCTAATTTCCAGCTGAGAGTCAAGGTATTTCTGAAATGAGAAAAATAAAATCTCTGTCTTTATGATGCAATTAGATTTTGTAAATTCAAAATACTTAAACCAAATACGCCTCTGCAAATGACAAAATATTAAATTATTGAACATGTGGCAATTTTGACAAATAAAACAAATTAGATAGGCAGAGTGAACTACTAGACACCAGCAGAGAGAGAGGGACAAGCCAAGAGACTGGGAGACACTGTCTCTTTTTGAAGATGCAAATGACAATGATTTCCTATATGACTGTGGGTATGAAAGAAAAGAGAGGTGTGCAATCAATCAAAAGTATCTATTGAGTGTTTACTGTGTTCACGGCACTATATTAAGAGTACAAGCTTCGGAGTCAGAGGTCGTGGGTTCTAATCCCAGCTATACCACTTGTCAGCTATATGACTTTGGGCAAGTTATTCACTTCTCTGTGCCTCAGTTCCCTCTTCTGTAAAATGGGGATAAAGACTGTGAGTCCCTTGTGGGACAACCTGATAACCTTGTATTTTCCCCAGCGCTTAGAACAGTGCTTGGCACATTGTAAGTGCTTAACAAATATCGTAATTATTATACTAAATGCTTAGATGAGTACCATAAAACAGAGTTGGTAGAAACATTCCCTGCCCACAAGAAGCTTACAGTCTAGAGGAGGGAGACAGAAATTAATATAAAAAATTATGCATAAGTGAAGGCAGCTGATGGTGTAGTTAAAAAGGGTACAAATCTAAGTACAAGAGTCCACACACTGCTCCTCTAATGCCAATCTACTCACTGTACCTCAATCTCATCTACCTCGCTACCAACCCCTTGTCCACATCCTGCCTCAAGCCCGGAACTACTTCCCCCTTCATATTTGACAGTTGATTACTCTCCCAACTTCAAAGCCTTATTAAAAACACACCTCCTCCAAGAGGCTATGAGAGTGATGAGTTCTCTGAAGGGGAACTGGATGTAGAGAGAGAATAGAAGGGGATCCAGAACTGAGCTTTCAGGGACTCCCACAATTAGGGGATGGGTGGCAGAGAAGGAGTCTGTGAAAGAGACTGAGAATGAGCAGACAGAGAGATAGGAGGAGAACCAGGAGAGTACAGTGTCAATGAAGCCAGTTAAGTAATGTTTACAGAAGAAGGGGGTTGCTCATAGTGAAGGCAGCTGAGAGGTTGAGGAGGATTAGAATGATATAGAGGCCTTAGATTTAACAGCATATAACATGCACAAGTTTATATAATAATTAGGGTTTCTTACTCCCAGAACAAATTACCATTCTGACCCAGCTCAAGCCCACATGCGGTTTCTCCATTTTATGTAATCCTATAGAGCCTGTCACTATAGCATCAGTGCATTCACCATGGCAACCTTCAAGAGAATGTTTCACTGACTTACAACTTTGATCTTATCATTTTTAAGCGGCACAAAAGCAAGGAAATGGAAAGGATTGCCTCTAAATGAAAGATGCTTTGTTAGGGCTCTGACGGTTTCTCCTAAGTCTCACAAATGTGAAAGAGGGCCCCGTTGGAACATTTGGAGTCCTCCACAATGGAATATTTCTGTATGAGCATGTGAACAACCTGGAATGTAAAAATCAAATCTAGACTCATTTCAAGGTCTGAAGTGAAACAATGTATTGGAGTTCAAGGCATTAGGAACAACTTCATTTCTACTTTACAAAGAAGTGCTCCTAAAAACTAACCTTATTTCTCCTAGGTAGCAGTTCTGGATTCCACCAAAGAGCATGAAGCATCAGACTAGGGATCTGCTAGGGTAATGCCCGGAGTTGTCTGGTCTGGGAGGTGAATAAGAGAAACAACCTCTGAACACTATTCTCAGTTCTAGTTCGCACATTGATAATAATCCTAACCAAAGTATGCTCAACATTCTTTAATGTGTCGGTCACTGAGGTAAGTTGTGCAATGTCTTGTCACCCCAAAGTTAATTGCAGTGATTCCTGAGGTCAGGGATAATAATAATAATAATAATGATAATTGCCATGCACTGCAGTTGTGGCCTAATGGGAAAAGCAAGGTCCTGGGAGTCAAAGAACCCGGTTTCTAATTCCGGCTCCATCATTTTCCTGCTGTGTGATCTTGGGCATGTCACTTCCTCTGGGCCTCAGTTCCTTCATCTGATAAATCGAGGTTGCAGTACCTGCTTTTCACCCTCCTATTCAGACTGTGAGCTCCATTTGGAATTTCTTTAATCCATAAGGAGTCTACCCTCCAATGGGTGTGACACACACACACACACACACACACACAGTTAAGTATAGTTCATTTCAGTACCATAATGTCCTGTACCTCTCCATTCCACATACTTGTGTAGTCTTTGTGGAATTTCCCCAGAAAGCCCTTCCCCTTGACCTAGCATCTTGAAAATTGCCAAACTTTCTTGGAGGTACAGGGTGTCTGAGTAGTGACAGGTTCATTCTCATGGGCCACTTTCCAGGTCTGGACCATCCCTGGTCCAGCAATTCAGCGCAATTTTCCCAAGCCATCTGTTTTGAGAGATCTGCCTGGTCCTCTTCCAAGAGTCAGAGTGGAATTAAATGGTCTAAGAGTGTGAAAGTCTTGTGATCCTGCTGCTGTTACATCTCCCTTCTGGTAAGTAGTAGTTCTCCTTAAACACACCTTGCCAGGGCAAGGCCTGAGGGGTTTGACTGCATTAGTCTGCTGCTGCCAATTCACCAGGATCCTGAACTACCTAGACACAACTTTATTCCATGTACTATACTATCACATCCCCAGGATGTCTCTGAGGACTACAGTTTCTTAGCCTAGTGGAAAGAGTAGGGGTCTGAGGGTAAGAGACTCTGGGTTCTAATCCCAGTTCCATCACTTGCCTGCCGTGTGACTTTGGGCCCGTCATACTTTTTTCTGTGCTTCATTTTCCTCATCTGTGAAAGAGGGCTAATACCCGTTGTCCCTCCTAATTAGACTGAGAGTTCTAAGAGGGAAAGGGATTGTGTCCAACCTGACTGTGTTGTTTCTACCACAACAGTTAGTAAAGTGCTGGTACATATTATGCGTTTAACAAATACTGCCATTATCAGTAGCTGATGTTTCCTTACATAAGTAATTAAATGATTGCATGTGGCAATGAGCTGCCTCTTGTCTTTATCTGAAGACCATCATCTTGCCAACCTGAATAGGTGGGAAGGGGCTCAACTGCCATGTCTCTCTCACTTCACGTGCCCATGGTTGGCTTCAGCGGAAAGGGCAATCTGTTTTGATGCTTCTCACCTTGAGACATTTTTCCTTTTCTGTACTCAGACCACTTTTTTTTCCCATTTGCTACGTCTTTTGCCATGTTTTCTCATATAAATTTACTTCTTTCCAGTCTTCTTTCCACCATGTTGACTGCTGTCCATTTGTCCTCATAATTTTTCAGGAATTGTTGTGTCTTTCCAAGGCAGTGAAAAGATGTGTCTACAAGCTAAAATGAGGATGTCTGGTGCAGAGAGAAAAGTAAAATTGGATTTTGTCTTCTGCTTCTCTTTCCCTCATATCAGAAGGAGTGTGGTTTCTAATGGAAAGACCATGCATAGGTCTGGAAGTCAGAGGACCTGGGTTCTAATCCAGCCTCTGCCAGTTGTCTGCTGTGTGACCTTGGGAATGTCAATTTGCTTCTCTGTGATTCAGTTAACTCATAAAAGAGAATCAAGACTGTGAGTCCCATGAAAGAAATAGACTGTTTCCAACCTGATTATCTTGTATTTATCTTGGGACATTAGCACTTAATAAATATCATTAAAAAGTTCTGGTATTTTATTGGCTAGGTTAATATCCTCATGGACCTGGGAACAGGAAACCTGGCGGTTCTCTAGTTGAGTCTTATCCCATCTTTCATTCATTCATTAAATCACATTCATCGAGTGCTTACTGTGTGCAAAGCACTGTACTAAGCACTTGGGAGAGAACAATATTAGAGGATACAGACATATTCCCTTCCCACAGTGAGTTGACAGTCTAGAGGGGAGACAGACATTAATATTAAATAAATAAATAGATATATACATAACTGCCTTAAAGCTAGAAGAGGGTTGAATAAAGGGAGCAGGTCAGGGAGACACAGAATGGAGTATGGGAAGAGAAAAGAAGTATTTAGTCAGGGAAGGCCTCTTGGAGGAGATATGCTTTCAATAAAGTTTTGAAGGAGGCAGAGTAATTTCCTGTCGGATTTGTTTAAGCCAGATCATATACAAGCCTACACATACCTCTAGCTGCATACTCACTTTCCCTATCCAGAATAATGGTAACTGTACAAGATTACACTTGAGGTATATCTCAAGTTCTCATTATGCGTCAATCACTGCACGAAGTGGTGGAGTAGATGCAAAATAAGCATAATGGACATAGTTCTTGTCCCAGATGGGCTCACAACCTAATAGTTAGGGACTAAAGTCATTTGATTCCTATTGAACAGATGAGGAAATGGTTACAGAGAAGTTAAACGAGTTACCCAAAGTCACACAGGAAGCAAGTGGTGGATCAGGCATTAGAGCTCGGATCTCCTGACGTCCAAAGACCACACTGACAATATATAGGACAAAGGTTAGAGAGGAGCACTGCAGGTGATCTCAATCTAGACCTGATCTGACTTTTGCCCCTCTGTGAAGTCTAATAAGTGGCCCTGCTATCTTTCTCAGTGCTGCTTCCCATTTTGAAAGTGTAATTGGCCAACAGCAAACTAGCCAGGCCAGGGATTGATCCAGTAGAGGATGTTGATAGCTGAGAACAGTGGATTTTTTCCTTGCGGGCTGAGTGTAAGTCATAGGAAGAGAATTCGAAGAGCGAACTCTGCACAAGCCACCAGAACACTTAGGGCTCAGATAGATGTTGTTCGAGTTTCTGCCGGACTGTCCAGTTTTCAGCTGATTTGTTACTATCTAGTATGGATACAGCACCCATAATCTCCAAGTTCAGTATTGTTATTTGAAGTACACACCTTCCTTCCACCTAGGTTCCTGTTATTAGAATCACTGGTTAGGAAACATCACCCACGTTCCTGGGGCTCGGAGTGGGAACACAGCAGATCTGGAGCCATTGGAGGGGAAGGGAGTCAGGGAAACTATTAGGCAATATTGTGTCTATCAACTCTGTTATATTGTACTCTCCTTAGTGCTTCTACTGCTGTGCTTATTGCACCCAGCAAGCGATCAAGAAATGCTATTGATTGATGGGTATGCGTATGGGTGCCTGGCAGTCAGAGAGGCTATCAGAAGCCATTCAATTTTGACACAAGAGGTGCTAGAGGTTTTCTCAACAAGAAACACCTCTGGGTGTTCCAAATGGACTGAACCAGTGGGAGGTCAACTGGACAGAACTGGATACGTTGGGAGCAACATCAGAAACTGGCTGACACACTGGAGCCTAATCTTTAAAGGGATTTATCTTCCCCTGGATCACTGAGCACTCACTGAATTAGCTGATGTTGATGAAAAAAGAGTTTTAGAGTCATTTTGGTGGGAAGGAATGTTGAGACAAATAATAATAATTATAATTGTGGAGCCTCTTCCATATTTTTTACCAAGAAAACTCTATGGATATGCTACCATAACGATTGCACATGGAGGTGTTCTGGGAGAGATGTGTCCATGGCATCACTATGGGTTGGACACAAATCAACAGCATAAGACAACAACAACATTTGTTCAAATCTTATTATATGCCAAGCATTGTAATAAATATTAATTTATTTGCATTTATTGAACACTTATTGTGCACAATACACTGGAATAAGCACTTGGGAGAGTTCAATATAACAATAAACAGACACAATCTGGAGTAGGAACAAGATAATCTGATAGGACACCGTGCCCTGTCTCATTTGGGACTCACAATTTAAGCAGGAGGGAGATCAGATATATAGCCCCATTTTACAGATGAGGAAACCAAGGACCAGAGAAGTTAAGTGACTTGCCCAAGGTTACAGAGTAGTTGAGTGCAGAGCCAGAATTAGAACCCAGGCCCTCATTCTTCCCTCTAGACCATGCTACTTCTCAATGACCCAGAACAACCCCCTCCCAAGTTCCTCAGAGGCAGAACTGTCTAGCACTGTTCTTTCAACCGCATCCATTTTCTGGGCTGCAAGTGAAATCTGTTCACCTTTCTGCAACCCTCGGCGATGTTTCCATACTCTAATGAACACATTTCCTAACTCTAAGAACCTGCTACAGTACAGCTGATAGTAAAATGGATGCAACAATTACACTAATGAAAATAACCATGTATTTAGATTTATATTAATATGCACTCTATGCAAAAGCCAAAAAAAAAGCAATGAGCACACTTACATCTATTTAAAAGCAATTACAAAACAATCACCCCAGCAACAATTGCCCATTAAATGAGTACTCCATTTAACAAAATCAATTCCAGAAAAATAAAGCCAAATAGCTTCCCTTCTCCTTCACACAAAGGATAGAACAGGTTTGCATGGAACTTAAAGGTTCTCCCTGTGTCACCATAGTACAGGATTTTCCTCATGCCTTGATCTGTCGTGCTTGCACTGACCCAGGTTTTGGGTGAGAAAGCAAGGCTGTGCCCTGTTCTGACTGGTTTTATGTGGCAAGAATTCTGCATAAGGAAACAACCTGACCAGGGTAGCCCAGAATCCCGATTCCACTGTATTTCTCAAAATATTTGGCCTGCTCCCCATCCTCAAATGTGGATTGTGTTTTAAAGGACCCAATTTTCAAGGAAATTCAAGCAAAAGTTTTATATAAACAAAAGGGTGAGTGGTTGAAGGAGAAAAGAGTGAAGATTTTAGGATCCTGGCTGATCACTCCCACTATCAATCTGTAAAGTGGAATACAGGCCTGGGCTATCACTCAGAGAAAACCACTTTCTGCAGTTATTGTAAATACAATGGCCCATTAAAAATATAATTATTCCCAATGAATTCCTAGGGAAGTGTATATTATCAGCTTTAATACTTGAAAAATTAGTGCTGATTGTTACTGTAGTGAATCCCAAATGCAAAAGCAATTAGCAAGCACTCCTTCCTCTCTCTTGCACTCTCACCACAATGCCTTACTATTTTTACTTTAATTCCAGACTTCCAAATATGGCACCAATAAAAAAAAATGACTTTTTTTTTTTTTTGAGAAGATACAGTTCTTACTTGGTAAACTCAGATGATAAAACTTTCTCCATCTCAAGGCCTTACTGACTGCAATATATTTTCTGAATGTAAGGCTTTACCAGATCAAAATAGACTTACTTTTTTTTTCTTCTCTAAATGTTTCTGTTTTAAATAGATGGGGATCTCTTCAGAAGCAGCCATAAAAAGGACACAGTTCAATTGACAGTTCTCGGTGCAACTTTGACTTTAAAAGACTCAAAATCCCATATATGAACAATGATGGGCTTAAAGTAACACCACTTTAATTAGTGGTGTTGCCAGCCGATCTCACATCTGAACCAATGAGGAATAAAGTGAGTGAATCACTTCTCTCTGCAAATTACTTTTTCATAATTTAATATATTTCTTTCAACAAGTCATATCACAAGCTACCAATTAGCTTTAGTGAGAGTTAGAAAATACATATAAAAAAATCTACAGGCTAGAGAACTATCAAACTGTAATTAAAGCAGAAGTACATTTTTTCCAGCCCAGATAGTGGCAAGGATTTCTGTCAGTACACCATCTCCCCAAATTAAATCTTTCCAAAATGGGAATACTTTCAAAGAGATTACAGTCTTTATATATCTGTTCTTAGTGAACTGAGGGGAAAATCCTATCCATGCGTATGGATATGTGTCCCTGGAAAGATCGATATGTTACTGACTTTTTCTACCACATCATGTATACAAGAGTCACCTGCTGCACTTGGCTTCTCTGGGGCTGGTTTCCACTGTCAAGCCTGTGTCTTGCTGTCCCAATTTCCGCAAAGTTTCCGCGAGAAGCAGCATCCCTCTATACTGACTACAGCTCATTGGATCGGTCTGTCGGCTACAGTGGTCTACTGCAGTCAATCCTGTACCATATTATCACCAAGTCTAGAAATCGGTCCACTAAGCCAGCCAAGTCTAAATCGGAATCATTAATCAAAAACTACATAAGCAGCACAAAGCAAGAACATACTAGGAACCACCAGTGTATGTCAACAAAGCTAAACTAACGGCATTGTAGATTGTGATTTCCCTTTTACCTTTCAAAATGTAATTTATCCGAGCTTTCAGGACACGTAAATTTGAAAAGAAGAAAAAAATGATCCGGCCATATCAAGCTGGGAAGCATCCCATAGCTCATCTGCATAGACCAGTTTTCTTCCAAAATGTTATGGTGCTGACCATCTGGAAAAATGAATGCTACAGATGACTACACAAGTCCCCTGAACAAGAGTGAAACTTATGCCTGCTGCTATGTAGAAATGCATTACTATTAAGCTTTAGGGATCCATTTGTCTAAATGTGGAAAAGGGGAAATTCAGACTTGGAATCCAGATTGACTTCTCCAAGTGTAATACCTCAGATATTAGCAATATTGCTCCTCTACATCCTGCTCTATTTGATATTCAGAACTGGCCATGTTTGACCTTTCCTTTCTATCCCCAGTTCCAAATCCTGGCCAAAGACACTTTTAACTGTCCAACCTGAATAACTCCTATCTATCCCAGGGTTTAGAACAACCACTATTACTATTATTAGTATTAGTAGTAATAATGATAATAAGCCTCTCCCAAGTCACCCATCCCACAATCATTTACATGCTGTGGGTTAAATTGATCATGTGCCAAAATTATCTTTGTAAATACTGTACTTCCTTGCCACCCATTTCAACTCCTCTCCAGATAATAATTTTTATCATTATTATTAGAAGGTGACAGAAGAGGCAAAAAGAAGAGCCAAGGGGGAAACTGAGGAGGCCAGTGTTCTGCCCTTACTCAGGCTGCTTCTCAGATAGTAGTTTCTAGTTAAGCAAATCAAACTGTATGCCTACCGTGGGTAGTATATTGTATTAAGCACTTAGGAGAACACAATGGAATCAATCTATCATATTTACTCAGCGCTTACTGTGTGCAAAGCACTGTATTAAGCATTTGGGAAAGTACAATCCAAGCATTGGTAAACGTGATCGCTGATCACGAGAATCTTCGGTTGCTATACTGTACTGTTTGCCAATAAATGTGCTCATGGTCACCCACAAGGTGGCATACAAATGATTAAAAATTATTTTGCAGTGAGCCCAGCACTACAATCTGGCAATAAGCATTATCCAGCAATGATTTATGGTATTTCCGGAGTGCATACTGTGTGCAGAGCAATCTAGACTGTGAGTCCACTGTGGGCAGGGATTGTCTCTATTTGTTGCTGAACTGGACTTCCCAAGTGCTTAGTACAGTGTGCTCTGCACACAGTAAGCACTCAATAAATGCCACTGAATAAATACACTTAAGTGTTCAAAAGATTATAATACAACAGAATTGTTGCCCCCAACAATCTATTAGTATGTTCTCTTTACATGATAGGTGCTCAATAAATGCCTATTGATTCTATCTCACTAGGTGCCAGGAGCTTGGAAACCTCAGAATGACAAAGTTATATGTTCCGTGATGTGAAGGAGCTTAGGGAGCTAATGGGATAGCTAAAAATAAAATAAAATATTTACAACTAGAGTGGTCAAAATATATGAGTGCTCATCACATATTCATAAGTGATAGGGAGGGTGGAAATCAGTTATGAAGTAGTAGAGTTTTCCATAGTGTTATTTTGTAAACTCCTTGATGGCAGGAATTTCTCCACTATCCCTGTGGTATGACCCTCTCCCATGGATTTAGTTTAGTGTGTTGCACCCCATAAGTGTGCAATAAATGCCACCGCCAGGATGTCAACAGGGAAAAAGTTGTTGAAGGAGGTGGGCTATTTAGGAGAACTTTGAACCTAGGGAGATCTGCGGTCAGTCTGATCTACGGAGAGTGGGAGTTCTGATCTAGAACTGAGTGAGCAAGGGGATAATGGTAGAAAAGCAGGTAAAACTGCAAAGTTGACTTGGGAAGAGCAAAGAAGGTTATTAACCTAGCATGCATCCTAGAAATCTAAAAGTAATCAATTATTTTCCACTGGCAACACCACACATCTTGCAGCCACTATGCTATTGCTTAAGAAGCAGCAGCGTGGCCTAGTGGCAAGAGCATGGGTTTGGGAGCCAGAGGTCATGGGTTCGAATTCCACCTCTGCCACTTACCTGTGTGACTTTGGGCAAGTCACTTAACTTCTCTGTGGCTCAATTCCCTCATCTGTAAAATGGAGATTAAGTCTGTGAGCCCCACAAGGGATAACCTGAGTACCGAGTTTCTATCCTAGCACTTAGAACTGTGCTTGGCACATAGCAAGCGCTTAACAAAAATCATTATCATTATTATTATTATTAAGAAGGCCATTAGAAATATACAGATGAAGTAGGAAACACAATAAAAATGCCTGGTCTGGAGAAGGGCTATAGGGTTTCTCATTGTAAGTACTTTCACAAAGTACTTCTTCCCTAAATGACGAGTGTTTGAAAAGAACAACGCACTTTTTCATGTCTCTTCATCATCTTCATGACTCCTCATTCGAGAGCCAAACATTCACCCTGATTCATTTCCCAACTAAAAACGCTTTCTAAACATCGCATAGTAAAAACAGACCCAAAGTTTTCTCATATGTATTATTTGCAGGACTAAGCAGCTTTAGAATTTCAACACATCTGTGAGTTCACTGTACTAAACCATAATTTGAAGGAGCCCTAATGGCCTGATAATACATTTTAACCTTTTGGTAATGAATAGAAAAGTTTTAAATCTGAAATTAGATCAAACTTAAAATTCATACTGTGGTTTTTTCAAGGCCCTCCCAAGTTAAAAAGAAACTCCCTAGATTCAACAACCAATTTCTTTGGTGGTAGATGCAGAAGGATTTCCATAGCAGTCATTCCCAGGGTACAGTGCAAAGAAATAAATATCGTGGATTACCTACAAGCATCAAATTCTTGGTTTGGTAAAAGACATTTGTCTTCTTAAAATTCAAGGTAAGAGAGGGTCCTCTAATAAGCAGGAACAATTTAATTAATTCATTCATTCAATTGTATTTTGAGCACTTACTGTGTGCACAGCACTGTTCTAAGCACTTGAGAGAGTACAATAAAACAATGAATGGACACATTTCCTTCCCACAGTGAGTTTACAGTCTATGGGGGGGGGAGACAGACATCAATATAAATAAATTACAGATTTGTACGTAAGTGTTGTGGAGCTGGGAGGGGGAAATGAACAAAGGGAGCAAGTCAGGGTGATGCAGAAGGGAGTGGGAGAAAAGGAAAGGGTTTAGTCAGGGAAGGCCTCTTGGAGAGGATGTGCCTTCAATAAGGCTTTGAAGGAGGGGAGAGTAATTATCAGATAATAATAATGAAGGTATTTGTTAAGTGCTTTTTATGTGCCAAGCACTGTTCTAAGTGCTGGATCTGAGGAGGGAGGGCTTCCGGGCCAGAGGCAGGACAAAGCCAAGGGGTCGGTGACGAGAAAGATGAGGAGGCAGAGTGAGAAGGTTAGCATTAGAGGAGTGAAATAATAATAATAACATTTTTTAAGCACTTACTATGTGCCAAGCACTGTTCTAAGCACTGGGGTAGACTCTACTCCCTCTGCCATCCCCCCTTTACCTCTCCGCAGCTAAAGCCTCATTTTCCCCTTTTCCCTCTGCTCCTCCACCTCTCCCTTCCCATCCCCACAGCACTGTACTCGTCCGCTCAACTGTATATATTTTCGTTACCCTATTTATTTTGTTAATGAATTGTACATCGCCTTGATTCTATTTAGTTGCCATTGTTTTTACGAGATGTTCTTCCCCTTGACGCTGTTTAGTGCCATTGTTCTTGTCTGTCCGTCTCCCCCGATTAGACTGTAAGCCCGTCAAACGGCAGGGACTGTCTCTATCTGTTGCCGACTTGTTCATCCCAAGCGCTTAGTACAGTGCTCTGCACATAGTAAGCGCTCAATAAATACTATTGAATGAATGAATGAATGAATAGAAGATAATCAGGTTGGACATAGTCCCTGTTTCCTATGGGACTCACAGTCTAAGTGTGGGGGGAAAACAGGTACTTAATCCTCATTTTACACATGAGGAAACAGGCAGAGAGAAGTTAAATGACTTGCCCAAGGTCTCACACCAGATAAGGAAAGGAGCTGAGATTAGAACCCAGGTCCTCTGACTTCCAGGCCCAAAATCTTTCCACTAGACCTCACTGCTTCCCAAATAAGTAGGCTAGAGGGAAGGAAAATGGTGATATGAGAGATTAATCAGGGAAGGCCTCCTGAAGGAGGTCACATTCTTTTTTTTTAAATCTAGCGTTCCTCTTAGGGTAAACAACCTACATTATTACTTCCATTACACAGCTAGAAAGCTTGAAATGACCTTGCTATTTTTTTATTTTTAATAACCCTTGAATAAGGAACATTTATCAAGATTTAGATTTGTTATGGTTCTCAGACTATGCCGTCGTCAGATATTTGGATTTAATTGCAATATTTTTATATTAGATCATATCAGTGCTTATCTCTGGGCTACTTATTGATAACAATGACTACCAATACCTGACAAACCTCAGGCTTTAAAAAAAATCATAAAAAACATTTCTACTATCGAAAAGCATTACAATTTATGTACTGCCATCTATTATGCTTTGCTACTAAAATGTTGCTTACATCATAGAAGAGAATTATTGAAATCCTGAATTCACTTCAAGCCTATTTACATAGGACTTTTGTGCTTAACAGTAAAAGAGCTATTAAGCTAGAAACAGAACCATCCTAATGATATTCAGGGACTCACAACAAACCTCTAACAAAAGCACCTTAAATAAAACAACAATAATAATTTATATATTTGTAAAGCACTGTGCTGCATATTTAAAGTAGATACAATATAATCTGTCATATTTACTGAGTACTTACATATGCAGAGTGCTGTACTAAGTGCTTAGGAGAGAGCAATTTATTAGAGTTGGTAGACACATTCCCTGCCCACAACTAGTTTACTATCATAACAATCACAGTTCCTGTCTTCCATGGAGCTTGCTCCCTAAAGGAAAGGGTGAGCAATATTTAATTCCCATTTTACAAATCAGGAAACTGAGGCCCAGAGATGTCAAATGACTTCCCAACAGGCAAGTGACAGAACTGGGAATAGGACCTGGGTCTTCTGACTCCCATTCCTGTGCTCACCAGATGACACTACCTCCATATTTGCACACTCACAGCACAAAAGGCAACTCACTCCCCACCATGAAATTTCACTGTGTGCAAATAAGGGAAGCTTTGCTAAAGGGAACTTTGACTCACTCTCAAAACAGCTTTATTCCATTTTCTTTTAAACCAGGATGACCATTCCACTTAACCTGGCTTCTGCTCACCGCTCTTCTTCACTTCCAATCTGATTCCCATCCCATAACTCATTACAAATTGCACAACTACACACGTTCTGGTAAGAAAACTGTCAATTTTCAGTGGTAGATCTGGGACTTAGTGTGGTCCTCATTGAGAGTCCAAATGAGTACCACATCATAAAGCATTCTGACAGTTCTACGGCAACAAAAACAGGAAAAGAATTAACTACTGACTGGCAGCTATAACCGCTGTGAAGACTTCTCTGGTATGTCTAAAGACATCAACCACACATCTATTAGTACACCATGCTGGGATCTAGGCTAGTATTCCTAATTAGTACAAGATGAAAAAGATGTTTTTTTAAAGTTTATATGTAGTTGGAACTACCCATAGGATAAAAATAAACAAAAACAGCTGGAGTGCTAAACTAAGTCCGGCTCTTCAAGAGGACAGAGGTGACATTTAGAGTCTGACATTAAATTAACTTGTAATGGGAAAAAGGACTTATTCACATTCAGACCAGTGAGTAGTAAGCATTACCTCTGAGGGGAAGGTTGGGGAAGGGGGGTGAGAGAAAGAGAGATGAGGGAACAGAGAGAGAACAAGAGATAGAGACATGCAAAAGCAAAAAGACAGGCAAGCAGATCGAGAGAAAAAAAGAGACAGGTAGAAATGGGACAGAGAAAGACAAACTGTTAAGCACTTACTGCATGTGTGCCCTGACAAGTGTATGGAGACAGATGGGGAATAGCGTAGGGAATTGGGTAGGGAAATGGGTAGGGAAATAGAATGCATCCCAAGGCACTGTCATTGCCATCCTTCATTTTGTCTTGGTTACGTTTTCATGGAATTGATCAGTTATTTGGGGTTTAGATCACTAGATTATAAAGTTTTTGTGTCTATAATTCTATCTATTTTGATGCTATTGATACCTGCCTACTTGTTTTCTTTTGTAGTCTGTCTCCTCCATTTTAGACTGTGATTCCGTTGTTGGGGAGAGATTATCTCTACCTGCTGCTGAAGTGTACTTTCCAAGCACTTAGTACAGGGCTCTGCACACAGAAAGCGTTCAATAAATACGATTGAATGAATTGAATCCATTGTTTGTAATCTCTCAGGTGTTTAGTATAGTGCTCTGTATTATACCATGGCTTTGCTCTGTATAATACCATTGATGACCTCAGATACTAACAGTTTTGCATATGAAGGAAAAATATAAGAATTAAACTGGAAAATGAAGCTGTGATTTACACATCCATTAAGTGTTTATTACGTGCCAAGAACTGTAATGCATTCCATGGTAAATATAGGACAATCAGGTCAGACATATCATTTGGGTTCATAGTCCAAGTAGCACTATTTATCACAAGTAGATGTGATAAATCTCCATTTTACAGATGATGAGACTGAGGTATAAAGAATTTAAGTGATTTGGCCAAGGTCACACAGTAGGCAAGTGTCAGAGCTGGGATAACAACCTAGCTTCACTTACTCTTAAACCCATGTTCTTTCCACTAGGCCATGTTGCTTCTCAAAAGTATTGAAGTATTTTAAATATGGCAACAACTAGGATTTTCCTTTTCAAAATTTCCATTTGGAAGAAGGTGTTCAGATATTTACTTTGGGGAGAGAATGATTTTTAAAAATGTTCAGAATGTGAAAATGAAAATCTAGGCCATTTTAAAATGTTCTTTGCTAGGGTGGTGCTATTCCAGACTGTTTTTCTACTGGCCTGTTCCCTTATTCAGTACACATATGATGGTGGATACCTTTGTTTTCAACATTTTTACTTAAAGCACTCAGCCTCCTTCCACTGCGCCTTCTGCCACTGAGGTCCATGACCTGGAAGTGGTGCCATTATTTAGAGGAATTTGGGAGGGAAACCAGAGAGCTCTGGAGAAAGTGTGTTGGGAAGGGTTGGAAGTTCCCCTGGAGAAAACATTTTAGGTTTGGACAAACTCATCCTACTTCAGCAAAATGGCATGCATGCTGACATTATGTTGTGTTACATACCAAGGATTGCAAAAGCAAGGTCACTTGTATCACTTTCACAGTTTAATAGGTGCCATCATGTTCCCATCAAAGAATAATCAGCTTCCTTTAAGTGCTGATAACATTTAAATTATTAGGTGTTTGGAAACTGCAGAGTTTATGCACTGGGAACACTATTTGTGAATACCTCTTCAGACTCTTCTCATAGGCCTTCCTGGGGGGTCACGCTAATGTGAAAGCTTAATCAATGCCATTGGAGACTAATGATATAGAACATCTGCCCAACAGGGTAATAACACATCGACTGTGTGGCACATGGAGAAAACCTAATGGCAGGTTGGAAAGGAATCGGGGATTCTGCTTGTTTTAGTAGTAAAATGAGCTATTCATTAGCCAACTAATATGAGAGAGAGTTAGTGCTCATCTCTTTTGTAAATTCCACAACAAAAGGACTAAGCCAGCTCCTGCCCACCAGATATATTTGATAGTTGACTGTGTTCTCAACTGAACCTTTTAACCAGGCCTGGGGTTCAGAGATAGCTGTTGAAGCCTACAGATACTGAGAACCTGGATTTCTCTACCAGCTCAAAACCAGGCTTTCTGGACTCTACCAACTTTCCTGAAATTTCCCCCTGCAGCCACAGTTAGGGACCAGCGAGAATAGGACAAGGAGAGTGGGAAAAGCTGAAAGACAGCCTGGCTATCAGTAGATAGTCTTGATTTTGGGCTTCTTGAAATGAAATCTGATCTAGGTCTGTAATATAGATTGTAAAATCACTCGTTCCATCTGCATGAGGCAATCAGACTCTCATCAGATTAGCTGTGGAAATCTGCCATATAAAATTTAGAATGAAAAAATACATTCCCCTTTCATGAAATATCCTCATCCAAAGACCCTCTTGCATCTAGCTTTGATCCCTGGATTGGCTGGTCTGATCTAATTCCTTCTTCAATTTGGCCTTGTTTTCCCAGTCATAAACAAAATTCTTACTATAAGGCCTCCGGGAAGTTGGGATGGCCAGATTCCTCTAGACTGTGAGCTCATTGTGGGCAGAGAATGTGTCTACCAACTCTTACATTGTACTCTCCCAAGCATTTAGTACTCTCTCTGCACATAGTAAGCCTTCAGTAAATACAAAGGATTGATTGATTCCACTTTTAACTTCAAATCTCTGCATATGCACAAATCCCACCCACCTATAATTAGAATATTTCTTTCTCATCTTTATCTACTGTGTATTTATTACCCTGCCCAAATTTTTCAAATCACATTTTTTGATATTTAAAGGATGGTCCCCAAAAGATAGGTCAGTGCCATTGCATAGAGCTGATTTCAACACTGTCAACTTGATTCATGGTGTCAATATGCTGATATCATTCTGTTCAAGATCACAGGGTCTCAGATGAACTGTGCTGCTAACCTCTCCCAGAGTTTTAAGGAAATCAATGGAATTTTATTTGATTTCTGCAGACACCTTCAATTTCTAAGATGTTGTTTTGCTTTTCTTTTTGATCCTCTAGAGATCCCTGTTGCTTATCCCTCAGGGTACTTTATAAGATTAAAAAAGAGACCATGACTTCTTCTTAGACTATTGCCCTCTTGTCTGGAATACTGAACACACTGCTTTATTCACATGAACATGAATAAACATTTTGTTTGCTCTGTGAGTCCAGATAATCCTGTCAAACTCATTGCTATCAGTACTCACACAGCTAGAATGGTATTCCTAGCAGGTCATGATTTGACTTCAGTCTGTTTGAGGTCTTTTATAGTTGTGGCTATTCAAGTGGATTGGATATTTTCTTGAATCTTGTAGTCATAATATGAGACATTTTCAGAAATTTTCATATTTACAAGGAATTTCTGTGGGGATAATTTTTTTTTTATATTAAAGAACTGGAACTATCATTCCCTAAAAGTAGTATTTTTTTTCCTTATTTCTATCATATGCAGCAATCATTTAGTTTATAATACTTCTGGAATATTTAGTTTTATTTGCACATAAAACTATTTGAAAAAAAAATCAACCTCTTTATATTAAATCCATGCTGAAAACTTTTGATACCACGTAAGCAAGTTATCCTGGGAAGAAAGACTAAATGTCATTAAGGGGAATTACTAAAGAGTCATAGAATACGGCAAGGGGAGATATTAAGAAATCAGTTGGGCTAAGCCATAGTTTAAAGAGAAACGAAGAACAAATCCATTCTGGACAAAAAATTTCTCAGCCTCCTTAATGACCTCCAAGATTTCTGTCTCTCCCCATTTTAGTTCATACTTCATTCCGCTGCCCAGATAATTTTTCTACAAAAATGATCAAAACATGTTTCCCCACTCCTCAGAAAACTCCAATGATTTCCCATCCACCTCCACATCAAACAAAAACTCCTAACCATTGACTTCAAAGCACTCAATCACCTTGCCCCCTACCCACCTCACTACTCTCCTATTATAACTGAGCCTGCACACTTTGCTCCTCTAATGGTAACCTTCTCACTGTGCCTCAGTATCATTTATTTCACTGACAATCCCTTACCCACTTCTTAGCACTGCCCTGAATGCTTACCCTCCTTAAGCCTGACAGGACAATTACTCTTTCCCCCTTCAAAGCCTTATTGAAGGCACATGTCCTCCAAGAGGCCTTCCCTGACTAATCTTCCCTCTCCTCTTTTCCCACTCCTTTTTGTGCCACCCTGACTTGTTCCCTTTGTTCATCCCCCCTCCCAGCCCCAAAGGACTTACATACTTATCTGTAATTTATTTATTAATAATAAGGCCTGACTCCCCCCCCACCCCCCCACCATAGACTGTAAGTTTGTTGTGGGCAGGAAACATGTCTGCTGTTGAATTGTAGTCTCCCAAACACTTAAGACAGTGCTCTGCACATAGTAAGTGCCCAAGAAATATGATTAAATGAATGAATTAATTAAAGATACATTGAGTGAGAGACCCCACATTTATCCTTGATATTCTATTTCAGGGATGGAAGGGTACATTGGAAAGAGAAGGATCTTAAAGAGTGGACAATTACTGGTACAAAAATTCCACCCCTTAATTTGTAAAAGTAACAGGATCGTTTACTCTCGACTTCTGTAGGGGTCCCAACAGGGATTTTTCTTCAATGGTGGGCCCCAGAAATGAGTAGCCCAGATGGATGCAGTGGGAAATTTCCCAATATGGATTAATGGTAGATGAAATGACCATTCCTGCTTCCCATCAATTGTAATCTTCGTACTCATTCGATTGTATTTATTGAGCGCTTACTATATGCAAAGCACTATACTAAGTGCTGTGATTTTTCACACATGTTATGACTTTTGATATCAGAAATAGAAAGATTTCATGTCACTCTATGAAGGCAAGATATTCTGTTTATAGGCTTACTTTCCTGAATTGTTCTGCAAATGTTCTCTGGCAGTCTTTCTATTCATGCTGGAAAACTCTTAATCAGGAGGTCAATTAAAATGTAATTTGCCTAAATAAGCTTGCCTACACATTTTTGTTCTATAATTCCAAGTCAGAATCATTCAATTTAAGATTATAAGAAGTAAATTTCTTGTAATGAACCTAGAACAAAATAATTACTAATAAAATTATCTTAAATATAACTTTTCTCCATGTTAATTCCACTTTCAAAAAAACAGGAAACTTACTAAAGTTGCCGGGGAAAAAATTAAATAAAGATATCCACGTTTTTTCATCGAGTAGTCTTTCTAACACTGATCCTGCTATGTTTGTGCTTAAAGTGGATTGCAGACAAACGTGGCTTCAGCTTTTAGTTGGAGATGTAAGATGTAAGCACAGGATAGTAGATTTAAGAAGACTAGAAGTAGATCCACTGGTGCAACATTCTTATCAGAGGAAGCTTGCAAATCATTCCAGGTTAAGAAACAAAGACAACAGGAAGAGTCCTATAACATCAAAAAAGTAATCTATACAGGAATCAGAGTCAAAACACTAAAGAGGCAACAGTATCAAAGAAAATGTAAAGATTTTGTAAATGTAAAGAAAATGTAAAAATGGAAACTATGCCTAGATCCTTTCCTGAATTTCCCCGGCAAAAATTTAAAGTATTGATTAAATCAATAATCACCAATGACACACAAACATCAGCTGGGTAGACCAACAAGACACAAACGAGATTCAGTAAAATTCTTTTGCAAATGATGATGGTATTTGTTAAGCGCTTACTATGTGCCAAGCACTGTTCTAAGGGCTGGACTCTATGAGCCCCTCACAGATTGTTAAATCTAGAGAATGAACCTACTATTTGCAAAGTCAATCTCAAAATTCACTTGACAAGGAGAATCAGAGATTTATAGAAAGTTCACATCTATCAGTAGGAATAGTTCCCATTATCGTTGTTAAAGATGGACTGCAAATCACCTAAAAGCATACCAGTGTGTAACTGCTTTGAATAGAAGAGTGGAATCCTTTTTGTATTAGGCATGGATAACATCTGAAAAGTTAAAACTTCTATCAAGTTAGCAATTCAGGTCTTCCACGATCATTCTGGCATTCAAATATAACAATATCAAGATCTATATAGCATGTGTGACTATACATACATATGGGGCTTTATCCAGGTTCTTTCTACATGTTAAAGTTCAAATAATTGCTCTAAGCATTTGAGAATGCAAGTGTAAATGGAGTCAGTGATACCATGATAAAATTTCATGTAAATGTAAAGGTTTAGGTGGTTTGAAAAGTTAATTGAGTTAGGAAAACAATGTTTGATAAATTGGTAGTTTCATTTTAGATATTTTGAAATCTACTTGGTCATATTGTATTTATCCTATCGTGTTACACATTTCTACAAGATTGACATCTGCTTTTTTGTGACTCATACAACACTATAATGATTCTGAAAATTCATAAAAATTCCATTCTTCCTTCTTTGGTTTCAACCCCTTTGATGATATCATTGATGATATTTACTTGGGCCTAACCAAAAAAAAAATATTGCCCTTCCTGGAAAATGGAAATAAATTATGAAATTATGGCCCATGATATATGTAACCATTTAGCCTAAAGATTAAAGATTGAATTGTGTTTGCAAAAAGAAATCTGGAATTATACTCAAACCAGATATTTTGAGGTACAGACTACTATTAATTTCTATAATATGGAAACGATCATCTTCAACTTAAAGTGTAATAATAGAAATAGTCAAAATGGAGTCAGCAAGGGAAGTTCCAAATTAGTGGGCTGAAATATGATTCAAAGCTGCTTGTTAGGCTTTAATGAGCATCTAAAAATTGAATAAGAATTCAAAATCATCACTTTTTCAAATGAACTAATTAGCATTTTCTTGCTGAGGACAAGAAATTAATTTATTACTTTAAATGTGCTTAAGGGGGAAAGCCCTCTCGACATGAAATGATTTTCTTTATGGGAAACTCCACCTGGAAAAAAGTTCACTTACCTCTACTATATTATACCTGAGTCACAGGTTCTCCAAAGATTAATTATAGCAGACTGTTCGGGGTTAGATGAGGTGATAAAGATCAGAAATCTCAATCTTCCCACATATGTACATAAATAAACACAGACTAATAGTAAAATTTATTTGACACCATGGAGAAAAAAAAGTTGATATGCTTGTGGAGGAATGTTTTCCAATTAAAAGATATCAAATTTGCATAGCAAATTCTCATTAGCATTTACCTTTAAAAATCTCCTACACATTGAAGAAGTGGTCCTTTAAGTTTATGAGTCTAAGAAACTACTTTAAATGTATAATTTTTTTCTTCATTAGCTTTAATTAAAATAATTCTAGGATCATCTACCTGGCAATTTGGTGAATTTTTTTTTTAATAGGAAGCAACTTTCCTCACTGAACACATTTTCTAAGTTAACACAACAATAAATGAGTTCTACAACATGCAGAGAATCCCAGAAACTCAAACTCACAAAAGATGATTTAGGCCGTGAGCCCCAAGCTGGATGAGAACTGTGTCCAACCTAATTAACTTGTTAACTGTTATGTACCCCGGGGCTTAGAACAGTGTTTGACACACAGCAAGCATTGAACAAATTCCATTAAAAAAACATCGTCACTGCATTGTTTATGGGGAAACAGGAGAAACTGGGGTCCATCTGGAGAAAAAGCAATTTTTTGGTTGGACCTTAAGAATACTACCCCAGTGGATCTTCATTGGCAGAATTTCTTGAATTAGGTTTGGGAGTCTCTTCTGACTGAAAGACTTTTCAGAAGGATGAGAAAGGCTCAGACAGGTTAGCTATAGTCCTGCCTTGAAAGAGAACCAAGTCAAAGATTCATCAAGACCTCCTTCAACCTTACTTTCTAGGAAAAAAATCAGATGAGATTAACACTCTTCTTTTTACTCAGAAAATACACATATCTCAGAAAATATTATTCTGAGGTGTTAAAATCACTTTTGTACATATACATAAAAATGCATCCATGATCACCCTCTTTCAACATTATGGCTTTTCCAGGTCTTGTCTTCCAGTAACCTTCCACTTCTAATCAACAATCTACTGAATCACGTTATTTTTGCTTCCCACTCTGTACACTCTTCACTTTACCTGATGTATGGGGCTACAGAGAGAATCGAAAATGGTGACAAAGAAAAAGAGGATCAGTAGCTATGCCACTCTGTAATCTTCCAAGTAGGCACATCACCTGCAATATAATGAGCTTATCAGTGTCCAGGATCAACGACAGCTTTCAGAAACCATCCTATATAATGTGCCAAAGTTTTTTTTCTAGAAGATCAAGTTAATTAGCGTCTTCTGGAGGACAACTAAGCCAAATAATATATGAAACACTACTATTATATATGACATTTTACATTTGTAAGTGCTAATTCATGTGCTTTTAAAACTCAGAAAAGATAGCAAGTTTCCAAAAGTATCACTGACAGTGACATTCATACAAAGCAAGGGGAAAAAAAAATCCACAACAAACTTAACCATCTGAAAAATATCCCACAATAAATCCCTTGTTTCCATGGGTTTTAGTTGCTTCCTAAGACTATGTAAGGAATATTTGGAGGAATGCATTTCATTTAGTAGGCAACTATGCTAACTCCAAATATTCAGTCTATGAGCATGGATTAAGGTAAAGTGCTTGATTCTTTTAAACAGTTCTATTTTAGGCCTTGGGAATAGTATGGTGAATTTAAACACATACTGGATATTTCAAAACAGAATTTGGAGCCAAAAAATTCTGTCCAATACTTTGAACCTGGAATAGATTGTTCTACCTGGTTAATAATTTATCTGATACTGAGACTTTCATATAAGCCATTATTTATAAATTACTGTGCTAAAGTCACAATTTATTTTAGCACTCATTTATAAATCTTGTCAGCAAATATTCCCCATGTAATGTCCTGATTCTATAATGAGTCTTTACATCATAAGAGGTTATGCAATTAGCATACTGCAGTGCAACTGGCCACTGTGGAAAGAACCACATCAAAGTTTGGTAATAAAAATAAATTGACAGGTTCAATTAAGTATTTTTAAAATATAGTTCACTGAAATTAATTTGCTGAGGCTTTTAGTCCAGGGCTCAAAAATAACCCAAAATATAATTCTTGGAATCATTTTTAAAATCCTTCCTGGGCACTCAAAAATTGACTTAATTTCCTCCGGATCTCTGGAACGAGACTGTTTGTGAGTCTAATAAACAGCTTTCACCACAAAATGGTAATGGTGGGGGGAAACAAAGCAAAAACAAAAAACTATTCCTCAGGAAGTACAGATGGACTCCTCCCTGGTTCTCTGTGATGTTCTGTTAATGCCAGCACTAAAATGGTGTGATTCGTATCTGTCATCACTATAAGAAGGGGACTAAATCCATCATTCAATTTCAGAGGTGTAATGGGTGCCAGGGGTTTAACCAGGCCTAGAAGTTCAATCAGAAGACGGAAACACTTAACTAAGGTTACCCTTGCCTGGTCATTTACTGATTCACCAGACCAGTGCTCTTCAAAACATAAGGGAGGGCTAGAGGGAACTCTATAAAACAAACAATAAGAACTAGTGATGATTCTTTTTCGTTTGGGGAGTGAATAGATGATGTGGCAAATAGAAAATCAAATGGATCTATTTAGATTACATATTCTCATTCATCTTCTCTCTCAAAGAATTTCTTTATTTTACTTTGGGTGGCATTTTATTAGAAGAGCCATGTTCTGCATAATCAATCATCTAGATTTTCACTGTCTAGTTCATGAATTGCCATGTTGTAAGTGAAGGGTTGAATCAACATTCCTATATTCTTAACTCCACTAGACTATGGGTTCCATGGAGATAGCGGTTAGGTCTTCCCCTGGGTTTCTCACCCCTGCATTTCTTAATATTGAGTTTGGGACATGCTTCTTGACTCAAACAATGATTGATGATTGTGGCGATCTCAGAATAAGCATAGGCTTCAGTTAACCAGGATAAATCAGAATGTCAAGACTGAGAAAAAGTTACTGAAATAGTTTGAGAATAGGAATGAAGGACAAAAACATTCTGTATATTTTTTGCAATAATAATTATTGTGGTATTTGTTAAGCACTTACTTAATGCCAAACACTGAGCTACATGATGGGCTAGATAGGATTATCAGTTTGGACAGTATATGTCCTACATAGAGCACAAGGTCTAAGTAGGAAGGAGAACATATATTTAATTTCCATTTTGCAGGGGAGGCAGCTGAGATACAGAGAGAAGTGACTTAAGTGCCCAAGGTCACAGAGTAGTAAGTTAAAGCATGTGGAGTGAGGTTCCCGGGAAGTCACAAAGAGTAACACAGTGAGAGAGGCAACATACAAACAATGAAACTAACCCAATAAGAAGAGTCTAATTTTAAACAAGAGTATAGGACAGGATGGTAGAACAACTCTAAATTCCAACAGTTCATGCTGCTCCCCTTGTAAACTAAAGTTATAGAAGGTCAAATTAATGAATCAGCAAACTGTACTTTGAAATAAGGTCCCTGTAGGCAGAGGTCATGTCTACCAACTCTGTTTTATTATACTTTCCTAAGTGTGCTTAATACAGTGCTCTGCACAATGTAAGCACTCAGTAAATACCACTGATTGATAGAGCCACTTCCCCTTTTTACCCAACAGGTTATACTGTTGTTCTCCATATTCAAAGAAGACAGCTCTGATGGTGAAATTCATTTATGAATGCATGTGAGTGTTTTTGTGTGGTAGTATGTGGCTGACAAGGCCGATTTAGTGCCCAGAGTCCTGAAAACATTGTGCACAATAAAGGGCAGTACCCTATTGATGTCTGCTGATCATCCTTGATGGACAAAACCTTTACTGTTTACTCTTTGGCTTCCTTGTCTCTTGTTCTTTAGGAAGTTTTTGCTTGAATAAAGCTGTTCCTTCTTGAAAGCAGTATGCTATATTGGTCTACCCTCAGTAATTGAGTCCTGGTTTTCAGCTGGGATGCAAATATTATCTATGGTTTTGTTATACTGCATCCTCAATTTTTTTCCTCAGCCCTCCTTGCTTTTAGTGTCCTAGTTTCAATCAAGTAATAGTATTTATTGAGTTTTACTATGTGCAGAGACTGTATTATGCACACTTGGGAAAGTACAATACAACAGACCTGGTATCCTTTCCTGTAACAATAATAATAAAAATAATTATGGTATTTGTTAAGCACTTAATATTTGTCAAACACTGTTCTAAGAGCTGGAGTAGATACAAGGTAATCAAATTGTCCCACTTGGGGCTCACAGTCTTAATCCACATTTTACAGATGAGTTGACTGAGGTACAAGGGAAGGTAAGTGGTTTGCCCAAGGCCACACAGCAGACAAGTGGTGAAGGCGGAATTAGAAACCACATCCCCTGACTCCCAAGCCCGGGCTCTTTCCATTAAGCCAAGCTTACACAGTCTACGGAGGGAGACAGACATTGAGCTGAAGTACAGATAGGGGAAATTGTGGAGTATAAGTATATTTATATGAGTACTTTGGGGCTGAGGTGAGTATTTAAGTGTTTAAGGGGTATACAATCAAATGCAGAGTTGACAAAAAGGTGAGGGCAGATAGGAAAAATAAATGGCTTAATCTAGAAAGGCTTCTTGAAGGAAATGTCATTTTAGGAAGGCTTTGAAGGTGGGATGAGGAGTGGACTGTGCCATATGAAGGGAGAGAAAGTTCCAGGCCTGAAGGAGAAAGTAGACAAGGGAATGGTGGTGGAATAGGAAAGATCAAAGCACAAGTAGTTTGGCATTAAAGGAATGTAATATGTAGGCTGAGTTGTAGCAGGAGATCAGCAAGGTCAGGTAGGAGAGACAGAGCTGACTGAGTGCCTTAAAGCCTAAGGTAAGAAGTTTCTGTTAGATGCAGAGAGGGATGGACAACATGGACTTTTTTGAGGACGTGAGATATGGACTGAATGTATTTTTCAGAAAAATAATCCGGGCAGCATACCTTCCCATCCCCTCAGCACTGTACTCATCTGCTCAATGGTATATATTTTCATTACCCTATTTATTTTGTTAATGAAATGTACATCGCCTTGATTCTATTTAGTTGCCATTGTTTTTACGAGATGTTCTTCCCCTTGATTCTATTTACTGCCACTGTTCTTGTCTGTCCGTCTCCCCCGATTAGACTGTAAGCTCGTCAAACGGCAGGGACTGTCTCTATCTGTTGCCGACTTGTTCATTCCAAGGGCTTAGTACAGTCCTCTGCATATAGTAAGCGCTCAATAAGTACTATTGAATGAATGGTGGTTTGTGTATGCTGCTGTTGCCGATTCTCTTCATGCATCCTGCCCAGGATAGCTGTGATAAAGGAGAGTATTGCTTCTATTCTAGAAGACCTATGACATTCCAGAATTTCATTGTTTGTAATCTTATTTTATCCTTTGGTTTTGAGTATGGCCTGTAAATGATGGTGATGGAACTGCTCAGTGAATCAGATGTGGTGCCTGTGTCGGGTCAAAATCTGCATCAGGTTTGAACAATATTTCACCACATCTTTACGACTGTCACATTGTTATTTTCAAAGGGATCCTAAACAATACGTTTTTAAAAATCTCTTTATCATGGCAAGTTCCACTGCCCCCACATTTTATATAGGGAGAAGAAAACCAGGAGTGTCATTCCATGGTTCTCTTCCCCATAGGCCTAGCCAAGCCAATCAGAGAAAGGAATTAGGAAGACTGTTAAGGGGGCAGGTTGGGGGAAGTAGACTACCCTTGGGCATCTTGGAGGTGAGAGATTAACAAACTGTATTCCTGGGAGAACAGGACATGGGGAAAACTTATGCTGTCGACCCTGGATAGACACAGGACACATGGAAGGATTGGGGAGGATCCCTGGAATTTTGAAGTATGCACCTAGTTCTCTGGAAGAGCACAGCTCCTGTCTCTGAGGGGTAGACAAATTTGATCCCTGGGATATCTACAGGGAAGGACAGTGTTCTGGGTGTAGGGAAATAGTAGATACAGGGAAAGGCAGCTGGAACTGGATTTGTTTTCACTTATTACCGTCTTAAAAATTCTCATTAAGCATGTTTTAGATCTCAGGTTTTGATGTCTGCCTGAGGTAGGGGCTGAGGGAGAAGATGCAGGTGCCAAGAAGAAACATGGACCTGGGAAGCTGTGGATTTTGTCCATGAGATTCCTGCAACAAGTCGCAGGAGGGAGGTGGTAAGCTAATCTTCTGAAGGCCTCTACGCCTTTGCGCAAGTACTTAAGTTTCAGCTGTAGAATAATGGAGCGCAGGGAGTTGGGAAGCAATGATTAGGTTGCCCTCAAAACCTGTGTTAGAAGAGAGACAGCTAGAGGTCTTCAGGATCCAACAGAAGCAGACCAATAACTAGGACATCCTAAAATGATGCTGAGGGCTCTTTTCACTGAGATTTAGTGCCTCAAATACCCATTAACGCCACACTCCTAGACTCGCATTGTTCAGTGGAAAAAACCCCCACAAATCTCTTCTCCCAAGGCAATGCATTCATCCATTCAATCGTATTTATTGAGCATTTACAGTGTGGAAGGCACTGAATAAGAGCTTGGGAGAGTACAATACAACAACAGATACATGCCCTGCCCACAAAGAGCTCACGGTGAATATACAACCTAGAATGTTCATTCACTCCCCTAATACCAACCTACTCACCGTAACCCAATATCACCTATCTCATCGCCTCCAGAATGCCTTCCCCAATTAAGCGATCATCTCCCCAATTCCTCTCCCTTCTGCATCACCCTTGCAGTTGGATTTGAACCCTTCATTCATCCCAGCCTCAAAGCACTTATGTATATACCCATAATTTATTTATTAAATGATTAGGTTATTTATCTGTCTCCCTTTCTGAACTCTAAGCTCCTTAGGGGCAGGGTTTGTTATATTGTACTCGCCCAAGCACTTAGCACAGTGCTCTGCACAGAGTAAGCACTCAGTAAATATGATTGGTTGATTGACTACTTGATGGTGCTACCCCTAGCAATCTACAAAGCAGGTCTACAAAGTTTATGAAGCTGACCAACCCTCTCTGTGGCTGTGAGAATGACCTCACAGAGATGTCAAATTAAACTAAAGAGATCCATCAATGTCACCTACAGCCTTTACTCAGCATCAGGTGTCACAATAGGACCACAGTGAATAAAGTTCTAGAATGAGGTCATTAAACGCTGCACTGGGTGGGATTTGTGAGGAGACATATACCCAGACTGCTGAATAGAGAATTCAATTAGGAAATTAAAGACAGTGAAAATGTTTTAAGAGTTCAGTAAAACAGAGCCTTAGGAAATGCTATATCCCAGCTGAAAATTAGGCATCAATTAGTACAGATAGACACACTGCACATCAAGAAAGAAGAGGCTCTTTTGAGCACAAGCTTGGTTAGGATTGTGAAAAAACGAAGCAGAAATGAAAATCTTCCCAAGCACAATAAACAACAAACTTGTAAACACTGCAAGAGACCACTTTGTGTGGCCCCATGAAGCCACAACTATGATTTCCTCCTACTGGCCTTTTCAGTCACATTGCACCCTTTGGTGAACTTCATCGTGATTCCTGTCTTCGAGAAGCAGCGTGGCGTAGCAGAAAAAGAATTAGCCTGGAAGTTAGAGGATATAGGTTCTATTTCTGGTTCTGCCACTTGTCTGCTGTTTGATCTTGGACAAGTCACTTAACTTCTCTATACCTCAGTTACCCCATCTTTAAATAGGGATAAAATCCTCCGCTAGGCTGTAAGCTCATCGTGGGCATGGAATATGTCTACCAACTTTGCTATACTGTACTCTTCCAAGCACTTAGTACAGTGAGTAAGCATTCAATAAGTACGATGGATTGATCAATTTGCAAATAGAGGGCAGCTATGTAGCTATGGCTCAAGGCTGAGTCTAGTGATTTTATAACATGCAACTATCATTTGGCTGCACATAAAAGTAAAATGGACACATCTAATACTTTATTACCTGGTTTCCTAAAGCACTTACTATATTTACCAGAGTGCAATTTGCTGCATGTTTGAGTCAAAATCCAAAGCAGGCAAAATTCATGATATTTCACAATACCTGTTGACTACCTGCAATGGTGGTTAGACACACTACACACTAAAAGCAGCAAAGCAGCAGTGTGGCTTAGTGGCAAGAGCCTGGGCTTGGGAGTCAGAGGTCGGGGGTTCTAATCTTAGCTCTGCCACTTATCTGCTGTGTGACCTTGGGCAAGTCACAACTTCTCTGTGCCTCAGTTGCCTCATCTGCAAAAATGGGGATTAAAAAATGTGAGATTATCCTGTATCTATCCCAGGGCTTAGAACAGTGCTCTGCACATAGTAAGCGCTTAACAAATACCATAATTATTAAAAGCTTTGTTAGTTCATGCTCAGGGAATGGGAGGGGCTCCTCGGCCATATATGCTGGATATCTAGGAGATTGAGCTGCCCCAGCAAAAGTAATCATACAAACACATTGAACTAAGCCAAATCCTTCTAGATTTATCAGTGTTCATCAAGTATGTGTTCAGCTGAATGTTATTTACTAATTGATCCATCAATCAGTGGTATTTATTGCGTGCTTACTGTGTGCACAGCACTATACAAGGGTTTGGGAGAAAACAATACAGGGTTGGTAGACATGTTCCCTGCCTACAAGAGTTTATAGTTTACCTCACAGTCCAATTAGATTTGCAGAGAGTTCATGCATTATTCAAAGACTCCATTGGACCTGCATACCCATTC
The DNA here is from genome assembly GCF_004115215.2 of Ornithorhynchus anatinus. NCBI lineage: Eukaryota > Metazoa > Chordata > Mammalia > Monotremata > Ornithorhynchidae > Ornithorhynchus > Ornithorhynchus anatinus. The sequence goes on along the minus strand of NC_041731.1, from coordinate 115,592,110 downwards.
AGCAAGTAGGTACTTACATGGGGAGTCTCCAAAAAACACCCATTTCTAGAGGTTTTCTGGAGATAATCATGCCAAAACACAGTATTTTAACTTTATCAAACAGCGAGGAGAAAAGTATCAGGCACATTCATTTTTTCAGCTACATTTCCGTGAATTATTAGCATTTCACAGATAGAATCACCTTCAAAACCAAAAGGCAGCCCTCTCTCTAAAATGTTTATATACACATTAACTTTTTTAGAAAATACAGAGAATTTCCTCCCTGCAGAGACCTTAGATATTAGCAGATTTTCTACTTTATTCAACAATTTCCTAATCTGTCTAGGCATTGTTAGTACGTTTCAATCCTCTAATTCCTTTATAAAAGGAGTCGAATGGGTAAGCAGAAACACTTCAGCAAATTGATTAGTGTTGGTTATTCCCCTGGATGCTTTATATCAATTAATTAATGCCCCCCAACCTCCCCTTTCAACAAATTTCCTGATTAGATCAAGTTTTGTTCTTTGTTTAATGCCAAGTTCAATATACTGCATACATTTTTCAATGTCAGGGCCGTTCTTTGAATACTTGGTACAGTATTTATATTTTAATTAATACATTCTTAAAATATTATTAAATGATAGTTTCTGTCAGTCTCTATTATTTCAATTTATTTTCTTTAGTCTGAGATGCTAGAGTTTTCAAATTTTGGAATTGATTGTCAGTTTGCAGTTAAATTGCAGCATTCAAAGTACTCGCATTGTTAATATACTATTACTGAATTGTATAAAACATAAGGACATTAAAGCCCAGTGGTCCAAGTCCAATTTGGGTTTTATGATATTCCAATCTCTTTAATAGCAAAATAGTCTTGAGTAAGTACTAATGTTGGTAAAGGAAATGATATTCACAAACTGCTTCTTTTCTGCTCTCCATAACTCTCCTTCCCATGCTTCACTATAGAGGAGTGAGTATAAAATGCAATGCTGGATTCCTGGGGCAGAGGGAGCGTTCACATTTTTAATCATTGCAAAATAAAGGATGATGTACAAATGGAATCTGAGATCTTAGTACAGACTTCAGGTTTGAATGAAAAGGAAGCACAGTCCAGCTGATTTGTGGTTCCCATGTGAGGTTACTGATGCCAGATGAATTTCTGAACTGTTTCTTCTTTGTTAGTTGAGGAAATATTTTACATGCTTTTTCATTATTTCATTGCTCAAAGACCTACATTTGAGCTCCCAAACCATTTAGGTTTTTATCAGGACATATTAAAAACACTTTTAAGTGCTTTACCAGGAATTTCACAAGATCCCATGTCCAATTTCAGAATTTTCATTTCCTCTTTAGACCGTATCTTCATAAGTTTTGAAGATTTTGCCTATTAAACGTGGAACAAGAACTCCTGTTTTGATATTGTTTAATACTCTGAGCTATATTTAATTCTTCAATGTCCTTTCCCCTCTAACGTCAATCCATCTCAAGTCTCCCCTATTTTAAAAAAAGGTCTCGATCTCTCAGTGTCTTCCTTCTATCATCCCACCTCTCTAATAATAATAATAATGTTGGTATTTGTTAAGCGCTTACTATGTGCCGAGCACTGTTCTAAGCGCTGGGGTAGGCATAGGGGAATCAGGTTGTCCCACGTGGGGCTCACAGTCTTAATCCCCATTTTACAGATGAGGGAACTGAGGCACGGAGAAGTTAAGTGACTTGCCCACAGTCACACAGCCGACAAGTGGCAGAGCTGGGATTCGAACTCATGAGCCCTGACTCCAAAGCCCGTGCTCTTTCCACTGAGCCACGCTGCTTCTCCAAGCTGCTGCTGCTCAAGCTGCTGCTGAGCTCACGCTGCTTCTCTCTGTTCTCATTCCTTCCCAAATTCCTAGAATGAGTGGTATATGCCCACTGCCTTCATTTCCTTCCTGCCAACTCTTTTTTTTTGAACCTCTGCAATCTACCTAGATTTTGAGCCCTTTCCTCAGTCACCTATAAGACTTCCTTATAGGTATGCTTTGATTTCTCTTTGATTTCTCAGCTGCTTGTAACACGACTGATGATTCCCTCCCCACATCAGGTGTCGGCTTTGCTGGCATGGTTTTAGCCTAGTGCTCCTGATTTTTCCTTGCTTACTTCTCCTCTCCCTCTTATTCAGCTACTTAGGGCATTCTCCCTAAGCTCTCTTTTGGGTCCTCTACTTTTGATGCTCTACACTCATTCTCTTGAATAGCTCTCCCATTCCCATGGCTTTGGTTTTCATCTCTATGAAGATGACTAAAAACTCCTTTTCTCTGTACTTGACCCATAAATCTTACAAACAATCCCACTTCTCCTCTTCCCTCCAATGCACTTTTTATTAACCAACCACTTAGTGTAATGTACTTGGTAAGTACATAGTAAGGAACTGACAGTTCCACCCTACGAGGAGCTTGCACTCAAATGGGAGAGGGAAATATAAAACTACCAAAAAATAGAGTGGTCAAAATAACTGAACATGCATTATATTTTGGAATGCTAATGAGTTGGGAAATTTATTCATAACTGCTAGAGTTGGCTGGAGGGATGATATAGCTCAGGTGCTGGAAAAACTATCAGAGAAAGCTTGGAGGAGGTGGGATTTTAGGAGATTATTGAATGTATAGAGAGCTGTAGTCTATAGGAGGAAGGGAAAAGGGAGTTCCAAGTAGCAGGAACAGTGTGGGGCATCAGGATGGAGGAAGGAGAAGAGGAATTCTGGTATGGCTTAAATGCTGGTTTGGAAGAAGCAAAGGAAAGAAGTTGGGTGATGAGAAGCAGCATGGCCTACGGAGTAGAGTACGGGTCCAGGAATAAGGTCATAGGTTCTGATACCAATCCTGCCACCTGTCTGCTGTGTGACCTTGGGAAAATCATTTTACTTCTCTGTGCCTCAGTTAACTCATCTGTAAAATGGGGATTAAGACTGTAAACACAATGTGGGACAGGGACTGAGTCCAACCCAATTTGTTGGTATCCCCCTCCCCCCGCCCAGCATTTAGGACTGTGTCTGGAACATAGTAAGAGTTTGATAAATACCTCAATTATTATTATTATTGGTGGAGAGATGAAGTCATTTGTGCTTAGTACAAGCATGAATGCTTAGTACAGTGCTCTGCACACAGTAAGTGCTCAAAAAATACGATTGAATGAATCTGTGATTAGATTTTTTTGCCTTTTTTGTATTCATTATTTTAATGCAAAAAGACACAGAGAGCTGCTGCAGGGTTTTCATGACAGGAGAGATATGGTCCAAGTGATTCTTCAGGAAGATAGCCTATGTACTAGTGTGTAATAATAACAATAACAATAATGATGGTATTTAAGTGCCTACTATATGCAAAGCTCTGTGTTAAGTGATGGGGTTGATACAAGGTGATCAAGTTGTCTCATGTGGGGCTCACACTCTTAATCCCCATTTTACAGATGAGGGAACTGAGGCCCAGAGAAGTTGTGACTTGCCCAAAGTCACAAGCTGACAATTGGCCATGATGGGATTTGAACCCATGACCTCTGACTCCCAAACCTGTGCTCTTTCCACTAACCCACACTGCTTCTTGTAGTGCAGTGTGGAGACGAGAGAGGTGGAAGGCAGAAATGTCAGTGAGGAGACTGGTAAAATACTCTATCCTTTATATGACCAGTCCTTGTACCAGGGAAGTATTAGTTGGGTTGGAGAGGAAGAGGTGAATCTGGGAGATCCTGTGCAGGAAGAACTGTCAGGGTTTGGTAGTGGACTGAATGTGAGAGTGGAACAATAGCAAAAAGTCAAGAATGATACCAAGGTTGAGGGCTTCTGGGTCAGGCAAAATATTGGTGTTCCTGAGGCACACTAAACTCAAAAATATCTAAAGGAGAATTCCTCCCTAAACCTATTCCTCCTTCTAACTTTCCCCTCTTTGTCAGTAGCATCACTTGTCTCACTTCAGTTAGGAATCTACCTTATCTGCCCTCTGCACCCTTGTATATATAGTTATTCATTTGCACATTCAATTTTTACTTCTGCAATCATTCTTAGGTTTGACACCATTAGAATGTAAGATCGCTTTGACAGAAAAGGATCTTTATTCAGAACCAAGTGTCTAGAGCAGTGCACCACAGAAAGTGGGTACTTAGTAAATATTTATCCTACTATTTTTGGTGGTCTTATAATTAATAATAATTGTGGTATTTGTTAAGCACTTACTATGTGCCAGGGACTGTACTAAGTGCTGGGGTGGATACAAGCAAATCGGGTTGAACACAGTCCCTATCCCATAGAGAGGCTCACAGTCTCGATCTGGATTAGCACCTGGCTTTCCTTGCTACACCGATTTGCCTGGTGATGTGATGACATTCCATAGCCACCCGTTGGTGAAAATCCACCCCTTTGATTTGAACCCTGACCATTTATTTGGGATACCCTTACCCTGCAAACTGCTCCAGAACGTGTATGCTTTTTTTCCCAGATCCCCATAAAGTCTGGCCTAATATCTGAGTTGTGGAAACTGGCTCCATGACTAGCAGTCTTGAATGCATCTGGTACAAATCAGAACCAGGCACAGGACAGATCAGATGAAAATTGGATGATCTTGTATAGTATGGGGATGTAGGGCATTTCCTAAATCAAACCCCCATGTTACCTGAAATCCTGAGGCTTGACTAACTAGTATCTGGGAAATATCTAAAATTTCAATCAAATTACAACCAAACAGAACATACCATTTACTTGTGGCTCCAGGGTTTGGAGTGCTTTTTGATTTACACAGTCTAACCTTTAAAAAATTCATCTAAAGAATTAATCCAAAGCCAACATTAATAATCTGTGGTAAAAAGGTAGCTAACAAATGCATTTTCACTGCTCATGAAACTCATTGTTTCTATACCTTGTGAAAAAAATTATTTTTTCTTTCTATCTGATCCTCCATAGAAATAAGAGAAGAGCATGTTATTGAAGGAAGTAAATGAGCAAAAAAATTCAACCATTACTTTTTCCCCACCTCTCAACATTTATTTAAATCTATTTGATGAAAAAAATGAGCATTCTATGGATATATAATGGTCATTTTTAAACTGCAAATGAAAGCTCACACTAACTAAAAGGTATATTTTGACCTGAATTTGTTACAAAATGAAATAAAATATCACATTGGCATAAGATTAAAAGCAAAATGAAACTGTATGCTTCAGACAAACTAATTGTAAATTGCTAATTTCAGAATGAGCCATTTTCAGCTACATGACCAATCATCCATGTTATTGTGTTGCTACATAAAGTAAAATCAAGTTCAGAAATGGATTTATAAACTTTTTGAAGAGAACAGTGTTTAGAAATTCAAGGTCAATTTTGTTATTATAAAATTAATATCTAGTTAAGGCTATATTAATTCTGTCACGAGAGAGTGAAATAGTCTTAATTTTATTCCTCTGAATTTGATTTTGTTTTGTTTATTTATACTGTGAAAGGTTTAAGTCACTTTTACAACTAATTGAAATTAAAAATTATAATTTCTGGCCAGACTGTTGTTAAACACATTTTTGGGGTATGTTATTTCATGCCATCAAAATACTGTAATTCTGATATTCCTATGAAATGCTAATGTGAAATAGTGGGGAAGATATTCAGTGGGTATTTGTTTTACATAATCAAAAGATGACACAAATAAAATACAAGTGGTTTTCAGTAAAACTGTAGGAACAGGGGAAAAAGCAAGGAATGGAGAGGGCATGGGCCTGGTAATCAGAGGCCCTGAATCCCCATTGTGTCTCTGCTACTTTTCTACTATGGAACTGTGGGCATATATATGCCTGTTTCTTCAGTGAAATGTGGATTTCACTGCTTTCCCTCATTGGACTATGAGCCCACTAAAACACTAACTGACTGAAAAGAACCTAGTATTTGACCTCACGCTACCATGTTGCTCTTATATTAATATCTGTGAGAATTCAATATCAGCAGGTATAGCCATCTCTCTGTTGACATCACTGAAGAATGGCATTTAAATTGCTCAGTCCCCATAGGAAAATAAAAAGTTGCCTTTTTGTATCAACATTGAAATAACCTCTACAAATAAGACGAAAGGCAGGTGAAATTTGCCAAGTTAATTCCATATTTGAAGGAAACATCAAATCTTGCTCTGAGAATATTAACAGGAGCTGCTGCTGCTGCTGCTTTTGGCATGAGAAAAAGTAAGATTAGAATCCATGTCAGAATCTACAAATCTAAAAAAAGAAAAGTATTGCTAAATGATATTCTAAATCAACAGCGTTCATCTCTCCTGGTCACTGTGATGTAATCCTGGCTCGATGAGTCATACCCTTTATTTAACCTTGGCCATTTTCCTGTGTTTCTTGATTCTGTCAACTCAAGAGTATCAAGAGCATCAAAATAAACCACAATTTACCTAATCACTTCAGGCCAATTATTATTAAGCCTAATTTTAAATCTTGAACTAGGAGCTCCTTCATTGGGAAATTTTGATAAGAATAGCCCTTTCATTTTTAAAAGCTCACCACTGACCTTTGATGGAATGAGGAATAAATACCTATATTTAGCCTTCCATTTAGTCTGTGAGTCTTATGTGGTAGAGGGACTGTGTCTGGCTTATTAATCAATCGGTGGTATTCATTGAGTGCTTACCATGAGCAGAGTCCTACAAGAGATGTTTGAGGGAATACAGTAAATTAAATAAACACGATCCTTGCCTTGATGGTGAAATTACAGCATTATTCATTCATTCAATAGTATTTATTGAGTGCTTACTATGTGCAGACCACTGTACTAAGTGCTTGGAATGTACAATACGGCGACAGATAGAGATAATCCCTGCCCAAAGACAGGCTCACAGTCTAATCGGGGGAGACAGACAGCAGAGCAAAACTGAACAAAACAAAAACGAGACAACATTATCAAGATAAATAGAATCAAGGGGATGTACACCTCATTAACAAAATGAATAGGGTAATAACATATACAAATGAGCACAGTGCTGAGGAGAGGAGAAGGAGGAAGGGGGAGGAGTGGAGGGTGGAGGGGGAGCAGAGGGAAAAGGGGGGCTCAGTCTGGGAAGGCCTCTTGGAGGAGGTGAGCTCTCAGTAGGGTTCTGAAGAGGGGAAGACAGTTAGTCTAAATAATGGTGGTATTTGTTAAGCACTTACTATGTGCCAAGCACTGTTCTAAGCACTGGGGAAGATACAAGGTAATCAGGTTGTCCAACATGGGGCTCACACTTTCAAACCCCATTTTACAGATGAGGTAACTGAGGCCCCGAGAAGTGAAGTGACTTGCCCAAAGTCACACAGCAGACAAGCGGTGGAGCCAGGATTAGAACCCAAGACCTCTGACTTCCAAGACCGGGCTCTTTCCACTAAGCCATGCTGCTTCTACTATCTATCCCAGGTCTCAGGACAATACTAGGCACATAGCAAATTGCCATTATTATCATTACTAATACTATTAAGGTCATCAATGATCTCCTTAGAGTCTAATTCATAGGGCTGTACTACATTATGATTCTTTTTAACTTCTTTCCAGCCTTTGACCTCTTTCCTTCTAGTTGAACATCATCAGTTCTGTGTGAGTGAAACCAAGGCCTGGCATCATGTCTGCCATTAATCCCATAACTGCAGATGCTCCACAAACCTCGTGACTTTGTTCCATAGTCTTCTCATTCTACACTAGCCTGGGGGATCATTTGCTCACATGGCTTCAACTACCATCTCCATCAGGAAGATTCCCTAATCTTTGGGAATCTACCTAACCAATCCTGACCTCCCATACACTCTACAACCCCCATCTCTCCTTGCCTGTGGTCATCTCCACTTGTATGTTCCCCTAAGTCTTCCTTTCCTAATCCTTTCCACTCCTAAACCCATTCCTCCTCATCTCTATCCCATCTCTGTCAATATAACTATCTTCCTCCCTGTCCCAGAAATCTGCATCAAAGTGCCAACCCTCAACTCCTCATTGGATTTAAGCTCTCCCATTCAAAACACTGTAAATTCTGCCATTTTTTCTTACATAGCCTATTGTAGATAAGTTCATTCATTCATTCAATCATATTTATTGAGCACTTACTGTGTGCTGAGTACTGTATTAAGCACTTGGAAAGTACAATTCGGTAACAGAGACAGTCCTTACCCAACAACGGACTCACAGTCTAGAAGGGGGAGACAGACAATAAAACAAAACAAGTAGACAGCTATCATATCATCAAAATAGATAAATAGAATTATAGATATATACACATCATTAATAACACCAAGGTTGCAGTCTTGTGAGATGGGAAGGATGGTTCTGCCGTCCACAGTGATGGAAAAGTTAGGGAGAGGACAGGGATTGTGAGGGAAGATAAGGAGCTCAGTCATAGACATGTTAAGTTTTAGGTGGCGGCTGGACATCCAGGTGGAGATGTCCTGAAGGCAGGAAGAGATGCAAGCCTGGAGGTAGGGAGAGAGAACAGGGGAGGAGAAGCAGGTTTAGGTGTCATCTGCCTAGAGATGATAGTTGAAGCCATGGGAGTGAATGAGTTCACCAAGGAATGAGAGATGATAGTTGAAGCCATGGGAGTGAATGAGTTCACCAAGGAATGAGTATAGATCGAGAACAGAAGGGGAGCAAGAACTGACCCTTGAGGAACTCCTAAAGTTAGGGGATGGGAAGGGGAGGAAGAGCCCTCGAAGGAGACTTAGAATGAATGGCCAGAGAGATACGAGAAGAACCAGGAGAGGACGGGGCCTGTAAAGCCAAGGTTGGATAACGTGTTGAGGAGAAGGGGATGGTTGACAGTGTCAAAGGCAGCTGAGAGGTTGAGGAGGATGAGGATGGAGTAAGAGCCATTGGATTTGGCAAAAAGGAGGTCACTGTTGACCTTTTAGAGGGCAATTTTGGTGGAATGGAGGGGCCAGAAGCCAGATTGGAGGGGGTCCAGGAGAGAGTTGGAGATGAGGAATTCGAGGCAGCGAGTGTAGATGACTCGCTCTAGGAGTTGGGATGGAGAGGAAAGGGCAGATGTGAGCAATATTGTGAAAGTTAAACTGACAGGATTCAGTGACTGTTTGAATACGTGTTAAGAGAGAGATGAGTCTAGGATAATGCCAAGGTTTAGGTATATGAGACAGGGAGAAAAATGGCACTGTCTACAGTGATGGGAAAGTCAGCGGGAGGACAGGAGTTTGAGGTGTCAGTGAACATCCAGCTAGAGAGATGCCCAGAAGGCAGAAGGAAATATGAGATTGCTGAGATGGAGAAAAATCAGGGCTGGACATATAGATTTGAGAATCATCCATATAGAGATGGTAGTTGAACCCATGAGAGCAAAATGCCTAGAACATAGTAAGCACTTAACAAATACCAGAATTATTAATACTTCAACAGATTTGTTGTTAACAGTGGAATTGTTAATAATTGTTGTTAATGATTGAATTGTTAATAATAATTGTTAATAAGTGTTGAGGTGGATACAAGCCAGCTGAGTTGGACACAGTCCCTGTCCCTCCTGGGGCTCACAGTCTCAATCCCCATTTTATAGTTGAGGAAACTGAGGCCCAGAGAAGTAAAGTGACATGCCCAAGGTCACACAACAGACAAGTGATGGTGCTAAGATTAGAACCCATGACTTTCTGACTCCAAGGCCCATGCTGAATCCACTACACCATGCTGCTTCTCTGATCACATAAATTTATCTAGAAAGTATAAACCTTCATTTCACCATCAATCCTGAAATATAGAATTCAAAAACAAGATGGTCTAATCCAACTGTGTCTAGAAAACAAGTAGAGATTATCCCAATTTGGACTGGAGGTCAATATCTAGCCTGGGGCTGATAAATGAAACAGCATGACATAGTGGATAAAGCATGGGCTTGGGAGTCAGAAGGTCATGGGTTCTAATCCCAGTGCCACCACTCATCTGTTGTGTGACCTTGGGTAAGTCACTTTATTTCTCTGTGCCTGAGTTATGTCATCTATAAAATGGGGATTGAGACTGTGAGCCCAATATGGAACAGGGACTGTGGCAACTTGATTTGGTTGTGTACACCCCAGTGCTTAATAAAATGCCTGACACATAATAAGCACTTAAATACCACCATCATCATTATTCTTCTTATAATTATTTTCCTCCAAAATAACAATGACTTGTCCATGCAAGAACAGGAAAGGGCTAAGCCCTGTACAGGACCTGAAGCAACTCCATTCTCGACATGGAGAAGCAGAGGAGGTAATAACACTCATTAAATAGTGTGATACAGTCCTTTTTAGATTATTAATAATTAGTTAATACAGCTAATACTTTAAGTCATGAAGGAATGAAGGAGGTTGGGGTGAGATGGAGGGGAGTCACTGGATCTAGAGGCAGCTCCTCTGAGTTACTTGAGTACTCCTGGGATCTACCATGCTGAGAGAGGCTGCAGGCAGCTAGCAGGGCCATGCACTTATCCATAAGTGGGTCCTGTCACTGGGATGGGAACCTCCTTGATGGAACAAACCTGGCCACTGTTGATGTAGAAAATAACTTAATCCAAGACAATTTAAAACATTGACAAAATATGGGTAGTGTCCCAGTGAGGTCCTGCACATCTTTCTAAGGAGGAACATCTAATTGAGAAGAAGTGTGCCAGTGAAGCAGCCAAAGGAGTAGGCAAGCCAAACTTGCCTTAGAGAAGCAGCAAGGCCTAGTGGATAGAGCATGGGCCTGGGAGTCAGAAAGGCCTGGATTCTAATCCTGGCTCTGCCACTAGTCTGCTGGGTGACCTTGAACTAGTCATTTCACTTCTCTGTGCCTCAGTTACTTCATCTGGAAAATGGGGATTTAAACTGTTAGCCCCATGTGGGAGAGGGACTGTGCTCACCCTATTTGCCTGTTTCCATTCCAGCGCTTAGTATGGTGCCTGGCACATAGCAACGCTTAAGTAATACCCACCACCCCCCCTTCAAAAAAAACCTAAAAGCATAAGAAAATTGTACAAGGTGTTATGTCTGAAGATAGACACATGAAAAGAGAGGAAGACATACACAAGATGACCCACAGTACATTAACATTCTTTCTTTGGCTGCTGCCTACAGAGATGTTACTAACTACTGAACACTGTTGGACTTTGATGCTGTCTGAAGATGGACAGGCTTTGCCAGTCACTTGGGTCAAGTATTCTCTGCCATCCAATTACACCCAGCAGGACAGTCCTTTGGTAGCAAATTTTACTGCTGCAATCCCCTTGAAGAAAGTAATTTTGGGAGGTAGTCCATCCTGACAGTCATCAAAAGAACACTGACTACAAATAAAACACATGGGTGTTTCTTTTAGGAGATAGGGAAATTCCAGCACTTAAATAAAAATCTTGTTCTAAGGACCCTACGATCACCATAATTCAGCCAATATAACTATTCTTGAGAAATCTTTATCTAGGGGGTGTAATTCCAAAGAAACATCAGGCCCGTCAATTCTCTCACATGAAGAGTTTCACTGTGTTCGGTGAAATTCTGAGGCCTCATACAAAATTCTAATGGTATTTAGTTTGACCTTCAAATGTAATAGATTAAAATCACAAAAGTTCTGTTTTTCAACTATTTCCATTTGCTTATTTAATAAGATCACACCAATAGGTCACATTTTCTCCTGAAAACTGGTACCTCATGATAGCAGAAGAGTAGAAAAGGTACACCTTCATAAAAATGAACTACACACCCATAATGTACTGAAATAAGTCTGCAAATACATAAAATATGCCTTTGCTTTAATGAGTATATGATTGAAATGTTTTTAAACTGAAAGATCTTCCATTCCATGTTGTTCCTGAAAAGCCATGTCACACCACATAATACCATCTCAAAAATACATTACTAACAAAATTAAAAAAAAGACATCCAATATGTTTTTAGTGCTATTTTCATGAGACTAGCACTCCTCGCTTTATCGTTTTGGAAATAATGCTGCAATCCTAGAACCAGGTTTATAGGGTATACTACTAGTACTTAAGTAATGAATTTAATTCAGCTTTAAGAGTCAAACCAGAACAATTCCACGTATGTACCTAGTTCAATCAAATTAATCAATAGCATTTATTGTGACCGCATTTGAGGAACATAAAAAAACCCTCTAAAGATCACTAAAAGATGAGGCAAGCCAAAAATATTTACCATGTGGGTATTTGACAATATTTTGGCCATAAAATTATAAAATTATTCCAAAATACTGAAAAAACACACATAAACACACACACACACACACACATTTGACATTAGTCAAATGATGATGACGATGGTAAGGCGAAACTGGGATACAGTGAGAAATTAAATTCCCCAAACTGCTCAAGGCTAAAAATAAACATAAATTTATCACATGATGATACACTTCAATAAAGTCTTTGTTTCCTTTAATGATAATATGGTCTCTTGGTAGGCCACGCATGTTCACTTTAGGTTTAAGTCACGAAAGATTATTGTCCCTTTTAATACGACCCATTTATCTGTCAAGATCCTTCCAGATCACCTGGTAAGTGGCTGCAGTATCTCACCTCCTCGTCCACTGTCTAACTGGTTTAAGTCATATAGTGCTGGCTTAGCGATCTGTTACCGAACTGTATATTCCAAGTGCTTAATACAGTGCTCCACACATAGTAAGTGCTCAATAAATACTATTGAATGAATGAATGAATGAATCAGGGGGTAAACCTGGGTAGAGGGAAGCAATACATTTGGTGAGCCTGGCTTCTTCCCCTCCCAGAGGCTCCTTCCCCTCCCAGAGGCTCCTTCTGCCTCCCCTCTGTCCCCTTCTGAGGCTCTGGGCCTGGAGGAACAGGCATATTGATGGCACCAGCCTCGGTTCCCACCCCTCTCACAGTGGCTTCTTGGGGCAGGCCCAGCAGTGGCAATCCTGAGTCCTCCTCCTCTCACAGCTGCTTCTCAGGGCACAGCAGTGACATGCCTGGCTCCCGCTTCTTTGCGGTGGCTTCTCAAGGCACAACAAACAGCTCTGGCTTCTCCCAGCATCTTCCCAGGGTAAAGTGGCAGCATTCTTAGTTTCCACTCCTCTCACAGCAGCCTCAGCACCCCCTTCTCTCACTGTGGCTTCTTGGGGCACAGCGGTAGCTCTGGCTCCCAAGAGTGGGCTCACAGCTTAGAAGGGGGAAACAGAAAACAAAATAAGACAAGCAGCCAGGCATCAATACCATTAAGACTATATGTTTCACAGACACATAGTCTGCCTCCCTTTTGGTCTCTCTCTCCCTTGCACTATTTTCTAGGAATGGTGAAAAGGGGAGGGAGTGGAGGGGCAGACTTTCCAAATTAATTTGATCCTACATGCAGGAACCAATCGGAGGATGTGGTTCATAACTATGTTCATAAGTCAGCGTGATTTTGCAGATGGAGCACGGGTCTGGGAGTCAGAAGGACTTGAGTTCTAATCCCGGCTCCACCACAGGTCTATATGAACAGCGTGGCTCAGTGGAAAAAGACACTGGGTTTGGGAGTCAGAGGTCATGGGCCCCGATCTGCCACGTGTCAGCTGTGTGACTTTGGGCAAGTCACTTAACTTGTGACAACCTGATCACCTTGTATCCCCCCAGCTCTTAGAACAGTGCTTCACACATAGTGAACACTTAACAAATAATATTATTATTATTATTTGGGCCTCAGTTAACTCATCTGGTAAATGGGGCTTAAGAGGGTGATTAACATCTGGGCATGTCACTCCCCTTCTTAAACAACTCCAGTGGTTGCCTATCAACCTCCGCTCTAAACAAAAACTCCTCACTCTAGGCTTCAAGGCTCTCCATCACCTTGCCCCTTCCTACCTCTCCTCCCTTCTCTCTTTCTACCACCCACCCCGCACGCTCCACTCCTCTGCCGCCCACCTCCTCACCGTCCCTCGGTCTTGCCTATCCCGCCGTCGACCCCTGGGCCATGTCCTCCCACGGTCCTGGAACGCCCTCCCTCCTCACCTCCGCCAAACTGATTCTCTTCCCCTCTTCAAAACCCTACTTAAAACTCACCTCCTCCAAGAGGCCTTCCCAGACTGAGCTCCTCTTCTCCCTCTACTCCCTCTGCCACCCCCCCTTTACCTCTCCGCAGCTAAACCCTCTTTTTCCCCTTTTCCCTCTGCTCCTCCACCTCTCCCTTCCCATCCCCACAGCACTGTACTCGTCTGCTCAACTGTATATATTTTCATTACCCTATTTATTTTGTTAATGAATTGTACATCGCCTTGATTCTATTTAGTTGCCATTGTTTTTACGAGACGTTCTTCCCCTCGACTCTATTTATTGCCATTGTTCTTGTCCGTCCATCTCCCCCGATTAGACTGTAAGCCCGTCAAACGGCAAGGACTGTCTCTATCTGTTGCCGACTTGTTCATCCCAAGCGCTTAGTACAGTGCTCTGCACATAGTAAGCGCTCAATAAATACTATTGAATGAATGAATTAATTATTTGCTTATCTGGGAATAATGCCTGGCGCATAATAAACATTTAACAAGTACCATTTTATTATGTATTATTAACCCCTTCAAGTGGGTGAAAGAAAATCTGAGAGGGGCATCCAGGGATGGCTTTAATCCAATCAAACATTTCAGAAAATTTACACATCTTTGTTATTCATTGGGTTTTATTTTGTTTTTTGTTAAAGGCAAGGCTGTTGCTTAGAAAACCATGGTTTTAACTACCTTTCACTATCAACTAAATACAATTAGTGGCTGATATACTGGCTTGTTTTGTTTCTGAGGGAACCTGACACTTCTGCATCTCTATTCTCAGTTTTTGGTGCAAATCTAATATCATTTTGGATAAATCCACTGTTTCCTTGTTCTCACAGCCAGTACTCAGTCGATTCTCACGGCCAGTACTCATTTTGCCATTGTCCCTGTAGGATCTTCAAACAGAGAATTCCCTGATATCTCCAAAGGGGCACGGGTCACGATTAAGAATGGAAATTATACAATAATACAACAGGTAACTACCACAGTGAAGAAGAACCATATTTCATCATGTTTTTCAAAGTAACAAAAGTTCTCATAAAGTGTCCAAATAATTCAGTGCCACGAAATCATCATGATTCAAAAGTTCTTTTCTAAAGCCTTTACTTTTGTGCGAATAACTACAACTCAGTCACTTTAATGACTCAGGTCTATGAAATGTCAATTGGAGGTCAAAGCTGAAGTTTTATACCCATGGAATGATAATTAATTAAACGGATCATGACTCTGCTAATGATACCACATTTGATTCAGTGCAGTTTAAGAACGAGCACCAGCTGATACAAGGAGTTCAACTGGAAAAGTCAAGCTATAAATCAGTGCAAATGAAAACAGTAGAGATACCAGTTGGAAATGCAACAGAGTAAAAAGTGGTAATGGTGGCTTAACCTTCCTAGATTTTTTACTTTGCCAACTATACCAAGCAAGGCGTCACTGACCACTGGTGGAGGAGAGGGTGAGGAAGTCAATGACTTTTTCTCAGAGAAAGAATTGGAAATTTCCAGTAAACATTTTCTGCTCACACTCCTCCCCAGTCCTGAAAGAGCAGAGATGTGCTCAACCACTCAAATTCAATTTCTGAAAGCAGTGAACCAAACACATTCAATGTGAAAATTTCACTGTCCACTTCTCCAAAAGGCTTTGTTCATAGGAGTCGCTCATTATGTTGGTGAAAGTTCAGTAGATATGGTGGGATATGTTAGTTTAAGACCTTATTGCTGAATTTCAGAGATCGGCTTTCATGCCCAACTGTGAAATGAGGAGATCAGGGAAGGAAAAGGATGACTCTGAATGGTAAGGCTTAGATTTCTCAGATGATTGGATTATGTCTTTAAAATGACAAGCTATAGATTTTCTTCCATTGTCTTAAATGTAAAACTGGAATAAAATGATGACTGAAGAAGACAGCTCTGCAGTTAGAACAAGAAACTCATCAAGAGCTTTCAGACAAAGAAAGGATTGAATGATCCAGAGTGATGGTAGATGAGAAAAATTAATTTGTTACTGCTGGTTTGGGAATTCTGGATAAACCTTTAGACACAACTGTGAATGAAGTATCATTAGAATTTTCACTGTTCATGCTTTATCAAAGGCAAAAGTATCATTAGGATATATATATATATATATATATTTATATATATACACCAAATTCTCCTTTCTGTCACTGTGTCAGTAAGAGATATTCAGCAAGTCAGTAACAAATAACCTAAGAAAATTAGAAATGTAAGAGGTTCAAGCTTGATTTATGTAGCTTCTTCAGGTAAGCAATTTTTCAGGTAAGGAAATTTTTCTTATTAGCTCTATATACAATGATCTGAATGAAATATAATTAGGGTAGAAAACAATCCTACATTTTCTCAAAGGTGGTTTACAATGAATCAACTGATTGCAGAACTATTTTGTCAATGGAAAGATAAGCCAAAACAGAACTTGTACCAACACAATTGCAAATTTAATTATGTGAAATTTCTATCCTAAAAGCAAAGGCAGTCATGATGCTCACTGAATAATCATCAATACTTCCATACCTGGAAACAATCTTTCTAGTATATCCTATGGGTGTGACAGTTCAACGTTTAATTTATTAGAAAACAACAATTTATTTTCTTTGAAGTCTCATATAATAAATAAAGCATGAAAATATAAGATTATAACTTTTGCTGCAATGACTTCGTGTTGCTTTTAGGGGGACAAAAATCAATAGTTTGAATTTGAACTATTGGTAGAAAGTCATAACTCCATCAAAACACAAATAGGAACATCATATTTTCAAATTTAGACTGGAGAAAGGAAATACTTTTTCTTTTCTGACATTTCTTCCCAATCAGGGAAAAACATGCTATGCACATTTATCTTCCCACTAAAGGGATATAGGGTGAAGTTTTTCCATCAGTCAATGGTTCTTAAACAACGTTGTCTCACACATATGGATGGCAAGAAAGTCATCCATCATGTAGTAACTTCATGCCTACCATGGCCAATATGGGCAATAAAATAGTCTGCCAGATGCAGTATTGGTCTGGCCCGGGGGGCCAGCATTTTCAGCTTCATGCTTGTCCCATTGTTTTCCAGAAAGGACCTCTGGGAAGTATGACACAATTGCCCAGTATTGGAGAGACGGCGCCATGTCTCTGCAGAAGACCAGGGCAAAGAAAGCTGAACTTCTTCCAAAAGCAGCATAGCCTAGTGGATAGACCAGGGGCCTGGGACTCAGAAGCAACTGGGTTCTAGTCCTCATTCTACCACTTGTCTGTTGTGTGCCCTTCAGCAAGTCACTGTACTTTTCTGTGCATAAATTACCTCATCTGCAAAATGGGGATTAAGACTTGACTTCCACCTGGGACAGGGAATGTGTCCAGCCTGATAAACTTGTGTCTACCCATTCATTCATTCAATCATATTTACTGAGTGCTTACTATGTGCAGAGATAGAGACAGAAGAGAGAGACAATCCCTACCCCATTGCTTACTACAGTACATTAAAAAATCCCATAATCTTATAACAGAAATCTGGCAGCATAAATAATGACATAAAGATAGAAAATGAAAAATGAGTCCCATCAAGGCCTTTATTATTATTCATTCATTCATTCATTCAATGTATTTATTGAGCACTAACTGTGTGCTGAGCACTGTATTAAGCACTTGGGAGAGTACAATACAGCAAAAAGCAGTCACATTCCCTGCCCACAGAGACTTACACTCTAGAGCTGGGGAGACAGGCATCAAGATAAATCAATAAAATTACAGATATGGGCATAAGTGTTGTGGGGCTTGGAAGCACGTAGAAGAAAGGGAGCAAGTCAGGGCAATGGAGGAGGGAGTGAGAGAAGAGCAAAGGTGGGGCTTAGTCTGGAAAGGCTTCTTGGAGATGTGCCTTCAATAGGACTTTGAAATGGGGAGAGTACTTGTCTGTCACATTTGAGGAAGGAGGGCGGTCCAGGCCAGAGGCAGGATGTGGGTGAGGGATTAGCACTGAGATAGATGAGACTGCAGCCAGTGAGAAGGTTAGCATTAGAGGAGACAAGTGTGTGGGCTGGTTGTAGAGGAAAATAGTAAGGTGAGGTAGGAGAGGGCAAGGTGGTGGAGTGCTTTAAAGCCAATGGTGAGGAGTTTTTGTTCGATGCAGAGGTGGATGGGCGACCACTGGAGTTTTTTTAAGGAGCAGATTGACATGTTCTGAATGTTTCTGCAGAAAAATGACCCAAGTAGGAGAGTATGCACTGGAGTGGGGAAGATACAGGAGGCTGGGAGGACAGCAAGGAGGCTGATACAATAATCCAGGCAGGTTAGGATGAATGCTTGGATTAATGGGGTAGCAGTTTGGTTGGAGAGGAAAGGACAGATTTTAGAGATGTTGTGAAGGTGGGACCAGTGGGATTTAGTGATGGATTGAATATGTAGGTTGAACAAGAGGGAGGAGTCAAGGATGACAAGGTTACAGAAAGGATGGTGGTGCCAACTGTAGTGATGGGAAAGTTAGGACAGGGTTTGAGTGGGAATAATAATAATAATGATAATAATAATAATGACAGTATTTGTTAAGCACTTACTATGCACAAAGCACTGTTATAAGCACTGGGGGGATACAAAGTGATCAGGTTGTCCCACATGGGGCTCACAGTCTTCATCCCCATTTTACAGAGGAGTGAACTGAGGCAAAGAGAAGTGAACTAACTTGCCCAAAGTCACACAGTTGAAAAGTGGCAGAGCCGGGATTTGAGCCCATGATCTCTGACTCCCCAGTCCGGGATCTTTCCACTGAGCCACACTGCTTCTCAAAATAAGAAGGTCTGTTTTGGAGATGTTAAGCTTGAGGTGACGGGAGGACATCCAAGTAGAGATGTCTTCCAGGCAAGAAGAAATGGGAAACTGCAGAGAGGGAGAGAGATCAGGGCTAGAGATGTAGATTTGGTATCATCTGCATAGAGATGGTAGTTGAAGCCATGGGAATGAATGAGTTCTCCAAGGGAGTGGGTGTAGATGGAGAATAGAAGGGGACCCAGAACTGAACCTTAAGAGATTCCCACAGTTCAGGGGTCAGAGGCAGAGGAGGAGCCCTCAGAGGAGACGGAGAATGAACGTCCAGAGAGATAAGTGGAGAAAGAGGAGAGGATAGAATCAGTGAAGCCAAGGTTGGATAATGTTGCCAGGAGAAACATCAACATCATACTACCTTAAATACAGAAAGGAATATTAGGGTTGGGGAAACTTCTGCTAATTTTACCAAAAATATGTTGCCACAATAGAAATTAAACTTTTTACAGAGTGTGGTTAATACTGTCATTCTCATTCAATTTTATGTGAAATAAAACTAATGATAGCAGAAAGCCAGACTGTGACCATTTAAATAGAAAACATATAATCAAACTATTCTCCCATACACTTAGAATAGTTTTCTGCAAACAGTAAGTGTTTAATAAATACTACTGATTTTATATCTAAATATAGAGATATCTATAGCTATATCTCTAGATTTATATATACACACGTATGTATTTATATATATTTATCTCTATATACATATATAGGATTGTAATTCCAAGACCAGACCTCCTGTTTCACTAAAAACACAGTTTAGTTTCCCAAAATTTTGTAGTTTGCCTTCCCACCTGGATAAATGCTAAATTTAGCTATTCCTGAGGCCACATATGCTAGGGTAAGATTTAATTTCTTTCCAGTAAACTTTCATTTCACACTTCAATCCCTTTCCTTTCCTATCTTCCTGTAACTCTGTGTTTTTTTCAACTTGAATTACAACCTCCAGGAAGGTTACAAAAATGTTTCAAATAGGTCATGGGCTGTATGGCACGGATAGGCCCCATCCAGAATTCCAGAACTAGCCCAGATTATGAGAGGGAGACAGGAGGTTTGGTTCCTGGGAAAGGTGTGATGTCATGGTCTGTACTGAGGGTAAGGGAAGAAGAAGAAAATAATGGGAAAGAAAATGGAAGGAGGGAATACACTCTGACCATACACAGAGTCTCACAGTCACATGCTTAACTAGAAACCCAGGCATGAAGACCCTGCCATATTTAGGTTGAAAAATTTACAGTTTCATGAAGTATTAATGCCATTTTGAGCTATGGCTCTTTTTTTCCAGTGGCATTTGTTAAGCATTTACTAGGTGCCACGCACTAGAATAAATACAAGCTAATCAGGTAGGAGAAGTCCATGTCCTATATGGGGAACACAGTCATTTCACAGATTAGAAAACTGAGAGATAGAGAAGCTAAGTGAAATACCCAGAGTCACACAGCACTTAAGTGGTGGATCCAGGATTAGAATCCAGGTCCTCTGACTCACAGATCTTTGCTCTTTCCACTAGCCTAGGCTGCTTCTCAAGTCCTTCAATAAGTCGCCACCTTATCCCTGTGCCTTATCCTTTTTTAGGTTAAGCTACATAGTCACGGGTTTGGTAACAAGCCAAAGGGGAGGACTCCATGATCCCAGCTCCTACCCTTCCGCAGTGACTCAGTGAAACCTTCCTCTATAAGATCAGGGATGGAAGATCAACTCTGCACCCACCTAGGCCCCCGTCCTTCCTATCTGTCATTTGGAGAGGTAGAGCCGCAAAGGCCGAGGGTTTGGGGAGGCTCATGGGAGTGTGAGAGGCTTTGGATAAGGGGTTTGAGATTCATGGGAATGACCACCCACTTCAAGAAGTCAGGAAAGAGCTTTTTGAGGCTAGCAGTGCTGTGTGATCCTTATGGGGATAACCCATTCCTACCCCAGCTGAGAAATCTGGGTGCAGAATTGTGAGGCTTGTAGGGGTATGTGAGGCTAATGGGAGAGTGTGAAGCTCATGGGGATATCTCACTCTACACACCACACCGAGGAGCCAGAATGCAGCATTCTGAGGCTCACAGAGGTGGGTGGGGTGCATGGGTAAATCGTCCACACACCCCCAATCTCATAATATCAACTATATCAGATTGCATCATATGGCTGGCAGATCGTGGCTCATTGGAAAGAGTATGGGCTCGGGAGTCAGAGGTCATGTGTTCTAATCCCAACTCTGCCACTTATCAGCTGTGTGACTTTGGGCAAGTCACTTAACTTCTCTGTATCTCAGTTCCTTCATATGTAAAATGGGGATTAAGATTGTGAGCCCCACATGGGACAACCTGATTAACGTGTACCTACCCTAGTGCTTAGAAAAGTGCTTGGCAAAGAGTGAGTGCTTAACAAATACCACTATTATTATTATGTTCCAAATGAATCAGATTTCATCCATGGGAACCAGAGGATGGGGTTCATGAGCATGTCATAAATCCACCTCTTTAATTGGGTGAAGAACTTTCAGACAAGGGTGCTCCAGAACACTTGTAATCCAATCAAATACACTTTAGGCAGTTATGACCCCTGTCACATATCCAAACGTATTTCTACTCTCCGCCCTTTGATTTCAGTCCCAAGCTATGCTTTGGGAGGGAGGCAATCACACCTCTACTCCCAGAGAGCAAATGGAGAGGCCCGCACTTTGAAAATAATACTGCCACAAATTTCAGTGCTCCAGGCCTCAAATGGTAGTCCACGAAGTTCCATAAAGAATTATCATCATTTGGAACTGCACTGGATTTATCTGGTGCAACTCTCCAAGATGAGTGGCTAAGTGGCCTCCATTTCTTCCTGCCTCATCCTCTAAGTGGTTTGAATTAGATTAGTCACTGACTTAGAAACAAGGAGGCAGAACTGGGGAAGAGAAAAGGGGTACATTTGCTGAGCCTTGCAACAGCAGTCTCTCCATACCCATACACTGACATAAGCCCACATGGAACCCCTCTTGGGTTCTTCTCTGACTGGGATAGCAGCTGTTGGGGCCAAGCGTTATGGAAGGGATAACCCCGAGTGGTCCCAACCCCTCCGCATCTTGCATTTTCCCCCATCTTTTCTCTGTCAGGGTTACGGCACGCACAACCTCTCCTCTGCACCCTACGGAGAAGCTGAGACCCGCTCCTCCTCTGTGTCCAGGATTGGTGCAGTTGGCAAAACCTCCCCCAAGGCTCAGACAGATCCCTGACCAAGGAGTCAAGGTGTGGCATTCTGAAGCCTGGAGGAAATGGGTCCAGTGGGGCAATGGGACCAAGGACAAGGAAGGATCCTTGATTTTTCAGAAATATTTTCTCTGGCTCTCTCTCATTCTCTCACTGGTTTTCACTATGATTTCACTGCTACAGAAGACTGACAGGTCTTCCACCAAATTAGATCCTGTCTGAGGGGACCAATCAGAAGAAGCAGCTTTTGAGCGAGTCATAAATCAACCGCTTCAAGTGGGTGGAAGCTGATCAGATAGGAGCACCCAAGGCTGGCCATAATCTAATCAAACATAGAGAAGCAGCATGATGTAGTGGATAGAACAAGGGCCTGGGAGTCAGAGAGAGCTGGATTCTAGTCCCAGCTCCACCACTTGTCTGCTGCGTACCTTGGATAAGTCACTTCTCTTCTCTGGAGCCTCAGTCTTTCATCTGTAAAATGGGGATTACAACTGTGAGCCCCATGTGGGACAGGGACTATGTCTAACCTGATTTCCTTGTATCTACCCCAGGACTTACAGCAGTGCCTGGCACATAGTAAAGCACTTAATAAACAGTAACAATAATTATAATAATAATTCACACCAGCATCATATGCTCTTTGAACTGGGAATCAAGGGACCTATGTTTTAGTCCTTTTTCTATGACTTCATTTATTCAATCATATTTTTTGATTGCTTACTATGTGCAAAGCACTGTGCTAAGTGCTTGGGAGAATACTGCCTAGTGAGCTTGGGTGAGTTACTTGATTTTTCTGATGCTCAGTTTCTTCATCTGTATACTGGGGAATAAATATCCATTCTCCCTCCCTCCCTTTCCTACTGAGAGAGGGACGATTTTTGGTCTATCCCGCCTCGGCCACTTGTCAGCTGTGTGACTTTGGGCAAGTCACTTGACTTCTCGGTGCCTCAGTTGCCTCGTCTGTAAAATGGGGATTAAGACTGTGAGCCCCACGTGGGAAAACCTCATTCCCCTGTAT
Source organism: Ornithorhynchus anatinus (assembly GCF_004115215.2). Lineage (NCBI taxonomy): Eukaryota > Metazoa > Chordata > Mammalia > Monotremata > Ornithorhynchidae > Ornithorhynchus > Ornithorhynchus anatinus. The sequence goes on along the minus strand of NC_041731.1, from coordinate 115,569,154 downwards.
CTCCCCCAGCGCTTAGAACAGTGCTCGGCACATAGTAAGCGCTTAACAAATACCAACATTATTATTATTATTGGATGATATCTACCCCAGTTCTTGGCCCACAATCACCACTTAATTAATATGATGATTATCATCATCAACAGTTGATATTCTGGAATGTTTGTCTGCTCTATCAACTAGGGCAGATTTTGAAACTAGGACCATTCAGCTAGACCAGGATGTCTGCATAGCCAACTAAGGAATGATGGAGTTTGTGGTCACAGGCAATAGAAACACCTTGGTCCAGTCACAAAGATGTTGGGCTGAAGAACCTGTGTGAAAGACTTGATTATAGCATTTGCATGTTCTCATTCCTGCTGGGATAGTGAGTGCAGTAAATAAAAAGGTGGAAAGAGCACAGAAGATGGTAAAGTTTCAGTTGAAGAGGAGATCACTGATTATTTGGGCTAAAGGATTTTACTATCCTTTGATGGATACAACTATACTGAAGTATCACACAAAGAAAAGATGCAGATTGCAAATACCAAATGTATTAATCTAGCCCTGATAATGATTTTTTTTTAACCACAGCATCCAAACATGCTGCTTCTGGAAAAGTGAAGAATACACAAAACTGCACCACGATGTTGGCACGTACTCAGAGAAAAGGTTTCAAGACTGGAGTGTTTACACTTTTCTCTTTATATAAGTTCCAGTGACCCTTTCCTTTTTAACGTATTATATGCAATTCAAAGGGAGCCATCAGAAATATTCCATTTTGCTCATAAGAAACATCTACTTTTTTTTTTTGCTCCAGAATATTTGTATTTTGTATAAAATTGCCTGTTACAACCCACAAAAATCTACCACTGAACAACTGAATTGTTTTGCTCAGATCCCAATGCCTGCAAGAAGATGACAGTAAGACTGCCAGTGAAGAGTTAACTGCACTACCAGAATAGCAATGTGGCTGTAAATCAAAATACAACACAAGCTGATATGATCTTTCCAGCCTCACAGATTTAGGAAGAGTTCAGAGAACACCACCAAGAGCTCAGCATCGTATTCAATTACCTTACAAAACTACTTGTCAACTAAAGATCAAACTATGGAAATTGCTAAACAAATACTCCTATCCCGAGGAATTCACCAAGATCCTTACACTCCTCTATGCCATTAAGTAGTTTGAGTCAGAGTTGAAGATACCACACGTGATCCTTTTTTAAAAAAAAAAAAAATTACTTAGGCACTTGCTATGTTCCAGGTAGTCTACTGGGCACTGAAAGTACTGAGTTCATATGGGGTATGATTCTCTCCACATCAACACAGTGAATCAGGGCTGTATCTGTCAGTCATATATATTGAGCACTTACTGTGAACAGAGCACTGCGTATTCATTCAATCATATTTATTGAGCACTTACTGTGTGCCAAGTACTGTACGAGAATAGTGCTTGTTACATAGTAAGCACTTAACACGTACCATTATTATGATTAATATTATTACTAAACACATGGGAGAGTACAACAGACACATTTTCTGCCCACAACAAGCTCACAGTCCTGAGGGGGAGACAGACATTAATATAAAGAAATGAATAAACAAATAAATTACACATATATACATATTTGCTGTGGGAATGGGAGGGAGGATGAATGAAGAGAGCAAATTAGGGTGATACAGAAGGGAGTGGGAGAGGAGGAAATGAGGGCTTAGTCAGGGAGCAGCGTGGCTCAGTAGAAAGAGCCCAGGCTTGGGAGGCATAGGTTCTGGGTTAGAATCCTGGCTCTGCCACTTGTCAGCTGTATGACTGTGGGCAAGTCACTTCACTTCTCTGGGCCTCAATTACCTCATCTGTAAAATGGGGATTAACTGTGAGCCTCACGTGGGACAACCTGATTACCCTGTATCTACCCCAGTGCTTAGAACAGTGCTCTGCACATAGTAAGCACTTAACAATACCAAATACCAACATTATTATCATCTTGGAGGAGATGGGCCTTCTATAAGGTTTTGAAGTGGGAGAGAGCAATTATCTTTCTCATATAAGGAGGAAGGGCATTCCAGGACAGTTAGAATGTGGGCAAGAGTTTGACAGCGAGATGGACGAGATTGAGGTACAGTGAGAAGGTTATCATTAGAGGAACGAAGTCTGCAGGCTGGGTTGTAGTAGGAGAGTAGCAAGGTGAGGTAGGAGGGGGCAAGGTGATTGAGTGCTTTAAAGCCAATGGTGAGGAATTCTTGTTTGATGTAATAGTTAGTATTTGTTAAGCACTTACTATGTGCAGAGCACTGTTCTAAGCGCTGGGGTAGACACAGGGGAATCAGGTTGTCCCACGTGGGGCTCACAGTCTAAATCCCCATTTTACAGATGAGGTAACTGAGGCACAGAGAGGTTAAGTGACTTGCCCACAGTCACACAGCTGACAAGTGGCAGAGCCGGGATTTGAACCCATGACCTCTGACTCCAAAGCCCGTGCTCTTTCCACTGAGCCACGCTGTAGAGGTGGATGGGAAACCACTGGAGTTTCTTGAGGATTGGGGACACATGGCACTAAGTGCTTGGGAGAGTATAACAAAAACAGAACTGGTAGACACATTCCTTACCCACAGGGAGCTTAAAGTCTGTACAACAGGGCCAGCTTGTTGTGGTTTGTCATAATGCTTGAAGTTAAATTCCTATGGCAGTGATCATGTGTCTTATTTCTGCTCTTGATAATAATAATAATAATAATGATGATGATGATGATGTTGGTATTTGTTAAGTGCTTACTGTGTGCAGAACACTGTTCTAAGCACTGGGGTATACAGGGTAATCAGGTTGTCCCATATGAGGCTCACAAGAAAAATTCTGTGGTATTTGTTAAGCACGAACTATACTACATGCTAAGCACAGTACTAAGTGCTGGGAGAGATTCAAGATGATTAGGGCAGACATATTCCCTGTCCTGGATGGCGTTCACAGACTAATGGAGAGAGAGAACAAGTATTGAACCCCCATTTTACAGATGAAAAGGAAGCCCAGATAATTTGAGTTACCCAAGTTTACACAAAGCAGGTAAGTGATAGAGCCTCAGTAAGAGCACTCGTTCCTGACTCCCAGTAGGATTATCTTTCTACTAGACCATGTAGCTTTTTTTGTGTTATATTCTAGCAAATCCTGAAGTTTATCCACTGTTCTCAATGGGAGACTCTATGTTACCACCATCCCTCTCCTAAGTGCTTATTCTAGTGCTTAACACTCAGTAGGGGCTCATTGAATACAAGCTAGGATGACGATGATGATGATGATCACGAGGACACATCAAGGGATCTGGAAGCTACAATAAAAACAAGCTCTTAACTAATAAAAACCTTTCCAGCTTAACTGGATATGAGCATCATCAAAATATTTGTGCAAGTGATTAATATATGGATAATACGCTTCAGGCATCTGGAAAGCATCATGACCTAGTGGAAGAAGCACAGGTCTGTGTTCCCGAGGACCTGTGGTCTAATCCAGCTCCAACCTGCTACATGACCTTGGGCAAGGCTCTCAATTTCTCTGTGCCTCAGTTTCCTCAACTGTAAAATTGGAATGTAATACTCTTTCCCTGCTACTTAGACTGTGAGTCCCATGTGGGTCAGGGACTGGATCAGACCAGATTATCTTATGTCTACTCAGTGCTTAGTACAGTATTTGGTGGATGAGTGCTTAACAAATAACATTATTATTATTATTACTACTATTACTGCATGGCACAAATGAAAATGAATTATGTTGCTTCCAGAAGTGAAAAGAGCATCATCTGATTGTATGGGCAAGATATGCTGACCAGTTGGTCCAGGACAGACCACTTTCCAAGAACAAATTGGTTAGAACACTCACAAAAATCAATGACTGTCCGTACAGCAAAATATATGGTCTGTCTACTGTTACAGAGCGTATCTTAGCTTATTTGGTTTGAGGGTGGTTTTTCTCAAATCTAATTGTGCTTAGATTCTAAATGTTAATTTCTGTTTTTTGGATGAATAATTGCTTCAGTGCATTTTTCTAGGTAATAGATGACCATTTTGGATAGGATTACACTGTCATTCCTGACATCTTTCAACTCCTGACCTTGTCCTATAAGGGTGCATATTTTAACTTAGCTTAAGAACTTTGGAATAATTAAATTACTGGATTGTCTAGACAAATTCTTTAACATCACAGTGGCAGGTCTAGAATAACAAGCTTATATAAAAGGAGTGGAAATATTAAAAATTAAAATAATGTTAAATATTAAAGCACAACCTCTAAGACATAAAGCAAAAAGTCACAATGTACGCCATTATTTCATCAGTTTTATTTGAAATTTACTTTTCAAAGGAAGAGTCCTTTCGACAAGAGTTGATAGAAAGAGGTGGTGGTTCAAAGATATAACCTAATTCTAAGCATCTAATCTGAGCTGGCTGGACTAAAGTAACCACGAGTCCTACATCAGGCAGGAAAGACTAAAAGCTTCAGAGTCCCTACCACCTACACGTTTAGACTTTTTGGCTCATGACTGTATCCAAATAAAAAAGAAAAAGTGGAGGAGCTCTTCATAGAAATCACTTGCCTTCAACCACACCTCTCTATTTCTATCCATCCAAGCCCCACGTCTGGGAGTAACATGGTGGCCTCATGTCTTACTCTTGTAGTAATGCCACTTGAAGTAGTTGATTAATATTAACAGTAATAATACTTGCATTTGTTAAATGATTACTATGTGCTAAACCTTGGGGTAAATACAGAATAATCAGATTGGACAACCAATGCATTACACAGGCCTCACTTTGAGTGAATTAACACAGATATTTAATTCCCACTCTACAGATAAAGGAACTGACTTGCTCAAGGTCACACAGCAGGCAAGTGGAGGAGCCAAGATTATTATCCAGATGTGCCTCGAAGTCTGTGCTCTTTGCATTAGGATATTATGTATCCTGCTGATGGAAAATGTTCTTGAATCAATCAGTGTGGACTGTATTGAGCACTGTACTAAATGCTTGGGAGACTAAACTACAATAGATTTGGTAGGTGTGATCCCTGCCCATAAGAAGCTCACAGTCTACTGAAGAATTATTTTTATTAACTTTTCAATCATCTCTAATTTCCTTGCTTCCAAGCTGCAGTTCTGCCCCGATTCCCCACCTAATTGCCTCAGTATCTTCACAGCTACTCTTTGTTTAGTAAAAATCAGAAACTTTAAAGTATGTAGTTATACCTCCTTATCTCCCCAACGATGGAGCTTAATAGGAAAGATAAAATCTATTGGTGGTAGATGACTGGCCTCGGGTTAGACTGACCCATTATTAGTTTGGTCTGGCAGGGGCTGTGACAGATTTGGTAGATTGTAGATTATCTGGGGTCTCAGCACCTCCTTTGTCTGCAACTGAGCATAGAGCAAAGAAGCATTCATCAGAGGGCAGAAATCCTGAGAAACTCCTTCACTGGTGAACTTGAATGTTTGACACCCATTCGGTCTCCCAGTGGCAGGAAGACTCAGGATATATTTTGGTGTTAAAAAATTCCCTTCCACATCAACAAATAGCATTCTATTTCAAATAATAAAAGGTTCATAATGAAATATTGAGGAAATTCATTACTTTATCACTCTCACTGATCCTGGTGGGAAAATTATTATTAAAACTACACAGATTAATACCAGCACTTAGAGTTTCTAGAGTTGGGTAAAACATGCATAGTTAATACAATTGTAAAACACTGGGAGGTTAATTTTCAGCTCACTGTGAGAGAATTTACACATACTTCCCATCAACAATGAGAGCATATGTGTGTATGCAAATGTCCATGAAATGCACACAATTGCGAAGTTACTTTTGCCCTAGATTTCTCATATCTCACTTCCAACATTTGTAAATCTTTCTTTGAATTACAAATAGGAAGTGCCTACCCGTTGAAGGAATTATGATAATTTGAGAAATCTAACACAAAAACAAAGCATTTGAGAGCTCTGAGAGTGAAAAAAGTACAAACTACAGCTTTTTCATTTTCTTGTGATTCTCATTTAATATGGTAACCATGGTCAGTAATCACTATGTTTGCAGGAAAGCAATTTCCAAACTTTTTCCTTGCTTAAAGCTGAATTATAATTTCATAAACAATGAGTATTTGAGAAATTGAAATGAAATCATGGAAAACTAAAAACACTTTTCGGCCATCCAACGGTGAATCAATTCTCTTTAATTATGTCTGACCACAATTTTCTAATGAGTGTGGGTTATACAGCATTCAATTTCTTAGCAAACATTTACCCTGGAAAAACTAAGGTTATTTTACACGCAAGAGAAGTAGCGTGCCTAGTGGAAAGAGCACAGGCCTGGGAGGATTTGGTCTAATCCCAGTTTTTCCAGGTGTCTATTGGGAAAGTCACAACTTCTCTGTGCCTGAGTTTCCTCATCTGCCAAATGGGGATTCAGTACATGTTCTCCTTTCTTCTTAGACTGTGAGCCCCAGGCGGAACAAGGACGGTGTCCCAGAAGCTTAATTTGTATCACCCCACAACAATTAGAACAGTGCTTGATACATAGTAATTGCCCAACAAATACGACGATGACAATAATAACAGTGGTAATGCAAGAGTCAAATCTGGGTGTGGGCAGGGAATGTGTCAACCCAATCTATTGTATTGTATTCTCCCAAGTGCTCAGTAGAGTGCAATGCACACTGCAAGTGCTCAATAAATACCTTTGATCAATTGAAAGATGTTTAAGTGTCAAGGGTTCTTCTTTAGCTAAAAAATTTACATGGGCATAAACAGTACTTGCTGAGATTTTTCAGAAAATCACAACCACCAGTACTATATATATTAAAATTCTTATTTTGTGTTGCACATTGGAAAATGGACCTTATGGGCCTTCCTCAACTTTTCATTTCATACAACTATTAAATTTATTTACTGTGAGGTATGCTCAATTTTCTATAATGTGCATTTCCCCTACATATTTAATGTAAAATAATGAACTCGATTTCCAACCTAAACCTCACCGTGGTGGGGAACTGAGCATGCATACTGAAATGACTTTTTTTTAAATAGTATTTCTTAAGTGCTTACTATGTGCCAGCCACAGTACTAAGTGCTGGGGTAGATACAAGCTAACCAGGCTGGACATGGTTCTTGTCCCACATAGATAATAATAAATAATTATGGCATTTGTTAAGCACTTATTATTCAAACTGTACATTCCAAGTGCTTAGTACAGTGCTCTGCACAGAGTAAGCGAAGCAGTGTGGCTCAGTGGAAAGAGTGCAGGCTTGGGAGTCAGAGGTTATGGGTTCTAATCCCGCCTCTGCCACTTGTCAGCTGTATGACTTTGGGCAAGTCACTTAACTTCTCTGTGCCTCAGTTCCCTCATTTGTAAAATGGGGATGAAGACTGTGAGCCCCATGTGGGACAACCTGATCACCTTGTATCCCCCCAGTGCTTAAAAGAGCTCTTTGCACATAGTAAGTGCTTAAGAAATACCATTATTATCATTATTATTAATAAATACGATTGAATGACTGAATGAATGTACCAAGCACTTTTCTGAGTGCTCTGACAACTCTGAGGTTGTCCCACGTGGGTCTCAGAGTCTTCATCCCCATTTTACAGATAAGGTACCTGAGGCCCAGAGAAGTGAAGTAGCTTGCCCAAGGTCACACAACAGACAAGTGGCGGAGGCGGTATTAGAACCCACGTCCTCGGACACTGAAGTCCGTGCTCTTGCCACTAAGTCATGCTGCTTGAGGCTCAAAGTATGAATCCCCATTTTACAGATGAAGTTACAAGCACAGAGAAGTTGAGTAGGTTGCCAACACACAAATGGCAGAGCTGAGATTAGAACCCAGGTCCTTATGACTCCCAGGCCCAGGCTTTCCATCCACTAAGCCAAGCTGCTTCTCTAGCCTCCTGGCTCAATGCCACCAATCGTGAGAGTTTCTTCCCAAATGATTATCTAAGGCACCTTGGGTGGTAGATGGGCTCAGCAGAAATCTTGAATTCAGCTGCTCAATGTGGGTGAAGAAGATAACTGTGTCTACTGAGGATAACATGGCAACTGTCAAATGACCTAGTGGAAAGAGAATGGGCTTGGGAGTCAGAGGACCTGAGTTTTAAATCACATCCCCCCACCCACCACTTGTCTTCCATCTAACCTTGTCTTGTTTTATGCCCTCGAGTTGTATCCGACCCATAGTGACACCATGGACTCCTCTCTCTCAGAACGCCCTGCTCTCCATCTGCAATCGTTCTGGTAGTGGATTTGAAGAGTTTTCTTGGAAAAATACAAAAGTAGTTTACCATTGCCTCTTTCCATGCTGTAAATTTAAGTCTCCATCCTTGATTCTCTCCTGTGCCGCTGCTGCCTAGCACAGGTGAATTTTGACTTGTAGCAGATTGTCTTCCACTCACTAGCCACTGCCCAAGCTAGGAATGGAATGGACAGGCCTCTGCTTGACTCTCCCTCCCATAGCCGAGACTGGTAGACTACTGGAAACTCTCGAGGTGCTACCCTGAGAGGGGTCAGTATGACCTAGGACAAGAAAGCCTTTTAACTTCTTTGTGCCTCAGTTACCTCATTATACAATGGGGATTAAGACTGTGAGCTCCATATGGAACATGGACTGTGTCCAACCCGATTAACTTGTATCTACCCCAAAGCACAGTATGGTGCCTGACAAATACAGCGTGACTCAGTGGAAAGAGCCCGGGCTTGGGAGTTAGAGTTCGTGGGTTCTAATCTCAGCTCCGCCAGCTGTGTGACTTTAGGCAAGTCACTTCACTTCTCTGAGTCTCAGTTCCCTCAACTGTAGAAGGGGGATTAAAACTGTGAGCCCCATGTGGGGCAACCTGATTACCTTTTATCCCCCCCAGCACTTAGAATAGTGCTTTACACATAGTAAGTGCTTAACAAATACCACCCTTATTATTATTACATAGTAAGCACTTAACAAATGCCATAAGGAAACCAAAACAACCAAAAAAACCAAAAACCCAAAACAAACAACCACAACAACAATTCCCTTGTGGAAGGAAATAAAGTTATCTGTTTATTTTCAAAGGTGACCCAATAAGTTAGAAGGAGAGACTAAAGAGGCAAGAGGCTTGATTGAATTGGGGAGGACAAGGTTATTGTACTTCTTTCCGTTTCAATAACTTACCCAGTCTTTAGGTTCATATCAATGATGTGGAATCCTATGTGTAGTGATAAAATGGCCATTTGTCTTGTGATAGGTGCCTGGGTGATAAAATCCACAGCTCAAAAGTCACTTAACCCTGCTTCTTCCTACTTCTTGAGACTTGGTTCTTAGAAACCCCACCACCAAAATTTCTGTGCCTTAGTTCTCTGGAACCATTTTCAAGTTAGAAAACTATTTTTCATTAACATAAAAACTTAGAAATGGATTTTGAATATGAAGGGAATTTAATCATACACAAAGTTCTTCAGACCACACATAAACAGATAACAGATATTTACCAATTTTTGTTCCTAAATGAAAGAATCTGAATATAAATAAACTATTTGGTAAGCATATAGACATAATTTTGAGGACAGATCACTACTTAATAGTGGCATTTGTTAAGGTTGAAAAGTAGTGTGGTCTAGTGGGTAGAGCACAGACCTGAAGTCAGAAGGACCTGGGTTCACATGTCTTGTGTGACCTTGGCCAAGTCACTTCACTTCTCTGTGCCTCAGTTATCTGTAAAATGGGGATTAAGACTGTGAGGCCCATGAGGGTTAGGGTCTGTGTCCAACCTGATTACCGTGCATCTACCCCAGCGCTTAGTACAGTGCCTGACACGCACTGTGCTAAGCCCTTAAATACCACCAAAATGTACTGAGCATTTTACTAAGCACTATACACTGTAATAAGAACTTAAATTCCACTTAAATGTACCGCTGAAAAAAAAAAAAAAGAGTGCCTCTAAGTACCAAGCAGCATGGTGTAGTGGATAGAGCATGGGCCTGGGAGTCAGAAGGTCATGGGTTCTAATCCCAGCTCCACCACTTGTCTGCTGGGTGACCTTGGGCAAGTCACTTTGCTTCTCTGTGCCTTAGTTACCTCATCTTTAAAATGGGATTGAGACTGTGAGCTCCATGTGGGAATGGGACTGTGTCCAACCCGATGTGTTTTTATTCACCCCGGTGCTTAGTACAGTGCCTGGCACATAATAAGCGCTTAACAAATACCATAATTATTATTATACAAGAAAATTTGGTCAAAGTCTCTGTCCCACTCAGGGCTCAAAGTCTAAGGAGGAAGGAGAACATCTCCCAAATCCCCATTTAAAGATGAGACAAATGAGTGACAGAGAAGTTAACTAATTTACCCAAGATCACACAAAAAACAAAAGTGGGGATGCCTGGAGTAGGACCCACTATATATCAACATCCTTAAGTTGAATTGTTTCTACAATTGTTGGGCCTAAATAATGTATTTATTGAGTTATCATTTGCCTACCACTGATAAATCTTCCACTTTTCACAGCCCAAGCTGTTCTCAATAAAATATTATCACTGATCTTAATAAGGGAAATATTAATTGAAATATATTTTAATGAATGGCATTAAAGAATAATTCATTTCACAACTATGATAAATGGAATCTCCATGGTATATGAAGCCACGTTCATTACTGCTGGTGTGAAAATTTAAGTAGTATGTATGAACTTTTAGTTCAAAAGAAAGCTATGGCATTGTCTGCAACAAGACCTGTTAAATTAATCCATCCCTTTGTTTCTTTATCTTTTATTGCTGAATGGCTTTACAAAATGACATAACTTTAAAATAAGATGGAAACAATGAAGTTTTTGGAGTTGAGCCTATTCCAGGAATGACCCAAGAAACCTCAGGCAATTTTCATTTTTTAAGATACACATTCTGTGGTGCCCCGTTCTCGAATTTTTCACCGATTAGAACAGGAGTTGCTTCCTGATGTCTTTGTGTCCATACTCCTCCAGCAGTCAGGCTAGAAGCGTGTTCCAGAAAATGTGCTAGAACTTTCCTTTATTCCTCAGCTATTGACTTTGGCAACACTAAGGGATAGGAAATCCATTGTGACCTAGCAGTATAAACAATAAATGAACAGGAAGTAGCCATTTGGGTTATTTCTGTGCTGTCCTCTAGCACAGAATCCCTCAGTGCCGGCACAGATGCTTCTTTGTGAATCAAGAGAGTGGAGTTTGGGAAACTGTGTCCCATCCTTATCGCCGAACACACTATTCCCATATGGTCCTTACCCACGGCTTTTAAAATCCCAGAGCCTGAATGTGTCCCCAGGAAACGAATGCTCCTGTGCTATCTGTCAGCAGGATGTTCTGAGAAATGGTAACCTGCCATTTTGACAGTCTTTAAGCCAGAAAGTAAGCAGAGTGGTGCAGTCTTGCCTCAAGACATTTTCAATTCTCAAATGCCACCTGCTATCAAAACTGCAGCCAAATCTTAGGGAGAATAAAGAAAATGTGGCAAAGAAACCCTGTGGCTACAGGGAAACATCCAAAGATGGAATCAAATAGGTGCCATATGGAGGAATGTGTTGCAAAGTATTTTTTTTTCTTTCAGAAACAGGAGCAGAATATCAAAATGGTGGGGCTCTGGATTAACACCTTAAATTATTTTCCCATTTCCTTACCAAAGGTTCATAAATATAAAATATCAGTGATGAACAAAGAGTTGGGAATTTCTGCACATAGGACATAGTAGCTTACATAATATTAACTCATCCATGAGTTCAGAGTGTAATGAAAAAAATCTATGACCTCGAATTACTGAAGAGATAAAGCGTTAACTTCAAATTGTCCAGTTCGTTGGAGACGATCCTTTTGTAGGTCATCAAAACTATTCTCATGGTCATGTCTTTAATAAGGGAATAAAATCTCCTTATATGAGTAATAATACTGCCCAATCATGTCCAATCATCTCTTACCCTGGTCTCCAACTGGAATAAACTAAGTACTAATGCAATATATCAAAAAATACTATTCATGGCGTGCTTGCAGTGTGCATAGTACTGTACTACACAGTTGGAGAAAAACAATAGATAGTAGACACAGTTCCTGTCCTCAGGAGCTTCACAATCTAGTGGGAGAGGCAGACACTAAAATAAATTACAGGTAGGGAGGAAACAGAGTGCATAGACATGTTCACATGTGCTATGAAAGTGAGGAGTAGCTGAGTAATCAAGTGGTCAGGTGATACACACATACTGAGTGGTAATAGAAGGCAAAATGTTAAGAACATCAGGAATAATCAGAGAGCAACAATAAAATCTATAGACTCTATTTACTGAGGGCCTACTGTGTGCAGGCAGGGAATGTGTCTGCTAATTCAGTTGTTCTTTACTCTCCCATGCACGAAGTACTGTGTTAACTGAAGACCTCAGTTACCCTGAAATCAATTTTTAGTTCCACCTTAATGTCTTATGAACAACGTACGTTTATAATAGCCCTTAATATCCATGGGACATTGCAGTAGTGCTCAATGTACAGAGAAAGTTAAATGTAATAGTAATCATTCCTTATACTAGTGTAAGTATGCATGGGATAACAGATGAATACACAATATACATTAATACACAATCGGGCCCTAAAATCTGAAGATAGATTGATTGATTGCCAAGTAACATACCAAGCACTTGGGAGAGTACAATATAAAAGAGTCAGTGGACATGATGCCTGCCTACAAGGAATTTACGATCTTGTAGGATTTCCCGAGAATCCTGTAAAAGATGTGGTGGTTTCAGGAGGTCTTTGAAGATAGAGAGAAGAGAGTTCCGCTGGATGTGGTGTGAGGGCGGGGAAAAGGGGGAGAGAGGAGACCAGCAGCGAGAAAGAAGTGGAATAGGTACAGTAAGTCCTGAGAGGAGTTGCAAGCTGGGTTGTAGTGGGAAAGGAGTGAAGATAAGTACTGGGAAGAGAGCAGATTGAGTGCCTTAAAGCCAATGATCAGGAATTTCTGTTTGATGCAGAGATGAATTGTAATACATTGGAGGTTAATGAGTATGGAATGAGTTAATGAGTCGGGAGCAGCACGGTCTAGTGGATAGAACATGGGCCTGGGAGACATAAGGACCTGGGTTCCAAACCTGGCTCTGCCACTTGTCTGCTGTGTGATCTTGGGCAAATCATTTAACTTCTCTGTGCCTCAACTAGTTCATCTGTAAAATGGGATTAAGATTATGAGTTCCATGTGGGACAAGGACTTAGTCCAATGCAATTTACTTGATTCAGCCCAGCATTTAGTACAGTGCCCACCCCATAGTAAGCACTAAACAAATACCACAGTTATTATTATTATGAGGAGACTACAAAACATTTTTTTAGACAAATTATCTGGGCAGCAGAGTGAAGTTTGGATTGGAGATGTGAGAGGCTGGAGGCAAGGAGGAAGATGCAGTAGTAAAACTGGGATATGACTAGTGCTTGGACCAGCATGGGAGAAGTTTCGTTGGAGAGTAAGGGGGGGGGATTCCAGAGATACAAAGAAAGAACCAATAGGATTTGGAGGCTTGACAAGACTAGGGTTGAAAGAGAGAAGAATCGTTGATACTGCCAAGGTTTCACCTTGACAGTCTTGGGAGGGTAGTGAGAGTGTCATGAACAGAGACAAGAAAGTCCTGGGAATGAGCAGATTTGGGAGAGAAGATAAGGAATTTCATTTTAGACATGTTGAGCTTAGGGACCAGTGACGAAACCATGTAGCGATGCCCGAGGAAGGAGAAGATATAAGACGAGGAGTCAGGGCTCAATGAGATAATGCAAAGCTACCTGATTTGGACCTTCAGCAAAATGGTTATTAAACAAAGATTTAACTAGCTGATTCTTTATGCTTTTCCTTTTCAAATATGTGATAAAAATTTGAGTAAATTATACGATGTATAATGATGAGGAGGAAATTTACAAGAAAGCAGAACCCTACAGTGCAGGAAAAAGTTGAATTTACATACACAAAAAACAGAGGTGGATCATGCTTCCATCTTGTCAATAACACTGACCACAATTGATTGTTCTCTCACCCTGTTATTCCCAATGGCACGGAGAATTTCCCCATTACTTAATATCTGCTGCTTTTCGTTTTTAACTCCAACTTGTAATTCTCAATGGCAGAGAAAGAATTTCAGGGGTATTGGGGTTCAAGGTAGAGTTAGAAATATTATGTAGTAGTTGCCAAAAATTGTCCAGAAGGGAAATCACCAGCTACCAGAGTTTCGGCCAGTTCACCAGACTTGTTGCTTAAGGCCATAAGTTGAAAAAAATAAGGCTAAGAAATAACCCACAGTTTAATAAGAATTCAAGTTAAATAATAGAATGTGAGGTAGAAGACAAATAGTTGTCACATGAAAAATACTAAGAAAGGATTATAAAGCCAGATGTTGGGAAAATAAAACAAAAGGTGCAAGACTATTATCAATCTATAGTGAATACTAAACATATGATGTAGTTAATTCCGATTTTTGGAATCAATTTATTCTTGAAGTAATGATGATTGGTATTTTAAATAAATCACTTTCCTATCAAATGTTTCAGGTTTGTATAAAGGAGGTGAATTGCTTCAGTTAACTGGGCCCTTTGATGAATGAAAAATAGAAAACTTATAAAAGATTAATTAGGTGCAGACAATAACTCTATTAAGACTGAAATCATGTGCAATAATATGACAAGGTCAGAATATATGAAAAACTGCAAAAATTTGACAACTCTAATCTTATATTCCTATTTAACTCCAATCTTAATTCATTGGGGAAAAATAAATAGCAAATGAACACAGTCTGGATCTACAATATTATGTTGTGAATATCAGATGAGAGAATAGGGGATAGCTAAAAACTAAGGTGGCATTAAGTATTATTTTTATCAGAAAAAAAGCATTTTAGCATTTCTGCAGGAAGGGATAGGGGCCTTCTTGAAAATGTGCTTCACAGATTAAAAAATAATGAAATTAACTGCTGATAAAGCAATGTTATTTTGTGAAATATGAAAGTTATGCCAGAGCATAACAGACAAAATAGGAATCCGAAGAAGTCCTGGAAATTCAGCTCTCCAAGATGGTAATTAAAGATTATATTAACCACCCAATATGAAGTTTTCCATTAAATTTTCATGTTGGCCTTCATAATTAAACATTTAAGATGATCATTTGATAAGTAGATTTTTTTAAAACAGTAAGACCTGGGCCTATAGTAATGGGTAAGTGGGTTTTGTGGTTATAAATAGCAAGGAAATAACAAGTTGACTGGGATTCACCCAGGTAACATGCTGATAGCCCATTCTTTCTGAAGGTGAATTAAGTTTCATCTCCAGGATTGAATTATAACCTCTCAGTCTGTCTCCCTGTCTCTCTCACCTCCTACCCCCTTCATTCCACAGAAGGCTTGCCCTTTTTTAATGCTATTTGTTGAGTGCTTACTATGTGTTAAGCATCATTCTCAGCAGTGGGATGGGTACAAATATAAGTTGGATACAGTCCCTCTCCCACATGGGACTCACAGTCTAAGTAGGAGGGAGAACAGGCATTGAGTCCCTATTTGTCAGTTAAGTAAACTCAGACAGAGGTAAATTAAGTGACCTGCCCAAGGTCACACAGCAGGCAAGTGGCAGAGTGAGATTAGAACCTAGGTTCTCTGACTCTCAGGCTGTGCTCTTTCCACTAGGCCAAGCTGCTTCCCTCAACTTCTTTTGGTAAAAAGCATTCTTTGGTAAAGGGTTGTTCCCACCCTCTAACATACCTCAGTGAGAAAGCACAACAGCATTGGGAATCTAATCTTTTCAGTACCAGAGCACTAGAAGAATTTATATAGGAAAACATTAACTATGCAAACATCATAGATCCATATGTGAATACATTCATCGTGTGTGTCCACTACAACATCCTCAAGCCATTTGACTTTAAACTACTAGGAATACACTTTATATTCACCTTCTTCAGACCAACTAAAACAATTGCTAGAAAGTGGTAACTCTTACTTCAGCTTAGAACCCATGTGAAGTGGTTCTACCCAAAATGGTATTTCTTTTAAATGGATTAAAATCTTCCCTCTCAGGGGATGAGCATTACAGGGAAAACATCTACCAACTCATGCAATATTGCCCTTTTCTAAGCACTCAGTACAGTAAGTGTACAGTAAATATTATTGATTGATTTCCTAGTCCTTGGCATAATCTTCTAAAATCTGTTATACAATGATATTGTGCTGTTGAATTACACACACAAGTTGCCACCTGAAAATGATTTTAAGAAATTACTCATGAAAAAACTCACTTATGAGCATGTGTTCCATTGAAAAGCCCATTATGAGATTTAACATCCATCTATATTGCATATACAAAATATTAGTTAATCAGTGATATCTATTAAGTACTTACTATGGGCAGAGTCCTGTACTAAGCTCTTAAAAAGTACAGTAGAGTTAGCAGACTTGATCTCTGCCCAACAAGGAACTTACCATCTACAAGGATGCTTGATATCAAAAATATCTGTCCTTTGTTGTGCTGTTGGTTCCAAGAATTGCAACTCCTGGTGCTGGTTTCCCTTTTACTGCCTTTTCTCACATTCTTTATGAAGCTCTGGCTCTAAAGGAGCCACTCCTTGAAGTCCTGAGCTACAGTTATCTACTCACAGTGAAGTCATGTCTGTCATAGCCTACCTTCTTCTGGCAGGATGTGGAAGGCAAAACAGATGCCAGCAGGGTACCCGGACAGGTGCTGAATGGCGAGCTAAAGTATTGAGCCCATAAACAAGAAATGTCATACAGACATAATGAAGCAAAACCGGAACCATTCTGGCATGACTGTTGACAGCTGTGGAATACCGGAAGCCAACAAACCAGCCCGACATGTGGCAGTCAAGAAAAGAGTGACTTTTCTAGGAGAGATTTTAGGAGGGATGTGATAATGAAAACAAGTAAGAGAGGCTGCAGGAGTTTACCAGCACAGTAAAGGACACGACCACAGTGGGGAATAGGCATGTGCCGGTCATATTCATTCAATCATTCATTCAATCTACTCATCTGGATAAACTATCACCAGCAGTGACATGAGTAGAATCAGCTGTGAACCCTGTGTATTTGTGTGAAATGGGATCAACATTTCAAAAGGCACAATTAAACATTTAATAGGAGACTGTGGGTTTGGGATTGCAAGATCTTTTTTCCCCCTAAAGATTGGTAAAAGAACAACAGAAATGTACATTTTCTAGTCCCTTGCCATCTGAATTATCATCACTCATATACCAATGGTTGAGACTCCATAAAACTTAAACTTTGGTACTCACCCCCATAGCACTTGTGTATATATTCTTGGACTTGGCTGCTTTCTCAAGTGTTTTGTACTGTACTCTGCAAACAAAAGTGTTCAGTAAGCATCACTGATTGATGTATGTAATGGTTGAGGTATAGTCCACCACCAGCAGAACAAGCACTTGAGTTTTTTTGTGGTACAGATGATAGTCCAAGTGCTTAGTGCAATGTTCTGAACACAGAGAGTGCTCAGTAAATACTACTCATTGGTATATGCTGAAACATCGCCACTTTCACCTGGTTCTCCCTGCATTCAGTGGCAACTATCACGAGAGAGAGGCTAGGTAGAATGGGTTCAGTCTGTGTTCTCAGTTGAAAGGAAGTCACCACTATGCACCCACCCATTTGGTAAACAATTATTCAATCTGATGCTTAGAGTGACTTGGTAAAGATTTGGATTAAGGTGGAAAGGCTCTTTTCCACTTTCTGGTGAAAACAAGAGGAAATGCAGAAAAACAACTAACACAAGGAATGAAAACAGAACAAAGACCAAGAGTAGTTAAAAAAAATCAGTGGTTCTTCTGCCAAAAAACTGTTGCTATATCAGAGAAGGACATGCGTGGTTTGTTTCAGGGATCAGCATTGTATCACCAGACAAGCATGCCTGATGTGGGTCAATTTTGGAAGGCCTAATTATATCAACAAATTTCTAAAAATCAAAGCCTTCATCCTACTTCACCTTACTTGAGGAGCTTCTGCCTCCTTGCTGAGCTCCCTTCTTCTGGTCTCTCTGCATTTCAGCCCTTATTTCATTCTGCTGCCCAGATCATTTTTCTACAAAAAAGTTTGGTCGATGTATTCCCTATCCCCAAGAACCTATCAAGAACCTCCAGTGGTTGCCCATCCACCTCCAAATCAAACAGAAACTCTTTACCATACATTTAAAGCACTCAATCGCCTTGTCCCCTCATACCTTACCTCCTTGATTTCCTACTACAGTCCAGTCTTCACACTTTACTCCATTAAAGCCAACCTACTCACTGTACCTCAGTCTCATCTATCTCACCACTGACCTCTCACTCACATCTTGCTTCTGATCTGGAACACCTTTCCTCTTCATAGGCGACAGATGATTCCTCTCCCCACCTTCAAAGCCTTATTAAAAGCACATCTTCTCCAATAGGCCTTCTCTGACTGAGACCTCATTTTCCCTTCTCCCACTCCCTTCTGTGTTGCCCTTGAATTTGAATGAGCCTCCTTTATTCACCCGGACTCAGCCCCACAGCACTTATGTACACACCCATACTTATTTACATTAATTTGTCTCCCCCTCTAGAATGTAAGTTCAGTGTAGGCAGGAAATGTTTATGTCAACTCTGTTACAGTGTAATCTCCTAAGCACTTAGTGCAATACTCTGCACAGTAAGTGCTTGATAACTTCGATTGATTTATTCCAAGTGCAAAAAATTACCACTCTGCTCCCCTTAATCAAGTTACCAGTCCAATGATTAAAACCTCTCTGAAACTGAAACAAGGCAATGAGATGATATTGACATTTATTTGACAATGTGAACCACTCACTTCATTCTGGAAAGAGAATATAACCTTTGCTACACCGGCACTGTCCTTTTCTGGTTCTCCTCCTGTCTCTGCTGCTCCTTCTCAGTCCCTTTCACAAGCTTCTCATCTGCCTCCACCCCCATAGAGTGGAGTCTTTCAAGGTTCAGTTCTGAGTCCCCTTCTATTTTCATCTACACCCACTCGCTGGGAGAACTCATTCACTCCCAAGGCTTCATATACCATCTCTACAGGGATCATGCCCAAATCTATCTCTCTAGCCCCAACCTCTCTCTTTCTCTACAGGATGCTTAATCCTGCCATCAGGACATGTCTTCTTGGATACCCCACTGAAACCTCCAATTAGAATTCCCAAATGGAACTCCTTCCTACCTAAACCCTGTCCTCCCTCTCTTTCCCGTCACTGTAGACAGTATCACCATCCTCCCTATTTCACAAGCCCATAAACATAGTATTAATACTCGATTTATCTCTTTCATTCAACCCACACATTTGATCTGTTGCAAAGTCTTACTGGTTCTACCTTCAAAACATCTTTAGAATCCAACTTTTCTCTACATCTAAATTTTTATTATGCTGATCCAAGCACCCATTTCCCATCTTGACTACTGCATCAACTTCCTCGTAGACTTCCCTGGATCCTATCCTTCCCTCTCCGGTCCTCACTTCCCTCTGTTGCCTGGATAACATTTCTGAAAAACCATTCAGTTCATATCTCCCCATGCCTCCCAAACTTCCTGTCCACCCTCTATTAATCAAAAGCTCCTTACCATTGACATCTGAGGCACTCATTAAGCTCTTCCTCCTGCCATAGCTCACATCTTCTATTACAACCAGCACACTTCACTCATCATTCACCAGTCTACTCACTGTACTTAGAGCAATCAAGCATAGTTTTGAGCAAGCGCAGTGTGCATGCTGTACTAAGCGCTTGGGAGACCACAGTATAACAGAGTTGTTAGACACATTTCTTGCTCACAGTGAGCTTTCTGTCAGGGAGATCTATATCTCATAACTGATCCCTTCCTACATTCTCCACTGGCTCTGGAACTCCCTACCCTTTCATATCTGACGGTCCACCACTCTCTATACTTTCAAACCCCTGTGAAAATCACATCTTCTCGACAAGGCCTTCCCGGACTAAACTCTTCTCGACAAGGCCTTCCCGGACTAAACTCTATTTCTCCACTGTCTCCTCTGTAGTTGACTATGAACTTGGGCTGAAGCACCTTGAAATTCACTCCAGCCCCACAATAATTATGGAATTATTCTATTTTCTCCTCTCTCCAAACTTTTTTACTGTTTCCCCCTACAGACTGTAAGCTCCTTATGTCTACAAATTGTTACGTCATTCTTTTCTGAGCACTTAGAACAGTTCTCTGCTCAGAGTACGGGCTCAAATACCAGTGATTTATTACATATTTGGTAGTACAAAATTAAGAATAACATTCTCTGCCCAAATAGAATTGCAAACTCAAGGATTGGGTATTTATATATCTTAATTTCTAGTTGCTGATAAAAATTAATTCCTCTTGAAAGCCATCCATATAAAAACAACAAATCTTTCTTGAGAATACAATATAGTAAAGGCATTGGTTCAAATGAATAGTCACATGACTGATGGACATATAATATACAATATATATTGTATTGGACGTAGCAATATAATGCGGACTGTGAGCCATTCGGATACAGTTTCTATAAATGAGAGAGCAACAGGGTGC
This sequence comes from Ornithorhynchus anatinus, assembly GCF_004115215.2. Lineage (NCBI taxonomy): Eukaryota > Metazoa > Chordata > Mammalia > Monotremata > Ornithorhynchidae > Ornithorhynchus > Ornithorhynchus anatinus. The sequence continues at coordinate 115,548,634 of NC_041731.1, read as the reverse complement.
AAGTTAGGAATAACCTAGCTTTTCTTCAAGGTCTCAGGAGAAATTCAATTACATACTTTGAAGTAACTTGACAATCTCTCAGCTTCTCTCAAGAGTGAGTAATAGGTTTCACTTTGTTATGAAGCATTTATTAAATGCCTCTATTTTCGCACACTCTCCACCCCCCACCTTTTATCACAATGTGGCATGGGTCTAGCCCCTAGTGGGAGGACATTCAACTAGCCAGCACAGACAGATAATAGGTGTAAGAATGTGACTCGGGCAGAGGTGACTAACTTGGAGCAAAAGTCCAAGTCTGCAGAAGTATGAAGAATTGCTTTTACAGTCTAGGAATGCTTCCTCCACAAAACATGGCCCTGTATTTGAATGATTCTTTAAGATTAGTTAAATAAAAATACATATTTCCATAGCAAACAGACCATCAGTCTCCGACAACTACTTGACTGTTACCACTCCATTACACCAGGGTTTTCAAATTGAGGGTGTTTATGTAGTGTTTATGTAGAAGCAGCATGACACAGTGGTTACAGCATGGGCCTGTGAGCCGGAAGGTCACCACTTCTAATCCCAGTTCCATCACTTGCCTGCTGTGTGACTTTGGTCAAGTCACTTCACTTCTCTGTGCCTCAGTTACCTCATCGGCAAAATTAGGATTGAGACTGTGAGCCCCAGGTGGGACTGTTCCAACACAATTTGCTTGTACCCACCCCAGTGTTTAGTATAGTGCCTGACATATAGTAGCACTTAAATACCATAATTATTATTATTACCGGAAAAAGTCATTGCATTTATACATACCTTTTGTTAACCATTCAGAATATGTGTAAATGATTTTTCCCTGACGCATAGTCCACTGCTGAATATACACAATTACAGACCACAGAACATTTCACATTCTCTAGGAAGAATCCGTAATTCTAGATGGTCTTGCCAAAATAATATTTTTCTAGTGCTTTGTTCTAATATAAACTATCTAAACTCAACCAGCTTTTAACTGGATTGGGCTAAAAAATCATTGGAATGTGTTGTCATCCTCTATGCCTAGACAACAATAAACCACAGTTCTCCACAAGCCATTCTCATTTTTAATATAATGCATTTATGGTGTTGGCAAAATGGGAAATTTCCAAATGTTAGAACAAGCAGAAAGTTGTATCCAGTGTCAAACACCCCACAGATCCCATTTTAAAGAAATAGCCATTGCAGGTATATGAAATAATATGTCTCCTCTTCGTGGAAAATGGGCAAAGTTCATTCCCCATCCATCTAGGAGATATATGCTTTCTTAAAGACTTCCAGTAAATGGTATTTTAGGGAAACCAAGGTGACAAATGTAACTACAAAAGGGGAAGCTTGCACAATCATTTAAGATTACTCATGGGTGGGTAGAATTGCTAGACAGGTTCATTCTCTGATTATTATTTTTAAATAACTTCATTATAATGCAGCTTTCTTCTGGTCCACAACAGAAGAGTCAGAACAGACATTAATAAATTACAATACTTGTTTATGACCATAGAAAGTTTTTTTTAAATTCCCATTTTCCATTTCATTTTCACAAACATAAATAATTAGCTATGTATTTACCATCACCTAATAGTTTGCATTAACATTCTATCACAGTGATCGGCTCCCCTTTCCAGTCCTAGTGCCCTCTCTAGATTGTAAGATAGTTATTGGCAGGAAACAGGTCTAATTATATTATATTGTACCCTCCCCAGATTTTAGTATACTACTATGTGTTTAGTAAGCACTCAAAAATCACTGAAGTGCATCCTATGAAAGATTTAACTGATATTTTCAGGAAACAGGAATAAGATGCCTCAACATGCCATCTTTTTGGGTAAAATACTTAAGACTAGCAAGGAACAATAATTCCATATCCAGTAATTGTTTACAGATTTCTGTTCAAAATATATTCTGCCTGTATGGAGAACTATTCCAAATTTACCACAGTGTTCAGAATAAGCCTCCTTTTTGTGGTGAGCACACAACAAGCTGCCTTACCAGTGACTGTTTGTGATCCTGCGAACAACAAGGCTGAAACTGGCGAAGGCACTGATGGGCTCTACCTGGGACAGGTGATTACTGGCTTGTGGGGGTGGACCATGGAGGGAGATGTGACCTTCTCTCCTTATTCTACCCAGTACCGGGCCTGGACCAATTAATGACTGCATGTAGAGCCACAGCTGCAATGCCTAAGGCAGATAAAGAGGGAATCTGACAGTAGCACACAAGCACGTTGGAGAAGCAGGAGAACAGCACTTGAGAGCAGCAGAAGTCAGTAATACTTGGAAGCAGAAAGAAGAATTGGCAGAATAGGCTCCTTTAACCACAGACTGGTATAGGACCCTTGGGTGGTGGAGTGAGTGAATGTATGTTTGTGTCACTCCCTTGCACATTGGTAAAACTAAGTAAAAAACATTGTAACCAAAGGTCATCAAAGGTGTGGTTTGACTTCAACTACATGTCACCAACGCTCCCCCGGATCCAGGAAGGTATTGGTTGGTACGAGTAGGGGGGCTCAGGACACTTTGAGGTTTACTTGACCCTAGATTTTCTGGTTTAGGAGATTATGTGCAAAAAAAGAAAAAAGCTTTCATAATATGAATTGTCATGTGTTTTCAGCTGTGGTAGGGTTTATCTTCACCATTCATAATTTTAATGAAAATGATATGATCTATGTACCTACATTATGATCTATGACATGGGATCATCCCCAGTGATATTTTCCATAATTATTCCAGAATAATTCCAGGTGGATATGGATATGCTTGTGTCCTCAAATATTGTTCTCTGCGTTACTGCTGTATTTGGTAACCTGAGCACCTTTACTTTTTGACTAGTTGCACAGATTTTACCAAAAGTAGATTTGAACTTTACTCCATCATGTCACATCATTACAGATGAAACTATAACATTCAAGATTCCCAGCCAATGTAAGTGCAAAAGAGGTGATATAAACAGGAGAGAATCATTATGAATAGGTACAACTTTGCCTCATTCAGAACTATATGATTGTTACTTTTGTCAAAGTAGACACGGCACAGAAGACCCAATTGAGCAATACTGGAAAGGTAGAAGTGCAAACAATTAAGTAATCGATCAACTGTATTTACCAAGGACTTACTCTGTGCAGAGTGCTGTACTAAGAACTTGGTAAAGTGCAGTAGAATTAGTAGACATACTCCCTGTCCACATTTAGCTTACACTCAAGAGGGGGAGACAGGAATTAATATAACCAAATTACAGATTTGTTCAAAAGTGATGTGGGGCTGAAGGAGGAGTGAACGGAGGGTGAAAATCCAACTGCAGAAGAAAACTGTAGAAGAGGAACTGAGGGTTTAGTTGGGGAAGGCCTCTTTGATGAGATGTGCTTTTAATAAGGCTTTGAAAATAGGGAGAGTGACTGTCGGCTTTAAAGATAGAGGGAGTCCCAGGCCAGAGGCAGGGTGTGGGTGGTGCATAAGCAGCGAGGTAGATGGGATCAAGGTTCATTGAGTAGGTTGGCATTAGAGTCAGTGGTTAGATAGGTAAAATGGAGTGAGGCACACTGAGTACACTGGCATTAAAGAAGCAAGGTGTGTGGGCTGATTTGTAGTATGAAATCTGGGAGATGGGGAAGAAGGCGTTTAAAACATTGAGTGTTTTAAAGCATGTGGTATGGAGTTCTTGTTCTCTTTCTAGACCGTACGCTCACTGTGGGCAGGGAATGTATTTGTTGTACTACACTATGCCAAGCATTTAATACAATGGTCTGCATGCAGTAAATGCTCCATAAATGTTATTGATGGATGCAGAGGTGGATGGGCAATTACTGGAGCTTCTTAAAGAGTGGGGAAACATGGCCTGAATGATTCTGTAGAAAAGACCATCAGGAAGATGACAGAAGTATGGACTGAAGTGGGGAGAGACAGGGGTCAGTAAGGAGGCTGATTCAGTAATCAAGGAGGGATAGGATAAGAGCTTTGATTAACATGGTAGCACTTTAGGTGAAGAGGAAAGAGCAGATTTTAGCAATGTTGTGAAGATTGAACCAACAGGATCTGGGGACAGATTGAATATGAATGCAAAAAAACCCAAAATGTTTAAACAGGCAAGGAATTGGAAATTCATTTCAGTATGAAACTGACAACACCTGTGCATTTCCATTTAAACAATACTGCTTTTTTGGTGAATTACAATGGTGAGTGCTATATGAGTTAGTGCTGAAATAATAACATTGGCATTTATTAAGCACTTGCTCTGTGCCTAACACTGTATTAAGCACTGGGGTATATACAAGATAATCGGGCCCAGATAATGTTTTTCCATGCATTTTGGCAGAGTACAATGGATTTTTAGGAGGCCATGGAAGGATGCCTTGTTGATAAGTAGGGACTGCGACGGGGTTCAATTTTGCTAAAGAGGCATTTGTTTGGATTATGAAGGTGTCTGGACATCTTAACTCATCTACCAATCCCTAGTAGAAGGGATTGAACTATGGATCAACATGGCGCCACTTCCCCTATGATTGATATCTGCCAGTCACAACACAATCCGATACCCTCCTGGCACCCATGTCCCTTATGCATCCCCAGCAGACAATCCACTCCTCAGCCACTCCAGAGACTATGCCCCTTCTTCCCCTATGGGAGTGGCCTCTCTGTTCCCTAGAAGGGAAGTAACCCTGGGGTCTGGAAAATATATGGAGAGAAATACCCCAGTGACCACCATCGTCCCTGAGGAGCTGCGATAGAACTGCTTTGGTTTGTGCCTGCTTCCAGTTCAGCAGAAGGAACAGCATATTCACATCCTCCTTCACTAACACAACCCCTCCACCTCCTCTCTATCCCTCTGAAGGCCAGGAGATATGGAGGGAAATGCCCTAGGTCGCTACAACCCCTCCCGAGGAGCTTCAGGTTGCTCCTACTCTCAGTACAGTGGAGGAAACCCCATCCCAATCACCAGTGGGCAGTTTGCTCTTGCATGCACAGCCACTTTCAGATATAGAGACCCTCTGGCCCCATCCATAGCAGAGAAACCACATGTGTGCAACCTCAGTGGACTGTTCATGCTCTGGAAATCAGCCCCACCTGGATACAGAATGCCCCCCCCCCCCCCCCCCCCGGCACCAAGTGCCTGCAATTGGATTGAGTCCCTTCTGTGAAGCTTCAGGGAATGTCCCGGCTCCCTCCTCTCTAGAACTGTCCCCTGCTCTGAGGATCAGGCAAATTTGTGATTTAAACCAAGACAATCCATCAAGAGCCACTATTAACTACTAGTTTTTCAGATTATCTTGAAGGATTTGACCCAATTAATGAGTCCTTGAAGAAATGTTCCAATTCATTGTGGAACCAGTGTACGAGAGAGACAGAGACAGTGAATCAGTCAGAAACAGTCAGAGAGCAATAGAGACAGAGAGAGGCACCTCTCTTCCCCTATCCTTTCTATATATTTAGGGAAGCAGTGTGGCTTAGCGGAAAGAGTTTGGGCTTGGGAGTCAGAGGTCGTGGGTCCTAATCCTGGCTCTGCCACTTATTAGCTGTGGGACTTTGGGCATGTCACTTAACTTCTCTGTGCCTCAGTTACCTGACCTGTACAATGGGGATTAAGACTGTGAGCCCCACATGGGACAACCTGATTATCTTGTATCTACCCCAGCGCTTAGAACAGTGCTTGGCCCATAGTAAGCACTTTACCATAATTATTATTATTCTGCAAAAAATAATGAGCCTAAGTTAATACAATAATTATACTAGTATTGAGCACTTCTGTGCAAAATACTGCACTAAGCTCTGGAGACAAAATAGTTATGAACAAGTTAGATATGATTCCTGCCACTCCCCCACCCAAGGATTTCCCAAATACAAAAAACAAGGTGGAAGAGTTGGTGCTAGACACAGAAAGAAGGAAAAATATAGAAAAATAACATGAAAGACAATGAATCAATCAGCAGTATTCACTGAGCTCCTACTGTGGGCTGGACACTAACTGCTTGGCAAAGTACGATACAATGGAGTTAGTAGAAGCGATCACTGCTTCCAAGAAGGATTCAGTCTACAGGACTGTAAACTCAATGCCTGTACTTGTCAGGACAGGTGTAATGTTTGTTGCTACACCAAAAGAGGACTAGATACCTGGATAAAGAGTCAGCTTTATGGGTTAGGAATGTAGTGGTCAGGATGAACAGTTTTTAGAGGTTTCAATCAGGGAAAAATCCACAATGGAATCCCAAGAACTGGTCCAGGGCTTGCAGCCGAGAGGGTCTCACGGTACCTAGATATTATTTATCTCATTTAAACCCTTTGCCCATGTCCCTGCACTGGCTTGGAATCCCTCCATCTTCATATGTGACAGACCACTTCTCTCCTTATCTTCAAGCCATCTTAAAACCACATCTCCTTCAAGAGGCCTTCTCTGACTAAGCCTCCACTTCTCATACTTCCTCTCTGATCTGCATTGACAGTGAATCTGTATCCTTCAGGTACTTGATATTCACCTGACCCTCAGCCCCATAGCCCTTCTCAAAAATCTCCAGGGATGCCTAGCAACCTCCTATATTAAAGAAAAACTCCTCATTGTTGGCTTCAAAGCTCTCCAGCATCTTGCCCCTTCTTACCTCACCTCCCTTATCACCTTCTACATCTCAGCCCATACACTCAGCTACTTTGGTGCTAACCTTCTCACTGTGCCTCCATCTTGCTTGTCTTGCCACTGACCCCTGGCCCACATCCTACCTCTGGCCTGGAATGCCCTCCCTTCTCAAATCCAACAAACAATCACTACTCCCCCCCTTCAAAGCCCTACTGGAGACCCACCTCCTCCAAGAGGCCTTCCCAGACTAAGCCCCCTTCTCCTCAGCTCCCCCTCCCTTCCATGTCATCTCAATTCATTCCCTTTTCTCTTTCCCCACTTCTCCCTGCCCCACAGCACTTATGAATATATATCTATAATTTATTTGCATATATACCTGCTTACTTGTTTTCATGTCTGTCTCCCCCACTCAGACTGTAAGCCATTGTGGGGAGGTATTGTCTCTCTTTATTGCTGAAATGTACTTTCCAAACACTTAGTACAGTGCTCTGCACACAGTAAATGCTCAATAAATATGACTGAATGAATGAATGAATACTATGAGCCCATTATTGGGCAGGGATTGTTTCTATCTGTTGCTGAATTGTACATTTCAAGTGCTTAGTACAGTGTTCTGCACATAGTAAGTCCTCAATAAATGCTACTGAGTATTCTTATACCATTTCCCCTATCTGTAATTTATTTTAATGTCCCTATCCCAACTATGCTGTCTGCTCCTTGTGGGTTGGGAAATCTACCAATTCTGTTGTATTCTCCCAAATACTTAGTATGGTGCTCTGCACACAGTAGGCATTTAATAAATATGAACCATTGATTGGAACAAATGTCTGAACTGGAAAGTCTGTTCTTTAAAGTAGGTTTTTTCCATGCTTCCATTCCAGGTTGCAGGTGGCCACTGTCTAAACTAGAAGCAGAGCCAAGAGCCTGAGTTTTCCACAGAATGTTGCCATATAGCCAGCTCCCACACTACCTGAGCATGTGACCATCCAAGAAGAAAGTGTATTGGAACAAGAGTCTTAGAGGCTGCTCACCAGTTCCCCCCACAGAATGGAAACACCATGACCTAGTGCAAAAAACAGAACTATAGGAGTCAGGAGATACGACTTCTAACCCTATCTGGGCCACTTACCTTCTGCATGACTCTGGGCCAAGTCCTTCAGTTCACACATCTGTAAAATCAAAACTAGATACCTGCTCTTTCTCTCACCCTCACATTGTGAGAGCCAAAGGAGACAAGAACCATTACTGTATCTGATCTTTGAGCACTTACTGTGTGAGAACACTGTACTAAGCACTTGGTAAAGTACAATACAACAGAGTCGGTAGAGGCAATCCCTGTACAGAAGGAGTGTCAGACATTGAAATTAATTAGGGAGAGGGGAAATAGTGGAGAATAACAATATTTACATAAGTGCTATGCAGATGGGGTGCACATCAAAGTGCTTAAGGGGTACACAGCCAATGGCTGAACTGAAGTCAAGGAGAGTGTGAGTAGGGGAAATGAGGGTTTAGGGGAAGGTCTCTTGGAAGAGATGTGATTTTAGGAGGGTTTTGAAGGTGGCTAGGAGGGTCATCTGTTGATATGAAGAGGGAGGAGGAGGCAGTTCCAAGCCCAAGGGAGGATGTGGGCAAAGAGTCAGTTGCAGATAGAAGAGATTGAGGTGCAGAGAGGAGGTTGTTGTTCGAGAAATATAGTGTGCTAGTTGGGTTGCAGGTGATCAATGAAGTATGGTAGGTGGGAGATAGATGATTTATGCTCCTCTCTGATTGAAAGAGAAGCAGTGTGGCCTAGCGGAAAGAGCATGGGCCTGGGAGTCAGAGGACCTGGGTTCTAATTCCAGCTCTGCCACTTGCCTGCTGCTTGAACTTTGGCAAATCCCTTGACTTCTCTATGCTTCAGTTGCTTCACCCGCAAAATAAGGATTCAAAATCTGTTCTCCCTCCTACTTAGACTGTGAGTCCCATATGGGACTTGATTATCTTGTAACTTCCTCAGTTCTTAGTACAGAGGTTGGTACATAGTAGGTGCTTAACAAAATCCACAATTATTACTAAACCAACTGGTAAGGCCTTTCTTTTGAAGTGGAAGTGAATAGACAACCATTAGGAGTTTTGAACGAGGGGGTAGCTATGGACAGAATGGATTTTTTTTGTTTTTCAGAAAAAATGATCTGGGCAACATTGTGAAATCAGGGCTGGAGTATGGAGAGAGAGGAGGCAGGGAGGTTGCAAAGAGGCTGATGAAGCATTCAAGGCAGAATAGGATAATATTTGGATTAATGTGGTAGCTGTTGGGATGGAGCAGAAAGGACAGATTCTCAAATGTTGTGAAAGTAGAATAATAATAATTGGCGTATTTTAAACATTTACTATGTACCAAGCACTATTCTAAGAGGAGGAGAAGATACAAAATAATCATGTCAGACACAGTCCCTGCCCCACACAGGGTTCACAGTCTAAATAGAAGGGAAAACATGTACTGAATCCCCATTTACAGAGGATATAACACAGAAAAGTTAAGTGACTTGTCCAAGTTCACACAAAGGCATGTGACACAGCCAAGATCAGAACCCAGGTCCTCTGATTCCCAGTCCCATGCTCTTTTCACTAAGCCATGCTGTTCCTGGTAGAAACAACATAATTTCATAACAGATTGAATGTGTGGGTTGAATGAGAGAGAAGAGTTGAGCACAATGCCAAGTTTATGGGCTTGTGAGACAAGGAGGATCGGGGTTGTTGTCTAAAGTTATGGGAGAGACAGAAGGAAGATAGAATTGGTGTGGGAAGATGAGAATTCTGTTTTGGACATGTTAAAGTTTGTGGTGTCAGCCAGACAGCCAAGCAGAGGTGTCCTGATGTCAGAAAGGAAAGCAAGACTGCAGAGAAGAATAGAGATCAGGGCTAGAGAGAAGCATCAGAGAAACAGCTGGCCTAGTGGAAAGAGTAATAATAATAATAATAATGTTGGTATTTGTTAAGCGTTTACTATGTGCCGAGCACGGTTCTAAGCGCTGGGGTAGACATAGGGGAATCAGGTTGTCCCACGTGAGCTCACAGTCTTAATCCCCATTTTACAGATGAGGGAACTGAGGCACAGAGAAGTTAAGTGTCTTGCCCACAGTCACACAGCCAACAAGTGGCAGAGCTGGGATTCGAACTCATGAGCCCTGACTCCAAAGCCCGTGCTCTTTCCACTGAGCCACGCTGCTTCTCGTGTCAGAGTACTGGCCTAAGAGTCAAAGGACCTGGATTCTAATCCCAGCTCTGCCCGAATGCCTGCTGTGTGACATTGGGCAAGATATTTAACTTCTCTTTGCCTCGGATTCATCATCTATAAAATGGGGATTAAATGACTATTTTCCCTCCTACTTGTATGTGAGCTCCATGTGGAACAACCTGTGTCCAACATGATCAACTTGTACTTACCCCACCACATAGAACAGTGCTGGACTCCTAGCAAGCACTCAACAATAACGATGATGACAATGTTGATCTAATGAGGTAGATTTGGGAATCATCCATAAGAGATGATAGTTGAAGACATGATTGTGAATTAGTTCTCCAAGAGAGTGGGTGTATATGCAGAATTTAAGGAGAGCCAGAAGTGAGCCTCGAAGAACCCCTTTGTTAGAAGGTGAGGAGCAGAGAAGGAGCCAGTGAAAGAGGCAGAGAAGGAGCAGCCAGCGATATAGGAGAAGACCAGGAGACGACAGTGTTGGTGAAGCCAAGATTAGATAATGTTTACTGGAGAAGGGCTGGGGGAAGTTCACAGTGTTGAAGGCAGCAGAAAAGTTGAGTAAGATTACAATGGAGCAGAGGCCACTGGCTTATCATTGGTGACCTAAGAGAGGCCCGTTTCTTGGGATAAAGGGGAGGAAATCAGATTTCAGGGGGTTGAGGAGAGAACTGGAGGAAAGGAAGTGGAGGCAACCGTTGTGGGCAACTTGCTCTAGGATTTTGGAGAGAAATGGCAGGAGGGTTATGGGGAAGTACCTGAAGGGAGCCATGGGGTTAAGGAAGTTGGGTTTTTTTTTTTTTTTTGCATGGGGGGATTGAGGATAGATGGGCATGAGGAAAGCAGTGAGGAAGAAATCATTGGAAAATTAGTGGTGGAAGATGATGGTCAAGGAAGATCAAAGGGGCAATTGTTTTGCTAGAGTGAGGAGGGCTGGGGTGAGAAATATAGGTTGAGGGGATTTAATTTAAAAGGAGGATGAAGATGGTCTCTTGAAATACTGCTGGGAAGGGTTGAAGCGTCAAAACATGGGCAGGAGGAAGTGATTAGAGAGTAGCTCATCACTGGGCAGGGATTGTCTCTATCTGTTACTGATTTGTACATTCCAAGCGCTTAATACAGTGCTCTGCACATAGTAAGTGGTCAACAAATACTATTGAATGAATGAATGAATGAATAGTAGGGGAAATTTTAGGGAAATCACACTGAATGGTTCCAATATTATTGACAGAGTTTGTGGCAAAGTCATTAGGGGCAAGAGATGGGAGGGCCCAGGGAAAGAAGATTTGAAGGGGGAGGTCAAAGTCAGTTACAGCTATTGTGAACAGTGGAAATTGGAATCAATAAGGATGAAAAAGGTTTGTAGCTGGGTGGAGGAAGGGTCAGAATTAAAGCCGGTGATGATGAAGATGAAATGGATAAGTTCAGCTCGGGGTTTGGATATCCTCCAGCAGCACTGATCTTGTTTTCTTTAGGAATCTAGGATATTTTCAATCATGAAATCAGAAATTTCCAGCAACTATTGTAGGTGCTTCAGCCGCAGGGATGGATTCTTAGAAGATAATCAGGTTGGCTCACAGTCTTAATTCTCATTATACAGATGAGGGAATTGAGACACAGAGAAGTTGTGACTTGCCCAAGGTCACACAGCAGACAAGTGGTAGTCCCGGGATTAGAATCTAGGTCCTTCTGAATTCTAGGCCTGTGCTCTATACACTAGGCCACCCTGCTACTCTGTCTTCAAAGTAGTACAATGCTGGTTCCAGCCCCACCATTTTTTCCATCCTCGCTCAGGTAATCATATCCCGTTTGGGGGAGCCAGTGGGAGGAAGTCTCAATGGGCAGACTGGCAGTTGTTTCCACCAATCAAAACATATCTGGGAGAGTCAATCCGAAGAAGCAATGTAAACATCCCACAAAAATCAGTGTTACAACCAATAAGGTCATCTGGTAGCTATAATTATATTTTGAGTTTGGTAGCATTTTAGCAAGGCCCAAACTTCCCACATACCCACATACAGTTGTCCCTGTATTTAAAGAAGATGCCACGGACAGGGAAGTTCTCCAAAGAATAATGTGGGGCTGATAAGGTCAAGGCAGGATCCACCGTCCCAGCCAGATTGGGCACAAAGAAAGTTTAACCCCTGTTGTACATCATATCCCGAAAATGTAATTCCTGGGGACTAAAGAGAAATGACACTGAACATAAAATTTATATTTGATACCTAAGAAAAACATTAACTGAAATGAAAAAATAGTTGTTACTTTAAAAATAAAAACATCTGAATAATTATCTGCCATCTTTTCTATCATAGTTATACATTACTGTATAACAGCACTAGAAAACAGTCTAGGTTTCTTGAAAGGAGTGACATCTGGGAAAAAAAATGATATGTAAATTATGTTACGAATGTTACTGCAAGAAGAACTTCAAAGACTATACCTCCATTCAAACTTCATGATAAGACTATTAAAAATGGATGCCAGTATTTGGAATTTTTTTTTTATAGTACTCACACAGCCCTAACATAAGCCGCAAAATACACAAATAAATGTGACTATCAGCCATTTCGGCAGGTGTTTGAATTTCATTTATTTATTTTTTTCATTTCAGATTCTAAAGATGTATGTTTGCTGGCAATATCCCATCCTGTGGATCTGATAGATAGGATATGTTAGAGAAGCAGCATGGCTTAGTGGCAAAAGGATAGGCTTTGGGAGTCAGAGGATGCAGGTTCTAATCCCGCCTCCGCCACCTGTCTGCCGTGTGACGTTGAGCAAGCCACTTCACTTCTCTGTGTCTCAGTTCCCTCATCTGTAAAATGGGGATTAAGACTGTGAGCTCCATGTGGGACAACCTGATTACCTGGCATCTACCCCAGTGCTTAGAACAGTGCTTGGCACATAGTAAGCGCTTAACAAATACCATAATTGTTATTTACTATCATCTAGTAGAATGTCTGTTTAGAGAGAGTTTCTAGCAATGTCCCCAATGTATTTTCCTAAACTTTAGTCTTATGGAATCCATTCTATTATTATACCAAACACAGATTGACCTATTCTGTATTTACTGCTTTATCTACAACATTGATGTATAACATTTCTATGTTTTCCATTAAGAACTATATCCAGTGAATGATATTTAAGATAAATGGCTTTCTAGGATTACGTGAACCTTTTTTTGTTATACATAGCGAAAGGAAAATTATGAAGCTTGATTTTTCCAGGGCCTAAAGTCATTTCTTTTCGGGGATATCGGTCCAACTGGTCAGTCCCTTTGGCAAGAACGTTAGTCATTTCTGTCTACTGGACTGTTTAGTAATAATAATTATGGTATTTGTTAAGGTCTATGTGTCAAGCACTGTTCTAAGCACTGGGGTAGATACAAGGCAATCACGTTGTCGCATGTGGGGTTCACAGTCTTAATCCCCATTTTACAGATGAGGTAGCTGAGGCACAGAGAAGTTAAGTGACTTGCCCAAGGTCACACAGCAGACAAATGGCAGTTCCAGGATTAGAACCCATGACCTTCTGACTGCCAGATCCGTGTTCTGTCCACTACGCCATGCCACTTCTACCTAGTCCAGTAGTATTGTTTAAGTAACAGTTTATACTGATTGGTTCCTTAGTTAAATATGAAAAAAAAGTATTCCCCCAAAATGTCTATCCCACCTAGGAAGATGTTTCAGATGCTGTAAAAACTGAACCCGTGGAAGACTGGGCTAAGGAAGATATAAAAATATTGGCATTTGGGGAACATCTACAGAGTCCTTTACTGAAAAGTAACAAATCCCATCTTAATGGACTCCCATTTTAACTATGAGATAATTATCAGTAGTGATCAATCCATCAATTGATAGTATTCATTGAATACAGAACACTATACTAAGAACTTGGGAGAGTCCAAAATAACAATATAACAGAGTAAGGAGACATATTCCCTGTAAACACCACATGTTTATAGTCTAGAGTACGTAGACAGATATTAACATGTTACCAGTATGTACAGAAGTGCTGTAGGACTGAGGCAGGACTGAATAAAGGAGGAAAATTAGGGTGATGCAGAAAGGAGTGGGAGAAAAGGAAATGAGGGCTTAATCAGGGAAGGCCTCTTGGAGGAGATGTGCCTTCAATAAGACTTTGAATGTGGGGAGAACAATTGTCTGTCAGATATGAACAGGGAGGGAGTTTCAGGTCAGAAGCAGGACATGGGAGACAGGTTGGAGGCAAGATGAATGGCAATCCATGTTTTCCCACTCTAGAGGAAGGGAGAGGGAGAATATGATAATCAATCAATCTTTTTTATTAAGTTCTTACTAAGTGTAGGACACTCTATTAAGCACTTGGGAGAGTACAATATAACAGAATTGGCAGACACATGCCCTGTCCACAAGATAAGTGCTTATAAGCAGTTTGGATGGAGAGCAAAGGACAGATTTTAGTGATATTGTGAAGGTAGAACTGAAAGAATTTGTTGACAGATTAGATATGTGGGTGGATTTAGAGAGATTAATCAAGAATAAGGCTGTTAGTGGTGTTGTCTACAGCGATGGGAAAGGCAATGGAGGATAGGATTTGGGTGGAAAGATGAAAAGTTCTGTTTTGGACATTTTAAGTTTGAGGCGCTGGAAAGACATCCAGGTAGAGATGTCCTGAAGCCTGGAGGGAATGCAAGCTTGCAGAGAAGGAGGGAAGTCAGGACTGGAGAGATAGATTTGGGAATCATCCATGTCAAGACGGTTAAGTCATAATAATAATTTGGTATTTGTTAAGCACTTACTATGTGCCAAGAACTATTCTAAGAGCCGGGTAGATACAATGTAATCAGGGGCTCACAGTTTTAATCCCCATTTTCCAGATGAGGTAACTGCAGCACAGAGAAGTTAAGTGACATGCCCAAAGTCACACAGTTGATAAGTGGCAAAGCTGGAATTAGAACCCACAACCTCTGACTCCCAAGCCCGTGCTCTTTCCACTGAGCCATTCTGCTTCTCTAAGTCATGGGAGTGAATGGGTTCTCCAAGGAAGTGTGTATATAAAGAGAATAGAAGGGATCCTAGACTGAGCCTTGAAGGACAGAGGGAAAGGACAACAGGATTGGTAGCTGTCATATATACTATTTAGAGGGACCCCAACACCCTGACCCACATCCACTAACATCATGGCCTAGTTGATAGAGCACGGGCCTGTGATTTGGAAGGTCATGAATTCTAATTCCGGCTCTGCCACTTGTCTGCTGTAAATGAACTTGGGCAAGTCACAACTCCTCTGGGCCTCAGTTCCTTCATCTGTAAAATGGAGATTAAGACTGTGTGAGACATTTAGACATTTTAGGCTGTATGAGACAGGGACTGAGTCCAACCTATCTTGTATCAACCTCAGCGCATAGAACAGTGCCTGGTAGATAATAAGCACAAATATCATAATTATTATTATCCCTACCACACGCTGCATTTTTCTACCAAATGTCAGGATATTACCAATCTGTCTTTACATTGAATTCCAGTTGCTGAAACCCTAAGGGAGTGTATAGCATTCTGACCAGTGACTAGGAGGGACAGAGCAAATAAATATGTTTCTCTGTGCTTCTGATGTCTATTTCAAGGATAACTTTCTAGAATAGGAATTTTGTCAACTTTTTTCAATTTCTAGGCCAGCAGCACATACTGGGTATTGTTCTAAGACAGAGTAAGTACTCATTAATGCTACTGTTGGATTGGAAAATGATGACTACTTTCAAGACAATTTAAAGGCGTTTTACATGGGAGAAAGCATGTCTTGTTCCTGTGCGAACAATGGTGGAAGCAGGATTTTTCAGACAAACTGAGCCTATAAAGCAGTATTTTCTGGGGTTTCTGGAGAAAAATAGGGAGGTGGGTGATGCTGTGCCCCAAAACTTGCCCAATACAAAAATGGAGATGGAGGAGGTATATTTTCCAGTAAGATTGGTAGGTAGAGTATGTGAAAGTCAGATATCTGCTGCTTCATTAACCCAATATGCTAAATAATTTTTAAAGCGATTCCTTCTCCTTATTGTAATTTCATATTCCATGGTGATATTGTCAAAAAGCACGATCTGCATATAATGTCTTAACCTAAATAAGATTGTTTAAATCCTAAAACTTCCTAAAAGCTTCCTGAAGGTAGATGAAAAAAAATTCCAATTAGTCCATAAATTTCCTAATTCAAAAAGGTGTTTTCCACTGTAACAAGATTTCCAAATTTTGTGTTTAGTTATGCACATTTAAATTGATGATTGAATAGTAAACACATAAAATAAAACCCACTAAAACAATAATTTTATTCTCACACCCATAGATATTTCTCAGTTTTGTTAAAATATCGTAGGAAGGATAAACTACCTGTAACTCAGCAGTCAAACCAATGAATGCTTCAGTGTATGCCTTGTAAAACAAAATTGGAAAGATCTCAAAGAAATATTTGTCTTGACCTTAAAATTATCTGGAGTAAAATCTGGGTTCTTTTAATATCCAAACTAACTAAAGAATGAAATATTTCTCGTTTCCTATGTGTTATAGGTACTTAAAAGCTCAAGGAGAGTAAGAAGATAAAAAGCCGATATTGCATTATACAGTATAATCACATTGGATCATGATGCTGCATTATATTAAGGTTTTTTCAGTTGAGTTAAATTCCTTTAAGAGTAAGACAAATTCACAAAGAACAGGTGTGAAGCAGTAGGACACTCAAGACGGGAAGTATTAAAAGTGCAGCAATAAATCATGAAACCTGTAGGTCTGACATGGTGACTTGATCAGGAAAAATGAATTGCTGTGTCCTGAGTACAAAGTATAATAAACAGAGTTGCCAAAAGTAGTCCTGTCTGCCAGTAATAATTTGAAGCTGAAACACAATCACACACAACATAGAAGATAAATTATTTGAAACAAAATTTCCAATGATACAGATAAATAATGTCATAAAATGGAAGTGAATATCTGTATAGAATCATAACTTAGGTTGATTCTGACTGTATCTTCAAGGTGCTAGTTTACAAATGAAACAAAACAAAGCAAAAATTAAAAAAAAAACCAAAACCCAGAAATTCAAACAATATTTTTTCTTTTAGTATCTTTGAGTCCAGAGATTCCCGTTCATTTAGACACTATACTATGCACTGAATTTACCCAATAAAGCTTTTTCATTTGAAAAGGATTTTCACAACAAATGGAAATATAGCCTTAAGATTTTCCACTTACTGAGCCTGTCATATTCATTTTAAAACACTTCAAAAATGGTGAATTTTCAGCTGATATAAAATGATATATGTATATATGCCAAAATGTTTACTAAAAGTAAAGTTAAAGATAAAAGGATACATGCAACATAACATTGAGGTGATGTTATTGTCAGTGGTATTAATATTGAAATTTTATTGAGGATTCTTTAAAATTGGAAAAAAAATCCATTTTCTGGTATTAGTCGATGACTTAGAACTTTAATACTAATCTCGTTTGACACCCTCGATTTTTATTTTGCAGTATTTTCATCCAGGTACTATTTAGTTTAATGTTATCATTGTTATTATTAGTAATAATAATGATAACATTTATTAAGTGTTTACTTTGTGGCAAGCCTTGGACTAAGTGCTGGGATAGGTGCAAGTTAATCAGATTGGATGCAACCCCTGTTCCACTTGGGACTCACAGTCTAGAAGAGAGGGAGAACAGGTATTGAATCCCCATTGTAAAAATGAGGAAACTGAGTCACAGATAAATTAAATGACTTCCCCAAGGTCACACAGCCAGCAAATGGCCAAGGCAGGATTAGAACCCAGGCCCATCTTCTTTCCACTACACTGTGCTGATTTGCATACCAAGAATCTCTTAGCGCATCATCAATCAATGGTATTTATTAGAGAAGCAGCGTGGCTCAGTGGAAAGAGCCCGGCCTTGGGAGTCAGAGGTCATGGGTTTGAATCCCTGATCTGCCACTTGTCAGCTGTGTGACTGTGGGCAAGTCACTTAACTTCTCTGTGCCTCAGTTACCTCATCTATAAAATGGGGATTAACTGTGAGCCTCACTGGGAGAACCTGATTACCCTGTATCTACCCCAGCGCTTAGAACAGTACTCTGTACATAGTAAGAATTTAACAAATACCAGCATTATTATTATTGATCATTTACTGTGTGCAGAGCACTGTACTGTTTGAGAGAGTATGCCACAACAGGGCTGACAGACATGATCCCTGCCCAGGAGGAGTTTACAGTTAGAGGGATTGGGAGACTTGAAATCTATAGAGGAAATGGCAGAATATAAGGACATGAACCTAAATGCTGTGGGGTTGGGAAAGGGTGTGGACTGAAGTGCTTAAGGAATAGTGATGCAAATATGGTGAGAACATGAGAGCATTAGTCAGGGAAAGGCTTTTTTTAAAAAAAAAAAATGTAATTGTTAGGTGCTTACAAAGTGTCTAACACTGTTCGGAGCACTGGAGTAGAAACAATCAAATTAAGACGGACACAGTCGTTATCCAAATTGGGGCTCACAGTCTGAGTAGGAGGGAGAAGAGAAGAACTAAGAAACAGAGAAGTTGAGTGATTTGATTTGCCCAGTATAATAATGTTGGTATTTGTTAAGCGCTTACTATGTGCAGAGCACTGTTCTAAGCGCTGGGGTAGACATA
Organism: Ornithorhynchus anatinus; assembly: GCF_004115215.2. Lineage (NCBI taxonomy): Eukaryota > Metazoa > Chordata > Mammalia > Monotremata > Ornithorhynchidae > Ornithorhynchus > Ornithorhynchus anatinus. The sequence goes on along the minus strand of NC_041731.1, from coordinate 115,530,175 downwards.
GGGGAATCAGGTTGTCCCATGTGGGGCTCAAGTCTTAATCCCCATTTTACAGATGAGGTAACTGAGGCACAGATAAGTGAAGTGACTTGCCCACAGTCACACAGCTGACAAGTGGCACAGCCAGGATTCGAACCCATGACCTTTGACTCCAAAGCCCGTGCTCTTTCCATTGAGCCATGCTGTATCACACAGCAAGCATGTAGCAGAGCAGGAATGAGAATAAAGGTCCTCTGACTCAGGTCTCTGCTCCTTCTACCAGGCCATCCGACATCTCTCCGTGGAGATATGATTTTATCAGGGTTTAGAAGATGGGAAGACTGGTGCTCTCTCAGATTTGAAGATGAAGTAGTGGCCAGAGGGAAGTTGTGGGCCAAGGGTTGGGGGCAAGAAAAATGAGATCGTTTATCACGACGAGATTGGTGTTAGTGAATTGAAGTATATATTTTGGGTTGTAATAGTACGTTAAGGATCACACCAACCTTAAGGGTAAGGATTACATCTTCTCCAATTAATCACTCAGTCAGTCATATTTATTGAGCACTTATTCTGTGTAGAGCACTGTACATTCCATCCATCATTAAATCCCATCCATTCTGCCTTCAAAAAATTGCTAGTCAGTCAATCATAGTTATTGAGCACTTATTCTGTGTACAGAACTGTATTAAGTGCTTGGGAGAGTACAATATAACAATATAAAAGCACATTCCCTGCCTACAACGAGCTTACAGTCTAGAGGTGGAGACAGATATTAATATAAATACACAAATTAAAGATATGTACATAAGCACTGAGGGGCTGGGCAGGGTTTGAATAAAAGGAACACAACAGGGCGACACCAAAGGGAGTGGGAGAAAAGGGGGAAAGGAGGGCTTAGTTAGGGAAGGTCTCATGGAGGAGATGTGCCTTCAATAAGGCTTTGAAGGTGGGGAGAATAATTATCTGCTGGCATTCCAGGCCAAAAGAAGGACATGAGTGAGAGGTCAGAGGTGAACTAGATGAGACTGAGGTTCAGTGAGAAGGTTAACATTAGAAGAGCTAAGCATGGAGGCTGGGTTGTAGTAGGAGAGTGGTGAGGTGAGGTAAGGGGCCAGGCGATTGAGAGCTTCAAAGCCAATGTGAGGCTCTTCTGTTCGATGTGGAGGTGGAGGGGCAACCACTAGAGGTTCTTGAAGAGTGGGTAAACATGTCTGGAACGTTTTTGTAGAAAAATTACCCTGGCAGCAGAGTGATGTGGGACTGGACTGGGGAGAGACAAAGAGGCTGGGACATCAGCAAGGAGGATGATAAAGTAATCAAGACAGAATAGGAAAAGTGATTGGATTAACTTGGTAGCAGTTTGGATGAAAGAAAAGGGCTGATTTTAGCAATGTTGTGAAGGCAGAATGGACAGCATTAGTGATGAATTGAATATGTGGGTCGAATGAGAGAGAGGAGTCAAGAATAATGCCAAGGTTATGAGCTTGTGAGACAGGAAGGATGGTGGTGCTGTCTACAGTAATGGGGAAATCAGACGGAGGACAGGATGAGAGGATAAGCTCTGTTTTACATGTACATTCTCCCAAATTGTTTGCAGAGTGCTCCGCAAACATCTAGTATTGAGTGTTATGCTGTGACTTTCTGGAATATTCCACAGAACCTTTGAAAATGTATTTAATATAATGGGTAACCCTCTAAAATTTCTAAAGCTTCTACATTTTCAGGTTTTCCCTTGTTTGGATGGTTGAGAATTTTTATTGGAAAAAATGCTGATGGTTAAGAATTTTTCTCCCAAAAATTCCCTTTGAACTCTTTCTAGGACAGTGGTCTGAACACTAATATCCCCAAAGAGGAGAGAGAATCTGCTGAACCCTAATATCTGGTACATATTTATTTTGTTAATGATGTGTACATCCCCCGATTCTATTTATCGTCATTATGTTGTCTTGTTTTTGTCTGTTTCCCCCAATTAGACTGTAAGCACATCATTGGGCAGGGATCGTCTCTATCTGTTGCCGAATTGTATATTCCAAGTTCTTATTACAGTGCTCTGCACATAGTAAGTGCTCAATAAATACTATTTAATATCCCACTGCTTAGAACAGTCCTTGGTACATAGTAAGCACTTAATTCCTGAATAATAATAATAATATGCTAACAATAACAACATAGAGGGTCTTCAAATTCTAATGACAGCTTCTGCAGATTCTGAGGTTTATGACAAAGTGGTCATTCACACCCCAAACTTCTTGGCTTGAGTCAGAATAAGGGATGGAGGGATATTTAAAGAATGGAATTACTTTCTGGTAAAATTGTTCACTTCATAAATGGGTCCCCTTTGAATCTTGGATGGAGTCTATGAGCCAACTGCTTCTGGAAGCCAATTTTGGTCCATAAAGTCACTCAGCCAAGGAAAGGACAAAAACCCAATAAAGAAAAGGGCTTGGGTCTAGTTACAATCCCGACAAGTCATTCACTGTGTATATGTACTTATGTGCATGGATTAAACAGTATAAATTAAACAGTGTCACTTTAAGCTAAGTACAGGGCCTGAAAACATTTCACACACTATTTTATGGTTTTGTGATTTCACCTATAATATCTAAATGGCACCTGAGGAATAATAGAAGTGGCTTTTCCACATCTACATAATCTGTCAATAACAGAGCTACCTAATCAATTTAATAAAGGTATTCTGAATCCTAATTCAGGTAAACCTCATATCTCTATTGAAGTAATGGAACAGTGAATTTAAAATCTGTGTTTTCATCATATTGGATCGTGTCCTTGGAAGTTGCAGCCTTTTGGATCAACTGGCCTTTCACGCATTTACTCTGACATCAACATGACTCTACAAACAGATGTTATCTGTGGGGTGAGGAGACAGCAGGAATATGATCACTAATATACGATTTTTTCTGAAGTTGATTCTTGTGACTTTGTAATAAATTATTTTTTAACCTTTTTTCTCTTCAAACTTTATTGTACAGGTAGCAGAATAAAGTTATCATTTGGAGGTCATTTTTAGTAGATTACAAAACATCTGCTAAAACTCCATAGCACTTACTATTTGTCAAGCACTGTTCTAAGCTCAAGGGTAGATCCAAGCTAATCAGGTTGGAAACAGTACCTGTCCCATATAGGACTGCCAGTCCTAATGCCCATTTTACTGATGAGGTAAGAAACACAGATAAATTAAGTGGCTCAACCAAGGTCACACAGCAGACTAGTGGCAGAGTCAGGATTAGAACCCAGGTCCTTCTGATCCTAGGCCCATGCTCTATTCACTAGGCCATGCTGCTTCCCAGAGGAAAAGTCCATTATTTGGACTATCCAAAAATATCCAGTTATTATTCTGCTATGAAACCAGCAATAACATTTTTTATTTACCTCTAAGATTTTGTTTGAGAGGAAAAAAAAAATCTAATGTTCATTCTCTTAGGATTTACATTATCTGGATAACTCAAGTGAAAACTGTAGGGAGAGAAATCCAGGGAATTTGAAAAGCTTTAAATGCTGAAATCCTGCACAGAATCTAAATACACAGTTATGAAACAAAAGATTTAGATATATGTTTGTAAACACTGAACCAGTTTGTGTATAAGGGGCAATATAAAATAGGGATGAGATGGTATATAACTTCATATTACAATAATTAAAACATCCCACTGAGTAGAAAACACTTTGCATTGCATTTTACTCTAGTGAGTTTTTGTTGTTGTATTTTGAGTTTTTTTTCTTTTTAATCTACTCAACATGGTGACTTATGGCTATATTGGAGAACCTAGATTTATGCTTCCTTCATTTTATTCCATGTCAATCGAAATCCCCTTCTTTTCCTTCCCAGCTACCATCTGGTCAGCACTCGAAGGATTAACCTCCAGACTACCAATTATTGGTAATATAATTATCAAACACCCACTGAATGCCAAGTGCTTGAGAAAGTACAACAGAAACAATGGACACATCTCCTGCCTATGAAGAACTTGCACTCTAATGATCACTGAAGGTTCACTGAAGTATGGAGCTAAACCCAGAGAGTCCTATTCAATCAGAAAGAACACAGGGAGTTAGAGAGTACAATTTCAAGCAACCTGAACTGAGGACTCCTTGGAATTAAGGTATAAATGACCCCAGAATCTAGCAAAGATTTATAACATTAAACTTATTATTTACAAAGAAAAAAAAGTACAATACTCTGTACACCAACTTTATAAGTCACAAGCATAAGCCCAATAAATACTAACTGGTTGAATAACTGACTTCCTAATGCTAAGTTAGCTAATAAAATGTGTTCCTGGACTTGCAGCCATTGTAATGTTCTTTGAAGGATTGCTGTAATGAAAAGCCAAACAAAAACCAGACAAACAATTCAAACCTTGTACTGATGGGTGATACCAACTTCACAAAGATAAACAGTCTTGTCTAGCGGATAGAGCATGAGGTTGGGAGTCATGAGGATCTGAGTTCTAATCCTGACTCCACCACTTGTCTTGTGTGACTTTAGGCAAGTCACTTAATTTCTCTGTGCCTCTTATTTCATCTATAAAATGGGGATTAAGACTGTGAGCCTCTTGTGGGACAGGGACTGTGTACAACCTGATTAACTTGTATCTACCCCAGCACTTAGAACAGTGTCTGGCACATAGTAAGCCCTTAAAAAATACCATAAACAAACAATATTCATCAAGGAAAAGCATACTGTCATTCCCAACTGGAATATCTGATTCAATTTTGTATTTTTTTTTCATAAATTTGTCAAAAGAAAGCAATTCTTTCTTTAAAAAAAGATTTCTCCAATCAAATGTCATTCCATTTAAGCAAAACTAATATCTTCCAAACACCTACATTAAATTATCCAAACTTCTTTGAAATACGTCGGCCAGGAATATATTGGAAATCACCTATTTTCTCCACTAATATTAGATAAATATCTTGACATTTTTATTCCTTTTGTCAGAAAATATGTAAATACACACAGATTGTATTTATACTACAGGCAAAGGTTTTATTAAAACCCTAACCCTAGCTCTAATGTAAATATAAAATAACCTCAGGGTAAGTGAAAACAAAAATGATTAACGTAGATGCATCCTTATAGGTAAATTAGTTATAAATACATCGAATTCTGATATACAGATAAAATCTTCTACTTCAGGTGAAGTAAAAACCATTTACATGTAGACTGTGCATAAATACAGCTCTTCCCTATATCTATCGGTATTACTCAGTGAGTGCCTTCTTTGTGTAAAACCCTCTTAACACTAGGAGACAAAATTCCTGCCCTAAGTTACTTGCTTACAGTCTAGCAGGAAACATATTGACAAAATAACTTTTTGGAGTTCCGGGTTCATGGGGTGAGCAATGAGTCACCATAGGAGGCTTTAGTGAGATGAGGAACATTTAAGAACATATAAAATGAACATATTTGAAAAAATGGTCTGGCCACACAGTCAAGTATAGCCTGGAGAAGAGAAAGGCTAGAGCTGGGAGACCAGTGAGAAGCCTGGAAAGTAGCATGACCTACTGGAGACAGCACGGGCCTGGGAGTCAGAGGAACTGGGTCCTAATGCGGCTTCTGCCACTTGCCTGCTGTGTGACCTTCACTTAACTTCTCTGTACTTCAGTTACCTCATATGCAAAGTGGGGATTAAGATTGTGAGCCCCATGGAGGACTTGGACTATGTCTAACTTGTATCTACCCCAGAACTTAATATAGTGGCTAACTAGAGAAGCAATGTGGCTTAGTGGAAAGAGTACGTACTTGGGAGTCAGAGGATGTGGGTACTAATCCCAGCTCCACCACATGTCAGCTGCGTGACTTTGGGCAAGTCACTTCATTTCTCTATGCCTCAGTTACCTCATCTAGAAAATGGGGATTAAGACTGTGAGCCCCACCTAGGACAGCCTAATAACCTTGTATCTCCCGCAGTGCTTAGAACAGTACTTGGTACATAGTAAGCGCTTAAATACCATCATCATCATTATTTTTATTAATAAGCACTTAAAAAAATCACATTAAAAAACAACAAAAGCCTAAGCAGTTCTATTGGCCTACTGGGATGCAACTTGAGGCTAGACCAAAGTGGTGGCTATTCTCAAGGATGGGAAGATGTATAACTAAGTGGTGTTGTGGAGGAAACTTCAACAGCAGTTAGCAACAGACTGGAAGTGGAAAGAAGGAGCCATCAAGGATACCAAGGTTTCAGAGATTGGAGATGGTGGTGGTGTTCGTTCATTCATTCATTCATTCATTCATTCATTCATTCAATAGTATTTATTGAGTGCTTACTACGTACAGAGCATTGTACTAAGCGCTTGGAATGTACAATTTGGCAACAGATAGAGACAATCCCTACCCAATGACGGGCTTACAGTCTAATCGGGGGAGACAGACAGACAAAAACAATAGCAATAAATAGAATCAAGGGGATGTACATCTCATTAATAAAATAAATAGGGTAATAAAAATATATACAAATGAGCAGATGAGCACAGTGCTGAGGGGAAGGGAGAGGGGGAGGAGCAGAGGGAAAGGGGGGAATAGGGCTTAGCTCAGGGGAGGTTGGGGGGGCAGAGAGGCAGCAGAGGGAGCAGAGGGAAAAGAGGAAGCTCAGTCTGGGAAGGCCTCTTGGAGGAATTGAGCTCTCAGTAAGGCTTTGAAGAGGGGAAGAGAGTTAGTTTGGCAGAGGTGAGGAGGGAGGGCATTCCAGGACAGCGGGAGGATGTGGGCCAGGGGTCGACGGCGGGATAGCTGAGAACCGGGGACGGTGAGGAGGTGGATGGCAGAGGAGCGGAGCCTATGGGGTGGGCTGTAGAAAGAGAGAAGGGAGGAGAGGTAGGAAGGGACAAAGTGATGGAGAGCCTTGAAGCCTAAAGTGAGAAATTTTTGTTTCGTGTGGAGGTTGATAGGCAACCACTGGAGGTTTTTAAGAAGGGGACTGACATGCCCAGAGCGTTTCTGCAGGAAGATGAGGCGGGCAGCGGAATGAAGAATAGACTGGAGCGGGGACAGGAAGAAGGGAGATCATAGAGAAGGCTGACACAATAATCCAGCCGGGATATTATGAGAGCCTGTACCAGTAAAATAGCTGTTTGGGTGGAGAGGAAAGGGCGGATCTTGGCGATATTATAAAGGTGGGATCGGCAGGTCTTGGTGACGGATTGGGTGTGTGGGGTGAATGAGAGAGCCGAGTCAAGAATGACACCAAGGTTGTGGGCTTGAGAGACAGGAAGGATGTCGCACCATCCACGGTGATAGGGAAGTCAGGAAGAGGATAGGGCTTGGGAGAGAAGATAAGGAGCTCAGTTTGGGACATGTTGAGTTTTTAGGTGGCGCGCAGACATCCAGGTAGAGACGTCTTGGAGGCAGGAGGAGGTACGAGCCTGAAGGGAGGGGGAGAGGACAGGGGCAGAGATGTAGATTTGCAGGTGTTGCCAACTGTGATGGGAAAGTAAAGTGTAGGAGAAGATAAGGGAAGGGAAGGGAAGAGGAGAAATTCAGTTAGACATTTTTAAGGTGCCAATGTGGTGATATTCTTCAGTATAAGAATATCCTTGTGGTGATATTTTTCAGCATAATACAAACAATTGACAGTGAGGCTATGTCTCCCATACCCAGGTTCATAATTTAAACAGTAGTAGTTTTGGAAAACTCCATTTCCTTTTGGTAAACATTATTTTTAAAATTTCTGTATTCTTCTTTAAAAAAAAATGGGAAAAAAAGTTCAGGAGAGGAATTTAATAAATTTGTGTAGGGGAAGGAATTCCATCAGATCACCAATAGAAATTAATATATTTGTGAAAACAGGGCATCAGAGTCTACACATGTGCTAAGTTTATCATACACAATGATGATGATTGTTACTTTAACTTTTCGAAGTGCACTGGTTTTGACAAGTTCTGGTAAAGCTTCTCTTCCTACTGAACTCTTATGGCAGGGAAGGGGGGAATTGATTATATCAGTTTACATGAATTTAACCCTCAGAACTCACATATTTCCTTTACATGTTTGTTGATGGTCTTTCATATTCATCTTGATTGATATCAGTATCAAAAGTGCTTGAATGTCACTGTCATGACAGTGTCAATCATCTAGACTTGAGCCAAAAAGGATATTGAGACTCTCTCAATACTTTACTATATAAACAGTTCAGATGAAAGATTTTTGCAATATTAAGTTTGCATTTAGCCCACATTTTATATTTAATATAATCCCCATTGCTTTGCACTACCCAAAGCAATAAATGGCTGCCAAGTTTGATTAATGGCTGAAGAAAAATTGAGCCATTTAATCAATCTCTAAAGTCTTTTTTGTGAGCATTCTACAAAGCAATTCACATCATTCCTGTTATGCAATAAACCATAACATGAAATACAGAAAAATGGAAACTATTATTTCCCTTGAAAAGACTGAATGATCTCAACTAGAGCTACTGTAATTGACTCCTCCTGGGACTTTCCAGTGAAATAACTTATGGGTAACAGGTTAAAACAAAGTCATATACCATCATCATCATCAATAGTAGATGAATGCCTAATCTGGGCAGCAGACTTTAAAAATAGTTGGCAGAGAAGAATAGTTGAAAACATCATCTCTGCTCTCATAGAGCAGTGCAATTTAACTGGCTTTTGGTGACGATGATGGTATTTGTTAAGCACCTACTATGTGCAAAGCACTGTTCTAAGTGCCGGCAGGGGATACAAGGTGATTAGGTTGTCCACCATGGGGCTCACAGTCTTCATCCCCATTTTACAGATGAGGGAACTGAGGCACAGAGAAGTGAAGTGATTTGCCCAAAGTCACACAAATGATAAGTGGCAGAGTCAGGATTAGAACCCATGACCTCTGACTCTCAAGCCCAGGCTCTTGCCACTGAGCCATGCTGCTTTTGAGTTCAATGGCAGTCACTGCTTAAAAGATAAATAGCGTGTGTTCATCAGATCCTCTGGACTCTGCATCAACCACAACTTGGAAAACCATGTGATGTCCACATTCCCATATATGCTGAAGCCCGGATAGATGGAAAGCCTTTTCAGCTGGGTATGATACTCCAAGTTTTATGACCACAGAGTATTCTAGGACTCTGACAAAAATAAATCTCCATAACAGATATTCAAACAATGACAGTTCATAAAAGTTTTCCCTGGTGTCACTGAGGTAATAATTAACAATTTATAGCAAAAAAGGAGAGTGTGATCATAAAAACTCACAAGCTCATAAAAAAAGGATGAACTTACTGCAAGAACACTGTAGAAGTGCAATCATCATAAATAAATGTATGGAGCAACTATCCTTTTAACTGAGCATCTCTGTAGCAGAGACCCTTGAAGAAGCTGGGAGTGGAAGGGACTTGATACTCTTTCCATCCAGCTGGCTGGCTTCTACTGAATCTCTCTGGCTTCGTTCCCAGGAGAGTGTGCTGTTGCTAGGTTTCGTTTGAGGAGGTTTTAATTCACTGACCGTGTCTGTGCATTTTTTGAAGGGGATATTTTTCTCGGGTGAGCTTTACCTGTATTGGACAAGTTTCCCACTCAGTCCCCCTGAGAAGTCACTACATCAATTTCCCCCATTTGGCAGTGAGTCAACTCTTGCTGTACTCATGGCCAGTTTCCTAGTCTTGGGTGCTTACAAAGGGCCTGCTAAGTGCAGACAATTGGAGTGTCTTTGTTCTTGTAACTATCGTTGCATTTCTTGGAACTCTCATTCCATCTTGCTCCCAGGAGCACAAGTAAACTGGGGAATAAGGGTAGATGGTTTAACAGCAGAGTAAGGGAGTAATGGGAGACTAGAACAGTACTGTTGGGAATCTCGACAGTCATCACCGAACCCCACCCCTGACCTGGCCTGGCCTGAGCAGTGGAGTTGGGGGGTGGGAGACGGGGACGGGACACAAGCAGTAGCAGCAGCTCCAGTCCTCTACCTCCCTCCCCAACACCTTGACAAGCAACATCAACAAGAGCTCCTGCTGCCCTCCCACAGTATTTCACGTGGGTACTGCTCCTGACACCCCAGCAGTTCAGGAAAAATGTAAAGAGCAGCAGCTTATGGGCCCCAGTAATTGACAAATGGCAAAAGGGTGACTGAAGCTGTCATGGACACCGTGCCTGCGGCTGTGACTGATGAACTCTGAGCCAGGAGGAGCCTGAAACTGCTCCTCTAGCCACAGTATCCTCTTGCTCTGGTTGTTTTTATTAATGTTCTTATGGGATAGTTTTGTGTTTTCATCAGTTCATCTTTCCTTATGTGTTTATCGTCAACCTTCACCCTTTAATTCTTATATTGTGATCCCTGTGGAGACAGGGACTAAGTCTAATTTTCAGCTGTGAATTTCCCCGGCTTTTTGTATAGTGCTCTGTACATGGTAGGTGCTTAATAAATATTATTACTACTACAATCAGAAGAGTAGATGGGCCAGACTGAGAGGGGTAGTTTTCCTTCGGTGGAAGCTTCATGAGTTAAAGGGAGGATAAAAATCCAACATAGGCCTTATATATGCAATAAAGATGGCAAACATATTCCCTCCCACCCAGAGTTTATAGTGTAGCTTTAAATATATGTTTTTGTTTGTTTTTTCTGAATCAACAAAAGATATATAAACAAATCTACTCCCCCTGAGCTCATTCTCTGGCAGTAAGGTAGACCTTATTAGAAGAGCATTAACACTTAAAACAGCCCATTAAGAGCTACCGATTGTGTTGTATTATAATTTCCTATGCACTTAGTACAGTTTTCTATGCACAGTAAGTGCTGAATTAATACAATTGATTAATAGAACGATTATGTGTTCTTTAAGATACCTGGTTGATGATTCAGCTGATTAACAACCCTATTCTACTCTCATGAGCACTTAGTATGGTACTTTGCATGCAGTAAGCTTTCAATAAATGCCATTGATTGATTAATTACTAAACCATAGTGAGGTCACTGATGACTGAGACTCAATTCCCTGACAGTTTGGAAGAGTAAATGCTCCCCTTTGCAAACAGTAAGTGCTCAATAAACATGATTGAATGAATGATGACAGCTTTGATTCTATTAGAATCAGTATGACTTAGTGGAGAGAGCGTGGGCCTGGGAATTAGAAGGGCCTGGGTTCTAATCCCAGCTCTGCCACATGTCTGCTGGGTGAGCTTGGGCAAGTCACTTTTACTGCTCTAGTCCTCAGTTACCTCATCTGGAAAATGAGGATTAAGACCGTGAGCCCTTTGTGGGACAGAGACTGTGTCCAACCCAATTATCTTATCTACCCCAGTGCTTAGTACAGTGCCTGGCATATAGTAAGTGCTTAACAAATATCACTAGAGGTCACGAACCCCAAGTCAGACTCATCTGTCACCTTCCTGGGGGTTTATAAATAAAAGAATTGCCAGTTCCTGTGACCCCTTGTTCCTATCTTATAGCCAGTGTTCAGCAAAATGTTACAGAATTCCAGTATCAGACAAAAAAACTTTAGTAAATGCTATGGATTTCTATGGGTTAGGCTAGCAAGATTTCTAGGTGAACCTCATAGTCAGCAGTGTCTTTGAATATGATGGAGAACTGTAGATACATGCACACTATGATGGTGCTCAGATACATACTAGATTTATGAAGTGAAGTTGTAACGAAATGAAATGTTAACGTGAGGAAATAACAACAAAATGAGGCCCATGTTTTCAGTGTTTCCCATTAGGTGCCTAATGAATTATTGTTTAACTGATGGTCGTCATTCCTCCCAAGGTCCAATTGTACTATCAGGAAGTAATCTTTGACACTGGAAGAATTAAGCATATCCACGTTAAAGTCAGGCAAAAGAACTTTGGGTTACTTTCTCTTTCCTGTCCCTTACTGTGACCTTGATCCATGGTTTCATTTCATCTTATCAAATGCATTTTTCCCCTTCAGATTTTTAAAGAGAGGTGGATTGAAAACTATAATGCAGAAAGTGAAGTGCTCCCTTCTGAAATAAAATGAACAGAGGTTACTTCAATTGTTTTCTTCTTGCAATGGCACAGTGGGGCAGACTTTATTGCTTGGTAGGTTATCTTCCATCTCAAATGTTTATGAGTCACTACACTTTAATAGGGTGGAAACAGTTCAGTGATGCTGAAATTTACATATTAGAAGAAAATACTTGAATAAGTAAAAAGAATACCAGGAGGGTCACAGCAGTGTTAATCTCTATGATTAGGTTCTATATTTTTCAGCTCATTCATCTCATCCAAGTGAAGTTTACTGCATGGCAACCGAAGATGAATATTTTCACAACTCTAACTGCATTAAATGATTCTTCTTGTTAATGAGCTATAATACATTTGTGTAATACAAGCATAATGATTTGGGATAAATTGTGCAGCATTTCAATTTTACACACTAGTGTGTCAACACACACTGAGGAAGAGTACAAATCTACCTACCTTTCCCTCAATTTACCAATTTGAGAAGGCATAATGATGCTTATCATCTCTCTTAGGTATTGAGGGGGGATTAACAAAATAATTATTTTAATGTTATTTTATATATGCTTCATAATTACTCCTTCGATCTTAGAAGTGCCTCAGAACTAGCACTTTGTGGGCAATAATTTGCCTAATTAACAAAACGTCAGTCTGTTCATCTGGATTTTAAAAATTTACTAAGTGATTCAGGGTTGAAATATATGAAGGCCACAAAAAGGTTTGGGAGTACCAGAGCTGGTGAAAATATCTTGGAAGAAAGGACATATACAAAGCTAGAAATAAAAATGTTCAGCAGGGAAACAAGCAGAAACCCCACTTACCCTTATCTAAAAGAGCAACAACAACAACAAAAATGCCACACAACTGGCATAAAAACACAAATAATTACAAAGACAGTAAATGCTACAAGCTACTCTTGGGACAACTTCTCAAGTAGATTAGGAGTAAAAATATGCAGCAATTAAGGCTTTGTTATTGCTAAATCCTGCCACTATGGAAATATCACATTAAAGAATATCCATACTGTTTTAATTTTCCCCTCGAAGACATAAATCATAGATGATGTGTCTTGAGTGAATCCAGCATTGGTTTGTTGCAAACTTCAAATGTGATAGCAGGGAATGAAGTTTGGGAAGCAAGTATGGAAAGTTAACTTTTTCCTCAGGGTGCTGATGCAGCAGTGTGCAACCTTCAAGTTGACTGGTTTCCTTCCAGTGAGAGTGTACGCGCTTGTGACTCCATTCATTCAATCATATTTATTGAGCACTTACTGTGTGCAGAGCACTGTACTAAGCACTTGGAAAGTACAGTTTGGTACTACCACCTGGGATTTTTTTTTTTGCCTGTGGTGACATTGTTTTGGGCATAATAAAATGCTGGGGATTTTCTGCTGCCTGGTTAGGACTGAATAGAGACTTGAGGAGATTTTGCACCCTTTAAGGCAGGTTGTTCTGGAGGCTCTAAAAAATGGTGCCTTGCAGGGCATTTACTCAAGAGTAGGTAGACTGGGGCCTAGTAGAAAGAGTCAGAGGCCTTGTGTTCTAATCTCAGCTCTGCCATTTCCCTAGCTTTGGACCAGTCTCTTAATTTCTCTGTGCCTGAGCTTCCTCATCTGTAAAATGGGGATTCAATATCTGTTCTTTTGCCTACTTAGACTGTGAGACCCCTGTGACCAAACTGATTATCTTGAATCTACTCCAGTGTTTATTACAGTGCTTTGGCTTACAGTAAATGGTTAACAAATACCACATATATGATTTAATTTTGGAATGGGGCAGGAATTTAATAATTGTAATATTTTCTAAGTGTTTACTATGGGCCAAGCACTCTACTAAGCACTGGGATAGGTATAATCCGGTCCTACAAGGAGCTCATAGGCTAAACTCAAACTTTTTCAACCAGAACGATATTTTTTCTCAAATCGGTTGTGTCATAAAAAGTCTTAAAAATTACATTTTGATTTCTGGCAAAAAAGGGACTTTTCCCATGTGTCATTCAGAGTATTAATTTTGTTACTGTGTCATTTTGCATGCCATTTGATCACAGGAGGGGTAGATGGCATGAACTCTCTCTTGCATCCATCCCACATGATATTGGGATTCTGTGTGCATGACTACTACTAGGTCCTGGGATTGAAACCCAGGATTAATAACAGTATTTGTTTTCATGAATGTCATTACATGAACTGCTACTTTCACTAGTCTTGAAATTTTATCAATTGTCTTTGCTGACCTACAGAACTGATGAATGTGTTGTATCTCACTGCCTCCGGTAATGCAGCTAACAGATCCTTATGCTTTAAGCTATTAGAAGGAGAGAAACTTAAAGTTCTAAATTCAGTATTGACTTAGATATAAAGCATGACCATGCATGCCCAAATTAGGGTGGGGTTCCTTTTTCCCTAGGATGACTGAGGTGGTCAGCATGAGTTTACAAAGCTCACCCCCAAAATAATTGTTGCCTAGACTACTTAAATGTAAAATGACTCAAAATCTCCAAAGGGGGTTGTGAAAATTAATACTACCCCCAAAGGTTTGAAATGTGTTTAAGGGGATTTTAATTTTCACAGTATTCTTTAGATCCCATGTTTTTATGTGTCAGATAATGGCATTAGATTACAATAAAATATACCCTTATTGCATTATTAAAAACTGACATTCTAACTATTCAAACTACTTCACTCCACCAATGTCTGTACTTGATAAATATTTGACTATAACAAAGTTCTCTCTATGCTACTGGCATCTGTGGCTTTCAAAGCAAAGTTTTGCTGTCCTCATCACCTACCATGATTTGAATTCTTCAGTAAATTTGCCCAGCAGCATTTCATATTTTGCAGGCATTAAGTTGGAGTTTATTTCAGAAGATTTTCTCTGACATTCATGCATTGTCCTTAATATCCATTTGAACTGTGACAACTGCTTTGGAACACAAGCTTTTCAAGCAAAGACATTATGAATTTCTAACTGAAATACTTGGGTCTCAGGGACAATAACAATCTATCACCTCTTTAAAGGAAATTCTCATTCATTCAGTCATATTTATTGAGCCCTTACTGTGTGCAGAGCACTGTACTAAGTGTTTGGAATATACAATTCGGCAACAGATTGAGAAAATCCCTGCTCAACAACAGGCTCAAAGGAAGGGAAAAATAATTCTAATGGAAAAATTATAATGAAAAAAGAACTCTGATAAAATTTCTCTATTAAGTGTGTGAGATATAATTGATACTGCTCCCCAAATAAAACTATTTTGCAAAAGGTGAATAACTTAATATAAAACACTCTTTAATTTAAACTAAAGAAGGATCACCAAAAATGAAGATTCTCCATTTAGCACTTCCATGAACCAAGCCAAGAATAATACCAGGAAAGAGGAAATACTTTTTCATCTCATTCTCTGCTAAACCTTTATGAGCTATTTGATAGAATTAAACTGAAAAATAGTAGGGAGTTCTGATAGGCAAAGGGATGTAGACAAGTCAGGCAAAGTATATTCATTGCAGCTACAAACTCATTAGCAGATTCATACTACCTAAAAGGGACACATCTGTTGTCACCTTGATTTGACCCAGTGCCATGAAAAATTCCAACTTCCATCTCTTTATTTCAATCAATCATGTTTACTGAGTGCTTACTGTGTGTAAGGCATTCATTCATTCAATTCATTCAATCGTATTCATTGAACACTTATTGTGTGCAGAACACCGGTACTAAGCACTTAGAAAGTACAGTTCAGCAACAAATAGAAACAATCCCTGCCCACAATGGGCTCACAGTCTAGAAGACTTTAGAACAGTGTTCGGGTTATAATAAACCGTGGCTCACTGGAAAGAGCACGGGCTTTGGAGTCAGAGGTCATGGGTTCGAACCCCGGCTCTGCCACTTGCCACCTGTGTGACTTTGGGCAAGTCACTTAACTTCTCGGTGCCTCAGTTCCCTCATCTGTAAAATGGGGATTAAGACTGTGAGCCCCACGTGGGACAACCTGATTCCCCTGTGTCTACCCCAGCGCTTATAACAGTGCTTGGCACATAGTAAGCGCTTAACAAATACCAACATTATTATTATTATTTTAAATGCTTAAAGAATACCACATATATGATTTAATTTTGAAATGGGGCAGGAATTTAATAACTGTAGTATTTTCTAAGTGTTTACTATGAGCCAAGCACTCTACTGAGAGCTGGGGTAGGTGCAAAATAATCTGGTCCCACAAGGAGCCCATGGCCTAAGTAGGCTGTTTTGTTCAATCAGAATATTTAATATAAATTAATTCATTCATTCAATAGTATTTATTGAGCGCTTACTATGTGCAGAGCACCGTACTAAGCACTTGGAATGTACAAATCGGTAACAGATAGAGACAATCCCTTACCTTTGACGGGCTTACAGTCTAATCAGGGGAGACAGACAAGAACAATAGCAGTAAATAGAATTAAGAATAAATAATACCTGTTCTCCGACCTATGTAGACTGTGAGACCTGAGGATCTTGTAACTACCCTAGTGCTTAGTGCAATGTTGATACATTGTAAGTCTGTTAACACTGTACTAAGCACTGGGGTGGTTACAAAATCATCAAGTACCACATGGGCCACAGAGTCAAAGTAGGAGGGAAAACAGTTATTGCATCTCCATCTTGCAGATGAGATACCTGAGGCATAAAGAAGTTCTGTGTCTTGCCCAAGGCTACACAGCATTCATTCATTCAATTGTACTTACTGAGCACTTACTGTGTGCAGAGCATTGTACTAAGCGCTTGGAATGTACAATTCGGCAACAGATAGAGACAATCCCTGCTCAATGACGGGCTCACTGTCTAGAAGGGGGAGTACAAGCAGCAGAGCCAGGATTAGAACACAAGTCCTCCTTGACCTCTCTGCTGCCTTTGACACTGTCGACCATCCCCTCCTCCTCCATACCTTATCTCACCTTGGCTTCACGGACTCTGTCCTCTCCTGGTTCTCCTCTTACCTCTCTGGCCGGTCATTCTCGGTCTCCTTCGCTGGAGCCTCCTCCCCCTCCCACCCTTTAACTGTTGGAGTTCCTCAAGGGTCAGTTCTTGGCCCTCTTCTGTTCTCCATTTACACTCACTCCCTCGGTGAACTCATTCGCTCTCACGGCTTTGACTACCATCTCTACGCAGATGACACGCAGATCTACCTCTCCGCCCCTGTCCTCTCCCCCTCCCTTCAGGCTCGCATCTCCTCCTGCCTCCAGGACGTCTCCACCTCGATGTCGGCCCACCACCTAAAACTCAACATGAGCAAGACTGAGCTCCTCATCTTCCCTCCCAAACCCGGTCCTCTCCCAGACTTCTCCATCACTGTCGATGGCACGACCATCCTTCCCATCTCTCAGGCCCGCAATCTCGGTGTCATCCTTGACTCGTCTCTCTCGTTCACCCCACACATCCTATCCGTTACCAAGACCTGCCGGTTTCACCTCTACAATATCGCCAAGATCTGCCCTTTCCTCTCCACCCAGACGGCTACCTTACTGTTACGGGCTCTCGTTATATCCCGGCTAGACTACTGTGTCAGCCTTCTCTCTGACCTCCCTTCCTCCTCTCTCGCCCCGCTCCAGTCTATTCTTCACTCGGCTGCCCGGCTCATCTTCCTGCAGAAAC
Organism: Ornithorhynchus anatinus; assembly: GCF_004115215.2. NCBI lineage: Eukaryota > Metazoa > Chordata > Mammalia > Monotremata > Ornithorhynchidae > Ornithorhynchus > Ornithorhynchus anatinus. The sequence continues at coordinate 115,512,629 of NC_041731.1, read as the reverse complement.
GATCTGGGCATGTCACTCCCCTTCTTAAACAACTCCAGTGGTTGCCTATCAACCTCCGCTCCAAACAAAAACTCCTCACTCTAGGCTTCAAGGCTCTCCATCACCTTGCCCCTTCCTACCTCTCCTCCCTTCTCTCTTTCTACCACCCACCCCGCACGCTCCGCTCCTCTGCCGCCCACCTCCTCACCATCCCTTGGTCTCGCCTATCCCGCCGTCGACCCCTGGGTCACGTCCTCCCGCTGTCCTGGAACGCCCTCCCTCCTCACCTCTGCCAAACTGATTCTCTTTCCCTCTTCAAAACCCTACTTAAAACTCACCTCCTCCAAGAGGCCTTCCCAGACTGAGCTCCTCTTCTCCCTCTACTCCCTCTGCCATCCCCCCTTTACCTCTCCGCAGCTAAACCCTCTTTTTCCCCTTTTCCCTCTGCTCCTCCACCTCTCCCTTCCCATCCCCACAGCACTGTACTCATCCGCTCAACTGTATATATTTTCGTTACCCTATTCATTTTGTTAATGAATTGTACATCGCCTTGATTCTATTTAGTTGCCATTGTTTTTACGAGATGTTCTTCCCCTTGACTCTATTTATTGCCATTGTTCTTGTCTGTCCGTCTCCCCCGATTAGACTGTAAGCCCGTCAAACGGCAGGGACTGTCTCTATCTGTTGCCGACTTGCTCATCCCAAGTGCTTAGTACAGTGCTCTGCACATAGTAAGCGCTCAATAAATACTATTGAATGAATGAATGAATGAGTCCTCTGATTCCTCGGCTTCCATTCTTTACACTAGGCCATACTGCTTCTCTTAAAGTGCCTAGAAAAGGAATGTGTCTGTTTATTGTTATACTGTACTCTTCCAAGTGCTTAGCACAGTGCCCTGCACATGGTAAATGCTCAATAAACATGATGGAAAGAATGAAGTGGGATTAACATAGTTTGGAGGGAGAGGAAAGGGAAGATTTTAGCACTATGGTGAAGGTTGAAACCACAGGATTTGGTGTCAGATTGAATGTGTGGATTGACTCTACATGAAAGGGAGTGGCTGTAGATGCAGCGTAGAAGGTGACCCAGAACTGAACCTTGAGGAACTCCCACAGTTAAGGGGTGGGAGGCAGACGAGGAGGAGCTACTGAAAGTCACTGAGCTGGAGCAGCCAGAGATAGGAGAACCAGGAGAGGACAGTGGCAATGAAGCCAAGGTTGGAAAATGACTCCAGGAAAAGGCGGTGGTCTACAGTGTTGAAGGAGGCTAGCTCAGAGTTCAAAGATGATTAGGATGGAGTAGAGGCCATTGGATTTGGCAAGAAGGTGATCTCTGGTGACCTTTGAGAAGGCAGTTTCGATGGAGCAAAGGGGATAGAAGCCAGATTGGAGGGGGTCAAAGAGAGAATTGGAGGAGAGGAAATGGAGGCAGCAGGAGTAGACATATTTCAAGGAGTTTGGAGAGGAATGATAGGAGAGAGATAGGGTGACAGCTGGATGGAGGCCTGGTGCAAAGGCGGTGTGTCTTTCGCTGTATTTTAATCACTGGGTTCCCCAATGGTCACTTGATGAATATGGCTGAACAGACATGCTTAACTGTATTAAAGCAGGAATTTAGTGAACTGAAGGAGTTTCTTCACTTTCAGACATTACTAACTTCCAAACAAGGAGTTATTTAGTCCTAACACATTATATTGCATAAGCAGCTCAGTGAGAATGCTAAGAAGGAAGATGTTGTGACTGGTGTTTGCGATGGTAATGATTAAGAGAAGCAGCAAGGCCTAGTGAAAAGAGCAGGGGTCTGGGAGACTGAGGGTCTGGGTTTTGATCCCAGGTCGAAGAGGATGAGGATGGAGTAGAGGTGGTTAAATTTGGCAAGGAGATCTTTGGGGACCTTGGAGAAGGCAGTTTCGATGGAGCAAATGGGACAGAATCCAGATTGGAGGGGATCAAAGAGAAAATTGGAGGGGAGGAAATGGAGGCAGCAGGTGTAGACAACTCATTCAAGGAGTTTGGAGAGGAAAGTCACTTGTCAGGTGCATGGTCTTGGGCAAATCACTTCTCTGTGCCTCAATTTCCTCCTCTGTGAAATGGGGATTAAATTTTATTCCCTCCTACTTAGACTGTGTGCTTTATTATCTTGCATCTACCTCCGTGATTAGACTAGTGCTTGGCACACAGAACACACTTAACAAATATCATAAAATGAAATCTAAAGAGATTAATGAGAGAGCTCCTTACTCCTAGATAGTGAAAGATTCAATTGCATAGTTCAGATTATTCTTCAGAAAAAGTTCAGTAGAAATGGAGAAAATATGAACTGGGCTAAAAGTTTACTTACATCCCTAGCAGTCATATACCTTTGGATGTTAGTTTGCGTATAATTTAGGAAGCAAATATTAGCCTTGCTCTGATAAAATCATTATACCATAAAGGGTCATTTGATATATGAATGCAAGATGAATCTCCAATCCAGTTTGCATATGATAGATAAAAATGATTATGATACGGTGATGATCATTTCCTACCTTTTCACAGTTAAAATCCATTAATATTATCAATAATCTGTTCTACAGAGTAACACTAATAATTTATCATTCTTTTGACTCTAGAGAAACACTGATGGAACAAGTATGTCTTCTCTGTCCTTCCTTCATTTCAAGGTTTAAAATGACACCTTTCTATTACCATTTTTACTATAATTTTAAGTAGTTTCATGTATCTCAATTATTCCACGAGTCTTTTTTAATTGCCTTAACCTTTTCATCATGGATGAAACTGGAGTAACTGAACTGAGTTGTGGTACCCTGAGCTTAGATCTTAAGTAATAAAAAGTACTCAGTTAAAATGCTAACAGTTTAAGGACACTGAGGTATTACCCATCAATTTTAGTGAAAAACGTTCATCCTTTATTAAATATTTCCAAGTCATAATTTAAAGGAAAGTATTTTAAGAGCAGCCGAATCACATATTCCGGCAGCCTACTCAATTATCTTAAGAACAATCAAATTTCCATCTTGGAATAATTAGGTTTTTGGCAACCAAAGAAGCTTTTATTATCATCCTACATGTTCAAAAGGGAGAAATTAGGTATAGTGGGACAGAAATGGTTTTGTGCGCCCACTCTAAATTCCCTGCTCTGCTCATTAGGAATTAAAAAATACAATATGTATCTTAGTGGAACTTTTGCTATACTAGATTTGAACACATTTCAGTTATTTTCTAGACAAAGCATCAGACTATCTATCCTCTGTATATTTCTTGAATCTGCCTGTTTCTATGAATTTGACATTAACAATGTTTTGCTTTTGAGGCCGCTCTATATGGCTTCTTTAGGATAAGTGTGCAAGGAATAGATAAATGGCCTAATGTTGACTCTCCTCCTAAATAAATTGAACATTCACTCATAATCAACAAAAGAATAGTCACTGTTCCTAAATGTCAAGTTACAGGTAAGCTGGCTGGGATTTGACCATCTTCTCCTGGCATCCTCCTACACCGAGAAATACACAGAGGGATTCAGACAGTCTTGAATTATCAGCTTTGGGAAGCAGGATCTACCAAGACCCAACTAAGCCGGACACAACTCCTGGACCATAGAGCCTTAAGATTTGAATTGACTTGTGGGAAAATGGCTCTCCAGGGAACTTATTCTGAAACAGGATTCCCTTGGGACCTTTTATCCTGAAGTCCACTGGAAGCTCAGAGTGGTCTCCAAACCCTGAGCCAACCCAGATAGGATCACTATTGGACTCCAACATCCTGGAAGAGGGTACAGAGACACTCTCAACTCTCAGCAATTCAAACCCCAAAGAACACCTAACTCGTACTAAAGAATCCTCAGCCTACTATTCCTCTCAAAACTACTCAAGCAAGTCACCTACACCTGCTGCCTCCACATTCCTCCAATTGTCTCCTTGACCCTCTGTCATCAGGCTTTCTCCACCTTCACTCCACAGAAACAGCCCTCTCAAAGGCCACCAATAAGTTCCTTTTTGAAAAACGAAGTGGGTCTTATCCCACCCTAAATCTCCCGGACCTCTTAGCTCCCTGTGAAACTGTGAATCCATTGAAACCCCATTCTCCTAGAAATATCCCCTACCCTTGGCTTCATTAACAATGTCCTGACCTGGTACTCCTCATCATTTTGGCCACTTCTCCTCAGTCTCTTTCACAGGCTCCTCTTCTGCCTCCCATCTTCTAATTGTGAGAACCCCTCAAGGCACAGTTGTGGATCACCTTCTATTCTTCATCTGCATCCTTGGAGAATCAACTCACTTCCATGCTTCAACTACCAGCTGTGTGTGGATGATTCCAAAATATATGCATATATATATATATCTTCATCTTCCCATCCAAACCCTGTCTTCCCTCTGACTTTCCCAACACTGTAGAAGACACCATCATTTTCCCTGTCTCACATGCCCTTAATCTTGTTATTTTCTCTCTCATTCAACCCACAAAGTCAATCCACTACAAAATCCTGTCAGTTCTACCATCACAGTGTTGCTAAAATCTGCCCTTATTATGCTGGTACAAGCACCTATCATATCCTGCCTTGACAACTGCATCAGTCTCCTCACTGGCCTCCCTGACTCTAGTTTCCCACTACTCCAGTCCATAATTCACTCTGCTGCTCCAATCGTTTTTCTAAAAAAAATGATCAGCCCCAAGCAACATGACTCAGTGGAAAGACCACGGGCTTAGGAGTCATAGGTCATGGGTTCTAATGTCGGCTTTGACACCTGTCAGCTGTGTGATGTTGGGCAAGTCACTTCACTTCTCAGTGCCTCAGTTATCTCATCTGTAAAATGGGGATTAAAACTGTGAGCCTCACGTGGAACAACCTGATTACCCTGTGTCTACCCCAGGGCTTTAGAACAGTGCTTGGCACATAGTAAGTGCTTAACAAATACCAACATTATTATTATTCCCAATGCCTCAAGAATCACCAGTTGTTGCCCATCCTCCTCAAATGGAAAACTCTTTAACATGTGCTTGAAAGCACTTAATTGAAACACCCACTCCTATCCTGAGAAGCAGCATGGCTTAGTGGAAAGAGTATGGGCTTAGGAGTCAGAGGTCATGGGTTCTAATGTTGGCTCCACCACTTGTCAGCTGTGTGACTTTGGGCAAGTCACTTCACTTCTCTCTGCCTCAGTTACCTCATCTGTAAAATGGGGATGAAGATTGTGAGCCACACCTGGGGCAACCTGTTTACCTTGTATCTCCTCCAGCACTTAGATCACCGTTTGGCATGTAGTAAGCGCTTAAATACCACCATTATTATTACACTACCTTTTCTCATTGATTCCTACTACAGCCCAGCCCACACACTTCACTGCACTGCATCAGTTTGCTCATCATGCTTGAGCCTCACATGGGACAACCTGACTACCCTGTACCTACCCCAGCACTTAGAAGAGTGCTCGGCACATAGTAAGTGCTTAACAAATACCAACATTGTTATTATTATCTATTTCACCTCCCACTCCTTTCCCACATTCTTTCACTGACCTGGAACTCCCTCCCCATCCATATCCACAAGACCACCACTCTCCCTGCTTCACAATAATAATTATTGTAATGTTGGTATTTGTTAAGCGCTTACTATGTGCTAAGCACTGTTCTTAGTGCTGGGGTAGACATAGGGTAATCAGGTTGTCCCATGTGGGGCTCACACTTTTAATCCCCATTTTACAGATGAGGTAACTGAGACACCGAGAAGTGAAGTGACTTGCCCAAAGTCACACAGCTGACAAGTGGTGGAGCCAACATTAGAACCCATGACCTCTGACTCCTAAGCCCATACTCTTTCCACTGAGCCACACTGCTTCTCTAACCTTACTAAAATCGTATCACCTCCAACAGATCTCTCCCAGTTGAGGTTTCACCCCATACTGAGTGCTTACAGTGTGCAGAGCACTGTATTAAGTGCTTGGGAGAGTACAATATAGCATTGGTAGACACATTATCTGCTGACAGTGAACTCACAGTCTAGATGGGGACACAGACATTAATATAATTTAGTAAATGGAAATGTACTAAAGTGCTGTGAGGCGGAGGGAGGGATAAATAAGAGGAACAAATCAGTAAGACAAAGAAGGGAGAGAGAAGAGAGGAAATGATGTCTTAGTCCAAGGAAGTCCTCTTGGGAGGTGTTCCTTCCACAAGAGCTTGAGGGTGAGGAGACTGTCTGCCTGATATGAAGAGGGAGGGAGGACACTCCAGGCCAGAGGCAGGATGTGAGTGGGATGATGGTGGTCAGATAGATGAGATAAAGGTGCAGTGAATAAACTGACACTAAAGGAGTGAAGTGCACAAGCTGGGTTGTAGTAGGAAAGCAGCAAGTTGAGTTAGGAGGGGGCAAAGTGATTTAGTGCTCTAAAGCTGTAGGTAAAGAGCTGTTGGATGTGAAGGTTGATGGAAAACCATTAAAGGTTCTTCAGGAGTGGGGAAACATGAACTGAACGTTTCTGTAGAAAAATGATCTGAGCAGCTGAATCAAGTATAGACTGGAGTGAGGAGTTACAGGATGTAGGAGCTTCAGTAGGGAGGCTGATAGAGTAATCAAGGCAGAATAGGAAAAATGCTTGGATTAATGTGGTAGCAGTTTGAATGAGAGGAAAAGTGGGATTTTAGAGATGTTGTTAAGGGTGAACTCACAAGATTTTGTGATAGATTGAATATGTGGGTTGAATGAGAGCGATGAGTCAACGATAACGCCAACGTTGCGGGTTCGCAATACATGAAGGATGGTGGTACTGTCTATAGAGATGGGAAACTCAAGGGGAGCCCAGAGTTTGGGTGCAAAGACTAGGAATTTTGTTGTCAACGTGTTAAGTTGTAGGTGTCAGCAGGACATTTAAGTAATAATAATAATGATCGTGGTATTTGTTAAGCGCTTACTATGTGCTTAACACTGTTTTAAGAGCTGGGGTAGATACAGGGTAATCAGGTTGTTCCACGTGAGGCTCACAGTCTTAATCCCCATTTTACAGATGAGGTAACTGAGGCACCAAGAAGTCAAGTGACTTGCCCAAAGTCACACAGCTGACAGGTGGCAGAGCCAGGATTAGAACCTATGACCTTTGACTCCTAAGCCTGTGCTCTTTCCACTGAGCAGAGACATCTTGAAGTCAGGAGGAAATGTGAGATTGCAGAGAGGGAGAGATATCAGGGCTGGAGATGTAGATTGGAGAATTACAGCACTTAAGTACTTATCCATAATTTTTCTATTCCTATTAATGTCTGTCTCCCTCCCTCAAATGCTCGATGTGGGCAGAAAACATGTCTACCAACTCTGTTGAATTACACTCTCCAAGTGTTTGGTTCAGCGCTCTGCACACAGTAAGCTTCTAGATTGTGAGCCCGTTGTTGGGTAGGGATTGTCTCTATCCTTTGCCGAATTTCCAAGCTCTGAGTACAGTGCTCTGCACACAGTAAGAGCTCAATAAATACGATTAAAGTAAGTGTACAATAAATACCAATGGATCAATTGATATCCAACAGATCATCACTATTCCTACCTTCAAAGACCCCGAAAACTAACATCTTCTCCAGAGACCTTCCCTGACGAAGCCTTCATTTCCCCATTCACTCTTTCTTCTGCGTTGCCTATGCACTTATATGTGTACCTTTAATCACTTGATTCTCAACCCACCCCTAGCCCCCCAGTACTTATGTGTGTATCCTTATACTTTCCCATTTCCCCTACCTGTGACTTATTTTAATGCCCGTTTTCCCCTCTAGACTGTGAGCTTCTTGTTGGCAGAGATTATGTCAAGTCCACAACAGAGGTATGATTTGCATAAGAGATGTTTGGTTGGCTTACTATTTTATCTGGGTGTCCTAGCAATTCTACCTGCCCCAAGGCAAAGGGGTTGAACTACGGTACAGTAGGGTGATATCTCTCCCCCAGTCATATAACACAATCTGACCCCAGTCAGGCGTGTGGTGCCGGTGGGCCAGATGTTGGCCACAGCACTCCCTGCTCTGGGGGCTGCCCATGCCTCTCAGATTGCCGTTGGCCCCAGGAGATTTATACTCTGTCATTTCTTTTAAATGAAAGACAAACATGAGGCTCCCCTCTGTCTCTTCCGCATCCCCGTGGGAGACAAAACTTTTACAGCACAAACTCTTTTGAGCCCTCCGCACCCTGCCAAGAAAGCCCAGCCCAGCTCCCTTCACTCTCACAGTCCTGAGTGTGGCAATAGCAGATTTTCCTTCTGCCACAGGGATTAATCTGGGAAACTGAGCCAAGACAGCAGAGGAAAATGCATTTTCCTTCTTCTCCCACTGCAGCCATAGTTCTGCAGCACTTACTGCCCAGTTCAGAGCCCAGGAAAATGAGCCGGAAAATGCTTTTTCCTGCTTCCTCTACTCCAGAGACTGGGAAATTGATTTTGGACAGTGAAGGAAAAAGCATTTTGCCACCCGCTCTGGAGGCTGGGAAAATGAACTGGGACAGCAGGGGGGAATCCATATTTTCCTTTGAGCTCCAGAGTCTGGGAAAATGAACTGGGGCAGCAAGGAAAACACATGTTTTCCTTCCTGCTTTGGGGCCTGGGAAGAGTAGCTGGAACAGTGGAAGAAACTGCGTACACACCCTTTGTCATCCTGGGTTACTTCCACCCGCGCTTCACAGAAAATCGCACCTTCCCTCTTCCTCAGCATTACTCCCTGCTCGAGAGGTCCAGTGACTTTGTAATTTATGTGGTGACCTGGCTGGGAGGCTTTATAAAGCATTACTGTATGGGGTTATCTTGAATAATTTTGTGTGATTTGAATTTCACTGAGCAAAATCCACCAACATGGAACTTTTGTGTCTTCCAACTCGGTTGTTTGTACTCTCCCAGTGGTTTAATACAGTGCTCTGGACACATTAAGCCTCAAATATCCCTGAATGAAGAGTATCCACAGCTTCACAAACAAAGCACAAGACTTGCCAGTCCTAAAGAGTTCAACTTGCTGAGAACATGAAAATTTGTTACATTGCAAAGTATAGGAGTTGAGTATGTGGAGAGGGGATGACAAGTTCTTGTGCTTCTGAGACTTTCAGTTCTGCCCACTTTCCCTCTTCCACTCCCCTTCCCCCAATCCCACTCTGGAATGGCTCTGCATCCCCACATTTTCAGCCTTGAATGGTACAGACCACAATCTGTGGAAAGGCCTTACTAGTGCCGAGGGTGGTAGAGGAAGTCACCACTAGAATCAAGGAGCAGCAGCAGCTGTTAGAAAAATTAAAATTAGAAGCAAAGAGGGGCTTGGTTCATGTACATCAGCAGGAAAGAGTTCACCTTCTTCATACTTCACCCAACAGCACAGTAGAATTTGCTCAACTGACAAGCAAATGCTAAAAGTCAGTGAGGACTCAAGGATAATGTCAAGGTTACAGATTCCTGGGCTAGGAAAGACAGTCATGTCGCTAACTGGGTTGGGAAAGTTAGGAGGAAGAACTTTGGAGGGGAGGCAAGGACATTGAGCTTGGGGTGGAAGCAGCATACCCACAGAGAAATGCCCTCTAGGCAAGAGGAAATGAAAGTAGAATTGAGGAGCCAGAACAGAGCCCTAAATGTACTCACAGGTATCTAGGCATGTCACTCCCCTTCTTAAACAACTCCAGTGGTTGCCTATCAACCTCCGCTCCAAACAAAAATTCCTCACTCTAGGCTTCAAGGCTCTCCATCACCTTGCCCCTTCCTACCTCTCCTCCCTTCTCTCTTTCTACCACCCACCCCGCACGCTCCGCTCCTCTGCTGCCCACCTCCTCACCCACCGTCCCTCGGTCTCGCCTATCCCGCCGTCGACCCCCGGGCCACGTCCTCCCACGGTCCTGGAACGCCCTCCCTCCTCACCTCCGCCAAACTGATTCTCTTCCCCTCTTCAAAACCCTACTTAAAACTCACCTCCTCCAAGAGGCCTTCCCAGACTGAGCTCCTCTTCTCCCTCTACTCCCTCTACCACCCCCCCCTTCACCTCTCCGCAGCTAAACCCTCTTGTCGTCCCTTTCCCTCTGCTCCTCCCCCTCTCCCTTCCCATCCCCTCAGCACTGTACTCGTCCGCTCAACTGTATATATTTTCATTACCCTATTTATTTTGTTAATGAAATGTACATCGCCTCGATTCTATTTAGTTGCCATTGTTTTTACGAGATGTTCTTCCCCTTGACTCTATTTATTGCCATTGTTCTTGTCTGTCCATCTCCCCCAATTAGACTGTAAGCCCGTCAAACGGCAGGGACTGTCTCTATCTGTTGCCGACTTGTTCATTCCAAGCGCTTAGTACAGTGCTCTGCACATAGTAAGCGCTCAATAAATACTATTGAATGAATGAATGAATGAATGAAAGTGGTAGAAAAGCCAGCCAAAGAATGAGAAGCAGCAGCCAGAGGGTAAGAAAAGACTGTAAGCTCTTTGTGGGCAGAGAATGAATATATTTATTGTTGTATTGTACTCTCTCAAGCATTTAGTACAGTGATTTGCACAAAGTGCTCAATAAATACCATTGAATGAATGAATGAAAAGCAGAAAAACTGTAGAAAGTGCTTGGGAGAGCACATTCCAAAGTTTGCTCTGATGTCTGGAAAGGTATGTTCACCAGTTTTGAAAGAAGCTGATTGCAATGGAAGAGAAACCCTCACCTTGACAGGAAGGAGATGGTCCTGTGATGGAACTCCAGATATCAGGCTGACCTCATTCACCATAAAGGTCATCTTGCCTGCTTTAACTCTGCCCAGAAACTTTTTCCATCCTTCCTGACTCCCATGACCATTCCCCTTACCAGTTGCTTCATTTAACTCCCTCCTCAAACCTCCCACCCCTCTACCTTCCCCCCCATCCTTTGCCCTCAATAAGCCTGACCACCTATTTTGAGTAATTTGAAGCCATCAGGCATGATCTTCTTAAAATCTTCCCAGTAACCCCTCTTCAACTCTATCTTTCCCAACACATTTCCCACCTCCACTCAAAATTCACCCCGTCCATCTGCACCTCTGAACCTTTCTTTCACACCACAAAATGCTTGCCCCCTCTCCTCTTCCCTTCCTGACCACTATCTGCAACTGTTTATTCCCAATTGGTTTCAAACATTCTCATATCTCCCCTATCCTAAAAAAATCCTCCCTTAACCCCAAGGCTTCTTCCAGTAATATCCCCATCTCTATCCTATCATTCCTCTCCCAAATCCTGAAGTGAGTTGTCTACCCCTGCTGCATCAACTTCCTCCTCTCCAATTATCTTAATTGGAGACAAATCCTTCCAACATGACTTTCACCCCCTCACTCCACTTAAACTGGCATCTCAAAGGTCACCAGTGATCTTCTTCTTGCAAAATTCAACAGCCTCTACTCCATCCTAATCCTCCTCCACCTCTCAGCTGCTTTTGACACAGCTGACCATCTCCTTTTCCAATGTCAGTTTCACTGACACTGTCCTTAACTTGACATTCAACAGTTCAAAAAAGAACTAAGCCCTGTCCTCCCCCTGACTCTCCCATTATTGTAGACAGCACCATCATGCTGCATTAGCCTCCTTGCTGACCTCCCTGCCTCTTATCTCTTCCTGCTCCACTCCAAACTTTACTCAGTTGTCCAGATCATTTTTCTACAAAATCATTCATTCCATGTTTAAAGCACTCAATCGACTTGCCCTCTTCTAAATAACCTTCCTGATTTCCAAATACAACCCAGCCTGCACATTTCACTCCTCCAGTGCCAATCTACTCAGTGTATCTCAGTGTAGAGAAGCAGTGTGGCTGAGTGGAAAGAGCCCGGGCTTTGGACACAGAGATCATGGGTTTGAATTCCGGCTCTGCCACTTGTCAGCTGTGTGACTGTGGGCAAGTCACTTCACTTCTCTATGCCTCAGTTCCCTCATCTGTAAAATGGGGATTAAGACTGTGAGTCTCATGTGGGACAACCAGATTACCCTGTATCTCCCCGAGAGCTTAGAACAGTGCTCTGCACATAAGTAAGCATTTAACAAATACCAACATTATCTCAATCTCACTGTCAACCCCTCATCAACATCGTGCCTATGGCCTGAAACACCCTCCTGCTTGATGCCCCACAGAAGATCACTTTCCCCTCTTTCAAAGCCTTATTGACAGCACATCTCCTCCAGGTGGCCTTCCCTAACTATACCCTAATTACCTTTCAAAGCCTTATTGAAGGCACATCTCCTCCAGGTGGCCTTCCCTAATTAAACCCTTATTACCTCTTCTCCTACTTCCTTCTGCATCATCCTGGTATTTGGATTTGTTCCCTTCATTCCCCCATCCCTCAGCACTTATGTATATATATGTAATTGATTTATTTAATGCCTTTCTCCCCCACTAGACTGTAAACTTATTGTGGGCAGGGAATATATCTTCCAACTATGATTTTTCATTTTTTTTAATTGGGGTTTATGGGGAGGTGGAGGCCACTATGGCATATGTTAAACAGTTATCATGTGCCAGGCACTGAACTAAATGTTGGGGCAATAACAATGACGGCATTTGTTAAGCACTTAAATGTGCCAAGCACTGTTCTGGTGAATGAAAGCTAATCAGGTTGGATATAGTCCTTGTACTACATGGGGCTCACAAACCTAATCCTCATTTTACAGATTATATCAGGCAGAGAGAAGTGACTGCCCAAGGTCAGGCAGCAGACAAATTGCAGAGTTGGGATTAGAACCTAGGTCCTCTGACTGTCCGTGCTCTTTCCATTAGGCCGCAATGCTCCTATATATTGTTATATTGTACTCTACCAAGCTCTTAGTACAGTGTTCTGCACATAGTGAGCACTCAGTAAGTATGATTGATTGATAGCTCCTTGTCTATGAACCTAAACTAGTGGATTAATCTCTCTTCATTTTCCTCATTTATAATTTGGTGATACAATCCTCTCTCTGAAGAAGCAATAGGATAATACTTGGGAGAAGCAGCATGGCTCAGTGGAAGGAGCCCGGGCTTTGGAGTCAGAGGTCATGGGTTCGAATCCCACTCTGCCACTTGTCAGCTGTGTGACTGTGGGCAAGTCACTTAACTTCTCTGGGCCTCAGTTACCTCATCTGTAAAATGGGGATTAAGACTGTGAGCCCCACGTGGGACAACCTGATTCCCCTGTGTCTACCCCAGCGCTTAGAAGAGTGCTCTGCACATAGTAAGCGCTTAACAAATACCAACATTATTATTATTATTATAATACACAAAGAACTTGGACCTCTTCTGCACATGGTAAGCTCTGCACAGAGTAAGCACTCAATAAAATATCATTGATGATGCTGACATGCCATTTACCTATATGAAGAAAGCCAACAAGTTAAAAGAGTAACCATAGTGCAGATTTTCAGCTGTCACATTCAAACAAAATAGGGTACTGGTGGAAGGGAAAAAAAATACAAATAGCTATCATTATCTCTTAGTCCTGTTGTTTTCTGTGAGAAACTAATTTGGTAATTCTTTGGGGAAAGTCTTGTATTAGGCATCATACTAACTGTAACAGAATTTTAGAATCCCTTACAGGTGTTAGAGACCATCCACTTGTTTTAATAATTACTATTCTCAGATTTTGTCATCCTTGAACTCTCAGAGAGTCTCTGTAGAATCCATTTAACATTTTGTAAAATGGACATTTATCAATTTTAATTGCTTACAAGTTAGGGTATGGAGGGTTTTTGCTTGTTTTTAGTCAATTGAGAGTGCCAAGCACCATTTTGTATTATTTCTGAGAAAACATTTACCAGATATCTAAATCAGGTAGTGAAATGGCTTTTGGTAAATACTGGACACAGTCACTAGTTCATCCTTTGCAAATAAATTGTTTACCTTCACATTGGATTTGCTATTAAGCAAACTATTCTTTCTCTTCTATTCTAAAAAAATTGACCTTATTTGGATAGAATTGCACTGCTCTCTTCAGCAGATGCTATCCATATAAATTATTTCTTCAATTAATGGAAATTAACATCTTATAGCTTTGGCTTTTACTACTGGCTGGCATTACCCAAGGCTGTATCCAACCAAAGCAAAATCTCAGAGATTGCATGACTGCCATTTCAAAACAGACTTCCCTCATGTGAATCTAGTTACTATACTAGAACAAATGGAGGAGAAAATTACACATCCATGGATAAAGATGTTATACTATTTGATTTTGAACATGTTATTTTTAGTAGGATTTGGTTTTACTTCATTGACTACTACAAAGTCTTATTTAACCTTCGTTGTTGTTAAGCCATTTATTTAAAATACTGTTTCAAATTTGGTGTCCTCAGATGCTAATCTAGGAACTTTGTTACATTTTTCTGCACTTTTACAGGACTTCAATATTTAATTTAAGCATTATAAATTTACCAGGCCCAAACAATCAGAATAAATTTACAGAGACAGGTCAAGGAATATTCCAAAATAGTGTAAATTACTACTTGGTGTCAAGTCTCTCTTGGAATTCCAAGCTTGGAATTTTAAAAGCTTTCTCCAGAAGGACCTCTCACCCCTCAGAGGAATGGTGTGTACCAGTAGAAAGAGCGTAAGACTGGGAGTCAGGAGACCTATCATCCAAGCTTTAATTCCCAGCTCCACCATTTGTTTGTTGTGTGACTGAGGTCTAGAGATGTTATGATTGCCCAGTTCCTTCATCTGTAAAATAGGGACCTGTTCTCCCTCCCCCTTAGTCTGTGAGCTCCATGTAGGGTAGAGATCATGCCCGATCTGCTTATATTGACCTACCCAGCATCTAGTAGTGCTTGACAATTACATTATTGTTATTAATTAGACTGCACGTCCTGACCCACATGGGACAGGGGCTCTCTCTGACCTCATAAAGTTGTATCCACCCCAGTGCTTAGTGCTTGATACCATAGTAAGTGCCTAATGAATATTATCATTTAACCCAGCGCTTAGTACAGTGTCTGGCACATAGTGCTTAACAAATACCATTACTATTATTATTATCTACCCCAGTTCTTAGCACAGGCCTTGACACATGGTAAGGGCTCAACAAATACCAGAATTATTATAATTCATTATTCATCTTTAATAGAATGACAGGGTGGAGTCTTTTTTGCAAAGTAGACATCAATTGAAACAGAGGAAGTGCTGAAAGTCAACCAACTCAGTTTCTCAAAATGTAAAAGGAAAGATTTTTTAAAGACTATAAATCCCAAGAAAAAAGAGCCACAGCTCCAGCTCCCTGAGTGATCTCAGGGTCACAAGAAATTGCTGAAGGGCAGCAGCGTTGTCTAAAGCAGAGGCCAGGGAGTCAGAGGACTTGAGTTCTAATCCTGGCTTCACACGTCTGCTGTGTGACCTCGGGCAAGTTACTTCACTGTGCCTCAGTTACCACATCTATTAAAATGGGGATTAAAACTGTGAGCCTTATGTGTCCTACATGATTATTTTGTAGCTACTCCAATACTTAATACAGTGCGTGGCACATGGTAAGCACTTTAACAAATACCATTTTTTGTTGTTGTTTTTGAACGGTCTTAAGGGGGAAGGGCAGGGACAATGCCAAAGGCAGTAGCGAGGGCAGACCCCCTTTCTGGAGCCTTTCCAGAGATGTCAGATTGTAACTGAGCAAATCAGGAATGGTACTCAGACTACCAAATGAGATGGACAAAGGCAGGTCTTTACACAGTTCCTTGACAAGAGATTAGGCTTTTCTCTTTAGTGGAGTTTGTCTGATCTTCTGAGATGTTTTTTGGCTATCCATTGTCAACACCTGCAAGAATCTCTTTGCATCGTAAACTGCAGCTAGGAATTTGAGGGTTTTTTAAAATTTAATTTCATATCTTTGCAAAGTGAGCATAATAAGGCCATAACTCCTATCCCAAAAAGAAGGAAAAGCTAATGACAGTTGGAGAATTGAGTGTTGGTCTGAAGGAAATCTGTAATTTTCTTCAATATTATAGGTCTCATTCAGTAGGAATGAAAGGAATGGGAAGTTTTTGGAATCAATTTCTAAATACTGGTGTCTTTTCGCTTTAACTTTGTTTCTGGATTACATGACAATCACGTTTAATATTGCTTACATTTTTAATTGAAACGCATTTGAATCTCACAATAAAACATTAAATAGCTCACATTAAACTATTTGGTTTCCTAGTGCTAATTTTATTGCAGATGAAAGAAGGCATTGAAAACATGAATTTAGGGTGTAGACGCTGGCAGCGTTCACAAGATTAAAAACCACTGATTCCGGCAAAAGTTTACAGCGTCCCGCAGATTTCTCAAGGGAGGGATTCTGTTGATCTTTTCAAAACAGATGAAGCTAGTTTTTAGTTGAAATGGGCACGAGACTGATTTTGAGTAAAACTCTGCAACAGTGATTTGGGAAGCCAAGGCTGATCCAGATTTTGCCTGACATAACTGGAGAATCATTTATCAATACTGACTAAATTTTTCATTCATTCAGCCAGCTGTATTTATTAAGCAGTTACTGTTTCCAGGGCACTGTACTAAGCATTTAGGAGATACAGGTAACAATAGACACATTCCCTGCCCACAAAGACTTTAAATTTGGAAACAGAGTATGGTGCAATATTTGGGGTTTTTGGAGGTGGTATCCTTTTCCACTTGTGCATAGAAGCAACAGGAAGTGAAAGCAGTGAAGACAGAGGAAGGTCAGATGTTAATCTTTAATGCCTGAAGTTCATTTATGATAAAGAAACTTTGCACGCTTTGCTTGAAAAACCACTCATCAGATATGCACTCAAGCTCTCCCTCAAAGTTTGGGAAGATTTTGGTCACTGTCTCCAGCATTTTCACAACCCCTTTCTCCATTCTGAGCCTGTTCAATCGTTTCTAATTGCCAGGATGCCCTGATTTTTGAGGGAACCACCTTACAAACCATTTAGGTTTTGGTTAATTAAACATAACACCATGAATTTCAGGGGTGAGTGGCAAGATGCAGAGCACAGATATTATATGGAGTTCACTTTCTGAAGTATGGATCATTTCATTCTCACCCACTAAAACTGCCAGAGTAACTTTCCAACTGGAAAGAAAACAGCCCCCTAGTACGCAGTACATAAAGTTAAAAAGATAGATTTTCACAGTATCCAAACTCAGTGATTTCTCCTGAGAGTTGGTGTAAATAAATTAAATGCAGCCGGGCATTCATTTGAAATATTTGTTCATATGCGGTTGGCCACATATTTTTTCTGTATGCCTCAGTTTCATCATCTGTAAAATGGGAATTAAATATCTGCTTTCTCTCCAACTTAGACTGTTAGTCCCATTGATTTAGGGACTTTGTACCAATGGATTATCTTGTTATCTACCCCAGGGCTTATTACATTACTTGGCCCAGGACAAGTACTTAAATACCACAATTTTTTGCTTATTTTGTTATTATTAAGAATGCTGGTCAGGGATTATGGAGGTCATAAGACAATAGGAACAGAAGAGACTTGCAGGAACTGGAGTTAATGGAGAATGGTCAGGCCTGACGGCTTCACCACTGTGCCAATGTAAGAAGAGAAACGCAGATGAGCAGGGCAGGACCTAATGGCAGCGATGAGCTGGTTGACGGGATCTGGATGAAGTACCAACGTAAGGTTTATGGAGGTAGAGAAAAAGTGGAATCATTAGAGTAGTCAGCGGGTAGATAGATCCTTAGATAACAGGAGAGAGTGTGAAAAAATTGGGGGCCAGTGCATGTAGCTGTAGGGGAATGACAGTAATAGACTCAATATTTATTAAGCATCTATCATATACTACGCACTGTATTAAATATTGGGAAAGAGATACACGGATAAGATATCATAATAATAATGATGATGATAATGGTATTTGTTAAGCGCTTACTATGTGCAGAGCACTGTTCTAAGTGCTGGGGTAGATACAGGGTAATCAGGTTGTCCCACGTGAGGATCACAGTCTTAATCCCCATTTTACAGATGAGATAACTGAAGCACAGAGAAGTTAAGTGACTTGCCCACAGTTACACAGTTGACAAGTGGCAGAGCTGGGATTCGAACTCATGACCTCTGAGTCCCAAGCCCAGGCTCTTTCCACTAAGCCATGCTGCTTCCCATATAGACATCGTGTCCCTGATCCATAAGAGACTCGCAATTGAAGGATAAGAGTGTGGGGAGAGGTTGGTGACAGACCCAAGAAAAGATGCAATAAAAACATAAAAGACAAGGATAATGATAAATATACCAAGCACAGGGCAGAAGCAGGAGGAATTCAGGCTCCTCACAGCTCACGCCAACGGTCACAGCCACAGCCATGGTGATGGATTTCCCAGTGTTTTAAAGGGAGGAGGCCTCAGGCTGCCAGGCTGGAGACCTTCCTGTGCTGGGGCAGAGGGCTGTGGGAGACCCACTGTCACAGGGAAGGACAGAGGTCCCTTCCTCTCAGTGGACCCAGGCTGTTGCACAAAAAGGTAGGAGGAGCGGAGGGTTCTCATTTCTGTTTCTTGCTTGAGGCCTTACAGACCAAAGCAGGGGCAGATGGGAGGCCTGTTGGCCTGGGATTGAGGCCGTCTCTCTCTCGAGCTCAGTGGCTCTTGGAAGTTGGAGGTAACGTTGTAGGAAACAAATGGGCCACAGGTCCTAGTATTAATCCAGGTGTACTCCAGATGACCATCATTCATTCATTCGGTCATATTTATCGAGCACTTACTGTGTGCAGCACACTGTACTAAGCTCTTGGGAAAGTACAATACAGCAACAAAAATGACATCCTCCAACATTTGCTGATTTACCTCAGCACATAAGCTCCCTGCTTTAACATTTCATCTCACTGCTGCTGGTACTTCCCCCTCTATACTGTAAAGTTGTTATGGACAGGGAATGTGTCTGTTGAGTATTATATTGTCCTCTCCCAAGTGCTTAGTACAGTGCTCTGCACACAGTAAGTCCTCAACAAATACGATTGAATTAATAAATCAATCCCCTCCCATTTCCAGAAGTGTTCCCATCTCCCCACAGTACCTGAAACATATCTTCTCTCCTGCTCCCATCTCTCCAAACTTTCGCCTTATTTTTTTCCCCTTTGTTCAAACTTGAATCATAGCTCTAGTTCTGTCCATGGATGTGACTATTGTTGCCACCTCTTCATTCTTCCTTCCTGGTGAGTAGTTCCTCCTTGCCACCAAAGTCATGGGAAGAAGTACAGGGGGTGGAACATCCCCCTTAATCACTCATTTATCCATCCTATTATTTACTGAGCACTTACTGTGCGCAAAACACCATACTAAGTACAATAGTACAATCAACAGGCACATTCCCTGCCCAAAACAAGCTTAATGTCTAAACCAGGAGGGGAGAAGAGACAGACACTAATATAAATAACAGATAAGTACCTAAGTGTTGTGGAGCTGAGAGGGGAGAAGAACAAAGGGAGCAAGTCAGGGTGACACAGAAGGGAGTGGGAAAAGAGGAAAGGTGGGGGCTTAGTCCGGGAATACCTCCTGGAGGAAACGTGCCTTCAATAAGGTTTTGAAAGGGGGAAGAGTAATCGTCAGCCATGGTCATCCAGAGACTGTAACTGTTGTCCAGAGGCAGGACGTGGGTGAGGGGTCGGCAGCGAGATAGGTGAGATCGAGGCACAGAAGAAGGTTAGCACCAGAGTAGAGAAGTGTGCAGGCTGGGTTGTAGTAGGAGAATCAAGACTTGTCTCAAGACTCACTTCCAATCCCGATCCACCCTGGTCCATCCCGGACCTTCTCACGTCAGCCTCAGGCAGTGACCTGGCCATAGAACTTGGAACTGACAGGTTCAGAGCTGAAAGTTTTAAAATGGACAAAAAGTGGCTTCTTCTATATCAGAAGCAGGCTGGATGTAAGTCCAAAGCAGGTAAGTCAGCTGTTAACCAGACTGTCAGTATAAATCTGGATGACTGGCCACCCTACTTCCTGCTACTTTAGCTTTGGAAAAAATGATTTGAATTGCATCACCTATGCATCTGACCATTCAAAAAAAAAATCAGAGTACTTAGCCAAAAATGCCTTACACTTTAAAGAGAAATAGGAGTTGTCACTATAATGTAGGCTTTGTGACAGCAGTAAGGCCTAATGGATAGATCATGGGGCTGGGAGTCAGAAGGACCTGGGTTTTAATCCCAGCTCTACCACTTGCCTACTGTGTGACCTTGGGCAAGCCACTTTTCTGTGCCTCAGTTCCCTAATTTATAAAATAGGGATTAAGACTGTGAGCCCCATGAGGAACAGGGATTGTATCTAACCTGAGTAGCTTGTATCTACTCTTGTGTTTGGAATAGTGCTTGACACATAGTGAGCACTTAACAAATGCCATTATTATTATGTGCATCCTGATTTAAAAAAAATACAAACTTAAGTGTAAAGTTTCTGCTTCAAGGCAGAAGTGCTTGTTTTTGAAATAATTCCAGAGTTCCATAAAGTCGGCTAAATTGATGTATTTTTAAAAAACAACTTCCTCCTAAAGCTAAGATAAGTTAATACAGCCTCTGAAAATCTAATACACAATAGTACTGAGTGTAAACTATCAAGGTTTCATTCCTTTTTTCAACTCAAACAGCTGCTACCATCGATGAAGAAGCAGGTGTTGATGCGTGAAAAATATTACCGCTAAAAAGAACGGACCATTTGGTGATGACTTTTCTCACCAGCATATTATATCAAAATACTTTTACATTTCCCAAAGTGCTCAGGTGGGAAGGCAAATTAAACTTTTAAAAGTCTAACAATGTCTCCAAGTATTTTCTTTCAGTCACCAAAACACCCCAATATACAATCATGAAAATTGTGATTTAGACGGGTAGCACAATTACTTTCTTCTTCTAAACAATATTGAATGGTTGCATCTTAGAAAGTGAAATTTATGAGACATTATCAAAAATGAATAAATATGTTTCTAAGTGAAGGAAAAAAACTCTAGCTATAAATCTACATGCTAAATATTTTTAGTCATACCAACAATAAATTATTTAATCATCAGTGGTACTTACTGAGGGCTTACTATGGGCAGAGCACTGTATTGAGTGCTTAGGAGATTAAGATTCAAATAATAATAATAATGATGGTATTTGTTAAGCTCTTACTATGCACCAAGCACTGTTCTAAACGCTGGGATAGATAGATACAAGTTAATCACGTTGTCCTATGTGTTCACAGTCTTAATCCCCATTTTACAGATAGGTAAATGAGGCACAAAGAAGTTGAGTGACTTTCCCAAAGTCACACAGCTGACAAATGGGGGAGTCAGAATTTGAACCCTAAACCTTTGTCTCCCAACTCCGGGCTCCATCTGCTCTGCCATGCTGCTTTCCAAGAGTCGGTGGAAGTGTTCCTTGCCAAATAACAGTAATTCAAAGAAGAGTCCATGAAAACCAAGTTCACTGATGAGTGTGTGTGTGGCTGAAAGATTCAAAGCAGGACCCTCCCAAGTAATTTGTACAGTGCTCAAAAAATACCACTGATGATCAATGATATTAACTGAGCACTTATTATGTGCAGAGCACTATTCTAAGTGCTTGGGAGAGTAAGATACAACAATGAGCAGATGTGTTCCTTGCTCATAATGAGTTTACAGTCTAGAGGGAGAGACAGACATTAATTGATGACATCCCTGCTGCTGCTGCTGATGACCCACAAAACTGGCCCCTTTGTAAACACAAAAAGACTGTGTTAAGTGCAGTGTTTACATACCTAGCTCTGTTTCCTTTTCTTTTTTTTTAAAAAAAAAAAAACTCATTGTCTCTTGGTTCTTTTGAAGCTTTTGCTTGAAAAGAATCACTCCTTTCTTGATAGTAGTGGGCCAGGCTGGTCCATCCTCAGAAATTGTTTCCCAGTTTTCAGATGAGCTGCAGTATTTCTGAAGTTTTGAATATCATGTCCTTGAACTGCTACCTTTCTCCTTCTTGCATTCCATTTCTCCATTTCAGCTCTCCATTCTGTAGTTGTTTGAATATTTTCCTATCAGTTATTCTCTTCATAGGTCTCACACAATGTAGCCAGAACTTCGACGCTAGGAGACTATATTCCAGAATTTAATAATAATACCAACAACTGTATTAGTAAAGTCAAGCACTTAGTACAGTGTTTTGCACACAGTAAGCACTCAAGAAATACGACTGAATTAATACATGCTTACTATGTGCCAAGTGGTATACTACACGCCGGGATAGATACAAGAAAATCAGGTCCTAAAGGGGGATCACAGTCTCAGTAGGAGGGAGAACAGATATTAAATGCCTATTTTGCATATGAAGCGCCGTGGCACAGAGAAATTCAGTGACTTGCCCAAGGTCACACAGCCGACAAGTGGTGGAGCCACATTTAGAATCCACGTTCTGTGACTCCCAGGGCCAAGATTGTCAACTAGCCCATGCTGCTTCATCTCATTGTTAGTGATATTTTCTTGCCATTTGATAAAGAGTCTGGTCCATCAGGGAGCTGGATGGGGTGTGGATGGGATGGGGGTGTGGTCTAGGTTCACAGTCTTAGAGAAGATTGGAAAAAGTGTGCAGCTCTCTAGTCCTATAGTTTGGTCTGGAGTCTGGTGGCATGTTGCCAACCGCACTTCCTTGGAGACTATTCCAAATGATGCGCTGGCTTTTTTGATCCTCTTCTTTCCCACATGTAACCACAGCCAAACTACTATTCAATCTGAAATGGAAATGCATTTCTAGAAGGGGTGTTTTATTGTAAATGCAGAGTTCTCAGGGTTTAAAAATCTTCTCAGGATCATGAAATGCACTATTAGAATATCAGAATTGTGGCATGGATCATACTCATCTCTACTCATGGTTAGCCATCCTGACCAAGTTCACAAACCAGTCCCTTTGAGGCATATGATTTGAGCCTCTTCTCTACTTGATCAAAAAGTGCTTGCCATTAGGACACAAGAAAACTCGATAAACTAAGATCTCTGTAGACTGAAAATTCGATGTGGGCAGAGAATGTGTCTGTTATTCTCCCAAGTGCTTAATACAGTGCTCTCTGCACACAGCAAGTGCTCAATAAATAGGATTATTACTTGATTAACTTGCAAGTATTTAAACCTCGAGCTATGTACAAAACCTAGTGCAGAAGCCAGAGGTGGGAGAGTCATTTCAGTTTTGCAACCAGAACCCCCACACCAGTTAAAATTCCTGCAGATGGTTCAACAAAAGAATAGAAGATACGGATTTTCAATTTTAGAAAAAGTAACGATGAAAAATGGGAAAACTTCATTGGGAAGACACTGAACGATGTAGCCAAAAAGTTGTTAAAAAAATAAAAAAAAAAGCTTAAATGCCACAAAAAAAACAAACAAAAAGAAATCAGGCAATGAGACAGAAACTGAACTATTGACAGGATAAAAGAGGTTATCAGAGGGGAAGAAAGTCATTCTTTCAGAAATGGAAAGCTCACTCTAGTGAGAACAATTAAGTCCACAGAGAGTAGCAAGTCAGGTGCAAAGAAGGAATCAGGTGGGCCACAAAGCAGTTTGAAGAAAACATGGTAAGAGATGCCAAAACTAACAAACAAAAATTCTTCAAATATAGTAAAGCTAGGAAGCCGGCTCTGGAACCCTTCGGGCGACTTGATACCCATGGGGCTAAAGGAGATACCAGAAAGTCTTAGTTCAGTCTGGGTGATAAAGACCTTCTTCTGTGTAGCAAGAAAATTTGAGGAGCATAATCTGAACTCTTGTACTCTCCCATGTGCTTAGTATGTGGGTCTTTGTCAAGTTGGCACTTAATAAATATCATTGATTGATATCACAGGGTAGATCAGTCCAAATTGATAACCTAAATATAAAGTTACTGGGTTTTGAGGCATCTGACAGTTAAAAAAAAAAAATCAAAGGGGATGTTGCAGGATGCCTAGCAAATTGGGGAATATGGGCCCCGTTATCACTAAAGCTACAGCATTCAGACATTGAAAATTAGCTTGGCTCTTACCAACTTCACAGCCCTTTCACAAATCACAAATTCTGCAGACCTTCCTTGAGAAATCTCGTACGTACTGTTTCCCCCACTGCCACCCCCACTGACTTCTGTATCCCCTAAGCACTTGGATATTCATTTTCCCACTCTCAGCCCAGCACTTATATAGTTTTAGATAATATTACTTCCCACTATGTGAAATTTACTGGAAAATGCACGGGCCTGGAAGTCAAAGGACTTGGGTTCTAAGCACAGCTCTGCCACTTCCCCAGTGTGTGACCTTGGTTAAGTCACTTTACTCAGTTTTCTCATCTCCATAATGGGGATTCAGTACCTATTGTCCCTCTTCTCTAGACTGTGAGCCCCATGAGAAAAAGGGACTGTGTCCAACCTGATTATCTTGCATTTACCTCAATTCTTAGTATAGTGCATGGTACAAAGTAAGTGCTTGAAGCAGCGTGGCTCAGTGGAAAGAGCCCGGGCTTGGGAATCAGAGACTGTGGGTTCTAATCCCGGCTCTACCACTTGTCAGCAGGGTGACTTTGGGCAAGTCACTTAACTTCTCTGTGCCTCAGTTACCTCATCTGTTAAATGGGGATGAATTACCATGAGCCCCACGACGGACAACCTGATTACCTGTAATAATAATAATGTTGGTATTTGTTAAGCGCTTACTTTGTGCAGAGCACTGGTCTAAGCACTGGGGTAGATTCAGGGTAATCAGGTTGTCCCTCATGAGGCTCGCAGTCTTAATCCCCATTTTACAGATGATGGAACTGAGGCCCAGAGAAGTTAAGTGACTTGCCCACAGTCACACAGCTGACAAGTGGCAGAGACGAGATTCGAACCTATGACCTCTGATTCCCAAGCCCAGGCTCTTTCCACTGAGCCACGCTGCTCAGCAGTTAGAACAGTGCTTGGCACATAGTAAGCCCTTAATAAATAACATCATCATCAAATACCCACAATTATTATAATTTTGTTGTCTATCCCCCTCCACCCCCTGTTAGACTGTAAACACCTTGAGGGCAGGGATTATATCTCTTAATGCTGTTGTACTCCCCCAAGCACTTTGCACAATGTTTTAATACAGTAATGCTCTGGGCATGTCACTCCCCTTCTCAAAAATCTCCAGTGGTTGCCTATAAACCTTAGCAAGAAGCAAAAACTCCTCACTCTTGGCTTCAAAGTTCTCCATCACCTTGCCCCTTCCTACCTCACCTCCCTTCTCTCCTTCTACAGCCCAGCCCGCACACTCCGCTCCTCTGCTGCTCACCTCCTCACTAGGCCTCTTTCTCGCCTGTCACACCTTCAACCCCTAGCTCACATTCTACTACTGACCTGGAATGCCCTCCCTCCTCACATCCATCAAACCAACTCTCTTTCTCTCTTCAAAGTCCTATTGAGAGCTCACCTCCTCCAGGAGGCCTTCCTAGACTGAGCCCTCCCTTATCCTCTGCCCCTCCTCCCCTCCATTCCCCCTACTCCCTCCCTCTGCTCTACTCCCTTCCTCTTCTCTCACAGCACTTGTGTATATTTGCATATATTATTTATTACTCTATTTTATTAATGATGTGTATTTATCTATGATATTGATGATATTGATGTCTGACTACTTGTTTTGCTGTCTGTCTCCCCCTTTTAGACTGTGAGCCTGTTGTTGGGCAGGGATTGTCTCTATCTGTTGCCAAACTGTACACTCCAAGTGTTTAGTACAGTGCTCTGCACAAAGTAAGCACTCAATAAATATGACTGAATGAATGAATGGAATATTATTGATGTATTAGAGAAAGGCTACAAATTAGCTTATTTTAGTTTAATGCACATTTTCTTTACAGAGAGTCCATTCATTTTATAAAAAGACAAGGTAACTGACTTGATCATGTAGGACTTTGAACATCAATCAATTGTGTTTTTTGAGCTTACCATGTAGAGGGTACTGTATTAAATGCTTGGGAAGGTATAAATAATATCAATGATAGACATGATCTCTCCCCACACGGAGCTTACCTTCCATATAGGGAGAAATGTGATTTAGCAGACTTGAAGTGGGGAAGCCCAAGGTAATAATAATAATAAATAATAGTAATAATAATAATAGTCCTCTGGATTGTGGACAGGGAATGTGCCTATCAACTCTGATATACTGTACTCTCCCAATATCTTAGTACAGTGTTCTGCACACAGCAACCATTCAATAAATATTATTCATTGTATTTGTTATACGCTTAATATGTCAAGCACTGTTCTAAGCACTTGGGTAGATACATAATAATCAGATTTGACGAAGTCCCTGTCCCACATGGGGCTCACAGTTTAGGACGTGAGTAAGGGATCTGAGACGGCAGAGTCTAGAATCGGACAACATAAGGAGGTGAGCCCAATAGGAGCAAACTGGGTGGACTGGGATATCACGGGTGAAGACAGGTATTTTCCAGATTAGCCTTTTCCTTCAGTTTGCATTAATCTAACAGCTACTCTTAGCACTTATTTATACACCTATTCTTACATACAACTCAATCTGCATTAATTCGCAATTACCTATTCATTCTGCAATCAGCAGTTGTAGCATTGTTCTCTCTCCTGCTCCAACTTTTTTTTGGGAAAAAAAATACTGTCTTTCAATTCCCCTCCTTAACTGTAAGCTCCTTGGGAGCAGGGACCACGTGTTAGACCGCTAGGTCAAAGCCCAAGTGGCGTGCTTTAAAATACTCTATTCAGTTTTGGTTGAAAGCTGACAAGGGAATTGGAGGCAAGGAAAAAGACAAAAAAAGATCATAATCAAGAGAACATTGGAACTGATTTATAGTAAGTGCTTAACAAATACCACAATTAAGGTAGTGGGTTCTAATCCCAGCTCTGCTACTTGTCTGCTGTGTGACCTTGGGTAAGTCACTTAACTTCTCTGTGCCTCAGTTAACTCATCTGTAAAAATGGGGATTAAAAAATGTGAGCCCCATGTGAGACAATCTGATTACCCTGTAGATACCCCAGCGCTTAGAAGAGTGCTTAGCATATAGTAAGTGCTTAACAGATACCATAATCAGTAATATTATTGGTATTATTTAGATTTCCCAGCACCCACTGGACCATTCTGGCAGGAGCTTGCCTTTTCTGATAGAGCTGCCCTATGGGTGAAACAGGATGGCCCATATGAAATTTAGCACAATCCTTAGAGCCAGATGAGTTGGGTTCTAGTTCCAGCTCTGACACTTATATGCCATTTCACTTGTCTCTGCTGCAGTTTCCTAATCTGTAAAATGGGGATTAAATTTCTCCCTCCTCCTCAGTCTTTAAATCCCATGTGAGACAGGAACCATGCATATATTACCCTACCCTAGTGCTTACCTCAGTGATTGGCACTTAGTAAGTGCTTAACAAATAGAAAAATGATCATCATTACCTGGGGGAGGATTAGAATTTGTAAATGATCAATAATCTCATCAGTATTAGTAATAATAATAATGATAATAATGGCATTAGTTAAGTGCTTACTACGTGCCAAGCACTGTTCTACGCACTGGGGTAGTTACAAGGTAATCAGGTTGTCCCTCGTGGGGCTCACAGTCTTAATCCCCATTTTACAGATGAGGTAACTGAGGCACAGAGAAGTCAAGCTTCTTGCCCAAAGTCACACAGCTGATCAGTGGCAGAGCTGGGGTTAGAACCCACAGCCTGTGGCTCCCAAACCCGTGCCCTTTCCACTATTCCATGCTACTAGTTCTACCTACTTATTGATGATTTGGACAAAGAAGTTGAGAGTTTCTCCATCCAGGTTTTCACAGGACATTGAATTCAAGGGAGTTGTCAACAACTGGAAGACATGAGTGATCAAGGGTATTAAGAAAATAGGCAAAATGGTGCTAAATGGAGATGGAGAAGGGGACCCAGAACTGAGCCTTGAGGCACCTCACAATTAGAAAGTTGGACACAGAGGAGCGGTGAAAGGGACTGAGGGGTAGCCACAGAGGTAGGAGGAGAAACAAGAAAGGACAGTGAAAGTGGAGCCAATGATAGCTAATGTTTCCAGGAGACTGGTGTATTCCATTTTGTTGCACAATCAAAGAGGAATAAAAGATTTGTTTAATAATTATGGAGTGTTTCAAATATAGGGGTGATAAAGTGTATTAATTGACCTGGTAAGAATCTACTGAAAAGGACTGCTATTATGAAGGGAGTTCTTGGAATTAATGCAAGTATTAAATAAAAGTCTATTAATGTAATGACTGACCTCGTAAGAATCTACTGAAAAGAACTGCTATTATGAAGGAAGTTCTTGGAATTAGTACAAGTATTAAATAATGATTTTTATCCTCAGGAGAACCTAAACTCTTCACCACACCACAATTTCATTTAGAACATCACTCCCAACTCATAACTGAAGGAATATTAGTTATGTTAACAAAGAGCAGAAAACCTCTGGGAAGCAATTCTATAGCTTTCACAGATAGAAAACCAAAGACATGGTTTTGGAATATTTTTAAAATGCATTTTAAGAGGAAAAGGGGACCAGAAAATGTTCTATAAAAAAGAAAAATACAGTTCTGCAGACTCAGTATCAAAAATGTGCTGCAGCCCAAGAGAGACAGAACGAATGCCATAATAAATTCCATAATTAACAAGGTAATAAAATGCTGAGCTGGGTAAACCCATTGATCTGCGTGACTTGAAGGGCAAAAGGTAAAGCTACAAAAAGTGGAAGTTAGGTCAAGTCATTAGAGAAGGGTCTTCAGAGATAGTATAGTAATATAGGGATAAAATTTTAAAACGTGGAAGTCAAAATTGAGATACAATTACACGACTCATAAAAGGTAAGAAAAACAATGCTGTTCCAATTACAGTGACCAAAAGAGAAGGTTCAGCAAAAATGTCATCCGATTGGTAGACAGGAAAGGAAACTAATAACTGATAACTGTGCAAAGGAAGAGACATTTATGTTTTGGGTTTTTTTTTTCCACTTTAATTCTCCTAGGAAAAGATTAAAAGCTAATGAAAGCTGATCTGACTTAGGATGGAAGCTTGGAAAGACAAACAAGAATAAGGTAAGACATATCCTTTTGATAAAGGATATTATCAAAAATTTAAACTATTGAATCTGGATTCTAAGGTATGTAATAAGTGGCAGAGAAGATTACAGAGCCCAAGGCTGTTATCCTTAAGAACTCATAGGATACAAAAGCCCTTAGGAGGATAAAAAGCTAGAGATGTACCCACCTTAAAATAATAGAGGAAAAGAAAGATCCTATTGTAGGCTGGTGAATTTAGTATCGATGCTTATGATAGTCAAACAATTTTCAGCCACTTAGAGGACAAGGACTCTAGGAAGAATCCAACATGGCTTTGTTTAGAACCAGCAAGAAGCTGTAGAAATAACCCATGGATACTAAATGCTTTGGAGTCTGTCCTCTACTAACAGGCTCAATGGCATATTCTTGGTCATACACTTGATAGATAGATATGTAACCACTTCCCCTCCAAAAAACTTTCCCAAACTAAGGCCTTATTTCCCCTAAACCGTCTCCTTTATGCATCACCCTCATGCTTGGATTTGTAATAAATATTGCTGGTATTTCTTAAGTCCTTATTATGTGCCAAACACTGTTCTAAGCAGTGGGTAGATACAAGCTAATCACGTTGTCCCATGTGGGGCTCAGAGTCTCAATCTGAGATAAGCAGCATGGCCCAGGGGAAAGAGCCTGGGCTTAGGAGTCAGAGGTCATGGGTTCTAATCCCGGCTCCGCTACCTGTCAGCTGTGTGACTTTGGGTGAGTCACTTAAATTCTCGGTGCCTCAATTACCTCATCTGTAAAATGGGGTTTAAGACTGTGAGCCTCACGTGGGACAACCTGATTACCCTGAATCTACCCCAGTACTTAGAACGGTGCTTTCCACATAGTAAGCACTTAACAAATACCA
This sequence comes from Ornithorhynchus anatinus, assembly GCF_004115215.2. NCBI lineage: Eukaryota > Metazoa > Chordata > Mammalia > Monotremata > Ornithorhynchidae > Ornithorhynchus > Ornithorhynchus anatinus. The sequence continues at coordinate 115,482,885 of NC_041731.1, read as the reverse complement.
ATGTGATCATTATTACTACTATTAATCCCCATTTTACAGATGAGACAACAGAGGCACAGAGAAGTGAAGTGACTTGCCCAAAGTCACATAGCTGACAAGTGGTAGAGCTGGGATTAGAACCCAAAACCTCTGACACCTAAACCCATGCTCTTGCTTCTGCAGAGTACCCTTTGTACTCTTTAAGTACTTGCTATTCACCCATAGCACTTATGCACATAACCGTAATTTATTTTAATGTCTATTTACCCCTTTAGATCATAAACTCTTTGTGGGTAGGGAATATGTCTGCTAACTCTGTTGTACTTTACTATCCCAAACATTTAGCTCGTTGTGGGCAGGGAATGTGTCTGTTTATTATTATATTGTACTCTCCCAGTGCTTAGTACAGTGCCCAGCACACAGTAAGTGCTCAATAAAAATAATTGATTGATTTAATCCCTCTAGCATGGCTTGGGGTCAATGTAAAGGACATTTCAATAATCTCACCAGTGTTGTTAGCTCTACCCACTGACTGATACTTTGATGCTATTGATGCCTGTCTACTTGTTTTGTTTTGTTGTCCGTCTCCCTCTTCTAGATTGTGAGTCCATTGCTGGGTTAGGGATTGTCTTTATCTGTTGCCGGATTGTACTTTCCAATTGTTTAGTACAGCGTTCTGCACACAGTAAGTGTTCAACAAATACGATTGAATGAATGAATGACAAAGGAGTAAAGGAGTTGAGATTCATTCAGTATGCACAGAATTTTGAATCTGTGGGAGTTGTTAACACTTTGGAAAACATGAATAGCCTAGTGCAGTGGACAATAGGCAAAAAGTTGTTAAAAAAAACTAAAGTGCAAAATTAAACAACAAAATTATAGATGGGAGGAGACTGGTTAAGCACAAATACATTTGGAAAACTGCTTGATCATGTATGTGTGTGTGGGAGGGGGAGGGGGGGCAGGAGGTCCATCTCCCCACTTATCAGCCCAAGCTCCAGAGTTCCAGCTGGAGCAGGGAAGCCCTTTTCTGTCTCCTCAGTGCAGCAAAGCATCCCAAACCTAACTGGCTCTGTCCCAGTTCCTCGAGAGGGTTCATGCTGCCCACGGTCTGTTTCTCCATCAGTCTGGAGCATGGACTCATGCTTCTTTTACTCTTATTAAAATAATAGTAATAATAATAAAGATAAATCCCCTGGGACTACTAGCAGTCCGAGTCATGTGGGGGGACCTCCTGACTGGAAAGCTCTGCAGCTACTGTCCAGCTCAGCAGGGCAGCATGTCAGGGGCAAGCATCAGGCCGGCATCAAAGGGAGTAAGATGACTGGCCCGGGATAAGAGGCATCGTGAGGGATCAGAGTTCAACTCCTTTGCCTTGGGATTGGTAGAACCGATAAGACGCTCAAGTTCCTAAACCGAACAAAAGGATTTCGTACAAATCACAGCTCCGTCATGGACCCGTGGACACTTCACCTGAGAGGGATCTAGAGAAACTAGACAGTGCGCTGAGAAGACAAATAAATATTTAAAAGGCGTTGAGAAAAATATTCTTTGAAGATGGTTAAAGGAATGGTAGTGAAAACTAACGTGTGATTTGCTAGCTTTCCAAAAGCCTGTGAAGGATGAAGGCTGGTTGTTCCCTATAGGAGATGTCGACCAAATGAGAGGAACTGAAATTGGTAATTAGACAAGAACCACCTAGTTATCAGCTTGAAGGGCTATGAAGGAATTGAAGAACCTTATCTGATTAGAACTTTGAGGAAAGCCAAATCAAGCAACCTACAGTATTTATTGAATTCCTTCTGAGTACAAAGCACTGCATTAAGAAACTGGAAAAGCACATTACAGCAAAGCATTCACTACACATACTGAGTAGTTTAAAATCTAAAGGGGGGGACTGTACAAAAATCGTGGACAAATTATGGGACTCCAGAAGAATAAGATTTTAACAGGTAGTAGAGAGTACAGAAGAAGAGATGGTTGTCAAACACGATATGCTTAGTTTTCTGATTTAAGGTGGGATGTGGACCAGATGATATCAGCTTTCCTTCCAATAATGATTCTTCCATTTTATTCCTTTGGACAGCTGAAATTAACCACCTTGTTTGGAGGGCTTCTAAATTTAGGAACAGCATGCCAGTGCAGCTCTCCTCCTTTCCAGCTACCCTTCAAAAGCCATCTGTTACTGGTTTGTCCAACTGAAACAACCATTTGCCATGCTGTAGCCTATCATGTTTGTACATTTGCATCACACAGTTTCACTTGCTACTTGAAAGATTAAGAAAATATTTTCTTTACTCATTTTGTGCATTACATTCGCCACAGAAACGACCAGGAAAATCAGTGCCTATCCACAGATTTTAGCAGATCAACATACCTGAATTTCTTTAAGAGGGAAACAGAGGGCTAATGATCAGACACCTTGTCTGGGTTCTATATATTCAATAACTGACAAAGTTTTTTCTTTATTTAAACCAGAACCTCAGTTTGATCCTGTACAATTTCAGCTCAGTCCAATCCTTTTGTAAGCACTCTCCTACTCTACCTTTCTGATTTCCTAATATAACCCAGACTAAACAATTAACTCCTCTAATGCCAACCTATTCGCTCTACCTGGATTTTGTCACTGATCCCTCACTCATATCCTGCAATGCCCTCTCTCTTCATTTCTGATAGATGATCACTCTTCACTTTCAAAGTCTTATTCATATTTACTGAGCACCCACTGTGTCCAGAATCAGACATATTCCTTGCCCATAATGAGTTTAAAGCCTTATTAAAAGCTTATCTCTTCCAAGAGGCCTTCCCCAACTAAGCTCTCATTTCCTCTTCTCTCAATTTCTCTCCCAAGTCACTCATGCACCTGGATTTGTATCTATTTATGTCTCCCTCAGGCCCAAAGCACTTAGGTAAATATCTATTATTTATTCATATTAACATCTATATCCCCAGCTAGACTGTAATCTCACTGTGGACAGGAAATATGTCTAACCAATTATGCTATGCTCTCCCTACCACTTAGTACAGTGCTCTACACACAGTAAGTGTTCAATAAATACATTTGATTGATTTTTCTCTGAAATTAAATTTGACCCCACAAAGTAGCTAATAACAAAAATGTACGAGCCATTAGGAGAAATATTTTATTAGCCTGGGGAAGAAAAACTAAGAACCATAAATCTTTAGAACATATATCAAGTGTTGCTTTGGACTCTTAGAAAAGGAATTTTCTTTTTTTTTTTTTAATAAAGCACTGATATTTGAGATTAGTCCCCTTAGAAAGGACTGTATTTCTGTAGCGTATCTACTGTCCCAAATATGAGGTAAAATGGTAAAAAAAAAAAAAAATGGAAGAAAAAAGGCTGATGACACTAGGACAGGGTCATTGTCAACGGAGAAACTGAGAACAACCTTGTTCACATTTCTACACCTCCTTCCACTCAGATGTTAGCCTCTTTGCAATGGTTATGCTTTGTGATCTCTCTCACACACAGGGAAAGTAACTGGGAAGCATTTTGGATGGTTTTTATGTTTTTTTAAAAAAGTATGGGATTTGGAGAGAATCACATTTGATATTGCATTTCACAAATAATATCTCCCCTCACATGAGGCAAAGGAATTCCTGGTTCCTCTCTATTCTCAGCTAAACACCAAGCTCAAGATTAGTGTGCCTAATGACTAATGGCTGCTAGTGATAATAGCTTTAGGTGATTCATTTGACCAGAATTCAATAAACTGCTGTACCAACATGGTTAGAAAACAATTAACCACCTATGTCTCCTTAATCTGGAGACACAAAGGTACCCCCTAGTTTTATCTGCCTTGTTTGCATTTATCAGATGCTATGTATTTTACTAGTGGAATATAATGGAGGTATGAATCAGATCAGAATAATAATACTAATAAGAAGAACAGTTTAAGCCCTTAGTACGTGTCCGGTGCTTTGTTAATAACTAGGGTAGGTAAAAGCTAATCACATCATACAATGATAAACAGAAATTATTAAATCACAAGCTATATTAAAAAAGTACAAGAATGAAGTGTAGACTCTTCTGTTTTATACTTTAGGAAGATCCAAACCCACAGCAAACAGAATTTGCAATTACTGAATTGAGGGTAAACAAGAAATTTAGGTTGGAGTACTTCACAACATACTAAAATGGACTACTGCGAGTGGCTAAGTAAATAGCTTTTGTCAACTCAAGGGAAAAATAGATGGTTGGTATATTGTAACAGATATAATGGTATAAAGGTATATTGCAAGCTAGAGTGACCAAAAGTTAATCAAGCAAATCTAAAGCAAATTGGCATGAGGTCAAATAGCCTTTCCTTTTGAGCACTTCTTTCAGCTCCTCTAAGGTAGGCAACAATGGAATAAAATTTCAATAGTGTGTGTGTGAAATAGACAGAGAAAGATAATAGGAAGAGAGAAAGTAGAGTGGGGAGGGGAGAAGGTCACAATTTCTTCACCCAAGAACTGCCAAGGAAATAGTGAGCTACAGTTAAACAGCAGAATGATGCTTCCAAATTAAACTATTTCAGAATAATAACTCTGATTTTGTCTTCATTTGACATATTTTTTCTAAGAATGACTCCTAACTAGCAATGTTTACTGAGATAAACTTACTGAATTTAAAATTATTCTTTTCATTTAACAAGGCATTATTATTAAAATCTCATCCTTAACATATTATTATAAGTAATAATATATCATTAATTAGTATTAGTATTATTACTATTATTAATATTAATATATCATATATATTAAGTGCTTACTGTGTGCAGAGCATTAAGTGCTTGGAAGAATGCAATGTAGCACAGTTGGTAGAAACGTTACCTGCTCATAATAATGATGATGGTATTTGTTAAGCACTTACTATATGCGAAGCACTGTTCTAAGCATGGTGGAGGGGAGGATACAAGATGATCAGGTTGTCCCACGTGGAGCTCACAGTCTTAATCCCCATTTTACAGATGAGGTAACTGAGGCACAGAAAAGTGAAGTGACTTGCCCAAAGTCACACAGCTGATAAGTGGTGGAGCCGGGATTAGAACCCATGACCTCTGACTCCCAAAATTGGGACAGATAACTTTACCTCCATTTTTTGATGATGAAATTGAGAGGCAAGTGACTTGCCCAAGGCAATAATCAATCAATGGAATTTACTGAGCACTTACTACGTGCAGAGCCCTGTTATAAGCAAATAGCCCTTATAGTACCGTTAGCAGCATTTTCAATATTTCAATTAAAAGAGAAGAGTATGAGAATATTTGACTGCCACAGTTTATCAGTGCCTCAGCTTCCTCACCTGTAAAATGGGGATTGAATTACTCCAGTTGTTGAGCAGAAGGGCAGGACTCTAGAAGTCCGTACAGCCGGGTTCGCATAATAATAATAATAATAATAATAATAATAATAATAATAATAATGATAATAGTAAGTGGGATTTGTGAAGCACTTACTACGTGTCAAGCATTGGTCTAAGCTCTGGGCCAGATACAGTTGGACACAGACTCTGTCCCGCACAAGGCCCAGCATTTAGAAGAGTGCTTGACATGTAGTAAGCGCCTAGCAAATACTTCTATTATTGTTGTTGTTGCTACTATTACATTTGATGGGGATATGGGGAACATACATTCACACCAAGAGGGATAATCTTGCATTGCACATTTTAGTATTACAAGCTTTTGTGAGACTTTCTGATTTTTATATGCTTGTAGACTACAAGTTCCTCCCCCGATTAGTCTGTAAACACATCAATGGGCAGAGATTGTCTCTATCTGTTGCCGAATTGTACATTATAAGTGCTTAGTACAGTGCTCTGCACATAGTAGAGAGAAGCAGCGTGGCTCAGTGGAAAGAGCATGGGCTTTGGAGTCAGGGCTCATGAGTTCGAATCCCAGCTCTGCCACTTGTCGGCTGTGTGACTGTGGGCAAGTCACTTAACTTCTCTGTGCCTCAGTTCCCTCATCTGTAAAATGGGGATTAAGTCTGTGAGCCCCACGTGGGACAACCTGATTCCCCTATGTCTACCCCAGCGCTTAGAACAGTGCTCGGCACATAGTAAGCGCTTAACAAATACCAACATTATTATAGTAAGCGCTCAGTAAATGCTATCGAATGAATGAATGAATGAATTACTGTGCTGCTTCCTACCTTGACTGTGAGCTCCATGTGGGATACGGCATTGCACCCAAACTGATTATCTTGTACCTGCCCCAGTGCTTAGATCAGTACTTGGCATATAGTATTTAATAAATACCATTATTATTACTATCATTATATTTGAGAGTAAGTATTTACCCAACAGGAGAATAGAAACCTCTATTCATATATTTAATGAAGGAAAAGGAGAGCTGAAGGAAAACAGACCATGTATATTTGAGGATTTTTTAAATAAAATTTTTTTTGGTACTTCAGCATTTACTAGGTGGCAATAACAATACTGTGTTCTGGGCTAGACACAAGCCTGGGCACAGACCATGTCCCACATTGGCTCACAGTCTTAATCCTCATTTTACAGACGAGGTAACTGAGGCAGAGGAAAGTTAAGTGATATACCCCAGAACACATAGCAGACAGGCGGAGTCAGGATTATAACCCAGTTCCTCTGATTCCCAGGCCTGTGACCTTTCCACTAGGCTAAGCTCCTTCCCTAACAGTCCTATAGCAACAGAAAAACATGTTTCAAGTAGACTTCTGCTAGTGGAGTTTGCATTTTCTTATAAGTTATTATCTTATATCAATCCCAGAGCTTTTCTGCAGCATTTGGCTCATCATGATAAATAATACTCAATGATTAGTAAATACTATCATCATTAAATGCTTAACAAACTCTATCTTCATTTGCATAACAATGTTTCCTAGGCACGGTCACTGCCGCAATTAACAGTAAGAAATATAAAAGAAAAGATAGATCTGAAGTGTCATACTTTAAATGATGGTTTTCTTTATTTTCTTGGTTTCCCTTAGTGCCTCTGCTCTTCCGAAACATATATACAAGATTCAACCTGTGTTGAGACTTTCCTCAATCATGGCTGGTAACCCTACTCCTGAGTCTAGAAAATGTTCACTTTCTGTTGAACATTGACTCCTATTCATTCGTTCATTCATTCAATAGTATTTATTGAGCGCTTACTATGTGCAGAGTACTGTACTAAGCGCTTGGAATGAACAAGTCAGCAACAGATAGAGACAGTCCCTGCCGTGTGACGGGCTTACAGTCTAATCGGGGGAGACGGACAGACAAGAACAATGGCAATAAATCCTATCATGACTAATGACATAAATTGTATTTTCTGTTCCATCTTCGGTCCACCTGAGCTTTCCTTGGCCAAAGAGATAGCCGCAAAAACTGTTTAGTCATATACCTTAGCAATAGCTCAAAAACAGTGATTAATGCTTCTTGGTATAGGAAGCCCAGCTCCAATACCCAGTTAATTTTCAGGAAAAAATCCTGAAGGGGGTTCTCAACCAGGCTCCCTTAATGACTAGTTTTCTCCCTGGGGTTACGTTAGGCAATTGAGTAAACTGCAATTCCACTTGCAAGCTATTCTTAGCATTCTTTCCAGCAAATAAACTGGGCTACATGGCATGAAATATGCTTCTGTCATGTGGCCTGGAAGAATAAATGCATTTTCCTAAGATACCTAATGTGATTTGAGGAGCTCTGGGAGATTCTGGCTTGTTACGGTCTATCCACTATACCATGTAACTTTCTCTTCAGCTTTCAGTCATCATCAGCTTTTCCAAAATTCTTCACCCTAGGCATTAGTCTTACTGGCTACCTTAGGCACATTATTTTTCAAATATGCGACCGCAATATTTGCCTAAACCAAGTGGTTGAATTGATTCTAGTCAAACTAAGACTATCTTTAATGAATTTTATCAGTAAGCCAAGTATCTCCCTGTTGACCTTCATGACTCAAAACAGAACTTTTATGAGTTTCTAAAAGTGTTCCTGAAATGATGTGAAACTCACTGTTGCCATGATTTGTACTGCTCAGGTTTATGCCTTTAGGCCCTCTGCTATTCTACAGGATTCTTCCTGACACTTTCTAATCCTCAAGAAGCTCTTCCAAATTTAGCGAACTTTACCAAATGTCAGTTAAAGGTTCACACAAATTCAAGGTGAGTAGAGAGAGAAATGAAACATAATGAGATGATTCAAAGGGAGGAAGAGGAGAAAGATGAGGGAAAGACTGGAGAAAAACTTCAGGCTGAAAAAAGGGAATGTTAAAACTTGTTCTAGGTGTGACCAATAGAAATTTAAATATAGATTATTTTTCATGGTATTTGGAACATAATGTGACATTATTTTAATGATCATTTTCTTTTTGGATAAAAAGTAAACCACCAACTTTTTTTCCCTGTCAGTGAGAGAACAGAGCACAAATGAAGCTATTCCCGGTTAGTGAACTAGGAGAGGCATATAATTTATTATCGGAGGGGCTAAGCTCAAGCAACTGAGTCATCAGCATTCGATAGCTGTTTATTAGTGTAATATCACAATACAGTTCAACACCATTGCTTACATTCTTGAACAATTTCTCCATCTTACTTGATTGAAAAATGCATTTTGAGGCCACCTTTGTGGGCTTCTTAATAAAACACTTTTATTTATTTTAGTTTAAGCTTTCAAGGGTGTGAGTGTACCTGGATTTTCATGAGACAAGTGTTCATTCTTTTTGTGCAAAGGAAAATTGCCTTACTAAATTCTCAACTTGATAAATTCTCCTTTGCTTTGATTAATTCCTAAAAATATAAGTCCTCAGAAAATCATTTCATTTTGCAAAAAATAAGTATACTATACACATTCTCTTCATTTTTAACTGAATGTTAACATCCAAACTTGGTATTCTAAATTAACAGAATTAAATGAATGTTATGGAAGTATGGCACCAAAGAGAAGGGAAACATTCAGTGTTCTCATTCTTTTAGTAAAATCCTCCATATGAGTTTCTCTACTAGTAGGTTATAAAGAACTAGGTCCTGCAATATAGGTCGTCTACCAGCAATGACTCACAATGTCACTAGGAGGGTCATGGGAGAAGAATGGATAGCAGCAGGACACCCGCACAGCTGCTACACTGTAAATTGTAAAGGACAATTCAAGGAGGGAGGGCAGAGCAAATTCTGCAAAACCACAATCCCAAGTGATAGTGCCTGTCTACTTGTTTTGTTTTGCTGTCTGTCTCTCCCTTTTAGACTGTGACCCCGTTGTTGGGCAGGAATTGTCTCTATGTGTTGCTGAAATGTACATTCCAAGCGCTTAGAATAGTACTCTGCATACAGTAAGCACTCAATAAATATGATTGAATGAATGAATGAATGAATGAATGAATGAATGAATGAATGAATGAAATGATGCTGTAACAACTGATAAGAAACTAATGTGGCATGATGCATCATTTTTTGAGCAGAGACCTTAGGAAGATCATAATGCTAAACACAGAATAAAGGGAGAAAAAAGCAATAGCCATTGGCTAGCAAATTCAACAGCACAACTGAAGGTCAACCTTTGTGTTTCAAAATGTTCAAGGAACCATCCATCGCATTTCCGTCTTTCCAGCCATGCACCCATTCAGATAGGCAACGTTCACTCTCAGAATAATAATAATGTTGGTATTTGTTAAACGCTTACTATGTGCAGAGCACTGTTCTAAGCACTGGGGTAGATACAGGATAATTAGGTTGTCCCACATGAGGCTCACATTTAATCCCCATTTTACAGATGAGGTAACTGAGGCCCAGAGAAGTTAAGTGACTTGCCCACAGTCACACAGACAAGTGGCAGAGCCGGGAGTTGAACTCATGACTTCTGACTCTGAAGCCCATGCTCTTTCCACTGAGCCATGCTGCTTCCCCAGAAGCTTCCCTCAGAAGCTGCCTGACTCATAGATTCATTCAATCGTATTCACTGAGCCCTCACCATGTGCGATCACAGACACTTTTGCAGGTAAATACAGTAATGAGGAAATAATTTTCTTTGGTAGCCACCTATGTTTCTTGCAAAGCCTGTGCAGCAACATCATACTTCGGTGAGAGAAATTACCTTCCAGGCCCTTTTAAAGCTCTCCCTTTCCCCCCTGAATTTCAGTGAATAGATTTTTGAACTGCCTACTGTGAGAGCAGCACTAAGGACTTGAGCAAGCACAATTGTAGAAGACAGGCATGATCCCCACCTACACAAGGAGTTTGGATAAAGATTGAGTTCAGTTCAAGTAGTAAAAAGGAGAACCAGCCACCAGCACAAACTAAGAACACTCACAATTAAGAACTTTCAAAATGGGGATTGCATATGAAATCCAGAAGTAGTTTGAACAGTAAAATGATTTATCCAGTGTTTTTTTTTTTTCAGGTGTCACTTGAAACCATCTCTGAAATGAAGATTATAATTTCTCCATTAAACAGTATTGATGTCCTTATGGTCCAACCACATGATAAGCACCGTATATGCTGTTGTCCTCTACTTATAAATACATCCTTGGCAAATGTTCACGCTTAAATGGGTTCCTTTTTAAGAAAGCATGCTTAGAGAAAGAACAATATTCATTCTTAGTACACAAGCACATTGAAAGCTTAAGTACTCAACAGAAATCAAAGTCTCCTTGAAAGTGTCATATTAAGACTCATTCTTAGGTGACATTGTTTTCCTTTTTAACAGTAGTTTGTCCCCAAGGGACAAGAAAACAGATCTGTGAATAGTGTTTTAGTTATCTCATGATAACAGGCCTGTTTCTTTTGTCTCTTCTAATATTGCGGGGGATATGTTCGCTTAATTCTCTTTCAGTGCAGAGATTTAAACGAATCGCTTAGAAAGCAAGTAATCCTTTTTTTTCCTGATATCACTATCAAATTAAGATTTTCTTGTAGAACACTAGAACTTAATAATGTTGGTATTTGTTAAGCGCTTACTATGTGCAGAGCACTGTTCTAAGCGCTGGGGGAGACATGGGGGAATCAGGTTGTCCCACATGGGGCTCACAATCCTAATCCCCATTTTACAGATGAGGTAACTGAGGCCCAGAGAAGTTAAGTGACTTCCCCACAGTCACACAGCTGACAAGTGACAGAGCTGGGATTCGAATTCATGACCTCTGACTCCAAAGCCCATGCTCTTTTCACTGAGCCACGCTTGCAAGTTGGGCTGTTATAACTGTTGAATTTGATAGAATTCATTCATTCAATTCATTTAATTGTATTTATTGAGTGCTTACTGTACTAAGTGCTGGAAAGTACACTTTGGCAATAGAGACAATCCCTGCCCACAGTGGCTTTACAGTCTAGAAGTGAGGAGGCAGACATCAAAACAAGTAAACAGGCATCAACAGCATCAATATAAACAGAATTATAGATATACACATCAAAACAAGTAAACAGGCATTAATAAAAATATAATTATTCACATATATATATATGCATACACACACACACACACACAAGTGCTGCGGGGTGGGGAGTGGAGATAGAGCAAAGGGAGTGAGTTGGGTAAATGGGGAGGGGAGAGGGAGTTGAGGAAAAGGGGGGCTTAATCTGGGAAGGCTTCTTGGAGGAGATGAGCCTTCAGTAGGACTTTGAAGGGGGGAAATGTGATTGTTTGGCAGATTTGAGGAGGGAGGGCATTCCAGACCAGAGGTAGGACATTGGCCAGGGGTTGACGGCGGGACAGATGAGAATGAGGCACAGTGGAGAAGGTTAGGTTATTATGATTGGCTTTGTGAAAAAAAAATCTTAATTTAAATCTTAATAATAAAGAATTAAGTTGATTAGAATCACGGCAGCCCTTCTATGGTGACATTATAATCGTGATAGTTTCCTTTACGAGTATTTCCACGTCCCCAATAATAAATCAATTGCATTTATTGAGTGCTTACTGTGGGCAGGCACTGAACTAAGCACTTAGGAGAACACAATATAACAGAGTTGGTAGACACATTCTCTGTCCACATTATTTGGTTCTATTATTAAAGACAGAATTCTGGGATGTTTACCCCATTGAAATAAGGGTTTTGTTCTTGTGTTCTTCTTTCCAAAGAATTTTAGTGTACAAACAGATTCCAGGACTAAGCCTTCTGGGTTGGAGGCCAGGTATGAGATGTAAGGGAAGAAAAGGCCAAGACTCCTCACTAACACCCAGGAAATTGGAACTGACAGGCTCCCGCAGATTTGAGGAGGGAGGGCATTCCAGACCAGAGGTAGGACATTGGCCAGGGGTTGACGGCGGGACAGTTGAGAACGAGGCACAGTGGAGAAGGTTAGGTTATTATGATTGGCTTTGTGAAAAAAAAATCTTAATTTAAATCTTAATAATAAAGAATTAAGTTGATTAGAATCACGGCAGCCCTTCTATGGTGACATTATAATCGTGATAGTTTCCTTTACGAGTATTTCCACGTCCCCAATAATAAATCAATTGCATTTATTGAGTGCTTACTGTGGGCAGGCACTGAACTAAGCACTTAGGAGAACACAATATAACAGAGTTGGTAGACACATTCTCTGTCCACATTATTTGGTTCTATTATTAAAGACAGAATTCTGGGATGTTTACCCCATTGAAATAAGGGTTTTGTTCTTGTGTTCTTCTTTCCAAAGAATTTTAGTGTACAAACAGATTCCAGGACTAAGCCTTCTGGGTTGGAGGCCAGGTATGAGATGTAAGGGAAGAAAAGGCCAAGACTCCTCACTAACACCCAGGAAATTGGAACTGACAGGCTCCCGCAGATTTGAGGAGGGAGGGCATTCCAGACCAGAGGTAGGACATTGGCCAGGGGTTGACGGCGGGACAGTTGAGAACGAGGCACAGTGGAGAAGGTTAGGTTATTATGATTGGCTTTGTGAAAAAAAAATCTTAATTTAAATCTTAATAATAAAGAATTAAGTTGATTAGAATCACGGCAGCCCTTCTATGGTGACATTATAATCGTGATAGTTTCCTTTACGAGTATTTCCACGTCCCCAATAATAAATCAATTGCATTTATTGAGTGCTTACTGTGGGCAGGCACTGAACTAAGCACTTAGGAGAACACAATATAACAGAGTTGGTAGACACATTCTCTGTCCACATTATTTGGTTCTATTATTAAAGACAGAATTCTGGGATGTTTACCCCATTGAAATAAGGGTTTTGTTCTTGTGTTCTTCTTTCCAAAGAATTTTAGTGTACAAACAGATTCCAGGACTAAGCCTTCTGGGTTGGAGGCCAGGTATGAGATGTAAGGGAAGAAAAGGCCAAGACTCCTCACTAACACCCAGGAAATTGGAACTGACAGGCTCCCGTGGACCTGGGTTACCACTCAGACATTTATTTGAAATCTGCCTTCATTCTCCTTTCCCTAGCCAAGTTGTCTGCTTCCCTGCTATGAATTACTACAACACTTATTTGCTCTTTTGTTATGAAAACTTCATTTCTTACTCATCTTCCCCAACGAATATTGGTAGCAGATTGATCAGGGAGAAGGTACCTATAGAAAAACATTACCTCAGTAATGTTATCAGCTTTGCTGATGTGGAGTAGAACAGGCAGAAAGAGATTAAGGGAATGGGGTCATAAAAATAAGGCCTGTAAGGTCAGACATGAAGCAACCAGATTGATTGTTTGTGAGTTGTGCTGTCTAGCTTCACTTTAGGCACAAACTCAATCTTTGGTTTGGGGCAAGCCATATTCTATCCTATACTTCAGTGTCCTGAACATTAGAAATAATAATACCTATTATTATTCCCATGGGTATTCCCATGGGTTTCTGATAGGAAAGTAAATAACTGCAAATATGAAATGCTGACAAAATGTTTCTTAAGAATGCTTGTACTGCAGTAAACTGTAAGCTTTGTGAGGGCAGTGATCCTGTCAACCAACTCTTGTATTATATTTTCCTAAGCACTCAATAAATACCACTAATTGATAGATAATTGGAAGTCCCATCGAGCATAATACTGAATCCCTACAAGATGTAATGACAAATAGTCATGAGTTGAATTAGGTTCTAAACAGACACTGCCATTTTTGCATTTAATTTCCAATATTTTATAAACTCGTATTTGTTATTGATTTTAATGTCTGTCTCCCCTGTAGACTAGGTTTCCTGTGTTTAAATATCACAAAATAGCAATAATAATAGTAATGACATTTGTTAAGTGCTTACTATGTGCCAAGCACTGTTCTAAGTGCTGGGGTTAATACAGGTAATCAGGTTGTGCAAAATCTGTATCATATGGGGCTCACAGTCTTAATCCCATTTTACAGATGAGGGAACTGAAGCCCAGAAAAGTTAAGTGTCTTACCCAAGGTCACACAGCTGACACGTGGCAGACCCATCTCCTCGGCCTCCCAGGTCCGTGCTCTTTCTGTTAAGTCACACTGCTCTACCAATTCTATCATATTGTACTTTTCCAAGCAGTTAGTACAGTGCTTGGAACACAATAAGCACTCAATAAATAAAATTGATTAATTGATCCTTGAAATTAGGGATGTCTTCTACCTCTATTATAGTATCTCCCAAGGATTTATGAAGCAGGACATGCTCAACTATCATCAATTAGATTATTAGTGTTTAACAGTGAATCCACTCCTACTTATCTGCTGCCTATTACATCCCCTTCATAAAAATGCTACCCAGTCTACTTCTTCTCTAACCTCCACACTATCTTTCTCCATCTATCTAATTAGCCACTATCGTTCTGCAAAGCTGTTCTAGCAGTTTGATTGCTATTTCAGCCTTGTATCCAACATGGCCTGGCAGCTCCCGTGAACAAACAGGCTAAACCTAGGCCCCCATAACTTGTAGGATCTTTACGATTCTGGCTGCCTTATCTGAGTAACCACATTATCTCAGGTTCGGCCCCAAAGGAAAATAAGATGGGTTAAGGCACTCCCTATGTTTATTTCAGCACCATTTTATGTTTCCTAGCGGAGATCCATTTATAACGTGATTAAAAAGCATCACAGAATCTGTCTTAGACACCGAAAATTGGCTTGAGTGTAAAATCCAAAAGCAGTAGATACAGAATCTTCTTTAAAGTCATAAAACTTAGAGGAACAGACACCTTAAGCAACTAAGTGTTGGACTTAGTTAAAAAAAAAAAATGTGTGACGAGGATAATCTTCGGGTGTGCACATTTGCCATTTAAAATTACTTTTTCACAGTGTTCATCATCTGAAGAAGGAAATGAAAAGTAATATCAGAAGAGGGAATGGAAGAACGTAACATCTTTAAATGTTGAACTACAACAAAAGTGGAATTTTTCCCCTTTAAATTGGGAGTTAAGTACAATGATTCAAATTTACGGGTATTGCTACTTCTCCAAAGTAGCCATCAGCACAATGACTTAATTGGAATTTTTAGCAATTCCCACCAAGGGAGATTTTTTTTTCCTGCTCTGACTATCCCCAGCTCTGCTCACAATCTTTCCAAATGCTGCTACGTGGCTGAGTGGATAGATCATGGCCCTGATAGTCAGAAGGATCTGGGTTCTAATCCTGAATCCACCACTAGTCTGCTGTGTGACCTCAGACAAGTCACTTCTCTGTGCCTCAGTTACCTTGAATATAAAATGGGGATTAAGACTGTGAGTTCCATGTGGTACACAGACTGTGTTCAATGTGATTAAGCTGGTATCTACCTAAACACTTAGTACAGGGTCTGGCACATAGTAAGCACTCACCCATACAAATAGAAACAAAAGAGCAAGAAAAAAGGGATGCAACACTATCAAATATTAGTCTTCTCATTCACACTCTTTTAGTCCTCTTTTTGGACTTTTACAAAGACATTTCAAGAAAAGGATCATGGCCTAGTGGGATAGAGCATGGGCCTGGGAGTCAGAAGGATCTGGATTCCAATCCTGACTCTGCCCCTTGTCTGCTGAGTGACCTTCATTGTACCTCAGTCACCTTATCTGTAAACGGGGATTAAAACTGTGAGCCCCATGTGGGACAGAGACTGTGTCCAACCCGATTTGCTTGTACCTACCCCAGTGCTTAGTACAATGCTTAGCACATAGTAAGCACTTTACAAATACCATTAAAAAATAAAATGGGATTGATCTGCTTCAGAGGTTGCTCACAGATACCACAATCACTATTAGATTGATGATTCGATGATTGATGAAGCCCAGAAAAGTTAAGTCACTTACCCAAGATCACACAGCTGACATGTGGCAGACCCATGTCCTCAGCCTCCCATGTCCGTGCTCTTTCTACTAAGTCACACTGCTCCCAATTCTATCTTATTGTACTTGTCCAAGCAGTTAGTACTGCTTAGTTGGAACACAATAAGCACTCAATAAACACAATTGATTAATTGATCCTTGAAATTAGGATGAAAAATTAGGGATGTAGAAACCTGAACCAGGGCACTTTCATGCCTGGTATTTGTATTTTCAGCATCTGCCCACCCCGTGCCTAGGCTCCTACCACCAAGTCCATCACCTCAGAGGCAACATCGACATTTACGAGAACTTTGGTGGGGAGAACAACAGCTCTAACTGTAAGCTTACTGTGGGCAGGAAATGTGTCTGTTATATTATACTCCCCCAGGCACAAAGTACAGTGCTCTGTACACAGTAAGCTCATTAAATATGACTGAATAAACCAATGAGCAGGGAATGTGTCTGTTGCCATCATTATCATTAATATTATTGTATTGTACTCTTCCAAGGGTTTAGTACAGTGTTCTGCATACAGTAAGCACTTAATAAATATGATTGACAGGCTGGCTGACTAGACTGAAGGATGGGGACAGCGGGAAGCTACCAGCACAAAACACTCTGTGGATTTTGGCAAAGGGTTCATTCATTCATTTATTCATTCAATCATATTTATTGAGCGCTTACTGTGTGTAGAACACTGTACTAAGTACTTGAGACAGCACAACATAAAAAGAAACAGACACATTCACTGCCCACAACAAACTTACGTCTAGGGTAGGGGGAGACAGACAACAATGCAAATAAATAAATTACAGATATGTACATAAGTGCTGGGTGGGGGGAATAACCAAGGAAGCAAGTCAGAACAACACAGAAGTGTGTAGGAGAAGAGGAAAGGAGGGGCTGTGAGATGACATCACTTAATAATGATGAGATATCATCAGATAATAGTCGATAATGGGATAGAAGCTTTCCATGTTCATCCTGGGGTAAATACAAGGTAATCAGGTAAAACCAAGTCTCTGTTCCACATGGAGCTCACAGTCTAAGTAGAAGGGAGAATGTGTACTTGACCTCCATTATACGTGAGGAAACTGATGCCCAGAGAAGTTAGGTGACTTGCCCAAGGTCACACAGATGCCAAGTGGCAGAGTCAGGATTAGAACCTAGGTCCTCTAACTCCCAGGCCTGTACTTTTTCCACTAAATCACACTGCTTATTAAGTTACAATGTGTACCCTATATTGGTTATTTCATCAAAGGGCCATTTGTAATTCATGAATGTTATGAGGGACCACCCTAGTTATTCCTGTTGCTATTCAATTAAGGGAGATATGAAAACAATGATATGAGTTTAAAGCCTAATGCTCTGTGCTTTGAAAAGTTCTCTTTCTTTTAGTATTATGAGGTCTCGGTGGCTGGACTTAGATTATATTCTCCTTAAAGGCAGGTATCCTATCTACCAATTATTTTGAATTGTACTTCCTCAAGCTCTTAGTACTGCCCTGTACACAGTAAGCCCTCAAATACAATTAATTGATTTGTCCCAGAAGTTCACTAGAGTCCAGAGATACGCATTAAAATTTTTTGCTAAAATGTAAGTTCCAGCTATTTGAATTTTTAACTGACCCAACTGAAAGGTAGGTGGAAGAGAAATTCACAACCCCAAATCTGTCAGGCCCAAGCAGAAGAGGTCTGGATAGAGGCATAGATAGGCATCACTGCAGGTGGGAAACACACCTGAGAAAGCTTTACCACCGCACCAAATACAGCCAGTGATGTCCCACTGGTTTTTGGTTTATTCTAGGGAGCTGTTGCACTGGTGATCAAGAAGAGAGGATCGTGAGGAGGAAAAGGAGAAGTTAGTGAAGGGCCCAGAGCGATCAAAATACTCCTTTAGGACATTTCCCTCTCACCTTCCTCCTTGATTAGTTGTAGTAGTAATACTAATTGTAGTGTGTTACTTGACTACTTACACTTGGAGTACTAATACATATAGAGTTTCTACTTGGTTCACTCATTTCCTTATTTCCTCTTCCTTCTGCATCATCCTTGAGCTTGGATTTGCATACTTTTTGGGCAGGAAATATGTCCACCAACTCTGTTATACTGTATTCATTCATTCATACATTCAATTGTGTTTATTGAGCACTTATTGTGTGCAGAGCTCTGTACTAAGCACTTGGAAAGTACATTTAATAATAATGATAATGTTCATATTTGTTAAGCACTTACTATGTGCAAAGCACTGTTTTAAGTGCTGCGGTAGATACAAGGTAATCAGGTTGTCCCACGTAGGGCTCACAGTCTTCATCCCCATTTTCCATGTGAAGTAACTGAGGCACAAAGAAGTCAAGTGACTTGCCCGAGGTCACACAGCTGACTAGTGGAGGAGCAGGGATAAGAACCCGTGATCTCTGACTCCCAAACCCGGGCTTTTTCCACTGAGCCACGTTGCTTCTGTACTTCAGTTCCCAGACTTCAGCACCAAATAGAGAAAATCCCTAACCGACAACGGGCTCACAGTCTAGAAGGGGGTAGACAGACATCAAAACAAGCAAACAGGCATCAATAGCATCAATACAAATAAAATTATAGATATGTACACCCATCATTAATAAAATAAATCGAATAATAAATATGCATATATATATATATATATATATACATGAGTGCTGTGGGGCAGGGAGGAGGGTAGAGCAGGGAGGGGGAGGGAGTTGGGGTGATGGAGAGGGGAGGAAGATCAGAGGAGGAATCTGGGAAGGCCTCCTGGAAGAGGTGAGCTTTAAGTAGGGCTTTGAAGGCGAAAAGTGTGCTAGTTTGGAGGATTTGGGGAGAGAGGGCATTCCAGGCCAGAGGAATTGTACTCTCCCAAATATTTAGTATATTGCTGCACACAATAAGGACTCAATAAATGTGATGAATGCACTGCACGATATTAGTTGTTCAGGATATGGAGAATAAAGACCTAGGATATTGACTGTTCACAAGAAGCATTCCACTCTAATAGAGAAAACAAAATTATTTTCATCTAGAGTAGTCAGAATGAATAATTGAGCACCCCTATCTACATGAATGCTCTGAAGAGGGTATAAATAGAGTCATAAGTGTTAGGGTTCGATGATGGGTTTATACAGGTTAGGGTGGTGGGAAAGAATTGGGGAAGGTTGATTTGCCAATTGGGATTTTAAGAGGGAAAAATGCTTAGTACAGTGCTCTGTGCACATACTAAGCGCTCAATAAATGCGATTGAATGAATATAGGGAGAGTTCTGGTCAGTCATACTGGGGAAGGAAGAAGGTCTAAAATGGGAGACAGTATGATTGAGGGGACAGAAGCAAGAGAGAGAAGGTACAGTTAGAATTCTGGCTTGGGAAGAATAAAAAGCCAGCTGAGGAATGGCTCTCTGGTATGAATGAATGTCTTTGCTTTTTTTTTTTTTTTTTGGATTGCATACATTCCCATCTGTGAATTATTGAAGGGAAAAGCAGTAAGTGCATGAGAGCACAAATATAGTCATCTCTTAGGAATGTCCCACAAGGAAATCCCTCCCAAAGTGAAAAAGCCCCAGAAAGGCCCCCAGGGCTTCCTTTTCATTGATCTCCTTCCTGCCCACTACAGAATGGGTTTAATACAGAAGACCAACCCCTGGGCATTAAGAGTGTTAAGCAGAATCCTCCGATTCCCATACTTCCAACCCTTCAATATGGATTAGTACAGTGTTCTATACACTTAGTACAGTACTCTGCACACAGTAAGCACTCAATAAATATGATTGACTGTCACTGAATCTGGACAGAGTTATCATCTCAGAAATGGGGCTAGAGATAGGAGACCTAGCTTTCTCTAGTAGTAGAGGCATCTTAGTCAAATACTAACTCCACTCTTTCGGCTATGTACAAGAATAATGGCCCCTAAGCCTTAATGTCCACCTTAAAAATCTTTGACACACCTCCATCTGCTCAGCATTAATAGGTGGTGGAAGATGATTTTCCTACTAAAAGACAGCAAATTTTGACATCTTTTGTTTTGCATAAGCCCTTTCACTTCCAAGATTGAGAAATATCGGGGCGACTAAATAACAATCCGACAAAACACAGCGGGCCTCTATTGCTGAACTCTCCAGGGCAATCAATCAAACCGTAGCAAGAACTGCTTCTGCCTGGATGCATAAGCCGAGCAATTACACTGTGCAAGGTCTGAGAATTGAGAAACAATAAAGACTATCTTCTCCCTGGAGATCTGCAGAGTGGATGACAGATAAGCAGCAAATAAGCTGCCTAATATCAGTTGCAATATGGAAATGTGACTTCTTGAGATGCCGCTACACTTTAAATAGGCATTTTTGTAACCCGCACTACATCCTTTTGTTAGCTTCATCAGTCACTAAAGGGGTATTGGCCAGATGGAAAGAAGTGAAGTATACTTTTCTCAGTGTTTGAGATGAAAAATAATCCACATTTGTCAACTTCAGATGGCTACGTTAATGGTCGGCAACCTACAGAAGGTCCAAAGAGCCAGCGTTTAAGAGCATTAAGATGCTGGTGTTACATCCTGAAGGGCATATCTGCTTAGATTCCCACCAAACCTAGTTGACCTCATAAAAGGATCTGTGCCCTGCCATTTCTAAACCTTCCCTTTGTTAATACTTTAGCTGAAGATGAATAAAAAGATAAGTTTTCTACTTTCAGTCCAGTATTTCTGATTGTTGACAACTGGTTGAAGGCCAAACATGGCTTTATGAAATCGGTTATACAGTTATTTTTCTATAAAACAAACTTCATTTGAGCCCTGGCCCACATCCTACCTCTGGCCTGGAATGCCCTCCCTCCCTACATCCACCAAACTAGGTCTCTTCTCCCCTTCAAAGCCCTACTGAGAGCTCGCCTCCTCCAGGAGACCTTCCCACACTGGGCCCCCCTTTTCCTCTGCTCCTCCTCCCCTCCCCATCGCCCCACTCCCTCCCTCTGCTCTACCCCATCTCTGCCCCACAGCACTTGTATATATATGTGCATATTTATTATTCTATTTATTTTATTAATAATCTGTATACATGTATAATTCTATTTATATTGATACTATTGATGCCTGTCTACTTGTTTAGTTTTGTTGTCTGTCTCCCCCCTTCTAGACTGTGAGCCCATTGTTTGGTAGGGATTGTCTTGTTGTCAAATTGTACTTTCCATGCGCTTAGTACAGTGCTCCGCACACAGTGAGTGCTTAATAAATATGATTTAATGAATAAATTAAAAGCTTTAAAAATCCCCAACCTTGTTGAGAAGAATCGCTTTTTGTGGACTATAACTTGGTTTTTGAAACTCTCCTGGGATGATGAAAGTATTAGAGGTTTATCTTCATGATCCTTTTCCCTCAGAGTAGTATTACTCTCTCATTGCCAAAACACTTCCTTCTGTCCTAATGTTCCATCCCCAACCCCTTCCAATGCTAAGGCCAATTCACCTGAGCAGCTTCTTAAAGAACATATCCCAGAACACATTACATTTTTCATGACATTTGTCAACTGAACCAGCTTTTGAAGTGATAATTACATTTCAGGGCCGTGCTAGTGGAAGACAACAGACCCTTCAAAGTTTGGTTTTAAACTGTAAATTATGAACTTTTGATCATTTCCAAGTCTACCTCTCTAGCCCCAACCCCTCCCCCCCTGCAGTACTGCATTTTCTCCTGTCTTCAAGACAACCCTTCTTGGATGTTCTACGAACACCTCCAACTTAGTATGTCCCAAACAGAACTGTTCATCTTCCCACCCCAACTCTGTATGCTCACCTACTTCCCCATCAGTGTAGACAACAACCCCATTGTCTTTCTCACAAAGCCATAAATAACCTTGGCATCATTCTTGACTGATCTCTCCCATTCAACCCACACATTCAGTCTGTGTCAAGTCCTGGTGGCTCTTTGTTTATGGTAATCCTAGAATCTAGCCCCGTCTCTCCAACCAAATTGCCACCACACTGATCCAAGCACTTATCACATCCTATCTTGATTACTTCAATAGCCTACTCACTGACCACCCTATCTCCTTATCTCACCCCTCTTCAGTCCATACTTCACTCTGCTATGGCTCTTCTTTCTAAAAAAATGAAATTCAGTCCAAATCTCTCCATTCCTCCAAACCTCCAATGATTGCACATTTATCTCCACATCAAGCAGGAACTCTTTTCCACTGGCTTTGAGGCACTCATTCAGGTCTTCCAATTATCCCTGATTTCCTACAACCACCCAACCTACACATTTTCCTTGTGTATATGATACAGGTGAGCATTGCCTAGGTGCCACTTGATTGGATTACCATCATCCCTAGGCCCCAGTATCTTTTTATCCTCCATGGGGGTGAAGGGGTTGATCTACAACATGCTCATGGGTTGCATCCCTTGATTAGATTTGATTCCTGCAAACAGGACTTTATTGCCTGGAACATAGACCATCTTCTAGCACAGTGAAATCATAGGGGGTCACAGAGACTGAGACACAGATAATTCCTAAATAAATTAAAATCAGTATCCTTTCCTCTCCCTAGCCACATTGCTCCTTCCAACCAGGTGCCGAGATCCCCTGATGCTGCCATTATCACCACCACTGTACCCACAGACATCACAATCCCCCCGTTTAGGGTGAGGCATGGCTGGTGGTGGCTGAACTCCCCTCCACCTCCTCCGTCAACTAGGGACACAGAGGCTATTGCGGGAGGCGTAGAAGCTGGGCTCACTGCTGGGGTCTCTTCCTTGGCTCTGTCCCCCAATAAAAATAATGGAATTTATTAAGCACTTACTATGTGGGTTCTAATCCCAACTCCACCACTTGTCAGGTATGTGACTTTGGGCAAGTCACTTTACTTCTCTGTGCCTCAGTTACCTCATCTGTATAATGGGGATTAAGACTGCAAACCCCAAGTGGGACAACCTGATTACCTTGTATCTACCCCAGTGCTTAGAACAGTCCTTGCCACATGGTAAGCACTTAACAAATATCATCATTATTATCATTACTATTATTATGTGCAAGCACTGAACTAAACGCAGAGGTAAATACAAGACATTCAGGGTTGGATATCAGTCTCTGTCCAACGGGGCTCATAGTCTAACTAGGAGGGAGTAAGATTGAATCTCTTTTTTGTACATGAGAAAACAAACACAGAGAAGTGACTTGACCAAGGCCACATAGCAAATAGTGGGGCCAGGAACGAGAACCCAGATCCCCCCACTTCCAGGCCTGTGCTCTCTCCACTAGACCAAGCTGCTTCCTACAGCACAAAAAGCATTAAATGGAACTAAGGTATTATTCCCCTGAAAACTAGAAACTCAGTGTGAGCAAGGATCACATCTACCATCTCTGTTTTACTTACCTGAGCACTTAATAGAGTGCTCTGTACTCAGTAAATGCTCAATACCTTTAATATTGATCTGTCTACAGAAGGGTTAAAAGTAATAGGAGAGCTAAGAGATACTTGGGGATAAGTGAAAATACTATTTCACCAATCTGAGAACATGATAGTGATATATCGCCCAGTTGAAAATGATGACTAAACAAAAGTACCATCACTACTGGTGTCTCGTGAGAGGCACGTAGAGAACAACGAGTGAGGCACAGGGCCAACCACAGACCCTTGTAGAGGAGCAGCGTGGCTCAGTGGAAAGAGGACGGGCTTTGGAGTCAGAGGTCAAGGGTTCGAATCCCGGCTCTGCCACTTGACAGCTGTGTGACTGTGGGCAAGTCACTTAACTTCTCTGTGCCTCAGTTCCCTCATCTGTAAAATGGAGATTGACTGTGAACCCCACGTGGGACAGCCTGATTCCCCTGTGTCTACCCCAGCGCTTAGAACAGTGCTCGGCACATAGTAAGCGCTTAACAAATACCAACATTATTATTATTATTATTATTATTAGACCAGCAATTACATATTTGAAACCATTTAGACAATGGATAAAGTGGCGTGATGCTGCAGTAGCTCATCCAGTTATCTTGGAGGATTTAGCTCAATAAAGGGGATGTAGTTCATATAACTCTTCATATACGCTCACTGTCTTGCTGACATCCCTTTGCTCATGTTTTATCCATGGCTTGAAACTCTCTCCTCTCTTTATAGACCACAGATTATCACTCTCACCACTTTACTCAAATCTCCTCCAAACCTGGTGAAAAGAGCACAGGACTGGGAGAAAATGAACCTAGTTTCTAATCCCAGTTCTGGCAATTTCTTGCTGTATGACCTTGGAAAAGTTACTTAATTTCTCCTTTGCCTCAGATTCCTCAACTGTAAAATGGGGATTAAATACCTATTTTCCCTCCTAGTTAGACTGTGAGAAAAAATAATCCAAACCTTATTTTTCCTTAGGTGTACATCCCCTTGATTCTATTTATTGCTATCATTTTTGTCTGTCCCCCCAGATTAGACTATAAGCCTATCAGTGGGCAGGGATTGTCTCTATCTGTTGCTGAATTGTACATTCCAAGCGCTTAGTACAGTGCTCTGCACATAGTAAGCCTTCAAAAAATACTATTGAATGAATGAATTTACTTAACTATTTGCTCTCCCTTCTGGATCACCAATATAACTGGGTCTGTACCCCGTAAACACTTTGATCCTCTCCTCACCCCAGCCCCACAACGCTTTCATAGTTTTCCTTATAACCTGCCATTTTTCCTAGCTATAATTTATTTCAATGTCTGTAAGATCCTTGAGAAGTGGAACTGTGTTTACCAACTCCATTGGACTGTAATCCATAAAACATTTGGTACAGTACACTGCACATAGAAAATGTGCAATGTTTCTATTTATTTTTATATTGTACTCTCCCAAGCACTTAGTACAGTGCTCTGCACACAGGAAGCACTCTAAATCCGATTCACTGACTGAATAAATACAACTGACTCATCAAGTGGGTTTCAGACTTGACTTAAGAACCAGAAATACAAATTCACTATTTTGATGGAACCAATGTCATATCTCTTTTCATACCTTTATTTTTTGTAGTAAATCTGTTCAACCAAGTGGGCAGGTCACTTCACTTGTAGAGATGGAAGATACTGGACATATCTTGGTAAATAGTTATTAATAAAGAATAACTTTATTTATTTATTTTTTACATAATTGTTGAGCACTTACCTTATGTTAAATACTGTTCTAATCACTGAGATAGATACAAGCTAATCAGGTTGAACACAGTCCCTGACCCACACGGGATTTGCAGTTGAAGTAGGAGGGGAGAACAAGTATTGAATGTCTTCATCAATATCCAATCTATTTACCTCAATTTATTTCAGCTTGACAATACTGATTTTTATATTGGTTATTTAGAGGCTGCTTATACTAGTCACACAAAAAGTATATTTTGCAATCATTTTTCAAGGTAAATTATTCATCATTGATGTATTTGACAAATTACTAAATTTAAACCAAAACCTTTACATCAAGGTTCAGTGCTGAATTCTGATGGTTACTGTTTCACTGGGCATTTCAAGCTATTCTAGGGCTCTGTTAATCAGATATATAAAATTCTGATCTCAACTAAAATGCCAGTGAGCCCATGAAGGCAGAATTCTGTTAGAGTAGTTGACATTTCACTTGTCGATGGTCGATAGTCAAACGTTGGCATCAAACTAAGAAAGGAATTTCTTCCTGGCAGATACTCATCCTTCACTATCTGTTCTCATATTCGTAGATAAAAGTTCTTGGTTCAAATAAACTTTTACTCATCAACTCAGATGCAATAAACTGATAGCATAGGACTGTGATTCAGTTGACAAGTAGCTTTTTAAGACTGAATTGCCAAAATTCAATCAGTTACGTATCATTTGCCTACTTCGATATTGAATCAAAAACAAGTCAATGCATGAATGTCAGTGGACACTTTTTTTTTCCTGGCCCTAGAATTCAAAACTTCCTGTTATTCTCTAAATCTCAACCTGTTCACTGAATTTTGTGGACATTTTGGGAGTTGCTGTGGGATCAGTACTTACCATGTACTGGCCCCAACCACTAAGTTACCAGAGTGGGTAGATAAATTCAGACCTGGCTAAACTGCCCATTTTTCTTGTTTTACTATAGACAAGATGCCTGTATGCATCCTTTATATAACAAGAATATTAACATGAAATCAGTTGTAATTATGTAGTCAAAGTAATAAAAAATGCCTTATCTCTAAGATTCTTTTCTAAGAATTAGTCATCTGAGAGCAAACAAAAGTACAACATACCAACTTAGCCTTATTTTTTTCTTCCTTTCAATCACATTTATCCTATAAAGCTGATATAAATTTCATTGGTCTATCAATATAGTACATTGCACTGGAAAGTGTTTTGTAAAATTATGGATTTATAACGCTTGGTTCGCTTTACCTAAACATGCTGTTTTTTCTTGATATTTATATATATGTATATGCATTGCCATTAAAGTTACTTTATGATAAAACTGCCTATGCCCAAAATAAATCAATTTAGTCCATCAACTTTTCAACATTTTTAGGGATAACACATCACAGCTTTTAGTCAATGTTGATGGATTGCTGCCTGCCTTAAATAGAGGCAAGTATCTACCAGTCTGGGATCTTAGAAATTCAATCATTCATTCACTTCTTATAATACTTCCTTTTAAAATTATTTGAGATTCTTCAATAAGAAGCAGAACATAATAATAACTGTGGTGTTTGTTAAACACTTACTATGTGAGAGGAACTGTACTAAGCACTAGGAAGGACATAATTACTACAAAGAAAGTGGAATTAATCAATTAGATTTCAAGGACTGAATGCTAGGCTAAGTACTTGGAAGACCAAGACAGTAGAAGGAACACCCCTGCACTCAAGGAGTTTGCCTTTCAAAGAGGGAGAAGTGAAATGTAATTACATACAATACAGACAGCGAAAGACTTAAGCTTTCCTTGTCAACAATTAGCACCACACCCAATTTGCAAATAAACTGTCAAGGTTGCAAAATAATTGGACCAGTTTTACCCAAATACTCTCTTCTTCTGACAACTCAGCCAGATACCCAGGGTTATATTAAGTCAAAGAAGCCTTGCTTTCTTTCCTTGACCTTGGGCAAGTCACTTAACTTCTCTGTGCCTCAGTTACCTCATCTGGAAAATGGGGATTAAAAGTGAGAGCCCCACGTGGGACAACCTGATAATCCTGTATCTACTCCAACGCTTTTAACAATGCTTGGCACATAGCAAGCACTTAACAAATAGCATTATTATTATTTCCTTTTCCTATTTTTCTCCTCCCAGCTGCTGGGTTTAGGGATCCCATCTTATTTTTTCCACAAATCACTGGATCACAAATAGTGAATGAGCCACTCTGAAGATGCAGTATCAACTTCAAGACTGTAAACTTGTTATGGGCAGGGAATATGTCTGCTGATTCCATTTTATTTTTCTCTCTCAAGCGCTTAGTACAGTGCTCTGCATATAGTAAGCCCTCAATAAATACCATTGATTCTAAAGAAATTCATATGAGGACAGGCAGAGAAGAAGTAGTCATGTTCATAGTTTCTTCTCTCCAAGCACAGCTTTATTTCTTTCCAAAGGAAGGGAGGAGAAGTGACAGAGGTAAAGAAGTTCATTTGGAGAGTCTCTATTTGGGAATAATTCATATGGGTTTTACCCTTGCAATTACTCTGAAAATAAGAGTAATGTTTCACTACTGGAGTTTAATGTTAAAAATGTATATTTTACTTGACATAGATTTTGTTAATGAATTGTACATCACCTTGATTCTATTTAGTTGCCATTGTTTTTACGAGATGTTCTTCCCCTTGACTCTGTTTATTGCCATTGTTCTTGTCTGTCCGTCTCCCCCGATTAGACTGTAAGCCCGTCAAATGGCAGGGACTGTCTCTATCTGTTGCCTCATCCCAAGCGCTTAGTACAGTGCTCTGCACATAGTAAGTGCTCAATAAATACTATTGAATGAATGAATGAATGAATGAAAGATAACTTTCTTTTACCTTGAAACGTGCATATGTTTACATTCATCCATGATATAATTCCACATTATCTGTTTTATCCACATGTTTAGTAATTAGAAAAAACAACAACTACTTCTTATGGAAAAGAGGGTCAGTGATGAATAATAAAGATATGCCCTTTAAGGTAGTAGGCGAGACTATGTGTCTGATTCATTCTTAGCTCTCCCGAATTTCTAGGGATGAAGTCTTTCTGTGTGCCATTTTCAGAAGTGGCAAAATATCCAGACTTTGAATAAGGGTTATCAGAAAGAAATATGAATTATAATACAAAGTCTAAAGCTTGTTACATTTAGATTGTGATTACTTGGAGAACCAAGACAGTAGAAGGAAGTTTGCCTTTCCAAGAGGGAGAAAGGCAAAATGTAATTACATACAATACAGAAAGTGGAAGACTTAAGCTTCCTTGTCAACAATAAGCACCACACCCAGTCTGCAAATAAACTGTCAAGTTGCAAAATAATTGGGCCAGTTTTACCCAAACATTCTCTTCTGACAACCAAGCCAGATACCCAGGGTTATCTCTGTGCAAGTCATGGACTGGTAATCCCTTAGAGGCATGCCAAAAGATGGCTTGCAAAGCAGCCTGGTTTAGTGGATAGAAGGACCTGGGTTCTAATCCCCACTCTGCCACTTCTCAGTTGTGTGACCTTGTGCAAGTCACGTGATAATAATAATTGGGGCATTTAAGCGCTTACTATATGCCAGGCGCAGTACTAAGCACTGGGGTGGATGCAAGCAAATTGGGTTGGACACAGTCCCTGTCCCATATGTGAGTCGCCTCCTCAATTCCCATTTTACGGATGAGGTGCCTGAGGCATAGAGAAGTCAAGTGACTTGCTCAAATGATGTCACATAGCAGAAAAGTGACAGAGCCAGGATTAGAACCCATGACCTTCTGACTCCAGGGCTGTGCTGTATCCACTATGCCATGCTGCTTTCCACTTATCTGGGCCTCAGTTACCTCATCTATATAATAGAGATTAAGAGTGAGCTCCATGTGGGACAAGACAGTGTCCAACCTGATTAACTTGAATCCTACCCCAGAGTTTAACACAGTGTTTGGCACACAGTAAGCACTTAATGAGTACCATAATTATTATTATTATTATTTCCTATCTGTAATTGCCTTCAGTGCTCTTCTCCATAGCTAAATTATGACCTTCTTGAGGATAGATATCATGTCTACCAAAGCTGTTGTTCTCTCCCAAGCGCTTATTATAGCAGTCTGGTTGAAATGACAACTTTTGTCTGGTCATATAATAATAATAATAATGTTGGTATTTGTTCAGTGCTTACTATGTGGCGAGCACTGTTCTAAGTGCTGGGATAGATACAGGGTAATGAGGTTGTTCCACGTGACGCTCACAGTCTTAATCCCCATTTTACAGATGAGGTAACTGAGGCACCTAAACATTGAGTGACTTGCCCAAAGTTACAATGCTGACAGATGGCAGAGCTGGGATTAGAACCCATGACCTCTGACTCCTAAGCCGGTGCTCTTTCCACTGAGCCATACTGCTTCTTCTCATATCCAAAGATGGGTTATCAAACTCCTTCAATTAGCTAATCAGCCTCTGGACACACGTGCCTAACTTCATAGTTGGCCACATCAACAACCCCCGTTCTAGTTTTAAATGGAAGCACTGGACCCTTCAATCAATGATATTTTTTCAATCATTCATTCAATCGTATTTACTGAGCGCTTACTGTGTGCAGAGCACTGTACTAAGTGCTTATCTATTGAGTGCTTACTATGCACAGAGCAGTCTATTAAGCCCCTGGTAGAGTACAAACATGGGTCAACATGATCCACGTTCTTAAAGAGCCTACATGTTAAAAGGGGGAGCTTACTGCAGTGTGGCTCAGTGGAAAGAGCATGGGCTTGGGAGTCAGGGGTCATGGGTTTGATTCTCGGATCTGCCACCTAGCTGTGTGACTTTGGGCAAGTCACTTCACTTCTCTGGGCCTCAGTTACCTCATCTGTAAAATGGGGATTAAGACTGTGAGCCTCATGTGGGACAACCTGATTACCTTGTATCTACCCCTGCACGTAGAACAGTGTTCTGCACATGTAAGTCCTTAACAAATACCAACATTATTACTGTCTAATTTGGAAATCTTTCTCCCTCTTGTGAACCTTAATTTATGTAAAAGGGAGCAACACAGGATACTGGTATCTTGGGCGCTACTGTTGTTGTGCTCAACTTGAAGGAACAATCTCCCACCCAAGTTCCATACTCTTCAAGGAAAAAAATGATTGGCTTCCTAAAACTAAATGGCTCTGTTCTACCCTTATTCCTCTTTGTTCTCTTGGTTGCTTTAAACACCATGCAACACTATTTTTTCTCAAATCTCCAACCCAACCTTGGTTTCACTGACAGTTCACTGCTCTTCTTCTCTCCCTCATCTCTAGTTGTTTTCGTTCTATTTCTCTAGCTCCTTTTATGCCTCTCACTCTGACGATATTTATGAAGTACCTGTGTTAATAATAATAATAATGCTGATATTTGTTAAGCGCTTATTATGTGCTGAGCACTGTTCTAAGCGCTGGGGTTGATAGAGGGTAATCAGGTTGTCCCATGAGGGACTCACACTTTTAATCCCCCTTTTACAGATGAGGTAACTGAGGCACCGAGAAGTGAAGTGACTTGCCCAAAGTCACACAGCTGACAAGTGGAGGAGCCGGGATTAGAACCCACCTCTGACTCTTAAGCCCGTGCTCTTTCCACCGAGCCTTGTTGAACATTATTCTATGTTCTTGAGAGTGCTTAAATAGAAAATGTAAAGTTTTTCAATGTTCTGTTCTGGCTCCCTCTCTCATCTAAAGCTACATTCACTCCTTAGGGATATCACCTACTTCTGTGGCTTCATCTATCAACTCTATGCAGATGATTCCCAAATCTCTCAGTAGCTCTGACCACTCTCCTCTGTAATCTTGCATTTTCTTTTGTCTCTACTATTTCTCTTCCCACATGAATAGCCCATCTGGGTGTAAAACTCATTGTGTCTAACTGAACCTATCTTCCCTAAACAATTTACTCCCATCTAGCTTTCTGATCACATTGACTACTACCACTATCCTTCCTGTTTCCAAACCTTCAACCATGATATTATCAAGCTCTCAATCAATCAGAGGTATTTAATGAGTGCTTACTGTGTGCAGAGCACTGTTTTAAAACACTTGGGAAAGTAAAATACAACAGACTTGGCAGCCCCCAATAATAATAATAATAATAATGGTGGTATTTGTTAAGCGCTTACTATGTGCAAAGCATTGTTCTAAGCACTGGGGGGGATACAAGGTGATCAGGTTGTCCCACAAAGGGCTCACAGTCTTAATTCCCATTTTACAGATGAGGTAACTGAGGCACAGAGAAGTGAAGTGACTTGCCCAAAGTCACACAGCTGGCAAGCGGCGAAGCCGGGATTAGAACCCATGACCTCTGACTCCCAAGCCCGGACTCTTGCCACTGAGCCACGCTGCTTCTCTAACCCTCCCAATAAGGAGCTGACAGTCTAGTTGGGAGGAAACAGACATTAAAATATAATTTTAATGACCATCTACCTTGATAAAGTGTAAGTTTCCAAGGGTGGGGAATACATCTATTAATGCTACTTCCAAGCACTTAATACAATTCTCTACGGACAGCAAATGTTCAATAAATACTTTTGATTAACTCCCTGGTCTCCTTCAATTCTGACATTCACTCTGTTACTAAATCTTGTAGGTCTTTTCTATAAAACATATTCCAGATTGTCTCTTCTTCACCATTCCAACATGTTTAGGTGCTCACACTATCCTGCTCAGACTAGAGTATTAACCACTTCACCAGTATTTCTCCCTTCAGTCCTTTCTTTACTGCATGAATCATTTACTTTTAAATGGTATTCTGTGTACATCTCTACACTCTTCAAAATCCCTTGAGAGCTCACCTATTTCTGTCATATCAAAAGAAACTCATTTCCATTGACTTTAAGGTACTCGATCAATGGTATTCCTTGAGTGCTTATTGTATACCCAACCCTGTACTATTCATTCATTCATTCATTCAATCATATTTATCGAACACTTGTGCGCAGAGCAGTGTAATAAATGCTAGAAAAGCACACTTCAGCAACAGAGACATTCCTGCCCACATTGGGCTCACAGTCTAGAAGGGGGAAGACAGACATAAAAACAAGTAAACAGGCATCAATAGCATCAATATAAGTAAATAGATTTATAGATAAATACATGTCATTAATAAAATAAATAGAATTTTAAATATATACATAAATATTCATTCATTCATTCAATAGTATTTATTGAGCACTTACTATGTGCAGAGCACTGTACTAAGCGCTTGGAATGAACAAGTCAGCAACACAGAAATACTGTGGGGCAGGGAGGGAGGTAGAGCAGAGGGAACGAGTACGGGAGATGGGGAGGGGAGGGGGAGCAGAGAAAAAGGGGGGCTTAGTCTGCGAAAGCCTCCTGGAGGAGGGATGATGACAGAATTTGTAAAACATGCTCCCTGACCAGAATCAGCATTCTCCCTTCTCCTTTTTTGCTCTTCTCCTCTGCATCCCAGCACACACTCTGCCTTCCTCTCAATCTATCCACTCCGCTTAGTCCAATCTATTCATTCATTCAATAGTATTTATTGAGCGCTTACTATGTGCAGAGCACTGTACTAAGCGCTTGGGATGAACAAGTCAGCAACAGATAGAGACAGTCCCTGCCGTTTGACGGGCTTACAGTCTAATCGATCCCACCTCCAACGCCTTGCTCACACCTTTAATCCTGCTTGGACCTCTAGACTTTCAGTTCTTTCTGGACAGAGTACATATCTGCCAACTCTGTTGTACTGGATCCTGCCAAATGCTTAGTACAGTAAGCGCTCGATACCATTGATTAATTTATTGAACTCTTTCTCTTCTTGCGTCTTTCAGAACCCAGCTCTCTTCGAATTCAAAATCCTTTTGAAATCCTACCTCCTCCAGGAAGATTTCCCCAGTTAACATTCCTCTCTCTAGGTCATATTTCTTCAACTATCCCACTTTTTGCACCACCATAGGATATATGCCCATATCCACCCATGACAATTTTGTACATTTGATTTACATATCTAAGAGAAACAGCACTGCCTAATGGAAGATAACAGGCCTGGGAGACAGAGAACCTGGATTCTAATCCCAACTCTGCCTCATACTTGTTATGAAACTTTGTGAAAGTGACTAACTTATTTGTGCCTCAGTTTGCTTATCCCCAAAATGGGATTAAATACCTGTTTTCCCTCCTGCTTTGACTCTGAGCCCCATGTGGAACAGGGACTGTATCCACCCTGATTTTATTGTATCAACCCACTGTTTAGTACAGTTCCGGGCACTCATTAAGTGCTTAAATACCAAAAGTATCATTATTACTATTCAAGCACTTAACCATTCCTTTCTCCCTCCTACCTGTAAATTATTTTGAGGTTGTCTTTTCCATCACATTCTAAGTTTAATAATAGGGATTATGGATTCCATGGTTACTATACTTTCTCAAGAACTTAATACTATGCAAATAGTAGGCGTTCAATAAATACTATTTTGTTTGATTGGCAACAGCAGAGCATCAACTTACTCTGATTTCCCCTGTAGTTAATTCAAACTAATAACTAGTAAAAAATGTGTAATTTCAAAAATTGTAGCACTCCTTCACAGTGACTTCTGCTACACCACGTTAAATTGTCAATAACTAGTAAAGAATGTGTAATGTCAAAAATTGTAGCACTCCTTCACAGTGACTTCTGCTACACCACGTTAAATTGTACTTGTTAACTCCTGCAAACAGCAAAATGTTCTCCAACGTTCCCCTCAGTTTAGTTTTATTGTCAAAATTATTTCCAAAACATATCAAATCAGAAAGTTATGAATATTAGCATTTTGGTAAAACCTTCTGAAGTACATGGCTGAAAATGTGAATTTAGAGCTGAAAACCATTGTAACATAACAAGATATAGGGTGGATGGAGTGCTCTCTGAGAGGGAACCACTTACCATATTCATTTTTTATTAAATCCCATGTAAATATCAGTAAGCATTTGATGTTTGCCTGTTTACTTGTTTTGATGTCTGTCTCCCCCCCTTCTAGACTGTGAACCCATAGTGGGCAGGGATTGTCTCTATTTGTTGCTGAATTGTACTTTCCAAGGGCTTAGTATAGTGCTCTGCACACAATAAGCACTCAATAAATACGCAAATACGCAGAATGAATATGCCTGATGCAGGAGCTTCAGGGTAAGGATTGGACTAAAAATTATAATTGATCAATTATTCAGAGCTGATTGTTTGATTTCTAGAGCATCAACAAGGCTTTCCACTTGCTGTTGGTCATAATACTGATTAAAAACACCATCTCCACATGATGGAAAAATGTCAGATAACAAGGATAAAACTATGATGCGTAAATCTAGGGAGGAAGAAGAAAATTGAAACTATGTTCCATGTGGTTTGGGATTTATCTGAGGATTGAAAATTGCCCTTTCTCTCACTGACCTCAGTCAAGAATTGACGAGTCAGATACCAAGGTACCTGAGAAGTGGGAATAATATGGAACTATAGATAACTGCAGTTGCATGTTCACCTTGTGTGTCTGCCCTTTGATCCACCCCTACACATCCTATAGTTCTGGATTTTGGGATTTTTTTTTCCAGTCTATTTAATTATCACACTAGGAGGCAGTGTACATTTATTCAAAAGAGTACTCCAGTATTCCAGTGTCTTTGGAAAAGAATAGCATTCCAGGAAACAGCAGAACTTGGTTTCTGGTCCTGACTTTGTCTGCTAATGTTTTGCTATCAAGAGTGAAGAGTTGGATAGGGTCTTCTGTGAAGTGAACCATCTCAGCAGGGATTCTGAAAAATATCTGGCTAATACTAAGAGCAAAGCACTTATCAAGGCAACCCTCTGCTATATTATGGGCTAAGGCATCAGTATTTTGCTGTGGTGATTTCAACCATTAATGCTTCACATTAAAAAAAATAATTCTTGTGTACACTTTGCAATGTGCAGCACCACTGCCCACTTACTCCTTCAGACTGTTCTGTGCTCCAGGGTAAACACGATGGCCAGGGACAAAAAAGAGATCAATCACATTTATTGAACACTTACTGTATGGAAAGTACTGTACTAAACGCTTGGGCAAGTATAATATAAAGAAGTCAATAGACACATTCCCTGTCCACAGTGAGCTGACATTCTAGAGGGGCAGAGAGACATTGATATAAAGTATGGATATGGATGAGAGGTTGGTGGCAATATAGACAAGATCGAGCTCTAATGAGTACGTTGTCATTAGAGGAATGAAGCATGAAGACTGGGTTGTAATAGGAGAGCAGAAAGGTGAGGTAGGAGAAGGGCAAGTTTCCAGTGCTTTAAAGGCAATGGTAAGGTGTTTCTGTTTGATGCGGAAGTGGTTGGGCTACCACTGGAAGTTCTTTAGGAGTGAAGAAACATGGACCGAACATTTCTGAAGAAAAATGAGCCAGGCAGCAGAGTGAAGTATGGGCTGGAGTAGGGAAAGACAGGAGGAAGGGAAGCCAACAAAGAGGCTGATATAGTAATGACAGCCTGCTAGGACAAGTGCTTGGATTAGCACTTTGGATGGAGAGGAAAGAGTGATTTTAACAATGTGGTGAAGGTTCCAACAACAGAATTTAGTGATGGATTGAATATGTGGGTTAAATGAGAGAGATAATTCAAGGAAAAAAACCAAGAATACAGTCTTATGAGACAGAAAGGATCTGCTGTCTACAGTGATGGGAAAGTCTCAGGGAGGACAGTGTTTGGGTGGGAAGATAAGGAGTTCTGTTTTGGTCATGTTAAGTTTGAGTACAAGTGCAACAACATGAACCACTAACACTGTAATCCATTTCTTCCCACAGACTCTCATTCCTGACTTCTCATTACTGCAGCCCATCCATCATTTAATGGATGAGCATCATTTAACCAGAACCCTCCCTGTCTCATCAGCCTATAACCTTGGCATTTTCCTCAGCTCATCACTCTCATTCTACCCACATATCAGTCACCTAATCTTGTCATATCTGCCTTTTTCATCTCTGCCCTTTCCTCTCCATCCAAACTGCCACTGCACTAATCCAAACACTCATTCTAACCCTCCTTGGCTACTGTAAAGGTCACCTTGCCGATTTCCCTGCCTTCCACCTCTTCCCATCATTTTTCTAAAATAAATTCAGTCCATGTTTCCCCACTCCCCAAGAACCTTCAACGGTTGCCCACCCACCTTGGCATCTAACATAAACTCTTGTCACTGGCTTTAAAGCTCTCAGTCAGCTCACCCCATCCCCTTAGAAATCTCATCTGAAGTATACTCTCTCACTCAAAATAGGAAAGCATCATCATCCCAGGGTAGGCCTCCCTTGCGGAATCTATCGTCTGGATAGATACTCAAGTTGCTTTTACAACTCCACCGAGTTCTCCAATGGTTTCCAGGTTTTCCTTTGATGCTAGAAAGATCTAACGAGGAAGTAAATCTAAACCAGGGTGAACAGGATCCAGGAATAAGCCAGTCACAGGAGGACAACATAGCAACATCATAATGGAAAAAAAAGGTATTTTGATTTGGTTTAGGTCTTAATTTTTTACTTGCCAGAGACTGATGAGAACAGTGATGATATTTGTTTTACCTTCTGAACTAGGCACTTTTTTTTTTGTATGACTTTGAACCACTGGGACAATGTTTTAATGTGGAACTCAAACACATTGACTTAAATAAAGTAAGACACTTGGGATATTCATGAGACTATAAAAATTATTTTATGAAAACATAAGGTGCTGAACAGCAAAATTTAATCTTGAGGGCACTTGTCTCCAGTCATGCAAGAAAAGATGTATTAGCCATGAACGGATTGCCGCAGTGTTGCTTGATTTTCTTTAATTTTCTATACCAAGACTGTAAAGAGAATCAGTGCTATTGAATCCCACTGGCAACAGGGAGAGGAACTGTCAGAGATAAAGGAACGATTCATCTTCTGCTGTAAAAGAGGGCATTTTTGTCAGATAGTAAAATATATCACAGCGTAATGCACTCCAGCCAGAACATTACAGAATATGGATTTTTCTCGCAAAAGTTAAAAAGGGAAGGTTCAATACAGCTTTGCAAATAAAAGGCAAATGACGGTACTAATTGCAAACTACAAATATTAGAAATGTAAATTATACCCTTGGAGGGCATAAGCATGTGTCTTCCTAAGACATGCTCTTAGCAGTGATTCAGTAGGAGGAATAATATTTCACTTTTATATCTAAAATACTAATTACATTCCCCCAAATATTCCAAGCATTATGTTACATCAAAGGTGGAGATGACCAAATCAGAAATGACAGATTCTTATAAAGACAGAGCATGCTTGAACATTCTGAAAAGAACAATTTATATTTTTAGGAAAGGTGAAAAGTATATCACATCAGGTTTCTTTTTTTTTTTTGTCCCCTGAACTGTAGATTTGCTAAACCATTCAATCATTAAAAATTTTAAATAAGATAATTTCAAGTTAATGCAGTTATGATAACCTTTCCAATTTGAACAAAAAGTCCTGCTTCAACTCATCATGTAGATAATTGCAAACCCTCAGGTTTTTGCCCTGAGAGCCCTAGTAAGAGGAAATACTCAAGAACATGAATAACAGCAATTTAATTTATTCTTTAAAGTACCCATTAATGTGGGCAATGATATCTATGTGTGTGACTAACTCACCTCCAACTTGTAACATTAAAAGGCTCAGATTATTTTTACCATTCAGATTTTGTGAGGGCAAAAGGCCACAAAAAGGCCTATAAAGTTTGCAAAGTTCCTGAATGAGTGACTTTGTCTCTGATTACCTCTCTCGAGAGCATGCCAAAGAAATTAATAGGGTGCATCTCCTACGCTTCATGATGTTAAACATCAAGGACAGAGTTATTAACATTTATTCCCGGTCATGTCTTATAAGGTCCCCGACATAACTTGGGTAACTAAATACTGGCAGAGTGAGATGAGCGATGCAGCCAAACCATTACTGGGACAATTCACGGGAGTTGGCCGTGCTTTGAAGTGAGCCAGAAGTGTCACGAGTGATAAAGGAAGGTAACGCTTGCTGGAGCTCTCTTTGACTTGAGAAAGTAGACTTCCCTAGGTCTAAAAATCAGAGTTTTGAATATATCTATCCAAACGTCTGGTCTTCAGACATACCTAATTTGGGTCTATAGTGTGGACAGCCTCCTATGCAGGTATGGTGTACTCCAGAAATGAGGACTGTTACCTTGATTTCTACTTCCTTGGAACTCAGCCTGTCTTATTCATTCAATAGTATTTATTGAGCGCTTACTATGTGCAGAGGACCGTACTAAGTTCTTGGAGTGTACAAATCGGCAACAGATAGAGACAGTCCCTGCCCAGTGACGGGCTTACAGTCTAATCAGGGGATGGATACCTACTTCTCTATAAACTCTCTCAAAGATAGCTTACAAACAAGATGTGAGTCTAAGAACTTGGGTCCAAGTGCACTAAAAAAAAAATCCTGTTTTCCTACTCTTTGAATGAGCAAGTAGGCAAAATCCTGTAATACAAGTTATCCAGGACCCTTGGTCCATGTGAGCAGGGTAAATAGGTTTTGTCTAGATAGGCAGGGAAGAGCAAGGAACTATCAGTACTGATGGATGTGTTTAAATTGTAACCTTGGCTTTAGAGAAAAGCAGAGATCGGGATAGTAAAGGGAGACTTCCGGTCACTGTTGCATCTGGAAAATGCACATCCAAATGGGATTACTTTTCCCACACAATTGTGACATTGGCAACTGAATACCAGAGTCACTGGGTGAAAAATGTTTTAAAGGTTCATCAGTGAGAGCCATTCAGTCTTTTTTTCCTTTTCACTGTCACATAATGAATCACACAGTTTATAATATTTAGAGTTTTAAATTCCCTGTCAAGAAGAAAGTCTTAAAGAATTGCTAATGTTAGTGTTAAAAATGATCTTTCTGTGAAAGATGTGATATGGATTTAAGGGTAGAACTAGAGTGCTTTTTTAAGATGCATTAGATTTGATCAAAATAAAACACAGAGAGGACTCGATTTCCTGATAAATTCAGCCGACAAAATAAACTCAATAAAGTCCTCTAAGTACCAAGGAAAAGTCAAAGTTTGCATTACCCTCTTGGCAATACACTCTGCTGGCAAGAGACATTGGGTTAAAAGGCAGAAATAATTTGATCGCCATATTGACAAAGACGAGTGACAATTTTGTTTTAAAAAACTACAAACCATCCATTCTCTTTTAAAAGAATACCATGTCTATGGCATCTCAAGTAATTCCTTTGTGTTACTCGGGAGGACACTAGAAATAAGATCAGAAGCATCAGATGATGGGGAATAGTGCTGTTTGTTTTTGATACTTGCACACTTACTTGTTTAGACAGGACCCTTAAGAATTAGGATCCTTCAAAGTAATGATGAAATAGCCATAGCCCTGGTGATGTCAGTTCATCAGAAACTGACACTTGCACTTTGAAAATCTCGGTAGCAAGTCATTCTCATCAAAATTACTGCCCACTGTGTGAATCCCACCAGCCTCGGAAAGTTACTCCTTCTCCTGTCTGCGTAGCCTATTTGCTTGAATCTGTTCCCGATATTCAGCCCAACCTCAACTTAGCAGGACATGTGTAATCTCCGTAATATATTTTGATTGTCAGTCTCCCCCTCTAGAATGTAAGCTCCTTGTGGGCAGGGAAAGTGTCTACCAACACTGTTGTACTCTGTTTTCTCAAGGGTTTAGTTGAGTGCTCTGCACATTAAAATATTTTTTTTAAAAAAGTGGTTGCCAAAGGAAAGTACCTTATTGGGCAGTACTGATGTAGACTCATGCATCATAACCTTCAGGGCCAGCAATACAGCAAACCCAGGAATTCACATAAAACCTTATTGTCTCTGAAAATGTGACTTACTTTATAAAGATTTCAGATGTATTCCTATAGGTCTGGCATGTTATTTTAATGAGAAAACAAATAGTCAATTCCCCATTTTCCCCCAAAGGGAATTTGTTTCAGAAATTCTCTTTCTGGGATAAACAGTTTTTAATGCTCATTGTCATATTTGTCCACTCTCCTTGATCTGTTTGGGACTGTAGACTCTTGACTAAGCTAGACTGGACTGTGAGCTCATTGTGGGGAGAGAATGAGTCTGTTTATTTTTGTATTGTACTTTCCAAAGGCTTGGTACAGTATTCTGTACACAGTCAGCACTCAAATATTATTGAATCGGTGAATGAGGAGAGACAAGGGAGCCAAGACCACAATCTCTTAAAATCACTCAAATCACCCACTCCACTACTTGTCAGCTGTGTGACCCTGGAGAAGTCACTTAATTTCTCTATGCCTCAGTTACTTCATCTGCAAAATGGGCATTAATACTGTGAGGCCCATGTGAGGCACATAGTGTGTCCAACCTGATTAGTTTGTATCCAGTGCTTAATATAGTATCTGACACATAGTGAGCTCTTAAGAAATACCATAAAAAATAAGCAAACAACTCAGGGGGATTTATTGACAATCTACACAGTGTGAAGTACTATACTAAATACATGGGGGGATGACAACAACGAAAAAAGACACACATCCCCTGTCTTCAAAGACATTACAAATAGTTAGGAGGAGATGGACCAAGGAGATGTGGGTAAGGAACTTGTTTTGTGGTTCTGTTGTGTTTTCCCAAGCACTAACTACAGTGTGTTATACATTGTAGGCACTCAATAAATATTCTTATTATTACTGGTAATAATAATAATATTCACTCATTCATTCAATAGTATTTATTGAGCTCTTACTATGTGCAGGCAATGTACTAAGCGCTTGGAATGTACAAATCAGTAACAGATAGAGACAGTCTCTGCCCTTTGACGGGCTTACAGTCTAATCGGGGGAGACGGACAGACAAGAATAATAGCAATAAATAGAATCGAGAGCAATAAATAGAATAATAGTAGTACTTGTTAAGTGTTTACTTGTTATGTGCTTACTATGTGAAGGGTAGATACAAGCTAATGAGGTTGGACAGTCTCTTTCCCACAAGAGGGTCATGCTCTTAATCCCCATTTTATAGATGAGGTAACCGAGCCTCAGAGAAGTTAAATGACTTGGCCAAGGTCAAAATAGCAGACAGGTGACAGAGCTGAGATTAGAACCCAAGTCCTTATGACTCCAATGCCTATGTTCTATCCATTAGGCCATACTGCTTCTCTACTGGTAAGAAAGTAAGCTTGGGAGGAGCAAAGCACACAAGCTCGAGAGACAAGAAAACTCATAAGAAAGATAGAGAACACTGGCAGAGCCTTGAAGTCAATGGTAAGGAGCTTTTCTAGATGCAGAGAGAAACAGAGGGCTATAGGAGATTTTTGAAGAGGGTAGAAAAGTATGTTGAGTGATGTTTTAGGAAGAAGGACAAACCCATCGGTTTTCAAAGTTCCCTTTTCCAATCTATTATTCACTCTGTATAAATAATACTGATTCAAAATATGTCCACATTTTCATGGTTGATAATTCTCTATTTCTTTTT
The DNA here is from genome assembly GCF_004115215.2 of Ornithorhynchus anatinus. Taxonomy (NCBI): domain Eukaryota; kingdom Metazoa; phylum Chordata; class Mammalia; order Monotremata; family Ornithorhynchidae; genus Ornithorhynchus; species Ornithorhynchus anatinus. Next base: position 115,441,193 of record NC_041731.1, on the reverse strand, counting down.
CCCACCAATTGTCAGTCTTAAAATACTTCCTGCTAATTTTCAAATGGAATGGAAATTATTTTTTAGGAACTCTTCAATCTCTTAAAGAACAGGGTTACCTTGAAACCTAACCCTAACCCATAAATCAATAATTTAACTAATCTAGCAGTTTCATACTTTCAGTAAGATTCTTGTAAGTTATGTGCAAAGTGTCTTTTGTTTCAGCTGTGATTTCCCAATGGCCTAATACAGTGCATTTTATTCAGTGGGTGCTCAATGAATACCAGTGTCACTAGACCTTAAGAAACATTCAGATTCTCTGAGCAGAGCTGCACAAAATTTCTAGAGTTATTACTACCCATCTTAATATGGTTCTCTCCCCCTCATAAACTTTTGGATCCTGGTTACATCTGATGTGATTATCTACCCCAGTGTTTGGCATAGATTTAGCAATTAATAATGAATAACATTATTATAATTATCATTATTGGATTGTTTACAACCCGATTTACTTGTATCCACCCCAGGACTTATTATAGTGCCTGGCACATAGTAAGTGCTTAAAAAATACCATAATTATTATTATTAGTATCATTATTACCGTGACATTACTATACTAGATCTTTCCTGTCACTACCACCACAATATGTGGAAGAATTCTATCTGTTCTTTTTACCCACACAAACTGGTTTCTAGTATTCATTTTCATAAGCAACAAGTCTAGATGAAGAAGACTGTCAGTGACTATGAACTATTCCATATGCAAACATACCAAAATATGCTAATTCCAAGAGAATAACGAATAACATTTATATCCCTCAGGTTTGTTTTGAAGGTGAGTATAAGATTTGGAGCAGAATTATAATTATAAATGTAATTGGGTTACAACTCCCAACTCTGGTTTCTGGGCAATGCCGATTCCAATTTCCTCTGGGACATTTGAATCTACTTGACAGGTCACTAAGATGCACAGAGAGGCACTTAAAAGAATCAAAATCTAAGCAGTCATGGAACACAAATGTAGACCCATAAAAAAATATGAAGCTCTTTAGCGTACACCGAGATATTGGAATTACGATAGTCTGCAGTGCACCAGTAGAAAGTTTTCTAAGTATATTTTGAAAATATCTTCAAGGTCAGTTGGGTATTAAAGGGAAAGAGATCAAGAAGGATTTAATAACAACAACAATAATAATAATGTTATCTGTTAAACACTATGCATCAAGTACGGTTCTAAATTCTGGGGATGATACAAGATAATCAGGTCAAGCAGTTCCTGTCTCATATAAGGTTCATAGCCTAAGTAGGAAGTAGAACAAGTATTGAATCCCCATTTTACAAATGAGGTAACAAACACAGAGAAGTTAAGTGATTTGCCCAAGGTCACACAACAGGCACATGGTGGATCCAGAATTATAACCCAGGTCCTCTGACTTCCATTAGGCCACACTAAATGACAGATAAGAAATACAAAGATTGAGGCTGATGACTAGGTTAGGAAAGAGGAACTTGCCCCACACTAGGATGAACTTTTAACTGGCTAAAGGCTTCTTGACTTCTGCAAATCATCAAATCTCAACCCTGATCACAATTCTGTCTCAAGATCCACCCCCTTCCTCCCACCCTCCAACCTGTTGGCTGAGCAGAATTCCCAGGAAGAGGGGGCAACTGTGGGGAAGAATTACATGTACTTGATGTTTCACAATATTCAGGAGATCCCAAAAGAGGTGTGTTTTTAAATCTGTTGAGCACCATCTCAATAACAGCATAGCCTAGGAGAAGGAGTCAGAGGACCCAGGTTCTAATCATGAATCCACCACTAGTCTGCTGTGCGATTTTGGACAAGTCACTTTACTTCTCTGTGTTTCAGTTATCTCATCTATAAACTGGGGATTAATACTGTAAGCCCCATGTGGAGCATGGACTATGTCCAACTTGATTATTTTGTATCTACCTATCACTTAGTACGGTCCCTGGAATATAGTCAGCACTTATTATTACCAAGTGGCATCTAGTTGTTTCCCGATTCAAAGCGACTCTATCAACATATTTTCTCTAAAACATATTTCCTTCTGCCATAATCTGTAATCTTTCTAATGGTTCTTCCATTATCATTATGGTCTCTATCCATCTAGATGTTTGGTCTGCTTCTTTCACGTTTTCCCTGGACTTTTCGTAGCATTAGTGTCTTCTCCAGAGAATTAGTCCTCCTGATTGTGTGTCCAAAATATGTTTACCTAAGTCATTTGGCCTTCCAAAGACCATTTAGGATTAATTTGCTCCAAAATCTATTTGTTTTTTGGGCAGTCCATGGTATTCACAGCAGTCTTCTCCAACATCACAGTTCAAAAGAATCGATGCTCTTTCTATACTGTTTTTACACTGCCCAGCTTTCAAATCCATACATTGTCACTAGAAACACCATAGAATTAACAATATTTTTTTTGTGGCAATTGTTAGATCAGCACATTTCATGACTTCTTCTAGGTTCTTCATGATAAACACTTAAATGCCATAAAAAATAATAAGGCTACAAAAATTAATGTGCTTCAACATAGATTGTAAGTTTAATGATGTCAGTGACCAGTGCATGTACCAAAATTATGGTACAGTACCTTGTAGCTCAAACTCCTGGATAACTAATAATAATAACAATACATAGTCATATTTGTTAAGCACTTATTGTGTGCCAGGCAATTTACTAAATGCTGGGTTGGATACAGGCAAACCAGATTGGGCATAGTCCCTGTCCCTCATTGGGTTCATAGTCTAAAACTACTTTGTGTTTCTGGTAAAAAGGGCTTTTGGAATTTTTTTAAATCTTTACCCTTATTCTTTGATATCAAGAAATACTGTGTAGCACTGCCTTTATTTCCAATTTCACAAAAGATTTTGCATTTTATATAAGGGTGGAGAGGCAACATTTTAAAGCTGTACTAATTCTCTACTTCAAATACCATCATTAATGCAAGAAGCATTAATGGAAGGAGAACAGCCCTGGGAGTCAGAGAACCTGAATTATAATTATGGCTCCCATACATGCCTGCTGTGAGACCTTGGGCAAGTCACTTAACTTCCCTATGCCTCAGTTCCCTCATCTCCAAAACAGCGATTCCATAGCAGTTCTCCCTCCTACTTAGAAGTGAGCACCATGCAGGACTTGATTATCTTTTATATACCATGTTGCTTCATCTAGTGCTTGGCACAGAATAAGCACTTGAATATGACAATTACTGCTACTGGATGACGGGTGGAACACCAACACACATTTGGAGTTTATGCTAAATAATCTTACCCTCAGTTGAGTATTTCCAAAGAGAAGCTAGCTTCCAAGCTGTGGGTTACACCACAAATTCCATGAAACCTGTGGGTTTTGAATCAGAACGATTCTAATACATTAATTAAAATGACACCTTTTCTAATAACAGACTATTAGATGGGGGAAGAATATAACATTGCAGAGTCTAAGAGTGTGCACATATAAGGTCAACTAAAGACAGAAGTGGATCTATCCTGCCCCACCAGGCACCACTGTGGTGGAACATAGAAAAGCAACCCTAGGCCTGACATCACCTCCATAAAACCTCAGGAAGTCTGTGATGGCTTCCGTTATAGTGGTCACTGTGATTCTGGACTCTGATCTGCAAGGTGCCTCAGATTCTGCTCCTCTAGGCCCAGCACCCTATTAGTCTTTATATTTATCAATCAGTAGTATTTATTTTGTCCTAGTGTTTCAATTCATCTTCCCCTATGTGTAGATTGTAAGCTTCCTGTAGGCAGGTTTTGTATCTAACTCTGTCATATTGCACTTTCCCAAGCAGTTAGTACAGTGTTCTGCACACAGTAATCACTCAAGCTCCACAGATTGATTGAGAAAAAAATGCAAACTATCAGAGTATAACTGGAGCGGTGAAGCAAGTCTGAAGGTTATATAAATGTTAAATACAACCTGAGCTAATATTGACCATTTAAAACGGTAGGCTGTTGCTAATCATAAGACCATGAACTCATGGCAAGGCATTTCTGCTGCTCACTCTCCAACTGTTTCAAATACTTTGTCTCACTGATTAGAAATGGGGATTATTTTTTGATTAAGATTAATTCATCTTCCTCAGGCACATGACATATGTTTCCAGAGATGCCCTTGCTCAGATGCTACAGAAAGAGGCACTGAGGAACCTTAACACTTTCCTCTCCTAACCGATCAGAAACCTTACAGGGAGAAATCTTGCATTCTAAAAATGGGTTGCACCTCTAGTAAACTACTTCCATGGATGCAGAATTTTTTTTTTCAAATAGGGAAGAAAAGAATTACAAAGTGATGCTTTGAAGATAACATATTCAGTACAGTTTACTGAGGAAATGATTGGTGTTGGTAACTAAGATAAAGTGTCTGACTTCATTAATATCAGGGATACAGATTTAAATCACCCATAATGGCCTTTTCTATGGGTATTTCTATAGTATTTGCTATGCCTTGTTTATATTGGATCATTTTGGAGGAAAATAATACCTTTGAGGATTAAAATGGATTCAAAAATTATAAGGTTAATTCTACAATTAATTTCAAGTTTTTTGGCACACCATTACTTAACTTTTTTTTCCTTCAACTTCAAGATGACAAATCTAAACACAGGGAACTCTAGGGAAGTCCCTAGAAGTTTCACAGGTGTTTTCTTCCTTAAATATGGTAGGCAAGGTAGGAAATACATGCAACACTTAGCAAAGAATTAATGCATATATAGTGATAAAATATGGTGAAGTGTGATCTGGACATTTTTTTATTTTGAATTCAAAAATCATTTTCCCCATTAGAATATGTACATCTCAGGGGAACTTACTGAAATTAATTTCCCCAAATCTTTTCAACAAAAATGTGATTGTTCGCAGCACTCTGCCTTTGCATATATATGATTCCTAAGTATGGGGCAGCAATAGACAGTCAATCATTTAGGAAAACAAGCAAGGGGAGGTAAAACTTTCCATCTTGTATTTTTGTTTTTAAGCCACTTTTAGTCTAGATCAACTGGAGAATCTCTGCCTGGCAAATTGACCTCTCCAGAGGCTACTCCTTAATTAAGCTCAATTCCTTAAAAAAGCAATATGATATGATGGAAAGAGCACAGGTTTAGGATCAGAAGACGTGGGCTCTATTCAGGTACAAAGAAGGCAACTTGGGCACAGAGAAGTTAAGCGACTTACCTAATGTCACACAGCTAACAAGTGGTACAGCCATAATTAAAACCCAGGTCTTGGTGGAAAACTGTTCTCCACATTTTTAGGGTAGCATGGCCAACTGGAAAGAGTAGGGCTTAGGATTCAGGCATATCAAACAGTAAGAAGATAAATATTAGAGAAAATATTTTTTTATGATTGTAAGGGGATCTTGCATACTATTTCACTAGCCATTTAACTTTGGGTTTTCTGCACAAGTCTTCTAGATAACCAAAATCAGAGCCATTAGGAATTAATTGCTTAATAATTTTAGTGGTGCAGCAATAAAATAGGAAAAAAAATAAAAAGAATCAATTTAAAAGAAAAATATTCATGATGGTAAAGTGTGTTCTGATTTCTGCCAATCCTATGATTACATTTGCAATTATGTTCGTACTACTTCAGAGTAAAGCATCCACAATTTAGATAAACTAAAAAAAAATATTTAAAATAAAATAACATAGAAAATATGAGAAATATAATCATACTTCTTTCTCATCCTCTCATTCAATGGGGGCTGAAAATTTCCCCTCAATCTTTCACATTTTCAAATTTTAGGTAATGGAGTGAGTACAATGAGCTTGTATAGAAAAGTGCTCCTTTTCTACAAGGATCTACTTAACATAAGCTTCATTTTTCACAATCTGACTTCCAATCACTCTGTCGCAAACGTGGCTAGTGTTGAGTGTAACCATTTTAAGAGAGTGAAACTTTCAGAGGAAGGGCAAAAATTCAAGTAAGCCAACACAAACTGCACAACAGAAAACAAGAGTTCATTCATTCAATAGTATTTATTGAGCATTTACTGTACTAAGTGCTTAGAATGTACAATTCAGCAACAGATAGAGACAATCCCTGCCCAATGATGGGCTCACAGTCTCTCACTCATAATTAAAATGTATGAACAAATTACCAGTTGCTCAGTCAGACTTACAATCCAGTGAAGACTCACGAAGCATGGCATCATTTTAATGTTTTCATGTACTAAAAAAGAGCAATCTATTAAGGTGGGGGTGGATCAAAGTTGCTCCTAACTACAATGTCTGCTGCCTGGATTTTGGTATTTAATATTTTCTGGGGGTGGGAAAGAGAAATGGTACCGGTGAAGCAAAAATCAGTCAGCTTTCTCATTTGGTAGGAGTTCAGGAATAAAAAAATTAAGAAAAGTTTGATAAAAGTTTCGAAAAGTTTTACCTCACCTCTAAAATGGGAATAAGGTACCTAGACTCCCCCCATTCATTCATTCAATCGCATTTGAGTGTTTACTGTGTGCAAAGCACTGTACTATTTGGGAAAGTAAAATATAACAACAGACACATTCCTGCCCATAATGAACTTAAAGTCTAGAAGGGGAGACAGACAATATGAATAAATAAATAGATTACAGATATGTAATTACAGTGTTGTGAGGTTGGGAGGGAGGATGAATGAAGGAGCAAGTAAGAGCGGTACAGAAGGGAGTGGGAGAAGAGGAGAGGGGGGCTTAGACAAGGAAGGCTTCTTGGAGGAGAAGTGCCTTCGATAAGGTTTTCAAGTGGGGGAGAGCAATTATCTGTCGATATAAGAAAGGAGAGACACAGATTGGGAGCCCCATATAGGACAGGGACTTATTCCAACCAGATTATCTTGTATCTACCCCAGAGCTTCGTGCAACACTTTACATTATTATTATTATCTAGAAAGACTACTAGAGGTTTTGGGGTTGTCTGTACAATGGATAATCAAAAGCCAGATTGGGATCGTATTTCTCTAATAATGTCATTTTCTGAACAGCTTTTAATTGTTCATAAATTTTAGATAAGAGCATGATTCTGTGAGAGGATTGCGTTGTCTCAGTGGGAAAGTGTGAATATTCACTTTCAAATAGGTAGCTGAACAATACAATGCATTAAATTAAAATCCACCCTAGTCTCACAAAGAACCTTATTGAATGCTCTAAGATGCAAGGCAACTTGGTTTAAAGAACAGAAAAGATACATTTAAAAAAATGTAAAGAAACATATTCCCTTGTGAACATCATGACACTAAAATGAGTGGGTTTGGGGAAAACAGACATACAATTTTCATATACAATATAGTAGTTTTTATTAAGCATTTACTGTAAGACAAGCACTGCCCTAAGGACTGGAAAAGGACACACTAATCAAACACCTCAGAGACAGTTAAATTTAATCCAAAGTGGAGTAGTGTTCATTAAGAATTTGAAAGGCACACCACCTCTCAAGAGCCAGTGCTCAACTAATGAGAAGAAAGGGAAATAGGGAAAAATCCATGTTGTCTCTGTAGTGAAGTAGATGTGGTATTAGAATTATGAAAATAAGCTTTGGTTTATAAGCCCAGTATCATAAAAAATAAAATTTATTCTACTTTTTCATTGTACTATTATGTTTGGCTTTCATGGAAATATATATTTGAGGGGAAATTCAGTGTATTTACTTAAGCAAAGCTAATGCTCTCTTAACCCAGAGTTCTTTTAATTATGGCTCAGTAAAGATTTCTGGTGTCTTTATCAACTACCTGAATTTGGATGTTTTGCCCCTGACCCTATATGATGTGTTTGTGTTGTTGCAATTATTGAGAGTGCAAAGAAATAATACCAAGGGGAAACTGCCTTCCAAGAAGAAACACTGATGAAATTTTATATTGAAGACTACCTAAAACTAGCCAGCCCCTGAAAATGCATGCACGTCTGTAGGTCTTTTGCACTCACCTGGATGTGAATTTGGGTATTAATCATAGCAAAAAGACTACTTTTTTAAGACCATTAGTATAAGGATCAGAAGTATAAGATGGGTGTGGCTAGAAGAGTATGTAAAGCAACTGAAAATATACAATTCAATCTTATAAACAAAGATCTGTCCCAAATGGAAAATCAAATCATTTTAAAGGTGAACTAACATTAGGATTTCTAGCCCTTCATTTTGGCAATCCCAGGAATCTGTAGACTTTTGAAAAATGAAGTTATGACATTGGTGAGGACAAGCACAAACTGATCACCAGTCTTCTTGAATTTCTAATACCATTTGCCCATGTACGTACCACTAGTAAAGACTTTTCTGGGGTTACAAATTGGGTATTTGGGCAGGGTGAACAGACTTGTCCAAAGCACTAGAGTCAACCAAATCATTTGTATTTACTGAGCATTTTGTGTGCAGAACACTCTACTAAGCACTTGGGAGAAAGACACAATGGAGTTGGCAGATATATTCCATGCCCACAGGGAGTTTAGGGTCTGAAGGGGAAGTTGCAATAAATTACAGATGTGTAGAGAAGTGCTGAGGGGCTGAGGATGGAGTGAATATCAAGCGACAGAATCTATTCAAGCCTGATGGCATCAAAGCTGAAAGCAAGACCATTGTGCCAAAGAATAGAACTAAGATCATAGCATTTATTATGACAGAAAACAGTGCAGGCCCAAACTACTAGTTAGTTCAGCAAGAGGCTGCATAAATTAATAGATGAGCATTCCATAGTAGGATCCCTAAGGGCAAAGAAAGATGTTGGAAGTAGTTCTCGGAGTGCATGGTTAGAGGTCAAGAAGGTCATCAAACAACCTTTATTCTCTTCAAACAACCTTTATTGTCAGACAGAAAATTGGCCTGGATACATTTTTGATCTGATCTAGTTTGACATCGCTCTGTTCTTTCATTTCTGCAGACAGATACTTGTGTTCTCAGGAATGGAAACAACTAAAGTAGGATAGCTGCTCTAAGAGAAGGAAAAAGTAACATTTGGATCAATGAGAATCTTTGCCATTTTAATGATTTTCAAAAGTAGTTACAAAGTCATTTTTCCCAGCACATAATAGAATCTTCTGTCCACAGTAAGTACTTAATACATATTATTATTACTAATTCTCAAACTGAGGACCAGGAAATATCTGAATGATATCGGAAACCAATGAACTGAAAAAGAAGGGAAGGAAAGACATGAATAGTTTACTGCTTTTAGCTATTATAGTGACAATCATACTAATTTTGAGAGTTATCCCCTTTCCCTACAAAACTGTTACCATCCTGTGCGTGATAAAACACTGTGCTGAATTTGTATATGGGCAGGGAGAAGGGGAGCATGGGTTGAGAGATTAAGAATATATTTGCTTTCTGTCACAATCCATCATGAAATACATGGGTGCTCTCAAACTAAATTTTCAGATCTTATCAAGGTACTCATATAGCCTCATATTTCCAGGATCTTTTCAAAAGGTTTGAGTGTTAAAAAATTGCTAGCAATTAAAGCCATCACTACAAAATTGAAGTTTCAATCTCATAAATATTATCTGTAGAAAAAATACATTCTGAACACAGAAATGAATTTTTTTTTTACCTTTTCAATTCTCATACTTAATGTGTTATAATGTGACTTGTGGGATGCAGGAATTTATGGTTTGCTCTGATCATATTTTCAAATCAGATTCATTTGTGATGTTCTACACTTGAATGTAATGAAGCCATATAAAATTGTCAGAATGATTGGAAAGAATCTGAAAAATTTTGCCTGCCAAATGTTTATCTGGATGGATATTCAATGACATGACTCTTATTTGTATTCTCAATATGCTAGAAGTTATTTTAGCAATTGAAAATACTTTTCACTTGAAATGCCTATTCAGTTACTACAACTGCAACATTTATCCATTAAGTAAAATATACTATTACCCCTTTGTAAGGCCTAAATGCATGAATTTTGCATGTCATTGAAAGTTGTGAATTATAATGATCTTTTTAAGCACTCTGAAACCAAGAGAGATTTATACTCAATGAAGAATACACTTATATTGTACCAGTTTACCATATAAAGAGAAATCAGTGAATCAGAAATGAGATTAAGAGATTTAAATGTCAATCATAATCCAAGGTATGATTGAAAATAAAAAACTTTAGCATAAATAAAAAGTAGATTTTCAACTAAAAATGTGAATTCTTCAAAAGCCTCCAGAAACCCTCCTATTGCAGCTGGAAAAATTGTCTTATCTATTAATTCCAGTTATTTTTATTATTTGAAAGAAACACAGACAAAACCAAAAAGACTTGGCAGCACCTTGGACTCAATATATTTTAAATGTAACAGTTTTAAATACTTCAAAGTAGCCCTTACTTTGCATAACTTCTGTTAAACAAAAAGTTTAGATAGCTACCTATAAATTTGCTCTGAATTATCCTCAGCATACTCCCAAGTAATATTTCACATTTTTTAAAAATGTGATTCTTAGTTTACAACCCAAATATGCTAGAAAACTTCCCATTCTTAGGGAGTTTGCAATCTAATAACATGTGGTAGAACATCTTCCAAGTGATTTCTTTTCTTAAAACAATCAGTGGAAAAAAGAGTCACGCTCCCACTAAAGAACTGAAGAAATAGAAAATAAATCAATTTTTCTGAAACATAGTTTAACTACCTCATACTGTGTAACTTCTTCTGCCTGATGACAAAACACAAGACTTGGAAATATTTTTACCACCCAAATATGAACTTCATGTAGTATGTCAAGGTAAAAACAACACAGCTATGCACTCCTATCTCTCTTTATACAGCATATCTGGGTTGGATTCAAACAGACAATCCTACGTGAGGATATTTCAAATGAAAGGGCTTAAATTTTACAACAACTGAGAAAATCTTAGGACCAAACTTGATCTTACCTGCATTCGTGAAGTTGTTTAGAATCCAAGAAAAGATAAAACTTTTAGTTGTACCAGCAACCTCAAGCAAAATAGGAGAGATATTTAAAATTCAATCTGCTATTGTGCCCTTTCAACTGAAAACAAGTCCACAAGAGAGGAAGCTTACTTCCTTTCAGAAAATGAAGACTCAGGAAGATATCCTGATTCTGGTGAGGGAGCTAACAGGTGAAACATCACACAGGTGAGACTAATTTCACAAAAACCACCTAAAAATACCTTTCTAATTGATCCACTAAATGGAAAAGAGAAGATCTTTCTGCTAAAAAATTAATCAGCAACTTTGATACTACTAAAAATGAGTATTGCTTATTTTCCATGTACTTATTGTACTTATAGTACTTATTGAGCAGATACTATGTACAGACCACTGTACTAAGTACTTAGTCGACTTAGACAAGTTCTCTACTCTCAAGAAATTTACAATCAAAATGCAGAAACTGATGCCTAAGTCTGTTAGCCCCAGGAAGGAAAGGGACTAAGTCTGATCTGATGGTTTTTGTTTTCTGCCCCAGCATTTAGCACAGTGTTTAATGTGTCGTAGATAATTGTGCACTTCATTCATTCATTCAATCATAATTATTGAGCACTTACTGTGTGCAGAGCACTGTACTAAGCACTTGGAAAGTACACTTTGGCAACAGATAGAGACAATCCCTACCCAACAACAGGCTAACTGCATGATGATTATGTAAATGATTTTATACTCTTACTATTTCCCCTATACCTCATCAACATTAATGTCTGTCTTCCCCTGTAGAATAGTAAGTTCCTTGTGGATAGGGATTGTGTCTATCAATTCTGTTGTATTTTCACAAGTACTTAAGTACTTAGTACAGTGCTCTGCATATAGTAAGTAAATGTCATTGATTGATAACAAATATCATTATCTTTATTATTATCATCATTATTATTATTATTCCCACAAGCCATTCAAAAATGTTATGGTTGTTCATAACAAAAGTATAGTTAATTAATTAATTCAATTGTATTTATTGAGCGCTTACTGTGTGCAAAGCACTGTACTAATGCTTGGAAAGTACAGTTCAGCAACAATTAGAGACAATCCCTACCCAACAACAGGCTAACAGTCTAGAAGTTAAGTGAATAAGTGTAATTTCCTCCAATTGGGAACTCCCATTTTAAATGGTATTGCAAATAACCCTTCTATAGAATATTCATGGATAATTGAAGCTAGATAAGGAGAGAGTTTTTAGCCAGTAGATATTTAAAATGCTTAAAGGCCATATTTGAATATATTAGTTACTTGATATATACTACTGATGATAATGATAATGATTTTGGCTCTAATTCAGATATCTCAGATCCAAAAGAAAAAAGAAAAAAAACTTGCTGGATATTTGGGGAGGAATATAATTTTAGTTGTGCATTTTAATTTCCTGTTATTAAATGAGTGTTTATGTATTTTGAAAAAAAAAATGTAGGGCAAAAAATGAAGAAACTCTTCAGAGACATAGGAAAAAGACCAGATGTGTTAAGAATTTCACTAGCTGAATAAATCCCATCCTAGATTTTTCAGAAGAGAGAGACATTACACAGCATGTTTAGATGGAACCTAGGGAAACTTCAATTTTCCAGTTTGCAAAATTGTCAAGCAGGAGATTCTGCTTTCTTTACATTTTGAAGTGGCCACAGCTGCTGTAGTAGAACTGCTACTTAGTCCAAAGCAGAATTCTAACTTAGTCCTATGCATTTTTATTTAATTAAAAATAGAAAAACATCAATTCTAGTGTTGGAAAAATTCACTGTTTTAGCTAGAACCAGGCAAATGAGAAGAAAAGCATTCCCTTAGCTCACTATTTGCTGGGATCATCAGAGTAAAAAGAATGAACATCCGTGAGCGAAACAAATAGAGAAAAGTCAAGGTTTAACTGAAGTTGCTTGCCAACTTATTCATTGTAAAAGAGTTGGATTCTAGTAAACTGTGAAGATTGTACATTTGTCTTCCAGGTTCCAGATTTATTAACAAGGCAGGGCACAGAAACTGATGGAAATCAGGAATAGACTAGAAAAAATGGAATAGATGTTTTCTTTGCTCTTTCCAGAAACCAGATTGGTCTGCACAAAATTTGGAGAGAAAAGTTGGGAAGATGCAAAATGGTACCTTTCCAACAGCAGGACAGATGTCAAGGAGAGCAATGATCATGAAGTTACCTCTTAGCATCGTTCAGGAACACTGTTAGAGCTAGAGTATTAGGCTGAATGGACCACTGGTTTTCCCCAGAATCAAACCACAAGTGTCTGTTGTTCTTAAATTTAAACCAGAAGCAGCAGTTTGAGAGAGGCTTAATGTCTCAGGTAGAGTATAGAATTCATCGTTATTGTACTGTTGGCGTTATTTATGTGGCTACTTTCATAATGGGTGCGTGCCATCTTTCACTTACAGGAAGTCCAGATTTTGGATGGTGAATCATTAAGAGCATCGTTTAATAATTCAAAGAGAATAGTACACATATACAACAGTGGAGAAACAAAATCTATCTTTCTCCAAGGATTGTAAGTGACCAAATTTGTTGGTATTTGGGCTTTTCCTTAGAGCTAAATGGAGATGTTAGGATTCTGGTAAATCCTGGGACTTTATATAGAGGAGAGCTTTCAGCATCAACAAAAGAAAAATCAAAGTGTTGGCTTTGGAGTGGATCTCCACAGAATACTGATGATTATTTTGTCTGACAGTGATAGTAAGAACAACAGGCATTGAGAAAGACCTTGAAACTCAAGTAGATTAGAGACAAATGTACTATCCTAAAATAGTATAGTAGTTTAGAAAAAAGTGTCAGCCCCAGAAGTCAAATCACTAAAATCCTGATGCCTTGGTATACTTAGTAATAGATTTTAGCTGGAATACGAAGATAGGTTTGACAGTCAGATGACAGATATGTGTAGGGTCTGACTTAGGCAGAACTTGAGAGGTCAAAAGAAATATTTTCAAAGAAAATGCATATATTTTTACTGTTTAATAAAATACCTGTCCATTTGATCTTTAGGGATTTTTTTAGTCTATTTTTCATAAACTTGAAGACTTGTAAGAGGATCATTAATTGTACCTGGCAAATATGAGTGGTATAGTATCAAATGTTTTTCATTCACCCCATCGACAAGCCTTATTTCAAAAATCTGATACAGTGAATTTGAAATGAAAATGTGTTGCACACAGCTAGGCATTTTATGGCAAACAAACAGTAATCAGAGCAACTTTCGGTAACACTTTTTCTATCCTGTTGAATTTGATAAGGATGAAGAGTAAAGCAACCAAATGTTCAGACACATCTGTTTTTCACAAAAACATAGTTGAGGTCTTCTGGATGTGCATAAAAAGTAACTATGCACAGAACCTAAACTAGTAACTAGTCTTATGTTGAGCATATCATTTTGTCAAAATCCAAGCTATGACTGTTTCCCTGCTAGAATCTGAGTTTCCTGATGAGAGGGATCACGTCCACTAACTTTATTGTATTTTCCCAAGCATATAGTTCAGGTCCGTACAAAGTAGCCAAAAATAATACTGATTGATTGAGCCTTAGCTGAGTGCTTCTCCTTCCCACTTGTAGAAAGAGAGAGGAGCAGAGAATGGTAGAGAAGCGTGGGCTTAAAACTCTCCAGCATTCTAAGACATTTATTCTAGAGGTACCAGAAATGTTACAGGGGAGAAATGGGTATGTAAATCACCTAAATATGGGATGCCTAGCATTTACAGTGAACAAGAAGCCGGAGCCATATAAGCTAGGAATATCAGTTGAACCAGCTGAGTTGGAATTCTGGGATTTCATACTGTATCAATCAATTAATCATAATTATTGAGTGCTTTCTGTGTGCATAACACTGCACTAAGAGCTTGGGAGAGTACAGTATAACAGAGTCAGTAGACACCTACTCTCCCCACAACATGTATGCTGTAGTAGATGGGCTTGGGAGTCAGAATGTCATGGGTTCTAATCTTGGCCCCATCATTGTCTAGTGTGACCTTGAGTAGGTTATTTCACTTCCGATGAAGTTACCTCATCTGTAAAATGGGGATTGAGACTGTGAGCCCCACTTGGGAGAGGGACTGTATCCAACCCGATTTACTTGTATCCACGCCAGTGCTTAGTACAGTGTCTGGCCTATAATAAGTGCTTAACAAATGCCCCAATTATTATTATTCTCATTAACACACTCAGAGTCTAGAGGGACTGTGAAATATCAGTATATCATTATATTTTTCTAAAATTTCCTGGAACATCTACAAAAGTCTGGAACAGTCCAGCCCAGTTAACTCAAGTCACGTAGACATTATTTTTAATGTACAATGGTTGTGCTCAAAATGAGTTGTGGTTTTGTTCAGGTCTATATGGCAGTTAATTCTCCACCTTTTTGATGTCTTCTGTAACCCTGAAATGTCAACTTCCTGTGGGCTGAAGTTTAATTTTCTTTGAGAACTAGACCTTCAACTTCCTGTATTTTGAAATATACTTTTATCTTACAACTACCTATTTTCAGTGACCACATGATAATGATTTTCTTAACCCTTTAACCGTGAGCCTTGATTATTTATTTATTGAGTGCCATATTAAACCTAATGAAAGTAATCAATTACTGTGTTACTCAGGAAGATGGTATGTTTCCTTACATTTGATTTGAGGAGAGTGAGTGGCTTCTTCACTGTTTAATAGTTTTAAATGACCTATCTTCTGGGCGGTAATAGAAATTCAATTATCTTGGAATAGCATTTTGTGTAATTTATCTAGACCTGCATCATTAGTGTAATTCAGTATTATGCCTTATTCATGTTTGTACACATAAAACTTTTCCTACTAGTAAGTTAGACTAAACTATTTTGCTGCATCACTTTGATCATTAGCATCACCACTAATTGATCAATCATTAAGCACTTCCTCTGTGTAGAGCACTGTACTAAGCACTTGGAAGAGCACAGTAGAATTAGGAAACATGATTCCTGTAGGCAAGAAGCTTACAGGGTATCAGGGGAGGAAGAAGCAACAATAAATTACAAATTGGGTGAAGCGACGGATTTTAAAGATATGCATACAGATGCTACTTGAAGATTTAGAGAATGCAAGGTGTTCTGGCATCACTGAAGTGTCAGTAGTGGGGGAATAGGATGAAAAAGTCCTATTAATCATGGAGGACTTCCTGGAGGTAGTGTGATTTCAGAAAAGCTTTGAAGATGAGAATAGCGATCTTTCAGATGTGAAGGGGAAGAGAATTCCAGGGGTGTGAAGAAGATGCTGACAGCAAGAGAGATGAGGATAAAGCACAGTGAGTAGATTCAATCGATCATGTTTTTTTGAGTGAGTGCTTACTATGTGGAGAGCATTGCGCTAAACTCTTGGACTAGTACAAAAGAATTAACAGAAACACTCCCCTCCCATAATAAGTTTACAGTCTAGAGATGAGCAAAGAATGTGTGTTGGTCTGAAGTAGGGGTGTGGGAGGAGAGAAGCGAATATTAGTAGGGGAAAGCAAGTTGTTTGAGTACCTGGAAGCCAGTTGACAGAAGTTTCTAATTAATGCAGCAAGGAATGGGAAACTGAGTTTGGAGGTGTGGTCGGGGATTATGTCTACCAACTCTATTGTACTGTGCTTTCCCAGGTGCTTAGTTTGATGCTCTGCACATAGTAAGAGCTCAGTAAATATGAGTGATTGATTAATTGATTGATGTATAAAGCTAGGCTCTAGAGAAATCATCTAGGCAGCAACAAAGTAGAGTCTGAAGACTAGAGACTAGAGGCAGGTATATCTGTGAAGAGGATAATATTGTAATAATAATAATAATAATAGTGGTGTTTGTTAAGTGCTTACTATGTGCCAAGCATTGGTCAAGTCAGGATATGCCAAGTGCTTTGACCAGTGCGGTGGGAGTTTGGATGGAGAGGAACTGTTCTGACTGTTCTTTCTTCATAACATTTTGAGAATCTGCCCTTTTTCAAAATGTTACAAAGAAAGAACAGTCAGAATTTGTTGAGTGATTGGGTTGGGGGATGGAAAGAAATAGAAGAGTCAAGGAAAGTGCCAGGTTTTGGGGTTTGAGGGGCAGGGAGGATTCTGATTGTTGTTAGTGGATTGATAATAATAATAATAGCAATTATTCTGATATTTGTTAAGGACTTACTGTGTGCCAGGCACTGTACTAAGCACTGGAGTGGAAATAAGCAACTCAGGTTAGACAAAGTCCCAGTCCCACATGGGGCTCACAGTCTTAATCTCCATTTGACAGATGAGGGAACCGAGGCACAGAGAAGTGAAGTGACTTACCCAAGGTCACAAAGCAGACAAGTGGTGGAGCCTGAATTAGAACCCACGACCTTCTGACTCTCAGATCCATACTTTATAATACAGCAATAGACAAACAAAACCCTTCTGGGATGAAGAGTTCCTGTATTTTCTCAGGAATAGTCACCATGTTCAGTATTATTTAGCAAGTTCAGGATCGACAAAATGCCAAATAAAACTTAATGAAAATAAAAACTAATAGGTCAATAATAAAGGTCCCAAATTTCTTTGCAGGAACTGTTAGCATACACATTTCCTAAATTGTTCTTAAAACTTTGGATTAAAAAGAAATGTATTTTACCAAAACAGGTAAACATGCCTTTTTCTTGATTCACAAATTTCATTTCAAATCAAAAGGAATTCTAACTATGTCATGGTCCATAAATACAGGAAGGCATTTCCTCTACAGTATATATTTCCTTATATTGTATTTACAGTTTTGGATGAAAACTAAATCAATAGTATTTAGCTTCTTGGCTAGGTTTTAAATTGTTCCACCAGATTGTTATTTCCACTACATTATAAAATCCTTGAGGGCATGGATCATGTCTCCCTTGTTATACTCTCCCAAGCACGCATTACAATGCTCTGCACACAGTATGTGCTCAAAAAATAGCACAGCTGATCGTCTCAGAACCTACTGTTCAGACTGCAATACAAAGCACATGGAAAGAATGATATGAAGATAGAAAACAAGAATGATGCCCTCAAGGAGTTTATAATCCAGCAGAAGGAGAAGGACTTAAATTACATTACAGCTAGAAGATAACTAAATCAATATTGCTAAATTGTGCCTGAATGAAATTCTGAAAAAGTAGGCCTCATTATGGTATCATTATGTAAATATTTGAATTCAATGAAGGTTAATAAAAAGAAAATTCCAGCTAGATAGGAAAAATTCCTTGTCCATCAGGGTGAGAAAACCTAGATAAGCCTACTAAGAGAAGTTATGGAGTATTCTACTAATGCCTGTTTGCTTGTTTTGATGTGCATATATCGATAAATGTATTTATTTATATTGATGCTATTGTTGCCTGTTTATTTGTTTTAATGTCTGTCTTTCCCGTTCTAGACTGTAAATCCATTGTGGGCAGGAATTGTCTCTACTGCTGAATTGTACTTTCCAAGCTCTTAGTACAGTGCTTTGCACACAGTAAGTGCTCAATAAATAGGATTCAATGAATAAATGAATGAATGAATTCTACCTATCTGTCCTAGGAAATTTAGTTATCCATCTACTTAGCAACTAGTAACATCTCAAAGTCTTTTCTTCCATATCTATGATTCTGTATTTCTGTGACTGTTTTTATAAGATCTATTTGGAAACACTAAAACATTAGATCTTTTGTGAAATGGGGTAACAATATAACATCACATCAGTTTTGTCTTCTTTTAAAAATGTTAATTTTAAAGTCAGTGATCTTTAAAATGATTGCCTGATGAATTTTTTTTTCTGCAAAGAATATTTCACTTCTAATTCTCCACTCCCCTGAATTTCTATGCAAGGCATAGGATGTTAGGTTAGTTATGAATTTTCATTATGCAGGTAAAGTTAATAAAGCTTGAGAGCTATCCATTTGCATGTTAATATGCTTCACTTGGAAAAAACTGAAAGAACCAAAAATGTATAATTCCTTTATTTGCACGATCTAAAGGAGTATGTTGTGCTGTATTATAACTAAAGGAAAAATAAAATAAACACATTTATTTCAACATTGCATTACTTATAAAAATTATGCTATAAATACTGTTTTCTTCCTTTCTTCCTACCCCAGAGTTCTGGATAACAGTCAATATGAATATCTTCTTCCTCCACATGATCAATCCATGCCTAACACCCCTACAACTAGATTCTAACATTTATGCATTTATATACTACAAGAGAGCACCCGTGCTGGTATTTCAAGATTCAACTCTCTTCAGCTTGTGACTTTAATTAGCATTTCCATTCTGGGATTTACCTGTGACTGTCATGGGTGAAAAATACTAGCTAATGAATTATTCCATGTAAATTAAGTGATTTAGGGAGTTCCTTAACTGTCTAGTTTCAACACATACTTTGTTAATTAACACTTTCACCTACAACAATCACAAGAAAATTGCAGATATACTGTTTATACTTTCTTGAAATTGATTTTCCCTATGTTCATGTTAATGCCAGACCTGTAGTTTTACTTTTGTTGAGGCTGTTTAATGGTGTTCGCTCATAAATTAGATTCCTAATATGCTATGGTATCTTTACTATCTAATTCTGGAACCAGTTAAATGGACACATTTGTGTAACTCTTAAAACAGTAGAATATTTCTTATTATTAGTCTACAACACATCATGTAGTTTCTAACGAATGCTATTTTCTAGAAGCCAATTTAATTAAACTTGCAATAAACCTTTAGCAAATATTTTACCATCATTTACTTAACTGAAAAAGCAAGTTTTTCTTTCTCTCTTTTCACCTAAATCCAATCTGATTACTGTTTCAGGGCAAAAATATGTTTGGTCTTATTTCTGTATGAATAGATCACAATTGCTAAACAGCTGTACTAAGAATACCCATGCAGTGCAGTACCCTATTATTCATTCATTCATTCATGCATTCATATTTATTGAGCACTTATTGTGTGCAGATCACTGTACTAAGCGCTTGGAAAGTATAATTCAGCAATACACTATTACCGCATTCCAACTAAAGATTCAAAACACACAACATGACACAAACTATCTAAATATAAACTGTAAGCAACTGGAAAAGGGAATTATTGAAAAATACCCAAAACCCCAAATGAATGGTTCTTACCCATCAAGGTTAGCCAAATCAAAATGGCTTTATGTCATACTGGGATGTCAATAAAATGAATCTCTGCAACTGGTAAGGAAAACATATTTTAAGGAGCCACAAAACATCCCATATTCGGTACATTTCTGTATTCTCCAGCTGTGCCTTGAACTGTCTCAGATTCCACAGATTTCTATAAACCTTTAAGGGAAGCAGTGTGGCTTAGTGGAAAGAGCACGGGCTTGGGAGTCAGAGGACATGGGTTCTAATCCTGCATCCACCACTTGCCTGTTGTGTGATCTTGGTTGGGCAAGCCACTTAACTGCTCTGTGCCTCAGTTATCTCATCTGTAAAATGGGGACTAAAACTGTGAGCCCCACGTGGGATAACTTGACTGCCTTGTATCTACCCCAGTGCTTAGAACAGTGCTTGGCATATAGTAAGTGCTTAACAAATACCAAAATTATCATTATATACCTAAACTAAACACTTACCTCAGGTAGAGCCGGCATCTACTTTTGATTGTTCTGAATGTTCCTGATTTACTGCTGAATCTCAGTTTCAACGCACGAGGAATCAAAACTTGTCCCAATCAGGAGAGAATTCACACGTATGACACCATGGATCATCTTTTGCTTCATATTCAAATATATTTCCTATACTTCAATTTATGCCAAAGTTCCTGAGTACATAATAATCTAATTAGAAGATACATTTACGGAAAAATATCTTTACATTCTTTTCTCATGGAGATTCATTAGATGGCATGGGTGGTTGTCTGCAGTAGGGATGGGGCAAAACAACTAGTCAAAACTAGGCAATTTCCTACTCAATCAAAAGCCTGGCCAAAGGATGTGTGTGTGTGCGTGTTTGTGCATGTGTGGGTGCATGTTTGCATGCATGCATGGGCATGTGGGTATGTATATGTGTGTGCGTGCCCGTGTAGAGTAGACATCTCCATTTTAATTTTCAAGTTACTAAGAACGAACTAATTAAGAACTCTCCTAATTGGCTCTTCTGACTACATTTGATGTGCCATTTAATCTTTAGAACAATACAACTTTCTAATCTGAATATATCTATAAAAGATGAAGTACTCATTAGAGGGATGCAGAGATGGTTGTGAATTCTGCCTACAGAGGAACCACCAGGAAGAGACGATTTAGAAAGACTTTAATATGTGATTTACAACCCTCATATATGCACAGTGTAGAGGAAAATCAAGGACTGTCTGGCATACCTTTCTAGATTGTTTTCAAGAACAGGAACACATCCTTATAGTTTTTGACAAATTTATTGGAGTCAGTGATTGATTGATGATGCTAGTAGTAAAAGGGTTTGTGTTCAGCGGGGGAAGGGGAGAAAGAGAGAAGAGGAAAAAAAGCAGAAGGAACCCCCCTTCACTCCCACAGATTTATTAAGAAGCATTATAGCCTAGTGGAAAGATCATGGGTTTGGGAGTCAGAGACTCTCAGTATGAATCCTAGATCCACCACTTGTCTGCTGTGTAAACTTGCACAATTTGCTTAACTCCTCTCAAGATTGTGAGCACTATGTGGAACAGGGACTGTATCCAACTTGATGATCTTGTGCAGTGCTTAGTATAGCGCCTGGCACCTAGTGAGTGCTTAACAAATACGGTTTAATTTTTTTTATATCCAGTCATAAAATCATTCCCTGCCAATCACGCTGGAGACCCACTGTTGCCATTTCCTCTTGATCTCTTAAATCTCCATGACCGATTGTAAATCAATCACATTCAGTCACGTATCCACTTTAGATGTAACTTGTAGAATGGGAATTGCCCAGTTATTTAGTAATTAATCAACAATTAGGCAACAAGAAAACTGTGGACTTTGACCGCAAATAGCTTCAATATGGTTGGCAAAATATATTTTTCTACTATTTTTTCTAACATTTTCTTCACTCAGTGAAGAATGTGTACAAGTGCATACCTGGAGAAATATTTCAAGTGGAACGTCTTACATTTTTAATTACTTCACCTTTGAAAATTTTGTTTATCTCTAACTTCAAAATAAAGAGAAGATGGTTTTGTACAGTTTCCCACAACTCTATCTCAACTATACCAGTTTCTCCGACATCTTGAAAATCTACTGTATCAAAAAGAGAGTTGAGTTAATCTCAACTTTCATTTTTTTGGTTCCAACCTAATACTTATTTATAAATAATTAGAAAATAAACTAATTGGTTACATAGACTGTTCAAATCTATGCCTATATTAATTAATGCCCAATGGCATAGGAATATGTGTTTCAAATAAAAGTTTTTCAAAGGCAGCCAAGGTAAAACTTATGTCATGAAAATAGCAGAGACACTATCAGAAAACTCCAGATACAAAATTACTCCCAATGAAATCCTTGGAGGAAATAGTTGATAAAGGTATCTGAAGATGTTTAGATGTCCTAGCTCAAGAAAATATAATATTCTAGAATATGTTAACTTTAGGAACCAAAGACTGAAAGACATTGAATTATATTTTAAATTCTATGATATTCCTGCTACTTTGGTAATCTGTGGAAAAAAAAAAGCTTGGAACCCAATACTTGCTATAAAGACTTCATATATTTTCCTTCTGCATTAAACAAGCTGAAACAACTGTTCATCAGCACCATGGGAATGAATATCCGTACAGGTATTGGAAAAATAGAAGGATATTTGTTCTATATAGGCTTATCCTTAAAATCCCCCCCAAAAATGTATAATAACCTTCATAGTAATTATAACTCTAAATGATAAGTGAGGCATACAATTGCTAAACGTTTACAAAAGAACATTATATTGCACAGTAATTCAAAATTCTACCTTAGCAGTGACTCAGTCAAAATTGGGAATTTAAATCTCTAATGCAATTTATTAAATAGAATATCTTTGGATATTTGGTGTATTGTGCATGTATAAATTGAAGGCTTTGGTAAATTATTAACAACACAAATTGGGAATATTCTAATCCCATTGCAACATGACAGCTTTGTTATAACCTAGACTCCCAAAGGACAAAATGTCTCAGCTCAAAGATATTGATTTGCTCCACTGCTCATTCTTCTCTTACTAATTATTACCATTGCAGCTTCTCCAATTAATCATTACAGTTTATATTCATTATGCAGAAAAGTGACAATGTCAAGCCTTCTACAATTACTCTAATTAAAAATCTTTTTTTTTTGGAAAAAAGATTACAAGACAGCTGTACACATTAAAGACACCAAATTGCCTATGAAAGTTTTTGCCACACAAAACTCAAACGTTTACCAAACTGATCTCCCAGACTATGACAATGAGGTATAAAGCAGTATCATCAGAGTTAGGTTCACAAAGGCAATTTGGTAAATGACAGACCAATTAGTTGCTGCTTTTCTAAGGTATTGAGAGATGAAGAAGGGAAACAAAGAGCAAAGTATTTCATTCGAGCCTAAATATTTGTAAATGGTACAAAGGTTTGACTGGATTTTAATTAAATAGACTAGAACACCTGAAGAAACCAAAGGAGGTTTTACTCTCTTATCTCTCTTGACCCCTCTTCCTCACTGACATTGTTACCTAGACTTAGAACTCACGTCCTTCCCAAATCCAACAGACCATATCTCTCCCCACACTCAAATCCCCCACCTTAAAATCCCATTTCCTCCGATAAACCTTCCCCAGTTAATTTTCCAGTAAAAAACCCATCAGTGACCTCTAGGAATTAGGAATGTATTTTTACTTAATCTCAGCACTCACAACTATATGAATATCAATCACTCATTTTGACTGCTCTAGTTGTATATAT
The DNA here is from genome assembly GCF_004115215.2 of Ornithorhynchus anatinus. Lineage (NCBI taxonomy): Eukaryota > Metazoa > Chordata > Mammalia > Monotremata > Ornithorhynchidae > Ornithorhynchus > Ornithorhynchus anatinus. The sequence continues at coordinate 115,417,464 of NC_041731.1, read as the reverse complement.
TTTTATGTCTTCCATATTATGCTTTTAAGCTCTTTGTGGGCAGGGAGATGTCCTTTCCTCTTCTTCCACTACCTTCTGCATCACACTAACTTGCTTCCTTTACTTAACCCCATCCCAGCCCAACAGCCCTTATGTACATGTCCGTAATGTATTTATTTTTATTAATGTAAGCTCGTGGTGGGCAGGGAATGTATCTGCTTTTTGTTGTACTGTACTCTTCAAAGCCCTTAGTATAGTGTTCCGCAAAGAGTAAACACTCAATAAATTTAATTGGATGAATGAATGATTGAATGAATGAATACTTTAAAGAGAATTAATGGGAAGCCATTTTTTTTACTAAAGTCATTTAGCATACCCTTGAAGTTAATTCTGGAATCATTTTCCTATTCTTAGTAATATTATTAGTAATCCATAATTGGTCACTTTTTTGGAATGACTGACATCACTCGATTCGTTTAATGTGTATCGGGCATTGTACTGAGTTTTTGGGAAAGTGCAATATAATACATCAGGCACATTCCTTGCCCACAGTGAGCTCACAGTCTAGAAGACTGCATTTCAGAAAAAACACTGTATTTCAGAAAAATACATTTGATTACCCCAAAACATGAAAGGCATTGAATTTGGTATAATACCCGATCTGGTATAATTTCATTCAATAGTTTTATTGAGTGCTTTACTATGTGCAGAGCACTCTACTAAGTAATATCATAAGTAACAGATTTGCCTTTGACGGGCTTACAGTCTAATCTGCTAAAATACAATTGCCATTTGAAAGATTTTGACCTGTGCCTTTTCCAAATTCTCATTTGAAAAGAGAGTTGAAAATGCTGAATATATAAATACACTATAGCAACAAAATTATAGGGTTTTGTTTTGATTATGATATCTGTTTTGGTTTGTAAAACTAACATATCCAGCAACAATCCCTTCAGAGAACAATATTTGTTTGAATTTTAGTGCACCAGCATGGATCATTTTTTTGTTTCTCCAAAAAATCAAAATCCCCACAAGGTGTTAAGTAGTACTATTCAAAGAGATCCTGGAAACTTTACTGATTCTTCCTTTATGTTGAATTGCCTTTTGAAGTGATGTTTTTTCAGGTTGATGGTGCACTATAAACTGATCAGGGTCTATTAATCTGCAATATCATTCTCTAAAGTAGCCTCCTGTAGGTAGTTCTTACAAAAGAGACAGAACACATAATCAAACCCAAAAGACCCAGGAGGCAGAGAAGCTCTCTTTACAGAAGTTAATATCAAAATTTATCCAGATTATTTCACAGTCCCAATGAGAAAGAGACAGGTGTTCGATGACTCTAAAATGAGACTCTTTTATGAAGATTTATACAGTTAAATTAGGATGTAAATGCATATTCTGAAGGACTGACTATCTGGGGGAAAGTGTATTCCACAATAATGTGTCTGAAAGAGACGGAAGTTCAGGAAAAGGCAAATTGATTTATGTTATGGAGATACTGCGGATTACATATTCGTAAATGCTGATGGATTAAAGTGGCAAAGTCTGAACATAAATTCCTTGAATTCAGTGACTGCATTCAGCACTGAGTAAATGTACCTTGAACTTCTTCAATATCCTGGAAAACTATATTCCTTTATGTGATCATTAATATGCAAGAATTCACTATTGAAAACTGAAATTTCTAAAAAGAATACACAACCGATCATTCTACCATTAGCAGATAAACCTATTTAAAATAGAAATACATCTCATGTCCTGAAGAAATGTGAAATCGAAGCATTTGTGAGCACATCAAGGCTAAAGGTTGAAGACCTTATTGGAACTCAGGAGAAAAAAATGACCTTTTCAATGGCATATGATTTAACCTTCAGCTCCTAATTTCTAGGAAGTGGTCATACCTGATAGTTCATACATATATTCATATATTCAGAGTTTCCAAATTATAAGATTGATATGGCCCAGAATATATATTTCACTTACAGCTATCAAAAATAAATATTTACAAACATATGCAAATACTTTCTTCAGTATTTTATATTTTGATAAAATGCTAAGTGTTCTTCATCCTTAATTGTCATTGAAATTCAGGAGTGAATGTGATTTAGAAACAGAATTATCTCTCCCAAAGACTTTGAGGATGTCATGTCCATACCCACTCAATCAAAAAACATTTTTTGCATCATCTTCTTTCCATTTTGTACCTTTAAAATACTGATGCAAAAAACCATATGAACAAAATAAGTGCCAGACCAAAATGGAGAGAATGTCCTTCCTATCCTGGACCCAATTTCAGAGAACAGTGGCTGAGATGGATCTTCAGAGGACATTAGGAGCCTTTATGTGGGCAATATATCTAATAATGTGATACTCTACCATGAAGGTGAAAACATCATTTCTTCTAGATTCTCTCTGTTTTGCAATCTTATTTATGGCTTAATAGCAAGATGGCACTTAACAATGCCAGCTGAGCCTCAGGAAGGGAGGGAGTTACAAAAGATAAGGAACCTGCATTTTGCCTACAAGAAGCAACTTGATTTGATGAAGCACTCCATTGGTCTCACTAACATCTAAGTCCCCTAAAGGCCTTTACTATCCACAGACACAGAAGTACCAAAGATAGAATTTGACCACTTTCATCATGGATTTGGCTTGATTTCTTTGTTTTTGCTTTGCAGATTTTCTCTGAAAATATGAAAACTTGGTGCACCTAAGTTCATGTACATGCAAGAAAAATGTGGAGGTATATGTTTCTTTGGTCATCCATATATGCGTGTTCATGTTGTTTCAGTCTGTGCAAATCTATGATTACATACATAACCACTTGCCTTTGGATTTGTGAAATATTCCATCATTTTTACCCCCTTTAACTACCATCCTCCAGTGTCAGCTCCTCCAGTAATCAATATCTTGGACTGTCATTTGCATAAGGCCTTGGAATTATGTCCTGAACTCCATCCCACCCTCTTGTGAAGTTACTGTTACCCAGAGGACTCTGCAGCATGGCTTAGTGGAAAGAGCAGGGGCTTGGGAGTCAGAGGTCGTGGGTTCGAATCCCAGCTCTGCCACTTCTCTGCTGTGTGACCTTGGCCAAGTCACTTAACTTCTCTGGGCCTCAATTACCTCATCTGTAAAAATGGGGATTAAGAAGTGTGAGCCCCACGTGGGACAATCTAACTACCCTGTATCTGCCCCAGCACTTAGAACAGTGCTCTGCACATAGTAAACGCTCAACAAATACCATAATTATTGTCTTTGATACAGCTGGAAGGCTGATGTAGTAGCCAGCAAAATCATTCTTCCATTCAAAGTAATATGATCAACGTCATAATAATAACAACAATGTCAATTTTATCTTTACATTCCTACATGTTTTTTTTTTCCCTGGGGAGACAAGAGAAATGGAACCAATCCTCAATTATCCATTGCAGCAGGAAAGAGAAAATAGATAAATGCAATCCTCAGATACCATTCTACAACATTAGCTTCACCTAAACAAAACCTAAAAATACCTCCCATTTGCCTGATTGTTTCACCTCCTCTCCTTTTCCCTGTTCATCCTCTAGAGAATGTGACCCACCAATGGTGACAATATGGTGCTATGATTTCAACTTGGTCAAGGGAAACACCAGTGTTTTGGGGACATTGTCATGACTCCGTGAGTAACTATATATATATATATATATATATTTGTGCAGGAGAAAGAATTCAAGAGTTTGAAAAATCAGCTCCTCATTAATGGAAAGTTGACTGAAATTATTTCTTAAGACCACTGCCTTTGCCAGTTTAAAATATTTAATGCCCCACTCAAACATCCTTTCCCCTGACCCCATCTCTTGCTTCTAATGACTTAGCCCTGAATTTTATTTATAAAATTGAAAATATCAACTGTGATCTCCCTAAAAAGCCCCCCTGCTTCTTTCCAGTTTGTCTCTCCTCCTCCTCTTTCTCAACTCTCCCATCTTCCCAACAGTAAGAGTAAAGGAGATATCCTGTTTTCTCTCAGAATATCACCCCTTCACCTGTACCTCCCACCACAGCCTTTAGCATTTTATCAAAACATTTGCCCTCTCCGTACTTCCCTCCTTGATCACCATCTTCAACTTTTCATTCTCCAATAGTTTCTTCCCCACTGTCTTACAACATGCTCATGTAATCCCTCTCCTAAAAAAAACACAAAAAAACAAAAAAATCCCTCCTTTGACCCAACAGCTCCCTCCAGTTATCACCCCAAATCCTCCTACCATTCCTCTCCAAACTCCTTGATTGAGTTGTCGACACCCAATACCTCCACTTCTTCTCTTCCACTTCTCTTCTTGAAACTCTCCAATCTGGCTTATGCTTGCTACACTTCATGGAAACTGCCTCCTCAAAGTTCACCTGTGACCAACTTCTTGCCAAATCCAAAGGCCTCTGCTCCATCCTAATGCTCTTTTAACTCTCAGCTGCATTTGACAGTGAACCACCCCCTTCTCCTGGAAATATGATCTAACCTTGGTTTCACTGACATGGTCCTCTCCTTGTTCTCCTATCTCTCTGCCTGCTCATTCTCAGTCTCTCTCACAGGCTCCTGTTCTCCCTAGCAACCTCTAACTGTGGCTCAGTTCTGGATCCCCTTCTATTCTCCACTTACACCCACTGCCTTGGAGAACTCCTATGGCTTCAATTACCATCTCTACGGGGATGATTCCCAAATGTATATCTCCAGGACTAATCTCTCTCCTTCTCTGCAGTCTAGTATGTCCTTCTGCCTTCAGGACATCTCTACATCTCTACTTGGATTTCTCATCAATACCTCAAACTTAACATGTCCAAAACTGAACTCCTCTTGCCACTCAAACCCTATCCTCCCATTTTTTCCCATTACTGTAGACAGAACTACCATCCTTCCTGTCCCACAGTCCCATAACCTTGGCATTATTCTTGATTCATCTCTCTCATTCAATTAACACATTCAATCTGTCACCAAATCCTCTTGGTACAACCTTCATAAAATCACTAAAATCTGCTTTTTCCTCTCCATCCAAATTACTACTATGCCGATCCAAGCACTTATCCTATCCCTCCTTGATAACTGCATCAGTGTACTCGCTGCTCTTCCTGCCTTTTGTCTTTCTCCACTCCAGGCCATATTTCACTGTTTTGCCCAGGTAATTCCTCTAAAAGAATGTTCATTTCACACCTACATGCCTCAATAATCTCTGGGTGGCCATCCACCTATGTGACAAAAGAAACCCCTTTAAAGCACCCAATCACCTTGTCCCCAATTCTTTTACCTCACTGATTTTCTACTTCAATCCAGTCCATTTAATTTGTTCCTCTAATACCAGTTTACTGAATTTCACCTATCTTCCCACAAACCCTTTGCCCATGTCCTCCCTCTGGCCCGGAAATCCCTCCCCATTCATATCCAACAGATCATTACTGTCTCCACCTTCAAAAGCTTATTAAAATCACATCTCTCCAAGAGGGCTTCCCCAACTAAGCCCTTATGTTATCTACTCCCCTTCACTTCTGCATCGCCCTTATCTGTACCCTTTAAGCCTTTGTTATTTATCTCACCCTCGGCCTCACAGCTGAGATATCCATATTTTTTTAATGTCCATCTTCCCCTTTAAACTGTGAGCTCCTTGTGGGCAGGGAACATGACTACCAATTCTGTTATACTGTATTCTCTAAATCCCTGAGTACAGTGCTCTGCACAAAGAAAGTGCTTCATAAATATGATTGATTGATTAGACAAGTTTCTCTTCTCACTTTCAGAGAGGTACAATTTAGTACTGAATTCCCTTAGAACGTGCCAGGAAAATTCTGCTCTTGCTGGGCATCAGTTGAAAGCACATGAAACTAGATATGTATTCTACATACATAATGCAGTACTGGCTTATTAAATCAAGTTTTTAGTGATGTAGAGGAATCGGATGATTTTCTTTGGTATTAAATGACAGGGCCACAGCAACTGCTAACTTTACATGGGGAAAAGGTATAGCTAAAATAAGATTAGACTGAGAAGAAATCAGATTTGTCATACTGCAATGGGCTCACTGCTCTATCTTCCTGTGCATGCTGCATATGCTGAATGTTATGAAATAATTAGGTCAGAATCTTGTGATAAATGCTTCCTGAGCTCTGGGTGATTAATTCATTTATAGCCACCATATTAAGTATAAGGCATAATAGTTACAGTTGAGACCTCTTAATGTAGATTAACCTTCAGAGGGCAATTCTGATCAATGTGTAAGCTTGGGTTGAAGTTTCATTTGTCTGTTGCTTTTGTTTTGTTATTTTTTTTGTGGTGGGTGGGGGGCAGGGGTGGGTGCTGTAACAACTTATCTCCCTTTCAGTCCTCAGATCAACTCTCAAATATGTTGGTACAATTTTTAAATAAAATGTCTTCTTCATCAGGTTGTCTCCAGCTCAATAGGAGGCTGGGTAGTTCAGGGGAGATCCCAGCCTGGGGCACATTAATTTTACTGAACCTGAGCTCCTAAGGGCAAGACAATGTCTACTCCTGAGTCCCAGGGACTTAGGACAGCTTTGAGTGCAGAACTGCTGTAGGGTGGCAGAGCGCCACACTCCTGCTCTGTGCCCTTCCCTCGCAAAGCATAAAACTGCAGTGTAAAATTGTCAGACATGAGCATAACTGCAGCTGCTGAGCTCAAGGCAGTTGGCAATAGCTGCCCTGCCCCTGACCCGTCTGCCAGTCTCTTTTCCAAAGCAGTCCATCTGGGCACATAGGGTTAATAATTGCAGTATTTGTTAAGTGTTAACAGTGTGCCAGGCACTATACTAAGCACTGGGGTGGATACAAGCAAATCGGGTTGGACACAGTCCCTGTCCCCATTTTACAGATGAGGTAACAGGCCCAGAGAAGTGAAGTGACTTACCCAAGGCCACAGAACAGATGTGTCAAAGCCGGGATTGAACCCATGACCTTCTGACTCCCAGGCCTGTGCTCTATCCACTACGCCACAGTCAGTCAGTGAGTGTAGTCACTGACCATTTGCAGAGCCCTGAACTAGTTTAAAAGAATAACCAAAAGTATAAGACATGGTCCCTGTCCTATTTCACAGTGAAAATAACTGAGCAACAGCATGGCCTAGTAGAATAAGTACAGTACTAGGAGTGAGGAGAATCTGGTTCTCATCCCAGTTTTGCCACTTGTCTGTTGTGTGACCTAGGGCAAGTCACTTCATTTCTCTGTGCCTCATTTTCTTATCTGTACAATGAGAATTATATACCTGTTCTCCCTCCTCCTTAGACTATGAGTCTGTGACTGACCTGATTATCCTGCATCTACCTTAACATTTGACACTAAGCAAATACTTAACAAATACCACATTTTTTATTATTGACAATGAGAAAACCAACTGATGAAGTCTACCTAGATAACCAACACCCCCAGGCCCGTCAGCAGCGTTGACAAATTAATCAAGTGATCAATCACCTGCTGTTGAGAATACTTTTTTACAAAGAGTATAAATAAAAAAGAAGCAGCATGATTTAGTGGAAAGAGACTGGGCCTGGATTCTAATCCTGCTTCTCCCACTTCTCTGCTGTGTAATTTTGGGCAAGTCACAGGGAATACAGAATGGAAGGTGGGTTGGTGTTGGGAATGGGTATGGGACATGTCCCTGAGCAGGGTGGGCTGAGAGGGCTAAGAAGTGTCCTGCAGTTCTGGAAAGCCTGCAGAATAAGTTGGGAACATCTTTAGTCATGCCTCGAGGATGGTAAAGCTGGGCAGGACCATAGCAGGAATGGGAAGGGAGGCACCCTGTAGGTATGACGCCATCCCAGGGAGGGGCTGCTGGGGTGGGTCATGTGGCTGCTCCTCTTGGAGGGAGGAAAGGTGGAGAGAGGGGGCAGCTAGTCTCCATCTTGTGTTCCTTAAGTAGTAGGTGGGAAGACTGAGCTCAAGGTGCGCAGAGGCAAGGAAAGTCGGGAATGCTATCCTGATGGTAGAAGGGGTGGCCGGAGGTGTGAGGGGTATTTTCCCCTCTAGACTATAAGCTCCTTCTGGACCAGGAACGGTTCAATAGATCTGTGCTTACTGTACTCTCCAAAGCACATAGCCTGCTGTGTGACCCTGGGCAAGTCACTTAACTTTCTGAGCCTCAGTTGACTTGCCTATAGGATGGGAATAAGAATGTGAGCCCCATGTGGGACATAGACTTTGTCTAACCTGATTGTCTTGCATCTACTCCAGCTCTTAGTACACTGTCTACAGTGACATCTCTACTTTGATGCCCTCTCATCACCTCAAACTTGACATGTCCAAAAAGAGCTCCTTATTCTCCACCCAAACCCTGTCTTCTCTTGGAATTTCTTGTCACTGTAGATGGCACCACCATCCTTCCTGCCTCACAACCCTGTAACCTTGGCGTTATCCTTGACTCCTCTCTTTCAACCCACATATTCAATTGAATCCTGTCAGTTCCACCTTCACCACATTGATAAAATCCGCTCTTTCCTCTCCATTCAAACTGCTACCATGTTAATACAATCACTAATCCTATCCCGCCTAGATGACTGCATCAGCCTCCTTGCTGACCTCCCAACCTCCTGCCTCTCCTGACTCCAGGTCATACTGGAGCAGCGTGGCTCAGTGGAAAGAGCCTGGGCTTCGGAGTCAGAGGTCATGGGTTCGACTCCTGGCTCTACCCCTTGTCAGCTGTGTGACTGTGGGCAAGTCACTTCACTTCTCTGTGCCTCAGTTACCTCATCTGTAAAATGGGGATTAACTGTGAGCCTCATGTGGGACAACCTGATTACCCTGTATCTACCCCAGCACTTAGAACAGTGCTCTGCACATAGTAAGCGCTTAACAAATACCAACATTATTATTATTATACTTCACTCTGCTGCCCAGATTATCTTTCTACAGAAACATTCAGCACATCCTCAAAAATCTCCAGTGGCTGCCCAGCCCACTCCATATCAAAGAAAAACTCATCATTGGCTTTAAAGCACCTCATCACCTTTCCCCTTCCTACCTCACCTCGCTTCTTTCTATAATCCAGTCACATACCTTGCTCCTGGTGCTAACCTTCTCACTAATGCCTCGGTCTCGCCTATCTCAATAGCCCAACCTTCTGATTCAATCCTGTCTTCTTTTATGTGAGTTCTGGTCCACATCCTGCCTCTGTCCTGGAATGACCTCCCTCCTCAAATACACCAGACTATTACTCTTCCCTCCTTCAAAGCCTTATTGAAGGCATATCTCCTTCAAGAGGTCTTCCCAGAATAAGCCCCACTTTTCCTCATCTCCCATTCCCTTCTGCATCACCTTGACTTGATCCCTTTGTTCTACCCCCATTTTCCAGCCCCACAGCACTCATCTGAAATTTTATTTATTAATATTGAGGTCTGTTTATTTGTATTGTTGTACCTCACCCCTCCTATAGACTGTGAGCTCACTGTGGGCAGGGACTGTCACTCTTTATTGTTGTATTGTACTTTCCCAGGTGCTTAGTACAGTGTTCTGCACACAGTAAGCACCTAATAAATATGAATTAATAAATGAATGCCTGGCACATAGTAGGTACTTAACAAATATTAAAAATACAATAAAATAATAGACTTCCAAATATTTACTGACACATCAAAAGTGGGAGAGAACAGGCACGGGGGGGTGGACTGTGGGGAATGGAGAGACTGGAGGCTTTTCACATGGGAGCAGCTTTCTAGACTCACTACAAACTTTAAAAATCCACCTCAGCAGAAGCTACAGAAGAATATACAGGTTGGGAGGATGCAGCCTCTGGGGAATGATTTCCTGTCAAGTTTGACCTGTGGGCCTTTTCTGTTGGTGCAGCAGAAACTAAGGTATGGCACTGAGAAAAGGATCTAGACCTGAACTCTCATAAGGCTGGCAGCATTCCATCGATAGCTGCAATTTAGAGAGGGAAAATGAGGAAGAAATTCAAATAAATATACATCAAACAACCCCCACCACACACACACACCCACCACCAAGTCCACAGTCAGGAGGGATTAGAGCCACTATCTTGCTTTGCCAACCTGCCAGGGGGAAGATGATCCATTGGTGTCTCAGAAGGTGGTAGATGGAGGAGGAAGGTAAATAGGGAAGATCGCACTTAGGATGTCTTGCCCTCAGCGGGGTGACAAACATCTGAAGCATTGATGAAATGGGTGTGACCATCTTGAGGGAACACCAGAAGGCCAAGTGGGGTATCTGGCTGGGATGCAGGCACTAAAAGTATCCCCAGCAAACTTAGAGACACTTTGGACCAGGAAATCCACTTGAGAGGGGAACTCCAACCTCTAAATGCAATAATAATAAAAAAATAATGATAGTAATGATGATTGTAAAGCACTTATTAAGTGCTAGATACTGTTCCGAGCACTGAGATAGAAACAAGATAATCGGTTAGACACAGTAGAGCTCACAATCTTAACCCCCATTTTACAGATGAGGAAACTGAAGCACAGAGAAATTAAGTGATTGCCTAAAGTCACATAGCAGACAAGACATGGAGCCGGGATTAGAATCCAGGTCCTTCTAACTCCCAGGCCTGTGCTCTCTCCACTAGGCCACGCTGCTTCTTGTCGCATTCACAAACCAGACTGGGCTCCAGTAATGCAGGCTGTGTCACTGTGCCCTAAGCAGTGAAATGATTACCTTTCCATTCACATAAAGAGGATATTGCCTGCAGGTGAACAGGCAGATGTGATTCCAAAGGAGATAATGGACATTGGAAGAGTGCTTTGCTGGGGATGGAGGTTGGTTTGTCTGTTGGAAAATCTTCTGGTAGGGATCTTGTGCCTGTGAACTTATGAGAGTGTGTGCATTCATGGGCATCATGATGTATAAGAAGCAGAAATGGGGAAGGAGGACGGAGAGAGGAGGAGAACCAGGATAACCAATTAAATAAAGGCATCTGCTGTAAAAGCTGCTCAATGAACGCTCCCTTCCAGCATTCCTCCTACTGCTGAAGCTACTCTGATAGCAGTCACCAGTATCTATGGGCATCTAGATATCTGTCTGGTCTTTACGGACATGGATAATTTTAGCTCATTTTTATAGATTGTCAATTGATTTACATACAGTTACCTCCTGGGGGGGTAATAATAATAATTATAGTATTTGTTAAGCCCTTACTATGTTCCAGGCACTGTACTAACTTCCGGGGTGGCAAATTGGGTTGGACAAGTCCTTGTCCCACGTGGGGATCCCAATCTTAATCCCTATTTTAGAGATAGAGATAACAGGCCAGAGGCACAGAGAAGTGATGTGATTTCACAAGATTACACAGCAGACAGGTAGTAGAGCCAAGATTAGAACCCAAGACCCTCTGACTCCCAGGCCAGTGATCTATCCACTACACCTTGCTGCTTCTCCAAGCAGCATGGGTTCCCAGAGATGGGTCCCCAGTTAGCAACTTGCCTGCAATGTGACCTTGGGCAAATCATTTACCTTCTCTGTGTCTTAGGTTCCTCATATGCAAAATGAGATTCGATACCTGGTCTCCCTCCTACTTAGATTTGTGAGTCCCACAATAGAGGGACTGAGTCTGATGTGATTATTTTGTATTTACCTCAGCACTGAATACAGTGCTTGGCAAAGAACAAGCAACTAACAGGTATCATAAGCATTATTATCTAAATCATCCAGATTGTCATTAAATCATATCCTTAAATTATAATGTATAATTTTGTAACATGCTAATAATAATGAATACTGTCCCTTTTTCCTGAAATGATATAAACACCTAAAAGTACTGGCCACTATCACAGTTTTTTTCATATCGACCCTGCATTATATGTAAAGGCAAATATAATGATTCCAATTTAAAGCTAAAGAAAAATAGATACAGAAAAGTGTCTGAAGTCAGTGAAAGGAGGAAGGAATAGCCTTAATACCAGGTCACCGCATTCTCAGACCAGCACAATTTTCCTACTCTACGAGGTGCTGGGGTATACAAGACCATCAGGTCCCACATGGGGCTCACAGTCCAAGTACGAAGGAGAATAGGGATTGAATCCCCATTTTGAAGATGAAGGAACTGAAGCCAACAGAAGCAAAGTGACTTTCAAGTAAGGGACTTCTCAATGACACAGCAGGAAAGTGGCTGAGCTAGGATTAGAACCCAGATCTTCTGTTGTATGGGCTCTTCCAAGCAGTTAGTACAGTGCTCTGCACATAGTAAGCACTCAATAAATACCGCTAATTGACCGATTGATGTTCTGACCCACAGGCTCAGGTTCTTTCCACTAGGCAACACTACTCTCACAGTAAAAGAAAAGGTTGATGACGTTTTTTCATTCCCTAAGGATTATTTAGCATAGTACAATGTATAGGATTTCAATGAATAACTTCTGAAGATATTTAGAAGTAGAGGATGCATTGTGCAACCAAAGAACATTGCTACAAAGGGATGAAGTAAAAAATGCATATATAGATTTATACAGATTTTTTATTTATTTAAATGTGTATGGAAGAGAGAGTCAGAGAGGGAAAGAAGAAAGGAGTGTAAACTAGAGCTGTCTTTTGTGTTCAAAGATGCCTAGTGATAGAAGATCTCAATCAAGTGTAGCTGAAAAGACCCGAGCAGACCGACAACACTATGTGATGGTAAAGTCAGGTGTTGCGATCTTTCAATTTTGGAATTTCTTAATATCCCGTCCACTGCTCAAGGAGATCAGCAGTGCTTCTGATCACTTCATGCCAGGCTGTTCTGCCTGCTGCCATGTTTTCCAAAAGTCTGTTGCTTTGCCTAATGATCACGTAGTTTCCTCAGATTTCAGGACATTGTATTGACGTCCTATCAGCTATGGCTTCACAACATTGAAATGCCCCAGAGACAGTCTTTTGAAGAGTAAGTTCTGGTTGAGGAAGGCACCTATACCATCCCATTCCCTATTCAGTGTATAGCTAAATAAGACCGATCGAACCCTGCTGCTTCCTTGTTAACAAATAACCAATATGCTGGGTAGCCTACCTAGACAGAATTAGCTATACGCTACTATTAGGATAACTATTGTTGGATTGTAAGGCCACCTAATTTTGCAATAAATCCTTTCAGTGTTTCTTCATCTGGAAGCTTTCTCTCTCCTTCTCTTTTTCTCTCTCTCACACTCTCTCTCTCTGTCCCCATATAGGCTGCAAACAGCTTCAGGGCAAGGAAAATGTCTATCAACTCTATTATAGTGTCCTCTCCCAAGCATTTAGTACAGTGCTCTGCCCACAGTATTTAATAAATATGACTGATTTCTGTCTCTCAGTTCTCTCTCCTTCCCTATCCTTCTCCCACTGGAGCATCTCTCCAACAGTCTATTAGTTTATTATGTGTAATGAGTTCCTTCCCAAGGTTGTGCATAAGGGCTATCGGTGGTCAGATTGGAGTGGATTGGGCAGAGGAGGGAATTAGTGAGGAAATCTAAGTTCACATTGCCACCCTGGGGTCCTGTGACTTTCTGTCTAAGCAAGTCATTTTCAATTGCCTGGGTCTTCCCTGATGTGATGAGATTCACTCAGTGAATATTGCGCTGGGCATTTTTAATTTAGATATACAAACCTATTTAGAGAGATTTCTGTTATGAAGACGGAGTTATTAAGATTCAAGTGACACTAATGTCTTTGAGAGGAGGATTTTAACCCAAGGTTAAAGATGTCAATGATCCCTGTTTGTTCTGCCCAGTTTCTAAATTGCACCTGATTCATTTAGATTTTTGGAACAAGTGGACACAGAGCTTAATAGCAACAGAATATTTCTTATTGGATGGGTTCAAGTTTCCTGGATGAAGAGAGAGAGGAGTTGGGAGGAGAGAAAGAGATTTTCAAATAAAGGGAACTATCCACTCTTTTTGTCTCTCCTCACACCAGTCTTTATGACAGCTCTCACAAATATCAAAAGCAACAGTGGATACCAAACCAGTAACAAAAACTTAAGAAATCTGTAATTGCTCCATTAGGATAGGTTGGGTTTAGCAATGAGCCCAGGAGCATCTCTTAAAACTCCCAGACACTCCAGACAGCATATCAGGGATAAGACAAAGTGGAAGAAGAGAACACAAGTCACTCAGCCCCATTTCTGGGCTGCCAAATCAATCATCAATCCAAAGTATTTATTGAACACTTGCTGTATGCAAAGCACTTTGCTAAGCACTTGTCAAATTACAATACAATCAGATTGGTAGATGTGATTCCTGCCTATAAACAGGTTACAGTCTACAGGGGGAGACAAAAATTAAAATAGAATATAGATAGTGGAAATAGTATTAGGATATTTACAAAAGTGCTTTGTGGAGAGGGTGTGTATCAAAATGCTTAAGGAGTACACACCCAATTGAATAGTTGATGAAAAAAGGAGCAAAGATAGGAGTAATAAGAGCTTAGTCATATATCCTATATACTTAGGGAGTTTTTCCCTTTTTGTGTGTCTGTGTATGTGTGTGTGAGAGAGAGAGAGGTGTGAGTGTAAGGAAGGTCTAGATGAGGGAATGGGCAAGGTGTGGTGTGGAGGAAAAGAAATACTTGAGAGGGGGAGTGTCTCCCAAGATAACTTTCTTAATATATCTCTTTTTCTACCCTTCTCCTGTTTCCAACTCATTGGTCACACACTTCTCCCTGCCTGGAACTCCATCCTTTTTTAATCTCCACCATCCACAATACTAGCCATCTTCAAAGCTCACCTCAAATTCCACTTTCTCCGTGGAGCACTCCTCAACTAATTTCCACCACTCCTGGTCATTTCAGCCCAAAATCTACCCTCTGAAATTTTGTATGTTTTGTCCTCCATGTATTTCATTTCCCCATAATTCTGCTACTATGTTCCAAGTTTTCTTTTTAGTCCCAACTGCATGTTTACAATGGGTTACCTCTTTCTGACATGGAGATTGAAAGCTCCTTGAAAGCAGGAAATGTGTCTTTTTCTCTCCCACATGCCCAATACAAAGTTCTGCATATATTAAGCACTGAGTGTATCAGTGAATGTCAGGAAAATCTTGGGATCATAGAAGAACAGAGTGGGGTTTCATACAATGAAATTAGATCAAACATGCTTCCTTTCTCTCATGGGGAATCACATCAACTGGATTCTGTCTCAAAATGTCCTACCCAGGAAATTAAGCACACACTTCAAATACAACCACTATCTTGCAAATCTCAAGCAAAGTTATTCCTGAGATAACTACATTCTAACAATATCTTGGAGATGGAAAAATAATAGAGAACATATACTTTACTCTTGAATTTCTGTAATGGAAGGTCAGATTATATGAAATGTGTGATACTCATCATTCCTTATCTAAAGACTTATTTTACTTATGCATGCACTTCTGACTGCCATACTAAGTGCTTGAAGTGCTAAAATTCAGTCTCACATGGAAAAATCAATTAAAAAATGAAAACACTTTGAAATACTTCTCATTAAATTTAAACATTAAATGTAATTGATTTTCATGGGGTTTTTTTCCTACTTTATTTCCATTTTAAGCACTCAGGGTTCAAACGAAGAAGACCTATACATTAAACTCTGAAATAGGTCAAAGAGAGAAATTGTGAGCATGCCTTCCCTGAAGATCTATAAGAAGAGGCAGGACATCCGTCTACTTTTGGATGGATTAGGTGAAGTCTTGCTTTTAAATCAGGCTAGAGATGACCTAGAGATTTTTTCAAGCATAATGACCTAGAGATATTTTCAAGCATAATGATTCTGTATTTATCTGATTCTATAGAACACATAGTTTCCTACTGACATAGTATTTGCCCAATTTAAAGTAATTTTGCCATTGAGAAGCAGCATGGCCTAATGGAAAAAGCATAGGCCTGGGAGTCAGAGGAGCAGAGTTCTAATTCCTGCTCTGTCAGTTGCCTGCTGTGTGACCTTGGACAAGTCACTTAACTTCTAGATGCTTCAGTTTCCTCATCTGGAAAATGAGGATTCAATACCTGTTCTTCCTCTTACTTAGATTGTGAGCCCCATGTGGGACAGACACTCTGTCTAACTTCATTAACTTATATCTACCCCATAGTTTAAGAGTCCTTGACACAGTAAGTGCTTAATAAGTGCTATAATTATCATAAATCATTGTTCCTGGGAGTCTTATCAGTACTCCAGAAGAGCATTAATCCAATTCTGCACCGACATTTATTCTCAAATGGTCAAACTTGCACACTCTTTCTGATCTGACAGAGATCTTCGATACGACCAGCATATTTTGTTGAATTGTACGTCAAAGATCTGCTTCTATTGCTAGATGGAGTGGACGATAGTGATGGCCTGATGATGTCAAAGTTGTCAACTAGTTTTTAACATATTTTGATATTCAAAGATAATATTTATCATCCATGGTTTTACTTACCAGCTCCTAAGTGTGAAGTGTTGTATTAAGCACTTGGGAAAGTAGGGCAGAAACTAAAAAACAACTGCCAGCCAGGGGCTTGCGATCTGGTAAATTTTGACCTCCAAACATGTTTTAGGCTCTCAATCAAACTTACCAATGAAGTGTTAGGTAATAATAACAAAAAAAATGAAGAAATGGAAATGAAACATAATGAAGCTTAGTGGAATAGAAATTATCACATATATTGTTCATAGGAACTGGAATATATAGATTGGGCCTCCATTTTGGAAAATGGTGCTGGTAGTAACATTCATTCATTCATTAAATTGTATTTATAGAGCATTTACTGTGTGCAGAGCACTGTACCAAGCAGTTGGAAAGTACAATTCAGCAATGAAGAGAGACAATCCCTGTCCACACCAGGCTTACATCCTAGTTATAACTGTAGGTGTGGCTTTCAATTGATCTATCAATTGATCATCCATCCTGCATATATGTAGGTAGGGATGGTTCTCTGTGATCTGGTATTTGTAACTTGCAGCCCCATTTTTTGACTCTGCCATTTGGTTTCCCCATTTTCCTGAATCCTCCGCTGAAGGAGAACAAGCAACCTCTCTCCTGACTGCTGCCCAGCAAGCTGTTATATCTACTAATGTTATCTGTCAGCAGTCTACTGTCAAACCATCTAGTTTGAGGCTTTGCTTTACTCTCTCTTAAACCATTTCTACAGCCCTTCCTCCTGATTCGCACCTCATTTTAGTAAACCATGTGGCAGCTGCTTGGATTTCCAATTGCCGTCTTTCATTTCGAGTGTTCTGCACAATACTGTAATACCTCCATCATGAGAGACTTATTGACCTTCAGGACCTCTGGTTCACCGTTGGTGAACCTGTCTTTTCAACTACTCAGGGTAAAAATAGTCAGTAATCTTCCAAACTCATTCATTCATTTGGTCAATTCACAGTATGTAATGAGTGCCCACCGTACACAGAGCACTGTATTAAGCACTTGTGGGGTGTACAACAAAAGTGAAAGACATGGTCTCTGCTCTTGGGGAGTTCATTTTGATAGTTTCTTTAAGCTTTTCCTCTTTAGTTTGCTGTTCAGTTCACTCCTACTCCCAAAATCTTCCTTTTAGTATTTTTAGATAGTAAACATGACCAATATCGAATGTTTTGACATAATGGAATAGTGGATCATGGTTTCCCTCATTTTGACAGTTGTGACTAGGATAGATCTACTCTATCCTAACCTCCTTACTTTGGATACAATCCTGCTGAGGAAGGATCTTAGAGGAATGATCTTTTCATGTTCTTTCCAACTCTTTGGGTCTCCATTTCTGTGAATGCAATTTTCATCTGTACTTAAAAAAAAAAACCCACAAAAAAAGCAACCTCACTTTCATGTATTGATCTCGGCTCAGTTACCCATGCTGTTATAATTTGAAGTCTATTCAATGCACTATTCTTTACCTGTGTCGGTGACCAGGACCTATAATATAAACCAACCACAATAATTATACCATAATGTTTAAAAAGTGATTTCTGCAGTGTAGATGCTCTAAGCACTGGGATATTACCAGTGACTAAATATTATGTAACACAGCACCTCATTATTTCTTTTTCCTTGATAGCCAGCATATACTATAAAGTTCATGCCATTCACCATATTTAAATATATACTATTCCATATTTTTCTAAGAGAAAAATTAATGCATTTTTAATCTATCACCAAACTTCTTAGGTAAAAAGCTAATTCAAGATTTTCGGTTGAAAACTCAGCCTAGAAATTATTCTCCAGGTTGATGGGTGATACCTACAGAAAGTGAAATAATTCCCATGGGGAATTACAGGTAAAAAAACAACAACAAAAAAATGACATGAACAAATTATTTGCGTGTCTAAAATATCATTTTAATTTTAATTAACTTGACGGGAGGCTAAACTGCATCATAAGGCCTAAACTATAATACTCATTTCCAAGAAAAATATCCCTCCGTTGTATGTTTCTTAACAGGAGGAATGATCACACTTAAGCTGAATGCCAAAGACCAAGGAACTGGAGTTATGTTCCTATTACAGTTGATACTGTTTGGCTAATATCCACTATATTTTGTTTGGGCCGATACCACATTTATGGTGAAGGACCACATGTTTTTATTGAATTTTACTTTAACTTGTTTATTATGCAGAGTTCCATTCAACTTTTTGTGTTTTACCACATCATTATTTCTTCAAAGCTATGTCCCACATCCTTAACTGTTCCATTTCTGAGCTTACTCAATCAGCTCTCTCCAGACTACCTTACCTTACTAATCACTTACCCCAATCCATCCCACACATTTCACTCCTCTAGCACCACTCTACTCACTGTACCTCGATCCTGTCTGTTTCATTGCTGACCCCTTGACTTCGTCCTCCTCTGGGACAGAACTCTTCCCCCCTTCATAACTGACAGACCACTATCCTTCCTATCTTCAAAGTCTTAATAAAATCATATCTCCTCCAAGAAGTCCTCCCTGACTTCCTCATTTCCTCATCATAATCATGCGCTCCTCTGCATCACCTACGCATTTACCTCTAAAGCACTTAGATACTCATCCTACCCCTACCCCTATGACACATAGGCACATCTCCTTAATCTCGACCACTTTCCCAATCTGTAATTCATTTTTATGTCTGCCTCCCTCTATAGATTGCAAGCTCCTTATGGGAAGAGATCATGTCTATCAACTCCATTGTACTGTACTTTCCCTAAGCACTTAGGACAGTGTTCTGCCTACACATAGTAAGCAATAAATAAATGCCACTGATTAACTGATCTTCAGACCAGGGAGATCATATAAACAATGATGTTGCATTGTTTACTTTCTTGCAATATACAAATAAATATATATACTTATATATGTACACTACAGCATCTGAATAATTTTTAGTTTTTTGTTGATTTTTTTTGCTGAAAAATTATGCTCACTCACGCAAACTGAACTGATCTAATCTGACACCTATGGAGACTTCTAAGAAATACATCATGACCCTTTGAGTGACCCCTTTGCTCTGTAGAAAAGGAAATATGGTCCATTCAGTTATGCTTGTTTTGCACTTTCTCAATTTCAGTTCTGATGCACTCTGCATCTGAAGCCCAGCACTTAACCAAACTGGGATCATCTGTATTATTAAATCTCTATTGTGTACAGATCCCTAGTCTTCTCTTAATCAGTCAGTCATTGGCATTTATTCAGCACCTAATGAGTTTAAGCATTGTGCTAAGCAGTTGGAAGAATGCAACAGCAACACTAATAGGACACGCATTTCCTGCCCTCAAGGGAATGAGTAGTCTAATGAAAGTGGCAAACAAAAATGATTTTCAAAAAGTCATGGAATCGGGGAAAAAGAAGCACAAAGCCGAAATCAGAGCAAACACATCAGGACGATGCCAATGAAAAAGAAATTAGATGCACAGATAAATATGAATAAATACACATATATTCATGAGTCTTGGCTAGGATTTAATTACACAAGTGATGGGATGTTGTTCAGTCACTGGGGAAAGTTACTCACTGCATTCCCCAGAGAGAATCTGACTAGTAAGGGATGAGACAGTGAAAATATATTTCCATCAAACATGAATAATAATAATAATAATTGTGGTATTTGTTAAGCAGTAACTAAGTGCTAGGCATTGTACTAAGCACTGAGTAGGTACAAGGTAATTGGGTTGGACACAGTCCCTGTCCCACATAGGGCTCACAGTCTTAATTTTCATTTTACAGATGAGGTAACTGAGGCAGAGAGTTTAGGTGACTTGCCCAAGATCACACACCAGTTAATTGGTGGATCCAGGATTAGAACCCAGGTCCTTATGATTCACAGGCCCCGCTATCACTATAATCACTATAATCCGTAAAATCAATTCCTACAGGTAGGTTCTTACTTTGGCTCATCCGTCATCTTAGTAGGCAACTCTAATATTATCACTGTGTAAGGAGCAATCAGTTATCATTGGCATTACTGGGTGCCTACAGGGTGCGTAAGGTGAAACTGAAGCAGGGGGATGCCTGCATTTTATCTTTGGTGAAGGTTTATAAGGACCACCTAGATCAGGGCAGAGTTTTGGCCATATACAATAGTAGGAAAAACTTTTGTCTCTGCCCTTGAGGAATTTTTGGTGGACAGCCTTAAATAAAATCCTGAAAAGAATGGGCAAAGATTAGAAAGACCATCGCAGTGGTAATTCCCTGCTGGGTTAGGGAACTATTCTTTATCTCTGAGGCTATGCTGGGATCGCTATGACTAGATATGCATCCTGAAAGGAAAACTTGCATTTCACTATGTGCTGTAAGTCTGCCTGACTCCCTGCTTTCTTGTTGGTGGTAAGGTGGCAGAGTGATGAATAAATACATTAATGGCAACATTATCAACACTATAATATAAAAACTACCACTTTAATTCCTTCATCCAGGCTCTCTGTCCCAAAGTCTTCTCTATTGGAACAAAGCTTGTCCCTCATTTATGGCAATAGACTCCTTGCTAACAGCAGCACCCCAGAGCACTGTACTAAACCCTTGGAGAGTACGACAGAGGTAAAGGCATCATCCCTTCCCCAAAGGAGTTTACAATTGAACAGAAAGACCCACACACACAAATCACTTTTAGTTAGTCGATACAGAAGGAAGGATAATAATAATAATGTTGGTATTTATTAGGGACTTACTATGTACAGAGCACTGTTCTAAGTGCTGGGGTAGATACAGGGTAATCAGGTTGTCCCACGTGATGCTTACAGTCTTAATCCCCATTTTACAGATGAGGTAACTGAGGCACAGAGAAGTTAAGTGACTTGCCCACAGTCACACAGTTGAGAAGTGGCAGATCCAGGATTTGAACCCATGACCCCTGACTCCCAGACCCGGGCTCTATCCATTGAGCCACGCTGCTTCTGTAAAGGATAAAGCATTGCCAGAATAGCAAGAGTCTAATGAAAGACAGAATAAATAAGTGAATAAATCAGTAAAATATGTAATCTAATCCTAAAGTGGATGTTGGGATGATTCAACCTGGAGTAGAGCAAATTCAATCAGGGATGCTTCCAGAAGAAGGAGGGTTTTCACAAAGACTTTAACTAGGGCAGAGTTGTGGCTTCATTAAATGGAAGGAAATGACTTTTGTCCTTGCCCTTGAGGAAATTCTGGTCATTCAGCAACAAAGTGATTTTGCATAGGAACCCAACCGATAACATTAGTCAGATGTAAACTCCCCCATTTCTCTTAATGGGCTGAACTATTTCCTGCTTCTCAATTAACTAATACTATTTCATTTTTATTATTACTATATTTGTTAAGTGGTTATTATGTGTCAAGCATTGTCATAAGCACTAGAGTAGATACAAGTTAATATCAAGTGCTGGCTTGCAAGTTAATCAGGTTGGACACAGTCCCTCTACCACATGTGGCTCAAGTCTAAGTAGGAGAGACAAATCCCCATTTTCCAGATGAGGAAACTGAAGCACAGAGAGTAAAGTGACTTGTCCAAGGTCACGCCATAGGCAAATGGCCAAATTGGCATTAGAAGCCAGGTCCTCTTTCCACTAAACCCCACTGCTCCTCTATTTGACTGGTATTTCTTCTGGATTTGATTTCTTGGTACATTTCACAAGCATTGCTTCAAGGTAATGTTCATGTAAGTTTCTGAATTCAATAACCTTGACCTTAGGTTGAGAAACTTTCCTGAGCAGCTCAAGACAGCGCTCTGCACACAGTAGGCAATCAATAAACACCATTAAATGAGTGACTACACTATTAACAGCTGTCATTTTAGAGAATGCTAAAAAAGTTACATCATTTTGTATTCAAAACTAAGTATATTGAAATTTTTTGCCCTTGTCAGACTGTTTCTGCCTGAATTTGCCGAGTTTTCCATATCAGTTTGCAGTACCAGAGATGCCCGTCTCAGGGTTGCACCTGGAGAGTTTCCAGTTCTCTACCAGCCTCAGCTACAGGAGGGAGAGTCAAGCAGAGGCCTATCTATTCCATTCCTAGCTTGGCCAGTGGCTAATGAGTGGAAGGCAATCTACTACAAGTTGAAACTCACCCACGCTGGGCAGCAGCGGCACAGGAGAGAGTCGAGGGTGGAGATTCGAGTTTACTGTGTGGAAGGCGGCAGAGGTAAACCACTTCTGAATTTTTACCAAGAAAACTCTCTGGATCCACTACCAGAAGGATTGTAGATGGAGAGCGGGGCATTCTGGGAGAGATGTTTCCGTGGTGGGACGCTATGGGTCGGAAATGACTCGACGGCATAAGACAGGACCATAGATGAGTTTTATTTCCTCTTCATGTTGAGGAACAATGAGATATCTGTGACAAACTAGTACTATTACTACTTCTACTAATATTTTCCTAAGCACTTACTATGTTCCAATCACTGTACTAAGCACTGGGGCAGCAGATCAGATACAGTTCCTGTCCCACTTGGAGCTCACAGCCTCAGAAAGAGGGAGAACAGATATTTTCCTACCCATTTTACAGATGCAGTCACTGAGGCACCGGGAAATTAAGGGACTTGCCTCTAGTCACGTAGTAACCAAGTGGCAGAGGCAGGATTAGAAGCTAGGTACTCTGACTCCCAGGCCTGTGTCTTTTCCACTAGGCTACTCCTATTCTCAAAGTCCTGCTCTTTCTGTGGTCCTAGATTCATGGCTCCAGCAGTTTCCCTCCTCGTCCTACAATCCCACCTAGATGAAGAGCCAGACCCAGGCCAAATGGAGCACAACTTTTCCAGGGGTGGGCAAGAAGTCACAAATTTGACAGAAATACAGCCTCTTTTTGTCCCAGTGGAGGTTTCATGCTTTGTGCAGGACGCACTTTGATTCCCACACTTTTGGAGCGATCAAACTCTGTGGTAAAATATATTCCTTTCTCTACCTACTAAGGTCTTTGTTTCTTCTAATTACATATCTAGCGCAGGAGGAAATTGAAATGGAAAATGTATTAGCTTAGAGGTGTTCAAAAGCAAACCTCTAGGGGGCCCTGAATGACTCTCATATTCAGGATAGAGGATGCTTAACGCTGCCACTTCCCCACATGCAAGTTTTATCAAATTTTAGTCTCAGAGCCTAAGGAATAAATGCAAGCTCTAGCCAGTATAATATTTATTGCCTAGCCTCGTGGATAGAGCACAGACCTGGGAATCAGGAGGTCACGGGTTCTAATTCAGTTCTGCCCCTTTCTGCTATGTGACCTTGGGCAAATCAGTTCACTTCTCTGTGCCTTGATTACCTTATCAATAAAATGGGGATTGAGACTGTGAGCCCCATGTGGGACCGGGGACTGTGCCCAACCCAATTTGCTCCTATTACCTCCAGCACTTAGTACAGTGCCTGGTAAGCACTTAACAAATACTACAATTATTATTTTTACTATTATTATTATTAGTTCCCCCAGGCTAATATGCCACATTAAGGGCTTGGGAAGCAAGGTGGCTACAGGAAAGAACATTGGCCTGTCAGAGGATCTGGTTTTTAATCCCAGTTCTGCCACGTGCAGGCTGTGTGACCTTGGATGACTCAACTTCTCTGGGCCTCAGTTCCCTCAATGGTGATTCAATATCTGTTTTCTCTCCTGATTAGACTGTGAGCCTCATGTGAGACAGTGACAAAGTCCAACCAGATTACCCTGTACCCCAGCACTTAGTACAGTGTTCTTGGCATATGATTAGTGCTTCACAGATATTATTATTATTATCAAACAGGTGACACATTCACTACCCAAAGGACAGCCCTTAACCCTGGCAGAGAAGGATCATTCAAATGGGGATTAAGACAATGAGCCCCACATGGCGACAACCTCATAACCTCGTATCTACCCCAGCACTTGGAACAGTGTTTGGCACATAGTAAACGCTTAACAAACTCCATCACTCAAAGAACAAAAATATACCAAGACCAGGTAATGTAAGGCTCTGTAAAATTGTCATCACTTATAGGTTAATTATCCAGAAGCCTGATTAACATTAGCCAATTTAGTAATTGTATTTTATTATCAATATATACCTACCCAATAATTGATTTTAGGCTTGTGCGGTGTACTGGTACTTTTTATGATAAGTTGCGATTCAGGAATTTGCTGCAATAAATGAACTCTACACCTCTGAACGACCCCTGGGTCACGTCCTCCCGCGGTCCTGGAACGCCCTCCCTCCTCACCTCCGCCAAACCGATTCTCTTTCCCTCTTCAAAACCTTACTTAAAAATCACCTGCTCCAGGAGGCCTTCCCAGACTGAGCTCCTCTTCCCCCTCTACTCCCTCTGCCATCCCCCCTTTACCTCTCCGCAGCTAAAGCCTCATTTTCCCCTTTTCCCTCTGCTCCTCCCCCTCTCCCTTCCCATCCCCACAGCACTGTACCCGTCCGCTCAACTGTATATATTTTCGTTACCCTATTTATTTTGTTAATGAATTGTACATCGCCTTGATTCTATTTAGTTGCCATTGTTTTTACGAGATGTTCTTCCCCTTGACGCTGTTTAGTGCCATTGTTCTTGTCTGTCCGTCTCCCCCGATTAGACTGTAAGCCCGTCAAACGGCAGGGACTGTCTCTATCTGTTGTCGACTTGTTCATCCCAAGCGCTTAGTACAGTGCTCTGCACATAGTAAGCGCTCAATAAATACTATTGAATGAATGAATGAATGAACATGGAACTAGTTTTTTTTTTTTTAAATCATTAGTTTGTGGATACAGGATACTTTTTCAGTTATTTCATTAGTTATTTACTGGCAAAAGTTTCCATATAAAGTTGAATAACTCTGTGTACGGAAGCTAAATGTTTTAATCAATAGAAAATTTTGAAAAAAGAAGATGTATTTTAGCAACAGTAACACATTATAATTCACTTGGATAATCCTAATACAATTACCTTTAATCATAGAAGAATTAACGTTGTAGTAGAAGACATTTATCTGCTCCTATGATAATGCAATGCAATTAAGAAGGCCATTTTATTTAGACAATTGCTATTTTTAAAAATAAACCCAAGATAAGTCCATTGTAAATATCAGTCTTTATATACACAGCATTAGGAAATTGTTAAAATGGAAAGACTAATAAATGTTCCATTCAATATTATAAATGTATTTCCTCAACAGGAAAGATATTTCCCAAAGCATTAAAACCTAAACCATGAGAACTATTTGCACAGAATTAGAAAAGCCAGACAAAGCCAAGATACAACTTGTTAGAGAAGTTAAGCTAGAGGACCATGACAATTATCTGCACATTTAAAAATCGGGAAGTTAAGAATATTAATTATTTACTCTGCTACTAAAAATCTTATCAGTATTTGTCATGAAGTGCTTGTTCACTTGAAATATTTAAACAACACTATCGCGCTCAATGAGATGAATTACAAGCAGTTTATCACAGAGTGCTATTTAAGACTCTGAAACCAAGATCACTTCAAATTCATCACCTTTTGTAACTCTCTGATTTCTTCAAGCTAAAAAAGGTGTCAACACAGAAGAAATAGCTTAAAAAATCTATTTCTTTTCCTGGACTGCTGATTTAGGATATAACATAGGAGAAAATGATATTTTTTTCAGAAGCAAGATTCTTCTTCCAGGCTCCTCTAAATCAATAATCAACTGTGCACAGAAAACCTCCCGGAAATACTGTGAGCCCTCTCTGGTCCCACACATAGCTTTAGGAGAGCTACAGGAATTCTAAATTTCTAAGCAATTACTAGAAAGTTCTGTAATCCTCATTCACCCAGTGCATAAAATATTATCATCCCAGGATGAGCACTTGGAGCAATGATCTTTGAACATTTGGTATTTGACCCCACTCCCGACCCCACCGTGCTTACATACATATCTTAAACCATATACTATAAGGTATATATTTATATTAATCTCTCTCTCCCACTGTAGACTGTAAACTCATGGGCAGGGAAGATAGTGAAATTCTCCCAGGCTTGGAGGACGCTGACTCCAAGTAGGCAAGAATCCAGTTTGTCGATGGCTCCTTGAATACTATTCCACCACATGCCAGGGTGTTGGGAATCCCTCAGGTCATTTTTGGGTCTGTGTCATCTGTAATGAATGTCATACATCCACTGGCAAATCCCTAGAGAGACCACTTTCAGTTTCACCAGCATGAGACTGGGAGTCAAAGGACCGAGTTCAAATCCCAACTCCGCCACTTGTCTGCTGGATGATGTTGGGCTAATCACTTACTTCGCTGTGCCTCAGTTACCTAAGCAGTAAAATAGAAATTAAATCTTACTCTAGATTAAATTCAATCTAGACTAAATCCTCTAGACTGTAAACTCGTTGCGGGCAGGGAACGTGTCTACCAAACCTGATACTTTGTACTCTCCCAAGCACTTACTACAGTGGTCAGCGGACAGTAAGTCCTCAATAAATGCGACTGAGTGCTTGGATGACAACATAGAATGGGGCGCTCATTCTATGTAATCATCCAAACACTCAAACAGTCGCATTTATTGAGGACTTACTGTCGGCTGACCACTATACTAAGCGTCCCATCTAAGACAAGGACTGTGCCCAAACTGGTGATTCTGTGTCTACCCCACTTCTAAGTACAGTACTTGGTACACAGTAAGCACTTCACAGGTATGATAATAAAAATAATACAATATTTTAAGACAATTTGCAAGTGGTACTATCTTGCTCATATTTAGACAGTTCTAAATTAACTCCTTCTACCTCTTCTCTGTAATCCCTTCCAAACTCCCTGATCCTTCCAGTCAGCCTAGCTCCCTCATGAATACACATCAGGTCCTGTTGTAACATTTGAAAATTCTTCTAGTCACTTTGTAATTCTGAATTGCAGGCAAGTTATTATTACTTTATTAAGAAGTGATATCTTTCTGAAAATTCATTTTCAGGAACTGAAATCGCTACAGTGCAGAGCTACACTGGGGAAAAGTCCTTGTACCTGGAGTAGCCTCCTAAGAGGGGAAAGAAATCTTAATATGCCGCTTTCAAATTACAATTTCAAATAAAATTTAATTCTTGAATAAATTACTTCTACAGAAAAAATAATTCTAGTGTCCACCCGAAATTAGTCACAGGGCAATTAACATTTTTAAACTCGTTTACTTTCCTATGAAGTATGATGTTAATAAAATATTTTTAATTATTGTAAATCCCATACTTTCACATTACCACACATAATTTAAGTATTGATTTAGAATGTATAATAACAGCAAAGACATTGTGAGGTAGGCTAAACGTACTCTAAGCTTCCCTGGGATTATTTTGTCTAACTTTGGCTGAAAACATTACATAGGTAACCCTACTCTAGGCTGAAAGAAGACACCACTGGATGGTAGCATTCAAATGTCCAATAGGGATTCCACAGTTCTGATCACATCGTGCCTACATGTAGTGTTATACCAGCAGTTTGCCATTTTCAGTACTTGGTGTGATTTTTTTTTACCTTTGATTCCTGGCCTCGTGATCTTTCTGAATGTCCTCTTAAAAAAGAGTCACTTCTTTCTTGATTACAGGGTGCCATGCTGATCTTTCTTGTGGCATAGTGGATAGAATACGGGTTTAGGAGTCAGAAGGACCTGAGTTCTAATCTCAGCTCTGACACTTGTCTGCCGTGTAACCTTGGGCATGTCACTTAGCTATGCTTCAGTTAGGTCATCTGTAAAATGGGAATTTATATTGTGAGTCCCGTGTGGGACAGTGTCCAACCTGATTAGCCTGTATCTATCTCAGTTCTTAAAACAGTGCCACTTAGAAGAGTGCTGGGCACAAAGTGACTGTTTAATTCCTTTAAAAAAAAAAAGTGAGCCCCAATTTTCAGTTGAGATGCGGCATTGCCTGTCCATAAAATGTCTACTCTATTTCCCAATTTCAACTTAAAACTATCTTCCCAGCGTATTTATTCATCTGATCGATTGTGCTGTAAAACACGAAAGTTAGCACTGAATTACTGATCAGCATAGCAATTTACTGTATTGTTGAATGCTTACTGCACTATTCTAAGTGCTTAGGAGAGTATAATAGAATAAGTAGCATTAGCATTTGGTCCTTTTGTTTTCATACCAGTTACTATTAGTTGTATATATGTATAAATAGTTTTAAAATGTATAAATAATAATGATAATATATAAACAATATATAATTTATGCAAATATTTGGGGGACGTTAAGACAGCCATGTGTATATGTGTGACTATGCTTTACGCTCCCAAAAGACCCCACTGACAGCAAAATTCACCTACAGTTGAGAGTGTGGTTGAAAAGGCTGATGAGAGAAGACACTGTTAATACTCAAAGCCTGCCCCTTGATATACTACACTGCTCAATGCTTACAGTTCCTGAGTATGTTTTTTACACCTCGTCTCCTGGCCCTTTGAAAGCTTCTTTTCCAAAACAATGCCCTAAGAATGTCATCTATTCTTCTCCCTTCAGTGACATACATTGGTTCATCCTTACAGCACCATGAACACCAAAATCATCATGATATGCCTGGCATAGCTTTGACTTCATCAGAAACCTACACGGCAGTGTTTGAGAATTTCATGCAGGTATGTTACTGTTCACCACAAAGACTCACTTTGCAGGACCTAAAATCCCTATTGAGAGTCTGAACTGCTTGAACATAAAGCAAACCCTTTTTAAACTCATTAGAGGGGAAAATTATTTTAAGCCCCAGAGCATATATTAATATTGTTGCATGAAATCAAAGGGAATAGCAAAAATGGGGAAAAAAATGAAAATGGTTGTTTGGAAGCTTAGGGGAGTTTGCTTTAAAAAGAACCCTCAAAGGAAATGAAATACAAATATCCACTTTCAAATTATAAAACAATTCACCTCAAACTAAAAGAAGCCAACAACATTTTGAATGAAGCCTAGTGATCTCTCCCGATTATGTGTATATAAAATACCTGGCATAAAACATTGTTTAATAATCTAGAAGTATCATAGTACTCGATACAGTGGAAATAGTTAAGAACAGAACCTAACACTAATTCTGAAAATGTCTTTTCTTTCCACTATTTGTGAGCAAAACGCGATGCTATCGGCATGTATTAATTCAGATTTGATTAATTACAGACTTTGACACTATGATATATTCAAAACAGTTTGGACTCTAAGAATATTTTGATTTTCCTGCCAGCAGCATATGACTGCAGGGCTGTGTCTAACCAATCAAAACTGTCTATCCCACTGAGAGATAAGTCTCCTCTCCATAGCTATGAGTAGCAGCCTCTCCATTATGAGCATGGCATCTGCTGGGTGCCCAGCTTCTAGCAGTGCTGCTTATAATATTCCAGATGAACCATCTTTGCACACAATCGCATCCACTCCATTCCTCCCTGTATTCATCCAGGATTTCCTAGGTCTACAGCAAGCAAAAGTTTGGGATTTAGGGCAGTAGAATTGGCCTGGATGGTCGGAAAATTCCAGAATTCTCTGATGAATGTATGTGTGGCTGATATGTATATCCTAAATGTGCATTTAAACAATAATAATAATAATAATGAATAATAATTATCATGGCATTTTTTAATCACTTACTATGTGCCAGGCACTCTGCAAAGCGCTGGGTTGGATACAAGCATATCGGGTTGGACACAGTCCTTGTCCCATATGGGGCTCACAGTCTCAATCCCCATTTTACAGATGAGGTAACTGAGGCACAGAGAAATGAAGTGACTTGCTCAGGCTCACACAGCAGACAAGTGACAGAGCTGGGATTAGAACCCATAACCTCCTGACTCCCAGGCCCACACTCTATCCACTATACCATGCTCCTTCTCAATAGATAACACAATAAGTTATATTGAAAGTTACATTCTTTCTTCAGCATCTTTGGTTAAAGGAATGGACATTGTTATGTTAAAAGATATTTAATAACTATGCAGATTGTATGTGGTTATCAAGATTCCTTTATCAATGTGCTGAGGTAAGTAGCAGGAATTTTCCTGTTAGGAGTTGCAGAAGGAATTGGATTAACTTTTTTTAAGATTATTTCCATCTGGCAAAAAAGAAAAAAGTCATATTCTTTTTATTTATGTTCAGGGCATGGTCTTTGCTGTCATTTTTGCAAATAAGGAATCTTATTCATTAATTTACTCAGTGTGGGAGAGGAGTGGAGGAGGAAGAGGGGGAGGATCTAGGCTTCCTCACATCCTCAGATAAAGCGTGTGTATGTGCAGCTGTACACACACACCCACACGCACTCACACACTGTGGAACTAAATGCACCTGTGATACTTGTTCTGTTCTGATCCTAGTTATTAGCATAATGCTTGACCCCTAGTAAACACTTCATAAAAAGCATAACTAACTAGAACGAAGGAAGCTTGCAAGAGAGAAAGGCTAAGCTAGAGGGTGTGTGAGATCCGTATTCTCTGCTATTCCAAGTACTAGAGGTCTAAAATCCATTCTCCTCTTCCCAAAGGATGTGTTTGCTGGGAAGGCGTGGCAGTGGAATCCAATTTACTCCTATATGCCACTGCAGAAACTGCCTTTATAATAGACCACTCTCCCCACCTTCAAAACTTCCAAAATCACATTTCCAAGAAATTTTCCCACAGACTGACCCCTTTCTGCCCTCCCCTCTTGTCTCAACTATGAATTTGGTTGGGTACCCCTTAAACAGTTTGATATTCACCCCAGCCCCACAGTAATTATGAAATATTCTTTTACACTTTCCCTAGCTTTAATACCTGCCCCCTGTAGTCCATTAACTCCTGTGAGCAGAAATTGCATCTAACAACTCTGTTGCATTGTACAGTTCAGTGCGCCTAGAAATCTCTCAATAAATATCACTAATTGATTGATTGATTGATTGAGGATGAAGCATCCACTTTATGCATTCTTATTGTGCATAATACAGAGGTCTTACAAGCCAATTTCTTAGCTTCTTGAAAGCATTTACAAAATTTTAAAATTGTTCAGTGAGTTTATCTGAGACAATTTTATTTTTATATCACTGATGTTTTATTACAAGCTTCTCTCAATGTGAAAATAAGCATTTCACACATTAGCATAGCATATACCCAACTTGGTGGTTTTCATGTTTATTTAAATATCATGGTAGTATCCATTCCTGTGATGCACACCTCTCATCTATCTCTCCCCTTTTCCTCACCAAAGCAGGCTACAGAATAGCTTCCATGTTATCCACTCTATTTTATTTAGAGAGTCAGACAGGAGGATGAAATGTGGAACTCAGATTTCACAATAGGATATGATTCTTTTCCTTCAGGAAGCTCTAGGAATCTCCTCCATTTCATTAGGCAGAGTGTTCTGGCATCACTTCCAGAAAACGGCATGGAACAGATTTTGCATCACCCTGCAGAGTCAGCAGAGGTTTTTGGAATAACGATTTGGTCTAAAGAAGACTAAAGTGATGAATCGGCCTGTGCCGTATAAACCTGACATCCCAAAGTACCTTTTGGCAATACTCAGTAGAATTGTCTTGTCTCCTTCGTTCACTGTAAATATTTATAAGGAATAGTGGTCAACCTCAGCCTCGGACATCATCAGTCACCCACTAGCAAAGACTAACAGGAGGGTCCAGGGAGCAGAGTCAGGAGGAAGGATTAGGAATAGTTGATCTGCTTGGGTGAAAGGATAGAGTTGAACAGGGGATTTGAGGAATTGAGTTGCGGTCAGTCAGGACTAGGGTAGGGTGTGCCCTGAATTTGAGAGTGGTAGAGGGAGATAGAGCTTGCACTTGGGCAAGTTGTTGGAGATCTAGAGAAGTCCTTTTGCTAGGGCTAATGTCGACTCCGGTTGTTAAGGTGCGTTGGGGATTGGCTGTGGGTTGAGCCCCAAAATGAAAAAGTAAAGGTAGGTCTGGGCTGGGTAGTAGAAAGAGGAAATTGGTAGGGGAAGAGTGACAGCACCAGTGATCCAGCTGAAAGTGAATGGGATAGTCCTGGATACTTAGTCTGAGGTAGGGGAGAGTGAGGGCCAGTCCAGGGAGAAAAGATGTTGGTCAGGGTAGAGCCTGGTCCTGCTCTGGGACCCTAGCTCCAAAGTGAAAACAGGGAAGATGGGACAAGTCAGGATGGCAAGAAATGGAAATCAGGAATCCCCCAAAGAGATTAGGGAGTTCCTGCAGAGAGGGTGTGGAGATTCCAGACAACAGAGATTATTTTGTGGGTGGCCCTGGACGAAGAGGGGAGAGAAGTCAATCTGCCAAGGGGCCAGCTGGGCAATGAAAATGGGGTAATGCGGGAGGAAAGACGTGAGACAGCTGAATTGAGGAGAGGGAGAGAGATTAGGCAAGAAGAGGGCCTGATGCAGAGGAGGAGTTGAAAGGTTCTCTGTAATCAGCTAGTAGTACCCTATTACACAAAGCAAATCATTGCATTATATCCATTACTTCTTTTACCACACTACAAATGATTGCATTCTGGCATTGTGCCCAAAACCAAAATGCAAGGCTTCCATGTGAAGACTGGGGGCTCAATTTACCATTTACAAGAAAGACTTGGCCACAGCTGTTATATTGCGGCTCAGAAGACGTTTACAAATTTCATTAGCAGCACCTCCTTGTGGTATTTAAAACAGTGAGAACAGGCAGTCATGGTAGTACGGAGCCTGTAGGCAAGCCTCCTTGAACCAGGATCTTGAAGGAGTGCTAAATACCCCAGGGGGTCATAGCAATTCCTGAATCCCTTCTCATTACCCACAAAAGGGAGCCGTTTGATGGCTCCTGGAGAGGCTGGAACGAGCCCATCTTTGCTTCACTTTGCCACAAGCAGTGATGGAACCACAAGACAATCTCCTTGAGGGCAGGGAAAATGTCTACCATTCATTTTCCATTCATTCAATTATATTTATTGAGCATGTACTCTGGGCTAAGCACTGTACTAAACGCTTGGGAGAGTGCACTGTAACAGTAAACTTGACACTTTCCCTGCCCACAGTGAATTTACTCTATAGCATTCAGTTCTTTCCAGGAAGGGATCAAGATCTATCACAATTGTTGTAATGTACTTTTCCAAACACTGCAATACACTGTGTATAATACTCTGTGCATAGAAAAGCAGCGTGGCTTAGTGGAAAGAGAAAGGGTTTAGGAGTCAGCGGTCGTGGGTTCTAATCCCGGCTCTGCTACTTGTCTGCTGTGTGACCTTGGGCAAGACACTTTACTTTCTCTGGGCCTCAGTTACCTCATCTGTAAGATGGAGATTAAGACTGTTAGCCCCACGTGAGACAACCTCATTACCTTGTATCTACACCAGTGCTTAGAACAGTGCTTGGCACATAATAAGCACTTAACAAATACCATAATAATTTATTTAATTCAAATAAATGCCACTGATTGATTGCTTGATTGATTATTATATGGTACTCTCCAAAAGACTTGGTCACACTAAGCATGACTTGGTGATGTTCTTCCCCTTGACTCTATTTATTGCCATTGTTCTTGTCTGTCCGTCTCCCCCGATTAGACTGTAAGCCCGTCAAACGGCAGGGACTGTCTCTATCTGTTGCTGACTTGTTCATTCCAAGCGCTTAGTACAGTGCTCTGCACATAGTAAGCGCTCAATAAATACTATTGAATGAATGAATGACTTGAGAAGCAGCATGGCTTAGTGGATAGATCACAGGCCTTGGGATTCAGAAGGACCTGGGTTCTAATCCCAGCTCTGACACATGTCTGCTGTGTGACCTCGGGCAAGTCACTTAAGACTTCTGTGCCTCAGCTACCTCATCTGTAAAGTGGGGATAAGAGTGTGAGTCTCATATGGGACAGGGACTGTATCCAACCTGCTTAACTTGTATCTATCCCAGGATTTAGAATAGGGCTTTGTACATAGTAAGCGCTAAACAAATACCATAATTATGATAACCATTATCATTACTAAGAACTCAATAAATACCAATGTTTGACTGATTGAATATTCATGATGAGCCCCTAACCACACAAATATACATACAAAGCTTGAAATATTCCCAGAGTTTTCCTCAAAGTTTGTCTCAAATTCCTCCTCTCTCAACCCTACATTTCTTCTATCTCCTCCATGAGGCATTCCCTAAATTTCCATATCTATTCACCTTCCCTTGTACACTGATACCCCTATGCACTTTGATACTTATCAAGCTCCCAGAGCCACAACATTTATATATGTATTCTTATACTTTGCCATTTATCCTATCTCTAATTCATTTGAATGCCTGTTGTCCCTTTTAGTCTCTAAGTTCCTTGAGGGCAGGAATGAATTCTACCAACTTCATTGTATGCTATTCTCCCAAACCCTTAAGACAGTACTCTGAACACATTTAGCACTGTGACTTTGTGGCTCTGACACTTGTCTGCTGTGTGATGTTGGGCAGTCACTTAACATCTCTGTGCCCTCAGTTACCTCACTTGTAAAATGGGGATTTATGTGAGTCACATGTGGGATACGGACTGTGTCTAATGGATTGACTTGTGTCTACCCAGTGCTTAGTAAAGTGCCTGACACATAGAAAAGCACTTAACAAATATTTTAAAAAGAAATGACTGCTCATAATGGCTTCTTCCCTTCTGCCTTCAAACATGCCCATGTCTCGCCCATCCTAAAAACTCCTCCTTGACCCCACAGCCCCTCCGATTATCACCCCATCTCCCTCCTACCCTTCCTTTCCAAACACCTGGAAAGAGTCATCTACATTCACTGCCTCGAATTCCACTCCTCCAACTCTCTCCTTGACCCCTTCCAATCTGGCTTCCATTCCCTCCACTACACTGAAACCACTCTCTCGAAAGTCACTAATCAACTCTTTCTTGCCAAATTCACTGGCCTCTACTCCATCCTAATCCTCCTCAACCTCTCGGCTGCCTTTGATACTGTCAACCATCACCCTCTCCTCAACACGTTATCTAACCTTGGCTTCACTGACTCAGTTCTCTCCCGGTTCTCCTCTTATCTCTCTGGCCATTCAATTTCAGTCTCCTTCATGGGCTCCTCCTCCCCCTCCCATCCACTAACTGTAGGGGTTCCTCAAGGGTCAGTTCTTGGCCCTCTTCTCTTCTCCATCTATACTCACTCCCTTGGTGAACTCATTCACTCCCACGGCTTCAACTATCATCTCTACATGGATGATACTTAAATCTATATCTCCTCCCCTTCTCTCTCTCCCTCCCACCAGGCTCGTATCTCCTCCTTTCTTCAGGACATCTCCACCTGGATGTTCTCCCACCACCTAAAACTCAACATATCCAAGACTGAGCTCTTTATCTTCCTTTCCAAACCCCGTCCTCTCCCTGAGTTTCCCGTCGCTGTGGATGGCACTACCATCCTTCCCATCTCACAAGCCTGCCACCTGGTGTCACCCTTCACTCCAATATCTCATTCACTCCACACAACCAATGTGTCACCAAAACCTGCCGGTCTCATCTTAAAAACATCGCCAAGGTCTGCCCTTTCATCTCCATACAAACTACTAACATATTAGTACAATCACTCATCCTATCCCGCCTGGATTACTGTATCGGTCTCCTTGCTGACGTCCCAGCCTCCTGTCTCTCCCCACTTCAGTCTATACTTCACTCGGCTGCCCAGATTATCTTTGTACAGAAATGTCTGGGCATGTCATCCCCCTCCTCAAAAATCTCCAGTGGGTGCTTATCAACCTTCGTATCAAGCAAAAACTACTCACTATTGGCTTCAAAGCTCTCCCTCACCTTGCCCCCTCCTACCTCACCTCCCTTGTCTCCTTCTACATCCCAGTCCACACATTCCATTCCTCTGGTGCTAACCTTCTCACTGTGCCTCGTTCTCGTCTGTCCCTCTGTTGACCCCTGGTCCACGTCCTACCTCTGGCCTAGAATGCCCTCCCTCCTCAAATCTGCCAATCACACACTTCCCCCCTTCAAAGCCCTACTGAAAGCTCACCTCCTGCAGGAGTCCTTCCAGACTAAACCCCCTTTTCCTCAGCTCTCCTTCCCCTCCTCTCGCCCCCACTCACTCCTTTTGCTCTAGCTCCCTCCCCGCCCCAGCACTGTGTATATATGTACATATCTATAATTCTATTTATTTATACTAATGCCTATTTTACTTATTCTGATGTGTATATATTGCTCTAATTCTATTTATATTGATGCTATTGATGCCTGTTTACTTGTTTTGATGTCTGTCTCCCCTCTTCTAGACTGTGAGCCCATTGTGGGTAGGGACCGTCTTTGTTTCTGAATTGTACTTTCCCAGGGCTTAGTACAGTGTTCTGCACAAAATAAACCCTCAATAAATAGAAATGAATGAATCAATGAATGATTTGTTAATTGATTGATTGGCTGGAACAGACCTGGGTAACTTCAGATACTCCCAGATGGCGTAAATTTACCCAATATTTCTCTACCCCAGGAGAGTACCAGGATACAATGTGTCTATCCATTGTTATAATGCAGTTGCCCGAGGACTTGGTACAGTGCTTTGCACACAGTAAGCACTCAATAAATGGGATTGAATGAATGAATGAATGAATGAATGAATGAACGAATGCATGGCATAACTGAATTACCTAAGACCTTGGATACTCAAATCCCTTTCCTTCCCATAGCTGTAGCTCTTCATTAGTAGTAATAATAATAACAATGATAATTCTAATAATAGCATCTAAGTGCTTACTATATGCTGAGCTGCTCACTGTCGTAGATATAAAAAAAATAAGATTGGAAATAGGTCCCTGTCCCACATGGGGATCACTGAGCTTCCAGTCAATCAATCAATCAATCAATGGTATTTATTGAGAGCTCTTGTGCTGAGCACTGTACTAAGTACTGGGTAGAGTGCAATCCATCAGAGTTGATAGACCTCAGTTTCAAGACTCTCCAGTCTCAGGCCCCACCTTAGCAATCCTCTCTCTTCATCTGCTTTCTGGCTTATTTCCTTCAGAGTCAAGTTTCTAGCTATTACTCACTCCTTCTGTTCCCCTACTCATGTTAGTCTCCCAGCTTGGAACTTCCTCCCTGCCCTTCTCTCCATATCATAGAGACCACTGCTTTACCCACATTCAAATCTGCCTTTATTTCCAACTCCTCCAACAAATTTTCCTCAATCAATTTTCCAGCACTTTGAACCATATCATCCCTTTAGCCAACTCTAGCACTTAGGAACTTATTTACAACTTCCTTCACCCTCACGTATAGATGTCCTCCATGAAAAGCAACATTGTTAGTGGATAGACCATGAGCCTGGAAGTCAGAGGATATGGGTTCTAATCCCGGCTCCACTCCATGTCTGCTGTTTGACCTTGGACAAGTCCCTTAATTTCTCTGAGCCTCAGTTTCCTCTTCTGTGAAATGGGGATTAATACTGTGAGCACCATGTGGGACGGGGATTATGTCTCACCTGATTATCTTGTATCTACCCTAGTGCTTAGCCCAGCGTCAATTGTAAGCACTTAACGAGTACCATAATTATTCATCGTTATTTATTTCTACCATTCCAGTTGTGAATATTTTTAATCTTAATTTTCCCTAGTAAACTGGCAGTTCCTTGTAGGCAGGGAACACGTTATTGCCTCATTCTTTACCTTCACCACAGCTGAGCAAAGCATCCATGGTAACTACCGTCTTCTTCCCTACCGCTGAGGGCCCCTCCTTCCAGCATACTCTTTGGGCACACCAGGGCACATATAAAAGAAGGTTCTGTGAGTCTCCACATCTTCCCCAAGGGACAGCTAGCCACACTGCATCTTCTAGCACTAGCTCTCTTCTTTGACATCATGGAGACGATCCCATCCTGTCTTTCATCACCCCAAAGGGAAAGAGAACAGCATCCGCAGCACGAGACCTCCACAAAACTTAGGGAAGACTGGGTGGCTGCTGTAACGGTCTTTATAGACACTGCTGTGCCTGGGACTCTGAGCCTTAAAAACCTTAAAATTATTCTCCTATAGCCACAGCACTCTACTGATTTTGTGAATTCAGCCTTGTGTTTTGATTTGTTCTGTTTTGCTTTCCTGTCTCCCCCATTTAGACTGTGAGCCCGTTATTGGGCAGGGATGGTCTCTATCTGTTGCTGAATTGTACATTCCAAGCATTTAGTACAGTGCCCTGCAAATAGTAAGTGCTCAATAAATACTATTGAACAAATTAAAGTCCCAGTTTCACAATTATACTCTGTTCTGGGTGCATAGTGTGGTTTCGGGATGTCTAATTTCTCACTGGCCTATCATTCACAAACTCCCCTTATCTAAACTTCACCCCACAGGATAAGATTTTCAAATACAAAGGATAATATACCTTATCTATTTGTCCTCAATTTGATCATCATCGGTAAGATATGTGTTCGTTTAAAAACATCAGAAATATACATTTTCTAAGTAACAGCATCTTTCAAAGCATGATATGCTTTTCAATAGGCTGATATAATTATTCATAGCTTAGACCATACTGAAAATTTTAGCAGAAAGCTTTTCATTTTAATGGACAATTGTGTGGGCAACAGGAATAAGTGATGTTTGATTATGTATTGTGTCTAACTCACTTAAAAATGTAAATTTCTACCTTGAATACAAACAGAGGAAAACATATTTTCACTTAATAGTGCATTGATAGTTTGCCTCACACCTTCACTAAAGCTAAAACATTAAGGCTTGGGATCGTGTGGTTTAGTTTAACAATCACACACTGAGCACGCAGAGCACATTCTGAATAGATTTTCACCTTTTCGTCAGAGGAGTACTCACCAGCTGATAATTAGTAACTGCTAAGTGCTCTTCAGGCTAACATAATATCATGAAGAAATATCACCAAAGTGTTGACAAGACAATCATCCAGCTGGATGTTGCAAATAAGTCTGCTTCCCTCCCATTTAAATCAATAGAGTATTGTGGCAGATATTTTTGACTATCCCACTTTAAGCATAGGATAAAAAGAATTCATCTTGGCCTTGAATTAATTAATTTTGGTAACAAAATCGAAAAAAAAAATAAAAGATAAGATCAAGGATGGAGCTTTGCAACTTTGTCACTTAGAAGATCACTAGGCATCATGGTTATGATGGCCCATCACTAGCATAGTTTCTTCTGCCCCTCACCCCGACCCCACTGTCCGCCTCCACCTCATCCACCTAGGCTGAGCAGGAGGAGTACTTATGTGAGTGCCAACCTTCTCACCGTACCTCGATCTCGTCCATTTCGCCGCCAACCTCTCGTCCACCTCCTGCCTCTGGCCTGGAATGCCCTCCCTCTTCATATCCGATTGATATTTACTCTTCCCCCGCTTCAAAGCCATATTGGAGGCACATCTCCAAGAGGCCTTTTCTGACTAAGCCCTCCTTTCCTCGTCTCCCACTCCCTTCTGCGTTGCCCTGACTCGCTCCCTTTATTCATCTCCTGATTAGACTGTAAGCCCGCCAATGGGCAGGGATTGTCTCTATCTGTTGCCGAATTGTACATTCCAAGTGCTTAGTACAGTGCTCTGCACTTAGTAAGCACTTAATAAATACTATTGAATGAAAGGAATAGCTGCTCCAGGTAACCCGGTTGGAGCCATGGAGTTCCTACGATCCCCACATGGGCTCTATGGTGCCCATCCATTCCTGTATCTCCCCCAGATACCACTATCACAAAATGCCCAGCGTCACCGTCAGCATCTCCCTGAGGGTTCCGCACTCCCATCCCAAATTTCACATTGTAACTTGAACAAGTACACAACCCAGACACGAGTCCTGATGTCTTATTAACCGGAACCTGAATCCCACCATGTCTTCCATCAGGTCTTCCCCAATTTATTCCGTGTCCCTCTCCCACCCAACTTTTCCCATTGTTATAAAAATAATTGTGGTATTTGTTAAACACTTACTATGTTCCAAGCATTGTACTAAGTACTGCGGGGGATACAAGCAAATCGGGATAGACACAGTCCCTGTCAAACATGGAGCTTACAGTCTCAATCTCCATTTTACAGATGAGGTAACTGAGGCACAGAGAAGTAAAGGGATATGCTTAAGGTCACACAGCAGACATGAGGCAGAGCCGGGATTAGAACCCATGACCTTCTGATTCCTAGGCCTTTGCTCTATTATAGAAACCCTTCGTCACCTGATTTAAAGAGCATGGCACTGGTGGTGACTTCATCATGTGCATGCTGTTTGGCATTGGGCAAGTACCTTAACTTCTTTGTCCCTCAATTTCCTCATTTGAAAAATAGAGGTAAAATAGTTCTACTCCTTCCTTCATAAATTATTAGCTCCACATGTGGAAACAGTTCTACTCCTTCCTTCATAAATTAGCTCCACATGTGCCAGGGACTGTGCCCAATCTAATCATTTTATACCTACCTCGGGATTTAAGCACAGTGCTTATCACATAGTAAAAGCTTAGTAAATATCACTAGTCTTATTATTGTCAAACCCATCCTCAATGCTTTTACATGTATGCTACCACAGTGTACATTTGATTACTTTCTTAGATTATTTTCTTTTTTTATACCTTCATTTCTGTCTCCACTTTTATTTAATAAGCTCTTTGTGGGCAGGGAATGACTCACTTGTTTTATGCTTCTTCAGTTCTTAATACAATGCACTGCACCCTGTGAAGTGTTCAATAAATACTATTATTACTACCATTAATAACTAACAAATAACTAACATTTCTGGCCACATCTTTTACTCTACTACACTTGCTAAATTTGAAGAGCAAAAAAGAAAATGATTGAGTCATTCTTACTCATGACAGATACACGCACTTAGTAAATTGCTCTGCACATAGTAAGTACTCAATAGATGCCATAATTTGATTAATCCAGGCATCTCCCAGCTTTGTTTTGGGATTGAAACAATCATGGCATTGGTTAGAATTAATGAGATTTAACTTCCTTTCCTAGATCTGCTTCCTTTTGGTGTGTAAACATCATCCAGATCTGACCTGTGTTTAGGATCTCATCTATTTAATAAGGATAGAGTTATTTGGAAATCATGTAGCAATTTTCATTCATTTGTCATCACAAGTTAAAAGCATTATTACCTCATAGGAAAGTGTCACTATGAAGTCTACCAGATGAGCTGGGAGTTTTTTTAAAATCAAGAGAGCTAAAAGTGATTTTAAGAATGAAAGAAATGAGGTAAATCATTGGACTCTTATTTGTATATATACATATACTCTGAAATGAAAGATAAAAAATGAGACAGAATGAAGAAGGACAATATGAAAATTTAGGAATACAACCAATGCCATCCTGGGTTGAAGGAAATGCCTGCCTAATCTAGTAGTCAGTCTCCCATCTTTGCTTAAAATGTATGCTTCGAGGCACTAGGTGATAGTTCCCTCCTGGATATACATCCTGCAGGTAACTAGAGGACAGAGACTCAAGTTGACTGCGTGGAAGATGCCAGTGGTCAATCACTTCTGTATTTTTACCAAGAAAACTCTATGGATCCACTACCAGAGCGATTGCAGTTAGAGAGTGGGGCATTATGAGAGAGATGTGTCCGTTGTGTCGCTATGGGTCAGAGATGACTCCATGGCATAAGACAAGACAACTAGACCATAAACTCTCTGTGGATAGGAAACATCTACCAACTACGATGTTTATATTGTACTTTGCCAAATTCTTAGTACTGTGTCTGGCACATAGTAAGTGTTCAATAAATATCACTCATTGATTGATTGATAATATGCCCAAAGATTCCCTTTAATAACTTGGAGTGAATCTATCATTCATGAATCTTTTTCTTCTCAGTCCTCTACGTTATGCACTCTTTCCCTTCATGTACCATCCATATATGGATCAAAGCCCTTCTTGAACTTATCGATACTTTCTGCTTGCAAACCTTCCTGTGAAAAATGATTTAATGTGTTTACAGTCCACTCTGTGGAAACTATTTTTTTTCCATTTGTTTTGTATCTATTTACTTCAAACTTCAATGGACGCTCCTAGTCCTGGAGATGGGATTCAAAGTTATTGTTATTGGTTGAATGCATTAAAATAAAAGGCATATGTGAAATTAATATCTTGACCTATGTAAAGTTTTCAGATATGAAAATGTTCTCTATATATGAGGTGATATATAATTGAATTTTAGAAAAAACCCTATAACAGAATTATCCAGGTGCAAATTAAAATAAACTTAAGATATCTGATAATTAAACACAGAGTTAAATTGTTACTGTGGATGATAGGGGGTGTTGTCATCCAGTATTTTGATTTTCGCTTGTTGTAACACCTATTAACATTTTACTTCTTTATGGTAGGTTTTTTTTTTTCTGTTTCCTCTATGGCACCTCCTACACGAGCCAAACATTGAAACCATACTGGATTTTTTATTCCCAAATTGTTATTTCTTCTCTATTTCCCATGCTCATTATGCAGTGGAATGGTGTGAGCAGGGAAATCATTAGTACAGCTGGTTTTATTGTTTTCTTTCCCTGATTAATGCCCAGTTGAAGTATGACTTGAGGCAGAAGATTAATTTGGGTGAGGCCTCTGCTCTCCTTTGTAAGTTGGATGATGCACTGCTAATGATGGAGCTCTAGAGGGAGAACTGAATTCAGCAATACATCCATTATTCAATAGTATTTATTGAGTAATTGTTTTGTGCAGAGCCCTCTAAGTGTTTTATATACAAGGTGGTTAGAGACCTACTACCTGCCCTGAAGCAGCTTAAAATCTAACAAAGGAATTTACCGCTACAGTGCCCTAGGTATCTCACTGCCGGAAACAGCTAATGCAGTGTGCAAAAGCACATTACTTCTAGGATGCAACTCACCAACTGGGAAATCCTACTTATTATCTCTTCTGTTGTTTTTCTTTTGTCGGAAGGTTCCAGAAGGCTGGGACCATGTCTGTTTAACTTGCCTTGCATGGTACAGCCTCATAAACAGTATGTATTTGGGTGAGAAAGAGGAAGCAAACATTCTTGTGGGAAATAATTAATTAGAATTTGCCATAATCCATATTTTCTTGGGTGAAGCAAGAAACATTTATGAAATGAAGATTTGAATTTAAGGGAATTAGAACCAGAGTTAGTTCAACACAATTTCTCACTTGACTTGATGTTTGAACATGCAATAGGAGTAAAAATTTCAAAAGCTGACATTTGCATGCAAATTGGATAATTACATTCCTTTCTAATATCAGATAGAATTACTAAATTAGTGATTGATGTGAATACACTAGCTATAAATTTGAATTTTTTAAAATTCATTTCCAATAGTTCATACAATCTTGAAAAATTAACCTAAATCTCAGAAAAGATTCTAGTTACGCTTAAGGTGCTCATTTTGACTGTAGTCAGTTCATTCAGGATATGACCATGCACATGGGCAAACATTACTTGGGCTTTGATATTCACTTTGAGGTTAAATTATTGGGTCCTTACAAAGACAGAAGTAACCAGTGAGTTGTAGCAGAGTGTTAATATGAATTTAAAATATTATATTATCACAGAATGGGTCAACATTATTTCTAATTCCAAAGAAAATGCTGTCCATTTAAATGACCACAAATGATATACCTTTCAATACTTCATGTTTGCTCTGACTCTTAAGCCTGTGACCATAAAATTCTCAAAAACATTTGAGTCAACTTGACTGAAATTGGACTAGTTGTCATCTTGATAATATGACGTCTAAGTGTTACTATTAAGTGCCATTGAGTCATTTCTGATTCATAGCGATTCCATGGATAAATTTTCTCCAGAATGTCCTGTCCTCTGCCATAATCCACAGCCTATCTAGCGGTTCTTCCGTTATCGCTGTTATGGTTTCTATCTATCTAGCTGCTGGCCTGCCTCTTCCATATTTTCCCTGGACTTTTCCTAGCACTAATGTCTTCTCTAGGGAATTAGTCCTCCTAATGATGTGCCAAAATATGCTAATCTAAGTCGAGTCGTTGGCCTAACTACTTACTACTTTGGCCTAAGTAGTAAGAAAGGGTTGAAAGGATTTAGGAAAAGGAAAAGAAGAAATTTGGGATGCAGGGTGAATTTTAAAATAACCCATTCACATTTCTATTCTGGCACTGCTTGTGGACAGGGAGATAAAGAATAGAGCTAATGTAACATTCTTAATGATAAAGTAAAATGGCTATCTCTTTGGAGTCCAATCCTATTTCTCTGCAGGAAAGAATGCAGAAAGGCGGGTAAGCCTCTTACATGACGATGACAACTTCTGACCAGAATTTTGCTCATAATTTTCAAAAAACATATGGGACAGAGAGAAAATCCCAATTCTTGGGGATGCAGTGGAACTTAGAGGCAACATTGCCTCGGGGATAGAGCATAGGCTGGGAGTTGGCAGGAGACAAGAGATTTAATTCTGGGTGTGCTGCTTCCCAGTTACAAAACCATGGTCAAGTCCCTTAACTTCTCTGTCTCAGTTTCCTCACCTGCATTTAAACATTTAACAGATTTAAATACCTGTTCTCCTTCCCCTTTAGATTGTAAACCCCCATGTGGGACTGTGTCTGATCTGATTATCTTGTATCTACCCCACTGCTTAACACATAATGAGTGCTTAAGAAATGCTATTATTCATTATTATTATTATTATTATTGTTGTTGCATGTGCTTAACTTCATCGTGGGACATTTCTTTAACAGCAAAATGTAAAATATCAATGTCTAAGACTTGTACAGATTTATGAAGAGGATTAAGAGTGACTACTCCAACATAAAGAAGTTCACTGTTCAAATTGAATATCT
This sequence comes from Ornithorhynchus anatinus, assembly GCF_004115215.2. Taxonomy (NCBI): domain Eukaryota; kingdom Metazoa; phylum Chordata; class Mammalia; order Monotremata; family Ornithorhynchidae; genus Ornithorhynchus; species Ornithorhynchus anatinus. The sequence continues at coordinate 115,372,550 of NC_041731.1, read as the reverse complement.
CACTGTCAATAGGACCTGCTAGGTTGTTTCTATTGGCTAAGTCACTTTGTCTATCACACGGGTGGTTTTTTCAACTGATTGTATTAATGCAGAGAAATGATAAAGTGCAAATTCTGGGTGCAATGCATAGATGGTTTAGAAAAAGCAACAACCAGCTAGGGAAGTGAAATATGATGTATGAGGAAAGCTTAAAGATTTTAATATGCCCATTTTAGCCTCAAAATGACTTGTATGAAAAATGGGTGCCCTATAATTATAATCTATCGATAGCCTCAGGCTCCACTTGCAATTTACTCTCAGCTACCAGAAGCTGGAGGAAAGGCAGGGGAAAAAATTCTAGAAAGGAAAAATCTCTCTTTTATTCATACTCTCATTCTTCTTTCCTCTTTCTCTTACCCTGGTAGTTTCCCTTACTCAGATGCCTTTTATTCACTGATACTCTCTTCTTCCCTTTTTCCCTTACCCTGGTAATTTCTCCTCTTACTCAGTACGTCATATTCACTCCCCTGTTAACCACTAGTGTCTGAGTAATAATAATAATGTTGGTATTTGTTAAGCGCTTACTATTTGCCGAGCACTGTTCTAAGCGCTGGGGTAGACATAGGGGAATCAGGTTGTCCCACGTGGGGCTCACAGTTTCAATCCCCATTTTACAGATGAGGGAACTGAGGCACAGAGAAGTTAAGTGACTTGCCCACAGTCACACAGCCGACAAGTGGCAGAGCTGGGATTCGAACTCATGAGCCCTGACTCCAAAGCCCATGCTCTTTCCACTGAGCCACGCTTCTTCTAGTGGGTGGCCAGAAAAAGAGTTTTCTCCTCTGTTTCCATGCATGCTGGGTGAAAGCATACCAATATTCATACATTCTCACCATCTATAATGGCATCTTCAACATCAGTTAATGATCTATGAAGATGAAACAAGCATTTGAAGAATCTTTTACTTTACATTCAACTTTTCCATAATGTGAGTTTCCCTATGTGTTTTGGATTGAGCGCCATTAGGGATTGAGGGAATGTTTTTCCAACAACACAACTCAGACATTTTGGAAGAAATGTTTGTGTGCTTGTATTCTGTAAAGGGGAATGCACAATAGCACATTTTTCTAAATGTGAAGTTCCTTAAGACTGTAATCCTATTTTATAGGCATGTGCTTACAGGTATCCCACCCCTCCTACAATTTGAGCCACCCTTCAAGATCAGTACAGCCGATAGTGGGAAGAGAAGAGTGAGTACAAGGCAGGAAGCCTCCCTGGGAGCAACTACACTGGCTTCTAGCCAATCAAGAGGTAAATATAAATATTTAGCTCATTTTACCTGCATAAACCCAATTTTCCTTCTTTTCAGTCCTACTCCGAAGTATTGTAGCAAAAAAATAAAATAAGGCATGAATAGGAGGTACCTCCTAATTTGGTCCACACCATTTTGTTATTTAGTTAGAGCTTTGGGACCATTAGGGTCTTTGACAACAGATAGATTACTTAGATTTGTTTCACCTACAGATGAATTTGTTCTGTGCAGTCCCAGATTACTACTACTCATCAGTCTTTCCCAGGACCCCTCAACGCACTCAGACCTCATTCCCCTAGAAGACTATTGTCAATGCTCTACTTTCCACCAAGATGCCCCATTAAACCACTAAATCTGAGACAATAGAAGAGCCTGTTCTTGTTGGAAAGATCTTTTTTCTACCTTATTTTTCCATGATGGGTGAGATTAGAGACACAAGCAACAGAAGGCACACTGGGGAAAGGCATGTCCTGGCTTAAAGCTAGGAGAAAGGCTTTGGGAGAGTCTACATCTGTCTCTTCTGCCACTTCCTTAAAGCCTTTGACACCTCTCTCACCTCACTAGAGTGGAGGGACTAGTAATGAGGTTACTTGGGGAGGTGGTCAGCCTGGATTGGCAACTGAATTTGAAGTTTATGTTTGAATCCAGGGTCTGAGAGCTATCAGACCTTCCTGAAGGTTGTGTTCTGCTCAAGAACTGAGATGAGTTTATGTGGGAGTTCTAAAAACTAAGCAAAAATATGCAATAATCCTGGTCAATCCATCAATCAATTAATAATATTGATTGCACACCTATTGTGTGCAGAGCATTCTTGTAAAACCTTTAAGAGAATACAATAGAGCTACTATACTTGGTCCCTGGTCTCAAGAAATTTATAATCTAGCAGGAGAGGAAGACAGTAATATAGTTTACAAAATGGAGGAAAAGGGAAAAGTGAATACATAGATGAGTAAGTGCTTAAGTAATAGCATAAGCAGGTTGATACGTACAAAAATACTACAGGGGGATGTGATTGTAAAAGTGCACAGTTGACACAGAAGTACTAAAATGGTAGTTAGGGTGAATATCACCGAGGAAAAGAAAAATGTATTTTGGGAAGGTCTTTTAAAGGAGATGTGATTTGGGAAGGATTTGAAAATGGGAGGGACATAGCCTGTGGGTTTGAAGGGAGTGGGGGAAGTTTTGGGCAGCAGATAAAGTTTGAACAAAGGATCAAAGTTGAGAGAGATGATAATGAGGCATGGTGAATAGGTTAGTCATCTTTCCAGGGTTCCTAAAGTATTTGCGACTCCAAAATCCTAGAATTCTTCTTAAAAGTCACTATTTACAATCTCCCTCCAAAATAATGAAATATTAACCAAATCCATTTGAGGTCTAGAATTGTAGAAAAAAATCTATCTGAAGGTAATAGCCTGGGATTTCTTTTTATTCATGTCCTTTACTTGTTTCATTTCCATTTCCTAACAGGTTTTTTATCCTTCATTATTCAAAGTAAAATCATAATTGCATGCTAAACAGCTGGAGACAAAATATTTCACAATATTTAAATAATTCAATCATTTGTGATGACAGAAATTGCAGAATACATCAATTGATACCCTGTAAGAAGGTTAGGTTCAGACTGAATGAAGAGCTTTCTTTTAATAGAGTGATTACTGTTTGGACATGTAAATATTTTAAAACATATAATTCTTGACCTAAACTGTAAATAAAATAAACCATCATTTTGTTGAAGAGATATGAATAAAGGACTGGTGATATGATTGAAAAAATGGACAATTTTTACAAGATGAATAGGGTATTCTGAAAAATGTCTTTTTTTAGGATTGGTAATAAACACAAAAAAATAGGAGGTAAGTTTATATTTAAAACGATATAAGTTTACATTCTATAGGGAACATACAGAGTATACTAGTTCCAAAAGACTTGAAATTTGGATGGATCCAAAATTATTCTCAATTTCTCTAGGCAATTTTTTCCTAGACAAAATTGATTGTTAACAGTTGGGACAATCTCATTGTTTTCATTATGCATGAATAATGATAGCTGTTTGCCTGTTGACCACCAGATTGTCTGCTGTTTCCAGGGGAAAAATCTTCAAAAATAGGCAATGAATTGTAATGTTGTCTTTGATACTAAAAAATAACTCTTCTGATGGTGAACATTCCCCATGCTTGGATGAGACTAAAAAGGCTGGTAGGAAACTAAGAGGCTTCCACAAGGCAAAGATGTAAAGACTCATTTCTAGCTATAGCTACTATTTGTAGTCTCTGTTTTTGATGATGATGATGGTATTTGTTAAGCACTTACTACATGCAAAGCACTGTTCTAAGCGCTGGGGGGGATACAAGGTAATCAGGTTGACCCATGTAGGGCTCACAGTTTTAATCCCCATTTTACAGATGAGGTAACTGAGGCACAGAGAGGTTAAGTGAGTTGGCCCAAAGTCACACAGCTGACAAGCAGCGGAGCCGGGATTAGAACCCATGACCTTTGACTCCCAAGCCCTCCCAGCCCCAGCTCTTTCCACTGGGCCACGCTGCTTCTCTGTTTTTGTCACTGTTTCTCCACTTCAGTAAGCTACCTTAGGCTTGAACTGATGAGAAGCTATTCCAACGCTGACTGTCAAAAGTTAGGTTCTACAACTCTGTAGTTTCCTGATAATCTGAATCTCCCAATGTCTTTGTCTTACATTAAACTTTAGTGTCTTCTAAAACACTTTTCCTTTACATTCGACTTTTCGTTGCCCCACCTCAGCTCGCAGATCAACATTTGCTCATGCATTCTTCTGTCACCCATTCTTTGTACCAGCAGGACCAATAATAATGTTGGTATTGGCTAAGTGCATACTATGTGCCAAGCACTGTTCTAAGTGCTGGGGTAGATACAAGGTAATCAGGTTGTCCCACCTGGGGCTCACAGTCTTCATCCTCATTATCCAGATGAGGTAACTGAGGCCAAGAGAAGTGAAATGACTTGCCCAAAGTCACACAACTGACAAATGGTGGAGCCCAGATTAGAACCCACAAGCTCTGACTTCCAAGCCCGGGCTCTTTCCACTAAGCCACACTGCTTCTCAATGCAAGTGGGTACCAATAGGTATCACTTCAGTGATGATGAATATCTGTGTAACAAAACTTTTTTGTTGGCAATACTGTTGTCAATCAATCATATACATTGAGCACTTAGTGCATGCAGAGCACTGTACTAAGCATTTGGGAGAGTACAATATAACTGACACATTTCCCTGCCCACAACAAGCTTATAGTCTAGAAGGGGAGATAGACATCAAGATAAATAAATAAAATTACAGATATGTACATAAAGGCTGTGGGGCTGGGAGCAGGGATGAATAAAGGGAGTATGTCAGGGTGATGCAGAAGGGAGTGGAAGAAAAGGAAAAAAGGGCTTAGTCAGGGAAGGCTTCTTTGAGGACGTTTGCTTTCAATATGGCTTTGAAGGTGGGGAGAGTAATTTTCTGTAGGCTATGGAGAGGGTGTTCCAGGCCAGAGGCAGTACATGGGAGACAGGTCGGCAGTGCGATAGATGAGATCGAGGTACAGTGAGAAGGTTCAGCATTAGAAGAGTGAAGTGTGCTGGATGGATTGTAGTAGGAGACTAGTGAGGTGAGGTAGAAGGGAGTAGGTTGATTGAGTGCTTTAAAGGCATTGGTGAGGAGTTTCTATCTGATGCAGAGGTGGGTGGGCAACCACTGGAAGTTCTTGAGGAATGGGGAAACATGGCCTGAATATCTGTCAAGTAAAATTGATCCAGGCAGCAGAGTGAAATATGGACTAGAGTGGGGAGAGACAGGAGACAGGGAGGTCATCAAGGAGCTGAATGCTGTGCCATTTCATGTTGAGTACGGTTTTCAGAGGTTGATAATAAAAATGTTCAAAAGAGGCAAATAATCACTCGAACAAATCTAAAGGAGACTATAATTTACTGAAAATAGTATAATGAAAGTATAATGGTAATAGTATTAGTTGAATGTTTTGAGCACCCACTGTTGTGATGAGATCCACAGAAAAAAAAAGAGATATTCCTTGCAGGAATTTACACTTTAAGTGGGGAGAACATCACCATATTTACAACTAGAGTGGTAAAAAATAAATTAAGCAGACATAAATAAATAAATAAATTAGAAGCAGACTGGCCTAGTGGACAGAGCATGAGCATGGGAGTCAGAAGAGCCCCAGTCCTAATCCTGCCTCCTCCACTTGTATGCTTTGTGACTTTGGGCAAGTCACTTAACTTCTCTGTGCCTCTGTTACCTCATCTGTAAAATGGGGATACTATGAGCCCCAAATAGTCCATGGACTGTGTCCAACCTGATTTGCTTGTTGATTTGCTCTCCAAGCACTCAGTACAGTGCCTGGCAACAGTATGCACTTAATAAACGCCATTAAAAAAATCCCCAAAGCAAAAAAAAAAAAAAAAACAACTATCCATGAGTGCTAAGCAGGGTGAATTATCATTTCATAAGTGCTGACACTGGCTGATTTGGTGTTGGAAAATGAATTGGGTAAAGCTTGTTGGAGGAGCTAGGATTAAAGTGGTGATTTGTAAGTGGGGAGAGCTGTGGTTTTGTGTGATATTTGCCTCTGCTCTGTAGACCTTTAGCTTATTCATGCTACTGAGCACGCCACTCTATCTTCTATTTTTTAGCAAGTGACTTCAGAATACAGTGAAAATGGATCCTGACTAATTTAATGTGAAGACCCTTGGGCATGCTTATTCCCAAGGGGGTCATATGGAGTGGTCAGAAAGCTCACTATTGAGTATTCCAATTGTTATTTATGGCTTGGAGTCATGCTTTGATCCATTGAACTTCAGTTGTGAAGATACAGCCTCAGTCTCTCAAAGAACACATTGATTTTCCACATCCTTATCAACCAATGAGAAATTGGACAGAATGCTGCCTTAGGAAGAGAATTCAGTGACAGCTTTGAGCTGAAATCGTATGTTATTTCCTTAGCATTCCATATGTTTCGGGAATAAAGTTAGGCTTATTCCTTACTTAAGCTCTTCCTTACTTAGCTTGAACATTTTGGCAGGTAAATCACTGAGTTCCATTAGGATTGAAGACTAGGGTAGTATGGTAGCCCATCATATGTGTAATACTGTCTTTTCTAAATTAAAATGTTTTTCATTCAAATTATTAATTAATGCCTTAATAAAACCCTAGCTACTTCCAATTCAGGTAAATATATACACTGGAAAGAACTCTCACTGGGTTATCCACAGTATCCAGAAGAGCAAGGAATCAATCAATCAATTGCATCTATTGAGACTTACTGTAGGCAGAGCAGTGCATTAAGCACTTGGGAGAGTTCCATATAACTGAGTTTGTAGTCACAATCCCTGCCCACGAGGAGCTTACAGTCTAGAGGGGGTGACAGATGTTAAAATCAATTATGGATATGTATAAAACTATGGATATATACATAATAGGGCTGAAGAGGGAGTGACACTCGCAAGCGTAACACAGAAGATAGAGGGAGGAGGAGAAATGAACTTTTAGTCAGGAAGGGCCTCATGGAGGAGGTGTGATTTTAGTAAGGCTTTGTAGGTGGGGCAAGTGATCATCTGTTGGATATGAAGAGGGAGGGAGTTGCAGGCCAGAGGCAGGACGTGGGCAAGGGGTCGATTGAGAGAAACGAGATCAAGGTACAGTGATGAAGGAACCTGCGGACTAATCATTTATCCTCCTGTGTGTAGCCACCAGTAAAAATTAACAAACCGTGTTGCTCTTACAACTCTGGGATCTACAGTTCAGGGTCTTTAGTGGAAAGAGAACAGCCCTGGGAGTCAGAAGACTTGGGTTCTATTCCCAGCTCTACCACTTGCATGCTGTGTGACCTTGAGAAAGTCATTAACTTCTCTATACCTCAGTTTCTTCATCTGTAAAATGGATATTAAATACTCCTTGGAATATGAGCCCTAGGGATGTGGGACAGGGCCACTGTCGAAACTCATTATCTTGAATCTACTCCAGTGCTTAATATGGTGCTTGGCATGAAAACCACAATCATGATTATTAAGAGCAAGTCAGTCTCAGGGGAAGGGTTTCTGGAGAATAGAGCCTAATTTCGCTAGGGCTGCTTAAATGAAATAACAATTCCCACACTCTGGGGAGAGATAGATAGAGATATGACTAGAGAAGCAGTGTGCTTCAGTGGAAAAGAGCCCGGGCTTAGGAGGCATAGGTCATGGGTTCAAATCGCGGATCAGCCGTTTGTCAGCTGTGTGACTTTGGGCAAGTCACTTCACTTCTCTGTGCCTGTTACCTCATCTGTAAAATGGGGATTAAGACTGTGAGCCTCACGTGGGACAACCTGATTACCCTGTATCTACCCCAGTGCTTAGAACAGTGCTCGACATATAGTAAGCGCTTAAGAAATACCATCATTATTATTATTAGTGAGACCAATAACACAATAGACATGTCAGGGTTTATTCCTTAGAGGCCTATCAGTAAGATACAGATTTGACCTGAGCTCAGACTTTTTAGTGAAATGTGGCAGAGGGCAGTTCAGTTACAAACATCTTCCTTAGGTTGAGCCACTTACTGGCTATAAGGAAGTCACAAAGATTTGGCTCCTATTCAAAAAGCCAACCCTAAATGCTGACGGTCCAGCCAAACACCTACTTGCCTCTGAACCCTTTTTCAAGAAAGTGATTAAGAAACCACCTGCATTGCCAGCTGGATGCCTCTCATGGCGTTATATTTTTTTTCTGCCAGGATTCGGGCACTGATATGGCATAGAAAGCACTATGTTAATAGATAACCTCTTCCACCTCACAGATGGAGATGACCACATGACCACATAAAAAGGCTATTTGCTCTTTTCAATTCTGTGGTTTGTAAAATACAATAGCCCCACCTTTGGGAACTGAATAGAATGCTAAACCGTGCTCCGCAATGGGTTTGCCTGTATTGCGATAGGCAGCTGAAAGACTACACTAACTACACTCTTTTCCTTTGGTATGTTCCACAGAACCTGAAATCAACTTAACATCATCCTGTAGAAAACCAGTCAGTATCTTTTCGAAGCAGACTACTGCTTTTTGAAATTCTCCTTGTCCTTGGAGGGAACTAATTCTGGTATTCTGCCAGACAGTTTGGTAGTTAATGGTGTGTTAAAAACAGCTAAAACTTCTATTTCCAAGAATCACAGGATGAGAAGGGACCTAGGGAGGCCTCTGATCCAGTCCATAGCTTCCAGATGGGAGTTTCCAGTCACCTCTTTCAGACTTGGAACATCTGACTGAGAAGCACACCTGATAAGACAGAGTATGGCGGTGGACTTCTAGAAGACAAGAGCAGCCTGCTACCATTTAGAAAGAGATAGCTTTCCCCTAGCAGTAGCTGCAGGATGACGGGATACCAGACTGCAGAAACAAAAAATGTCACTGCAAATAATTAAAAACGTCAGCCTGGTAAAGAGATATCTTTATCTAACCACAGTAATAATTGTTGGGGTATATGTTGAGTGCTTACTATATGCCAAGCATTGTAAAAGGCCCTGGGGGAGATACAGTACAATCAGATTGACACAGACCCTGTTCCATTGAACAGACCCTGTTCTACATGAAACTCACAGTCTAAGAGGAAGGAAGAACAGGTATTTTATCCCCGTTTTTACAGATGAGGAAACCCAGACACAGAGAAATTAAGTGACTTTTCCAAGATCACAAAGCGGGAAGGTGACAACACAGGATGAGATCTCAGGTATCCCGGCTACCAGAACTGTGCCCTTTCAATTAGGTGGTGCTTCTTTTCACTTGCCCACTCTTAGCTGATGTGAAAAGCTGCAGCCAGATTCAGCACATATGGATAAAATCTCATCATTTGTCGCACTACCTTTAAATGTTAAGGACATGTATTCATTCACACACTCTAATCTTCACTATAGTAGGCAGTTCCTAACCATAGTGGGAGTTTACATATTCAGGTAGATTTTTATAACTTTCTCAATTTAGCAGGCCCTATATCTTCATCCTTCTCAGGGAATGTTCTCTTACTGTGTCCTTTGGTCCCCATCTCTAGACTGTAAATTCCCTCTAGACTGCAAGCTCACTGTGATCAGGGAATATGTCTACCAACTCTGTCGTATTTCACACTCCCAAATGCTTAGTACAGTGCTCTCTACACAGTGAATATTCAATAAATATGATTGATTTATCGACTGATCTTAGGGTCCTGCATTGCTATGAATTCTTTGGGATATTTCCACCTCAGATCAGAATAAAAAGGATCTAGTCCATATGAAAATGATCACAATTAACAAGTCTCTTTCCAAAGTGATAGTCACAATGTTCCCTATATTTGTCAGTCTCAAAAAACTCTCCATCTGCTTCTGTACACCAAAAAGCAGCTTGGAGACAATTTTATAACAAGCTCAGAACATGACCTCCCATCTATGGAAACCACAGCAGTGATGTAAAATGTATTTTTATCTTCCTTCATGGGCTACCTCCTCATTTATGGTATGGTATTCCTTAGATTTGATAGATTATGGTCCCACCTGAATTGATCTCATACTAAACACTCAATAATAATCCTCTTTACAATCCCCCAGGATTGTTCTATGCTATACTGTAGATTCATTCAATTGTATTTATTGAGCACTTACTATGTGCAGAACCCTGTACTAAATGAAAGACTGCAGCGTGGCTCAGTGGAAAGAGCACGGGCTTTGGAGTCAGAGGTCATGGGTTCGAATCCCAGCTCAGCCACTAATCAGCTGTGTGACTTTGGGCAAGTCACTTAACTTCTCGGTGCCTCAGTTCCCTCATCTGTAAAATGGGGATGAAGACTGTGAGCCCCATGTGGGACAACCTGATTCCCCTGTGTCTACCCCAGCGCTTAGAACAGTGCTCGGCACATAGTAAGCGCTTAACAAATACCAACATTAATTAAATGCTTGAGAGAGTAGAATACAACAATCAACAGACACATTCCCTGCTCACAGTGAGTTTACAGTCTAGGCAGGGGAGACAGACATTTATATATATATATGCATATGAATAAAGATATGTACGTAAGTGCTGTGGGGTTAAGATGGGGGGAGAACAAGGGAGACACAGGAGTCAGGGAGACACAGAGATTTGAAGAGAGATGGCTTTCAGGCCAGAGGCAGGATGTGGATGAGGGATTGGAGGCAAGATCGGTGAGATCGAGGCACAGTGAGAAGGTTAGCATTAGTGGAGTAAAGTGTGTGGGCTGGGTTGTAATAGGAGAGTAGTGAGTTGAGGTAGGAGGGGGCAAGGTGATGGACTGCTTTAAAGCCAATAGTGAGGAGTTTTTGCTTGATGCGGAGGTGGATGGGTAACCACTGGAGTTTTTTGAGGAGTGGGGTGAAATGGCCTGAACATTTTTGTGCAAAAATGATCTGGGCAGCAGAGTAAAGTATGGACTGGAATGGGGAGAGGCAGGAAGCTGAGAGGTTAGCAAGGAGGCTGATCCAATAATCCAGGCGGGATAGCATGAGTGATGGTATTAATGTAGAAGCAGTTAGGACGGAGAGAAAAGGGTGGATTTTAGCAATGTTGTGAAGTTGGGACTGACAGGAGTTAGTGATGGACTGAATATATGGTTTGAATGAAAGAGAAGAGTTAAGGATAACATCAAGGTTAAGGGCTTGTGAGACAGGAAGGGTAGTGGTGCCATAATAATAATAATTATAATGATGGTGCTTACTATGTGCAAAGCACTGGGGAGGACACAAGGTGATCAGGTTGTCCCACATGGGACTCACAGTTTTAATCCCCATTTTACAGATGAGGTAACTGAGGCACAGAGAAGTGAAGTGACTTGCCCAAAGTCACACAGCTGACAAGCGGCTGATCTGGTATTTGAACCCATGACCTCTGACTCCCAAGCTTGTGCACTTTCCACTGAGCCACGCTGTGTCTCTATCTACAGTGATGGAAAAAACAGGGAAGAGAACAAGGCTTTGGTGGGAAGATAGGGAGTTCTGTTTTGGACATCTTAAGTTTGAGGTGATGGAAGTACATCCAAGTAGAGATGTCTTGAAGACAGGAGAAGATGTGAGACTGGAGAGAGGGAGAGAGATCAAGGCTGGAGATGTAGATTTGGGTATCATCTACATAGAGCTGGTAGTTGAAACCATGGGACCAAATGAGTTCTCCAAGGGAGTGGTGTATATGGAAAATAGAAGGAGACCCAAAACTTAACCTTGAGGAACCCCCATAATTAGGGGGTAGAAATCAGAGGAGGACCCTGCAAAGGAGACTGAGAATGAACAGTCAGAGAGATAAGAGGAGAACCAGGAGACAACAGAGTCAATGAAGCCAAAGCTGAATAACATTTCCAGGAGTAGGGGGTGGTCCACAGTGTCCAAAGAAGCTGAAAGGTCGAGAATTGGGATGGAATAGAGTCCATTGGATTTGGCAAGGAGGAGATGAATTGTGCCCTTTGAGAGGGCGATTTCTGTAGAGTGAAGGAACTGGAAGCCAGATTGGAGAAAAGGAATTTGAGACAGTGGGTGTAGACGATTCACTGAAGGAGTTTAGAGCGGAATGTTTAGAAGATGGGGCAATAACTGGAGAGAAGTTATTGGGGTCAAGTGTGAGTTTGTGTTTTTTTCTTATGATAGGGGAGACATAGGCATATTTGAAAGGAGAGGGGTAGAAGCCATTGAAGACCAAACAGTTGAAGATGGCTGTTAGGAAGGGAAGAAGGGAGGGGACAAGAATTTTGATACAGTGCAAAGGAATGGGGTTGGATGCACAGGTGGAGGGGGTGGCTTTTGAGAGGAGACAGGAAATCTCCTACAGAGATACTGCTGGGAAGGATGGCAGAGTTGGAGAGGGGGCTAGAAGGGGGAGGGCCAGGGTCAATTTTAGGGAACTCAGGCCTGATAGTGTCAATTTTCTTAATAAAGTAAGAGGCCTGGTCACTGGAGGCAAGAGATGGGGGAGGCAGGGGGACAGGGAGCATGAGGAGGGAATAAAATGTCTGGAACAACTGGCGACATTGATGGGCATGGGTGTCAATACGGGTCAAATAGAGAGTGTAGACTAGTGAAAAGAGCGTCTGTCTGGGAGACAGAGGACCTGAGTGTTAATCCCAGCTCTGCCACTTTTCTGTCATGTGACCTTGGGCAAGTCACTTCATTTGTCTGTGCCTCCATTTCCTCATCTGTAAAATGGGCATTAAATCATATCTCCTCCCACCTAGACTGTGAGTCCCATGAGGGACAGGGACTGTTTTCAATCTGATAACTGTGTAATAATAATAATAACAATTATGGTATTTGTTTAGCACTTACTATGTTCCAAGCACTGTTCTAAGTCAGAGTTCAGGGGTTCGAATCCCAGCTCTGCCACTTGTCAGCTGTGTGACTGTGGGCAAATCACTTCACTTCTCTGTGCCTCAGTTACCTCGTCTGTAAAATGGGAGTGAAGACTGTGAGCCTCCCGTGGGACAACCTGATGACTCTGTATCTCTCCCAGCACTTAGAACAGTGCTCTGCACATAGTAAGCGCTTAACAAATACCAACATTATTATTATTATTATTATTACAAGGTAATCAGGTAGTCCCATGTAAGGCTCACAATCTTAATCCCCATTTTACAGATGAGGTAAGAGGCATAAAGCAATTAGATGCCTTGGCCAAGGTCAAACAGCAAACAAGTGGTAAAGCCAGGATTAGAACCCTCGTCCTCTGACTCCCAAGCCCATGCTCTTTCCGCTAAGCCATGTTGTTTGGCACATAGTAAGCATTTAATAAAAATAATAATAGTAATTTACAAAACGCCCCATAAACTCCCCCTCTAGATGATAACCTCGTGGGCAGGGAACTTGTCTACTAACTCTGCTGTATTGTACTCTCCCAAGTGCTTAGTTCAGTGCTTGGCATACAGTAGTGTTCAAGAAATAGGATTTATTAATGCCACTCTGCACCAAAGTTTTGATCAGAATGATGGAATTCAAGAATTCCCAATTGTTAGATAGGTGATTGAGTGATGGTCATGTCCATATAGTCCTGAAGGTGATACCCATTTCTTTTGGGAGAAGAGTTTCAAGCAGATTTTACTTCAAAATTAAGTTGTCCTAAAATGTCACAAGCTCCAGCCCAACAAAAATCTCTGATTTTTTTTTTTCCTAAGGAGAGGGAAACTACTCAAATATAAAACAATGAATTCGTTGCAAACTATGTTCATGTCATCCAGATCTTCGCTGAATAAGCCAAATGGGGAGAGCAGAACTGATGTGATTTTTACCTACCAGAAGCAGCAGTGATGACACAGTTTCATAAAAGTACCACAGAAACTGCTGGTGCCTTCTTGTCAAGAACGATGGTGTTTCCACAGGCCACTTGCTGGCTCCTTTATTCTCTGGAACAGTGGTGGCAAAATTTCCTCTGGTGAATCTGTATGGGTAGAATGCTCTTTATACGACGTTCTGCCAGTCCCTCTGGCCTCTGGGAAATAGAAAGGCCCTTAGAAGGAATTATCCAACAGTATATTAGCTCGCTGTGGGCAGGAAAAGTGTCTACCAACTTTGTCGTGTCGTAACAATAATTATAAATATAGTACTTGTTAAGCGCTTACTATGAGCCAAGCACTGTTCTAAGCACTAGAGTAGATACAGGGTAATCAGGTTGTCCCATGTGGGGCTCACAGTTTTAATCCCCATTTTACAGATGAGGTAACTGAAGCATAGAGAAGTTAAGTGTCTTGCCCAAGGTCACACAGTAGACAAGTGGCGAAGCCGGAATTAGAACCCACTCCAGCACTTAGAACAGTGCTTGGCACATAATAAGCACTTAACAAATGCCATCATTATTATCACATCCTCTGACTCCCAAGACCAAGTTCTTCCCACTAAGCCACTCTCCTTCTCCCAAGTTCTCTCTCAAGTGCTTAGTACCATGTTCTGTACCCAGCAAACACTTGATAAATATGATTGATTAATTGATTGACATAGCCTACTGTCCCATCTCACATTTAAAATTATATTGGAACCCTGAAGTGTCCTAACACTGCAAGAGGCAATTGATATTAGTCTCCAGATCAACGTAGACCCAAAAACGAATATATCTGGAACTTCATTCATTCATTCAATAGTATTTATTGAGCGCTTACTATGTGCAGAGCACTGTACTAAGCGCTTGGGATGAACAAGTCGGCAACAGATAGAGACAGTCCCTGCCGTTTGACGGGCTTACAGTCTAATCGGGGGAGACGGACAGACAAGAACAATGGCACTAAACAGCGTCAAGGGGAAGAACATCTCGTAAAAACAATGGCAACTAAATAGAATCGAGGCGATGTACAATTCATTAACAAAATAAATAGGGTAACGAAAATATATACAGTTGAGCGGACGAGTACAGTGCTGTGGGGATGGGAAGGGAGAGGTGGAGGAGCAGAGGGAAAAGGGGAAAATGAGGCTTTAGCTGCGGAGAGGTAAAGGGGGGATGGCAGAGGGAGTAGAGGGGGAAGAGGAGCTCAGTCTGGGAAGGCCTCTTGGAGGAGGTGATTTTTAAGTAAGGTTTTGAAGAGGGAAAGAGAATCAGTTTGGCGGAGGTGAGGAGGGAGGGCGTTCCAGGACCGCGGGAGGACGTGACCCAGGGGTCGACGGTGGGATAGGCGAGACCGAGGGACGGTGAGGAGGTGGGCGGCAGAGGAGCGGAGCGTGTGGGGTGGGTGGTAGAAAGAGAGAAGGGAGGAGAGGTAGGAAGGGGCAAGTTGATGGAGAGCCTTGAAGCCTAGAGTGAGGAGTTTTTGTTTGGAGCGGAGGTTGATAGGCAACCACTGGAGTTGTTTAAGAAGGGGAGTGACATTCCCAGTGGACACCACAATATCCTTTTCATTCATTCATTCATTCAATAGTATTTATTGAGCGCTTGCTATGTGCAGAGCACTGTACTAAGCACTTGAAATGTACAAATCGCTAACAGATAGAGACAGTCCCTGCCCTTTGATGGGCTTACAGTCTAATCGGGGGAGACAGGCGGACAAGAACAATGGCAATAAATAGAGTCAAGGGGAAGAACATCTCATGAAAACAATGGCAAATAAATAGAATCAGGGTGATGTACATCTCATTAAACAAAATAAATAGGGTGATGAAGATATATACATTTGAGCGGATGAGTACAGTGCTGAGGGGGTGGGACGGGAGAGGGGGAGGAGGGAAGGGAAAGGGGGGAGAAGAGGGTTTAGCTGCGGAGAGGTGAGGGGGGGGTAGAGGGAGCAGAGGGAAAAATGGGGGGAGCTCATTCTGGGAAGGCATCTTGGAGGAGGCAAGCTTTAAGTAGGGATTTGAAGAAGGGAAGAGAATTAGATTGTCAGAGGTGAGGAGGGAGGGCGTTCCAGGACCGCGGGAGGACGTGGACCCGGGATCGACGGCGGGATAGGCGAGAACGGGGGATGGTGAGGAGGTGGGCGGCAGAGGAGCGGAGCGTGCGGGGTGGGCGGTAGAAAGAGAGAAGGGAGGAGAGGTAGGAAGGGGCAAGTTGATGGAGAGCCTTGAAGCCTAGAGTGAGGAGTTTTTGTTTGGAGCAGAGGTTGATAGGCAACGACTGGAGGTGTTTAAGAAGGGGAGTGACATGCCCAGATCGTTTCTGCAGGAAGATGAGCCGGGTAGCGGAGTGAAGAATAGACTGGAGCGGGGCGAGAGAGGAGGAAGGTAGATCAGAGAGAAGGCTGACACAGTAGTCTAGCAGGGATATTACGAGAGCCAGCCGGATAATCTATGGTATTTATTGAGTGTTTACTATGTACATGACACTATACTGAGTGCTTGGGAAAGTGCACAAGAGAGTTGGTAGACATAATCCCTGTCCTCAAAGTGCTGACATCCATTTGCTAAGCCTTCACTGAATATGATAACCAGAGGGGCGTGGTGAGATCTGGGGGTTGAGAGAGAGGAGTTGGGGTCTCTTTTTTAGTCTTTTCTGAAAATCAAAGCAAAGGCAAAAAAAACCCAATGAACAATAACAACAATAACACTCAGTTGTTCTACACACAACTAGCTGTGGGCGAGGAATGTGTCTGTTAATTGTTCTTTTGTACTCACTTAGTACAATGTTCCGCACACAGCTAGTGCTCAGTAAATACGACTGAATAACTAGACAACCAAATAGGTGCATCTAGGTCCTGTTTCTATGAGTCATCCTTCACTGGGCCACCCAGGCTTTTCAGTGCTCTTATCTCAACCCCACACCAGACCAGTTCTGTGCTATCGATTAATAAATGATATTTATTGATTGCTTACTGTACGCTGAGCAGTGCTCTAAGCACTAGGGAAACTACAGTTCAACATAGTTGGAGGACACATCCTCTGCCCACAATGAGCTTACAATTTTGAGGGTGAGATAGGCATCAATATAAATAAATCAATTTCAGATATGTACATCTGTGTTATGGGGCTGAGGGAGAGGTGAATAAAGGGAGCAAATGAGTTGGAACCAGAAGGGAGTGGGAAAACAGGAAATAAAGGCATAGTCGGGGAAGGCCTCTTGGAGGAGATTTTACCTTCCATAAGGCTTTGAGGGTGGGGAGAGTAATTGTTTGTCTGATATGTAAAGGGAGAGTGTTCCAGGCCAGAGGGAGGACATGGGCAAGAGGTCGGTGATGAGCTAGATGAGAGAGAGGTACAGCTTGGCATTAGAGGAGCTAAGCGTGCGGGCTAGGTTGTACTAAGAGAGCAATGAAGTGAAGTATTTTGATGGTGTTATCTAATTTGATGGTATTGATGCCTGTCTACTTGTTTTCTTTTGTTGTCTTCTAGACTGTGAGCCCATTGCTGGGTAGGCACTGTCTCTATCTGTTGCCAAATTGTACTTTCCAAGTGCTTAGTACAGTGCTCTGCACATGGTAAATGCTCAATAAATACGGTTGAATGAATTGAATGAATGCAAGTAGGAGGGAGAAAGGTGATTTCGTGCTTTAAAACTGATGGTAAGGAGTGTCTGTTTGATGCAGAGTTGAATGAGCCACCGCTGGCGGCTCTTGAAGAATGGGGAAATGTGGACTCAATGATTAAGTAGAAAATTTTGTAGAAAAATGATCTGGGCAGCAGAGTGAAGTGTGCACTGGAGTGGGGAGAGACAGGAGGCAGGGAAATAACCAAGGAGGCTAATACAGTAAACAATCACTCTTTGCCTCTTCAAAGCCCTCCTGAAGGCTCACCTTCTCCAAGAGGTTTTCCCAGACTTAGCCCCCCTTTTCTTCAGCTCCCCCTCCCTTCCGTGTCACCTCGACTCACTCCCTTTGCTCTCCCCCCTCCGTCCCACAGCATTTATGTACGTATGTATATATCTAGAATTCTATTTATTTATACTGGTGCCTGTTTCCTTGTTTTGATGTCCATATATCTCTAATTCTATTTATTTATACTGATGCCAGTTTACTTGTTTTGATGTTTGTCTCCCCCCTTCTAGACTGTAAACCCAGTGAGGGCAGGGATTATCTTTCTTTATTTCTGAATTGTACTTTCCAAGCATTTACTACAGTGCTCTGCACACAGTAAGCGCTCAATACATATGATGGAATGAATGAATGAATACCGTAATCAAGGCAGACTAAGATAAAGGCTTGGATTAGCATGGAAGCAGTTTTTATCAAGAGGTAAGGGCAGATTTTAGCCATGGGGTGAAGTTGAATAGAAAAGATTTGGAGATTGATTGTGCTACAGGCAACACCGACACCGAACTGAGTGAGGACTGTCCTCATCATCACTTAGCACCTGTTACTGCGGTCCAATACTGAAGTGACACTTGAAGAGAGTCAAAAAGGAGGGTGGGAAAATATTAGTCTCCATACCCTGTACCACATCATCCAGGGAGTCAGGAGCAGCAAACCAACATTCCCCAGAGCAGTTCATATCTGCATTGGGCCAGCAAAAAGATTCATAGTAAGAAACACGCAGTTTATCCTGATCACTGACCTCCAGGTGCCTGGATCTAGCTTAGAGATCATTGTTGAGTGCGACTCTCCTTTCCAACGCACAAACTCTTGACAATTAAAAAGGTTTAGTGGTGGGAGTGCTTGTCACAGATTGTTAATCTGAAAGGACACGTAAGCACATGTTGATAATCAATGAGAAGGAGATTAGGCCGAAGGCAAATTTGTTGTTAAAGATTATGACTCTCTCTTTAAATGAAAGAGGATTGTGTCTTAGCATGGTATGGAATGCCAGTGGAATGCCAATGCAAACCAGCATTGTGTCTCAATGAAAATGAATGTGTCCAGGGGATTCTGGCTTTGGGGAAGGTTGCTGCCACCCAGTGTTTAAACTGAGAGACAATATCTAGGTGCTCCAGATAGACGCAATTTCCATACTCCTACTCCCAAACTGAAGCCTCGGGGTAAGAAAGCCAGGGTCACCCCATCAGCTTGCTAACCCAAAAAGGCCAAGGTGTCACCGGCCCTGGAGAATTGCAACGGAGAAGAGGGATAGCAGGTTTTACTGATGGTGGAGAGAGGTCACCCTGGGGAAACCAGAGGCCGTATCGGCAGACACCTAGAAAGGATATGGGTAGAGAGAACAGGTGAAATGGCAGAAGAGGGGAATGATGCTGAAAGGGGAAATGCATCCTTCAGCCATTTAGCATATTGAATAAGGGCCTGCTGTGCTCAGATCTCTCTACTAGGAGCTTGAGAGAATACAATAAAAGTGAAAGACAAGGAGGTCGGGGCTTCTAATCCCGGCTCCACTACTCGTCTGCTGTGTGACCTTGGGCAAGTCACGCAACTTCTCCGGGCCTGTTACCTCATCTGTGAAATGGGTATCAAGATTGCGAGCCGCATGAAGGACATGGACTGTGTCCAACCAGATTATCTTGTATCTGTCCCAGCACTTAGAACAGTGCTTGGTGCATAGTAAGTGCTTAACAAATACCCCAATTATTATTATTATTACTATTCTCAAGGAGCTTGTAATCTAAAGGGGTAGACAGGCAGCTTTCCATTATGTATGTGCACCTGCAAATAATTGGTATAGGAAAAAGTAAGGAAAAACAAAATAAATGAATAAATAGAACCAAGAGGGTAGGACTGTCCCAGGAAAATAGATTCTCAGGCTTACAGACGCAGGGACAATGCAGATCTGGGGAAAGCTGCCATTACAGCAGAGATCTAGATGAGTACCACCAATGAAGTCCAGCCCGTGATCTCTGCCAACAAGAGGATTCCTGCATTTCTAGTACCCCAACACAGTCATGAGGCAGCCCTTTATCCTGCTCAAGGCATCGGGGGGAACTGAAAGACCGAATTGTCTCCTTGGAGCTTGAAACTGGGCAACTGTCCTATCAGTTCTGTTTGTTTTGACAATTGGGGTACTCCCCCTCAGACACATAATAATAATAACTATGATACTTGTTAAGCACTTACTAAGTGCCAAGCTCCTTCCTAAGCACTGGGGTAGATATGAGTTAATCAGGTCGGACAGAGTCCCTGTGCCACGTGGGGCTCACACTCATCCCCATTTTACGGATGAGGTAATTGAGTCAGGGAAAAGTTAAGTGGCTTGCCCAAAGTCACACAGCAGATGTGGTGGAACCAGGATTAGAACTCAGGTCCTTCTGACTCCCAGGCCTGTGATCTCCTCATAGCCAATTCATCTACAGGGAACACCAGCATTGCCAAGTGAGTGGGTTTCAAGAGTCGTGCCTCAAGAGGGACTCCAGGAAAAAAGGCTTCTCTAGCCTTCGCTACCAGGTAAGGAAGGGTGATGGCACAGTGATAATAATACTAATAATACTAATCATAATAATAACAGTGTTTGCTAAATGCTATATGCCAGACAATGTACTAAGCACTGAGGCAAACTCAAGCAAATCGGGTTAGACACAGTTCTTGTCTCACATGGGCTCACAGTCTTTATCCCCATTTTACAGATGAGGTTATGGAGACACAGAGAAGTGAGGTTGCTTGCCCAAGGTCACAAAGCATACAAGTGGAGGAGCCAGGATAAGAACCCAGGTCCTTCTGATTCCCAGGCCTGGGCTCTATCATTCATTCATTCAATCACATTTATTGAGTGCTTACTGTGTGCAGAACACTGTACTAATTGCTTGGAAAGTACAGTTCAGCAACAAATAGAGACAATCCCTATGCAATCCCTATGCAATAACGGGCTCACAGTCTAGAAGACCACTAGACCACACTGTCACCCAACCATCACAAGGAATTGCATACTGTTTTGTGATTTCAGAATCACTTTTAAAGTGCTACTAATAAAATGCATCTAGTGAATGCCTTCCAAGAAAAAATATAAACAATAAACAAGCAAGAATTATTTTTCAAAACAGGCCGGGAAGAAAGATCAGAGGACTGGAAGTCGGGAGAAAACTGGGTTCTAATCCCAACTCTGCCAACTGCCTACTTAACTTCTCTGTGCTTCAGTTTCCTCATCTATCAAATAGGGCCTAATATTTTTCTTCCTCCAACTTGGACTGTGAAGACTATGTGGGACAGAGACTGTGTTTGGTCTTAGCATCTTAAATCTATCCCCAGAATTTGACACAGGGCATGACACATAATAAGTGCCCAACAACTTCCACTATTATCATTATTGTTAATATCAGATGGGTTAATCTGATCATTTACTGGGTTCAGGATGTGACTATTTTCCCTAATGACTATTTAAACTTTCACATATTATTAACGAATGTATTAAATATAAGGACATTTGTGTTTTCCATTAAAAAGTGAATATTTCATTTAAAAATTGATTACAGATATAACATGAAAAACAATAAAATATTGTAAAGAATCCACAGCATGCAACTCCTAAACCTTTCTGCTTTTTCAAAATTCTCCTCTTCCTCATCTAAAATGACCGTTTGATGAGTTCCAATCAAATATCTTTCAAAATGCCCCCAAATTCTAAATTTGGAGGTATTGCAACTCTAAAACGAGAAGTGAATAAAATGTGAAAGATTGTGAAGGGAGTCAACAGCTGGGCGAATGTTTACCAGTGGGAATGCTATATTGATGCACACAGTCTGATCTAAAATTGAAATATGTCAGACAAAGAGGGCCCCAAATAATAAACATTGTCATATCCTGCCATCAATCTTTGTGTTGACTTCCCTTACCCCAGTGGGAATTCCACATATAGAACTGGACAACATGAGTTTGCCAGTTGGTTATCCACTGAACATGAGCAAAAGTCAACTTCCACCTGATATCACAGTATGATCTGCCATACAAATTGTATTCTGTCTTTTTCTATGGCATTAGATGACTAGCTGCATTCTGTTCCTTTTCTTTCTAAAGAAAAACAATGTTTAGTCCAGCCCAAGAAAAGAACCTTAATTTCCTTCACACAGAAGTCCAGAACTGAATGCTATGAGTTACCAGGAGCATAGATGAAAAAAAAACAAAAACAAAACAAAACTGAAAATCATCCCAAAGGGTTGAAAGACAGACATGTTAAAACTCAGCCTCGTGGGAATCTTGTTCAAGAAGTTCAAGACAGTGAAAAATACATGCATGAGACTCTCAAATTTGAGGCTGATAATTTGACCCTCTCCCTCAGGTCCACATAAATCTGGTTTCAACTTAACCAAGGAAGCTTCCAGGTTATCATAAACTGCTTTTATGATAAATGGCTTTCATTGGTTTCTTCATCCAAGGTCTGACTGCTCCCTCTCTTTCCCAGATGTGGTGAACAAACCTCTAGATTTCCTTTCTGTGCAAATGAAGTTAAAATGACATCGGTGGTTAAATATGCACTTCTTCTGTTTCTTATGGATAAGTGGTTTGACAACTAGAGAAGCAGTGTGGCTCACTGGAAAGAGCACAGGCTTGGGAGTCAGAGGTCATGAGTTCGAATCCAGTCTCTGCCACTTCATTCAATTCAATAGTATTTATTGAGCACTTACTATGTGCAGAGCACTGTACTAAGCGTTTGGGATGAACAAGTCGGCAACAGATAGAGACAGTCCCTGCCGTTTGACGGGCTTACAGTCTAATCGGGGGAGATGGACAGACGAGAACAATGGCAAACACTTGTCAGCTGTGTGACTATGGGCAAGTCACTTAACTTTTCTGTGCCTCAGTTACCTCATCTGTAAAATGGGGATTAACTGTGAGCCTCACGTGGGACAACCTGATTACCCTGCATCTCCCCCAGTGCTTAGAACAGTGCTTGGCACATAGTATGCACTTAAATACCATTATTATTATTAATATAATTATTATTAACTCTGCTTTCATGTATGGCAATGTGTATGTCATACTATTTACATTTATGTGCACATTGCTTTTGTTTCAAATGCTTTTGGATAGTTTTCTTTTTTTCATAAAACCTAGACAAATAAAATCAGAGCAAGATATATATTTCTGGATATTTGATTAACTTCTAAGATCTGATTTTACCAGTCATTCACCGATGGCAATACTTGAAACAAACACAACTTCCTTCTACCTCCCCCACCCCAAGCCAGAAATTAGATCCATTTCTGAAGAATAACAAACATTAGCAATGGAAAAATGCACTAAATCATCTTATGCTGCTCAATTAAGACTAAATTGTTTGTTAATAACATTACCCAGCAGTCAGTGAAATAATAAAAATGTGATCTGCTTGATTGTGGAATTCCATCCCCAAATTCTGCATTTCATGACATTGACTTGAATTTGAAATATCGAGGACTCTCAGTGTTGAAAAAAAATGACAGGTAAAAATCATTTTAACTGAGCAGTGCTTAAAGACAAAAGGGGAGGGGACCGCGTATAAAGTTGGGAGCTGCCATCCCAGCTATTTTTTAAGGTTTACAATCCTTAAACAATCAAGACACCTGTAAATTATGCAAATAAGGATCACCTGACTTTTCTCACAGTAAAGTGCTGACTCAGGTGTCTTAGAGGCAGGTTCATAGCCTCTCCCACTTATGAGAAGAGAAACTCTCCACTTCAAAAGGGAGTTAGATGAGAGTGTGAATGAAACTGCCTGGGGCCTAAGTCCAAGCTTCAGATCACTGGTCAGCTCCTGGGAGAATCATTTCACAAACAATATACCTGTTTGTCTTAACACTCAGGCAGGTGAACTTCCTTGACCTCAACTGGGTGTCTTTCCTTGCTTGAGGACTTCAGTAGGGGGGTTATCAACACTTACCTTTGAGAGAAGTGCACTGGGCACTCTGAGCTTAAGTCAATGACTGAAAACACAAATTAAGGGCTTCATTGAGCCTAATGGGATTTGCAGCTTCAACAGACTACTGTTCCACATCTGGCACTAATAAAATAATGGAAACATTTTTATACGTCCAATTGTTCAAAACATCTTTTAATTGAACTGAACGGACTTGCATGTGAATGTGTTTCTACCTACATCCGCATGTTGGCATTATGTTCATGATCTCTTTAGGAGAAAATAGCAAAAGGCACAGCAAAGAGTTGCGATTTCACGAAACAGCTCCAGATATTTTCAGTACATCCTACCAAGGCAGGCTTCTTTATCTTCTTTTTAGCAGTGGAATCTTTTAAATGTAATACGTTACTTCATTACCGTGAGGGAAATAAACTGAACTGGATCTACGGAGGATATACTCAAGATGCTAAAAAAGAAAAGGGAATTTCTTTAAAAGCTTTCTAGGTCATTAAAGGGAAAAGATGGTAGTTTCCCAGTAAGACAAATGAAGTAGGTAGATTCCATACATTATTCTAAAAGGACTTTTCGATTGGCATGATGTGTCTTGTTAAAGAGTGATGTATGGGCTAGCTAGGCTTAATACTGCTATTCTCTTCCCAAAACAGACCGTCTGTCACTTAGAGAACAAGAGTGATTATTTGACCTTAAAACTTTTGTCGTAGCCACGAAACCAACCAGCTGCCAGGGCAGAAGAGAAAATTCACCGTTTTAGGCCTCACACATTTAATGCAATTTATTAAATTGCTATCTGCCTTCCTGGTCTAAGTCACACTGAAATGTGAGTTTCTTTTTCAGCATCTACTACATGATGCATGGCTGGATTCAATTCTATCATGAACTAAAACCTACAGTTCATCCATTACTTTTCCAAACAGGGTCAGGAGTACTGGGGGTTGGGGTGGGGGGACTTTTTTCCCCCCTATAATTATCATTTTCTTTCTCTGGCATAGGGAGCAGGATCAAATGCAAGACTGAGCATTCCAAATAAAACCCACCAAGTGTAACTACATAACCCCGTTGGAGAGGAAAAAAAATCTCCGCCAAACAGCTTAGAGACTGGATGCGTTTTACCGTGTTCTGTTTATATTGCCTCTTGTAGGCAGCAGATCTTTCTCGAAGTGAACACAATAGATTAAAGCAAACTGACTTAAGCATGCAAGGTTTTCAGGAAAAAAAACTAGGTTTATAAAATAAGAAATGTGAAAATGCAAAGTTACTTCAAAACCAGAAAACCAAGTCTACTCCCCAAAGGCTTATAGAATGCTCTATAGCTGAACTGCTTGGGGCATAAACCAAGGCAGATCAAACTCCTAGTTTAACGTGACAGAAGAAGATTCCCTCCTAATCGGATAAAATCCTAAGTGGTAAGAAAATCATTAAAATGCTGTGCAGAATAGCCAGGAACAATACTGCTGTAAAAAGTTTACACCCCGAGATAACACTCAAACAAGATATTTTGAAAAGGCTCTGGCTTGGGAAAGCAAACAGATTAGGTGCAATGCACTATAAGTAAACACATTTTACCCCAGCCAAGCTTACTGGAAAAATATTGTAAGCATATGGAATGTAAGCTTCATTAAGGGAGGTAATAACTGCACTAAACACGCAGTCTCCTGATGGCAGATCACAGAAGGGTGTTTTCGGGGTGTCCATTAGAAAACAAAATACCAAGCTACTCTATTAAACAGAACATATGTATAAAACACTGCATCATCTTTAATGCTCCATTACAGATCAGCAATATCCTGGTAGGGAACAGTGAAACTGCAGCTCCTGAGATATGGATCTGCAGCCTTTGCAGCACATTTTGGATTCACTATCCATCACCAAACTTCCAAAAACAAACTTATTAGATAAGGGTAGATATGCTGATCATCTGCATCCTAGTTTTTTTTTTTAATGCATCTCATAAATTCCAACTTCTAAGTATTCTTTGCATATAAGTACCCAAGCATTTTGCATGCTTTCTATAAGAGACTGGGCTTATGGCAAAGGTGTCGATGTGTATTATCACAGCGTACAGGAGGTGTAAGCATTTGGAGTCAGGGTAATAATTTTCAAAAGAAATTAGGGTTATCAATAATTTTCCAAGGCAGAAGAAGTCAAACACCACACCCACAGGACTAAATTACAAATGCATTTTTTATTATGAACCAGGCACAGCATCTCAAGGAGTGTATACAAATCTATTTCACCTTGCATTTACTGCGATGTTGAGATTTGGTACAGTCAACATTTACACGCCAACTACTTCACCAGTGGGGAGAGGCAGAGACGGCTAGGGAAGATTTGAGGCAGGGAACAGAGGAGAGGTTAGTGTAAGGATGAGCAGAGGTTTAGCCTTGTTTAGATCTGAGCAGCACTGAACATCAATTTCCATTCTCACGGAAGGGAAGTGTTTGCAGAAGCTCACTCTGCAGTTTGGCTTTGGGGAACCTGGCTGTAGCTGCTCAGCAGTAACAAGCCACCTCAGCTATTGGGTTTAGAGGAAAAGGGAAGGAGGGAGGGAGGGAAGGAGAGAAGGAGGGAGAGAGGGAAGGGGAGGGGAGCTAGAGGGAGAGAGAGAGGAGGGAGAGGGAGAAAGAGGAGGGAGTGTGCAGAAGAGGAAGCAGGAGGGGGAGAGGGGGAGAGGAGAGGGGGGAGAGAGAATGTGTGAGTGCCTGGGAGAGTGTATGTGAGAGATTGTTGAGTATGTGTGAAAGGAAAGCGAGAACAAGAGTGAGAGAGAGGCAGAGGAAGAGCGGGAATGAGAAAGAGAAAAGGGGAAAAAGAGGGGAAGGGATGAAAGAAAGTAAAATAGAAAAAGGGGGAAAAATCGGAGAATGGGAAGAATGAGAGAGAGAGGAAGATGGGGGAGAAGGAAGCAAGAGACTAAGGAAGAGAGAGGAGAATCACTGGGTCCGACCAGGAAAACAGGGGGCGGGGGGCAGAAGCAAGGGCACAGGGGAAGGAGCCAGTAGCTTTAGAAAGTAGCTGAGGCAACAGAAACAGAAAAACAAGCCTGCCAAACTTGCGAGGCACTCCCAGAGTAAACCGTGGCATTAAAAGAGAGACCTCGGCAACTGAGTTTCCAAGTAGTCCCTCCCCTGACCCCCCCTCCCTGCTCCCCAGACCTGGCGACTGACTCTGGCTGGGGCTAGTTGGCCTCTGTCCGGCCCTGACCGTTTGGGCAAGGGACTCCAGGGTCCCCACTGCCCCGGAATAAAAAACAGCAGCGACCACGGTCGGTGCCTGCCTCGGGAGACCAGTCTGGCTTTTTTTTAAGAAAAAAAAAAATGATGATCACTACCAATATCATCATCGATTATCATTATTATGATCATCATTAGCATGAGGGTTTAAAGGCGAGGGGGAGAGGCTACGAAAGCGACAAGTATGAGAAGCCCGTTCGTTTTCCTACCTAAGCACCGCCGTGTCCCCTTTTCTGACCATCATGTTGTCCACGGCCGGCCAGGGGAAGTCCATACTCTGTCCAGCCGGGAGGCAGGAAGGCAGCAGGCAGCAGAGGCTGAGGAGCACCGCTGCCAGCCACTGGTTCGAACAACAAGCGCCCTGCACCAACATCATCACGTCCATCCCTGCTCGGGCAGCTCCCTGCTCTCAGCAGCTTCCAGCTCTCTCCGTCCCCCACCCCCTGGAGCTGCTGGACAGTCCTCCCCTCCAACCAGGCGGCAGTGGCACTCACAGACTTTTCCCTCCTCCTCCTTCTCTCTCTTTCCCTCCTCCTCCTCTTCTTTTCCCCTTCTCCTCCTCTCTCTTTCCCTCCTCCTCTTCTTCTTTTCCCCTTCTCCTCCTCTCTCTTTCCCTCCTCCTCTTCTTTTTTTTTCCCCCTTCTCCTCCTCCCTCCCAGTCCACTTTTTCCTCCTTCTCCTCCTCCTCCTCTCCTCTTCTCCTTTTCCCTCCTCCTCCTTCTCCTCTCCTCCTTCCCCTCCCACCCCCTTTCTGGGCCACAGGACACCTCCTCCCCGTTGCTCTGGGCCGAGTCCGGCCGGTGTCTAATTCTCGGGTGGCTCGCACACCATCTAGCGAGGAGGGAAGAGCGCTGGAGAATGAGAGGAGGAGCCGGGGAAGGAGGAGGAGGAGGCAGGGCGAGCAGCAGCCGAGGCAGCAATAGCATCAGCAGCAGCGGCAGCAGCAGCCACGGTAGCAGCAGCGGCTCGGAGCCCGTTGCCAGGCGGCCGTTTCCTTAGCAACCCCTCCCGGTGACTAGTGATGGAGCAGTATCAAAAAAATAAAAAATCAGCACCGGGAGGAGGTATACTACAACCGCCCAAATTGGGTGGGGTGGCGGGGGGGGGGGAGAGAAATAGAGATTGATCATTAAAAAAAAAGTCATTAGCTAAATTGATTGGGGAAGCGATGGTCCGCTCTGTGGGTGGAGGTGATGGGGGTGGCAGGGGGACGCGCTTTGGGGTGGCAGAGGCTCTCGGACGGGCCAGTGAGGAAGGAAACGTTCCCTCTTCTCTGGCTCGTTTTGTGTCTTTGCATCTTTAAATCTTTAAGTTTCAAAGGCGTCGAGGCCCGGCCGGCGCCACCCCGATTGACTGAGCTGGTGAATTGTACCGCGGGGCTCTCCAGCAGTAGTTTTCTTGGACAACGAGAGAGAGAGTGTGTGTGTGTGTGTGTGTTTGTGTGGTGTGTGTTTGTGTTTCTTTGGGGATTTGGGTAAGGGGGAGAGGGATCTGTGATTCGGTGGTCCGCTGCACAGCTCTTCAGAAGAGCTACTAGCTTGATCGTTTGGGCGGTAAATAAATGCATGGAATGCCTTTTTCTTCTTTTTTTTTTTTCAGTAAGTGCATGCTGTTAGCATTAAGTGATAGTGGTGGTGCGAGTGGTGGTAGTTTGCGAGGGAGGGCTTGAAAGGGGTGGTGACGGAAGAAGCGGCAATCAAGTGTTTTAATTGTGGAGAGTCAAGCAGTCTGGTTATGTAAGAGGCAGTTTAACCCCTTGGGAGCCTTCCCGGCGAGCGCTCAGCAGACCTAAGAGCAGAAGGGTCACCTGGATTTCTTTCGGAGCTCTTCCAAACCGGCCGGCCTCCGCCCTGCTCCTGCACTCTGCAGCTGGCGAAGACCCTCACCTCCTCTGCATGTCTCCCCTTCCCACCCCCCCCATACTTCTTCTGCTCCTTACATCTCTTGGGGGCCAGTCCAGTCCAGCCCAGCCCAGCCCAGCCTCCCTCACCAATCCCCCTGTCACAGTTGCCTTCAGGACAGGGGGTGGATGCGACTTTATTATTTTTTCATTTCCTCATCCAGCTCCCCCGAGCTATTCGTGGCCACTGGGAGATCAATGAGAAAAGCCAGGCAAGAGTCAATAGCAGTTATGCCAATCAATCCTCTTCGGCGGAGAGAGAGGGAGTAAGAGAGCGGGATGTATATATGTGTGAGAGAGGAACGGGGAAAGCGATGTGGGTCTGTGAAAGAGATGCGTATGGGTGAGAAACAGAGGAATCGAGACCTGTGTGAGAGACAGATCCATTTTTCCAGCTGGATTGAAGTTCCAAGACGCTGCAGTCTTTGAAAATGTTTCTGTCCTGCCCCTTCCTCCCTTCCTGTTCACCCCCGGAGGAAAGAAGCAAATGCAGAAAACCTTGCTCAAACCCCACTTCGTTTTCCGTGGCATGAGTGGGTTCTCTCTGCGATGCGTATAAGGGGCAGGGGAGTCTGTCCAAGTCACCAAAGAGCAGTCGGAGCTCGAACAGACCTTCAGGAGAGCAAAGTGCAGGGAGGGACTGAATGGCCAGAGTGCTTACAAGAGGCAGGGAGAAGGGCAGAAAGGGGGAGGGGGGAGAGACTTAAATCCTAACCAATGAAAGCCAAAGGATCTGTGGTCAGGAAGAAATGAGAAACTGCAAACCCCCTGGATCCCTCCTCCTCATCTCTACCTTCAGCACAGATTCTGTAAAATGGGGATTAAAGTGTGAGCTCCACGTGGGACAACCTGATTATCCTATATATATCCCAGCACTTAGAACAGTGCTTGGCACATAGTAAGCCCTTTACAGATACCATCATTATTATTCTTATTATCCAGGACAATTAAGCAGACCCTTTGATAGGCTTGGGGATTTCACTGTTTCTTATTCAGGTTTAACAATCCAAACCAGTTAGCCTGCGAGGGCACAGTATTCAATCGTGCTTTAAAATATCAATAAAATGTTAGTCATTTGAGGATGAATGAAAACATTTTCTTTACCGTCTGCTATGCTAGGGAAATAATTGTCAAATGACAGACTCCCGCTAATATTGATGCCAAATACCTAAGATAACACTGTCATCTTGTTAACCGGCTGCGTTTTTCTCTTTCAGTGCTTCACTATTGAATCAAGCCTGAATTTATCCAGCTGAAACCGAAGAATTGATGAGTGGGAATATGTCAAAAATCTGGGCATAAAATACTCCATTTGGATACTCCTACCAGAATGTACCAGAAGGATTTTGAGCTAAACAGGGGGCAAAGGTATTATTTCATGCCAAGTGATAAGGTTTTCAGGTATAACTTTTGAACAGCCTCCTGTTGTAACAGTTTCCTCCCTGAAATCAAATGGCTTCAGAATCTGGAGAAGAGATGGATTTTATGCATCCTGGGGAAGAGCGATGTGGTAGTTTGCAAATATAACTCTCTTCAGATTTTTAAACTGAAACTGGAACCACTTCTCTTTTAAGGCAGAGCTTATCAGTAGTCATCTCTTCCAGTTAGGTAGCAACTTTCACTCACTGATCACAAATTAACAGTCACAAATCCGAGTCACCGTTGGAAGAAACTCACACCAGTGAGTCAGAGGACCTGGGTTCTAATCCCAGCTCCACCACTTGCCTGCTGTGTGATCTTGGGCAAGTCATTCAACTTCTCTGCGCCTCAGTTTTTTCATCTGAAAACTGGGGATTAAATACTTGTTCTCCTTCTTAAGCAGCAAGTCTCATGTGAGAGAAATACTATGTCCAAATTGATTATCTTGCATCAATCTCAGAGTTTGGCATGTATTAAGTGCTCAAAAATACTGCAATTTATTATTAGTAGTAGTAGTAGTACAAATCAGCTAAAGAGAAGTAATCTGTTTTCTTTTTTCTTTTTTTATACATTCAAAAGCACAGATAACTATGCATCTTGAGCTCTCAAAATGTAAAGAGGCTGTATCCACCAAAACATGTGGCTGGGATGGGTTACTACTACTAATAATGATTTTGGTTCTTTTTAAAGCACTCACTATGGGCCAGGCACTGTACCAAGCCCTGGATACAGTAAGTACCCAGGTACCAGTACCAGTACCAGTACCAGGTACCAACAAGTAAATCAGGTTGGACACAGTCCATTTCTACATAGGGCTCACAGTCTTAATCCCCATATGACAGATGAGGTGACTGAGGCACAGAGAAGTGAAGTGACTTGCCCAAGGTCATACAGCAGATAAGTGGCAGAGCTACGTCCTTCTGACTCCCAGGTCCATGCTCTATCTACTAGACTATGCTGCTACTCCTTCCGAGCCAGGATTGGCTGCTAAGAAATGAGCCTTCTAATTCCCTTCAGAAGTTTTTGTTTGTTTTTAAAAGAAGAGTCAATATGCCATATTTTACCTCTTTCCTTTCCTCAGCCCTTCTTGAGGGAAATCAGTCCTGATTCTGACTTTATCTGCTGCTCAGGTCCTTTTTCTAAAGAAACTTTCTGTGCACATCTTCCCACTCCTCCAAAACCTCCTGGGGTTGCCCACTCCTCTCCATCAAACAGAAACTCCTTACCTTCAGCTATAAAATACTCAATCTATGAGTACCTAATCTACTATAACCCATTCCACATACTTCACTCCTCTGACATCAACTTGCTCACTGTCCCTTGATTTCATCTCTCTCGCTGTGTTCTTCTTGCCCACGTCGTCTCTCTGGCTTGAGACTCTCTCTCCCTTCATATCCAACAGACCACCATCTCAACTTCAAAATCTTAAATCGTGTCTTCTCCAAGAAGCCTTCCCTGATTAATCTTTCTTTTCCTCACTCTATATGCCTTCCCTTCTGTGTCACCTACGCAACTGGATCTGTACATCTCAAACACTTGGATGCTCACCCTATGCCCAGCCCCTCTGTACTTATTTTATATCTGTATCCCTATACTCTACCACTTCTTCTACCTGTAATTTCTTTTGATAGCTATATCCTCCACTACACTGTAAACTACTTGAAGGCAGGGATCAAGTCCACAGTTGTATTATATTCTCCTAAATGCTTAGTACAGTGCTCTGAACACGGTAAGCACTCAAGAAATACCAATGATTGATTGAGTAATCACTTAAAAAATTTGAGAATCAAATTTTGAAAACCTGGCATAACTAGAATCAGAGACTCAAATCCTAGCTGGGTTGATCTGGGTACTTTTGCCTCCTGAGGAGATAAAAGAAAAGCTGAAGCGTACACAATTTAGTAGGTTAGTCCAACTGAAGCTTTAGCACCTTGTTACTACTGCTCTAAAATGGAAAATATTAGTGTGCTGTTTTTCAAAAGACTGGATTTCCTGGGCAATAATTCCCATGGACTCAACTTATATTTTGAATATATTTCATGATTGGTCTAAAATTTGAAACACATTTTTCCTTCTGGAATGATAGTTCTCTCCTTCCGATTTTCTGACTGAATGTTAATGCCTGGATAATGACATTTACAACTAATAAGAAGATATTTTTGAAAGGGAAATGTAAAACTTGATTGTGGTAGTTTATTATTCCATTAGCTAGATTAGTTTACACCAGTACCTTTCATGAACTGTAGTTTGAGTAGCTATGGGACACTGGAGAGGGAAATGTTATAAAAGGGCTTCTCAAGCTTTCCTAGATATAATAACTAGTAGTTGCTCCCTAGATATTTCTTTGACAGTTGAAATAAGATCATTATTGCTGAAGGAATTAGAAATTAAATTCACATTTGCTTTTTGATATGTGAATGATTGCAGCCAATTTCATCCTTCATACTATTACTGTCTTGGCGTGAGTGGTTTGGGTAAGACAGGACCCGGTCCCCAATAAAGAGAGCTAATGAGCGCACTCTGTAATTTTTGAAAAAGACAGGCAGGGAGCCCTTATAAATACGACATATGAATAATGGCTGTCTTACTTGAACCATAATTGATTCTTCCTTTAAAGATTTGGCTGGCTTATTGTGGCGTAGGGCTGGGGACCTGGGCAGATGAAAAGTAAAAGCATAAGCATATAAGAAATGGCATTAATACCAGTATTCTGGCAACAGTATGTCTCGAGGATGAGTTCCTTCTTTGACATCTACCCTCATATTTCAAGACACGGCACAGAACATCCTTAGCTTTCTCACTGATAACCCATTTAGGGCAGCATTGTGAATTGATTCACTCATTCAGGCGTATTTATTGAGCACTTACTGTGTGCAGAGCACTGTACTAAGTGCTTGGAATGTACAATTCGGCAACAGATAGAGACAGTCCCTGCCCAGCAACGGGCTCACAGTTTAAAAGGGGGAGACAGACAACAAAACAAAACAAGTAGTCAGGCATGAGAACCATCAAAATAAGTAAAAAGAATCATAGATATATACTCATCATTAATAAAATAGAGTGATAAATAATATATACAAATATACACAAGTGCTGTGGGGAGGGGAAGGGGGTAGAGCAGAGGGAGGGAGTAGGGGGAATGAGGAGGGGAAGAGGGGCAGAGGGAAAGGGAGGGCTCAGTCTGAGAAGGCCTCCTGGAGAAGCTGAGCTTTCCTTTTGTTTCTTTGAACCTACCATCTCCCAAGCTTTGTTGTGGGGATGGTCTCCTCATCTGGGTACCGTGGGATCATCATCATCATCATCAATTTACTCATTCATTCAATCATTTATTGAGCACTTACTGAGTGCAGAGCACTGTACTAAGATGTGGGAGAGTGCAATGCAACCATCAGTAAACAGACACATTCCCTACCCACAGTGAGCTTACAGCCTTGGGGGGCGGAGGGGGATGACAGTTATTCAGACATCCTCTACTAACAAACTCCATTGACCTTAGCGTGGGAGACATGTACTTTGGAGTCGGTCTGGGTCTGTATATGTAACAAAAAAAATATTGGATTTGGGTAGACTATCCACACAGTGGCTTTTTGGTTGCCTACCATTTCTTCAAGCTTGCCTTTCTGAAAGGACCAGGTTGGCAGTAGGAGTTGACAGAAGGAACCAATAAAAAGATACAGAAAAGCAGCATGGTCTAGTGAAAAAAGTGGGGCCCTGGGACTCAGAGAACCTCCATTCTTATCCTCCATTTGCTTGCTGTGTAGCATCGGGCAAGTCACTTAACTTCTCTGTGACTCAGTTTCCTCCATGGCAAAAATGGATATTCAATGCTCATGCTCCCTCCTACTTGACTGTGAGCCCCATGAGGGACAGGGACTATCCAAGCACTTGGGACACTTTTTGACACACAGTAAGTGCTTAACATATACCATAAAGAAAGAAAAAAATAACGTTCAATAGCTCAAGTGGAATTGCTGAGAAGTAGTGGAAGCTGCCTGACCTAACTTGGAAAAATCAAGCCTGGACAGAAGACTTCACGCAGAGCCAAGCACAGTGTTATTTTCTCATCTCGCCAGGTTATATCTCCCACAACTAATATTAATGACAACTGTGGTATTTTGACAATTGAGGCCTTTGTTAAGTATTCATTAGATGATAAGCAGCATACTAAACGTCAGGATCAGCACAAGATAATGACGTTGGACAGATTCTCCATCCCACATGGGGCTCAGTCAACAAAGGAGGGAGAACAGGTATTAGGGATAACAGAGTAGCTTAGTGGAAAGAGCATGGGCTTGGGAGTCAGGATGTGGGTTCTAATCATGGCTCCACCTCTTGTCTGCTCTTTGACCTTGGACAAGTCACTTAACATCTCTGTGCCTCAGTTACCTAATCTGTAAAATGGGGATTAAGACTGGGAGCCTTGTGTGGGACAGGGACTGTGTCCCACCCAATTACCTTGCATTTACCCCAGTGCTCAGAACAGTGCCTGGCACATAGTAAGCACTCAACAAATACCATTATTATTATTACTATTATTATTGAATGCCCATTTTACAGATGAGGAAACTGACACAGATTAGTTAAGTGATTTGTCCAAGGTCACACAGCAGGCAAGCGGCAGTGTCTGGATTAGAACCCAGATTCTCCAACTCCCTGCCTATGCAGTTTCCACTAAGCCGTACTGTTACTCAGCACTTCAGTTTGTCAGACCACTTATGGATCTAAGTACTTTCAGCAACGTGGCTCAGTGGAAAGAGCCTGGGCTTGGGAGTCAGAGGTCATGGGTTTGAATCCCGGCTCTGCCGCTTGCTAGCTGGGTGACTGTGGGCAAGTCACTTAACTTCTCTGTGCCTCAGATACCCCATCTGTAAAATAGGGATTAAAACTGTGAGCCCCACGAGGGACAGTCTGATCACATTGTATCCCCCCAGCGCTCAGAACAGTGCTTTGCACATAGTAAGTGCTTGACAAATACCACCATTATTATTATTACTCTCAAGCTACTGATTAGACTGTAAGCCCATCATTGGGCAGGGATTGTCTCTATCTGTTGCCAGATTGTACATTCCAAGCACTTAGTACAGTGCTCTGCACGTAGTAAGCGCTCAATAAATACTGTTGAATGAATCTTTATGTAAGTATCTTACATACCTTATTACTTAAGCACAAAATCATCTCCCAACCTCCACTTATCTCCGTTTCATTTTAGTGTCTGATACCTTCCGCTAGATTGTTTGCTCCTTGAGAGGAGGGGTTATCGATACTAATGCTACTGGACTCTCTCAAGCACTCAGTACAGTGTTCTGACCACAACAGGTGCTTAAGCATAACTGATCGATCGATCGAGGTGGCAGAGAGCAGCTGTAGATCCAAACCAAAGGCAGAATTTATATATATATGCCTTGTTGGAAGAAGTCAGTGAGTTAATAAGCATACTTGTGTATGTGGCATTTAAGTATTTACTATGTGGCAAAGATTGTTGAAAATCCTCAGGTAGATACAAAATGATGAAGACAGGTTCAGTCCCTGTCCCACATGGGGCTCACAGTCAAAAGGAGAGGGAGAACAGGTATTTGATCTTTATTTTATAGATGAGGAAACTAAGGCACAGAGCAGGCAAGTGGCAGAACCAAGATTAGAACCTAGATTTTTCTGACTCCCAATCCCGTCCTCCTACTAGGCTGAGGCTACTGCTCTGAAGACAAACTAAGCTAACCGTAGCAGGCAGTTTTATTTATTTTTGAACAGACCCACTCTCAGGGATGGCCTATCCCCTTGATTCTATTTATCTTGATAATGTTGTCTTTTTGTTTTGTTCTTTTTTGTTCTGCTGTCTGTCTCCCCCATTTAGACTGTGAGCCCGTCATTGGGCAGGGATTGTCTCTATCTGTTGCCTAATTGTACATTCCAAGCTCTTAGTACAGTGTTCTGCACATAGTAAGTCCTAAATATATACTATTGAATGAATGAATGAAGTTTGTTAATATAAAAAGACCCAGGTGGACACATGCAAGTTGTTGGAATGATCAGGCAGTTTGTGGAAGCAGCATGACTTAGTGGAATGACCACGGGCTTGGGAGTCAGAGGTTGTGTGTTTTAATCCCGACTCTGCCACCCCTCTGCTGTGTGACCTTGGGCAAGTCACTTAACTTCTCTGGGCCTCAGTTACCTCATCTGTAAAAATGGGGATTAAAAAATGTGAGCCCCACGTGGGACAATCTGATTACCCTGTATCTACCCCAGAGCTTAGAACAGTGCTCTGCACACAGTAAGCACTTAACAAATGCCATTATTATTATTATTATTATTATTTAAAAGCCAGCTGACTCGGCACAAATTAACTGCAAGTGGCTTAGTGGAAAGAGTCTGGGTTTAGGAGTCAGAGGTCATGGGTTCTAATCCAGGCTCCACCGCTTGTCAGCTGTGTGACTTTCGGCAAGTCACTTAACTCTCTGTGCCTCAGGTATCTCATCTGTAAAGTGGGGATGAAGGCTGTGAGCCCCACGTGGGATAACATGATTACCTTGTATCTACCCCAGTGCTTGGCACATAGTAAGTGCTTAACAAATACCAACATCATCAAGTGGAACATTATGAAATTACACATAGCATGAACTGCACGTGTTTTTATAAGCATTCTAACCGGTAAGAAGCAGCGTGGCTCAGTGGAAAGAGCCAGGACTTGGAAGTCAGAGATCATGGGTTTGAATCCCGGCTCTGCCACTTGTCAGCTGTGTAACTGCGGGCAAGTCACTTCACTTCTCTGTGCTTCAGTTACCCCATCTGTAAAATGGGGATTAACTGTGAGCCTCACGTGGGACAACCTGATTATTCTGTATCTCCCCCAGCACTTAGAACAGTGCTCTGCACATAGTAAGCGATTAACAAATAACCAACATAGAGAAGCTGCGTGGCTCAGTGGAAAGAGCACGTGCTTTGGAGTCAGAGGTCATGGGTTCAAATCCCGGCTCGGCCATTTGTCAGCTGTGTGACTTTGGGCAAGTCACTTAACTTCTCGGTGCCTCAGTTACCTCATCTGTAAAATGGGGATTAAGACTGTGAGCCTCACGTGGGACAACCTGATTCCCTTGTGTCTACCCCAGGGCTTAGAACAGTGCTTGGCACATAGTAAGCGCTTAACAAATACCAACATTATTATTAAGACCCTGTAGTCCTTTAAGAAGAAATCACTCACCACTTGGAAAGAGTGGAAATATTGGTAAAAATAGTTGGTGCCTGGCATATAGTAGGCACTTTACAAATACCTTAATTATTTATCCTCTAGACTGTAAGCTCGTTATGGGCAGGGACTATGTATGTTTATTGTTGTATTGCACAATCCCAGGCAACTATTTCAGTACTCTGTACACAGTAAGCATCTAATAAATGTGATTGAATGAACAAAAGCTTCCTCCAAAATAGGAGACTTGGATCACTGAGCCAACAAAGAGAAAGGTTCTGTCAGCAAAGTTTATTTCTACTGTAAAACATAATGGTGATAGCATATTTTCGGTTCCAGTCCCAGCTGAAGGACTAGAGAATCATAGCATCATCCAAACTTCTCTGTGGCTGTGAGACTTGTACCCTAAACAGCACCACACCTGTGTCCTTAAGCAATTCCATCAACAGCACCTATCAGGGTAATACACGCTGACAAATGGCAAGATAAAACCACTTAACAGTGAAGTTCTGGAAGAAGTCAAACTCCCAGTTTTGGACCTATGCTAAACCTACCATACATACACTGGGTGGGGCATGGTAGGATAGCCAAACAGCTGCTTTATAGGAAGCTGAAATTGGGAAAAAGAAAGCAATGAGAGCAGAAGCAATCTTTTCGAGATACAGTAAAACAAAGCTTCAGAAAATACTGCATCCCAGCTGAATCCTGGAAGTCAGTTGCTGAGGAAAGACCGGCATGGCACACTGCTAGTGAGAAAAGAGTGGTTCTTTTTGAGCAAAAACTTTGCAAGGAATAAGAGACAAGGAAGCAAAGCAGATAGGTGGTAGATAGAGGATCATTTACTTTGGAATCCTTTACTAGGTCTATTCGGTTTCTAACAGATGAAACCTTCATTTCCTGGTACATATTATTTTTGGAAAAAAACCTGTCCAAATTAAATATAGCCTCAAGATTTAGGGTGAACTGCTTTGGTGGACTGCTGTGAGAGAAATCCGTACATGCCCAATTTATACATAAAGTACATGGGTAACACAGAATACTTGATCAGTCAATCATTAAGTGGTATTTACTGAGCTCTTGCTGCTGGCAGAGCATTGAACTCAGTACCTGGTAGACTATAATGAATGTCTCAGGATGGACTCCAGACATTTTTCACATGTAATGAATTGTAAATAATAATTTGTTCTATTGCTAATTAATCAGTCAATCAATGGTATTTATCAGGCTTTTACTGTGTGCAGAACACTGGACTACACACTTGGGAGAGTACAATAATCAATTAATCAAAGGTACTTACTGAGTTCTCACTGTGTGCAGAGTACTGTACTAAGCATTTGGGAGAGGACAGTACATCAGTTTTGGTAGACCTATTGCTCGTCCACAAGGAACTTACAGTCTAGAGAGGGAGACATACATTAACATTAATGAATGAGTTATAGATAAGTACCTAACAGCTGTGGCGCTGAGGGTAGGGTGAATATGAGGTGCATAAAGGGAAGCAGCATGGGTCAGTGGGAAGAGCACAGGCTTGGGAGTCAGAGGTCATGGGTTCGAATTTCAGCTTTGCCACTTGTCAGCTGTGTGACTTTGGGCAAGTCACTTAACTTCCCTGTGCCTCAGTTACCTCATCTGTAAAATGGGGATGAAGACTGTGAGCCCCACGTGAGGCAACCTGATTACCTTGTATCTACCCCAGTGTTTTGAACAGTGCTTGGCACATAGTAAGCACTTAGCAAATACCATTATTATTATTATTGTTATTATCAGTCTTGGTGATCGTTCTTTTTTTTTAGAGAAGCACCATGGCTTAGTGGCAAGAGTGCGAGCTTGGGAGTCAGAGGTCATGGTTTCTAATCCCACTTCCCCACCTGTCAGCTGTGTGACTTTGGGAAAGTCACTTAATAACTGTAAGCACTAAGTAAGTGCTTAAAAAATACCACAGTTATTATTATTATCAATTGCATAGGCGACACAAAAAAGAGAGGAAATGAGGGAAAAGAGAGCTTAATAGGAAAGACCTTTGGGAAGGAGATGTGATGTAATAAAACTCTGAAGGTGGGGAGAGTTGTAGTCTCACACATATGGAGGAGGAGAGAGTTCCAGGTCAGAGGGAGGATTTGGTAAAGGGGTTGGCATTGAGCCAGATGAAATTGAGGCATAGTGAGAAGCTGTTCCCTGTCCAAAAGGAGCTTACAGTTTAGTGGGGAAGGCAGAATTTAAAATAAGATTATGTCCATACGTGCTCTGAGAGGGTAGGATGAATAACAAGTGCTTAGAGGAAGCAAATCCAAGTTCCAGGGTGATGTAGAAAGGAGAGGGAGTAGGGGAAATGAGGGCTTAGACCGAGAAGGCCTCTTGGATGAGATGCAAATTTAATAAGGCATTAAAGGTTTGGAAGGTGGGGGCTTGTAGTATATAAAAAGGGAGAAGTTCCAGACAAGAGGGAAAAGATGATTAAGAGGTCAGCAGGAAAACAGATAAGATCTGGATAAAATGAGTAGGTTGGTGTTAGAGGAGCAGAGTGAATGTGCTGGATTGTAGTAAGAAATCAGTGAGGTAAAATAGGAAGAGATGAGATGATTGAGTGCTTTAAAGTCAGTGGTCAGGAGGTTCTATCTGATGCAATGATGGATGGACAACCTCTGGAGGGTCTTGAGGAGTTGTGAAACATGGACTTAGCATTTTTTTAATAAAAGTGACCTAGGTAGCAATGTGGCGTGTGGACTGGAGTGGGGAGAGACAGGAGGGGGAGAGGTCAATGAAGAAGCTGATGCAGTAGTCAAGGGGTGATATGAGAAGTGTTTGCTTGGGTCAGCATAGTTGCAGTTTGGATGGATAGGAAAGGGTGAATTTTAGCGATGTTGGGAAAGTAGAACTGACAGGATTTTGTGACATTGAATACGTGGATTGAACTAGAGCAATGAGTTGAGGATAATGCCAAGGTTATAGTCTTATAATGTTGGTGTTTGTTAAGCGTTTACTATGTGCCGAGCACTGTTCTAAGCGCTGGGGGAGATACAGGGTAATCAGTTTGTCCCACATGAGGCTCACAGTCTTAATCCCCATTTTACAGATGAGGGAACTGAGGCACAGAGAAGTGAAATGACTTGCCCACAGTCACACAGCTGACAAGTGGCAGAGTCAGGATTCGAACCCTTGACCTCTGACTCCCAAGCCCGGGCTCTTTCCACTGAGCCACGCTGCTTCTCTTATGAGACACAGAGGATGATGATGCTGTCTACAGTGATGGGAAAGGCAGGAGGAGGACAGGGTTTGGATGGGAAGATAGAGTTCTGTTATAGACAAGTTAAAATTGAAAGTGTTGGCAGGACATCCAAGTAGAAATGTCCCGAAGGCAGGAGGAAATACAAGACTGCAGAGAAGAAGAGAGATCTGGGCTAGACATGTAGATTTGGGAATCATCCACACGGAGATGGTAGTTGAAGCCATGGGAGCAAATTAGTTCTCTGACTGTGTGGGTGTAGATGGCAAATAGAAAGGAACCCAGAACTGAGCTACAAGAAGCATTAAGTTTCACTCCTACATTGGCAACTATTTTGTTGCACAATCTTGCAAATGTTTGCAGTCTGTCCCCGTTATAGGGAGAGCAAACAGATCTGTTACTGCTTCAGCAACCCAGTAGTGGAAACAAATGTTCACAAACCAGAAATATTTTTCAGTCCTCAATGCTGCATCTCAGCTAAAAACTGGGAGTGACTTGCTGCAAATTTTAAGTCCCTCAAGGGATAGGGTCCATGTCTTATTTCCAATTGTGTAATCTTTCAATCAGTGGTTTTATTGAGCACTTAACTGTGCGCAGGACACTGCGTTAAGTGCTTGGGAAAGAACAGTTCAGTTGAGTTAGTAATCATTGGTATTTTTTGAATGCTCACTGGGTCACAGAGCTCCACTAAGTGCTAGGGAGAGTACAGTGCAACAGAGTTGGTAGACACATTCCCTACCCAAAGTTGACAGTATACAGGGAGAAAAAGACATTAAAATAAATTACCAACAGGAGAAATAGTAGAGTATAAGGATATGTAAGTAACCGTTGTGAGGCAGTGGTGAGTTTTCAAGCACGTAATGGGTGCGGAGCTGAGTTCATAGGCAACACAGAGGGGAGTTCCATGCTCAAGCAAGAACCTGCGCAAGCAGTTGAGGGCTAGTTAGACGAGATCGAGATTCAGAGAGTATGTCACTGTTAGAGTGCAGAGGGTACAGGTTGGCTTGAAGTTGGAGATGAGGGAGATTAAGTAGGAGGGAGAGAGCTGATTAAGTGTTTTAAAACAATGGTAAGGGGTTTCTATTTGATGCAAGGGTGGATGGACAACCACCTGAAGTTTTTAATAAATGTGGGTATATGGACTGAAATGTTTTCAGAAAAATGACATAGGCAGCCAGGCAAAGTATGGACTGGAGTGGGGAGAGAGAGGAGTCTCAGAGAGGTCAGTGAGGAGGCTAATACAGTAGTCACGGTGGGATACGGTAAGTGTTTGGATCAGCGCAGTAGCCGTTTGGATCGAGAGGAAAGGGCAGATTTAATGTCAAGGGAGAACCAACAGGATTTGGTAACAGTTTGAATGAGAGAGACAAATTGAGGGTGATGGCAAGGTTGTGTGCTTGTAATACAGGAAGGATGGTGGCATTGCCTACAGTGAGAGTGAGAAGGAGTCAAGGATAAGATAGGATTTGGGTTGGAAGATTATTATTATTATCATTATTGTTATTATTGTATTTGTGAAGCACTTCCTATGTGCTAGTCACCGTACTAAGATCTGGGGTAGATACAAGCAAATTGGGATGGACACAGTCCTTGTCCCACATGGGGCTCACTGTCTCAATCCCCATTTTACAGATGAGGTAACTGAGGCCCAGAGAAGTGAAGTGGCTTGCCCAAGGTCACACAGCAGACAAGTGGCAGAGCTGCGTTGAGGACTTCTGTTGGGAACCTAAGCTTAGTAAAGTGCTCTCCTCACAGTAAACACTTAGTGAATGCTATTACTACTACTAGTAATGAGAAGCAGCATTGTTCAGCGGAAAGAGCCTGGGCTTGGGAGTCAGAGGTCTTGGGTTCTAATCCCAGCTCTGCTGCTTGTCAGATGTGTGACTTTGGGCAAGTCACTTAACTTCTCTGTGCCTCAGGTACCTCATCTGTAAAATGGGGATTAAGACTGTGAGCCCCACGTTGGACAACCTGATCACCTTGTATCGCCCCCAGTGCTTAGAACAGTGCCTTGCACATAGTAAGTGCTTAATAAATGCCATCATTATAATCATTATTATTACTAGTAGAAGTATAGTTTTACCAGCATGCCTCACTGCATCCTAGAAAGACTTTTTTAGGGAAGAAACTTTGTAAGAGAGTAATGCGAAAACACTGCTAACTTTTAAGCGTGTCAGAAGAAGGAACATCATTTTTGTGTACCCAATGGGGCTGTGTCCTTGGGTCCCCACTGACCTTTTGGGTCACATCTGTATCTGTAGATGAATTTATTCATTCATTCATTCAATAGTATTTATTGAGCACTTACTGCATGCAGAGCACTGTACTAAGCACTTGGAATGAATAACAATGCAATGTGGTCTCGTGGAGAGAGCATGGGCCTGGGAGTCAGATAGACCTGATTTCTAATCCCATCTCTGCCACCTGTCATTTGTGTGACCTTGGGCCAGCCATTTAGCTTCTTTGTGCCTCATTTACCTCATCTGTAAAATGGGGATTGAGACTGTGAGCTCCATGTAGCTGAAGGACCATGTCCAACATGATTAGCTAGTATCTATCCCAGTGCTTAGTATGCTAGCTGGAACATAGCACTTAGCAAATACCAGTAAAAATAATTCATTGTGATTGGAGTATTTTTTTAGTATGAAGGACAATTACATATTTTAAAAATGCATTTTCTTTCCTGTGAGCTTATCTGGAATTACTGATGCTCTGACTGCAGGCAGCATTTAGATCAATATGGTTTCAGCATAGCCCAGTGCATAGAGCATGAGCCTGGGAGTCAAATGATCTGAGTTCTAATCTTAACTCTTCCTGTTGCCTCATGTATGACTTTAGGCAATTCACTTGACTTTTCTGGATCTTAGTTTCCTCATTTGTAAAATGGGAATTCAATCCCAGGTCCCCCTCCTACCTAAATTGTGAGCCCCATGTGGGAAAGGGACTGTATCTGTCTGACCTGATTAACTTGTATTATCTACTCCAGCAAAAGGAACAATTCTTGACACATAGTAAGCACTTAATAAATATAATAATAATTGACTAAGAAAGAGTTTCCCAAAACATATATAGGCTTGCCACGACTATAGGAACTAGCTGAGAAAATACCTTGAAATATATGATCATATGTAAATGTCCAAAATTGCATTCTGAAAATATCTAGCAATATCCATTGCTTTTAGTGAATGTCTTTTGGTTCGATGACCACTGGGATATCTCTGGCTTTTGTAATACATCTTGATATTCATCTCTGTCGAAGTAAATAGCTAGTTCTATATGAAATAGTACTGAAGAAATTTGATCTTTAAGGGATGATATTAAATAGTTTTCCAATCTTGGTAATAGTCATTCATGCCATTTCTTTTAAATCAAAACATTCACCCTCTATTTTTGTCTACTGACTTTTTAAGCAGAGTTTAATTTACACTTCATGACTAGGGTGTTGAGACTGTATTTTCAGGAGGACAATATTCCATTTCAGTGCTCATCGTCATTCTATTGACTGTGGAATATATCTCATCCCAGGAAAATAATTTGTTTTTCTCTCATGTATACAGTGTAAACACTAGTCATGGCATTCTGAATTTAGCTACATAGACCAATCACCACCAGGACCATATTTTGATGAGCAGAATAGTGACCTGCACCTGTTTCCATGACTCAGAACAATCACAAGACTCCAGACCGCTGGAGAGATGGAGCTGTCATGGCTCTTACCTAGCATTCGCGTCTTGCTCACACTGGGGGTGATTTGCATTC
Organism: Ornithorhynchus anatinus; assembly: GCF_004115215.2. Taxonomy (NCBI): domain Eukaryota; kingdom Metazoa; phylum Chordata; class Mammalia; order Monotremata; family Ornithorhynchidae; genus Ornithorhynchus; species Ornithorhynchus anatinus. Next base: position 115,328,442 of record NC_041731.1, on the reverse strand, counting down.
ATTACATTCTTTTTTAGGGACTACAAGAAGTAAGAGAGTCAGGATATGGAATTTTCTGACAAGTTGGAAAGAGAGATTAAGATGAAGGTGGACTCTGTAGTTGGGAAAAAGACAACATGGTACAAATAATGGATCCATTCGGGCACTTAATTTCTGCTGTGATTTTTTCAGGGCTCATTCTTAGAATCTATTGACAGAGCATCCGGACCTATCCTAGAGCCCTGGCACTTTTGAGGTGAGGTGAAATGGGCAGCTAGGAGGAGTGCTTATCAGTCAAACAAACAATCAATCAAATAATGGTATTTTTGAGGGCTTACTGCATCCAGAGCCCTGCAGTAAGCATTTGAGAGAGAACGAAGCAGATGATTTTTCTAAAAAACTGTACAGTTCATTTCTCTCCACTCCAAAGAAACCTCCACTTGTTTTCCCATCCACCTCTAGATTAAACGGAAACTCCTCACCGTTGTCTCTAAAGTACTCAATAAGCTCTGCCCCTCCTATTTTACTAAGCTGATTTCCTATTACAACCTAGCCTGTGGGCTTCACTTCTGCAATGCCAAACTAAAAAGGAAGAGGAGAAGGAGGAAGAGTGGGGTAGGGGCAAGGGGAGGAGGAGGAGGAGGAGCAGGGAATGGAGGTAGAGGAGGAGAAAGAGGAGGGAAGGAGAAGAGGAGAATGAGGAGGAGGAGGAGGTGGAGAAAGAAGAGGTAGAGGAGGAGGAGGAGGGGAAGAGATTTAATGAGTGTCTACTTCATCCAGTACACTGCACTAGATGCTTGGGAAGTATATTTCCTGCCCAAAAGGAGCTTACACTCCGACAAGTGGACTAGTCAAATAAATAATTCAATAAGCATGCATACGTGAGTGAGGAGGGTTGGCATTATTTACGTTTTCTAAGTGCTAGCATTGGTTGATAGATTCGTATGCCTTAGGGTGCTAAGAAAATTGGGAAAATCTTGTTAAAGGAGGTGGGATTTAAGGAAAAATTTGAATGTAAGCAGCCAGTGGAGGTCAATGGAAGGTTTCGAGGAGAAAACAGGTGCCGGCCGAGACAAGCCTCAGGGACATAATCTGAACCACAGATCAAATCCTTCTAGTGTGAATTGGCTAAGTCAGATATCCTTAGGGCCATTGTGAAGTATGTGGATTCTTTACATACTTTCAGTCATGCAGATCAATCCAGTTTAAAGAGCGTGGGTCTGAACATCTGAACACTGAGTTTCAGATTTGTCATTTCATTCATTCAATCATATTACTGTGTACTTACTGTGTGCAGAGCACTGTACTAAGCGCTTGGAAAGTACAATTTGGCAACAGAGGCAATTCCTGCCCCAAAACGAGCTCATAGTCTAGAACAGGGGAGACAGACAACAAAACAAAACAAAACAAGCAGACAGTTATTAATAGCATCAATAGAAACAAATTATAGATATAGACACATCATTAATAAAATAAATTGAATAATAAATATGTACATATATACGCAAGCATTGTGGGGCAGGGAGGCGGGTAAAGCAGAGGGAAGGAGTCGGGGCAATAGGGAGGGGAGGAGGAGCAGAGGAAAAGAGGGAATCAGTCTGGGAAGACCTCCTGGAGGAGGTGAGAGTTCATTGACTAGCTAGGTGACTTTGGCTAAGTAACTAACCTCTCTGAGACTCAGTTTCTGCCTCTAAAAAAAGTCAGTGGAAGTTTTTGAGGAAAAGAAGAGGTGCCAGCTGAGACATGCTTCAGGGACATAGTCAAAATCACGGAGCAAATCCTCCTAGTGTGAATCAGCTAAATAAGATATCTTAGGACCATTGCAAAACATGTGGATTCTTTACATATTTTTCAGTCATATAATCAATCCACTACCTCAGGCAGAGTGATCTAATTTAAAGAGCATAGGTCTGAACATCAAAAGACTGAGTTTCAGCTTTGTCATTAACTTATCGGGTGACTTTAGATAAGTATCTAACCTCTCTGAGACTCAGTTTCCTTCACTGAAAAAAGGGGATACTAATATGTGTCTCAGGCCTGCTATGAGGTGCTTAAGGGATAATTGACAAGTGCTTTGAAAACATTAAAGTGCTAGAAAAATTCAAGTTAATACCCATACAGAGGATGTTTATGATATTTAGCATAGTATATACCCATATTCTATAACAAATGTAAATTCAAATAGTAGCAGGACTCTTCATGGCACTCGGTCCTAATTGCCCTGATAAATATAAATGTAGGGCTGAGAGAAATTGAAGTATCTCTTCTATTCCTATTAGTTCAATCTAACCGAATGCTATCTCTGTTGGTCATTTTGCTATTTAGAGACTAATTTTGGCATCCCCAAGTGACTCATTTATCTAGATTATTCATATATAATGATCATGTTATTCTTGGTCCTAGGACCACATGACTCTCAATAGCTGAAGCCAACTTCCTTTATTTCATTATGACCGATTCTCTCATGATCAACATAACCTTTAATGGAGAATGGAGTCAGCTGCAGAAAGGTAATGACAGATTGATTTTCATGATCATTACTTCACAAATAATTGCCATTTATATTTGTTACTCACACAATCACACTTTTCCAAAGTGCTCTGCAGTAATTTATTTGCTGTCCCTCAATATAGCCTGGGTAGGTCACTGTTCTTATTGCCATATTGCAGAGGGAAAATATGAGAATAAAGAGGCTGAAGGTTGGAAGTTCAGAATGAGGGTTGAGCAAGTTTATTTTTGTTTTATGGTACATCTTAAATGCTATGTGTCAAACATTGTCCTAAGCACCGGGGTAGGTAAAAGTTAATTAGGTCAGGCACAGTTCCTGTCCCACACCGTGGTTCACAGTCTTAAGTCAGAGGGAGAACAGGTATTGATTCCACACTTTACAGTTGAGAAAACTGAGGCCCAGAGAAGTTAAGTGATTTTCCCAAGATCGCACAGCAAGCAACTGATAGAGCAATAGGCAGAGCTGGGATGAGAACCCAGGTTCTCTGACTTCCAGGCCCATGCTCTTTCCACTAGGCACATTGCTTCTCATGTGTCAGGCCTAGTTAAATAAAACCCAAGAAAAAGCATAATGGGAGATATTATTTCTTTCCTAATTGTGTATTCTTTTTTTTTGTATAAGCACTGACTTCTTTCAGGTGCACTGTATATGTTACATAGTTCAGAGTAAATCATTAAAGAGGTAATTAGAACCCAGAGTTAGATAATGGACAGGGAAAATAGTTCACATTTGGCTGTGTGGGAAACAGGGATTTTATTTCCTTATGAAGTATTAGCAAACTTTCCTATTGCTAACCCTAATAGAAATTGATATAGAACTTATTAAATGGACATTTCAAAAAGTTCAGAACTGCCTTTGAAGGACAAAAGCCTAAATTTTCTGATGTATAAGGAAGAAGATGCTGGGTGAGTTCCCTTGTGTGGCAATATTCATGGCAGGCACTAGAATTTTATAGTTCATTTTCAGCACAATTTAGCATCTGAGTCTCTAGAATGGACAGTCTCCTTGAGCTAACTGGGCATAGAAATTATTATGGTCTCTTTTTTAAGGTGAGCATTACAAACAAACTTGGAAACACATCACTAATGTAGATTCTCATCATTATTGATATTCATATGGAATCAGTGAATCAGTGACATTTATTGAGCACTTACTGTGTGCAGAGCATTGTCTAAAATAATCAGGAAAGCACAATACAGCAGAGTTGATATACATGATCCCTTACTACAGAGAACTTATGGTCTACAGTGGGAGTCAGACATTAAAATAGATTAAGGGTAGGGGAAATAGAGTATTAGAATATTTCCATAAAAATCGTGTGGCTGAGGTGTGTTCAGAACATTCAGAGACATGGATAGTCTGTCTGCTTGTACTACGCAGAGTAAATCGCTCTTTTTATTGTAGGGTAAGAAGTGCACACAAAAACAAACACACATACACACACTGTATTAAGATGCATTATTTTGTTACTAACAGAGTCATAGATGAAGGCGATCAGTAAAGATGTTGGTGATGTTGCTGTGAGTTTCTCTTAGGCCTTGTTTAGAGGAAGACAATTGACTTTTGCTTAGAGGGTGCTCTGTTGTGCCCAGTGCTAGTCAACTATAGAAATGGGATTTCTAAGTCACCTTTCAATCCTGCCACCTTTAATTTCATAACTCCTTCTATTCCCAAACCGTTCTCTCCATTACTGCAGCAAGTCAGTAGAACCTCACCTACCACCTTCACCAGCAATCAGCAGCACACTTCTGCAAGCTGTATAGATTATCCAACCTTGGCTTCACTGATTCTGTCCTCTCCTGGTTCTCCTCTTGTCTCTCTGGCCATTCATTCTCAGTCTCCTTCGAGGGCTCCCTCTCTCCCTCCCACTCCCTAACTGGTTCAGTTCTGGGTTCCCTTCTATTCTCCATTTACACTCATTCCCTTGGAGAACTCATTTGTTCCCACAACTTCAACTACCATCTCTATACAGATGATACTCAAATCTACATCTCCTCCCCTAATCTCTCTCCAGACTCACATCTCCTCTTGCCATCATCAGGACATCTCTACTTGGATTTCTTCCTGTCACCTCAAACTTAACATGTCCATAATAGAGGTCCTTACCTTCCCTCCCAAATCCTGTCCTCTCCTGGACTTACCTATCACTGTAGATGGCACCATCATCCTTCCCGTCTCACAAGCCTGAAACCTTGTCATTATCCTTAACTCTGCTCTCTCATTCACCCCACATATCCAGTCCTTCACCAAATCCTGTTGGTCTCACAGCATTGCTAAAACACGCCCTTTCCTCTACATCCAAACTGCTACCAGGTTAGTAGAATCATGCATTCATTCGTACTTAATGAGTGCTTACTGTGTGCAGAGCACAGTACTAAGTTCTTGGAATGTACAATTCGGCAACAGATAGAGATAATCCTTGCCCAACAACAGAGTCATGGTCTAAAAGATTTTACAGTCTAGTCAAATCACTCATCCTATTCCACCTAGATTACTGCTTCAGCAGCCTTTCTGACCTCCCAACCTCCCAACTCTCCCCACTCCAGTCCATACTTCACTCCACTGCCTGGATTATCTTTCTACAGAAACATTCAGGGCAGGTTACACTCTTCAAAAATCTCCAGTGGTAGTCTATCCACCTCCATTTCAACCAAAAACTCCTCACCATTGGCTTTAAAGTTCTCCATCACCTTGTCCCCTCCTACCTCACCTTGTTTCTCTCCTTCTGCAACCCAGCCCACATACTTAGCTCCTCTGGTGCTAACTAAACTTCTCACTGTGCTTCGATCTCACCTGTCTCTCCACCGACCCCAGGCCCATGTCCTATCTCTGGCCTGGAATGCCTTCCCTCCTCAAATCGGCCAAGCAATTTTTCTCGCTCCCTTCAAGCCTTACTGAAGGCAAATCTCCTCCAAAAGACCTTACCAGACTAAGCCCCACTTTTCCTCATCTCCCACTGCCTTCCACATCACCCTGACTTGGTCCCTTTGCTCTTTCCCCTCCCTGCCCTACAGCACTTATGTATATATCTGTAATTTTATTTATGCATATTGATGCCTCTTTATTTGCACTGATGTCTGTCTTCCTAGCCTCTAGACTGTGAGCTCGTTGTGGGCAGGGATTGCCCCTCTTTATTGCTGTATTGTACTTTCCCAAGCACTTTATACAGTGCTCTGCCCACAGTAAGCGCTCAAAAAATATGACTGACTGAATTAATTCATTGAATTAATTAATTAATTAATTTAAATCATTCTTCTGATTCCCAATTGCACCACTTATTTTATGCGTTCTGGGTTCAGCAACTGGAGCAGGTACCAGTTAGCAGGTACTGGAAAAAGTGGCTGAAGTCATGGAGTCTCCAAACCTGCTGCCATAGTAGGTGAATGGTATAAGAAATCAATAAAATAGTGGTATTTCTTAATGGCTTACTGTGTGTTCAGCAATCAATCAATATATCAGTAGTATTTATTGAGAGCTTGGGAGAGTACAGCACAGTTAGTGGACATGACCCCTGACCTCAAAGCCCTTACAATCCAGCAGGAAAGAAAATGGAAAAAAAGTGTATTGGAAGAAAATATACTTCATGAAGAAATGACAAGAGTTCTCCATCATTGATATTTATTGAGCACTCACTGTGTGCAGAGCACTATACTAGGCACTTGGGAGAGTACAGAACAACAGATATAATAGACACATTCCCGGTCCACACAGAGCTTACAGTCTAGAGAGGAAGACAGACATTAAAATACATATATAAATTAGGGAAATGTACATAAGTGTTGAGGGACTGAGGGTGGGGTGAACATCAAGTGCTTAAAGGATATGGATATGCGTGAAGATTCCGTTTCAGAAATATGCAGCTAATCTAAAATAGCTTTGAAACAACACTTTTCTTTCCAAAACCCTTCAAACTCCATGAATTTTCCCTGTTCCCACATTTTCCTGTATTCACAGAAACTTCCTGAATTAATGATGCCAGAAAGTTTATCCTATTATAGAGTAGACTCAACTCCAAGAAAGGAATCATTCACTTTCCACACATCCTTTATTCAAGCCATGGGGACAAGCATGAGGAAGGTGGAACAAGTTGAAAGTAAAAATCTGAGTAATGAAGGGCAGGGGACTGAAGAAGGAAAAAGAAAAAAAAAAAGGGTTAATCTGACAACAACTGAATTCAGCAAGGAGATTGATGATCTGTTGCCAGCAACAACTAGTGAGTATATCTGTCAGTGAGTAAACACTGGTGGTGTGGGCAATAGGTGACATAGAAAAAAAGAGGTGCTAAGAGAATGTGTGTGTTTACCGGCTAACATCCTGAAAGAAGGAAAAATAGTCTAAATGATATGGCTAGCTCAGTCACTGAAAAGCTCAACACTATTTTAACACACAGACCGGGCTGTAATCTCCCCTCATTGCCCCCTCAGAAATGGCTCTGGAGAATGACTTTCTCAGTTTCGTTTTCCTCATACGTGATTGTAGAATTTCAGGGTGGAATCCTAGTTGGGATAGTTTTTGACAGACTTTGACAGACTGTCTAGACATAAACATTAATAGGCAATCAGTACCAAAGTCATTCTCCAAAGTCACTGAAGGCAGGAAGAAACCTTTGATCATAATGTATCAGAGAGGCAGAATTCCAAAGAGTCGCATGTGGGAGATTCAGTCTGGAGCATCATCTAGAAAACTTCAAGCCCGCAGAACTCCGTAGACCGTTATTGAAGCCAATCGTGATAAGGTTACAACAAACGATAATCTGTTTTGTTATAGTTTGTCACACCACAGAAAGACATAAGAGACAGGTTTAGAAGTGTTTATGGGGGGGTGCTAAAAACTGATAAGCAAACAAATGAGTAACTTCAAGGCTTACCATCACATACAATGTCTGGCGATCTCCACTAGAAATCACAGAACCGGTAAAACCAAATAGACAAAATTCAGGCCGTGAGGACCCTTCCTTTGAAGGTTAATCATATCTGACTTGGTTCACGCACTGCTATTCAGGTGGTGAAGAGAAATCTGCTACTTTGAAGCATGCAGTATTTTGCATTTATGTATAATTAAAACACTTGAAGGTAAGGTACTCAGAAGCCACAGTCATGCGGTGAAAACAAGAGAGGTTGAAAACAGGAAACAAGGCATTGGGGATTATAGTGAAGAATATTCAACAGGGTCTGAAAAAGCTACAATAATTGCAATGAAACTGAAGTTCCTGAATAATGCAACGATAAAGAAAGCTCTACTGATCGAGTTAGAAAATTGAATAGAAGGTCTTCCAGGAAAACACAAGGATCCAGGAGAAGAGGTAAGTGTAAAGCAGAGGTTCTAACTTCAAATAACTTCAGTCAACTAGTAGATGAAAGGTCAACTTGGGAGAGGTGAAACCCAGATGATAATAATATTAATAATGCTATCTGTTTAGTGTTAACTATGTACCCAGCAATCAATCAATCAATCAGTGGCATTTATTGAATGCTTACTATGTGCAAACTACTAAATGCTTGGGAGGTACAATACAATTGAATTGGTAGATACAATTCCTGTCCTTCAGGTGTCTGCAATCTAGTGGAAGAGAAAGAGAAAGACATTCAAATAAATCACAGATAGGAGATGTAGCAGAGTATAAGGATATGCACATAAGTGCTGTGGGATTGGGTATTGGGTGAGTATTAAAGTATTTAATGGGTACAGACCTACATGTATAGGTAAACAGAAGCAAGAGAGAATAGGGTGGGGAAATGAATGGTTAGATGGGGAAGGATTTGGAGCATAATAATAATAATAAATAATAACTACAGTATTTGCTAAATACTTACTATATGCCAAGCACTGTTCTAAGTGCTGGAATAGATACAAGGTAATCAGGTTGTCCTACGTGGGGCTCACAGTCTTAATCCCTATTTTACAGATGAGGTAACTGAGGTACAGAGAAGTTAAGTGGCTTGCCCAAGGTCACACAGCAGACAAGTGGGGTAGGTGGGATTAGAACCCATGCCCTCTGGCTCCCAAGCCCATGCTCTTTCCACTAAGTCATGCTGGGACTCTGAGTTCCCCAGAGCTCGGTGGTCCATTGGATATATAGGTGGGAGTGGGGGGTGTCACAGATAAGAGGAAGAATGTGGGCAAGAAGTTGGCAGGGAGAGAGATAAGATCGAGGCACATTAATTAGGTTGGCATTAGAGGAGCTAAGTGTGTATGTTGAGTTGTTGTTGGTGAAGAGCAAGGTTTAGTTAGGAAGGGCCTAGTTTATTAAGTGTCTTAAAGCTGACAGTAAGGAGTTTGAAGTGAACAGAAGTTTGAAGTGGAGATGGAGGGGCAACCACTGGAGGTTTTTGAGAAGTGAGGAGATGTTCACAGAACTCTTTGTTAGAAAAATGATCCAGGCTGTCCATACTTCCTTGAGAGATGAGAGGAGGAGAGGATGGATGTAGAGAGGTCCAAGAAAAAGCTGATGGAGTAATAATAATAATGTTGGTATTTGTTAAGCGCTTACTATGTGCCAAGCACTGTTCTAAGCACTAGGGTAGATACAGGGTAATCAGGTTGTCCCACGTGAGGCTCACAGTCTTAATCCCCATTTTACAGATAAGGTAACTGAGGCAAAGAGAAGTTAAGTGACTTGCCCACAGTCACACAGCTTAGAAGTGGCAGAGCTGGGATTCGGACCCATGACCTCTGACTCCCAAGCCCGTGTGGGGCAGGAAATGATAAGTGCTCAGATCAATTTGGAATCAGTTTGGATGAAGAGAAAGGAACAGATTCTAGAGAGGTTATGAAGGTAGAACCAATGGGATTTGGTGACAGACTGGTTTGTGAGAGAGATGAGTCAATGACAGAGTTGAGGTTACAGTTAATATTTTTATTATTATTATTACAGCCTTGTGAGACAGGGAGGAGGGTGGCATGGTCTACAGCGGTGGGGAAGGAGGTTTGGTTGGGAAGATGAGCAGTTCTGTTTTAAGTATTGTGCTAAATTCTGGGGTAAGCTCAAGATGCCCCAGTCAGTCCAGTCCCTGTCCCTCATGGTGCACCCAGTCCAAGAAGGAGGAAGAAGAGGCATTTTATCCCCATCTTATGGATGAGGAAACTGAGGCACAGAGAAGTTAAATGACTTGTCCACAATCACATAGCAGGCAACTGACAGAGTTGCGGTGAGAACCAGGCCTCCTGATTCCTAATCCTATAGTCTTTCCACTAGGACAGTCTGACACAATTTTACCCCTTTTTGAAATCCCCCTGAAACCCAGCTCTTCCAGAAAGCTTTCTCCAACTATGCACTTGTAGTCCCAGAGTGACCCACAACAATCAATCAATGGTATTTTCCGAGTGCTTCCCGTATACACTTCTGTACAAATCAGAGGGACAAGGATGGTGTCTAATTCCCATCCATATATTCTTTCTCAGCATTCAGCACAATACTTTGCACTTAATAATAATAGTAATAATAATGTTGGTATTTGTTAAGCGCTTACTATGTGCCGAGCACTGTTCTAAGTGCTGGGGTAGATATAGGGGAATCAGGTTGTCCCACGTGGGGCTCACAGTCTTAATCCCCATTTTACAGATGAGGGAACTGAGGCACAGAGAAGTTAAGTGACTTGCCCACAGTCACACAGCCGACAAGTGGCAGAGCTGGGATTCGAACTCATGAGCCCTGACTCCAAAGCCCATGCTCTTTCCACTACTACTGCTACTAATTATACCACTATTAAACATCTCCATAGTCACTTCTATTTGTAAATTATGTTAACATCTTTCTTCCTTGCTAACCCCTAAGTTCCTGGAAGGCAACTAAGCAACAAAGTCTACTAAGTCTATTGTACGTCCCCAAGAACAGCTGGAGTACAATAATCACTACTAATTGAATTATTGGTTGTGGCCTTCACAGTTTTAAGAATGCCATCTGGTCCCCAGTAACTTGTAAGGAAGCATCCCGGATAAACAGTGTATGTTTGGGAGGGCTATAATATATGCGGCATATATATGTGCATTCTAGATGAAACACTCAGTTTGTACCCAAGTGACTTAGTGGCTAGAGTACGGGCCGGGGAGTCAAAAGGATCTGGGCTCTAATTCCGGCTCTGCCACACGTCTGCTGTATGGCCTTGGGCAAATCACTTAACTTCTCTGGGGCTCGGTTACTTTATAGGTAAAAGGGGATTAAGACTGTGGGCCCCATGTGGGAAAGGGACTGTGTCCAACCTGATTAACGTGTTTCTACCCCATCACTTAGAACGGTGCTTGGCAGATAATAAGCTTAACAAGTCCCATTATTATTAATTATCATTATTATTATTACCCAGGGGTCTTTAATTCTGCCCCTTCCCTTAACTGTCCCTGTAGTGCTCCTGATCAGTTAATCAATGGTATTTATTGAGACCTTACTGTGTGCAGAGCTCCCTTGGAAATGTCTGATTCTATGCTCCCTCCATCCTAAGGGTGATACAACCATTCTTTTCTCCTCTTCCTCCCATTCCCCTCACCACATACACACACCTCTGTGTCAGATGTGTGTCTGTGATGGGATGTGCCTAATGTCTACAAAGTAAAGAGGCAAGCAGCCCTTTAGAAGAGCCGAACATGGCAAAAGTCTAAATCCTTTCCTGGCTCTGATTTACTGAAAAACAGTAGAACATGCTGCGGAACCAACTGGATTAGGCTGTCAGCCTGGGGATCATGACAGGGTCATGGTCCTGTCTCCGTGAATTCTCTATTAAGACAAATTCCTACCTCGCTTCCAACATCTGTTCTTAGTATATCAGTCTCACCTGTAGCATGAGGTCACTAATGTAGCTTTCCCTCTCGATTGCTCTGGGCCCAATTTTAGGGGCTAGAGAGACGAAGGGAAGATGGAGTTGAAGTGGCCGACTGCAGAATAGGCATAGGAATAGGAAAAGTTCAAGAGCTGGGAGCGGTAGGAAATTACGAACTTGGAGATTTGGCCTAGTGGCATAATGGCCTAATGACATGGCCTAGTGGAAAGAGCATGGACCTGGGTGTCCGATTCCTGGGTTTGTCACTCGTCCGCTGTGTGACCTTAGGTAAGTCATTTAGAGAAGCAGCATGGCTCAGTGGAAAGAGCATGGGCTTGGGAGTCAGAGGACATGGGTTCAAATCTCCGATCAGCTGCCTGTCAGCTGTGTCAGAAGTCACTTAACTTCTCTGTGCCTCATTTACTTCATCTGTAAAATGGGGATTAAGACTGTGAGCCCCACGTGGGACAACCTGATCATCTTGTATCTTCCCCAGTGCTTAGAACAGTGCTTTGCGTATAGTAACCATTTAACAAATGTCATTATTCTTCTTCTTATTATTTTCTGGGTCTCATTTACCTCATCTGAAAAAAGAGGATTTAGACTGTGAGCCCCCATGTGGGACATGGACTTTTTCCAACCTGATTATCTTGTATCAACCCCAGCGCTTAGAAGAGTGCTTGACACAGTAAGTGAGAAGCAGTTTAGCCTAGTGGATAGAGCATGGGCCTGGAAACCAGAAGGACTCAGGTTCTAATCCCAGTTTCGTACTTGTCTGCTGTGTGACCTCAGGTAACTTCACTTCTCTGTGCCTCAGTTACTTCATCTGTAAAATGGATATTAAGGCTGTCAGGCCTGTGTGTGATAGGGATTGTGTCCAACCTGATTATCTTGTACCTACTCCAGTGCTTAGTACAGTGGCACATGGTAAGCATTTATCAAATGCTATAAAAAAAGTGCTTAACAAATACCATTTTTTTTTAAAAAAAGATTATTTTATATGATGTTCCTGATCATATAAATCCTGCAGCTAAAGGGGAGAGGATCCTGTTTTGGTCGCGGGAAGGAGAGCACTCCTTCCGCTTTTCAAGAAGGATCTCCATAAGGAAATGCATGGCAGTCAGAGTTACACAGCAGAGAATGCAGATCCTGGGAGCAACCCAAGCTTCTTCTTTATAACAGCCCCCGTCAAGTCCTCTGGTCTTACTTCCACTTTCAGAAGCAATATGTTGGTTATGGAGGAGAAGCAGCCTGGCCTAGTGAAAAAACACTGTCCCAGGTGTCAGGAGGACTTGGGTTCTAAACTTGACTTTGCCACTTGTCTACTGTGTGACCGTTGGCAAGTCACTTCACTTCTCTGTGGTTCATTTACCTCATCTGTTAAATGGGGATTACTCCAGTGAGCCCCATGTGGCGTGGCTCAGCGGAAAGAGCCTGGGCTTGGGAGTCAGAGGTCATGTGTTCGAATCCCATCTCTGCCACTTGGCAGCTGTGTGACTGTGGGCAAGTCATTTCACTTCTCTGTGCCTCAGTTACCTAATTTGTAAAATGGGGATTAAAACTGTGAGCCTCACGTGGGACAACCCGCTTACCCTGTATCTACCCCAGCACTTAGAAGAGTGCTCTGCACATAGTAAGGGCTTAACAAATACCAGCATTATTATTATTATTATTATTACTATTATGTGGGACATGGACTGTGTCCAACCTGATTGGCTTGTATCTCCCGTAGAGCTTAGTATACAGTGCCTGACACATATTAAGCATTTAACAAATGCCATAAAAAATCAAAGAAGATAAGATAAAATTCAAAGCAGCCGCTAAAAGAGAGGATTACATTTTGTTCATTAACAGCCCTTTTGTGGCGTAATGGACTAAGGGACCTGGGATTTAGTTGACCTAGATTCTAATCCTGACTCTGCCACTTGACTGCTGGTTGACCTTGGGCAAGTCATTTAACTTGTCTGTCCCTCAATTTGCTCCTCTATAAAATGGGGATTAAATACCTGTTGTCCCTTGTACCTGTTGTCGACGTGAGACAGGGATTGTGTCTGACTTGATTATCTTGGATCTATCCCTGTGCTTAGTACAGTGCTTTGCACATAGTAATAAAGAATTCTACAATCACACTGTTATCATACTTACCCTGTTAGCTATGTACTAACTAATATACATATTCACTTCTATCCTCCTCCTATCTGCAAATTTTTTGCTGTCTTTCTCCCGATTGTAGTAAACCGACTTCACGTCTGAGGCCATGTCTACTCACTCTATTGAGCTTTCAGAAACTTTTAATGCAGTACTGTGCGCACAGAATTAGGTGTAATGATTGATTAATCAACTTTGTTTTTATTAATCAGAGACTTACATATAAACCCTGCTGTGGGACCTTGCGAAAGTCACTTCACTTCTTTGAGCCTCGGTTATCTCATCTGTAAAATGGGGATTAAGATGGTATAAAACACATGTATAAGATGGACTGTTTCCAATTATCTTGCATGTACTCCACTGCTTAGCACAGTGCCTGGCACAAAGTAAGCACTTAACAAATACCAAGGAAAAAAAAATCCTGATTATACTCTCAGTAACCTCATCTATTAAAAATGGGGATTAAAAGTGTGAACCCAATGTGGGGCAGAGACTGTGTTCAACCTGATTAAGTTGTATCTACCCCAGCGCTTAGAAAAGTGCTTGGCACATAGTAAGTGCTTAACAAGTACCATAATCATTGCTATTATTATTATTACACTTGAGTGCGAATACATCACATGCATCCTAATCCTATGTATCCTAACCCTAACCCTGATCCTAGCCCTAATCCTAATCTTAACCTTAAACCTAATCCTAATCCTAACCCTATTTGTAGTTTATCGTATGCATGCTATAAATGGTGTCAGAGGTTATGGGTTCGAATCCTGGACTGTGGGCAAGTCACTTAACTTCTCTGAGCCTCAGTTCCCTCATCTGTAAAATGGAGATTAACTGTGAGCCTCACGTGGGACAACCTGATTACCCTGTATCTACCCCAGCGCTTAGAACAGTGCTCTGCACACAGTAAGTGCTTAACAGATACCAACATTATTATTATTATTATTCATACAATACACTGTTACATTTTTCACTGTGTACTACTTAAAGCAGCCCCAAACAAAAAATCTTGAAGATAAATATTATTGATTGCTTGACTGACTGATTGATGTTCAATGAAATGTGGATAAAATTCCTTTTGAAGGAACATCTGAAGGCACACATGAAAAATGCATAGCCTTCATATAACTATTATGGGTGGTGAAACCTACACGAAGTGTGGGGAAATGTGTATCACTCACAGTTTATATACAAGGATAGAAATCTCACCATCAGACATGCCATCTTTGAACCTCGAAGGGCAGCTCTCTATATACCCACTAATAGTTTATGCAAAACAGGCTCTAGGGACGTCGTGCTTTTTGAAATGAAAGTGATAATAAAATATTTAACATTTCTGATCTTAAAACTTTTTTTTTCTTAAATGCTCAACTCTTACTTCCCTGAAATTCCTTGCAAAAGAATTTGGACTTGAAAACGGCCTGAAATCCCAGCATACACCCAAATTGTTGGAATTTGGATATGCAGCTAGTTTCCCCCCTTCAAAACCCAATTCAAGCCTATTTTGAATACTTAATGAAATGAATTTTCAAGGAACGAGTAAGTACAGTGAGAAATAAATTTGGAGATGAGCAGTCGGGGAGTATTCTATGGCATTGAATCAAACCTGAACAATCAAATTCGACGCTTAACCATATGAAAACTCCATTTACATTGGATTTCTACATCTGGAAGAGATTGGAGAGGCAGTCAGAAAAAAAAAAAAAAGCACTATTTTGGATGAATAATTGAGAGGAGAGCTCAGGAGATAGAGGGAGGGATTTCTTCCACAGAGCTACAGGAAAAGACACTTTTTAAAAGACATTTTCACTGCAAGGGGCAGATGCAAGAACCTGACCAAATAATGGTTATACACCATTTCAGCAATGTATTTCAGTGATTGATCATACTTAAATCCACAAAAGCAAAGGCATTTCCAAAGCTAAAAATCTGGGTCAACGCTCTTGAATGCAGAGAAAAAGAGAATGTACATTCTGAAAAGGTCCCTGAATACCCAAATTGCAAGGAACCAGGTTTGAAAGCTTGAGAAGAAATCCACTTGGCTCATAAAGTCAGGCATGTTCATTTCTGAAACATCAAATTGTCACATTGCATCTTACGAGCAATGGGGCCTGCAATGTTTTCTTAGAATTTGTCTGTCCAAGCAGTCTCTTCCCCATAGTTCTCTGTCCGTGTACACAAAATGTAACAAAAACAATTTTGGGGTTTTTTTCAGAATTCAAGGGGGAAACCTAATAATAACCTGTGGTATTTGCTCAGGCCTTACTAGGTACCAGGCCAGAGAAGCAGCATGGCTCAGTGGAAAGAGCACGAGCTTGGGAGTCAGAGGTCATGAGTTCGAATCCTGGCTCTACCACTTGTCAGTTGTGTGACTGTGGGCAAGTCACTTCACTTCTCTGTGCCTCAGTTCCCTCATCTGTAAAATGGGGATTAAGACTGTGAGCCTCATGGGGGACAATCTGATGACCCTGTATCTACCCCAGTGCTTAGAACAGTGCTCTGCACATAGTAAGCACTTAACAAATACCAATATTATTATTATTATTATTACCAGGCACTCTACTAAGTACTGAAGCATGAACAATATAAGTAGATTGGATACAACCCTAGCACACTTGGTTTCCTAGTTCACTGGGGCAGGAGAGCAGCCAATATAAGGTACAGAGAAGGTAACTGAGGTGCAGAGATGGTGCAGAACAGGAATTAAGAACCCAAGTCTCCTGATGCCCAGGTCCATGTTCTTTCCACTGGTCTACACTGCCTCTTAGGAGAAGAGCTGGGTTGCAAGTTAATCAGTAGTCACTCAGTCGGTCAGTTGTATTGATTAAGCACCTACTGTATGCAGAACATCCTA
This sequence comes from Ornithorhynchus anatinus, assembly GCF_004115215.2. Classification (NCBI taxonomy): domain Eukaryota; kingdom Metazoa; phylum Chordata; class Mammalia; order Monotremata; family Ornithorhynchidae; genus Ornithorhynchus; species Ornithorhynchus anatinus. The sequence continues at coordinate 115,312,202 of NC_041731.1, read as the reverse complement.
CTAAGCACTGGAGAAAGTACCTTATAACAGTAAACAGATACATTCCCTGACCACAATGACCACAACAAGATTACAGTATACAGGCCAGGACAACAGACATTAATATAAATAAATAAATCACAGCAATGTACATAAGATCGGTGGGGCTGGGAGGAGGGGATGAATGAAGGGAGCAAGTCATGGGGGAGTATGAGACAAGGAAAGGAGCACTTAGGGAAGGCCTCTTGGAGGAGACATGGTTTCCATAAGGTTTTGAAAGTGGGAGACTAATCATGGCTTAGTGGAAATGGCATGGGCTTGGGAGTCAGAGATCGTGGGTTCTAATACCACCTCCGCCACTTGTCTGCTGTGTGACCTTGGGCAAATCACTTAACTTTTCTGTGCCTCATCTGTAAAATGGATGAAGACTGTGAGCCTCACGTGTGACAACCGGATTACGTTGTCACTACCCCAGTGTTTAAAACAGCACTGGAACATAGTAAGTGTTTAAAAAATACCATTATTATTATTATTGTTATTAATCGTCCGTTGGATATGAGGAAGAAGGGTGCTCCAGGATACAGGCAGGACATGGCGAGGGGTCAGCAGCAAGATAGACAAGATCAAGGTACAGGAGAAAGTTAGCAAGAGCGAAGAAAAGTGTGCCAAGCTGGGTTGTAGGAGAAAAATAATCAGGTGAGGTAGAGGGGGGAAAGGTGATGGTTTTTATATGGCAACTATTGGCTTCAACACATTGTACTGTGTTTGGGAGACTTCCATAGAGCTAATCCCCGTACATAAGGAGTTTATAGTTAGAAAAATACATTTTATCCCTATACTGTCAAAAAAGGGAAAAGAACTTATGGTCTGTAGTAGAAATACTAATTTTTATTTGAGCTGTTTACCTCATGCATGGTGATAAAGTGGAAGGAGATGCACCAGAACAAAATATAAAGCATTCACTGTCATCTTGCTTTCTTCTTCAGTGAAGTAATTGAAGGAAATAAAGTAGGGGAAAAATTAGTCAGATGTGTTAAGCAACTGCACATTTCTTTCTAGCATCTCATTAGTACAGCTTCCACTGGAGTTACCAGCTGGAGGCTTTTTCTTCCCATCTCTCTTCATTAGGCTACAGACACTTATAAGTTTTAGGGTTGAACCTCAGCCTCAGCCATGCTGCCAGTTATAGTAATGGTGGAAGGCAGGAGGGTGGCTCGCCACACATAAGGTTGTTGGGCATATTAGGAATGTCATTTGTCATTTGTTTTCACAAAGAATGTAAGGCCCCCAGGACACACTGGTAAATGCTCTGTGCATTGATGTCAAATCTGTGTTTGTCCATTGTGATTACATCTTGCCTTCTAAACTCCTTAGGGGCGGGGACTGTATCTAATTAAACTCTTTTCACCCCTTTCATAAAGCTCCCTGGGGATGTCCAACAAATATCTGGCGATGATGATGATGACAAAGACAATGTTGATAATAAGACTTATAGCACCTTTTATTTATTATAGCACTTCTAATTTTTTCCAAAGATCTTTCAGGTTAATCATCTCATTGCTTAACCTTTCCCTCCCTCTCCTTCCAAATGTCTACCATGCTGGTCTAAGCTCTCGTCAGATTCTGACGGGACTCCTGCATCAGTCTTATCACTGATTTCTTTCCCTCATCAATCTATACTTAACTACACTGCCTGGATCAGTTTTACAGAACATTGCTCCCATTCATATCCCCTCACTCTTCACAACCCTTCGGTGGTTGCCCAAACTACCTCAAACAGAAACCCCTGACCCTTGGTTTTAAGGCATGCAATCGGCTCTCAGCCGTTACTTAACTCCTCTTTCAACTAAATGTCTTGTTCCTCGTGCCAAAGTGCCTGGCACATAGTAAGCGCTTATCAAATACCACAATTATTATGATTATTATGATGATTATTATTATTATTGCTCTTCATATTCAGAGCCCGTATGCAATTAAACCTCCTTCTAGAGGACCTGTATGAAAAATCTCTCATCTCACCAGTCTATTTCTCCTCCTGAACTTCAGCAGTTCTGTATCAACAAAACACTTGGTTATTCACTCCCGCTTCCCCAATAATGCTTATTGTTCCTATCTTTAAACTCTGTTCCTTCCCCCGACCTTTAATTTATTTCAATGTCTGTCTTCCCTGTTAGATTACATGTTCCTTTAGAATCCTTTCCTAACTCTGCTGTACTCCCCAAAGTGTTTAATACAGTGGTCTGCATGGATTTAGCACTCGATAAATACCATTCATTGATTTCTTCATCACAACATTCCTCTGAGGTAGGGAGAGGGAAGTGTATCATTTTCCTCAAGTTTTCATGAGTTCTCCAAGGTCACAAAGTAGACCAGGAGTAGAGCCAGGATTAGAACCTAGGTCTCCTGACTCTCAGTCCCAGGTGCTTTCCACTACCCTACTTAAAACTCACCTCCTCCAAGAGGCCTTCCCAGACTGAGCTCCCCTTCTCCCTCTACTCCCTCTACCGCCCCCCTTGACCTCTCCGCAGCTTAGCCCTCTTTTCCCCCCATTTCCCTCTGCTCCTCCCCCTCTCCCTTCCCATCCCCTCAGCACTGTACTCATCTGCTCAACTGTATATATTTTCATTACCCTATTTATTTTGTTAATGAAATGTACATCACCTTGATTCTATTTAGTAGCCATTGTTTTTACGAGATGTTCTTCCCCTTAACTCTATTTATTGCCATTGTTTTTGTCTGTCTGTCTCCCCCGATTAGACTGTAAGCCCGTCAAACGGGAGGGACTGTCTCTATCTGTTGCCAACTAGTTCATTCCAAGCGCTTAGTACAGTGCTCTGCACATAGTAAGCACTCAATAAATGCTATTGAATGAATAAATCATGCTGCTTCCCACAATGGGAAACAGAAGCCTAGGAAAGTTTTAATATGGCATTTGGGATACAGTATAGCCTAGTGGAAGAAGGCTTCAGGGGTGTGGTACTCTGTTGACCCTGCATTTTTCAGGGGTCTCCCCACTTCCATGGAGCAGGGGACACAGCTGGGTTCTGACCTAGGACAAGTGTGACAGCCTCTCTGTCACATCCTCCCCTCCCCCCCCACCACACCTCCCACCATTTTTACATTTGCTATGGAACGAGCCTGAGAGTGATAGTCTAGAAACCGGGAAACTAAATACCAAATAGCTCTTTACCCAGAGTTTCTGCTTTTGCTACAAAAAGGGTTCCTAGGCCCCTGGAAAGCTATCACTTCCAAACTGATCTGCACTGGTGTGGGGGACTGACTCTGTTGGCATTTTTCCCAACCAGTAAATCTGTGGAGAACACTCAACAGGCAGGTTTTCCCACTGATCAGATCCCGTATGGGGAGCCAATCAGAGGAGGATGGCTCAAAAAGCAATGTTTTAACTGTTGGAATCTTAAAGGCAAAGATCACCGGGTAGCTAGTATCTGTATGGAGGTTGTATGAATCAAGATGCTAACTATTCATTTTACTTATCCTAGGCCTTCACTGACTAAGCTCTCATTTTCCCTACTCTCTCTCTCTCTCTTCTACCCTCTCAGGATCATATCTGGAGAGTTTCCAACACTCTAATAATTAATAATGTTGGTATTTGTTAAGAGCTTACTATGTGCAGAGCACTGTTCTAAGCGCTGGGGTAGATACAGGGTAATCAGGTTGTCCCACGTGAGGCTCACGGTCTTAATCCCCATTTTACAGATGAGGTAACTGAGGCACAGAGAAGTTAAGTGACTTGCCCACAGTCACACAGCTGGCAGAGTCGGGATAATCTATCAGTCTCGACTACGGGAGGGAGAGTCAAGCAGAGGCCTACACATTCCATTCCTAATTTAGCCAGTGGTGAGTGAGTGGAAGACAATCTGCTATAAGTTAGAACTCACCTGTGTTGGGCAGCAGTGGGATGGGAGAGAGTTCAGGGTGTATAGTCAAGTTTACTGTGCGGAAGAAGTCACTGGTAAACCACTTCTGTATTTTTACCAAGAAAACTCTATGGATACACTACCAAAATGATTGCAGATGGAAGTGGGGCATTTTGGCAGAGCTGTATCCATAGAGTCACTATGGGTCAGAGATGATTCGATAACATAAGACAGGACAAGACTCTCCTTTCTGCATCATCTGAGAACTAGAATTGGCAACCTTTATTCACCACTCCCTAAACCCTGCAGCACGAATGCATACCCATAATATTTTTTCTTGACTCTCTCCCCCTCTAGACTCCGAGTTCTTTATGGGCAGAGAACATGTCTATCAATGCTATTATAATGTAATTTCCCAAGCACTCAATACAATGCTCTGCACACAATAAGCATTCAATAAATATGATTGATTGATTGATTGCTATCTATGTAATATTGAGACTGGTAAATGCAAGAGGAATAAAGGTAAGAGTTTACATTCCGTTTGTGATTCTTCCAGAGAAAGCATATCAATAATGTATAATTAGACTGTCAGACCCAAATTTAGAAAGAAACATTGCACTCTTAAAAGTAAGTGTTAATATCTAAATAAACAAAGTCCTAAGAAACAGAACACAGTGAAATCCATTTCTGAAATTAGGTTCAGGATACTGTTCTCTTTATTTTCTATTTTTAATAAGAAGATATGTTATTACAATTGCTTTTCGTGGGAAGACAATATGTCACTTCTTTGTTCTCTACTTCTCGACGCCTAGTACAGTATACCACATCAAGTATATCTGCAAAATATTATTATTATTACTACTACAGCTGCTAATAAAATCAATCAAAAATATTTAATGAACAATCATTGTGTGTAGAGCACTGTAGTAAGCACTTGGGAGAGTACAATATAACAGAATTGGTAGATACATTCTCTGCCCACAGTGAGCTTACAGTCTCGAGTGGGGACTTATGGTATAGTGGACAAAGCATGGGCCTGGGAGTCAGAGGTCATGGATTCCAATCCTGACCCCACCACTTGTTTGCTGTGTGATCTTAGGCAAGTTCCGTGCCTCAGTTATCTCATCTGTAAAAAATGGGGATTAACAGTCTGAGCCCAGTGTGGGGCAGGGACTTTGTCCAACCTGATTAACTCGTATCTACCCCAGTGCTTAGAACAGTGCTTGGCACATAGTAAATGTTTAAGAAGTATCATAATTACTATAAATTATTATTACTATCCCTGATCCTGTGCACCAGATGTCAATAATAATAATGTTGGTATTTGCTAAGCGCTTACTATGTGCCAAGCACTGTTCTAAACGCTGGGGTAGATACAAGGGAATTAGGAGATAATAAGCAGCCATTTCAGGGTAGCACATAACTTGGGCCCAAAATTGCCTCTTGGCCTTTCCAAGATGGGCAATGCTGGAGTCATTCAAAATGGAAACCATATGAGACCTCATCAATATGGACAACCACTGCACATGTTCAGACTCCCTTGCTTCCCCAACCTCTCCTAGCAACTTCTCTCCCATCATCCTCTACAGCCATTTGCAACAAAGAAATCTTCTAAAATGGTTTTAGTTTGTAATGTTTTTCATTAAGGTTCATGGAACTGCGAGGCAGAAGGGGATAGCTTGATTCAGGGGCTGGAACTGCTTGCTCCAGGCCCCACAGAGCATTCAGAGTCAGCTGAATGGAGTAGCTCAGGAGTTCTATGATTTCAGGTTTGTCTCTACCTATCCTGGGGGAGGACGGTGATAATAATGATAATAATAGTATTGGATAAGGGCTTACTATTTGTCAAGCAACATAGTAAGGGCTGTGGTAGATATAAGATAAGCAGTTCAGATACAGTCCCAGTCCCATCTAGGACTCACAGTTTAGGGGAAGGGAGATTATGTATTGAATCCCCATTTTACAGATGAGGAAACTGAGGCAGGGTGAAGTGGAATGATTTGCCCCAGGTCACATAGCAGACAAGTGGCAGAGCTGAGATTAGAATCCAGGTCCCCTGCTTGCCAAGCCAGTGTTCTCTCCACTAGGCCATGCTGCTTTCTAGGGAAGCACAACCCTGGGATTTAGAGTGTTGAACAGACAACAGGCAGACTCTTACCACCTTGAGACCAAAAGGTTTTTTTTTATCTTGTTGTTGGTTTTTTTAATGGTATTTGTTAATTGCTTACTATTTGCCAGGCACTGTATTAAGCTCTGGGGTAAATAATCAGGTTGGACACAGTCCATGTCTTTCATGGTGCTTACAGTCTTAATCCCCATATTACAGGTGAGTAACTGAGACACAGAAAAATTATATGAATTGCCTAAGGTCACACAGTAGACAAGTGCCAGAACCAGCATTAATATACAGGTCCTTCTGTCTCCAGACCTGTATTCTTTCCTCTAGGCCATTCCGCTTCTCAAGTGAAAGCATTTCCACAGCAACAAAGGATCCGTACTAGCCATCCCCTAGGATGATATGGGATTCAGGCTAGCACAGCTCAATCAATCAATCATATTTATTGAGCACTTACTGTGCACAGAGCCCTGAACTAATCACTTGGGTGAGTATAATATTAGAGAGTTGGTAGATACTTTCCATGCCCAGAAGGAGCTAAGGAAAGACAGATATTAATATAAATAAATGAATTATGGATATACATAAGTGCTGTAGGGCTAAGGGTGGGGTGAATAATGTGTGCAAATCTAAGTGAAAGGATGATGCAGAAGGGAGTGGGAGAAGAGGAAATGAGGCTCCGTCGGGGAAGGCCTCTTGAAGGAGATGTGCTTTTAATAAGGCTTTGAAGATGGAGAGAGTGATCATCTGTCAGAAATGAAGAGGAAGGAAGTTCCAGACTAGAGGCAGGATGGGAGCAAGGGGTCAGCAGTGAGATAGATGAGTTCAAAGCAGAGCGAATAGGTTGACAGAAGAGGAGCAAGTGTCTGGGCTGGGCTGTAGTAGGAAATGGGAGAGCTAAGGTAGGAGGAAGCAAGGTGACTGAGATCTTTCAAGTCAATAGTAAAAAGTTTCTGTTTGACGTGGAACAGGATGGGCAAGTGCTAGAGGTTGTTTAAGAGTGGAAAAGCCTGGACCAAAAGATTTTATAGAAAAAAAAATCTGGTCAGCAGAATGAAGTCTGGACTGAAGCAGTGGAGAGACAGGAGGCAGGGAGGTCAGCAAAGAAGTTGATGCAGTAATCAAGGTGGAATAGGATAAGTGTTTAGATCGACCTGATAACAGTTTGGATGGAGAGGCAAGGGCAGTTTTTAGCAATGTTGTGAAGGTTGAACAAACAAGGTTTGGGGACAATTTGAATATACGGGTTGAATGAGAAAGATGAATTGAGGTTAATGCCAAAGTTTTGGGTTTGTGAGACAGGGAGGGTGAGGGTAAATAATTACAGTGGTGGGGAAGTTACGGAGAGGGTGGGAATATGAGGAGCTGTTTTTTCACCATGTTTAGTTTGAGATATCAGTGGAACAACCGATGTCATCCAAGTCCTGAAGGCAGAAGGAGATGCAAGACTGCAGAAAGGAGAAAGATCAGGGTCAAAGATGTAAATTTAGTAATCATCCATGTAGAAACACATGGTAGTTGAAGCCATGAGAGCTAATGAGTTCTCCATGGAAGTGGGTGTAGATGGAGAATAGAAGGGGACCCAAAACTGAGCCTTGAAGGATATCCACAGTTAGGAGGTAGGAGGCAGAGGAGGTGCCTGTGAAAGAAGCTGATAATGAGCAGCCAGAGAGATAGGAGAAGAACCAGGAAAGGACAGTGTCAGTGAAGCCATGGCTGAATATTGTTTCCAGGAGAAGAGGGTGGTCGACTGTGTTGAAGGTAACTGAGGGGTTGAGGAGGATTAGGAGCAGCGTGGCTTAGCAGAAAGAGCACAGGCTTGGGAGTCAGAGGTCATGGGTTCTAATACCACTCTGCCCCTCATCAGCTTTGTGATTTTGGGCAAGTCACTTAACTTCTCTGTGCTTCAGTTACTTCATCTGTAAAAAATTAGTATTAAGACTGTGAGCCCCATGTGGGACAACCTGATTAACTTGTATCTACCCCAGGACTTAGAACAGCACTTGTCACATAATAAGCACTTAACAAATACCATTATTATTATTATTATTATATTATTATTATAGACTGGGGACCATTGTATTTGGCTAGAAGGAATCACTGGTGATTCCTAGAAGGTGAGCTTTGATGGAGTGAAGGTGCAGAAGGCAGATTGGAGAGGGTCAAGAAGATAATTGGAGGAGAGAAACTGGAGACAGTGGGTATAGAAAACTCTCTCAAGGACTTTGGAGAGGAATGGTAGGAGGGAGATGGAATGATAACTGAGAGGAAGCTTGATAAATTGCTTGGCACATAGTGAAACACTTAACAAATACTGTAATTTTTATTAATTATTATGGGGTTAAGAAGGTTTTTTTTTTCTTTTATTAGGTTCAGGGATACATGAGCATGTTTGAAAGCAGTGGGGAAGAAGCCACTGGAGAATGAATAGTCAGTATTTTTTTTTTTTAATTGAGTCCTTAATGTGTGCAGAGCACTGTACAAAGTGGTTGGGAGAGTACAACAAAACAATAAACAGACACATTCCTTGCCCTCAATGAGCTTACAGTCTAGAGAGGGAGCCAGACATTAATATAAATGAATAAATTACAGATATACATAAGTGCTGTGGGGTAGGAGGGGGGTAAATAAAGGGAGCAAGTCAGGGTGACACAAAAAGGAGAGGGAGAAGAGAAAACGAGGACTTAGGGAAGGCCTCTTGGAGGAGATGTGCCTTCAATCAGGCAGTTGAAGATGGTGATCAGGGAGCTGGTGAGCTCCTGTCCTACCCTTCATCCCTGGATTTTGTCACTGCAGAGACCGTGCGACTTTGCTCCTGCAGCAGTCAGAACCAGGAACAAGACAGATGAATTGCACCCTGGACAGATAAGGGCTGTGAGCACTCCAAATCCAAAGAGAGGGAAGGCCCATTTTGGGGGGAATCTAGGCTTCTCACTCCCTGCCAGCCCTGAGAAGCTACACCGAGTGCTGCAATGATGCACTTGAACCCAGTTAGACTGGGACACTGAGGCCCGGGAAAGGGTGAGACATTCCAGGGGATGAGGTCTGGATTTCAGCACTTGGGATTCTTTGCCCCTTCTCAGGCTTGGAGATCTTACCCCATGCTCCCCAGGATGGAAATAAAGGGGAGGAATGGAGACCAACAGGCAGATTAAGCAGATCCTCTGTCTGGTGGAAAGAGCCCAAGTCTGGGAGTCAGAAGGACCTAGGTTCTAATCCTGCCTCTGCCACCTGTCTGCTCTGTGACCTTGGGTAAGTCACTTCACTTTTCTGTGCCTCAGTTACCTCATCTGTATGTCCCAAATGGGGCATGGACTGTGTTGAAACCTATTAGCTGGTATCTACCCCAGCATTTAATACAATGCCTGGGACATTGTAAACGTGCATGTGCATGTTCAGGGGAAGGTAGGAAGAGAGAAGGGGAAGGGAAGACTCAGGAATAATGACTCCAGTTCTGGATGTATATATATATATCTGTAATTTATTAATCTATTTATTTATTTATATTAATGTCTGTCTCCTCCTGTAGACTGTGAGGTCGTTGTGGGCAGGAATTTATCTATTTGTTGTCATAATATACTCTCCAAAGTGCTTAGAATGGTGCTTTGCACAAAGTCAGCGCTCAATAAATATAACTGAATGAATGAATGAATGGATATTTTTATGTTTGTCTCTCTCGTTACAGTGTCCATCTGTGATACACTCCCAAGGGCTTAGTACAGTGCTTTGCTCAGAGTAAGCACTCAATGAACTGTAAGCCCACTGTGGGCAGGGGTTGTCTCTCTTTATTGTTGAATTGTACATTCCAAGTGCTTAGTACAGTGCTCTGCACCTATTCTGATGCTGTTGATGCTTGTCTACTTGTTTTGTTTTGTTGTCTGTCTCCCCCTTCTAGACTGTGAGCCTGTTGTTGGTAGGGATTGTCTCTGTCTGTTGCCTAATTGTACTTTCCAAGCGTTTAGTACAGTGTTCTGCACACAGTAAGTGCTCAATAAATACGATTGAATGAATGAATGAATGAATGAAAGAGCTCAGTAAATATCTGTTGCCTAATTGTACTTTCCAAGCATTTAGTACAGTGCTCTGCACACAGTAAGTGCTCAATAAATACGATTGAATGAATGAATGAAAGAGCTCAGTAAATACGATTGAATGAATAAATGAATAGCACTGATTTAGTGCTTAATCAATAGAGTGTAAATGCTCTGTGGGGAAGGAAACATGCCACTTCTTCATTCTGAATTTCCCAATGGACTGTACCAAGTAGGTGCTCAAACATTATTATTGCTATGTCTACCATTTTGGGAGAACGCAACTAAAGCTTAGCACTGTTTGCTCCAGAAGCCACGGGCTAGCTGTGGGCGCTTCTGTGGGCCTGGTGTGGGAATAGGGTTAGGGTAATAATAATAATAACAATAATAATTATGATATTTGTTAATCGCTTACTATGTGCCAAGCATGCTCTTCTAAGCACCGGAGTAGATACAAGGTAATCAGCTTGTGCCACGTGAGGCTCACAGTCTTAATCCTCCTTTTACAGATGAAGTAAATGAGGCACAGAGAGGTTAAGTGGCTTAGCCCAGGTCACACAGCCGACAAGTAGTGGAGGCTGGATTAGAAGCCACATCCTCCAACTCCCAAGCCTGTGCTCTTGCTACTAAGCCACGTTGCTTCTTTGGGTAGGATTCCCAGGAGCTGACAGAGTTCGGAAATTGCTTTTCTGCTCTAAAGAGCACAGGTTGCTGATTTCACACAGCACCACCATGCTATTTCATGTGTGAGTCATGATGTGATTTGCCATATTTCATGTGAGGGAAGGCACTTTAAATTACTTCTTCAAGATGCACAGCTAGTTTTTTTAATTTTGTCTTTGCTTCATTCATATCAAGATCTTTGCTCTCTTTTTTTAACCAAGGACTCACTTTACTTTATATATCTGTCTTTATCAGAATTTTTTTTTCCTATGCCAACCAATTTTATATTTTTTCTCAACCACTAGATTGTAAGTTGTTGAGGGCAGTGAATGTGTCAACCAACTTGGTTGTGCTGTCCCAAATGCTTAGTGCACCATTCTGCACAAAACTGCACCCCCAAAATTTCACTGAATGATAGATCATTAAAAAAAAAAATCCCACCCAGTCAAAATGTTTTCTTAGCTCTCCAGGCATACCCTTTAAATTTGGTGAAATGGAAAAGAAAGTGCAGAAACACGTGTGAAGGTCTTCTGCTAATTCTCTGAGCTTTGATGGATGTAAGTGCTATGGTGGTAAGTATTCCATGGCACTGAGTGATACTTACTAGGACATTTTTATGACCAAAATCCATCTGGAAAGCATATAAAAAATAATGATGGTCAAAATCCGTGGATAGCATAAAGAAATAATTGTCTTCATAAATTATGCAAAACATAAATATCATTGAACGGTAATAGGGCAAGTGCTGCAGTTTGCAGAATGAGTGCAGAACTAAAATCTGGAAGCCAGAAAATCTCAATTTGACTTTTGCCTTAACCACTGTAGAGTTCTCTTGGATGGTTTCCTTGGATAAGGGGTCACTTCTTATGTTCTGGTTTTATGATTTAGAGATCAGCATGACCCTGGGGCCTCCTGGTTTAGTAAGGGTCCCATGAATGGTAAGCAAATCACGTTGGAAACTTCCATTGCCCTGCTCCTAAGCATCAATTAGGAGAGAAGGGTATGCCCGTTTATAACTCCCATGTACAAATTGACATAAAGACATGTCCACCATAAATCACCATCTGCTAAAATTCTAATACCAAAGAAATGACTGGTCTCCACGATTCCTTTGATGCTTGAAAAGGTTACTTGAGAGGATGTCCACCTGACACATCCCTTGATTTGTTCCCATATGCTGAATCCTACCATGGAACCATTTGTCAGTCTCCTGTTGAGCCTTCTTCTGATGGTCCACCTAGACAGGATTTGATTTAGGGGCTGGGAAGAGCAGCAGACATTCACATAAGTCAGTCCCCTGCGGGCTCTGGTCTACCTCAGGGAAGCTGAGTCAGAGTTCCATGAGACTAGGCAAGATTTAGATTTGTCCCACCAGAAGTGTCCTTAGGATGCCTTTTCAGCAGGGGTCAGTTACTTTGTCCTGGGGAATTTGCCTGTGGTGTGAATGACTGAGTGAGGAGCCTGGTGAGACTCCTTCTACCCTGACTAGAGCTGGAATCTGAGTGTGGGTGGAGTAGGCAGATTGAGGAGTGGGTGCCCCTGGGAAGTCACCATCTGGAAACCAGATCCTGGATTCTATTCCAGAGGTCAGGGAGCTGACCAGTGGGAAGGGTGCTAGGCCAGCAGGGAAGCTGTGTAGTCACCCCTGGGACTTGGTGTAGCTATTTCCTCCAGAATTCATCCCAGTAGCAGGGGGTGGAGGAGGCAGCAGATACCCTTGATCCTTCCTGGGATGCTTCAGGGCTCAGGATATCTCCACCCAGAGCTCTGACTCAAATCTCTAATGTGAATGGCTGATCAACAGGGGTTTGGGGCTGGGGGACCCCCTCTCTCATGCCAGGTTCTGGGCAGGCCTTGTTGGGAATGTGCCCAGGCATCCCCCGATTGGAGGTTAGGGTCTCTGCTGGACCTGATGGAGTTTTGTGGAGGAGTTGGGGACGGGTGGGCCAGAGATGAGCTTTCCTGAAACCTAATATAAAACAAGTCAAAAGAGCACAGAGCCTCTCAGCTCCTGCACGGAAGAGCCTCCCCTAGGTAATTGCAGAAGTCTCAGGCTCCGGCTACAGCCCCACAGCCACCACTGTCCTGTCATGCTGCCCACCCCCGAAGTGAGTCCATAAACCATAAAGCGGGAAGGACTCCTCAGAGCTTGGATCTGTCTGCACCGGGTAAAAAGGACCATAAATCGCATTGACCACAGCTCGCAGTGGCTCCGAAGAGATGAAAGCCAGGAAGGTCACTCTCTGCCCTGAGGAAATAGGGCTTCCTGGCTGGATGAGATCAGCGAAAAACACAAACCTACCTCTTCCCCCCCCCCCCACCCTCCATCCACACCTCCCACCCCCAACAAAACTCTTGCTGACTCTGCTCATACACAGCTCAGGGAAGAAACAGGGTGATAACTAATATGGCACGGTAATCAGATTATCTTGGAGGATGTCACCAAATAGCAGAATCACTGACCATAAAGACAATGATCCTTCATGGAACACCCCCCAGAAAATTATAATGGAACAGAACCATTATCAGTGTGCTATGGTGTTAGACTGACAATCTGTCAATCAATTAATGTAACAATGGAATTCAATGTGCACTTAATGTGTGTGCACAGCATTTTGAAGAGTTGGTAGACACAATTGCTGCCCTCTAGGAGCTTAGGACCTCTAGGGACTTTGGATCACAAGACCGGGCATTGAATATGTATCTTCCCTGATGGACAGCTTCTGGGATCAGATGAAAGAATAATATGACATTCACAAGATTTTGCTTTGAGATTGGGGCCTTTTAGCTGTTAATCAGCTAAGTTGTTTATCAGCTCCAGACTGTAAATTAATTGTACGCGGGGAATATGTCTACCAACTCTGTTATACTGTACCCTTCCAACATTTAGTACAGTGCTCTGCTCACAGCAAGTGCTCAATAAATACAAATGATTAACTGCTTGATATCACCAAACTAGGACTAAGACTGACTACCCAAATAAACCAAGGAAAGTGTGTGATAAGAAACTCCAGTCAGAATCCAGTCAATAGCTCTGGTAACGCAACAATAATCATGGCTATACCATATTCCCAAATAAGCAATATCCAAAGTCAAGGGTAGTTAAATGTGGCTTCTCCTGATGGGTCATATTTGGACACAGCATCCTGGGTTCCCTATTATCAAGTGGCCGGGGGCCGGGTTCGAGCACTATGTGGAGGCAAGATGCTGGAGTCAGAACTCTCCCCAAAGTGGACTCCAGGTTGCAGAGGATGGATCCCAGGACTCCAAGCCACTGTGAGGCTGAGTAATAATAATAATAATTATGGCATTTGTTAAGCACTTACTATGCGCCAGGAACCGTACTAAGCACTGGGATGGATTCAAGCAAATTGGGTTGGACACAGTGGGGCTCACAGTCTCAAACCCCATTTGACAGACGAGGTAACTTAGGCTGGGAAAAGTGAATTGTCTTGCCTAAGGTCACAGAGCAGGCAAGTGGTGGAGACAGGATTAGAACCCCATGACCTTCTGACTCCCAGGCCCGTGCTCTATCTACTGTCATACAGCTTCTCTACAGGGGAAGGAGGCACGTGGGTAGGGTCAGATCGAGCAAAAACTCCTCACTCTTGGCTTCAAAGCTCTCCATCTCCTTGTCCTTTCTTACCTCACCTCCCTTCTCTCCTTCTACAGCCCAGCCCGCACACTCCGCAAACCTCCTCACTGAGACTCGTTCTCGCCTGTTCCGCTGTCGACCCCTGGCCCACGTCTTACCTCTGTCCTGGAATGCCCTTCCTCCTCACATATGCCAAACTAGCTCACTTCCCCTCTTTAGAGCCCTACTGAATGCTCACCTCCTCCAGGAGGCCTTCCCAGACTGAGGCCCCCTTTCCATCTGCTCCTCCTCCCCTCCCCCTCGCCCTTATTCCCTCTCTCTGCTTTACCCCCTCCCCACCCCGCCACACTTGTGCATAGAGAAGCGGCTTGGTTCAGTGGAAAGAGTGCGGACTTGGGAGTCAGAGGCCATGAGTTCGAATTCCGGGTCTGCCACTTGTCAGATGTTTAACTGGGAACAAGTCACTTAACTTCTCTGTGCCTCAGTTACCTCATCTATAAAATGGAGATTAAGACTGTAGCATCACATGGGACAACGTGATTACCCTGTATCTACCCCAGTGCTTAGAATAGTGCTCTGCACATAATAAGCACTTAACAAATACCAACATTATTATTATTATCATCATATGTACATATTCATTATTCTATTTATTTTATTAAAGATGTGCATATATCTATAATTCTATTTATTTATACTGATGTTATTGATGCCTGTCTACTTGTTTTACTTTGTTTTGTTGTCTGTCTCCCCCCTTCTAGACTGTTAGACCATTGTTGGGTAGGGCTGTCTCTGTTGTCAAATTGTATTCATTCATTCATTCAATAGTATTTATTGAGCGCTTACTATGTGCAGAGCACTGTACTAAGCGCTTGGAATGAACAAGTCGACAACAGATAGAGACAGTCCCTGCCGTTTGACGGGCTTACAGTCTAATCGGGGGAGACGGAAAGATAAGAACAATGGCAATAAATAGAGTCGAGGGGAAGAACATCTCGTAAAAACAATGGCAACTAAATAGAATCAAGGCAATGTACAATTCATTAACAAAATGAATAGGGTAATGGAAATATATATAGTTGAGCGGACGAGTACAGTGCTGTGGGGATGGGAAGGGAGAGGTGGAGGAGCAGAGGGAAAAGGGGAAAAAGAGGGTTTAGCTGCGGAGAGGTGAAGGGGGGGTGGCAGAGGGCGTAGAGGGAGAAGAGGAGCTCAGTCTGGGAAGGCCTCTTGGAGGAGGTGAGTTTTAAGTAGGGAAATTGTACTTTCCAAGCGCTTAGTACAGTGCTCTGCACATGGTAAGTGCTCAATAAATATGATTAAATGAATGAATCGAACCTCGCCAGAATGTAGAGAACAGGGGAGAAGGGGGAGAAGGGGATGTCAGCCCCATGGCAACCTGAGCTCTCTGCGTGGTGTATGCATCCAGCTTCTCTCCTATAGTTTGTTCTGGGTGAGGGCACCCCTTGCCCACTCCTGCTGTGCCAGCAGCAACCTGAGCTCTGGATATGGTGAGCGTGCCTGCCCTCACCTCTACCTGCATTCCGGAGCCAGGACATTCCTCCTCCCCCAAACCTGAATTCTCTGCAGGGGACTCTGCAGCTCCTGGGGGAAAAGAAGGCAGCAACAGTGTGCTTGAAAGAGGATGTGGGTCAGTGACCGGTTTTGGCTCTATAGTGATGATGATGATGACTGTGATGACTGTGATATTTGTTAAGCACCTACTAAGTCCCAGGCACCATACTGAGCGCTGGGAGGGAATACAAATTGGATTGGACACAGTGCCTGCCTCACTTGGGGCTCACAGTCTTAATCTACATTTTACAGGTGAGGTAGCTGAAGCCCAGAGAAGTGAAGTGGACTTGGCCAAGGTCACACAACAGACAAGTGGTCGAGCCGGGATTAGAATCCAGGTCCCTCTGACTCCCAGGCCTATGCTCTACCCACTAGACCATGCTGCTTCTCACATCTCTTCCGAGAGGCCTTCCCTGACTTTAGCCCTTATCTCCTCTTCTCCCACTCTCTTCTGTGTTACCTTGACTTGCTTCCTTTATTCACCACCTCCCCCAGCCAGCCCCAGAGCACTTATGTACATATCCATAATTCATTTATATTAATGTCTGTCTCCCCCGCTATATTGTAAGTTCGTGGTGTTCAGGGAATGTGTCTGTTATATTACTGTGTTGTACTCTGCCAACCACTTAGTACAGCGCTCTGCACACAGTAATAACTAGGGTTGGTTGTTTAGTAAGTACGTAAATACTAAATATTCTTTCTCTGCAATTCTTCTGCCATACATTTTGGCCAGGTCAGTTTGAAAGTTTTCCAAACACAGCATTTTGACCGTGACCTAGCAAGCAACAGAATTCCAAAAAGGTCTCGAAGCAATGAGACTGGTGGGAGGGGGGGTGGCCAGAAAAATCCTGAAAGGATTTGCTGAACAACTCAAGCTCACCAAGCTCTGCAGTCACACATATATTCACGGAGTATAATACTATGAATGTCTTCATAAATGAAGGACTTTGTACTGCAGTTACTTCTAATCAAGTGTAAAAAATTGTTTCCGATAAAGCAGCTGCTGATATCCCCATCACAACTTATAGATGGGTGAGATCAGAAACTTGACTATAAATACAGAGTTAATAGTGGACTGATGTGTCCTCAGTGCCTTCAGAGTCCTGGCCTAATCATAAGGGCCTGAGCCAGGCTGTTTCCTGGAAAATGATACATTTCTGCCAAGCAAAGATATTACATAGATCAGAAGTGAGCCCATTTGATGGCCCTGAAAGTCACTTCCAATCAAACCTCACTTGAGCTGTTCTGTATTCAAAAACACAGAAGAAATCTGCTCTTCTCTTTTCTTAAGCCCTTTTTATTTTTTCATCCCAGTCTTTGGAACTGTTTGACTCTCCAAACACAAACATACACAAACACACGCACATATTCACACACACACACACACATGCAAACTTCCTCTTCTCTTCTGGTAATATATGAGGAAGCTTGTTCAAAGCTCTTTCAGCTCCTTTTACACCTCCTCCCCATCTCACCATACTGGCACAGTGGGTAGGAACAGATGAATGAATTCCACCAATCTTAATAATAATAATAACTGTGGCATCTTTTAAGCGCTTACTATGTGCCAGGCACTGCACTAAGTGCTGGGGTGGATAGAAGCAAACTGGATTGGACACCGTCCCTGTCCCACTTGGGGCTCGCAGTCTCAATCCTCATTTTACAAATGAGGTAACTGAGGCCCAGAGAAGTGAAGTGAGTTGTCTAAGGTCACCCAACAGAGGAGTGGCAGAACCTGGATTAGAATCTAGGACCTTCTGACTCCCAGGCCCGAGCTTTATCCACAATGCCATGCTGTTTCTCCATGAGACTGCATGCAGATTTTCTTTCTCCCCCTTCTCCATTCTTCCATTTCTCAATGGAGGAAAGGCAAGACATGTCTGCTCTGGAACTTTCAACACTATGGAGGCCTCACCACTTATTTCCCGTTCATTAGAGAAGCAGCGTGGCCCAGTGGAAAGAGCCCGGGCTTGGGAGTCAGAGTTCATGGGTTCTAATCCTGGCTCCGCCACTGGTCAGCTGTGTGACTTTGGGCAAGTCACTTCACTTCTCTGAGCCTCAGTTCCCTCATCTGTAAAAAGGGAATTAAGACTGTGAGCACCATGTGGGACAACCTGATCACCTTGTATACCCCAGCGCTCAGAACAGTGCTTGGCACATAGTCAGCACTTAACAAATGCCATCATGATTTATGGAGGAATCAGTTATCAAGGGAGTTGGGATAGAGGGTCGGAGGGCAGGGTTGGTATCTGGGGGCTATGGGAACGGAGGCCATGCAACATTTTATGGCTGCCACAGAACAATGCTACAGTGGAGGAGCCCAGTAGAAGATTCATTTCTATTGTATCACAGTTTCCCAAGTACAATGTTCTGCACAGATTTAAGTGCTCAATAAATACCACTGCTTGGCATTTAGACTGTGAGCCATTGTTGGGCAGGGGCTGTCTCTATCTGCTGCCGAATTTTACATTCCAAGCACTTAGTACAGTGCTGTACACATAATAAGCACTCAAAGAATACAACTGAATGAATGAAAAGAAGGAAATAGGGACCCAGCACAGGAGCCATCATCTTCAGATTTACAAAATATTCCCAGAACAGGCATGGGAGTCAGAAGTACCTGAGTTCTAATCCTTACTCCACCACTGTGTGGTGTGTGACCTTGAGCAGTCATTTAACTCTCTGTGCCTCAGTTTCCTCATCTGAAATATGGGGATTGAGACTGTGAGCTCCATGTGGGACAGGGACAGTGTCCCACCTGATAAACTGGTATCTCACCAGTGCTTAGTACAGAGCCTGGCACATAGTATTTGCTTAACAAAAAACATAAAAAAAATGAAGACAGTTGTTGTTTTTGTACTTATATCAGTTCTATACTAATTGATGTTGTGGAAAACCCCTGGGGAACATCTGGTGTGGCTTCAAATTTATTTCTCTATTTTTAGTACTTGAAATGATGTCTTCTATTGTGTGAGTAGAAAATCCTCTGCATGTCTTTCTTTGGTATTGCTCTGTTTTCATCTTTTAACCTATCAGTGGGCTCTTCCTTGGTTATTGGGGCTCAGGACCCTCCTGTGAAGAGAGAACATGGAGGAACAGATCTGAGGCTCACCTCAAAAGGTCCAAGTAGAAAGAGCACACAGGGTAGCTTAGTGGAAAGAGCCTGGGCTTGGGAGTCAGAGGTCATGGGTTCTAATCCCGGCTCCGCCACTTTTAAACTGTGAGAAGCAGCGTGGCTCAGTGGAAAGAGCACGGGCTTAGGAGTCAGAGGTCATGAGTTTGAATCCCGGCTCTGTCACTTGTCAGCTGTGTGACTGTGGGCAAGTCACTTAACTTCTCTGTGCCTCAGTTACCTCATCTGTAAAATGGGGATTAAGGCTGTGAGCCTCACGTGGGACAACCTGATTACCCTGTATCTACCCCAGGGCTTAGAACAGTGCTCTGCACATAGTAAGCACTTAATAAACACCAACATTATTATTATTATGATTAAACTGTGTAGTTTTGGGCAAGTCACTTAACTTCTCTGTGCCTCAGTTCCCTCATCTGTAAAATGGGGATTAAGACTGTGAGCCCTCTGTGGGACAACCTGATTACCCTGTATCAACCCTAGTGCTTAGAACATTGCTTTGCACATAATAAGAGCTTAACAAATACCATAATTATTATTATTAGAAGCAAATGTCTGATAGTCAGAGAACCTGAGTTCTGAGTTCTAATCTCAGCTCAGCCACTTGCCAGCTGTGTGACCTTGGCCAAGCCACTCAACTCTCTGAATTTCAGTTTCCTCATCAATATCATAGGGATTAAATATCTCTTCCACATCTTACTTAAACTGTCAGCCCCCTTGTGGGACAAGGACTATGTCAGACCCGATTATCTCATATCTACCCCAGTGCTTAGTACAGTGCTTATCATATTATAGTAAATACTTAATCAATACCACTATTATTAGCAGTAATGATTTTTACCCCCAAATGATAATAGGTTGCAGAGCTTCTTGTCAACTGAGGATACTGAAACCAGTTCCTTATCTCCCTGCACCCAAAAGAGCTAAATAATAAATTCTGTGCATTATAGATGCATGATAATTGGGTCGGATGCATTTCCTGTCCCAAATTTATGTAGAAAAGGAGAACAAGTATTCAATCTCCATTTCACAGACGAAGAAATGGAAGTACAGGGAGGTGAAGTGACTTGCTCAAGGTCAACAGCAGGTACTTAGTAAGCACTTAACAAATAACATTATCATTATTATTAAATGGTGGGATGGGGATTAGAACTCAGGACCTCTGACTCCCAGCACCAGAGTCTTACCACTAGGTCATGTTACTTTAGAGTACAGGCAGGGAAACATTTCTCATATATATTTTGTAGTGTCTCACTTTTTTAATATAGTGCGCTGCATCTAGTGGCACAGAATACCACTGTAGCTATTCATTTAGCCCCTAATTTGTATAAAAGTGTGAAATGCTTGGAGGATAAGCAGCTTGGCTCAGTGGAAATAGCCCGGGCTTGGGAGTCACAGGTCATGGTTTCAAATCCCGACTCTGCCACTTGTCAGCTGTGTGACCGTGGGCAAGTCACTTAACTTCTCTGAGCCTCAGTTACCTCATCTGTAAAATGGGGATTAACTGTGAGCCTCATGTGGGACAACCTGAGTACCCTGTATCTACCCCAGCGCTTAGAACAGTGCTCTGCACATACTAAGTGCCTAACAAATACCAACATCATTATTATTATTATTATTATTAAATATGCACCACAATTCATTAAGTCAATCATATTTGAGTGCTTACTATGTGCAGAGCACTGTACTAAGCACTTGGGAAGTACAATTCAGCAACAGAGACAAGAGACAATCCCTTCCCACAACAGGCTCCCAGTCTAGAAACAACAGGAATTCAGATAGAAGCAGCAGTGAGAAGCAGCATGGCTTAGTGGCAAGAGCATGGGCTTGGGAGTCAGAGGACGTGGGTTCTAATCTCAACTCTGTCACTTTATGCTGTGTGACCTTGGGCAAGCCACTTAACCTCTCTGGGTTTCAGTGATCTCATCTGTAAAATGGGGATGAAGACTGTGAGCTGCACGTGGGACAACCTGTTTACCTTGTATCTACCCCAGCACTTAGAACTGTGCTTGGCACATAGTAAGCACTTAACAAATACCATAATTATTATTATTATTGAAGCAGGAAGAAATACCAAATAGTAGAGCACACAAACCGGTGTAAGGGCATAGTGGATAGAACACGGGCCTGCAAATTGGACAGTCATGGATTCTAATCCTGGCCCTGCCATTTGTTTGCTGTGTGATCTTAGGCAAGTCACTTCATTCCTCTGTGCCTCAGTTACCTCATCTGTAAAATAGGGATTGAGGCTGTACACCCCACATGGGACTGTGGTGAACCAATTTGCTTGTATCCACCCCAGTACTTAGTACAGTCCCTGGTACATAGTAAGTGCTTAACAAATATCATAATAATTGTTATTATTGTATTATATTTCCCAAGAGTTTTGGGAAGCAGTGTGGCTCAGTGGAAAGAGCCTGGGCTTGGGAGTCAAAGGTCATGGGTTCTAATCCCGGCTCCACTGCTTGTCAGCTCTGTGACCTTGGGCAAGTCACTTCAGTTCTTGGGGCCTCAGTTACCTTATCTGTAAAATGGGGATGAAGACTGTGAGCCCCACATGGGACAACCTGATCACCTTGTATCCCCCCAGCGCTTAGAACAGTGCTTTGCACACAGTATGCGCTTGATAAATGCCATCATTATTAGTAGTAGTAGTACTGTGCTCCTCAATTAATTAATCAGTCAATGGTATGTATTGAGCATTTGCCATATGCAGAGCACCGGGCTAAGCAGTAGGAATGCAACAGAGTTGATAGACGAGTTCCCTGCTCACAAGGACCTTACATTCTAAAGGGGAAGACAGATATTAAGTAAATTATGGATATGTACATAAATGTTGTGGGACTTAGGGTGGGCAAATATCAACTGCTTAAAAGGTACATATCCAAGTGCACAGTTGATGTGAAGGGAGACAGAGTAGGGGGAAAGAGGGATTTATAGGAAAAGGTTTCTAGGAGAAGAAGCAATTTTAATAAGGTTTTGAAGGAGGGGAGAGTGGGGTTCTGTCATTTATGAAGGGGTAGGGAATTCCAGGCCAAAAGGAGGACATGGACAAAGATGAGGAGGCAAGATAGACAAGATCCACGTATAACGAGTAGGTTGGCAATAAAGGATTGAAGTATGTGGGTTGGGTTGTAGTTTAAAGCAGTGTGGCCTAGTGAAAAGATCGTGGGTCTGGGAATCAGAGAACCTGGGTTCCAATTCTGACTCTGCCATATGCCTGCTGTTTGTGACCTTGGACAAGTCACTTCATTTCTCTGTGCCTCAGTTACCTCTTCTATAAAAATTGGGATGAAGACTGTGAGCCCCACATGGGTCATAGACTGTGTTCATCCTGATTAATCTGTAACTACCCCAGTTCTTAGTACTGTACCTAGCACACACAAAATGCTAAAGAAATACAATTAAAAAAAGAAAAGAATATTAGGGAAATAAGGTAGGAGGGGAAAAGCTGATTGAGTGCTTTAGAGTTGATGGAAAGGGGTTTCTATTTGATGTGGAAGAGGATGGACAACTACTGGAGGTTCTTGCGGAGTGAAGAAACATGGACTGAACCTTTTTTCAGAAAAATGACCCAGGCTGCAGAGTGAAGTATAGCAGGGAGGCAGGAAGGTCAATGATGGGGCTGATGCAGTAGTCCAAGTGGGATTTAAAAGTGCTTGGATCAGTTCAGTAGCAGTTTGGACTGAGAGGAAAGGGTGGGTTTAAGTGATATAGCACACAGTGAGCACCCAATGAATACCACTAGATTGAAAGAAGAAGTTGATGAGGTGATGTGAATGAGCTGAGATCATAGAATGACATAAACTGTGGGAATGAAAAATGAGTCAGGAAAAGGCTCCTGGCAGAGGTTAGATTTCAGAAGAGCTTTGAAGATGAGGAGGACTGAGGTCCGGTGGATTCAAAGAGGAAAGGAATTCCAGGTAGAAGGAAGGGTACAAAGCAGGGTCTGAAGGTATGAGAGTTGAGAATGAGACAGAGTAAAAAGATGACCTTGGGAACAATAGAGAGTGAGAATGGTAGGAAGTAGGAGAAGAGAGTGGATGAAGGAGAAAGGAGGACATGTACTGAAGCCAATAGGAGTTTCTGCTTGACGCAGAGAGGAATGGGTAACCATTGAATAATAATAATAATAATAATGATAATGATATTAGATAAGCTTACTATGTGTCAAGCACTACTGAAGATCTTGATTGGTAGAGAAATGGGTTTGGAATGATATTTTAGAAAGATTCCCTCTCTATAGTGTAAGCTTCTTGTTACTAGGGAATGTATCTGCTATTTTGTTCTCTCCCAAGTGCTTAGTAGAGTGGTCTGCACACAGAAAGGACTCAATAAATACTATCGACTGATTGGATGACAAACAATATCCAAGCAGCAGAGTAGAATTCAGGCTGGAGAGAAGGAGAATGGGAACTTAGAAGAGTAGTACAATGGCTCTGGAATAGCTCTGGAATAGCTTTCGAGAATATTTTGGAAACATTCCCCCTCTGGACTAGAAATTCGTTATGGGCAGGGACTATATCTGTCTGTTGTTGTAGTGTACTCTCCCAAGTGCTTAGTACAGTGCTTTGCACACAGTAAGCATTCAATAAATATAACTGAATGAATGAAGGAATGAGTGAATGAATAAGCATAGGGTCTGGGGGTTCCTCTTGTTCTAGTATATACAGAGAACCTTTTGTGTTTCTTTAAGGTGTAATTTTATTTGGTAACATGATAATAATAATAATAATGGAATAATGGAATAATGGAATAATGGAATAATGGAGAAGCAGCGTGGCTCAGTGGAAAGAGCACGGGCTTTGGAGTCAGGGCTCATGAGTTCGAATCCCAGCTCTGCCACTTGTCGGCTGTGTGACTGTGGGCGAGTCACTTAGCTTCTCTGTGCCTCAGTTCCCTCATCTGTAAAATGGGGATTAAGACTGTGAGCCCCACGTGGGACAACCTGATTCCCCTATGTCTACCCCAGCGCTTAGAACAGTGCTCGGCACATAGTAAGCGCTTAACAAATACCAACATTATTAATCTGTTAAGCGCTTACTATTTGCAAAGCATTGTTCTAAGTGTTGGGGGGGATATAAGGTGATCAGGTTGTTCCACGTGGGGCTCACAGTCTTAATCCCCATTTTAGAGATGAGGTAACTGCGGCATAGGGAAGTGAAGTGACTTGCCCATAGTCACACAGCTGACAAGTGGCAGAGCTGGAATTAGAACCCATGACCTCTGTTTCCCAAGCCCAGGCTCTTGTCACTGAGATACGCTGTTATAGAATCTATTCCTTGTGAGGTGGCAAAAGATCAGCAATTTTTAAGAGACCACTATATGAACAATACATTCCTAGGCCAGATCTCTGAAGTCACAGCCATGTGCAGTCGTAGATCAGTGATTCAGACAAAGGAGACCCAAATAAGTTTTCCTGTATCATTTAGATAATTGTCTCCCTCCTCCGGGCTATAGAAATGTGGCCAAAGACCACTCAGCACTCAAACTAGCTTCATAGGGTAAATTTGGTGGGCTACCTCTCCTGGATGGCTGCCTAATTCTGATGATGCCAGGTTGTGGGGGGAATTTCCAGGAATACTGTTCCTGGAGCTTGGCTAGAGTCCAGATGATATTGCCTGGGGGTAAGATTTGGTGAGGGAAATGAGGATTACTCAGGAGGCCAACAGTCCAAAGTCAGGGCTCTTTATTCTAGTATTTGGCCTAGTATTTGACTTCTGCCTCCTTTTTTCTTTCCCGCAATCTTCACGTTCAATGACTAAAATGCAGTAGCCAGTCCTTTTTCTAAAAGGGGTAGGAGGTAATTTGTGAATACCCATCGGTAAGCATAGGTAATCATCTCTAATTAGGATATATTAGAATGGACATTGTTTTAATGGCTATGTGTTTTCTGGCTTGTTGGTCAACAAAGAACAAACACTAATTTAACACCTAAAGAATAGGATGCATCACCATTACCAGGGTAACTTCATTGTGAGAAAACCCCCAGGCAGGGCTGTCTCAAGGATTTTTTTTTTCCACAGTAGTGGAGGTAGAATTAAAAAAAGAAACACATTCTCTGTGGGGAAAATAAGAGAGAGGTAAAGGAGGGAGGTTGCAAATGCTATCACAAACCCACAATGTGCATTATTCCATTCATAATGCTAGGCCATTAACCATTTTAGCACTCTCTAGCTTCCTATGAGCCACTTTGGCCTGAATGCAGAGAGTTATTGCAATATGGGAAATGCCAACCTAAATAGCACAGCAAAAGCCAAGTCTCCTAGTAACAATAGGACATTTATAAGTCAAGTTGGCCAGGCAATTTAGTGTAAAAAAAAAAAAAAAAGAAAACTCTACCTTTTCCTGCACTATCTGGGTAATTACTTCAATCTTCACTTCGTTGTGGCTGTGGAGACTATGTCTCTGATTGAAATGCTGAGGTCAAAATGCACACCATGGTGGAAGAATTGCAGTGATTTTACTTTTCTCTCTCTCTCTTGATCTCTCTCTCTCTCTTTCTCTGTGCTTTTGTCTCTATTCTTCTCTTTCAGTCAACCACTTATAAAGCAAATGCAGAATGCTCATTCATTCATTCGATCATATTTATTGAGCACTTACTGTGTGCAAAGCACTGTACTAAACACTTGGGAGAGTACAATGTCAGACAGAGTTATGTCAGATTCCGTCACTCATTGAATCATCAGTGGAATACCAGCTAATGGATCAAATCATTGGTATTTATTGAGTGCTTACTATGTGCAGAGCTCTATACTAAGGCTTGGGAGGGCAAAATCCAGCAGAATTACTAGAGACGTTCCCTAGTCATAATTAGTTTACAGTTTAGAGAAATCTTCACTAAAAAGATCTATTGCATCTTAAAACACTAATTACTGGATATTCATTCATTCAATAGTATTTATTGAGTGCTTACTATGTGCAGAGCACTGTACTAAGCGCTTGGAATGAACAAGTCGGCAACAGATAGAGACAGTTCCTGCCGTTTGACGCGCTTACAGTCTAATCGGGGGACACGGATAGACAAGAACAATGGCAATAAATAGAGTCAAGGGGAAGAACTACTCATAAAAACAATGGCAACTAAATAGAATCAAGGCGATGTACAATTCATTAACAAAATAAATAGGGTAATGGAAATATATAGAGTTGAGCAGACGAGTACAGTGCTGAGGGGATGGGAAGGGAGGGGGGAGGAGCAGAGGGAAATGGGGGGAAAAGAGGGTTAAGCTGCGGAGAGGTGAAGGGGGGTGGCAGAGGGAGTAGAGGGAGAAGGGGAGCTCAGTCTGGGAAGGCCTCTTGGAGGAGGTGAGTTTTAAGTAGGGTTTTGAAGAGGGGAAGAGAATTAGTTTGGCGGAGGTGAGGAGGGAGGGCGTTCCAGGACTGCTGGAGGACGTAGCCCAGGGGTCGACGTCGGGATAGGCGAGACCGAGGGATGGTGAGGAGGTGGGCGGCAGAGGAGCGGAGCGTGCAGGGTGGGCGGTAGAAAGAGAGACGGGAGGAGAGGTAGGAAGGGGCAAGGTGATGGAGAGCCTTGAAGCCTAGAGTGAGGAGTTTTTGTTTGGAGCGGAGGTCGATAGGCAACCACTGGAGGTGTTTAAGAAAGGGAGTGACATGCCCAGATCGTTTCTGCAGAAAGATGAGCCAGGCAGTGGAGTGAAGAATAGACTGGAGCGGGGCAAGAGAGGATATGCCGTTGATATTCTTGAGAACATAAAATATATGCCATTGAAAGTGTTTCACTATTTTACATTTCTTTGCCCATTTCCCATCACTGATTTGGCCTCCAAAAAAGTTTCTCCCTGTAGGCATTAGACCTGAAATGTAAATACTTTCTTAATAATAATGATAATGATAGTAATGATTACTAATTATTAAGTGCTTACAATGTGCCAGGCACTTTAGTAAGTGCCGGGGTGGATACAAGCAAATCGAGTTGGACACAGTAGCTGTCCCATGTAGGGCTTACAATCTCATCCCCATTTTACAGATGAGGTAACTGAGACACAGAGAAGTGAAATGATTTGCCCAAGGTCACACAGCAGGTAAATGGCAGAGACATGAGTTGAACCCATGACCTTCTGACTCCTAGGCCTATGCTCTATCCACTACATTATGCTGCCTGTCTTCATCTTTTCACAACCATATGAAGCCACTTAATATGTCCACACTCTTGGTCCATAAAATAAGCTTTTATTACTAGCTTGACATGGTCAAGCTCAGTAACATGGTCATGGTCAGTAACGAAATCTTAGCAGATGAGGCAGTAAGGTTTCGGGAAAACAGACTGCCTGTTGGGAACTTGTTATTGAGGTCAAACAGGAAGGGAATAGATGCATTTCCCAAAAATATTAATAATTGATTCCACCCTTAAATTATAGCCACCTAGAAGCGAGCCCATATCAAAAAAAATTGAAAATGGCTGTAACCATGGCCTCAATTTGAAACTATGTGTTATTGCTTAATCTCAGCTGTGATAACAATTCTGAATGTTTATTTCCCGTTGAGTGAAATGGCTTGGCACATACATATTTTTCATTTGTATTAATACAGCTGAATTACTGACTACCAACAGTAACTTCCTTTCTTCAATATGCATAAATCAAGAATTAATCCAGAATTGGCATACAAAGGTCTATTTAAAATAGCCGTTAGTCTATTTGATTATATGTTTTTTGTTATGCCATAACTTATTTGTATTATAATTATGGAATTGTTCTGTGTTCTAGGACAAGCATCTTGGAGTCTTGCTTTGCTATCCTTACACATAGATAAAACATACCTAGTCCCTACCTAGAACCTATGGATAATTTAGGAGGCATGGTCTTGGCTCTCATGGATCCCTCAGGCTAAAAGGAGGGAAGGAGAAACTTAAGAGAAGAGGCTAAAATAAATAAGTAAAGCAGTAAAACATGAAATAATTGTCCATTTCTGGCTAAAAGTCATGATCAGTCAATCAGTGGTATTTATTTTAATGCTTGCTGTACTAAGCACTTGGGAGAGTTCCTTGTAGCTTACAGTCTAGAAGGAGGGGCAGATATTAATATGAATAAATACATTATGGACATTTTTATAAGTGCTGTGAGGCTGAGGGAAGGGTAACTATCAAATGCTTAAAGGTTACAGATCCAAATGTATAGACAACACAGTACTCCAAAAGGCCTTTCCCAATTAAGGGAATTGATTTGTATCAATTATTAACCCCACCCTCAGGCCCGGAGCACATGTGTACATAGCCATATTTTTTTTCTTCAATTTTTTTCTCTCCCTCTAGCCGGTGAGCTCTTTGAGGGCAGGGAACATTTCTACCAACTCTATAACATTGTACTCTCCCAAATGTTAAGTACAGTGCTTGGCACACAGAAAGCACAGAATAAATGCGATAGATTGATTTATTGATTGATTGACATGGAAGAGGGAGTAGAGAAAAAGAAGCCTTAATCAGGAAAGGTGTCTTGGAGGAGATGTGATTTTAATAAGGCTTCAAATGTGGCAGGAAAGGTGGTCTGTAGGATCCGGGAGTCAGAGGACATTTGTCCTAATCCCGGGTCTGCCATTTGTCTGATGTGTGACTTTGGGCAAGCCACTTCACTTCTCTGTTCCTCAGTTCCCTCATCTGAAAAATGGGGACACACTTATTCTCCCTCCTACTTATTCATTCCATCGTATTTAAAGCGCAAAATAAATACGATTGAATGAATGAGTTATGTGAGCCCCGCAGGCGAACTGATTTTGTGACAATTGGAATTACCCTAGTGTATAGAACATAACACTGGGAGTCATAAGGACCTAGGTTCTAATTCTGACTCCATCATTAATCTGCTGTCTGATCTTGACCAAGTCACTTCATTCACTTTTCTGTGTCTCATTTACCTCATCTGTAAAATGAGGCTTAGTATGGTGAGACTTATGTGGGACATGGATTGTGTCCAACTTGATTAGCTTGAATTTACCTTAGTGCTTAGTACAGTGCCTGGCACGTAGTAAACACTTAACAAATAATTGTCCAAACCCACTTCTCAAATAGCCATAATAACAACAATAATAATAATAGTAATCAAGTCTTTCATTCTATAGGACAATCACTGTATTGAATGCTGGGATAGATACAATACAAGCAGGTAAGACAGAATTGCTGTCTCACAAGATGCTCACAGTCTGGAGAGGGGAAAGAAGTATTTAATCTCCAAAATACAGGTGAGTAAACTGAGGCTTAGAGAAGTTAAGTGACTTGCCCAAGGTCATATTGAAAGCAAGTGGCAGAGCCAGGAGTAAAACCCATGTCCCCTGACTCCCAAATTTGCTTTTTTCTACTAGGCAAAGCTGATTCCCATGGTTTTTAATTAATGACTGGTGAATTCTGCCTCCCTATTTTTCACCCTATGGGGACTCCTTTCTTCCTTTCCAAGCTGCATATTTCAAAAATCCAGTCTCTCACTCAGACCACTGCCTTATTTCTGAGATCTTTCAGTTCCGTGCTGTTATCTTTCAGGGACTGTGTCCAACCTGATGATCATATACTTGCCTCGGCACTTAATGCAATACTTGGCCCACAGTAAGGCCTGTCCATATAATATTGTGTCTACCAGCTTTACTGAATTCTCATAAGTGGCTAGTACAGTGCTCCACATTAATTCATTCAATCATATTTATTGAGCACTTACTGTGTGCAGAGCACTTTACTAAACATTTGAAAAGTACAATTTGATTCAGTAAGTCTCATTAATACTATTGATTGATTGGTATTATTATTATTATATTGTGGCAGGTGTATTTTAAGCATCTTTTAAGTGTAGTACAAACATAGAGGTTTTTCTCATTCAAATTATACCTGCAGTTTGACACTAGGCAGTCCTCTCTTTATATGATTGTAACTTGGCATTCTTGGACCAGGCTGTATTACTCTTGAGTTTTTGAGCTTGTGGACATAGTGAGTCTCTCTTTCTGAGAGGGAGGTTCTCCCACTCTCTCTGTCCTCTCTCTCTCTCTCTATATTTTCTTAATAACAAAGAATAGGGACAACTTGTTGAGGAATTCCTGCCCTGGGACACATTTCAAGTGTATTGGAGGTCACCATGGTGATATCCTTGGAGAATCTTGGGGATGGAATTTCTCGTTCAGAGTCTACCTTTGAATTTGAGGAATTGCTAAAGGCCTTAGTCTTCTCCCACCCTCCTAAAGGGTATCTCTCATTTTCCATGGGCTTCAGCCATCAATCAATCAATGGTATTTATTGAGTGCTTACTATTTGCAGAGAACTATACTCAGTTCTCCATTACCTTGACCCCTCCTACTTCACCTCCCTTCTCTCCTACAGCCCAGTCCGCAAACACTGCTCCTCTGATGCTAACTTTCTCACTGTGCCTCTTTATCTCCTGTCCTGCTGTCGACCACTGGCCTATGTCCTATCTCTGGCCTGGAATGTCCTCCCTTCTCACATTGCCAAACTAGCTCACTTCCCCCCTTCAAAGCCCTACTGAAGGCTCACCTCCTCCAGGAGGCCTTCCCAGATTTAGCCCCCCTTTTCTTCCACTCCCCCTCCCCTGCCCATTGCCCAAGTCTCTCCCTTTGCTCTATCCCTCTCCTTGCCCCACAACACTTGTGTATATATATTACATATAATTATTTATATTTATGCCTGTTTATTTGTTTTGATGTGTATATATCTATAATTTGATTTATTTATATTGATGCTATTATTGTCTGCTTACTTGTTTTGATGTCTGTCTTCCTGCCTTCTAGACTGTGAATGCACTGCGGGCAGGGATTGTCTCTCTTTCTTGCTGAATTGTACTTTCCAAGCGCTTAGTACAGTGCTCTACAAACAGTAAGCGCTCAATTAATATGACTGAATGAATGACTGAATGAATGCTTGGGAGAGTTCAATGCAATAGAATTATCAGACATGTTCCTTGCCCATAGCGATCTTAGTCAGTCAGTCAGTCAGTCGGTCAATCATATTCACTGACGGCTCACTATGTGCAGAGCACTGGACTAAGCTTTTGGGAGAGTACAGTAACAATATAACAGACACATTCCCTAGGCACAGTGAGTTTACAGTCTAGAGGGGGTGACAAAATTTAATATGAATAGATAAATAATTTATAATACATAATTTGAATATGTGTCCATAGGTGTTGTGGGGTTAAGACCATGAGCTGTTGACTTTCTGTTGCCTGATTACTTCTCTCAAGAGTTCAGAGATGTTCTTTTCCATATTTCCCATGAAATTTGATCCCAGAGTCCTTAGGATCGTAACCAGATCAAATTGCAGTTCATTCAGCCTTTGGTCTGTCATGAGATGATTCATTCATTCATTCAATCATATTTTTTTAGCGTTACTGTGTGCAGAGCACTGTACTAAGTGCTTGGAATGTACAATTCGGCAACAGATACAGACAATCACTGCCCAACAACGGGCTCACAGTCTAAAAGATGATCTTAGACATGCCCCTCCACCCCTACAACAAAGCAGCATGGCTTAATGTAAAGAGCACAGGCTTGGGAGTCAGAGAATGTGGATTCTCATCCCGTCTCCTCCACATGTCTGCTGTGTAACCTTGGTCAAGCCACTTCACTTCTCTGTGCCTCAGTTACCTCATCTTTAAAATGAGGATTAAGACTGTGAACCCCACGTGGGACAACCTGATTAACTTGGTGGGGTTTAACTTGGTGGTGGATTAACTTATTCTTGGTGGTTGCTTCACTTGGAATTGATTTTAACATGAGTCTCCCCCCTTAGACTGTAAGTTACTGGAGGGCAGGGGTCATGTCAACCAGCTGTATTCTCCAAAGATTTTATATAGTCAGACACATCCTACCAACTCTATTATATTGCATTTCCCAAGTGATGAGTACAGTGCCCTACACACAGAAAGCACTCAGTAAATATGATTGATTGGTAGATGGATTATAGTGCTCTTCACAAAATAGGGGCTCAATAAATACCATCGACTGACTGATTGAGAAAACTTCTGTTCTAAGTCAACTCGGAGCTGAAACGTGGTTGTGTTAAAACTTAAATCAATAGCTGCTTGTTATTTCTATAGCTGGCAGAGACTTTCTGGCCTGGTGGAACAGGGCCATGGATCAGGGCAATCCTGCTGAGCGGCACACTCGGCTCTAATTGAGCTGAGACATTTCCTTGGTTGTTTCCCTCTTGATCTAATAAAGCGGCAGCTTACCTCTGTGAACTTGGTTTGTTTCAAAAGTCACCCACCTGGCAACTTCTGCTAAAAACCTAAAAATTGTCCAAGATACTAGTATTGAGATGTGCTTCACATCTGAGGCAATAGTAGTGGTAAATTCACCTATTAGTGAATGTGTGGCTGAAATGTTAATGTGGGAGTCCCAGTTCCAGCCACACTGGGCACACAAATATGTTGTCTCTTGTTGTGTGGTTGTACTTAATGTTTGTAGTTCCTGGATCTATTTTCTCTTTGCCTCTTGGATTTTTTTTAGATGAAGTTTTACCTTAAGTAGATATTGATGGCAGTGGGCCACACAGGGCAGGTCTCAAAAATTAACTCCCAGTTTTCAGCTGGGCTACACCACTGTCTAAAGCTTTCTTTTAAAGTCTTCTTAAAACACTTCCTATGCCCCTTCTGCTTTCAGTTTCTCAATTTCAGCAATCCATCTTGTAGCTGTTTGGGTATCCTACTGCCGCTCATTCTCAACCCAAGCAGTGCACCTGTGCTTCAGTTCTAGGAGAAAGACTTCTTCCAGGAGTGCAATGTTTGGGATCTTGTCTTGCTGTCTGATACTGAATCTGGCCCATAAGTGATACTAGTGTTAACTGCTCAAGAAAAGACGTAACCCATGCAGAAATAGGCACACCCAGTGACAAGTGGCTGCAGAGACAAAAAGAGAGGTAGAAAGAGACATAAGCAGAGAGAGATAGGAAATCTAAACCCAAAAGGATAATCACAGAAACAGAAAGACTAAGAAGAACTGAAACAAATCCTGAAGAAAACACTGACCAAGAAAAGCAAAATCAGAAAGAGATACACAGGTGTACAATACATATGATAATTATAATCATCATGGTACTTAAGCGCTCATTATGTGCTATGCACTGTGATAAGCACTGGGGTAGATACAAGTTAGTCAGGTTGGACACAGTCCCTGTCTACTGTTCCACATAGGGCTCAGACTCTTAATCCCCATTTTACAGATGAGGTAACTAAGGACCAGAGGAATGAAATGACTTGCCCTAGGTCCCACAGCAGACTTGTTGGGGACCCAGAATTAGAACCCATGACCTTCTGACTCCCAGGCCTAAGCTCTATCCATTAAGCCATGCTGCTTTTAACCAGATGAAGAATATTTTTTCCAGTTCTTAATGAATCTAAGATATACTGAAAAAATGAATCCCAAATCACTTAGAGTTAAATTTCCTTATATAGCTTTAAACATGTTTGTTTAGTTGATATTTCTTCAGCGGCCTCAGGATGTATAACAATTTTCTAGGTGGCACATCCAGGACATTTTAAATTGGCTGTTTCAGAAAGGTGAGGAATGCTGAGTAAGGATGATATACAGTAGAAGAATTTGACTGGTAGAAACAACAAAATAAATGCCATTGTGATAAATTTGCAAAACACAACTTTAGATATGGAATATTTCAATTGCAAATAGGGACTCCTGGGATGTTGTCTATTCTCCATTCTATTCTTCATAGACTCCAGTCTATTCTTCATTCCGCTGGCCGGATCATCTTCCGCTCTGGGCTTGTCAGTCCCCACCTTCAAAACCTCCAGTGTTGCCTATCTCCCATTTGCATGAAACAAAAACTTCTCACTCTAGGCTTCAAGGCTCTCCATCCCCTTGCCCCCTCCTACCTCTCCTCCCTTCTCTCTTTCTACTGCTCACCCCGCACGCTCCGCTCCTCTGCCGCCCACCTCCTCACCGTTCTCACCTATCCTGCCGTCAACTCCTGGCCCATGTCCTTCTGCTGTCCTGGAATGCACTCCAACCCCACCTCCGCCAAACTAACTCTCTTCCCCTCTTCAAAGCCCTACTGAGAGCTCACCTCCTCCTAGAGGCCTTACCAGACTCAGCTTCTCCTTTTCCCTCTGCTCCCTCTGCTCCCTCTGCTCCCCCTCTACCCCCCCTTCACCTCCCCTCAGCTAAGCCCTCCTCCCCCCCCCTTTCCCTCTGCTCCTCCCCCTCTCCTTTCCCTCCCCTCAGCACTGTGCTCATTTGCTCGTTTGTATATAGTTTTTATTACCCTATTCATTTTATTAATGAGATGTACATCCCCTTGATTCTATTTATTGCTATTGTTTTTGTCTGTCTTTCTCCCCCGATTAGACTGTAAGCCCGTCAATGGGCAGGGATTGTCTGTATCTGTTGCCGAATTATACATTCCAAGCTCTTAATACACCGCTCTGCACATGGTAAGCGCTCAATAAATACTATTGAATAAAAATACTATTGAATGAATGTAGAAAGAAATGAAAAAATTCAATGATATCCCAAAATATTTAAAAAAATGAAGAAAATAATTTATGTACACTTAAATACAATAAGTATTTTGTGAAATGGTTAAAACTCAATCAAGTGAGAATGAAATCAGACGTGGACTAGCCAAATGGATATATTGTAGGTGTACATGTTGCAGAGTTAGTGAGTTGCATTATTGATCTTTCATTCAGTCATATTTATTAAGCTATTACTGTGTGCAGAACGCTGTACTAAGCACTTGGGAAAGTACAATGCAATATTAAAGAGTGACAATCCCTGCCCCAAAAGAGTTCATAGGCTGGGCAGAGGGGAGAGGCAGGGGGATACACATCAATACAAATATTAATAAACGTTACTTCTACAGTCAAAGATTTTGCCCAGAGACTAAATGCACTATCCTAAACGGTTAGCCTGGACAGGGATATCAGGCTTTCTTTCGAAGTTTTCTCATTTCACCTGTTCAAAGAGGTAGATTCAGTTAGTAAGATATTCTCCAGACTATGTTAAGAGGTGCTTGTGTTCCCATTAACCTGACACAGTTAGTGGATCTCCCCCTGAGTGTAACGGGGACACAGTGTGGGTGTGATCGATTGGATTATGCCCATCTCTTGGTGTCTCTATCTGATCATCCTGCAACCAGTTGAAGGGGTTTATTTATCACATGCTAATTAGCAACATTCTCTGATTGGTTCCTACAGTCAGGATGTGATTGATTGGAAAATTTCTCAGGCTTCTGACACAGTGAAATAATAGTGGGACAAAGAGATGGAGAGAATGTTTCTGAAAAATCAAAATCAGTGTCCTTTCTCATGAGCCTCTCAGTGTTGTATCCCATCTCTTTTTAAAATAATTATTATGATATTAGCTAAGCACTTACTATGTGCCAGGCATTCTTTTTAGTGCTGGAGGAGATACAAAGTAATCTCGTGGTTTATGTCCTACCTAGAAAATTTGCATGACGCCACCCTTTTTCACGAGGCTGTTGATGACACAGTGGATGGGGTGGCAAGGTACTGCCATAATTAATCTTGTCATTTTATAAGACTTCACCTGATTAACGTGTTGTAGTTGAAAATAATAATCCTTTGTGGAGCTGTGTAAGCATTTCTCCTTATGGGTAAGAGAGGGATAGAAGTGAAAGAATCCTATATTTTCCTGATGAAGGAGAGGGCTGCTTGTGGGCAAAAACATGTCTTACCGATTCCAAGGACTCTCCCAACTGCGTTGTTCATTGTTTTGATTTGCACTCATTAAATACAACTGACTGATTGAGAAGGAAGAGGATTCAAGAATGTCAACCTCTTTCTCCCATTAAATTCTGAGAGGCGGTTTAGCCCTGCCTGGAGCAGCGTGGCTTAGTGGGAAAATCCCGGGATTGGGGGTCAGAGGTTGTGGGTTCTAATCCCGGCTCCGCCATTTGTCTGCTGTGTGACCTTGGGCAAGTCACTTACCTTCTCTGGGCCTCAGTTATCTCATCTGTAAAAATGGAGATTAAAAAATGTTAGCCCCATGTGGGACAATCTGATTACCCTGTATCTACCCCCAGTGCTTAGAACAGTACTCTCCACATAGTAAGCACTTAACAAATACCATAATTATTATTATTATCATTATAATGTTGGTATTTGTTAAGCTCTTACTATATGCCAAGCACTGTTCTAAGTGCTGGGGGAGATGCAAGGTCATCAGGTTGTCCCACATGGGGCTTACAGTCTTAATCCCCATTTTACAGATGAGGTAACTGGGGCTAAGAAAATTTAAGTGACTTGCCCAAAGTCACACAGCTGACAAGTGGTGGAGTCAGGATTAGAACCCACGACCTCTGACTCCCAAGCCCGAGTTCTTTCCACTAAACTGCATTGCTTCTCTAATATGCCTGATAGGCTCATGAATATCCAGTACAGAACTATGGGAGGCAAGTGGGAGAGTCAGGTTCATTCATTCAATAGCATTTATTGAACGCTTACTATGTGCAGAGCACTGTACTAAGGGCTTCGAATGTACAATTCGGCAACAGATAGAGACAATCCCTGCCCACTGATGGGCTTACAGTCTAATCGGGGGAGACAGACGGACAAAAATAAGACAACTTAATCATGATAAATAGAATCAAGGGGATGTACACTTCATTAACAAAATAAATCGGGTAATAAAAATATAATGAATGAGCACAGTATGTTCCAGGTTCTGGTTTAGCTTTATAAAGATATTCTAGATTCTGGACAGTTCACCTAATGACAGAACAGTTTAAAAAGAGTGGCAGCTGGAAAAGTAATTGAGAAGCAGATAAAAGGAGTGGCGGCGAGCTGAGTGTTGCCAGTTGCTATGGAGCTCAAGGCAGGAGGTTGGGGCGAAGGTAGATAATAATGATAATCATTATAATGATGGCGTTTGTTAAGTGCTTACTATATGCCAAGCAAGGTTCTAAGCACTGGGGTAGATACAAGTTAATCAGGTTGTCCCACGTGGGGCTCAGTCTTCATCCCCATTTTACAGATGAGGTACTGAGGTACAGAGAAGTGACTTGCCCAAAGTCACACAGCTGATAAGTGGCGGCACCAGAATTAGAACCCATGACCTCTGACTCCGAAGCCCAGGCTCTTTTCACTAAATCACACTGCCTTTACCCTAAATATACCTGAGGCTGGCAGTACTAGTAAAAATCTGACTAGACACCAGAAACAAAAGTCCTAGAGAACCTGGAGCTTGCAGTATGAGCCGGGAATGTACAATTTAGGGTGGTAACTCTATTATTGTTTTATTATTTTTATTATCAGTACTCATTATCAGTACTCTATTATTATTTTATTATTTTTATTATCAGTACTATTATTTGTTAGATACTTACTATGTGTCAAGAACCATTCTAAACACTTTGGTAGATACAGTCCTTGTTTCTATGTCTCCCTGACAGTGCTATGAATATTCCTTTCTACAGTGAGCTGGGAGGAGATATTCTAGATTCCGGTCTGTTTAACTAGTGAAAGGGCAGTTTAAAAAGAAGGTGACAGAGTAGTTGCTGGAAAGTAGGTGAGAAGTGGATAAAAGGAATGGAAGAGACGGGAGGTGGGGGTGAAGGTAGATGTTCATTTACCCCAAATGTGGTGAGGTTTGCAGGACTAGTAACATTCAGATTATACACTAAAAACAGAAGTCCCAGAAATTCTGGGAATTGCAGTATGGGCCAGGAATATGCAATATAGCCTGGCACAAGCACTGTGGCAGGATAAAATGAAGCTCCTGGGGTGGATTTGGTGGAGAGGCCCCAGGTGACAGAAAGAAGACAGTGGTTGGAAAGGTTCCACTTCAGCTGGGTGAAAATTATGCCTCTTGAAGTGATTTCAACCAGGGGCCAGAAGGAGAGAATATTGGAAAAGTTCCACT
This sequence comes from Ornithorhynchus anatinus, assembly GCF_004115215.2. NCBI lineage: Eukaryota > Metazoa > Chordata > Mammalia > Monotremata > Ornithorhynchidae > Ornithorhynchus > Ornithorhynchus anatinus. Next base: position 115,274,383 of record NC_041731.1, on the reverse strand, counting down.
TGAGCCTGAGAGAAATCACTTCTACTCTAAGTGATAGCAACTCAGGCTGTTGTTGCTTTTGCAAATTCCCTGGGAATTAACCCCACCCTCTCCACCTTTGCCAATGCAACTACCTCAGGTACCCTGGTTTTCCCAACTTCCCTGGCCTTTCTTCTCGCACAAGGTAGATGCCTGTCAACTCGGTCATCTACCTGAACACCCCCTCCCCCCCATTGTGGCCCCGATTCAATATCTTGCCTTTTATATTTTTTATTTTTTTCTGCTATTGGTCAACCATATTTAATAATGATGGTATCTGCTAAGCGCTTACTATGTGCAAAACACTGTTCTAAGTGCTGGGAGGGATACAAGGTGATCAGGTTGTCTCACGTGGGGCTCACTGTCTTAATCCCCATTTTACAGATGAGTTAACTAAGGCTCAGAGAAGTGAAGTGACTTGTCCAAAGTCACACAGCTGACAAGCAGTGGGGGCCGGGATTAGAACCCATGACCTCTGACCCCCAAGGCCAGGCTCTTTCCATTGAGCCACGCTATGTGCAGAGCACTGTACTAAGCTCTTGGGAGAGTATGATATGAAAATAAACAGACACATACCCTGCCCACAGTGAGCTTACAATCTATAATAATGTTGGTATTTGTTAATTGCTTACTATATGCCGAGCACTGTTCTAAGCGCTGGGGTAGACATAGGGGAATCAGGTTGTCCCACGTGGGGCTCATAGTCTTAATCCCCATTTTACAGATGAGGGAACTGAGGCACAGAGAAGTTTAGTGACTTGCCCACAGTCACACAGTCGACAAGTGGCAGAGCTGGGATTCGAACTCATGAGCCCTGACTCCAAAGCCCGTGCTCTTTCCACTGAGCCACGCTGCTTCTCTAGAGGACTATAGCTCTGATAATGCTGGTTCTCATCGGAGTCCAAGTCCCAAATTAGGTGGGAAGTGGGGAAAAAAGGCAGCTTTGGAGAGTGGGGCAAGGAGCACAGGGAGAAAGTCCAAGACTCTCAATCATTCATATTCACTTACTATAGGCACATGCAATCATTCATATTTAGTGAGCGCTTACTATGTGCACATGCTCCTACATTGAAGAACTTAATGTTTAGAGATTATAGTGATAACATTTACTGAGCACCACTGGGTACAGTGCTGTGTCTTAAGTACTTGGGACATAGAGCAGAAACATAAGACTTGTTCCCTGACCCCAAGGGCTTGAACTTTAAAAGGGACATAAAAATATGTATACGCAGTGGAAACAGAATAAATAAAATAGATGAATGCTCAACTGAATATATATAATTACACAAGGATGATATAGGTAATACTTCAGTACTAGATAATATGGTTGATGGGTTTATATGAGAAGCAGCATGGCCTAGTGGATGGAGAATGGGAATGGGAGTCAGAAGGTTATGAGTTCTAATTCTGGCTCTGCCACTTGTCTACTGTGTGACCTTGGGCAAGTCACTTCACTTCTCTGGGCCTCAGTTCTTTATCTGTAAAATGGAGATTAAGACCGTGAACCCTATGTGGGGCAGGGACTGTGTCTTACCTGACTCTCTTGTATCTACCCCAGCACTTAGAACAGTGCCTGGCACATAGTAAGTGCTTAAAAAATACCATTATTATTATTATTATTATGACTTGGTATAGCTGGGACAGTTTTGCTACACATTTCCACATGAGCAGCATGTTTTACAACCTTGGTCCTCATTGTTAATAATAATAATGATTGCGGGGCTCACTGTCTCAATCCCCATTTTACAGATGAGGTAACTGAGTCACAGAGAAGTTAAGTGACTTGCCCAGAGTCACACAGCTGACAAGTGGCAGAGCCGGGATAAGAACTCATCAACTCTGACTCCCAAGCCCATGCTCTTTCCACTAAGCCACGTGTATTAAAAACCATGAAACTCTAAAAAGGCAATGAAATGCAAAACAGTATAGGAAGACTAAGGCAGAGACTAAAAGCATAGCACAGAATCAACCCTGACTGAAACCACACACTTGTACACAATCATTTCTGTTTATACTGAATCTACTGGAATCAATTTGTAGATCATGATAATCTGGAAGGCTCATGTTGTACATTCTCTAAACAGTATAAGTGAAAAGATATGTTCTCTCTGATCTCCCCTCCTCCTCTCTCCCCACTCCAGTCTATTCTTCACTCTGCTGCCCGGCTCATCTTCCTGCAGAAACGCTCTGGGCATGGCACTCCCCTTCTTAAAAACCTCCAGTGGTTGCCTATCAACCTCCGCTCCAAACAAAAACTTCTCACTCTAGGCTTCAAGGCTTTCCATCACCTTGCCCCTTCCTACCTCTCCTCCCTTCTCTCTAACCACTGGCCACCCCGCACGCTCCGCTCCTCTGCCGCCCACCTCCTCACCGTCCCTCGGTCTCGCCTATCCCGCCGTTGACCCCTGGGCCACGTCCTCCCGTGGTCCTGGAATGCCCTCCCTCCTCACCTCAGACAATCTAATTCTCTTCCCCTCTTCAAATCCCTACTTAAAACTCACCTCCTCCAAGAGGCCTTCCCAGACTGAGCTTCCCCGTTTTTCCCTCTGCTCCCTCTACCCCCCCTTCACCTCTCCGCAGCTAAACCCTCTTCTCCCCCCTTCCCTCCCCTCCTCTCCCTCTCCCATCCCACTCCCTCAGCACTGTACTCGTCTGCTCAACTGTATATATCTTCATCACCCTATTTATTTTGTTTAATGTGATGTATATCACCCTGATTCTATTTGCCATTGTTTTTATGAGATGTTCTTCCCCTTGACTCTGTTTATTGCCATTGTTCTTGCCTGCCTGTCTCCCCGATTAGATTGTAAGCCCGTCAAAGGGCAGGGACTGTCTCTATCTGTTGCTGATTTGTACATTCCAAGTGCTTAGTACAGTGCTCTGCACATAGTAAGTGCTCAATAAATACTATTGAATGAATGAATGAATGAATAAATGAATGAAAGTATGACTGTGGTATTTGTTAAGCACTTATTATATGTCAAACACTGTACTGAGCAGTGGGGCAATTGCAAGATTATCAGGTTTGATCAAGGGCTCAGAGTCTAAGTAGAAGGGAGAGCTGGAGTGGGTGTAACTTGGACTAAATTTAGAGAAGGAGCATGGCATAGTGGAAAGAGCCCGGGTATGGGAGTCAGAGGTCCTGTGGCTCACTGGAAAGAGCACGGGCTTTGGAGTCAGAGGTCATGGGTTCAAACCCCGGTTCTGCCATTTGCCAGCTGTGTGACTTTGGGCAAGTCACTTAACTTCTCGGTGCCTCAGTTCCCTCATCTGTAAAATGGGGATTAAGACTGTGAGCCCCACGTGGGACAACCTGATTCCCCTGTGTCTACCCCAGCGCTTAGAACAGTGCTCGACACATAGTAAGCGCTTAACAAATACCAACATTATTATTATTATTATTAGGTCATGGGTTCTATCCCAGCTCTGCCACTTGTCAGCTGTGTGGCTTTGGGCAAGTCACTTCACTTCTCTGTGCCTCAGTTACCTCATCTCTAAAATGGGGATGAAGACTGTGAGCCCCACATGGGACAACCTAGTTACCTCATATCTACCCCAGTGCTTAGAACAGTGCCCAGCACATAGTAAGTGCTTAATAACGATAATAATAATGATGGCATTTGTTCAGCGTTTACTATGTGCTAAGCACTGTTCTAAGCGCTGGGGTAGATACAGGGTAAATCAGGTTGTCCCACGTGAGGCTCACAGTCTTAATCCCCATTTTACAGATGAGGTAACTGAGGCACAGAGAAGTTAAGTGATGCCCACAGTCACACAACTAAGTGGCAGAGACAGGATTTGAACCCATGACCTCTGACTCCCAAACTCGTGCTCTTTCCACTGAGCCACACTGCTTCTTGCTATGTGTTTTGCTTTTATTGTACTCTTTAAAGCACTTAGTACAGTGCCTTGCTTAACAACTGCTATCATTACTATTATTTCATCAGAAGCAGCATAGCCTTGGGTAAAGAGCACATGGCTCGGAGTAGGGACCAGGATTCTAATCCTGACTCCAGTACTTACCGACTGTGTGACCTTGGGCTAATCATTTAACTTCTGTGACCTCAGTTTCCTCATCTGTAAAATGGTCATCAAAGACCTGTTCTTTCTCCCTCACAGACTGTGAACCCCATGGAGGACAGGGACTCTCTCTAATCAGTTTGTATTGTATCTACCACTGCGCTTAACAGATAGTAAGTGCTTATCAAGTACTATTATCATTATTATTATTTACAGCATGGCCTCATGGAAAGAACATGGGCCTGGAAATTAGTCAATCATATTCATTAAGCACTTGCTGTGTGCAGAGCACTGTACTAAGTGCTTCGGAGAGTACAATATAACAATATAACAGACACTTTAACTCCCACATCGAGAGGGGAAGACACATTAATATAAATGAAAAACACTAATAATTATAATAATTATGGTATTTGTTAAGCACTTACTATGTGCCAAGCACTGTTCTAAGCACTGTGATAAGTACAAGGTAATCAGGTTGTCTCACGTAGGCCTGATAGTCTTAATCCCCTTTTACAGATGAGGTAACTGAGGCACAGAGAAGTTAAGTGGCTTGTCCAGGGTCACACAGCAGATGTGTCAAAGCTGAAATTAGAACCCACAGCCTCTGACTTCCAAACCCATGCTCTTTCCATTAAGCCATGCTGCTTACAGATATGTGAATAAATGCCGTAGGGCTGGGAGGGGGGATGAGTAAAGGGAGCAAGTCAAGGCAACGAAGAAGGGAGTGGGAGAAAATGAAAGGAGGGCTTAGTCAGGGAAGGCCTCTTTGAGGAGATGTGCCTTCAACAAGGCTTTGAAAGGGGGTAGAAGGATTGTCTGTCTGATATGACGAGAGAGGGCAGTCCAGGCCAGAGGCAGGATGTGGCTAGGAGGTCAACGGGGAGATAGACCAGATCTAGGTACAGTGAGAAGGTTGGCATTAGAGGAATGAAGTGTGCAAGCTGGGCTGTACTAGGAGAGGAGTGAGGGGCCAAGGTGAAAGAGTGTTTTAAGGCCAGTGATAAGAAGAGTCTGGCTGAGAACCCAATCAGAATATCCTAGGTTCTAATCCCGGCTCTTCCAATTGCTTGCTGTGTGACTTTGGGCAAGTCACTAGACTTCTCTGTGCCTCAGTTCCCTCATCTGTAAAATGGAGATTAAATACCTGTTCTCTCTTCTACTTAAACTGTGAGTCCCACGTGGGACAGGGAGTGTGTCTGACCTAATTAACTTGTCCCTACCCCAGCCCTTAGAAAAGCATTTGACAAATAGTAAGTGCTTAATAAATACCCTACAAGAAATATTACTAAGCCTTCATAGCTTTATGTTCATAACTTCTGGGGTTTCCAGGACAGTGGAATTTGTTCCTCTGATTGGTAAGTGTTGGAAACAAATTCTGGGAGAAGGGAGGACTCAAGATTCATTGTGGACCTTTCCCCACAGGTTGATGATGATAATAATAATAATAATGGTATTCATTAAGCATTTATTATGTGCCAAGCACTGTTCTAAGCACTGGGGTAGATTCAAGGAAACCAGCTTATTCCACATGGGGCTCACAGTCTTAATCTTCATTTTACAGATGAGGTAACTGAGGCCCAGAGAAGTTAAGTGAGTTGTCCAAAGTCACACAGCTGACAAGTGGCAGTCAGGAACAGAACCCATGACCTCTGACTCCCAAGCCCATGCTCGGTTAAGTAGACACATGTGTGCAGCTGGGCATCGTGACATTCAGCTGGGGAAGGACAATGGCTTGCTAAGGCTCGCCTATCGGTTACCCTGGCAGCACTTTTAGACCAAGACCGGACCCTGCCTTCTGCTGTTTCATTCAGTTCCAACATTTCTTTGGGTAGAAGCCTGCAGGCCTGGTTCCAGCCTCACTCATCTCACATCTGTCCCATTGTGAGCTTCCCGACATCACCCTGTCTGCCACTATCTCTCACCTCTCCAGTCGACCAAGCCATCTTTCTGGATGTCAGATGCTGCTCATCCCTCAGTGCTCTGGGCATAGTTTCACACCCCTCCATGAATCCAGACTCTCACCTGCCGCCTTCACCTCCCCCGACCCCAGCTCATTTCCCTAGATTTAGTAAAGTTCCATTCTTGGCTCCACCACCTGCCTGCTGTGACCCTGGACAAGTCACTTCATTTCTCTGTGCTTCACTGACCTTATCTATAAAATGGGGATTGAGATCGTGAATCCCACATGGGACAGGTACAATCTGAACCTCTCTCTGAGGCCTTCTGTTCCAATCTCCGTGTTTTAGATCAGTGCTTTTTCCCCCTATTTAGAGAAGCAGAAAGAGATTGAGAGAAAGAAGTGGATGGTAATAAAGAGGCAACAAACATTTTTCCAAATGTCATGAAAATTTCTCTGCTTTCTGCTACTTAAACATTCTTTGCCTAATATTAAAAATGTGCGGCCATCCAAACTCTGTGATAGCTATGTAGGCGATCCCTAACCCCCGAAATGAAAATAGGACATGAGTGAACATCAGTCAATCTGATCATCTCCAGGTGTGGGACCTGGTGATTTACATAGTTGGCATTATATACCCTAGTGCTCAGTATGAGCTAAATTAGACAAAAACATATTTTTTAAGGGAATGCAGAATATGGAAACACAAAACGAATGGGATCACACTCATTCCTCTGCTTCAGGAAGCAAATATCGTGACCCTGAAAAGCTTGGAGTTAAATCTGCATACTATTCCCAAACTTCCCCAGATTATTCATTCAATAGTATTTATTGAGCGCCTACTATGTGCAGAGCACTGTACTAAGCACTTGGAATGAACAAGTCGGCAACAGATAGAGACAGTCCCTGCCCTTTGACGGGCTTACAGTCTAATCGGGGGAGACGGACAGGCAAGAACAATGGCAATAAATAGAGTCAAGGGGAAGAACATCTTGTAAAAACAATGGCAACTAAATAGAATCAAGGCAATGTACATTTCATTAACAAAATAAATAGGGTAATGAAAATATATACAGTTGAGCAGACGAGTACAGTGCTGAGGGGATGGGAAGGGAGGGGGGAGGAGCAGAGGGAAATGGGGGGAAAAGAGGGTTAAGCTGCGGAGAGGTGAAGGGGGGGTGGTAGAGGGAGTAGGGGGAGAAGGGAAGCTCAGTCTGGGAAGGCCTCTTGGAGGAGGTGAGTTTTAAGTAGAGTTTTGAAGAGGAGAAGAGAATCAGTTTGGCGGAGGTGAGGAGGGAGGGCGTTCCAGGACCGCGGGAGGACGTGGCCCAGGGGTCGACGGCGGACTAGGCGGGACCGAGGGACGGTGAGGAGGTGGGAGGCAGAGGAGCGGAGCGTGCGCCTGAAAAATCTCTAAGCTAAAAGTTAGTGGAAAATTAATGCCATGCCAGGAAAGCATGCCCCAGTATTTTTGAAAAGTTCCTGAGCATCAAACTTCCATTTACTTTTGACTGGATTTCAGAACCTCTCAAGGAACTTAATTACAACTTCTTGAAGACACTGAGATTTGCGCATCTTTCTCTTGCTCTCTGTGTGTCAGCACACAGCACAGAACACAGCACAGATAACCCTGTGGCAGTTTTGAAAACTGGCATTCCTGAGACTGAAGTTTAGAGATAGAGCCCAGGACAGAACAGAAATGAAGCATCAACCAGTGACGGTTTTAAATTTGATGGTGGATCTGCCATTTCCAAATGCTGCCTGCATATTCCAGAGCAGAGATAGATGTGGATATCTTTGTCACCGATAAGATCTCCTGAATCTTCTGTAAGCATCATTAGCAATCACCTTTGTCTTTCTCTTTCTTCACAATGGGAATTCCACTCCCTACATTCTTTAGGAACAATTCAACCAGAAATGTAGTGCTTTGCAGAAGCCTCCTTTTCAAGTCATTCTGCTAAAAGTATGTTATGAATAGTTTATTAGTTGTCGACAGATTGGCTTGTAGACTTGAGCCTATGTTTCTTATTTAAAACATTATGTCATCCAGAAATATATTTGCTAGCTAGCGGCATTTTGACATGTGCACGTCTTCTGCTGCCTGCAGTAATAAACCTCACCAAATGCAGACAGCTCCAATTTGTCATCAAAAAGGCGCGCTATAGAAATGAACTCTGAGACAAGTCTCATAATTTTTGTCTCTCCCTTCTAGGAACAAATTGGGTCCACAATGGGATAAATTATTTTATTAACTTGATAAACCTAAAGTGACCAAATGGTTAGGAAATAATTTTGATTGGGATACAATATTGCACTCAATTGAGTAACAGGGGAAGTGTCATATTTTAACAGATGAGTTTTCCAATGTGTATCTTCAGTCATGTAAACTAATCATGTTCAGACTTTCCCTTGCCATTTAATCCCTCTCCTCAATGTTTCCTACTTTCCTAAACTCTCTAATGAAAATGAGAGGTCATGACAAAACTCAGACCTGCTTGTTAGTTGGATTCAACTTTGTCAAATCTCATTCCTCCTTTTGTCTGCCCTGGGGTGGGAAAAATAATGCCCTCTTAGATATAAAATACTAAAGAAAATAAGAGGGGAATCTCTCCCCAGAAGATATATGGTCCAGTTTTCCAATGTATTGTGAATCTGTAGACAAGTCAGTCAATCTTGCCTTCCTTTTGCATGCTCATTTTCACTCTTAATCAGCAGATATAACATTGCCAAGATCTGCCCTTTCCTCTCCATCCAAACTGTTACCTTGCTAGTACAATCTCTCATCATATCCTGACTGGATTACTGCATCAGTCTCCTTTCTGATCTCCCATCCTCCTGTCTCTCCCTGCTTCAGTCTATAATTCACTGTGCTGCCTGGATTATCTTTCTACATAAACACTCTGGCCATGTCACTCCCCTCCTCAAAAATCTCCAGTGGCTGCTTATCAACCTTCGAATGAGGCAAAAACTCCTCAGTATTGGCTTCAAAGCACCACCAAGCATCAACTGACCCCCTCTTACCTCACCTCCCTTCTCTCCTTCTACAGCCCAGCCGGCACACTTTGCTCCTCTTCTGCTAGCTTCACTGTGCCTTGTTCTGTCCTGCTGTCGACCTCAGGCCCACGTCCTACCTCTGGCCGGGAATGCCCTTCCTTCTCACATCCGCCAAACTAGCTCTCTTCCCCTCTTCAAAGCCTTACTGAGAGTTCACTTCCACCAGGATGCCTTCCCAGACTGAGCCCACGAATTTCCTCTGCTCCTCCTCCCCTCCCCATTGCCCCTATTCCCTCCCTCTGCTCTACCCTCTTCCCCTCCCCACATCACCTTTGTATATTTGTACATACTTATTACCCTATTTTATTAATGTGTATATATCTATTTATCTATTGTGAGGGTATTGATGCCTGTTTACTTGTTTTGTTTTGTTGTCTGTCTCCCCCTTCTAGACTGTGAGCACATTGTTGGGTAGGGATTTTCTCTATCTGTTGCTGAATTGTATTTTCCAAGCGCTTAGCATAGTGCACTGCACACAGTAAGTGCTCAACAAATACGATTGAATGAATGAATGAATGACTGTAAAACAAAGGCATTTAGTATTCAATAAGCTACATTCTCTTGGCTAAGGCCCATCAATCACTCAATCGATGGTATTTATTGAGCATCTATTGTGTGTACTGTACTGAGCACTTTGGAAAGTACAATAAAATAGAGGGGGTGGGGGTGAACCCTCCCTAAAAGGACCTTATAGTCTGCAGCAGAAACTTACAGTCTACAAATTTATGTGAAAAGAATTGAGAGATTCTTTCTGTTCTTTTTTAGTTTAAGTATTCTACTGGGATTTATGGAGACTAGATTTAGAGAAGCTAGAAAGTGGTATAAGTGGATTTCTGAGAGACAATAATGCTAAGTGGTGTGGCCTAGTAGAAAGATCATGTGACTGGGAGTCGGGAGAAATGGGTTCTAATCCCAGCTTGGCCTCTTAACTAATGTGCTGCCTTGAACAAGTCACTTGACTTTTCTGTGTCTCAATTTCCTCATCTGTAAATTAGGATTAAATTCCTGTTCTTATTCACCTTTCCTAAAGTGTTCTTGATAATGCAGTGGTGCCATTTGTCACTGGGTATTGCTCTTAGATGAGGCTGAAAACCCTGACTTCAGAAGCTGGAAGTACCTTCTATTGTAGGTACATGCTTTATCGACTGTGAACTCCCTGAAGGCAGGGATTGGGTTTCCCAACTGCACTCTCCCAAAAGGTTAGTACAGTACTCTACACACAGTAAGTGCTCAATAAATATCATGGATGAATTGATAGGTTGATATGAAGCTGGATGCCTTTTTGTCACTGAATTCTGTCTGCCAATCTTCCACAGGCCACGCTGCCCTTCTTGATGTGGCTATCTCCTGCTTTGTTTATCCATACATCATTGGATGGTGCCTTGTCTGAGTAGCAAATTTAGTTGGGGCATTCAATTTGTTTTGCCAATGAAAACTTTTTATTATATGTAGCGATTCCTACCCTGTTGGAAAAAATATAACAGCAGGGCGACAACTGAATTACTACCTGTTTTCAGGTGAGAAAGTAATACTTTCCTCATGGAAAAACCTGATCCAAAATATCATTCCTTGCCCATTCATTCATTCAATAGTATTTATTGAGCGCTTACTATGTGCAGAGCACTGTACTAAGTGCTTGGGATGAACAAGTCGGCAACAGATAGAGACAGTCCCTGCCGTTTGACGGGCTTACAGTCTAATCGGGGGAGACGGACAGACAAGAACAATGGCAATAAACAGCGTCAAGGGGTAGAACATCTCGTAAAAACAATGGCAACTAAATAGAATCAAGGCGATGTACAATTCATTAACAAAATAAATAGGGTAACGAAAATATATACAGTTGAGCGGACGAGTACAGTGCTGTGGGGATGGGAAGGGAGAGGTGGAGGAGCAGAGGGAAGAGGGGAAAATGAGGCTTTAGCTGCGGAGAGGTAAAGGGGGGATGGCAGAGGGAGTAGAGGGGGAAGAGGAGCTCGGTCTGGGAAGGCCTCTTGGAGGAGGTGATTTTTAAGTAAGGTTTTGAAGAGGGAAAGAGAATCAGTTTGGCAGAGGTGAGGAGGGAGGGCGTTCCGGGACCGCGGGAGGACGTGACCCAGGGGTCGACGGCGGGATAGGCGAGACCGAGGGACGGTGAGGAGGTGGGCGGCAGAGGAGCGGAGCGTGCGGGGTGGGTGGTAGAAAGAGAGAAGGGAGGAGAGGTAGGAAGGGGCAAGGTGATGTAGAGCCTTGAAGCCTAGAGTGAGGAGTTTTTGTTTGGAGCGGAGGTCGATAGGCAACCACTGGAGTTGTTTAAGAAGGGGAGTGCCATGCCCAGATCGTTTCTGCAGGAAGATGAGCCGGGCAGCGGAGTGAAGAATAGAGCGGAGTGGGGCGAGAGAGGAGGAAGGGAGGTCAGAGAGAAGGCTGACACAGTAGTCTAGCCGGGATATAACGAGAGCCCGTAATAGTAAGGTAGCCGTTTGGGTGGAGAGGAAAGGGCGGATCTTGGCGATATTGTAGAGGATATTGTAGATATTGTAGATATTGTAGAGGATACGTGTCACAGATGGATGTCAGCCTCTTCTATGAGCTCTATCCAACATCAAATAGCATCAACAGGGAGGTTATTAAATCCTCAGTTCACCAGTGTTGAGCAATTCTTCTAGAAATACTGCTGTACTTTAGGCAGGGAATGGAAGAAGCAGGATGACCAGGGCCACTGTGTATCTGGGAGAAGCTGTGTGGATGGTGGGGAACAGAAAGGCCGCCACAGCAGGGGCAGGGTGGGCTAAATCTCTGGTGTTTGGGGAGTAGACCATCTGCCGCAGATGTGCACAGCTCCCCCAGAACTGACCGGGGAGTGGGTCGGGGAGGTGGGCTCCAGGCCGACATCAGATTGCATCATATGCCTGGCAGATGTCACTCATAGGGGATAAAGTGCTTGGCATATAATAGGCACTGAACAAATACCACAGTTATTATTTAGAACATATCTTTTCATTTCACTGTTTAGGGAATGTACAACGCAAGCTTTCTGGATTATAATGATCTACAAATCAGTTTCGGTAGATTCAGTGTAAGAAGAAATGGTTGTGCACAAGCGTGACAGAGTTGATGCTGTGCTGTGCTTCTTCGCCACCGTCTTCATCTCCCTATACTGTACTGCACTTTGCATTTCATTTTATTTTTGCAATTTCACTGCTTTTAATACACAAAGAGAACAATGAGTGGCAAGGTTGTGAAGCTTTCTTCTAACGTGGCTATAATAATATAACATGGGAATTTGTAGCAAACTGTCCCAGATATCCTAAATCACATAAAGTCATCAACCATCATTAGCACTTAAGTACGTACCCTAATAATTGATGTCAACACACGTAGTATAGTGTGGGGTGGATAGAATGCAGAGGTTGGTCTCCTCTACCCACCTCTGAAAAGGTGCAACCTAATAATAATAATAATTATGGTATTTGTTAAGCGCTTACTATGGCCAAGCATTGTTCTAAGTGCTGGGGTAGATACAAGGTAATCAGGCTGTCCCCCGTGGAGCTCACAGTCCTAATCCCCATTTAACAGATGAGGTAACTGAGGCACAGAGAAGTTAAGTGACTTGCCCAAGGTCACACAGCAGACACGTGGCGGACCTGGAATTAGAACCCATGTCCTCTGACTCCCAAGCCCATGTTCTTTCCACTAAGCCACACTGCTCCTCAGCTTTTAGGTGCTCAATCAGCTCTCTCCTGACTACTTATTCCCACTCCATTCACTACAACATGGCCTGCACATTACACTTGTCTAATGCCAACCTACTCACTGTCCTTTGCTCTTGCCTGCTTGCCATCTAACTCTTTCTCACTGCCTCTCTCCTTTCTGGAACTACCACCCCATCTTCAATTACTATTATTATCAAGCGACATAGAGACGTTACCAATTCATAGTGACTCTATGGATATATTTTCTCCAGAATGTCCTGTCTTCTGCCATAATCTGTAACCTTTCTAATGGTTCTTCCATTATCATTGTTATGGTCTCTATCCATCCAGCTGTTGGTCTGCCTCTTCCATGTTTTCCCTGGACTTTTGATAGCATTTGTGTCTTCTCCAGAGAATTAGTTCTCCTATGTGTCCAAAATATGCTAATCTAACTCGAGTCATTTGGCCTTCCAAAGACCACTTGGGCTTAATTTGCTCCAAAATCCATTTGCTTGTTTTTTGGTCAATCCATGGAATTCGCAAAAGCCTTCTATGACACCACATTTCAAAAGAATCGATGCTCTTCCTAACCTGTTTTTTCACTGTCCAGCTTTCAGATCCACACATTGTCACTGGAAAAACCATAGAATTGACAATTTGTATTTTTGTGGCAATCGTCTTCAAAGCCCTACTAAAATTACCCCTCCTGCAGGTCTTTCCTGTCTTATTTCCCATATTCCTACACTTTTATTGCCCATGGGTCGGAGATGACTCAACAGCAGAACACAAGACGAGACTGAATCACCTATACTGAGTCATCACTCCCTAAGATCTTAGGTCCTAACCCTACCCTTTAACCCCACAGCATTAATATACACATCTTTAAACTCCATTGCCTCCCCTACCTGTAATTTATTTTAGTGCCTGTCTCCCCTGATAGACTGTGAACTCCTTGCAGGCAGGAAACAATTCCACTAACTCTATCAAGTTCTCCCAAGTGCTTATTAGTAGTAATAGCATCAATAAAGTACTGACTGTATGCAGAGCACTGTATTAAGGACTGGGAATGTACAGGCCTCTACAAAGAGAAAGTGCTCTATAAATACCATGGATTGGTGGATCTGAAGGGATTTAGGTTAGAGAAAGTTTATCTGCAAAAGTTACCTTTGCTGAATATTGTTGAAATGGATATTTTAGGCCTTAAACCTGGAATGATGAGCTAAAGTGGTGATCAGATGCAAGAAATAAGAGAAATCCCACTTGAAATTGAAGTACCATTGCATATACAGAAAATAAGCAGAATGCAAATAGGTATAAATAAGACTTAAAAAGTACACTCAATTCTGCTATAATGTATAGTTTCACAACTTGCCTTGACCTATATTCAGAGTGGTATGTGTTAACTGCTGATTATGGGTCAAACACTGCATTGAGCACTGGGGAAGATACAAGATAATCAGGTCTGACAGTCCCTGCCCTATGTGAAGCACATAGTCTAAGAAGGAAAGAGACTAGTAATCAAATCCCCATTTTCCATATGAGGAAACTGGAGGACAAAGAAGTGAAGTGACTTGCCCAAGGTCACAGGGCAGGCAAGTGTCAGAGGGAGGATTGAAACCTGGATCCTCTGCCTCCTGGGGCTATGCTCTTTCCAGTAGGCCATGCAGCTTCTGAGAACCAAAACACCATTAGGGAATTGGGGAATGTCATCCAACAATATAATAATAATAATAATGGTATTTGTTAAGCGCTTATTATATCTCGAGCACTGTTCATTCATTTCATTCATTCAATAGTATTTATTGAGCGCCTACTATATGCAGAGCACTGTACTCAGCGCTTGGAATGTACAATTCGGCAACAGATAGAGACAATCCCTGCCCAGTGATGGGCTTACAGTCTAATCGGGGGAGACGGACAAAAACAAGACAACATAATCACTATAAATAGAATCAAGGGGATGTACACCTCATTAACAAAATAAATAAGGTAATAAAAATATAGACAAATGAGCACAGTGCTGAGGGGAGGGGAAGGGAGAGGGGGAGGAGCAGAGGGAAAGGAGGCTTAGCTGAGGGGAGGTGAAGGGGGAAGGGGGAGGGAGCAGAGGGCAGAGGGGGAACAGAGAGGGAGCAGAGGGAAAAGGGGAAGCTCAGTCTGGGAAGGCCTCTTGGAGGAGGTGAGCTCTCAGCATTCTAAGCTCTGGGTAGACACAAGGCAATGAGATTGTCCCTCATGGGACTCACAGTATTCATCCCCATTTTACAGTTGAGGTAACTGAAGCATGGAGAAATGAAGTGATTCGCCCAAAATCACACAGCTGACAAGTGGCGGAGATGGGATTAGAACCCATGACCTCTGACTCCCAAGACCGTGCTCTTTCCACTAAGCCATGCTGCTTCTCAATATGAGCTTGCTTAGGTAGAGTGTTCCAAGGGGTCAGAAAAAGTTGCTTGTAAGTTGGCTCACCGCATTGGAATGGGTCAATCCTTTGGCCAGAGTTTTCCTTAGCTTGAGGTTTGCGAACCTCAACTCCTGAGTTCTGGGAGGGCAGAGTGTACGGAACTGATACTATCTGATTCACAAGGCTGTTGAGTTAATATTTGCTCATCAGCTATTTGATGTTCAGTGAACAGCTGTTCACAGCATATTAAAATTCAGAAACCAAGTCAACTCCCACTACGCATGATATCATAGACAGAAACAATATGTGATAATCCAAAGGAGCCAGCTAATGTGATGCAGCAAAGACCCACTTAGGAGAAGTGTTTTAATTAAATACCACTTAATTATTATAATTAGATACTAAACAATTTCATTGGAAAGAAATCACTGTGAATTCAGGGGTTTTTGGTCAATGTATGAAACAATAAGACTACATTAGGAGAGAAATAGAGCATGCTGAGAACTCTGCCTCTCTAGAAATTTTCAAATAGTGTAAAAGTTACAGGAAACCTTTTTTATTATTTGCCTTAGTTTGCATTCTGAAAAATCTATACACCATCCCCCCACACCACACACAGATAAATAAATGTATATATAAATAATATATAACAGAGACAGAAGAGAGGGAGAAAAAGGAGAAAAGAGGGAAAGAGGGACAGTTAGAGGGAAGAGAGAGGGAGACAGAGAAGAGAGGGGAGAAAGATAGAGAGAGGGGTAAAGTGGAAGAAAGAAAGAGAGGGAGAAAGAGAGAGGGATAGAGAGAGAGAGAGAAAGGGAAAGAGAGAAGGAAGAGGGAGAAAGAGCATACAGAGCACATGCATGTTTAGCATCAATGTGCCATAGTGGAAAACAGCACAGGTATAAAAGTCAGATGACCTGGATTCTAATCCCAGCTCTGCCACTTGTCCGTTGAGTGAGTTTGGAAGCCACATAAAGTCTCTGTACCTCAAGATTCTCACATGTAAAATGAGAATTAATAATTGTGGCATTTGTTAAGCACTTAGTATTTTTTATGGCATTTGTTAAGCTCTTACTATGTGCCAGACACTGTGTCTAAGTGCTGGGGTAGATACAAGATAATCAGGTTGGACACAGCCCCTGTCTCAAATGTGGTTCACAGTCTTAGTCACCATTTTACAGATAAGGTAACTGAGGCTCAGAGAAGCAAAATGACTTCCCCAAAGTCACACAGTTGACAAGTGGAGGAGTTGCAATTTTAACTCGGGTCTTTTTGACTCTCAGGCCAATACTCTATCCACTAGGCCATGCTGCCTAGGATTCAGTACCTACTCTCTCCTACATAGACAGTGAGCCCCTTATGGGCAGACACTGTGTCCCACCTGAACATCTTGTGTCTAAGCCACATGGTGTAATGGATAGAGTACGAGCCTGGGAGTCAGAAAGCCCTGGGTTCTAATCCTGGCTCTGCTCTTCTCTGATGTGCAGCCTTGGGCAAACCTTTCACTTCTTTGGGCTTCAGTTACCTCATCTATAAAACGGGGATTGAGACTGTGAACTCTATGTGATCAGGGACTGTATCCAACCCAATTTTTTTGTAACCACCCCAGTGCTTAGAACAGTGTCTGGGACATAGTAAGTGCTTAACGTAAACCACAGAGACCATTATTATTATCCCAGTGCATTGTATGAATGCTTGGAACATCATAAACACATTTTTATTATTATTATTTTTACCATCATAATCATTATAATCATAGCTGTTATTATTGAATACTCACTGGGTGAAAGGCACTTTACTAAGCATTTATACGTCATCATCTCATTTTTTTTGTGCACCCAGTAGGTACCGCCTAGTACCTCCTAGACAGTACGAGACAGTAAGTCCTGTATCTTTCTTCTTTGGTATCATTCATTCATTCAATAGTATTTACTGAGCGCTTCCTATGTGCAGAGCACTGTACTAAGTGCTTGGAATGTACAATTCGGCAACAGATAGAGACAATCTCTGCCCAGTAATGGGCTCACAGTCTAATGGGGGGAATCCTTCTAGTTGTCACACATGCTTCTGAACTCGATTTGCATGTGACAATTCAGATTTCTGTAGGACTCACTCTTGCCTAAGGCATGCAATGTCACCAAATGTTTTTGGTGCAGTTACTATTTTCCTACAAGTATCCCTTTCATCTTTGGGTCATTTGCCCCAAGCCAATCTTGCTGATTTTGCCGGACCTCATCCAGTATCTTGAAATTAAAATGGTTTTAGAAAATACTGTCGCAGAGAATTAAAAACAAGTGCCCATTCCTATTAAATTCATATTAAGGTATCTCAGTGTCCTTTCTTCATTGCTTGGCCTCTTTGGTTGGAAAACGTTACTTTCCATATGAATATCAGAAATTCTGATTGCGATCTTTCTCATTGTCAGTTCCGGCACTCGGGGAGAAAGGGCAAAATTCAGGATTTGTGGAGGACGGCATATGATGAAACAACATGAGAGGAATGAGTACCAATTACCACTTAAGAGACTAAACAAAACTACTTAGAAAGGATATAATACACAATCAGAGAACTCAATCCAAATTGGGGCTGTATTGTAGAGAAACAATTTAAATCCTGCTACATTTACACATGTTGATGGAAAAACACATAGCTAAACGACTGTCAGGACAGATGGATCTGTCTATAAATGGATAATTTTTTGAAGCATTTTAATGATCTACTCTACATTCACTTTAATGAGCCACACAAATGTGTTTACCTAAACAATATAATGAAGTCACAGAATTCTGATGGGTCCTTATTCTGGTCTCTGTTGCTTATGGCCATGATTTATATCTGTTACCCTCTGGAAAGGGGGATACAATTTTTTTCACCAAATGGGAGCTTAGTGTTCTGCAATCTATCATCATCCTCAACAGCATTCACTAGGCTGGATGTATACTAGGCACTTGGGAATATACCATAAAAGTAAAAAACACGGTCCTTGATGTGGGAGACTTTACAATTTAATTGGTGTGATAACTGTATGCAAATTGTCAAATATAAAGAGTGAGATCGTGATTTAAAGTGATGAAAAACGAAACAAAACAATTAAATGAATAATTGGAAAGACTGCAACCAAATAAACAAACAATTCTCCCCAACCTTAGAGGTGCTCTAAAATTCCACCTCTTCTTGGGAGCCTTCCTTGATGAATTCCCTACTCAAATTGTATCAGTTTAACCCCACCCTTAATTCTTATATATTTCATTCCTACCCTCGGCAACTTATGTGCCCATATATGTGTGCATTAGTATATGTATTTGTATATTCAATTAAATTGAAATCTCAGACATGAATACTCAAGAAAATTCAAATCAGTTCCCATTAAAAAAATATAAATGGTCTAATTTTAATACTACAAATTTTAGATCTGTGATAATTTAATCTTGGCTCCCTTTGTCTTGTTGGCTAAACTGGCACCTCTGTCAAAATGGACTCCTAGAAAGGGCACCAAAAGGACTAGTACAGAACATAGTCAACATAGATACGTAATGCAAAAGTATTTGAAAATAATTTTAGTTTCAAACCCACCTTGTATAGATCTGGTAAGTATAGACCAGTCTATAGGCCAAGCCGGTAAAATGGGAATCTTCCCTCTAGAGAGTAACGAAGGCAGCGTGAAACTGCAGAAGCTAATAGTATAGTGGATGGAGCATGGGCCTGGGAGTCAGACGGTCATGGGTTCTAATCCCAGCTCCGACACTTGTCTGCTGGGTGGCCTTGGGCAATTCACTTCACTTCTCTGTGCCTCAGTTCCCTCATCTTTAAAATGGGGATAGAGAATGTGTGCCCACATGGGACAGGGACTGTGGCCGACCCAATTTGCTTGTATCCACTACAATACTTAGTAAAGGGCCTGGTGCATAGTAAGCGCTTTATAAAATTATCTAGAAATTTTTTTTCTGATATGTATGTGGTGATGAGATGTTCTTCCCTTGGTTCTATTTATTCCCATTGTTCTTGTCTGTCTGTTTTCCCCGATTACACTGTAAGCCCATCAAAGGGCAGGGACTGTCTCTATTTGTTACCGATTTGTACATTCCAAGCGCTTAGTACAGTGCTCTGCACATAGTAAGCGCTCAATAAATACTATTGAATGAATGAATATGTGATTTTCCTCATCTGTAAAATGGGTATTAAATTCCTGTTCTCCCTCCTACTTGGACAGTGAGGTCCATGTGGGACAGCGACAATTTTCCTGATTATTCCCACCACACTGCTTAGAACAGTACTTAGCACATAATAAGTACTTAACTAATACCATAATTATTATTATTATTATTTTCAAATGATATAGATTATGGAGCAATCTTTACCTAGCTTAATGTGGAATCATAAACTCATATAACTGGGACCACCTTAGAGGTCATTTAATCATTTGCCTCCAGAGAAATGAATAATGAATTCAGAACCCCAAGTTGTTCTGGACCTGATGGACTTCTAGATCTCAGCAGACATGCCCTCGACCATTTCAGACACTTATGTTTTTATCTATAACCATACTTAGCATGGGGGTGTGTGTGTGTGTGTGTGTGTGTGTGTGTGTGCATATAAAGTTGTACATTCAATTTTTGAAAAATTTTGATTACTCTATTAGGAAATATTGTTATGCCTGTTTCTCCCATTAGAGTATCAACCCCTTGTGGCGAGAAGATATGGCACTTCTTATTTTGTACTCCCCAAGTGCTTAGCACAGTGGTAACATGACCTAATGGAAAGAGCATAGGATTGGGAGTGAACATTCTAGAACTGTATTCTAGTTCCAGTTTCACCACTTGCCAGTCGTGTGAGTATAAGCAAGTCATGTAACTTCTCTGAGCCTCAGTTTCTTCCTCTGTAAAACTGGGATAAAATATCTGTTTTCCTCAACAGGTTGCAATTCTTTCAATATTAACAACTTCTAATACAAATGGAAACTCTATATTCCAGAAAACTATCCCAGTTATCCTTTGGAAAAAGCTGGACCTGCTCAAATTCCCCAATCCTTCCTTCAGAACAACCATTCCCTATTTCCTGTTCCCTCATCTGTCACTAACAGTCCCATGGCTCAGTGGAAAGAGCCGGGGCTTGGGAGTCAGAGGTCATGGTTTCTAATCCCAGCTTCGCCACTTGTCAGCTGCATGACCTTGGGCAAGTCACTTAACTTCTCTGGGCTTCAGTTCCCTCATCTGTCAAATGGGGATGAAGACTGTGAGCACTACGTGGGATAACCTGATGACTTTGTATCCCTCCCAGTGCTTAGAACAGTGCTTGGCACATAGTGAGCATTTAACAAATACCAACATTATTTGGTTGGAACATTAACAAATACCAACTCCTCACCACACTCAAGGTTGTCTTCATGCATGAGGTTCCATTAATGGTCCATCCAATTCGGGATTCTGATTCTGGCAGTGGAAACTAGCTGTATGGAAGAACAATCAATCAGTCCATCAGTAATACAAACTATCTTCTGTGTCCAGATCTTGGAAGAGGCAGTTTGACATTTTGAAGAAAGATCCTGGAACTGGTAATAGGAGGCCTAGGTTCTAATCATAGCTCAGGCACTGGCCTGCTTATGTGACCTTAGGAAAATCACTTCACCTACTTTCTGATCCTCTAAGATTCTAATCCCAATGCAGCTCTAAATCCTCAAAAAGTCCTCAGATTCACTTTAGGGAGAGGAGTGCCCAGACCCTGGTCAACCCCCAAAGGGTTCTAAAGCTCTCTAGTTCTTCCAGGCTTCTAACACAGATTCTACACTCTCTTGAAGAACTCGTTCACTCCCATGGCTTCAACTACCAGCTCTATGAAGATGATTCCCAAATCTACATCTCCAGCCCTGATCTCTCTCCCTCTCTCCAGCCTTGTATTTCCTCCTGCTTTCAAGATATCTCTACGTGGTTGTCCTGCCATCACCTAAACATCAGAACTCCTTATCATTCCGCCCAAACCCTATCCTTCCCATAACTTTCCATTGTTATTGTTGTTATTATTATTATTACAGCACCACCAACCATACTCCTGTCTCACAAGCCTGCAACCTTGACATTATCCTTGACTCATCTCTCACTCAAACCACATATTCAATCTAACACTAAATCCTGTCAGTTCAACTTTCACAGCATCACTGAAATCTGTCCTTTTTTCTCCATTCAAACTGCAACCATGTTAATCCAAACGTATAGCCTGTGGTGCTTTGATTAATCAGGCTACATGTTTGGATTAACATGTCCGCCTCCTTTCTGACCTCCCTGCCTCCTACTTCTCCCCACTCCAGTCCATACTCCACTCTGCTGTCCAGATCTTTTTTTTCCTACAGAAAAATTCAGGCCATGTATCCCCACTCAAGAACATCTAGTGGTTTCCCATCCACCTCTGCATTGAACAAAAACTCCTCACCATAGGCTTTAGTAATAATAATAATAATGGCATTTGTTAAGCACCTACTATGTGCAAAGCACTGTTCTAAGCATTGGAGAGGATACAAGGTAATAAGGTCGTCCCACATGGGGCTCACACTCTTAACGCCCATTTTACAGATGAGGTCACTGAGGCACAGAGAAGTTAAGTGACTTGCCCAAAGTCACACAGCTGACAAGCACCTGAACCGGAATTTGAACCCATGACCTCTGACTCCCAAGCCCATGCTCTTTCCACTGAGCCAAGCATTCAATCACCTTTCCTCCTCCTGTCTCCCCTCACTACTCTCCTACTACAGCCACACAATTCACTCCTTCAATAATAATAATAATAGTAATAATGGTATTTGTTAAGCACTTACTATGTGCCAAGCACTCTTCTAAGTGCTGAGATGGATACAAGGTCATCAGGTTGTCCCACTTAGGGTTCACAGTCTTAATCCCTATTTTTCAAATGAGTTAACTTTTGTTAACTTAAGTGGCTTGCCTACGGTCACACAGCAGACAAGTGGAGTATCCAGGATTAGAACCCACATCCTCTGAGTCCCAAGTCTGTGCTCTTTCCACTAAGCCATGCTGCTTTTCAAAGTTCTTGGGAATCATACCATATATTAGTAATAACGATTATGATGATGATGATGATGTTGATGATGTTAGTATTTGTTAAGCTCTTACTATGTGCCAAGCACTGTTCTAAGCTCTGGGGTAGATACAGGGTAATCAGGTTGTCCCACGTGAGGCTCACAGTCTTCATCCCCATTTTACAGATGAGGTAATTGAGGCACAGAGAAGTGAAGTGACTTGCCCACAGTCACACAGCTGACAAGCGGCTAAGCTGGGATTTGAACCCATGACCTCTAACTCCCAAACCCAGGCTCTTTCCACTGAGCCACACTGCTTCTCTACACAAGTAAACAATGCAAGACCATGGAAGGCCCTATAGAAATATTAGTATTATTTCTACCCTATGCCAACTTACTGTACCTCAGTCTCATATATCTCACCACCAACCTCTCACCCTCATCATATCTCTGGCCTGGAATGTCTTCCTTTTTCATTTCCAAACACAGTTACTCTCCCCACCTTCTAAGTCTTATTGAAGGCACAGCAACTCCAAATTGTCGTCCCTGACTAAGCCCATATTTACCCTTTTCCCAGTCCCTTCTGCATTAACCTGACTTGCTCCCTTTATTCACTATCCCCAGCCCCATAGCACTTATGTACATATCCATAATTTATGTATGTATTAATGTCTATCTCCCCCTCTAGACTGTTAGCTCACTGTGGGCTGGGAATGTGTCCATTATACTGTTGTGTTGTACTTTCCCAACACTTAGTACAGTTCTCTGCCCATATAATACATAGTACATATTGAGCACATAGTAAGTGTTCAATAAACATGATTGATTTTGGGGACCTAATATTGCTTCCCTGCAACCCTGTAGTTGCCACAGGTTGTCTTGCCAAATGTGTAGTTTTATCCATAACTAGGAAGTGTAACATTAGTCTAGGGTGGGGTTACTATGGGTGGCAGAATCACCCCTGGGTGCTCCACTGGGAAAGAGTAGAGGCTTATGGGCAAGCATGGAGTGTTTGTGTGATGGAGCAGGTCAGCACAGTTGTGCATTTCCTTTCCCTGTATGAAAAAAAAAAGGAGGATGCTCTTCAAGACTTCAAGTGGTCTGTTTTCTCTCTCTGCAGTGAGAGGCTAGAACTCAATATTATTTAAAGGTTGTAAGCTATTGAGCAGGTTTAAAGATTGGAAGAATGAGGCTAAATCCATCATGCTAGGGGACAGTTGAGACCATTTTGTACTCTGAATATATAGGTTTTGGAGAGTCATGTACTAACAGGTAGAAAATGGGAAATATGCCTTATGTTTATCATTCCTTAGGGCTACGGTACTTTTTGAAATGTTTGTACCAGCGACATTGCTCTCTACTTCCAGTCTTTTGGAGGAAAGCTGCTCCATTCATTATTTAGGACATTTTTGCAAATGGAAAGTCATAAGTGCCTTTTCCTGGACCTTCATACTTGGCAGTAAGACCTTGCGAGAGTTCATGGTGGGGGAACAAAGAAAGCCGTGCCAAAGTGACAAACCGCCTCTCTCAACAGTACTTGAGCACTAAGGTTAGAGGACCTGGAGAAACATACAGGAGAAGTATAGTACATGAATTTCTCTTCATGGAGTTTAAAATCTGAAAGGGATAACAACCATATATAAATTGGCCATTCAAGGTCTATATGGTAAGTTCCTCATGAGCAGGGATCATGTCTAGTGTATCATACTTTCCCACATGCTTACTACAGTGCTCTGCCCACAGTAAGTGCTCAAATAAGTCATGACGCCTAATTTGAGAAAAATATGATGTAACTATCAGCGTTAACTACAGCAGATAGATTATAAATAGAGAGACTTATAAGAGTATGCTGAAGTAGCTGAGGAGATATGGGAAAATAAGGAGATTAGTTGAGAAATAATAATAATAGTAGCTGTAGTATTTGTTCATTCATTAAATTCATTCATTCATTCAATCATATTTACTGAGTGCTTACTGTTTGCAGAACACTTTTGGCAACAAATAGATATAGTCCTTACCCAACAATGAGCTCATAGTCTAGAAGTGGGGAGACAGACAACAAGTAGATAGGCATCAATAGCATCAATATAAATAGAATCATAGCTATATACATGTTATTAATAAAATAAAATTAATAATAAAGTACATGTATACAGAAGTGCTGTGGGGCAGGGTTATTAAGTGCTTACTCTGTTCCAGGCCCTATACTAAGTTAGCACTGGGATGGATACAAGCCAATTGGGTTGGACTTATTCCCTGTCCCACAGTCTTCATCCCCATTTGGCAGATGAGGTAACTGAGGCACAGAGAAGTGAAGTGACTTGCCCGAGGCCACATAGAATACAAGTGGCAGACCTAGGAGTAGAACCCATGACCTTTTGACCTGTGCTCTATCAGCTTGTCCATATCAGTGGTAAATTGACCAACTCTACAGTGTTGTTCACTGCCTGAATCTTTCCTGATGGTGGGCATTACCTTGGGCCAAATATCCTGTGGACATGCACCCACAGTAAGGGATGCAAAGCAGCAATTCTGATCCTAGAAACAAATTAGTTGCTGGGCTAGGTGATAAATAATACTCATTTGTGTGTCCAGCTTAGAATAGCGCTGAACAAAATAAATATCTGTGCACATCTCTTGTGTGTAGCAGCTGGGAAAGACTTGACTGAAGAAGACAAAGTAATAACCATTAGGGAAGAACTTTGCTTATCCTAGTTGAAAAAAGGAGTAGTTCTAGCCGAAAGCAGAAACTAATCTATGATTCTTGAGCAAGATATTGTTAGCATCTTCAAACTGACACTCCAGGAAGTATCTTTCAAAATAAGCCAGAGCAAGAAACTGCATGTTTTATACAGATCCTGGGAGAAAACTATACCTATCATTCCCCCTTATCCACACTTGTTTATCCACAGTACAGATGTGGGGGTAAATTTGAAGTTGGGGTGTAGAGAGAATGGGGAATTAGGGACATAATTTTGAGGGGATAGAGGAAGTTGAAAGGGTGGGAAAAGAGGACTAGAGAAGGACAAGTGGCATGGCCTGGTAGATAGAGCATGAGCCTGGAAGTCAGAAGGACCTGGGTTCTACTCCCAGCTCTGCTACTTGTCTGCTGTGTGACCTTGGACAAGTCATTTCACTTCTCTGTGCCTCTGTTCTTTCATCTCTAAAAAGGGGATTAAGACTGTGAGCCAGATTTGGGACAGGGATTGTGGCCAACCTGATTTT
The DNA here is from genome assembly GCF_004115215.2 of Ornithorhynchus anatinus. Classification (NCBI taxonomy): domain Eukaryota; kingdom Metazoa; phylum Chordata; class Mammalia; order Monotremata; family Ornithorhynchidae; genus Ornithorhynchus; species Ornithorhynchus anatinus. Next base: position 115,249,064 of record NC_041731.1, on the reverse strand, counting down.
CTTTTATATACCCCAGTGCTTAGTACAGTGCCTGGCACATAGTAAATGCTTAACAAATACTGAAATTATCAATTTCAACTATTATTATTTCAGAACAACTGGTTTTCAGCTGGGATGTGCTTATGTCATCAGGTTCAGGTGCATCTCCATTTTCATGGCTCTGACTGCTGGGGTGACTTCCACAACCTATTGGACAATGTTTTGCACATAGTAGTAGAAGATGTCTTTGAGGAGCAAATCAAAATATTCTTGACACCTCTTCAAGAGTCTCCTTGTTGGATAAGACTGGAGCCTCCCTGACTCTTCAAATCAACTGTAAAAGCATGAACAGGGATCTATAATCTCTTTCTTCTTTTAATGGTATTTGCCCAGACATTAGTACCAAGTACTGGGATAGGTACAAGCTAATCAATTTGGACCCAGTTGCTGTTCCACTTGGGACTCACAGTCTTTATCCCCATTTTACAGATGAGGGAACAGAGGCACAGAGAAACGAAGTGACTTGCCCAAGGTCATACAGCAGACAATGTCAGGATTGGCATTGATGGGGCACTGGCATTAACTTTGTTCCCCACCTTCTCAGGAGGGAAAGAAAATTTTATCTATCCTGTCCCTTCTCTTGGAGGACAGAAAAGTCCTCCTGACAGAAAAGTCAGTTTTCTGACTTCCTTGGAGTCAGGAAAGTGACAGAGATGAAATCAAGTTGAGATTCTATTTAGTTGCCATTGTTTTTACGAGATGTTCTTCCCCTTGTCTCTATTTATTGCCATTGTTCTTGTCTGTCCGTCTCCCCCGATTAGACTGTAAGCCCGTCAAACGGCAGGGACTGTCTCTATCTGTTGAGGACTTGTTCATTCCAAGCGCTTAGTACAGGGCTCTGCACATAGTAAGCACTCAATAAATACTATTGAATGAATGAAAGCAGCACTGGCCTGGGAGTGGCACATAGTAAATTCATTATTATTAAGATAGAATTGCCTCTCACCCTCCTCCTCCCCGCTCACACACCCAATCACACACACACACACTGCTGGCAGGAGGAGAAAGAGGAGGAGGAGGAGGAGACTACTGCTAGATGTGGAGTGTGCCCTCTGGGGCCCTATAGGGAGGAGCCATCCTCCTGTCTCACCTTAGCCCACCTGCTCAGCCTGGATGCTAGGAGATCCACTGGACTAGGGATTGATACCTCTCAATATAACGTGGCACAAATGCTTCATTTAGAACTCACAATCACTGCTGTGCCAAAATGTATGTAGCCTCATGGAACATCCACCCTGCAGAGGGGTGAGAGAAACAGTGCTGTCTTGGAGTTTGATCTGATGACCACTGCCACAGAGACACAAGTTCCAGCACGTACCCTTGGGCCACTCGGATTCATTCATTCATTCAATAGTATTTATTGAGTGCTTACTCTGTGCAGAGCACTGTTTTAAGCGTTTGGAATGTACAATTCGGCAACAGATAGAGATAATCCCTGCCCAATAACGGGCTCACAGTCTAACTGGGGGAGACAGACGGCAAAGTGAAACAGAACGAAACAAAAACAAGACAACATTATCACGATAAATACAATCAAGGGGATGTATACCTCATTAACAAAAAAAATAGGGTAATAAAAAATATATACAAATGAGCACATTGCTGAGGGGAGGGGGAAAGGGAGGGAAAGGAGCAGATGGAAAGGGGGCTTAGCTGAGGGGAGGTGAAGGGGGAAGGGGGAGGAGCAGAGGGTGGAGGGGGAGCAGAGGGAAAAGGTGGTAGATCAGTCTGGGAAGGTCTCTTGGAGGAGGTGAGCTAGCTCATCTCTCACTAGGGCTTTGAAGAGGGGAAGAGAGTTAATTTGGCGGACCTGAGGAGGGAGGGCATTCCAGGACAGCGGGAGGATGGCAGAGGATGGGCCAGAGGTCGATGGCAGGATAGGCGTGAACAGGGGACAGTGAGGAGGTGAGAGGCAGAGGAGTGGTGTGTAAGGCGTGGGCAATAGAAAAAGAGAAGGGCGGTGAGGTAGGAGGGGGCAAGGTGATGGAGAGCCTTGAAGCCAAATGGATGGCATGGGGGGAAAGCAGGCAGGAGCATGGCAGAGGGAATCCCAAGGCCTGATGCCCAGTGAGGACTTCAAATGCAATGTTGGTGATAGAAGAGGAAAAGGAGAACATTCGTAAACATTTTTCCTTTTTCTTCACCCTCTCATCCATTTCTACCTTTGGGTACATGATATAAATGTGAAATGCCTAAAATACATTTGATTGGATTATGACCATCCCAGGGTGCCTATATCTGATTGTCCTCCACCCAGTTGAAAAGGTTGATTTATGACCCGCTCATGAGCTGCATCCTCTGAATGGTTCCTGCAGATGGGCTCTGATTGGTTGGAAGACCTACTCATCTTGCATAGTGCAATCATTATGGGACAGAGAGATAGCAAGAGAGAGAGACAGAGACAGAAAATGTTTCAGGCAAAACACTGTATTGCACTGTACACTTGGAAGACCAGCATGGCCTAGTGGAATCAAAGACCCTGGGTTTTAAACCCAACTCCACCAGTTGCCTGCTATGTGACCTTGGGAGAGTGCTTAGTACAATTCTCTGCACAAAATTAACACTTAATAAATACCGTTAATTGATTGACTGATACGAAAACCATCATAGGCAATAGAAAGGAACTGATTTCTTTCCCCAGTTTTTTCTCCTCTCATACAATCTTTCCCCTTCTCCTGTTTTCCTCCCTTCCCCCAATGCTCAGACCTCCCTTGTCTGCCAACCAAAATGAAAGCCAAGAAATCAGAGCACAATCTCATCCCTGGATGAGACATCTGAAAAATGCAAATTATTTTGACATATGTTCAGGTTCTCTCTCTTGCTCTTTTTTTCTCTTTTTCTCTCTCCAAAAATATATCTTACATGAACACATGCACATTAAGAAAAATGGCTACTGATGTTGAAACATGTATGAGAGAGGCTGAAATAAAGACCAAACTCCACAGAAAACTGATTTAAGAAAAAATAAAGGCTGCTCTCAAGAGAATCACTTTTTTCTTTTATCTAGTATAAATAGCAAGAATCTGAAATATTGGCAAAAAGAAGAGAAATATTTGATTTGTCCCATCTAAACTTTGACTGGATCTATGATTTATTTCAATGTCTGTTCCCCCACAATAGATGGTAGGGTCCTTGAGGACAGAGGTCAACTCTAACTATATTCTATTATACTTTTGTAGGAACAGCATGGCCTAGTATAGTCAGAGGACCTGGGTTTCAATCTCTACTCTGCCAGTTTCCGGCAGTGTGACCCAGGTTAAGTCACTTACCTTTTCTGTGTCTCAATTTCTTTGTCTGTAAAATGGGAATTTAATGCCTGTTCTCCCTTCCCCTTACTGTGAACCCCACTGTGTTCTACCTAATTAGTAGTATGTACTTAAATACCATAATAAAAGAAATACTCTCCCAAGGGCTTAATATATTGATCTGCATATAGTAAGCACTCAATAAATACCACTGATTCTTAATGAAATGAAAATAATTTTACTCAAATATTTTCATCTAAATAACATCCATTTTGGATAAAAGTATGTTCATCTTTTCTGCTTTTGAAAGGAGTGAAACTCAGAGGAGTCAATCCTATTTGAGGGTTAGTCAATCATATTTATCGACCACTTATTGTGTGCAAAGCCCTGTACTGAGTGGTTGGGAAAGTACAATATAACAATATGAAAGACACAATAACAGATCTAAAAAGCTTACTGACTAGTAGGGGAGACAGGCATTAAGATAGATGAATGAAATTACAGATATGTACATAAGTGCTGCGGAGCTGTGAAGGGGATGAAAAAAGGAAGCAAATCAGAGTGACACAGAAGGGAGTGGGAGAAGAGGAAAAGAGGGCTTAGTCAGGGAAGTCCTCTTGGAGGAGACGTGCCTTCAATAAGGTTTTTGAATGGGTGAGGAGAGTAATTATCTGTCGGGAATGAAGAGGAAGGGCATTCCACGATGTGGGCAAGAGTTGGAGGCAAGATAGATGACAATGAGTTACACTGAGATGGAGAGCACTAGATGAGTCAAGTGTGCGGGCTAGCTTGTAATAGGAGAGTAGTGAGGTGAGGTAGGAGGGGGCAAGGTAATTGCATGCCTTCAAGCCTGGGCATCTCTCCCCCTTCCTCAAAGGTAAAAATAATTGTGATAGTTATTAAGTAATTATATATAAAGCACTGTATTAGATACAAATAATCAGGTTGGACACAATCCGGATCCCACATGGGGCTCACAATCTAAGTAGGAGAGAGCAGGATTTAATCCCCATTTTTAAGATGAGGATACGGAAGCACAGAGAAGTAAAGTGCCTTGTCCAAGGCTACCTAGCCAACAAGTAGTGAAGCCCAGATTTGACACTAGGTCTTCTGGCTCCCAGGCCCATGCTCCTTCCAGTTGGCCATGCTGCTTCTCAGGCTGTTCAGGATTATATAACCTTATAGGTTCAAAGCATCATAAACCAATCAAGGAAGATTTCATTGCAATGGCTGGATTCCTGTATGTATTAGCTATGATTAGCTGCATTCATGAATCTATAATCACACCTGCAAACGATGAAGAAATCTATAGAAAGAGGATACGTTTTCCAAAACATGAATATGGATGCAGAATGTGTGTTGCTAGAAATATCATAATCAAAATAGTTTGTAACTATCCAGGATCCAGCAACTATGCTTTTATTTTCCTGATTTCACAACTCAGCCAGTTTTAATAGATGTGCATCTCAATAGTCAGTGTTCAAGCTGTTCATTTCCATGTTCTGGCACTGTTCCTCAGATGACCTGGATCCAAGATGCACAGCAGATAAGGAAATACCCGTGCATCCAATGCCTTAAATCCTAACCAGTTTTAATTGTAGTGGATCAGAAGAGAAATCTGGACCTCTCTTACTCATCCCATGGTTTTGAGTGGTGCCTTTTTGCTATCCCCACCTGCCTTAGGACTGCCTTATTTGGGCTGTGAATTTTCTAAATTGCTTTCATAATCTCAGGTGGACTACCTTCCTACTATTCCATTATGCTGTAAACTTCTAAGGGCAGGGATCATGTCAACCTATTCTCACAACAACTTACTTTAGTAGTCTTGGATTAGCAGGCATCGATCAGTACTACTGAGTGATTAATTGTTCATAAACTGACCGTCAACTATCTCATATATTTATTAATCCATCAAATGATGGTATATATTGAATGCTTACCGTCTGCAGAGCACTGTACTAAGAACTTGGGAAAGTACAGGAGTTGGGAAGTGTGATCTCTGCCCACAAGGAGCTTGCAGTCTTTATCGGGAGACAGATATTAGGATAAATTATGGATAGGGTAAATAGTAACCTAAGTGCTCTGGGGGTGGGGTAAGTATCAGAGTGCTAAAGAGGTGCAAAGCTGAGGACAGTCATCACAGAGGGAAGGGCAGATAGGAGAAATGGTAAAGTTTGTATAGAATCTGGGACGTTGGAAGAAGGATCACAGCAGGGTGAGGGTCTCTGCCACCCCTTTTGCCCTTCCCCTTGCCTGGGGGGGATTTAGAAAGGTACTGGAAGGAATAATGATAATGATGATGGTATTTATTAAGCGCTTACTATGTTCCGGGCACTATCCCATGTAGGGCTTGCAGGTTTCACCCCCATTTTGCAGATGAGGTAACTGAGGCAGGGAAAAGTTAAGTGACTTACCCAACATCACACAGCTGACAAGTGGCAGAGGCGGGATGTGAACCCGGGACCTCTGCCTCCCAAGTCTGTGTTCTTTCCACGGAGCCATGCTGCTTCTCTAGTTACAAATCAGCATGATTTAGTGGATTTAGCAAGGACCTGGGGTCAGAAGGACCTGGAATATAATCCCAACTCTGCCATATGTCTGCTGTGTGACCTTGGGCAAGTCACTTAATTTCTCTGGGTCTTAGTTACCTCATCCATAAAGTGGGGATTAAGAGTATGAACCCAGTGTGGGACAGGGACTGTTTCCACCCTGATATACTTGCATCTACCCCGGCACTAAGAACAAGCACATAGTAAGCACTTAACTAGTACCATAATGATAAGCATAATTATTATTACTATTATTATGATGAGCCCTCTGCCCCATCCCCATCACATCGGAGGTCAAGGATCATGCCAGTGTCTCCCTCTTCACGTGAGTGGCTGAGGACTGAGCAGAGGGGGGAGGGGGTCCCCTCCCCCCCCCAAGCCCTGCCCATCAGAGGGAAGAGATGTGGAACCCTCTACCCCCTCTGTGCTCCACCCCCAGCCCCCAGGGCCCCACACACCAGGGGTCAAGGACTGACTGCACTGGCAGTTGGGACTCCAGTGTCCTCATTTTCCCTACCACACCATCCATGTTTGGGAACTTGGCTCTGTGTACAAAGGAAGGAACTGTCAAATCCCCACCACCTCTACCCTGCCACTGGGATCCTGAGACCCTGCCACATAATCTGGACAGTGGACTCACTAAACTAGAACACTTCCCCCCTTCAAAGCCCTCCTAAAATCTCACCTCCTCCAGGAGACCTTCCCAGACTAAGCCCTCCTTTTCTTCTGCTCCTTCTTGGCTCCCCATCACCCCAACTTGCTCCCTCTGCTCTACCACCATCCTTGCCCCACAACACTAGTGAATATATATACATATTTATTATTCTATTCATTTTACTAATGATGTGTATATGCCTATAATTCTATTTATTCATATTGATGCTATTGATGCCGGTTTACTTGTTCTGATGTCTGTCTCCCCGTTCTAGACGATGAGCCCGTTGTTGGGCAGGGATTTGCTCTATTTGTTGCTGAACTGTACTTTCCAAGCGCTTAGTTCTGTGCTCTGCAAACAGTTAAGTGCTCAGTAAATACAATTGAATGAATCAGCAGATAAAAACATTCACCCATTACCAAATAAAGACTTGGTAGTGCTGGCCCATTCACTTTGGACAGCCGCCATATTGACTTGATAACATTTGCCCATTAGCAACTAAACCATTGTTAACATTTGTCATTCATTCATTCAATAGTATTTATTGAGCGCTTACTATGTGCAGAGCACTGTACTAAGTGCTTGGGATGAACAAGTTGGCAACAGATAGAGACAGTCCCTGCCGTTTGACGGGCTTACAGTCTAATCTGGGGAGATGGACAGACAAGAACAATGGCACTAAACGGCGTCAAGGGGAAGAACATCTCATAAAAACAATGGCAACTAAATAGAATCAAGGCGATGTACAATTCATTAACAAAATAAATAGGGCAATGGAAATATATACAGTTGAACGGACGAGTATAGTGCTGTGGGGAAGGGAAGGGAGAGGTGGAGGAGCAGAGGGAAAAGGGGAAAAAGAGGGTTTAGCTGCGGAGAGGTAAAGCGGGGGTGGCAGAGGGAGTAGAGGGAGAAGAGGAGCTCAGTCTGGGAACGCCTCTTGGAGGAGGTGAGTTTTAAGTAGGGTTTTGAAGAGGGGAAGAGAATCAGTTTGGCGGAGGTGAGGAGGGAGGGCGTTCCAGGACCGCGGGAGGACGTGGCCCAGGGGTCGACGGCGGGATAGGCGAGACCGAAGGACGGTGAGGAGGTGGGAGGCGGAGGAGCGGAGCGTGCGGGGTGGGCGGTAGAAAGAGAGAAGGGAGGAGAGGTAGGAAGGGGCAAGGTGGTGTAGAGCCTTGAAGCCTAGAGTGAGGAGTTTTTGTTTGGATCGGAGGTTGATAGGCAACCACTGGAGTTGTTTAAGAAGGGGAGTGACATGCCCAGATCGTTTCTGCAGGAAGATGAGCCGGGCAGCGGAGTGAAGAATAGACTGGAGCGGGGCGAGAGAGGAGGAAGGGAGGTCAGAGAGAAGGCTGACACAGTAGTCTAGCCGGGATATAACGAGAGCCTGTAGCAGTAAGGTAGCCGTTTGGGTGAAGAGGAAAGGGTGGATCTGGCGATATTGTATAGGTGAAACCGGCAGGTCTTGGTAACGGATAGGATGTGTGGGGTGAACGAGAGAGACGAGTCAAGGATGACACCGAGATTGCGGGCCTGAGAGACGGGAAGGATGGTCGTGCCATCCACGGTGATAGAGAAGTCTGGGAGAGGACGGGTTTGGGAGGGAAGATGAGGAGCTCCGTCTTGCTAATGTTGAGTTTTAGGTGGCGGGCCGACATCCAGGTGGAGACGTCCCGGAGGCAGGAGGAGATGCGAGCCTGAAGGGAGGGGGAGAGGACAGGGGCGGAGATGTAGATCTGCGTGTCATCTGCGTAGGGATGGTAGTCAAAGCCGTGAGAGCGAATTTGTCCAATTCCACTTCTCCAATTTTCTCCTTAATCCCCTCTAATCTGGCTATCCCCAGCTTCACTCGTGAAAACAGCTATCTCTAAAGTCACCAATGATCTTCTTCTCACCAAATCTGAAGGCCTCAATAAAAACTGAAGCAGTGTAACTTAGTGGAAACAGCACGGGCTTGGGAATCAGAGGTTGTGGGTTCTAATTCCAGCTCTGACACTTATCAGCTGTGTGACTTTGGGCAAGTCACTTAACTTCTCTGTACCTTAGTTACCTCATCTGTAAAATGGGGATCAAGACTGTGAGCCCCACATGGGACAACCTGATTACCTTGTATCAACCTCAGCACTTAGAACAGTGCTTTGCACATAGTAAGCACTTAACAAATACCATAATTTATTTAACAATGATAATAATAATGGTACTTGTTAAGCACTTACTTTGTGCCAAGCACTGTTTTAAGCACTGGGGTAGATACAAGGTAAGGTTGGACACAGTCCCTGATCTACATAGGGGTCTACTCCATCCAATTCCTCCTAGACCCTTCAACTACCTTTGACACTGAAGCCCTTCTCCTTGTTACTTTATCCAACTCTGACTTCACTGACTCTGCCCTCTTTTTATTCTCTATCTCTCTATTTGCTCCTTCTCAGTCTCTTTTTCAGGTGACTCTATCGCTCATCTTCTGATAGTGGGGGGTCCCTCAGGGCTCAGTTCTGGATTCCCTTCTATTCTCCAGTTGCCTATCAACCTCCGCACGAAACAAAAACTTCTCACTATGGGCTTCAAGGCTCTCCATCACCTTGCCCCCTCCTACCTCACCTCCCTTCTCTCTTTCTACTGCTCACCCTGCACGCTCCGCTCCTCTGCCGCTAACCTCCTCACTGTTCCCCGTCACGCCTATCCCGCCGTCGACCTCTGGCCCATGTCCTACCGCTGTCTTGGAATGACTTCACTCCTCACCTCTGCCAAACTAGCTCTCTTCCCCTCTTCAAAGTCCTACTGAGAGTTCACCTCCTCCAAGAGGTCTACCCAGACTGAGCTTCCCCTTTTCTCTCTGCTCCCTCTGCTCCCTCTCTGCTCCCCCTCCACCCTCTGCTCTGTCCCCCTTCCCCTCTTCACTCCCCCCAGCTAAGCCCCATTTCCCTCTGCTCCTCCCCCTCTCCCTTCCCCTCCCTTCAACACTGTGCTCATTTGTATATATTATTTATTACCCTATTTATTTTGTTAATAAGGTGTACATACCCTTGATTCTATTTATCGTGATTATGTATTCTTGTTTTTGTCCGTCTGTTTCCCCTGATTAGACTGTAAGTCCATCACTGGGCAGGGATTTTGTCTATCTGTTGCCAAATTGTATATGCCAAGCCCTTAGTACAGTGCTCTGTACATAGTAAGCGCTCAATAAATACTTTTGAATGAATGAACTCATTTGCAACCAAGGTTTCATCTATCATCTCTATGTGCAGGATTCTGAAGTTTATATCTCTAGCCTTGACCTCTCTCCTTCTCTGTTGTCTCACATTTAAACTTGCTTTTCATTCATTCATTCATTCATTCATTCATTCATTCATTCATTCATTCATTCATTCATTCGTATTCACTGAGCACTTACTGTGTGCAAAGCACTGATCTAAGCACTTGGAAGAGTACAATATAGCAATAAGAAATATTCCCTGTCCACAACGAGCTTGCAGTCTATGGGTGGGGGGAGACATATATTAATATAAATAAATAAATGAATAAATTACAGATATGTACATAATGTCTTCAAGATTTCTCTACCTGGATGTCCTGACGGCACCGCAAACTAAATGTGTCCCAAACGGAACATCTTATCTCCTCCCTTAAACCCTGCTCTCCCCATGTCTTTCCCATCACTGTAGATAAGCAGCGTGGCCTAGTGGATAGAGCATGGGCCAAGGAGTCAGAAGGTCATGGGTTCTAATCCCAGCTCTGCCACTTGTCTGCTATGTGACCTTGGGCAAGTCATTTCTCCTTCTTTGTGCCTCAGTTCCCTCATCTGTAAAATGGGGATTATGACTTTGAGCCCTATTTGGGACAGGGACTGTGTTCAACGCAATCATCTTGTATCTGCCCCAGTGCTCCAACAGTGTCTGGCACATAGTAAGCATTTAACAAATACCATTATTATTATTATTTTTTTTTATTCCACTACCCTCTCTATTGCACAAGTCCATAACCTTGGTGTTGCCCCTAAGTCATCTCTTTCATTCAATCCACAAATTCAATCTCTCTCCAAATCCTGTTAGCTCTACCATCAGAACATTGCTAAAATCCCCCTTTCCTTTCCATTCAAAATGCTAATATGCTTATCCAAGCACTTTCATATCCCTCCTTGACCTCCTTGTTTCTCCCTCTTCTCTGACCTCCCTGCCTCTTGATTTAACCCTTTCCAGTCCATAGGTCACACTTTCCCGAAAAAGAAGTTCAATCCATGCATCCCTGTATCTCAAGAATCTCCAGGGGTTGTCCATCCACTGACACATCAAACAGAAACTCCTTACCAACAGCTTTAAAGCACTCTTTAAATCATCTTGTCTCCTCCTACCTTATTTCACTGATATTCTACTACAGTCCAGCCCCAACAGTCCACTCCTCAAGTTCCAGCTTGTTCACTCTACCCTGATATTGTCCATCTCTCTGCCCACCCCATCCTACATCTTCCCTCTGGCCTGGAATTCCCTCATTCCTTCATATAAACCATTGTTCTAATCTTCAAAGCCTTATTAAAAAGTCACATCTCCCAGAGATTTTCCGATTAAACTTTCTTTTCCCTGGCTCACTCTCCCTTCTGTGTTATCTATGAATTTGGGTCTGTGGCCTTTGGACATTTGATATTAGCCCCACTATAGTTATATATAGAGATACACATTGCATCTTATAAATGATTCCATTTACATTGGTATCTGTTTCCCCCTCTAGACTGTAAATTAGAGGGAATGTTGTTACCGATTCCATTGTATCGTACTCTCCCAAAGGTTTAGGATAGTGCTCTGCACACATTAAGAGTTCAATAAATACCACTGATTATGTTAATGTAACACTTGACAAATGCAGTTGGTTAAAATTTTTCCATATTGCCAATTCTTTTCTTGGCTAAAATGAACACGTGCTTGATATCTAATGGATTATGTCTTTCAAGGCTTTTTGGTGTTTTTTTTTTTTCAATCAATCTTTTTACTCCTTCAGTTAGTTTTTCCATTGCAGGAAAGGAAATTCAGGAAGCTCAGACATTCTGAATCAGTGGCCCTCTTTGCTCTCTATGACAAACAGAAATCAGAATCTTCCCCCTACCCTTCTCTGGTGTACATATCTTTAAAGTCTGTCATTTCTCTGAACCTGGAATAAGTATTAGCATCTGTCTTCCCTAATAGCTTCTAAGGCTCCTTGAAGCCAGGAATCATGCTTACTAATTCTGTCGTGCTTTCTGAGGTGCTTAGTACAGTGTTCTACATAGAGTAAGCATGCAATGAATAATATTGATAAACTGGTTTATTTGAATTGAGGAAGGTTGCAACACAAATAAAACTTTGAAAAGTAAAACTAAAGGAATCCCTTCCTTGATTTTTATTTTTTTGACTCTCATTTATGTCTTCTCTTCACAGCAAGAAATGGAATTCTCCAAACTTGTGTATGATAAGTATGGAGATGACATCACTCCTTGTTAAACTTCCATACCTGTTTGAAAAGGAATATCTCAGTTTGAAAACCAAGTGAAGTTTTTCTGGATCACTGACTTAAGCAACCAAGTGAATATATGTTGGAGGAATGCGTCTGGAAATGAAGGTTGCCGTAAAATCTATACATCGTTGAAAAGTCCACTTTGTTATCTAGGCCGGGCAGGCTAATTTAAGTAACAAGTAATAGTTATGCTTTCCAGCTCTAACGAGAATGATCTCTGGGTACGAATCAAAACATCTGAACATAATTTTCACTCTCTTTCTCATAACTTTGATTAGTGAAAGTTACTACAACAGCATAATTACAGCGATGAGCTAATGAGCAGGTGTCCAGTCTCCCTCTCTCACATTACTTGGGTTACATAACCACATTCATGTACTGGTCACAGCCCTGTCACAGTTTTTCAGCCCAAGTGCACTTATTGACAGCTGGAATGGACATTATGTTAAAATATCATGAGGAAAACATGTAGTCCAGTGACAACATGGCATGCATATTTTACAAGTCCCTAGAAGATCATTATTCTTCAATATCATCATAACTGAATATATTGCTGAAATTCCCCAAATTATGGCTAATTAAGTCGATGCAGCCTCAGAGAACAATAGCTTCTTTTCTCTTGTCTTTAATGAAAAGACTTCAAATGTGTTCTCTCTCATTTTTCTGAATTTCCTTGAACTTAATCTGAAGACAGGAGACTTTCACCTCAGAGACCCACACCACAGAGCAAGAAACTCTTACCAAAGGCAACTCTGATGCCACAGGTGAAATTGCAAGGCTTGCTGCAGCTTTATGCCACCCTTCTTTAAGTCTGAACAATAGATTCCAAATTCCATACTTCTTTCATGAATATGCCATTTACTCTGATGAGATGAAGAATGTAAGGTTTGACATATGCTCCTAAGCGCAGTCTGAGAAGAGGTTCAGCAGAGGGAGTGGAGAAAGATGGCATTCCTCCTTTAACTTTTAATTTGCCGACATCTGTCAGGTTAAGTCGCAATTTTAATGAAATATCGGAGTTTTATTCTGTGGATTGCTCGCTTTAAATGGAGGCTTAATGAAATGATTGACGGAAGATTCTTACAGGCATAGATGTTGCGGGAAATGGCACTGCAACCATTTATGTGTCTAGGTGAAACATATCAGTTTAAAATCCAAACTTCATGTCAAACCCTGAAAACCACATGTTTCCTCATGAGTAAAAGTAAGAGTGTGAGCCCCACGTGGGACAACCTGATTCCCCTGTGTCTAGCCCAGCGCTTAGAACAGTGCTCTGCACATAGTAAGCGCTTAACAAATACCAACATTATTATTATTATTATTATTATTATTATTAAATACCTGTTTTCCCTCCCCCTTAGACAGTGAGTCCCATGAGGGACAGGGACTGCTCATCTGTCCCAGGGCTTGGTAAATGCTTAATTAATACCACAATATATCATTATATACCCTCCTTGATTAATCAGCCATATTTACTGAACACTAAATGTGTGCAGAACACTGCACTAAGTGCTTTGGAGAGAACACTATAATAATAATAATTATGGTATTTGTTAAGACTTACTATGTGCCAGGTACTGTACTAAGCACTGGGGTGGATACAAACAAATTGGGTTGGAGACAGACCTTGTCCCACATAGAGCTCACACTCTTGATCCCCATTTTACAGGTGAGGTAACTGCGGCACAGAGAAATTAAGTGACTTTCCCGAGGCCACATAGCAGGCAAATGGTGGAGTCAGGATTAGAAACTGTGTCCTTCTGACTCTCAGGCCTGTGCTCTATCCACTATGCCATTCTGCTTCTCAGCAGAGTTGGTAAACACATTCTCTGCCTACCAGAAGCTTAGAAGGGGAGAAAGACATTAGTACACATAAATGAATTACAGATATGTTTTATGAGGCTGAGAGTGCGGCAAATAAAGGGTACAAATCCAAGTTTGACTGGACTGCAGAAAAAAGAGAGTAGGTGAAAATGAGGGTTTAGTTTGGGAAAGTCTCTTGGAGGAGATATGAGGTTATAAATCTTTGAAAGTGGGAGGAGTGTTAACCTGTTGGATATGAAGGGGCAGGGAGTTCCAGGCCAGAGGCAGGACATGGACAAATGATCAGCAGTGAGTTTGAGGCATAGTGAGTAGGTTGTTTTTAGAGGTGCAAAGTGTGCAGGCTGGGTTGTAGTAGAAAATCAGTGAGTTAAGATAGTAGGGGGCAAGACAGTTTAGTGCTTTAAAGACAATGGTAAGTTGTTTCTGTTTAGTGAGGAGGTGCTATCAATGAGAAGATAGAGAATTATTAGATGATAAACAATTATTATAGAGAGAGACAGAGATAGATACATTATCATCTATATTAAATGTAGATCATTATAGAGAAACAACATGGTGTTATGGATAGAGCACGGGCCTGGGAGTCAGAAGGTCATGGGTTCTAATCCCAGCTCTGCCACTTTGTTCATTCAATCATATTTATCGAGTGCTTACTGTGTGCCATGTCTGTTGTGTCACCTTGGGCAAGGCACTTTACTTCTCTGTGTCTCAGTTACCTCATCTGTGAAATGGGGATTGAGACTGTGAGCCCCAAGTGGGACAGGGACTGTGTCCAACCTGATTTGCTTCTATCCAGCCCAGTGCTTAATGCTGTGCAAGGTATGTAGTAAATGCTTAACAAATACAATAATTATTAACTATATGAATTAGAGGTCTACCTTAAATAAATTATGAATTAGAAGATTAACAGAGGAGGACTTGTAAGTCTAAAAGCTCACAAAAGTATTCATATTGAGTCTTTTTTTTACCAGCAACACTGATGGAGACCATATTTTCCTCAATCGGTGTTTTTCTATGCATACTTACTATGTGCGGAGTGCTGTACTAAATGGGAGAGGACAACACAATAAAGTGATAGACACATTCCCAGCCCATAATGAGATTACAATCTAGAGGAGTAGGGAAAGAGATAAATATGAAACAAGGACAAAGTGGAGGAGAACCTTAAAACCTGCCCCAAATAATAATAATAATAATAATAATAATAATAATAATGGTATTTGTTAAGTGCTTACTCTGTGTTGAGCACTGTTCTAAGCATTAGGGTAGATACAAAGTTTATAGGTTGTCCCACGTGGGGCTCACAGTCTTCATCCCCATTTGACAGATGAGGGAACTGAGGCCCAGAGAAGTTAAGTGATTTGCCCAAAGTCACACAGTTGACAAATGGAGGAGTTGGAATTCGAACCCATGACCTCGTACTCTCAAGTCCGTGCTCTTTCCAGTAAGCCACGCTGCTTAGCATAGACTAACTAGACTAACTAGCCTATAGCCCGGGCCTGAACTCTACTAAAGCTGTTTGAGCGCACGCTTGCTCATCCAAAATGGAGAATAGGGTCCGGTTAGCTGTCAGCAAGGATGTGATTCTGCATCCCTCACGGGAAGACGAAAGGAGACCCACAAGTGATATCAGTGGTATCTTATATCAGATTTTAGAGCCTATCAGTGGGCTCGTCTGGGATGCAATGTAAGAGGCCACAAAGCCACGGTGCACAAGTGCCAGGATGGTCTGGGTTCCCTTGGCCTGCCCAGGATTAAGTGCCTATGGGGAGATTCTGCATGTCTGTGCCTAGACCTGATTTCTGGGTCCCCACAGAGGAGCTGGAATAATAATAATAATAATAATGATAATAATAATTGTTGTATTTGTTAAGCGCTTACTATGTGCCAAGCACTGTTCTAAATGCTGGGATAGATACAAGGTAATCAGGTTGTCCCACATGGGGCTCACAGTCTTAATCCCCATTATACAGATGAGGGAAC
Organism: Ornithorhynchus anatinus; assembly: GCF_004115215.2. Lineage (NCBI taxonomy): Eukaryota > Metazoa > Chordata > Mammalia > Monotremata > Ornithorhynchidae > Ornithorhynchus > Ornithorhynchus anatinus. Next base: position 115,233,288 of record NC_041731.1, on the reverse strand, counting down.
TGAAGCACAGAGAAATTGAATGCTTGCCTAAGGTCACACAGCAGAAAGCAGCGTGGCTCAGTGAAAAGCATACAGGCTTGGGAGTCAGAGGTCCTGGGTTCGAATCCCTGCTCTGCCGCTTGTCAGCTGTGTGACTGTGGGCAAGTCACTTAACTTCTCTGTGCCTCAGTTACCTCATCTGTAAAATGGGGATTAAGACTGTGAGCCTCACGTGGGATAGCCTGCTTACCCTGTACCTACCCCAACGCTTAGAACAGTGCTCGGCACATAGTAAGCCCTTAACAAATACCAACATTATTATTATTAATGCTCTCTGCAAAACTTCTTGCCCAGGGTTTCAGGCACTGGCTCTGTTGACTGGGCCAGCTCTTTCCCTGATTTCTCCTCTAGAGCTACGGGCTCCTCAGTTATTCATTCAATCATTTAGTTCATTCAGACATATTTACTGAGCGCTTACTGTGCACAGAGCTCTGTACTAAGTGCTTGGAATGTACAATTCAGCAATAGATAGAGACAATACCTGCCCAACAATGGGCTCACAGTCTAAAAGTTATCCCATCATGCCTGTCATTATCCCTGAAACATTTCTTAGAGTTAAACTTGGGGAGAGCGTCTTTCATCTTTCAGTGGTATTTACAGGGTTTTTATGATGCACAGAGCACTGGACTAAAACACAGTAATAATATTGTTAGTAGTAATAATAATAATTGTATTTTTCAGCACTATACTGTGTGAACTGGACTAATAAATAGTAATAATATTAATAATAATAGTGTTTATTAAGCAACACTATGTTCCAAGCTCTATAATAGAGCAGTGTGGCTCAGTGGAAAGAGCCTGGGCTGGGGAATCAGAGGTCGTGGGTTCTAATCCTGGATCTGCCACTTGTCTGCTGTGTAACCTTGGGCAAGTCACTTAACTTCTCTGGGCCTCAGTTCCCTCATTTGCAAAAATGGGGATTAAAAAAATGTGAGCCCCATTTGAGACAATCCGAGTATCCTCTATCTACCCTAGTGCTTAGAACAGTGGTCTGCACATAGTAAGTGCTTAACAAATACCATCATTATTATTATTATTATTATTATTATTATTATACAAAGTAATCAGGTTGTCAGTCCCTGTCCTACATGGGGCTCGCAGTCCCACCTAAGGTGGAGGTCCTTAGAGAAGCAGCATTGCTTAGTGGAAAGAGCAAGGGCTTGGGAGTTGGAGGATGTGGGTTCTAATCCTGGCTCTGCCACTTGTCTGCTGTGTGACCTTGGGCAAGCCACTTAACTTCTCCGTGCCTCAGTTACCTCATCTGTAAAAGGGGGATTAAAACTGTGACCTGCCACATGGGATAGCCTGATTACCCTGTATCTACCCCAGTGCCTAAAACAGTGCTTGGCATATAGTAAATGCTTAAAAAACAGTATCATTACTACTATTATCATCCCCATTTTAGAGATGAGGTAACAAGCATAAAGAAGTTAAGTGGCTTGCCCAAGATCACATAGCAGGCAGGTGGCAGAGAAGGGTTTAGAACCCGCATCCTCTGACTCCCAAACCTGTGCTCTTACCACCAGGCCATGGTGCTTCTCTCCTACAGTATTGATTCTGACTCTCCCATATGTGGCTGGTTCCCCAAGCAGAGCAATAGAAATATAGAGCAAAAATTACAATAACTTTGGTATTTCTTAAGTGCTTACTATGTGCTAGGCACTGTACTAAGCACTGGAGTGGATATAAGCCAATTGGGTTGGACAAAGCCCCTGTCCCACATGAGTCTCATAGTATCATATCTCCATTTTACAGATGAGATAACTGAGACCAAGAGAAGTGAAATGACTTGCCCAAGGCTGCACAGCAGACAAGTGGCGGAGCAGGACTTAGAATCCATGACCTTCTGACTCCAGGCTCTTCCTCTCCATTAGAAGAACCTGGGAAGTGGAGCAACTGCACTCCATCCCCACCCAAAAGTGAGTCAAGGAGACCATACACTGACCTACCATAGCTCTTTCTTCTCCTAAGGGGGGAGAAATGTCAAATCCAATAATAATACTTGTGTGAAGACAGACATCACACTGTCCCTCCAAGCAGTATGTTGCCAGTCACAGTCAGAATTCTGGGTTAGATAGGCCTTGGTATGACCCCATAACGGCATTGCTGAAGGCTTTATAGTCTTAATTCCTGTGGAGATGAGAATAAATCATTAACTCTCTGAGGTCCCTCTCTAGCTTGTCCTTGCAGGGATCAGGGGATACTTTCTCAAATGAGAACCTGAGAAAATGACAGGCTTTATAACAGGATTGTTGTCAGGAAAATGATCCTTTAAAAAATAAATTACAACACAAATCATGAATTCCAACAGTTCTGAGACAGTTTGGCACTTTTGATAGCATTCCAATCCACTAAATGAGTAGTAAGTTGATCCAGTTTTTGAAACGATCTATTCATTCATTCATTCATTCATTCATTCATTCTTATTTATTGAGTGCTTACTGTGTGCAGAGCACTGAACTAAGCACTTGGAAAGTACAATTCTGCAACAAATCGAGACAATCCCTACCCAAAAATAGGCTTATAGTCTAGACGCGGGGAGACAGGCAACAAAACAAAACAAAACAAGTAGACAGGCATCAATAGCATCAAGGTAAATAAATAGAATTATAGCTATATACACATCATTAGTAAAATAAATAGAATAATAAATATGTACATATATACACAAGTACTGTGGGATGGGGAGGGGGGTAGAGCAGAAGGAGGGAGTTGGATTGATGGGGGGAGGAGGAGCAGAGGTAAAGGGGGGGGGGCTCAGTCTGGGAAGGCCTCCTTGAGAAATCCTTCCTCTAAAGCAATCAGATTGAGCCATTATCAAAGTCCGCATCTTAGATTGAATCCTCTGACACCAGATTGGAGGCTTTTTTTCACCTGTCCATTACTGCATTACTTACTTTTTCATTGACTCAGGGAAAGATATTGGATAGCTAACTACTGGAATTTTATTTGAGTGAGTACAAAATTCCCCCATTCATATTAGGGAAGGCAGCATAGCTCAGTGGAAAGAGCCCGGGCTTGGGAGTCAGAGGTCATGGGTTTGAATCCCGGCTCTGCCACTTGTCAGCTGTGTGACTATGGGCAAGTCACTTAACTTCTCTGTGCCTCTGTTGCCTCATCTGTAAAATGGGGATTAAGACTGTGAGCCTCACTTGGGAAACCTGATTACCCTGTATCTACCCCAGTGCTTAGAACAGTGATCTTCACATAGTAAGCGCTTAACTAATACCAACATTATTATAGTCCTGAATTAGTAAAACAAACAATGGTACACATACTAAAACAATAACAGAGAAGCATCTTGGGTCTAGTGGCTTGGGAGTCAGAGGGCCTGAGTTCTAATACAGCTCTGCCAATTGCTTGTTGTGTGACCTTGGGTAAACCACTTACCTTCTCAGTGTCTCAGTTTACTCAACTGTTAAATGGGAATTAAATACTTGTTTTCACTCCTATTTAGACTGTGAACACCATGTGGGACAGAGACCATGTCCAGCCTGATTATCTTGTATCTAACCCAGCACTTAGACCAGTGCTTATAACATAGTAAGTACTTAACATATATCATATTTTAAATCCCCTAACTGTGGGGGTCCCTCAAGGTTCAATAAAATAGAATATGTCTCCTTTTATTCTCCATCTACATGCTCTCCCTCAGAGAGCTCAATCTCTCCCACGGCTTCAACCACAGTTTCAACTATCATCTCTATGCAGATGACACCCAAATCTATATCTCCTCCCAGGTTTTCGCTGCCTCCCTCCAGGCTTGCATCTCCTTGCATTCAGGACAGCTCCACCTGGATGTCCTCCCACCACCCAAAAACTCAAAATATCCAAGAGAGAGCTCCTTATCTTCCCTCCCAAACCTTGTCCTCTCCCTCACTTTCCCATCACTGTGGATGACACCACCATCCTTCCTGTCTCACAAACCCACAACCTTGGTGTCATCCTTGACTCCACTCTCTCATTCACCCCACATGTCCAATCCCTCACCAAATCCTGCCTGTCTCACCTTCACAGCATCACCAGGATCCACAATTTTCTCTACATTCAAAGCGCTACCATGTTAGTACATTCACTCATTCTAACCTGACTGGATTACAGCATTAGCATCCCTCTTGATCCCCAAACATCCTGTCTCTCCCCACTTCAGTCTATACTTCACTCTGCTGCCTGGGTTATCTTTTCAGCGTGGTGCAGTGGAAAGAGCACGGGCTTTGGAGTCAGGGCTCATGAGTTCGAATCCCAGCTCTGCCATTTGTCAGCTGTGTGACTGTGGGCAAGTCACTTAATTTCTCTGTGCCTCAGTTCCCTCATCTGTAAAATGGGGATTAAGACTGTGAGCCCCACGTGGGACAACCTGATTCCCCTGTGTCTACCCCAGCGCTTAGAACAGTGCTCTGCACATAGTAAGCGCTTAACAAATACCAACATTATTATTATTATTATTATTATTATTTTCATCTTAGAGAAGCAGCGTGGCTCAGTGGAAAGAGCCCAGGCTTTGGAGTCAGAGGTCATGGGTCCAAATCCCGGCTCTGCCACTTGTCAGCTGTGTGACTGCGGGCAAGTCACTTAACTTCTCTGTGCCTCAGTTGCCTCATCTGTAAAATGGGGATTAACTGTGAGCCTCACGTGGGACAACCTGATTACCCTGTATATACCTCAGCACTTAGAACAGTGCTCTGCACATAGTAAGCGCTTAACAAATACCAACATTATTATTATCTTTTTACAGAAACGTTCTGGGCATTTCACCCCCTTCCTCAAAAATATCCAGTGTTTTTCTCTCAACCTCCATATTAAGCAAAATCTTCTCACTATTGGCTTCAGAGATCTCCATCACCTTGCACCTTCATATCTCACCTCCCTTCTCTCTTTCTACATCCCAGCCCATACACAGTGCTCCTCTGATGCTAACCTTCTCACTGTGCCTCTATCTCACCTGTCCCGCCATCGACCCTTGGCCCCCATCCTACCTCTGGCCTGAAACACCATATCTCCTCAAATCCGCCAATCACTCTCCCCTGCCCTTCAAAACCCTACTGAAGGTTCCCCTCCTCCAAGAAGCCTTCCCAGACTAAGCCTCCCTTTTCCTCAGCTTCCCTTCCCTTCTGCATCACCTTTACTTGCTCCCTTTGCTCTTTTCATTCATTTATTCATTCAATAGTATTTATTGAGCACTATGTACAGAGCACTGTACTAAGCGCTTGGAATGCACAAATCGGCAACAGAGTCCCTGCCCATTGACAGGCTTACAGTCTAATCGGGGTAGACAGACAAAAACAGTAGCAATAAATAGAATCAAGGGGATGTACATCTCATTAAAACAATAGCAATAAATAGAATCAAGGTGATGTACATCTCATTAACAAAATAAATAGGGTAATAAAAATATATACAAATGAGCGAAACAAAAACTTCTCACTCTAGGCTACAAGGCTCCCCATCACCTTGCCCCCTCCTACCTCTCCTCTCTTCTCTCTTTCTACTGCCCACCCCACACGCTCCGCTCTTCTGCCATCCACCTCCTCACTGTCCCCCGTTCTCGCCTCTCCCACCGTCGACCCCTGGCTCACGTCTGCCCGCGGTCCCGGAACGCCCTCCCTCCTCACCTCCGCCAAATTGATTCTCTTCCCCTCTTCAAAGCCCTACTGAGAGCTCAACTCCTCCAAGAGGCCTTCCCAGACTGAGCTTCCCCTTTTCCCTCTGCTCCCTCTGCTTCCTCTCTGCCCCCCCTTCACTCCCCTCAGCTAAGCCCCCTTTTCACCCCCTTTCCCTCTGCTCCTCTCCCTCTCCATTCCCCTCCCTCAGCACTGTGCTCGTCTGCTCATTTGTATATATTTTTTATTACCCTATTTATTTTGTTAATGAGATGTACATCACCTTGATTCTATTTATTGCTATTGTTTTAATGAGATGTACATCCCCTTGATTCTATTTATTGCTATTGTTTTTGTCTGTCTGTCTCTTCTGATTAGACTGTAAGCCCATCAGTAGGCAGGGACTGTCTCTATCTGTTGCTGATTTGTAGATTCCAAGTGCTTAGTACAGTGCTCTGCACATAGTAAGCACTCAATAAATACTATTGAATGAATGAATGAATGAGTGGACAAGCACAGTGCTGAGGGGAGGGGAAGGGAGAGGGGGAGGAGCAGAAGGGAAAGGGGGGAAAAGGGGGCTTAGCTGAGGGGAAGTGAAGGAGGGAGCAGAGAGGCAGCAGAGGGAGCAGAGGGAAAAGGATAAACTCAGTCTGGGAAGGCATCTTGGAGGAGGTGAACTCTCAGTAGGGCTTTGAAGAGGGGAAGAGAATTAGTTTGGCGGAAGTGAGGAGGTAGGGCATTCTAGGACTGCGGGAGGACATGGCCCAGGGGTCGGCAACAGGATAGGCAAGAAAGGGGGACGGTGAGGAGGTGGGCGGCAGAGGAGCGGAGCGTGGGGGGGGGCAGTAGAAAGAGAGAAGGGAGGAGAGGTAGGAGGGGGCAAGGTGATGGAGAGCCTTGAAGCCTAGAGTGAAAAGTTTTTGTTTTGCGTGGAGGTTGATAGGCAACCACTGGAGGTTTTTAAGAAGGGGAGTGACATTCCCAGAGGATTTCTGCAGGAAGATGAGCCGGACAGCGCAATGAAGAATAGACTGGAGCGGGGAGAGACAGGAGGAAGGGAGATCAGAGAGAAGGCTGACACAATAATCCAGCCGGGATATTACGAGAGCCTGTACCAGGAAGATAGCCGTTTGGGTGGAGAGGAAAGGGTAGATCTTGGTGATATTATAAAGGTGAGACTGGCAGGTCTTGGTGTCAGATTGGATGTGTGGGGTGAACTAGAGAGCCGAGTCAAAGATGACACCGAGGTTGCGGGCTTGAGAGATGGGAAGGATGGTCGTACCATCCGCAGTGATAGGGAAGTCAGGAAGAGGACAGGGCTTGGGAGGGAAGATAAGGAGCTCAGTTTTGGACATGTTGAGTTTTAGGTTGCGGGAAGACATCCAGGTAGAGACGTCCTGTTGGCAGGAGGAGAAGCGAGCCTGAAGGGAGGGGGAGAGGACAGGGGCAGAGATGTAGATTTGTGTGTCATCTGCATAGAAATGATAGTTGAAGCCATGAGAGCGAATGAATTCACCGAGGGAGTGTAGATGGAGAACAGAAGGGGGCCAAGAATTGACCCTTGAGGAACCCCAACAGTTAGAGGATGGGAGGGGGAGGAAGAGCCTGCAAAGGAGACAGAGAATGAACGGCCAGAGAGATAAGAGGAAAACCGGGAGAGGACGGAGTCCATTAAGCCAAGGTGAGATAAGGTGTGGAGGAGAAGGGGATGGTCAACAGAGTCAAAGGCAGCTGAAAGGTCAAGGAGGATTAGGATAGAGTAGGAGCCATTGGATTTGGCAAGAAGGAGGTCATGGGTGACCTTTGAGAGAGCAGTCTCGGTAGAGTGGAGGGGACAGAAGCCAGATTGGAGGGGGTCCAGGAGAGAATGGGAGTTAAGGAATTCTAGGCAGCGAGTGTCGACTACTCGTTCTAGGAGCTTGGAAAGGAAAGGTAGTAGGGAGATAGGGCGATAACTGGAAGGGCAAGTGGAGTCGAGAGAGAGTTTTTTTAGGATGGGGAGACATGGGCATGTTTGAAGGCAGAGGGGAAGAAGCCAATGGAGAGTGAGCGGTTAAAAATAGAAGTTAAGGAGGGGAGGAGGGAAGGGGTGATGGTTTTTATAAGGTGAGTGGGAATTGGGTCCGAAGCACAGGTGGAGTGGGTGGCACTTGCGAGGAGGGAGGAGATCTCCTCTGAGGATACTGCAGGGAAAGATGGGAAAGTAGGGGAGAGGGTTGCAGGGGGGATGGGAGGCAGAAGGGGGAGGGGTGACTTTGGGAAGCTCAGACCTGATTGTGTTCATTTCGTGATGAAGTAGGTGGCCAGATCATTGGGGGTGAGGGATGGGGGAGGGGGAGGAACAGGGGGCCTGAGGAGAGAATTAAAGGTCTGGAACAATTGGCGGGGGTGACGGGCATGTGTGTCAATGGGGGAAGAAAAAGGTTTTTCCTGGCAGAGGAGAGGGCAGAGTTAAGGCAGGAAAGGATAAATTTTCAATAGACAAGGTTGGCTTGGTGCTCGGACCTTCGCCAGCAGCACTCGGCAGCTCGAGCATAGGAGCATAGGAGGCGGACAGAGGCAGTGACCCAGGGCTGTGGGTTAGTGAAGCGAGAGAGGCGGAGGGAAAGGGGGCGAGAGAGTTGAGATGAGTAGACAGGGTAGAGTTGAGAGCAGTGACCTGATCATTGAGAGTGGGAAGAGAGGACAGGGGAGCAAGGTGGGAAGAGACTCTTCCCCACCACCCTGCCCCACACAGTTTATGTATATATGTATTCAACTATAATTCTATATATTTATATTGATGACTGTTTACTTGTTTTGATGTGTATATATCGATAATTCTGCTTATTTATATTGATGCCTGTATACTTGTTTTGATGTCTCTCTCCCACCTTCTAGACTGTAAGCCCAGTGTAGCCAGGGATTGTCTCTCTTTATGGCTGAATTGTACTTTCCAAGCACTTAGTACAGTGCTCTGCACACAGTGAGTGCTCAATAAATATGATTGAATGAACAACAGAAACAACCCACAATGCTTTCTGCTAAACTGGTAATTAAACTCTAATTCAAAATGACATTACAGGTCACAGAGTAGGAGTTGCTATCAAATATACTTTAAATGGTGCAATTGTAATTAAAATCATGTAACAAGCTGTAATAGCTTAGTAAGAGACCTAAAAAGCATGATTGAATAGTGATGCGCTTGGGTTTACATCTGAGATATATATTAGCAGAATGGGGATGAAGGCCCCAAATTGCAATGTTCAATTCGTGGACATTTTTCCAGATCCTTCTGCTCATAACACAATTCAGAAGATTAAATTACAAAATGTAGCCATTACTAAACAAACATCAAATTCTTTCTGAATCTAGGTTTGCTCAGAGTCCCATCCAAAGAAAATTCTATATATCCTCCCTTGCCCAATTCTCTGGGGTCACTGTTTGTGGGAGAGATGGCCATTCCACAAATCATACCACTAGGAAGACAGAGTAGCTATAGACACTTGAAATTGGTAGGTTAAAATCCAAAATGGAAAACTTCATAATAACGATATGGAACATGCTTATGATCCTAAAGGAAGTGGCACAGGCCAAAATATCATTAGGTTAATGAAGAATTTAGACAAATTTATGGGGAAAAGGGGTCCATATTGAGATTATGGAAGGCAAAATTTTACAAATAGGTGGAAAGTTTAGAGATTTTTGATGGTCCATCCCTAACCATTCATTCATTCAATCACATTTATTGAGCACTTACTGTGTGCAGAGCACCATACTAAGTGCTTGGAAAGTGCAATTCAGCAATGAAGAAAGAAAATCCCTGCCCACAAAGGGCTTACAGTCTAGAAGGGGGGAGGCAGACATCAAAACAAGTAAACAGGCACTTATATAAATATATATACAACAAAACAGGTAAACGGGTATCAATATAAATGAATAAAATTATAGATATATACATATATGCATGTGGGCTTTTCCTTGTCATGAAACACATAAGGAAATATGTTTGGCGGATTTGAGGAAGGAGGGTATTCCAGGCCAAAGGTAGGACATGGGCCAGGGGTCGACAGCGGGACGGGTGAGAACGAGGCACAGTGAGAAGGTTAGCATCAGAGGAGTGGATTTGTAGGATGGCCTGTAGATGGAGACAAGGGAGATGAGCTAGGAGGAGGCAAGGTGATGCAGAGCTCTGAAACCAAAAGAGAGGAATTTTTGCTTGATTTGGAGGTTGAGGTAACTGTTGGAGATTTTTGAGGAGGGGGGTGACATGTCCAGAACATCTCTGTAGAAAGATAATCCAAGCAGCAGAGTGAAGTGTAGCCTGAAGTGGGGAGACACAGGAGGTTGGGAGGTCAGAAAGGATGCTGATTCAGTTATCCAGTCGGGATAGGATGAGCAACTGTACTAAAGATATCAAAAAGGCCAACCCATAACCTCCAATCACTCCACTGCCACAGCCAAAGGCAGAATACTAGGTAGGATAGACCAATGATCTGAAGAAATAATGACATTTCCGGTGATCTTCATTGATGGTACCTATACTGTTATATTCAGAGCAAATAATATAGTAGTAGTGGTCAGTGAAGGGATCACAATTAACGATAGTAAGGCATGTAGTATTTATTAAGCACCAACTGAAGGAAGAGCACTGTAATAAGCATTAGGAAAATGCAGCCAATGGGCAGGACACATCCCTTGCCCAGAAACAGTTTACATTCAAATCGAGGAGCTTATGGTTGAGAAATTGGAGCATGTCTATCAATTAAAAAATATTTTAATCCACTGTTGCATGCCCTGGTTAATACACAGGCCACGAAAATAGTTATAAACTATTTCACAACTAATAAATTGTGATTGGTGTAGTCTTAGGGCAAAACACCCCCAGGTAAGGAGCCCTTAAGGATAATAATAATAATAATAGTAAACAATTATGGTATTTTTAAAGCACTTACTATGTTTCAGAACTGTAATAAGCGCTTGGGTAGATTCAAGCTAATCGAGTAGGACACAATCCCTGTCCCACACAGGACTCACAGTCTCAATTCCCTTTTTACAGATGAGATAACTGAGGCCCAGAGAAGTAAAGTGACTTTGCCAAGGTCACACAGCAAATAGGTTGACAGAGCCGGAATTAGAACCCAGATCCTTCTGATTCCCAGGCCCGTGCTCTATACATTAGGCCATGCTGCTCTCTATGATCCTAGGTAGTGTGGCCCATTTGTTCTGCCTTAGGTAAATGCTGTAAATGATTTTTTCAGTGTTGGTGCTGAAGTCCTGCAATCAGAAAACCCAAACCTTCTAATCAGGTTCTTTCTAACAGTGGTTTAAAACCCCATTTCCCATTATCCCTGTTTGACAATGATAATATCATTAATGCAGTGTCCCAGTTCTATTTGAATACTGAAGCCTTTGTTGTCTGATATTGGGAAAGTGGATCTCTGGTTAAAACGAGACGTTTGCCTTGTCTTTGTTCCGGAGTCACTTTGTACAAACATCACACTAAGTCATATCGTTCAGCTGGATACTTTTCCAGCTGGGGTCTCTGTCTTTCTTCCCTAATGAGGAGTATACACTGCCAAGGTTCTATTCACAGAGAAGGATTTCCCAGGCCCTTGATGAAAGAGTAATATGATTTATTCACTGTGCACATCTGGCTGAGAGGATATGAGGATTTGTTGGGGGCTCTAGCTCACTTATTCCTTCACTGTCAGTCTGGCCTTCATGGATAGTTGAAGTAAATTTAACCCACAAGGTGTTTTGGATTTTCCAGTATTAGGTTCTTATAAATATGGTGTTTAGACTTCGAATGTGATGGCCACTATTGAATGGGACTGTTTTGTTCTAGCAAAGATTCTTAGCAATGAACACAGCAGAGCTGATAGGAAATGAAGAGAATTAGGTTAAGATGGCATTATTTTGAAGGGATTTCAGACATCATGATGGAGTGTAGTGTTGGGAGGCATATTCGATCATTTCATTAGGCTGAGATTGATTCTAGAGGAAAGCTGTCTAAGTAGGCAGAAGTCTCTTGGTGAATTATATCTTTAGTTTCATTCCACATGGCACAGATAGGAAAGTTGTCAAAGTTATTGGCCCCAATAACCTTATGGAAGAGAAAGAAATGCTCAGAGTTGAATAAAATCAATCAATAAGTATTTGAAGAGCAACTACTGCACACATGCTTCTGCAGTGACCCCTTGGGAGGACACAGTAGAATTGATAGGTGTGATCTATGTTCTGGAGGAGTTTATAATCTAGCAATTCCAATCTAATCTCCATGGTTATGCCTGTTTTAAAGATTATTTCTTTTTATCTTCTTGTGGCCACCAAACAGTCCACTGGTATAATTTAGCATTTGAGACTGTACTTCACTACATCTTCCACCCTCCCAGTTTGCTTGTGTCCATTTCAGTTCACCATATTGAGCTCCTTGGGTATCCTACTATCATACAGTCATCTCCCAAATGCCACCAAGGGAAGATGTTGGTGAGTTTAGTACATTTCAGAAGCCTGTGGCTGGTAATCTTGTCTTGTCCCTAGATACTGAGTTTAGTATTCTGGTGAAACTTCTGAAGAAGCTGGATGTGACTCTGTTACATGGTAAATTGTGCATTTTTACAGCTTTTATGGTCTGCAACTTAGTCTGAACTGGGCTGTCCCAGTGATGTTAAGGAGTCTGTCAGTTTCCTTTCTCATTCTGTTTACTACTTGAGTGTATTTACTGCTTAGGTGATAGTCTTCAGTGGCAGCATGAAGGTGGTCTTTTGCCAATAAAAATCTTTGGTTGTCAAGTTGGCTTTTCTAACTGAAGGCTGGTACTTAATATCGGTTTAATTTAGATACGTTGGCAATCCATAACACTGTACCAACTCTGTTTAACCATTCATAATTATTTGAATGTTTTCTTATGTACAAGCCTCCTCAAGAGCACAGTGTTTCTTGGATGATTACCTCAAAGATACCTGTAGCCTGTTGAGTTGAAAGAGTTTGCTGGTGGATTGCATGTAATGAGACTCTAGATCTCACAACCTCAGTGATACAAAATCGGTCCACCAGGACCCATTCCTACCCCACTGCCCTCTTAAATCCGATGGTGATAGAAAAAAGATCAAGCAGACATCTAACTCAATGGATGTGACACATATACAATGAAATACCTATTAATTTTCAATTCTATCTGTTCTTCTTATATCTGTGTCCGTTTTGTAGAACCATTCATCTCTTCTCCCCCTTGAATTAGTAATTCCTAGAAGTGAGGACTTTATAATAATAATTATAATAATAATGGTATTTATTATGTTCTTATTATGTGCCAAGGACTGTTCTAAGTACTAGGGTAGATACAAGATGATCTGGTTTCCCATGTGGGGCTCCTGGTCTTAATCCCAGGTAACTGAGAAGGTAACTGAGACACAGAGAAGTTAAGTGACTTGCCCAAAGTCATACAGCTGACAAGTGGTGGAGCTGGGATTATACCCCAAGACCTCTGTCTCCCAACTCCATGCTCTTTCCACTAAGCCACGCTGCTACTGTGGACACTTTCTGATTACCTATTACCTTGTAGATAAACAGAGGATACTTGGTGAATATATGTTGGACTCATTTTCCCCCCTCCTTTCTTAATAATAATAATAATAATAATAATAATGGTATTTGTTAAGCGCTTACTATGTGCCAAGCACTGTTCTAAGTGCAGGGGTAGATACACAGTCATGAGATTGTACTATGTGGGGCTCATAGTAGCAATCCCCATTTTACATATGAGGGACCTGAGGCACAGAGAAGAAAAGTGACTTGCCCAAGGTCACCAACAGACAAGTGGCAGAGCCGGGATTAGAATCCATGATCCCGTCCTCTCTCCTCTTAAATGCTCGGCTCTCCTACAGTTTGCTATACTTTCTCATCAGAGAAACTTAATGTAGTGCTCAGCACACAGTAAGAACTCAATAAATACCATTGATTGCTTCACTGATTTGAAAACACCACCCTGTACTCAACCATTCTGACTCATACATAAACTCCTTCTGACACCACAATGCAACATATGCAAAGAAGTCTGCATTGTGTGTTGAACTGTCTTGAATTTCCTAGGAAAGTTGTAGCCATAATGCAGAGTGAAATATTCACTAGGAAAGTGAATGGGGACTACGGAGTTTAAATCTCTTGGTAGTCAAGTAATTGAAACCAACAAATCCATCTTAGGTACTCAGGAAAGCGGGGGTTAATGCCTAAATCATCCAAACCTCTGAAAAGTGTCAGATTTATTAGATTACTGAGAAACTGTCCAGCACTCTGGCTACAGCAACACTTCCCTAACAATCCTTGTTTTAATTCAGGGCTAAGTGAACGATGCAATGCTTTCTTTGTCTGTTTTGTTTTCTTTTTGATTCCCTTCAAAATAGTATTCTAATTACAGGCTTCAGTTCCAATATATTTTCTTTTAATTTTAGAGGGACATTTATCTTGAATTACAGTAATGAAATGGGCATTTATTTACTGTCTATGTTTGTATATAAAAAACAAATGTGTTCTTTCTAAAAGAGATAGCGTTATAATGAAATGCTAAACTCAGTTCACAGTAGTATCACCAATAGACTAAGGCTGAGAGACTTTACTATAGCCCTTATTAATATTAATCCATGATGAATTCATAGTTACTATTTATTGCAGTTACAGCAGATGATTATATACTGAGCTTATTGTAAAATGCTTCTGAATAAATTAGATGAACATCTTACTTGTTAACAATTTTAAGGGGCAAATAAACATTGAGTATATTTATATAGTTAATGACACAATGCCAAACTAATATTTTATATTATTTCAGCCAAGAGCAAAAGATAGTATAAGTTGGTACCCTTTTAAAACATGTGAATTTTGAATCCAATCTCTTTTCTATTGAAATCTCAGTCAAGCTCAACTTTCAGTTGAATGACAGACTTCTGTCATAAACAACATAAACCAAGTAATCTCAGATACATATTTAAAAGGTCAAGTTTATGCCATACAAACCTACAAAATGCTTTTCTATTTTTCTTTCTGTAAAGTCATAGTGTATTTTCTGCCTCTGAACAAAGTCCCTATATAAAGAAATGGGAGGCAAGAATAGAGGCACGTTATACACAGTAACATGACTATATTTTCTCTTGCTTCTCCAATGGAATGGAGGGTCTTCCCAAATGTTTGTCTACTCAATTGGAGAAGTAAAGTGCAAGTCAATCACAATATTTTTCAATTCTGTTTAAAAGACTTGTTGAAGAATGTATTCAATATACTGAATAACAAGGTAACATTAGCATTTTCACAATCAAGAAATCCTGTTTTAGACTTAGTTCTTTTCATTTATTTAGACCTCCATGAGCAAAGAGAATGACTATCACATCATCATGTAGGCTGCTGGTGGTCAATATGGGCTACATATGTAAAGCAGCTCAGGATGTTACAGCTTTCCTCTCTTCTCTCACCTCAGCCTCCCAGAAGCAGTAAGGCCTAGTAGAAAGAGTATGACCTTGGGAGCCAGGAGGCCAGAGTTTTAGTCCTGGCCTCCACCACTTGCCTGCTATGTGACCTTGACAAGACACTCCACTTGCTGTGCCTCAGAATCCTCATCTATAAATTGAGGATTCATTTCCTCTTATCCCTCCCTTTTAGTCCATTAGCCCTACCTGGGACAGGGGCTGAGCCCAGTTGGCATATATGGATCTATGCCAGAGCTTAGGACAGTGTTAGACAACTAGACACACTTCACCAATGCCACAATTATTATGACTTTGGAAGCACTGTAAAAACTGAATGGTAAAACAAAACTACCTATGGCTTCTATATCCCCAATACTTAATCTTATTCTAACCAAATTGGGTAGAACCCAATAGCACTAGCAGCAGGCCGATAGTGTATTGCTTTTTGCACGCTCCAGTTAACAATACTCGAATGACCGGAACATATCCCAGTATTTTCTTGTTTTTTTACCCTAATTAAATGATAAATTGAATCTTTTTCAATCAGTGTCCTTGGTACCATATCTTTGCTTTAAGCTAACTTTCATGATAGAAACTTGTATAGTTTTAGAATAGATATTTTATTCAGGAGGTAAAAAGCATCGCTATATAGAAGTTTCACCTTTCCCCAGTCTCTGGCAGTTGACGCGGGCTGTTAAACAGCTTTAATGGAAGATGAACTCAGCCTCCTACTCTGAGGGCATGAAAACCTTTTTTTTTTTTTTATTGGCCTCACTAGCATCATGGTTCGTTAAATGCTATGTACAGCCATTTTACAGCAGCAAGCGGACCCCAGAAAGATTTGACAGTTAAATGAAAGTTGTCAGTCTTCCTTTTGCACTCCCTGGATTGGGTAATAAAAGTATAGAACCTGAAAATCGGACCCAAAACTTATATCAATGGGCCAAACAAATAAAAATAATGTAATGAGTTCTTGAAAGATGCAGGGGGAGGAAGCATAGGTATTTAAACCTCTAGACAAATAGTGGGCAGTGGTAATAAATCTATAATGAAAGACCTTAAGAAATACCACTGGGCTTTGCAGAATAGATAAATAGCAAGTTTGTGGTCTGATATTTACAGAAAAGCATGCTGGATACAAGCAACAATGAAAAATACATTTGGATCGCAAATGCTCAAACACGTTTTTTACAGTTACAGTTCATTCAACACAGCATAAATATTGGCAGGTTGGCATCTACCTTCCTTTTCCTGGAAAATGAAAAACAGGTCTATTTTATTGCCTTTGCATTTTAAAATGCAAGTTGCACTAATTTATCACGGGGGCATCCACAGAAAAGAAAATGACTCTTCCTGCAGAGAGCACACATTTTGGCCTCACACTGTTTAATACTTCAGAAACCAAAAAAAAAAAAAAACCCAACAAGACAAAAAAACCTGCAACTCATCAGAACATCAACAAAGAGTCGGACTACTGGGCAAACTTAAAAGTATGTTTAAACTCTTCATACTAAATTTTTTCTTTTGTCTTTTTCCACCTGGGGCAAAATTTACTCTGCAGTCAAGAGAACACACTCTGAAGCCTCCCTTCCCAAACTTTGATTAATGATCAAAAAGGTCTTTGCTTTTCCTCTCTCTATGCTCTGTAATTTACTCAGTAAGGTTTGCAGAGTGGTGGGAAACCCTTCCAATATTTGTACTGTTGCTGTATAGTATTAGGGGTTACAGTATTAGCCTAAAGACATCATCTTCATCTCATTCCGCAGCAAAGCACGACCATCCTGGGATTATTAAAATTACTACTGGGATCAGTGCAATTTCCTTTATCATCTCTACAACATAAACAGTGCATATTAATCTAATGTATTCTTTACATTATGTGAAGTGTGCTACTAAATAAACTCGATGGGGAACAGGCTAACCTAGACTGTTGGTAATTAACTGTTCTGGCTTCTTAGCACCTTGACACTCTTTGCATCAACAGAGGTTCTTCAGTGCTGGTAATGTGGTAGCGGCCTGGCTCAAGAGAAGCAGCATGGCTCAGTGGAAAGAGCACGGGCTTGGGAGCCAGATGTCATGGGTTCTAATCCCGGCTCTGCCATTTGTCAGCTATGTGAATTTGGGCATCAGTTAGCTTCTCTGTGCCTCAGTTACCTCATCCGTAAAATGGGGATTAAGACTGTGAGCCCCACATGGGACAACCTGATCACCTTGTATCCTCCCCAGAGCTTAGAACAGTGCTTTGCACATAATAAGCGCTTAACAAATGCCATCATTATTATCATTATTAGTAGTAGTAGTATTTATTGAGCACCCGCTTGGTGTCATACGCGGTATTAGTTGTTTGGGAAGTACACAATAATGCCCACAGTGAGTTTACCCTCTAAATAGGCAGACACAAAAATGCTTTACACCTACAGAGGTCAAATGTTAAAAAATAAAGCAAACATCTATGCATGACTGCTAAGGAAGGTGCAAATTAAGTTCGTTATGTGCGGGATACATAGCTTGGATAAATATGACAGCAGTAAAGGACATGATTACTACCCCGAAAGATTTTACATTTAACAATATTCTTACATCTGGGCTTAAATGCTTCCTACAAACGCTCTCTACATACATATTGCTCTACCTGCTCCATCCTATTTTGCACTCAATGCTCCTCGCTATCTGATCTTCTTACTACATCCTGGCATGACTCTCCCAGTCTCAGACCCATTGCTCACACACATTTTTTTCTGCCAGGAGAATCCCCTGAATCCCATCTCCCCTCAAAATATGCCAAATGAAGCCTTTTCTCTTTCTAAAGTCTTCTTGAAAACCCACCTCCCCCATGGAGCCTTCCTTATTTATATGCCTCATGGAACAATTGAGAAATACTTGACCAGCATCACATGGTATTTACTTTTCCCCCTGGTCTACTGAAGATGGAGAAAGAACAGCTCAATGAACGTAAGAGACTTGCTGAAGGTTGGGTAGCCTCTCGGTACCACCTCCACCAGGGAAACTGAAGGGTTTTAACCCACACTCTGGCTCCTTTACCAGTGAACCATAGCACAGCCCATTAAGGCAATTATTCCCTATCTTCCATCCATTTTTCTTAAACAAGCAATAGCTTCTCTTAAGTATCTTCCACTATCTAGTCCAAACCCAACTAATTTATGTGGCCAGTGGACTTGTCATTCCCCACAGTCACCTACACTGATTTGTATCCGCCATTCACTTCAAACACAGACCCTGGCACACACAGGCTTCAAAGTGTAAGTAGGTGGAAGAACAGATATTTAATTGCCATTTTACAGATGAGGAAATTAAGGCACCGAGGCACTAAATGATTTGCCCAAGGTCACACAACAGGCAAATGGCCAAACTGGGAATAGAGTCCATGTTCTCTGATTCCCTCGGTGATTGCCTCCCACTCACTCACTCACTCCCTCGGTGAACTCATCCACTCTCACGGCTTCAACTATCATCTCTATGCAGATGATACACAGATCTACATCTCTGCCCCTGTCCTCTCCCATCCCTTCAGGCTCATATCTCCTCCTGCCTCCAGGATGTCTCTTCCCGGATGTCTGCCGGCCACCTAAAACTCAACATGACCAAAACTGAGCTCCTCATCTTCCCTCCCAAGCCTGGTCCTCTCTCTGACTTCCCTATTACTGTGGATGGTACGACCATCCTTCCCATCTCTCAGGCCCGCAACCTTGGTGTCATCTTTGACTCGGGTCTCTCATTCACCCCACACATCCAATCCGTTACCAAAACCTGCCAGTCTCACCTTGATAATAATGCCAAGATCCGCCCTTCCCTCTCCACCCAAACGGCTACCTTACTGCTACAGACTCTAGTAATATCCTGGCTAGATTACTGTGTCAGCCTTCTCTCTGATCTCCCTTCCTCCTCTCTTGCCCCGCTCCAGTCTATTCTTCACTCCGCTGCCCGGCTTATCTTCCTGCAGAAACACTCTGGGCATATCACTCCCTTTCTTAAACACCACCAGTGGTTGCCTATCAACCTCTGCACAAAACAAAAACTTCTCACTCTAGACTTCAAGGCTCTCCATCCCCTTGCCCCTTCATACCTCTCCTCCCTTCTCTCTTTCTACTGCCCCCCCCCACACGCTCTGCTCCTCTGCCTCCCACCTCCTCACTGTCTACCTTTCTCGCCTATCCCACCATCGACCCCTGGGCCACGTCCTCCCGCGGTCCTGGAACGCCCTCCTTCCTCACCTCTACCAAACTAATTGTCTTCCCCTCTTCAAAACCTTACTTAAAGCTCTCCTTTTCCAAGAGGCCTTCCCAGACTGAGCTCCCCTTTTCCCTCTGCTCCCTCTACACCCCCCTCACCTCTCCGCAGCTAAACCCTCTTCTCCCCCCTTTCCCTCTTCTCCTACCCCTCTTCCATCCCATCCCCTCAGCACTGTACTGGTCCGCTCAACTGTATATATCTTCATTACCCTATTTATTTTGTTAATGAAATGTACATCACCCTGATTCTATTTATTTTCTATTGTTTTAATGAGATGTTCTTCCCCTTGACTCTATTTATTGCCACTGTTCTTGTCTGTCTGTCTCCCCCAATTATACTGTAAGCCCATCAAAGGGCAGGGACTGTCTCTATCTGTTACTGATTTGTACATTCCAAGCTCTTAGTACGGTGCTCTGCACATAGTAAGCACTCAATAAATACTATTGAATGAACTGAATGAATTCCCAGGCCTGGGCTCTTTCCACTAAACCATGCTGATTATGAGCTCCTTAAGGGAAGGTTCTGTCTTTTACAATTTGAATAATCTTTTAAGTCATTAGTTCAGTGTTTTGCAATTGGGAGGCTCAATAAATACTACCAAATGACTGCCCGAGAAGAGTAATCCTGACTGATAAATTTTCTCGGGTAGATGAGCAACTTGAGGCAGCTTTAAGTTGGATTTTGGAGCCTCTTTCCACTGCAAACAGACAGGACCTCCCAGTAGCAGTGTGCATTTCTGGCATGCTATTATTTGTCATTATTTGGAAATTCTATTTCCCTGACAAATGATGTACTTGTTTCAAAGTAAACGTGAAAAATGGAATGAGAAACAAAACCCTGGCAGTTTCAGCACACTGCCCTCAACGAGGAAATATATTGTTTTCATCAAAAATAACTACCTATGGTAGCTGCATGATTTGTTTCTAGTGGACGTGGGAGAGTATTATGGTAACAAATCTAAAATAAGACATTTTGGGTTGGAATGAGTAAACAAACACGTGACACACATGACAGCTATTTTCAGAACTTACATCAATCCTGGATTCATCTTATTCGACAAATAAAATCAACTGCCCCTTTGATGATTTTTCCTGCCATGCCCCTCAGATAGACATCTCATAGTTTGTAAAAAAAAATTGGATCTCAGGAGGCCAAAGAGGCTGTTAAGTATGCCAAGCTGATCTGCAGAACTGGAATCGTAGTAAGTAGAATTCTTAGGGACCCAGAGGCCTTTGCAGTTGACTTCCCGCTACTGCTAAAGACAAAGGTACTGGTGGAAAACTGCAGCTATAGACAGAAGAAGAAATACTTGTTAGGCTTTCCTGAGCTTTTAATAGAGTTGCTGTGATAGGAGGCATGACCCATCTGTGTGAGTCACTTATCTAACAATCAATCAATCTATAATATTAATTGAATACACAATAGGAGAGTGTAGTAGAGTTAGTAGACAAGATACTTTCCCTAAAAGGACTTATATTCTTGCTTGGGAAGACAGAAACTAGAATCATTTTCAGGTAGGGGAAGCAACAGAGTTTAAAAATGTATACATAAGTGCTATGATTGATTGATTGATTGACTATGGCACACAAGTGTTGAGGAGACCCAGAGGGACAGTTGGCCGCTGAGGTATGATAGGGTGGGTAGGTGAGAATTGAATCAGGGAAGGAGGCCTCCTGGAAGAGATATAATTTAAGAAGGGCTTTGAAGATGGCAGTGGTCTGCCAGATGTGAAGGAGGAGAGAATTCCATGCAAAGGGAGGGCCTAGGCAATCAGAGACAGTGAGAGAGACAATAAGAAGGGCACAGGAGTAGGTTGGTTGAGAGGAGTGACGTCTGTGATCTGGGTTTTAATGGGAGAGAAGAAAAAGAAGAGAGTGCCTGGATTGAATGTCTTAAAGTTGATGTTCAGCATTTTCTGTTTGATGCAGAGGGCAGCTGAAAATACACCTGGTTCTTCATTTACTTCAACCAGTGAGAAAGTAAGGACAGATGGAGTCCTGGGAAATATTTTACCCAAAAAAGCATGTCAAGTCTTAAGGGCAATGATCCTAAATATAACCCCCACCCTCCAAAAGAGAACCTCCCCCACCAAAAAAAATCATAACTGATTTTTTTGGTTCTCTTTTTTTCCTAACATTTGCTTAAAATGGATTTCTTAGCAAGCAAAGCCTTACTGGATCATACGCTTAGTATACCTTGCTTATATTTTTGTACTATTCTATATCTCCTGTATATCAGGAGTTGTGATATTATTCTTTTCCTTTCAAGTAGTGTTCTTACCTGGTAAAATATATTTAATGTATAGCTTAAGGCCTCTTGCCAGGGCTTGCTTACCTATGAGATATTCCAACAAGGAGTGTGGCCTAGTGGAAAGAGAATGGGCCTGGGAGTCAGAAGACCTATGTTCTAATCCCAGCTTTGCCAATTGATTGCTGTGTGACCTTGAGCAAGTGATTTAACTTCTCTTTGCCTCCATTTCCTCAACTGTAATATTGGGATAAAATCTTACTCCCTCCTACTTAGTCTGTGTTCCATCAAGAAAGGCTCTAGAAGAAAGAAGATGGAAGCAAGATGAAGCAAAAGCTCTATGACAAATCTGTGAAAGCAATATTGAGCAGGAGTGGTAGGGGAAGGGAAGTGAAAAACAGGAAATGTTGGTCCAGCCAGAAACAGAAAGAGTCTGCTCATAGGGAGGAGAGAGATTACAGGGAGGGGAGAATTAGGGAAGAGGTACCATGGCTTGGCAAGACTTGGCCAGCTCCACTTTTCTGGACAGTCTCACTCTATTTAGCAATTGATTTGATCATACAATGAGTGTCAATGAGAGCCTTTGATGCTCTTCTGATAAATCAACTATCTCAAATTATTTTAATAATAAAAAATAATGTTGGTATTTGTTAAGCATTTACTTTGTGCCAAGCGCTGGTCTAAGTGCTGGGGGGGATACAAGGTAATCAGGTCATCCCACGTGGGGCTCACAGTCTTAATCCCCATTTAACAGTTGAGGGAATTGAGGCCCAGAGAAATGAAGTGACTTAAAGTCATACAGCTGACAAGTGGCGGAGCTGGGATTAGACCCCATGACCTCTGACTCCTAAGCTCGGGTTCCTTCCACTGAGTCATGCTGCTCCTCTTTTACTGACTTGAACTTTAGGGCCATGGATATTCTCTGGAAGGAAAGCTTTGCGTATTGGAAATGCATAGTCAACATGCTTATTACATGTATCTTTATGTCTGATTTTAAGAAGTGGGGAGGAAAGGAGGCACCTGAGGCTGTGACATCATCAAAGAGAGGGTGCCTAATTGGGGGTGCATTTGTTTATTTTGCTCGGGAGTAGGTAAGACTTTGTGGAGTGTGTGGGAAGCTTTTTGTAGGGATGCATGGGTTTAAACGATGGGAAGGATATTCCCAAAGCAGAACATCTTTTTGTACTCTCCCAAGAACTGAGTATAGTGCTCTGCAGTCAGTCTATCTTATTGATCGCTTACTGTGAGACTATCACTGTGCTAAGGGCTTGGGAAAGAGTATGGTATAACAATAGATGACAAGTAGTACTCAAGAAGCCTACAAGACTGGAGGACTGAACATAGTAAGCACTCAGTAAGTACCACTGATTGATCTTTTATTTCTGCTGTATGTCCTCTGAGTACCTAGTCTGCTCCTGGTCAAAATACTAATATGCATTTTGTTGGAGTGCTTCAAACCCTTCTTTTCAGGGGGCTAAATACCACTGATTGATCTTTTGTTTCTGCTGTATGCCCTCTGAGTACCTAGTCTGGTCCTGGTCAAAATACTAATTAATATGCATTTTGTTGGAATGCTTCAAACCCTTCTTTTCATGGGGAGAAAGGGCAAACCTGGATGGAGTCCAGTGGTCTAGTGCCTAGAGGTTGGCGCACGGAGTCAGAAGGACCTGGTTCTTAATCCTGGCTCCACCACTTGTCTGCCAGGTGACCTTGAGGAAGTCACTCCACTTCTCTGGGCCTCAGTTTCTTCCTATCTAAAATGGAAATTAAGATTGTGTCAACACTCAATCTTACCCAACTGGGAAATGGACTGTGTGACCAACCTGATTAGCTTGTATCTACCTCAGTGCTTAGTACTTAGTACTTAGTACTACTTGTCAGCTGTGTGACTGTGGGCAAGTCAGTTAACTTCTCTGTGCCTCATTTCCCTCATCTGTAAAATGGGGATTAAGACTGTGAGCCCCACGTGGGACAACCTGATTCCCCTGTGTTTACCCCAGCACTTAGAACAGTGCCCTGCACATAGTAAGCGCTTAACAAATACCAACATTATTATTATTAGTAGTACAGTGCCTGGCACTTGTTAAGCCCTTAGCAAAAAGCATTAAAAAAAATAAACGGAATATGCTTAGGTTCCACTTCAAGAGAAGGCTCCACCCCACAGCTGGGAACCTGGTTAGTTTTTGCTTCTAGTTATGGTGCTCTGCACTGTAGAGAAGCAGCATGGTGATTTGCATAGAACACAGGACCGAGAATCAGAAGGTTCTGGGTTCTAATCCTGGCTAACACGTGTCTGTTGTGTGGCCTTGGGCAAGTCACTTCACTTCTCTGTGCCTCACTTACCTCATCTGTACACGCGATAGGGATATGTCCAACTCAATTTGTTTGTATCCAACCCAGTGCTTACTACAGTGTTTAGAAGCAGCATGGCTGAGTGGAAAGAGCAAGGGCTTCGGAGTCAGAGTTAGTGGGTTCTTAACCTGCCTCCTCCACTTGCCTGCTGTGTGACCTTAGGCAAGCCACTTAACTTCTCTGTGCCTCAGTGACATCATCTGTCAAATGGGGATGAAGACTGTGACCCCCACGTGGGACAGCTTGAATACCTTGTATCTACCCCGGCACTTAGAACAGTGTTTGGTGCACAGTAGGCGCTGAACAAATGCCATCATCACTGTTATTATTATTACAGTGCCTGGCACATAGTAACTACTTAAATAACCATTATTATTATTATTATCATTGTTATTAAAACATAATTCATCACCTTCCCGCCCAAACGCTGTTCTCGCTTTGACTTTTCTATAATTGTAGACAACACCACCACCCTCCTTGTCTCAAAAGCTTGAAATATTGGCATTCTCCTCAACATCTCTCTCATTCCACCTGTCACCAAATACTGTCAGTTCTTCCTTCACAACATCTGTAGAATTTGCCCTTTCCTTTCCATCCAAACCCCTACCATGCTGATCCAGGCAATCATAAGCCCCCAATTTCCTCTTCTCCCACTCCCTTCTGCTTTGTTGTGATTCTCTCCCCATGTTCTTTCCCCCTCCCAGCCCCAAGGCACTTATGTACATATCTGTAATTTGTTTATTGATATTAATATCTGTTTTCCCCCATCTAGACTATAAACCTGTGTGCTGTGTGGCCTTGAGCAAGTCACTTTTCATTCATTCATTCAATAGTATTTATTGAGCTCTTACTATGTGCAGAGCACTGTACTAAGCGCTTGGAATGAACAAGTCGGCAACAGATAGAGACAGTCCCTGCCGTTTGACGCGCTTACAGTCTAATCGGGGGAGACGGACAGACAAGAACAATGGCAATAAATAGAGTCGAGGGGAAGAACATCTCATAAAAACAATGGCAACTAAATAGAATCAAGGCGATGTACATTTCATTAACAAAATAAATAGGGTAATGAAAATATATACAGTTGAGCAGACGAGTACAGTGCTGAGGGGATGGGAAGGGAGAGGGGGAGGAGCAGAGGGAAATGGGGGGAAAAGAGGGTTAAGCTGCGGAGAGGTGAAGGGGGGGTGGTAGAGGGAGTAGAGGGAGAAGGGGACCTCAGTCTGGGAAGGCCTCCTGGAGGAGGCCTTAACTTAACTTCTCTGGGCTTCAGTTACCTCATCTGGAAAAGGGGGATTAAGACTGTGAGGCCCAGATGGGACAATCTGATTATTTTGTAATTACTCCAGTGCTTGGCATATAGTAAGTGCTTAGCAAATACTGTAATTATCAAGTGCTTAGTATAGTGCTCTGCACACAGTGAGCACTTGATAAATAAGATCGAATGAATAAGCTCCTTGGGGGCTGGGGGCAGGGAATGTGTCTGTTTATTGTTGTATTGTACTCTCCCAAGTGTTTACTGCAATGTTCTGCACACAGTTAACGCTCAATAAGTATTCATTCATTCATTCAATAGTATTTATTGAGCGCTTACTATGTGCAGAGCACTGTACTAAGCGCTTGGGATGAACAAGTCGGCAACAGATAGAGACAGTCCCTGCCGTTTGACGGGCTTACAGTCTAATCGGGGGAGACGGACAGACGAGAACAATGGCACTAAACAGCGTCAAGGGGAAGAACATCTCGTAAAAACAATGGCAACTAAATAGAATCGAGGCGATGTACAATTCATTAACTAAATAAATAGGGTAACGAAAATATATACAGTTGAGCGGACGAGTACAGTGCTGTGGGGATGGGAAGGGAGAGGTGGAGGAGCAGAGGGAAAAGGGGAAAATGAGGCTTTAGCTGTGGAGAGGTAAAGGGGGGATGGCAGAGGGAGTAGAGGGGGAAGAGGAGCTCAGTCTGGGAACGCCTCTTGGAGGAGGTGATTTTTAAGTAAGGTTTTGAAGAGGGAAAGAGAATCAGTTTGGCGGAGGTGAGGAGGGAGGGCATTCCAGGACCGCGGGAGGACGTGACCCAGGGGTCGACGGCGGGAGTAAGTATGATTGAATGACTGAATTTCCTGCCTTGTTACTGCATCAGTCTCATTGATGATCTCCTTGCTTCCTGTCTCTCCACTCTCCAGTCCTTACTTCATCCTGCTTCCCAGATCATTTTCTAAAAAACTGTTCAGTCCATACTTTCCCCCTCCTCAAAAATGTCCAATCCCTGCCCATCCACTTTCACTTCAAACTGAAATTCCTTACCATCATCTTCTCTGAACTTCCAACACCAACCTACTCTCTGAACCCCAAACTCTGAACTCTGAATCCTGCCACTGAACCCTTGCCCACTTTCTCCCTTGGGCCTGGAAGTTTCTCCCTCTTCATATGGTGGCTTTAAAACAGTCCATCAACCTTGCCCCTCCTACTTCACCTTGCTTCTCTCCTCCTACAACCCAGCCTGCACACTTCACTCCTCTGGTGCTAACCTTCTCACTGTGCTTCCATCTTGCCTGTCTCACTGCTGACCCCGACCCACATCCTACATCTGTCCTGGAATGCCCTCCCTCTTTAAATCCTCCAGGCAATTATTCTCCCACCCTTCAGAGGCTTACTGAAAGCACATCTCCTCCAAGAGGACTTCCCAGACTAAGCTCCACTGTTCCTCCTCTCCCACTCCCTTCTGCGTTCCCATGACTTGCTCCCTTTGCTTTTCCCCCCTCTCCCAACCTCACATCACTTATGTATACATCTGTAATTTCATTTATTTTTATTGATGTCTATTTTTATGCTGTCTGCCTCTGCCCCTCTAGACTGTGAGCTCATTGTGGACAGGGATATCACTTTATCATTGAATCGTATTTTCCCAAGTGCTTAGTACAGTGCTCTGCACACAGTTAACACTTAATAAGTAAGATTGAATGAGTGAATGGATGATAGTCCACCACTCTTTCCACCTTCACAATCCTTCTCCAATTACATCTCCTTTAAGAGATCTTCTCTGATAAAGTGCTCATTACCCTCATCTGCCCTCCCCTTTGTGTTTGACTAAGGAATTTGTATCCCTTAAAGACTTTGATATTCATCCTGGCCCCTTGGCACTTATGAAGATAAATTTTTGCTCTATTATTTCCCCTATCCCTAATCTATTTTAATGTCTGTCCTCTACAGACTGTAAACTCTTTGTTGCAGGGATTGTGTCTTCCAAACTCCGTTGAATTGTATTTTCTCAACTGCTTAGTACAGTGCTCTGCACACAATAAGCACTCCAACACCATCGACTGGAGAGGATTTCCTCATGTGATATTCAGCCTTCTATATTGTCATATAAATGGGTAATAAAAATAACAGGAAAAGTGGTTTTCTTGAGAGAAATGCTAAGTGAATTGAAAGAACTGTTACTCATAATGAAAGGATAGGCACCCTTTCACTCTTAAACTCCACTTTCTTTAGTTTTGAAAAAAAAAATAAAACCACAGGGGAAAAAAAAAAGTGAATGGTCAGGAAATGCTAGCTCAATCTTGAATGCTTCTTCTGGAAATACTTTTTAAAAAATGATGTATCCCCAAATGAAGAAACATGAAAAGGCTGTTAAGATCACATGCCATTATTTTTTATACTCTTCCTTATACTGAATATTGATGGTTCAGAAGTGACTTGGAGCAGAAACTCTGTTTAAGGGGCTTTATGCAGAATACTAGGCTGCAGAAGCTGAGCTGACTTTTAATTGGATGCCCTCTCTCCACCATACAGGCTGAAGAAGGGAAGAGGCAAAATGCCCTTTGAGGAGAATTAGAGCGTATTCACCTCCTGCCATTTTGGAGAAATGCCAGCGTCTCTCAGCCCCAACAGTCAAGTGGGTGTACATCCAGAGTAGGCTGTTTCTTGTTTATGTGAGCAAGATGAGAATGACTGCAAAAAGCAAGATAATTAATCTAGCCTGCTCACCAGCACAAAAATGGAGCCTTGGGTGTTTTTTCAAATGAACTAGGAGAGAGCACAACTAGGGAACCTGAACAGTTTTTTTTCCTCTTCTGAAGCTGCAAACGTACCCCATTCACTTATGCCAATTAAAGGTGGCCAGCTTTGTTCCACAGACTTCATTGAAGAGCTCAGAATCCCTATGTGATCTCTCCCAATTAAATGTCCACCACTTCAGAGTCCACTCATAGTGATCATTTCATGTCTCTGTTACCCCTGTTGGATATTAATCTTTCTGAGGGATATCTGGATTTATTTAAATGTCCATTTCCCCTTCCAGACTGAAAGCTCCCTGTGGACTGTGTCTACCAACAACTCTATGGTATTGTACTCTTCCAAGCTGGTAGATACATCTGGGCTAAAGAAGCAATTTCCCCATTCTCACCAGTCCAGGGGCCACTAGCCTCAACCTCCAAAGTTTTCTAAAGGGAGATTGCATTCTAAAGAGTTGTCCCAGGTGATGCGGAGTGCATGGTGTGAGACCTCTCCCCAGGCACTAATTTTATATGGGTTTCAGCATTCAGAAAGAGGCCACTGGCTCCCACTTCTCCCTCTTCCCATTGAGATCTAGCCAGAGAGATGAGATCACCTAAATGGCATCTTTGATCCCCAATAATTTAGTACAGAG
The DNA here is from genome assembly GCF_004115215.2 of Ornithorhynchus anatinus. Taxonomy (NCBI): domain Eukaryota; kingdom Metazoa; phylum Chordata; class Mammalia; order Monotremata; family Ornithorhynchidae; genus Ornithorhynchus; species Ornithorhynchus anatinus. The sequence goes on along the minus strand of NC_041731.1, from coordinate 115,204,706 downwards.
CTTTCTGAACACAGAAGAATAAGAACTAGCAATATTGATACTATTTATTTTATTTTATACATTAGAGAGTATGGAAATGTGACAAGGAAGTGCAGGTGACTGTGGGGAGAGAGGCGAAGCAAATAAACGCAGAAGAAAAAAATGCTTAAGCTCCTTTAGGAAGTAAGATTGCTAAACCTTTGAAATTTGTCACGTAGGACTTTTCATCTCACTGATAACCATTCCTCAGAGAAACCACAACAAAAAAAACCTGTTAATTTCACAACTATCCCAACATACATTGTCCACCATTGGTTCAGTCACATAATAATAGTAATAATAATAATGATAATGGTACTTGTTAAGTGTTTACTTTGTGCCAAGCACTGTTCTAAGTGCTGGGATTGTACAAGTTAATCAGGTGGGACACAGTCCCTGTCCCTCACTGGGTTCATGCTCTTAATCCCCATTTTTTACAGATGAGGTTACTGAGGCTTAGAGGAGTTAAGTGACTTGCCCAGGGTCACACAGCAGACATGTGGCAGAGTTGGGATAAGAGCCCATGACCTTCTGACTCCCAAACTCTATCATTATGCCACACTGCTTCACATAACTATAGTGATTCCCAAGATGACCTTGTTTCTCATCTTTCTGTCCCTTAAAAATGGCAAAATAATGTAGACCATGTGACTGCACCCTGACTGTTGAGATTAGAACAGTGCTCGGCACATAGTAAGTGCTTAACAAATGCCATCATTATTATTATCCTCAAGGGCGTTGTTGAGATCCTACTCTTGGCAAGATCATCATACTAGGTTCTTGGACATCAGTCAAATGGATATTATTTATTGAGTACCGTTGTGCATAGTGCCATACAAAGACAATGATAATAATAATAATAATAATGATGGCATTTGTTAAGCTCTTATTAAGTGCTGAGCACTGTTCTAAACACTGGGATAGATACAAGGTAATCAGGTTGTCCCACGTGGGCTTACAGCCTTAATCCCCATTTCAGATGAGATAACTGAGGCTCAGAGAAGTCAAGCGACTTGCCCAAAGTCACACAGCTGATCAGTGCCGGAGCCGGGACTTGAACCTATGACTTCTGACTCCCAGCCCGTGCTCTTCCCACTATGCCACGCTGCTTCTCTGCTTTAGAATAAAGCTGTTAGAAGTTGTGATCTATACCCTGGTGGTCTTACAATCTATCAGAAGAGACCATCATAAAATGAAAACAGATAGGAGGAAAAAAAGGACAATGGAAAATGGATATATGGAAGAGTAAATGCTTAAGTTGAAGAGTAGCTCTATATATGCAGAAGTGCTCTGTGGAGTTATAAGTGTTGAAGTGTGAAGGAAGTGCAAGAATATGCCTGTCCTGGGTACAAGAAAAATGAATTATGGAAGGTCTCCTATTTGAGGGAATGAACCAGAGGAATAAAAAAAGAAACAATCGCCCTGCCCTTGAAGTTTTTAAATGTCCAAGGCTATACCACATGACAACGGAATTCCACAAGGTGATTACACTAAATGCACTTCAATTATTTACATATCCATTTTTCCTTTCTCTTCTATTTGTAAATTAATTTGTGTTTTTCTCCACCTTTAGATTATAAAATCCTTGAGACTAGGGATCATGTCTAGTAATTCTATTTTACTACTATTAACAATAATTGTGGTATTTGTTAAGTACTTACTGTGTGCCAAGCACTGTTCTAAGCACTGGGGTAAATACATGGTAATAGGGTTGGATACGGTCCCTGTCCCACATGGGGCCCACGGTCTTAATCCCCATTTTATAGATGAAGTAACTGAGGCCAGAGAAGTGAAGTGATTTGACCAAGGTCACACAGTAGATGTGTGATAGACCCTGGTTTAGAACCATGTCATCTGACGTCCAGGCCCAGGCACTTTCCACTAGGCCATGTTGCTTCTCTAAACGCACACCATGCTTTAACACAGTAGTCTGCACGCTGTATGAATGCTCAGATGCTATTGAATAATAGATTGATAATATATCATATGCTTAAGAATGGTACTCTTGGACAACGGACTTATTTCAACCACACTTTTATAAAATGTACAGGGCCAGGGCTTTCTTTCAAAAATATCCCAAGTCTACACCTCATTGAATGTAAGTGCTACTTTCTTTTTGAAACAACCCTAGAGGTAAATGCCCAGAGTCCTATATATGTATACACCACCCCTCAACACCCCCCCCCCCACACACACACATCAAGGTTGCCAGACTTAAATCTATTCAACAATGAATGGACTGCAAGATTCCTTTTCAAGCCTAAGTTTATCATCTTTGTCTATTGTTCTTTGGTTATAATAATATAAAATATCCAAGCTATTTGTTAAAGGAAAATAGAAGCCAATCAAGTGCTTTAACCCATTTTTTCAGCTAAAGTAACACTAGACAAGAAATGCCATTTTAGCATAAGCTATTGGTTCACCCTGTTGCTGTTTATAGTGCAGGTGGCTATTTCTTGTGAAAGTTGAACCATTTTGAACCAGAAGAGAGGGTGCCAGTTCTGCCTTTTTAACGCACAAATGACTTGTGAGTATTGGAGCAGTCAGTGCTAGGGCAATTTAGTTGTTGCCCTAGGACATTCTCCTCATCTGTCACAGGGAACTGAGAGGGGTCCTTCAATTTGGTAGAAATATGATAAAAATACATCTGATACATTTACCTGGAAAATTTCTATTAAAAGTTGAGCTATTAGCCAATAAAAGAACATCTATTCTTTTTTCCCCATTTCTTCTTCTTCTTTTGGCAAACTGTCAGACTAAATTTAGCAAGTCCTCCAAAATATGAAACAGTCTTTTTCTGATCTGTGTCAAACACTTCATCGAATGAGCAGACAGAACAGTGTGTCATGAGTTCCTGCCCATTCACAATGCTTAACTTACAACCAGATAATATTTTTCTTTATTTCAAAGCCATTTCATTGGCTTCTTACATTTTCCCATGTGCATTTCTTTGCCCTTATAAGAAGGGACTATTCAAAAAAGGGAAAACAAGGATTAGCTATAGCATCAGTCCCAAATTCTGGTGAATATAACAAAGCTCTAAACTTGGATGAGGGGGAAAAAAAATCTTCTGAAATTACTTTTGGAATATTTTTAAATATTACAATGAAAAATCACTCCTATAGAAATACTTTAAAATAATATAGCTGGCGGTTGCAGTATGAATGGTTTTTATCACAGCCCTTTGTAATCACATATACTCTTTGTCTCCTTTTCCATTTCATTTCTGTCTGTGTGAAAATGAACAAAATACAAAATTCAGTATAATTTCACCATCCGTATTAGCAAGGAAACAATGGCTAACAGCTTTGAACTGGTCTTCCATCTGGCACTTCAGCCAGTGTTTAGATTAATAGGGACAATAGGAGTTGAAATTTTTCTGGGACAGAGTTTAATGATATTCAGGGCTCTGCTTTCCAGAATGGATCCATCCACCTGTGGATAAAGTCTCCTATCTGTTACCATGGTCCTGAATAGAGTAACTGGTGAGCATGGGAATCTGTTTCAGGTAGAAAGAAGGAAGCACTTACATTCCAGTTAACTATGCTGTCTTGTCCTGATGCGAATTATACAAACTGAGATAATCAATAACATAGGTTACGGAGAGCCCATTAGCATGTGGTTAGCATGCCAGTGTTCACGGCAGCAGTCTGCTATGTGGAAAGTGCCCCTTTGGTATAGCACACTTCAACGGTTTAAGTTCAATAATAATAACTCTTGTTTAACAAGATATGAGATTGACTCTTATAAATGAGAAGATTGTTTTCATGATCCATCTAATCTACTCCATTAATAAAAATAGACCAAAGCCTTATGGCACAATTCATTTCTCACATCCACTTTCAAGTGGTCTCTAAGTATAAGAAATCATGCCTACCCAATTAATCACAGTGCTGAACATCTTTGCATACCTGCGGAGAATGTAAAACCACTATTATTAGAAAGTTTAATTTAAACACGACAACTAAATTAAGAAGCTCCTTAAATACAGGGACTATTGTTTAATAGCAACAACCGCCTCCCCCCCCCCCAATTTTTTTTCCCTCATTCATTTTAAAGCATTATTTCTAGGGGGAGAGGGAAAAGGTGAATTTAGGGGTTCCTGTGGGGTCTGGTATCTTATCGTTGTCACTGTGTTCAGTAAGAAAATGGCAGGGAGAAATCTACACAGTCCAGTGAAAGCTACTTCATTTCCAAATGATTTTCATTTGCATCCTACCAGTGATAAAAAACAAGTTTTGCTCCTGGGGGTCGACACACTAACTGAATTTTCTCCCTGTGTAATTCAGATTGTGCACTCTTAAAAAGGGAGAGCTGATTGAATGGATAGAATACAATATTTCATGTACTCTCACCACTTTGGGATTGTCATCCGGGATTAAATGTTTTAAGAAGTTGTCAGATTTAATTGGTGAATTTGCACAGTTCTGGTTTACTGGATCCATCATGCTACCAAGATCTTTTTTCTGTTATCACTTTATGTAAACTCTGAGATTTAAATATTACCATCTGTGAACAAAGCCTTCAGAATTAAGTAAACAGCTTTAGCAAATTAAAATCTTAACTGATGCATAATTTGAAGATTTTAACATTGTTTATTTGATGTTCGGTCTATTTTCTTTTCCTTTCAGAGTGGTAAGTATTCAGTCTTTTATAAATTTTTATAGCACCTGGCACATTGTGCTCACTTAAAGAAGTATAACAACAATAAAAAAGAGCAATAACAGCAGCAATCAAAGTAATAATGCATCTTCAAGGCACCAAATCCATGATCCCCAGTCACTTCCATACAGTTCATTGAAAGGAAAGGTAGATTCTACAATATTAACAGCCAAATTCACCACAGATATTACCATGCATCTAACCCAGGGCTTCACACAGCATTTAGCATACAGGACGCAACTATTAACCTACCTATTAGATGTCATTCAACCATAAAACCCAAGGTGGAAGTAACAGGATTTGATGACAAATCAAATATGTGGGCTGAATGAGAGAGATGTGTCTATGATAATACTGAGGCTACAGGCTTGTGAGACAGGGTGGATGTAGTGATGGGAAAGTTAAGGGGAGGACTGGGTTTAGGGAGAAAGATGAGGAGTTCTGTTTTGGACATTTTTAATCTGAGCCACTGACAACTACATCCAAGTAGAGATGTCCTGAAGGCAAGAGGAAATACGAGACCAAGAAAAGGAGAGAGATCAGTACTGTGGAAGTGTATTTTTGCGAATCAACTGCATAGAGATGGTAGTTGAAGCCATATCTAAAAAACAATATCTAAAAATTAGATATAACAGCAAAATCGCAAAGGGTGACTAATCAGTTTGAAAAGCAGGTGCATGTCAATTTTTTCATTTTACTGACACACATCATGTACTCTTCGTCAAATCTCACTCCTCTGGTCTAACCTTTTGGTGACAGTAAACATATCTTGAATGAAAGTCTGACTGAAAATTTAATGACCTTTAACCTTTTATGGCCAGTGTAGGTTTGGGAACATCTGGGATAGTCCAACTGGGAAAATTTTTCAAGTTTTTTTGTGACTGATGATACAGAACACATTTCCTTGTGTTTAAAATCATGCTGTCATCAAGTTCATTCATTCATTCATTTAATCATATTTATTGAGCTCTTACTGTGTGCAGATCACTTTACTTAGCACTTGGGAGAGTTCAATATGACAATAAACGGACACATTCCCTGCCCGCAACAAACTTACAGTTTACACAGCTGCTCTGTGTAAATTCAGGCTAAAGAATTATTGGTCCATGTTGACCAGTGAAAAAAAGTCCCCTTGCCTTGTGAAAGACAGATATTCAGATCAGTCAATAAATGGTATTTAATGGTGTTCATTGTGTGCAGTGCACTGTGCTAAATGTTAATGTCTGTCTTTCCCCCTAGACTGTAAACTCCTTGTGGGCAAGGAACCTGTCTACCAGTTCTGCTATACTGTACTCTCCCAAGCATTAAGTATATTGATCTGCAAACAATAAATGCTCAATAAATACAATTGAATAATTGATTGATAGACACGATTCCTGCCGTCAAGGAACTTACAATCTAGTGATTTGGTATACTCATTCATTCAATCATTCAATGGTATTTATTGAGCATTTACTGTGTGCAGAGCACTGTACTAAGTGATTGGAAAGTACAATTCAACATCAAAGAGAGACAATCCCTGCCCACAATGGGTTCACAATCCCTTTTCCTCAGCTCCCACTCCCTTCTGCGTCACCATGACTCACTCCCTTTGTTCTTCTCCCCCTCCCTGCCCCACAGCACCGATGTATATATCTATAATTATATTTATTTATATTGGTGCCTGTTTATTTGTGTTGATGTCTGTCTCCCCCCGTCTAGACTGTGAGCCCACTGTGGGCAGGGATTGTCTCTCTTTATTGCTGTATTGTACTTTCCAAGCACTTAGTACCGTGCTCTGCACAGTAAGCGCTCAATAAATGATTGAATGAATGAATACATATATATGTATATAATCTCATCAAAGCAATGACCAAGAATGAGATTTCAATTGTTTTACCGAGATATATCTTGATAGTAAATACACAGAATTCTTCTGTAACGGAGAAGTGTGCTCTTGAAGAGCCTCATGTAATGGAAAACCTCATTTGCATAATCATTGACTCAAAAGGTTACAGGGTTGATGTTTCAGAGATATTAGCCTGAGTGACATTTTTCAATATAAATCCTAATGTTATTGCTATGTCTATCTTTAGAAGAATGCTTTATGCTCTTACCATCCTTATTACTTTAGTGAATTAGGGGTTGGAAAATATAACAGTAACATGCCTCACCTGAAACCATACAGATTCTTTCAACACCAGATCTATTTGTATTCATTCATGGATCATGTTATGCCAGAAGAGACATGTGCTATGGGAAGAATATTATCTAATTCCTCTACTGTGATTAATAATAATGTTGGTATTTGTTAAGCGCTTACTATGTGCTGAGCACTGTTCTAAGCGCTGGGGTAGACATAGGGGAATCAGGTTGTCCCACGTGGGGCTCACAGTCTTAATCCCCATTTTACAGTTGAGGCACAGAGAAGTTAAGTGACTTGCCCACAGTCACACAGCCGACAAGTGGCAGAGCTGGGATTCAAACTCATGAGCCCTGACTCCAAAACCCCTGCTCTTTCCACTGAGCCACGCTTGATTAATCCAAGTTACATTATGAAAACAAGGCAGAACAGGGTCCATTTGTGTTTTAGAAGATTCTGAAGAAGAGTTTTCTACCATCCAAATTTGACTGAATCTATACATTTGTTTCTGCTAATATCCTTTCTAGGTGGAAATGCACTTTTTAATGAATAGGTTCTACAAAGCAATTTATTCTTCTAAAGTATTTCCCTGATAAAAAATCATTTCATTCACTGATAGAGTTACTATCCACCTGACATGTAAAAGATAATAAAAATACACTTATAATTATCTTGGAGGTAATTATATGAGAAACAGTTGATTCTCTATGATCTTTTTTCTAGTCTCTAATATTTAAATCCATATAAAATATCATTAAGACATAATCTAATCCAACAAATAACTAAAAGTACTTATTGATGATCTTTCGAAACTGCCCATTCTTAGATGTCTCAGCTTCCTTTTGATGACTCAGTCATATTTACTGAGCACTTATTGTGTGAAGAGCACTGTATTAAGCACTTGGGATAGTACAATATAACAAAGTTGGTAGAGAAATGTTCCCTGCCCATAGTGAGCTTACAGTCTAGAGGAGGGGTCATACACTAATATAACTACATAAATTATGGATCTGTACATAGTCCTGCAGGACTGAGGGAGAGTTGAATAAGGAGTTCAAGTCTAAGTGCAAGGGTGATCCAGAAGGGAATGGGAGAAAGGGAAATGAGGGCTTAGCCAGGGAAGGTCTCTTTGTTTTCAATAAGTTCCTGAAGGTGGGAAGAGTCATTGTCAGATCTGAATAGTGGAAGGTGCTTTATGCCAGAGGCAGGCTGTGGGTAGGGCATCAGTGGCGAGAAAGACAAGATCAAGGTATAGTGGAGAGGTTGGCGTTAGAAGATCAAAGTGTGCGTGCTACCTATCAATCTATCTATCATATTAACTGAGTGCTTAGGCTGTAGAAGGACTTCAGAAAATTGGATGGAGTAAAAAAAATCAGAGATCTCTGTGGGGAAACAGAACAGATGTGAGGGAAAGAGGTGTTTGGGAGAGAAGGCAGGTGAGAACGTTGTGTTGGTTTGTGTTCCTTACTTTCAGCTTTAAGGCACTCAATCAGCTCTCTCCCTCCTAACAAATCTCACTGATCTTCTACTACAAGCCAATTTATACATTACACTTGTCTCATACTAACATCTAGACTGTAAGCTTGTTGTGGGTAGACATGAGATAATCGGGTTGGACATAGTCAATACCCTATATGGCCTCCCAGTCTCAATTCCCATTTCACAGATGAAGTACCTGAGGCACAGAGGAGTTAAATGACTAGCCCAAGGTCACACAGCAGACAAATTCTAAAGACGGGATTAGAACCCATGTCCTCTGACTCTCAGGCCTATTATCTTTCCAATAGGCTACACTGCTCCTCTTCTGCTGCTTCATCTCAGACACTGCTGACAGTTCTCCACTCTCCCCCGCTTCAAAACAGTCCTAAAATCACAAGAGGCCGTAACAGACTAAGCCCTTTATTTCCTCTCTCTACCTTCCTCTCTGCATCAGCTATGAACTTGGTTGTATAATCAGTCAGAGAAGCAGCATAGCTCAATGGAAAGAGCCCAGGCTTGGGAGTCAGAGGTCATGGGTTCAAATCCTGGTTCCGCTACTTGTCAGCTGTGTGACTTTAGGCAAGTCACATAACTCCTCTGTGCTTCAGTTACCTAATCTGTAAAATGGGGATTAAGTCTGTGAGCCCCATATAGGACAGCCTGATTACCTTGTATCACCCCTAGCGCTTAGAACAGCGCTTGCCACACAGTAAGGACTTAACAAATACTAAAAAAAAATCATATTTATCGAGTGCTTACTGTGTACAGAGAACTGTACTAAATGACTGGGAGAGTACAGTATAACAGAATCGGTGGATATGTTCTCTGTCTAAAACGAGCTTACATTCTAGTGGATACATGCCATTGTGTACCACTGAAGCATTTTGATACCCCAGCCATGTAGTACTTATATAAACATCCTTTACTTTATCATTTCCCTTATCCCCCTGTAGATGGTAAGCTCCCTGTAGGCAGGGATCATATATAGCAAAGCTGTTACATTGTAGCGATTAGACTGTAAGCCCATCAAACGGCAGGGACTGTCTCTATCTGTTGCCGACTTGTTCATTCCAAGCGCTTAGTACAGTGCTCTGCACATAGTAAGCGCTCAATAAATACTATTGAATGAATGAATATTTTCCAAAATGCTTAGTACTAATGCTGAATAAATAAGATTGCCGGTTGATTTGCTCTGCTGTTTAGATCTTTTTTTTTTTTTTAAATAATCACTGTAAAAACATCTCCACACTTCTCAAAAGCCTCCAACGAATATGCACCCATCTCCATAGCAAACAGAAAGCGCTTACAATTGATTGGCATTAAAGCATTCAAACTCTGCACCTCTTACCTAAATTTGGTAATCACCCACTACATATCCTTCCCACACACTGCTCATCTAACATTAACCTACTTACTGTACATCAAACTTGTCTCTCTTTCCATCAGCCACGTGGTCATATCTTCACTCCCATCTGGGGCCCCCTCCCTCTTCTTATCTGACAGACCACCAATCTCCCCATCTTCAAAGCCCTATTATAATTTCTTGTAGAAAGCTTTCCCTGACTAATCTCTCAGCACCATTCGATGTCACTCATTTCACCTACCACAGCACTTATGTACACATTTTTATAATTGGCCGCCTCTCCATTATGATGTTTTAATTCCTGTCTCCTCTTCTAGAATGTAAAGCTCCTAGAGGGCAGGGATCACGTTTACAACTCCATTCTACTCTACCAAGTGTTTAGTACGGTGCTCTACATCAGGGAAGCAGTCAATAATATCACTGATTGATGGATTTTGGAGCAAGTCCTCCCTGTCCTCATTATTCTGATTAATTCATTCATCTGTTCATTCATTCAATCATATTTATTGAGTGTTTACTATGTGCAAAACATTGTACTAAGCGCTTGGAATGTACACTTTGACAACAGATAGAGACAATCCCTGCCCAACAACAGGCTCACAGTCTAAATGATCCTGATAATTGCCTCTATTCTCTTCCTTCATTACCTGTGATAACCCGGACTCAAAACCTTCAAGGCAATTTAGACCCTAAGTAAATAATCCTAATTTCATTTCAGAAAACAAGAAAAAAGCAGACTCTGGTCAGAATTTTCCAGACTGATCATCCACAGGACTTGAATCCCTCCAGCATTTGGATAGCTTTCTTCTTCATTTAATGCTAAGGAATCCTGGCATCACTGGTTTTTACAATGCTTTTAGAAGTTCTTTAGATGGAGGATAGCAAGAGCAGATTCTGTATTAAAGACCCTCAACAAGTTGTCATTCTCAATAAACGCCAAGAAAAATAACCCTAACATACTGCCAGGTGGCAATGTTCTACCTAGCACAATAAGTAATTTAGCTACAATTGCTTTCAATTATTCCCTGCAGCTGAATTGTATAGATTTTCTTATTACTGGCTATAGTAGAATTGCTCAGGATCTTTTTAACTACACTCACTAAACGGCTACGTTATTTTTCCAGTAATCAAACTAAAAATGACAATTTTGTAACTTCATAATAAAACGAGGGCTTTTTGACACTCCAAATTCAGATTTAGTTTCAGGAAAATCCACTGACTCCCCGACTCTGGTTAGGACTTCTAAATGTGTTTCTGAATCCTGGTAAAAACATGTTTCAATGTTGAGACAACTCCTGTCTATTTTTAATGAATTTTTTTTTGTTTTCATCTGGCATTAAGATCAAATATTGCATCATATCATCTAAGTGGAAGCAGAGTTTCTGGGCTAAAATCTTATTCACAAAAGTTTTTTTGTACTCCTCTTATGTAGAATTATTGTTCTATTCATTCGGGAATTGCATAGTACATTTTAAAGTTAAAATGGCTTTATTGTCATTACTTTTCTTCCGTACATTGCCAGCATTCAACATGAATGAACTTTTTTTAATTTGTAGTGAATTTAGCTCAAAATTCAAGGTCAATACATGCTGTACGTATTTAGATGGAGAGAATTCATTTTATTCAAAGCACGCATATTTTTTAAATTTAGAAAATGCTGAGATTGGGCCTCTAATGAAAACTGAGCTAGTCTCAGAATTGTTTCTGCAAATATATAGTCACAGAAACCACTTTGAAAAAGGTTTAGCTCTAAAATTTCTCATGTTCACTAAGGGCTATTTACCACTCATGGTGTACTGATCTTCCTCCAAATGTCTGTAAGATCCTCAAAGGATCTTTGACATCATCTAATACTTCTCTGTGTTCCTTAGAGTGTAAACTCCATGAGGGACAGGGACTTTAAATGACTTGATTGAATTGTAACTACCCCAGAGCTTATCATAGTGTTCAGCACCTGATTAACACTTAATAAATATCACAAATACCTACTACGGGGCTGCACACACAAACCCTTTTACTAAGGATACACAGAAGATTCAGCAAAGAGTGTCTCCTGGAGAAACTTGGGTTCAGGGGAATCTTCCAGTTTTCACTTTTCTTGTCTCTGGCTAGGCATGATTTGGACCATGGAGATTTCCCATTTTCTCCAGAAGAACTCTCAGAACACAACCATAGGTAAAGTCCCGAGAGGGTGACTTTAGTAACCCTATGGTTACTGGAGGTTGTATCATCTGCCTAGTCTTTGCCACACACCAAGATGTTATCTCAGTTTCTCTGCCACTTCCCTGTCATGTGACCTCGGGCAAGTCACTTATCAGCAATGGAGTTAAAAGAGCTATTCTCTCCCCTACTTAAATTGTGAGCTCCATGTGGGGCAGGTATCTGACCTGATCAACCTGTATCTACTTGGGCACTTAGTAGAGTGCTTTGCAGGTAGTAAGCACTAGATATCACAGTTATTACTATTGGGAAGCAGTGCGGCTTAGTGGATAGAGCACAGGGACTGGGAGTCAGAAGGACCTAGATTTTAAACCTGGCTCCACCACTTGTTTCCTGTGTGGCTTTGGCCCAGTCACTTAACTTCTCTATGTCTGTTACCTCATCTGTAAAATGAGGGTTATGACTGAGCCTCATTTGGGACGTGCCTATGTTCAACCTAACCTGTATATACCCCAGTGCTTAGGACAGTGACTGGCATATAGTAAGCAATTAACAAATACCATAAAAAAGTATGCATTTGGGTGTATCTGACTATCCACTGCACATTATAGCTCACTTTCCTGCTGTACCTCCTCTCTTATAACAATTTTTACTCCCACCCTTTGAAATTCCCACCTCACAACTCCCATTATCCTCCAAAATATGGTCATTCTCAGTTTAGTGCCTACTTTAGCATGGTTTTATATCCTGTGGCACAAAGATTGTCACTGGACTCCTAGTATGATGTTTATTGTTACCAACAAAATCATTTTTCTTCTTGAAATTGATTGCAGGAAGATTTTGAAAGGGTAAGATGAACTCTGTTTGAGCTGTCATTTTGGGCCTGGTCTCGTTTTAGAGTCTGAAGTGGGTCCTCCAGCTGGTCAGATAGGATTTGATTAGCAAAATCTTGTAGATGGGAAAATATCTTCCACTTAGTAGACACTATTTTTCAAGAACACTTGCTATCGCTAGTCACCAGGCAATCTTTGTTCCCAAATGGATGTGCTGGGAGCCCCACAGAGAGGATTGGGGAAGTTCTAAGACACTGTGCATCACATATGCTAAAAATGATGGAATTCTTGGGATATGAATAATGTCAAGAATTTGCATAGCAAATAGCATATTACCACTAAAGGGAGGCTGGTTTTAGGTCTAAACCTATTCATGGTGTAAACCAAAAGATGTAGTTTTCCAATCAATCATTTTTCATGTAGGGACTATCAAATTGCTGTATTATTCCAGCTGGAATGCGACTGAATGAGTGAATAACAAGTTTCCAGGCTAAGAGTGATAATGTGACAGTCTTCTGTCTTTTGGCAATTCTTTTTTTCCCCCTCAAATGAGACATTTTAGCAAAAATCTTCCTTTCATCTTGGCAAAAGGAGAGGGATTAAAAAACCACAATTTTAGGAGAAATAAAAGTTAATAAAACCAATTTCCCCACCAAATGTGGGATTGAGGGACACTGGGAAAAGTTTGTCCTGACTATTATTAGAATAGATGGTTGATTAGAAACTGCAACTCACCCACCATTAGCAAAGCATAACTTTTATTGTTGAGCGATTACAGAGTACTTTATATTCAGAGAGTACTTGTAAACATTTCTATCAGTCTTTCCTCCTGGTCACCAGTGAGTTATTGGAGTGTTGTGATGATGTTGTCAGATGAGGAAACCAGGGCACAGGAAAATTAAAAACTATGAATAATCCGAATTTCTTTTCATTTTTCATGGTATTTATTAAGCACTTACTATGTGTCAAGCACTGCTCTAATCACTAGGGTAGATACAGGTTGACCAGGTTATACACAGCCCCTATTCTACATGGGGCTCACAGTCCAAGTAGGAAGTAGTCGGAATTAATTTCCATTTTAAAGTTGAGGAAACCAATGCACAGAGAAATTGTGACGTTCAATGTCTCACAGCAAAAAATTGTCAGAGTCAGGATTTGAACCCAGGTCCTCTGCCTTCCTGGTCCATGTCTTCCCACTGTTTGGTGGGAAGGCTTGGATTCATACTCTCATAATTTCTTTGTCTGTACAGGTGGACTGTTTTTTCAGCTCTTTCCCCTGTTTAGAAAGAGCAGAAGACTGGGAATCAACTGACTTGGGTTCTACTCTACCTATGTATCTGTCATATTTATTGAGTACTTACTGAGTGCAGAGCCCTATACTAAGCAGCAGTTGGGAGAGTACAAAACAAAAGAGGTGGTAGACACATTTCCCCTCCACAATGAGTTCACAGTCTAGATGGGGAGTCAGACATTGCTATAAATTAATAAATTATGGATATCTACGTCCATATTTTTACCAAGAAAACTCTATGGACACACTACCAGAATAATTGTAGATGAACATGGGGCATATTGCATTTGGAGGTGGGGCATTCTGAGAGATGTGTCCACTGAGTCACAGTGGGTCAGAAATGACTTGACAGTATAAGACAAGACAACACGTAAGAGCTGTGGGTCTGAGGGAAGGGTGAATAACGGGAGTAAATCAGGCTAACACAGAAAGGAGTGGAAAAAGAGGAAGAGATGTGCTTTTAATGAGGCTTTGAAGGTGGAGAGAGTAATTGTTTGTCAGATATGAAGAAGGAAAACATTCCAGGACAGAGGCAGGATGGAGCAAGAGTTCAGTGATGAGAAAGTCGAGATTGAGGTATCTTGAGTAGGTTGGCATTAGAGAAGAAAAGGGGGCAGACTGGGTTGTAGTAGGAGAGGAATGAGGAGAGGTAAGAAAAGGGCAAGGGGATGACTACTTTAAAGCTAACAGAAAGGAATTTCTTTCGGATGTAAAGGTGGATGGGCAACAAGTAGAAGTTCTTGAGGAGTGAGGAAATGTGGACTGCATGGGTTTCTAGAAAAAATGATCAAGGCAGCAAAGTGAAGTATGGACTGGAGTGGAGAGAGACGGGAGGCAGGGAGCTCAGCAAGGAGGCTGATACAGTACTCAAGGTGGGATAGGCTAAGTGCTTAGATAAAGTGGTAATAGTGTGTACGGAGAGGAAAGGGCAGATTTTGATGATGCTGTGAAGGCTGAACCTGATTTAGTGATTGACTATATAAGTCAAATGAGAGAGATGAGTGAAGGATAATGTCAAGTTTGTGAGACAGGAAGGATGGTGGTGCTGTCTACAGTGATAGGAATATCTCGGGGAGGACAAGCTTTGGGTGGGAAGATGAGTTCTGTTTTGGACATGTTAAGTTTGAGGCATTGGTGTGACATCCAACTAGAGATGTCTTGAAGGCAGGAGGAAATCTGAGGCAGCAGAGAGGTAGAGAGAGAAAGCCTGGAGATGTAGGTTTGGGTGAAGTCCTCATAGAGGTGGTAGTTGAAACTATGGAAGCGAATGAGGTCTCTAAGGGAGGGGGTGCAGATGGAGAACAGACAGTAACTCAGAACTGAGCCTTGAAGGATTCCTATAGTTAGAGAATGGGAGGCAGAGGAGACCACGAAAGAGACTGAGAATGAGTGGCCAGAGAGAAGCAGCGTGGCGCAGTGGAAAGAGCACGGGCTTTGGAGTCAGGGCTCATGAGTTCGAATCCCAGCTCTGCCACTTGTCAGCTGTGTGACTGTGGGCAAGTCACTTAACTTCTCTGTGCCTCAGTTCCCTCATCTGTAAAAATGGGGATTAAGACTGTGAGCCCCACGTGGGACAACCTGATTCCCCTGTGTCTACCCCAGCGCTTAGAACAGTGCTCTGCACATAGTAAGCGCTTAACAAATACCAACATTACATTAACATTAGAAGGAGAATCAGGAAAGGGCAGTGTCAGTTAAGCCAAGGTTGGAAAATATTTCCAGGAGAAGGAGGTGGTTGACAGTGTCAAAGACAGCTGAGAGGTTGGGGAGGATTAGGATGGAGTAGAGTCTGTTGACCCTTCTCAGAATTGCACCTGGAGAGTTTCCAGTACTGTACCAGTTTCAGCTATGTGAGGTAAGAGTCAAGCAGAGGCATACCCATTCTTTCCAGTTTTGGGTGTTTGAGCAGACTTTCATGTGGTTTCACTTGGAAAGAGAGGGAACAGTGAAATTTCCCTTCTCTTGAGACAGCCAGGCTGAAGCCTGGCCTGGACATACTTTTTGCTCAACGTCCTTCTTCCCACACAAAGTGATAATAAAAATAATAATGATAATAATAAATTATTATTGGAGAATCAAGTTTACTGCATGGAAGGCGGCAAGGGTAAACCACTTCTGTATTTTTTACCAAGAACACTCCATGGATACACTATAAGAATTATTGCAGATGGAGAGCGGGGCCTTTTGAGAGAGATGTGTCCATGGAGTCACTATGGACCAGAGGTGACTCAACAGCACAAGACAAGAATATATTGGATTTGGCAAGGAGGAAATCACTGGGACCTTTGAGAGGTAGGTTTCTGTGGAGTGAAAGGGGTAGAAGTCAGACTGGGAGGGATCAAGGAGAGAATTGGAGGGGAGGAACTTGAGACAGTAGGTGCAGACAACTAACTAAAGGAGTTTGGGTAGGCATAGTAGGAGGGAGATGGGATGATAAGTAGAGGGAACCATGGGGTCAAGGTAGGGTTTTTTGGGTTTTTTTTTTTAGTATAGGGGAGACATGGGCATGTTCAAAAGCAGTGGGGAAGAAGCCTGCTTCGAGACTTACTGTGAGTCCTTGGGCAAGTCATTTAATTAATCAGTGGTATGTATCGAGTGATTACTATGTGTAAAATACTGTACTAAGAACTTGGGAGACACTTTATATGTGCTTCAGTTTTCTAATCTTTAAAATGGAGATTCAATGTCTGTCCTCCCTCCTACTCAGACCGTGTGCTCCGTGGGTGATGGGAACTGTGACTAAACTGATTATTTTATTTCCATCTCAGCACGTTGTACATAGCTTGGCACTTAGTAAACACTTAACAAATACCACAATTTATTATTATCATTATCATTATTTTTATTATCACTTTGTGTGTGGGGAGAAGGACATTCAGCAAAAAGGATGTCCAGGCCAGGCTTCAGCCTGGCTGTCTCAAGAGAGGGAAAATTTCACTGCTCCCTCTCTTTCCATGTGAAACCACATGAAAGTCTGCTCAAACACCTAAAACTGGAACATTTCCTTTGGACCCCCTGATCTGCCCCTGTTTATTCCAGAGCCATTGTGTTCCCCTTCCCTGTACGTATAGGTGACACTTCTGATGGAAAAAGGGGGGCAATTTTATTTCCTAATCATCTCAAACTGGGCCCTGGGGGTGACTGGTATTCTTAAGTTCCTTCAGTGGTCATCTTACAGACCAGAGATGTACAAAAGTATACTGAAAATTATTTCTCATAGTCATTATCCTAGTACCCTTGTAGCAGCTGGAAAATGAAAGAAACCACATTCTTCAAAACCCTCCTAAATTGAGATCTTAGCTGGACATGTTTCACAAAGAGCTTGACTCATGGGATTCTAGAGAAGGAAATAAAAATACACAGTTTGGGTCCATGCCAATAAAGAATAAAATCTGAATTTCAATTCAGAACATCATGTACCCGCTCAGGAAAAATGGACATTTGCAAACCACTTTTAGTAAATACAATTGCTTCTCCATGTGCATGTGGATCACACACTCTTTGTTTATGCTTTGACTTCCCTTTTTCTGCACATTTCGATGTGAACTGCCATTCCTTTGTTACGAACAATTCCCAGACATAACAGTGAACCAGTAGAGTTCAAAGATTTTTTTTTAAAAGGCAACCTGAGAGTTTATTATTATAAATGACATTTTTCTGTTCATATCTCACTTTCTTTCAATTGCCGTTAGGTGGAGGAAACCCACAAGATGAGAAGAGCTTTACAAAGAGACACAGAGGAAGCTAATGATCCCAGCCTCAGCTTGGGTTATTAGCTGTAAAAGAGTCCATACTAATGAACCCCAAGGTGGGTGTGGGTTATTAGCTATGTGGCAGTCAGAATGCTAATGAAGCCATGGGTTAGAAGTTGAAGATGAGGGCCACAAATGTTAGACAAGGCAAAGGATGACTAAGAGAGCTTTATATAAATAACCACTTGGACATGATGATCACATGACTGTTTTCTCTGCATTCTGGGGCTGTGTCTCCAGAAGTAAACCACCGAGGAATGAGCCATAATACCCTCGCGTTACAACTTCCCCAGCCGGGCTGTAAGTATGTGCCCAATTCCCTGAGAAAAAGGAGGACATTCAGAACTTGGTGTATGGTGGAGACGGTGAAATCCAATGTTTAATTTCCATTCTAGAAAGGAGAATTTCACTGGCTCTTTGGTGTAAAGTACCGTGGCTATAACAAAAGCAAACAAAAAGAGGGGGGAAAAATGAATGCATGAGAGATAAATAAAATGAATTGGAGATGGAGGATTTGATCTTGTGATTGCATCCCCCAAAGATTCGCCTGATTGGACCAGAGATCTGCAGGATTGACAGTTTATAGCCTGGAGTGGTGAGTTCATCCCCTAATCCTAATGCCAATTTCCCAGGACTTTAAAGATGGCCTTGAGAGTTCACAAGATAAAAGTTGTGTGAGGCATGGAATGCAAGTTGGAAACGTCTGAAATGTTACCTGGATAGTTTCTCTAGGGAGTAGCAGATATCTGGGTGAAGGGTGCAGTAATAATAATAATGATTAATAATTATGGTATTTGTTAAGCACTTGCTCTGTGCCAGGCACTTTGAGGTGACTACAAGCAAATAGGGATAGATATAGTCCCTGTCCCGCATAGTGCTCACAGTCTTAATCCCCATTTTACAGATAAGGTAACTGAGGCCCAGAGAAGTTAAGCGACTTTTCCAAGGTCACACAGCAGACTTGTGGCAGAGCTGGGAGTAGAAATTATGATCTTCTGACTCCCAGACCTGTGTTCTATCCACTAGGCATGCTGCTTCTCAATAGATATGTAGATTCGTAAGATGGGGAGGATCTTGAAGCCATTTGTGAGAAGGCTTTGCTTGTTGAAGCTAAAAACAGGTAGCCTTTGGAGGAAGTTGAGTAGTGAAATACACGCTTAGCCATGCTTCTGGAAGATAATCCATGAAGCAGTGGGTAACATAGATTGGAGAGGCGATAAGGTGGAAATAAGTAGATCAGTGAAGCGTGACAGAATAATCTAGATTTGAGAAAAACATCATTTCAACGTGGCCTACTGGAAAGACCACAGGAATGAAAGCCAGGAGGTATAGACTCTAGCCTCGGCTCTGCCTCTGACCTACTGGAAGACCCTTGACAAATCATTTAACTTATCCGATCCTTGGATTCCTCACCTGTGAACTGGAGATGAGACAGATTGTAAACTCAGTGTGGGACAAGGACTGTGTCCAGTCCCGTAACTTCTTGTCCATTCCAAGGTTTAGCAAAAAGTAAATAATTTAATGCCATAATTATTGTTATTCAGACCCTGGGAAATCATAGGTTTCATTTGCACTAGGGTACTCAAGACAAGGCTCTGATTTATTTGCGGGGAGAACCACAGTGGGGTTGGGGTGTTAAGTCATCAGGACCCATTTTGTCCCAGTAATAGAGAAGCTCCTCAAACCTTTCTCCTTTTCCCTGGCTCCTAAACCCACCAGCTGGGAGGTACTTCCCTCTGCCATGGTGAAGTGCTGGCTTTTCAGGTTCCTGGCACCTCTCCCAGTACAAATTAAGTGCTGGTGAAAGCAGTAAAATTCTACATCTTGCTGAAGAGCTAACAGATAGGAAGATAGGGACAATTATACAGGAGTCAGTCATCAGAGCTCTAGTAAGAAAGATGAGTGGGAAGGAAAAGGGCACAGTACCTCAAGGGGTCAAGTTTTAGAGACTATTGGGAACACTTATTCTGTAGGACAGGCTTTGTTGAGAGGAGATCAGGAAGGTGAAGAAGAGGAAATCATAGCGGGAGTTGGAAAGGAGTCTAATGTCTGAGTTGCTTCCCATGTAGCTTTTATTTTTTGATTATTTTACAGATTTCTTGAAGATGATTGTTCTGTGATTGCTGTCCTTACAGATACTACATGCAATCAAGATTCATCTGAGAGCCCATTTAAAAAGACATAATGATTGTTTTTTCTCTGATCTTTGAATCTGAAACAAATATGTAAAAATGAGATTAGAATGAATGAGTGGATGAATACATTCTGAACTGCATTATGATTGTTCTAGTTTATTTTTAAAGGCTAAAAGCTTTCAATCCACACAGATTAGAGCTGGTCAGAGAAAAAAAAGTATTATCTGGATTAGAAATCTGGTGCATTTGGGTTTGATGTCAATCCTCAAAAGACAGTGCTGTATCATTAAAGAAACCTTTATTCACCTAAACACCTTTCCGTGGACTCCGCAGTAGCCAGAGTGAGAATTGGAACTCATCATTCTATTTAAATGCAGATGTAGACTTCCCACCTGAAGAAAATAAAAGTCATCTCTTCTTACTGAAACACTAAAATATAGGGAAGTTACATTCATATTAAGGCTTTTCCTAAGCACTAGGTCTTTCTTCATAATTGCCTGTAGTATTTATTAGAATAATTTTGGTGGCCCTATAATTACTTCACCATTGTGTGTTGGATTTTTATTTACAAAATAGTGATAAGAAATACATATTTAACTTCAGAGCCAATAGGGGAAGGTACAGGGAATTTAGAAAGCAGTGAATTAAAATGCTTTGAATGAATCTACATAGACTTTAGTAGAGGATGCGGTGAAATGGAGGGATTGAAATCGGTGACATTGACGTTCATTCATTCAATAGTATATTGAGCGCTTACTATGTGCAGAGCATTGTACTAAGCGCTTGGAACGTAGAAATCGGTAACAGATACAGTCCCTGCCCTTCGACGGGCTTACAGTCTAATCAGGGGAGATGGACAGACAAGAACAATAGCAATAAATAGAATCAAGAATAGCAATAAGATCTATATAGAGTCACCTTTGAATTGGTACTGTGGCAAATTCCTATAACATCGATTTCTAAAACAGTATAAAATCTGCATCTTCTGTCTGCTAATAAGTAAAGGAAAATTGGCAACATTAGAATGCAATTCTTAGAACAGTGCTTGGGCCATAGTAAGTGCTTAACAAATACCATCATTATTATTATAATTAATTAAATCCTGCTGGAAAACTCAGTGATTTCCCTAGGCTGTTGACTTAATAATAGTAACTGTACCGTGGCTCAGTGGAAAGAGCACGGGCTTTGGAGTCAGAAATCAGGGGCTCGAATCCCAGCTCTGCCACTTATCAGCTGTGTGACTTTGGGCAAGTCACTTAACTTCTCTGTGACTCAGTTACCTCATCTGTAAAATGGGGATTAAGATTGTGAGCCCCACGTGGGACAACCTGATTCCCTTGTGTCTACCCCAGCGCTTAGAACAGTGGTCTGCACATAGAAAGCGCTTAACAAATACCAACATTATAACAATGAAACACCCCTCTCAGGCTTGTGCCTGGAGAGTTTCCACTACTCTACCAGTCACAACTATAGGAGGGAGAATCAAGCAGAGGCCTACCCATTCCATCCCTAGCTTGGGCCGTGGCTAGAGAGTGGAAGGCAATCTCTTACAAGTCACAACTCAGCCGTGCTGGGCAGCATGGGAGATTGTCAAGGGCAGCGACTCAAGTTTACTGTGTGGAAGGCAATGGTAAACCACTTCTGCATTTTTACCAAGAGAACTCTGAGGATACAACACCAGAGGAATTACAGATGTAGGCGGGGCATTCTGGGAGAGATGTGTTCATGGAGTCGCTATGGGTTGGAGATGACTCGACAGCATAAGATGATAAGCAATGAAACAATACCAATAATAATAGTATTTGTTAAAGGTTTACTATGTGCTAAACACTGTACTAAATGCTGGGATAGCTACAACCCACTCATCCCTGTCCTAGTGGGGGTCATATTCAAGGATTAGGGGAAAGCAAGGATTTAATTCCCATTTAGCAGATGAGGAAACTGAGTCACAGAGCAGTTATGAGACTTGCCAAAAGTCAGCTGAAAGTTACACAAAAGACAAGGGAGAAACAGCCTGGCCTAGTGGATAGAGCATGGGTCTGGGAGTCAGACCCCTGTATATACAAATATAGTATTTGTTAAGTGCTTACTATGTGTTTACTATTTGTCAAACACTGCTCTAAGCACTGGGTAGATACAGGTTAAACACAGTCCCTGTCCAGCATGGGGCTCAGAATCTAAGTAGAAGGGAGAACAGGTATTTAAGGCCCATTTTACAATTGAGGAAACAAGCACAGAGAAATTAAGTGAGTTGCCCAAGGTCACACAGCAGGCAATTGGCAGAGATGGAATTATAACCCAGGTCCTCTGATTCCCAGGTCCACATTCTATCCACTAGACCACACTGCCTTTAATCCCAGCTCCACCACCTGATTGCTGTATGACCTTGAGCAAGGCATTTAATTTCCCAATTCCTCATTTACCTCATCTGTGATCCCATTTTGGGACATAGACTGTGTCCAACCTGAATCTAATCCAGTACTTAGTACAGTGCCTGGTACATAGAAAGTGCTTAATAAAACCCATAAAAAAGACCCAAATATGACAGGGTCCAGGTCCTGAAATTCTCAGGCCCATACTCTTTCCACTAGACCTCTCTGTGGAACAAAGTCCTACAGACAGCCATTCAAAAATGACAATATACAGATAAATACACCTGAGAGGTGTTCTCCCCAAAAGACGTAAAAATGATTATGAATTCTTTCACAGAATCAGCCCTGGGCTTTTGATAGATAAGGAATCTGGAGACATTCAAGGCACTTTGTCATTCTGCAATGAGAAAGCCCCACACAGAACCAGAGAACTCCACTGACAACAGAGAATTAAATATCACTGTGGTATTATGTTATGAAGGCAAATGGCGATACGACAGACATGAAAGAAACAGTGTGGCCTAGTGGATTGAGCATGGGCCAAGGAGTCAGAAGGACTTGGGTTCTAATTCTGGCTCCACCACAGTGTGCTGTGTGACTTTGTGCAAGTCATTTAACTTTGCCTCAGTTACCTCATCTGGAAAATGAGGATTGAGACTGCGGAGCCCCGTGTGGGACAGGGACAGTAAATGGAACGTGCCAAACAGGGCAATTGCTGGACCTGCTGCCGTTGTTTGGTGTAGAACTAGGGGGAGGGTCTCTCGCCGGATACTGAGGGGACTCATCCCGACCTAGGTGGAGGGGGGATGGAGGTATCAGCCCGGTCGAGGGAATCTTTGGACTTGCCCCGAGGTGGGGTGTGTGTGTAAGAAAAGGTGGGGGCAGGGGAGGGTCTCTTTTGGGCCAAACCGTGAGATGGGGAAGGAGAGGGGAAGCAAGGGGGTCTTTCTCGGGCCTTACCCAGCGTGTCAAACCCACAGAAGCCTTTCTTTGCTTCATGTACTTAGATTTGCACCTTTTATTTGCCTCATAGCACCTATGCCCATATCCCTCATTTATTTATGTTTGGTCCATCTCCCACTCTAGACTGTAAGCTCGTTGTTGGCAGGAAAACTATACACTAACTTTTATATTGTAGTTTCCAAAACGTGTGATACAGTGCTCTGCTCACAGTGCTCTGCTTAGTAAATATACTTGATTGATTGATTGATGACCCCTGCCCTCAAGGAGCTTACTATCTATCAGGAGAGATGGTCAAAAAAATAATTTACAGAAGGAGGAAGGAGAAAAAGGGGACTATGGTAAATGAGTCAATGCTCACATAGTAAACTATACAAACTACTATGTACAGAAGGGCTAAGGGTTTTCAACTTCAAGAGGCCCAATGTCTCCTTTATTTTCTATCAGTTTTGTTCCTGTAAGAGAATATTTAACCAACAGCTGTGATTAAGAACTATTTACATCATGAGTTCAAGACAAGAGGAATCATTGTATAAACCCATTTCAGAGTCTTTACAGAAGCAGCATGGCTTAGTGGAAAGAGCCTGGGCTTCGGAGTCAGAAGTCATGGGTTCGACTCCCGGCTTTGCCACTTGTCAGCTGTGTGACTGTGGGCAAGTTACTTTCTTCTCTGTGTCTCAGTTACCTCATCTGTAAAATGGGGATTAACCGTGAGCCTCACGTGGGACAACCTGATTACCCTGTATCTACCCCAGCGCTTAGAACAGTGCTCGGCACGTAATAATGTTGGTATTTGTTAAGCTCTTACTATGTGCAGAGCACTGTTCTAAGTACTGGGGAGACACAGGGGAATCAGGTTGTGCCACGTGGGGCTCACAGTCTTAATCCCCATTTTACAGATGAGGTAACTGAGACACAGAGAAGTTAAGTGACTTGGCCACAGTCACACAGCTGACAAGTGGCCGAGCCAGGATTTGAACCCATTGCCTCTGACTCCAAAGCCCGTACTCTTTCCACTGAGCCACGTAAGCACTTAACAAATACCAACATTATTATTATTATTATTATTATTATTATTACAGGTTCGATGAGGGTATCAGACTAGTTTCTGCTCTGCGAAGAGCTAGATGTGGAAAAATACTGTGCTTAGTTTTAGGAATATTCATCCAAGATTGTCATTAATAGGACCCTAAGCTCACTGTGGGAAGGGACTGTGTCTATTGTATTGTACTCTCCCAAGCGCTTAGTACAGTGTTCTGCACACAGTAAGCGCTCAATAAATATGATTGAATGAATGACAGGGAATGTGTCCAACCTGATAAGCTTGTATGTACTCCAGCATTTAATACAGTGCCTGGTACATAACAACAATAATAATAATAATAATGGTACTTGTTAAGTGTTTACTATGTGTCAAACACTGCTCTAAGCCCTGAGGTAGATACAAATTAATCAGGTGGACACAATCCCCGTCCTATCTGGGGCTCTCATTTAATCCCCATTTTCCAGATGAGGTAACTGGGACACAGGGAAGTTAAGTGATTTGCCCAAGGTCACATTGCAGAGAAGTGGTGGAGTGGGATTAGAACCCAGATCCTGGTGATTCCCAGGCCAGGGCTCTAGCCACTAAACCATGCTGCTTACTTACATAGTAAGTGCATAACCAAAACCATTTTTACAAGGTCATACAGCGAAGCAAAGTGACTTGCCCGAGGTCATACAGCGGATAAAATAGTGGAGCTGGGATGAGAACCCAGATCTTTCTGAATCCCAGGCCCGGGCTCTAGCCACTAGGCTATGCTGCTTCTCATGCCCGCTGGTTTCGGGGAGAAGAGGTCATGTGATGGAGTGGACCAGATTACGCTATTGCGGCTGTAGGCGCTGGCCTGCTTCGAGGCCTTGTCCATTCAGGGAGCCATCCAGTCCTCTGTGGTGCCTAGGCATCTTTAACCCCCAGGGAGTTGTCGGCTGGCTCCTTCTATTTTGTTTTTAAATCTTGGCTCAACTTTCCTGCCTCCATGGCCCTGAGAAGTAGGAGTGCTGTTCCCTGTAATCCATGGTATTTATAGAGCGCTTGCCATGTGCAGATCACTGTACTATCCGCTCAACTCCCGCTCATCGTCCGCTCAACTGTATATCGTCCGCTCAACTGTATATATTTTCGTTACCCTATTTATTTTGTTAATGAATTGTACATTGCCTCGATTCTATTTAGTTGCCATTGTTTTTACGAGATGTTCTTCCCCTTGACGCTGTTTATTGCCATTGTTCTCGTCTGTCCGTCTCCCCCGATTAGACTGTAAGCCCGTCAAACGGCAGGGACTGTCTCTATCTGTTGCCGACTTGTTCATCCCAAGCGCTTAGTACAGTGCTCTGCACATAGTAAGCGCTCAATAAATACTATTGAATGAATGAATGAAAATGTAGAAAATAAAAACTGAGGAAGTCAGTATGTTTCTGCAGGCTCTTCAGAAAGAATAAGGTGGCATTGTGGCACTGGAAAGCCTACTGAGCTGTGGTGTCTAACCTTCTCTATGGTTCTGACCACTAGTCACCACAAATGCCTCATCTCATTTCTTCAGCAACTCCAACAGCATCCCTCAAGGGGTCAGTTTTAACATCAGGAAATTAAACCCGATTATGGACCATGAATACAGCCTGTCACAACTGAAACTATGCTCACCTCAAGCTCAAGTTCAGAGAAGCAGCATGGCTTAGTGGAAAGAGCACGGGCTTGGGAGTCAAATGACATGGGTTCTAATCCCGTTTCTGCCACGTCAGCTGTGTGACTTTGGGCAAGTCACTTAACTTATCTGTGCCTCAGTTACCTCATCTGTAAAATGGGGATTAAAATGTGAGCCCCACATGGGACAACCTGATTACTCTGTATCTGGCCCAGCACTTAAAACAGTGCTTGCACATAGTAAGTGCTTAACAAATACCATAATTATTATGATTATTATCATTTTGTTGGACAATACATCATAAGTACCAGGTTCTAATTCAGCCTCTGCCTCTTGCCTACAGTATGACCTTGAGCAAGTCACTTAATTCATCTGTGCATCAGGTTCCGTAATTAATAATAATAACAATAATGATAATGATGGCATTTGTTTAGCACTTACCATGTGCAAAGCACTGTTCTAAGCACTGGAGAGAATACAAGGTCATCAGGTTGTCCTACGTGGGGCTCGCAGTCTTAATGTTCATTTTACAAATGAGGGAACTGAGGTCCAAGAAGTGAAATGACTTGCCCAAAGTCACACAGCTGACAAGCGGCAGAGGTGGGATTTGAACCCATGACCTCTGACTCCCTAGCCTCTGCTCTTTCCATTGAGTCATGCAAAATTGTAAAATTGGGGAAAAAATGCCCCTTCTCCTTACCCCTTAGACTGTGAACTCCCCACTAGATGGTGAACCCCATGTAGGACAGGGACTATGTCCACTCTGCCTATAGTGTAGCCGCTCTACATAGTATAGTGCTTGGCAAAAAAGTGCTTTACAAATGCCCCGACTGTTATTATTACTTTGCCTGTAGTACACCTCTAAGCTGTAAATCCTTTGTGAGCAGGGGACATTTTTTACCAACTCTGTTTCGTTATTCTCTCCCAAGTTCTTAGCACAATGCTCTGCACACAGTAAGTGCTCAATAAATATGGTTGATTGATCAATTATACCTCAACAGCTGCTGTATGATGACCTGAATTGGGATGACTGAAAAAGCAATTGGGATGATTGAAAATCCAAGCACTGAGCCTAATTGGCCTTAATTACTGTATCATCCTCCTTGCTGGCCTTCATGCCTCCTGGCTCTCCCTACTTCAGTCCATACTTCACTCTGCTGCCCAGATCATTTTTCTACAAAAACATTTACTCCATGGTTCCCCGCTCAAGAAGATCCAGTGGTTGCCCATCCACCTCTGCGTCAAACAGAAACTCCTTTAAAAACCTTTAAAAACACTCAACCTCCTTGCCTCCTCCTATCTTACTTCATTGTTTTCCTACTACAGCCCAGTTGACACACTTTGGTCTTTAAAACAACCTACTCACTTCACCTTCAACTCATTTATTTTACTGCCATCCTCTTGCCCACATTCTCATCCAGACTCGGGCCTGGAATGCCCTTCCTATTCATATCTCACAGACGAACACTCTCCCCATCTTCAAAGCCTTGTTGAAGACACATCTCCTCTAAGAGGTCTTCCCTGATTATGCCCTCATTTCCTCTTCTCCCATTCCCTTCTGTGTCACCCTTGTACTTGGATTATTTACTCCTCCCTCAGCTCCACAACACTGATTTATTTATGTTAATGTGCATCTCCCCCTCTAGACTGTAAGCTCTTTGTGGGCAGGAAACATCTCTATCAACTCTGCTATATAGTACTCTCTTATGTGCTTAGTTCAGTGGTCTGCACACAGCAAGCACTCAATAAATACAATTGACTGATTGATAGAAAAGGGCAGAGGAAACATTCTTCCCCAGAGAGCCTTCTTAGGTGAACTTGACTGTCAGTGACATCATCTCCAAAGGTCAACAAGACACAAAAAATTGCAAGATTCAGATCAGATTCATAGACTCAAAATGCATTAGCAAATGCAAGAGAAATTGAAGGAAGTTGGAAAGCCACTTTTCAGAGTCCTATTAGCATCACATTAAACTGTCTTCTATAATCTCATTGAAAAGGGTCTAAAGCAACAGATACTGTACTTCAGTCAGAGCCCTTAATGATACTTTATAGCAGTTCAGAGAAAGGGGTCATCAGCTACTTCTCTTAAACACCTCAATTACGTTTTTGTAAACGTCGGTCAACTAAGCAGGGTATTTATGTAAATAGGATGCTACAAAAAGCTTCCCTTTAATGGGGAATGTTCATACTGGGTCAACTTTGGGCATAAAGAGATTAATGGCAAGCATCTGCCATGTTAGCACAGCTAGATTAAGACTTATGAGAAGCTCTGGGATTGCCCAAGGAGATTCTGACCAATCAGTGTCTGTCCTCCAGCTCCCTGAGAAGCAACCGAAGAGCCAAGAGCAATAGGGAAGGGGAGGGAGGCATGCCAGGAGTGGTGCTAATGGAATAGAGATAAAACAATCACCTTTCAGACTTCTTTCTCTACTTAATGACTATCAACCAGGCAACAATAGTTATTAACTGCTTATTCTGTGTGGAGAGCTGTACTAAGCAACTGGAAGAATTTAATAGACTTAATAAGCATGATCTCTGACCAGAAGGAGTTGACAATCTAGCAGGGGAAGCAGAAACTAAAATAAATTACAGGTAGGGAGAAGCAGTTTGCTGTGTGACATTAGCCAATCCCTTACTTTCTCCATAACTCAATTTCATCTGTAAAATGGGGATGAAACTCCTATACTCTGAATCTCATATGGGAGAGGGATTCTGTCTGTCCTACTTAACTGGAATCAGTGCTTAGTACACTGTTTCACATGAGCCACATCTCCTGCCAGAGGAACAGGGAACAGGACTAATTCCTAACTGTGCATTCATTCTCTTCCAGTGCTTAATACAGTCCTCTGCAAACCATACAAACTTAATAAATACTATCACTACTATTATCAAGGCTTAAAAATACCATTATTATTATCATCATCATCATCATGGAGGTGGTATGGGCATGTGATGAGTACTGAAGTGCTTAGGATTTGTGGACCCAAAAGCCGAGGTGACCCATGGAGGGAAAATGAGAGTTTAGTCAGAGAAAGGCTTTGAAGATGGGGAGAGTAGTAATCTGTAAAGTGTGAAGGGAGTTCCAGGCCAGATTAAGGAGACGACCAAGGGGTTGACAATGGGAGAGACAGGATCTAGGTACAATAATTGGTTGATGTTAGAGGAGCAACATTTGCAGGACTCCTAACTCCCAGTTGTGTGCACTTTTCACTAGCCTATGCCACCTCTCAAGTAACCCCAGGTTTCCACCTCACACATATTTGGAAAGATGCATGGTATATCTGTGCATGCATCACTGACATGGTTAGGGTGGAGTTCCTGCCCCCCACCCTTATCTACAACCAACCACAGACTCAGGAATGTCCCAACCCCCAAAAGTCAAGATACTTGCAAACTGTGACTTCAAAATGTTCTAACATGTGAGGAAAATGGCCCAAACATTTTTGGAAAAAAAATACATAAATATATATAATAAAATTTTAAAAATGAAAGCTGCCAGGATGTGATCGTTCTATAATGAGCCAAAGAAGAAAAATATTTGCTTTGTTAGGGTCCTCCAAAATGGAATGTGTGTTCTTCGACTCCCTCTACTGGATCCAGAGTGCTCTTAATTTACGCGCATTTGTCTCTCCTGGTATTACTTATGATGAGAAACAATTAAGTATATAAAGAACGGCCCTAGACGGCATGGCCACCTTCCCCCTGAAAACAAGGAATGTGCTTTTAGATTTTTGAAGTATCTATTCGAAATCCAAGAGAAAAAATGGAAACCTGATTTCTTGCTTTCCGCCACGCTCTTGGGTCATGCAGGTGCATCCAAGGATGATGCTTCTACTGATATTCTGAGAACTCCCCAGAGCCTACAGGTGAAAATCAATGAGATACAGTCTCTAGTAGTCAAACCCTCTGTCAAGGGTGGGTATGTTCTTGGCTTGGTGTTTCAGCCAGGAAGAAGAGTTCCCTAAAACTAGCAACATAAAGTGGTCAATAGCACAATCACATTTATAGTCCACATATCCCTTAGTGTGACTGCCTTCCTTTTTCTCTTAAAGCCAAATTGGTCCTGAGACCAGTTGGTTCACTCTCAGTGAAGCTTTGGTGAGACTAATCACATCTGCAGATGAAAATGTCAAAAGTAGCAGTAGGAAAGATTTTGCCTTGGCCATTGGGTCCTATAGTTTTGAATGAGAGTCCCAAATGCTTGGAGAAACCATTTATGGCAGGAACATACTATATCAGTGCTTACTCCAGAAAGGTCGAGATTCACTTGCGAAAGCAGGACCAAGATTTTTTATAACAACTCCATCAATCAGGTGGCCACGAGGTCATTTTTTGTCATTCCACCCATGACAACTCAGCATTCATTCATTCAATCGTATTTATTGAGTGCTTACTGTGTGCAGAGCATGGACTCAAGGCACTGTCTCTGGACTGCAGAAGCCCTGGGTGTTTCAGGCTAGGCTTCTTCCCAGTTCAGGAAGGAGAAGGTCTTCTTTCTCCATCCCCTCTCTCCCAGGAGGAGAAGGTAGTCTAAAATGCATCAACATACAGCCCCAAATTCCCTCAACATTGGGATTTTTTTAGTCTAAATGAGATATCAGTCAACTCCCATCATTCCCAACTGCCACCCCAAAGATAATTCCATGTTCATAACTTTTAGATTGTGATCCCCATGAGAGACATGAACTATATTTAATTTCCATCTATGTATTTTCTCCAAGTGTTTAATACAATGCTCTGCACATAGTAAGTGCTTAATAAATGCTTTTACTACAAAGTATGATTTATAAATTTGGGCAAGACAGAGAAGATGAGATTGGACTATTGTTAAGAGGGAAAACAAAACTTAAGTCCCATTAGTGGTGTCTAATTCTGGTATCCTGTCATTTTGTCAAGGCTGTCTGTTCTCTCTTCCTCCAAGTGGGCTGGAGATTCTACCTATGTATTCTTTCATTGTTGAGTTCAGTATATCAATCATAGTAAATGCTTAATAAGTGGTATTACCACTTTGACTACCTGCTGAGTTGAGAGATATCTGCTTGCTTGCTTTCTCCTCCCCTCAGAGTTCCACTGAACTCCCATATAATGATCCATCATTCATAGTGCCCAGCACGGTATTCAGGGCTTGAAACAGTACAATCTAAGATTTGGGAGACATGTTCCCTGCCCATAAGCTTACCGTGTAGAGGACTAGACTATGAGTAAGCTCCTTGGGAACAACACTTACCTTACATTTTTTCAGACTGAATCCTAGACACCTAGGATCCCATGGGCAGCCTCTAAATGCCATGTTCAATCTAGTGCTCTGTACACAGTACCCATCTTATAAAAGCTATTTAGTGCTCAGTTGATCTGTAAACAATAGCCCTCCTATAAATACTATCAACAGTTTGGTATTTTACTCTGCATATAGCATCCACCCAATCAATACTATTAGATCCCCAGCACAGTGCTCTGCCATTATAAATTATTTATTTACATTTATCTCTGTTTCCCCCTCTAGACTGTAAGCTCATGCGGGCAGAGAACATGTCTGCCAGCTTTGTTTTCTTATACTCTTCCAAACTCTTAGTACCGTGTTCTGTACATATTAAGTGCTCAATAAATGCCACTGATTGATTGTTGACACCCATTAACGCTAGTGAGAATCCAGTACAATGCACTGCAAGCCACAGACATGCAATTACTATGGATGATGACGATGTAAATAACAGGGTACCACAGAACACTTGAAGGAGCCACCTGAAAGAAAAAATAACATCAACAGGAAGAGAGATATGGTCATCCTGGATTATGGAAACCCCATGCTGGAAAGATGAGGAGGTTACTGGGAAAGAAGCCCCCCAAACAAAATTCCCTGAGTGTGGTTAGCTTCAAATTAAAGTAATTTTTAAAGAAAGCTCAGGGTATGCTTTTAAACCCTCCCATTTTACCACCAATGAATAGCATTTTTGTAGCCCAAAGCAGGCTTCTGAAATGTGAAATGCAGTAATTACTTTCCTATGACAGGATCTTCCATCTGCTGATCATGTGAACAAAATCTATTCATTGGCTTATTCCAATATAAACATGCCCAGTGGGTAATGAAGTTCAGAACATTCATTATGATTTGAATATTTATTTATTTCTAAGACCAGTAACAAGCATCATTGGCATTTTATAGCTTTGTTTCCTGTAAACAGTTGGCACTGAGGAGAGGTCAAAATCTCAGCCCCGTGGACTGTAGGGAAGAATCGGACAAATAAGTTTGTGGTGCCAGCATAAATGCTGCCTAAGATAGTTTGGTGGTTTGCTAAGTTTGAAAATGATTTCAGTTCCTCTGGCAATCAACAGGCATTTGTGTTTTCAGAGCTCCTTTGCCTTGCATGATGGACTGTTTAGATCCCCAGGCTTCTAAGATGAGCTAGTGTTTATATCTAAATTGCTTCCTTCATTAAGCTACAACTTTAATTTTCAATATATTAAATTTGTGTTGTTCGAAATGATAAAATGATTTCATGCTTTCTTTAATTGGCTTTGTTCCTACAATTATTAAATTAAGATCGTCATTGAGTAATACTTCATCGGTAATGATAATTTTAGAGTTATCCTTTTACAGGTTTCAAAAATAGAAATTTAAAAATCAATTTTAATGAAGAAAAGTTTACTTTTCACTCGCTCCTAATCCTCAATATTGCTCAAGGGTATTCTATTCATTAGCTACCTCTCTGTTAGTCATACAAACCTTCCTCTATTGTCTACAACAGCACTAACTCCTTTTTTACCTGTAAATTTTCTAGCAATAGAAAATATGTTCATGTATCCAGACAATTCATTATGAGACCCTGTCCAAGTACCCTGTTAGTCCTCTCTTAGAATCTCTTTCGATAGAAAACACATTTTTGTTCTAATAAAAAAATCATAAGACTATTTTCTAATTAACCAATAACCAGAGAAGCAGAATGGCTCAGTGGAAAGAGCCTGGGCTTGGGAGTCAGAGGTCATGGGTTCGAATTCTGGCTCTTCCACTTGTCAGCTGTGTAACTGTGGGCAAGTCATTTAACTTATCTGTGCCTCAGTGACCTCATCTGTAAAATGGGGATTAAGACTGTGAGCCTCATGTGGGACAACCTGATTACCCTGTATCTATCCCAGCGCTTAGAACAGTGCTCTGCACATAG
The DNA here is from genome assembly GCF_004115215.2 of Ornithorhynchus anatinus. NCBI lineage: Eukaryota > Metazoa > Chordata > Mammalia > Monotremata > Ornithorhynchidae > Ornithorhynchus > Ornithorhynchus anatinus. The sequence continues at coordinate 115,171,712 of NC_041731.1, read as the reverse complement.
TAAGCACTTAACAAATACCAACATTATTATTATTACATATACACAATTGTCCTTTGCAATTGAAGATGTCACCATTAATGATGAAATCCACCTGTTGTGTCCGGGTGTATAACTGAAAAGTCCAAGGATGGACCCAGAGTCTTGGACACATTGTGTTCACAAAATGGTTGTCTGTTTTTATGTTGTCATGTTGGATCTTGCACTTGCCTCTGTACTCTTTGGGCACTTCGTATTCACCCTCCTCCCTCAGCCCCACAGCACTTACTTGCATATCCAGAATGTATTTATTAATATTCATGTCGGCCTCCCACTCCAGACTACAAGCTCCTTGTGGGCAGGGAACATGTCTATCAACTCTGCTGTATTATGCTCTCACAAGCATTTAGTACGATGATCTGTGCACTGTATGTGCTCATTAAATACCAGTGATCAATTGATTAAGTATCATTGATTGATTGATGTTCAATACTGGCAGCACTGGACTTCGATTTTGCTTTTGCTTCCTTACCTTTCAATCTTTCCTAAGTATCTGATCAAAGAGACTGACAGCCCTATCCCAATTCATGTCACTACTTTATATTTTATGGATGCTGAGGAGTGTGCTCTGACAGAGAACTCCTGCTCTGTTCCTTTCATTCATTCATTCAATTGAATTTACTGAGCACTTACTGGGTGCAGAGCACTGTACTCAGTGCTTGGAAAGTACAGTACAGCAATAAAGAGAGACAATTGCTGCCTACAGTCGGTTTAGTCGAGAGGGGGTAGACAGACATCAAAACGAGTAAACAGGCAAGCAGGTCAGCCCTGACATCATGAAGCAATCTCAGATCCTTGATGAACTTCTCAGGACAGCAAAATTTTACAAAGGAATTTCCAGAGACCAGTTTAAGTGCTGGTACCAGTTCTTTGGTAAGGTCCCCTCACTTCTCTTATATTGATATTGTGCCATACTGTGGTCTCCAGCCAGATTGTAATTTGCACCTTCCCCCTTCACCTCCCCTGAGATGAGCCCCCTTCCCCTCTGCTCCCCCTCCTCTCCCCACCCTCTGCTTCTCCCCCTCCCACCCCTCCCCTCAGCACTGTCCTTATTTGTATACATTTATTACCCTTTTTATTTTGTTAATGAGATGTGCATCCCCTTGATTGTATTTATCATGATAATGTTGTCTTGTTTTTGTTTTGTTCTGTGTGGCTTTGCTGTCTGTCTCCCTGGATTAGACTGTGAGCCCATCATTGCGCAGGGATTGTCTCTATCTGTTGCCAAATTGTATATTCTAAGTGCTTAGTACAGTGCTCTGCACATAGTAAGAGCTCAATAAATACTATTGAATGAATGAATGATAACTTTAGAAGTTGATGCAGGTACGCTAAGATTCTATCAGCAGACATGGTCTCTGATCATCTCAGTGTTTGAAAAGGAGGGATAGCTATTTGGGTGAAGAGGAAGTGGCAAAGTAGAGAAGTAGGAAGTAGAGAAGCAGCATGGCTCAGTGGAAAGAGCCCAGGCTTTGGAGTCAGAGATCGTGAGTTCGAATCCCAGCTCGGCCACTTGTCAGCTGTGTGACTGTGGGCAAGTCACTTTACTTCTCTGTGCCTCAGTTACCTCGTCTGTAAAATGGGGATTAAGACTGTGAGCCCGACATGGGACAACCTGATTCCCCTGTGTCTACCCCAGTGCTTAGTAGTAAGCTAAGTAAGCAGTAGTAAGCACTTAACAAATACCAACATTATTATTGTTATTATTATGAAATCTGCAAAATGTTGTGAAAGAAGAATCGGCTAAATCAAGCAGTTGATTGAACCTGAGAGTTGAAAGACAAAGAGGGGTCTTGGAGGATGCCAAAATTGTGGACTTCTGGGATGGGGATGATCTTGGTGCTGTTGTAGGAGATGGGAAAGTTAGGAGAAATGGGGTTTCACAGGGTTAGGAGGGAAGATGAACCATTCTGTATGTATTGCCAGTGGCTGTGCTCCAGAGGCATGTACACTAAGCAACAAGCATGTGTGATTTGGAACCCATTCATTCAATAGTATTAATTGAGCGCTTACTATGTGCAGAGCACTGTACTAAGTGCTTGGAATGCACAATTCGGCAACAGATAGAGACAATCCCTGCCCAGTAATGGGTTTACAGTCTAATCCTTACGCATAGGCATGGAGAGTGGAGTGGAGAATGCTGAGTGAAAACTTGCTTGATGATGCTCCCCTTAAGGACTTGCAGGACTGGATTACATTTAGACTTACATATTCTTCCTTACTGCATAAATTCATGCAAGAATGCCAAAGGGGATCTGTCCTTGGGTTTATAATAGACTCCTTTGCCCTCTGTGGATGAGTAGCCATTAATCACTGCTATAGTGCCGCTAAACAGGTTTCTATTTTATTCTTTGTAGGTCCCTAATGAAGAAGTGCAAAGAGACCTCCTCTCTTGAAATTGAGGAGGCAGACATACATAAGATCAATGGACTGTCCAGTGTAGGATCTTACCTAGTCTAGATCCTATCATGCACCCAGTGGGTGGGGAGACCAGGACAGCCCCAAATCTTCATTTCATCCATTCAAACTATCTCTCCTTCCAGCACCTCTTGCAGCCAAACTGCCAATGAGAAGCAAAACTGACTGATACATGGTTCACCTCCCCTCCCTTCTCATAGGTATGGTTGGGTGGAAATGCTAATGAACAGCAAAACGCCCAAAAGGCGGAATGCACTTGGAAGGGGGAGGAGAAGTCAGGGAATGGAATGATCTGCAAACTACATAACCAGCTTCTGAATACTAAGGAGCCTGTGGGAGAAATCAATAGGAAGAGGTTTAATTAGAGCCTAAAGCTAGTAAGTTCCTGGTAGAATACAGCAAGGGGTTATGTACCCTGGTTTATGGCTCCCAAAGCATCTGTCCATCATCATTCTTAAAATGTTTTTAAATTTCTTCTTATTTTTTTTACAAATTCTCCATAAGGAGAGACTAACTCTTTTAAAGGCTTTGATGTAAAGAGTGCTCATCTTTCATTAAAATGTTTCTGAAAAATGTCAGCTCTTTCCCCACTACAAAAATAGCAATTGCCATTCTTGTGATCTGGGTGGCAAAACATGCAAGTGAACAGATGTGCCTTTTAATTTTTCGATTTTGCCTGAAGAGCAAATTTCTGAGTTTTTTCCAGAATTTTTACAAAACTTGTCATTTTCAAAGATACAAATATTTTTGTTCATTTGTCTGTGGCAGTCAGTGTTTAATGAAGCAAAGAGCATGCAAGTTGATATTTTTCATTTAGAAGCTGAATATCCTCATGCTGACAGACCTAATCTCCCTTTTTTCAGCCTATCAATTAAACAAATGACAAAATGTTCCCAGCTCTCTCTATTTTGATCCACTAGCTGGTGGATTTTCTTGGGAAATTTCAGGGTCTTTTTGTCTTTCTTTATTATTAGCCTCTGCTAAGAAAGGGCTTTTAAAAATGGAAAATATTTACATTACATCTTCCCCATCCCCCTCAAATAATGCAAAGCTCCAGAGGGAAAACAAAGAACAGATGCAAGAGCTGAAACTGAAATCAGGATATTTACATGCCATTCAGTCATGGAGATGACTCTTTTCATACTGTAGCATACTGCACTTGAACAAGATCCAGGGCAAACCGTTTTCTTTTGGATTAAGAGTAATGCAACCCCATCCCTGCACTCATTTTTTAGAGCTACTGAATTAGGCCGGTCCTAGGAACCTGTGTTTAAATTGAAATGTCACCCTGTCCTCATTTTAAAACTGACCTGAATTGCCTAATCATTTACTTTTTACATCATATTAAATTGGGAGTAGCTGCTGAGTAAAATGGTGTTCCATTCTCCACCTCACCTACCCTTCGCAGGTCATATGGTCACAAACCTGGGACTTGGTTACTAAATTTCATCCAAATGAGAAAGCAGTTATAAAAGCTGAACTTGTTATACCCCAGCATCCTGCCTTTGGATAGTGGCACACACAGGACAGTAGATAACACTGAAAATCCTTTTAATGGAAGATTTGTGAGAGCACATTTTCCAGTAATCATTAGCTTGTGACCTTTTGTTAATGTAAGAGATGCAGGAACCACAAGAAATAATCACTAATTAGAATTTGCTCAGTTTTTGCTGCAGATGAGAAGGAAAACGTTTGGAGGGACTTTCTAACAGCTATAGAGATTTCACAAACTTTCACAGAATTCTAGCCACCGATGAATGGCTAGCAATTTTCATCCCATCGAGGAAATGCAGGCTCTGGATTTCAAATCGACCAAGGAACCAATATTTCCCCAGTGCATATAACTATTGTGTGTCTGTCTGCATCAAACAAAAACTGCTCACTTCAAAACTCTCCTTCATCTGGCTCCACCTTCCATGTCTGCTGTATTCACCTGCTATTTGCCAACTTTCTGCCTTTGCTTCTTCCAAGTCAAACTTAAAAAGTTATACCCCTCCAACCCCGACTCTCCCACTTCTATTTCCCCTAGTTTAGAAATTCTGCTCTTCCCACATGCAAAAGCCTCCCAAAATCTCAAACAAGTCTTCCTGGCTTAATCTCCCTGCACCATGAGATATATGCCTATCTATCTATACATCTGTAAGTCTAGTAGCTAAGGAACTTATTTATAATCATCAGCACCCATGGATAAATTTATTTCACCCACTTTATAAATATTTTTATATTTATTCCCCCATTAGAGTGTACACCCTTTGCAGGCAGGGGACATGTCACATTTTTACTTCCCAAGTGGTTGATATAGTAGGGAAGCAGTATGTCCTGGTGGCTAAAGCATGGACTTGGGGGTCAAAAGGACATGGGTTTTAGTCCCAGCTCCACCACCTGCCTGCTATATGTCATTGGGCAAGTCACTTTATTTTTTCTAGGCCTCAGTTACTTCATCTGTACAATGGGGATTAAGATTTGAGCCCCATGTGGGACATAGAATGTGTTCAACCTGATTATCTTGTATCTACCCCAGCAATTAGAACAGTGTCTGGCACATAGTAAGCACTTAAAAAATAACATAAAAAGGTAGGTGCTTAAAAAACTGAAACAAACAACATGTGTGTAGAACAGGAAAAATATCCAAGTCAGATCCTGAGCACCCAATAAATAACATACTAAGGCTGAGAATGCACAGAACCAGTTTGTGTGTGAGTGTGTGTGGGTGTGCATGCTCATTCCTTTTGTTTGTAAAATAAAATTTTGCCAAGCAGTTTCATTTTTATCTTCCATTTGGCCTGGATAAGCCATACACAATACTCCTACCTATCATTAATTGGGAATGCAGCAGACAGAAAAGGCTAACATTTTCATAGTTACGCATCACTGATGCCTTCATGCCTGGTCAATTCACCCAGTTTTTGATTGCACATTGTGGTATTGATAGTGATAGGATTTATTAAGCATCATGTAAAGCCCCATAAAAAGCACTGGAAAAAAACATATCCAGATGAGAAGTAAACTCAATCAACTATCCTGGCGAACAGATTTCATTTCCTACAAGGCTCAACTAAACTCTTTTTTCAATTCTTCTCTGCTCAAGTTTCCCAAAATCCTTATATAATAATAATAATAATAATGGTATTTAAGTGCTTACTATGTGCCAAGCACTGCTAAGATTTTCCAGGTAATGAATGAGCCATCATTAGGATTTATGAAAAATCTGAGAAATCCATGGAGAGCTTTCTTTTTTCTTTTATTCACATTCATTCAATAGTATTTATTGAGCACTTACTATGTGCAGAGCACTGTACCAATCACTTGGAATATACAATTTGGCAACAGACAGAGACAATCCCTGACCAATGACAGGTTTACAGCCTAATCACATCATTGAGTTGGTGTTGTGGAGACCAACCTAATAATACAGTGATGATTTAAGGGAGACAGCTGTTTAAACCTACGTCTGTATGCTAACCCCACCTTTTCCTCTCAATTCCTTCAGCAGAAGGGTAGTTAATTAGGATGCCAAAACACTTGGTGACAGCTGAGGATTATACCTTAAATCCATGAGGAACACATAGTAGCCTCCATGAATTCTCTCTCTTGGATGCATCAACTATAACCCTTGTTACATTGACAGAACTTGAATTATTACTCCTGTAATATGTAGGGAAAGCTGGTCCTACTGAGGTTAAAGGCAAAGCAACCTGAGAAGAGTTTATGGCACCTCTAGGTATTTTCCCAAACATTCAGAACTCAGGCTTAGTAGTTTAGGGCTTAAAGAGAGGAATAGGGAAAGACTAAACCAGAACCAAATACCTATGCCCCTTAAAAATATAGGTTTCAGCACACACGCTGTCTACCCAAAGTACAAAGGCAAACTTTCTCAGAATCATAGACAAGGTCTTGATGATCTCTACTCAAAAATCAGGATGTGTAACATGTCAAACAGCCAGATTTTCAGAGCATTGACTCAGCAGGCAAGAAAAGAGACCAAATATTACCTCTTTGGAATATAAAGGCTCAGCCCAGCTTGCTGAATGGATCTTCTTCCCAGAGAATTCTGGGAAATGAAAGCCTTTGGAGGGATGAAGTTCCTAGGTCGCAAGTGCTGCAAGAATCAGTTTGCCACTTTCCTTTTCAGGTTACTTTGCCACTAATAGAAGTCTGCACACTCTCACCACAATCAAGTTCTCCCATCAGTGGCCACGCCAAACTTGCTGACCGATGTACATTGTAGTAGTGCAACACTTATCCCACTTCACTCCAGGTCTCTTCCATTCTCCAGGGAAGTAGAAGAAAAAAACAATTGCTTCCTAAAGCAACTCTGATGACTGAGAGACTGGAAAAGCACATATTCTGGGTGAGTCCAATAAAAATGATTGATTGATTGGTTGACTGACTTGAACAGCTATACATGTTGATGGCAATCCTTCTGAACTTTACAACTGGTATTTGGGAAAATGATCTTAGACTTGAACAGCTTAAGGATGACAACCATTAATTTGTGGCATGTAGACATTTGTAATGTTAGAAATGTCTACTTTTTGGACAGCAGGATTTATTTTGCTGCTACTATTGCAAGGGTCATTATTAGTTGCATCCCTAATTGAAGAAAAGAAAAGAAAATAAAAAAAGGTTTTGCCCCTACACTCAAGGAACTTTCAGTCTAAAGAAGGAGACAATGTACAATAAGGAAACCAATGACAATAATTTAAGGTGATAAACATGGATGATAAAAGCAGCAAGAAGGATTAAGTTAGTGCTGAGGTGGCTGTAGATCTGAGAGGAAAATGATCCCTGGGTGATTAAGGGGGGGAAGTGGCTTTTTGAAGGAGAGGAGAAACAAAGGGAAGTGAAATTAAAGGACTGGGACATTCCAGGTAAAGGGGAAGTGTGAAAAATTGATTGGAACAGAAAGAAGTGAGCATGAGGGACAGTTTGGAAATTTCCTTAAGAGGACCAGAAGAGACAGGCTGAGATGCAGAAGTTCCTATCTAATATTAATGGCCCAGCTGGTGGAGATAATTGAAACCATGGAGGCTTTTGAGAAGGGAAATGATGTTCTGTGATTGGAAACTTTTGTGGAACAGCTTAGTTGAGAGAATCAGAATTTCCCATGTCAACCATAGGAAGACAAAGCAACTTGGCCTAGTCAATAGAGCACAGACCTGGCAGTCAGAAGGACCTAAGTTCTAATCCCAGCTCCTCCATTTGTCTATTTGACTGCTGTGTGAGCGTGGACAAGTCACTTAGCTTTTCTATGCCTCCATTATCTCATCTGGAAAATATGGATTGACCCTGTGCCCCATGAAGCACATGGACTGTGACCAACCTAATTGGCTTGTACTACCCCAGTGTTTAGTGCAGCGCCTAGAACATATTAAGTGCTTAAAATATTCCATAAGAAAAAACAACAACTCTACTGTATTGTATTCTTCCAAGCACTTAGTACAGTATTCTGCACACAGAAGAGCTGAAAAAATACCACTGATTGATTGATTCTAGTTCACTTAATGAAATATTCATAATGGATGTTATGCTATAATTAGGAAGAAACATTTAATGACTTTATTAATATGAGCACTGCTGAGATAGTTACTTGAAGATCTTTTGACTTACAAATTTGCAGACAATATGGAAGAGCAACAGAAAAAACACAGACTAGGGAACTGATGTTAAGATTATCTGCCATTTCAGGTAAATTACCTGAATAGTCAAACACTATGGAGAATAAACCATATAGAAGTAGATCTAGATGAGAAAAAATATGATTTTCAATTTGGAACTCTAGCTAGGATAATAACTCAAAAAGGCATCCACTGTTAATGAGTTGTATTCCAAGCTTCTGGCAATCATGTCTTTGGTACTATAATATTTTCTCAGTGAAGTAGTTAGACCTGCTCATTATGATGTTAGTTTCTATGAGATTTATAGAAAATACCACCTGGTTAGGCATTAAAGAGCCATTTCTCATTTGAGAAAACTCCAGGTCAACAGAGGAAACCACCAAAATGGTTGGTGACTGCATTTGGTGATCATCCTCTGATGCAAGCAAACTGGTGGATGAGTCTGAATGAGCTCTTACATTGAGGGCTCAGATCTTTACTGACATCAGTCAATCAATTAGTGGTATTTAATGCTTACTGTGTGCACAACACTGGACTCATGCCCACATCCTGCCTCTGGCCTGGATTGCCCTCTCTCCTCTAATCCTACAATTACTCTCCCCTACATCAAAGCCTTATTGAAGGCACACTTCCTCCAAGAGGCCTTCCCTGGCTTATCCCTCCTTTCCTCTTCCCCAGCCCTGACTTGCTCCCTTTATTCATCTTCTCTCCCAGCCCCACAGCACTTATGTACATATCTGTAATTTATTTATTTATATTAATTTCTCCCCCTCTAGACTGTAAGTTCCTTGTGGGCAGGGAACGTGTCTGTTTATTGTTATATTGTACTCTCCCAAGCGCTTAGTACAGTGCTCTGCACATAGTAAGTGCTCAATAAATGAGTCAACAAATGAATTAATGAATGAGCCTTCATTGCCTCAATTTCCTCATCAGTAAAATGGTGACAAAGTACCTGATTGCCCTCCTCCCTTGAGAGCCCCTTGTGGATATGGACTATGTCTAAATTATTTTTTCTCTAAACCACAGTGCTTAGAACCTAGAATGAGCTTAATACATAACATGATAAATTATATTACCAGGATAAGAGAGGGAGGGTATCAGAGAGGAGGCAAAGCATGATGGCTTTTTATTTAAAAGTTGTACCCACAGTAACTTCTCAAAGGATTTGCAAAGGGTAATTTTTTAGTTTGCCTTTGACCTGAACACACTGGATCATGCTTTGAATAGTGGTCTTGGTTTTGGCAAAAGAAAAAAAGTATATTAAAATATTTTAAATTCAGTGTTCCTGAAGAACTCTTTGTGTCAGTTAAATTTATCTATGAACTTCAGAGAGTTCTTCAAAGGTTCATGGAATGGTGAAGGTAAATTCAGCAGTCACCAGCAATTTGTTGAATTAGCTTTGAATATGAAGGACAGTAGTAGATGGAATTATCAAACAATCACCAGTAGTATTAATTGAGCTCCTACTGTGAGTTCTGGCCACTGTACTAAACTCTTGGGAGAGAACAATAGAATTAAACAAAGCTGAGTTAATCCAGATCGTACTTTATTATTGATGTCATTCCTGTTCAATACAAGCATTTAAAAAAAAATTCTATTACCTCTCTCATTCTCTTTTTTCAGTGGGAATAGTTTTATTTCTTATTATGGACCTCTGCTGTTGGATGAGTGAAGGGACTAAAATGATTTTTGAAATCAGAAACCTGGATTCTAGTCCCTATTCTGATTGCTGATGCTATACCACTAGATTTTAAGGATTTTGATTGAAAAACCACTTGGGCGTGCCAGCAAGAATCCTGAAAAATAGCTGACTAACAAGGGAGATGAAAGCCGCATTGGTTATCAAAACTGTCTACTTGGTTATTTTATTATTCAGAGATTATCTCAGGAGTAAAACAGATCCTACATGAAAAAAATGTCTGTGCACAATTTACGACAGACTCCATTTATGACTGCCTACTGCATTTCCCAGGAGGACATGACTGAAAGAAATATAAGAATGTACGCCATCACCACTAAAATCATTTCCTCTGTGGAAGTCAGTCACTCTTATTTTATGAGTGCTTATTGTGTGCAAAGCACTGTACTAAGCACTTGGGAGAGTACAATATAGCAATGTAAAGGGAGCTGTGCTGATTCTTGGTGGTAGTGATTCTTGACCATGAAGTCTTAGGACAGATCGCTTTGTGTTTTTTGACAGGGGACTCTATCAACATTTCTTAAGAGTTATAGAATAAAGAAGTAATTTTTCATTTGCCAATTAACATGTTTGGGTGAAAAATTCCTAAGAGACCCAATCAAGAAGCCCAGAGTTCAGTTTGAATTCGGTCAACAGTATATATATCTTTCTACCTTAAAACTGTCTTTAAAACATGTGTAGTTCTATTAACTTGTTTAAATACACAAATTCTTATTAGGGTCATTGCACTGGTTCTACTAACCTCTCCAAGTGGCTTCTTAAGGATAAGCACACATCAAACGCCTCCTGAGCTATGGAAGAATATTGTTCTGTGAATATCAAGGGATGTTAAATTAATGTACAATTTCCAGGTGAAAGTGACAGTTTAAAACACTTGAGATGAAACCCCTGCTTTGGTAATAACAGTGATAATAATGATGGCATTTATTAAGCATTTACTATGTGCAGAGCACTGTTCTAAACACTGGGGTAGATACAAGGTCATCAGGTTGTCCCACGTGGGGCCCACATTCTTAATCCCCATTTTACGGATGAGGTAACTGAGGCCCAGCCAAGTTAAGTGACTTGCCCAAAGTCACACAGCTAACAAGTGGTAGAGCTGGGATTAGAACCCACGACCTCTCACTTCCAAGCCTGTGCTCTTTCCACTTCGTCACACTGCTTCTTAGGTACAGTATAAACTGTCATCAAGAAACTGAACAGCTTGTGAATAGCAGGAACTGCAGTTCACTTTTCAATAATGTACTGGCAAACAATTTGAACATGTTCTTGTTATTAACAATATATACTTGTGTTTTCATAAATTACAATGTATTCATATATGTAAAATGCACCATAAGGTCACTCAAAAAAAATCAAATTACAATGTATTATTGATTTGTTTATTCTAACCATCTCTTTGAATTAGATCCTCTTTTGAAAATTACTTACAAAATTACGTTACTCTAATTAAGTAAATTCAAATTACTCAGAATTCTTCCACTAGTGCAGTAATATTTCTTATTGATTGATTATTCATTTTATAAGATATTAGACACTATCAATCACTCTATTAAACAAATCATTAACAATGAAAAAATAGGTTATTCCTATTTATAAGTCAAATTCATCTTTTGAGATAAATACAATTCTTTTCCAGGTCAGTGAATAATCCTTGCTTTGATTTTAACCATTTTAATCAGATTCTATAATTTCTGGCCCTCAGAACCAGTCTGGCAATTTATAACACTGCTCTTCCTCTAATTAAAGTTTCTCCTGCCTTTTGTTAATCTAATTCTACACCATTTATACAAAGACAGTGCTTTAGATATAGGCTCAAAAAGTAGATATAAAAGTGCTTAACAAGGTCTTTCTCTAAGATGGAGAGTTGATGCACTTTGCAATGCATCATACTGTAATTTGTAATTGACAGTTTTCTTATCTAGAGTGCTTCTCAGTCAAGAGATTGTTCTCCAAAGACACTCAGCTGGGTAAATGTCAGAAGCTCAAAAAGTAAATTAGAGTGCAAACAGCGTTGATATTTCTATGAAATGAAAGAAAAGCATATTTATTTTTAAAATATAGAATTTTATTTAAAACAAGTGAAAACCTTCTATTGTGACCTTTTCGAGATTCCAAACAGTGACGAATTTGGTCATTACAAATAACCTTTTCCCAGAAAGAGCTTTACAGCTGGGACCTCCTTTGGTAATATATGGGAATTAATTTCCTCCTTACAAAATAGCTTATGATATTAAATTCTTTTGTGATATTTCATCACTCATGCTACATTTTTAACAAATTTGGTAGGGAGAAAAGAAGGGAGTCACCAAACTATATTATATTGAGTTGGGGGAGGACAAGAACAATTTAGTCCTTATGGATGCTTTCTTTTTTTCCCCTTTCAGCACTGTGCCACAGAAACCTGCGTGCCACTTTATGGGAGCATAATTACATTTTAGGCAGCTGCTTATACAGAAGAAAATATACTTACTTCTATGATATACTCTTTACTCTCAGTGAATTCCAAAGCCCTTCAGAGTCGTTGCTTTGGAGACAGTTCCACAACTCTGTGGGCAGATGAAAGTTGGAAAATACCAGGAATAGGTGTTGAATCCTCTTAGAAAATGCTGGGATCTTAGTGTTCTTTTAGTGAAACTTTAAGAAAAATATTCAATGAATATTAAAGCATTAGAGAATAGTAGTCATAGAAAGGAATTCAAGATGACCAACACTCAGGAAGAATCACACACACTCTGATCTGACTCGTGTAAAGACTTCTAGGCCATTTCACAAACTCCCAAGGTAATCATACGATCAACTAAACAATAAATCAGTGAATTGATATTATTAATCTTGTTTAACTATGATAACTAACTCCTTCTAAGACATAATTCTGGTGATCAGAAAATCCACCCCATTTTGTCAAATCTAGGTGCACTTCAGCAACAGATCCTCCTGGATATAAATCCAGACTAGCTGAGCTTGGATTTTGCCACTTGCCTGGCAATCTAGACTTCTATACTCCCATAGGTGTCTTCTCCATAAAGGACCCAAAAGGGCCAGCATGGCCTTGTGGTGTCAACATTGAGCAAAGCCAATAAGTAGTGGGATGCTTCTTCTTCAAATGCCGTCGAGTCGTTTCTGATCCATAGCAACTCCATGGACACACCCTCTTCAAAATGTCCCATCTTCTATCATAAATTTGTTCTGGTATGTGTAACCATAGAGTTTTCCGTAGAGATACGGACGTGGTTTATCACTGCCCTCTTCCATGCAGTAAAAACTTGAGTCTCTGCCGTTGTCTTTGATCAATATTTTGATCACTTGATTATCTACCTTTGATTCTTTCCCATGCCACTGCTGCCCAGCACAGGTGAATCAACTTTGTCTGATATTTTGGCTTAGACCTTTCCATTAAGGGTAACCCCATATGGTGAAGTTCTAAGCTTCATTAGCAAATGCAAACTCTCCTGCCACTATAAGGTGTTGATTAACAGACATGGGATGCATCAACAGGAAAATTACCAGATGAAGACTGGGAGATGATCTTTTGAGTGAATTCTGTATTGGTCAGACCCATTTTTAGACACTAACAAACACTTAGAAACTGGGGAGGTCCACAGTAGCTGAAAAATATCTAATGGATGGAATTTAGGTCTTGTGAGGAAATTTTTTTTTTTTTTTTTGGTCTACAGAAGAAAAGGCTAGAGCTCTTTCAGAGCAGAGAATGTGTTTCTCTCTTCTGTTGCACTGGAATGTGGAGACTGTCATGCAGGAGAGCGCCTGACCCTTCCCCCTTCCTGACTGCTGGGGTGGTCTCTCCTTCTCCAGCTGGGAGAGTGAGAGAGCAGTGGTAACGTGTGCCCTCCAGTTATCTTACATCAGTCTGCAGACAAAAACTGCCTGCGAGCTTCACACTACCAGGATCCTCAGCCTCTCCTTCTCCATCTGGAAGACTGAGGAAGCAGAGGCAGCAGGTCTTCTCAGCTTTCACAAGGAACATTGGATTCTGAGCCACAAAGGACCTGAAACTCTGCTCTCCCAGTCAAAATGCCCTGAGATATCAAGATACGGGCTAAAAAATATCCCCACTTTTCCTTATATCCCACTCCCTTCTGCATCTCCCTGACTTGCTCCCTTTGTTCTCCCCTCAACCCTCCAGCCCCATAATATTTATGTGCATATCTATAATTTCATTAATTTCTATTGATGTCTATCTCCCTGCTTCGAGACTGTGAGCTCATTGTGGGAAGGGAATGTCACTGTTTATTGTTGTACTTTCCTAAGTGCTTAGTACAGTGCTCTGCACACAGTAAGTGCTTAATAAATTCGATTGAATGAATGAAAGAATACAAGCACATGTGGGCCAAATCTCTCAGCTCAGTGATAATCTAAACTTATATTTACATTTTGTGGGCATTATGTGATCAAGAGGGTCAGCCACTCATCAGTCTTCAGGTATTTCGGCTAGACCAACACACCTGTCAGTAGCAGCGTGGCTCAGTGGAAAGAGCCCAGGCTTGGGAGTCAGAAGTCATGGGTTCTAATCTGCCACTTGTCAGCTGGGTGACTTTGGGAAAGTCACTTAACTTCTCTGTGCCTCAGTTCCCTCATCTATAAAATGGGGATTAAGACTGTGAGCCCCTTGTGGGACAATCTGATTACCTTGTATCCCTCCAGCGCTTAGAACAGTATTTGGTACATAGTAAGCACTTAACAAATGCCATTATCATTATTATTATTATTTGAAAGTGAAGCACAGTTAGACATACATACACATCTGTTTTGCCCCTCCATGGCAGCATCATTTGGTCACTCTGGTCACTCTGATTCATGTTGATAAGCCTCCTGGTGTTTTTAATGGTCCCAGACTGCCATCTCTTGAAGTTGAGGATAACTCTGACTTACCGCAAGATTTCAAAGGCTCAGAGTGGCTCTTAGATCCCCATTGCACTAAACAGCAAACGACCAATAGGATCTACTTTACCATGGGCCTGTTCCTTATTCTGGGGATTTGGTTTTATCCTATAAAACCCTCATGCTGAAAAACCTCAACCCAAAGGGCATGTTGCACTCTCTAGGATCAGGGATAAGTAGGGACAACTGCTACAAGCAGAGCGATCCCCTGAGCTTGTCTTTCAGTGGCAAAAAGACTTAAGAGTGACACCAGGCAGTGAATAGATGATGAGACACAAACCCTCCAGTCCTCTGCACCTCTCCAAAAGCACTTCGTTGTGAGAATTACACCTGGATTTTTTCCACAGAGAATAAGCCTATGGGTTCCTTATATAAAGTTACAGTCTTGTCTTGTCTTATGCTTTTGAGTCATCTCCGACCCATAGCGACACCATGGACACATCTCTTCCAGAACGCCCCACCTCCATTTGCAGTAGTTCTGGTAGTGGATCCATAGAGTTTTCTTGGTAGAAATATGGAAGTGGTTTACCATTGCCTCCTTCCATGCAGTAAACCTGAGTCTCCACCCTCGACTTTCTTCCATGCCACTGCTGCCCAGCACAAGTGAGCTTTGACTTTGTAGCATATTGCCTTCCATTCACTAGCCACTGCCCAAGCTAGGAATGGAATGAGTAGGCCTCTGTTTGACTCTCCCTCCCATAGTTGAGACTGGTAGGGTACTGGAAACTCCAGGTGTGTCCCTGAGAAGGGAGAGTTTCAGAGAATACATAAAAATATCTGAGGCAGAAATCAAAAAAGGATTTTCCTAGATGTTGAAATTAGGTGAAAAGATTTATAAGTTTTACCTATAATGGAGATTTTTGATTAATTTACTGATCAAAAATTGCACTCATAATGATAGAGACAGCAATGTGGCTTAGTGGAAAGAGCATGGGCTTGGAAGTCAAAGGTCGTGGGTTCTAATCCAGACTCCACCACTTGTTAGCTGTGTGATTTTGGGCAAGTCACTTAACGTCTCTGTGCCTCAGTTACCTCATCTGTAAAATGGGAATTAAGGCTGTGAGCCCCACATGGGACAACCTGATAGCCTTGTATCCATCTCAGCACTTAGAACGGTGCTCAGCACACAGTAAGTGCTTAACAAATACCATTATTATTATTATTATTATTATTATTATTATTATAGTAAGTACTTAACAAATATCATCATTATTATTATTATAAAATGGAAACTATAAATTAGTAGGTCTTAGGGGTTTCCGGTTCACTCTCCTCCCCATCTCTCCCCCCCAACCCCTCCAGTTTGTAAGCTCCTTGAGAGCAGAGATCATATTTATTAAACCTATTGTCTTCTCCCAGAGCTCAGACCAGTGTTCTGCACGGAGTAAACACTCATAACAAATGCCATTAATTGACTGATTGATTGATTCTTCACATTTACATTTTAGCATACGGATAAATAATATTTTCAAAATCATCTCCAAACAAATATGGGTGCAATATGCTTGTATTATTTATCACAATCTGTTTTGGGCATTCGGCTTTGAACTCCATAAAATTCCTTTGGTAATTTTTCCCTCACCTTTGTTTGTACTTTGGTCTTAAGCAGTTGAGAAGCTTCAGGCCAGCTAGGCAGACTCAGCTGGTGTACTCCTCAACTTAAATGCAGAAAGTAAAAACAAAGTGGATGATATTATTGTCCCTTACTACATTATGAATTGTTTGCAAAATTAATTTTCAGTGAGGCTGTGAAAATATTATGAGATAGATGTGAAGGTCATAAGCCTTCAGGGAATTAGATACTGGGCTCATTTTCTTTTCTATTCTCTTTATTAAGTATAAATCACATCAATACGATTAACCTCCATATAACTACATTGGAAAACCAATCACAATAAGCACCCTTCCTGGGTAGATCAGTAGGTAGAAGTTCATGGTAAAGAGTAGATGGACAGGTGGGTTACTGTGGAAGGCATTTTAGAAGGAAGATAAAACAAATCATGCCAATGGGAAGACTTAGCATATAAATTATAAATAATACCACAGTGGGTGAGATTAATAGTACCTCCAGCCCAATATTTTGCTTTTGACAATGGCAACAAGATGCTTGAAGGAGCAGTGTGATGGTCGCCCTCCTTGGCATCTATCCTAATGATTACAGATGTATTACCCAATATTTCTAACGTTCCACTAAATCTCTATCTTTCTCTTTTACCTACGTTCCCAAACCCTCTCCACCTAAATTTCTCCTCATATTTAATGAAGACACCATTTCCCCTGAAGCCTGAAACGTCAGCATTATGCTTGACACTGCCTTCTCATTCATTTAACCTTCTTACTGTAGGGTTTTTCTTTGGTTTTTAAATGGTGTTTGTTAAGCACTTTACTATGTTCCCAACATTGTACTAAGCACAGGGTATATAGAAGCTAAACAGGTTGGACACAGTCCCTCATATGGCTCACAGTCTTAGTCCCCATTTTACAGATGAAGTAACAGAGACATTGAGAAGTAAAGTGACTTGCCCAAGGGCACACAGTAGTCACAGGGTGGAGCTGTGATTACAACCCAGATCCTTCTGACTTCCAGAACCGTGATCTGTCCACTAGGCCATTCTGCTTCTCAATTTTCCTCTACAGTATTTCCTGGGCTCTCTTCTTCCTCGACATTCAATCAGTCATCACCTGGTCCTAGTTCATTTTTCTAAAATGTTTTGTAGAGATATCCTCACACTTTAAAACTTTCAATAGTTACCCATCTCTCCACTCATCAAGCAGAAACTCCTGACCACTGGCTTTAGCACACTGTTCTTCTTACCCTCTCCAACCCCCGACCCTGGTCATCACCCTCTTATTAATACTATTTTATTGTATCATATTGTATCATGTTACCATATTACCGCTTTGCATGTTATCATTAATTGTTCTCAGTGCTGCCACCTACCTCTCTGGCTTCACCATGTCCTTCCATCCTCCTCCTCCCATCTGGCCCTCTCAATCCCCTCCTTCCCCTTCCCCTCCGTTGCCCAGCCTTTCCCCCTCTCTCCTTTGCCTCCTCCCCTCCCCCGCCCTAGAACCCCGCTTTACCAGCACCACCCCTCTCCCGCCCCTGCCACGCGCCTCTCCACCAAACCCCCTCCTCCCACCTCCCCCCTTCCCTTTTCCCCACCCACGCCCCATCCCTGTCCTCCTGTTCCATCACCACCCCTCTCCCCCTCTCCCCGGCCAGGGCCCCGCCACCTCCTTCCCATCCAAACCCTCCCTTCCCCCCGCTCTCCCCCATCTCCCCGCCTTGCACCCACAACTACTTCCAAGTGTGGACCCTCTGGAACCCGCACTCCATAAAAGTTAAATTACCTTTCATCCTTGACCTTTTCCTTTCCCGCTCTCTCCTCCTCCTCGCCCTTATGGAAACCTGGCTCACTCCTGATGACACGGTCTCCGCCACTGCTCTCTCCAGCAGAGGCCTCTCCTTCTCCCACTCCCCCAGACTCACCGGAAAGGGAGGAGGTGTCGGTTTCCTTCTTTCACCCCGTTGCTGCTTCCACACTATCCCTCCTCCCCCTTCCCTCTCCTTCCCCTCCTGTGAAGCCCATATCATTTGCCTCTACCACCCTCTCCAGATACTTGTAGCTGTCATCAACCGCCCTCCTGGTCCAACCTCCGACTTCTTCAACCACCTTGACCCCTTTCTCACCTTCCTTCTCTCCTCTCTGCCCACTCTGATCCTCGGAGACTTCAACATCCATGTGGATGTACCCGGTGACTACTCTGCGGCCCGCCTGCTATCGTTCCTTGAGTCTGCCGACCTCCTGCGCCACCATACCTCGCCCACTCACTGACTCGGTCACAACCTCGATCTCATCATCTCCTACCGCTGCACTATCTCCTCCCTCACTAACTCTGAAATCCCTCTCTCAGACCATAACCTTCTCAGCTGCCTCATCTCTCACACTCCGCTCTCTTGATCCCATCCATCTCTCCAAAAGCATCTCTCCCCACCTTGCCCCCCCATCCTCTCTTCCCACTCTCGATGATCAGGTCTCCGCTCTCAACTCCACCCTCTCTACTCATCTCAACTCTCTCGCCCCTCTTTCCCTCTGCCGCTCTCGCTCCACTAACCCACAGGCCTGGATCACTGCCTCTGTCCGCCTCCTATACTCCTATGCTCGAGCTGCCGAGTGCTGCTGGCGAAGGTCCAAGCACCAAGCCGACCTTATACATTGCAAATATATCCTTTCCTGCCTTAACTCTGCCCTCTCCTCC
Source organism: Ornithorhynchus anatinus (assembly GCF_004115215.2). Taxonomy (NCBI): domain Eukaryota; kingdom Metazoa; phylum Chordata; class Mammalia; order Monotremata; family Ornithorhynchidae; genus Ornithorhynchus; species Ornithorhynchus anatinus. The sequence continues at coordinate 115,152,779 of NC_041731.1, read as the reverse complement.
ACCAGGCAAAATTTATTTTCTTCCCTCATTGACACCCATGCCTGTCACCCCCACCAAATGTTCCGGACCTTTAACTCTCTCCTTAGGCCCCCCCGTTCCTCCCCCTCCCCCATCCCTCACCCCCAATCATCTGGCCACCTACTTCTTCACGGAAATTAACACAATCAGGTCTGAGCTCCCCAAAGTCACCCTTGCCCCTCCTGTCTTCTCCCCCCACCCCAACCCTCTCCCCTACTTTCTCATCCTTCCCTGCAGTATCCTCAGAGGAGATCTCCTCCCTCCTCGCAAGTGCTACCCCCTCCACCTGTGCCTTGGACCCCATTCCCACTCACCTTATGAAAACCATCGCCCCTGCCCTCCTCCCCTCCTTAACTTCTATCTTTAACCGCTCACTCTCCAATGGCTTCTTCCCCTCTGCCTTCAAACATGCCCATGTCTCCCCCACCCTAAAAAAAAACCCTCTCTCGACCCCACTTCCCCTTCCAGTTATCGCCTTACCTCCCTACTTCCTTTCAAAGCTCCTAGAACGAGTCATCTACAGAAGCAGCGTGGCTCAGTGGAAAGAGCCTGGGCTTCAGAGTCAGAGGTCATGGGTTCTACTCCCGGCTTTGCCACTTGTCAGCTGTGTGACTGTGGGCAAGTCACTTAACTTCTCTGTGCCTCAGTTACCTCATCTGTAAAATGGGGATTAAGACTGTGAGCCTCACGTGGGACAACCTGATTACCCTGTATCTCCCCCCAGCACTTAGAACAGTGCTCTGCACATAGTAAGCACTTAACAAATACCAACATTATTATTATTATTACTGTGTCTCAGCTAACACTCTCTATCTCAAGGGAAACTAATCACTCTGCCTCATTGTTTTGTCTCCTGCTTTACTCACACCCTTCATAATGACGATAATAATAATAATAATGATGATAAGTGTAATAATAAGGACTTACTGTAAATTACCATGTCTTTCTAACCCTACTATACTCTCCAAACCACTTAGTACTGTGTTCTGCACACAGAAGGGGCTGAAATTATTCTTAACCTACTTATATTTCATCTTGCACAACTTCGTGAAGGAGTAAGTTCCATGTGCTGACTACCCACTGTGTAAAGAATGGTTTCCTTCCTTTTGTTTTTAACCTCATCACTTTCAAGCTTCATTGGATATCTAGTGTTGCAGGATTTGGGAATTTCTAAATTTTAATCATGTCTCTGCTCAGGGTTTATTTTCCTAGATCGAAGAGTCTTTCAATCTACCTTCATACAGACACCACATAATCCACTTGTTCAATTTGGCTTTTTGGGGTGGCAATCAGTTGTCTAAGGATACAGTTAAGCAGTCTTATCTCAGGCAGACATGCTCTTCACATAGTAAGTGCTTAACACATACCACTATTATAAATTGAAATAGAATGTTAGATTATTAATTTATGAGGGGCAGGAACACTGCCCTCTCCTGTACTCTTTCAATATGGGGCTCTGTTGATAGTAGGTACTCAGGAAATACTACTGACTGATAGAGAAGCAGCGTGGCTTAGCAGAAAGAGTCGAGGTGTTAAAGGTCATGGGTTCTAATCCCGGCCCCACCACTTGTCGCCTGTGTGACTTTGGGCAAGTCACTTCACTTATCTGGGCCTCAGTTACCTCATCTGTAAAATGGGGATGAAGACTGTGAACCCCATGTGGGCAACCTGATGACCTTGTATTCCCCTCAGCATTTAGAACAGTGCTTAGCACATATTTGTTAAGCAAGTGCTTAACAAATACCAAGATTATTATTATAGTCATAGAGGTATACGGCCAAAAATATTTAGAGAGAAAAAAACTGGGGGGAACTTGATTTGTTAGCAGAATAAAAGAGTTGGGAAATCAAGGTGAGAGGTTTTCCAAAGAGGTCAGTGAGGCCACCTAGACCCAAAATCTCGACTGAACACCACCTGAGAAAATAATGAAAATCAGTGACATCCCTGAGAAGAATCATTGCCTAAAAAAGTTGAAAGTGATGACTGTGACAAGAGATGAAATGTTATGGTTGTGGATTTAGGATTATCTAGTAGACAGTCCTTGTTTTGGGTTGAGCTGAAAGTCTTTTTTTCTGCAACCTGAAGGATTATATGATGAAGCAATGATATCTACAGTGTAAACTCCTAGTCTAGATTGTATGGCAGTCTATCAGTTCTATTTATTGTATTCTCCCAAGTTCTTAGTGCTTTGCACAGAGAAAGTGCTTAATAAATATCATAGATTGATTGATCTCTTTCAACGTTATTCAGGAGTAGAAAACAGTATGTTCTTAAGAGCTCATTTAAAGACCTGTTCCTCGCATAGTCCCACTTCAGACTCTGGATTTACCCACACAAAGGTGGGGAAAATTGCATCTGCACCTTTTGGGTATTATATATTCACCCCACCCTCAACCCCACAGCACTTTTGTACACATCCATAATTTATTTTAATGTCTGTCTCCCCATCTAGAGTATAAGCAGGGAATGTGTTTACCAACTCTATTGTATTACACTCTCCCAAGTGCTTACTACATTGCTCTGCACACAGTAAGCACTCAATAAATATCACTGACTGATTGAGGAGGATTCTGAAGAGCCAATTCTGAAGACCTGTGTAGCTAAATAAGGCATTGAGCAAGCAGTATCATTTGATGATAACCGTAGAGTAAAGAGAGGAAAATATTAGCAACTGTGCTTATTTAATCCTTCTAGCAGGAGAAACTGGATGGAAAATATGATCAAAAAATTATATTAAAAAATATAACTGATAAAGAAGCTGTTGCTTATACTGTCCTATTTAGGTTGGGTCTGGGAGAAGACAACAGGGAGGGAAAAAGAGTGAAAAGTATTAAAGAATGCACAAAATATGAATATGCTTTCAACTCTCAGGTTTCCCTCTATGTTTTATTATGCATGTTATTTCCTGCATTTTGGTATGGTCTATAGACATATTTCTTTCTTATACAGAGAAATGATTCATTCATTCATTCAATAGTATTTATTGAGTGCTTACTATGTGCAGTGCACTGTACTAAGTGATTGGAATGTACAAATCTCCAACAACTGAGGGAGAAAGGGTCTGTTGGTTAAATGGTGCTCCTGCTTTCTCCTTGTTCTTCTCTCTAGATAGTAAGTTCTTTATGGGCAGTGATTATGGCTCTTATGCTGTTATATTGTTCTCTCCCAAGCACTTAGTACAGTGCTCTGCACACATTAAGGACTCAATAAATACAATTGACCAACTGACTGACTGACTCCAGCTTTGACTATCTGTAAATACACTTTGTTGGTTTCCTCTGATAGATACACTGAAATCTTCCTCAGGGCTCCAAGTGATTAAACAGACACTGCTATACACTCATCCACTGGATGCTTAGTAGATTCTATTGCTGGACTGAATTTTGCCTAATTGTAAAAAAAAAAAATAGGAGAAGGGAAAAAGAGTGAAAAATATTAAAGAAGGCACAAATTTTGCATCTGTTTTTAACTCTCAGGTTTCCCTGTATGTTTTATTCCTGCATGTTAGTTCCTGCATTTTAGTATGCTCTGTAGACATATTTCTTCCTTATACAGAGAACTGATGGAAAAAGGGTCTGTTGGTTAAATGGTGTTACTGTAGGGACCTCTGTTAAATCACTGCTTACAATTACTGAATGACATTTTAATGGAATAGGTAATCTAAACAGATTCCTCACTATTCTGAATGTAATATTTTGAGAAAGATTAGGTCCATATAGCCACACTGGAAGCTATGAAAAGCTTCTGTGACTAAAAATTCATTTTTGAGAAAAAGAGCCCAAATTGATTTTTTTTCCTAATAAAAGGAATAATTTCCAAATCTAGAGAAATTACGTGCCTTTTCTAAACATTTCAGTTTGAAGCAGGGAAGACATTTTTACAAATATAGTTATTGTTAAATTGGTTCCTGTACACACTGCTGAAAATCACTGCATAAGAGCAAAAAGATTATGCATTTTGGGTACATTGCTGATGCTGAAAAAAATAAACAATTGTTTGCTTTTAGGTCAGGTTTAGGTCACTTTCAAGGCAAACCATTATTTATCTAAAGCTCCTCTATATGATAAGAGCTCTTCCTACTGAGAGCTCACCTCCTCCAAGATGCCTTCCCAGACTGAGCTTCACCTTTTCCCTCTTCTCCTTCTGCTGCCTCTCTGCCCCCCCCTTCACCTCCCCTCAGCTAAACCCCCTTTCCTTCCATTTCCCTCTGCTCCTCCCCCTCTTCTTTACCCTCCCCTCAGCACTGTGCTCATTTGTATACATTTTTATTACCCTATTTATTTTGTTAATGAGGTGTACATCCCCTTGATTCTATTTATTGCTATTAAGTTGTCTTGTTTTTCTCCGTCTGTCTCCCCATTTAGACTGTAAGCCTATCAATGGTCAGGGATTGTCTCTATCTGTTGCCGAATTGTACATTCCAAGCGCTTAGTACAGTGCTCTGCACATAGTAAGCGCTCAATAACGACTATTGAATGAATGAATAAATGATAAGATAATGGTGGGCAGCAAATGTGTCTAGCACTTCTGTTGTATTGTACTCTCCCAAGTGTTTAGTACAGTGCTCTGTGCACGCAAGTCCTCAATAAATAAATTTATTAATATACGTAGCAACTAGATCTAGCTCACTCACTATGCAATCAATTTACACAGATTATTTTGATTTCACTCCTTTCATAGGAGATTACAATCTAGAGAGGGAGACAGACATTTAACTAAATTATGAAAGTGTTACATAAGGGCCGTAGGGTTGGAGGTGGGATGAATAAAGGGTAGAATCCAATTACAAGGGCAGTGAAGAAAGGGAGTAGGGGAAATGAGGGATTAGTTGGGATATTGACTTCAGTCCTTACAGAAGTGAAAAAGAAACCTGAGGCATGTTCCCTGCCCACAAGGAGTACAGTAATAATAATAATTATGGTAATAATAATAATAATGTTGGTATTTGTTAACTGCTTACTATGTGCCAAGCAGTGTTCTAAGCACTGGGGTAGATACTGGGTAATCAGGTTGTCCCAAGTGAGGCTCACAGTTAGTCCCCATTTTACAGATGAGGTAACTGAGGCACAGAGAAGTTAAGTGACTTGCCCACAGTCACACAGTTGACAAGTGGCAGAGCTGGGATTAGAACCCACGACCTCTGACTCTCAAGCCCAGGCTCTTTCCACTGAGCCACGCTTCTTCTCTAGTAATTGGGTGGGCAGGCACTATGGCCTGGTAATAAACCTGCAGAAAACCTAAGTGATATGCCAGCTTTTCATTGGCAACTTGGAACTTTATGATGCCACCAATTCTGCTATTTAGGCAATGTGCTAAAAAAATATGGATTATATAAACAAAGAAATAGAAAATCTAAAAGTCTGGCATGTTCTAGGGGCAAAGCAGCATATGTTATTTATTATCCGAAGATGTTTGAAAGGCCAAAACTACCAGTGCGGATAAATTAATTGAAAATTACTAGAGGGAAAGTTACTGGGGAAGAGAAAAAATACTAATATTATATAGAAATTAGAGAGGTGACCTTAAACATTAGGACATATTTCCAGGTGGGAAGCCATTAGATTATTTTGCCAGGCATAGAATACTTGATTCAATAATGTCATTTCTTATGTTTTTATGAAACAGGCAGAAAATTTGCAGCAATGGGTTAATGTGCTATACATTAAATTGAAGGACTAAACTGAAGCCAGTAGATGTAGCTAGCTTGCTAAATCAATCACCAACCAACTAAACAATAGTATATAGTATTTATTCAGAGTTTAGGTTTTGTACAACACAGTATTAATGACCATATTAGACCTAGTATGGAAGACACTTTCAGATTATTAACAGGATGATTGGGTAACTAAATGAGCCTAATCAAACCTTACTAGCAGAAAGGATCAACAACAAGAAGGTCCGGAGAGTCAGCCCATCAAAACTGAGGATAAGCTCATAGCAACACAGCTTCTTTGGGTTCGATATGTGAAGAAAGTGGATGACACCTGCTAATCCAAGGATCTAATTTATGGGGTATATGCAAGCAGGAAGAGCAGAAGAGATCTTTGAAAGGCATAATAAAGCATGTTTCCAAAAATGAGGTATTGCAGTTGACAGTTGAGGTATAACTACAGCAGGGAGACCAGTCTAGTTTGGGGAAATCAGAACAGTAGTGGCTCTGAATAAGCAGAAACCCTGGGAAGACCAGGAGAACAAGTGACTGAATATGAATAAGAAAGGAAAAGAGTCAAGGATAGTGCCAGTCAAGGATAGTGCCACTCAAGGCTGTGGCCTATGAGACAGAGATTGGTGGGTTGTATGTCAATTTACTGGAAACGTTAGCCAGAAGGAGAGTTTGGATGTGAAGAGGAGGAGTTCTGTTTTGCACAGGTTGAGTTTAAGGTGAATATGTTGAGTTGAGATGTTGGCAGCACAACCCAGTGGGAATATCCCGAAGGCAGAAAGAATGTGAGATTTCAAAGAAGGAAAGAGGTCGTAGCTCGAAAGTAGATTTGAGAGTTATCCACAAAGAAATAGCCATTGAAGCTGGGGAGTAGATGAGCTCCCCATGGAAGCACAAATGTAAAATAGACAGGAATCTAAACAAAACAGAACTTTGATGTTATGGGGAGAGAAGCATAGAAGAAACCAGAGAAAGAGAGCAAGGAGCAGCCAGCACTTACTTATACTTACTTACTTATATATATATATTTATATATATATTAATAATTATGTTTATTTATATTTATGCCTGTTTGGTTGTTTTGATGTGTATAGATCTATAATTCTACTTATTTATATTGGTGACTGTTTACTTGTTTTGACGTCCGTCTTCCCCCTTCTAGACTGTAAGCCTGGTGTGGGGAGGGCTTTTGTCTCTTTATTGCTGAATTGCACTTTCCAAGTATTTAGTATAGTGTTCTGCACACAGTAAGCACTCAATAAATGAATGAATGAGTACAATGCAACAAAGTTGGTAGATACATTCCCTGCCACAAGAAACTTTACAGTCAAAGGGATTTATAAGTAAGAAATAGTTGGTTTGAGAAATGGGAATGAGAATTAATAGGAGAAGTAAAGTTGGAGTTATAACAGGCCATAGGAATTTGAAACGGACAAGCTCAACCTAATGTCGGGCCTTTCTGCCAACTCTATTCATGAGGATGAGAATATGAGCAAAGGAAGTTTTTATTGCAGGTGATCCAGGGCTCTAGAAGGGGCAGGACTACAAGAAAGTTTATTTCAGTGGAGAGGGAGGAGCTGAAAACAGGGATCTGTGTGTCAATGAAGTGGATGTTGGAAGACCAAATGGAGCATGGTGGCCTGGGCTAAGTTAAGGGAGTCAGGAATTCTCTCCCGGCAGGGACTGGAAAGTCTTCAAGGGAGCTGGTGTATGAAAGAGAAAGCAGATGTGAAAGTAGTTAAGGTCAGAGAGTAAGGTATACAATTAATAGACAATAGATAGGTAGAAAGTTTAGCCCAAATAAAATTTTCTGTCTTGTAGGTTGAGAAATGAGAAACCTCACATGCTCACTAAATCTTCTATATATTGCCATCTAAATATTCACATTTTTGTAGAATGATTTATGAACCCTCTATTATTTTGTTACATTACACTAATTTGGAATGAATTGAATGTGTTGTTCTCTGTGAATTTGTCCAGTTTTTCCTTTGCTTTAAAGAACAGGTTCTTGTTTGTTTGTTTTTCTTAGTTGTATAGGAAGAGGGAATATCTAGCACTTAATTAAAATTATAACTAAAATATGAAACATTACACCTGCTAAATTATTGACAATGATTATATAATTAATGGAGATATTAAATTAAATATTAGATTATAAACCTATTGAGATAATTAAATGCTTTAAATTAATCAATGTAATTAATCAATTCCTACACTCTTTCAAGATATGAATCTCAATATATTTTACAAATTAACATCTCAAATATTCAAATATGTGCTAGATCAAAAAATGTGAGCAAAAATAACTTGAGTTTACAGAGGTGAAACCTATTGGACTACAAATCTAAGGAATCCAATTTTTTTTATTTTGGGGCAAACAATTTTGGGTCACAAAATTTGCCATAACTGACATGTGAGAAACATATTTTATGAGAGAATTTTAGCAATGAAAACAGTAAATTGTAACACATGACTGGTTGGGAGTTTGAATGTGGAAATAGTGTGCATTGTAAGTAGGTTGTGAATTCGTGGTGTATGTTGATCGTGCAGTGCTTGAACCGTTGTTGAAGATTACCTTACCGAACTGGGCTTTTGGCCAAACAGACTACTAAGGGGGAGGGTTATGACAATTCATTTGTATTTAATTGCATTTGTTGAATGCTTACTTTGTGGAAAGCTTAATACTAAACACTGGGGAAAAAAAATTCACACATGGTGGTACCAACAAAGACATCCCAATTTAAATGCCAGAATGGCCCTCAGATGTGTTTTTTTCTGCTGGGCGAAAATGTTCAAAGTTCTATTGGGGGTGGAACTGAAAACAAAAATAGGAAACTTACTTTTTCAGCTTCTTCTACCTGATAATTACATGATCAGAGGTTTACATTTCCCAGAATCCTCTGTAAGTAAGTCTCATTCAGCAAGCTTGACAGTTTACTGATTTGGGGGAGGCAACTCTTGCTTACCATTTTCATGTCTGCTGATTCACTCTCTAGGAACCGTGGATGGTTGTCTGTGTTCTGGACAGAATAGCACCACATGGAAAGTCTAAGGAAGCCTGGTTTATGCATGGCCTAGTGGAAAGAGCTTAATAAATGGATCTCTCTAATAGGTGGGACAAATGGTTCTGATAAAGGGTTACAGAACTCAAAGTGTAACAACAAACCTTTAACTCATTACCAATTGACCAAGTTTGAAATCAATCATTCGATCATATTTATTGAGCACTTACCGTATGCAGAGCTTGGGAGAGTACAATATAACAGAGTTAGTAGACATATTTTTTGCCCACAAGCAAGTCCCTTACCTTTCCTATGCTTCAGTTTCTTCATCTGAAAATGAGGATCAAGACTGTGGGCCCCATGTGGTATAGTAACTGCATCCAATCTGATTACCTTGTATCTACTATTAAAAAAAACAAAAAAACACAACATACCAAAAAAAGAGCTTACTGTCTGGAAGGTTGGATTCTGGAAACACATGCAGGAAACATGTATATTGGTTCTTCTGTTTTTATCCAAATGATTAGCATAATGCTTTGCAGTTAGTAGATGCTCAATAAGAGCTACTGGTTGATTGGATAATTGATTGATAGGTATCAGGCAGATTTCAGTTTTCACAAGGAAATAAGTTAAGAGGAAATGAAAGACCAATTGTTTCTAGCTTACATTACACCAGATTCCCATAGTTAGAATTCCAGATTTACTTCTATTCCCTAAGACTCTGTAATTATCAATGAGGCAAAAGCAAGCTGACCAAAGCCTGGGAATTTAAGGTCCACAGCAGTGAAGGCTCTGCCACAGTGTTTAAATACTCCTTCTTCTTCAACCTGCCTGAGCCCTCTGGCTCCTACTGTGATGCAAACTATAGGCTTACAGGGGAGGCAGGAAGAGAATTTGTGAATATCATTTTTTTTTCCACTAAACCTCAGAATTTAGGATGGCTCAGGATTTAGGGAGTCCCAGGCTGGGCTCAATGAACCCACTGAACACAGACCTACTAAACTCATTTATGTCTGGTTAGCAGATCAGCTGATGGATTTCACTTGATGGAACTGCATAGTCACTAGGTGGGATTGGTGAGGGTGTCCAACTTTCTGTAGCTGCATGTAATTCCAGGACAGAGATACAGAATCCTTGACCATAATTTGGGAATCCCAGGTCAAATGTAATACAAGCAATCTGTGTCTGGAGTCTTTTAACACTTGAGGCAGCTGAACACAATGTATATCAACCTGGAAAATGTTTCAAAATGTAAAATATGAGTGGAAAATCAAATTAACTGGAAACATGGAGAACTGACTTTGCTTTGTCAGTTCTGGCCCCAGTTATGTTAAGGATAATAATAATTATTAATAATAATAATTGTGGTATTTGTTAAGTGCTTACTATGTGCCAGGCACTATACTGTAAGCACTGGGATGAATACAAGTAAATCCGGTTGGACACAGTCCCTATCCCACAATGGAGCTCCCAGTCTTCATCCCCATTTTCCAGATGAAATAATTGAGGCACAGAGAAGTTAAGTGACTTGTCCAAGGTCACACAGCAGACAGGTGGCAGAGCCAGGATTCGAACCCAGATCCTTCTGACTTCCAGGCTCATACTCTATCCTCTAGGCCATGCTGCTTCTCATCAGTGATCATCAAAGAAAGATTCTGATCCCACAAAATGACTGTCTGTGTCTCTGCCTAAACCTAATACAGTGAAGTGCCACAGAAAAACTGTCACAGAGAGCTATACTAGTTAGAACCCAAGGACTTCCTGGAGAGCTACCCCTTTCAGTGGATATCTGAGAGTATGAGAACATCACAAAATGTGATGGTAATAATGATAGCTTTGCTTGAGCACCAATTGGCTGCAGTGAACTACACTAAGCACTATGAAAATGTAAGAAACCCAGTCCCCACTCATAAGGAGCTTACACTTAATCAATTAGATTAGCATTTACTGTGCACAGAGCACATTTATGAAGCACTTGGGAGAGTAGAATATAACAGGATTGATAGATACTTTCCCTGCCCACAATGAGCTTATAAGCTTACAGATATGAACATGAATGCCATGGGGCTGGGAGAGGGGGGAGCAGGGGTGAATAAAGGGTGCAAATCCAAGTTCAGTGAAGACTTAGTCAGGGAAGGTTTCTTGGAGAAAAGCTTTTAATAAGGCTTTGAAGATGGGGTGAGTGATTGTCAGATATGAAGTGGCCCAAATTAAGTTGAGAGGTCAGCAGCGAGAGAAACAAGATCAAGGTACAATGAATAGGTTGGCTTGAGAAGAGTGAAGTGTGTGGCTAGGTTTTAGTAGGGAAGCAGTGACATAGGGGGTAAGGCAGGAGGGGAGAAATGATTGAATGCTTTAAATCTTATGATGAGGAGTTTCTATTTAATGTGGAGGTGGATGAGTAACCACTGAAGATGCTTAAGAAGTAGGGAAACATGGACTGAAAAGTTCTGTAGAAAAATGATGCCGGCAGCAGAGTGAATTATGGTGTAGAGAAGAGAAACAGGATGCATGGGAAGTCAGCTGATGTAGTAATCAAGGTGGGATAGGATAAATGCTTGGATTATCAAGGTAGCAGGTTGGATGGAGAGGAAAGAACAGATTTTAAGGATGTTGTGAAGGTTCAACAGATAGTATTAAATATGTGGGTTACATGAGAGAGATGAACAAAGAATAACACCAAAGCTATGGGCTTGTGAGACAGGGAGGATAGTGGTGTTTTCTATAGTGATGGGAAAGTTGGTATTTTTTATTTATTTATTGGTATTAATGTCTGTCTCCCCATCTAGATTGTGAGCTCATAATGGGCAGCAATGTGTCTGCTTGTTGTTATATTGTACTCTCCCAAGGGCTTAGTACAGTGCTTTGCAAAAGTAAGCTTGCAATAAATTTAATTGAATGAATGAATGGGAGGACAGGATTTGATTGGGACCAAAAGAAGTTCTGTTTTGGTCATGGTAAGTTTGTGGTGTCAGCAGGATATCCAAGTAGAGATGTCCTGAGGGTAGGAGAAAATGTGAGACTGCAGAGAAGGAGAGCAATCAGGGTTAGATATGTAGATTTGGGAATCATCCATATAGAGATGGTAGATGAATCCGTGGGAGTGATTGAGTTCTCCAAGGGAGTGGATGTAGATGGAGAATGCAAGGAGACCCAGAACTAAACTTTGAGGGACTTCCCACAATTAGGGAATAGGAGGCAGAGAAGGAGACCATGAAATGGGCTGAAACAGAGAGGCCAGAGAGTTAGGAGGAGAACTAGGAGAGGTCAGTCAGGGACAGCTGAGAGGTAGAAGAGGATTTGGATAGGATTGAGGCCATTAGATTTGGCAAGATGGGAATCACTAGTGACCTTTGAGAGAGCAGTTTCTTTGAAATGTAGGGACTGGAACCCAGATAAGATGGAGTCAAGGAGAGAAGTGGAGGAGAGGAAGTGGAGATGAGTGTAGACAACTCACTCAAAGAGTTTGGAGAAGAATGGTAGGAGGATGATTGGGCTATAGCTGGAGGGAGCTGTGGGATCAGTGAGCATGTTTGAAAACAGTGGGAAAGAAGCTACTGGAGAGTGAACAGTTGAAGACAGCAATCAGGGAGGAAAGAAGGAAGGGGGTAAACCCCTTTATAAGTTGTGAAGGGATGGGGTAGGAAGGAGTGGATCTTGAGAGGAGGCAGAAGATGGGGGAGTAGAAGGGGTAAGAGGAGCAGAAAAATAAACTTTAATGGGTAATGCACTGTCAAACACTACTAAATTGTTGGAAATGGCTAGACATAGTTATAGTGAGGTACCGTATTTCAAAGTTATTTCTGATTACCTTTATTGGGATCATTGTTCTTTTCTTTCTTTCTGATGTACTCTGAGTTTTCCTTGTGCCCTGGTGAAAGTAGTGCCTTACTTATACTTGTCCATATATTTAGGTTTGTTGAACACCTCTGGGAGGCATTGATCCTCACCCACTCCATTTCTAGAAATTGAGAGAAAGGAGATAAGAGATTGGGCAGGGAGAAAGGATTTCATGCATCCCGTGCAAAAATGTCAGTCCACATCCTGAAACACTGATCAGGGAATAGACAATAGAACATCATTTCAGTAAATAGTTGAATGATGCTCCTATAAATTCCTAGGATCCAGTAACATTTGGGGCATCACTCAGGATCACACCTGGAGAGTTTCCAGTACCAGTGGGAGGGAGAGCCAAGCAAAGGCATACCCATTCCTTTTCTAGCTGGGGCAGTGGCTAGCAAGTGGAAGGCAATCTGCTACAAGTCAAAACTCACCTGTGCTGGGCAGCAGTGGTATGAGAAAGTATAGAAGGCAGAGACTCAAATTTACTGCTTGGATGAAGGCAGTGGTAAACCACTTCTGTATTTTTACCAAGAAAACTCTATGGACCGCCTACCAGAATGATTATAGATGGAGATGGAGCATTCTGGGAGAGATGTGTCCATGGATTCATTGAGGGTTGGAGATGACTCTACAACATAAGACAAGCGCCATTTGGGGGTGTTGAGGGAGGGATGGTGAGGACAACAGGTGACTTGACCAAATGGTAGAGACCCCAAATAGCTGAGAACAGGAAAAACAAGTTACTTTACTTTGTTAGGGTACTTACTATGCTTTTACTATGTACCAAGCAATATGCTAAGCCTTGAGTAAAGTGAAGTAACATGGCCAAGTGGATAGAACACAGGTTCGAGAGTCAGAAGGATGTGAGTTCTAGTCCTGGCTCTGCCACCTGTCTGCTGTGTGACCTTGGGCTACCCATTTCATTTCTCTGTGCCTCAGTTACCCCATCTGTCAAGTGGGGATTAAGACTGTGAGCCTCATGTGGGACAGAGATTATATCCATCCTGGTTTGCTTGTATTGATCCCAGCACTTAGTACAGAGCCTGGCACATAGTAAGTGCTTAACAAATACTGCCATTATTATTACAAGATTATCAGAACAGAAAAGGTCCTTCCCACCACCCACATGGGGCTCACATTCAAGAAGAGATGAACAGATACAGAAAGGAGAGTCAATTATAAACTGTCGCTGATTCCCCATAAGTTGGAAAGATAAAGGGAATTGGTTGGGTAGAAAGTAATGAGTGCAGTCCAGACACCAGGTGGTCCTAAAGAACCCAGAGTCTCTAGTCTGAAAGGTATTCTCAGCTACATAGGTTTCTATTTGTGCCCTTCAGTGTGGCCTGTTGGAAGGAGCATAGGCCTGGGAGTTAGAGGACCTGAGTTCTAATTCCAGTTTTGCCACTAGTTTTTTGTGACCTTAGGCAAGTCAATTAATCAACACATCAATCAATGACATTTACTGAGCACTCACTGTGCTCAGAGTACTATTATTAAGCTTTTGGGAGAGTAGTCCCCCTTAGACTGTAAGCCATTTGTGGGCAGGGATTTTGCTTTCCAACTCAGTTGTATTGTACTTTCCTAAGTGCTTACTAAAGTGCTCTGCACAGAGTAAGTGTTCCATAAATACCATTGATTGATTGTTTATAATACAACAGAATTGGTTGGACACATTCCCAGACCATAAGGAGTTTACAATCTAGAGGGGAAACAAATGATAAACATGAACATAAATGCTGGGGAACTGGGGATGGGGTGAATATCAAGTGATTAAAGCATGCCCACAGTGGAAAGGTCTAAGTCAAAGCATCACACAAAGTCAATTCACCTGTGCTGGGCAGCAGCAGAATGGGAGAATGGGAAAGAATCAAAGGCAGATAATCAAAAAAAGTTGATCAAAGACAATAGCGGAGACTCAAGTTTTTACTACTTGGAAGAAGACTAGGGTAAACTACTTCCATACATTTACTAAGAAATACACATACCAGCATGACCTCATGCCAGAAGATGGTACATTCTGAAGAAGGTATGTTTGTGGAGTCACTATGAGTCAGAAACAACTCAGTGGCAATTGAAGAAAGGGCACTGATACAAATAATAATTTTAGTATTTGTTAAGTGCTTACTATGTGCCAAGCCCTGTTCTAAGTGCTGGGTAGATATAAGGTAATTAGGTTGTACCACGTGGGACTCAGTCTTAATCCCCATTTTCCAGATGAGGTAACTGAGGCACAGAGAAGTTAAGTGACTTGCCCAAAGTCACACAGCTGATAAGTGGCAGAGATGGAATTAGACTCTGACTCCAAAGCCCATACTCTTTCCACTGAGCTATGCTGCTTCTCAAATACAAATGTGTAAGCAACAGAGAAGCAAGATGAGTAGGGGAAATGAGGGATTAGTTGGGGAAGGCCTCTCTTTTGTTTTTACGTTATGGTAGTTTTTTAAATACTTACTATGGGCCAGGCACTGTACTAACCCCTGATATAGATACAAGATAATCAAGTTGGACACAGGCCATGATGCAGTGGGACTAAAAATCTTAATCCCCATTTTACAGATGAGGGAACTGGGGCCCAGAGAAGTTAAGCGATTTGCCCAAGGTCACACAACAGACAAGTGGTTGAGTAGAGATTAGAACCCAGGTCCTCTGACTCCCAGAACCATTCTCTATCTATTAGATCATGCCGCTGCTCTTGGAGGAGATGCAACTTTAGTAAAGCTTCAAGGTGAGGGCAGTGGCAGTCTGTCACATATAAAGAGGGAAGAAATTCAAAGTGAAATGGAGGATGTGGACAAGGGGTTGGAGGTGAGAGAAATGAGAATGAGGTGCAGTGAGTAGATTGACATCAGAGGAGCAAAGTGTGTGGGCTGGGTTATAGTAAGAAAGGTAGGAGGGGACAAGCTGATTAAGGGTTTTAGAGTTGATGGTAAGGAGTTTCTCATCAATGCAGAAGTGGAAGGATAACCACTGGAGGTTCTTGAGGAGTGGGGAAATAGGGACTGATTTTTTTTTTTAGAAAAATGATCAAGGCAGCAGCAGAGAAAAGACTGGAATGGAGAGAGACAAGAGGTGGAAGGGGCAGCACCAAGGCTGATTTAGAAGTCAAGGTAGGATATTATAAGTCAATGGATCAGCACAGTAGTGGTAATAATAATAATAATGTTGGCATTTGTTAATCGCTTACTATATGCCAAGCACTGTTCTAAGTGCTAGGGTAGATAAAAAGTAATCAGGTTGTCCCACATGAGGCTCATAGTCTTAATCCCCATTTTGCAGATGAGGGAACTGAGGCACCGAGAAGTTAAGTGACTTACCCAAAGTCACAAAGCTGACAGGTGGCAGAGCCGGGATAAGAACCCATAACCTCTGACTCCTAAGCCCGTGCTCTTTCCACTGAGTCATGAGTTTGGATGGAGAGGAAAAGGTGGATTTTAGAGATGTAGGGAAGGTACATCTGACAGAATTTGGTGAAAGATTGAATCTGCGGGTTGAATGAGAGAATCAAGGATATTCCCAAAACACAGAGGATAGTACTGGTTTTTTTATGTTGTTTTTTGGTTTTTGTTTGAAATTTGTTAAGCACTTACTACACGCCAGGCACTCTAGTAAGCACTGGGGTAGATACAAGCTCATCAGGTTGGGCACAGTCCCCGGGGGTCCCAAATGGAGATCACACTCTTATTTCCCATTTCAGATAAGGTAACTGAGGCACCAAGAAGTGAAGTGACTTGCCGGAGGTCACGCATCAGGCCATTGTAGTAGAACCCATATCCTTCTGACTCCCAGACCTGTGCTCTATCCACTAAGCCATCCTACTTCCCTACATTGGAGAAGCAGCGTGGCTCAGTGGAAAGAGCATGGGCTTTGGAGTCAGGGCTCATGAGTTCGAATCCCAGCTCTGCCACTTGTCAGCTGTGTGACTGTGGGCAAGTCACTTAACTTCTCTGTGCCTCAGTTCCCTCATCTGTAAAATGGGGATTAAGACTGTGAGCCCCACGTGGGACAACCTGATTCCCCTATGTCTACCCCAGCGCTTAGAACAGTGCTCGGCACATAGTAAGCGCTTAACAAATACCAACATTATTATTATTATTATCATTGTTGTCTACAGTGATGGGAAGAACAGGAGTAGGACAGGAATTGGATGAGAAAATGAGGAGTTCTGTTTTAGACATACTTAGTTTGAGTTATCTGTGGTACATCCAATCAATCAATCAAATGTGCTTATTAAGCACTTACTATGTACAGAGATCTGTACTAAGCACTGGTTGAATACAAAATAGCACAGTTGATAGACATGTTCCCTGACCATAACAATTTTAGAGTCTAGAGAGGGAGACAGATATTAATATAAATAAATAAATTGTAGATATATACATGAGTGCTGAGGGTTGAGGCTGGGGTGAGTGAATAAAAGGAGCAAGTCAGGGTCATGTAGAAGGGAATGGGAACAGAGAAAATGAGGGCTTAGTCAGGCAAGGCTGCTTGGAAGAGCTGTGCCTTCAATAAAGCTTTGAAGGTGGAGAGAGTAATTGTCTATCGGATATGAAGAGGGAGGGCATTCCAGACCAGTGGTAGAATGTGGGCAAGAGGTCAGCGGTGAGATAGATGAGATCAAGCTACAGAGATTAGGTTAGCACCAGAGGTGTGAAGCATGTAGGCTAGGTTGTAGTAGTAATAACACTGTGTCAGCCTTCTCTCTGACCTCCCTTCCTCCTCTCTCGCCCCGCTCCGGTCTATTCTTCACTCCGCCGTCCGGCTCATCTTCCTGCAGAAACGATCTGGGCATGTCACTCCCCTTCTTAAACAACTCCAGTGGTTGCCTATCGACCTCCGCTCCAAACAAAAACTCCTCACTCTAGGCTTCGAGGCTCTCCATCACCTTGCCCCTTCCTACCTCTCCTCCCTTCTCTCTTTCTACCGCCCACCCCGCACGCTCCGCTCCTCTGCCGCCCACCTCCTCGCCGTCCCTCGGTCTCGCCTATCCCGCCGTCGACCCCTGGGTCACGTCCTCCCGCGGTCCTGGAACGCCCTCCCTCCTCACCTCCGCCAAACTGATTCTCTTTCCCTCTTCAAAACCTTACTTAAAAATCACCTCCTCCAAGAGGCCTTCCCAGACTGAGCTCCTCTTCCCCCTCTACTCCCTCTGCCATCCCCCCTTTACCTCTCCGCAGCTTAAGCCTCATTTTCCCCTTTTCCCTCTGCTCCTCCACCTCTCCCTTCCCATCCCCACAGCACTGTACTTGTCCGCTCAACTGTATATATTTTTGTTACCCTATTTATTTTGTTAATGAATTGTACATCTCCTTGATTCTATTTAGTTGCCATTGTTTTTACGAGATGTTCTTCCCCTTGACTCTGTTTAGTGCCATTGTTCTTGTCTGTCCGTCTCCCCCGATTAGACTGTAAGCCCGTCAAACGGCAGGGACTGTCTCTATCTGTTGCCGACTTGTTCATCCCAAGCACTTAGTACAGTGCTCTGCACATAGTAAGCGCTCAATAAATACTATTGAATGAATGAATGAATAACAATAATAACGATGATATTTGTTAAGCACTTACCGTGTGCCAGGCACTGTATTAAACATTAGGGTAGATAGAAGCAAATCAGGTTGGGCACAGTCCTTGTCCCGCATGGGGCTCACAGTCTTAATCCCCATTTTACATATGAGGTAACCGAGGCACAGAAAAGTTAAGTGACTTGCCCAAGTCCACACAACACAGAAGTGGCAGAATTGGGATTAGAATCCATGACCTTCTGACTCCCAGGCCTGTGCTCTATCCACTACACCATGCTGATCAAGTCCTGATAGTAAAAAGTTTCTGCTTGAAGTCGAGGTGGATGGGCAACCACTGGGGCTTTTTGAGGAGTGGGGAAACATGGACTGAACATTTCTGTAGAAAAATGATCCAGGCAGAAGATGAAGTATTGACTAGAATGGGGAGAGACTGGAGGCAAGGAGGTCAACAAGGAGGCTGATAGAATAATTGAGGAGAGATAGGATAAGTGTTTGGATTAACATAGTAGCAGTTTGTATGGAGAAGAAAAGGTGGATTTTAGAGGTATCCTGAAGGCAGGAATAACTGCAAGGCTGAAGAAAAGGAGAGGTCAGGGCTAGAGATGTTGTCTTGGGAATCATTTGTGTAGAGATGGTAGTTGAATCTGGTGGTGGTGGCGGGGGGGAATGAATGAGTTCTCTGAGGAAGTGGGTGTGATTGGATCATAAAAGGGACCCAGAAGTGGATTTGAGGACTTCCTCAGTTAGAGGGTGGGAGGTGGTAGAGGAGTGGCTTCTAAAAGACACTGCAAAGGAGAGGCTAGAGAGACAGGAGCAGAACCTAGAAAAGATAGTGTCACTGAAGTCAAAGTTAGATCATATTTCAAGGAGGAGGGGTTAGTCCACAATGTCAAAGGTAGCTGAGAAGGCAAGGAGAAATAGAATGGAGTAGAGAAGCCATAGGATTTGGCAAGAAGGAGGTCATTGGTGACGTTTAGATAAGGCAGATTGGAGGGAATTGGTGAAAGATTTGGAAAAGAGGAAACAGAGGCAGTGGGTGCAGACAACTCACTCAAAGAGTTTCAGAAGCAATGAAAGGAAGGAGATGGAACGATAAAACTGGAGGGAACCGTGAGGTTAAGAGAGATTTTGGTCAAGGGAGCTTTGTTGGGTTTTTTTTTAGGATGGGGATACAAGAGCACATTTGAAAGCAATGGAGAATAAGCCACTGGAAAATAGTGCTGGAAGATGATGCTAAGAGAATGAAGAAAGGAGGGAATAAGTGTTTTGTTAAGGAATGAAGGGAAGGTGTCAGAGGTATAGGTAGAAGTGTTGATTTTCAGAAGAAGCAGGAGATCTTCTCCTCTGGCAATTCCTGGGGAACAGTAGACAAACAAGACTAATAACTGGAGGGGGTGATAGAGGCAGATATTAAGAGCTTCAGAGAAAGGGAAAGAGAGGAATTGGGAAAGTGGGAAAGTAAAAATGGCACTGGGGAGTAGGAAGAAAGGCTACTTGTCCCCTTTCCTAGGGAGTCTTGGGGAGTGGAAGAAGATGTGGGACCTTAGACTGTGAGCTCGTTGTGGGCAGGGATTGTCACTATGTATTGTTGTATTGCACCTTCCCAAGTGCTTAGTACAGTGCTCTGCACAGAGTAAGTGCTTAATAAATTCAACTGAATGAATGAATGAGAGAGCGACAGGGGAGACTGTGTCATCTGGAGAGAGCCAGATTTCAGTCATGATGATGATAGCATTTGTTAAACGCGTATTATGTGCCAAGCACTGTTCAGTGATTTCACTGATGGCAATGAGGAGGAGTGGCTGGGTCAGGAACAGGTCAAGGCTATAGGAAATCTTTCCCATGATGGAGCGGCGTTTCACAGGCCATTCATTCATTCAACAGTATTTACTGAGTGCTTACTCTCTGCAGAACACTGTACTGAGTGCTGGGAATGTACAATTTTGCAACAGATAGAGACAGTCCCTGCCCAATGACGGGCTCACAGTCTAAAGGGGGGAGACAAACAGCAAAGCAAAACAGAACAAAACAAAAACAAGACAACATCATCAAGATAAATAGAATCAAGGGGATGTACACCTCATTAACAAAATGAATAAGGTAATAAATAATATATACAAATGAGCACAGTGCTGAAGGGAGGGGAAGAGGGAGGGGAAGGGGGAGGAGCAGAGGGTGGGGGGGAGCAGAGGGAAAGGGGGTCTCAGTCTGGGAAGGCCTCTTGGAGGAGGTGAGCTCTCAGTAGGGCTTTGAAGAGGGGAAGAAAGTTAATTTGGCGGAGGTGAGGAGGGAGGGCATTCCAGAACAGCGGTAAGACGTGGGCCAGAGGTTGACGGTGGTATAGGCGTGAATGGGGGACAGTGAGGAGGTGAGCGACAGAGGAGCGGAGTGTATGGGGTGGGCAGTAGAAAGAGAGAAGGGAGGTGAGAAAGGAGGGGGTAAGGTGATGGAAAGATTTGAAGCCAAGAGTGAGGAGTTTTTACTTGTGTGAAGGTTGATAGGCAAAGCACTGGGATAGGCAGGCCATGCCTGCAGAGGTTTGGGGTTGGGAGGAGGGATGGTACAAGGGATGGGGAGAGGTGGGATGAAAATGAGGTGACTCACATTGGCGGTGGTGGCCAGGAGATGAGGGGCCAAATTGGAAAGGAAGGACATGGAGGGCTGATTAGAAGGAGGAGAACGAAGGGACCAAAAGGTTGTCAAAAGCAATAACAGCTTAATCTGGGGGTTCTGTTTATGAATTTATTAATTCAATGCCTGTCCTTGCTCCTTGAGAGTGAAGAGGCAAATGCTTAGGAATAAACAGGTGGCCAGGTTGACGTGAAGGCAGGCAGTTTGTAAAAAGAGAGGTCTGTGTTCTCTACTGTATTTTCAACACCCAGCAGATCAGGAGCAGGGACAGTGAAGAAATGGCTGTTTCGTGGCCCCAGTAGTTTGGAATGAAGTTATTTGTTTCTCTGCAGGCATTGGGCAATGGTTCAGATGTAAGATGGCCCTGTGCTGGCTGAAGAAGCCGGTAGAGAGACTTCTGTGTCATGGCAGATGTTAAATGCTCCTGGGCTGATTGAGGCAGCTAGGCAGAGAAAGAAAGAGAGAATTCTATGTCTGCAGGCAGCTCCTTGTCCCACCAGATGTTAGATGATCCTGGTCTGGCTGAGAATTTCAGAGGAGAGAGAGAGAGAGAGTTGTGTCCTTGGGCAGCTCTTTGTCCTAGCAGTTAGCTGTTTTCTCATCTGTGAAATGGGGATTCACTATCTGTTCTCTCTCCCATATAAGACCTATAGTCTGACATGATTATCTTGTATATGTCTCAGTGCTTAATACAGTCTTTGGCACATAGAAAGTGCTTAATAAATAACATAAGAAATGTTAATAATAGTTAATATTCCTTTGCATGCCATCTCTGCTTGATAGTTCCAGCCCCCAAATCAGCAATCTAGTGGCCATTATGGTTAGGATTGACTGTTTGGACCAAGCAGTTGGACACATGTCAGTTAGGGGTATGTGGCCTCTTATTACTAGCACTGCAGTGTAGGGATTGTTCATAAAGCCTGGTTGTGGAAATGCTCAGACATTTTTGGATGGGGAATTGTGTTCAAAGGGATTTGAAGGGGAAGTGAGAAAAATGATTTTTGGAACAGCTGCTGCCTGAGAGGTACATTTTCAGGAGCCAGGTGCCTTTATTTATCAGACTCCTCAGGCAACAATGCCCAATCAGGAAGCTGGCAGAGCCTTTAAATTCAGGAGAGGGAATGTATGCTTTCTCTACCTGCCTGCTGAGCCAGGCTCTGGGAATCAAGCTGCTGTGTGTAACCTGCTCAATGTGCTGGCTCATGAGTACCAATCTTCAGGACTTTCTCAGAGATTCCAAGGGATTGTGTTTGTGTATTCATGGTAATCTACGTTGGTCTTGAAGTCTGTATCTCTAGGGGGCTTTAATCAATCAATTAATTGCATTAAACCTTTACAACGTTTAGAACATTGTATTAAGCACTTGAGAGGTACAGTAGAATTAGTAGATGTGATCCTTATACTCTGAGAATTAGTATGTAGGAGAGAAGCTTTTGTATGCTGCTTAGCTTTCCCTATTTTCTCTCTTGCGTATTATATTCTTCTATAGTATTACATAACCCCATATGCTATTTCTGTGTCTGAGTGTTTGAGAAACATCTGGAGGCTCTACACACTTTCCTCTCTTTCTCCACCTCTAACACAGATAGAATGGTTTAAAGTCAATGTCCTATGGGTGGTAATTGTGATCTTTTGGCTTAAATCCTTGATGTTAAAAAAAATAATAAACTTGCCATAAGTGTGGAGAGGCACTGCAGCTTTCTATCTCTTTTAGCAAAGCGAAGATTCATTTTCACGGGTTTTCTCCGGATCATTGGTGGCTGCATGAGAAAAGTCCTTGAGAAGCTGCTTTCATTTTACAGAGAGAAGTGGAAAACCACTCCTGCTGCCCTCCCTCCCACCTACTGTGACTACCCCTTATTCTCCACCAACTGGGAATAATAGAGAACAGGTGCCACTTCCCAACCTTACATTTTTCCTGATAGAACCACAGACTGTTAAGAGGTGAAATCTATCCTAGATCACAGATTATCTCCAAACCTAATTTGAATGGTAATTTCAACCACCCCTCCCCTAAAAGGTTTTTCAGAAGAGCTGTTGAAGTGCTAAATTGACCCAATCCTGACTGATGAGGAAAATGTTTTTCCCTCTTGCTCACCAGTAAAGGGGCCGAAAATCAGGAAGAGGCATCAGTAATCTAGGTGGATGAGGCATTTGTGATCCACAAACTGGGCTGTCAGATCCCAAATGTCATTCAATCATATTTGAGTGCTTACTGTGTGCAGGACACTATGCTAAGCGCTTGGGAGAGTAGAATATAAGAATAAACAAAGATATTTCCTGCCCACAATGAGCTTTGCAGTCTAGAGGGATAGACAGACATTAATATATCCAATGGCTCCTACTCTATCCTAATCCTCCTTGACCTCCCAGCTGCCTTTGACACTGTTGACCATCCCCTTCTCCTCCACACCTTATCTCACCTTGGCTTCACAGACTCCATCCTCTTCTGTTTCTCCTCTTATCTTTCTAGATGTTCATTCTCAGTCTCCTTGGCAGGCTCCTCCTCCCCTTCCCATCCTCTAACTGTTGGGGTTCCTCAAGGGTCAATTCTTGGCCCTCTTCTGTTCTCCATCTACACTCACTCTCTTGGTGAACTCATTCGCTCTCACGGCTTCAACTATCATCTCTATGCAGATGACACACAGATCTACATCTCTGCCCCTGTCCTCTCCCCATCCCTTCAGGCTCGTATCTCCTCCTGCCTCCAGGACATCTCCACCAGGATGTCTGCCCACCACTTAAAACTCAACATGTCCAAATCTAAGCTCCTTATCTTCCCTCCCAAGCCCTGTCCTCTCCCTGACTTCCCTATCAGTGTGGATGGTATGACCATCCTTCCTGTCTCTGAAGCCTGCAACCTCGGTGTCAACTTTGACTCGTCTCTCTCATTCACCCCACACATCCAATCTGTCACCAAGACCTGCTGGTCTCACCTTTATAATATCACCAAGATCCACCCTTTCCTTTCCACCCAAACAGCTATCTTACTGGTACAGGCTCTCATAATATCCCGGCTGGATTACTGTGTCAGCCTTCTCTCTGATCTCCCTTCCTCCTGTCTCTCCCTGCTCCAGTCTATTCTTCATTCTGCTGCCCGGCTCATCTTCCTGGAGAAATGCTCTGGGCATGTCACACCCCTTCTTAAAAACCTCCTGTGGCTGCCTATCAACCTCTGCACAAAACAAAAACTTCTCACTGTAGGCTTCAAGGCTCTCCATCACCTTGTCCCTTCCTACCTCTCCTCCCTCCCTTCTCTCTTGCTACAGCCCACCTGCATGCTCCGCTCCTCTGCTGCCCACCTCCTCACCACCCCCCTTCTCGCCTATCCCAGCATCGACCCCTGGGCCACATCCTCCGCAGTCCTGGAATGCCCTCCCTCCTCACCTCCGCCAAACTAACTCTCTTACCCTCTTCAAAGCCCTACTGAGAGCTCACCTCCTCCAAGAGGCCTTCCCAGACTGAGCGTCCCATTTTCCTTCTGCTCCCTCTGCTGTCTCTCTGCACCCCCCTTCACCTCCCATCAGCTCAGCCTCCTTTCCCCCCCTTTCCCTCTGCTCCTCCCCCTCTCCCTTCCCCTCCCCTCAGCACTGTGCTTGTCCACTCATTTGTACATATTTTTATTACCCTATTTATTTTGTTAATGAGATGTACATCACCTTGATTCTATTTATTGCTATTGTTTTAATGAGATGTACAACCCCTTGATTCTATTTATTGCTATTGTTTTTGTCTGTCTGTCTCCCCCGATTAGATTGTATGCCCATCAATGGGAAGGGACTGTCTCTATCTGTTGTTGATTTGTACATTCCAAGCACTTAGTACAGTGCTCTGCACATAGTAAGCGCTCAATAAATACTATTGAATGAAATTACAGTTATGTACAGTTACAGACTGGTAGAACCCTTAGCTGTAGCAGGAGACAACATGTGCATGTATGTGAACTGTCATGGGCTAGCCATTTAAGTAAGAACCATGATCTTGGGCAAAAGTGTCTTCTTGACTTCAACCCAGAGCTATGATTGGAAGAAGGTGGATGTGAATAGGGTTAGATTGAGGCTGTAGAATGGGGTGATGGGGGTGATGTATAGAGCAAAATATGAGGTTGCAACATTGTGAGATCGTGCACCCTTCAGGCAGGTGATGTTCCTGGCTTCTCATCGCTGAATAAATAATATTAATGTTATTTGTTAAGCGCTTACTATGTGCCAAGCATTGTTCTAAGCGCTGGGGTAGATCAAGGTAATCAGGTTGTCCCATGTGGGACTCACAGTCTTAGTAAGTCCATTTTACTCACTGAGGTATACAGAAATTGTCCAAACTTATGCAGCTAAGTGGCAGAGCTGGGATTAGAACCCACGACCTCTGACTCCCAAGCTTGTGATCTTTCCACTAAGCCTCTGAGACCCCTCCAACCTGAACTCAACCCTTCAAATAATTATTGGTGTTTGCTTTGTGCAGAGCACTGTACTAAGTGCCTGGGAGAGTACTGTAGAGTTTGTAGATGGGATCCCTGCCCTCAAGGAGTTCACTATCTGATGGCGGGAACTAGTCTGCCACCTAGAGAAGCCAGCAAAGGATGGGAAGGAGCATGGCCTATTGGGAAGAGCATGGGCCAGGAAGTCAGAGCATGTGGTTTCTATTTCCAGCTCTGCCTGTTGTCTCCTGTGTGACCTTGGGCAAATCACTTAACTTCTTTGTGACTCAGTTTCCCCCAACTGTAATTCAATACATATTCTCCTTCTTAGACTTTAATAATAATAATAATGTTGGTATTTGTTAAGCGCTTACTATGCACAGAGCACTGTTCTAAGCGCTGGGGTAGATACAAGGTAATCAGGTTGCCCCACGTGAGGCTCACAGTTAATCCCCATTTTATAGATGAGCTAACTGAGGCCCAGAGAAGTGAAGTGACTTGCCCACAGTCACACAGCTGACAAGAGGCAGAGCTGGGATTCAAACCCATGACCTCTGACTCCCAAGCCCGGGCTCTTTCCATTGAGCCACGCTGCTTCTCTAACTTGATTGACATATCTATCCCAGTGCTTAATAGTATCAGTATCTAACAGATACAACAACAAAAACAACAATAATAATAATAATAATGATACTGATAAAAATCCTCTTCTATATTCAGGCGGACCCTATATTGTCACCCCTTACTTCAGAACTTTGCCTCAGTTCTGCATTGTCCACCAATCCTGACCTTTTAGTTTCTGATTACAACTGCCCCATCACCACCTTTCACCCTGTCCTAGGCTTAGGTTTCTGAGGCTGTCCTTGTACATCTTACCTCTGGAGTACTACTGACACCGGGCAGAATTTTCCCAATTGAGACTTCGTTTAGTCCTCGGGGATGGGACTTGATATGGACCTGGAGAAGATGCTGGGAATTTTGATTCTCCATAGGCTAGGCATGGCCCCAGTCGATGAAGGTCTTAGGATGGTCACTCCTCTCATCTCTCACTACAACTTTCCACAGGAAACAGCATGGCCTAGTAGAAAGAGCATGAGCATGGGAGTCAGAGGACCTGCGTTCTAATCCCAGCTCTGCCACTTATTTGCTGTGTGACCTTGGGCAAGTCACTTCACTGTCACTGTGCCTCAGTTCCCTCATCTACAAAATGGGGATTCAGGATCTGTTCTCTCTCCTACTTAAATTGTGAGCCCCATGCAGGACCTGATTATCTTGTATTTAACAATAATAATTACAATTATGGTATCTGTTAAGGGCTTACTATGTGCCAGGCACTCTACTAAGTGCTAGAGTTACAAGCCAATAGAGTTAGATCCTGCCCACGTGGGGCTCATAGTATCAATCCCTATTTTACAGATGAGGGAACTGAGGCACAGAGAAGGGAAGTGACTTAACCGAGATCACACAGCAGACAAGTGGTGGAGTCAGAGTTAGAACCCATGACCATCTGACACTCAGGCCCCTGGACTATTCATTATGCTTGGCATGAAATGTCTTTAACAAATATTGATATTATTATTATCATTGCGATTATAATTATCACTATTCTAGTGTCCCATGTTTATTTATAAATAGAAGTCTGTGGAAAAAGTGTTTCGTTTTTTTTCTTCATGGAGCAAGCATGGACAGTTATAATTCCCAGCCTGTGCCACAAGGCACACAGGCACAGCTTCACCCCTTTTCAACACGCTAAGAAGTGAGTCAATGGAAATAGTTTCTATTTCAGCCCAAATCACCATCACCATCAAATCACCATTCTCTGTTATTAGCACCAATCAACTCTGCACTGATTTCATTATCGAGTCCACGTGGCTTGCATATTGTGCATTTTGAACGTGAACCAATCCGCTTCAGTGTTGGGAAGTGGAAGCAGGGTAAGACCAGAAAAAACTAGGGCACTGAAGTACATGGGGAACAGCCCTGATATTTATGAAAAATTGTGCCATGCACAAGCGACTCCATTTGTAATCCCAGCAGAACTTAAAATCCATTTGGTAATCCAGTGAAACATTGTCAAGTTAAACATAAGGAAGGAAGCAATGTATAAAATCTCTTCGCACAGAGACATTAGGAACCAAATAGTTCTTAAATGGTAATACAATTTTCTAACCACAGATGATCTATGTTGCTCAAAAGACATAACTAGGGTTGAGTATTATAGCAACATCTGCAAAAGCAATGTGAGTGTCATCAATCACCTTGTCAAAAATACGAACAATATCTCTGTAGCCAGGTGCTCCAATTAATAAGAATTCTATTGAAGAGGCATTAATTCCAAGAAATGTTGGGATATCCACATCTGTAACCGTGCCAAGGAGGAGAAGTAAAACAGGAAAGAAAGCTAGGCGTTTTGAGTATTTATGGTAAGCGAAGCAGCGGAAATTGAACTCTTGGAGAGCCAAAACATCCAGGTCATATAAGCAAATACTCAAAGGAAATGAGAGGAGAACAAAGCTCTAGAGATTGCCATTAATGTGAGCCAAACATTTCAAATGCAAAAGTGTTAAATAAAGACACAACTAGGTGAATGCATAATTTAGGCCCTCTTGTAAAATATTTTGATTGATTTGGACAGCCCTAATGACCTGTGGTATTAAACACTTTCAACATGTCTTAGAACTTGATTATAATAACAGACCCACCCATGTTTTCAAATGGTGGCAGAAGAAAATCACTCGGTATTTGAATTGATCTTCTAGGGAACAATGGGAATTAAACAAAATTAGGATTTCTTGGCAACCTGATTAACCTGTATTTGAATGAAGACAAGCTTGGATTGTGATATTTCTTAAAAATCTCTTCTCTAAAGTTTAACAGTAAATGTAAATTTCAGGAAGGTATCATCTTATGGATTCAGTTCTCTTACAACTTTGGAATTGTTTTCTTGGAAAACCCCACATTAATGAAAATATTTATTTTAGATTGTGGGCCTAGATTATCATGATATGAGTGACATGGAGAGAAAACAGTTTGTGATTTTTGTGTGTGATAGAGATTGTGTCTAATATAGCCATGTATCTACCCCAAGGTTTAGTACATGCAGGTACTGAGCAAATGACATAATATTTTTATTTGTATTCAATTGTTCAATAATTTTCATCCTTATTTATTAGATCTACTTCCCTTTTGGGGTGCAGGTGAAGAGGGGGCCACACTCATTAAGCACTTACTATGTGCCAGGTACATAGCCCTAGGATAGATAGAAGGTAATCAGTTTTGACACACTTCCTGGCCCACCTGGGGCTCACAGTCTCCATCAAAATTTAACACCCATTTTGCAGAAGAGGTAAATGAGGCACTGAGAAGTTCAGTGACCACTCCCAGGTCACAAAGGAGAAAAGTGGTGGAAGACAAATTAGAACTCAGATCCTCTGACTCCCAGGCCCATGCCTTTTCCATTAGGTCATACCACTTTAACTGCCTTGTTCCATCTATTACATCCTTGCTTTCCTCCTATTCCCACTATATGTAAATTATGTTTACTTGCCCACCTCCTTACATTTATAAACTGAATTTTAAGGGATGATTGTGTACCTTGTTTCTGTTGAACTTTCCCGAGTACTTGAAATAATGTTTTTCTCTCAGTAGGCCCAATAAAAGGTCTACATCAGAGAGGGAGAAGTAATAGATAGAGTAAAAGTCAAAACATATGCTAATAGAGAAGGGTGATTAAGAACAGCAGGGGGACTAAAAAAAATTGATTTTTTTTTCATTTAAAGATGAGAATAGAATCATACCAACTATATCATATACATCAATTGTACTTATTGAGTGCTTGTCATGTGCAGAGCATGTACTAGAGAGAGTACACTGTAATAAAGTGTAGACATTTCCTGGCCAAGCACATGGGATAATCCAGTCATTCTCTTCTTGTCTTGTTTTATGCTGTTGAGATGTCTCCAACCCTTAGCAATGTCATGAACATGTCTCTCCCAAAACACCCTGCATTCCATCTGCAATCACTCTTGTAGTGTATCCTTCGAGTTTTCTTGGTGAAAATACAGAAGTGTTTTATCACTACTGACTACCGAGCCATATACCTGAGTCTCCATCCTTGATTCTCTCCCTTGCTGCTGATCCCCAGCACAGGAGAGTTGTGACTTGTAGGAGATTGCCGTAAACTTGCTAGCCACTGTCCCCGAAGCTAGGAATGGAATGGGTAGGCCTCTGCTTAACTCTCCATCAACTGCCTTCCACTCACTAGCCACTGGCCAAGCTAGGAATGGAATGGGTAGGCCTCTGCTTAACTCTCCATCAACTGCCTTCCACTCACTAGCCACTGGCCAAGCTAGGAATGGAATGGGTAGGCCTCTGTGTGACTCTCCCTCCCATAGTTGAGACTCTAATAGTACTGGAAGCTCTCCAGGTGAGATCCTGAGGGGCATGCTCTTTTACCTTTACATGAACCAGTTTTTCAAACTTCTGGTTATCAGAGGAAAGGTGTACCTGGCTCTTTTGTCTACTGAGGAATAGGCTCCTAGGTATTTGTGGAGAAAGTTCTGGATTTGAGAAATAGGACAGGCTTTTGAGACCCAGGTTTGGATGTTTCACATGAGAAATAGGAGAAGGGTTTCTCCCATGATCTTTTTTTGGGGGGGTGGGGTGGAGGGTAATTGGCTTCCTCTCTTCCTCTAATTTATTATCAGAGACCTAGAGGAAATTTATTTTGCTTTGTGTTATGTAGTAAAGAATCCCGGCTCTGCCACTTGTCAGCTGTGTGACTGTGGGCAAGTCACTTAACTTCTCGGTGCCTCAGTTACCTCATCTGTAAAATGGGGATTAACCTTGAGTCTCATGTGGGACCTCATGTGGGATTACCCTGTATCTACTCCAGCGCTTAGAACAGTGCTCTGCACATAGTAAGCATTTAACAAATACCAACATTATTATTATTAAAGTGACTGTCAGTGGGGTTTCTAATTTCTGTCCGAAAAAAATAATAATTAGCCTGACTGGTTTCTTTTTTAATGTGTGTTCTCTCTCATCTCTGAGTCTCCACATGCTGCCATCTCAATAGTTCTGAAGTAGCCCCTGAAGTCGCCCTCCCAATCAAGCAATCAATCAGTGGTATTTATTGACCCCTTACATGTGCAGAGTACTGTACTAAACACTCGAGAGAATAAAATATAGTTTATAGACACATTCACTGCTCACAAGGAGCCCAGGACAGACTGTCCAGCCAATGCTACTTGTCATAAGTGACAAAAACTGAAAACAGCAACAGATGATCAACCAACAAACACATCAGGGGACAGTGTCTCCACAGAGTATGAAAGGAGCTTTGATTTACCACACTTGGCAGTCGAGACTAAGGTTTCACGTGCGTGGACTCAATTAGATCACAAAGAACAACAATTTTTAGGTTAAGCATATTAACATAGTGAATATGTTGCTTGGTCATGAGATAACACTTGGAGCTTTGGGAAGGAGTTTCAGATGATCATGTCTGGAGAAAGGTCTGGTCTTAGGGAATTTCTGGGAGACTGGGCATCGCGAGAGTCCCCACAGGCCCCTTATCATGGGTATGTCAAATCTCTAAAATAATATTTGGTGCTTTGGAAACTCTGGATGCTGGGTACCTCAATAATTGTACTCCAGTGAGAAGTACATTTCTTGGAGTTCTTGGTGCACAAAGATGGCAGCTGCTCCTATCCTGACTCAGAACCAGTCCCAGACCTGCCCTCAAATGGAACCATGCATTGTTGGGAATGAGCCAGGACCAGCGCTTGGCAGGGATCTGTGTAAGGAGTTTGGAGTCGGGAAGGGGTAAGCCCACTGTGGAATGGCAATGTGACTCTGTTTCTGTTGAACTTTCTTTCATGCTTACTGCAGTGGATTGCACCTAGTAAGTGCTTAATAAATACCATTAGCACTACTACAGATTCTTCCGATCTGCCGTCATTTCCCTTGGAGGGAAGATGCCCCAGGTTTCTACTACCTACCTTTTCAATCCATTTGGGGAGAACAGGACTGAACATTAAAAACACATTTGTTATCAAATAGGAACTTCAACTCTCATCTTATGGTCACACAGATGGGGCTCACATCTGGAATTTAGACTGGCCTCTCCTATCATTTCAATATCACCCTTACTCTGCTCCTCATGATCTACACTTATAAACCTGCCTCCCTCACAATGATCCTGTCTCCAATCCATTGCTCACACTGCCTGGAATACCTTCCCACCTCCAATCTACCAAACTCCATGCATCTCCCCCTTCAAAGTCCTAAAGAGTAATCGCTCTCAAGAGGCATTCTCCAATTAATCTCCTTCCTTCCTGGTTATCCTGTCCCATGTGCAACTCTAGTATTTATGCACATGGTTGTCTCTTCCTTTGATTTGTTTTGGTTTTTAGCATTTGTAATCAGGCTGTGAATATTTTGTCAGACTGCATATTTGGTAACGTGTGACTGTTTAGCTCTTTCAAGTTTCTTATGGGCAGGGGCTGTGAAAGTGGTAAGGGCTAGTGGAAAGAGCACAGGACTGGGAGTCAGATAACCTTGGTTCTAATTCCAGCCTCCCCACCTGACTGTTGAATAACCCTGGGCAACTCATTTGAGTTCTCCGTACCTCAGTTTCATCATCTGCAAAATGGAGATTCAAATCTTGTTTTCCCTCCCTTTTAGACTGTGAGGCTCACGTGGGACCGGGACTGTAAGCTTGTTGTGGGCAGGGAATGTGTCCATTTATTGTTATATTGTACTCTCCCAAGCACTGAGTACAGTGTTCTGCACAAAGTAAGTGTTCAATAAATACAATAGAATGATCTGAATGAATGGCTGTATCCATCCTGATTATCTTGAATCTACCCCAGATCTTAGTACATTGCTTGATAGCTTCTTACATAGCAAATGCTTAACAAATGCTTCTATTATTATTATTAATTATAAATGATACTATTTCTATATGTTGTCAAAGTCCCTATTGCACCATTTTTCATACAGAAGGAGCTCACTAGTTCTGCCAGTAGAGTTGAGGTTTGCCTTTTCCCACATCTCATTTTATAATCATAAACAAACTGTGCTAAAGTATTAAGTGTGCTCAAGATGACGTGATGCAATCCAAACTTAATTAATCAAAATGCTTTTTTTAAAATGAGAGCTACAGAAGAAATCAAACTCCTAGTACAAACTGTAAACCCCAGAATTACAAAAAAAGTATTCAAGAGACATTCCTGTTTTAAATTTGAGCTATGAGTTGGGCCCACATATATTATATTAGGAATTTGGGTTCATAAATAGGGTATTGTGAAGTGCTGAAATTAATTTAGCAAAGGACAGAAAATATACTTGTATATACTCCCCCGATTAGACTGTAAGCCCATCAATGGGCAGAGATTGTCTCTATCTGTTGCCAAATTGTACATTCCAAGTACTTAGTACAGTGCTTTGCACATAGTAAGCACTCAATAAATACTATTGAATGAATGAATGAAATACTTGTAGCAGAATGAAATGAGGTCCGAATTCAGCAAAATTATGAATTTAAGTGAAAGCACTTATAAATTTTAATGAGATCTTAAGTAGATCTATGTGATCTATAGGCTTTTTTTGTTGTTGTTATTTGTTTTTATTTTTAAGAAAAGTGTTTGATAAGTTCTTACTATGTGCCAGACACTGTACTAAGCTCTGGGGTAGATAAAGCTAATCAGGTTAGACACAAGCCATGTCCCACATGAGTCTCACAGTCTTAATCCCCATTTTACAGATGAGGAAACTGAGGTGCAGAGAAATGCAGATGAGGTAAGTGAGGCACAGCAACAAGTGGAGGAGTCAGGATTAGAATCCAGCTCCTTCTGACTCCCAGGCCTCTGCTCTATTATCTACTAGGCCATGCTGCTTCTCATACTTGGAGGTGCAGAAGAATATGTAGATTTAATTTTATTGAGTGTTAGGTACTGTGTGCAGAGCACTGCACTAAGCACTTGGAAGAGTACAATATAAAAGAGTTGGTAGAAACGTTCCCTGTCCACAATGAGTTTACAATCCAGAGAAGGACACATGTTAATATAAATAAATACTTCATGATGTAATCTGTGATTAAAATACTAGATGAAACATGACTAGTGGACAGTTTTTATGTAGAAAGGTGAGAAGCAAGAAGTTTCAAAAATATAAAACGTTTTAAAACAAAATAACTAAGTAGAGAAGTATAAGCAATAATAGTTTTATCCCATACCAGATAAAGTAATCAGGAAAAAAAAAGGGGGGGGGGCTTTACTTGCATTTTCCATATGTTGTTTTATCAGTTCTGTTACACTGTACACTCTCATGCATTTCGTACAGTGCTCTGCCCAGAGTAAGCACCAATAAATATAACTGATTGAGTGATCTAGCCAAACCCAACTAAATGCTTGCACCAAATCAGCACAGGTGTTGCCAAGGGGATGTACAGCAGGGTTTGAAGGTACTTTTACAACTAAGACTTTCAAAAAATAAAATACAACTTTTCCATGAAAGATCTGGTATGGGAATTATAATATGCAGATAAAAAACTGGGAATCTGTAAAATGCATGCTCAGAAGATCAAATCTGATAATTCCGTACAAAAATTAAAAACATCCTGGCACAAATTTTGAATCATGAACTGGGTTGGGCAGGGCGTGGGCAGGGATTGTCTCTCTTTATTGCTGAATTGTACTTTCCAAGCGTTCAGTACAGTGCTCTGCACACAGTAAGTGCTCAATAAATATAATTGATTCCCTGCCCCACAGCACTTGAGTATATTTGTACATTATTATTCTATTTTTTATTACTGATGTATATGTATCTATAATTCTATTGATCTATTTTGATGCTATTGATGCCCATCTACTTGTTTGGCTTTGTTGTCTATTTCCCCCTTCTCTCTGATCTCCCTTCCTCCGCTCTCGCCCCCCTCCAGTCTATTCTTCACTCCGCTGCCCGGCTCATCTTCCTGCAGAAACGATCTGGGCATGTCACTCCCCTTCTTAAACACCTCCAGTAGTTGCCTATCAACCTCTGCTCCAAACAAAAACTCCTCACTCTAGGCTTCAAGGCTCTCCATCACCTTGTCCCTTCCTACCTCTCCTCCCTTCTCTCTTTCTACTGCCCACCCTGCACGCTCCACTCCTCTGCCGCCCACCTCCTCACCATCTCTCGGCCTCGCCTATCCCGCCGTCGACCCCTGGGCCACGTCCTCCCGCGGTCCTGGAATGCCCTCCCTCACCTCCGTCAAACTTACTCTCTTCCCCTCTTCAAAGCCCTACTGAGAGCTCACCTCTTCCAAGAGGCCTTCCCAGACTGAGCTCCCCCCTTTGTTCCTTTGCTCCCTCTACCCCCCTTCACCTCTCTGCAGCTAAACCCTCTTCTCCCCCTTTTTCTCTCTCCTCCTCCCCCTCTCCCCTCCTACCCCCTCAGCTCTGTACTCGTCTGCTTGACTGTATATATCTTTATCACCCTATTTATTTTGTTT
This sequence comes from Ornithorhynchus anatinus, assembly GCF_004115215.2. Taxonomy (NCBI): domain Eukaryota; kingdom Metazoa; phylum Chordata; class Mammalia; order Monotremata; family Ornithorhynchidae; genus Ornithorhynchus; species Ornithorhynchus anatinus. Next base: position 115,118,191 of record NC_041731.1, on the reverse strand, counting down.
ATTTTGTGTAATGAGATGTACATCACCCTGATTCTATTTAGTTGCCATTGTTTATATGAGATGTTCTTCCCCTTGACTCTATTTATTTCCATTGTTCTTGTCTGCCCGTCTCCCCCGATTAGACTGTAAGCCCGTCAAAGGGCAGGGACTGTCTCTGTTGCCAATTTGTACATTCCAAGCTCTTAGTACAGTGCTCTGCACATAGTAAGCGCTCAATAAATACTATTGAATGAATGAATGAATGAATGGTTTGGTAGGGATTGTCTCTATCTGTTGCCAAATTGTACTTTCCAATCGCTTAGTACAGTTGTCTGCACACAGTAAACACTCAATAAATATAATTGAATGAATGAATTGAATGCATTGAGATGACTGTGGGCAGGGAATGTGTTTACCAACTCCATGATATAGTACTCTCCCAAGCACTTAGTAAATGTCCTTATAACAATAAGCACTTAATAAATATGACTGATCTGAAATGATTTAATCTTCCAAAGTTCCAAGGAAAATACAAAATAATTACTTTTTAAAAAGGTTTTCCAAGGACTTGCATAGATTTGCATTTTATGAGGGCTGAGCAGTTTGTAACGATCTACTCTTCCCTTATTTTTCCCCGAGATGTCCTAGCTTATCACTTTCTCACACTATTGCTTTCCTAGAGGACCACATCAGCATTTCTTCACTCTGTAAATCTAGTCCTAATTTAGCCCTAATAACTTACTTATCCATTTAAAGAAATGTCCATCTGAAATTCATTTATATTAATGTGTGTCTCCCCATATAAACTATAAGCTTACAGTGGGCATATATATGTCTACCATCTCTGTTATTTTGTACTCATCCAAACGCTTCATATAGTGCTCTATACATGGTAAGTGCTCAATAAATACAATCGATTAATAGATTGAGTGCCCTAGGGATAAATAAAGAGCATACATCTTGTATCAGGCCTTTCTCCTTCCTTGAATTCAAATTTTACTTTTAGGTGATATATATGCCTGCTTGCCATATTGACACACACACACATGTTGTATATAACTTTAGATTGTAAATTCTTTTTGTCTAGTGTGACCTTTAAAAAATGATTTAAAAGTATATTTTCATGCTTAATGTTGCAGGTAGATTCACACCCACAGTAGGTAGGTGTAATACCAAGCTTCACTGTAACCTGTCAAGTTAGCTAACCTGTCAAGATAGCCTCTCTCATCAATGGGGGGTTTTCTCATTGCTAAAATCATGTCCCCATAAACCTTGGGGTATATTCCCCAGGGAGATAATTTATGGGCAGCACAGTAGTCCTTTATACCTCCATATGACTATGCTCCTTATCCTGTATCCACCTCAGTGTTTAGCACAATGCTTGTCACATAGTAAGTTCTTAATGAATGCCATTAAAAAGAAATGTGTCTATGAACTTCTTTTCAAAAACTCCCATTAGTCTCTGTCAATATCCTATTAGACTTTCAACCCTTAGAGAAGAGATGTCACCATACTTTCTTTTAAGCTCCTTCCTGTAAGACTGTAAACTTTAAAAAAATAGTATTTGTTACTACTTTGGGAAATCTACTGGGGATTAAAGCCTTATTAAAAGCACATTTCCTCCAAGAGGCCTTCTCTGACTAAGCCCTCATTTCTTATTTTCCAGCCCCTTCTGTGTCACTTTTACACTTGTTTTTTTTTTTTACCCTTCATTCACTCTTTCCTGAGCCCCACAGCACTGATGTACATATCCATAATCTATTTATATTCATGTCTGTATCCCCTTCTGGACTGTAAATACGTTGTGAGCAGGGAACGTTTCTACCAACTATGTTATATTGTACTCTCCCAAGCACCTAGTACTGTGCTCTGCACCAAGTAAGCACTCAATGAATGGGCTTGATTACTAAGCACTTATTATGTGCCAAGCACTGTTCTAACTGCTGGGATAGATACAACGTTATTAGTTTGTCCCATGTGGGGCTCACAATCTTAATTCCCATTTTATAGTTGAGGTAACTGAAGCACAGAGAGGTTGAGACTTGCCCAAAGTCATACAGCAGACAAGTGCAGAGCTGGGATTAGAACCCATGACCTCAGACGTCCAAGCCCGTGCTCTTTCCACTGAGCCATGCTGCTTCCCACAAATTGCTTGCCTAAGATCACATAGCAGACAAGTGGCAGAGCCTGGATTAGAATCCAGATCCTGTGACTCCCAGGCCCGTGCTCTTTGCACTAAGCCACACTGCTCCTTGTGGGGAAGGATTGTCAATACCACTCTAATGGTCTAATGGATAGAACCCAGGCCTGAGAGTCAGAAGTTCCTGGGTTCCAATTCTGACTCTGCCCATTTTTCTGCTGTGTGACCTTAGGCAAATCACTTCACTTCTCTATGCTTCAGTTAGCTAATCTGTAAAATGGGGTTTGACTGTGAGCCTCATGGGACAAGGACTATGTCCAACCTCATTAGCTTGTATCTACCCTAATGCTTAGAACAGTGCTTCACAGATGGTAAGTGCTTAACAAATAGCATCATTATAATTATTACTATCCCGAATGCTCAGTACAGTCCCCTTTAGACTGTTAGCTCATTGTGGGCAGGGAACATGTCTACCAACTCTGTTGTACTCTCCCAGGTTCTAAATACAGTGCTCTGCATACAGTAAGCTCTTGATAAATTCCACTGATTGCTCTGCACACAGAAAGCTCTTAAATACCACTGTTTGAGTGTGTACTAGAGTGTGGGTCTTGATCACTAGCTGATTGAATAAACAGCAGGATATGTCAGTTGGGTTACTGGCACTAATGGAGATGGATTTGTCATTGGGGCTTTCCATAGGTGCTGAGATAGTTCAAGTGGGGGAAAAAAAAAATTCCCTTACATATGAAACAGGTTACTTCTAGGGCAAGCTCACTTACAAGCCACAGTGGTCCTGGGAGAAATAATGCCACAATAGCTGCTTAATTTGTTCATTCATTCATTCATTAGTATTTATTGAGTGCTTACTATGTGCAGGACACTGTACTAAACACTTGGAATAGTTCGGCAACAGATAGAGACAATCCCTGCCCCTTAATGGGCTCACAGTCTAAATGAGGGATATGTACAACACATACTGCAATTAATAATAATAATTATGGTATTTAAATGCTTACTATGTGCAAGGCACTGTACTAAGCACTGGGGTAGATACAAGCAAATCGGGTTAGACACTGACCCTGACCCACGTGGTATTTACAGTCTCAACCCCCACTTTACAGATGAAGCAACTGAGGCATAGAGAAATAAAATGACTTGCCCAAAGTCACCCAGCAGACAAATGGAGGGATTAGAACCCATGACCTTCTGCCTCCCAGGCCTGGGCTCTATCCATTTTACTTTGCTTACCTCATATTTACCACGATTAATATAAAGATTTTTTTTAATAGGTATATGCTGAGTAATTGCAATTCTCCTCAGAATTTACCAACTTTGACTAGGTCTCTTGGATCCACTGGAGGAATTTCTCAGTAGTCAAAAATACATTTACTAAACATGTGCAATGTGCAAAATTCTGGGCTAAGTCCTAGGATATCACAGGGCTAAAATCAGACACAATACCTAACCCTTAAGTGGTCACAGTCTAGATGGGAGAGAGGCAGATGGAAAAAGGTCAAAAATTAGCGTGAACTGAATCTGAAAAATAATAAAATGAAATTAGTTTTAATGGCAAAAATGTGAAACAACTTTACTGAAGAGTCTTTAGGGACCTCACTACTCTGCCCAAACAGCTAGTGTGAGAAAAAGTCCTGACCTCTCAATATTTTCCTATTGAGGAGGTTAGACTGCTGTTTAATTTTCATTCTGGAATATACCTATATATGTATATACTTATATATGTACATATATATACATGTAGCCCCTGTCCTAGAAGGGACTCGCAGTCTAAGTAGGAAGGAGAACAGTTATTTAATTTCCTTTTTACAGATGGACTGAAGCACAATGATGCCGTAAGTGTGTAACCAGTATTGGTTGGTATAGTATCAACTGAATGCCTACTGTTTTGAAACACTATATAAAGATTTGGCAGAGTACAACTAAGAGATATGTTCTTTGCCCTCAAAGAGTTTTCAGCCTATGGAGCTCTTTTTGAGATAGGGGTGAGGGGAAAGGAGGCTGTTTTGGGACTAGAAGAGAGGGGCGTCCCCTGGCTCACCCATCTGTGGACCCCACTGTCCCAATATTGGCCTATTCTACATCAAATTATTATGGAAGAAGCAGCGTGGCTTAGTGGAAAGCATGGGGGACCACCTGATGACTTTGTATCTTTCCTAGCTCTCGGAACAGTGCTTGGCACATAGTAAGTGCTGGCTCAGTGGAAAGAGCCCGGGCTTGGGAGTCAGAGACCATGGGTTCCAATCCTGGCTCTGCCAATTAGCTGTGTGACTTTGGGCAAGTCACTTCACTTCTCTGTGCCTCAGTTACCTCATCCGTAAAGTGGGGATTAAGACTGTGAGCCCCAAGTGGGACAACCTGTTATCCTTATATCTACCCCATTGCTTAGAACAGTGCTTAACAAATACCATCATTATTACTATTATTCGGCTAGTCTCCCCTCCTTGGGCCATCTTGGACAACTTCGGAACCTGCAGGGCTTGTCTTTGGTCAGTTGGAGGGGTGCCAAATTGCCTGTTGAAGGCAACCAGCAAAGAGCCTATTTAACTTCTAATTTCCAATACAGATGCTATCAGCAGATTTCCATATTCTTGTATCACAAATATTTGTACCTCTTGTTTATCCAACCACTGCGAAACCTTTTAAAGAAGCTCCTGAGGTTCATACATCTTTATTTTTCATAGAGATTGATATCTTTGTCTTACCGAGTTAGAATCTAAAACAGTATCAGCGACCTTGCTCTAAGTGGTTTAGCAAAGTACACCAAGAAGGTGTTTATACAGTACTGAAGGAAATAGTTATTAAAATGGATAGCATTCTTCCATTGTTTGACCAAATAGGATCCTGGGGGATCATGTGTCAACAGCAAAATCAAATTGTGTATACTAAGTTAGGTAAGGGGCAGAAAAGTAGTGAATTTTAAAGAATTCAGTATAACACAGACATAATGATGGAAAATGAATTAAAATAACATCCCAGAGTTTTCTGAAAATGGAGTAGAATCATATATGTGTCTCTCCTCTGAAGTAGAAGTGCATTTGCTATCATTACCGTACTTGCTGCCTAGCATAAAACAAGATACATTAATGGCAAAGCTTTTGACAGCAGTTAAAATAGCCCACAGCAACTATCAATACCTTACCTGTTAATGTTACAAGACTTGAGAAAATCAACTGCTGTTTTTACAGATTGTTTCTCCAAAAACATGGACTTTTCTAAAGAAAACAGTAATATGCAATATGAACAGAAACTTATGGAAATATTAACATCTATAGTTTCATAAATTATTAAATGGAGTAGGTTTATATTTAGCACTCCACATTTCTCAAACCATAGCATTTTGAAGATCGAGAGGACTTTCAGCAGTCATATGCAGGGCAGTGGACAAAGTGAACTAAAGCAAAGTTTGGATAATAAAAACAACAATCATTTGGGGAAAATCTCTCCAGTGATATGGCTGTTTGATCCTCTAATGGGTTCAAGAGCCTTACATTAAAGCTAATCTCCTACAGTATAAATGGTATGAACAGGATAACCCAATCTTTTTGGTGTAAACATGAAAAGAATACAGAAAACATTGATTGCCTTTACAAAATTATTTCTTACTCACAAATGTACACATTCAAATACCTCATTTGTTAGCACTGCATTGATAATTTTGTCTTCATCTCTGCTTGTCTGTTTTTGAAGTTCACCTCTACCAACACCTGCAAATTCTGAAGAACGAGTGAGATAGAACTTAAACTAGAGCAACCATAGGATGTCAGTTCTTAGTAGTACTTGTTCTGGCTTGGAGAAGGGGGTCAAGGAAAGAGCAACAGTAGCATGGCCTAATGGATAGACCACGGGTCTGGAAGTCAGAAGGACCAGGGTTCTAATTCTGGCTCCACCACTTGTCTGTAGTGTGACCTTGGGCAAATCACTTCTCTAGGCCTCTGTTACCTCATCTGTAAAATGGGGATTTGAGACTGTGAGTCCTACGCGCAACTCGAACTGTGTTCAAACTGATTAACTTTTATCTCCCCTAGTGCTTAGTAGTGACTGGTACATAATGAGTGCTTAACAAACAATCAAACAAAAATTAAACTAAAAAGAAATATATCTTTGTAAGGCATAAGGGAGGGACGCACTAGTAACTTTCTATTATTCCTAAAGGCCTGACGAGAGCCATAAGATCTGATGAACAGCAAATTTTCCCTCATTCATTTCCCATCACTGAACCATATCATCCCTTCAGCCATTTCTACCATTTTTGAACCTATCTATATCCTCCAAGCACTCACATATATCACCCCTTCAGCCATTTCTACCATTTTTGAGCTTATCTATATCCTCCAAGGATTCTTATATATACATCCTCTTCATTTACTTTTGACCTTTTTAGATCTAAATATTTTACATTTGTCTCCCTTATTACATTGCATCTCTTGGTCAGGAGATATGGCATCTTATGTTCCCATACTCCCCGTGAACCATTCCAAATGGATGCACAAACATGCTGCTGCTACTACAAGTATTCCTTTAACACTAATACTATTATAAACACCATCCCCATCTTAAAGAATGAAAATTGGAGTTCCTGGGGAAATGATCCTAAATAATTAATTGAAAAGCCCATAGAATAATGGCATTTGAAAAGATCTAAGAAACCCTCACTCAGTTCTTTTTAACTGATGGCAACAGAGCCCACCTGATATTCAGTAAAGCGACATCTACGAACAAATTTTGATTGGCTTCATCATAATCATTGGGCTGAACTACTCTTAAATCACCCCAGGCAGGTAAGGATCTATCCTGGTTTTAAAACCTCCAGAGTCAGTCAGTCAGATACTATAACGTTAAGCATCTGGATCTGTGTACCTGGATCTGAATTGGAAGCTAGAAAACTGTCAAGCCCAATTTATGCATCCTTTGTTTTTCTTGGAACAACATCAGATTTCTGGTATTGCTTTATAGCTAAAATTTCTTTACAGAGAAGCTTTTCTTCTATTTTCTTAAGCTTGGTAAAGGTCGTTCTTTCTTTCTTGAAATGCATTCTCTAGCTTCTTTTCTTAAAAAAAGGTATTTGTTAAGCTCTCAATGTGTGCTAGGCTCTGTGCTAAGTGCTGAGGTAGATACAAGCTAATCAGGTTAGACATTATACAAAAAGCTCAAGTCCCATATGGGGCTCACAGTCTTAATCTCTGTTTTACATATGAGGTAACTGAGGCACAGAAAAGTTAAGTGACTTGCCCAAAATCTCACTGCAGATTGGTGGAACCAGATTAGAACCCAGGTCCTCTGACTCCCAGGTGCAGGCTCCTTTCACTAAACCATGCTGCCCATGCTGAGAATTTGATGATTTGCCACTTGGAAAATGTATGAATCATCATCATTTTCAGAATGATCATGAGGAGCATCATTATCAGAATCTCCTTTAAAAAAATTTCCTGTTTCCTGACACCACCTACTCTGGAATGATTTATTTTAATCAAATGCTCCTACTTCAGTTTTCTTTTTCGCCATGTAAACCACCACTGGAGTGAGAAAAAACTCATGCTCTGGCTCAGAAAGTGCTTTCAGTGGAAACACTTTGGGTCACAAAAACACAACTGAAGCATGAAACTGGTTTGGAGGTCAGGACACAGCTGCTGCGATTGTATGTTCAAAGTTTGATTCTTATGGAAATATTTGCTTTCATGTAGACATAGAAACTATGCTCGGTTTCTGCCACGTTTTCCTCTAGATGGAGAATTCCAGTGGGAAAACTGCAAAAGTTCGATTACTGAATTTCTCAGGACCCCTCAAATTAGTTTGAATTAAGAGTTGCAGAGAGTTCTATAATTCTTGATTACTGAGGAACATCTATGCATTTCTGCATATACGATGCAAATAAAGGCTCAAATTTCACATTTTTAAATCTGTCTTTGCTGCTGATAATCAGGAATAGGACATAGATTTTGAACTGTGCATTTTTTTTCCCAAAATTCATTAATGTTACAATGGAGTTGAGTGTGAACAGAAATAAATGGATGGATTATTGTGTAAAAAATAGTGAACATCTGAGAACAGAAATGACCCAGAACTGTAGTTACCAATTAAAAATATCCTCAGGATATGTGATTTCAGAGTTACATCATGACAACAATCAATAGCAGTTCCTTCCAGAAAACAGACCCATTTAAGTGTAACTGCCAAAAAACCTTCACCATCACACTAGTCCTCTCAATTACCTTTGCATTTTTTGTATTTTATTTCCTTAATTATGACAAATACTGCATACTGTTACCAGGATACTTTTAATTTTGTTGGAATAAGTGCTTACTGTGTGCAGAGGGCTGTACTAAGAAGTGCTTGGGAGAGTGTGATAGAGTTGGTAGACGTTCCCTGCCCACTGTGAAATATAACTTCTTTAAAACAGTGCATTTTGCTTGAAAGTGACTATGTTAACCCCTTCATTTTGGAGCTGGCAACTTGGCGAGAGACTGCATAGGCACTTTTTTGCAATGGTGTTTCTTAACTACTTACTATGAGTCAAACACTGTTCTGAGTGCTGGGATAGATTCAAGTTAATCAGGTCAGACACAATCCCTGTCTCACATGGGCTCACAGTCTAATGGGGAGAAAAGGTATTGAATCCCCATTTTACAGTTGAGGAAACGGACACAGAGAAGTTAAGTGAGATCACACAGCAAGCAATTGGCAAAGCCAGAATTAGAACCTAGACTCTCTGCCTCTTAGGCCCATACTCTATCCAATAAGCCATGCTGCTTCCCTGGGCACATTATGTACATGTGCACTTCACAGTGTGTAGCACCTCATCTCCCTACTTGCTTATTGAGCTCCATCCTCAAGCCGGAATATATTTGGCAGGGATGAGAATGTGTAAATGGCATTTACAAACTACCAACACTACAAGAAGTCCTCTGGGGGCTAATATATCCATTAGATAAGACTTCATTATCATTATCTCCCTCCTCTTCTATCACCCTTCTCCCATCATCTTCATCTTCAACTTCTACCCTCCCTGGTCCCACAAAGCTGAGAACACATCTCTACTTCCCAGCATGCTAGGTCAAGATTCATCCCCAAATCTCGCTGGGATGTTTTCACCTTAAAAAAAAAATAATAAGTACAGCAGGATCTGAGATTGCATGATTCTCCTGCTTCATGTTATAATGATGACAGCATCTCTCCTTTAAACAACAGACCATTCAGTTCATGTTTCTCCACTCCTCAAGAACTTCCAGTATGTAGTTGGTTGCCCATCCACTTTTAAAGTACTCCATCACCTTGCCCCCTCAATCAATCAATCGATTGTATTTACTGAGTCCTTACTTGGTGCGGAGTACTGCAGCACATACATTTTGCTCCTCTAAAGCCAACCTACTCACTCTGTCTTTATCTGGTACATTTTACCTCCAACTTCTCACCCACAACCTGCCTCTGGCCAGGAACTCTCTCCCCACTTCATATTCAACAGACAATCATTCCTCCGATTTTTAGTGTCTTATTAAATTCACATTTCTAGGAGGCCTTCCCCATCTAAGCCTTTATTCATTTATTTATATTAGTGTTTGTTTCCCCCTCTAGACTGTAAGTTCGCTTTGGGCAGGGAATGTGTCTATTTAGACTTGAATTGTACTCTCCCAAATGCTTAGAACAGTGCTCTGCATACAGTAAGAAATAATAACTATTATTATTATTATTATTATCCAATTATTATTCAATAAATACAACTGACTGATTCATTTCCTCCTCTTCAACTCTCAGCTCCATTACCTTTGCACTAGGACTTCCATTCTTTCTTCACACTACCCTCAGCCCCTCAGCACTTATGTTCATATCAGTAATGCATTTATTCAGTCATTCAATCGTATTTATTGAGCGCTTATTCTGTGCAGAGCACTGTACTAAGTGCTTGGAAAGTAAAATTCAGCAATAAATAGAGACAATCCCTACCCAACAACGGGCTCACACCCTAGAAGCGGGGAGACAGACATCAAAACAAGAAAGCAGGCATCAATAGCATCAATATAAATAAATCAAATTATAAGAATAAATACATTATTGATAAAATAAATAGAATAATATGTACATATATACACAAGTGCTGTGGGGCAGGGAAGGAGATAGAGCAGAGGGAGAGAATAGGGGTGATGGGAAGGGGAGGAGGAACAGAGAAAAGGGGGGCACAGTCTGGGAAGGCCTCCTGGAGGAGGTGAGCTTTCAGTAGGGCTTTGAAAGGGGGGAAGTGTGTTAGTTTGGCAGATGTGAGGAAGGAGGGCATTCCAGGCCAGAGGTAGGATGTGGGCCAGGGGTCGATGGCGGGACAGGTGAGAACGAAGCACAGTGAGGAGGTCAGTGGCAGAGGAGTGAAATGTGCAGGCTGGGCTGTAGAAGGAGATAAGGGAGGTGAGGTAAGAGGAGCAAGGTGATGGAGAGCCTTGAAGCCAATAGTAAGGAGTTTCTGCTTGATACAGAGGTTGATAGGCAACCACTGGAGATTTTTGAGGAGGGGGGTGACATGTCCAGAGCTTTTCTGTAGAAAGATAACAGCAGACTGAAGTGGGGAGAGACAGGAGGTTGGGAGATACAAATATTAATGCCTGTCTCTTCCTCCATACTGCAAGCACCTTGTGAGCAGGGAACATGTCTGCCAACTCTGCTGTACTCTCCCAAGTGCTTAGTACAGTGCTCTGCACACATTAAGGGCTCAATAAATATGATTGATTGATTGATTGATATTTCCACTTTATTTCTACCCCTCTGCACATACCTCTGTTTTCCCATCCTAGCTTAGCTCCCTAATCTTGTTTTGCTATGATAAATTGGTCACTCCCTCTTCTCCCTGTTTCCTTGCTCAATGTTAACCCTTTCATTACTCTTAACCATCCTTGTTCCCTCGCAATAGGGGACCTTATACCTCAAACTTGCCGGAGAAATAGAATCCTAGGATCAATACCTGGGATGGAAATTGTGTTTCCATCAATGAGTTAATCAGTCATATTTATCGAGCACTTACTGAGTGCAGGACATTATAATAAGAACTTGGGAGAGTACAACATTGTAAGAGACATATTTCCTGTCCACAACAAATTTACAGTTTAGAGTCTAGTTCTACAAATTCTGGAACAGGGCAGAGGAGCTAAGGAGAGATATAGCCATGGTGGGAAAACGATGCCACTTCCTGTCAGAGCACAGTCAAGTGTCTCCTGGATGCCAGGTTCCTACCCTCATCTTTAACATCATCTCAAACACAGAGCGGGAAAATCAGCTTTAAATCACATGTTATTGTACAGTTTGAAAACACTTGCTTTATGTAGACACCACCTGTAAAATCAGAATTAACTAAGGAAAAGGTATAATTAAGATGTGACAAACTTGTGAACTCTTTAAATTATGGCCTTATTTTTTGTTGTGCTGAAATGTTAGCATACTGCAGGGTTCTTTTTTGACATCTTAGTTGAGAGTCTTAAAAAGGCAATTGCTGATATCAACTGGTGGTTGTTAGAGTGGAGACTGTCAATCATCTTTAAGTAGGTCACTGTTTTCTGAGAGCAATTTGTATAGATTTCTGGATGCCAGGTAGGAAATTTGAAATTGAAGATTAAACGGATACTTCTATAGGGATTTATAAAGCAATTTGGCCTGTTTATTCTTGTATAGGTGGCAAGTGAACAAGATCTATTGTTCTCAGTCAAATCTTTTCTGGTGCATACATTCATAATCCACTCTAGAAATTGCAACCTGGGGCACTCAGGAGTCTTTAATATTGCATTCATTTAGGGCTTTTCATCCATTGATCTTTGCTACGATGGGGTGATGTGGTGATTTCATCAGGGTAGACTCTTTTTTTTAATGTACTTTTGCTCTTGCAATCTGGTGCCAGTTTAGAGATACTGACTTGCAGACAGATCCCTGCAAATGAACTGAAAACTTTCTTTGCACAATAGAATTTGGAACCTGTCCTATGTTTTGTTTTATTGCATCTATTATGACACCTCTGCAAGGATTTTACTTGTCACTCATAGAAAACAATTCTGATTAAGTAGCAGTAAGATTAGCCATCCTAGACTCGGGGGGGTGGTCAGGGGAGAGATATTTTTCCAGCTTGAGCAGTAGCCTCAGTGTCGCCAGGACCAGAAGCCCTCACCTGTGACCACATATGGAAAGTGAAACAATGGAAATGACATGCTCAGTATAGAAGCATTAATGTTGGATATTTCAGGAAAAGGAAGGACTCTGGGGCAGACCTAGTTAATGTGACAACTGCACTGAAGCAAGTAAGTACCAATTCTAGCATATGCAGACCATTTCCCTTTGTAATACAGAGTGTCTAAAGGAAGGACATCAAACCAAGTATTTATTCAGAGTGTTTTCCTAGGCATACCTTTCCATACACCAACCAAGAGCCCATACAGGAGAGAACGGACTTTTCAGGCAGACATTGTTGCTCAAATGAAATTAGCCATCTTATGAAAATGGCTGAGGGGTTTTTATTCCTTCCTTCCTTCCTTCCTTCCTTCCTTCCTTCCTTCCTTCCTTCCTTCCTTCCTTCCTTCCTTCCTTCCTTCCTTCCTTCCTTCCTTCCTTCCTTCCTTCCTTCCTTCCTTCCTTCCTTCCTTCCTTCCTTCCTTCCTTCCACAGTATTTATTGAGCAGTTAGTATGTGCAGAGCACTGTACTAAGTGCTTCGAATGTACAGATAGAGACAATCCCTGCCCAATTATGGGCTCACAGTCTAAACAGGGGAGACAGACAGCAAAGCAAAACAGAACAAAACAAAACACGACAAAACAAGACAACATCATCAAGATAAATAGAATCAAGGAGATATACACCTAATTAACAAAATAAATAGGGTAATAAATAATATATACAAATGAGCACAGTGCTGAGGGGAGGGAAAGGAGGAAGAGCAAAGGGTGGGAGCGGGGAGAGGGGGCTTTCAAGCATAACAGTTAAATGTGCTCTAAGATTGCACAGGTGTCCTTTCTGAGACCAAAATCCAAGACTAAAACCTCCACATAAGCCAAACTAGGGGCCTATTAATTGCCTGCCTCTGCATCCTTCATAAACCTCAGGTCTGGAATTGTAATTTCACTCACCTCCACAATATATCCAGCTAACTCATAGAAATCAGAATCCTGAGATGTGAAATGATTTTTCTCAAAATCACATGGTGTTGAAATATTAAGAGCAGATAAGAATTCCAGAACTTCCCATGCACCCCAACTTCCACTCCCACGTCCCTAAAATAGAGGGGAAAGGGCATTCATTTAGAGGAAGGTGTTGGTTTAGCTTTTGAAGCTAGGATTCTAAGCTCCAAGGCATCCACGGTTCAGCAATAACATTAAAAAGAAAACATCTGTTGCCAAAGCATTAAGAATTTTCTTAATTAAAAAAAAAACATTGTGCTTGACACTATACCTGCAATTTTATAGCTCAGTTATTTTAATAGTATGAATAATGGATATCTAATTTCAACTTTCAAAGAAGGGAGTTTGCCTTTGTGAAAGGAATTTGGATCTATGAATCGCATCGCAAACCTGAGAGTGTTCAGTGCTGGATGAGTTTCTGCCTGCATTTTAGACATTTTCTCCCATCATACAGTGTGAAAGTCTCTTTACCCTTTAAATCTTACAGTAAGTGAGTGAACCTAGCTAAGCTCACATAAATTTGGATTGTGTTAAAATCCCCATCGATACTTGAAAGAATCTTGTTTTTTTAACTACCTCAAGATTGCTAGTCCAGATTGACTGAGAGGAGCTTAATGATGCAAATGGTCATTTTCCTTCACCTCAACTGAGTCTCAATTATGAAGACAAGTGTAGAGAGACCCCATCTGTATCAGTTACGACGACAAACATTGAAAAAGGCAGATGGGATGCCAGCCAATGAGGAGGTCAGAGCAATTGATGGATGATAGCCTGGTTCCAATTTCAGTGGCACAAGGGTTTGAAGAGATAAATCTGAGCAATGCTTGTCTTTCAAATTCTTGCAAATGATGTATGTCTAGGGTACTACCTACCAAAATCATGGCTGAGAAGATGAATATTTCCAGTGAGCACTGTGTGATCCTTGGGTAGCAACTCACTTGAACGTAGTGAGATTCCCCTTCCCCTCAGGATTTCACTGGAGAATTTGTGTCCCCTCTACTTACCCCTGAGTTTCCAGCACAAAGTCTGTAAAATTTCTGAGTAAACAGCTTTCTGAACCCAGTGACTATTTTGAATTGACCCTTTCTTTTAAGCCACCTAATAATAAGTACGATTTGTCACACTTTTTCTATATGTCGAGTACCGTGTTAAGCGCTGGGGTAAATACAATACAACCAAATCACCAAATGATTTGGGGGAATGGGCAGAAAATTGGAAGAAAGAACGAACCTCTAGCTTGATTTGAACCAGAAGCAGAGGAGTTATTTTCCTGGGCCTATGAATTGTTGAAGCGTTTTCACTCAAACTCTGCGCTCTTTGGTGTTTCTCTTTGGTGTTGACAGGCCGTTGGTAATGCTTACGTTCGGCATCAATCATTCTTGTCAATCTTGGATTTGTCCCAAGATGGGTCTGTGAGACAGAAATGCTGTCTACAATAAACACACCTATTACCTATGAGATACAGAGACTTGAGAAATATTGCTGGGGTGAATGATGACCTTTATAAAATGGTGGGCAATTAGAGCAACTCAGAAAAGCGGTGGGAAGCATTGGACAGCAACTGTCTTCCCTAGATTCCATAAAGAATAAACACACTGCCTAGAAAATAACTAAGGAGGCATTCGTTTCCAGGATACATTTGCCATAAATCAATATGAGGAAATGAAACTTATCTTTAAGAAACAAATGGCTACTGCCAATGTTTGGGTCTGAGACTGCTGGGGAAAAAAAAAAAAGTGTTCCAGAAGTTTAACCTGTAAATTTTTGAAAACATTTCTTATCTAAGGGAGAAATGCAATATATTAATGACCGCCAGCAAGGTGATTTATAGTGAATAAGAAAAGAACATAGGTTGTTTCTATCTCTAAGTGAGGATAAATGTGCATACGTTTGAGAAGTAAACAAGTTGTAAACACTCCAGAGGGGAGAGATTCATTTGCAGATGTGCCCCACCTTAAGATTATATTAGGCAAATTTGTGAATATAGACAGGCAGACATCTTGGTGTTCACATTGGGTGGGTAATTTTGGATTTATTCAGCTACCAATCTGCACCTGGAATCTGCCTTAGTAACATAAAGAGAAAATAACCAGACCGAATGAGATTTTAATCAGGAGTAGTTTAATGACAGCGTGGCAACAGTTCATTCTTATTGGCTACAGAGAAGATGCACACAGAATGAGCCCCTTGTGTGCCATTTATATGTGCAGCCAGTTAGTAATAATGTACTTGCACAGCTCTGTGAATAGAATATTCTATGTACAGTTTTTTCCCTCTCTCATAACATTATGATTCCATTCTTTAGTTTTTTCCCCTTCTTAACACACTCAGTGGAAAGGTGGTGTTCATTAAGTATTTACTCTATGTCCACCACAGTACTAAACACTTGGATGTATACAAGGTAATGAGGTAAGACTCAATCTTACATGAGGCTCACAATCTGAGAAGGAAGAAGCATATGTATTGAATCCCCATTTTACAGATGAGGGAAAGAGAAACAGAGAAACAAAGTGACTTGCCCAAGGTCTCAGAGAAGGCACATGATAGAGGTGTGATTAGAATCCAGGTGCCTTTTTTGCAAATATGGTATTTTTTCAGTGGTTTTTTTTTTTTTAATGGTATTGCATCAGCATTCTTTCTGATCTCCCAACTTCCTGTCTCTCCCCACTTCAGTCCATACTTCACTCTGCTGCCCGGATTATCTTTCTACAGAAATGCTTTGAGCATGTCACCCCCCTCCTCAAAAATCTGCAGTTGTTGCCTATCAACCTTCATATGAAGCAAAAACTCCTATTGGCTTTAAAGCTCTCCATCACTTTGCCCCCTGCTGCCTCACCTCCCTTCTCTCCTTCTACATCCCACAGTACACACTATGCTCCTTTGCTGCTAACCTCCTCATTGTGCCTCCTGTCCCGCCGTTGACCCCTGCCCATGTCCTACCTCTGGCCTGAAATGCCCTCCCTCCTCACATCTGCCAAACTAGCACACTCCCCCCCTTTCAAAGCCCGACTGAAAGCTCGCCTCCTCCAGGAGGCCTTCCCAGACTGAATTCCCCTTTTCCTCTGCTCCTCCTCCCCACCCCATTGCCCCAACTCCTTCTCTCTTCTTCCCCACAGCACTTGTGTATATAGGTACATATTTATTATTCTATTTATTTTACTAATAATGTGCATATATCTGTAATTCTATTTATTTATATTAATGCTTTTGATGCCTGTCTACTTGTTCTGTTTTGTTTTGTTGTCTGTCTCTCCCCTTCTAGACTGTGAATCCGTTGTTGGGAGGAATTGTCTCTATATGTTGCTGAATTGTACCTTCCAGGCACTTAGTTCATTGTTCTGCACACAGTAAGTGCTCAATAAATACGGCTGAATGAATGAATGAATGAGTGAATTAAACACTTATTATATGTCAATTACTGTTTTAAGTGCTGATGTACCTAAAAGTTTTTCAGGTTTGACATAATCCTTTTTCCACGTGGGTCTGAGTCTAGGTCCATACTCTTTCCACTAGACTACATTGCTTATCCAAGAGATACTTTGCCCCTGATCACCCCTGCTCCTTTTCATTTTTACTCCTTCTGTTCTTGAAGAAGTTCCTCCCCATGTTTCTGCCTCATCTGAACTCTACTCTGAGCTCCAGTTACCTTAATCCAAGTTCTCAGAATCTGAAACTTCTGCTTCCATGATACTCTCCTCTTGCCAAAGTTCATCATTCATTCAATCATATTTATTGAGCACTTACTGTGTGTAGAGCACTGTACTAAGAGTTTGGAAAGTACAATACAGCGATAAAGAGAGACAACTCCTGGCCACAACGGCCCTCAGTCTGGGTGTATGTGTTGGGGGTGGGGAGGAACAGACATCAGTACAAGTAAACAGGCATCAATATAAACAAATAGAATTATAGATATATACATATATACATAAGTACTGTGAGGCGGGGAGAAGGGTGGAAAAGCAAAGTGAGCAAGCATGGTGATGCGGGAATGGGAGCTGAGGAAAAGTCTGGGAAGGCCTCTTGGAGGAGGTGTGCCTTCAGTAGGGCTTTGAAGGGAGGAGGAGTGATTGTCTGGCAGCTTTGAGGAGGGAGGGCATTCCAGGCCAGCGGTAGGATGTGGGCTAGGGTCGACGGCAAGACAGGAGAGACTGAGGCACAGTGAGAAGGTTAGCACAAGAGAAGTGGAGTGTGTGGGCTGGGCTGTAGAACAAGAGAAGGAAGGTGAGGTAGGAGGGAGCAAGGTGAAGAAGAGCTTTGAAGCCAATAGTGAGGAGTTTTTGTTGGATAGAGGTGGATAGGCAGCCACTGGAGATTTTTAAGAAGGGGGGTGACATGCCCAGAACGTTTCTGAAGAAAGATAATCCAGGCAGCAGAGCAAAGAATAGACTAAAGTGGGGAGAGACCAGAGGTTGGAAGGTCAGAGAGGAAGCTGATTCAGTCCAGTTAGTGATTGTACTAATGTGGTAGTGGTTTGGATGGAGAGGAAAGGGGCAGATATTAGCAATGTAGTGAAGGTGAGACCGACAGGATTTGGTGGAAGATTGGATATGTGGGTTGAATGAGAGAGCGGAGTCACGGATGACAACAAGTTTACGGGCTTGAGACATGAAGGATGGTTGTGCAGTCTACAGTGGTGGGAAGTTTGGAAGAGGACAAGGTTTGGGAGGGAAGATAAGGAGCTCTGTCTTGGAAGCTCTGTCTTGGACATGTTGAGTTTGAAGTGGAGAGAGGACATCCAAGTAGAGCTGTCCCTAAGGCAGGAGGAGATGTGAGCCTGGAGGGAGGGAGAGAGAACAGGCAAGGAGATGTAGATTTGGGTGCCAATCACATGGAGATGGTAGCTGAAGCCATGGGAGCAAATGAGTTTTCCAAGGGAGTGAGTATTCATTCAATTGTATTTATTGAGTGCTTACTGTGTGCAGAGCACTGTGCTAAGCGCTTGGAAGGTATAATTCGGCAATATATAGAGACAGTCTCTCTCAACAACAAATTCACAGTCTAGAAGGGGGGAATTAGAAAACAAAACAAAACAGAACAAATAGGCATCAATAGCATCAATATAAATAAATAGAATTATAGATATATGCACATCATTAATAAAATAAATAGTATAATAAATATGTACATATGTACACAAATGCTGTGAGACAGGAGGAGAGGGAGGGAGTTGGGGCAACGGGATAGGGAGGAGAAGCAGAGGAAAAGGGGGGCTCAGTCTGGGAAGACCTCCTGGAGGAGGTGAGCTTTCAGTAGGACTTTGAAAGGGGGAATGTATGCTAGTTTGGCGGATGTGAGGAGGGAGGGCATTTCAGGCCAGAGGTAGGATGTGGGCCAGAGGGTTAGCAGCAGAGGAGTGGAGTGTGAGGGTTGGGCTGTAGAAGGAGAGAAGGGAGGTGAGGTAAGAGGGAGCAAGGTGATGGAGAGCTTTGAAGCCAGTAGTGAGGAGTTTTTGCTTGATATGAAGGTTGATAGGCAACGACTATATTTTGGGGGCGGGGGGGACGTGCCCAGAGCATTTCTGTAGATACAGATGGAGAATAGAAGGGGACCAACACCTGAACCTTGAAGGACCCCTTTAGTTAGGGGATGGAAGGGGGAGGAGGAGCCTGCGAGGGAAACTGAGAATGAACAGCCAAAGAGATAAGAGGAGAACCAGGAGAGGATATAATCAGTGAAGCCAAGGGTAACATATCCAGGAGAAGGGGATGGTCCACAGTATCAAAGGAAGCTGAGAGATTGAGGAAGATTAGGATGGAGTAGGAGTCATTGGATTTGGCAAGAAGGAGGTCACAGGTGACCTTTGAGAGAGCGGTTTCAGTGGAGCGAAGGGGGCGGAAGCCAAATTGGAGGGGATCCAGGACAGAGTTGGAGGAGAGGAATTCGAGACAACAAATGTAGATGACTTGCTCAAGGAATTTGGAGATGAAAGGTAGGAGGGAGATGGGGTGATAACTGGAGGGGGCTGAGGGGACAAGGGAGGCTTTTTTTTAGGATGGGGGGATGTGGGCATGTTTGAAGGCAGTGTGGAAGAAGCCATTGGAGAGTGAGTGGTTAAAAATGGTAGTGCAGGAGGGAAGGGGTGAGAGTTTTTATTAGGTGCAAAGGAATGGGGTCCGATGCACATGTGGAGGGGTAGACACTTGAGAGAAGGCAGGAGATCTCCTCTGGAGATACTGCTGGGAAGGATGGGAGAGTTGAAGAGGGGGCCAAGAGGAGGGGAGATTGAAGAGGGCGAGGGGTGATTTGGGGGGAACTCACACTTTTTCTTAATAAAGTAAATGGCCAGATCACTTGGCCAAGGGATGGGGGAGGGGAAGACAGGGGGCCTGAGGAGGGACTTAAATTTTTGGAACTATTGGTGCAGGTGATGTTCATGGGTATCAATAAAGGAAGAGAAATAATTTTACCAGGCAGAGGAGAGAACAGAGTTAAGGCAAGAAAGGACAAACTTGAAGAAGACAAGGTCGACCTGGTGTTTAGATTTTTGCCAGCAGCATTCAGTGGCTTGAGCATAAGAGCGAAGAAGACAGACAGTGCAGGCGATCAGGGCTGTGGGTTAGTGGAGTGAGAGTGATGAAGGGATAGGGGAACAAGCGAGTTGAGTTGAGTATAGAGGGTGGTGTGGAGAGCATCTATTTGCTCATCAAGAGTGGACAGATTGGGTATGAAGACTACCCGACGACTCCTCTGCCGCCCGCCTGCTATCCCTCCTCGACTCTGCCGACCTCCTCCTCCACCATACCGCGCCCACTCACCGACTCGGTCACACCCTCGATCTCGTCATCTCCTACCGCTGCACTATCTCCTCCCTCACCGACTCTGAAATCCCTCTCTCTGACCATAACCTTCTCACCTGCCTCATCTCTCACACTCCCTCCCCCTGCAAATCTTCGCTACTGCCCCACAGAGACCTCCGCTCTCTCGATCCCATCCGTCTTTCCAATAGCATCTCTCCTCACCTTGCCGCCCTGTCCTCTCTTCCCACTCTCGACGATCAGGTCTCTGCTCTCAACTCCACCCTCTCTACTCATCTCGACTCTCTCGCTCCCCTTTCCCTCCGCCGCTCTCGCTCCACTAACCCACAGCCCTGGATCACCTCCTCCGTCCGCCTCCTACGCTCCTATGCTCGAGCTGCTGAGCGCTGCTGGCGAAAGTCCAAGCACCAAGCCGACCTCACACACCTCAAATTTATCCTTTCCTGCCTTAACTCTGCCCTCTCCTCCGCCAGGCAAAGCTTCTTCTCCTCCCTCATCAACACCCATGCCCGTCACACCCACCGATTGTTCCGGACCTTTAACTCTCTCCTTAGGCCCCCTGTTCCTCCCCCTCCCCCATCTCTCACCCCCAATGATCTGGCCACATATTTCCTCACGAAAATCAACACGATCAGGTCTGAGCTCCCCAAAGTCACCCTCCGCCTCTCCCCTCACCCCCACCAACCCCCTCCCCTACTTTCCCATCCTTCCCTGCAGTATCCTCAGAGGAGATCTCCTCCCTCCTCACAAGTGCCACCCCCTCCACCTGCGCCTCGGACCCCATTCCCTCTCACCTTCTTAAAACCATCGCCCCTGCCCTCCTACCTTCCTTAACTTCTATTTTTAACCACTCAATCTCCAAGGGCTCCTTCCCTGCTGCCTTCAAACATGCCCACGTCTCCCCCATCCTAAAAAAACCCGCTCTTGACCCCACTTCCCCCTCCAGTTATCGTCCTATCTCCCTACTACCCTTCCTTTCCAAAATCCTAGAACGAGTCGTCTACAATCGATGCTTAGAATTCCTTAACTCCCATTCTCTCCTAGACCCCCTCCAATCTGGCTTCCGTCCCCTCCACTCTACCGAGACTGCTCTCTCTAAGGTCACCTATGACCTCCTTCTTGCCAAATCCAATGGCTCCTATTCCATTCTAATCCTCCTTGACCTCTCTGCTGCCTTTGACACTGTCGACCATCCCCTCCTCCTCCATACCTTATCTCACCTTGGCTTCACAGACTCCATCCTCTCCTGGTTCTCCTCTTACCTCTCTGGCCGGTCATTCTCGGTCTCCTTCACCGGAGCCTCCTCCCCCTCCCATCCTTTAACTGTTGGAGTTCCTCAAGGGTCAGTTCTTGGCCCTCTTCTGTTCTCCATTTACACTCACTCCCTCGGTGAACTCATTCGCTCTCACGGCTTTGACTACCATCTCTACGCAGATGACACGCAGATCTACATCTCCGCCCCTGTCCTCTCCCCTCCCTTCAGGCTCGCATCTCCTCCTGCCTCCAGGACGTCTCCACCTGGATGTCGGCCCGCCACCTAAAACTCAACATGAGCAAGACTGAGCTCCTCATCTTCCCTCCCAAACCCGGTCCTCTCCCAGACTTCTCTATCACCGTCGATGGCACGACCATCCTTCCCGTCTCTCAGGCCCGCAATCTCGGTGTCATCCTTGACTCGTCCCTCTCGTTCACCCCACACATCCTATCCGTTACCAAGACCTGCCGGTTTCACCTCTACAATATCGCCAAGATCCACCCTTTCCTCTCCACCCAAACGGCTACCTTACTGTTACGGGCTCTCGTTATATCCCGGCTAGACTACTGTGTCAGCCTTCTCTCTGACCTCCCTTCCTCCTCTCTCGCCCCGCTCCGGTCTATTCTTCACTCTGCTGCCCGGCTCATCTTCCTGTAGAAACGATCTGGGCATGTCACTCCCCTTCTTAAACAACTCCAGTGGTTGCCTATCAACCTCTGCTCCAAACAAAAACTCCTCACTCTAGGCTTCAAGGCTCTCCATCACCTTGCCCCTTCCTACCTCTCCTCCCTTCTCTCTTTCTACCGCCCACCCCGCACGCTCCGCTCCTCTGCCGCTCACCTCCTCACCGTCCCTCGGCCTTGCCTAACCCGCCGTGGACCCCTGGGTCACGTCCTCCCGTGGTCCTGGAACGCCCTCCCTCCTCACCTCCGCCAAACTGATTCTCTTTCCCTCTCCAAAACCCTACTTAAAACTCACCTCCTCCAAGAGGCGTTCCCAGACTGAGCTCCTCTTCTCCCTCTACTCCCTCTGCCATCCCCCCTTTACCTCTCCGCAGCTAAAGCCTCATTTTCCCCTTTTCCCTCTGCTCCTCCACCTCTCCCTTCCCATCCCCACAGCACTGTACTCGTCCGCTCAACTGTATATATTTTCGTTACCCTATTTATTTTGTTAATGAATTGTACATCGCCTTGATTCTATTTAGTTGCCATTGTTTTTACGAGATGTTCTTCCCCTTGACTCTGTTTATTGCCATTGTTCTTGTCTGTCCGTCTCCCCCGATTAGACTGTAAGCCCGTCAAACGGCAGGGACTGTCTCTATCTGTTGCCGACTTGTTCATCCCAAGCGCTTAGTACAGTGCTCTGCACATAGTAAGTGCTCAATAAATACTATTGAATGAAAAGACTAGGTGGGGTGTGATGTGCTGAGAGAGATGGATGGGGTCGACAGATTGGAGGTCTCTGTGGGGAATTAGGTTTATGGGGAGGAGGACTGTGGGAGAGAAGGCAAGTGAGAAGGTTGTGGTCAGAGAGAGGGATTTCAGAATTGGTGAGGGTAGAGATTGTGCAGTGGTTAGAGATGACAAAATGAGTGTATGTCCAAATTGATGGGTGGGGGAGATGGAGGGGAGCAGGAGATTGGCGGAGATGAGGAATGATAGAAGGTGGTGGGCAGAGGGGTCACCGGGTATATCTCTGTGGATGTTGAGGTATCCAAGGACCTAAGTGGGCATAGAAAAAGAGAAAGAACATGAGAAAAGAGTCAAAATGATTAAAAAAGTGGGAGGTGGGACCAGGGGGACAGGCGATGACAGCTATAAGAATCTGGAAGAGGTGGTAGAGGGCTTCACAGGAGGGGAAAGAAAGGAAAGGGGGCAGAGGGATGGTGCGAAAGTGGCACTGGGACGTGAGAAGGGAGCCAATCTTCTTCCTTTCCTGTTGTCATTGTCTTAATCTGTTCAGAATTTTGCCCTGCCGATTCTGTGGACTGACATCCAGCCAATCACTATAGGGGACCCCACTTTCAGCCGACCAGAGGTCAAAGATCCAGTTGGTGCTAAAGCCTTCTCTATACTCACATAAATCAGTAAGTCATCACCAGTCAGGCCCTTAGTGAATTCTGCAATGATAAATAGCTCCAAAATCATCCTAATCCAATCCCCTCTTCAGGGATCCTAGGTAACTTATGGCTTCATGAGTCAATCACATAGAAGGTTATTCTGGCAAAGATGGTGTGGATCTACAGAAACAACTTTAGAGACGATAGAAAACACGTGGTGTGCTTTGGTAGGGTAAGATGACAAGGATTGGGAGATGCCTTCAGGCAGTGCAAGTGTGGTTTATCATTCCTAAGGTTACCTTGGAGATAATAGAAACAGACATTTTTATAAAGAATTGAAGATTAACTGAGCATTGCCTGGAAGATTAGATCCATATTGAAACCATTTCTCATTTCATACTATACTGCTCATTCCTCCTTTTGACTCCTAGCAGACCTCTGCACTCAGCTTGCTTCCAAGGAGTGGGGTTAGGAGACAAACCCTCATATTTGAGATGTAGTCTTTCATAACTAGACAGAAACCGGATGTCTTTACAAACGTCCAATTATTGTTAAAGGGAAAAGAATCAATTTCAACTTGAATAGATTACCCTGAAAGATACCTTCATTATGTTATCTTAGTGAAGCAGCGTGGTCTTGTGGAAAAAGCACAGGCCTGGGAGTCAGAAGACCTAGGATCTAATCCTGGCACTGCCACATGTCTTCTGTGTGACCTTGAACAAGTCACTAAACTCCTCTGGGCCTCAGTTACCTCATCTTTAAAATGGGGAACTACTCTGTAAGCTCCACGTGGGAATGGACTGTGTCCAGACAAGATCAAACCACCAAAAAACACCCCTTTCCCTTTTTCCAACTGCTACCACATTAATGCAAGCACTTATCCTATCCTGCCTTGATTACTGTATCAGCCTCCTTGTCTCTTTCCCTCCCCAGTCTCTCCCCACTCCAGAACATTAGCCCATTCTGCTGCCTGGATTATTTTCCTTCAAAAATGTTCAGACCACGTTTCCCCTCTCTTTAAGAAACTCCAGTCGTTGCCAATCCACTTCCGCATCAAACAAAAACTTCTCACCATTTGGCTTTAAAGCACTTAATCACCTTGCCCCTGCCTACCTCACCTCACTACTCTCCAACACTTCGTTCCTCTAATGCCAACCTTCTCACTGTACTTTGATCTTATCTATCTCACCGACAACCTCTCGTCCACATCCCTCCTCTGTAGTGGAAAACTCTCCCTTCTCATATCAGATAGATAATTGCTCTCCCCAATTTCAAAGCTTTATTGAAGGCACATCTCCTCCAAGAAGCCTTCCCTAAGTCCTCCTCTTCTCTTCCCCCACTCCTTTCTGCCTCTCCTTTGGCTCCCTTCATACATCCTCCCTTCCATCCCCAAAGCATAACTGTATACACCTGTAATTTATTTACTTAGGTATATTTTGTCTGTCTCCCCCTCTAGATTGTGAGGTCATTGTGGGGAGGGAATGTGTCTGTTTTTTGTTGTATTGTACTCTCCCAAGCACTACAAAAATATATATGCTATATATTTAATAGTACCAAATAAAAAAATACTATTTAAAAAAGGTAGGGACTCAGCAGGTGGGCATGATGATGAAGATGATGATGACAGAGTCTCCTTCCAGAATGACTTAGTGGAAACAGGACTGGGATTCAAGAGGCTGGGATTCCTGTCCCAGTTCCAGCACTGGACTGTTGTATGACCTTGGAAAAGTCACCTAACCTTTTTGTTCCACAGTCATCTCATCTGTACAATGAGCATGAGATGACTGCTCTCCTTGCCTCTTAAATGGTTCAGTGTGGGATAAGGGATTGTGACTGATCTGATTATATGGTATCCGTCCTGGAACTTAGCACATAGCAAAGACTTAGGAAATACAATCTAAAAATAACAATAATCATAAACAGCTGCATAATGTAGCACTGGACAAAAATAGATGGAGGAGAATTTGATAGAGTTCCTAGATCTCCAGGAGTGTCAATCTGTGAATACATGAGGGAGAGGTTGGACAACACTCTTAAGAAAAGATGATAACAAAACCAATGAAAGACAAAGATCCAAATCCAACAGGTGAGATGGTAAAAGGGACTGGCGGGGACATCAGGGCACTGTTTCTTGGATCTTCTAGAATCTAGTCCCAACATTCTTAGCTTTGTGGAGGCCTCATACTGGCAGAACGTGTTTCCTCAGAGCACCACAGGGAAAGAGCATATTAGGGCCAAAGGCAGTTGGGGAAGCAACTGCAGGGCTCTACAGGAGTTTTGCTTGGTAGTTGGGTCCCTTGGAGGCCAAAGAGCACAGGGTATTTGGGGAGTTAAATTGAGGCCTGAAATACATGAACGACCACAGAAAATGGATGTGTACCATAGGACTGGTGATTGTGCAGTGCTTAAAATCATCTGTTGCCTAACATATTTCTTCTTTGCTATGGAAATGTATTTTTCTCAAAATACCGAATAGTCAAGAGGTACATCTAATTTCAGGAGGAACAGTCTCATGCTTCATGCTCAAATATACAGATATATGCATTTGTTAAGAGCTTATTATGTGTCAAGCACTATTCTTAGTATTGGGATAGATACAAGTCTTCTGGCTCCAGGCCTTTGCTTTATCCACTAAGCACTGATAGCTGTCCTTCATATTTGAAGAAAGCACCATTACCAGTGACATTAACCTATAATTGGAAGCATAGCTGAATAACCAATGTGGGATCCACAGTCCCAGCCTCATTGGGCACCCAATATGCTTATCCCTTCTTGTGTTGTTTTGTTTGATGTTTTCAGTGCCTGGCACTGTTTTGCCCCCTTGTCTCTCTATTGATGACAGAGGAAACTGTTCAGCTCTGCAGATGGTTCCAGATGGATAGGCACATTTTGCACTAAGAAACGTTAATCAGACAAAATCTTTCAAGATGATCTGCTAAAAGAGCGGTTTTTAGTGGCTGCTAATGGATCATCTTTATAATTAGAATTACTAGGCGCCTGGATGTGCGACATCAGCAATCGATTGTGTCATATGACTGGCAGAAGGAGGCGGATCCACGTTGGATCATAATTTCATCCTTCCCACTTGAGATTGGTAGAACTGATAGGATACCCAGACAAATCTCCAACCACTGGCCTCTTATGAAATTCCCACCCCTGGCACAGGTTCCTGTGGACTTTTCAGATTTTCCTTTTAACCTCTGAAATGGTCCTTATAGCAGGAGGTGTTGTACCTCCAGCTCAGGATACTAAATTTCCCTCTGTCCCACAAAAGCCACCTCAATGGAACAGGGACTGTGTCTAACCCGATTTTCTTGAATTCACCCCAGTGCTTAGTACAGTATCTGGCACATAGAAAGCACTTAACAAATACCATTATTATCATTATTAGACATTCTTCTCATACAAACTACCCAGCATCTCCAAAATAAAACAAACTCACTCCATCTTCCTTGCCTCACCCCTCGTCTGTCCCAGATTATCTGGCACACACCTACAGCCATTTATACACACTCACACTTTTGAGGACTTGTGCTTTACTGGGGATCTACAATACATATACTGGGAAGCAAGAAGCTGGGAAAGAGGAAAGCCTGTAAAGAATTATTTAGATGAGAAGGTGGCAGAAGAAAATCATAATATTAGTAACAATTACAATAGTAATAGGACCACTAATTTAAGTGCTTACTATACACCAAGCGCTGGGTTTGATGAGAATGATCAGATCAGACACAGTTCCTGTCTCCATGGCTCCACTGTCTTAGGGACAATTAGTATCTCCCCTCATTTTATAGACGAGGAACCTGAGATATCTAAAAATAAACTAATTTGCCCAAGGTCACCCCAGCAGGCATGTGGCAGAGGACAGAATGACACTGCACCTGATTCTAAGCCCTGCGTTGTTTCTAGTAGGCCATGCTGCTTCTCATGATCTTAAAGGTAGGGTCTAGTTTGGTGAATGAGCCAGGGACTGAGTGCAATAGAGGTGATCAGTGGAAGGAAGAAGGAGGGTAATGGTCTAAGGTAATGACCCACTGAAGTCTTATATGGATTTCCCCCTGGAACACCAAACTCCCCACCAAAGCAGAATGGAATTCTTACCATTAGGATGTATGAAAAGGAAAGAACAATAATTATGGTGTTTGTTAAGCGCTTATACTTAGTACAGAGCTCTGCACACAGTAAGCACTCAATAATACGATTGAACTGAATGAATGAAGCAGTGATCTAAGCAAAGGGTCATCAGGTTGCTCCCTATGGGGTTCACAGTCTTCATCCCCATTTTACAGATGAGGGAAAGAAAAGTGAAGTGGCTTACGCAAGGTCACACAGCAGACAAGTGGCAGAGATGGGATTAGAGCTCACGTCCTCTGACTCCCAAGCCCGTGCTCTTTCCACTAAGCCACTCTGCTTCTCTTAAGAGTATTATGGATTGCTGTGGGCACCAGTGTGTACCTAGAGGAGAAATAGTGTGGTATAGTGCCTGGGAGTCAAACACCTGGGTTCTAATCCTGGCTCCTCCATTTATCTACTGTGTGATCTTGAGCAAGTCACTTTACTTCTCTTTGCCTCAGTTACCTCATTTGTAATATGAGGATCAATACTGTGAACCCCACATGGGACATGAATTGTGCCCAACCTGATTAACTTTTACCTGATTAGCCCAGCAGTTAGTACAGTGCCTGGAACATAGTAAGCACTTAACAAATGCCATTAAAAACAAAAAGATCAGAGACAGAGTGGGAGTGTGTGCATGATAAGAGAAGGACTGTCTTTGTGGTATTCAGGAGCACGCATTTTGTGTCAAATACTCTTTTGAGGGCTGGGGTGAGTGTAAACTATGATGTCCTATTTTCTCCTAATCCTATTTTGAATACTAGAAAATTGAGGTAAGAAAAGATAACTGACTTGCCAAGGTCACAAGCTGTCTATGGGCAGAGCTGGAATTAGAACTTGGGTTGCCTAGACTCCCAGTCCCTAAGCTTTGACACAAATACTCATTCATTCATGCAATCGTATTTATTGAGCTGTTTCTGTGTGCAGAGCACTGTACTAAATGCTTGGAAAGTCCAATACAGCAATAAAGAGAGACAATCTCTGCCACAGCAGGCTCCTCGGCCTTCTCCAAGAAACGAATCTAGAACTGTGTGGAGTGAATTGTTCTGTAAGAGGATAAATCAATTCAGTGATTCAAAGCCTAATATTTTCAAGAGACCACCCTAAGTAGATAGTACTGCTAGAACATTTACAGCTCAAGGGGCTAGATTCAATTGCTCTCGGGGGCTCTTAGAACACAAGGCAACTCTTCAGGAAAGGCTTGCCCTTTTGGAAGTGGAAGTGGTAGATTTTTCTCAGATCCTATACAGGTTTTCCCAGCAATAAATGATGCCATTATATCTGCCTGTTTTCACAGTAATGGAAGGTATTACCTTCCATCAGAGTTTCACCTCTACAATATCGCCAAGATCCGCCCTTTCCTCTCCACCCAGACGGCTACCTTACTATTACGGGCTCTCGTTATATCCCGGCTAGACTACTGTGTCAGCCTTCTCTCTGACCTCCCTTCCTCCTCTCTCGCCCCGCTCCGGTCTATTCTTCACTCCGCTGCCCGGCTCATCTTCCTGCAGAAACGATCTGGGCATGTCACTCCCCTTCTTAAACAACTCCAGTGGTTGCCTATCGACCTCCGCTCCAAACAAAAACTCCTCACTCTAGGCTTCAAGGCTCTCCATCACCTTGCCCCTTCCTACCTCTCCTCCCTTCTCTCTTTCTACCGCCCACCCCGCACGCTCCGCTCCTCTGCCGCCCACCTCCTCACCGTCCCTCGGTCTCGCCTATCCCACCGTCGACCCCTGGGTCACGTCCTCCCGCGGTCCTGGAACGCCCTCCCTCCTCACCTCCGCCAAACTGATTCTCTTTCCCTCTTCAAAACCTTACTTAAAAATCACCTCCTCCAAGAGGCCTTCCCAGACTGAGCTCCTCTTCCCCCTCTACTCCCTCTGCCATCCCCCCTTTACCTCTCCGCAGCTAAAGCCTCATTTTCCCCTTTTCCCTCTGCTCCTCCACCTCTCCCTTCCCATCCCCACAGCACTGTACCCGTCCGCTCAACTGTATATATTTTCGTTACCCTATTTATTTTGTTAATGAATTGTACATCGCCTTGATTCTATTTAGTTGCCATTGTTTTTATGAGATGTTCTTCCCCTTGACGCTGTTTAGTGCCATTGTTCTTGTCTGTCCGTCTCCCCCGATTAGACTGTAAGCCCGTCAAACGGCAGGGACTGTCTCTATCTGTTGCCGACTTGTTCATCCCAAGCGCTTAGTACAGTGCTCTGCACATAGTAAGCGCTCAATAAATACTATTGAATGAATGAATGAGTCTTTCCCATCAGTAGAGGATCTGTATGTGAAAAATCAGCCCTTCTGTATGTGAATACCTACTGGCTTCTCCAAAAGCCTGCACTGTAGTTGAGGTTCACTTGTCAGGCTCATTGTGTGCTTGACTATATTATACCCACATTGGAGTTAATGCTCCTGTGAGACCAATATGCCCTTATTAATCACTCGCTCTGCTTTTTCTTCACACACACACACAAAAACAGGAGACAATTAAACCAACCTACAGAGATCACACTGGTTATATTCTGTGGCTCCTGACCTAAAACCAAACCAACCTCGGAGTGAGAACATTTTGTGGTTTTTGTCTCTGTCACTTTCCCATCCCCCATCAAAGCCAAAGCAGAACTGGTGAGAAAGGTGTCATCCTGTGAGGGATCTTCTGTATTACGTTTTTTATTAGCTCTGCCTTCGTTCTATTGGATTCACTCAGTAAAAAATTATAACAAAATCTAATCAAAAGAATATAAAAAAAAAATTGTCACCTTCTTTTCTATAAAACGTAAAATAATTGCTACTGTGGCTGAAGCAATGATTTACTGTACGTCTAAATGACCAGCCACAGAGATAGGCAGATGTCTGATGGGAAGGTACGATAAATATTCATAAATATAGTTAACACTAAAACATTTTCTTCCCTACTACTTATTCCACTTTACTTATTTCTACTTGCTGGCGAGGTAGACATATTAAAATATTAATTTTCCGCTTTACTGGAATGATTTCAGAGTCAAGTGCCATTACAATTCTGAATGTAAATATGAGAATAGAGGATATGACTTGCACTAATCCTCTTCATTGGCTTTTTTTTAACTCTTTCTTTGCCTTTTTAGCAGATATATTGTATTTACAGGAATCACACATTGGGATGCCTTTTATGGGACTTATGTCCATTCATTCATTCAGTAGCATTTATTGAGCACTTATTGTGTGCAAAGCCCTGTATTAAGTATCCATGATGTATGACACATCCCAGTTGTTTGACATGTGATTTTTCTGTCATATAGAAGCCAGGGAACTGAGTTTTGCAACATGCTGGTGGACCAAAAGACAATTTTTCATTGCATTCTGCTCTTGTCCCAGATGGTAAAACATTGCCATTGCTCCTCTGTTTGAATGGTGGTAGAGGTAAAAAACCAGCAGAGAATCTACCATAATCTTCCTACCCCAATCTAGCAATTGACGGCAATCTGTGAGTTTATTTCTAAGAGTAAACATTGCAATCAGTGGAATAGCAGGTCAAAGCAGATAGAGGGATGCAGAGGCAGGGGTTGGAGAGGAAGGGTAGTTGTTGGGGTGCAGTTAAGGTGGGTGGAATCAACAATCCAGGAATCTGGATTGTCATCGCTTTATCTAGGCCTCTGGCTCTTCCCAGTTGTAAAATGCAGTACTAGGTGGGAGAAATGATGGCTTGGGTAGATAAGTAGTGTTATCTAGTGGACAGAGCATGGGTCTGAAAGTCGGAAGCACCTGGCTTCTAATCCTGGCTCCGCCCCATATATGCTGGGTGATTTGGGGCCAGTCAGTTGGCTTCTCTGTGCCTTAATTTCATCATCTGTAAAATGGGGATTAAGATTGTGAGCCCTATGTGGGGTAGGGACTGTGGTGCGGCAGGGACTGTGTCCAACCCAGTTTACTTGTATTTACCCCAGTGCCCGGCATATAAATCAGTGCTTAACAAATCTCACAATTATTATTAATGGGAAGATTCCAGGTCACCCGGTTTATGCGTCCTAACTAATGATGTCATATGCAACCTTTTGGGGACATAGGCAGAACTAGGGGCATGACTCTGGGTGTGCCTCTGGCTCCTTTCATATGTGTTAAGTGCTTATTACGTGCCAGGCACTGTTCTAAGTGCTGGGGTAGATACAGGCTAATCAGGTTAGACACTGTACATGACCCACATGGGGCTCACAGTTTTAATCACCATTTACAGATATGGTAACTGAGGCACAGAGAAGTAAAGTGATGCATTCACCTCCCAGGTCCCCAGTGGTGCCTCTTCTGAGCCTTGGGACTTGATGGTGGAAGCCACAGTGGAGGGAGGTTGTTGCAAATAAAAATATCAGACATATGGGTTGGACTGTGTTCGGCCTGATTAACTTATATCTACTCCAGCGCTTAGAACAGTGCTTGGCACATCGTAAGCGCTTAACAAGTACTATAATGATTATTATTATAATATTAGAGAAGCATCAGGGTGTAGTGGAAAGAGCCCGGGCTTGGGAGTCAGAGGTGGTGGGTTCTAACTCCGGCTCTGCCACTGGCCTGCTGTGTGACCTTGGGTAAGTCACTTAACTTCTCTGTGCCTCAGTTACCTCATCTATAAAATGGGGATTAAAACTGTGAGCGCCC
This sequence comes from Ornithorhynchus anatinus, assembly GCF_004115215.2. Lineage (NCBI taxonomy): Eukaryota > Metazoa > Chordata > Mammalia > Monotremata > Ornithorhynchidae > Ornithorhynchus > Ornithorhynchus anatinus. The sequence goes on along the minus strand of NC_041731.1, from coordinate 115,086,094 downwards.
CATGGAACAACCTGATTACCTTCTATCTAATCTACCCCAGTGCTTTGAACAATGCTTGGCACATAGTAAGCACTCAAAAAATACCATCATCATCACCCAGGAGACTGCAATTCAGTAGACTGGAATTTGTAGACATGATCTAGGAATTTACATTCTACATGATCTAGGAATTTACATCCTATGTATCTTTATGGCTTCCCTCTGGTCTTCTCTTGATGATGTAGTCTTGTTTCTGTTTTGTTCTGTTTGGCTTTGCTGTCTGTCTCCCCCGTTTAGACTGTGAGCCCATTATTGGGCAGGAATTGTCTCTATCTGTTGCCAAATTGTACATTCCAAGTGCTTAGTACAGTGCTCTGCACTTAGTAAATGCTAAATAAATAGTATTGAATGAATGAATGAATGAATGATCTTATACTGTGGAATCGTCGCCAAACCAACGGCTCCACAGACACATCTCTCCCAGAATCCCCCACCTCCATCTGCAATCGTTCTGGTAGTTTATTCATAAAAATATGGAAGTGATTTACCATTGCCTTGTTCTGTGCAGTAAACTTGAGTCTCTGCTCTTGACTGTTTCCGCTGTTGCCCAGCACAGGTGAGTTTTGACTTGTAGCAGGTTGCCTTCCACTCACTTGCCACTGCCCAAACTGGGAATAGAATGGATATGCTTTTGCTTGACTCTCCCTCCCATAGCTGAGTCTGGTTGAGTACTGGAAACTCTCCAGGTGCAATTCTGAGAAGGTGGGCTTCCCTCTACCTGTAATGTATTAGTATCTGTCTGTCCCTCTAGAATGTAAGCAGCGTGAGGGTAGTGATCACATCTACTCACTTCATTTTTCTCTCCAAAGTGTTTAGAATTGTGCTCTACACAGACTAAGTACTCTGCAAGTAATATTAATTGGTTGATAGCAAGCTCACTATAAGAACATGCTTTTTTCAGTCATTCAATCATATTTATTGAGTGCTTACTGTGGCAGAGCACTGTATTAAGCCCTTGGAAAATACAGTACAGGAATAAATAAAGTCCTTGCCCACAATGGGCTTACAGTCTCAAGGTGCTGAGGGGGGGAGAGAGAGAGAGAGACAGACATCCAAACAAGTAAACAGGCATCAGCATAAATAAGTAGAATTATTGATACATATATATATGTAAGTGCTTTGGTGGGGAGAGGGGGTTTATCACTTGTAGCCCCTGGGGTTACTTTAGTATATTGGCCCATTGGAGTCTCCTAAAGAGTAAATCAAATATGCTCGTTGTGGGCAGGGAATTTGTCTCTTTATTGTTACATTGTACTCTACCAAGCACCTAGTACAGTGCTTTGCACATAATAAGCCCTCAATAAATACCACTGAATCTCTTGCCTCCTCTCAAATTCCACCCCCTCCACATTCACACCTTATAAAAACTCTCATTCCCTCCTTCCTTCCCTCCCTAACAGCCATCTTCAACCATTCACTTCCATGGCTTCTTTCTCATTACCTTCAAATATGCCCATTCCTCCCCCATCCTAAAAAAACTCTCCCTTGACCTCACGGCTCTCTTCAGTTATCGCCCCATTTCCCTTCTACCATTCCCCTCCAGGCTCCTTGAGTAAGTCATCTACATCCGCTGTCTCAAGTTCCTCTCCTCCAATTCTCTCCTGGACACCTTCCAATCTGGCTTCCATCCCTTTTACTCCACAGAAACCACCCTCTCAAAGGTCACCAGTGATTTCCTTCTTGCCAAATCCAACAGCTTCTACTCCATCCTAATCCTCCTCGATCTTTCAACTATCTCTGTCACTGTGGACCACCTCCTCCTGTAAACATTATCCAACTCTGGCTTAACTGACTTTGTCCTTTCCTGGTTTTCCTCATCTCTCTGGCCATTCATTCTTAGTTTCCTTCATGGGCTCCCCTTCTGACTCCTACCCCCTAACTATGGGGATCCCTCAAGGTTCAGGTCTCTATCTCCTTCTATTCTCCATTTACACCTATTGCCCTGGAGAACTCATTCACTCCTATGACTTCAATAACGACCTCTATGCAGATGACTCCCAAATCTACATCTCCTCCCCTGACCTCTCTCCCTGTCTCCAGGCTCGCATCTCCTTCTGGCTCCAAGACATCTCTACTTGGATGTCCTCCCATCACCTCAAACTTATCATGTCCAAAACAGAGCCCCTTATCTTCCCACCCAAACCCTGCCTTCTCCTGGATTTTCCCATCACCATAGATGGCACCACCATCCTTCCCGTCTCAAACCCGTAACCTTGATGTTATCCTTGATTCCTCTCTCTCATTCAACCCAGATATTCAATCTGTCACCAAATCCTTTCAGTCTCACCTTCACAGCATTGCCAAGACCCACTCTTTCCTCTCCACCCAAACTGCTACCATGTTAATACAGACACTCATCCTATCCCACCTGGATTACTGCATCAGCCTCCTTGCTGACCTCCAAGCCTCCTGCCTCTCCCCACTCCAGTCCATACTTCACTCTTCTGCCTGAATCATCTTTCTACAGAAATGTTCACGACATCACCCCCACTCCTCAAAAATCTCCAGTGGTTGCCTATCTACTTCTGTATCAAACAAAAACTTTGTTTTTTCACCACTGGCTTTAAAGCACTCCATCACCTTGCCCTTTCCTACCTCGCCTCGCTTCTCTCCTTCTACAACCCAGCTGCACACTTTGCTTCTCTGGTGCTAACTTTCTCACTGTGCCTTGCTCATTGATAAGTGAGTATTGAGGTGAGGTAGGAGGGGGCAAGGTGATTGAGTGCTTTAAAGCTAATAGTGAGAAGTTTCTATTTGATGCATAGGTGATGGGCAATCACTGCATGAGGCAGTATGGAGGGGATATAGAGTGGAGAGATGACAGATTAGTCAGGAAAGGCTTCCTGGAGGACTGATGATTTTAGTAAGTTCTCAGTGATCTTTGAAAGCAAGAAATTAGTATCGAAGAACTCTCTAAAATTTGTGTTGAACCAACTTGGTTTTAAAGTCTAAATTAGTTGCTTATTGCTGTTTGAATTCATTACCTTACTCTTAAAAATTCAGGATCATGAGTAATCTGTGTTAGTGAACTGGACAAAACTATGAAGAGCTGCTAAAGCCCCTTGATAAATCCAGTTTAATCAGTATTAAAGTTTTTTATAAATGTCTTGTTAAAATTAGTTTTTCTAGGAAGGCCTTACTTCTATGAGCCAAAGAAAATTGGCCAGACTGTTTTCTGGTAGGTAAATTAATGCAACTTTTTATTCCTTAAATTTGGAGGGTGTCACATAAAATATAGGATCTCAAATAAAAGTGCTTGGCACATAGTAAGCACTTAACAAATACCATTATTATTAAATATATCATTTATTGATTGAAGTCAATAAGTGGAAGGTTACTTTACAGAGGTTGTTAGATCAAACTAGTAAAATATGCTCATGCAGATTTTAAACGTTCTAAAAATAATAGTACTTGTTCCACTGTAAGTATAGTGAGTAACGCAGGTTGACAACGGAGAGGAAACTTTGAACGTCTGTGATTGCAGGCACACATTCGTACTTCTTGGGTTCCTTCAGTCGTTCAGAAAACTCAAGAAGTTCTTTTTATTGGAAAGAGCACAGGACTGGGAGTCAGGAGACCTGTTTTCAGTGGTTCCTCCTCTGAATCCCAGCCCCTAGCTGTGGGAGTTCTTCAAGGCTCACTTCTGTGTCTCCTTAAAAATAATATTAATGTGTAGTATTTGCTAAATGCTTACTATGTGCCAGACACTAAGCGCTGAGATAGATTCAAGGTAATCTAAACACTGTGGGGAATACAAGCAAATTGGGTTGGACACAGCCCCTGTCCCACACTGGCTCACAGTCTTAATCCCCATTTCACAGATGAGGTAACTAAGACACAGGGAAGTGAAGTGACTTGCCCAAGGTCACATAGCAGACAAATGGTGGATCCAGGATCAGGACACATGACCTTCTGATTCCCAGGCCCATACTCTATCCACTAGGCCATCCTGTTTCTCAATAACAATAACTCTGGTATTTGCAAAGTGCTTAACTATGTGTTCCAGGCACTGAACTAAGCACTGGGGTGGATACGAACATCCATTCCCTTAGAGAACTCATTCACTCCCATGGCTTCAACTACCATTTCTATGCAACTGAGTCCCAAATCTATTTCTCTTTGTTTTGGCCATCTTACATTTTCTTCTTTCCTCAGAACATCTCCACTTGGATGTGCACCGAACATCTCAGTTATTTCATCCAAAACAGAACTCTTCCCATCCAAATCCCGTTCTTTTCATGACTTTCCCATCATGGCCTAGTGCATAGAACCCAGGTATGAGAATCAGAAGGATATGGGTTCTAATTTCACCTCTGTTACTTGTCTGCTTTGTGACCTTGGGCAAATCACTTTACTTGCCTGTGCCTCAGTTACCTCAACTGTAAAATTGAGAAAAATTGTAAAATTGTAAAATTTTTTGAAAAATTGTAAAATTAGAGAAGCAGCGTGGTGCAGTGGAAAGAGCACGGGCTTTGGAGTCAGGGCTCATGAGTTCGAATCCCAGCTCTGCCACTTGTCAGCTGTGTGACTGTGGGCAAGTCACTTAACTTCTCTGTGCCTCAGTTCCCTCATCTGTAAAATGGGGATTAAGACTGTGAGCCCCACGTGGGACAACCTGATTCCCTTGTGTCTAACCCAGCACTTAGAACAGTGCTCGGCACATAGTAAGCGCTTAACAAATACAAATACCAACATTATTAAAATGAGGATAGAGACTGTGAGCACCATTGGGACCAGGACTATGTTTAACCCAATTTGCTTGTATCCACCCCAATGCTTAGTACAGTGCTGGGCACATAGTAAGTACTTAACAAATACTATTATTATTATTATTATTATTAGAGACATCACCATACTCCCTGCCTCACAAGCCTATAACCTAGGTATTAACCTTGATTCAGGTCTCATTCAATTCTATCAAATTATCTCTATTCTATGTTGACAGCATTGCTAACCTTGCCTCTCCATCCAAAGTGCTAATATGCACTTGAATGGTCTAGTGGATAGAGCATGGGCCTGGGAATCAGAAAGAGCTGAGTTCTAAACCTGGTTCTGCCACTTGTCTGCTGCGTGACCTTGGGTAAGTCATTTTACTTTTCTGAACCTCAGTTACCCCATCTGTAAAATGGGGATTAAGACTATGAGCCCCTTGTGGAATGGGGACTGTGTCCAACACACTTTGCTTGTATCCACCCCAGGGTTCAGTACAGTTCCTGGCATGTAATAAGTGCTTAACACATACCACTATTATTATTCTTATTATTATCCTGCCTTGAGTCTCGAATCAACCTCCTCACTGACCTCCTGTATCTCCCCTCTTCAGTCTATGCTTCACTTTGCTGCCAGGATCATGTTTCCTGAAAAAAACATTCAGTTCATACTGCCCCACTGCTCAAAGGCCTACAGTGATTGCCCATCCATCTCTGCATCAAAAAGAAACTGTGGTTGGTTTTAAGGCATTCAATCAGCTTGCTTCTTCCTACCTTACCTCGCTGATTTCCTCATTTACTCAATCAATCAATAGTATTTATTGAACGATTACTGTGTGAAGAGCACTGTACTAGGAACCTGGAAGAGCACAATACAATAGAATTAGCAGATGCGTCCCCTGTCCATAAAAGCTTACCATCTAGAGGGGGAAGCAGACATTAATATGAATGAATAATTTATAATATATAACTTAAAGGTGTGTACATAAGTGTTATGAGATTGGGAGTGGGATGAATATCAAATGTCCAGAAGTCACAGATCCAAATGCAATCCAGTCCACATACTCCATTTCCTGAACACCAACCTACTCTCTGTACCTTGATTTTATCTACCACCCCACACTCCCTTGCCTATCCCTCTCTGGGGCTGGAAGTCCCCATTCCTTCATATGCAACATACTCTCCCCAGTTTCAAAATACTCCTAAAATAATAATAATTATGGTATTTGTTAAGTGCTTACTATGAGCAGAGCACTGTTCTAAGTGCTGGAGTAGATACAGGGTAATCAGATTGTCCCACGTGGGGCTCACATCTTTTTTTAATCTCCATTTTTACAGATGAGGTAACTGAGGCACAGAGAAATTAATAATAATAATAATAATAATGTTGGTATTTGTTAAGCGCTTACTATGTGCAGAGCACTGTTCTAAGCGCTGGGGTGGACACAGGGGAATCAGGTTGTCCCACGTGGGGCTCACAGTCTTAATCCCCATTTTACAGATGAGGTAACTGAGGCACACAGAGGTTAAGGGACTTGCCCACAGTCACACAGCTGACAAGTGGCAGAGCCAGGATTCGAACTCATGATCTCTGACCCCAAAGCCCGTGCTCTTTCCACTGAGCTATGCTAGGGGTTCTGATTGGTCTTATCTGATTGTATTGTATTAACCTCAAAGCTTGGCACCTTGTAAGTGCTTAATGAACACTATAATTATTCTTATGACTTTTATTACATTCATTCATTCAATCATATTTATTGAGCGCTTACTGTGTGTAAAGCACTGTACTGGGTACTTGGAAACTACAATACAGGAATTAAGAGAGACAATCCCTGCCCACAATGGGCTTACAGTTTAGAGGGAGCAGACAGACATCAGAACAAGTAAAGTGGCATCAGTATACGTGGGCTGTGTCCAACCTGATGATTTATCCCAGGGCACAGTACAGTTCCTGACACATAGTAAACACTTAAATAATATTGAAAAAAAAAAGTTTAGTGTCCAGCATTCTTTGTCAAGACATTGGTAAGGCAGGATGGGTTCCTTCAAATATATGATGCCTGTGGAACTCTTTGGCCCTGTTCAGGATCTCATCATCATCTGTCTCCTGGTCATTTGACATTAGTATACAGCACATATGTATATAGCTGTAATTCATTTATTTATATTAATGTCTGCCTCCACCTCTGGCCAGTGAGCTCGTTGTGGGCAGACAATTTGTCTGTTGTTGTATTGTACTCTCCTAAGCTCTCAGGACAGTGTTTTGCACATGGTAAGCACTCAATAAATACAATTGAATGAATATTTACCTTTGTAGCTACTGGGGGGTCTGGGGACTTGGCTATCCAGGGGTTCCATTGGATAGGAGAGGTGCCTGGTGGGATAAGCCGTGGCTCTGGCTCAGGACATTCTGAAAATGTATAAAGCAGAAACAACAGCAGGTTTATAAATCAACAGTGACAGGATCATAAGCACCATGATGGGGGGAATAAAACTGACTTTCCCATTTCTACCCACTCCTACCAGCACACATGAGAAAAAAAAAACAAGACAGAGGGGAGATCCCAAATTAGCCTGACCCATTTCATCCTAACAGTGCATCTTGTAGACATTTGTTAAAACACGTTACTGACAACAGCATCATAAAAGGATCAAGAAAGTATAGAAAACCAAAAAATAGTGTCATGTAGCTGTCTCGCAAAGGAAACAAGCATAGTGGTTGGGTTATAAGAAACTGGCAATCAATCACCCATTTTCTTGTCATGCTATTGCTACCACTGTTTCCACCTCAGGCTCTAAGATGTTCCATAAGGTCTTTGGGCACAGGATAGAAACTCTAAAAGTCCCAACCTCACCAAATTCTGTCTATCTTCTCATTGTCACTAGAATCTGCCTTTTCTTAACCATCAAAATTATTGCCATGCTGATCCAAACTCATCATATCCTGCCCCAACTATTGCAACTCTGACCTCCTTGCATTCTGTCTCTCCTCTCTCCATTCCATACTTCATCTGCTGCCCACATCATTTTTCTAAAAAAAAACTTATGTGCACATCTTCCCACACCTCAAAAACCTATCATGGTTGTCCATATGATTGATAATACGTCAGACTTATTTAGGTGAAGCCTGACTTGAACTAAGTCATCTCTCAAGAGTCCTCCAGACATATCTTCATCTAATTCTATGATCGCATCTTCCCTATCAAGATAAAGAATAATGCAGGCCTCAAAAACACTTTGGTGTTTGGGAAGCTTGCATTATCTGGGCTAATAGTTAATTTTTTTTCAAAGGAAACAACAATTTTAGTAGTTTTATGGCACAAAATCAATCCCAACCTATAATCCCAAGGATATTTCTGGAATAATGTTAGATCAATACATCTCTGGAAAGAGTGATGAACAGATCTGCCCCTTGATTTAGAGCCAAGTTGTATGTGTTTGAAGAGGTCCAATTTTGTAGTGGAATCACTCCGACTGCTGAAATGGAAGAAAAAATATTATTGACAAAAAGTAGGATTATTTTTAGACAAATGAGAATTCTCAGAAGTGATCAGGGCCAGTTCTGTGATCAGGGAAGCTTGGAGGCTCAGGGGTCCTTATTTTTATTTTTATTTTTAAAGTATTTGTTAAGAACTTATTATGGGCCAAGCACTCTTCCAAGTGCTGGAGTAGATGCAAGTTAATCAGGTCAGATAGTCTCTAGTCCACATGGGGCTCATATGTTAAGTAGGAGGGAGAACAGCCATTGAATCCCCATTTTACAGTTGAAGGTAAATGAGGCACAGAGAAATTCACTGTCTTGCCTCAGGGCACAGAGCACACAACCCAGATCCTCTAACTCCCAGGCCCACGATCTTTCCATTGGGTCATGCTGTGTCCCAAGAGCCTGTTCTCTCGAGAGCCTTCCCCCTTTCACAAGAGTAGAGTTATCTGAGGAAGGAGACTCTGAGGAGCATCTCTACTTTTCTCCTACACTGCCTAAGTAAAGCAGACCTCTGGGTGCCCCAGAAAAGCCTCCATTTCTTGCCCACTCCCTGCCCTGACTCAAATTGTAAGCTCCTCGAGGACAGAGATTTTGACTACCCACTTTTTTTGTAATTTTGCAAGCCCTTAGTATAGCACTCCTCTAGGACAGAGATTCTACTAACGCTTTTGTAATTTTGCAAGTCCTTAGTATAGCACTCCACTATTACGTTGCCACTGGGGCCACATAGTGCTGCCGGGTCCTTGGCTGCCATGGTCTTAATGCCAGCCTGTCTTCAAAGTCCAGGATTGACTAGCAGATGCAGTGAGCATTGTTAAAATTTCTCCCTCATGTGCAGGCTCAGAAACGGGAGCTGGAAATCAATGCTGGGTGATAAAACTGGGTGTTAGCAGGGACAGGATGAGCCTTTCCATATCCTCCATATTTCACTCACCATTCCATAGTCTTGTTGGTGTTGCTCTCCTGAGCCAACTCTCTGACGATGTCTGTATAATGAGCATATGCTGTGTGTTTTCTGTGGCCTCATTAACCATTGAGCTGGAACTCCATCCTTGCATTTTCCTCAGTGGTTAGGGTGGGGGGAATCACTCCTCAGTCTGATCTGATTGTATTGTACCTACCCCAGTGCTTGGCAAATGAAGAACACTCAATAAATACCACAATTAATTCCTTCTAGCCCTCTTAGAACCAACTTTGTTTCATTGTGCTGATTAAGAGCCCAGGTTGGACTAATAATGCAATCTCGATGATTATGCTGGCTAGATTTAGGTATCCCTACAGGTTTTCTGATGTTAGCCTTACTGAATCTACCTTTGAAGACAGCTATTTCTAGATTAAACTTTCTCACCAGAAATTTGAGAATATGTCCAGTAGCCTGAGGTGCTCAGTCCATGTCTGGCTTGGACCCTTCAGTGTCTCTTCCTGTTTGCCTTTGGGCCAGGAGGCTGAAACTCCAAAAAGCTGAGATTTGGTAGCCCTTCTGGCTCTGACTGGAATCTAGGAAACATGACCTGTGCAGTTTCTAGGCTGTTCAATCAATTGCAGATAATACTGATAGAGTGTTCACAAAATATGAAACACCATACTACCTCCTGGAAAAAAAAAAAAAAGATGGGCACTAATTCCTGACCCATAGGAGAGTTCAGAATCTAAATGTGAGCTACCCAAGTCCCAGGCCCACAGCACTTATGTACATATCCTTATACTTTGCTGCTTTCCCTATCAATGATATTTATTGAGCTCCTACCCTGTGGAGAGAGCTACACTAAGTAATTGTAATAATAATTGTGGAATTTGTTAAGCCCTTACTATGTGCCAGGCACTGTACTAAGTGCTGGGTTGGATACAAGCAAATCAAGTTGGATACAATCCCTCGCCCATGTAGGGCTCACAGTCTCAATCCCCAATTTACAGAAGAGGGAACTGAGGCCCAGACAAGTGAAGCGACATGCCCTAGGTAACACAGCAGACAACTGGTGGAGCTGGGATTAGAATCCATGACCCTCTGAATCCCAGGCCTGGAGTCTATCCACTACACCATGCTACTTAATGTTCTTCTCCTCATAAATTCCTTGAAGGTTTCCTTCGCGGGCTCCTCCTCTGCCTTCCATCCCCTAACTGTGGGGGTCTCTCAAGTTTCAGTTTTGAGTCCCCATCTATTCTTCATCTACACCCACTCCTTGGGGAACTCATTTCCTCCCATGGCTTCAGCTACTACCTCTATGAGGATGACATCCAAATCTCCATCACCATCTCTGATCGCTCTCCTACTCTGCAGTCATACATTTCCTCTTGACTTCAAGACATCTCTACTTGGATGTCTTCCTGTCACCCCAAGCTTAACATGTACAAAACTGAACTCCTTATCTTCCCACCTAAACCTTGGACTAGCCCTGACTCTTCCATCACTGCAGACAGCCCCACAGTCCTTCCTGCCTCACAAACCTGTAACCTCGGTGTTATCCTTGACTCCTCTCTCTCATTCAACCCACATATTTAATCCATCACTAAATCTGGTGGGTCCCTCCTTCACAATATCGCTAAAATCTGCTCTTTCCTCTCCATCCAAACTGTTACCATGTTAATATAATCACTTTTCCTATCCCATCTGGATTACTGCATCAGCCTTCTTGCTGACCTCCCTGCCTCCTGTCTCTCTCCACTCCAGACCAGACTTCATTCTGTTGCCTATATTATTTTTCTACATATGTGTTCAGGACAGGTCACCCTGCTTCTCAAAATACTCCAGTGGTTGCTCATACACCTCCACATCAAACAAAAACTCATCGTTGGCTTCAGAGCATTCCACCACCTTGCCCTCCTACCTCACCTCACTACTCTCCTTCTACAACCAAGCCCTCACACTTCACTCATGAATTGCTAACATTCCCACTGTGCCTCAGTCTTCCCTGTCTTGCTGCCAGCCCCTGGCCCATGTCCTTCCTCTAGTCTGGAATGCCCTCCCTCCTCAGTTATGAGAGACAATTACTCTCCCCCGCTTCAAAGTCTTATTGAAGGCACATCTCCTCCAAGAGGCCTTCCCAGACTAAGGCCCCCTTTCCTCTTCTCCCACTCCCTTCTTTGTTGCACTGACTTGCTCCCTTTGCTCTTTCCCCCTCCTGGCCCCACAGCACTTATGTACATTCCTGTAATGTATTTATTTGTATTGATGTCTGTCTCTCCCCCTCTAGACTGTAAACTAATTGGGGGCAGGGAATATGTCTGTTTATTATTGTAATGTACTCTCCCAAGCACTTTAGTACAGTGCTATGCACACAGAGAGCTCTCAATAAATATTATTGAATGAAAGAATGAATGAATGAGGGTAGAGATTATGTCTTCCTACTCCATTGCTTTGTACTCTCCCAAATGCTTAATATACTGCTTTCTCTACCTGTAGTAAACTCTCAGTCAAACCATTAATTAATTGGGGGTGATAAAGAGGAGTGGAGGAGGTCGGCAAGGGAAATAAATGTAAAACAAATCAAAATCAAGAATAAAAGCATAAATTACTGCTTGTAGGGGGCTAGGTCTCATTTTGTGGGTCCTCACTGGGCCCGGGAAAGGCAATACCTGAAGAAGAGAGGCAACAACTAAGTAACTGTAAAGAGGCAGTAGTCCGGTCCTAGGAAAATTCTCAGTTTGGGGAGGTAAATTCAGTGGGGAAGTGGAGTAGCACACACCACAGGAAGTAATGAGGGAAAATAATTTAGTATTAGTTTTATTTTGATGTGTTCTAGAGTAATGCCATTTCAAATGTAATGTGCATGGTGGAATGTGCTCCCTAAATGATTAAAATACTGGCATTAACAGTAGACAAACTTTATCATTATGGAAGTCATTTAAATTAGTGATAGTGACACTGAAAATAATGTATGATAATGACACAGTATCTCAAGCACAACCGTATTATCATGAGATTGTAATGGAGGAACAGAATAAGATTCAAATTATTTTACATAGTGGCAGAAGTTATATGTAGAAGGTTAGAAGTGTTGGTGTTTACTGGTATGAAGAAACAAAGTTTTCCATGGAAGGAATGCATTTGAAAGTAAGCATTTATTGAAAGCATTATTTTCCATGTACTCCACACAATAAATTGAATACCTGAGGAAAGAAATATGGTATCCCTGCCCTATGATAACGGGGGCCGTGGGGGCGGTGTGTGTGTGTGTGTGTATGCGCACGCATGCACACTTACCTGTATGGCTATGAGAAGCAATGTGGTATAGTGGATAGAATACAGGCCTGGGAGTCAGAAGGTCATGGGTTCTAATACCTCCACTTGTTTGTTGCGTAACCTTGGGAAAGTCACTTCACTTCTCTGTGCCTGTTACCTTATTGGTAAAATGGAGATTGAGATTGTGAGCCCCATGTGGGGCAGGGATTGTGCCAAAACTGATTTGCTTTCATCCACCCCAGTGCTTAGTACTTGCCTTGAACATGGTAAACATTTAACAAATACCATAATAATAATTATTATTATTATTAATATTATTATGGGGAAGGTGATTCTGAATGAGATCAGTGAGCCCAATGTGCCACATTTCTGAGTCTTCACAATAAACTCAATAATAGAAACCAAGAAAAGATATCCCCTTGTAGACAAATCCAATTTTTGTGAGCCACAGACATCTAGTTCTATTTCATTGCTTCCCCGGGAGCAAAGATATCAGTACACCCAGATGATTCGCTTCTTTGGACCTCATACTGGGTCCAGCCATTGGTTTGAGGGAGGCAATTATTTTGGGTTTTTTTATCTTTTCTCTTCTCTTGCTCCTTTTAATTCTCTTCTAAGACAATTCAACTTCTAGCAATCAATAAATTAATCAGTGGGTTTTACTGAGCACTTACAGTGTGCTGAGCACTGTACTGAGCACTTGGGAGAGTGCAGTATGATAGAGCTAGTAGATCTGTTCCCTGCCTACAAGGAGCTTACAGTCTACTTGAGGAGACAAGCATTAAAATAAATTACTGTTAGAAGGAGCAGTGGGATACAAGGACACTTGCAGCTTTGGAAAGTGGTGGGAAGGCCAAAAAAGACGAGGAAGATAAGAGTGGAGATCCTCTCTGCCACAAGTTAGTTCAGTGGAGGGTGAAGAGGCATAAAGCAGTGTGGCTCAGTGGAAAGAGCACGGGCTTGGTTCCAGCTCCTCCGCTTGTCAACTGTGTGACTTTGGGCAAGTCACTTAACTTCTCGGTGCCTCAGTTACCTCATCTGTAAAATGGGGATTAAGGCCGTGAGCCCCATGTGGGAAAATCTGTTAACCTTGTATCTACCCAAGTGTCTACATAGTGTCTAATGTGTGCTTGGCACATAGTAAGTTCTGAAAAAAATACCATTATTATTATTATTATAAAGACTGTAGGGAGGCCTTCCCTGACTAAGCTATCATTCCCTCTCCTCCCTCTCCTTTCTGCATCAGTTTTGCAGTTTGATTTGTACCCTTTTCCACCCTACCCTCATCCCTATGGCACTTATGCCAGTATCTGTAATTTATATCATTGTCTGCTCCTTGTGGGCAGGGAATGGGTCTACCAAATCTGTTGTATTGTATTCCTCTAGCACTTTGTAGAGTTCTCTGCAGAGAGTCGGCGCTCAATAAATATGATTGATTGACTGAATGATATCAATCCCAAAGGGAAATGCCCAAAAGGGAAAAGATAAAAATCAATAATATTAAGCAGATCTTGAGTTTGTTTACTCTTAAAATTTAAAATGACTTGCATCCACTCACGTGGATTTCTTGAAAACTTCCATTCTATTGGAGAGATCTCTATAGCTTCTGTTCAGCTAAAGAGTTCCATTCCAAAAGGTGGAAAGAAAAGAACAAGCATCTTTTTAGTGTTGCAACATTTCCATTTCTAAACATGGTTGGGACAGAGGCAAGAAGCTCCTGTAGTTTCCTCAGGCAATAGCTGTCCATCAATCTTTCTCAGGTACATGAGGGGCCATCCCCAGGAACATAATGGCACAAAATGGAAATAAAAGAGTGTGTGTACAGTCATGTGTAAAGCTCCCCTCCCACCTCCTCCCCAAAAAAATTTTGGTTTTTTTGAATCTTCCGTTTGGTGGATTGAAACTGTAACTGTCAGGTGGGGGCTCTCTTAACTACATGTGGAGTTGATTTTGTTTTTTTTTTCTAGCAGATGGTTGTTTGTCCATGTAAATCAGTCAGTGAATGTCCACATGGAGAATGCAAGCATTTCAGATGATTCTGAAGACCAGAGTGTTGAAGTGAAGCATATTCATTTTAAATTAGCTTCAAATCATTTAGATTGCAAACAATGCACCTCTCTGGGTACTCTCTGTTAACCCCATTTCTGGCAAACATTCCATTCAAATATAACACTTCTAGCCCAAATTCCCTCTATGTAAATTTAGAAGATTATTTTTACCCTTGGTGGATGAATGAAGTATAATTTTGTCCTATTTTACAAAGATACAGATTGAGTTAGAGCTGAAAACATCTTCTTGGTAATCTAGAGGAAAAGGACTTGTTTTTGTCTGAATTTTCTAGATAATTCTGAGGGAAATGATGAATTTTTGCTGTGTGGCCTGATGGAAAGAACATGGGCCAGGGAATTAGAGGACATAGAATCTCCCCTACTTGTTTGGTGTGAGAATTTGTGCAAGTTATTTAATTTCTCATTGCCTCAGTTAAATAATCTGTAAAATGGGAATTAAGACTGTGAGACCCACGTGGGACACGGACTGTATCCAACCTAATTAACTTTTATCTGTCCCAGTGCTTAGTGCAATGCCTGGCACACTGTAAAGCCATTAACAAGTACCATTAAAAAAAAAGTTGGCAATCTATAACCTTAGTTCCACCCTTAACTCTTCAGTGACTTTCAGTTCTTCCTGTAAATCAAATCCTCCATATAGCAGTTTTTTTTTCTTTTACAACATTTTCCATATCCATCTCTTCCATTTCATCCAAAAAGCTATTACTCTAATCCAAGATTTGGACATACTATGTTTTGATTAATTTTTCAGCCTTCTCACTGATCTATCCTGCATTCAGTCATTGCCCCCTCCAATCTAAACCAGACACTGCAACAGTGATCACAATAATAATGAATAATGGTATTTGTTAAATGCTTGCTATATGCCAAGCACTGTATTAAGCTGTGGAATAGGTGTGTTAACCAGGTCTTCTTATATCTTTGCTTGGCACGCATCATTTTTACTTCTCCAAATCTCCAGTGGCAAACCATCTTGCTGCGTATAAAAATTGGCTTAGAGGCTCTCCATTAGATCACCCCATTATACACATTAGCTTTTTTCAGCTATTATACCCTTTTGATCCTCCAAAACTCACCACCTAACTGAACCTTGCTCTTAACTCTTCCATCTTTAACCTCTCACTCCTGTGCTTTGCCCAGCTTGCTTCAAAGTGCCACTATGTTGTCTGGCCAGTGTTGGTTGAGCATTTTTCTCAGACAGTATGCATCATGCTGACTGTATAGAAAAACCCTTAATGAAAGCCTGACTCAAGGAAAGTTCATGTATTATTCAGTAATGGGGAATAAAACCTCTCAAATTTGGAAATTAGGCCTTTTTCTCTATAGTAGGAATAGAGAGCATAATATTTGCTAAATACTTACAGTATGTAAAGTTCTGTACCAAATGTTGGGGGAAGAAAAATAGATGTTTATTTAGACAGTCCATGTCCTGGTGGGATCTCCCAATATTATGTGAAAAGAAATCATGCAACAGGGAAGCAATTAGCAGACTAAATTTTTTCATTTGTCTTTTAAAGTTTAAATCATAAATGGCCACACTGTAGTGGCCATTTATGATTTAAACTTTAAAAGACAAATGAAAAAAATTTAGTCTGTTAATCTTTTAAATATTAAATATTAAAAATATCATTATTAAAGGCTCAAAGTAAAATATTAATGTGGAAGAAATTCTTCATATCTATTGAGCAATTCTGTAGGCGAGTGAAACATGTATGTGTTATTTAGAGAAGCAGCGTGGCTCAGTGGAAAGAGCCTGGGCTTGGCAGTCAGAGGTCATGGATTTGAATCCCGGCTCCTCCACTTGGCAGCTGTGTGACTGTGGGCAAGTCACTTCACTTCTCTGTGCCTCAGTTACCTCATCTGTAAAATGGGGGTTAACTGTGAGCCTCACGTGGGACAACCCGATTACCCTGTGTCTACCCCAGAGCTTAGAACAGTGCTCTGCACATAGTAAGTGCTTAACAAAAACCAAGATTATTTTAAAAACAAACAAAAAAAACAAACTTAGTCTTTTTGGTATTGCAGACCAGTCTCATTCATTTTTCATGCTTTGGTGAGGTGAAGTTTTCTAATCATAGTAAAGTAGCATAGGGAAAGTGTAGATAACATATTTCGATGGAGGTTGGTAATGAGACTGGTATTTATTAAGTCACAAGTCATTAAAGGAAGACTTGCATGTTTGTTTCACATTATTTCATTGGTTTTTATTTTATGCATGAGTCAAGGTGAGGATTATTCATTACAAGAAACACTTTTGTTCCTAATCTTTAATTTGATAATGCAGTTCTGTTTGTTGATTTGGGAGGTTTTGATTTTTGTGAGGGATTTTTTTTTTATAGAGGCTCAAGTGAATATGAGCTTTGAAATAATAGATCATAATAACGGAAATTTAGAAAATGAGTATTTGTTTCACTTTACATTCTTAAGGCTATAGCTATAGCTAATTGTCTAACAGAAAACAATGGTGTCTTTTTTTTTTTTAATTCTGAAGACTGGAGATTTGCAAATATCAGTATGATGACCTTCAAGGATTGTGATAGAATTCAAAATTCCAATGTGTGTGGGGAGTTAAATCAAACCTCTAATGGTCTTACCTAAGGTGTATCCACATGGTAGAAGAATGAAGGAATTGCCTCAACTCCCAACTCACAAACTTCAAAGGGAAAAGTATATTTAATTTTGCAGTATAGCTTTTTGTTGATCATTTGATCCTCTTCACATTTTTATATTTAATTTTTTTTAATATCACCTCTCCAGGAAAGACTCAAAATTCTAATCAATAATTAAATGGTTTATCCTGAGCATTTACTGTGTGCAGAGAACTGTACTAAGTACTTACAATGGCATTTGTAAACACTTTCCCTGCCCAAAAGATAATGAGAGTCAAGATGGGGGGGTGGGGGAAATAATTTAATCGGGGAAGTCCTCTTGAACTATATATGATTTTAATAAGGCTTGGAATATGGAGAGAATGATGGTCTGTCATATATGAAGGGAGAGGAAGTTCCAGGCCAGAGGGAGGACATGGGCAACGTCAGCTGTAAAATAGATGATATTAAAGTACAGTAACCAATCAGTCTATCAGTGGTATTTATTGAGCACTTAGTATGTGCAGAACTCTGAATTAAGCAAATGGGACAGTACAATAATACAGAATTATTGGTCACGATCCTTTCCCATAAAGAGCTTACAGTCTAGAGGGGGAGACAGATATTAATATGAATAAATAATTTATAGTATATGATTTAGAAATATCTACATAAATGCTGTGGGGTTAAGGATGGGGAGAGTATCAGATGGCCAAAGGTCACAGATCCAAGTACATAGATAATGCAGAAGGTGAGCCAGGGAAAACAGAGCTTTATCAGGGAAGACCTCTTGGCGGAGATAATAATAATACTAATGGTATTTATTAAGTACTGACTATGTGCCAGGCACTCTACTGGGGATACTGGAGTGGATATAAGCAAATCGGGTCAGATACAGTCCCTGTCCCACATAGGGTTCATTCATTCAATAGTTTTATTGAGAGCTTACTATGTGCAGAGCACTGTACTAAGCACTTGGAATGTACAATTTGGCAACAAATAGAGACAATCCCTGTCCAGTGATGGGCTTACAGTCTAATCGGGGGAGACAGACAACAGACCAAAACAGACCGAAACAAAAACAAGACAACATTATCACAATAAGTAAAATCAAGGGGATGTACACCTCATTAACAAAATAAATAGGGTAATAGATAATATATACAAATGAGCACAGTGCTGAATGGAGGGGAAGGGGGAAGGCCAAAAGTTTTGGGGGGAGGGGAGGAGGAGCAGAGGGAAAGTGGGGGCTCAGTCTGGGAAGGTCTCCTGGAGAAGGTGAGCTCTCAGTAGGGCTTTGAAGAGGGGAAGAGAGTTAGTTTGGCAGAGGTGAAGAGGGAGGGCATTCCAGGACAGCGGTAGGACAAGGGCCAGGGGTCGACGGCAGGATAGGCATGAACAGGGGACAGTGAGGAGGTGAGCGACAGAGGAGTGAAGTATGGGGTGGGCAGTAGAAAGAGAGAAGGGAGGTGAAGTAGGAGGGGGCAAAGGGATGGAGAGCTTTGAGGCCAAGAGTGAGGAGTTTTTGTTCCGTGCAGAGGTTGATAGACAACCAATGGAGGTTTTTGAGGAGGGGAGTGACATGCCCAGAGCGTTTCTGCAGGAAGATGACCAGGCAGCGGAATGAAGAATAGACTGGAGTGGGGAGAGATAGGAGGAAGGGAGATCCAGGCCTGTGACCTCTCCACTATACCATGCTACTTCCCATGTGTTAAGATGTGACCTTTGAACATTTTATGGGCCAGAAGACAGATTGCCATTGAGAGGAAAAGCAGCAAGAACCCAATTATGCCACAAACTGCTAACCAAAACAGGCTTATAATAGGGTACAGATTAGATGGATTAATTAGCTAATTATCAGATTTTGAGATTTGGGTCATAGATTGAAATTGCAAAAACACTTTAATATTAATTTTTGCATTCATTCATTCATTCAATAGTATTTATTGAGCGCTTACTATGTAGAGGGAGTGGTGGTCTGGCATATGTGCTTGGGTAGGAAGTTCCAGGCTAGGGGGATGACGTGGGAAAGGGGTTGACTGTGAGATAGACAAGATCAGGGTAGAGTGAGTGAATTGGTACCAGAGGAGCAATATGTGTGGGTTGGGTTGTATTAAGGGATCAGTGAAGTGAGTTGGTGATTTAGTGCTTTAAAGCCGGTGGTAAGGAGTTTGTTTGATGTGGGGTGGATAGACAGCCATTGATGATTGCTGTGGGATGAGGAGACATGGATTGAATATTTTTTCAGAAAAAATGATCCATACAGCAGGTTGAAATATGAAATGGAGTGGGGAGAGAAAGGAGGCCAGGAGGTGAGCTAGGAGGCTGATACAGTAGTCAAGATGGGTCAGGATAGTGATCCAATAATAATGTTGGTATTTGTTAAGCACTTAGTATGTGCAGAGCACTGTTCTAAGCGCTGGGGTAGATACAGGATAATCAGGTTGTCCCACGTGAGTCTCACAGTTAATTCCCATTTTATAGATGAGGTCACTGAAGTACAGAGAAGTTAAGTGACTTGTCCACAGTCACACAGCTGACAAGTGGCAGAGCCGGGATTTGAACCAATGACCTCTGACTCCCAAGCCCGGGGTCTTTCCACTGAGCCATGTTTGGATGGAGAGAAAAACGTGGATTTTAGCAATATTGTGAAGGTAGAACTGACAGGATCTGATAACAGATTGACTCTGTGGGTAGAATGAAAGAGGTGAGTGGAGGACAACTATAAGAGAGGATGGGGGGATAGTGGTATAGTAGTCTATCATTGATGGGAAACACAGGAAGAGGACAAAGTTTGGGTGAGAAGATATGGACTTCAGTTTCAGACATATTTAGTTTGAGGCGTCTGCAGGACATCCAGGTAAAGATGTCCTGAAGGCAGGAGGAAATGAGATTACAGGGAAGATGAAAGGTCAGGGCTGGTGATGTAGATTTGGGAATCACCTGCCCAACATTTAAAACAGTGCTTGGTACATAATAAGCGCTTAACAAATACCATCATCATTATTACTGTAAAGAGGGTAGTTGAGGCCATAGAGGCAAATGAATCATGCCATCCCCTCAGCACTGTGCTCGTCCGCTCAACTGTATATATCTTCATTACCCTATTTATTTTGTTAATGAGATGTACATCACCCTGATTCTATTTATTTGCTATTGCTTTAATGAGATGTTCTTCCCCTTGATTCTATTTATTGCCATTGTTCTTGTTTTTCTGTCTCCCCCGATTAGACTGTAAGACCATCAAAGGGCAGGGACTGTCTCTATCTGTTACTGATTTGTACATTCCAAGTGCTTAGTACAGTGCCCTGTACATAGTAAGCACTCAATAAATACTATTGAATGAATGAATGAATGAATGAATGAATGAATGAAATGAATTCTCCAAGGGGGTGGGTGTAGATGAAGAACAGAAAGAGACTTAGAACAGCGCTTCTACTGTCAGAGGGTGGGAGGGAAGTAAAAGAGGATCCAACGAAAAAAAAAGAAAGATCCAGAAGAAGAAACTGAGAAGGAGCTATCAAAGAGATAAGAGAGCCAAGAGAAGGCAGTATCCGTGAAACCAAAGTTGGATAAAGTTTCAAGGAGAAGGGGTGGTATACTTCTTCACTGAGGAAATTGACAATATCAGGCATGATCTCCCTAAAATCTCCCCTCCCCTTCCCAGTCCCTCCAACCTCCTTCCCCTTCTTCAACTCTCCCATCTTTCCCAGTAGCATCTCAGGAGGAGATCTACTGCCTTCTCTCAAAATAGACCTTTTCCACCTGTGCATCCGAACCCATTTCTCCATATCTTACTAAAACATTTGCCCCTTCCCTTCTTCCCTCCCTAACTGCCATCTTCAACTGTTTGTTCTCCAGTGGCTTCTTCCCCATTGCTTTCAAACATGCCCATGTCTTCCCATCCTAAAAAAGAAACCCAAAAAGCCCTCCCTTGACCCCTGACTCCCTCCAGGAATCACCCTTTCTCCTTCCTACCGTTCCTCTCCAAACTGCTTGACAGAGTTGCCTACACCCATTCTCTCAAGTTCCTCTCCTCTATTTCTCTCCTTGACCCACTCATTCATTCATTCAATCATATTTATTGAGCGCTTACTGTGAGCAAAGCATTGTGCAAAACACTTGGGAGATTACAATTCCACAATAAACAGACACATTCCCTGCCCACAGTGAGCTCACAGTCTAGAGGGGGAGACATCTAGATGGGAGGAGACAGACACAAATACAACAGACATTAATATAAATAAATAAAATTGCAGATATGTACAGAAGAGCAAGAGCAAGGGGAAGAGCAAAGGGAGAAAGTCAGGGTGACATGGGAGGGAGTGGGAGATGAGGAAAAGTAGGGCTTAGACTGGGAAGGCCTCTAGGAGGAGATGTGCCTTCAGTAAGGCTTTGGGGGGGAATTCAGTGGGAGGGGGAGCACAGGCCCGTGGTTTATCATTCATTCATTCAGTTGTATTTATTGAGCACTTACTGTGTGCAGGGCACTGTACTAAGTGCTTGGAAAGTACAAGACAGCAATAAAGAGATTGTTGTTATTATTGCCATCTATTCCTTGAATGGGAATGGGGAGGTAGGCACTAGGCTGTAAGAGAAAGAAAGTCTGGAGCTTTAGCACTTGATCTGAAGAAGCTCAAGATGAAAAGCAGCATGGCTTAGTGGAAAGAGCATGGGCTTGGGAGTCAGAGGTCATGGGTTCTAATCCCGGCTCCACTACTTGCTAGCTGGTTGACTTTAGGCAAGTCACTTCACTTCTCTGTGGCTCAATTACCTCATCTGTAAAATGGGGATTAAGACTGTAAACGCCACACGGGAAAACCTGATAGCCTTGTATCTACATCAGCGCTTAGAACACTGCATGGCACATAGTTAGTGCTTAACAAATACCATCTTGAGAAGCAGCGTGGCTTAGTGGAAAAAGCACAGGCTTGGGAGTCAGAGGTTGTGGGTTCTAATCCCAGCTCTTCCACTTGTCTGTTGTGTGACTTTAGGCAAGTCACTTAACTTTTCTGTGTCTCAGTTACCTTATCTGTAAAATAGGGATTAAGACTGTGAGCCCCATGTGGGACAACTGGATGACCTTGTATCTACCCCAGAGCTTAAAACAGTGCTTGGCACATAGTAAGCGCTTAAAAAACACCATTATCATTACCATTATTATCTGTAGAACAAGTGGCCAACTTCAGTGGGTCACTAAATAGTTGGTAACTAAGCAGCTCTCAGTTGTGGAGAATCCACAGATTCTGAGCTTCAATTAGGGAATAATTAAAACAGAATGAATGGGTGAGCAATGTCAAGTCATTAGTTGTAATGGGTGATCCTCCACACGATGTAATCACCTTGGTGAGTTGGTGTTAGAAGAATTCAGTCTGCAGACCAGGTTGTAGTAGGAAATCAGTGAGGTAAGGTAGGAGGGGAAGAGCTGATTGACTGTTCTTTTGCAGATGGTAAGGAATTTCTTTCGGTGGTTTTTGAGGAACTGGGAGACAGGAAGTGAATATTTTTTAATGAAAATTATCCATGTAGAAGAAAGAAGGACTGGACTGGGAGAGAAATGGTATTTGTTAAGTGGTTACAGTGTGCCAGGCACTGTACTAAGTGCTGCGGTGGATACAAGCAAATCGAGGTGGACACAGTCCCTGTCCTATGTGGGGCCCACAGTCTCAATCCTCATTCTACAGATGAGGGAATGGAGGCAGAGATAAATGAAATGACTTGCCCAGGGTCACACAGCAGGGAAGTGGTAGAGACAGAATTAGAATCCATGACCTTCTGACTCCCAGTCCTGTGTCCTATCCAATATGTGAGCAAGGAGACTAATGCAGTAATAACAATAATAATAATAATGATAATTATAATTGTGGTATTTGTTTAGCATTTACTGTGTGTCAGGCACTTTACTAAGCGCTGGGGTGGATACAAGCAAATTGAGTTGCCCACAGTGTCCCACTTGGAGCTCCCAGTTTGAATCCTTATTTTACAGATGAGGTAACTGAGTCCCAAAGAAGTTAAGTGACTTATCTTAGTCACTTAAGTCATGGTAGGATATGATAAGTCCTGACTCCTCTCCTTCCCAGAAATCTCACATTTCCTCCTGCCTGCAAGACATATCTATTTGGATGTCCTGCCAATAACCTCAAATTAAACATGCCAAACTCTGTCTTCCCCATCAGTGTAGACACCACTATCCATCCTATCTCACAGACCTGTAACCTTGGCATTGTCTTTGACTCATCTCTCATTCCATCAGCATATTCAGTGTCACCAAATCCTGTCAGTTCTATCTTCACAACATTGCTAAAATCTGCCCTTTCCTGTCCATCCATACTGCTACCATGCTGATCCAAGCACTTGTCTTATTTCGTTTTGACTACTGCATCTGCCTCGCTCACTTCCCAGCCTCCTGTCTCCCCCCCAGTCCATACTTTACACTGCTGCACAGATCATTTAGCAACAAAAAACATTCAATCCAAGTCTCCCCACTCTCAAGGAACCTCCAATGGCTCCCTTTCTACCTCCATTTCAAGCAGAAACTCCTTATCATTGGCTTTGAAACACTCAATCAGTTTGCCCCATCCTAACTCACCTCATTAATCTCCCCCTACAGCCTAGCACACACACTTTGTACCTCTAGCACCAGTTTACTCTCTGTGCCCGAGATCTCATCCACCTCACTGTCGACCCTTTTCTCATGTCAGTCACTTAGCCTGGAACTCCCTCCTCCTCCATATATGACAGACCACCACTGTCTCCACCTTCAAAACATTATTAAGGTCACATCTCCTCCAAGAGGCCTTCCCCGATTAAGTCCTCTTTCCCTTGGCTCACTCTCCTTTCTGAATCATCTCTGCACTTGGATCTGTTACCTTGATTTGGTATTCATCCTAGCCCCACAGCACTCATGTACATATCTTTAAGTTATTATAAAATTAATTATTCATATTAATATTTGTCTTCCCCTCTAGACTATAAGCTCGTTATGGGCAGGAAATGTGTCTACTAATTCTGTTGTATTGACCTTTCCCAAGCACTGAGAACAGTGTCTTGCACATAGTAAGTGCTCAATAAATGCCACTGATTGCCTGGTAAGTGCTTTGATCAGTACAGTGGCAGTTTGGATGGAGAAGAAAAGGTGAATTGTAGCGATGTTGTGAAGGTACAACTGACAAGACTTGGTGACAAATAGTTGAATGAGAGAAATGAGTCAAAGATAATACCAGAGTTATAGGCTTGTGAGACAGGGAAGCCGATGGTAGTGTCTACAGTGATGGGAAAGTCAGGAGGACACAGTTTGGGTGGGAAAATATGGAGTTCTATTTTGGACATATTTGGTTTGAGGTGTCAGTCAGAGGTGCATGTAGAGATGTACTGAAGGCAGGAGGAAATGTGAGACTGCAGAGAAGGAGTAAAGGCCAGGGCTGGAGAGGTAGATTTGGAAAACATCCATGATCCTCTCTAGGTAAGTCTCATTCAAGTTGTTATCAATCTGTAAAGTTAGAAATGTGCTTTTCTGGGTTTAATGTGGGAGAATTCTATAGAATCTTTTGAGTCCTGCATACATGAGAATGCTGATCTCTAGAAAATCCTGAATGGCATTAAATTTTTAGAGTTTAATTTGTGGAAAATTATCATCTGCTGTAATAACATTCCACATTTTTCAAACCACTGCATATGTGTTAACTGTAACTCAAGGTTTCACAAATTACATACCCATGTTAGTGGCAAAATCATGTAGCAATGTTAGACGATTTCTGATTGTAGGGTGTATAAAGGGAGCCTACTAAAATCACTCTGAAGGTGGATGTAAGGAAGGTGGGGATGACTGTCTTAGTGCTTCAAACTTTAGGAGGAAGTTGGATAAAGACATGGATGAGGAAGCACCTTAGCTTAATGGATAGAGAACAGGCCTAGTCATCAGAAGGACCTGGATTCCAATACTGGCTCTGCCACATGTCCGCTGTCTGACTTTGGGCAAGTAACAAGCCTTAGTACAGTGTTCTGCACACAATTAGTGCTCACTAAACACAAGTGAATACTGAACTTCTCTGGACCTCAGTTACCTCATTTGTAAAATGGAGATTAAGACTGTGAGCCCCATGTGGGACAGGGACTGTGTCCAACCTGATTAACTTGCATCTTCCCCAGTGCTTAGAATAGTGTTTGGCACATGGTAAGGGCTTACTAAGTACTATTATTGATATTATCATGGGTAATTAGAAAGTTAGAGATGTCACATGGTACATCCTCAGAGATAAGATTGGGTGAAAAAGAAGATAGCCAATTGCAGTTTCTCTAAGCATCCTGATGTCCCTGTTGGCCACCAAATACCTGATTTGTCTGACATAAAATGAGATTTTTTTCTCATGTTTTTGCCCCTATGTCTGCAATAAATAGTAGTCAATGGATAACAATGTTCTTTGACACCACTATAAAATGCTTGATTTAGATACCTAATAAATATTCACTTGAATTGTCTATGCATGGATACAAATGATTATTAAGATGTTTTTCAGAGCCATGACAAACCAGATGTCTGAATATGAAATAAATTGTTTTTCAT
The DNA here is from genome assembly GCF_004115215.2 of Ornithorhynchus anatinus. Lineage (NCBI taxonomy): Eukaryota > Metazoa > Chordata > Mammalia > Monotremata > Ornithorhynchidae > Ornithorhynchus > Ornithorhynchus anatinus. The sequence continues at coordinate 115,060,462 of NC_041731.1, read as the reverse complement.
TTAATGGCTATTCATAATATTGTATAACTAAATTTGATTTTTTTTATGGAATGCTTCTTGTTTGTGAAATGGGGGGAAAACAAGTAAACATCTACCAGAAATTTCTTATCTTTGGTTTTCAGAATGATGCATTTTGGTTCACTTTTGTGTGTATATCTGGTGGTAGATTTTTGGTTTAAATAGCAAGGACTCACTCACCTGGATGTGCAGGCTCTCCTTTGCTCTAAAGCAGTAGAATGAAAGACTAGCTTAAGTGATTTTGAATGACTTTGACCTTAACTATATTTCTGTCCAAAGATGTGCAGGTTCTGTCTTTCTTTCTTTTGAGAGATGTAAGGGGTCCAGAGTAGCGGATGGCACTGTTCTGTATGATGGACTTACAGGAGGAAGTAAATGGTTCTGAAAAGCAGGAGAGTAAAGTTTAGGTTTCAAAGTGACAGACTAGTTATAGAATGATTGAAGAGGTGTGTGTGTCATAGCATGTATGATGTAGGTTTTGGAAAAATAGAGAAAAGAACTCAGCAAGTAAATTCATAATCGTTTCTCTCCTTTCTTTGATTATTGTCAGAGATAGAGAGGTGTGTATATCTTAGGCTTTGTGCTTAAAGTAGAATATCCTTCTTTCTTGTTCTACAAAAGTAAGAGACTATGTATCTTACCTTTCCCAGTAAATATTTAAATTGGATTACAGTACTTTTTGGCTGAAGATGTCTAAAGGTTTAAAAGAATGCCAACTACATGGAGTACTGTTAGGACCTTGGCGATAATTACAATAACAGAGAAAGCAAAATCCTCCATGCTTTTAGTTCCTGAAGTAAAGTCATATATTTGACATTTGACATTGAAATCTTCCCTCGTTTTGTTTTAAATTGACAAGAGAACACCAGTTGTCAGGGGAAAAAAGATTAAATATTTTTCCCTAAGATATACATTACGAAGAAATAGTGCTCTCCAAATAAAATGTCTGAAAAAATGAAATATAAAAAATCGGTCAAATGATAATCATTTCCAGAATCAAGACATTTGGTCTGAGAAATGAGAAATGAGAGTTCTAATTCACTTCTAATAAACAGAAAATGACTATGGCATAATCTGTGTGGGGTCAGGGAGAGGTTTATCTATTTTGCAGCCAGAATGATGTCTCACTTATGCAATCATGAATATGAAGTATTTTGGGATTGCCTCCCAAACTACACATCTTCCTAGTGACATAGTTTCAAAGTCAGAGATGATTTGATTTCCACTTCCGTTTAAAATGTTGGAGAATCAGACAATTAGAATGTCTATAAAACGGCTATTTATTACAATACAATGTCTTCCCTTTTACTCCCTTGAATTGATAAAACAATTTTGTTTTAATTCAGATACAACTAATTTCCAAATTTGAATACATAGTGAAGGAAAGATCACTTGACATTTTTTCTCACTTTCATTCTTAATAAGTGGTGAAACACAACTGATGAAAAATGACACCTGAGATCAAATATAAATGGTTAAGCATTCCCTTGTTTTTAGTCTGACTAAAATGCAGATGAAATCACATTGAAATTTACTACCCTAAACACAAAACATAAAATCTGCTTTACATCAAAATCCAACTTATTCATAGGTTTTGATTTGAGGGGTAGGATATAACAAAAGAACTTTAATCTAGGTCTAATCTGATTGTTCCTAATTTTCTAATGATACCCCTGAATTTGCTCATATTTGTGGGTTTGAAGCCACAACTCTGATAGGCTTTCTTCTGTCACTAGCAATTTGAGCATTTATAAAACTATATGCCAAACATGAGGATTCCATGTGCTTTTTTGGTATAACTTGAGTTTGCTAGCAGCAATGGTGGGGAGGGCATTCTTAATTGCTATTGACTACTTGAACAGCTTTCCTCCTTCTTGCAGTAAACTGTTTATTTTGGATCTATTGATATAAGACTCAACCATAAACCACGTGGTGTTACATCATGTCAGATATGATTGGCTGATTTCTTTTTCACCTAGGGACTATTTTCAAATGCTGGCATTTAAGCTTAAATCCTCAAAGAGAGTGTGCAGCTGCTTCCTTCCAAACAAGAGATAAACTGGCAGAACATAACAGATTAACTATGGCGGATCCCCCCTGCTATTTGAAAAGAATCCCATCTGGGTATAAAATTGGATAGAAGTCTGTCTTGGTCTATCTGCACAAGTTGGGTAGAAGCTCCAAGCTGAATTTTGAACCAAGTCAATTCATCTCCTGAGAATAGAGTGAGGCTGTGTAATTTCTCCTCAACCCTTATCTACTTGAATTCCCATTTTTGTGCAGAATGCTTTCAAATTTGGTCTTCAGGGAGTTTCTGTGGACATCTAGATTGCTCTGAAAACACTGTTCTCATATCCAGGGTTTAGCAGGGCCTGGTAGTGTCAACCCTTGTCACTGGTTATTATCTTAGCAGGTATTTATTTACTAATAATCTATAATGGTTATCATGAATAATTTACAGTGCAAACACAGTGCCTTGTGCTAGAACTGAAGCAATATAATCAGATCGGACAGTCCCTACCTTACACAGGATTCACAGTCTGAGGGAGGGACAGCAAGTATCATATCCACATTTTACATATGAAGACACTGAGGCATGAGTGGTTACAGCTAGCCCAACTAGAGACCAGTGGGTGACCTGGAATTAGATCTCAAATCATCTGATTCCCAACTCACATGTTCTCTCCACTGTTTGAAAAATACCCTCTCATTGATTATAATTTGTAAGATCAAATGAGTTGACTTTTCAGTACCACCAAGAGTCTCCTTCTTGTCTACAATTTAATGATGAAAAAACCTTGTCACTATTGAGCTCTTCAAAATATTCAAAACTCCAAACATTGTCTATTAGCTCAATTGATCACTATTATTTTTTAATTGAAATGGATAATCTGAACCCACTTTAGGGATTCCTTGTGTTCAGATTCCCAAAGCGGTATTGTAGTTGACTGTATCCTACAATTTTGCTAATTAACTACTCATTGAGAGTCCAATAATAATAATAATTCAATGTACAGAAAAGGAAACAGGTATAATGAAATGGATCATTCTAAATTGAACACACTGAGTTTGTGTCATGGTAAGAGCTTCCAGTATATCAACACTAATGAATCCCAAAGCTTGTGTTTGTTTCACAAATCAAGCTGCTCCTCCTCTTCATACTAGCAGCAGCATTATACCAACTTTTAAAGTGATAGTGATGACAAAACTCTGTTTTAATTTGTCCTCCACATCACATACAACCTTCTTGAGGGCCAGAATCATATTTTGTACTTTGGTACCTCACAAAGCACTCAGTAAAGTTGATAATACTGATATGAATTCTCACCCTCTATCACTTATTAAGCACATGATCTTGTACCAAGGAACTAGAAAAAGCACAGTTGAGCAGAAAAGACAAAGTGCTTGCCTTATTATTAGTATTATTATATTAAAATACATCTTATGTGTCAAGCACAGTTGCAATCAGGTTGTACACAATCTCTGTCCTGCATGGGACTCACTAAGTAGGAGGGAGAAAAGGCATTGCATCCCCAGTTTTACAGATAAGGAAACTGATAGATGGAGAAATTAAGTGACTTGCCCTAGGTCAAAGATCAGGCAACTAGCAGAGCCGGGATTTGAACCCAGGTCCATTCTCTTTCCCCTAGGCCATGCTGCTTCCCAATAAAGGAAGTTGGTCCAATTGGAGAGAGACTAGCAGAGAAAAGGAAAAATCTCTTCAGAAAAGTATCGAAAATCTTATAAGAATACAACACTGGTACATTAAGTACTCCTAAACAATAGCCTTAATAAACTGAACTAAAAAATGTCATTGGTTGAGACCTGCAGTATTCCCCATGTGTTTGGCATTGTTCTGAATATAAAAGAGCTTCTGTGACCCTTCCCATCATGGAATAAGTAGAAATTCTTTTCTCATAGTGGGACCAGTGTGTTCAAGTGGAAAAAACCCCCACATCTTTAGGAGTCAGAAGGCCCGAGTTCTATTTTTTTAATGGTATTTGTTAAGCACTTACTATGTGGCAGGCATTGTACTAAGCAGTGGGATTGATAAAAGCTAATCAGGCTGAACAAGTCCCTGACCCATATGAGGCTCACAGTCTGAATCCCCATTTTTCAAATGGGGTAACTGAGATCCAGAGAAGTTAAGTGACTTGCCCAAGGTCACAAGTGTCAGAGCTGGGATTAGAACCCAGGTCCTTCTGACTCCTAGGCCTATGCTAGGAGTCACTAGGCAACTATGCTAGGCCACTAGGCAACACTGTTTCTAGTCCTCTTTCCACCACTTGGCTCAGGTCACAACTTCTTTGTGCCTCTATTTTCTCATCTGTAGAATAAGCATAAAATATCTCTTCTCTCTCCCTCTTGGACTGTGAGCCTCATGTGGAATGAGGATTATGCCCAATCTATTTACCAACTCTAGTAGATATGGTGTGCTTAGCGTGTAGTAGTAAGTGCTTAAAATATCATCATGATAATGCATTTGGGAAGGAGGAGAGAAATCTGGTCATTAGGCTGTAACTGAACCCTTGGGATCTGCAATAGTTGGGTAAAACCAAGAGAGCTCAGGAAATGTAGAAATCTGGCATGTCCCATGATGTTTACCTTTCAGGAAGCTTTCCCTGAACTAGCTCTCATCCTCCAGCCTCTTTTTTCTCCCTACTGCCTCACCATGAATTTAGTCCAATACCATTTGTACACTTAGATATTTAACCCATCTTCATCCCCACAACACTTACGTGTTTCCTTACCTGTAATTTATTTTAGTGCCTGCCTCTCCAGTTAGACTGTAATTTCCTTGAAGGTTGGAATCATATCTACCAATCCTCTTACACTCTCCCAAACATGAGTGCTTCCCCCATAGTAAGCGCTTAATAAATACCGTCATTATTATTATTATTAATACAGTGCTCTGCACAAAATAAGTCCTAAATAAATACCATTGATTAATTGATTCTGATCCATTCTTCACCTAGGAAATACCCTTGAATCCTGAATTTTTCCATTACACTTGAATAGAATAAGTATTGCATTTTACCAAATATATGATACATATGTTTAATTCCCAAAAAAATTGGTATTTTACCTATATTTACAATTGGTCTGCATCGATTCCCTCTCATTTCTAATTGGTTAGGACACCAGTATTTCCTGAAGCTTAATCTAAAACACTCTTGAGTAGTGTTTCCAGAAAGCAGGGTGGCCTAGTAGATTCATTCAATCATATTTATTGAGTGCTTACTTTGTGCAGAGCACTGTACTAAGCGATTAGGAGTACAATATAACAATAAACAGACACATTCCCTGCCCACTGTGAGCTTACAGTCTAGAGAGAGAGACAGACATTAATATAAATAAATTTCTATAAATAAATTTATATAAATAAATTTGTGGGGCTGGGAGAGAGGATAACTAAATACCATAATAAAGGGAACGAGTCAGGGCTATGCAGAAGGGAGTGGGAGAAGAGGAAAGGAGAGTTTAGTCAGAGATGGCCCCTTGGAGAAGTTGTGCCTTCAATAGGCTTTGAAGTGGGGGAGACTAATCGCCTGTTGTATATAAGGAGGGAGAGCTTTCCAGGACAGAGGCAGCATATGGGCAAGAGGTCGGGCAAGATAGACTAGATCGAGGCACATTGATGCCTGGGAGCCAGAGGACCTGGGCTCTAATCCCGTTTCCACAAATGACTTGTTGTGTGACCTTGGACAGGTCACAACTTCTCTGTGCCTCAGTTTCCTCAGCTACAAAGTGGGGATTCAATACATGCTCTCCCTCCTACTGAGACTCTAAACCAATCTGGGCCAGGGACCTGTCTGCCTGATTAACTTGTATTTACCCCAGTACTTACAACGGTGCTTGACACACAGTATATGCTTAACAAATACCATTATATAAGAGGAATAGTTATCACTAGGGTATGGTTCACTGGCTAAATTGTGAGATTGTTATTCAGAAAAAGGGAGTAGGCCTAACAACTCTTCTATTCTGTACTCTCCCAAGCACACTTAGTACTGTGTTCTGTTCACAGAAAGCACTCAATAAATACCATTGATTGATTGATTTGTTTAAGAGCACCCATGTATGGCTGCTGGATTGCCCATCCCAGTTATGATTTCCCACTTAGGTTTTTGAGTACTAAATGGGATAGGGACTCTATCCAGTTGGATTCACCTGTGCCTACCCCAGTACTTAATACAGTGCTGGGATCCTAGAAAACATTTAATAAATACAATTTTACCATTATTGTTTATTCCTGTGCTTGACCTGTTATTTGGTAAAGCAAATGACCACAGAGAGGATATTTTGGTGATGTGTTTGTCTTCCACTTATTTTTTTTACTTATTTTCTTGAGCAAGCAGCATGGCTTAGTGGATAGAGCCCAGATGTTGGAGTCAGAAGGTCATGAGTTCTAATCCTGGCTCTGCCATTTTGTCTGCTGGGCAGGTCACTTCACTTCTCTGTGCCTCAGTTACCTCATCTTTAAATGGGGATTTACACTCTTAGCCCCACCTGGTACAGGGACTCTGTCCATCCCAATTTATTCGTATTGACCCCAGCACTTAGTACAATGCCAGGCACGTTGTAAGCACTTAAGGAATACCATAATTATTAATGTTATTATTATATTTCAGGGTTGGATGAAGAAAAGTTTGGTTTATTTAATTTGGAATCTACAAAACCAAAATATAGCTTATCAGCACATTTCCAAACAGGTTAAGGCTTGGAATATGGTAGTAAATAGTATTCAATGAAGATCTTCAATAAAAAAATTGAACCACAAATTATCAATGGGCCAGAAAAAAATTTCTATTTTTTGATAAATGAGCATAGCCTTCATCTAAGGAAGAAGACGAAATACAAGTGTGCAGGTCTGTGGATTTTCTACCAACTCTGTTGTATTGTACTCTCCCTACTCCTTAGTCCAGCGCTCTGCACTCAAGTAAGCATTAAATAAATGCTATAGATTGATTGATTCCTTCATATTTTAAAACAACCTCATTGGTGGTGAAGGTCATCTACTATTCATTCATTCATTCAAAAGTATTTATTGAGCACTTACTATGTGCAGAGCACTGTACTAAGCACTTGGAATGTACAAATCGGCAACAGATTTGTGCCTACTAGTGCATGTGTGGGTGAAAAAAACAATGTGGGTCCACAGTTCCGGCCACTTTGTGCACATATTGTTCCTTGTATTATGTTTAATGATTTCAGCATTGTGTATTACTTCTACCTCTTTGTTGCCATGAGAAATTTTAGCTCACAGAGAGCCACTCCCTTCTTAATGACAGGGATGCATCATCAATCAATCTCATCAGTCAACAGGGATGCAGCATTGTCTGAGGCTTTGTTTTATCATGCCTTTAAAATCTTTCCTCTGCCCTCTTTGCTTTTGGTTTCCCAATTTCAGCTCTCCATTTAGCAACTATTGGGGTATCATATTGTCACTCGTTCTCCTCGCTTGTCCAACAAAGCACAGATGTTGGGTGAGGTTAGCTTCAATGCTGGAGTTTGACTATGTTCCAGAACTGATGTGTGTGTGTGTGTGTGTGTGGGGGGGGGGGGGGGTAGTCAATCATATTTATTAAACACTTACTGTTTGTAGACCACTGTACTAAACGTTTGGGAAAGTACACTACAGCAATATAACAGACGACATATTCCCTGCTCACAATGAACCTACAGTTTAGAGGGGGAGACAGACATTAATATGAATAAATAAATTACAGATATGTACATAAGTGTTGTGGGGCTGGCGGGGGGGGGATGAATAAAGGGAGCAAGACAGGGCAACACAGAATGGAGTGGGAGAACAGGAAAGAAGGGCTTAGTCATAGAAGGCCTCTTGGAGGAGATGGGCCTTCAGTAAAGCTTTGAAGGAAGGGAAAGTAATTGTCTGTCGGCTATGAGGAGGGAGGGTGGTACAGGCCAGAGACAGGACATGGGTGAGGGGTCGGCATTGAGATAGACGAGATGGAGGCACAGTGAGAAGGTTTGCATGAGAGGAGTGAAGTATGCGGGGTAGGTTGTAGTAGAAGTGTGTGTTTGGAGGGTGGTGCTGTAGTTGTCCCCCACACTTAAAAGAGTTCCCCCAACAGAGAAATTGCATGTCTCTGAAACGGCCAAAATAAAGCTAACATTCCTAATTCTACTCTAGACAAATACTCCTTATTTTATTACCTTTATTATTTGTAGTGGCTAGTTTCCCGTTTCACATATATCTTCTGTCCTCTGAGTCTTACTAAAATTCTGCTCAAAAAGAGCCTTTTCTTTTTTGAATGCAATAATGATAATAACTGTAGCATTTGTTAAATACTTACAATGATTCAAGCACTGTACTAAACAGTTACTCTCACCCCTCAGAGCCTTTTTGAAGGCACATCTCCTCCAGGAAGCCTTCTGTGACTAAGCCCTACTTTCCTGTTCTCCCATTTTATTCTCTGTTACCTGGACTTGTTCCCTTTATTTATCCCTACCCCTAGCCCCACAGCACATATCTGTAATTGATTTATTTATATTAATATCTGTCTCTCCCTCTAACCTGTAAGCTAGTTGCAATCAAGGAATGTGTCTCTTTATTGTTGGATCGTACTCTTCCAAGAGATTAATGTAGCGCTCTGCACAAGTAAGCATTCAATAAATATGAATGATTGACTGACAGTGGGGTAGAAACAAAACACATGGAACTCAGTCTATGGAGTTGCAATATTCCATGCTACTCTGTGACAGTTGACTCCCATGTTTCAATTGGGATGGAATGTATGTACTTGGTGGGAAATGAGGGGAGAATGTATTATAGTGAATGACTGCCATTTGCCGGATAAGCTATTGTTCCTTTTTAGAAAGCAAGTTAGTTCGTTCAGCCCGTTTCTCAGTGAATAAGAAAGCACACAAAAAACACAATAATCCCATTTTACATTCATAGTGGAAGCTAAAGATGGATAAAGTGAATCATTTATTAAAAGGGTATTTTAATAGAACTGTTTGGTCATTCTTGACATCTAAAGAGACGTACTTCTTCTATCAATGATGAAAAGTGGTGTGGGTACACCCTTATCCCATTAAAAGAAACAAATGGAAAACACCAAGAGTATAAACATTGGAGGTATTTGTTGAGCACTTACTGAATGCCAAGCACTGTACCTAACATGGGGTAGATACAAGATAATCAGATTAGACACAGTTTCTGCCACTCAATGAATTTGCGATCTAAGTCTAAGCAAAAATTTAGGTTTTATTTTCTCATCATATTTAACCAAGTGTCCAAGTTGTTGCTTCTGTTAAATCGGGGAGAACCTTCATTCTCATCTAAAAGCTAGCCTAAGTATTGATTGTGTGGTTCTGCTTCATGTATTGTCTGGCATTATTCATTTCATAGGATTTCATCTATTCTTTCAAGCAATAAATCAATTATATTTATGGAGTGTCAAATTTATGCAGTCCAAGAGTATATAATGAAGTCAGGAGACTGGATTCCTACCCTACAGGAGATTATAGTCCAGTGGTGAACACAGACTAAAAATAATTAAAAATAGAAGAGAAAGGAAAAATCAACATATAGATGACTAAGTGCTTAAACAATAAGACTCTGGAACCACTCCTTAAAAACCCCCAGTGTTGCTTATCCATCTCTGCATCAAGCAAAAACACCTCACCACTGACTTTAAGCAATCCATCAGTTGTATATATTGAGCACTTACTATGCACAGAGCACTATATTAAGCAGTTGTGAGAGAGAGTACAGTACAATAAAGCTGGTAAATTCAATTCCTTTTCACAAGGATCTCACAGTCTATGGAGGGGAGGCAGACATTAAAATAAATTGCGGCTAGGGGAAGAGAGAGTGTAAGGATATGTACAATTTGCAGCTGATAGGGTGGGATGAGTATCAAACACTTCAGAAGTACTCAAGCAGCTCTCTCCCCTCTACCTCTCCTCACTCTGCTTCCACTAAACCCAGTTTATTCACTTCACTCCTCTATTACAGCCTATTCATTTTGCCTCAAGGTCATCTCTTACCATCAACCCCTTGATCATGGGACTCTCTTCCTCTTCATCTGACAGGCCATAGGTCTTCTCATAGAGAAGCAGCATGGCTCAATGGAAAGAGCCTGGGCTTGGGAGTCAGAAGCTATGGGTTCAAACACTGGCTCTGCCACTTGTCAGCTGTGTGACTGTAGGCAAGTCACTTCACTTCTCTGTGCCTCAGTTACCTCATCTGTAAAACGGGGATTAACTGTGAGCCTCATGTGGGACAACCTGATGACCCTGTATCTACCTCAGCACTTAGAACAGTGCTCTACACATAGTAAGTGCTTAACAAATACCAATATTATTATTATATTGAAATCCCTCCTAATATCACACCTATTTCCTTATGTTATTATCTTTATTTATTTACCAACTCTGTTGTATTGTACTCTCCCAACTCCTTAGTCCACTGTTCTGCACTCACGTAAGCACTCAATAAATGCCATAGATTGATTGATTCCTTCATATTTTAAAATTACCTCATTGGTGGTGAAGATCATCTACTATTCATTCATTCAATAGTATTTATTGAGCACTTACTATGTGCAGAGCACTGTATTAAGCGCTTGGAATGTACTCTATTTCCTCTATCCATGATTTATTTTGATGTCTCTTTTCCCCTGTACACTGGAAGCTCCTTATGGGTATGTAATACAATTTGTTGTATTGTTTTTTCCAAGCACTTAAGAACAAGGCTTTGCCCATAGCAATCATTCTGTAAATGCCATTGATTTTGATTCAAAGCCATATTAAAATCACATCTCCTCCAGGAAGTCTTCCTTGACTAATCTCTCATATTTCCACCACAGTTTCCCTCTCCACTGCATTAGGTATGCACTTCAGGAATAATAATAATAATTATGATATTTTTAAGTGCTTACTGAAAAGCAGCATGGCTCAGTGGAAAGAGCCCGGGCTTGGGAGTCAGAGGTCATGGATTCGAATCCCAGCCCTACCACTTGTCAGCTGTATGACTGTGGGCAAATCACTTAACTTCTCTATGCCTCAGTTACCTCATCTGTAAAATGGGGATGAAGATTGTGAGTCTCACATGGGACAACCTGATTACCCTGTATTTACCCCAGTGCTTAGAACAGCACTCTGCACATAGTAAGTGCTTAGCAAATACCAACATTATTATTATTATTATATGCCCAGCACCGTAATAAGCGCTGGGGTGGATACAAGTAAATTGGGTTGGACACAGTCCCTGTCCTGCATGGGGCTCACAGTTTTACAGATGAGGTAACTGAGGCACAGAGAAGTGAAGTGACTGGCCCTAAGCTACACGGCAGACAAGCACAGAGCTGGGATTAGAACCCATCACCTTATGACTCCCTGATCCGTATTCTGAACACTATGCCATGCTGCTTCTGATGACTAGTAGCTCTGGCAGTTTTCACTCTTTTATGTTCTTCTCACACACGGTTCTTCTGCTCATATGAGGCAAACTCCTTTCCTGATTGCAGTGCACCATGCTGATCTAGCTGTGATAATCGACCTCCAGTTTTCTGGCTGGGAGGCAACATTTTCTGAGGCTTCTCTTTACTGCATCTGTAAAACATTTCCTGTGTATTCCCTGCTAAAAATCCCAAATTCAAACAGCTGGTATCCTCTGAAAATTTTTCAGGCATTTTTGCCAAATGGAAATAGTGGGTGAGAGTTGGTCAGAGCTAAAGTCGACATGTCTCATTCAACCCATGGAAAAACTGTGTTTTAAAACCAATATCTCGATGAAGAGAAACATTTTCCATGTTAAGGTAGACTGTGAGCCTCGTGTGGGATGGGATCAGGTCCAAATGGATTATCCTTGAATTAACCTCAGTGCTTAGTCCAGTACTTGTCACATAACTAGTACTTAACAAATACCTTGAATATTATCACTGTTATCAATGTTATCATTACTATTAACACCAAGTCTATAGTAATATAGACTATATAGTATGTATAGTAAGACATGTTAATGCCTCGCCAAAATGTTGTTTGTGGTAATTATTTATTGAGTGCTTACTTTGTGCAGGACACTGGACTAAACATTTGGAAGAGTACAGTGCAACAGAATAAAAGCATTAGATATGTTCATATGTGCTGTGGGGGTGGAGGGATGGATAACTATGAAATGTCCAAAGGTCCCAGGTGCAAATGCATGATGATATAGAAGGGAGAAAGAACTGAGGAAAAGAGACCTTAATCAGGGAAGGCCACTTGGAGGAGATGTGACCTTAATAATGCTTTGAAAGTGGAGACAGTGGGGGTCTGGCACAAATGGAAGGGGAGGGAGTTTCAGGCTAGGAGGAGGATGTGGAAAAGGGGTCTGCTGCAAGATAGATGAGATGAGGGCACAGTGAATAAGCTGGATCAAGAGGATCTGGAGTGTGCGGGTTGTGCTGTAGTAGATCAGAACTATACTTTGTTAAAGCCCTTTTGCTTACCATTCTATTTTTGTTGGTCCAATAAAGACTGCTAAGTTGGGAATAACAGCATCCAAAATGGTGTCAACAGTTATGCTGCTATGCTGTTGCCAAGAGTATTTGTGTTATTATGTTAATAACAATTAAAAGAATCATATTTTCCAAGATATCCCTTAAGAATATGACCACCCCCATAAGACACTCCTTAAGAATATGAAAACAGAGGAAATTCCATTCCTGAGTCAGAGTGATGAACCCTCCAATGGAAAAAGATGATGTACTGATAATAAAAGTTTGGCCAACAAAAAGGTTGGAATGCATATCTCCTTGTTTAATGCATTCTTTTAACACGGAGGCAGGGGATTGAACTTTATAAGCTATCGGGGTCCCTTTGAGCTGTAGTTTTTTTTTGTACCCTATTTATGATTTTTTTCAGCATGAAAACATCTTTATTTGAAATTGCTTCACCCCAAAATGTCAAGGCTTTAAAAGTTTATAAATGTACTCAGTCTTTATTGAGTGTTAAAAAACTCCACTCATTTTTCACCTTTCATTGAATTGTTAATCTTCCAGTGAAGTCTGCACTGTGTGATTATGAGCTAACACAATTTGGCCTATAAAACTGGTTGAAAGTATTATATTGGTGAATATTACCCTCCTAGGCATCTTGATTTCCTTTCTCCTTCCCAACTCCGAATTTCAGGGATCCCAACCTTTTGATAAACACCAATTTTTATTGAGAAGTAGAACTATCCCCCTACTGAACTTGGAAAATGATGGTGATTGTTCTACTTTATGGTTCTGTGATGCAGACACATTTCTCTCTGAACCAAACTGCCTCAAGGTATTGATGTCAGAATAGCTCAACTCTAATGAACATACTATGTCTCCTAGAGATGGTATGAAAAGTACCCCCTTGCTTCAAACGGAATTATAGTAATGCCACTTAATAATGCTCTTTAAAATGCCTCAAATTATACATCATGGGAAATGTGAAATAAAAAGGCGATATATAGGAATTGCATTTCTGCAAACTACCTCATAGATTTTTATTTTCTTTGGTGTGTATGAGTGTGTCGGTGTGTGTGCACGCAAGACATCGAGAAGAGGAAATGCAAGGACAAAAATCAGCAAAAACGGAAATTCTGAATAGACTTCCAGAGAGACTTCTATCTTTCTTGCTGAGAATTTCACCACCCAGGGAGATAGGGTGACGAATGGAGGGGCTGTCAGAGTTCCTTTCATAGCTTCCTTTTTCTATCAGGCTCATTCACCTCTTCCCTATCTAGAGAAACAATATTAAGTTTCACTTCAGCTCAGACTCAGTGTAAGAATTTTATTTAAAATGCCTAATCCATCAAAGCTCTGTGAGAAATATGACAGCCAAGACCATGTGATTTTCAGATGATTCCATTTAGGCCAGCTAGATGCTAGTGTTTCCATGTTACTCAGATGGGAGCGTTTATCAATAACTTGCCTCGAGTTCTAAAATAGAATCAGCTTGGAAGTGAAACTCAGAAGAACTCAAGAAAATCTTTAACATGGCCCAATTCTCTCTTTTATACCATTGTGGCTGAAACGTACTCTTTCAGTGCTTAAGTCAGCTTCAATATCACACTCTACAAGCATAATAAGTATTTTTTTTTAATGCAAGGACAAATCAAGCTGCTTTCTTGGTATAAACACTGAGACCAAAATCAAGTAGCTGCAATGCAATTGCAAAATCTAGGGCAGTTAGTAGGCTACAGTAGATATCAGGTTGGATTTCTTAGGATTTAATTTTCTCTAAGCATTTGACATAATGTTAATGCTGTGAGTACAGTCAAAAAAAAAATTGTGGTATTTGTTAATTGTGACTATCAATTAATCATCTACTGAGCACTTACTGTGTGCAGATCACTATGCTAAGCACTTGGGAAAAAACAATATAATAATAATGATAATAATAATAATGATATTTGTTAAGCCCTTTCTATGTGCCAAGCACTGTTCTAAGTGCTGGGGTAGATACAAGGTAATCAGGTTGTCCTATGTGGGCCTAAATAATCTTATTCACATTTTTTTACAGATGAAGTAACTGAGGCACAGAGAAGCAAAGTGACTTGCCCAAAGTCACATAGCTGTAAATTGGCGGAGCCGGAATTAGAACCCACGACTTCTGACTCCCAAGCCCATGCCCTTTCCACTAAGCCACACTGCTTCTCCAATACCAATATAGCAATACCAATATAACAGTTGATAAAAACATTAACTACCAACAGCAAGCCTGCAGTCTAGAAGGAGCTTACCATCAATCAGTGGCAGAGCACACACAGTACTAAGCAGTTGGGAAAGTATCAACTCTATTATACTGTAGACATGTTCCCTGCCCACAAGGAGCTTACAGTATAGAGAGACAAACAGACATCACTATAAATAAATAATTTAATTAAAGATGTGTAAATAAGTGTTGTGGGGCTGAGGGAGGAGTTGATAGCAAACACTTAAATGGAGGAGATCCAAGTGCACAGATGATGCAGAAACGAGAGTCAGGGAAAAAAGGGCTTAATAGGGGAAGGCTTCTTGGAGGAAATGTGATTTTAATAAGGCTTTGAAGATGGGGAGAGGGGTGATCTGGTGTTTATGGAGGGAAAGGGAGTCTCAGGCCAGAGGCCAGACATGTCAATGGGTTAGTGGTGAGATAGATGAGTTGGGGCACAGTGAGCAAGCTGGTATTAGAGGAAACAAATGTGTCAGCTTGGCTGTAGTAGGAGACCAGTGAGAGAAGGTAGGCAGGGGAGAGCTGACTGAATGTTGTCAAGGAGTTTCTGGTTGGTGAAGAGTTAGATGGTCAACAACTGGAGGTTCTTGAAGAATCAAGAGTTGTGGACTGTGTTGTTTTAGAAAAATGATCTGCAGAGCAGAGGGAAATATGGACTGAAGTGAGAGAGACAGGAAGCAGGGAGGTCAGCAAAGAAGCTGATACAGGATTATGATGCAGAATGATAAGTCCTTGCATCAGCAGAGCAGCAGTTTTGATGGACAAGAAAGGTCAGAAGGTAGAGCTGATGGACAGGATTTGGTGACAGATTTGGTTTCTCTGCAACCTCATATTTTGTCCATTGACTTCTCTATATCGAACTCACCAAGCATTTATCACAGACCTCGGCACATAATATGTGCTCTATAAATACCACTGATTGATCGATAAATAAGATATATAAACAGGTAAGTCACCATCCCGGTCCCTCATGGGCTCTCCATCCAAGAATGAGGGAAAACAGGTATTTAACTACCACTTTAAAGATGAGGAAACTGAACTACAGAGAAGATATTCATCTTGCCCGAGGTCACACAGCAGGCAAGTGGTGTAATAATAATTGCTGTACTTAGGTCTTTACTACAGTGTCAAACACTGTACTAAGTGCTGGGGTAGATATAAGCAAGTTGGGCTGGATACAGTCCCTGTCCCACATGAGACTCACAGTCATAATCCCCATTTTACACATGAGGTAACTGAGGCACAAAGGAGTGAAGAGACTTGTCCATAGTCACACAGCAGACAAGTGGAAGAGCCAGGGTTAAAATCCAGGTCCTTCTGTCTCCCAGGCCTGTGCTCTATCCATTAGGTCACAAGGATTAGAATCCAGGTCCTCTAACACCTAGGCCCATGTTCTTTCCACTGGCTGTGCTACTTCTCAGGTTGAGTGCTACATATTTCAACACATTTCTTTTTCCAGTATTTTTAGGCCTGAGAATTAACTATAAGGTGGACTATACATGCATACAATATTGCAAGTAAGGAGGAAGCATTTATTCCTCTTGAGGTTTTAGTTTGAAGTGGACTAATTACCCATAATATTGATCATATTATAATAAGTTTAAGGGATATGTTTCTTGTCCCTTGAATTAAAAAAAATGTACCCACAAATTTAATATTAAAAATGGTTCTGTTGCCCTAGAAATGGAAGATCTAAACGGGGATAGCATGTCTACAGCTGTATTTAATTGTTATGTTAAGGGACATTTAAAAGCAATTAAGTTAGGAAGATGTTTCCTCTTTTCTAGTTCAGAGATTTGTGAAACATTTCTAAACAAATTATTGGGAAAATAATAACTTGTTTATTTTAACTAAATATTGTTACTGAAATCAATTATCAACTGTCATAGAATCTTCAATCATATCCATACTGCAAAAATATCTATAACTTGATTTTTATCAAATGTTGGATTTAATATAATTTTTTCAAATTCCATTCCTTTTTTTTTGGTGGGGGGGTGGCAGTGGCATATGATTGTTTGAATTTGTGATTTCATTATTCTGTAGATGGTGCAAGAGCAGATTTGGTCTTTGAAAGGTAATTGATATAACCCCAATTGGATTAGAAATGCAGAGGAAAACTCAGAAAGTTTTCTTTGAGCATATCCTTCACTCGAGAGGGAGTATTCCTGTCCTTTTTCTTTGTGTACCCTAGAGCATTTTTTTTATTGCGGTGTGGATTTCAGGAACATCTGTGATATTTTGACCTTCTACAAACGTATTTAAGTTGTGCCTGTGTCTATATGGATAGAAAGCCATCAGCAAATTCTTGGGGCTATGTTACTGAGGGATGTTTGGGCTAGGGAAACATGTCAGACGGGATCTGTCACTTGTAGAACTGAGCAGAATCACTCTTCTTGTCTCCGATGAAGTGAAATAGCATAAATGATTATCAGGAAATAGATCAGTCGGTACATGCTTTCTTTAGGTGTTTAAGGTTGCCTGGTGAATGTTTAGTTTGTTAATGGGATGCCAGTTATCCAGATGTGAGAAACAGAAAGTAATGGGAATCAAATGAAAAGGGATGAATTATTAGGATGAGGAGAAAAGCCATGTGCAGAACCAGTACATAACTCTGGTCCAACAGATTATTAAAAGGATTGCCTAATGCTCCAAAAGAGTTCTTTTTGGACAGAAATACAACTTGTGGAGTTCCTAAGTAAAATTTCTGTTCCCACATTTAAAAATAGACTGGTCTGAAAAGTAGTTGGTTCAAAATTTTTTAAAAAGTGGCAGATCCTAGTCAAAATGTGAAATACATAGACAGCAAAGGTCTTTGCTTTTCAAAAAGGGAGCGACCCACTTTGTGATCCCAACCACTAAAAGTAAATGTGGGTTTGGCTACATGTGTGTGAGATGGATGAAAAGAGAAACAGAGATTGATAAAAACCTTAAGTATTTTATAT
The DNA here is from genome assembly GCF_004115215.2 of Ornithorhynchus anatinus. Taxonomy (NCBI): domain Eukaryota; kingdom Metazoa; phylum Chordata; class Mammalia; order Monotremata; family Ornithorhynchidae; genus Ornithorhynchus; species Ornithorhynchus anatinus. The sequence continues at coordinate 115,042,796 of NC_041731.1, read as the reverse complement.
AATAACTATGGTATTTGTTAAGCTCTTCCTATATGCCAGGCATTGCACCAAGCGCTGGGGTGGATACAAGCAAATAGGTTTGTACCCGGTCCCTGTTCCACAGGGGTTCACAGTCTTAATCCCCATTTCACAGATGAGGTAAATGAGGTATAGAGAAGTAAAGTGACTTGCCCAAGGCCACACAGCAGACAAGTGGTGGAGCTGGGATTAAAAACCATGTCCTTCTGATTCTAAGGACCCACTGGGTGACCCTGGGCAGTCACTTCACTTCTCAATCCCTGTTTCCTCATCTGCAAATGGGGTCTGTCTCCCCCTTCTAGGCTGTGACCCCATTGTTGGGTAGGGATTGTCTCTATCTGTTGCTGAATTGTACTTTCCAAGCGCTTAGTACAGTGCTCTGCACATAGTAAGTGCTCAATAAATGCAATTGAAAGAATGAATGAATGCTTCCCCTACACTCTCCCCACCAGTTCTTCTGTACAAATCTGTAATTAATTTTAACAGGTAATCCCCTCCCCCATCTAGACTGTTAGGTCTTTTTAGGCAAGAAATATACCTACCAACTTTCTGATATTGTTCTCTCCCAAACCCTGAGTGCTCATGAAGTGCCACTGAATGATAGTGTATATTTTGTATTTAATCAGACATTCAACACCCTCCTGTTTAGGGGGTGCAGGAGAGAAGGAAAGTGTGGCAGGAGATGAGAAATTTATACTGCTACATAGGCCATTAGATCTATTATTATTATTATTACATGCATCTAGCACTATTTTAACTCTGGGGAAGATATGTGTTAATCAGGTCAGGCATAGTCCTTGTCACACTTGGGGTGCTAAGTCTAAGTAGGATAGAGAACAAGTATTTAATCCCCATTGTGCAGCTAGCAAAATTTAGGCATAGGGATGTGAAGTGACTTCCCCAAGGTCACACTGCTAGGATGGCAGAGCTGGCATTGGAATCCAGGTCATCTAACTCCCAGGCCTGTGCTCTTTCCACTAGGCCATGCTTCCTCCATTTGCATGGACATGATGCTGCATTATTCTGAATGATCTGTTTGGTGAGATGGAGCATATGCTTATTAATCATACAGGCAACACCAATGTCAAAGAGAGAAAGTCAGAACCATGGATGGTGGATTTTTTGTTAAAATGAACTTGATAAATTAGAAAAGGGGTCAAGCCAAGAGAATGGTATACAGAGGGGAAGCATAAAGGCTAATATATGTAGAGAATGGTATACAGAGGGGGCGTATATAGGCTAATATGCAGGGAATGGTATTCAGAGGGAAGCATACTAGCCAATATATGTAAGGAGGAAAAACAAATTCTACCCATTACTAAAAGCTGGCACCTAGCTTACCTGCAGGAACAACAGAAAACTACCTAAAGGTCATGGGAGGTAGTTGGCCATGAGTCATAGTGTATCTCCCAAGTGAAAAAGCAGAGGCAGGCAGAGTATTGATCTCCATAAATAGGAATGAAGACTGGAAAATGGATGAGGTAAACATCCTATTATATTCATTACTGTGTAAAGCCATTATTAGAGTCCGGGCCCAGTTCTGGAATCAGACTAGAAGGCAGATGTGGAAAAAATGGATGTCATTTCACCAGAGAACTTCCGCCATGATGAAGAGGCTGGAAAATAAAACTCTGAAAGCAAGGCTAAAGGAACTCAGATGACCAAGCCTATGCAAGAGCAGCTGGAGAGATCGTGAGATGATGAGTTATTATTCACTTGATGCATTAGTACATGATGAGTTATTACTGATGAGTGGTATGATAAATGATCATTCAGAGGATAGTGACCAGTTGTTTCCCATCTCCACTGAGGACAGAACAAAAGATAATGGACTGAAGCTTCATGGTGATTGATTTATGTTAGGTCTAACAGGGACATTTCTGAAAAATTAAATTTGTTGAACCTGGAAAGTGATTATCAGAGGACACCATGGAATCTTCATTTCTGTAAATTAAAAAATTGCACTAGGTTCACAGACCACTGGGATAGCTTCAAATATATCAAAAGAAGCAGCAGGATCACTTATGTGCAGAGAACTGTACTAAGCCTTGTAGAGAGGGCAATAGAATAATTAGGCAAATTCCTGCCCTCAAGGAGCTTAAAATCCAGCTGGTGAAACAGACATTAAAATAAATTGCAAATGGGGGAAGCAACTAAACATAGAGCTGTAGAAAGTGGAGTGAGTACTAATGTGTTGAGGAGATTTTAGGAGGGAAGGAAAGTGCAGAATGGAGATTTATCAGGAAAGATTTCCTAGATGAAATATAAATTTAGTAGGGCTTTGAATATGGAGAAAATCATGACCTTTCAAGATGAAAGAGGAGAGAATTATTAGTAATAATAATAATGTTATTTATTAAGCACTTATTATGTGTCAAGAATTGTTCTAAGCTCCTGGGTGGACACATGGTAATCAGGTTGTCCCACAAGGGGTTCACAGTCTTAATCCCCATTTTACAGATAAGGGAACTGATGCACAGAGAAGTGAAGTGACTTGCCCAAGGTCACATAGACAAATGGCGGGGCCAGGGTTAGATCCCACAACCTCTGACTCCCAAGCCTGTGCTCTGTCCACTAAGCCATGCTGCTTTGCTAAGTTCTAGGCAGAAAGTTCCAGGCCGAAAGAAGGGCATGAGATAGGTGAGAGGTTCAGTGCATTATTTCTTTATTTTTTTATTGAGGAAAACATTATCAAAATCCATCTCCTCTGTAGTCTTTTGGGTTCTTGTAACTGACAAATCAGAGGAATTGGATCAAATGGTGATGATCATAGCATCTGTTTTCCACTAAACTGAGTATAAAACAGAACATCCACCTAAGAATGCTATAGGCACTAAAGGGGAGGAAAGGGTAGAGCATTAAAGAAAAAAAGAGGCTTATCTAGAAGACAGGAGCCACAAAAAGACTCTGGTGTGGGTATGAGAAAAAGTAAAAGATGCCACTCTCTCATGGACCCATGGAAGCTCTGCTTTGTAAATAGAGCAAGAGGAAAGAACCTGGGCCTGAACATCAGGGGATGGATTCAAATCCAGACTTTGCCATTTGCCTGCTGTGTGATTGTAATTTAACTTCTCTGTGCTTCATTCATTCATTCATTAAATCATATTTATTGAGCACTTACTATGTGCAGAGCCCTGTACTAAATGCTTGGGAAAGTACAATAGAACAATAAATTGTGACATCCCCTGCCCACAAAGAGCTCACAGTCTGGAGTAGGGGAGACTTACATCAATGTAAATAGATAAAATTACAGATATGTACAGAAGTGCTTTGGCACTGGGAAAGGGGAAGAGCAAAGGGAGCAACTCAGGGCAACACAGAAGGGAGTGGGAGATGAGGAAAAGTTGGGCTTAGGCTGAGAAGGCCTCTTGGAGGAGGTGTGCCTTCAATAAGGCTTTGAAGCAGGGGAGAATGGTTGTCTGTTGGATTAGAGGACAGAGGGCATTGCAGGTCTGCTGCATGATGTGGGCTAGGGGTTGGTGGCAAGACAGGTGAGACTGAGGCACAGTAAGAAGGTTAGCACTAGAGGAGTGAAGCGTGTGGACTGAGTTGTAGAAGGGGAGAAGCAAAGTGAGGTAGGAGGGGGTGAGGTGATGGAGCCTTATAATTGTTGCAATTTAGAATTAGAGTTAACATACAGCTTTTTCCTTCAGTTAGCCAGTTTAGTAGCAGTGGAGCAAGACAAGATTGTTGCTGTTGATGATGTCTGTGTCAACTGCCAGGAGAAAAGAGGAAAATGTGGAATCTTCATTCATTCATTCAATAGTATTTATTGAGCGCTTACTATGTGCAGAGCACTGTACTAAGCGCTTGGAATGAACAAGTCGGCAACAGATAGAGACAGTCCCTGCCGTTCGATGGGCTTACAGTCTAATCGGGGGAGACAGGCAGACAAGAACAATGGCAATAAATAGAGTAAAAGGGAAGAACATCTCGTAAAAACAATGGCAACTAAATAGAATCAAGGCGATGTACATTTCATTAACAAAATAAATAGGGTAATGAAAATATATACAGTTGAGCAGACGAGTACAGTGCTGAGGGGATGGGAAGGGAGAGGGGGAGGAGCAGAGGGAAATGGGGGGAAAAGAGGGTTAAGCTGCGGAGAGGTGAAGGGGGGGGTAGAGGGAGAAGGGGAGCTCAGTTTGGGAAGGCCTCTTGGAGGAGGTGAGTTTTAAGTAGGGTTTTGAAGAGGGGAAGAGAATCAGTTTGGCTGAGGTGAGGAGGGAGGGCGTTCCAGGACTGCGGGAGGACGTGGCCCAGGGGTCGACGGCGGGATAGGTGAGACCGAGGGACGGTGAGGAGGTGGGTCACAGAGGAGCGGAGGGTGCGGAGTGGGCAGTAGAAAGAGAGAAGGGAGGAGAGGTAGGAAGGGGCAAGGTGATGGAGAGCCTTGAAGCCTAGAGTGAGGAGTTTTTGTTTGGAGCAGAGGTTGATAGGCAACCACTGGAGTTGTTTAAGAAGGGGAGTGACACGCCCAGATCGTTTCTGCAGGAAGATGAGCCGGGCAGCGGAGAGAAGAATAGACTGGAGCGGGGCGAGAGAGGAGGAAGGGAGATCAGGGAGAAGGCCGACACAGTAGTCTAGCCGGGATATAACGAGAGCCCGTAGCAGTAAGGTAGCCGTTTGAGTGGAGAGGAAAGGGCAGATCTTGGCGATATTGTAAAGGTGAAACCGGCAGGTCTCGGTAACGGATAGGATGTGTGGGGTGAACGAGAGAGACGAGTCAAGGATGACACCGAGATTGCGGGCCTGAGAGACGGGAAGGATGCTCAAGCCATCCACGGTGATAGGGAAGTCTGGGAGAGGACCGGGTTTGGGAGGGAAGATGAGGAGCTCAGTCCTGCTCATGTTGAGTTTTAGGTGGCGGGCCGACATCCAGGTAGAGACATCCCGGAGGCAGGAGGAGATGCGAGCCTGAAGGGAGGGGGAGAGGACAGGGGCGGAGATGTAGATCTGCATGTCATCTGCGTAGAGATGGTAGTCAAAGCCGTGAGAGCGAATGAGTTCGCCAAGGGAGTGAGTGTAAATGGAGAACAGAAGAGGACCAAGAACAGACCCTTGAGGAACTCCAACAGTTAAAGTATGGGAGGGGGAGGAGACGCCAGCGAAGGAGACCGAGAATGACAGGCCAGAGAGATAAGAGGAAAACCAGGAGAGGACGGAGTCCGTGAAGCCAAGGTGAGATAAGGTATGGAGGAGGAGGGGATGGTCGACGGTGTCAAAGGGAGCAGAGAGGTCAAGGAGGATTAGAATGGAGTAGGAGCCATTGGATTTGGCAAGAAGGAGGTCATGGGTGACCTTAGAGAGAGCAGTCTCGATAGAGTGGAGGGGACGGAAGCCAGATTGGAGGGGGTCCAGGAGAGAATGGGAGTTAAGGAATTCTAAGCAGCGATTGTAGACGACTCATTCTAGGATTTTGGAAAGGAAGGGTAGTAGGGAGATAGGGCAATAACTGGAGGGGGAAGCCACAATCAGGGTCATGTTGGCTAATGGATTTAACAAGGCCATATTAATGCCACCCCACCGACACAAGACTAATGGATTTCAAGGCCCTTGCATGATACGTGCCTCATTAGGTCGTGCATGTTTTGTATGATGATATTGGAAACATCTCCTGGCTAAATTGATTAGTGCCTACTATAAAGCCACTCCCAAGTCCACACCACCCTCCCGACCTATTATGATGCTTTCGGTATAACACTCATTAACAATTGCTAACCCCCCATTAATTATATCTCTTTCATTCAATCAATATTTGAGTGCTTACTGGAAGAACACTATACTAAGTGCTTAGGAGAGCACCATATAACAGAGTTGGTAGACAGGTTTTCTTCCCACAGGGAGCTCACAGTCTAGAGGAGGAAACAAGAGTTGATGTAAACGAATAAACTATGGATATGTACATAGTGTGGTTGGGCTGAGGGTAGGTGAATAAAGGTAAAATACGCCTGTCTCTGTCAAACGGAAATTCCTTAAAAGCACTTAATCAGTTTTCCCCCTCCCACCGTACCTCACTGATCTCCTACTACAGATGATCCTGCATACTTTGTTCCTCTACTGCCAACCTATCTTGCCTTCTATTCCTTTCCCACATCTTCCTTTTGGTCTGGAACTAACTTGCCCTTCATGCGTGACAAATTACCACTATCTCCACCTCACAGCCTCCTTAAGGTCTCATCACCTTCAAGAGGCCTTGCCTGACTAAACTTTCATTTGCCTTACTCTCTCTCTCTTCTATGTGACCTAATCACTTGGATCTGTACCTTTAAACATTTGATATTCACCTCACCCTCAGCCCCACAACATTTATGTGTATGTCTGTCATTTATTTTAAGGTCTGTCTCCCCTCTAAGCTCTAAGCACCTTGAGAGCAGGAAATGTCTACTGATTCTGTCACATTGTACTCTCTGAAGTGCTTAGCTCAGTGCTTTGGATGTAGTAAGTGCTCAAATGCCACTGATTGAGTGACTGATATGGATACTAATAATAGGAGGGCAGTTAACAGGGAAGTAACCTGAACAATTATTTCCATTCTACTTGGAAAATGCATTTTCCCTGACCCTAACTTGCTCCCTTTATTCATCCTCCCTTCCAGCCCCACATCACTTAAGTACATATCTGTAATTTATTTAGTCTTCATTAATATCTCTCCCCATCTAGACTGTAATCTCATTGTGGACAGGGAATGTGTCTGTTTACTGTAATACTGTACTCTCCCAAGCACTTAGAATAGTGCTCTGCACACAGTATGCACTGAATAAATAGAAGTGACTGACTGACGACTGCTCTGTACATCATAGGTGCTCAGTAAATACGACTGATTCTTCAGGTTAGTGACACGTACAACATGATATGAAAGTTCACATTACATACTTTCTCAGAAGATTTCATCCCCATATAGCTTAAACACACCAGTTTTGGGAGTACTACTTGAGAAACAGTTCATGTGTATGCTTTGTTTGACTGCATATAATTTGTGCTGTAAGAGTTTGAATATAATTAATTTCTCATTTATCTATCTGTAATAATTATGTGGCATGTATGCTTTTGAAGTTTTCTAGTGCCATGGACTTAGAACAGTTTTTAAACTTCCCTTTTACTAACTAGGTAGCTGATGTCGGCACTAAAAAAAAAAAAAATTCCATTCAGGAATAGAGCCATTGGTCATCCATCCTCTCCAGTTGCTTGGAGAGCAGCTTAAATTTGTGGGCAGCTGCTTTTGATGACCATCTATTTGCAATTCAAGTCCCATGAGCCTCAGGTTCACCCTCCCTTATTCTTTCTTCCACCTGAGTCCCCTGCTCTCCCCTTCTTCTCAGCATGACAATTAAAGCTACAGACTCTTATCTTCCTTTACTCCTTTGGCTTTTGTGCCTGAGCTCCCAACCAGCATGCTTGTCCCATAAGGTCTTTGATGCTACTTTGTTATCTTTGGCACCAGCTCAGAGACTCCAGCGGGGTGAAATTGGACTCTTTCCTCTATTTCATTTGTCCTGCAATATGGCTTTACTGCCACCCCTTCAGTGGTTGCATACAGGCAATAGTACCAGACACTCTTTAAAACAGAACTAAGTAGCTGAGCAATCCATACAAGTGACTTCAGTTCTTTATGTTCACACTTTTCCAAAGGTACACAGGCAACACTTCAAAATGCATTTCCACAGCTCTCTTTATTCCCTCTGCAAGCTGTGGGGTCTAGCTGTGTTTTACAAGTAAGGGCTTATCTTTGAAAATCAGATTGAAGTGAAATTTTACTAACCTCATGGTAAAGTGACTCCAAGTAACAAAATCTCAAGATTCCATGCAGTGAGCAGAATATTTTTCAGCTTCACAGTAGGCTGGACTTCAAATAGTTGGATATGAAAAGTATGAAATGAGGCATTTCTCCCAATGAATTCAAAGATTCCTTTATCCAAGCATCATCTTCTTAGCCCCATTTCCACATCAGTTCCAGATAAAGTGTAGTACATATTGATTCTGAACTCTGGCAAATTTAGGAATCAACTTCTTTCTCTCTTTGATGAAAAACAGCCCCTGATCTCAAAGTCAATCTGAATTACCAAAGATGACTTATTCTGCCCCAAATGATTTTGAATTGGTTCAGATGTGTTGATAGAAATCAGTATTTTAGAATTGTATTTACCAATCTAGCTTTGAATTTGAGTTCGAAGGTACTGCTGAGTGTCAAATTGTAAGCATGTCTTGATTTTTCTCACAAATCTCAGGCATTAGAAACCTGAAGCATGTCCTTAAAACACTGCCTGCAATAGAGACCTCTACATGTTATGATTTTGTTCAACATTATTCTGGGTGGAAAAAAAACGGGCCTCTCTTATTAGCACTTGCTTATCCCAACATGCACCCACTTTCTCACAGATGATTTGTTTCTAAAGCAGAAGCAAAATCTCCACTTTCCTCCCTCCTATAAGCAGTGGCTACCCAAAGGAAGTTCACATAGTTACGTTGTGTGAGAATAGATCTCATTAGCAACAACAACAACATTAGATTAATATAGTGCCTTATTACACATACCAAAACACTCCAGGCCATCTTCCAAAATGAAAAGCTAAAGTGGCCTGAAAATTCACCGATTAGACAAAAAAATAACTTGAGGATTTAGAAAACTTTATGAACTGAGGTGAACAGGGCTGATTATTTTTAAAAAAGGGGGATGATAAATTGAACTGAGCTTTTTGACCATTTCATTCTGTATAAACATATATGCCTATATTCACCAAATACACTCTGCCAACTCTATCAACTGAAGCAATATTAGATGGAAAAAAAATCTGCATTTTAAATTAGTAAAAGTATTGGATAACTAAATCTGGACTATTGCTATTTGCCCTTATATTAGCAGTATTTTCAATTTCTTTCCTATATATATGATGCACAGCTATTTTTTGTAGGTCAAAAAAAGTTTTGCCATTGCAAGATTTTTCTGTTTGACTAAGCGTTAGGTGACAAAAGAGTCTTATTTATCATCATTTTTAAATATCTTAAGCAACTGTGATGACGCCTATAAAGACAGTGGCTGACAAAAATGAGTTAATTTTTAACACTATTTGGGGGTCAAGAAAGTGATACATATCAATATATGACTCAAATGATTTTTCAGGATCAAAACTCAGGTAAACGTTACATGATGTATAAAGTGGCGTCACATTCTATTGCATTTAATGCTTCATATTTACCTCAAGCATTTTTATTGACTGATGTGGTGTAGCAAATTGTTTTACATTTTTCTTTCACAGAACTCTATTCACAGTTTGCTGTAAGGAAATTTATGTTTCTATTTCCCATTAACTGAAGTGTGAATTATGGGTCTAACCTTTCTAACATTAATTGCAGACTTGAACACATGTGAAGTTCATTGTTTCATGAGCCAGAATGGTGCTAGACATTGGTGGCAAGATCTAAATGTCTACAATTGCTTGGATAAGTTAGAGAAAGGAGGGAAAATGTGGCCTGAATCATCTTAGTATTGTATACATTTTCGTTCAAGCAACTGGTTAATCAACTCCAATGTTTTACCTTCCCTTAGTTATCTAGGTAATTATGTTCTTAGAGACTTGGCTTATGTTTGCAGTTCTCAAACTCCTGTCTTTAAGATCCACTTTATCTACATCCCAGAATTCATAAGCACATGTGGTTTTATGGAAAAAAAAATCGTTGCAACTGTCGCTGAATTAGTGAAGTACTCCAGTAACATATCTTCAGTCTATCTATTCTTATTTAAAATTGACAAGAGTAAAAGCTGGATATCTTTCTGTGCACAATCCATTAAGAGCTGCATTTAGTTAACTTGCTTGAACAACCCCAGAGATCAAACAAAATGCTGACATTACCACTAGAGGTCAGACTAAATGCTGACAACATAATAGAGGAAAAGAGTGATTTCTTAATCTGTCTGACAGGATGAATTTTCATAAGCACTTAGGAGGGAAACAAATGGTTCTTAAAAGATGGCTATAAAAGTAAACTTTATACGGGAGAAAAATAGCACTGAAATATGGGATCATGCAACCATCGCTTCCTTGCCACCAAACTTTGATTTTCAAAACCACAAACAATATTAAATTAGATAATCAAACCTGTAAACACAAGAAAAGGTGGATTTGGGACAATCTGATCCATGATACTTATTGGGTGCCTTCTGTGTGCAGAGCACTGTATTAAGCACTTGAAAAAGCATTCATTCATTCATTCAATCATATTTGTCGAGCGCTTACTGTGTGCAGAGCACAGCACTAAATCCTTGGAAAATAAAATCCGGCAACAGATAGAGACAATCCCTACCCAAAAGTGGGCTCACAGTCTAGAAGGGGAAGACAGACAATGAAACAAAACAAGTAGACTGGAATCAATACCATCAAAATAGATAAATATAATCATAGATATATACACATCACTAATAAAATAGAGTAATAAATATGTACAAATATACATAAGTGCTGTGGGGAGGGGAAAGGGGTAGACCAGAGGGAGGGAGAGCATACTGCACTAGAGTTGATGGAAACAATCCCTGCCCTTGAGGAGTTTATAGACTAGACTTCTATGAAAGGGGAAAGCGTTTCCTTGCAGAAGGAAATGAGCAAGAGGAATGTGAAAGGGGAGGGTGTTTCCATGCAGAAGTGAGACAATGAGCAAGAAATCAGAGGTGAGAGAAACGATAAGGAGGCGCAATGAGTCACTGGATGATTTGAAGACCAAGGACTGTATGACTTTGAGGATTTGAGTACTGTTCTGGGGAGGATTTGAGGACTGTTTAAGGACCTTCAACTTCACAGTTCCAAACAAATCTATTTGAGGTACTAGCAATGCGAGTGTTGGCAGGATTGGAGAAGGTAAATGATATCACAGATTATAATTAGCCCAAGTATCCTAGTGTGTAAATTTGTTCGCTGTAGTAATTTAGGCACTTTGCAAGGAGCATTAATTCCTTGAGATGACTCGGGGCCATACGCGCGACATAGTGTCATGGGCCTGAGAGTCTGAAGGTCATGGATTCTAATCCCGGATCCACCACTTGTCTGCTGTGTGACCTTGGGCAAGGCACTTAACTTATCTGTGCCTCAGTTACCTCATCTATAAAATGGGGATTGAGACTTGGAGTTCCATTTGGGACAGAGACTGTGTCCAGCCTGATTTACTTATATCCACTCCAGTGCTTAGTACAGTGCCTGACACCAAAGTAAGCACTTAACAAATATAATAATAATAATGATAATAATAAAGGTATTTGTAAAGCACTATGTGCCAAGCACTATTCTAAGCACTGGGGAAGATTCAAGTAATCAGGTTGTCTCAGGTAGGGCTCACGGTATTAATCCTAATTTTACAGATGGAGTAACTGAGCCAACTGCACCGAATGGCAGCCACAGTTAATCTACTAGAAAATTTCCCTAACAAGTCATTCATTCATTTGTATTTATTGTATGCTTACTGTGTGCAGAGGACTGTACTAAGCACTTGGGAGAGTACACTATAACAGTAAAGAGACACCTTCCCTACAAGTCACAGTCATCTGCTTTCTGGGGTGTTGAGGGTAATTAGCCAGCCAAGGAGGATGTGGTCAAAGAGACAGCAGGATTAAGGACTCTTTCCCCACCCCCAACCATTGCAGTGAATATGGGGAAATCCACCTGATAAGAGGTGAAATTTAAAAATGCTAAGGGATTATTGTATTAGGCATCTGCTGCAGCAATGCCATTACCTGTCCCTTAGCTGCATAAGTAGTTGCTCCTCCCATAATGCAGTCATTATACAGTCATAATGCAGTCATAATACAGTCATTAGACTGTAAACCCGTCAAAGGGCAGGGACTGTCTCTATCTGTTACCGATTTGTACATTCCAAGTGCTTAGTACAGTGCTCTGCACATAGTAAATGCTGAATAAATACTATTGAATGAATGAATAATGCCCAACTTCCTGTCATGGGCTAACTAGGAGAACTATTTCAAGTACTTCAATGCACAGGAAAAGTAGGTGTGAATTGGTGGATGTCTTCTCGAATCTAGGATATAAGCATGCACTCTGAAGGATGGGTGATGTATAGGGGTAGTATAAGAGAATAATTGAATCAAAGGGGATTGAGTTTGAGTTGAGCAGAAGATGATAAGGATGCCAAGGAAGGGTAATATGGTTCGCTGGAAGCCTGGAGGTAAAATTAGGATATCAATTTTAATATAAATATAGAGTTGTGTTTTTTACTCAGGGAAGAAACTACAATGATGAAGTTCACCTATAAGTGCACATGTGGCTGAAAAGGCCCATGAAGGACCTACAGCCCGAGTCATATTTAATGTTTGTGGCACCTGGCTCTGTTTTATCTTTGTCTTATAGTTACTTGATCACTATGAAATTTCTGTTCTTAAAGAGCTATTCTTTTCCTGATTGTAATACTCCATGCTGGCCTATCCTCAGGGGTTGACTTCCAGAATTTGGCTGCTACAAGCTTTGGATAGAAAGATGTTGGAGAAAAAGGAATAAAATGTAATTCAGTCCAGGAACAAATTGTTGTGTGCATGCATGACATTGGCTAAAGCACACAAATTATAATGTGAGATTTCCTTAATGTGGAGTTCATCAAAAATATAATCTACAAATTGGGGGGCAACTGAGTTTAATGGACATTTTTCTGACATTGTTTTCTTCTTACCTTTTCTTGTCACCATCTGGAGCAAATGCAAAGTTGGATTTAGGGCAGGTGATGGAGATGAGAAAAAGAAGAAGGCCAGAATGCTTTTCAAGCTGGGGCATGTCAATGGGTCATTCAGGTTGATGGTCTATGGTGATGACTGTTAAGATTGCTTCAAGGACACTGATTCTGACTCTGAAGTTTGTACCTTCTGTTATAGCAGCGGGATAAGTAGTCAAAGGGCTCTTATCTGTGGATTACATTTTCCCTAACAACTCCCCAGAGCCGATTTTTGCTTGCCCTCAGGGCAGACCTAAGGCACATCTATTAAGGGTGAAGAATATTAGATATGCACTTCCAAATGACTGGAGGTCAAACTTTACTACTCAAACGGGGAGGCCATTAGGCAAGAAGCAGAAATCATTGTACTTTGTTTCATCTAGCAGAGGCTGCACATTTTAGATATGTCTAAGAGGCAAAGAAAATACATGGCAGACTACTCTCTTCCCATTCTGGCAGGGGGGGCCATATTTTACAGCCATTATTTTCTCTGTGCAAACCAAGAGCTGACTTCTTTTCATCCAGAAATATTTTTTGCTGCAGAAAACTCTGTCAGGTGAATACTAATACTACTAATAAAATAGTAGTAGTAAATGTCTGTTACATATAAAGTGCTGGGCTAAAGACAAGATAATCAGATTGAACACCACCCAATAAAATTCATGCTCTAGGGAAGAAGAATGGGAATCTCATCCCATTGTAGAGATGATGAAACTGAGCCTCAAGGAAGTTAAGTGTCTTGCCATAGGTCTCACAGTGTCAGAGCTGGGATTAGTATTTAGCTCTCCTAACCCCAAGTCCCATGCTCTGAGTATTTTAGGAGAGAATTATTTTTGTGTGTCCCAAGGGATTGTACAAGGGGGATGCAGTGTGTTTTGAACAGGCATTTTGAAGATTTACATAATAAACTCTGACTCCTCATCCCTCCCCTTCCCCTATTCAATTTTCTTTTGAAGAATATTAGGATTGTATTAGAGGGGAATGGACAGGCAATAGCATGCTGACAGTAAAATTACTGTCACAGCAGTAATGGAGAAGTGCTCACTCCTGGCATTTTCCCAAATGGTATTATTATCTTTAGGGGAGCAGCCATTGAATAATTCAATCTATAGTATTTTTTGAGCATTACTGTGTGCTGGAACTTACCAAATGCTTGAGAAAGTATAATAGAGATAGAAGAGATGATCCCTGCCCTCAAAAGGCTTATGGATTTGCAAGACTGTTGATGTCTCCTCTCCCACACTCCTCTTACCCATAAATCTGTACTATTCCCCCACAGAGAATTCCGCTCTCTCTACCCCATCCAACTCTCTTAGCGCATCACACACCCAACCTAGCCTCCCTACCTACTATACCACTCCCTCGGTAAACTCATCCGCTCTCACGGCCTTGACTACCATCTCTACGCAGATGACACGCAGATCTACATCTCCGCCCCTGTCCTCTCCCCCTCCCTTCAGGCTCGCATCTCCTCCTGCCTCTGGGACGTCTCCACCTGGATGTCGGCCCGCCACCTAAAACTCAACATGAGCAAGACTGAGCTCCTCATCTTCCCTCCCAAGCCCGGTCCGCTCCCAGACTTCTCCATCACCGTGGATGGCACGACCATCCTTCCCGTCCCGCAGGCCCGCAATCTCGGTGTCATCCTTGACTTGTCCCTCTCGTTCACCCCACACATCCTATCCGTTACCAAGACCTGCCGGTTTCACCTCTACAATATCGCCAAGATCCGCCCTTTCCTCTCCACCCAAACGGCTACCTTACTATTACGGGCTCTCGTTATATCCCGGCTAGACTACTGTGTCAGGCTTCTCTCTGACCTCCCTTCCTCCTCTCTCGCCCCGCTCCGGTCTATTCTTCACTCCGCTGCCCGGCTCATCTTCCTGCAGAAACGATCTGGGCATGTCACTCCCCTTCTTAAACAACTCCAGTGGTTGCCTATCGACCTCCGCTCCAAACAAAAACTCCTCACTCTAGGCTTCAAGGCTCTCCATCACCTTGCCCCTTCCTACCTCTCCTCCCTTCTCTCTTTCTACCGCCCACCCCGCATGCTCCGCTCCTCTGCCGCCCACCTCCTCGCCGTCCCTCGGTCTCTCCTATCCCGCCGTCGACCCCTGGGTCACGTCCTCCCGCGGTCCTGGAACGCCCTCCCTCCTCACCTCCGCCAAACTGATTCTCTTTCCCTCTTCAAAACCTTACTTAAAAATCACCTCCTCCTAGAGGCGTTCCCAGACTGAGCTCCTCGTCCCCCTCTACTCCCTCTGCCATCCCCCCTTTACCTCTCCGCAGCTAAAGCCTCATTTTCCCCTTTTCCCTCTGCTCCTCCACCTCTCCCTTCCCATCCCCACAGCACTGTACTCATCCGCTCAACTGTATATATTTTCGTTACCCTATTTATTTTGTTAATGAATTGTACATCGCCTTGATTCTATTTAGTTGCCATTGTTTTTACGAGATGTTCTTCCCCTTGACGCTGTTTAGTGCCATTGTTCTTGTCTGTCCGTCTCCCCCGATTAGACTGTAAGCCCGTCAAACGGCAGGGACTGTCTCTATCTGTTGCCGACTTGTTCATCCCAAGCGCTTAGTACAGTGCTCTGCACATAGTAAGCGCTCAATAAATACTATTGAATGAATGAATGAGTACTATACCACTCTTAATGACCAGATAGATGTTCCCAACACCACACTCTACTCAAGTCAACTCTTTTGCTCCCCTAACCCTTCATCGCTTTCACTCCATTTACACAGCCCTGGATCACCTGCACTGTCTGCCTCTTTCACTCTCATGGTCAAGCTGCTGAACGCTGCTGGTGGAAATCTAAACCTCAGGCCGACCTTATCCACTTCACGTTTGTCTTTTCCTGCCTTAACTCCGCCCTCTTCTCTGCCGGCAAAACTATTTCTCCTCCCTTATTGACACACATGTCCATCCCTCTTGTCAGTTATTCTAAAAATTTAACTGCCTCCTCAGGCCCCCTGTCTCCCCTACCTCCCCCATCCCTCGCCCCCAGTGATCTGACCATCTACTTCATTAAGAAAATTAATACCATCTGGTCTGAGCTCCCCAAAATCACCCCTCCCTCTCCTTCATCCTCCCTCCTCTCTGCCCCCTTTTTAACTTCCCTGTCCTTCCCAGCAGTATCTTCACAGGAGATCTCCTGTCTCCTTTCAAATAACACCCCCTCCACATGCACATCAGATCCCATTCTCTTCCATGTTATAAAAATTCTCACCCCTTCCCTCCTTAACTACCATCTTCAACTGCTCACTCTCCAGTGGCTTCTTCCCCACAGCCTTCAAACATGTCCACATCTCCCTAAAGTCAATCAGAGGGAATATCCCATCCTGGGATTGGCTGTAGAAAGCAGGCAGAGAAAGCATTCTCTCCCATGGCTTCCCAGGGACAAGCATATCCCCAGCACCCAGAGTTTCTCCAATCCCTAATTTAGGCAGACACCAAAATCAAATATTTCAGTAATGTTTCCAAATATTCTTAATCAGGTAACAATATAAATAAATCCAATTCAAACTGCTCTGACACATTCCCATTCCTGGACCCCCTCTACTTTCCTATAGGTAATAATAATAATGATGGTATTTATTAAGTGTTTATTATATGCCAGGAACTCTAGTAGGCCCCAAGTGTTGTCTGGGGCTCACGTTCCTCTGTTCCTTTCCCCTCTACTCTTGGGCCATCCCACAGTCCAGTATCACCTCTGAGTTTCTCAGATCCCAGGGCTTCTGTGTCATTTTCCTCCATTTGGGCAGGAGTGTGACTCTTAAAGGTCCAGGACATCCTAACCCTCAACTGGGATTATTTCTAATCTCTCCCTGTGCCATGTGTCCAGAGGTGCAATTATGACCCCAGCATATTAATTAATTCATTCATTCATTCAATCATACTGATTGAGTGCTTACTGTGTGCAGAGCATTGTACTAAGCACTTGGAAAGTACAATTCAGCAACAACAAAAAAACCCAACCCCTGCCCACAAGGGGCTCACAGTCTATGGTTGGTAACCTCTCATATCAAGGTGGCTGAAGATTCCCCTCCTCCAACTACCTGTTCTTCCCAGTTCCCTCCCATTCTTCAATCTGATTGGTTTGGCTCCCAGAATAAAAGATATTGATAACCTTCCATCTGGGAGTGGCACCACTGAGTCCCTCTCCAGCCTCCCTTTCTTCCATCCTGAGTGTGGGGACTAGATGGACTGAGTGCCACAGTGACGTTTGGCAAGTCATAACTTCTTTGTGCCTCAGATTCCTCTTCTGGAAAAATGAAGATTAAATATTTGTTTTACTCAACCCTTTAGCTGCAGCATAAGAAGCAGCATGGCTTAGTGGAAAAAGCACAGGCTTGGGAGTCAGAGGTCAACTTGTCAGCTGTGTGACTTTGGGCAAGTCACAACTTCTCTGTGCTTCATTTACCTCATCTGTAAAATGGGGATTAAGACTGTGAGCTCCACGTGGGACAACCTGATTACCTTGTATCTACCCCAGTGCTTAGAACAGTGCTTGGCACATAATAAGCGCTTAACAAATACCATTATTATTGGAGAAGCAGCATGGTTTAGTGGAAAGAACATGGGTTTAAGAGTATAATCCCAGCTCTGCCACTTGTCTGTTGTGTGACCTTGGGCAAGTCACTTAACTTCTCTATGCCTCAGTTACCTCATCTGTAAAATGGGGATTTGGACTATGAGCCCCCATGTGGGGCAAACTGATTACCTTGTATCTACCCCAGCGCTTAGAATAGTGCTTGGCACATATTAAGAGCTTAACAAATACCATCATCATCATTTGTGAGTCCAATTATTAGACACCTAGGAATGTTATCTTTCACCTATAATACCTTGAACATCCTGAATTCTCAGAAGATTTTAAATAAGTAACAGATTGAAGCATGTTAATCTGTGAGTTAATTATAAGTAAAATGCAGGTTATTTTTGTTACGAGCTTTGAATAAATATTCAGACATCTATGAAGGAATATTGCATCACTGATAAGAGAAGCCATATCCAAAAAATGAACTTTATATTTGAACACACTGAAAACCCATTTTCTATCCAAAAAATAAAATAAAATTCAAGGGCTATGTTAATTTCAAAACAGTAACATGAGATTTACTGGTAAAATTAATTTCAATAGTAAAAGAATACTAAGAAATACAATACATGTTGCACAAAGATGCTCTGATATAAAAGATACTTTGTATTAGCAACTTCTTTTCATTTGTGTTAGCCATTCTAACAACACTTTTGCAATTTCCTGGGAGTAAAACTATATTTTAAATCTTTTTTTTTTTGAAGCAACGACATTTCAGCCCACAGATGAAGCCTAGATTGTCTAGTTTGCTGGATTCACAAATGGCAAATGCATGGGAAAATTAATTATGTTCAAAATTAATTAAAAACAAATATACTCTGCACTAAGTAGGGCTTGTACTAAATTTGGAGGCATGCTAAACAAAATGGTAAACTTGCTAGAGAACTCCCTTATTAATCATTATTCATAATGTTACTCCTTTCTTTCTAGAGGCTCATTAACTCACAGATGGCATGGCACATACAGTATTTTGAAGTAATTTTGGAAACTGTAAAATTATTTAATTGAGCAGGTATTTTGGAGGGATTCAAAAATTACAATGTCACACTCCTCATCTAAGCGTCTTCAAGGATTATTCCTGAATGGACATATTGGGTTAGGCTAAGGTTGATGGACAGGCCAGTTTTCCCACTGCAAACAGGATATAGATTTCTTCTCTGTTCAAGTCACCCTGCAGAGTGTTTCTATTCCACAGAACGTTGGCTTTGAGCCCAAGATGAAGTTTCAGACAAGGCTGCAGAAGCAACCACTTACCCCTTTCTTCTGGGGGTTGGGGGTGGGGAAATGGGGAAATCTAGGTCCTGGCCAATTCCCCTATGGGCAACAATAACAATTGTGATCTTTGTTAAGCTCTTACTATGTGCAAGGCACTGTATTAAATGCTCAGATTGATACAAGCAAATTAGGTTGGACACAGTCCCTGTCCTACGTGGGGCTCGCACTCTTCATCCTCATTTTACAGATGTGCTGAGGCCCAGAGAAGTAAAGTGATTTGTCCAAGGTCACACAGCAGATAAGTGGCAGAGCCGGGATTAGAACGCAGGTCCTTCTGATTCTTAGGCCCGTGCTCTCTCCACTAGGTCATACTGCTTCTCTCAAGGACAGGACAGTCTCCCTTTCAGGGGTCTGGGTTCTTGATCTGCTAACCTACAAAGAGAAACATGTAAAGAGCAAATATCCATTCTGGGGATGGAGGAAGCTTCTGGGTCAATTTTCTCATGAAAAAAAAAGTTTGCTAAAAGGACATTCCTTACCCCAGGGTGTGGCCTGGCCTTGCCACCCACATAGCATTCTCAAGTCAGGCTGCTCGTTGACTGCTTTCCCATTCTTTTATTTTAGTTGCTTCTTCATTCATTCAATCATATTTGTTGAGCTCTTATTGTGTGCAGAGCATTGTACTAAGCACTTGGAAAGTTAACTAAATATTTGTTAACTAAATATTTTTAATAAATCATATTTAATAAGTGCTAGGGTGGATACAAGCAAATTGGGTTGGACAGAGTCCCTATGTCACTTGGGGCTCATATTCTCAATCCCCATTTTACAGATGAGGGAACCAGAGAAGTAAAGTGACTTGTCCAAGATCACACAGCAAAGTGGTGGAGCTGGTCCAGGGGGCTGGTGAAAACCAAAGAGACCCTCTTGCCCCACGCCCAACCCGACCACAGCTGGGATTAGAACCCATAAACTTCTGACTCCCAGTCCCATGCTCTATCCACGGCACCATGCTGCTTCTCCCAATGCATTCCTTTCCCAGTGGACAGTTTGCTCGCCAGGAGCAGATCCCCTGACTGATGGGCATTTCTACAGTTAGCCTGGTTTCCTTCCTCCTCTGGAGCTTCACAGAGGGTCCCTGCTCCTCCTTCTCTGGCTTCACCTTGTGGTCCGAAGATCATATGACCTAGCAATTTAAGCTCTGAAAACAATCAATAAGAAGCCACTATAAACTGCTCTTTTATCAGATCATCTTGAAAGATTTTGCCTGATTAATGTGTAATAGCACAAAATGAGCCAATCCATTGGTGAACCCTTAGTGGCCTAGATGACACCTGGAGACAAGGCCACTCCTGTACCACAGAGTGCCTCTCTGAATTAGTTCAGCTTCAGTAATTGATTTAGAAATGGAAGCAACATCCATTTTACTCATTGGTTGTAATTGACATTAGCCAGGATCTGTGCATGCTCAAGATTCGCAGTTTTAATGCATTCAGTACTTCCCGTGCTGGTATAATCCTTGTAAAGTCATTCTAGGCAATCTACTAAGGAATATCATTATCCAATTACTATAGGAATTATGATATGTTTGAGCTGGATAAATATAGAGTAATGACATGATCTTTGCAGCCATGAATGATCTCTCTCTCTCTCTCTCACACCCACACCCACACACAAACAAATAATGATAATTATGGTATTAACTATTTACACATAAATAATAATTAAGGTATTTATTAAGCATTTTCAGCACACTTGGGAAAATACTTTGACATTTAAAAAAGAAAATTGCAAGTTTGATCATGAACTAGTTTGCAAAATAATAATAATAAAGGTATTTAAGTGCTTACTATGAGCAAAATAATAATAATGGTATTTAAATGCTTACTATGTGCCAAGCACTTTACTAATCACTATGTTACCTGTAAAATGGGGATTAAGATTATGGCCCTATGTGGGACACAGATTAGTTTGTATCTACCCCAATACTTAGTACAGTTCCTGGCTCATAGTAAGCACTCAATAAATGCCCTAAAAAAAGGGAAAAGATGATCAGGTAAGACACAGTCCTTGTCCTTTATGGGGTTCACAGTCAAAATGGGAGGGAAAACAGGAATTGCATCTCCATTTTACAGATGAGGACACTGAAGCACAGGAAATTTAAGTGACTCACCCAAGGTTACACAGCAGTCATGCAGGATTTGAACCAGGTCCTCTGACTCTCAGGTCTGTACTTTTTCCACTAAGTCACACTGGTTCCCAAACTGGCAAAGTACCCTGGACAGCCAGTTAGCTTAAAGATAACTAAGTGAAGAATCCAGGAATCTTTAATCATAACCAAAAGTTTTCTTTGGTGATAAATAGCCTCACGCTCTCCTTGGATTCAGTTATATCAGCAACATGTCATCCATTGGAAAGACAAAAAATAGGAGGCCTTTTGACAAATGACCCACAGTGGAATTGTTTGCCACCAAAATTAAGATCTCTCCAGAGCTGTTATAGTGTCTAGCATAGGGGAAAAGAATCATTTTAACTTCAAATAAGCAGTAGGATTGTGGTCTGTAGTCATAGACCAGTCTGGTAGTGCAAATGGAAATAAGGTGATATAATATTAGCAAATAATAGTAACTGTGGTATTTAAGGGCCTACTCTGTGTTACTTTATTGAGGTAGAAACAAGTTAATCAGATTTCTCACAGTCTCTGGCCCACGTGGGGTTCAATACTCCAAGTAGGAGGGAGAACAGGTATTGAATCCCCATTTTACAGATAAAGAAAATGAGGCACAGAGAAGTTAAGTGAGTTGCCCAAAGTCACACACCAAGCAAGTGGCAGAACTGGGTTGAAAATCCAGGTCCTTTGATCTCAGGCCTGATTTCTTTCCATTAGGCTCCTCACTTTTATCCTATAATCTTCAAGAGGATCCCATGTCCAGAGTAGCAGCATGGTCTATTGGAGAGATCATAGGCCTGGGAGTCAGATAATAATAATAATGATAGTGATGGTATTTGTTAAGTCCTTACTATGTTCAAAGCACTGTTCTAAGCGCTGAGGGGGGATACAAGGTGATCAGGTTGTCCCACGTAGGGTTCACAGTCTTAATCTCCATTTTACAGATGAGGGAACTGAGGCACAGAGAAGTAAAGTGACTTGCCCAAAGTCACACAGCTGACAAGTGGCAGAGTTGGGATTAGAACCCATGAGCTCTGACTCTTAAATCCGTGCTCTTTCCACTGAGCCACGCTGCTTATCTTGGACTTGGGTTTTAATCCCTGTTCTGCCACTTGTCTGGTGTGTGACTGTGGGCAAATCACTTAAATTCTCTGGGCTTCAGTTACCTCATCTGAAAGATGAAAATAACAATGTGAGCCCCATTTGGGTTAGAGTGGGTCGAACCTGATTAGCTTGTATCTCTCCCAGCATTTGGTTCAGTGCCTGGCAAATAACAGGTACCATAAAAATACCATAAAAAAGTCCAAGCAACAGAATCAAACTCCATGCCCAATCCTGCTATTGGTCAATGCTTCAATCCAGCAGAAAAAGAGTACTGCAGTTAGGTACCACAAGCAGGCTGAACCACCTACCTGGAAAAAAAAAAATAATTCCTCATGGTATTAAATTAAACATTTGGTTAGCTCTCTTGATTCAATTTAATTTAACTCAGGTATTAAGCAAATCAGATGTGGGCAAACCCTTTTCCAAATTAGAAAGTAGCTTTTTAATAACAAGAAGACTGTGGATTTGTAATATTCATGGATTCCTGTTAACATGAATTATGGTAAATGAAGACCTGATTCAGTGTTTCTCAAAAATTCAAATAATCTGATACTCCATCCAAGGATTTGGCCATTTATCAGTTATGATGGGGAAATGACACAAATAAACAAGCATGTGTATATTTTCTTAATTGGGGCCAGAGGGTGTTATGTGTGATAGTCACAGTTATCTGTGAATATTCATTCAGTCCTATTTAGGAAGAAGAAGGAGATTAAAATGTCCTCTGGTATTGTCTACTGAGTTTTTTGAATCAGCTACTTCAAAAACATAGCCCTACCTTGGGTATAAAACTTTTCAGCAGGAAGCCTATTTAAGAAGGCTTATAGGGAAGCAGCATAACCTGTTGGAAAGAGCTAAGAACTGGAAAGCAGGAGACCCGAGTTCTAATTCTGGCTCTGCCACTTATCTGCTGGGCGACCTTGGTCAAGTCATTTAACTTCTCTGTGACTCAGTTTCTGTGTCTATAAAATGGGGATTCACTACCTCTTCTTTCTGCCACTTAGACTGGGATAAGAACTGTGTTTGACTTGATTTTCTCATACCTTCCACAGCACTCAGTGGCTTGGAACATAGTAAGCATTTAAAAATACCACTATTATTCTTTTTAAAATGGACATGCTTGGACAATTTATGGGGAAATCAAATCTCTGTGCTTGTGTATTTAATGCCAGAGAAATGACAAACGTAGCATAATGTTATCAAAACACAGGTAGAAACCTACCACACACCAGCCCGGTACAAAGCTGCATTGTTGAGTGTGTTTTAGGATCACATTTGCAATTTCCCAGTCTTGTAAACAACAAATTCTCCTGATATCACTGGGGTTAAGCTGAAGTTGCTCTTGTCTATTCAGCGTCTCTTTCCATTGTAAGCAGCTCCATAAATCTTTCTCAGCTTCTAGGGACATAAAGACTCCTGTGAGCAAGTAGCCAAGCACAGTGGCTCAGCAAGCTGAAGCCTTCCTTTTTTTTTTTTTTTTTTTTTTTTTGGCTAATGCATTCTGGAGACCACTGTCTTATTTCTGGCAAAGTCGATGAGCTTTTGAATCACAGCCAGGGTAATTAGCACACTTTAGGATCTCAATATATACAGCAAGATGCTTAGTCTTTAGCAAAGATTGTGTCCTTATGAATAGAAGCAAAGAATGAAGTGGACAGATGCAGGGTAAACTTGGACCTTTAATCAAAATCCATCGCTGAATATACTTTCACCTTGGGGAGGGTTAGAATTTACTAACCCCAAAAACATTGATGTGATGTCTTTATTACCTGTGACTTGGATGTATTTGCCGATAGAAGAACCTTAGAGAATGGGGTTAGCACACATTCCCCCACACACAGACACAACACAAAAGGCCACAGATGAATTCAAAACCCAAGATTCCCTAGAGACCAAATCTCAATAGACACAACCTAGAAGGCTTTACTAATAGCAATACAGCTGGTAATCAGCATAAAGTACTCTCAAAACACTGAACTGTGGAGCTATCGTTAAATAAGGTTAATGGTGGAGCTAATACTTCAGACTTTTTGACTCATTAGTGATAAACTAGCATGAAGGTTTCTCACCCTTGCTTTTAGCAACTGTATGTTGGAAACTCTGCAGCTGTGATGAAGGCATTTTAAATCCTTTAGGGAGTCTTGGGAGCTATGATCAACATTACAAGCTGTAAGTTTCACGTTAGAGGGGAAAAGCCCTGGAGAACAGAATCAAATCTTCACCGGTCCCATTCTCCCTCAGAGATCTGGGCTACAGATAAATCCAAATTTTATATATCACACTTTTGAAAAGAATTCACCTTTCAATGGAATATAACAGAAGAGAGGATGAAATTAATACTAACAAGTGTTGGTGCATTACTATTTTTTTCAAATGACAATATTCTTACCTCATGACATTTTTATTTGAACGTTGGGACACAGGGAAAAGACAGATGGCTCATTGTCTACTCTATCAATAATTTGTGGCCTACTAATGCATACCTATAAGGATCTGGAGAGTTAAATCCAAAACTGGACCTATATTGGAGGCATCCAAAGGGCTCTGGGAGGCAGACATTCAATAAACCAACAGAATGAAACATCATGATTTGACCGGAGGCCTAACTTGACTCTGACCCCCACTTCTCCTATATGCAGGTGTAATTCCTCCTGCTACCTACTGTCTCAATCAATTGGTATTTTTTGAGCACTTGTGTGCAATGCTCTGTACTAATAACTTGGGGAAGTACAATACAACAGAGTGAATGCACACAATTCCTGCCCACAGGGAATTTACAGCAGCAATTTACAGACTACAGGGGTGACAGACATTAAAAATAAGTTACAGATGAGGGGAACAGTGGAGTATAAGGATATCTACAGAAGTTCTGGGGGCTGGAATGATAAACAGAGTGCTTAAGGGTTTCACAGCCCAGTGCATAATCAACAGAAAGTTTGTCTATGTATTATGCATTTTCAGTGAAGAATATGATAGATGACCAAAAAATGAAGTTGAAGTTGAAAAGAAGGCCAATGGCAGTTGCTTGTTATTTCTTAGTTACTGCCATTGAATTCTCATTCACTTGATGGTTAAGCAGAGCGGTGGACTGATCCACGTGCCAAAGGGAATTATGTCTGTCAGTTTTTCAAGGAGAAAAAAAAATCAAAAGGTAATTTCCCTCGACCTCCCACCAAAAAACCCTATAGTTTTTCATCGATTTTTATCTGGCATAGTGGGATATCGAATATGGTTATTTTCCCACTTCATTTTTTGAAGATCAAGACATGCTTAATTATTTGAGTAGAAAAATCTCCTTAACCTATGAATTTTCAATGGAAAGAAACCATTCCATGAAGCTGTGCAGCACACTGATTGAAAAATGAAGAGCATAAACTCATAAAACAGCAAAATGTATCTGGTGTGAAATTATGCAGAATGTCTTATCGAAAAGAAGATGAAAGAAATGCATGTGTGCATGTTCACAAGTCACAGGAAGAGCAGCTTGCTGTTAATAATATATAACACTGTGTCCACACATTTTCAAAGGTTTAAAAAATGTTATTTTGAATTTTGTGTATTCTACACTAAAACTGAAAATTGTTTACTGATAATTAGGAATGATGAGCTTTAGCAATGCATTTTCATCTTGAGTCCTTGTAAACACCACTTTAGACAAATAGTGAAAGATGGGCTGTACTTTACATGTACTTTAAAGATTGCCCCTTACTGTCCTGTTGTATTTTTGACCAACCATTCCTGGTGCAGCTCTTTCCTTTCTCATCCTAATGGCGTCATAATATTTCTAAATCTTCTTCTTCAAGGCGGTACCTGAATTTCTGATTGCTGCATGACAAGCCTAGGTATTGTGATGAGCCACAACAAGCTCACAGTCTAGGAGAGGGCAAGGTGATGAAGTGAGTCTTGATAAGATGAGACTTGTCTGCTGAGTGACCCTGGGCAGGTCACTTCACTTCTCTTGCCTCAGTGTCCTCATCTGTCAAATGGGGATTAAGACTGTGAGCCCCATGCGGGACAGGGACTATGTCCAACCCAATTTGCTTGTATCCATCTCAGTGCTGTACAGTGCCTGGCATGTAATAGGCACTTAACAAATCATAAGGCTAAAGGGAAGGGAGAATAGGTATTTGATGCTCTTACAGATAAGGAAACTGAAGCACAGAAAAGGTGTGACTTGCCTAAGATCACACAGCAATGTTCAGTGTCAGCCCAATGCTGGTGGTCTGACTGTATTCCAATAGGTTGTTTGTGAAACTACCTTGCTGATAGATATTGAATTCTGCACACAGTTGACAATTTGTGGATTTGTTCCAGATATGGAATGTGACATCTCTGTGTGTTCTGGTCTCATAATCACAGTGAATGAAGAATGGCTAGAGGAGTAGCCAAACAGTGGCTACTTGAGGCTTTTTGGCATGACCTTGAGGCTTGTTCATCTCCTCCAAAAGTGGAGTAGGAGAATTTACCATGATTATAGTTGTAAATGATTATAATTTTTTATGGTAAAGATATGTCTTCATATGTGATTTGGTGATATATCTACTGGAGGGAATAGAGGTTGCCTATCAACCTCCATGACAAACAAAAACTCTTCACTATTGCCTTCACTGCTCTCCATCAGCTTACCCCTTCTTAGTTCACCTCTCTTCTTTCCTTCTACATCTTAGCCCACACACTCTGCTCCTCTGGCATTAACCTCCTCACTGTACCTCCATCTCACCTTTCTTGCTGCTCACCCCTGGCCCACGTGAGCCAGCGAAGCTAGAGAAGCAGCGTGGCTCAGTGGAAAGAGCACGGGCTTTGGAGTCAGAGGTCATGAGTTCAAATCCCAGCTCTGCCGCTTGTCAGCTGTGTGACTGTGGGCAAGTCACTTAACTTCTCTGTGCCTCAGTGACCTCATCTGTAAAATGGGGATGAAAACTGTGAGCCCCACGTGGGACAACCGCCCCTGTGTCGACCCCAGCACTTAGAACAGTGCTCTGCACATAGTAAGCGCTTAACAAATACCAACATTATTATTATTATTATTACGTCCTACCTCTGGCCTGGAATGCCCTCCCTCCTCAATACCGCCACTCTTCCTCACTTTAAGCCTCACTGAAAGTGTACCTCCTCCAAGAGGCTTTTCCTGACTAAGCCCCCTATTCCCCAGCTCTCCCTCTCTTCCGCATCATCTTGACTTGCTTGCTCCCTTTGCTCTTCCCCATCATCTCCCCACCCTACAGCACTTATGTATACATATATATGTGTATATGCCCCTTCATACCTCTCCTCCCTTCCCTCTTTCTACTGCCCACCCCGCACGCTCCGCTCCTCTGCCGCCCACCTCCTCACTGTCCCTTGCTCTCGCCTATCCCGCCATTGACCCCTGGGCCACGTCCTCCCGCGGTCCTGGAATGCCCTCCCTCCTCACCTCCGCCAATCTAATTCTCTTCCCCTCTTCAAATCCCTACTTAAAGCTCACCTCCTCCAAGAGGCCTTCCCAGACTGAGCTCCCCCCTTTTTTCCCTCTGCTCCCTCTACCCCCCCTTCACCTCTTCGCAGCTAAACCCTCTTCTTCTCCCCTTTCCCTCTTCTCCTCCCCTTCTCCTGTCCCACCCCCTCAGCACTGTACTCGTCCACTCAACTGTATATATCTTCATCACCCTATTTATTTTGTTTAATGAGATGTACATCACCCTGATTCTATTTATTTGCCATTGTTTTTATGAGATGTTCTTCCCCTTGACTCGATTTACTGCCATTGTTCATGTCTGCCTGTCTCCCCTGATTAGACTGTAAGCCCGTCAAAGGGCAGGGACTGTCTCTATCTGTTGCTGACTTGTACATTCCAAGTGCTTAGTACAGTGCTCTGCACATAGTAAGCGCTCAATAAATACTATTGAATGAATGAATGTGTATATCAATAATTCCATTTATTTATATATATCTACCTGTTTACTTGTTTTGATGTCTTTCTCCTCGCTTCGAGACTCTAAGCCCAATTTTGGCAGGGATTGTCTCTCTTTATTGCTGACTTGTACTTTTCAAGTGCTTAATACAGTGCTCTGCACATAGTAAGTGCTCAATAAATATGATTGAATGAATGAATTGACATTATCACCACAATTGCCCACTGGCCTGTTTGCAAATGTCAGCAAACATTTATTGAACCGGGCCTGGCTAGAAAAACATAAAATTGGATTAGCAGTCCAGTTTTCAAAGCTTTGCTGAATCCTAAATCTCCTTTTGTTGAAATCTTGAGACAAGCTGGATGCCCCTAGCATCCAGGATTCAATAATTGATGAGCTCTTGACAGTGAGGACCAAAAAGGCCTCTTGAAGTACGTCAGATACCTTTGGAAATTGTTGGGTCTCACAGATGACTAGGACACCGTGGGGCAAGTCACTGCTGCTTCAGTGTCCTGAGCCCTGCAGGGAATATCTTAGACAATAGGAGAACCTGGTTCTTTGAATGCTCCCTTGTCCCGCAGTTGGGAAGGATGGCATTGTTCCTGTCATCCTGGGTCTCTCCAAGCCTGTTGTTTTCTCTGTAAGTGGGCAAAATGTTTCTTCAGCCTCGTTTGTTTCCTGGGTTTAGACAGTCTGCTATGTTTGGTTTCTCCTTGTTACTGTTTCCTCTGGCTTTGTTATTATTTCAGGGTTTCACAAACTGGTGATTTTCCATAGATGATAACTGCTAATTATTATTTGCTAAATACATTGTGTTGTGCTGCTTACCTTGGTCTGAAGCAGAGAGATGGGAATTACATAGACATATGCTCGTCTCTCCCTCGGAGTACATTTGGTTCTGTGCCTGAATGTTCCGAAGGAACGCTTTGCTAACATTCTGTCAATTCCATAATGGAGTCTCAGCAGGACTGACAAGGGTTGTTGGGTTGGCTGCAGTCAGATGTGCCACATAATGCATTTGGCCTTTGAAAGCATCAGGGTTCACAAAATGTGCCGGCATCTCGCTACAGTAAATGCCCTTTAACTTGAGCAGGAGAAGGCCAGAGTGTGGGATACTGTGTTTATTTAGTTACAGAAGCAATATACTAGTGGAGTTTCTTAACGAACCTGTGGGGAGGTTTTTCTTTACACCCCGTGACTCTAAAACAAGGAGACAAGATAAGAGAGCCAGTATGGTTTAGAGCAAAGCCTGTATGTATTCAGAGCCCTTTCTTGGTCAATTAAAATGAAATCATCTGTCATCATCAACAACATTATCAACCCTGGAACTTGACATCCAGGAGGGCTGCTTTCTGAACTGATGCCAGATATAATCAACCCCAACCTCGTGATGGTCAACTAATGAATGCAGATCTATCACATTTATGGTGATGAGTCACTTGATGTTGACGTACTTTAGTCTTGGAACAGCCATCTTTAGAAGTGCACTGCTCATCCCACATAGGTTAGAGACTTTAAAAATAATGACATTTATTAAGGTGGAAACACTAAAGTTATGAGATAGAAGAGTATCCCTATCCCACAGAGGTCTCACAGTGGCACCCCTAGTTTACAATAAGGAAACTGTGTTTCATGGAGGTAAGTGATTTGCCAAAGATCACACAGGAGAGCTGTGATTCAAAACCAGGTCTCCTGACTCCTAGGCCCATGCTCTTTCCCCTAGACCACGTTGCCAACTCCCTAGAGAATTTTAGTGGTCTTTAAGACTGTGGTGAAAAATTGAGCAAAAAATAGGCAGAGCATACTTGGTTAATTTACAATTTATGGTTGGAAAAAATCTACAATTAGGGACAGTCTTTGAGTGAACCCTGTGTGATTAAACTTCAGGTTCCTTATGAACCAGAAACACAAACACTATCAGTGGTGTTGTCTTCCAGCATAAAAAACAACAGTCAAGAAATTACATTTTTCAAGGACATCTCTCTAAACTGTAAACTTGTTATGGGCAAGGAATGTGACTGCTAATTCTGTTGTATTGTACTTAGTACAGTGCTCTGCATGTAGTAAGTGTTAAATAAATTATATTGATTAATATTATAAGGGATTATTGTTGTCATCCAACTCCCAGTTCTCACACGTCCCTGTGATGTGGCCTTGGGCAAATCACTCAACCTCATTTCCTCATCTTTATCATTTATTATCATTATTAATATTATTATCACTAGGGTTGCTAAAATTGTCACTGCTCTGAGAAAATGACATTTACTTTGGGAACAGGTTTATCAGGTCAGAGAGATCTACCATAAACGAAGCATCCAGTGGAATCTTAAACTTAAACAAAGCAATAGTCATACGAGCCCAAATAATAATGATAATGGGATTTGTTAAGTACCTAACTGTAACTAAGTGCCCAAATCAAAGTGGTGCTTTTTTTTCCAAAGACTGGCTGTAAGACTAATTTACTGCGGATTCAAAATATGTGAAGAATATGTCTTCTGCAACTTTCCCTAGAGCAAAAGCTTGAAGAACTTGCACTACCACTGATTACTATTGCCCGAGCTTTTTTTCTATGGGAGAGATTTCTCCAATTTTACAGTAGCTATATCGCAGAATGCAAATAAATTCAAGTTCAGCTGCTACCTCAGTTCCACAGAAAACTAGATATTGCAGTAGGAAAGAGTAAATTATGGTAAAATAACTGGAAGATCTTAATGTGACTGAAATTATGTAAACTTCACAAACCATCAATTTTCTAGGTTTCTAGCCTTTGTGAAGATGCACAGAAATCAAGTGAAAGAAATATATTTGCATCTGGTTTCCTTTTCCAAAACACTTTATTTGGATAAAGTTTGTGTGATATTTTTGATCATGCTTACCATGCCCTAATGTCAGGCTCTGAAGTGCAGCAATTTTACAGTTCTTCAATCTCTTGGGATAAATTGGACACGAGAAAAATAGTGTTGAGTTGAGTGTTTTTTATTTATTTATTTATTTATTTATTTATTTATTTATTTATTTATTTATTTATTTATTTCCCTACTGGGGAGAGGCAGGGAAGGATTATTTTATTATCCTTCATTGCAGGGATCATGTGTATTTTGTAAACCCTATCCCAAGGAACCAATATAGTGCTCCA
This sequence comes from Ornithorhynchus anatinus, assembly GCF_004115215.2. NCBI lineage: Eukaryota > Metazoa > Chordata > Mammalia > Monotremata > Ornithorhynchidae > Ornithorhynchus > Ornithorhynchus anatinus. The sequence continues at coordinate 115,011,953 of NC_041731.1, read as the reverse complement.
CATCTCAAAGTGGTTTAATAAATTCAAGTCCTTGTTGAGGTTATCTGATGGAAAATAAATAAAAACAGTATGTCCAGGTTGATATTGGGCTTGGATAACTACCACATCAACCTCCTTGCTGACCTCTGTGGGCCCAGTGTGTCCAAATCAAACAATTAATGGTATTTATTGAGCATTTATTGTTTGCAGAGCACTGTATTAAGTGCTTGGAGAGCAAATAAAAGTTGGTAGGAAGATTCCCTGTCCATGCTTCACTCTACTGCCTGGATTGTTTTCTTAAAAATTTCTTTGGCAAGTCTTCCTACACCTGTGTTATTATTATTATTAATTCGTTCATTAAGTAGTATTTATTGAGCGCTTACTATGTGCAGAGCACTGTACTAAGCACTTGGAATGTACAATTCAGCAACAGAGACAATCCCTGCCCAATGACAGGTTCACAGTCTAAACGGGGGAGACAGACAGCAAAGCAAAACAGAACAACATCATCAAGATAAACAGAATCATGGAGATATACACCTCATTAACAAAAATAAATAGGGTATTAAATAATATATACAAATATGCACAGTGCTGAGGGGAGGGGAAGGGAAAAGTGGGGAAGGGGAGGGCAGCAGAAGCAGAGGGTTTTCTGTTGAGTCATTTCCGATTCACAGCAACTCCACTGATATACTTTCTCCAGAACTTCCTGTCTTCTGCCATAATCCGTAACCTTTGTAATGGTTTTCTCATTATCGTTGTTATGGTCTCTATCCATCTAGTTGTGGGCTGGCCTCTTCCTCGTTTTCCCAGGACTTTTCCTAACATTAGTGTCTTTTCCAGAGAATTAGTCCTCCTGATTAAGTATTCCAAATATGCTAATCTAATTCGAGTCATTTGGCTTTCCAAAAGCCACTTTAGTTTAATTTGCTCCAAAATCCACTTGTTTGTTTTTTGGGCAGCCCGTGGTGTTTGCAAAAGCCTTCTCCAACATCATATTTTAAAAGAATTGATGTTCTTTCTATCCTGTTTTTTCACTGTCCAGCTTTCGGATCCATACACTGTCACTGGAAACACCATAGGATTGACAATTTGTATTTTTGTGCAATTGTTACATCAGCACATCTCATGACTTTTGTCCCAGACGCTTCATAGCAAATCTTCCTAATGTTAATCTATGGCATATTTCTTGATTACTAGTTCCTTTATTATTGATTATCAAATAGGTGCTCATTCATGCCCACATCAAGCAGAAATTCCTCACCAGTGGATTCCAGACACTCAATCAGCTCTCTCCCCCTTACTTATGCTCTTCTCCCACTAAATCTCAGCCAGCACATTTGGCTCCTCTACGTACTCACTGTCCCTTGCCCTTCCCTCACCTGTTGACACCCCTTTCCTCTCTCCCGCACAGAAGTCCCGTCCCCTAAATTTTCTACAGTCCAGCATTCTCCCCGTCTTCAATGTCCAAGTGATCATATCTCCTCTATTAAGCTTTCTCTGATTAAACTCTCTCCCACTCCCATTTTATTCTCCTTCTCCAATGCCTTGCCCATGCACTTAGTCTCACCCTCTAATCATTTAGGTATTGGCTCAGTTCCCTCAGCACTTCTGCACATATCCTTTTTCTCTGTTGCTTTCTTATGTGCAATTGATTCTAGTGTCTGTCTCCTCTATTAGAGTAAAAATTCCTTGAGGGCAGGGATCATGTCTACCAACTCTATTATACTCTCTCAAGAGTAAGTGTTCATCAATTAGTGGCATTTTTTGAACACTGACAATAATAACAAAGTTTTTCCAGGAGAAAAATGCAAGCCTTATGGAGTTGCAAAATCCTCCCAGGGCTGGTCCCAGCTGCTGACCCAAGTAGCAGTCCACCCAGTTTTCCCAGAAAGCAGGGGCTGGCTGGGGCCCACCCCTGACACACCATTCTCATGCTAAGGAAAACACAGGCTATAGTCTTAACAGTGGGTCTGTCACAGTGAAGTTGTCATGATGTGACAAGCATACAAACACCATTTCCTTCTAGCTAGCTAGATGCACACTGTTGGAAGAAGAAGAATTATGGAATTAAGTGCTTACTGTGGGCCAGTCATTGTACTAAGCACTGTGGTGGATACAAGCAAATTGGGTTAGACATAGTCCCTGTCCTGTGTAGGGCTTACACTCTGAATCCCCATTTTACACATGAGGGAAATGAGACACAGAGAAATAAAGTGACTTTCCCAAGGTTACACAGCAGACAAGTGGCTGAGCTGGGATTAGAACCCCTGATCTTTTGACTCCCAGGCCCATGCTATATTCACTGTACCATTCTGTTTCTCTAGAATGTTCCCAAATTCCCCAACAGACTCCTATCTGAAGCACATATTAAGGACACAGGTCCTGGAAGAACTACCTGAATAACGGTGAACCTGTTTCTATCCATGGATCAATTGATTGAGCACTCTGTGCAGAATTTACTCTGCCCTCTAGACTGTAAGTTTATTATGGGCAGGGGACGTATCTGCTAATTCTGTTGTATGGCACCCTCCCAAGCACTTAGTTCAGTGCTTTTTCCATATAAAATGCTCAATGAATACCAGTGATTGACTGATTGTACTAAACACGTGACAGAATACAGTAGAGTTGGTAGGCACAATCCCTACCTTCAAGAACTTTAAAAATAATGAGAGAAAAACATCATTTTATTAATGGTATTTGTTAAGCACTTATCGTGTGCCAGGCACACAGAGCACTGGAGTAGATACAAAGTTCTCAAGTTAGATATATTACCTGTTGGACATAGGAGTCACAGTCTTAATTCCCATTTTACAGGTGAAGTAACTGAGGCACAGAGAAGGGAAGTGACTGGCCCATGGTCACACAACAGATATGTGGTGGACCTGATATTAGAACCCAGGTCCTTCTGACTTCCAGGCCCATACTCTATCCACTAAGCCACTCTGTTTCCTATATTTGAGAGAATCTCCTGAATACTCCAACCATGAAAATACACTGGGACACCTTTTCTTCCCCCTTGCCATTGCTCAGACATGAGTGATTTAGAGGTGAGGGTCTTGTGATATTACCAGTGGCTGGCACATAGTAAGCACTTAAGACATACCATAACAAGACTTGCACTTGAGCTGTTCTTGCAGTCCCGATGGTTTTCACTGAGCTTTCCACATTCTCTTGCAGTTCCTCTGTGCCTAGTGGCATGCCCTTATGACACAGCTGGAAGGGAGAGGGTTGCAGCTTGTGGTCCCAGAATCTCCTTCTGCTGGATCAGTGGAATTAGCCTGGTGGAAGATATACAAGAAAATATACCCTGGAGAAACTTTCATGACTTAATTTATATAATTCTTTGAAAATTAAGTTTGCCTGTAAATTAAGTCAATTTTGATCATTTATGAGGAGAAATAGAAAGAGAATAATAATATTTGCCATCAAGTGTTACAGTGACTAGAATTTATGTACCTAATAAAGCTAGGCAAAGGCTATTCAGTGTCATCTCATTATGTTCATCTCTAGAAAGAATACAGTAAATTTTACACTAGCCTGGGAATCAACAGATTTGTGAAAAGTTAATTGAGTAATGTTTCTAAAGCTCTTCTGACCTCTCATACCTCTAAAGAAAAAGTGCTACCCATGTAGATTATTATAGTTTTACTCCCACATATCAGTGGAATATAGCAGTGATAGATTGGAAGTCTCAGTTAGACAACAAAAAAAGTGCCATATTATTTAGTGTAAATGATTTTGAAAGTCTTAACAAATAAGAGAAGCCTGGACATTATCAATAAAATAAGCTACAAAATGTCCAAATTTTCTTTGCATTAAGCCATTTAAATAACATTTGAAATTCTCGCTGGATTTTTTCTTTAGTCAACTACTTCATGGAAGTTTTTATCCTTCCATGATCATTTCTATCTAAATCAATCAGTAAATAGATTTTATTGAGCCCCTTCTGTGCTCAATCTTAGAGTACAATCTCATTAGAAGACATGATACTTGCCTTCATTCAATCAATAATATTTATCAAGTGCTTTATTCTGTGCAGGTCACTATAGTAAGGGCTTGAGAGGGCACAATGAAGGTACCAAGCATGAACCCTGCCTTCAGAGAACTAACAATCTAACATGGGAGATCTAAAATAAATTACTGGTAGGAGGAAGACATAGAATGTAAAGATAATAATAATTGTATTTGTTAAACACTTCCTGTGTGCCAAGCACTTTCCTAAGTATTGGGGTAGATACAAAATACTTAGGTCCCTCATTAGGTTCACAGTCCAAGAGGGTGAACAGGTAGTGAATCCCCATTTTGCAGATGAGGGAATTGAGGCACAGAGAAATTAAGTGACTTACCCAAGGGCATGTGGCAGACAAATTATGGATTCAGGATTAGAGCCCAGGTCTGTTGACTCCTAGGCACATGGTTTTTCCATTAAGCCAAGCTGCTTTACTAAAGATATTTGTACTTAACGGCACTGGGATCCAGGGGCAGCAAAAGTACCATTTCAGAAGGACCATGACCATACCAGTTCTACCTTCCCAACTTCGCTAAAATCTGGTCCTTCCTCTCCATCCAAAGTACTACTACATTAAAGCAAGAACTTATCTTATCCCACTTTGATTATTGTGTCAGCCTCCTTTATGACCTCCCTGCCTTCTGTCTCTCCCCACTCCAGTCCATACTCCACTCTGCTCTCTGGATCATTTTCCTTCTAAAACCATCAGACCATATTATTTCCCATCTCCTCAAGAAACTCTGTGGTCGCCCATCCACCTCTGCATCCAACAAAAACTCCTCACCATTGGCTTTAAAGCACTCAATCACCTTGACCCCTCCTACCTCACCTCGTTACTCTCCTCCTACAACCCAACCCACACACTTCGTTCCTCTAATGTCAACCATCTCACTGTAACTCCATCTCATCTATCTTGCCGCTGACCTCTTGTCCATGTCATTCATCCATTCAATCGTATCTATTGAGAGTTTACTGTGTGCAGAGCCCTGTACTAAGCACTTGGGAGAGTACAATATAGCAATAAAACAGTCACATTCCCTGCCCACAGTGGGCTTACAGTCTAGAGTTGGGGAGACAGACAATAAAACTAAATAAAATTACAGATATACACATAAGTGCTGTGGGGCTGGAAGTGGAGAGGAGCAAACAGAGCAAGTCAGGCAGACACAGAAGGGAGTGGGAGATGAAGAAAAGTGACGCTTAGTCTGGGAAGGCATTTTGGATGAGATGTGCCTTCTATAAGGCTTTGAAAGCAGGTAGAGTAATTATCTGTCAGATTTTAGGAGTGAGGACATTCCAGGCCAGAGGTAGGATGTGGGTTAGCGGTCGACATTGTGTCAGGAGAGATCAGGCACAGTGAGAAGTTTAGCACTAAAGGACCGAAGTGTGCGGGCTGGGCTGTAGAAGGAGAGAAGTGAGGTGAGATAAGAGGGGGAAAGGTGATGGACTGCTTTAAAGCCAATGGTAAGGAGTTCCATTTTATGTGGAGGTGGATGGGCAACTATGAAGTTTTTTTTGAGGATGGGGTTACATGTTCTGAATGTTTCTGTAAAAAATGATCCGGGCAGCAGAGTGAAGTATGGACTAGAGTGGGTAGAGACAGAGGTCTGAAAGGTCAGCAAGGAGACCGATGCAGTAATTCAGGAGGCATAGGATGAATGGTTGAATTAACATGGTAGCAATATGGATGGAGAGGAAAGGGTAGATTTTAGCGATGTTATAAAGGTGGGACCAACAGGATTTAGTGATGGATTGAATATGTGTGGGTTGAATGACAGAGAGGAGTCAAAGATAATGCCACGGTTACAGACTTGTAAGACAGGAAGGATGGTGGTCTCATCTACAGGAATGGGAAAGTCAGTGGGAGGACAGGGTTGGTGGGAAGATAAGGAGTTCTGATTTGGACAAGTTAAGTTTGAGGTGATGGGCGGACATCCAGATAGAGATGTCTTGAAGACAGGAGACAATATGAGACTGGAGAGAGGGAGAGAGATCAGGGCTGGAGATGTAGATTTGGTTAGCATCCGCTAAGGGTGGCAGTTGAAGCCATGGGAACAAATGAGTTCTCCAAGGGAGTGGGTGTAGATTGAGATAAGAATGGGGACCAGAACTGAACCTTGAGGGACTCCCACAGTAAGAAATTGGGAGGCAGAGGAGGAGCCTGTGAAGAAGACACATCCTGCCTCTGGCCTGGAATGCCCTCTCTCCTCATATGGTATTTGTTAAGCACTTACTATGGGCCAAGCACTGTTCTAAGCACTGGAGTAGATACAGGTTGTCCCACATGGTGCTTGAAGTCCTAATCACCATTTTACAGATGAGGTAACTGAGGCACAGAGAAGTTAAGTAAGTTGCCCAAAGTCACACAGATGACAAGTTGTGGAGCCAGGATTCTTCCCCTTGACTCTATTTATTGCCATTGTTCTTGTCTGTCCATCTCCCCCAATTAGACTGTAAGCCCGTCAAACGGCAGGGACTGTCTCTATCTGTTGCCGACTTGTTCATCCCAAGCGCTTAGTACAGTGCTCTGCACATAGTAAGCGCTCAATAAATAAATACTATTGAATAACCCATGACTTCTGACTCGCAAGCCTGTGCTCTTTCTACTAAGCTATGCTGCTTCTCAATATCAATCACCTTGATATACTATGTATCTTGATATATATATATATATATATATATATATATATATATATATCTTGACTTCAAAGCTCTCCATCACCTAGCCCCCTCCTACCTCACCTCCCTTCTCACTTTCTACTGCCCACCCAATACCCTCTGCTCCTCTGTCACTCACCTCCTCATTGTCCCCTGTTCATGTCTACCCCACCATCGATCCTTGGCCCACGTCCTCCCGCTGTCCTGGAATGCTTTCCCTCCTCATGTCCGCCAAACTAACTCTCTTCCGCTCTTCAAAGCCCTACTGAGAGCTCACCTCCTCCAAGAGGCCTTCCCAGACTGAGCCCTCCCTTTTCCCTCTGCTCTCCCTCCTTCCCCCTTCCCCTTCCATTAGCTGAGCCCCCTTTCCCTCTGCTCCCCCTCCCCTCCACACCCTCTGCTCCCCCCTTCCCCTCAACTCAGCACTGTGCTCATTTGTCTACATTATTTAGTAGCCTATTTGTTTTGTTAATGAGTTGTACATCCCCTAGATTCTATCTATCGTGAAAATGTTGTCTTGTTTTTGTTTTGTTCTGTTTTGCTTTGCTGTCTATCTCCCCCAGTTAGACTGTGAGCCCGTCATTGGTCAGGGATTTCTCTATCTGTTGCTGAATTGTACCTTCCAAGTGCTTAGTACAGTGCTCTGCACATAGTAAGCACTCAATATATACTATTGAATGAATTAATATCAGACAGATAATTGCTCTCCCTGACTTCAAAGCCTTATTGGAGGCACATCTTCAAGAAGCCATCCATGATTGTTCTCCTCTTCTCTTCCCCCACTCCCTTCTGTGACCCCCTGACTTGCTTCCTTCATTCATCCTCCCTCTCATACACACAGCATATATATTCATTTATTTATGCGAATTAATGTCCATATCCCCCTCTAGACAGTAAGTTCATTATGAGCAGGGAATATGTCTGTTGTATTATTCTCTCCCGAGCACTTAGTAAAGTACTTTGCACACTGTAAGTGTCCAATAAATGATTGAATGAATGAATGGAGGAGATGTGATGTCTACAGAATGGCTTTGGAGATGGGGAGAGCTATGGACTCTTGGATTTGAAGTAGGTGGGAGGTACAGGATGGAGGAAAGACATGAGCATGTGGTTGGAGATGAGAATGATGCAGTGATAAAATTAAAGACCCTGGTATTTAAGATCTTGTGCAAATCACTCTATTTCTCTGTGCCTTATTTACCTTGTCTGTAAAATGAGTATTAAGATTGTGAGCCCCATTTGGGACATGGACTGTATCTCAGAGTAGATTAATTTGTATTGGCTTGTATCTACCCTAGTGCTTAATACAGTGCCTGGCATATACTAAGTGCTTAATAAATACCATAAATGAAACAAACAAACAAAAAACCTGTTAGCTGGGATATTCTGAGAGCTGAAAGTGGAGAAGTAAGAGGAGAGAGAGAATGGAATGCTGAAAGAACTTCTCACACAAACCCTATCCTCCCCCTGACTTTCCTATCCCTGTAGACAACACTACCATCCTCCCTGTCTTACAAGCCAGTGATCTTGGAATTATCCTTGACATCTCTCTCATTCAACACACATTCAACCTGTCACCTTATCCTCTTGTTTCAACCTTCACAATATTGCTAAAATCTGCCCATCTCAACTACTACTACATTAATCCAAGCATTTATCCTATCCAGTCTTGATTACTGTATCATCCTCCTTGCTGACCTCCCTATCTCCTGTTTCTCCCCATTCCAGTCCAGACTTCACTCTGATGCCTGGATCAATTATCAGCCCCTCAAAGAAAAACAAAGTCTCAGTCTGTGTTTTTCCACTCCTCAAGTACCTGTAGTGGTTGCCTATCCACCTGCCCATCAAACAGAAACTCCTTATTATTATTGTTATATTGTAGTTTCCCAAGAGCTTAGTACAGTGCACTGAAAACAGTAAGCACTCAATAAATACGATTGACTGATTGACTAATTGCCATAGGCTTATAAGCACTCTCACTTTCCCATTTCCTACGTCACCTCCCTGATTTCCCACTACAACCCATCAATCACAGTTGGCTCCTCTAATGCTAACCTACTCAATGTATCTCAATCCCATCTATCTTGACTGTGGCAGCATTTGGCAGTGGACTCAGTGGGAGAGTTGAATGATAGTGAAGAGTTGATGATGACACCATGGTTATGTAATAGGAAAGATAATTGTGCTGTTAACTGAAATGAGAAAGTCAGCGGGGTATAAGTGGTAAGGTGAAGTAAATGATCAATAAATATCATTGATGAATTGATTGACAGATTGTTAGACTTTTGATAGGCTGAGTTTGAGGTAGTGGCAGAATAACCAAGTGGAGATTTTGGGATCCACGAGATGTGGGATGGAGAGTAGGGTTAGATAGATTTGAGTCATTTGCCTAGAACTGATAGCTCTCCACAGAGGAGTGTAAAGGGAAAAGAGAGGACCTAGAACAGAGGTTTAGGTAATGCCCATGGTAAGAAGATGAGAAGCAGAGGAGCAGTTGGTGAAAGAAACTGAGAAGAATAGAGAGTTTGGATGAAAACCAGAACAGTAATACTGTCAGCAAAATCGAGGCCACGCTAGCATAGAAATTAAACACTTCAATTAGCACAGGTAACCACAGTATTATGACTAATATAAAAGGTACATTCAGTGTATTATTTTGAGATTGCTTTTTGAAGCAGAAAAATCATAGCAAAGCTGAGGATTCTATTTTTCTCTCAGAGCTTCCTTTACATGTTGCCTCGGGTCTTTTATCCATTGACAGTGATGAGTTAAAGGCACGTCAAAATTAGAAGAATCCAAGCATAGAATATCAATACTAAAACCAAGAATTGAGGTGCTTTCAGGTGCTTGGAAATACACATGACTAGATCTGAACTTGCTTTCCAAATGGCCATTTCAAAATCGAAATCCCAACCAACAGAGTTACCCATTTGCCTAAATCTAGAAAAAGGCCAATCACTCAAAACTTTCCCCTTGATTACTAATCAGACATTTGCTTGACGGCTTTGCTCTGGTGTTTCCAATCTCTATCAAATCAACGTAGACAGATCTATTTCCAGCTGTTAAGTGATGAACTCCTGGGAGTATTTTTTTGTTTGCCACAGATGTGGCCACTTGTCCAGCTACTTCACACTCTCCATTGTCCTCTTTGTCCCTTTCACATTAGTGTGTTTTGCTCTTGATGGAGCTTTGCTCCACCAGATTGTTCTTTTGCTCATCAGAATACAGTGCAATTTTGCTGAATACATTGAGTACTACTTATGTTTTAATGAGCATTAATGAGATTTGTGATTGTCCTGTGGAGCAAAACTCATATCTCATTAGGTGGATTCCCAAAATGCCTAAAGGTGAGCAGGCACAGTTTTAGATGTATAAGGTAATTTCATACTTAATTAGTTCCTCCCTTGCAGGGCCACAGATGCACAGCCAGGACTGTGGCTCAAAATGGCCAACTTGTATTTCACTGTGACAAGACAATACAATGGTAAAATTTGCACAGTGTCCCATAGACAGTAGTAGTGTTATTTTCTGTGACGTTAATCCACCAGAATGATTATTTGAATGGATTTACAACTAGTTGGGAACATTAGATGGGAGAGTTCAGAGTATCTGTGTATAACCATCATCATCATAAAAATAATAGTGGTATTTCTTAAGCACTTACTCCGTGGCAAGCATTGTAATAAGCACGGGAGTAGATACAAGATCCCCTCTCAGGGTTGCACCTGGAGAGTTTCCAGTATTCTACCAGTCTTGGCTATGGAAGGGAGAGTCAAGCAGAAGCCTAATCATTCCATTCCTAGCTTGGCCAGTGGTTAGCAAGTGGAAGGCAATCTGTTACAAGTCAAAACTCACCCATGCTGGGCAGCAGTGGCATGGGAGAGAGTCAAGGGCAGAGAATCGAGTTTACTGCGTGGAAGAAGGCAATGGTAAGCCACTTCCCTATTTTTACCAAGAAAACTCTGTGGATACACTTCCAGATTGATTGCAGATGGAGAGCGGGGCATTTTAGGAGAGATGTGTCCGTGGTGTCACTATGGGTCGGAGATGACTCGACTGCATAAGACAAAACAAGATACGAGATAATCAGTTTGGACATAGACCCCATCCCAAAAGAGGCTCACAGTTAGGTTTTTCCTTCAAATATAAACATGTGTTTACTCTTTTAATAGAGGAGGTATTTGGTTCCTTTGTAACTTTTGGGTGGCTTGTAAACCTGCTCAAATCTCTATTTGGTAATTTTAAGTCACTTACAAAACAGAGTGACTACTACTCCTATCACCTAATGATCGAGAGTGAGAAAAATTATATTGAAATGCATTCAGTTTATCCAGTCCTTTTTGATGGAGGAACTAACATCCAATTTTCCTATCAGTGCTTTTTTAAAGGATTTGAAAATTGTTAATCTTGAAAATGAAATACAACTAAGCAAATACTGATAAATCTATTATAATTTACAAATATATGTGAATATGAATGTTTAGTTGCTCAAAGATTAACATTTCAGATTGATTTATTGTAAGAGTTCCCAACTGTCACCTATAAATATATATTTTATCACCTGTCACTGTCAAAGATGACACTTGGGTCAATATTACTTCTTGTGCGGCAAAGAAAATAATAGCTTGGCCCAGAATCCTTTTCAAATGCATCCTCGGTCCATTGAAAATAACTGATAATAAGCTGTTCTGAAAGGGGCAGGCAACCCATATAATGACTGGATGTGTCCTGAATCACTCAAGTATGGAGGAGATTCAGGCTTCTTACCTCTCTTGGGATCCTTACAACCACTCCTATTCCATGTTGCCTAAATTCTGGCCCTCACTCCCCTCCTTCTCCACCAAACTCAGGAATTCCTAATTCTATCACACTCTCAATTCTCCATTCCCATTAGCTTGCATATTTTTCCTTGTCTAGAACACCTTCTCCCCTCAAATTTGTCATGCAGCTTTCCCTACATTCACAGTCACTTAAAACACCCTTTCTGGCAGGTTGCTTTCTTTGCCAATATGTAGGTGGGCTTATTTATTGCACTTATTCATTTGTTCTTTTTTGGCTTACTTTTGATGCTTTCAGGGTATCTGTGTTTACCCTCTAATTCTCAGTGTATTTATACTATCTGTGTTTATCTGCCTCCCCAAAGAGATTGTAAGCGCCTCAAAGGCAGGGACAGTGTTTTCTTAATTTATTCTATGGTTCCAAGCACCCAGTTCAGTGCTCTATGTACAGGGAGATGCTGAATTAATATTAAGTATAATGATAATGACAGACTAGGTATATTGTGGCTCAAGACTATACACATGCCCTTTTCGAATAGTGTCATCTTTGACTCGGCTCTCTCATTCACCCCACACATCCAATCCATTACCCAAACCTGCTGGTCTCACCTTTATAATATCTCCAAGATCCTCCCTTTCCTCTCCACCCAAACAGCTATCTTACTGCTACAGGCTCTTGTAATATCCCGGCTAGATTACTGTGTCAGCCTTCTCTCTGATCTCCTTTCCTCTTGTCTCTCCCCACTCCAGTCTATTCTTCACTCCGCTCCCCGTCTCATCTTCCTGCAGAAATGCTCTGGGCATGTCACTCCCCTTTTTAAAAACCTCCAGTGGTTCCCTATCAACCTCTGAACAAAACAAAAACTTCTCACTCTAGGCTTCAAAGCTCTCCATCACCTTGCCCCTTCCTACCTCTCCTCCCTTCTCTCTTTCCACTGCCCACCCCACACAGTCCACTTCTCTGCTGCCCACTTCCTCCCCGTCCCCAGTTCTCGCCTATCCTGCCATTGACCCCTGGGCCATGTCCTCCCGCGGTCCTGGAATGCCCTCCCTCCTCACCTCTGCCAAACTAATTATCTTCCCCTCTTCAAAACCCTACTTAAAGCTCCCCTCCTCCGAGAGGCCTTCCCAGACTGAGCTCCCCTTTTCCCTCTGCTCCCTCTACCCCACCCCTTCACCTCTCTGCAGCTAAACCCTCTTCTCCCCCCTTTCCCTCTGCTCCGCCCCCTCTCCCGTCCCATCCCCTCAGCACTGTACTCATCCACTCAACTGTATATATCTTCATTACCCTATTTATTTTGTTAATGAGATGTACATCACCTTGATTCTATTTATTTGCTATTGTTTCAATGAGATGTTCTTCCCCTTGATTCTATTTATTGCCATTATTCTTGCTGTCTGTCTCCCCCAATTAGACTGTAAACCCATCAAAGGGCAAGGACTGTCTCTATCTGTTTCTGATTTGTACATTCCAAACGCTTAATACAGTGCTCTGCACATAGTAATCGCTCAATAATATTATTGAATGAATGCATGAATATTCTAATTGCAGCTCTACCACTTGCATGATCTGTGTCCTTGGATAAATCAATTAGTGTCGCTGCATCTCAGTTTTGTCACCTTTAAACTAGGGCTAAGGTGCCTGCTTTCCATCTTTTTTTAGACCTACTTGGAAGAAGGACTCTTTGTGGTCATATTATTTTGCAAGTGCCCCAAAACCTAGCATAGTGCTTTCCACATAAATGCAGAATAAGGGATTGAAGGAACTGAAGCAGTTGTGGTCCAGTGGATAGAACATGGTCCTGGGAGTCAAAGGGACATGGGTTCTAGTCCCAGATCCCCCACTTGTCTGCTTTGTGATCTTGGACAGGTCACTTCACTTCTCTGTGCTCATCTGTAACATGGGGATTAAGACTGTAAGCCCAATGTGGGATAGTAACTATATCTAACCTGACTACCCCAGCTCTTAGAAAAGTGCCTGGCCCATAGCAAATACTTAACAAATACCATGCAAAACAAAACAAAAAACAACCTGCTACTTGGACAGTCCAGTTGGAAGAACGCTCTATTGTCAGTAGATGTTGCCAGCTAATCACTCAATCAATCAAATTGATTGAGCGCTTATAGTATGCAGAGCACTGTACTGAGCACTTAGGGGAGTACAGTCCAATAGAGTTGGTAGACACATTTGCTGCCCACAGCAAGCTTATAGCCCAGAGGGGAAGATAGACATTAATGTAAATAAATGAATTACAGATCCGTTTGTTAGTGCTTTGGGGCTGAGGGAGGGGTGAATAAAGGGTGAAAATTTAAGTGCAAAGGCAATGCAGAAGGGAGGGGGAGAAGAGAAAATGAGGGTTTAGTCGGGAAAGGCCTCTTGGAGGACATGAGCTTTTAATAAGGTTTTGAAGGTAGGGAGGCAGATTGTATGTTGGATAAGAGGGAGGGAGTTTCAAGCCAGAGGCAGATTGTAGGTTATGGGTCAAGGGTGACATAGATGACATAAATACTATAAATAAATAAATACTATTGAATGAGGTCAAGGCACACTTAGTAGGATGGCATTAGAGGAGTGAAGTATGTTGACTTTGCTGTAGTAGGAAATCAGGGAGACATGACGGGGGAAGGGGATAAGGTGATTGAGTGCTTTAAAGTTTACAGTCATCTAGGAGAGAGTTACAGAGAAGCCTCTCTCTCTGTAGACCTTCCTGGAGAGAAACAGAGCGAAGCGTAGTAGTGGTAATGAGATTCTTTAGGTCTCTACAATGGGCAAACACTGTAACAAGTGCTAAGAGAAACTGCAGATAGTGATTCTAGACACAGTCTCCTTATAACTAGAAGTGGGGTGGGAAAGAAGACAACAAAAACACTGGGAAAGAATATCAGAAAAATTATAGAAAGTTTTCAATAATTAAAGTTCTAGTATGTTACTGATCTTAATCAGACCAGGCAGGTCTACCTCCTCCAGAAGCCTTTTCTAGAGCTTATGTATTTATTCATACCCACCCTCAGAATTTGTGGGCATGTATATCAAAACTGCACCTGGAGGCTTTCCAGTACTTTAGCAGTCTCAGCTACAGGAGGGAAAATCAAGCAGATGCATTACCACTCCATTCTTAGCTTGGGCAATGGCTAGTGAGTGGAAGGCAACCTGCTACTTGTCAAAACACACCTTTGCTGGGCAGCAGGGGCATGGGAGAGAGTGAGACTCAAGTTTACTGAGAGGAAGAAGGCAATGGTAAACCACTTCTGTATTTTTACGAAAAGAACTTTATGGATATACTACTTGAACTGGATGGAAAGATCTTTCCTGGTTAGAAAGATTACAGGAATCTAGACCAGAGAGTTTTAGTAGCCATAACATTAGTAGTCAGAGCATTCATTGAGTGTTCACTGTGTGCAGTGCACTGTATTAAGCTTGGGAGGAACAAGATAAATCAACAACTCAGTCCCTGCCCAGGATGAGCATATACTTCAAAGAAGGAGACAGTTATAAATAAAACCAAAAACAAACAGTAACAACAAAAAAAACTCACCTGTTCTCCCTTAGCTCTAGAGAGTGAGCCTCATGTGGGGGACAGACTATTTCTAATCTGGGTAAATTCTCTTTGTCTCAGTGTTTAGCAAAATACATCAAAAATACATCAAAAAGTGACCACACAAAAAACACCTAAAGAGTAATCAATATAAATAATTTAATATATAGTTGATTATATGTGTTATCTTGTCTTCTCTTTTGCCGTCGAGTCATCTCCACCCCTTAGCGACTCCATGGATACATCTCTCCCAGAACGCTCCACCTCCATCTGCCAGTGTTTCACATGAGGCTCACTCTCTAGAGCTGAGGGAGAACAGGTAAGTTTTTTGTTGTTGTTGTTACTGTTTGATTTTGGTTTTATTTGTAACTGACTCCTTCTTTGAAGTATATGCTCATCATGGGCAGGGACTGAGTTGTTGCTTTATCTTATTCCTCCCAAGCTTAATACAGTGCATTGCACACAGTGAACATGCAATGAATGCTCTGACTACTAATGTTATGGCTACTAAAACTCTCTGGCCTAGATTCCTGTAATCTTTCCAGCCATATAGATGTAGGGAAGTTAAGCTTCTTTTCAGGTGTATCGAGTAGATGTAGTGGGAGAAAATGACCTGAGCAACAGGCATGCTCCTCACAACTCTCCATGATCCTCAGAATCCCAAAGACATAGAAACTCCACACCACTCACTCCTAGGGTTCTAGAAATTATAAACAATCTGGACACTCAGTAGGCTATTCTCATTTATTAAGGTAGGCTTGTCCTCCACAGATTTTATTTATACCACTGGAGAAAGCCAATACATTTAATACACAGGAGCTGCATACATTTACGGCTGGGTGAACCAATCATAATTTGGAATAAAATGTTACACATCAATTTTTAAGTACAATTATAGGTGTTTTATTTCTTTTCTTTTTTTCCTCATCTATGCCTTGAGTACAATGAGCTGGTAAGGTTACTACACTAATTATTTTTGTTCTTAAATAGTAAGATAATTACTGGAGCACTATTCTTTTCAAAATGAAAATTAGATCCACCCTCTGGCACATTTAAATTAGGAACCTTTCTTTTTTTGCAAAAATATTCTGCTTTCCTCTTCAAATGGAACCTCCTTTTTCTTTCATTTTTAGTGCCAAACATTATATAAAGGAGGTTTCCATTTTCACATATGGCAAATAATTTTTATACTAAAAAATACTTTGACTTGATGTGGACCAAACCATGGGGGTGTGTGTGTGTGTGTGTGTGTGTAGCACTTTTATTAGGGTTAGCTATGGTACCCATGATGGCTTGGAGCATATAACTTATATAAGCCACCTAATTCTCCTGGTATATCCATGTAAACATTCTCCAGGTTATGAAAATTAAGTTAGGAGTTTGTGCTTATAGAAGGTGTCCTTTTTGGAAGTGAATAAACAGCCCAATATAAGGGAGGATGCACTCTGACTTCTATCTGCATGTCTGTTTTCATTAAACATGGTGTATTTTTGTTTGTATCTTGAAGGAAATTCAGAGGTAAAGATGTAGTTTTGACATTATTCTGAACTGTAGTGCCTTCCAATGGTTTCTTCCTTTTGGAAGTGGGCTATGTCTGAAACGTGGATTTGTGCTGAAGATAATATTTTTACAAAAAGCTTGGATCTGTACCCACATCAATATAATATAGAAAAGAGGAAGTGAGATAGTGTAGAGAATTTGCTCAAAGAATTTGGAGAGGAATTTTAGGAGGAAGAAGGGGTGATAATTGGAGGGTGCCGAGGGTACAAGGAAAGGCTTTTTTTTTTTAAGATAGGAGATATATAAGAATGCTCGAAGGCAGGGGAGAAGGAGCTTCTGGAAAGTGAACACTTGAAGATGATGATTAGTGAGGGAGAAAAGGAGTCGACAAATGTTTTAATAAGGTGAGAAGGATGAGGCCCGAGACACCGGTGAATGGGAGTAAGTTTGAAGAAGAGGTGAAATGTCTGCAAGATGGGACAATATGAGGGTGAGGCTGGAGAATTGGAAGGGGAAATTTAGAGAGATCATGTTTAATGGTTTCAATTTTTTTGATAAAATAGATTGGAAAGTCATTTGGGGCAACTGATGGAGAGGCAGGAGAACAAAGTTTAAGGATGGAGTTAAAAGTATGAAACAGCAATTGTAGGAAATGGTAATGAAGTCAATAAACTGGAAGAAAAATCATTGCCAGGCAGATGGGGGCAGGAGGAAATTAAGCTGGATGATGGAGACTTAATGTCTGAATTCCTACTAACTTCACTCTACCACTCAAGCACAAGAATGGGGGAAGTGTACTGTAGAGGTGATCTAAGACAGCAGCTTGGTAGTTCAAGAATGATGTGGTTTTACCTCACCTGGTTTGGGGTGAGGGGAGTCCGAACCCACTTAACTGGTGCGTTTGCTGCTAAAAAGAGATTAGTAACAGGTTTCCATGCATGACTCTAGATTGTAATCTCATTATGGGCAGGAAATGTGAATGTGTCTGTTGTATTGTACTCTTCCAAGGCTTAGTGCAGTGCTCTGCATACAATCAGAACTCAATAAATACTATTGAATGAATGAAGGAGGGGTAGGTTAGTGAGGGAGTAGAGTTCAATGGAAGGAATGGAATTGAGGCTGTGGATTTGTGGGTTGGAAAAGTAGATTGCATTTGTAGATCAAAAGGGGGATAATTGAGACAATCAGTAGCAGTCCTGAGATCAGATATTTCTGCAGTGGAACAGGACAGATTTATGGAGAAGAGGTGCATAGGAATAAGGTGAGAAGGTTGTGGTCAGAGAGAGGAATTTCATAGTTGGTAGGTGTGGAAATTGTACTGTGAATTGAGCTGATGGAATTAAGTATGTTTCAAAACTGGGGAGCGGGTGATGTGGAGCAGAGCAGGGGGTCAGAGGAATTGAGTGGATAGTGAAGTCCTCAAGGATCAGTGTAGAGATAGAGGTGAGAAGGAATGTGAGAAAGGGATCTGAATGGTCCTGAAAGTAGGAGGTGGAGTCTAGGACATGGTAGATGACTGCATCCAGTAATTTGAGTGGGAGGAAGAACTTTATAACCATTTATATATAACCATATATAACCAGCCACCCATAGCCCTTTTGTACATATAGATTTATAAATTCTGTTATTTAAACAATAATAATAAATATGGTAATTGTTAAGCACTTGCTGGGGTAGATACAAGGTAATCAAGGTAGACATGGGATTCCCATGTGCTTAGTACAGTGCTTTGCACATAGTAGGTACTCAATAAACACTATGGATTGAGTGACTCATGGTCTTTTCCATATATTCATCTGGAGTCTTTACTCCTATTGGTATGCTATTTTATGTTTGTCTCCCTAGTTAGATTGTAAGTCTATAAGGGCAGTGATCAAATATTTCATTTTTATTGTGGCCTCCCAAGGGTTTACAAACATGCCAGCATATTGTACTTAGTATTGCCTGTTGTTTTTAAATGTACCTAGTTGTCATTCCAATTCCATTGCTGTTATTCAAAAATTACTTCTGATTAATTGGCATGTGCCCAGGAAGGCTGCAGGCAGGGTGAGGTGAGAACCTAGAGTGGTCAGCGTTTCTGGCTAACAGCAGCCCAGAGGGCTGGGTTCTGAATCTATTCAAAGCTAACTCTCACTGATACAGACGCACTGAACAAAATACCTTCTGGCCCAGCTCGAGCTGATGTTACAGTGCTCTGTTGCTTCACTGCAAGTGAAATCAGCCCTATTAAATCCCTTGACGAATAACTTGCCACTAAAAACTAACTTGGAGGCAGTTAATTACAAGATATTTTCCAACCTGCCTTAAGTTGGAAGGGGAAAGAAGCAGTTTAACAGAGCTAGATACTCCCACATTTTACTAACCTAAACAAATTCCTTCCAAAAGGGAATTATTCATTGATTCAATTGTACTTATTGAGCACTTACTGTGTGCAGAGCACTTGGCTAAGCACTTGGGGTAGTACAATACAATAATAAACAGACACATTCCCCACCCACAGTGAGTTTACTGACTAGAGGGCATCACCTCTGAGAGATTGGGGCCAATTATTGGGTAATCTTGGCTATGCTGAGGAGACACCTAAGCACTCCTGATGGATGAGCTTCAATCATTCTATTCCTGCAATTCTACTGTCATGTCGCCTACTGAAGAACTGACATCCGATCACAATGATCTTTTCTCAAGTTGATGCTTTGATTCAATCCATATCGGTTTGTGTGCATTTGAGGTGAAAGATAATAAATGTAAACAACCTCCATCCCCCAATCACCAGTTCTCTTCCTTATCCTTTTTTCTTAAAGTATTTTTTCACCACCTATATCCATTTCCCCCATCCTCACCCAGACTCCATTCACATCATCTTCTGGCTTCTTTTCTATAACGATTTTTGAAAAATCACATGCTATTGGATTTAGCCTGGTAAAGAATAAAAATCAAGCATCCAGCATTCTCTGGACTGTAGTGATAAGAACTGTGATATTTGTTAAATACTTACTCTGCGGTAAACATGTGGGTAGATACAGTCCTTATCCCACCGAGGACTCCCAATCTAATATGGAGGGAGAAACTGGTATTTAATCCCCATTTTTGAGATGAGAAAAATGAGGCACATTGCAACTTGTCCAAGGTTGAATTCCAGGCACGTCTTAGATTTAGGATTAGAACCCAACCTTACTGTCTACCATTCATTCATTCAATAGTATTTATTGAGCGCTTACTATGTGCAGAGCACTGTACTAAGTGCTTGAAATGAACAAGTTGGCAACAGATAGAGACAGTCCCTGCCGTTTGATGGGCTTACAGTCTACCAGTCCCATGCCATCTTCACTAGTGCATCAGGGTCTTTATTTCAGGGTTTCAGGTGAGGAAGACTTCAAAGATGAGATCACAATGTGGAGAATTTTCCCCTTCCTGTTTTAAAGAAGCAGGAATATGAGCAACACATAGTATGTGGACAATAAAATATCACTGAATGATTGAATTGATACACACATTGCAGTAGGCCTCATTTTGCCCTTGAGAGTGTGGTTAAGCCATTTAGAAAGATGAATCAGAGGTTTATTACTTTTGAATTCACCTTTTACATGAAAGAAGAGCATTCAAGTCATCATCTAGGCCTCCCCTGACAAATGACACCAGGCCCAAGAGTCTGACTTGTTTGGAATTGACTACTATTTCCCTCTGAGCCACCCCAATAATAATAATGATAACTGTGTTATTTGTTTAGTGTTTACTATGTAGACTACACTTCTAAGCTCTGGGAGTTCAGGTGGGATGAAGTCCTTCTGCCACATGGGGTTCATTCATTCAATAATATTTACTGAGCGCTTACTATGGGCAGAGCACTGTTCTAAGCACTTGGAATGTACAATTCGGCAACAGATAGAGACAATCCCTGGCCATTGACAGGCTCACAGTCTAAACAGGGGAGACAGATAGCAAAGCAAAGCAGAACAAAACAAAAACAAGACATCATCATCAAGATAAATAGAATCAAGGGTTTACTGTGTAAGTAGGAGGGAGCAAAGATATTTTCTTAAGATCTGTTTTACAGATGAGGAAACTTAGCACATTTAAGCAAAGTGAGTTGCCGAATGACACATGACCAGCAAGTGGAAGAATTGGGATTCAAACCTTAGTCTCATGATTCCCAAACCCCTACTCCTTCCATTAGTCTACACTGTTCTCTTGGCTTCCCATGACCATTTTTACTTGGTCAGCCACATTTCTGAAATACTGCTCTAGAGCAAGGGAGTGGCCAGTCATGGTTTAAGTGTCCAAACAAAATGAAGTCTGAATTGGCAGAGTACATGCACACATCAGGGAACAAGTTATGAGTGCCTAAGATGTATTTAATTCTCTCCTTCTACAACCCAACTAGCACACTTTGCTCCTCTGGTGTTAACCTTCTCATTGTGTTTCGAACTTGCCTGTGTAGCCGCCAACTCCTGGTCCACGTCCTACCTCTGGCCTGGAATGCCCTCCCTCCTCAAATCCTCCAGACAATTACTCTCCCTCCCTTCAAAACCTTACTGAAGGCACATTTCCTCTGAGAGGCCTTCCCAGACTAATCGCAACTTTTACTTATCTCCCATTCCCTTCTGAATCACCCTGACTTGCTTCTTTGCTCTTCCCCCCCTCCTCCACCCCACAACACCTATGTATATATCTGTAATTTTATATATTTATATCGATGTCTGTTTACTTTTACTGAAGTTTGTCTCCCACAGCTAGACTGTGAGCTCACTGTGGGCAAGGATTGTCTCTCTTGCTGTATTGTACTTTCCCAAGAGCTTAGTACAGTGCTCTGCACACAGTAAGCACTCAATAAATACGATTGAATGAATGAATGAATGAATGAATTATGGGTATGCCTAGGTTGTCCTACCTGATCACCCTCGACTTAGTTGAAGAGGTTGATTGACTACCCTTCCATGAGCTGTGTCCTCTTACTGGTTCCTGCAGAGAGGATCTGATTCATTGAAGCATCTTGCCACTCACAACATTTTTCTCTCCCATTGTTGCTTGTCATTACAGCTGGTGGAAAAAGATTTCAGATGAGTGATTTCTATTTCCCTATTCATCCCTGCAAACCTCACTCACCCCAATGAGCTTAAAACAGGAGTACCTTTTTAGCACTTGATATTCACTCCACCCTCAGCACCAAAGCACTGGGTATATATCAAAAACTAATTTATTTATATTAATGTCTGTCTCACCCTCTAGACTGTGAGCTTCATGGGGACAGGGAACAAGTGTACCAACTTTGTTGTGTTGTACTCTCCCAAGCACTTAGTTCAGTGCTCGGCACGCAGCAAGTGCTCAGAAAATACCATTAATCGATTGCCTGATAGGAGGCGGTCTTGGAGGGAAGGAGGAAGCTAGGGGCTGTTGGCAGAGGCTGGGCAGACTCCAACTTCACAGCTCCACGAAGCCCTCTCTCCATCCCTCCATCCCAACAGCTGAGCAGCACAGCTGAATCCTGTCACTAGCTGCAGAGCAGGGAGGGATGGTGTCCTGAGGTGTTTGAACTGAGGAGAGCAGGCCCCCTGGCCCTACACATGATGTTGTAGCCTCTGGACTTTTGCAGGGAGAGGTGTGGAAGAGGCATTTAAAAGCATTATATTCACAGTGAAATTAGCTCTGAAAATATGTATGAATTGTATGATTGGCTCCTTACATATCAACTCATTATGTATGGCTCTACTGAACAAAAAGGTTTCTGACCCCTACTTTAAGGCCTCATCCATACTCTGGGTTAGATCCCCTCTCCTCCCTTGGTCTAGCCCTCACCACCAATAACTACCTAGTAATAATAATAATATTTGTTAAGTGATTACTATGTGCCAAACACTGTTCTAAGCACTGGAATAGATATAAGGTAATCAGGTTGTCCCACATGGGGCTCACAGTTTAATCCCCATTTTACAGGTGAGGTAACTGAGGCAAAGAGAAGTGAAGTGGATTGCGCAAGGTCACACAGCAGACAAGTGGCAGAGCTGAGATAAGAACCCATGTCCTCTGACTCCCAAGCCCATGCTCTTTCCACTAAGCCATGCTGCTT
This sequence comes from Ornithorhynchus anatinus, assembly GCF_004115215.2. Classification (NCBI taxonomy): domain Eukaryota; kingdom Metazoa; phylum Chordata; class Mammalia; order Monotremata; family Ornithorhynchidae; genus Ornithorhynchus; species Ornithorhynchus anatinus. The sequence goes on along the minus strand of NC_041731.1, from coordinate 114,989,426 downwards.
CTAACTGGCTCTTAGGTAATCAGCAGTCTTAGTGGTGGCTCAGGGGGAAGATAACTTTTATATTGCACATTACACATCATACACACACCCACAGATGAATGTGCATAGGTATGAGAGTTGGTAATGTGTCATTCTTGAGATCAAAGAGAGGAAAGAGCTTAATCCTAGGAGAAGAGTGGTGGACCTACCTATAAGGTCCTTGTGAAAATGGAGAAGAAACTAGGATGAGGAAAATGGAGGAAGCAAGAAGAAAAAGAAAACTGTACTGTAAGGTTTTCATTTTTTCAATATTTGAGGGGAATAGTAAGAAAATTGGGTTCAAAAAATATCCAGCTGGGACCCATTAATCAGATTTGCGATGAATCTGGTCAGTCTTCTTGAGCTGGAGATGTCTGCCACACATCATTCCCCGAAAGCTCAGGTGCACCTCACTCATTCAGAGCTGCTGGACTGGACTAAGTGATCTACTGAAGTCTCATATCCCAGTGATTGTTAGAAAACATTTAAGCTGCTTCTTCCAACTCCCCACAGGATCCAGCAATTTCAACAAAGCTGAGAACTCAAAAGACCTCTCTCTGCCCAGAATTCACCAAGTTCGACAACATATTTGCTATCTCCAGGAGGTCTGGTTTATGGCAGATCCTGAGTAGGTTTGATAAACCTGAGAAATTGACTATGGTGGCATACTCATCCACATAGTGAAGCAAGGTTACATAACAGGCCTAGTTTTATTTTTCACATCTGTGCTTTGGGTATACACTAAGGACCCTGGAAAGCAGTGGGTACCATATGCTCTGGACCTCTGGGAAATTCTTTCAGCTCATCAGGCTTCAATTTCCTCCAAAGTCCTTGAGACAGTCATTTGGGATCCGCTACGTGCTAATAACTGTTTCTGCTCATGCCCCCAATAGAAGAGATATGAATTGCTTTGCAGAGTCAGCATTGACCGTTGTCCTGAAGGAAATGAAGGTACCTGCCTGAACCAGGAAAACCCTATTATTTTGTCAAATTCCCAGCATCTTCAATAAGACATGGAGCTGAAAGGGTATGGTCAAGCCCTGAGAATATTGAAATACAATCTTTCACACACATACACACACACACACACAAAATAAATCCAGGAACCTTACTAACAGAGGTTGGAGCTGACTTCATAGCAATTTTTTTAATTGTTCTTGTTAAGGCTTAGTATGTGCCAAACACTGTAATAAGTTCTGAGATGGGTAAACTATAATCAGGTTGTACACAGTCCCTGTCCCACATAGGGCTTACAATTGAAGTAGGAGGCACTGAGGCTATTGATGCCTTTCTACATCTTTTGTTGTCTGTCTCTCCCCTTCTAGGCTGTGAGCTCATTGTTGGGTAGGGATTGTCTCTATCTGTTGCCAAATTGTACTTTCCAAGTGCTTAGTAGAGTGCTCTACATGCAGTAGGTTCTCAATAAATACAATTGAATGAATGAACAAATTTCAATTTTATGGATGCTATAACTGAAGCACAGAGAAGTTAAGTGACTTGCTCAAGGTCACAGAGCATGCAAAGTTACAAAGCCAGTATTAGAACCCAGCTCCTCTGACTCCCAGGCCTGTTCTCTTTCCTCTAGGTCAGGCTGCTTCTCTTCAAACATGTTAGGAAGATGAAGACCTATAGAGCAGCAGAAATGTCCAACCTAATATGTGCCCATTTGGATCTGCCATTTATGTACTCTTTAACTTGCTGATAAATTTCATCCAAGTTATCCAAGTGCTATATATACTTAACATAAAAATTTACACCAGCCCATTGGTAACTCAGGTATAAAACAAAGCCACTTCCCAAGTGGTGAAATTTTGCTTTCTGCAACTCAACTCTGGGGACAACATGTTGGTGAAGAATGGATGACAGCAGTACATTCAGATGTCCAAAGGAGAGTGTTGGTAAATGGGGACAAAATAAACACTACAAAATTATGGTAAGTGATGATATCAGATAATGATTATAATGGTACTTGTAAAGTGCTTACTATATGCCTAGCACTGTACTAAGCAGTGGGTTCAATACAAGGGGCTCACATGGGGCTCTAAGTAGGAGGGAGCACAGGGATTGAATCCCCATTTTCCAGTTGAGGTAATGGAGGAAACCTGTCCAAGGTCACACAGCATATAAATTGTGGAGCCAGGATTAGAACCCAGGTCCTCTGACTCCCAGGCCCATCCTCTTTCCTCAAGATTATAATGCTTCCCCTAATCTTGAATAACTGATAGTTAATCTTGAGTAACTGGAAAGCAAGAATACAGACCAGATGAGCAGTCATCAGGGATTAAGTGGCATTTTTTGTGGAATAAGTACAGCAAAGTTGTAATGCAGGTGATGGCACAGATCAATCAATCATTCAACTCATCAGTGGTATTTTTGGAGGACTGCTTATGAGGATCTTACAGTCTATAGAAGGACCCAGGCATTAAAATACATTAGGGATAAGGGAAATGATGGAGTATAAATATATTTACATAAGAACTACAGGGCTGGGGTGAGTGTCAAATAGCTTAAGCATTATGCAGCCAAGTTCATGGTTGGCATAGAGGGGAGGGTAGATAGGGAAAATGGAGGGCTTAATCTGGAAAGGTTTGTAGACTGTAAGATTTTTGGTCAGCAGAGATCGTGTCAATTTTAATGTATTGTATTTTTTCCAAGTGCTCAGTAAGTGTTTTCCCTACAGTAAGTGCTCAATAAGTACCGTTGATTGATTGATTTTCTCTTCATTGTGGGAGTTAGTTTCTTGGTAGTACCTCCTATTGTTAAGACTAAAAGTCTGTGGAATAGAGGGCACTGGGACTGACCAGCTTCCACTGGGCCAGGTGAAATTCAAGACAGTAGCTGCACCTTGTGCAGCTCCGGCAACAGTAAAGTCAAAAACTTGCAATTAACTCCCTGTACAATGAGGATGACCAGCAAAGATAGTGACTGAAAAGTCCATTGCTATTCCAGGGATTCTTGTTATCCACAGTCATGGAAAACTGTGTTCACCCAGAAACTGTACAGCATGGTAGCCAAAATGGTAACAGAAAATAGAGCATGGATATGTGAAACCGTGGTTATGACTTGGAGTTGGCAAAAAGCCCTATGATCAATCTATGACATTTATTGAGTGCTTACCAAGTGCTAGTCACTATACTGACTACTTGAGGGCAGAAAAGAATTAAGTTTCTTGCTCTCCTGGAGCTTATAATTTGAAGGGAGGACATAGCATTATTTACAAATAGTGAAAGCAGGTCGAAGTACTAGAATGAAAAAGAAAACAGTGCTGACATTGGAATGAAAAAAATGAAAGCTAAAAATAAGCTAAATAAATTATGGAATGTTCTGAGATATATATATATATATATATATATATATATATATATATATATATAGATAATATATAATACATGGAACTATACTTATATAAATGCTCAGGGTAACAATGCAAAACACAAATTCTAAAAGTAGTGTTAGGGTACAGTTACTGGAATAGAGCACAGACCTGGCCCAGCTCTGTCTCTAGTCTGCTGTGTGACCTTGGGCAAGTCACTTATCTGTGCCTCAGTTATGTCATCTGTAAAATGGGGATTAAGACTGCGAGCTCCAATTGGGAGAGAGGCTATGTGAACCCCAATTAGCTTGAATCTACCTCAGGGCTTAGTACAGTGCCTGACACATAGTAAGTGCTTAACAAATAAATTAAAATAAAATCAGGAATGACTTCTTCAAGAAGGTGGAATTTCTAGGAAGTTTTAAAGATGGAGAAAGCTGGTCTTTTTGGATTTTGGGGAGTGAGTTCCAGACTTGGAGAATAGGAGAACTGCCAAAAGGGCAGTGAAGAGTGAGGTAGAGTTAGACAGTGAGCTGTGGAGAAGAAAAAAATGTAATCTTGAAAGCTTTAAAGACAGCAGGTGAAGAGACCTACAATATCTAGACAGTCTGGACTCTCGGGATGTACTATATCCAGGGAGATCTAATGTGTTCTACTGGAATTTGATAGGAAACTGGAAGTGTTTGGTTGGTAATTTCATTTTATCATTGCTTTCCTTTACTGGCTTTAATTATTGATTGTGTTAAAGATGAGATCGATATACTCTGGGGATAGATGATATAGGGGTTAGAAGTTTTAAAGCAAACATACATAAGAACCAAACGAAGTCATCTGATCAAAAATGCCACTGATTTCTAAATGAACTCAGAATGTTTCATTTACCTCAGACGATTCAGTGCTGCACTGTTTGAGTGCTTTGGACACACTTGAGAAATTCTCTTCAACCAGAGTAAGGTTGAACACCAGCTTCCTGGAGTTTGAAATAAGGCTGTGTGCATTAAGCATTTTGCCATTTAATGTGGGTACTTCTTTACCCTCCTCCACAGACCTCAAAAGGACATTATTTAATGGTTTACACTTCCCTCTGGAGTCAAGGGACACTGTGGGTAATGGACCCATGCCAGAGGGGGGACCTGGAGTGTCCTTAAAGCATTTTTAGGAAAAGCTAAAAACAAATATTTTGAAAAAAAACCAACAGTTCAGCTGTTCTTTTCTGCTAGGATACAGCAAAGCAGTTCAAACACAGCTCCTTGTGACTTTCTGAGCTTTTAAAAGGCAGTAGTTAGGTTTTCCAATGTTCTCCTTTGTGTTTCAGCAGTAATGATGCAGGCAATTAAAAATGCTCTGAACACGGCAATCTGTGGGATACATTTCTAGATTCTGCAATCAGCAAAGCTAACCAATAAGTGTTTTGTATTATTCAGGTTGACCCCCATAAAAACTGTGTTTTTTGCAGGAAAGAAGAATAAGGAATTAAAAAGCAACAAAAGAACACTGTAGCGAACAGAAGGTAAGACTCATTCATTCATTCAATAGTATTTATTGAGCGTTTACTATGTGCAGAGCACTGTATTAAGCGCTTGGAATGTACAAATCAGCAACAGATAGAGACAGTCCCTGCCCACTGATGGGTTTACAGTCTAATCAGGGGAGACAGACAAAAACAGTAGCAATAAATAGAATCAAGGGGATAAACATCTCATTGAAACAATAGCAACAAATAGAATCAAGGTGATGTACATCTCATTAACATGTACATCTCATTAACAAGACTCATAACCTTACAGCACTTGGATGGTGGATTGAGTCACCCAACAGGCTTTTTGGACTAGGTTCTCATTAATATGCTTACTGTAATGCTTTGACTGGGAGGGAGAGTCTTTTATGTGGTCCTGATCAGGCCTTACTCTGCTGAACTGTAAGGAAAACCAAGGGCTATTTCCTAATGCAGTAGATGGTGATTTTGTCTAAACAGCCCAAACTATTGCACGGGGATGGCATTTTGATAGAATGTGAGATTGGGTTCCCAGCCCATACAACATGTAAATCCTCTCTCAAGATCTCACCTGGAGAGTTTCCAGTACTCTACCGGTCTCAGCTACGGGAGGAGAGTCAAGCATAGACATACCCATTCCATTCCTAGCTTGGGCAGTGGCTTGCGAGTGGAAGACAATCTGCTACAGGTCAAAACTCACTGTGGTTGGCACTACCATACTTCCCGTCTCGCAGGCCCGCAACCTTGGTGTCATCCTTCACTCTGCTCTCTCACTCACCCCACACATCCAATCTGTCACCAAAACCTGCTGGTCTCACCTTCACAACATCGCCAAGATTTGCCCTTTCCTCTCCATCCAAACTGCTACCTTGTTGGTACAATCTCTTAAAATATCCCAACTGTAATATTGCATCAGCCTCCTCCCTGATCTCCCATCCTCCTGTCTCTCCCCACTTCAGTCTATACTTCACTCCGCTACCTGGATTATCTTTCTACAGAAACGCCCCGGGCATGTCACTCCCCTCCTCAAAAATCTCCAGTGGCTGCCTATCAATATTTGCATGAAGTAAAAACTCCTCACTATTGGCTTCAAAGCTCTCCATCACCTTGCCCCCTCTTACCTCACCTCCCTTCTCTCCTTCTACAGTCCACCTGGTACACTCCACTCCATTGCCACTAACCTCCTCATTGTGCCTTGTTCTCACCTGTCCCGCCGTCGACCCCTGGCCCATGCCCTACCTCTGGCCTGGAACTCCTTCCCTCCTCAAATCTGCCAAACTAGCTATTTTCCCATCTTCAAAGTCCTACTGAGAACTCACCTCCTCCAGGAGGCCTTCCCGGACTGAGCCTCCCTTTCCCTCTGCTCCTCCTCCCCTCCCCATTCCCCCTACTCCCTCTCTTTGCTCTACCCCCTTCCCCTCCCCACAGTACTTATATATATTGTGTACATGTGTATATTTGTACATATTTATTACTCTATTTTGTTAATGATGTGTACATATCTATGATTCTGTTATCTATTTTGGTGGTATTGATTCCTGTCTACGTGTTTTGTTTTGTTGTCTGTTTCCCCCTTCTAGACTGTGAGCCCATTATTGGGCAGGAATTGTCTCTATCTGCTGCTGAATTGTACTTTCCAAATGCACAGTAAGTGCTCAATAAATATGATTGAATGAATGAATGAACAGCGGCATGGGAGAGAGTTAAGAGCAGAGACTCAAGTTTATTGCTTGGAAGAAGGCAGTGGTAAACCATTTCCATATTTTAACCAAGAAACCTCTCTGGATACACTTCCAGAACGATTACAGATGGAGGTGGGGCGTTCTGGGATACATGGAGTCACTATGGGTCACAGATGGCTTTACTGTATAAGACAAGACAATACAACATGTAAATGCCATATGATGCTTTTGCACCAATTGCCATCTGAAATATATACTGCCTAAGAATCTGCATCATCATAGCAGTGACCGGAAGAGATACTGTTGCTGCTTAATGGGACTTTCACCCACTCTATGAGACTGTGAGCCCATCACTGGCCAGGGATGGTCACTATCTATTGCCGAATTGTACATTCCAAGCACTTCGTGCAGTGCTCTGCACATAGTAAGCGCTCAATAAATACTATTGAATGAATGAACCTGCAAAATGGTGGTCAAAGGGATGCAAGCTTAGGAATCACTCTGGCTCACTTTCGGATGTGTAATTACCTTATGCCTAACCTGAAATTCTCCCTGAAATTTTAGTTGGAGAGGTAACGTTCCTGATCCCTTTGTAAGGGTTGCTGTGCTCTGAAGCAGATACCAAGTGGCTGTCATATCCCTCACAATAGGTAACTGGATGTCAGTCTTTGGGTAAGTGATGCCTGTAGATACAACTTGCAAAGCATTTTAAGTTTCATCTGCATGAAAGGCAGTCTATAAAGCAGGATTCGAGATCAGCAGAGGTTGAATGAACGTGGTGTTTACTTCATTAAATGCAGACAAGAGCAGATAAACTGTGTACTTTGGATTTTGTTCAAATGTAAATAGGATGACTTCAGGTCTCAGTTTAGCCAAGAAAATCCTGGTTGTTACCACCTATTGTGTAACTCATTCCATTACTGGGTCACATCAATACTGACTTGTCATTTTCAGATTCAGATTCACTCACACTCTCTCAGGCTGGAGATTGTTGTGGGCTGCACTCCTTCTCTTGTTTTTTTTTCTGAATCACGAGTCCAGTAGGAAAAGCAACAGTCAAAAAAGTAGTAATCTTCTGATTTCCAGGATCTCCAGAAACATTAGTGGGGAAGGAACGTGTCCATTTACTCAGGTGTACCATAGTCTCCCAAGCACTTTATACAGCGTTCTGCACATAGTAAGTGCTCAATAAATACCACTGATTGATTAATCCAGTCCAGCATTTTGTCTCTGACTGGCAACAGAATGTTGGAGGAAGAGTGTGATAATTGCCCTCCTTGAATGTACACTAAAAAGACACACTAGCTAACCTCCCTACCCTTTCTTCTAATAATATATTATGAAGGGCCTATCCATGAATTAATCCAAATCCCTTTTAAACTTATTAATATTTTCAGCCTTTACATACATATAGTTATCCTTCAGATTCAAAGAATAATAATAATGATGGTATTTGTTAAGCGCTTATTATGTGCCAGGTATTGTACTAACTGCTGGGGTGGATACAAGCAAATCCGCCCTTTCTTCTCCTTCTATACTGCTAATATGTTAATTAATTCATTCATTCAATAGTATTTATTGAGCGCTTACTATGTGCAGAGCACTGTACTAAGCGCTTGGAATGTACAAATGGGCAACAGATAGAGACAGTCCCTGCCTATTGATAGGCTTACAGTCTAATCGGGGAAGACAGACAGACAAAAACAATAGCAATAAATAGAATCAAAGGGATGAACATCTCATTAAAATTATAGCAATAAATAGAATCAAGGTGATGCACATCTCATTAACAAAATAAATAGGGTAATGAAAGTATATACAATTGAGTGGACGAGCACAGTGCTGAGGGGAGGGGAGGGAAAGTGAGACAGGGAGCAGCAGAGGGAAAGGGGGGAAAAGAGGGCTTAGCTGAGGGGAGGTGGAGGGGGGGTAGAGGGTCAGCAGAGGGAGCAGAGGGAAAAGGGGAAGCTCAGTCTGGGAAGGTCTCTTGGAGGAGGTGAGCTCTAAGTCGGGTTTTGAAGAGGGGAAGATAATTAGTTTGGCGGAGGTGAGGAGGGAGAGCGTTCCGGGACCGTGGGAGGATGTGGCCCAGGGGTCGACGGAAGGATAGGCGAGAATGGGGGATGGTGAGGAGGTGGGTGGCAGAGGAGTGGAGCGTGTGAGGTGGGTAGTAGAAAGAGAGAAGGGAGAAGAGGTAGGAGGGGGCAAGGTGATGGAGAGCCTTGAAGCCTTGAGTGAGAAGTTTTATAGGCAGCCACTGGAGGTTTTTAAGAAGGAGGGTGACATGCCCAAAGTGTTTCTGCAGGGAGATGAGCCGGGCAGCGGAATAAAGAATAGACGGGAGTGGGGAGAGACAGGAGGAAGGGAGATCAGAGAGAAGGCTGACACAATAACCCAGCCGGCATATTATGAGAGCCTGTACCAGTAAGATAGCCCTTTGGGTGGAGAGGAAAGGGCAGATATTATAAAGGTGAGACTGGCAGGTTTTGGTAACGGATTGGATGTGTGGGGTGAATGAGAGAGCCGAGTCAAAGATGACACAGAGGTTGTGGACTTGAGAGAGGGGAAGGATGGTCATGCCATCCACTGTGATAGGGAAGTCAGGAAGACGACAGGGCTTGGGAGGGAAGATAAGGAGCTCAGTTTTGGCCATGGTGAGTTTTAGGTGGCGGGCAGACATCCAGGTAGAGACATCTTGGAGGCAAGAGAAGATACGAGCCTGAAGGGAGGGGGAGAGGACAGGGGCAGAGATGTAGATAATAATAATGTTGGTATTTGTTAAGCGCTTACTATGTGCCGAGCACTGTTCTAAGCACTGGGGTAGACACAGGGGAATCAGGTTGCCCCACGTGGGGCTCACAGTCTTAATCCCCATTTTACAGATGAGGTGACTGAGGCACCGAAAAGTTAAGTGACTTGCCCAAAGTCACACAGCTGGCAAGTGGCCGAGCTGGGATTCGAACCCATGACTTCTAGACTCCAAAGCCCAGACTCTTTCCACTGAGCCACGCTGCATCTGCATAGAGATGATAGTTGAAGCCGTCAGAGCGAATGAATGCAATCACCAATCCTATCCCGTCTGGATTACTGTATCAGCCTCCTTGCTGACCTCCCAGCCTCCTGTCTCTTCCCACTCCAGTCCATATTTCACTCAACTAACCAGTACAGGTCACCCTGCTCCTCACACAACTTCAGTGGTTGCCCATCAACTTCTGTATCAAACAAAACTCTTCTCTATTGACTTTAAAACACTCCATCATCTTGCTCCCTCCTACCGTACCTCGCCTCTCTCCTTCTACAACCCAGCCCTAACACTTCTATCCTCTAGTTCTAACCTACTCACTGTGCCTCGATCTGACCTATCTCGCGGCCAACCCCTAACCCACATTCTGCCTCTGACCTGGAACGCTCTCCCTCCTCAAATCGGACAGGCAATTACTCTCCCCTCATTCAAAGCCTTATTGAAGGCACATCTCCTCTAAGAGGCCTTTCCAGACTAAGTCCCACTTTTCTTCACGCCCACTCCCTTCTGCATCACCTTGACTTATTCCTTTTCCTCTTCCCCCCAACCTTCCAGCCCCAAATCACTTATGTACATATCTGTAATTTTATTTATTTGTATTGATGTCTGTCTCCTCCACACAAGACTGTGAGCTCATTGTGGCCAGGGAATGTCACCATTCATTATTGTACTGTACTTTCCTGATCATTTAATACAATGCTCTGAATAAAGGAAGCACTCAATAAATGCAAATGAATGAATGAAAAGTTGGACACAGTCCCTGACCCATGTGAGGTTTACAGTCTCAATCCCCATTTTACATGAGATAATTAATGCACAGAGAAGTTGAGTGACTTGCCCAAGGTCATACAGCAGACAAGCGGCAGATCTGGGGTTAGTACCCAAGGCCTTCTGGTTCCCAGGCCCGTGCTCTTCCCATTAGGCCGTGCTGCTTCTCAGAAGACACCACTGACAGTAAAGTTTACTTTTGAGTGTGCAGGTAGCTCAAATGACAATGCAGGTTCCACAGTCCAGGCCACTTGGGGCACACACAAAAGTTTTTTCCTTGTTGTGTTGTACTCAAAGTTTATAGTGCCTACTGCTGTTTTCTCATTTGACTCCTTGTCTTTCTTTCCATATGAAGCTTTTACTAAAAAAGATATATTCTCTTCTTCCACCAAAACTTCCCATTTTCAACTGGGATTCAGCATTATCTGAGGGCTTGTTTTCCTGGTTCCTTAAAATACTCCCTCTGCTCTCCTTGCTATCCATTTTCCAATTTCAGCTCATGGAAATGCTGTATGGGAATTCAGCAGGCCTTTGGGTATTCTGCTACTGTTCATTCACTGCACATGCCCCACCAGTATAAAAGTGAGCATAGAACTTTCATATGCTTACTAAAGACTGAGGAAATTATTTTTGTTGTTTTGTGGTTGTTGCTGCTGCTGTTGCTTTAACCTCCCACCTTCAAGGTTCAATGTTGGGAGACTTGGTGAATAATGAGTTTTCCCAGTCCCCACTTTTCATAATTTTGTAAACTTCAAATCAGGTTCCTTTCAAGCACACTTTAAAATCAATCAGTCAAGTTTATCAACTAATTATTTTGTACAGCACGCTTTACTAAGTGCTTGGGAAAGTACAATACAATAGAGTTGGTAGAAGTGTTGCCTGCCCACAGGACACTTACTTATAGGGGGATACAGATATCAAAATAAATGATTATATACATCATGATATTGGTAGCTCAGACCAAATATCCTGGAATTGGAACTTTGAAGGCTAAACAGGTTAGTCTAATGTTCAATCATACTAAATAGCAGTGTTTTAAACATTTATTGAGAATCCACTTTGTTTATTGTATTTGGCAATTTGGAAGGACATACGGACTGATGAAGTGGCACATTCTTTGTCCACAAGGAACTTAAACTCTAATTAGAGCAAAATTGGGAATCAATGTTAACTGTTCTTCCTCACTTACTTCTTGGATTGCCACACCCAGGCTACACAATACTAAATTAATCCTTAGTGTAAATCCTATAACATCCTGAAATTTGTCCTCCAGAATTTAATCAATGGAATTTATTGAGTACTTACTTCCTGCAGAACACTGTACTAAGCACTTGGGAGAGTAGAACAATAAGCTCAATAAGAAATCCCAGAATCCTGGAAGACTTTAGCACAATATTTTTGTGACTCTTCTCCTTTCACGTTCATAGACACTGAAAAACAAAGCAAAAACTCAGAAGCTGGGGATAGTGCTGTGGTAAACCATTTCCAACAAATATTATGCGGCTAAAATGTATGTCAGCCCAATTCTAGAGTGGAAATTGTAAATAGTTCATGTACATAGCTTTAGAAATATTATACCATATTATCCCTGAAGGTGATGGCTACTGCTATACAACTGAGAATTTGAAATGCTGCCTAAATGTTGAGTTCTGTTTGGTAGTTTTGTTTATTGGATCCAATTTCGTGCCACAATCATGGAACAGTCAACTTCTTAAATGTGTCTAGGGGGAAATATGATGTGATGCTGCTGCTCTCAAAAAATAACTCTTTTCTCCATTAGTTAATTAGGCAGCTTTGGGGAAAATGTGGGGAATAACATTAAGATCTCTGTGAGGTCTTTGCTATAATCAGTGGTTTGGGATTCCAACGTTTTCTCAGAAAGTGCAGTCACTCAGAGAGGTTTAATCAGTGCTTATTTATTGTACAATACTAGGCTGACTTTAGTGGGTTCATTAGACTGACCATATGTCCCAGTTAAGCTGGGATAGTTTTATATATATATATATATATATATATATATATATATATATATATATATATATTTTAAAGTTGTCCTACTCAGTTTTAGTCTAATATGTGGCTATCTTCAAATTGGGACTTCCTCACCTCAGTGATCTGCCTAGCAAAATTTGTTATCCACTTCCAAATCCAAATGGAAACCAAGAAATAACACTTTACCTTTTGGGAGAGAAATAACTTTGTTTCCCATTTAAGAATACATATATCTTCCTCTCAGAACAGTCTTTCAGTTACCAATGAATTAGCAAAAATTATGGAGATATTGTCCATACTAAAGATGGTAACAAACACTTTGTCACCCTGTATTTACTTTCTCTGTTCCATCAACTGTTTGACGTTTTGTGTTCTAAGAGATTCCCAGGCAACACTGGGGTTGGCCAGGCTGAGTTGAGTTGAATACATTTGAAATTTTGTCTGCAGAGCACAAGCCCAATGGCACTGTACCTCCTGGTTCAACTTGTGGGCAAGGACTAGTGGTGTTTGCTCCTAACAGTATTAATTTTTCTTGTATCCTAATTTGGGATTAGCACTAACAGTTGTCTAGTGAAAATTTGGGCAACAAAATGTTGTTTCCACTGTAAATCCTTGAATAATGTATCTGTTCAGTGCAGAGAGAATCCATTATGATAGGCTGAAGCCCGACTTTAAACATTATGACATAGGGTTAATATTTTTTTTAAATGGCATTTGCTGATCACTTAGTAGGTGTCAAGCACTGTAGTATGTGTTGGAGTAGGTACAAGATAATCAGTTTGGACACAGTCTATGACCCACGTGGAAACCCATTCTTAATCCCCATTTTACATATGAGGTAACTAGGCACAGAGAGGTTAAGTGACTTACCCAGTGTCACACAGCCAAGTGGTGGAGCCATGATTAGAACCTAGGTCTTCTGACTCTCGGGTCCAAGCTCTTTCCATCCGGCCACAGTCCTTACTCTGTGCTGCTTAATCACTGGGAAGATATAGCTGTGAATAGATCATTAAGGTAAACAAAAGTTTAAGGTGCCACAGACTGGTGTCCTGTCATTGCTCATGTGGAAGCAAATATAGGGAAATGGTTACATCATGGGTAAATCCACAAGAATAATGACAATTTTTATTAAGCATTTAATAAGTTCCAAACACTGTGCTAAACACTGGGGTATGTACATAAACAATAATCCTTAATATTGAATAAATGATGTTATACTTAAACAGGAAGCAACGTGGCCTAGTGGAAAGAGCTTAAACCTGGGAGACAGAGGACCTGGGTTCTGGGACCCTGTGCCACCACTTGCCTGCTGTGTGACCTAGGGAAAGTCACTTAACTTCTCTGTATTTCAGTTCCATCAGCTGTAAAATAGGGATTCAATACCTGTTCTCCCTCCTTCTTGGACAGTGAGCCCCAAGTGGGACAGGGACTCTATTCCACCTGATTATCATATATCTACCCCAGTGCTTGGAACAGTGCTTCACACATAGTAAGTGCTTGATAAGTACCATAATTATAATGAAACAACGTGTTCAAAAGAGATCTCCCCATCTTCCCATCCACTATTCCCCCTGACTTTCACATCACTGTGGACAGTACCACCATCTTCCATTTCTCACAGGCCTATAAACTTACCATTATTCTCAACTCATGTCTCTCATTCAATCCATATATTTAACCTATCATCAAATCCTGTCAGTTCTTCCATCACATCACTTTAATCCACCCTTTCCTCTCCATCCAAACTGTAACCACATTGATTCAAGCCTTTATCATTTCCCACATTGACTGCAGAATCAGCCTCCTCACTGAACTCCCCACCTCCTGTCTCTTCCAACTCCAGTCCATACTTTACTCTGTTGCCCAGATAAATTTTTCTAACAAATGTTCAATCCATGTTTCACCTCTTTCCCAACACTCCAGTGGGTTGCCCATCCACTTCTACATCAAACAAAAACTCTTTAAAGCACTCACTCACTTTGTCCCTTTGAATCTTGCCTCCCTGATTTCAGTCAATCAATCATTCATATTTGAGTGCCGAGCACTCTACTAAGTGCTTGGAAAAGACCAAGAGAAGAGAGCTGGTAGACACATTCCCTGCCCACAATAAATTTACAACCCGGCACTCTCATTTCACACCTCTAACCCCAACCTACTCACTATACCTCAATCTCATCTGTCTTCCTGCCTCTGTCCTGGAACTCCCTCCCACTTCTTAATAATGATGTTATTTGCTTAGCACTTAATATGTGCCAAGCACTGTTCTAATTGCTGGGGTAGATACAAGGTTATCAGATGGGATGCAGTCCCTGTCCCACATGGGGCTCACAGTCATAATCCCCATTTTACAGATGAGGTAACTGAGGGAATGAGAAGTGAAGTGACTTCTCCAAGGTCACACAGCAGGCAAATGACAGAGCTGGGATTAGAACCTAGGTCCTTCTGACTTCCAATTTCATTTTCTAGTCACTATTTTATTATTAAGTGCTGTCAAGGCATTTCCGATTCATAGCGACTCCATGGATAGACTTTCTCCAGAACGTCCTTTCCTCTGCCATAATCCGCAACCTTTCTAGTGACTCTTCCATTATCATTGTGACAATCTCTATCCATCTAGCTGCTAGTCTGCCTCCTCTACATTTTCCCTGGACTTTTCCTAGCATTAATGTCTTTTCCAGAGAATTAGTCCTTCTGATTAATAATAATAATAATAAAGTTGGTATTGGTTAAGCCCTTACTATGTGCAGAGCACTGTTCTAAGCGCTGGGGTAGATACAGCATAGTCAGGTTGTCCCACGTGAGGCTCACAGTCTTCATCCCCATTTTACAGATGAGGTAACTGAGACACAGAGAAGTGAAGTGACTTGCCCACAGTCACACAGCTGACAATCGGCAGAGCTGGGATTTGAACCCATGACCTCTGACTCTCAAGCCCACGCTGATGACATAATCTAAGTCATTTGGCCTTCCAAAAAACACTTTGGTTTCATTTGCTCCAAAATCCATTTATTTGTTTTTCGGGCAGTCCATGGTACTTGCAAAAGCCTTCTCCCACACCACATTTCAAAAGAATCGATATTCTTTCTATCCTGTTTTTCATTGTCCATCTTTCAGGTCTATACCTTGTCACTGGAAACACTATAAAGTTGAAAATTTGCATTGTTGTGGCAATTGTTACTTCAGCACATTTCATGACTTTTTCCAGGCTCTTCATAGCAAGTCTTCCTAACATTAATCTTTGGCATATTTCTTGACTACTAGTTCCTTTATTGATTATCGATCCCAGGAGAGAAAAATTGTCAACTATTTCAATCTTCTCTCCATCCACTACAAATGTGTAAAAACTTCCAGTTCTCATGATCTTTGGTTTCTTGACATTCAAATGTAGTCCAATCTTTTTGCTCTGTTCTTTAACTTTTAATAATCAGCCCTTCAGATCTCCTTCACTGTCTGCTAGTAGGGTTGTATCATCAGCATAACAAAGGTTGTTTATATTCCTTCCTCCATCTTTACTCCCTGTTCATCTTCATCCAATCTGGCTTCTCTCATTAGGTATTTGTTGTAAAGGATGAACAGATAAGGTGATTAAATACATCCTATCTTACACCCTTACTAATGGGAAACCAATCTGTTTCTCCATATTTTGTTCTTATTGTAGCCTCTTGTTTGTCATACAGTTCTGTAATGTAATGTAATTAAATGGTCCGGTATTCCCATTTTTCTTAATGTGCTTCAGAGTTTCGTATAATCCACACAGAGGCCTTACTATAGCACTAAAGCACAAGCTGACTTCCTTTTGATATTCTCTGGTCCTTTCAATTATCCAGAGAACATCAGCAATAATATCTCACATTCCTCGTCCTTTCCGTAATCCTGCTTGAACATCAGGCAATTCACATTCCAAGCAGGCCTCTGGTCAACACTGTTTAATTTTTCGCAGTATCTTGCTGACATATCAGATCAAGGAAACTGTAAGATAAATGTCACTTTTAGTTGTATCTCCTTTCTTTAGCATTGGAACATAAACTGATCTCTTCCAATCAGATGGCCATTGAGTGGTTAGCCATATCTGTTGATATAATTTGGTAAGGACTTTAACCTATTCTTCTTCACCTGCCTAAAACACCTCAATAGGAAGCCTATCAATGTCATGTGCCTTATTATTGGCAAGGCAGTGTAAAGTTGAGATAAGCAGTGTGTCTCAGTGGAAAGAGCCCGGGTTTGGGAGTCAGAGGTCATGGCTCTGCCACTTGTCAACTCTGTGACTGTGGGCAAGTCACTTCTCTGTGCCTCAGTTACCTCATCTGTAAAATGGGGATTAAGACTGTGTGCCTCACGTGGGACAACCTGATTATCCTACCCCAGCGCTTAGAACAGTGTTCTCCACGTAGTAAGTGCTTAACAAATACCAACATTATTATTATTATTATCTAACTCCATTTTCCATGATAAGTGGCTCTAATCCAAAATGAGGTTCTTCAAATACTTCTTGTATATTGTTATCTTTCTGGTATAGTTCCTGTGTGTATTCTTTCCATCTCTGATTTCACTGATCCATTTCACTGATATCATTTATTGTCAGTCCATATTTGCTTTTGGCAAAGCCAATCCGGGGACAAAATGTTCCCTTCATTTCCTTAATTTTCTGAAGTAGTGATCTTGTCTGCCCACACTTATTGACTTCCATTTCTTTACATATGCTGTTATAATATTCCTGCTTGTCCTTCTTAGAAGAACGCTGGGATTCTAGGTTCAGTTCTTTAACCAGGTTCTTTTGTCCTCTGATTTTTCTTCCTTCCCTTTTTTGGCTACTTTCAGAGCTATGTTTGACATCCATTTTGGCTTTTTCTTCTTCCTGACCTTTTGCAATACCGAGACACTTTCTTCCATGATGACATTTTTAATCTTCTTCCACATTTTTTCTGGTTCCTTGCCTGTGAGAGTAAGTTCTTCAAATCCCTTTTTTACATGATCCTTAAATTCAGGGGTAATATTTGTCAGGTCATATTTGGGCAGCTGTAAGGCTTGATCGATCTTTCTAAGTTTTAGTCTGAGTTTACACATTATCAGCTCATGATCTGTTGCACAATCAGCTCCAGGCCAAAATAATAATAATATTGATAATGTTGGTATTTATTAAGTGCTTACTATTGTAGTTAGATACAAGGTAATCAGATTGTCCCACGTGGGGCTCACAGTCTCCATCCCCATTTTACAGATGAGCTGAGTTACAGAGAAGTGAAGTGACTTACCCAAGGTCCCACAGCTGACAAGTGGTGGAGCTGGGATTAGAACTCATGACCTCTGACTCCCAAACCCGGGCTCTTTCCACTAAGCCACACTGTGTGCTCTTCATACAAATAATATAGTCTATTTAATTTCTATATAGTCTATCTGGTGAAGCCCATGTGTACAGTCATCATTTAGGTTGGATAAAGAAGGTGTTGGCAATAAAAAAGTGATTTGATTCGCAGAAATCAATGTCAGTCCCCGGCTTGATTCCAATTTCCAAGGCCTTATTTTCAGATTATCAGGTCAGACTTAGTCACTTTCCCACGTGGGGCTCACAATCTAAGTTCAAGGGGGTACAGGTATTGAATCTCCATTTTACAGATGAGAAACTGTACAGATGACACCAAGGCTCCCTTCCTCCTCTCTCACCCCGCTCCAGTCTATTCTTCACTCCGCTGCCCGGCTCATCTTCCTGCAGAAACGATCTGGGCATGTCACTCCCCTTCTTAAACAACTCCAGTGGTTGCCTATCGACCTCCGCTCCAAACAAAAACTCCTCACTCTAGGCTTCAAGGCTCTCCATCACCTTGTCCCTTCCTACTTCTCCTCCCTTCTCTCTTTCTACCGCCCACCCCGCACGCTCCGCTCCTCTGCCGCCCACCTCCTCGCCGTCCCTCGGTCTCGCCTATCCCGCCGTCGACCCCTGGGTCACGTCCTCCCGCGGTCCTGGAACGCCCTCCCTCCTCACCTCCGCCAAACCGATTCTCTTTCCCTCTTCAAAACCCTACTTAAAAATCACCTCCTCCAAGAGGCGTTCCCAGACTGAGCTCCTCGTCCCCCTCTACTCCCTCTGCCATCCCCCCTTTACCTCTCCGCAGCTAAAGCCTCATTTTCCCCCTTTCCCTCTGCTCCTCCCCCTCTCCCTTCCCATCCTCTCAGCACTGTACTCGTCCGCTCAACTGTATATATTTTCGTTACCCTATTTATTTTGTTAATGAATTGTACATCACCTTGATTCTATTTAGTTGCCATTGTTTTTACGAGATGTTCTTCCCCTTGACGCTGTTTAGTGCCATTGTTCTTGTCTGTCCGTCTCCCCCGATTAGACTGTAAGCCCGTCAAACGGCAGGGACCGTCTCTATCTGTTGCCGACTTGTTCATCCCAAGCGCTTAGTACAGTGCTCTGCACATAGTAAGCGCTCAATAAATACTATTGAATGAAAGCTTGCGGGCTTGAGAGACGGGAAGGATGGTCGTACCATCCACAGTGATAGAGAAGTCAGGAAGAAGACAGGGCTTGAGAGGGAAGATAAGGAGCTCAGTTTTGGACATGTTGAGTTTTAGGTGGCGGGCAGACATCCAGATAGAGACGTCCTGGAGGCAGGAGGAGATACGAGCCTGAAGGGAGGGGGAGAGGACAGGGGCAGAGATGAAGATCTGTGTGTCATCTGCATAGAGATGATAGTTGAAGCCGTGAGAGCGAAAGAGTTCACCAAGTGAGTGAGTGGAGATGGAGAACAGAAGAGGGCCAAGAATTGACCCTTGAGGAACTCCTACAGTTAGAGGATGGGAGAGGGATGGGAGGATGGGATCCATCCTCATCATCATTCCCATTCTAAATTAGTTCAATTTTTTTTAACCTTTCCACCTACTTTTACTTTTATCTGAATCCTCTCCTATTTCTTATTACCTTGACCAAAACAGTACACTGGAAGGATGACTTCCCAACTCCTGCATATCGTACTATCAGAATGCACCCTAGGATCCTAGTGACCTTTCTAGTAAAGACACTGCATTACTGCTTTTCTGCATTACTCCTTTACCGCCTCATTTATAATCAAGTTGTGGTTTACTATGATCTCTAGCACTTCTCTGTGCTAGATCATTTGTGTCTAGTCAATCTGGAATTACTTTTCTCATTTTTAAGCATATTCCACTGCCCTTGTTCTTGACATGGTAGGACCCTGGTTTAATATATCAAAGTCATTTCAAATTTATGTACTGCTTCCCACTATTAACAGTCCTTTCTACTTTAGTGGCAATTGCAAGTTTCCTGGGTACTTTTGAGGGTACCCTTTAAATATGTTTGACTGTATTTTCTTGAATAATAATAATGTTGGTATTTGTTAAGCACTTACTATGTGCAGACCACTGTTCTAAGCGCTAGGGTAGATACAGGGTCATCAGGTTGTCCCACGTGAGGCTCACAGTTAATCTCCATTTTACAGATGAGGTAACTGAGGCACAGAGAAGTTAAGGGACTTGCCCACAGTCACACAGCTGACAAGGGGCAGAGCCTGGATTCAAACCCATGATCTCTGACTCTTGAATGCCTTGATAAGTTATACTTCAAGTAGAAATATTGAGATTTTCAGGAGTAAACTTGCACTAAATTGTGCCAATGCAACACTATGGCATGAAAAGAGTTCATTGTCCTCTCTAAGCACCCCATTTTTACCAGAGCACTTCCAAATAACAAGGGAAATTTGGTTCAGAGGCACCTGAGCAGGAGTCTGCAGCTTATACCATGGGAGCCATATTTACCTTGTCAAGGACCCCATTTGGGGTTCTTGATCTGAACAAGGTGAGTGAGGTATTTTAAATCTCTGCCTGAAATCTTGGGCTCCAGAAGCCCCTACTAAACACCCCAAAATATGTGGTGTTGTAGTACACATAATAATAAAAATAATTACTATGTGCAAAGCATTATTCTAAGCACTGGGGGGATAAAGGTGATCAGGTTGTCCCACATGGGGCTCACAGTCTTAATCCCCATTTTGCAGATGAGGTAACTGAGGCAAAGAGAAGTTAAGTGGCTTACCCAAAGTCACACAGCTGACAAGCCATGGAGCCAGGATCAGAATCCATGACCTCTGACTCCCAAGCCTGTGCTCTTTCCACTGAGCCATGCTGCTTCTCGATACATGGCACCTTCACCTCTACATGCATCTGTAGAAAGACACAAAAAAATCATTGTTCGGTGTTTTCGTGTCAGGATGAAGAGTGCAAATTATTTTCATCTTCCCTTATACCTCTTATTTTCAATAAGGCTAGTATTTCATTCATTCAGTTGTATTTATTGAGCACTTACTGTGTGCAGAGCACTGTACTAAGCATTTGGGAGAGTATGATGTAACAATAAACAGATGCATATCCTGTACACGGTGAACTTTACTGAGTGCTTACTCTATACAGTGCACTGTACTGAACACTTTGCAGAGTATGATAGAGTTAGTAGGTATGATCCCTGCTCTCAAAGAGGTAACAAGCTGGAGTCTTCATTGTGTCCTTCCCTTTGTTGTTCTCCTGGTTTTTTGTGCTCCCCTTCAGATGTGGAGCTCAGAGCCACACATAGACTCAGGTAAGGGTCTGACCAGTGGTAAAATAAAGGAGAATTGCCTCATTTTTTAAATTTTGTCTTTCATATTATTCATTAAGTTCCTACTATGTGCCAAGCACTGTACTAAACACTGAGTGGACACAAACTAATCAGTTTGGACACAGTCCATGTCCCACAAGGGGCTCACAGACTTAATCTCCACTTTTACAGATGAGGTAACTGAGGTACAGAGAATTGAAGTGATTTGCCCAAGATCACACAGTAGACAAATGGCAGAGTAGGATTAGAACCCAGATCCTTCTGACTCTGAGGCCTGTGTTCTCTCCACTAGGCCATGATGCTTCTCATCAAGTGCATACATGAACTGCTAGCTCTCAGAGATGTTCCCAGAGGGCCAATGCTGCAAAGCCCCACAGAGAAGGGGTTCAGAAGTGGCCAGGAGCAACTATATTCTCTAGTGGTGGGTGGTGGGGCACTGCAAGGCTACACTAAGGAGGTGCTCAGAAGCAACAATCACAGCTTCATTACCAACATTTCAAGGATTAGAAGTCACCACATTGGTGGCAATCCAAAAAGTGATCTTGACCAGGAACAGTAACAAGGCAAAGAGAATCGCTTCGGCTGTTACAATCTGTCCACTTACGTATACCCTCCCTCAGATGCATTGATTGCTAGGTCCTTCTGCTGATGGTCTTCTCAATCTTGTCCTTCTCTAATTGGTTGGTTGGTTGTTCTGGCGCCCACTCTTCTCTGAGGACCCTCCCATTTCTTCTTCTTCACTGGTTTCAGGTAGGACTTGAATGTGTTCTTGCTTAGAACAACACCTAACACATACCATATTATTCCATGCCCCCTATTTAGACTTCTATTCTGATAGTCATTGTTTCATAAGCCTAACTTTCCATCTCACATCTGGGCTTCAGTCTTACATCCTTACCTGCGTTCCTGAAATCCTCCTTATATCCTTAAGTAAACTTTGTTTTCAGCCTTATATCCTTCGATGTTCCCTACCTTTTACAAAGTTCCATTATGGCATAAAGCTACAATACCACTCATTCATTCCATCATATTTTTTGAGCGCTTATTGTGTGCCGACCACTATCAAAGCACTTGGGAGAGTAAAACAATAAAGAGACACATTCCCTGCACACAATGAGCTTACAGTTTAGAGGCAGGGAGACAGATATGAATATAAATGAATGAATTACAGATATGTACATTAGTGCTACGGGGCTGGGAGAGGGGAAGAACAGAGGGAGAAAATCAGGATGATGCAGAAGGGAGTGGGAGAAGAGGAAAGTGGGGGCTTAGTCAGGAAAGACCTCTTGGAGGAAGTATGCCTACCTTAAGCCTTTGAAGGGGGGAAAGTAAATATTTGTTGGATTTGAGGAAGAGGGTGTCCCAGGCCTAAGGCAGTATATGGGCTAGGGTTAAGCAGCAAGACAGATAAGATTGAGTCACAGTAAGAATGTTAGCATTAGTAGAGCAAAGAGTGTGGGCTGGTTTGTAGTAGGAGAGTAGCAAGATGAGGTAGGAGTGGGGAGGTGGTGGAGTGCTTTAAAGCCAATGGTGAGGAGTTTTTGTTTGATGTGGAGGTAGATGGGCAACTGCTGGAGTTTTTTGAGGAGTAGGGAAACATGTCCTGAATGTTTCTTTAGAAAAATGATCCGGGCAGCAGAGTGAAGTATAGACTAGAGTGGGGTGATACAGAAGTCTGAGAGGTCAGAAAGGAGACTGATGCAGTAATCTAGGTAGGATAAGATGAGTGATTGTATTCACATAGTAGCAGTTTGGATGGAGAGGAAATGGAGGATTTTAGCAATGTTGTGAAGGTGGGATCAACAGGACTTAGTGATGGATTGAGTATGTGGGTTGAATGACAGAGAGGAGTTAAGGATAACACTAAAGTTACAGATTGTGAGACAGGAAGAGAAGCAGCGTGGCTTAGTGAAAAGAGCACAGGCTTGGAAGTCAGAGGTCATGGATTCTAATCCCTGCTTTGCCTCTTGTCAGCTGTGTGACTTTAGGCAAATTACTTACCTTCTCTGTGCCTCAGTTATCTCACCTGTAAAATGGGGATGAAAACTGGGAGCCCCATGTGGGACCATCTGATTACTTTGTATCTACCCAGTGCTTAGAACAGTGTTTGGCACATAGTGAGCACTTAACCAATCCCATTATTATTTTTTATCACTATACTAATCTTAATGATGGTAATTGTTAAGTGCTTACTATGTGCCAAGCACTGTTCTAAGCGCTGGGATAGATACAAGGTAACCAGATTGTCCCACCTGGGGCTCACAGTCTTAATCTTAATTCCCATTTTACAGATGAGGTAACTGAGGCACAGAGAAGTTGAGTGACTTGCCACAAGTCAAACAGCTGATAAATGGAGGAGCCTGTATTAGGACCCACAACCTCTGACTCCCAAGCCTGTGCTCTTTCCACTAAGCCAAGCTGGATGATTGTGCCATCTACAGTTTTGGGAATGTCAGCAATGGAACAGGTTTGGTTAGGAATAGGAGGAGTTATGTTTTGGATATGTTAAGCTTGAGTCAATGGGAGGACAGCCTGGTAGAGATATCATGAAGCCAGAAGAAATGTGAGACTGCAGAGAGGGCAAGAGAAAAGGGCTAGAGAGTTAGATTTGGGTATCATCCTCATATAGGTGATAGTTGAATCCATGTCATCGAATGAGTTCTCCAAGGGAGTGGGTGTAGATGGAAAATAGAAAGGGACTCAGAACTGAACCTTGAGGGACTCCTTCAGTTAGGGGATGGCAGGGGAAGGAGAAGCCCATGAATGAAACTGAGAATGAACAGCTAGACAGTTAAGAAGAGAACCAGGAGAGGACAAAGTCAGTGAAAGCAAGGATGGATAACGTTTCCAGAGGGTGGTGCTCGAAGGTGTCAAAGGCCACTGAGCAATTAGGGAGGATTAAGATGGAGGAGAGGATGTTGGATTTGGAAAGAGGGAGATCAGTGGTGACCTTTGAGGATTAAGATGGAGGAGAGGATGTTGGATTTGGAAAGAGGGAGATCATTGGTGACCTTTGAGAGGGCAGTTTATGTGGAGTGAAGGGCACAGAAGCTAGATTGATAGGGGTCAAGGAGAGAACTGAAGGAGAGGAATTTGAGACAGTGGGTGTAGATAACTCGCTCAAGGAGTTTGGAAAGGAATGGTAGGAAGGAGTTGGGGTGATAACTAAAGGGAGTCATGGGATCAAGGCAGGGCTTTTTTAAGTTAGAGGAAACATGGGCATGCTTGAAAGCAGTGGGAAAGAAAACAGTGGAGAGCAAACAGTTGAAGGTTAGGGAGGGAATAAAGGAAGGGGCAAGTGTTCTGATAATGTGTGAAAGAATGGGGTTGGATGCTCAGGTGGACTTGTCCCCACCTATCCTGTCAACTTCCCCCACTACCTGAACATTTACAGATATCTGCATAGACAGCCCAGGGTCTACCAAAGACTCGTGAGAAGCAGTGTGGGGCAGTGGAAAGTGTTCAGGAATGGGAGCTAGGAAACCTGAGTTCTAATTCTGGCCCCTCTGCTTTACTGCTGTGTGACCTTGAGCAAGTCATTCATTAATAATAATTAAGGTTTTGTTTTTCGGTTCCCTTATCTGTAAAGTGAGGGCAAGATCCTGCTCTCCCTCTTTCTTAGACTGTGATCTCCATATGTGATTGGGTCTGTGTCCAATATAGTTAGTTTGTATATGTATTGAGGTCTAGTAAACAGTATACACCATAATTACTGCTGTTACCTCCAAGAAGGTGCTTTCTCCTTGACCCATCTAATTAAGCCTTATCCTTTTCTGAGTGTCCAGGTACAGAGTTGCTCTTCTCTCCTGCTGCACCACCCCAAAACTGCGCTGGAATGTCCCTGGTCCCGTCCAGAGATTGCATATGCAACTTAATTTGAATGAAACAGAAGTATAGACTTTAGGAAGGCAGTGTGGCAAAGTGGAAAGAGAATGGGCCTGGGAGACAGGAGACATGGGGTTCTAATTTCAGGTACATTATAGAGTACTGCTCAATTTTAAGCAAGACATTTAATCTCTCTGGGTCTCAGTTTGCTTAATTTTAAAATGGAGATAAAATACCTGCTCTGCTTACTTATCAGATTGTGGGTCTTGTGTTGGACTATCAGAGACTATCTGAATAAATACATTGAATCTAGTATCTACCCATAAATAGGAAATAAAATAATTACGAAACACATATATCCGGCAAAGGGTATAAAGGGGAAGGGGGTGGAACTGATTAGCCAATTCATTCATTACATGGATGATTTGATGCCCACATTTAATTGCAAACCCCCCAAATTTCCATGTTGTACTATTTTCTGACACTGATTAAGCTAATTTTCACAAGTTCTGTGCCAAATTTAAAGAGCTTGTTATCCTGACTGCTCAGGGATAATTAGATCAAGATTCAAGCAATTTACTATAACCCTGAACTCAAATAATCCTTCATATGTGTCTTTGCTTGCTCTGACTTTAAATTAAAATATAATGAGCTCAACACCACTATCAAATAATGCACCAAGTCATAAGAGAATATGGATTTATTTGATTGGTGGAAATACATCTATGTTGCTTTGCGAATAGTTAAAGAAGGGACCTTCATACTTTGTCTCTTAATTCATGGAAGACCAATATGGAAAGGATTAGTTGTGAGAAAGCAGAATGTACCTCTCCATTTGCATTATACAAAATATTTCAGTTTTTAAATGATTTAAAAGAGCATAATTTGGTTAAATATCATTCTAGATCAGATCATACCTCTCAAGTTTATTTCATTTCAAGAGTGTAATTCCTCATCTCAATAAATTTAGTTTATAAAATTCATTTCTCTAATTATGTGTTTTCTTTTTTACATATTTGAAACTCTGTAAAAAATTATTGGTAGTGGATCAAATATTGGTGACTGAGTGACTGTGTCATGGGCTTGCTTCTCATGAAGAGTTTGGTTAATTTAGTTCATGTCTGATTAAAGCTCTTTAGCAATTAGAATGACAGGCATATGTGACTTCCTTCATTTAGATTGAGATGACATCTTCAGAGCAAGTTTAACAGTGTAGAAACCCTGATCTCTGTATTTGCTCTATGATCAAATAGGCAATCCCTCAACTACAATCGCCAAGTGATACAAACCATGAAATTGCCTTCCATTCATTTTCTTGTCTCTTCTGCAGAGTCAGGTGAAATATAGGTCTTGCCTAATAATCAGTATCTCCTTATTTGGACTTGGGGCCTGGTGGGTCTGCATATTGAGATAATTTCTCTTGGCATTCTCCTACTACTATCTACCCCGGAAACTTTGCTCCTCTAATGCTAACCTACTCACCGTACCTCTATCTTGCCACTAACCTCTCACCCACATCCTGTCTCTGGCTTGGCACACCCTCCCTCATATCCGTCAGACAATTTCTCTCCCCTCCTTCAAAGCCTATCGAAGACACATCTCCTCCAAGAGGCCTTCCTTGACTATACCCTCTTTTTCTTTTTTCAACTCCCTTCTATCTCATCATGACTTGTTCCCTTTATCCCTTCTTTCCCCCCAGACCCACTGCATTTATGTTCATATCTGTAATTTGTTTCTATTAATGTCGCTCTTCCCCTCTGAACTGTAAGTTTGTTGTGGGCAGGGAATGTATCTGTTATTGTTATATTGTATTCTCCCAAGTGCTTAATACAGTGCTTTGCACACAGTCAGCGCTCAATAAATACAAGAGAATGAATGAATGAATGAATGAATGAGTGCTCTGCATATTCATTCATTCAATCATATTTACTGAATGAACAGTACATAGTAAACATATTACTACATCCTATGCACATATTGCTACGCACACAGTAAAGGATAAATACGATTGAGTGAAGGGTGGACAACGTATTTCAGTTGTATTTTCTCATTCATTCAGTCATATTTATTAAGCGCTTACTCTGTGCAGAGCTCTATACTAAGCGCTTGGGAAAGTACAATACAACAATAAAGAGTGACAATGCCTGCCCACAATGAGATCAAACAAAATCAAGTCTCTGACCAGTGGTTGCCCAAAGAGCAAATTTTATAGTTTGAACACATTGATATAGAAGTTTTCTAAAGAACATCTTTAGATTTGGCATTGAGAAGATTTAATTTGGCCTCGAAAGGAGTTTCCTGTTGGCAAAACCTACACCAGAGTCCCAGGAAAGTTGGAATATACATGGCCAAGTGGACAGAGTCCCAAATACTCCAAAACCCATGTGGACTGTGGTACTAGGTATGCCAAGTCACTTAACTTTGTTGCCGATTTCACTTAATTTGTTGCCGATTTGTACATTCCAAGTGCTTAGTACAGTGCTCTGCACATAGTAAGCACTCAATAAATACTATTGAATGAATGAATGAATTAATAACTTCTCTGTGCCTCAGTTACCTATCTGTAAAATGGGGATGAAGACTGCGAGCCCTATTTGGGATGACCTGATTACCTTGTATCTACCCTAGTGTTTAGAAAAGTTCTTGGCACGTGGTAAACTCTTAACAAAGACCAGCATTATTATTATTATAATTACGTTTTATATCTACTCCAACTCTTAAGACAGGGTTTGACAGATAATAAGTGCATAAAACTATTGTATTCTTTTTCTTCTTATTATTGTTATGGTCTTTTTTTGTGGAGGACCTCTGTAACAGAACAGATTTTCAGCTTTGGGAGATCCATAAAGTGCTGTTTAGTCTGAAGTTTTTTGTAGCCTACACAAGTTCTGTGATTGAAGACCTTAAAACAGACAGGCCCGGTGTGAGACAAATGCATTAGAGAAGCACAAGTGCACAGTGTTGCAGGCTGTGTTGGTCAGGCAGCCCACATGGGCAGGGACCATGTCTAATGCCCAGCTGGGTTATTCTCTCCCAGTACTTAGAAGAGTGCTCTGTGCACAGTAAGTGCTAAATAAACACTATTACTATTCTTACTACTTACCCTCAGTAGCATCATCTTTGCAAAGGGCAATATATGTATGTATAAATATAATCTTAATTAGTATTATGGGGTAGCTACTAGACTGTAAAATCCTTGAGGACAGGCAGAGTCTACCAACTCAATTGAACTCTCCAAAGCACTTAGTACATTCATCCATTCATTTGTATTTACTGAGCACTTATTGTGTGCCGAGCACTATACTAAGCGATTGGGAAAGTACAGTACAACAAGCAAGAATGACATTCCCTGCCCACAGTGAGCTTACGGTCTAGGAAGGGGGAGACAGACATCAGTACAAATAAATAAAATTACAGATACATTGCTTAGCACACTGTAGCTGCTCAGGTAATATCATTGATTGAATGACGAACATTAAGTATCAGAATCCCTGATCTTTTCAACCTGTCACTCATATTTAGTTTACTCCTCTCCTCATTACTTAATAATGAATAATAATAATAACAGTATTTGTTAAGCACTTACTACGTGTCAAGTACCGTTCTAAGCTCTGAGGCAGATAATAATGGTGGTATTTGTTAAGCGCTTACTATGTGCCAAACACTGTAGATACAAGCTAGCCAGGTTGGACGCAATCCCTGTCCTACTTGAACCTCACAGACTTAATCCCCATATTACAGATGAGTCAACCGAGATCCAGATTCCTGAAGTGACTTGCCTAAGGTCACACAGCGGACAAGTGACAGAGCCAGAATTAGAATCCAGGTCCTTCTGACTCTCAGGCCCGTGCTCTACCCACTGGGCTGTGCTCAATTGCATATATTCAGATGTAGCTTGGGAACGTTTCCATATATGCCTTCTTCACTACAGTGTAAACCCCTGTGCACTGAGAATGTGTCTATTTTTCTTTGGTACTTTGAGTGTTCGGCTCAGTGTACTGAATTCAGTAAATGCTCAGTAAATGTCATTACTACTATTACTACTGCTATTGAGAAGCAGCGTGGCATAGAGGATAGAGCACAGGCCTTTGGAGTTAAGGGGTCATGGGTTCTTATCCCAACTCCAATTCTTGTCTACTGTGAGACCTTGGGAAAATCACTTCAATTCTCTGTACCTCAGTTACTTTGTCTGTAACATGGGGATTAAGACTGTCAACCCCACATGAGACAAGGACTGTGTCCAACCCAATTTATCTGTTTCCACCCCAGTACTTGTAGTAAGTACTTAAAAAAATACCATCATTATTGCTATTATTATTACTACTAGATTTATAGGTCTTATGATGCAATGACTGTAACACTATGCTTTTCAATATAAGATAATGCAAGAGTACAGATACCTTGAGAAAAGCATCAATTTTGTTTGCTGTGGAGTCTGAGCTTCACCACCTCTTCAGAATACAATAATTCTCACATTGTTGGTAGTTGTCTCATGTTCTGCGGGCTGTCACTCCACGTTTAAAAGAATGAGTTGATTTTCCTGGGCTGGTTCAAAGTCATAACAGCTCCTTTAATGCTAATCTTCTCACTGTGCCTCGATCTTGTTTATCTCACCACCGATCCCTTGCCCATGTCCTGCCTCTGGACTGGAAAGCCCTCCCTCCTCAAATCTGACAGATAATTACTCTCCCCTCATTTTATAGCCTTAATGAAGGCAAATTTCCTCCAAGAGGCCTTCCCAGACTAAGTCCCCCTTTCCTCTTCTCCCACTCCCTTCTGTGTAGCCTTGACTTGCTTCTTTTGTTCTCCCCCCCTCAGCCCTACAGCAATTATATACATATTTGTAATTAATTTATATTAATGTCTGTCTCCACCCCCTCTAGACCGCAAGCTTGTTATGGGCAGAGAATGTGTTCGTTTATGGTTGTGGTACTCTCCCAAGCACTTAGTACAGTGCTCTACACAGTAAGCACTCAGTAAATACAGTGGAATGAACAAATTAGTAATGAATAACACACACACACTTAGTACAGTCTCCAGTGCTTGGAGAAGCAGCGTGGCTCAGTGGAAAGAGCATGGGCTTTGGAGTCAGGGCTCATGAGTTCAAATCCCAGCTCTGCCACTTGTCGGCTGTGTGACTGTGGGCAAGTCACTTAACTTCTCTGTGCCTCAGTTCCCTCATCTGTAAAATGGGGATTAAGACTGTGAGCCCCACGTGGGACAACCTGATTCCCCTATGTCTACCCCAGCGCTTAGAACAGTGCTCGGCACATAGTAAGCGCTTAACAAATACCAACATTATTATTATTATTACAGTCTCATTCACCTCACACATCCAATCCGTCACCAACACCTGCCGGTCTCACCTTCACAATATCGCCAAGATCCGTCATTTCCTCTCCATCCAAACTGCTATCGTACTGGTACAAGCTCTCATATTATCCCGACTGGATTATTGTGTTAGCCTCCTCTCTGATTTCCGGTCTCTCCCTGATCCAGTCTATTCTTCATTCCGCTGCCTGGTCATCTTCCTGCAGAAACGCTCTGGGCATGTCACTCCCCTCCTCAAAAACCTCCAGTGGTTGCCTATCAACCTTTACATGAAACAAAAACTCCTCCCTCTTGGCTTCAAAGCTCTCCATTACCTTGCCCCCTCCTACCTCACCTCCAATCTCTCTTTCTACTGTCCTCCCCGTATACTCTGCTCCTCTGCCGCTCACCTCCTCACTGTCCCCCACTCACGCCAATCCCGCCGTTGACCCCTGGCCCATGTCCTACCGCTGTCCTGGAATGCCCTCCCTCCCCACATCCGCCAAACTAACTCTCTTCCCCTCTTCAAAGCCCTACTGAGAGCTCACCTCCTCCAGGAGGCCTTCCCAGACTGACCCCCCCTTTCCCTCTGCTCCTCCTCCCCCTTCTCCCCCCCCCTTTCTGCTCTTCCCCCTTCCCCTCCCTTCAGCACTGTGCAAATTTGTATATATTATTTATTATCCTATTTATTTTGTTAATGAGGTGTATATCTCCATGATTCTATTTATCTTGATGATGTTGTCTTGTTTTGTTTTGTTTTGTTCTGTTTTGCTTTCCTCTCTGTCTCCCCTATTTAGACTGTGAGCCCACTATTGAGCAGGGATTGTCTCTATCTTTCGTCGAATTGTACATTCCAAGCGCTTAGTACAATGCTCTGCACATAGTAAGTGCTCAATAAATACTATTGAATGAATCTCCCCTTTCTTCTACATCCAAACTGCTAGTATGTTAATTCAATAACTCATCCAATCCCACCTTGTTTTCTTTATCAGCCTCCTACTGACCTCCCTGCCTCCCATCTCTCCCCACTCTAGTTCCTAATTCATTCTGCTGCCCAGATCATTTTTCTACAAAAAATATTCAGGTCATGTTTCTCCACTCCTCAAGAAGTTCCAGTGGTTATCCATTCATCTCCGCATCAAAACGAAACTCTTCACCATTGGCTTTAAAGCACACAATCATCTTACTCCCTCTTACCTCACCTGGCTACTACAAACCTACTCCTCCTTCAACCCAACCTGCACATTTCTCTCCCCTAATGCTAACCTTATCACTGTACTTCAATCTCGTCTATCTTGCTGCCAACCGCTCGACCACGTCCTGTCTCTGGTCCGTAACACCCTCCCATCTTCATATCCAACAGACTGTTACTCTCCCCCACATTAAAGCCTTACTGAAAGCACACCTCCTCCAAGATGCCTTCCCTGACTAAACCTTCCTTTCCTCTTCTCCCATAACCTTCTACATCACCCTGACCTGCTCCCTTTATTCAACCCCCTCCTCCCAGCCCCATACACTTATGTACTTACGTGAAATTTATTTATTCATGTTAATTTCTGGCTCTCCCTCTAGATTGTAAACTCACTGTGGGCAGGTAATATTTCTGTTTATTGTTATGTTGTACTCTCCAAGGCGCTTAGTACACTGTAAACACTCAATAAATTTGTTGACTGACTCACATACACACACACAAAATTTGAGAACTGGCTAGTAAAAGTATAAAATAATGATTATTCATGCCTAAAGTTCAGGACTGTTTTTAAAGCAATTATTGCACTTTATAACCTCCACCAAATGTTTTGCTGGGCTGAAAACTGCAGTCCAGAAGATAAATTCACACATTTTAGTAGGCATTTGAATTGTAATCTCTCTAGGACCAAATATAAAATGGAATATTGTTCTTAATTAATGAGCCAATTAAACTTTGATTATGACACTGCCACACATTGTAATTTTTATCATTCTTACTCCAACCTAGAAAGCAGCTGATATGTTGCTGCCTTTTGATTTGATAGAATATTTGAAATGTGTTCGTGAAATGGCTTAGACTAGAGAAGCAGGCAGGTAGGATATAGCTGCACTAAATTTATATATGCATATAAATGTTTGTGTGTTGTGTTTATATATATATATATATATATGTACAGGGTATCTGTGTATGTGTCTATGAGTAGGAGTCAGTCTCTAGATATCGAGCTAGTGAGAGATAGAGACCTACATGTACACATATCCTTTGTTTTGTAAGGACGATTAGACTGTGACCCTGTCATTGGGCAGGGATTGCCTCTATCTGTTGCCGAATTGTACATTCCAAGCTCATAGTGCAGTGCCTTGCACATAGTAAGTGCTCAATAAATACTATTGAATGAATGTATGCTGCTACAGGTGATAAGGTCCTATCCATGTGATTTGAGAAGGATTCATCAGGTGCTCCCTCATTGATGCCCATGCCTGTCACCCCCACCAATTGTTCCGGAATTTTAATTCTCTCCTCAGGCCCCCTGTTCCTCCCCCTCCCGAATCCCTCACCGCCAACGATCTGGCCACCTACTTCATCATGAAAATTAACACAATCAGGTCTGAGCTCCCCAAAGTCACCCCTTCCCCTTCTGCCTCCCCTGCCAACCCTCTCCCCTACTTTCCCATCCTTACCTGCAGTATCCTCAGAGAAGATCTCCTACCTCCTCGCAAGTGTCACCACTTCTACCTGCCCTTTGGACCCCATTCCCGCTCACCTTATAAAAACCACTGCCCCTTCCCTCCTCCCCTCCTTAACTTCTATCTTTAACCACTCACTCTCCAATAGATTCTTCTCCTCTGCCTTCAAACATGCCCAAGTCTCCCCTATCCTAAAAAAACCTCTCTCGACCCCACTTCCCCTTCCAGTTATCACCCTATCTCCCTTCTACCCTTCCTTTCCAAAGTCCTAGAATGAGTTGTCTACACTCGTTGCTTTGAATTCCTCAACTCCAACTCTTTCCTGGACCCCCTCCAATCTGGCTTCCATCCCCTCCACTCGACTGAGACTGCTCTCTCAAAGGTCACCCACGACCTCCTTCTTGCCAAATCCAATGGCTCCTACTCTATCCTAATCCTCCTTGACCTCTCAGCTGCCTTTGACACTGTTGACCGTCCCCTTCTCCTCCACACCTTATCTCACCTTGGCTTCACGGACTCTGTCCTCTCCTGGTTCTCCTCTTATCTTACTGGCCGTTCATTCTCGCTCTCCTTCTCAGGCTCCTCCTCCCGCTCCCATCCTCTAACTGTAGGGGTTCCTCAAAGGTCAGTTCTTGGCCCTCTTCTGTTCTCCATCTACACTCACTCCCTTGGTGAACTCATTTGCTCCCACGGCTTCAATTATCATCTCTATGCATCTGACACACAGATCTACATCTCCTCCCCGTTCTCTCCCCCTCCCTTCAGGCTAGTATCTCCTCCTGCCTCCAGGACATTTCCACATGGATGTCTGCCCGCCACCTAAAACTTGACATGTCCAAAACTGAGCTCCTTATCTTTCCTCCCAAGCCATGTCCTCTTCCTGACTTCCCTGTCACTGTGGATGGTTTAACCATCCTTCCCGTCTCTCAAGCCCGCAACCTTGGTGTCATCCTTGACTCGGCTCTCTCATTCACCTCACACATTCAATCCGTCACCAGTGCCTGCCGGTCTCACCTTTACAATATCACCAAGATCCGCCCTTTCCTCTCCACCCAAACGGCTATCTTACTGGTACATGCTCTCATAATATCCTGACTGGATTATTGTGTCAGCCTTCTCTCTGATCTCCCTTCCTCCTCTCTCTCCCCTCTCCAGTCTATTCTTCATTCTGCTTCCCGGCTCATCTTCCTGCAGAAACACTCTGGACATGTCACTCCCCTCCTTAAAATCCTTCTGTGGTTGCCTATCAACTTCACCACGAAACAAAAACTTCTCACTCAGGGTTTCAAGGCTCTCCATCACCTTGCCCCCCCACCTCTCCTCCCTTGTCTCTTTCTACTGCCCACCCTGCACGCTCTGCCCCTCTGCCACTCACCTCCTCCCCGTCCCCCATTCACACCTATCCCGCCGTCGACCTCTGGCCCATGTCCTACAGCTGTCTTGGAATGTACTCCCTCCTCGCCTCCGCCAAACTAGCTCTCATCCCCTCTTCAAAGCCCTACTTAGAGCTCACCTCCTCCAAGAGGACTTCCCAGACTGAGCTTCCCCACTTCCTTCTGCTCCCTCTGCTTCCTCTCTGCTTCCCCTTCACCTTCCCTCATCTAAGCCTCCTTCCCCCCCCTCAGCTAAACCCCCTTTCCCCCCTTTCCCTCTGCTCCTCCCCCTCTCCCTTCTCCTCCCCTCAGCACTGTGCTCATTAGTATATATTTTTACTACCCTATTTCTTTTGTTAATGAGTTGTACATTCCCTTGATTCTATTTATCATGATTATGTTTTGTTTTTGTCTGTCTCCCCCTATTAGACTGTAAGCCCATCAGTGGGCAGGGATTGTCTCTATCTGTTGCTGAATTGTACATTCCAAGCGCTTAGTACAGTGGTCTGCACATAGTAAGTGCTCAATAAATATGAATGAATGAATGAATGAATGAATGAATGAATGAATGAAAAATGTTCGAGTTGGTGTGGCAGGCAGTTTTTTGGGTACATTTTCTAGCTCTGCCCATTTTGGCCTGAGCAGGATCCCTATTTAGGGCTACTCAATCAATCAAGGATTCAGTCTTATTTACTGAGCACTGACGGTGTGCAGAGCACTGTCATTAAGCACTTGAATATCCAGCTTGTTGCTGAGTGCCTCTCCTGTTTTGAGACCTATTATATATAGTGGTCCTTTGTATTTGAAGGCACCATGGATGGGGATAAGATTCATATGATTGTGTGTGAGTGTGGCTGAATTAGCTAAAGTGGGATCCCCACAACAGATGTCCCTCGTGTTATTTTTAATGTTTTCCTCACCTGGAACTGTTTTTCTTCTTGCCTCCTTGTCTCTTGCTCCTATACAACTTTGGCTTGAAGAAAGGCTATCCTTCCTTGTTGGTGGTGTGCCGTTCTGCTTTCTCCTCAGCCGTCTCCCAGGTCTCAGCTAGGATGCACCATTGTGTGTTGCTTTGTTTTGCTGTGTCTTTAAAACATTTCCTCTGCCTGCCGAGCTTTCTGTTTCCCAATTTCAGTTTCCAAACAGCAGCTGTTTGGGTTTACTTCTGTCATTCTTTCTACTCAGATGTCCCAGCTGTGTGAAGGTAGGCAGATATTTGATGCTGACTACAATCCAAAACTTTCTTGTTTGTGTTCTTATCTTGTCGTCTGATACTGAGTATGGTCCAAAAGTGATGCAAATGAATCTACGCTAAGAGATTGATATGGTTCCAGGTCTCTCGGACATAGAAAACGGCTATAGAATGCTAAAGCTCTATATACCTTTAGTTTGAAGTGGGGCCTGGTACCACATTGTTTGATAGTTTTACAAAGGATATGGTGGCCTTCTCAATTCGATTCTCTATGTCATTTTTTTGTTAATGGCATCTAAGTACTAACTGTCTGCTAGGCACTTTAATGACTGCTGAGGTAAACATAAGATTACCAGGATGGAGACAATCCCTGTCCTACTTAGAGCTCACAGTCTTAATCTCCAGTTTACAAATGAGGTGCAAGGAAGTGAAGTGACTTGCCCAAGGTCACACCAGACAAGTGGCAGAATCAGAATTAGAACCCAGGTCCTCTGACTGCCAGACCCATACTCTTTCTAATACGCTACACTGCCTTTCATTCCTTGTTTATCATTGAGTCGTTGGTCAATGTACTGTCCACGTAACCAAATTACATGATAGTGTTCAGATCTGTGTTGCCAGCATGAATTTTTCATTCATTCATTCTTTCAATCATACTTATTGAGCGCTTACTATGTGCAGAGCACTGTACTAAGCACTTGGGATGTACAATTCAGCAACAGATAGAGACAATACCTGCCCAACAAAGTTCTCACAGTCTAAACGGGGGAGACAGACAACAAAACAAAACAAGTAGTCTGGCATCAATATAATCAAAATAAATAGAATCATAGATATATACACATCATTAACAAAACGGCTACCTTACTATTACGGGCTCTCGTTATATCCCGGCTAGACTACTGTGTCAGCCTTCTCTCTGACCTCCCTTCCTCCTCTCTCGCCCTGCTCCGGTCTATTCTTCACTCCGCCGCCCAGCTCATCTCCCTGCAGAAACAATCTGGGCATGTCACTCCCCTTCTTAAACAACTCCAGTGGTTGCCTATCGACCTCCGCTCCAAACAAAAACTCCTCACTCTAGGCTTCAAGGCTCTCCATCACCTTGCCCCTTCCTACCTCTCCTCCCTTCTCTCTTTCTACCGCCCACCCCGCACGCTCCGCTCCTCCGCCGCCCACCTCCTCACCGTCCCTCGGTCTCGCCTATCCCGCCGTCGACCCCTGGGTCACGTCCTCCCGCGGTCCTGGAACGCCCTCCCTCCTCACCTCCGCCAAACTGATTCTCTTTCCCTCTTCAAAACCTTACTTAAAAATCACCTCCTCCAAGAGGCGTTCCCAGACTGAGCTCCTCTTCCCCCTCTACTCCCTCTGCCATCCCCCCTTTACGTCTCCGCAGCTAAAGCCTCATTTTCCCCTTTTCCCTCTGCTCCTCCCCCTCTCCCTTCCCATCCCCTCAGCACTGTACTCGTCCGCTCAACTGTATATATTTTCGTTACCCTATTTATTTTGTTAATGAATTGTACATCGCCTTGATTCTATTTAGTTGCCATTGTTTTTACGAGATGTTCTTCCCCTTGACGCTGTTTAGTGCCATTGTTCTTGTCTGTCCGTCTCCCCCGATTAGACTGTAAGCCCGTCAAACGGCAGGGACTGTCTCTATCTGTTGCCGACTTGTTCATCCCAAGCGCTTAGTACAGTGCTCTGCACATAGTAAGCGCTCAATAAATACTATTGAATGAATGAATGAATGAATAGAGTAATAAATAATATATACAAATATGCACAAGTGCTGTGGGGAGGGGAAGGGGGAAGAGCAGAGGGAGGGATTAGGGAGAATGGGGAGGGGAGGAGGAGCAGAGGGAAAGGGGCGCTCAGTCTGGGAAGGCCTTCTGGAGGAGGTGAGCTCTCAGGGGGGCTTTGAAGAGGGAAGAGAGTTAGTTTGGTGGATGTGAGGAGGGAGGGCATTCCAGGTCAGTGGTAGGACGTGGGCCAGGGTTGGACAGCGGGACAGGCAGGAATGAGGGACCATGAGGAGTTTAGTGGCAGAGGCGTGGAGTGTATTAGGTGGGCTGTAGAAGGAAAGAAGGGAGGTGAGATGGGAGGGGGCTAGATGATGGAGAGCTTTGAAGCCAAGAGTGAGAAGCTTATGTTTCACACAGAGGTTGATAAGCAACCCCTGAAGGTTTTTGAGGAGGAGAGTGACATGCCCAGAGTGTTTCTGTAGAAATTCTTGATTGTGTGGCTTCCCTGGTATAGGCTGATGTATTGCTTCAATTTTCTTCAGACTCATTGTCAGTCCATAGTTCCTGGCTGACTTGATGAAGCTTTCTGCAATCACTGGCATAATTTTGTGGGTGATGCTCTCTAGGGTGAAGTCATGTATATTTAGTATATCTTAAATTACTGTTTTGGAGACTTTGGATGATGTTCTAAGTCTGTTGAGATGGGAGAATTTCTGAGTCATATGGCAGCATATTGTAAACATCAAGATCTCTTATTACATCTTCTAGCATGGCTACATAGAATAAGTTGATCAGGAGGGGATTATGAAGTTAATCCAACTTTATTGGCAGCAATTCTCATGTGTGATGCATTCCCCATTTTGAGAGGGTGCTTTACAAAGCAATTTTCCCCTTTCTCGAGCCTAATGGGGTTCAATATTGGCAATACTAGTTAAGGACGGGTGGCACGGGGAAGGAAGCAAGGTGGATTAGGGTCCTACGCAGATTTTTGGTTAGCGCAGCTACCCTCAAGAGATTATCTGTTTGCCCCCATTTTTCTGGGTTGTGAAAGCTTGGTTCTCAACTGCGCACCTTCCCGCCCTCAAGAAAACGGCAGTTTTGTCTCAGGGGTTTGTGGGGAAGCAAGAGAAGAAAAGCCAGCAAAAATCTTTTATGCTATCCCTTTCTCTTGTTAAAAGTTTATGGTCGAATTTAAAAGTCATCAAAACTTTGCCAAGTCTCTCTCCCTTCCACCCCAAACTACAGCAATGACACTGAAACTACCTCTCCCTGTACTACATCCTGCCACAGAAAAACAAACAAACAAAAAAACCATGGGACTGGTAATCAGGAGACCTAGGAAATGTAGCAGCACCCTTTGCTGTGAGAAACAAGATAAGATGGGTGCTCAGTGCCCACCTGAGTTTACCCCTTTGGAACTCAAGTAGAAAAATGACCCACTAATCTGATCCTTCCTGGGGGAACCAATCAAAGCAGGGATCAGGAGGGTTTGATCATAAACCAATGCTTTAATTGGAGGAATGCAAACAATAAAAGTCTCCCGGAAACCTTTGATTTATCCAGGAAGCTGTACATTAGCAAGTCACAAACCTCTCATGTATCTAATGGGACCGGTCATATGACACAGCCTGATTTTACTCCACTGACAATGAAGAATGGATCGCATGAGACACCTCTGCTCTCACCCAGCCAGCCATGCCATTGTGATGTTTTCTCAGAATCTTGATGAATTTTGAATGGGCTAATAAAGAAGTGAATCATTCTAGCACAAAAGGGTACACAATCCAGGCCCAAAGCAAAGTACTGTACCAAATGACCCAGAGGCATGATATTTTATTGCCATTTTCAATATCAAAGGTGTTGACCTTGGATCTTGCTCTTATTCTTGTTTTTCTTCTAGATTTGATGGAGTTAAGAAAACAAATGAACCCCAGAGTTTCCTCTGGCCCTGGGGCTAATGACTAGGGGATTGCACCTCTCCCATTAATTCCTTTCTTGCCATTTTTCACGAGGGTTTCTATTGCTTGGCAGATGGATCTCTACCTCCTTATATATCAATTGGAAATCTTTATGTGCTGGTTTCACCTTCACAACATCGCCAAGATCTGCCCTTTCTTCTCCATCCAAACTTACCTTATTGGCACAATCTCTCATCCTATCCCGACTGGATTACTGCATCAGCATCCTCTCTGATCTCCCATCCTCCTGTCTCTCCTCATTTCAGTCTATACTTCACTCTGCTGCCCAGATTATCTTTCTTCAGAAATGCCCTGGGCATGCCACCACCCTCCTCAAAAATCTCCAGTGATTGCTTATCAACCTTTGCATGAAGCAAAAACTCCTCACTATTGGCTTCAAAACTCTCCCTCACCTCGCCCCCTCCTACCTCACCTCCCTTCCCTCCAACCTCACCTCCCTTCCCTCCATCTACAGCCCATCCAGTACGCTCTGCTCCTCTGCCACTAACCTCCTCACTGTGCTTCGTTCTCACATGTCTCACCATCAACCCCTGGCCCACGTCCTACGTCTGGCCTGGAATGTCCTCCCTCCTCAAATCCACCAAACTAGCTCTCTTCCCCCTTCAAAGCCCTTCTGAGGGCTCATCTCCTCCTGGAGGCCTTCCCAGATTGAGCCCCCCTTTTCCTCTGCTCCTCCTCCCTTCCCCATCTCCCCTATTCCCTCCCTCTGTCCTATGTCCTTCCCTGCCCCACAGCACTTTGTACATATTTGTACATATTTATCATTCTATTTTATTAATTATGTGTATATGTCTATGATTCTATTTATCTATTTTGATGTTATTGATGCTTGTCTACTTGTTTTGTTTTCTGTCTCACCCTTCTAGACTGTGAGCCCATTGTTGGGCAGGGACTGTCTCTATCTGTTGCCAATTGTACTTTCCAAGCACTTAGTGGAGTGCTCTGTACACAGTAAGTGCTCAATAAGTACGATTGAATCTAGGTCAATACAAGTGAACATTTCAGTGAAAAGCATACTACTTCAGGAGATGAAGCTGGTCTTTTTAGAGGTTGTGGTAACCATTTTTAAACCCATCTTCTGTGGTTCTGAATGTGTTTACATCCAGCTATTCTGATCCCACCCTGACACAGTTGTACTTTTAATAGTTGTTCTTCCTTCCTCCTGCTTTCACTCTTTCAAAATAATTTCAGTTCATCCCCACATTGGATTATAAATTCCTTGCAGGAAGGGAACGCGTATTTTGGCTTCTATTTTACCTTTCCGAGCACTTATTAGAGGGCAGTGCAGTCAGTAGGAGCTCAATAAAACTATTATTAGTATTACTGTTACCATTAAAATTGGGAGTGTATATGTAGCCAGAGAAAACACAGAGCTCTCAATCAAAGGAAAGGAGAATAATAGTTTTCACTTTGTCCAGCTTAAAGACTCTTATGCTCAGCCAAATGTTCCCAGCTTGGCCTCAGTTGGTAGTCCACACCAGCTTCTGGCTGGAAGAAGAGTGTCTGGAGCCATTAGAAGCACCATCAAAGAGGAACTAGGAATGTAATTGAAAGACCTGGGAGGAGCATTTCTCCCATCAGGACCTAATCCTGGAATAACTATTAACTAATGGTGGATGTGTGATGGATATATCTTCAAGACAGAGGCCTAGGACCATCTGCCCTGTGTGAAGACAACGGGAAGCATTTGGTGTATGAACTTGGCTGAGAACCTAATGGGATGAAACTATCATCTATGGAATGATGACAGAACAGGTGTCAGAGTCTTCCTAAGTGTTGTGCCAACTGGCCCAGTTCCAAGGACCCTCAGTTGACCTGGAAGAGTTGGATTGCATCTCCACTTTTGTCTCTGGCATAGAGGGACTCCTAGGGCCAGCCAGAACAGGGTGCAGTAGGCTTGGGGAGCTGAAGAGAAACCAGAAATAGGAGCTGCTTCTGACCAGTAAGTAGTGTGTTGCATGTTCAGGGACAACCAAGTCATTGCTAGATGTCCTGCTTCTTGTTCAAGAAGCAACCACAATGGAACTATGGGATCTACTCAAAGGAGCTGAATGCCACAGAGCTTGACACTGTGAGAAGTCTGTCAGCAGGGAGGAAAGGAAAACTCATGGCAGCAACTCAATATGAAAAAGGGCTGATGAACAATAAACCTGAGGGCTGGGCTCTCTGTGTGTGTGCATTTTCATTCATTCAGTGGAATTTCATTTATTCAATTTTATTTAATGAGCACTTACTGTGTACAGAGCATGGTACTAAGCACTTGGGAAAGTACTATACAGCAATAAAGAGAGACAATCTGTGCCAACAATGAGCTCACAGTCTAGTAGGGGGAGACAGACATCAATACAAGTAAACAGACATCAATATAAAAGAAACAAAATTACAGATATATACATAGGTTCTGTGGTGTGGAAAGAGGGAGAATGAGCCAAGGAGTAAATCAGAGTGAAGCAGAAGGAAGTGGGAGATGAGGAAAAGGGCAGCTTAGCCTGGAGGAGATAGATGTGCCTTCAGTAAGGCTTTGAAGGAAAGGAGAGTAATTGTCTGGTGGATTTGAGGAGGGCGGGCGTTCCAGGCCAGAGGTAGGACATGGGCCAGGGGTCGGCGGTGACACAGGTAAGATCGAGACTCATTGAGAAGGTTAGCACCACAGTAGCAAAGTGGGCAGGCTGGGTTG
This sequence comes from Ornithorhynchus anatinus, assembly GCF_004115215.2. Classification (NCBI taxonomy): domain Eukaryota; kingdom Metazoa; phylum Chordata; class Mammalia; order Monotremata; family Ornithorhynchidae; genus Ornithorhynchus; species Ornithorhynchus anatinus. The sequence goes on along the minus strand of NC_041731.1, from coordinate 114,947,772 downwards.
AAGGGGAGAAGCAAGGTGAGGTGAGAGGGAGGAATGGAATTTACTGAGTCCTTACAATGTGCAGAGCACTGTACTCAGCACTTGGGAGAGTACAACACAAAAGAGTTGGCAGCCAAGTTGCCTGCCCACAACATGCTTTTGTTAGATACATGTGGGGTTTTTGATGGGGTTATGAGTCTGTGAAGCTCCAAATCTCTTTCTAGAGTAGTTAAAGCTTATTGAATAATACAATAAGCTTAGAATAAGCTTACAATAAGCTTAGAGAAGCAGCGTGGCTCAGTGGAAAGAGCACGGGCTTTGGAGTCAGACGTCATGAGTTTGAATCCCGGCTCTGCCACTTGTCAGCTGTGTGACTGTGGGCAAGTCACTTCTTCTCTGTGCCTCAGTTACCTCATCTGTAAAATGGGCACTAAGACTGTGAGCCACACATGGGACAACCTGATTCCCCTGTGTCTACCCCAGCGCTTAGAACAGTGCTCGGCACATAGTAAGCACTTAACAAATACCAACATTACGATTATTGAAGTTCCTATGGTGTGTGGAGGACTTTGTTTGATACAGTAATTCTATGTCATGTCACATCATGCCATATTAGATCAGTCCCTGACACTCTAACATCTCTAGATTTATACATTGCAGTTTAGGGGCCAGAGCACAGGCCTGGAAGGAAATATGGAGATGTGGGTTCTAATCTCGACTCTGCCACTTGTCAGCTGTGTGACTGCGGGCAAGTCACTTAACTTCTCTGTGCTTCAGTTACCTCATCTGTAAAATGGGGATTAACTGTGAGCCTCACATGGGACAACCTGATTATCCTGTATCTACCCCAGTGCTTAGAACAGTGCTCTGCACATAATAAGTGCTTAACAAATAGTAAGTGCTTAACAAATACCAACATTATTAATGCAACATCTGCCACTGGACTGCCATAAAGCCTTGGACAAGTCACTTAACTCCTCTGTGCCTCAATTTCCTCACTTCTAAAGTGGGGAGTAAATATCTCTTCTCTGTCCCCTTTGGACTGTGAACTCTTTGTGAGACAGAGACTGTGTCTGATTTGACTGGATAGTTTCTACCTCAGAATTTAGCACAGTGCTTGTCACATAGAGCATAATACATGTTTGACAATGATGATGATGGTGATTTCTGTTTCGCTGACTCTATGAAATTCCTTAATGAAAAATGCTAGAAGTCAATGCTACTCAGAAGTCCTTCAAGTAAATAGAGACAAAAAATGGAACAGGCAGGAGGAGCTATCTGTTGGTTGTCTATTCTGCAGGTAAGATTGATGGAACATCATTGAAATGGTAGCTTAATGAACTTATCAGTGGCATTTATTCAGAGCTGACTGAATGCTAGGCACTCTTTATATGTGAGTGTGTATATATATATATACATATATATGTGTGTGTGTGCATGTGTGTGTATTGATAATAATGATAATGAGGATGGTATTTGTTAGGTGCTTACTTTATGCCAAGCACTGTTCTAAATGTTGGGGCTGATACAAGGTAATCAGGTTATCCCACTTGGGGCTCACAGTCTTAATCTCCATTTTACAGATGAGGGAATGGAGGCACAGAGAAGTGAAGTAACTTGCCCAAAGTCACACAGCTGATAAGTGGCAGAGACGAAATTAGAACTCAGGACCTCTGACTCTCCAAACCATGCTCTTTCCACTAAGCCAGGCTCCTTACTCTTAAACAGCATATTAGGCTAAGTCAGAAGGGAAGATAATAGAAGAAAGAGGATGAAAATTTGATAGGCAGGAAAAATGATAGACATAATGCCACTGGTTGGAGGCCTAGTCAACTTAGTTCAAGGTCATTCTCTCATTCATGTTTTTCCTTTATTCATATCCTTAATGTTGGGAAATGTGTTTTCTTAGAGCAGAGAATAGGTTAGTCTCCTTGATGCTTGAGGCAAGCTAAACTTTGCAACATTATTTCAAATAAGAGAGCACTGTGGGAAATTTCAGCAAAATACTCATTAACACTATTGTGAAAGAGCATTAAAGGAAGAGTGATAGCCTGGGATATCCATCTATTCATCTATCTCTGTCCATTCAGCTCAAAGATGATGCTGCTGACTGAGTTTTTCTCTGTTGGTAGTGCATGTGTTTGATAATACATATGAATGGTTTTACCTGGCCCCATTGCCAAGTTTTGCATGATATTGTTCCAGAACTCTTTCAGAGATGTTGAGCTCCTTTAAAGAAAAGTGATTTCATAGTTAGAAGAAAAACATTTTTTTTTTTCTTTTGGAAGTTAAATGTTAATCAGTTTGAAGGTTACCAAATCAGAGCATTAGCTTCTTCCAAGCACACAGAATCACTTGACCTTCTACTAATTAGCAAATTTGTTAACTGACCCTATGAGGGAAAAAATAATCATTTCACATTACATCTATTCATCATTTTCATCTGCATTTCCCTGTTTATATATAATTCTAATGCAGAACACATATATATATATATGCACATATATATATATACACACATATATATGTGTGTGCATGCACACACACACCAGGGCAAAGGTGCCCCGAACAGACTTTTTTGTTTTGAAACTTCAAAAGATACAAGTACTTTTTTCCAGGGTGATTCTCATTTTTTTTCACCCCTTCAACCATTTCAATGAAACCTTCTCATTTCATAGGTATGCATCTTTGTTCCATTCACCTCCTGTAAAATTCTTGACTCTCATTTCCTGACACCTCCTTCCTCTAGCTTCACTTCTTTATCCATTCTCAATTCAGCACACTGCTTGAGCTTAAGAAGCATAGTTCAGAAAAGAAACATAATTTAGGGTGCTCCCTCAGAGGAATTTGGGTATCACGGAGAAGCTGATTTTTGAACTAAACCTCTTGTTAATCTGATTGAGGATTTGGGCCAGGAACTCTGGATCCCTTTATTTAGTGGACCAGACACTGTCAGTGGGTTAAACTGAGATTCTCAAGGATTTATCATAGCTCAATGCATGTAGTGTGTGTTCCCAAAACAGCAAACTATCCTGAAAGTGTGACTGGATGTCCTTTAGTAGAATGTTCCCAAATTCTTAGTGCTGGGCTTTGTACCTGGTGATGATAAGGGTGATGAAATCTCCTATCTAGAGATAGATGAGCCTTGGTCCTGAGATGAGAAACAGCATGACTTAGTGGATAGAGCACAGGCCTGGGAGTCAGAAGGACCTGGGTCCTAATTCTGGCTCCACCACATCTCTGCTGTGTGACCTTGACCAAGTCACTTCACTTCTCTGGGCCTCAGTTCCCTCATCTGTAAAATGGGGATTTAGAGTGTGACCCCCATGAGGGACAGGGTCTGTGTCCAAACAGATTAACTTGTATCTACCCCAGCATTTAGAGCAGTGCTTGGCACATAGCACTTTAACAAGTACCATTATTATTACTTCAGCAAAAAGAACCTGCAAGGATGAATTAAAGTACTAGTGTCTTCCATGGATCCACTCACACATTCTTGTCCTTGTAAAGCACAGAGGAGGGATTATCGCCGAGTGGAAAGAGTTTGGGACTACTAGGAATTAGGAAATTAGGGAACATAAATTTTACTCCCAACTCCCCCATTTTCCTGTTGTGTGATCTTGGACAAGTCATTTGACTTCTCTGGGTATGTTTTGTCTTTCATAATATGAAGTATGGAATACGTTTTCCTCCATTCCTCTTAAACCATGAACCCCACGTGGGACTGGGTCTGTGTTGAGTCTGATTACCTGATACTGAGCCCAGTGGTTAGGTATACATAGAAAGCCCTTAGTAATTAGCATCTTTATATTATTAGGCATGTTTCTAACAGGGTATGGAATGCAGTTAATTGGTCATATTTACTGGACACATACTGTGTGCAGAACACTAAGTGTTTTAGAGAGTTCAATATAACAGAGGGAGCATATGACAGTGAGCCCATATTGGGTAGGGATTGTGTCTGTTGCCGAACTGTACTTTCCAAGTGTTCAGCACAGTATTCTGCACACAGTAAGCGCTCAATAAATACAATTGAATTGAATGAATATGGGAAAGGGCACAGTGCACAACCAAGTACCAGCAAACCTTTTTCTCAGGCAAATCCAAAGAGGGAGGAGTCACCTGGCATAGTGGATAGAGCACGGGACTGAGAGTCCGAAGGTTGGGGATTCTAATCCCAGTTCCACCTCTTGTCTGCTGTGTGACCTTGGGCAAGTCACTTCACTTCTCTGTCCCCTGGTTACCTCATCTGTAAATCATCTGTAATTCATTCAATCGTATTTATTGAATGCTTATTGTGTGCAGAGCACTGTACTAAGTGCTTGGAAAGTAGAATTCAGCAATAAATAGAGACAATGCCTGCCTACCATGGGCTCACAGTCTAGAAGTGGGGAGACAAGCATCAATAGCATCATCATAGATAGAATTATAGATATATACACATCATTAATATAAATAAATAGAATTATAAATATGTATATTTAAATACAAGTGTGGTTGTGGGGAGAGGGGTAGAGCAAAGAGAGCGAGTCGGGGCTATGGGGAAGGGAGAGGGAGCAGAGGAAAAGGGAGGCTTAGTCTGGGAGGCCTCCTGGAGGAGGTGAGCCTTCAGTAAGGCTTTGAAGAGGGGAATATTGTGAGCTCCACATGGGACATGGATTGTGTCCAACACAATTTGCTTGTAGCCAGTCCAGCACTTCATACAGTGCTTAGCACATAGTAAATGCTTAACAAATACCAGGACTATTAATTATTATTATATGACTGAAGTGACTACAAAATAATGCCCAGGCTGGGTTATAACCTGCTGACCCAGAAGACTGTTGCCTTAGTAACCAATGTGACCTCTGTTACTCCTCTTTTCCAGGATTCCTGATGAGGTTGTCCACCTCACCCGAAACCCTATGTGGTTATTTGGGCTGAAACCTCATCACTGAAGGCATAGAGCCAACAGATATTTTCCCACCTGTGGAACTAGGACTGGTATCCATGAATCCTGATTCCCAGAGCCCTATTTTCTCCAGTGAACAAATAGCATGGCTCAGCACACAGTTGGTACTCAATCATTGCCAGTGACTGTTTATTCATGTGTTTGTTGCAAGTAGTATTTGGACCAGCAACACAGCCTTATGTTGCTTCAAATGGAGCTTGACTTTAAGCTCCTTGTGGGCTAGGAACATGTTACCAACTACGTATATATATTCCAATCTCCCAAGCACCTACTACAATGTTCTGCACCAGTAATTACTTAATTAATAATGATAATAATTGTGGCATTTGTTAAGCCCTTACTGTGTGCCATTTATTCATTTGTTCATTCATTCATATTTATTGAGCACTTACTATGTGCAGAGCACTGTATTAAGAGTTTGGAAAGTGCAATTCCACAATAAAGAGAGACAATCCCTGCCCATATTAGGTTTACATTTTAGAAGGGGGGAGACAGACATCAAAATGAGTAAAAAGGCATCAATATAAATAAATAGAATTATAGACATATACACATCAAAACAACTAAACAGGCATCAATATAAATAAATAGAATAATAGAATAATAATAGAATATTTGATAGAATAAATAGAATTATAGATATGCACATATATACATAAGTGCTGTTGAGGGGGAGAGCAGGGGAAGAGAAAAGAGAGTGAATTGAGGTGACGCAGAAGGGAGGGGGAGCTGAGGAAAAGGGTGGCTTAATCTGGGTGTACTGCCATGAGGCAATGAGGCATGAGGCAATGTAAGCAATGTGGTAGGTACAAGATAATCAGTTCCCACATAGGACTCACAATCATATGCAGGAGTGAGAACAGATATTAAATCTGCATACTGCAGACGAGGGAATTTAAAAGCAGAGAGGTTAAGTGACTTCTCCAAGGTCATGCAGCAGGTAAGTGGTGGAGGCAGGATTAGAACCCAGGTCCTCTGACTCCCAGTTTCTCTTTCCACTAGGCCATGCAGTTTCTCAGTTAATACTATTGATTGAATGACCATGTCTGTGAATTGTACCGGTTAGTCACTTGTGTCCATCTCCTTTCCTTAGATGAAGATGATGATATTGCTATAATGATTATTATCATGAGTATCATAGTTAATATAAAATAAATATTAATTATAATAATCATAATAATAATAGCTGCATTTGTCAAGTGCTTGCTATTTACCAAGTACTGAGCTAAGCAGTTTGGTAGATATAAGATAATCAAGTCTGGCACAGTTGAAGGGGGAACAGAGAACAGGCATCTTATCCCCATTTTACACGTGAGAAAATTAAGGCACGTTAAATCAATTTTCTGAGGTCTCACAGCAGGCATGTGGTGGAGGTAGAATGAGAACCCAGGTATCTTGACTTCCGGGCCTGTGGTCTTTCTTCTGGACATGCTACTTCTCAGATCTCTTCAGCAGATTCCCTGGGCAGTACCTATGCTAATACAGAATAGAATCAGAAGATGCAGGTGACTGATAGGGGAATTGGAAAGCAAAAAAGCTGATGAACTGAGACTCTGTGAGATAAAATAAGTTGAATTTTTCAAAACTATTCCAAATCCCTATCTATTATTCTCCAACAACAGAAAAGTTCCGAGCCTTGTTTCAGCTCAGCAGAGGAAGGATTGTCAATGGCAGTTTCTGTCACAGTTTATACCAATCAGGCGATAAATACCAGTAGGATAGGCATAGGTTTTTGACTGTGCATTTGTATGGGTTCTGATTGGACTAGGAGTCTACCTGATTGGCAGTTGCTGACAATCCCTCCTGGGGCTATGCTGGGGTTTAGGAAAACCTTTCTTTCTTCAGAAAAGGAAATGTGACAAAACTCAAAATATCATTTTTTATTTTTATTTTTTTACATTTACAATGTCACTGCATCATTGTGTTATACTGAAGCATTCTAGTTACTAAGAGGCTAAAAGCCTGAAGAAATAATAGATGTTGCCTCCTGAAACCCATTCCTTTAAGGCAGAGATGGAAACAAAGTTGTTTTCACTGCAGGACTGAATTGACCTCTCTCCCCATCACTCATTGAGTCCAGGAAGTGAAAGGTTAGCCACTTTAACATTTTCTATAGACATAACTCATCTTTAAAGTCAACAGTCCATTTAGGGGAAAGGAAAGTCCATCCTTTCCTGAATCTGTTGTTTTGGACTGGTGCTAAATGAACACATCATATCTATAACATCAGAGATATCATGCAATTCCCCAGAGACAAAGCTACGAAACCTTTAGGGCTTTAACTTCTAGATATGACCTCTAGGGACTCACTCTGAATTAGTGAAACGTATATCCCATCAACTCCTTAATATGTGTATAGATGAAGATTTAACCTTCGTTACTTCGTTACTTCCCTCCTGCTTGCAATTTATTTTAGGTTTTCTTTCCTCTGCTGGAATGTAACCTTCTTGAGGGCAAGAATCATATCTACCAACTCTCTTGTACTCTTCCAAATGCTTAGTATAGTGTTCTTCACTGCTCTGCACTGTTGATGGATTGAGTGTCTAGGGGGTAGGGGATAAGGGGGACCACGGAAGATGGGGTGAGTTTTAGGTGTAGAGGGCAGGGAGATCAAATGATACAGGAATTTCCTTTCCTATTCTCTGCACTACAAATTAAGCCCCACTGTCCCTAGTTGGGGCGGGTAGAGACTTATTCATAGTTGAATCTACAACCATGGAATGTAGATTCTAGTTCATCAAGAAATGCATTTCACCAGACTTTCATAGAATTTTCCCTACTTTTACTCTCCTCCCAACCAATTCTGTGTCATATGGTATGCTATTGTAAACAAATATGAGAGGGAGAAAGATGAGAGAGAGATGAAAAATGGAAGGATAGAGATCTTCAAAAGAAGGAATAAAAAGGCCTTCAAAAAACAGAGATTGGGGGATGAAAAGGAAATGAAATTTGATGTTCCTAAAAGGCCAGATGAAGAGGCTGGTTGCAAATAGGGCCACTCCATCTATCCACTGGAAGCCTTGGCTTCAGGATCCCTGTTTTGTGCTCTGAAGGAACAGATGACACTCCTACCTCCCCTGCATTCCCGCTAAGTGCACACACTGAACGTTTCCCTTGGTCTTCAGGCCAACACCTGAAACATGTTTCTTGCTTCTGTTGAACTTTCTCAAATACTTAATTCAATGCATTTCAGCCCATGGGTTCTCATTCAGTACCATTACTATGACTATTCATGCAGAATCAGCCATTTCAACAGTTGCTCCCTTTAAACCAGACAAACCTGCTCATGCCGATGTTATCAGTGCTGTGTTTTCCTTAACAGGAAACAGATGTGCATCTTTGAACACCACTTCTGTAAGCTCCTTCTATAAACTACAGGCTCCTTAGGTTTGAGGATTGTGTCCACCAACTGTATTATACTCTTCCAAGTGTCTCATAGAGTGCTCTGCACACATTAAGCACTTAAAAATACCATTGGCTGCTTACTACTTTCACTTGACTTTGAGACCCTTGAACCCAACTAAGATGGCCCATGTCTATTTCATGAGTCACCTATGGAATTTTTCTTTTGTATTTTACAGCATGGGAATGCTTTCTCTCTTCAAAATCTTCTTCATCTTGCTCCCCATGCACTTAAAATAAAGCATCTACTATACAGAATACCTTTATATCTTCACTTATTTGGACTCTTTCCTGTTTTAAAGAGCAGATTCCCCTTGGTTGAAGTTCAGTCCTTTGTAAATCCTACCTTTAAATCTTTCCTTTTGGGTCTCTACCTCTTTTGACAAGATTCCTGTGAAGTAGTTGGACAAAAAAAGAAAAAGATACTGCTTTGTAGTGGATCTAGCAGAGACTTGTAACTTTACACTATGTCAATGGAGTGTCTTCGAGATGAATGTGGCAACATGACACAACTGTCAGATAGTCAATTTCTGGAAAAAAAAAATCGAAGTTTGTAGACTGTCACCACCAAAACTTCCTGACCACAAGCAAAATGTGTTCCTTAATTTATAAATAACATGTGCACTTTCACTATGTTTTCATAATCATATTTTCTATTTTACATAAGATAGAAAATGCATAATTTAAATGCTTCTCAAGTGTTACTGTTTTCCCTAGATTGAACTGTCATATGCTCTAATAACATGAAACTCCCATTTGCCAGCAGATGAAAAAAATGACTCTACCATGTTTTCCTGACAAGATGTATTTTTGTTTTATGCTTCATTTTTGAAGCTTCCAAAAATTGATGCCAACTCTTTTCAAGAATGGGTTCAACACAATTTGGGCCAAATAGTTTTTTTGGTCTTTTTGCCCCAGCATATAAATGTTAGATAATACATGTTTAGTATAAGCTTCAACTTTATTCAAAACTCAAGGAAAGACAGTGGATGTGTTGTTAGCTTTTAAAGCAAGGTCAGTGCCATAGTCCTTGTCAGTATTCTTGTCACCACTTTGGATCATCAGCAGACTCCTATTTGACAGCTCTCTGACATTTAAAGAAGATATGGTGTTCACTGCTATTGGGCAAGCTTCTAAGCAGCCCTTTGGTGATTGAAATACTATTTATTTGGGGTGATGAAAAAAATTAAACACAAAGAGAAAGTGTATAGTGCTGGAAAAAAGAATTGCTTTTGAGAAAAAACATTTACTGTCGGCCCAAGGCAGCATTCTTTGAGGACATTTTTAGGTGAAAATGTGAACTTTTTTCCCCAACTCTACCTGGGAAAAGTGTAGTTATTAAGGGCTATGTAAAAGGGCATCCTCTCAGGTCCTGAGCAATAGCAGTCAACTGAGTGAACTCCAGAAGGGAAAAGTGCAGAGAGCAATACCAAAGCCTCTATGAGATTCTCACTCACCTTGCCAAAGAATTCAACATAATCAGCAAACCAGCACTGAAAATTGGAAGAAAATATTCTTGTTTGAAGAAATTCACCAGGTTCAGAGGCTACTCCATGATGGTATAGCCAGTTGTTAGCATGGTACTGTTTTTTGTTTGTTTGTTTGTTTTCTTTGTAATGGCATGCACTAAGCACTTTTTATTAGTCCATCACTTTTCTAAGTGCTGGGGTAGATACAATTTAATCAGGTCAGGCACAGTCCATTTCCCATATGGGCCTCACAGTCTTAATCCCCATTTTACAGATGAGGTAACTGAGGCACAGTGAAGTTAAGTTACGTGCCCAAGGGCACACAGAGAAAAGTGACAGAGTGGGGTTTTCTAACTATATTATACAAGCGATGGAAATTATTTTCATTATAGGGGCAAAACCTAACCAGGAGAATTGATTTCCTTTTCTTTTTCTTTTTCCTTTACTCCTCTTCTCCTTCTTTGTTAGAGTAAAACTGTAAATCTGTCATGTTCCAGGTTTTCTCTCTTATACTCGCTACATCTCACAACTATTACTTTTATGACTGTGGGGCGGTATGTTGCCTAGGTTGTAGAATCCTGGGATGACAATAAACACTTGAGTGGTCACTGGAAATTTTTGATTATGTGGAAGGGTTTCCTTACTTCAGACTCTACTTTGCCTAGACTGTGGTATTAAAAATCTCAAGGTAAGCACTCATTGTCTTTCTGAAGGCTGAAACAGTCTGAGGGGGTCCAATCAATCAATGTCATGTGAAGTGTTACTACTGATTTGAAAAACATTCACAACGTAGGATGTAGCTATCTTACCACTGCATTTTCCTCCATATCCAAACCTGAGGAGGAATTGGAGAAGTCTAATAGGTTTCATTATTGCCCTCATTTTTGTCACTACGGGAAACTTCAGAAGCAACAGCCAAGCGTTCCAGGCACCCTCTACTAACTGACCTTCCCTATCTAGGCAACCAGACACAATATTTCCCCCTGTTCTGTTCCTTCCACTAGCTCATCTGTACCTCAGGGCCCGCCCCAAAGCTAACCAGCACAGCAGTGCAGTAGCAGAGAGGAATAAAACCAATCTGTCAATCACATGATAACAGGGTTCCTGGATAGGCCTGGAAATAGAATGGCTCCTCAAATAGTCTCGTCTACAAGGAACCATTATTAGAAATTATATCTTGGTATCCAAGCTTAAATAATTCTGTTTGCCTCTCCTGTTTTAAAGTAAGCTCCTCGTGGGCAGGAACATTCCATTTTGCTATTCTGTGATTGATACTCTGCAGCAAATAATAATAATGGCATTGGTTAAGTGCTTACAATGTGCAAAGCCCTGTTCTAAGCACTGGGGGGGATACAAGGTGATCAGGTGGTCCCACGTGGGGTTCACAGGCTTAATCCCATTTTACAGATGAGGTAACTGAGGCACAGAGAAGTTAAGTGACTTGCCCACAGTCACACAACTGACAAGAGGTGGAGCCAGGATTAGAACTCATGACCTCTGAATCGCAAGCCCATGCTCTTTCCATTGAGCTGCGCTGCTTCTACATGGCTGCTTCTAAATGGCCACTCAAACACTGTCTCCTTTGCTGTTATTATCATATGGCTTGGTCTATAAAGATTTGCACTACTGAATTACTTAAAGAAATACAACTAATGCCTGTGGATCTAGTCTGATGATTCTGGGGGTTCTCAGGCTTAAACCTGGGCCTAAATAGGCCCTGGAATCACTAAAGGAGAGCCGGTCACTTGTAGCTACCACTGGGCCCTAAAGCCCTACCTGTTCTTCCATAATGGGACTGACAGGATTTGAGTCTCCCTGCCTAGTGAAGCCCAGATCCCTGAATACCTATCTCTGCCACCACTTTTTGTCTTAAACCCAGGCATCTGCCCAAAAGCCTACCATTCCCCTCTTGAGGCTGGAATTGGAAGTTGGTAGAGAAAGAGTTCAATCCCTCCTCCCGCTCAGCCTTCCAATTCCACGGCAACTGAAGCTTTTGCTCCAAACTGAACCGCAGGCAAGCAACAAAGTCGAAGATCTCAGTATGTTTTAATAGATTTCTTGCACCTACTTTCAGGACATTAATCAGGTAACATGAACATAATTTCAGTCCTTGCCCTAGTTGCCCATCCCTAGCTATAATACTTTTCTCCCCAGGATGCTTTCTACTTTTCTGTAGGCATTCCAGGGCTCATGTTCCTCTGGTCCTTTCCACTCTTCTCTTGGGGCATCCTGGGGTCCAGTCTCATCCTCTCCAAGCCTTTCAGATACCTGACCATATCTGTGATGCTTCTACCCTTTAGGGTAGGTCAGAAGCCCTAACCCCTGGGCCCTGAACCTTCTGGGTATCCTAACCTTCCAGGATCACATCTCAAATCCCTTTATGTACCTGTGACCCCGCAGGATCAAAGCCCAAACCACCCATCCTTGAAAAAGCTGAGACTCTCCTTCCCTAACTATCTAGTATTACCATTGCCCTTCCCAGCCCTTCTGTCTGATTGTATGATGAGTCTCAAATCAAAATCAATTCCCTATAAGCTTTTAGTACTTGCTCAATTAACCTTCCTTCAGGGAGGTCCCTTAAGAGTTCATCTCCTCCCCCTTCTGACACAGGGTGTTAGTTAGTGACCACCATCCCTTCCCTACACTTCCGATATCTCTTATATGGTGGCCATGTTGTTTTCATTCATTCATTTATTCAATCGTATTTATTGAAAGCTTACTATGTGCACAGCACTGTACTAAGCGCTTGGAATGTACAATTCAGCAAGAGATAGAGACAATCCCTGCCAACAATGGGCTCACAGTCTAAACGGGGAAGACAGACAACAAAACAGCAAAAAACAAGTAGTCTGATGTCAATACCATCAAGATAAATAGAATCATAGATAACTCATTTCTAAACCTGTGTACATTTATTGTGTATAGCCTTTGCATAAAGTGATGCTTCTTAATCTTCATGTTTATCAACTTCTGCCACCAGAAAAGATGGATGGCTTCAAAAGAACCACAACAGTTTTCACTATTTCGAGGTAAATGCACAATCTGGTGGTGGTTGGATGCAAATTCTGGGTAACAATAATAGGTGAAATTCACACGATGTCAGATCATCTCTGAGAATAAGGCTATTTCTGAAGACTTCACACCAAACAATATCTAAAGCAATATTTATGGGGCATTACACTACTAGTACCCTCCCCTGGCTTATCAAGGAAAGTTTCATGCTCCTATTTTAGAGTTGACCTTATTCTTCGGGGTTACCCACCAAAAGCTAGATGTCTGTGGTCAGTAGAACATAAAAGCATGGCAATCTCACATTTACATAATGTTGCTTCTTTTCAGAAAATGAGAAAACAATGGACTTCTCTTTGATTCTCCCCTAATAGACTATAAGCTTGCTGTGGGCAGGGAATGTGGCTGTTATAATATTGTGTTGTACTCGCCTGAGCACTTAGAACAGTAGGTGATTAATAAATAGATTGATTAATTACAGGAAGTACTGGGAGAAACACTTGAAAAACTGGAAAGGCCAAACACCTACTTCCAATGTACTGGCAGCGAACCTCTAAATAGCACAAAATGTAAGAAAGCAAAGGACTGCTCAGAGCTTTACTTCAAATGACAGGGTGCAATTTCTCACTGTGTGGCTTCTCTTGACTTCATGAAGCTCATCTGCTAGACATCTAAATGTGACCTATTTAAGATAAAATCCCTTCACTCATTATTCATCTCTAAGCCTCTGAAAAGACAGGCTTATATGATGTGTTCTTTGTAAAGGATAATTTATGAGCTGCATTTATGATGGAGAGCTGTCATTCTGCCTCTTTCTTACTCCTTCATATGTACTGATTTACTGGTAAGGTAAAGTTGTGATTGCAGAGGCGACTTGCTTTATTATAAGCTGAAGAAATAGAAGACACACAATTTACCACGATCAGGCCGAACACAACTGATGAACAAATAGTCTGCAGACTGACTTGCAGCAACCAGCTGATACAGTCAGTAATGACAATCACTTTTTATCCCTCAATATTTGGGTCACAGGTGACAATAGTTTTGGCAGCCTTAGATGCATCTCCATTCATGCCACACCTTGCCTCCCACCCCTCCTTTCATTGCCATCATTTGGCAAATTTCATCTTGATTGACACCTAGTACCAGAACCTCTAACAAGATCTGAGAGTTTCCAGTAGGAGCTCCAAAGATCCAAAATGGTGGTTTTCTGACCTGTGAGATCTCTGAAGCCGGTCCCCACCCTACCTGAAATCCTCCCTCCTTTTTTGCTTCCTCCTTCCCCAGCTCAAAATGGTATTGTTAAGTACGTACTATGAGGAAAGCACTGCACTAGAGTAGCTATAAGTTGACCAGTTTGGGTGCAGTCTCTATCCCACAGTGGGCTCACAGTCTAAGTAAGAGGGAGAAGAGGTACTGAATCCCCATTTTACAGATGAAGAAACTGAGGCTCAGAGAAGTTCAGTGACCTGACCTAGGTTTCACAGCACACGTGACAAAGCTGGGACTAAGATAATAATATTAATAATAATGGTGGTATTTGTTAAGTGCTTACTAGGTGCAGAACACTGTTCTAAGTGCTGGGGTAGATACAGTTTAATCAGGTTGTCCCATGTGAGGCTCACAGTCTTCATCCCCATTTTACAGATGAGGGAACTGAGGCACAGAGAAGTTAAGTGACTTGCCCACAGTCACACAGGTGACAAGTGGTAAAGCCGGGATTTGAACCCATGAACTCTGACTCCCAAGCCCAGGCTCTTTCCAATGAGCCACACTGCTTCTCTAACCCAGGTCTATGTTCTTTCCATTATGTTATGCCGCCTCATTGAAAAGCTGAAACCCCTGTGTTAGCCATCAGAATGAAATGAAAACACACAGGGAAAAAAATATTCAAAGGAATGGCTCAAAAATAGAATTGCTGGCATGAAAAAGAGAAAAGTGTGGCCTAACAAAAACAACGCAGGACTGAAAGTGAGGAGACCTGGATTCTAATTACACCTCCATCTCCATCAAGACCTGCTGACCTTAAGTCAGTCATTGGACTGCTCTGTGCTTCAAATTCCTCATCTGAAAATTGGGGATTAAATATCTGTTTTTTCTCCCTCAGAAGGAGAAATTATCGTGGTACAGGGACTCAGTCTCATCTGATTGCATCTACCCCGGCACTTAGTCCGGTTCTTGTGGCTATTAATACCATAGTAATTATTATTGTTTCAGAGTTAACAAACTACCAGAGAGTGAAATTATATGTGGAATGATCACTGTTTCTAACAATGGTGATCCTCTGCTTCTGAAACTGGATTTATCAGTTAGAAAATGCCCACTTCTGTTCCTCCATAAACTGTTCTCGTAATATTCTCCAGGAAAGGAACTCAGTTATAAAAAAGGTGGAACATTTTTTTGGGATTATAGCCATCTAACAGGTGAAGAACATGAAAAGGAGTAACTCAGGTAGAATAGAGAGGTAATTAGCATGTCCTGGAAAACCACTGGGATACTAGAGAAACCTGTCACGTTCAAGTTGGGACTGCTAATTTGAAAATGCCACTGCTTGAACTATTCTGATAGTCTCAGTCCAATAATGGCAGAGGACACCAAAAAAACAACAACAACAACAACAAAAAATTATGTGAAGGATATGATAGAGCTTGGAGAGAAATATTTTCCTTTCTATTGTCCTCAGGAGGGCTAGGCATGGCTTTTCATTAAAAGTGGTCTTCAATCCAAGTAGTATAAATGCTGCATTCTATAAACAATTCCTATTTAGCATTTATTTTAACCTTTTATGTGTATATCAAAATTTATCTTTCAATACCATTCTTAGCTTCATTTTTCCCTTTTAAGAGGAGCTCCAGAGCCTTCCCGAGATATGGTATTGATCATTCCAGACACATTTTGTCAGGGAAAACCTAGCAGATCAAGGAGAAAAGTGTAGCCTAGGGGAAAGGACAAAAGCCTAGGAGTCAGAGTAACTAGGTTCTAAACCTGACTGTGCAATTTATCTGCTGTGTGACCCTGGGCAACTCTATTTCTCTATGCTTCAATTACCTTATCTGTTAAAGGATGATTAAAACCGTGACCCTATGTGGAACATGAATGGGTTCCCGAACCTCAGTGCTTAGCATAGTGCTTGATGCATAGTAAATGCTTAACAAATATCTTTGAAAAATAAAAGTCAAGTTGCTATGAGAGGAAAAAGTTGCCATCAAGCCCCCTGAGTTTCTTGTCAATGTAGACACCACCACCATCCATCCTGTATCAGAAGCCCATAAACCTGGCTTTATCCTCAACTTACCTCTCTCATTCAACCCACATAATCAGTTGGTCACCAAATTCTGTCAACTCCAACTGCACATCACTAAAGTCCACCCTTTCCTCTCCATCCAAACTGCTACCATATTAAAACAAGCACTTATCCTCTCCCACTTTGATTACTTAATCAGCCTCATTGCTGACCTTCTTGCCTTTTCTCTCTCCCCACTCCTGTCCATACTTACCTCTGCTGACAGAATCATTTTTTCTACAAAAACGTTCAGTCCAAGTTTTCCACTCCTCAAGAACCTCCAATGGTCACCCATCCACCTCTGTATCTAACAGAAACTCCTTATCATTGGCATGTAATAATAATACTCATAATAATTATGGTATTTGTTAAAGGATTACTTTGTGCCAAGCACTGTTCTAAGCTCTGGGGTAGATACAAGGTAATCAGGTTGTCCCACGTGAGGCTCAGGGTCTTAATCCCCATTTTACAGATGAGGTAATTAAGGCACAGAGAAGCTAAGTAGCTTGCCGAAGGTCACACAGAAGGACAAGTGGCGGAGCCAGGATTAGAACCCATGTCCTCTGACTCCCAAGCCAATGCCCTGTGTATTCAACTCTGTGTGGAATATCAATGTTTTTCCTATACTTCCTAATGGTATTCCTATTCCTTATCTTTGCTTTATTTGGCTTGTATAAGTGGCTGTCCAGGAGATTCTTGGGCTGGATTTTGTTCACTCCTTCAAACCAGAGAAGATGCTTTGAAATCTATATGCATGCCCATCAGATGTCAAAAAACATGCAATTCATTTTGCAATTATCACGTTAAAATTTTAAAAATTATTTTATATTTTAAAATCAGCATTACACTCATTTTCTTTTGTTTCCTAGTGTCCTCCGTAAGTACTGCCCATTCTTGGAAAATGTGGCATTGAACTTGCATTTGCAGTGTTTTGTGTTCTGATGTTGTTCCTTCAATAATTTATTATAAATGTTACTACCCAATATGGATCACACACATATTTTATTAATGACAAAGTTAAAAATCTGCACTGATGTGATTCTTAGAAAAGTTGGGGATTTAGCCAATTTTCCTACATTTACCAGAGTTTATAACAAAAATACAACCTCATTAAGCTAAAAGAATTAGGTTGATGTCTTTGTTAAAGAATGGTAGTAAAATGCTTGCCAATATTAAAGAATGTGACATTAAGCACTCTTGAAGTCAGTGCTGTAAACCCACTAAAGTCATCAACACTAGTTTAATTCCTTTCCCCTTGCAAGTCCATGGAACTAAATTTACTCACCCCTTAAAAAAGGAAGTAACTAAACTAAATAAAACATTAGTGAGTTGATTCCATTTTCTTGATCCTCATTATAGCAAATAGTGTTCATCTAGTGATTGCCTCCATCTGCTCCATCCCTGGCTTTTCCAAAGCATAGTCACATAATGGAAATACTATTTGGAAAACCCACAGGTTATCCACCCTTCACCCCCTGCACATAATTCTCAACTACATTTGTTGTTAGGACAATTACAAAATAATGTGCAGTTATCAAATCATGAGAGGTTGTTGGTATTCAGGATGGTTATTTAGTTGTTCTGTAATAATAATAATAGTTGTCGCAGCATTAGTATTGTTGATTGAGTGTCTTTGGTGCAGTGCACTGTACTAAGTTCATGGGATAAGCTCCTTTCCCCCAAAGAGCATATATATAGTAGAGACAAGTATAAACATTTTTATAAATGGAGTAAT
Organism: Ornithorhynchus anatinus; assembly: GCF_004115215.2. NCBI lineage: Eukaryota > Metazoa > Chordata > Mammalia > Monotremata > Ornithorhynchidae > Ornithorhynchus > Ornithorhynchus anatinus. Next base: position 114,929,944 of record NC_041731.1, on the reverse strand, counting down.
CAAAATAAGTGATTGTGTGCTTGATGGAATAACATACATATGAAAATGACCGGGGTGGATATAAAAAAAATCTATAATTATTAGTTATCACTGGTAGATTTTTACAACTTGATTCTGGCATCTAATTCAATTATTCATTCAGTTGTATTTATTGAGCACTTACAATGTGCAGAGCGCTGTACTAAATGCTTGGAATGTACAATTCGGCAACAGACAGAGACCATCCCTGCCCGACAACGGGCTCACAGTCTAAACGGGGGAAAAAGTAACACATTTTTCCTGCCACTCTCATTATTCACGAGTCAGTGAACTTTGCAGAATTTTCATGGTAAGAATGAAAATAATTAATAATTATGGTATTTGTTAAGTGCTTACTATGTGCCAAGCAATCTTCTAAGCACTGAGGTAGATACAAGGTAATCAGGTTGTCCCACATGGGTTGCAATCTTAATCCCCATTTTACAGACGAGATAACTGAGGCACAGAAGTTAAGTGACTTGCCCAAGGCCACACAGCAGACAAGTGGCGGAGCCAAGATTAGAACCCACGTCCTCTTACTCCCAAGCCCGTGCTCTTTCCATTAAGCCATGCTGCTTCTCTAATGGGGTTGGCTTGTTGGAATATGTGGAATTTTAGCAGGGCATTGACTGTAGTATGTCAGATGTGGGGAGGGAGGGAGGATGTTCCCACCCAAACCAAACCCGTCTTCCCTCTGGCTTTCCCATCACTGTAGACAACAGCATCATCCTTCTTGTCTCACAAGCCCATAGCCTTGGTGTTATAATAATAATAATAATGTTGGTATTTGTTAAGCGCTTACTATGTGCCGAGCACTGTTCTAAGCGCTGGGGTAGACATAGGGGAATCAGGTTGTCCCACGTGGGGCTCACAGTCTTAATCCCCATTTTACAGATGAGGGAACTGAGGCACAGAGAAGTTAAGTGACTTGCCCACAGTCACACAAATAATGTTGGTATTTGTTAAGCACTTACTATGTGCAGAGCACTGTTCTAAGCGCTGGGCAGATACAGGGTAATCAGGTTGTCCCACGTGAGGTTCACAGTTAATCCCCATTTTACAGATGAGGTCACTGAGGCACAGAGAAGTGAAGTGACTAGCCCACAGTCACCCAGAAATATTCAGTATGTTTAGGATTTAACAATATACAAGAGATAACAATATACAAGAAGTATTTGAAGAACCTCATTTTGGATCAGAGCCACTCATCATGGAAAATGGAGTTAGATAATAATAATAATGTTGGTATTTGTTAAGCACTTACTATGTGCAGAGCACTGTTCTAAGCGCTGGGGTAGATACAGGGTAATCAGGTTGTCTCAGGTGAAGCTCACAGTTAATACCCATTTTACAGATGAGGTAACTGAGGCAACAGAGAAGTTAAGTGACTTGCCCACAGTCACACAGCTGACAAGTGGCAGAGCCAGGATTTGAATCCATGACCTCTGACTCCAAAGCTCAGGCTCCTTCCATTGAGCCACGCTGTGAGTCCCCTCTCTCATTCAACCTACATATCAATCTATCACAACATCGCTACAATCCATCCTTTCCTCTCCACCCTTAACTGCTACCATGTTAATCAAAGCACTTATCCTATCCTATCTTGATTATTATATCAGCCTCCTTGCTGACTTCCCTGCCTCCTGTCACTCCCCACTCCAGTCCATAGTTCACTCTGTTTCCCAGATAATTTTTCTACAAAAAATCTTCAGTCCGTGTTCCCCCATTCCTCAAGAACCTCGAGTTATTGTCCATCCACCTCTGCAACAAACAAAAACTCCTTGTCATAGGTCTTGCATTTTCCTACCTCACCTTGATACTTTCCTACTACAACCCCTCCCACACACTTTGCTTCTCTAATGCTAATCTCACTGTACCTCTATCTCTTCTGAATCTCCACCACTCTCTCATCTACTTTCTGCCTCTGGCCTAGAACGTCCTCCTTTTTCATATTTGACAGACATTTACTCTCCCCACCTGCAAAGCCTTCTTGAAGGCAAGTCTCTTCCAAGAAACTTTCCCTGACTAGACCCTCCTTTCCTCTTCTCCAACCCTCTTCTGCATTGCCCTGACTTGCTCTCTATATTCACTAACCCCACCACCAACCCCACAGCACTTATGTAAATATCTATAATTTATTTATTTATTTGGTAAGCCCACAGCCAGCTGCATTATTAATGACTTTTCATGATGCCGCGAACAACAATAAGGATGAGATTGGTAAAGGCACTGATGGGCTCTACCTGGGACAGGTGATTGTGGGCCTGTGAGGGTAGAGCATGAAGGGAGGTAGGGCTTTCTCTCCCTGTTCTACCTGGTAATGGGTCTCGGCCAATCAATGACTGCCACATAAAGGCACAGCTTCAATGTCTAAGGCAATTAAAAGAGGGCACCTGGAGGCATGCTGAGGCACTTAAAGGGTGTACATATAGAATAGCATGGGGTGGGTATACTGAGATACAGAGAGAAGCAAGAAGTGGAGCAGCAGAAGGCAGTAGCACTTGGAAGCAGAAAGAAGAAGGGTTGGCAGAATGGGCTCCTTTGACCGCAGATTGGTATTGGACCCTTGGTTGAGTGGAGCTAGTGAGTGTGTCTGTCATTCTCTTGCACTGTGGTAAAACTAAGTAAAAACTTTCCATGGTAACCTTGGGGATCAGAGGTGTGGTTTGAACTTTACTACATGTCACTAAAGCTCTCTTTGTCCAGGGTGATCATGGTTGGTTCAAACCAGGGGCTCATGACAATTTATTGTGGTGTCTATCTCCCCTCTATATTGTGAGCTTGGTATGGGTAAGGACTGTGTCTCTTATACTGTTGTTTGTAATCTCCCAAGTGCTTAATACAAAGTCCTGTATACAGTAAGCACTCAAATACAATTTATTGATTCTAGGGTGTCTCTCTATTCCCCCAGTAATACTTTGGTTTGGAGGGCCTAGTTTTCAAAGATTTGGAAGTTACCCTGTAAAGATATATGGGATACTGAGACAGCTGCCCTGCAGGTGTCTTTGAATACTCTGATATTGCAGTGGAAACTTTTGCCCAGCATGAGTGCACTGAGGAGTGTGTTTGATGGCAAGACAGTTTTGATAAAGTTGAACTGACAGTTGGTATGTTTCCTATGATGAGAACTCATTTCCTTGAAAAACACACTGTGATGAACTTATGCACCAATTCTTTTTCAGGGTTTCACTCTGATAGTCATCAGTGAATTATTTGATAATTGGACTTGGCCAGTTTAAGTTCCAATTCAGCTCATGCAAGACCTTCAAATCTCCCAACTGGGGGTACTTAGCTCACGTAAAGGGCAGCTTTCTGTAGAACCTAGAATTTGAGCAGGATGAGGCAGGTCATCAACTCATAGATCCTGATGACACCTTAATGACTTATTGGGGAAAAATAATACATGTGCATATGTCCCAAGGTGACCCTGGAGTACCAACCATCTCAAGGTCAAATGCTGTCTCGTGACCTCCTGAGCCAGCAGGCGGAATTCAGAAGTGAGGGTGAAATACCACCCCCACAACCAAAACTGCCAGATCGACAGTCCAAACTGGGAATACAGAAGGTGTCCCTCTCCCCCGTACCAATCAAATTAGTAATGGAGGAGGAGGGCAGGCAGAGATTGGATAAACTGAGGCCATAAACTGGAATGGCCTAAGGATTGTACTTACCAACTACTCCTTACAACTTACGTTGTGAGTAAATACCTGCCGCCTCTAACCTTCTGGGCAGAAGAATGGGACTTGGAGCATCTGGCAGCAGGTCGCCTCTGTCCAGAGCGTGAGAAGGCCGCTCTGCCTGCACCAAGTGAGGAGCCGTGGGATGGGTGAGTGTCCCATCCTGCTGAGTGCTCGTGGGGTTGCAAGACAGATGCTTCACCATGGGTATGTAACGTTTAAATGGATTTGATGTCTAAGTGGGTACCTCCCCAGTGGGACATGAATATGGTGGGAGCTACCCACCTCACCAAGTGTGATTAGCACATAAGTGGATTTGATGCCTAAGTGGGTGCCTTCTGAGTGGGATGTGAACAAGGTGGGAGCTAGCCGTCTCATCAGGTGTATGTAACGCATAATTGTATTTAACGCAAAGGTGTATTCCTCCTGGGTGGGGCGCGCACATGGTGGGAGCCAGCCACCTCACCAAATTGTGAGTAAATCATAAGTGGGCTCAGGTGTCTGGCCACACGTGAGTAACATACCAGTGTATTCCTCCTGTTAGGAAAGCTTTAACACCATATTTCTCCCAAAAAGGGAAGGCTGATTTGTCACGACTAAATTACTAATTAATTCAATTCGCCCCGTGGAATAAATTTTATGCAAACTGAGATTTTTCATCCCTGGCCTCTCTCTCACCATGCCGATTCCGAAAGAACCTGTACCCGGCAACGGGTGACAGCATAAAACATGAATCCTAATCCAATATTTTCTTCAATTAAAATGATCTCAACCCACCCCTAGCATATTTCATTCACCTCAAGCATTGGTCATGAAGGTATCCAAAGCAAACCCAGGAAGTACCCAGGAAGTACCTCCATAATTTCTAGACTGTAAATCTGGCGTGGGCAGGGGTTGTCTCTCTCTATTGCTGTATTGTACTTTCCAAGCACTTAGAGTGCCCTGAACACAGTAAGTGCTCAATAAATATGAATGAATGAATAATCATGCCAATTTGAATTTTTATATAGTTCCAGGACAGAGACACCAACTAGTTCTCATTTGCTTCATCCTACCCACATGATATCTCATTTATATATCTAAATCTACTTGGGTGAGCAGCTTGAATCACATTTTTTTACAAAACTGCCTCCATCTTGTGCTTTTCTATTTCTGTTTATATGGAAGAAGAAAAAATATATGTAAATGTATTCAAAGTATCAATTGCTGGTGACCCTGAAACTGTGAGAAGCAGCACTACTTTTGATTTTTCAGGCATTTCAGCTGCACTAACTGCTGTGGTGTGAAGCAGAAGAAATTTCAGCTCAAAAGTTCTCCAATTACCATCCATATTTGCTACTATCCATAATGTAAATGAAGGATTAATTACAACCATCACACTAGAGAAAAAGCCTGCGCTTTCATCTCTTTTTCTGTCTACATAGTTGAGTTTCTATTTAAAGTTTTCTTCTGATTGAAACAATGCTACTAGTTGTATGTAAAGGCTAATTTATCAGCAAACTTGCCAATCAGTCAATCATATTCATTGATTTATTTACTGAGGGTAGGACATTTCTCTAAATCTTTGGGAGAGTGTGAAAGAAATGCAGTATAACACCCCTTCTCTCAAGGAGCTCCCAAACTAGCAGTGGATTCTGAAACTAAAATAAACTAGAGCTAGAAAAAAGTAATGAAATATATATATACTTATATGCATATATATATATATATATATATACACACACACAAGTACTATGAAGTGTTATACATGCTTAAGTGGCATTTGTGGGATACGATGTGGAGAGACTAGAAATTATAATAGGAACACCTCCTGGAGGGGATGAGATTTTAGAGGGCCTTTGTACATCCCACAGCACTTACGTACATAAGCTTACACTCTGCCATTTCCTCTATCTGCAATGTATTTTATTATGTCTCCCCCTGTACACTATAAACTACTTGTGGTCAGGGATTCTACGTACCAACTTTATTATACTGTCCTTTCCCAAGCATTTAGCTTAATGGCCTGCACACAATAAAAGCTTAATAAATACTATAGATAATAATGTTGGTATTTGTTAAGCGCTTACTATGTGCAGAGCACTGTTCTAAGCGCTGGGGTAGACACAGGGGAATACTCTCTCCCCCTTCAAAGCCTTAATGAAGGCACATCTCCTCCAAGAGACCTTCCCTGACAAAGTTTTCCTTTCCTCTTCTTCCACTCCTTTCTGCATTGCCCCAGCTTGCTACCTTTATTCATCCTTCCCCAAAGCCCCACAACATTTATGTACATTAGAGAAGCAAAATGGCATAGTGGATAGTACACGGACCTGGAGTCAGAAGATCATGGGGTCTAATTCCAGCTCCTCCACTTGTCGACTGTGTGACTTTGGGCAAGTCACTTCACTTCTCTCTGCCTCAGTCACCTCATCTGAAAAATACGGATTAAACTGTGATCCCCTTGTGGGAGAGGGATGTGTCCAACCTAATTCGCTTGTATCCACCCCAGTGCTTAGTTCATTACCTGGCACACTGTAAGTGCTTAAAAAATACCACTATTATCATTATTAATAATGAATTTATGTTAGTCTGCCTGCCCCTCTAGACTGTAAGCTCCTTGTGGGCAGGGAATGTCAATTAATTTTTATATTGTACTCTCCTTAGGGCTTAGTACAGTGCTTTGCACACAGTGCTCAATAAATATGACTGACAGTTTGTTCTGTCCCAAGTGCTTAGTAGAGTGCTCTGCACATAGAAAGTGCTCAATAAATATAATTGATTGATTGATATGAAGTGGCAGGGCATTCCAGGAAGGGGCTGAGGTTAGGAGCAAGAGATGGCAACTGTGAGAGACAAGTGCTAACAGAAACAGGTGAGAAATCTTACCCTTATCTTTTTGGGGTACAGCAGCTCTGCAAGGTTCCCTGGTTTACACTGGTACTTTACTAAAGAATCTCTGGCAGCCTGCTATTGCATATATCGGTTTCTCTGAAAAATGAAGGAAACATTTCTGAACTCTGAAAATGAATAAGTTCTATATTCAGTGTCAGAATCCTGTTCTACATTTCTGTCTGGCAATATTCCAGCAGACTCTTTTTTTTTTTCCTTCTGAATTATTTTGTAAGAAATAGCTTTAAGGGGAACAGCCTGATTGACATACATGAAAAGTTCAAAGAACTATATCGTATGGTCAGGCTACTTTTGAATTTTATCTGATGACCAAGTTTCAGGCCCATAGTGAAATTTCCTATCCACTGTGGGCCCTGTAGAGCTGGTGTTATATGACTAACTTATTTGCACAAATGGAAAATTAGAGAGTAAACCTGAGTACATTCCCAAAGTGGAAATGTGTCACTTATTTAAATGATTGACAGATAATGACATTTTTTCCAATAATATCTCTTAAGGCTATGCAGAAAAGAGCATTTTTTTTTAGCCTGCAGTAGATGCGGTATCCACATCAATTAGATTTGCCAGATAATTGCTCAGCCTCTACAGCCTGTGTAGACAGTGCCAAAAATCTTCTGATTTCTCTATCAACAGGATGCTTTTCAATCAAATAAAGCATATTTACATTTCTGGCTTCTATTAAGAAAAATAAAAACTGGAGTTCTTCTGGAACTGGAACTTTGCCTTGATTTAACTTTATTAGCGAGGAAGCAACAAACCACTGGAGATCTGCCGATGACTTACATGATTTGAAAACACTAGATGGAGCTCTATTACTAATTCCATTACAACAGCCAGAGGGCTCAAATGGGCACTCTACATATATTAGAAGGCCCCATCTGAGTACCCAAATGTTGGATTTGGACCCTTAGCATTGAAATGTGGACTTAAAGACTTAATTGAGCAGCATCAAAAGTTCACTTAGTCAAAGACTTCATGTGGATTTTTTGCATTAAAAAGAAATCATAGAGGAGCTTCAGAACAACTTTAGAATAACTAAAGAAGCCTAAATGTGATGTGTCTTTGCCCCCCAGACATTTGCGTATCAAGTGTTTGAGGGATTTCAAAGCTGGATCCAAAACTACTTCTCCTAGGGTTCTTTGAAGTCCTTTAGGATTCCCTTCAGAGTCTTCTTTCTGCCAATACAATACACTTGGGTAAGAGTAATGGTATTTATTACACAGCCACTGGATGCCTTGCACTCTACCAAGTCATTCATTACATCAAAGGTTTCCTGGAAATAAACATAGTGGGTTTTTTCCTCCCCCCCCCCAAAAAGGATGAAAATCTGATCAAAATTATTTCCCTTCCCACGATTTATTCATTCAGTAGTTTTTACTGAGCACTTACTGTGTGCAGAGCACGGTACTAAGCACTTGAAATGTACAATTTAGCAACAGATAAACAATCCCTGCCCAATAACAGACTTATAGTCTAAAAGGGGGAGACAGACAGCGAAACAAGTAGTCAGGCATCAATACCATATATATATATGGTATTTAGTAATGATGTGTATATATATATACATCATTACTAAAATAGAGTAATAAAAACAGTTTACAAATAAACACAAGTGCTGTGGGGAAGGGAAGGGGTAGAGCAGAGGGAGTAGGGGCAATGGGGAGGGGAAGAGGGGCAGAGGGAAAGGGTGTGTGCCATCTTGGAAGGCCTCCTGGAGGAGGTGAGCTCTCAATAAGGCTTTGAAGAGGAGAAGAGTTAGTTTGGTGGATGTGAGGAGGAAGGGCATTCCATGTCAGTAGTAGGAAGTGGATTGGGGTCTAGGTTTTATCCATACCTCCTGGCAGCTGTGTGTTACACCCCCACCCAAGTATACTTTCTGACATGAGCCAGTACCCTAGACAGCAAGAACTGTGGGGCAGTCTTTCTTCTTTCTTCCATTACTTTTTTTAACTTCTGTGTAAAAAAGATGCTTTATTAAATTGTTATTTGCACACCTTGTCCAAATTAATCAGATTTTCCAGATAATTGCTCAAATTTTGCAGTCTATGCACAGAAAGTCAAAAATACCCTCTTTTTGCTAAGTGCTATTTAGGTGCATGGGATTGGTAGCAGAAAATGTAATGCCAGGGATTTCATGAGAGACTTCTCCTCTACCTACTCATGTTCTTCTCAGCTTTAGGAATAGCACAGGCAGGGGAAGAGTGCTGAGGCATCCTCCAGGGTCCAGATATTCTAGGTGCCCTTCTGAGTTCTGATTTTCACCATTTTCCAGTATCTCAAAAGTAGAGTTTGCTTTTTCCAAGGACCAAACAAAATTGGAAGAAATCCTGAACAATTTTGGAAATCATTGAGAAATTTTCAGAAGAGGGATCCTGGGTCTGAGTTATCTGTAAAAATAGGAAGGGGAAACCCATATAGAGAAGGATGAAGGCCTTGGGTTGATTCAGCTGCTTGATGAGTCACTGAGGCAGGGCTGACTTCAGAGGATGCATAAGTGAGGAGATTGCTTCAGGACATAACAAGTGGTGACTGTGGAGTGGTGGTGGTAAGAATTTTGAAGCATTTCACTGAGTCAGAAATGGTACCTAAATGAAGGGGGACCTGGCAGGGAAGTGCAGTATCTCTGGACAAGGGAGAGAGTAGGGGCATCTCCTGGAGAAATGCTCCTGGTTCAGGGGGTTAGAATTCAGTCATTCATTCAATTGTGTTTATTGAGCGCTTAATGTGTGTGCAGTGCACTGTACTAAGCAGTTGGAAAGTACCGGCAACAAATAGAAACAATCCCTACCCAACAACAGGCTCCCAGTCTAGAAGAGGGGAGACATACAACAAAACAAGTAGACAGATATCAATAGCATCAATATAAATAGAATTATACTACATACCCATCATTAATAAAATAAATAGAATAATAAATATGCACCTATATGAACAAGTGCTGTGGGCGGGGAGGGGGTAGAGCAATGGGAGGAAGTCGGGGTGATGGGGTAGGGAGGAGGAGAAGAAAAGGGGGGCTCAGTCTGATTTTTGATATAATGTATTCATTGAACATATGTAGTGACATCATTCACATCACAGGGTGGCAAAATAGGTAGGTAGGAGCAAAAGTAGGTAAGTGGGTAGCCAGTCCTAGGGAGTCCACATTTCTGAAACCAGTTATGCCTTAATGGGTCATAAGTGAAACCATATCCTTAGTCTGTGAGTTCCATGTGGATCAGGGACTGTGTCAAATCTGATTATCTTGTATCTACCCCAGTGCTTAGTATAGCAGCGTGGCTCAGTGGAAAGAGCATGGGCTTTGGAGTCAGAGGTCATGGCTTCGAATCCCGGCTCTGCCACTTGTCAGCTGTGTGACTGTGGACAAGTCACTTAACTTCTCTGTGCCTCAGTTACCTCATCTGTAAAATGGGGATTAAGACTGTGAGCCCCCATGTGGGACAACCTTATTCCCCTGTGTCTACCCCGGCGCTTAGAACAGTGCTCTGCACATAGTAAGCGCTTAACAAATACCAACATTATTATTATTATTATTATTAGTCCTTGGCAAAAAACACACTTATTTTTACTATTCGAAGTCATAGCTCATTGATTTTCAATTCTATTCTTCTTTTCCTAGGTCTTGCCTTGTTTGGTGATTTTATGTTACTAATATTTGAGAATTATTACCACTCTGAGATCATGGTAATATTTACGGTATGTCATTCACAAAGGACTTCAGAATATGCTTTATTTTATCAGGTTTGCCTTACCATGTGGACAAATACAGTGATTTCAAAATGTGGTGTGATCTGTGAGTGGTCACATCTGTGGTTAAAAAAGACAAGTTTAATTTTGAGTTTGGAGATCAATTGTATTGAGCAGATTTGAGACAGTACAATATAGCAATATAACAGAGTTGGTGGACAGGTTCCCTGTGCACAGTGAGCTTACAGTATAGAGGGGAACACATATATTAATATAAATGAATAAATTATGGATATATACATAAGTGTAGTCAGGCTGTGGCAGGATGTGTGGGGTGTGAATAAAGGGAGCAAATCAGGGCAAAGCAGAAGGGAGTGGGAGAAAAGTAAATGAGGGCCTAGTCAGGGAAGGTCTCTTAGAGAAGATGTGCTTTTAACAATTAGTAGTGATTAATAATAATTATGGTATTGATTAATAACAATAATAATGGTATTTGTTAAGCACTTACTATGTGCCAGGCACTATATTAAGCCCTAGGGGAGATACAAGCAAATTGGATTGGACACAGTCCCGGTCCCAAATGGGGCTCACAGTCTCAATCTCCATTTTACAGATGAGATTACAGAGGTTCAGAGAAGTGAAGTGACTTGTCCATGGTCACACAGCAGGTATGTGACAGAGCTGGGATTAGAGCCCATGACCTTTTGACTCCCAGGCCTGTGCTCTATCCACCTCTCCATGCTGCTTTGTTGAGAACTTACTGTGTGCCAGGCACTGTACTAAGCCCTGGGGTGGATACAGGCAAATCAGGTAGGAAACAGTCCCTTCCCACAAGGGGCTCACAGTCTCAATTCCCACTTTAAAGATGAGGTAAGTGAGGAAAAGTGAAGTTACTTGCCTAAGGTAGACAAGAGGTGGAGTTGGGATTAGAACCTATGACCTTCTGACTCCCAGCGCTGTGCTCTATCCACTACGCCATGCTGTTTCTCCTCATACCAGCCCTGGCCCCCAAGTCATTCTTTTTTTTTGCTACGAAGAACTGTTTGCCCAAAACCATTCTCCAGCTTCTTTTAGTATTCTCATACAACTAGAGCATCCCAGCATCAGCCCTATGATCCATTGACCTCAATGCCTAGTCTTCCTGAGAGAACTAAACCCAAATCAAAGTAGACTCAGACTTTTAAAAGCCTTAAATATAGTTATTTATATGTTACAGTTACATACTTCCCTAGTTTTAATGTTACTTTTTGAATTTCACTTATCTCTTTCAGTAGTTGCTTTGCTGTGTTAAATTTGCCTCTTCTGGCCATCAGAAGAGTTGAGAGGTGCAATGAAAATCTTAAAAAGAAACGAAGGGAGAAAAGTAATGGTGGGGATAATCAGGTAGCTAAATGAACTGTACTAGCTGTACAGTTTTTGGACTATCAAACCACCAGGATTCTGACATTTCATTCCTTAACTGCTGTGGCTACCTCTTCACCTTCCCCCTTTCCCTGCAGCCAGGACTGAATCCAAAGTGGAGAACATAGAACAGCGTGGCTGTCTGACACCCAGGTGACAATGACCCAGATTTTTAGACATCAACAGCTGCCTGCCCTCCCATTACCCCAGTCTCCTTTACTCCTAAACTCTTACCTCTTCTCTTTCAAGAATGCAACGACCTGCATACAATTCAACAATTTACTCAGGAAACCACTAGATTAAGTATTTATTGCTGTTGATAACCTCACCTACAACCCTTTTATTTCTTTAACCTCACCATAATCCCTCAATCTCCACCCCTCATCCCTCACCATGAATGACTGACTACCTACTTTACTGAGAAAACTGAAAGCATCAGTTTCCCAAAAATCTCTCCTGCTGCCTCTCTTCTTCTGCTCCTTCTTCAACTCTCCCATCCTTCCCAGCAGTATCTCTAGAGATCTCCTGCCTTCTTTCAAAATACTCCGCCTCCACCTGCACATCCAAACCCATCCCTTTGCATCTTATCAAAACACTTGCATGCTCCCTTCTTCCCACCCTGACCCACCATCTTCATCTGTATATTCTCTAAAGGCTTCTTCCCCATGACTTGCAAACACGTTCATGTGTCCCTATCCTAAAAAACAAAACAAAACTATCTTGACCCCATGGCTCTCTCCAGTTATTTTCCCATCTCTCTCCTACCATTCCTCTCCAAACTCCTTGAGAGAATTGTCTCCCTCCAGTTCCTCTCCTGCAATTCTCTTCTTCACTCCCTCCAATCTGGTATCCATCCCTTTCACTTCACAAAAACCACCTGTCTCGAAGGTGACAAATGAATTCCTACTTACCAAATCCAACGGCCTCTACTCCATTCTAATCCTCCTTGACCCCTCAGCTGCCTTCAACACTGTCAACCACCCCCTTCTCCTGGAAACATTATCCAACTTTGGCTTGACTGGCACTGTTCTCTCCCAGTTCCTCTTCTATCTCTGGTTGCTTTTGTTCAGTCTGTTTCATGGGCCCCTCCTCTGCATCCCACCCTGTAACTGTGAATTTCCTTCAAGGTTCAGTTCTGGGTCCCCTTCTATTCCCCATCAACACCTACTCCTTTGGAGAACTCATTCACACCCATGGTTTCAATTGCCACCTCTATGCGGATGATTCCCAAATCAATGTCTCCAGCCCTGATTTCTCTACCTCTCAGGAATCTCTATTTGGATGTCCTGCTATCACCTCAAATTTTAACATGTTTAAAAACAGAACTCTTTAACTTCCCACCCAAACCCTGTCCTCCCCAGGACTTTCCCATCACTGTACACAGCACGACCATCCTTTCTATCTCACATCCCAATAACCCTGTTCTTATCTTTGAATCCTCTCTCTCATTCAAACCTACATAAGCAATCTATCACTAAATTCTGTCCATTCCACCTTCACAAAATCACTAAAATCCACCCTTTCCTCTCCATCCAAACTGATACCAGTTACTGAATCCCTCCTAAATTGCTGTATCAGCCTCCTTACTGACCTCCCTGCCTCCTGCCTCTCCCCACTCCAGTTCATGCTTCACTCTGCTACCAGATCATTTTTCTACAAAAACATTCAGGCCATGCTTTCTGACTAATCAAGAACCTCTGTAATTGACCATCCATCTCTGCATCAGAAAGAAACTCCATACTGTAAGCTTTAAAGCAATCAATCACCTTCCCCCTCCTACCTCACGTCACTACTTTCCTACTACAACCCAGCCCACACACTTTGCTCCTCTAATGCCAAACTACTAACTGTACCATGATCTTGTCTATTTCACCACTTACCTCTTGTCCACATCCTGCCTCTTGTCTGAAACACCCTCCCACTTCATATCCGACTATTACTGCTCCCACCTTACAAGCCTTATTGAAGGCATATCTCCTCCAAGAGGCCTTCACAGACTAAGCCCTTATTTCCTCTTTTCCCACTTCCTTCTGAATTGCTCTGACCTGCTCCCTTTACTCACCACTCTTCTCCCCTCACAACCTTGCAGCACTTATACATAGCCATAAGTTATATAAATGTCTCTCTCCTTTTCTAGACTGTAAGCTGATTGTGGGCAGGAAATATGTCCGTACATTATTGTCCTGTAATCTCCCAAGCAGTTAGTACAGTGCTCTGTACATAGTAAGTCATCAATACATACTACTGATTGAATTCAATGCATTTTCTCCTTTCTCCCTTCATTGATCTTGTACCACTTACCCTCAGCCCTGGATAATAATAATAATGATGGTATTTGTTAAGTACTCACTATGTGCCAAGCACTGTTTTAAGCACTGGGTTAAATATAAGGTAACCAGGTTGTCCCATGTGGGGCTTACAGTCTTAATCCCCATTTTACATAGAAGGTAACTGATGCACAGAGAAGTTAAGTGACATGCCCAAAGACACAGCTGACAAGTGGCAAAGCTGAGAGTAGAACTCATGAACTCTGATTCCCAAGCCCATGTTCTTTCCACTAGGCCATGCTACTTCTCTTCCTCCACAATCTGCTTTCTTTGCTCAGAGTGCTGCTGGTGCATATCAGGTCTTTCTCATCCACCTCAAGTTCATTCCTGTGTGCTTTAACTCTACCCTCTCCCCTTTCTAGCAAAATTATTTCTCCTTCCTAATTGACACCCATGTCCAGTGCCCTCACCCGTTGTTTCAGATATTTAATTCCCTCAGGCCCCCTCTTCCCATGCTTCCCCAGTCACTTGCCCCTAATGACCTGGCTATCTAGTTTATTGAAAAAAATCATACTACCAGGCATGATCTCCCTAAAATCTCTCCTACTCCTCTCCAGTCCCTCCCTCCTTCTGCTCCTCCTTCAAGTCTCCCATTCTTTCCAACAGTATCTAAACAGATCTACTGCCTTCTCTCAAAATCCACCTGCTCCACCTGTGCATCTGACCCTATCCCTTTGCACCTTATCAAAACACTTGCCTGCTCTCTTCTTCTCTCCCTGACTGCCATCTTCAAGTGTGCACTCTCCAGTGGCTTCTTCCCCACTGCTGACAAACATGCTTATGTCTCTCCATCTTAAAAAAAACCCCTCTCTTGACCCCAAGATTCTATCCAGTTATCATCCCATCTCCCTCCTACCATTCCTCTCCAAACTCTTTTAGCCAGTTGTCTACACCTGCTGCCTCAAGTTCATCTCCTCCAATTCTCTACTTCACTTCTTGAATCTGGTTTCTGTACCCTTCACTCCACAGAAACCACCCTCTCAAAGATCACAAGTGATCACCTTTCCAAATCCAAAGACTACTTAGGTGTCCTGTCATCGCCTCAAACTGAGCATGTCTTCCTTATCTCCTTGTGCAGTGCCTGCACAGAGTAAGTGCTCAATAAATAAATACAATTAATTGATTGATAGTAACTGAAATATCCCAAAATAATTCAATCTCCTTATCTGCGATTATTTGATATTACTATGAACCCATAATGTTCACTAGATCGTGAAATCCTTGAGAACAGGGATCCTCCCTAATAATTATATTGTAATGTAATAAGGGCAATAATGATACTAATAATGATGATGATGACGATGATAGTATTTTTTAAGGGCTTACTATTTGCAAAGCACTGTACTCAGCTCTGGGGTCGGTACCATATGATCACATTTCACATGGGGCTCACAGTCAAAATAGGGAGGAGAACAGGTATTTAATCCCCTTTTGTGGATGAGGGAACTGAGACAGAGATAATTCAAGTGTCTTGCCCAAGGTCAGGGTTCTGAACACAGTAAGTTCTCAATAAATATCATTGATTGGTAAACAATAAACCAAGTGTTGGATCTTTCACTGACCAGTCTCTTGGGACCAGTATAGTTTCAGTCAATACACAGGCTACTGTCTACAGAAATTGTACAGTGATCAAGCGAAGCAAACCTTGGTTTCCCCCCAACAGGGGTGGATGAGCACGAAGACTCACTCCTGTAACCCCAAGGTCATATCAGTGCTCGGGAACCCACAGATATACCATGATAGCCATATCGAATCCCTGTGACCTTCACCAGCTTCAAATAAGATTGTAAAAATTTGGTGCTGCCTAGACACAGCGGATTATTGTCTTTTATACTGTTACACAGTCAGTTCTCCTATAGGAGTTGCCCCTGACTGTAAGGTTTTCCTAGAAGTAGCATTTATTCAGCTCCTATATGGTACAGTATAGCATAGGTATTGGAAAGTACAGAATAAGGAAGTGACACTCTGCCAGTCAGAGGGTCAATCATATTTATTGAGCTCTGTGTGCTGAACATTGTACTAAGTTCTTGAGTGAGTACAGTTTAACAGAGACATTTCCTGCCCACAATGACCTTACATTCTAGAGGAACCTACACTCTAAAGAGAAAAGCAAACATTAAAATATTTAGACTTGAATCATTCAAAATGAATAACGTGATAAGACGGATATACATGAGGGCTCAGGAGGTTGTAAATGGCTTTTTAAATACTAGCCCTCAATTTATCGGATGGTATTTGTTGAGTGCTTGTCTTGTACAGAGCACTGTACTAAACACTTGGGGAGTACAATACTAGTTGATAGTTGCAATTCCTGCCCACAAGTAGCTTAAAGTCTAGTGGGGGAGACAGACACTAAAGGTTACACATAGGGGTAATGGCAGAGTGGAAGGGCATGTACATATGTGCTATCTGGCTGGATATGATGTAATATCATTCACTTAAAGATGCAAATTGGACTATATAGCTGACACAGAGGAGAGGGAGCATAGGGAAAATAAGGGCTTAGTAAGTTTAGGCTTCTTAGAGGAAATGTCATTTTCAGAGAGGTTTGAAGATGAGCAGACTGTTGGTGAGTCTGGCACTGTTTACACTTTCAGATTGATATTAAGGGCACATTAGATGCAGAAGTCATAGATAGACCCCACAGTCCTCTGACCCTGGCACTGGCTAGGGGGATTGGAAGAGTCAAGATGAGTTTCTGTCTCTTTGTGGTTCATTCAGAAGAGCTCAGTATCAGCATAACATCACCAATTGTGTATGAAGGGCCTAGTGGAGCAGGCAAGAGGAAGCTTTCTCATTACTGCCTGAGAAATTGAGAATTTTCCATCCTGGACAACAATAAATGGTTATACAATCAGTTCCCCTTGAATATAGAAGTTACATTCCTAACAAATTCCACTACAACTAATAATAATGATGAAAATGGTAATGATGGTATTTGTTAAGCACTTAACAATGTGCCGAGTACTGTTCTGAAGTGCTGGGGGAAATACAAGGTAATCAGGTGGTCCCACTTGGGGTTCACAGTGTTAATCCCCATTTTACAGAAATAAAATGAAAGTCTTTAAAGAAAATCTGTATTGTATGCTCTAGAGAAACCTCTTTACGCACACATACAACACCACTTTTCTTCCAACACTGCCTGTGCTCTATCCAGACAGATGTGTGTTATTGGAAGACTGTTCCTTAATTCCTTAAAGGCATTCTTTCCAAAACTCATGGTGAAAAATTGCTGAGAAAACTGACAATATTTACTGTTATTTGATTTGTGTTTTATGTAGCCTCCTCCTACTCCCTCTCTCATTCCAAAACTATAATTGTATATTTTTCCCATTGTTTTATGGTTAGCGGGTCACACATTGTGAGCATTTTATAAATACCTTCCTCAGTCTGGAATGGCCACCCAGAGCTCTGTAGCCAGGAGCAAACTAGTCTTCTGGGTTCAGGCAAAGTTAACTCTTCAGTAACCTTGATTGTAGGGCTCCCAAACCTATTTCTAGGAAGCAAAGGTAATCAGAAAGGAGGAAAGATAAGCACATCATTGTTTCTTGCTAAATCCTCCTATGCATTATGTTTGTAAACTTACAACATGAATGGTAATCAGTACTTTATGCTAGAGAACCAGTGTGGTTATACCTTGCATTTTAAAAGTAAAACCTAAATGTTCTTTGAAATGGCTTCACAGCCTTCTGCATTGAATCTAATGTGAGTAGCAGAAGAAAATATCCTGATTATTTTTTGGAGGGAGAAAATAGCTGGGAGGGCGCACCAATACACAGGTCCTTTATCTGTAAACATAGGCTTTAAGGGCTCAGGCAGATACAGCACAAATAAATCCAAGTGAAATCAGGATTCTATTCTTACCATTGCTATTATTTCCAAGGGAGAATTTTCATTTCCTAATTGATAGAATAGCATCTTAACAAAATTGTAATTCTGTATTTAATATTTCATCCATATTAATTCTACCCATCTATCTGTAAAATTGGTATTATCAGAGGTCATTTTTTTCCATGGTTTGAGGCACAAAAGGAGAATTAAGCATTGGTATTACTTTAATATTTATTATTTAGCACTTGCTGTATATTTTCAAGACGATTCTAGTCATTAGTTCTTCCCTGTCACGTTGCCTTGGTTACAATTACTCAGAGTAGCTGAAGCCGTTGGATGCTGTAGACAGGACAAGAAGACGACTGGGTCAGGTTATCACCGAGTCAGATCAAATGACATTTACCTGACTACCAGAGTTTTATTTCTAAATGATCTCGATTCTTCTCAATTGGCAGTGTAATCAACTGTGTGGAAAAAGCAAAATACATCAGGATGATTATTATCACTACTACTAATAATGGTATTTATTAAGCATTTACCATTGCCAAGGCTTGTGATAAGGACTGAGATAGGAAATAATCAGGCCAGACACAGCCCTACCCCACACCAGAACAGTTAGAAGTCAACATAGGGTTTGGGACAGTGTGACATGTCATCGCATCATAACATTATGATGCTTGACATTGCGCTTACACTCTGGATCCAATCAGTCACTGCTTCCCTCAGGGACCATCCCACTCTAGTTGCATCTTTATCCTAATAATAAAGAGAACGATGATAATTTTCACATAATATACTCTCCTAGGCACTTGGAACAGTGCTCTGCACATAGTAAGTGTTCAGTAAATTACCATTGATTTAAGATATTTGATAATGTGCTACACATAAAGCACTGTGCTAAGGTCTGGGATAGATACAAGATAATCAGGTTGGACATAGTCCCTGTCCCACACTGGGCTCATTCTCTAAATAAGAAGTAGAGCCGGTATTGAATCTCCATTTTACAGATGAGGAACTAAGGCCCAGAATCATTCAGTTACTTGTACAAGCTCGCCCAACAGACAAGTGATGGAGCCAGTATTAGAACCCAGGTTCTATGACTCCCAGACTCATGTTTTTTCCATTAGACCTCATTGCTTCCTTATCCCACTAATTTCAAGTAATCCATGTATGTGTGTCTTCCCTGCTTGCAGCAACATCACTGAGAGCAAGGACCCCCTTTGTATAGCTCCAGTGTGTACTACAGTGCTCTACTGTACCCAATATCGGCACTCAATTATTGGCACATTATTGGCATTCAATAATTACCATTGTCAAGTGAAGAATCTGGAGCCAACAATATCACTGCCTTGGAGCAGGAAGAGATTTTCTCTATGTGGACCTGTCCCCGTACTGAGCTGGAGTTCTTGTCAGGAAGTAGTGCTTCCTTGAGGATCTGTGGGTGAGGGAGGCAAAACCCAATGACGGTAGTGGAAAACCTGGGGCCAAGGAGAAAGTCCACACTGTCACTGTGTTCCCAGCATGCAGTGACCAGAAGTCCACAATAAGCTCTCAGTAAATACCACTGATTGATTCATTGATTCTGCACCCCACCCCCAACTCTGTGCACGGGAATACCATGAGGAAGCTTTCTGTGCCAAACAAAAGATTTCATCATGACCCCAAACACTGTGCATTTCCCCTTTAGTGTATTTACTGACAGTGCTCCCAAATCCTTGTAGCTAAATGTGATTTATTATAAGCAGTTGACCTCAATTGGAATTTTTCTTGCATAAATATTCAAGCCATAGGGTACCATAGGGTATAATTCTATTGGCAAACAGGATATAAAATGCTAGTAAATAACCAGTGCTCTAGCTTACAGACTGTGTTTCATTTTTACAGGGTGCATATTACAAAAATAATTTCAAAACCCCTGGTGGTCTGAAAGAAAATGCAAAAAAAAAAAAAAAGAATTCCTCTGGGCTTTATTACACCATACCAATGCCCATTCTCCTAACAGTTTCAGTTAGTAATTTATTCAAAGGACCCTTGTTCACCCTATTATAGAGCAGTTTCCATCCCAACAGGAAACAATGGTTGATTTGGTTTTCTGTGAGCGCCGAACGTGATCGATCAATCCCCAGAGCCAGGACACAAATATAGGAGACAAAACTATTTTAAGTTTGTTCATTTATGGCAACACAGGTCCTAAGCAGAATCCTCGTGCAGAGCAACAAGGGACATGATCATTATTATCCATGTTATCCAGCCCAGAAAACTTTACAGTATTTTTCTGTGTGTGGATTTTACAACATTTTAAATTGTCCTGAAAATAACTCCCTTAGGCAGGGCAATGTTTTCATTCCCATTTTGTAAGTTAAAATGCTACATGAAAAAATATTTCCTCATCTCACCTTTGAAGACTGTTAAAAAAAGGAGAGATTTGTGGGAATGATACATTGTACTGATATAGTCTTTATCTTCCGAGATGACGATCTAAGCAGGTGCTGGGACATAGGGATTAAAATCTGTCCTAACCACAGCCCCGTGTTTCCTGAGGCTCATGGGAAATTGGAGCCCAAGAGCAACTAGCTGGAATGAATGACAACTTAACTAGCAGGCTCATTTTCCCATCTGTAGTCTGATCTTTTTGCGAACCGTGCTGTGGCATAACCAAGAATGCAAACATATAAAGATGGGGGAAAGTCAAAGTTTTATCACTTTTGCTCCACACCTTTGGTGTTTTGGCTGTTTGTGGGACCCCTGGGCAAGGTTTCTACTGCCCTGCTTTCAGTGTTTGAGCACACAAACGAAGAGAGTGTTTTGTGCCAAAATGAAGACTTTACATACACCAAGACTTTGCATTTCAACTTTGGAGTTGAAAAAGTGAACATATAGAAACACCAAGGTTCAGTAAGTAAGTTAGTGATGCCAGACTCTCATCAGTTCAAAGGAACCTGAACAATAATTCTGAAGAGAGAGTTTAAAGAAACATTCCATTCATTATTGTAATTGAGATATTTTGCAATTGAAATGATTGAAATTTAGATGTTTGTGCTGACATAAATTCCACAAGAAAGAAAGAAAGGTAATTTGCTAGATATATAATAAAATAATTTATCTACAGAGGTGTATTATTTAAAAAAAATATTGTTAAAGAGTATAGAGTCTTCACATGATCTAGAAACATTTGACAAGAGGAATGTGATCTTATGAAAGCAAGTCAATTGAGGAATGATAAAGGAAGACAAATTAAAACATTATATTGGCATTCATTAGTAAGAATTTAAGTAGAAATGAAGAAATAGCTCTTTGTGACAGTTTTCAACATTTCCTTCAACCGCATCAACTCCCTTTTCTTCTAAAAACCACTCACCATAATTCATTTGCTATGGGGTTTTTTTTCCTTATTCTTCCCACTAATTATAAGGAGAAACAATATTCAGAGGGAACTTAATAACTGACTTCTACAGTATTCACAATGACAGCCTCCTTTCTGTACATTTGACTGGAGTTACTACTACCACTGAGTGAGAGAACATAATTCTCTAGAAGTGGTGTGGCCTAGTACAAATAATAAAATGATAAATAATTATGTAACCTGCTAAGTATTTACTATGTGCCAATCACTGTTGTAAGCACTGAGATAGATTCAAGTAAATCAGGTTGGACATAGTGTCTGTTCCACATGGGGCTCACACTTTTAATCCCCATTTTACAGATGAGGTAACTGAGGCCCAGAGAAATGAAGTGACTTGCCCAAGGTCACACAGCAGACATATGGTGGATCCAGGTTTAGAATTCAGGTCTTTCTGACTTCGAGGCTTGTGCTTTATCCACTAAGCCATGCTGCTCCTCAAGAGCACAGGCCTGGGAGTCAGAGAACCTGGGTTCCAAATCCGGCTCTTCCCCCTGTCTGCTGTGGACCTTCGCTTAAGTCTGTTGTGCCTCAGTTACCTCATCTCTAAACTGGAGATTAAATCCTCCTCCCTCTGACTTGTACTAGGAGACCCAAGTGGGTCTGGGACTGTGTCCAACCTGATTGTCTTCACTCAGTCACTCATTCATTCATATTTATTGAGCACTTATTGTGTGAAAATCACTGTACTAATAGCTTGGAAAGTACAATTCAGCAATAAAGAGAGATAATCCCTGCCCACAACGGGTTTATGGTCTAGAAGGGGGGGGAAAGATCAAAACAAGTAAACAGGCATCAATAACATCAATGTAAATATAAATCTTCCCCAGCGCTTGAAACAGTGCTTGACATGTAGGTGAAGCAGCGTGGCTCAGTGGAAAGAGCACGAGCTTTGGAGTCAGAGGTCATGGGTTCGAATCCCAGCTCGGCCACTTGTCAGCTGTGTGACTTTGGGCAAGTCACTTAACTTGTCGGTGCCTCAGTTACTTCATCTGTAAAATGGGGATTAAGACTGTGAGCCCCACGTGGGACAACCTGATTCCCCTGTGTCTACCCCAGCGCTTAGAACAGTGCTTGGCACATAGTAAGCGCTTAACAAATACCAATATTATTATTATTATTACGTAGTGAGTGCTTAACAACTACTGGGTTCGTATCCCGACTCTGCCACTTGTCAGCTGTGTGACTGTGGAAAGTCACTTAACTTCTCTGTGCCTCACTTACATCATCTGTAAAATGGGGATTAACTGTGAGTCTCACGTCGGACAACCCGATTACCCCGTAACTACCCCCAGTGCTTAGAACAGTGCTCTGCACATCGCAAGCGCTTAACAAATACCAACATTATTATTAAAAAAAAAAATCCTTTCAATAGTGGAAATGGTCCTGTTTGCCCAAATGTAGCA
Source organism: Ornithorhynchus anatinus (assembly GCF_004115215.2). Classification (NCBI taxonomy): domain Eukaryota; kingdom Metazoa; phylum Chordata; class Mammalia; order Monotremata; family Ornithorhynchidae; genus Ornithorhynchus; species Ornithorhynchus anatinus. The sequence goes on along the minus strand of NC_041731.1, from coordinate 114,907,311 downwards.
CAGGAAATGAAAACTAAATTGTACTGTATTGCACTCTCCCAACTGCTTCATATGGTCCTCTGCACATAATAAGTACTCAATAAATGCCATCGATTAACTGATTCATTGACTTGCCTATAAAACATGTCACCCAATGGCATTACGCTATTATCAGAGTTTATGTTTCCTGTAAATGGAAAAAGGACATTCCTACTAGTCTGATTCTGGTCCTTTGAGGAATTGGAGTCCTCTACAAGGATGTCATAAAAGTGAGAAATTTATTAAAGAAGAAGATCCTGTGGGCTGGTCTTGAACTTCAGTTTTAGCCCCTAAGTGAACTTAGGTGCACTCAATAAATGCTATTACTACTACTTGTAATTTTTTAATTTATTCATTTATATTTATTGAGCGCTTCCTGAGTGAAGAGCACATACAATAAATGCTTGAGAGTACAATATAAAAAGAAACATAGACAATCCTTGCCCACAGTGAACTTACAGTCTAGAAGCAGAGACTGATATTAATAGAAATCTATATGTTACAGATATGTACAAAAGTGCCATGGGGTTGGGAGGGGAGATGAATGAAGGGAGCAAGTCAGGGCAACACAGAAGTGAAATGGAGAAGATTCATTCATTCAATAGTATTTACTGAGCGCTTACTATGTGCAGAGCACTGTACTAAGCGCTTGGAATGAACAAGTCGGCAACAAATAGAGACAGTCCCTGCCGTTTGACGGGCTTACAGTCTAATCGGGGGAGACGGACAGACAAGAACAATAGCAATAAATAGAGTCAAGGGTTTAGTGAAGGAAGACACCTTGGAGAAGATGTGCCTTCAATAAGGCTTTGAAGGAGAAGAGAGTAATTACCTGTCAGATATGAGGAGCGTGGCCATTCCAGGCCAGAGATAGGATGTGTTGTGTCTTACTGTACCATGTTGTTATATTAGCGATTTCGCTTGTTATCGCTTGTTATTGTTTATTGTCATCAGTGCTGCCACCCACCTCTCCAGCCTCACCAGCCGCCTGACTTTGAGTTTGATCAAGTCGCCCTTTAATCGAGCCTACCCCCGACCCTGGTCATCGTCCGCTTATTAACACTACTATATTGTATCGTACTGTATCATGTTGCTATATTAACACTACTGTATTGTATCATACTATATCATGTTGCTATATTACCGATTTCGTTTGTTACTCTTTATTGTTGTCAGTGCTGCCACCCACCTCTCTGGCCTCGCCATGTCCCCCCCCCCCCCTCCTCCCTCCCGCCCCTTCCTATCCTCCCCTTCCCCTTCCCCTCTCTCGCTCAGCTCTTTCCCGCTCTCTCCTCTGTCTCCTCCCCCCGTCCCCTCCCCCGCCCTAGAACCCCACTTTACCAGCGCTACCCCTCTTCCCCCCCCCACTCTTCCCCCCACCAAACCCCCTCCTCCCCCCCTCCCCCCTTCTCTCTTCCCCACCCACGCCCCATCCCAATCCTCCTGTCCCACCTTTACCCCTCATCCCCCTCTCCCCGTCCAGGACCCCGCCACCTCCTTCCCATCCAAACCCTCCCCTCCCCCCGCCCTTCCCCCCTTGCACCCACAGCTACTTTCAAGTGTGGCCTCTGGAACCCCCGCTCTATTACAGGTAAGCTACCTTTCGTCCATGACCTTTTCCTCTCCCGCTCTCTCCTCCTCGCCCTTTCGGAAACTTGGCTCTCTCCCGAAGACACGGTCTCCGCCGCTGCTCTCTCCAGCGGAGGCCTCTCCTTCTCCCACTTCCCCAGACTCACCGGTAAGGGAGGAGGCGTCGGCTTCCTCCTCTCGCCCCGCTGCCGCTTCCGCACTATCCCTCCTCCCCCCTCCCTCTCCTTCCCCTCCTTCGAAGCCCATATCATTCGCTTCTACCACCCCTTCTGGATACTTGTCGCAGTCATCTACTGCCCTCCCGGTCCCACCTCCGACTTCTTCAACCACCTTGACCCCTTTCTCTCCTTCCTCTCTCCTTCTCTCTGCCCAATCTGATCCTCGGAGACTTCAACATCCATATGGATGTACCCGACGACTCCTCTGCCGCCCGCCTGCTATCCCTCCTCGACTCTGCCGACCTCCTCCTCCACCATACCGCGCCCACTCACCGACTCGGTCACACCCTCGATCTTGTCATCTCCTACCGCTGCACTATCTCCTCCCTCACCGACTCTGAAATCCCTCTCTCTGACCATAACCTTCTCACCTGCCTCATCTCTCACACTCCCTCCCCCTGCAAATCTTCGCTACTGCCCCACAGAGACCTCCGCCCTCTCGATCCCATCCGTCTTTCCAAAAGCATCTCTCCTCACCTTGCCGCCCTGTCCTCACTTCCCACTCTCGATGATCAGGTCTCTGCTCTCAACTCCACCCTCTCTACTCATCTCAACTCTCTCGCCCCCCTTTCCCTCCGCCGGTCTCACTCCACTAACCCACAGCCCTGGATCACCTCCTCTGTCTGCCTCTTACGCTCCTATGCTCGAGCTGCTGAGCGCTGCTGGCGAAAGTCCAAGCACCAAGCCGATCTTACACATTTTAAATTTATCCTTTCCTGCCTTAACTCTGCCCTGTCCTCCGCCAGGCAAAACTTCTTCTCCTCCCTCATCGACACCCATGCCCGTCACCCCCGCCGATTGTTCCGGACCTTTAACTCTCTCCTTAGGCCTCCTGTTCCTCCCCCTCCCTCATCTCTCATCCCCAATGATCTGGCCACTTATTTCCGCACGAAAATCAACACAATCAGGGCTGAGCTCCCCAAAGTCACCCCTCCGCCTCCCCCCTAGCCCCCACCAACCCTCTCCCCTACTTTCCCATCCTTCCCTGCAGTATCCTCAGATGAGATCTCCTCCCTCCTCACAAGTGCCACCCCCTCCATCTGCGCCTCGGACCCCATTCCCTCCCACCTTATTAAAACCATCGCCCCGCCCTCCTCCCTTCCTTAACTTCTATTTTTAACCACTCAATCTCCAATGACTCCTTCCCCTCTGCCTTCAAACATGCCCATGTCTCCCCATCCTAAAAAAACCCGCTCTTGACCCCACTTCCACCTCCAGTTATCGCCCTATCTCCCTACTACCCTTCCTTTCCAAAATCCTAGAACAAGTCATCTACAATCAACGCTTACAATTCCTTAACTCCCATTCTCTCCTAGACCCCCTCCAATCTGGCTTCCGTCCCCTCCACTCTACCGAGACTGCTCTCTCTAAGGTCACCCATGACCTCCTTCTTGCCAAATCCAATGGTTCCTATTCCATTCTAATCCTCCTTGACCTCTCTGCTGCCTTTGACACTGTCGACCATCCCCTCCTCCTCCATACCTTATCTCACCTTGGCTTCACGGACTCTGTCCTCTCCTGGTTCTCCTCTTACCTCTCTGGCCAGTCATTCTCGGTCTCCTTCGCTGGCGCCTCCTCCCCCTCCCACCCTTTAACTGTTGGAGTTCCTCAAGGGTCAGTTCTTGGCCCTCTTCTGTTCTCCATTTACACTCACTCCCTCGGTGAACTCATTCGCTCTCACAGCTTTGACTACCATCTCTACGCAGATGACACGCAGATCTACATCTCCGCCCCTGTCCTCTCCCCCTCCCTTCAGGCTCACATCTCCTCCTGCCTCCAGGACGTCTCCACCTGGATGTCGGCCCGCCACCTAAAACTCAACATGAGCAAGACTGAGCTCCTCATCTTCCCTCCCAAACCCGGTCCTCTCTCAGACTTCTCTATCACCGTGGATGGCATGAGCCTCCTTCCCGTCTCTCGGGCCCGCAATCTCGGTGTCATCTTTGACTCATCTCTCTCGTTCACCCCACACATCCTATCCGTTACCAAGACCTGCCGGTTTCACCTTTACAATATCGCCAAGATCCGCCCTTTCCTCTCCACCCAAACAGCTACCTTACTGCTACGGGCTCTCGTTATATCCCGGCTAGACTACAGTGTCAGCCTTCTCTCTGACCTCCCTTCCTCCTCTCTCACCCCGCTCCAGTCTATTCTTCACTCCGCTGCCCGGCTCATCTTCCTGCAGAAACGATCTGGGCATGTCACTCCCCTTCTTAAACAACTCCAGTGGTTGCCTATCAACCTCCGCTCCAAACAAAAACTCCTCACTCTAGGCTTCAAGGCTCTCCATCACCTTGCCCCTTCCTACCTCTCCTCCCTTCTCTCTTTCTACCACCCACCCCGCACGCTCCGCTCCTCTGCCGCCCACCTCCTCGCCGTCCCTCGGTCTTGCCTATCCCGCCGTCGACCCCTGGGCCATGCCCTCCCACGGTCCTGGAACGCCCTCCCTCCTCACCTCAGCCAAACTGATTCTCTTCCCCTCTTCAAAACCCTACTTAAAACTCACCTCCTCCAAGAAGCGTTCCCAGACTGAGCTCCTCTTCTCCCTCTACTCCCTCTGCCGTCCCCCCTTCACCTCTCCGCAGCTTAACCCTCTTTTTCCCCCTTTCCCTCTGCTCCTCCCCCTCTCCCTTCCCATCCCCTCGGCACTGTACTCGTCCGCTCAACTGTATATATTTTCATTACCCTATTTATTTTGTTAATAAAATGTACATCGCCTTGATTCTATTTAGTTGCCATTGTTTTTACAAGATGTTCTTCCCCTTGACTCTATTTCTTGTTCTTGTCTGTCCGTCTCCCCCGATTAGACTGTAAGCCTGTCAAATGGCAGGCATTGTCTCTGTCTGTTGCTGACTTGTTCATTCCAAGCGCTTAGTACAGTGCTCTGCACATAGTAAGCGCTCAATAAATACTATTGAATGAATGAATGAATGTGGGCGAGAGATCTCAGAGGCATAGACAAGAAAGAGGTACAGTGAGAAGGTTAGCATTAGAGGAGTGAAGTGCATGGGCTGGGTTGTAGTAGGAAAATAGTGAAGTGAGGTAGGAGGGGACAAGGTGATTGAGTGTCAAGGGAGAGAGGTTTTTGATGAAGAGGCAGATGGGCAACCACTCCAGTTTCTTGAGGAGTGGGGAAACACATCCTTGTGGTGAGCCCACAATGAGCTGCCTTCTTAGGGACTGTATGTGATCCAACGAACAACAAGGAAGAGACTCTGTGAAGGCACTAACGGGCTCTAACTGAAACAGGTGATTGCTGACCTGTAAGGGTGGAGCATGGATGGAAAAATGGATTTCTCTCCCTGTTCTACCCGGTAATGGGCCTGGACCAATAAAAGACTACCATGTAGAGACATAGCTGCCACACATAAGCCAGATGAAAGGTGGTTGCTTTGAGGTACACAAAGAGGTGATCTGGGGGCACACACAGAAGCAGCAAGAAAGAGAACACTTAGAGGCAGGCTGGAGCTGGAGAAGCAGAAGCAGCAGGAGAGCAGCACTTGAAAGCAGCAGAAGGCAGCAGCACATGGATGCAGAAAAAAAAAGAAGCATTGGCAAAATGGGCTCTTTTGACCACAGACTGGTATTGGACCCTTGGATGGTAAAGTGAGTGAGTTGAATGTTTGTATCACTCTCTTGCATGTTGGTAAAACTAAGTAAAAATATTTTCATAGTAACCTTGGTGATCAAAGGTGTGGTTTGAACTCTACTACGAGTCACCAAAGTTTCCCTGTTCCAGTAAGGTCCTGTTTGGTATGAACCCGAAAGTCGTGACAGTCCTGAACATTTTTGTGTGAAAAATGATCCATGCATCAGAGTGAAATATGGACTGGAGTGGGGAGGGGTGGACTGGAGGGGGCAGGGAGGTCAGCAAGGAAACTGATATAGTAATCAAGGTGGGGTAGGATAAATGACTGTATTAATGTGGTAACAATTTGTATGGACATGAAAGGGCAGATATTAGTGATGTTGTGAAGGTTGAATCTCAGGATTTTGGGATGGATTGAATATGCTGGTTGAATGAGAGAGGCTTACTATGTGCTAAGCTGTGTACTAAGTATTGGGATAGATACAAGATATGTCAGACACATAATCATCCTCTATGAGGCTCACAGTCTAAGTAGAAGGGGAACAGGTATTGATTTTTTTTTTTTTTTTTACAAATGAAAAAATGGAGGAACCGTGAAGTTAAGTTGTTTACCCAAAGTTGCATAGTAGGCAAATGGTGGAGCTGGCAATAAAACCTGACTCTCTGACCTGTGATCTTTCCATGAGTCTAAGTTGCTGCCACAAAATGTAGAGGTTCAGAATAGAGATGAAAATTGTTAATTTCTTAAGCATAAGCAATGTTGGTTTTGTTTGTTATTTCATATGGTACAATATTCAGTTTGAAGGGAAACAGGAAAATGGTTTCTATAAACATGGGTTTGTGGAAAACAAGTTTACTTTGGTTGAACAGTTTCAGTGAAATGTGATACCAAGTGAAAGCATATTAGCTAAAACAATCACAAGAGAAAATAGGGAATGGGGAAAAAAGGTAATAACATTCGTTTGTAAATTTGGGAGTATTGGGAATAATTTTGAAATGAGATTATCTAGTGATAGAGCTGGAAAAGGAAGTGCTATTGTCTCTGGAACAATAGTATGCCTCATCCAGATCCTGAACCACAAGAGAATTTAATACAACATAAAACTATACAAGATCACTTGAATATACACACTTTACATTTAATCTGTAAAGTGGGGATAGTTTAAAGGTTAGCGTGCACAGCAGGATTGCAGGGTTTTTGCCAGAAATCTACATAACTAGATGCAGTCTCTTCCTGGAATAAATTTAGAAAGCCTGTTGGACGGTAACTCCTTTGTCACCACTGAACATCCCGAAATAACCTAATTTGCTCTATGCATACATGTTTCACCTTTGTGAACATTGTTTGGGTCTGGCATACTTTCAAGTAAAGCTTTAATCCCAGTACTTTGGCACAATGTAGTTTACTTCAGGCACCGAATACTGCTGATTTTTTTTGGAGCAGCATGGGTGTTTGCCCATCTTCTCAGGAGCCTTTCTCCATCAGGGAAATCCATGCCCAGAACTCTGAGCTCCCACCTTTGGCAGTTCTGCCATTTCCACACTAATGGGTGTGAGGCATTCCATTGCCATGGGTTCAACTTCTCTGTGTCTCAGTTCCCTCATCTGTAAAGTGGGGATTAAGATGGGTTAAGAGAGACCCAAGTGGGACAGGGACTCTGCCCAACCCGATTTATTTGTATCCATCCCAGTGCTTAATCGACTACCTGGCACTTAGTAAGCGCTTGACAAATACCATAATTTTTATTATCACTGTTATTAATTAGTATTAGACTATAAGCTTGTTGCAGGCAGGGAATGTGTCTATCAGCTCTGCTATGTTGTACTCTTCCCAGGGGTGTGCACATGGCAGGCACTCAATAAATATGATTAATTAGTTGATGGATTCTTTCTTACCTACTTACTTACCTACTTACCTACTTACCTCCCCCCTCCCACCCCATTCCAAATCACACCTAAGAGTAGGGCTTCTTACCCAAAGTGTGTTATTACTATTATGACTTCTATCCTGATGGCTCATCATGTTGTATGGTCCCCTGTCACTACATCTGACATCTATGCTGCACGTCCCCAAACACAAGGACTACTGCATACTATCACCTACATATAACTCCCATGACTACTCCTTTCCAGTGACATGCACACAGGTCTCTTCCTTTCACATTATCTCCCTTCTCTCATTCTCCTCTTTTCCCTCTTGTTAGATTTCCTCCCTCTCCTTGAAACTCTTTGGGGATTCAGTCAGTGGGGGCTTATTGGCCTCTTTCACTTCTGTGAGTCACCTTCATCCGAGTGTGTCAGGGCTGCACAGGAGGTGGCTAATTGAGTGGCTCCTGTATCATCTATCACACAGATTGTTGGTGAAAGGTTCTACTACCTATGATCCCCAGGTTGGTGACCCCTTGTGACAGCTCTGTACTCACCCTGAGTTCCAAGTATCATTTTTGTTCTCTTTCCAGAACTTCCTATGGTCTATTGCAATGTGGAGAGCACAGCTCTCACCCACTGGATTGGGGGCTATAAAGAAGCAGCATGGCACAGTGGAATGAGCACAGTCCTGGGAGGTGCTCATTAGGTCAAAAGGTCATTAGTTCTAATCCCAGGTCTGCCACTTGTCTGCTGTGTAACCTTGAGCAAGCCACTTAACTTCTCTGAGCTTCAGTTTCCTCATCTGTGGAATGAGGATTGAGACTGTGAGTCCCATCTGGGACAGAGACTGCGTCCAACCTGATTAGCTTGTATCCACCCCAGCACTTAATCTTTATTATTATGATTAGCAATCATTATTAATTAATATCTACATTATAGTTATTAATTATACTATTCCATTAATATAATAATACTGATAGCTGTGGTATGGGTTAAGCTATTACTGTGTTCCAGCCACCATACTAAACACTGGGGTAGACATAATCAAATTGGGTTGGACACAGTCCCTGCCCCCACATGGAGCTCATTCTCTTAATTACAACCCAAGTCCTCTGACTCCCAAACCTGTGCTCTTTCTATTAGTACATACTGTTTCTCAAGGAGCAAGTTGAGTTATCCCCCTTCTACACTTCATCCACCAAATAAGCTAGGGTACTGTCAATTTGGTGCATCTGAAGATTGGTGAAATCTTGTGTGTTGTTACCCAAGGTGGTGGCTGGGACTCTGCCACAACCTTCCCTCCTGGAATAATACCACACACACACAAAAGAAAAAAAAGCAAAACTGACCCCACAGACTTCCAGGAAAATGCTTGTGAACCCTCTGCTGCCAACTCACCGTGACCTCATATCCATTATTATGTACCATTTGGGTTCCTGTGAATATGGACTGCAGTAGGCATGCAAGTATCCCTTGTACTCGTATCCCTTGTATCCCTTGTACTCGTCAAAATATAATTGACGTTACTTGTCCATGAAGAGCTTTTTGGTTCCTTTAACGTGAACAACTCCTTATTTTGAAGTAGTTTTAAACATTCAGAAATGAATTAAACACCCTCCTTTCTCTGCTATATTTTCAGTGGCAAGTTTGGACTGGCAGTTAAAGTTCCAGAATCAATAATTCATTTCATTAGCTTGTTCAAGAGAAACAAGATAAACATATTTTTTTGCGTTATCCTGTGTTATCTGTTCCTCCTGTGCCATCAAGTGTGACAGCATATTATATATTGACATAAAACATCAATATGAACACTGTTAGATAGTGTGAAGAAAGGACTTCCATGTTTATCTTTATAATATCATCATCGATCTGTATTTCAGCTTAACGGTTTGCAGCAGTTCACGGTTAAAATTTGCCCACATCTGCATTGGCATGAGTAGTAATTTGTGAAATATCAGAATCTGCAATTCCAAGGTTCACCTCTGAAAAATGTGTGTGTTGTGTATGTGTGTGTATTTACAATGTATATATAGTGTATATATATATATATATATATATATATATATATATATATATATTACATAGAACAAGGTATAGAACATTTTCTTTTTCAATTTTCAAGTAATTAGTGGCCTACTTTTACTAGAATAATAATATTGGTATTTGTTAAACATTTACTATGTGCAGAGCACTGTTCTAAGTGCTGGGCAGATACAGGGTAATCAGGTTGTCCCACGTGAGGCTCACAGTTAATCCCCATTTTACAGATGAGGTAACTGAGGCATAAAGAAGTTAAGTGATTTGCCCACAGTCACACAGAAATATTCACTATGTTTAGGATTTACTCAAGCTTCTTTGGCATTAGAACTGCACCAGTTTATGATAAAATCATGCTCACTGTCAAGTGAAATCCCATCCGCAGATAGGTTATAACTATTAAAGCATCTTATTTCCTTGTCCCTCAAAAAGGGGATCACTTCGATTTCAACGTAAAACCACTGTTTAATGTAAAAAGATGTGAGATTTGAGTCATTTAACTGTGTTGATCTCATTGACCATGCAATTTGCTTGACTAAACTGTTGCATGGTAGAGTTTAAATACTGCATGCCTTAACTTGGTCTCAAGTAATGTAGACTCTGAAAATTCCTGAATTACCCAGCCAGCCTCTAAACCATCTAGATACCTCTAAGAATGCTTCAAAATGACATTGCTGGCTGCATTAGAGTAGAAGGCACCCTGTCTGAGCCATTCCACAACACCAGTGGAGTAAAGTAGGAATAGGTAGGGGGACACTTCTGTTCAATTTATACCATGCAGCCATGTCTGATGATGTAACAAGATATCTGGATGCAGTTGTTAAAGTACATTTTTGTACTTCTGGTAAATTCTGTAGTTGAGGCCTGGTGCTCCAGAAGTCTATTTGTCTTAATAATGTTGGTATTTGTTAAGCGCTTACTATGTGCCGAGCACTGTTCTAAGCGCTGGGGTAAACACGGGGAATCAGGTTGTCCCACGTGGGGCTCACCGTCTTCATCCCCATTTTACAGATGAGGGAACTGAGGCACAGAGAAGTTAAGTGACTTGCCCACAGTCACACAGCTGACAAGTGGCAGAGCTGGGATTCGAACTCAAGAGCCCTGACTCCAAAGCCCGTGCTCTTTCCACTGCGCCACGCTGCTTCTCTTGATGTCGGTCTGCCCCTCTCTAGACTGTGAGCCCGTTATGGGCAGGGATTGTCTCTCTTTATTGCTGGATTGTGCTTTCCAAGCTCTTAATGTAGTGCTATGCACAAAGTAAACGCTCAATAAATATGAATGAATGAATGAACAGACACAGACTATGAAACTTTTCCAAAGTCCTGGAAGCAGTTGTATAAGAATTACTATATGCAGATGACTGTGCCCTTTGACCACAGGTGCCCACCCTCCCCAGCCCACCCCACCTCAGAAGATATGCAACTAATTATAAATTGTTTCAGTGAATCATCCAGGTACTACTGGATTACAAATCTCAAGGAAGCTCAGATGACGTATCAACCTGCAACTAGGAAACCATACAGTCAGTCAGTCAACCGTATTTATTGAATGCTTACTGGGTACAGAACACTACCTTAAGCACTTGGGAGAGTACAATATAACAACAAAAAACCTATATTGGCATTATAGAGTTGATCACTGTCACAAAATTCTCCTGCTTGGGCAGCATACTTACCAAAACCCGATAAATTATTTATTTATTTATTTATTTATTTATTTATTTATTTATTTATTTATTTATTTTTATTGCTTACTGTGGGCAGAACACTGTCCTAAGCATCTGGGAAGATGCAATGCAACATTATTGATAGACACGTTTCCTACCCATAAGGAAATTAGAGTCTAGAGGGTGAGACAGACATCAAAATAAATTATGGATATGTATGTAAGTGGCCTGATGAGGGGTGAATATCAAATGCTTAAAGAGTGCAGGTCTAAGTGCATAGGTAACACAGAAGAGACGGGGGATAGGAAAATGAGAGCTTAGTTGGAGAAGGGCTTCTGGAGGAGAAGTGATTTTAAGGCTCAGTGGAAAGAGCACGGGCTTTGGAGTCAGAGGTCATAAGTTCAAATCCCAGCTCTGCCACTTGTCAGCTGTGTGACTGTGGGCAAGTCACTTAACTTCTCTGTGCCTCAGTTACCTCATCTGTAAAATGGGATTAAGACTGTGAGCCTGATTCCCCTGTGTCTACCCCAGTGCTTAGAACAGTGCTCTGCACATAGTAAGCGCTTAACAAATACCAACGTTATTATTATTAAGGTGACAGCACCATTAGACTCCTAGACTGTGAACTTTCTGTGGGCCAGGAATGTGTCTACCATCTCTGTTGCACACTCCCAAGTGCTTAATATAGTGTTCTGCACACAGTAAGCTCTCAATAAATGTGATTGATTGATGAAGGGGAAGGGAGCTCCAGGCCAGATGGAGATTGTGGGCAAGTTGTCACTGGTAATATAGATGAGACAGTCAGTGCATTTATTGAGTATTGGGTGCAGAACATTGTATTCAATGTTTGGGAGAGCGCAATATAACCATAAACAGACATATTCTCTGTCCACAATGAGCAAACAGTCTAGAGGAGGAGACAGACATTAATATAAAACAATAAATGTCAGATCTGTATGTAACTGCTGTGAGTCTGAGGGGCGGAGGGGATTCATTCTTTCAGTACTATTTATTGAGTGCTTACTATGTGCAGAGCACTGTACTAAGCGCTTGGAATGTACAATTCAGCAACAGTTAGAGACAATCCCTGCCCAATAACGGGGACACAGTCTAAACGTGGTTGGAGGGAGGATGAATAAAAGGAGGAAGTCAGGGCCCTGCAGTAGGGAGTTGAAGAAAAAGTAAAGAGGGCTTAGTCATAAAAGATGCGACCAAGGTATGGTGACAAGGTTGGCTTTAGAGGAGAAAAGCACATGGGTTAGATTGAAGTAGGAAATCAGAGAGGGGGAAAGCTGACAGTGCTTTAAAGCCAATGGTAAGGGGTCTCTATTGTTGGATGGATGCATAATGACTGGAAGTTCTTGAGGAGTGGGGAGATATGAATTTAATATTTTTTTTAGAAAAATGATCCATGCAAGAGAGGGAAATAAGGACTAGAGTAGGGAGAGTCAGGAGATGGGGCAGTAAAATGAGAAGACTAACACAGTAGTCAAGGTGACATTTGATAAGTGAGTGGATCATCATGGAATCACTCTGGATAAAGAGGAAAGCACAATTTTAGTGATTATGAAGGTATAACAGACAGGATTTGGTGTCAAATTGCATATGTGCATATACTGCATATTGAATGAGAGAGGTGACTAGAGGATAATGCCCAGGTAACAGCCTTTTGAGGCAGGGATAGTGATGTTGTCTACAGTGATGGAAGGACAGGGCTTGGGTAGGGACAGTGAGGAGTTCCATTTTGGAAAAGTTAAATTTGAGGTGTCTCTGAGATGTGTGTGTCTTTAGGCCAAGCTATTAGATAATCAAATAAAGAAAGCCAGCACTCTTTCAGAACTCTGTTAAACAGTGTGGCAGTAGAATGGAATCAGTCTGTAATGTTGTACAGACTTCTCTACAACTGTGAGAATTGGACCAGATGGAGCTGTGAGTCTGTAGTTGGGTATGCATTGTCTCTATTTGCTGCCGTATTGTACTTTCCAAGAACTTAGTACAGTGTTATGCACACAGTAAGTGATCAATAAATACAATTGAATGAATGAATGACTAGTAAGTGCTCAATAAATATCATTGAATGAATGAACATCCAGGTCTTTGAACAGTTCCATCAGTGCCATTTTTAAGTAATATGCAATGTGAAAAGGCAACATAAGATTATATTGGATACAAGCAAATCAGGTTGAACACGGTCCCTGTCCCACATGTGGCTCACATTCTCAATCCCTATTTTACAGATGAGGTTAATGAGGCATGGGGAAATGAGGTGATTTGCCCAAGGTCACACAGCAGACAAGTGGAGGATCTGGGATTAGAACCCATGATCTCATGACTCCCAGGTCCATACTCTATCCACTACACCTTGCTGCTTCCTGATCTGGACAACAGAGTGAAGTATGGAGTGAACTGGGGAGAGGCACAAGGCAGAGGAGGCTGAATCAGTAATCAAGATGGGATAGGATAAGTGCTTGGATTAATATGGTAACAGTTTGGATGCAGTTTCATATATAATATGAAAGCAAGTTGGGCCTAATGGAAAAAAAAAAAACGTGGGCCTTGTAGTCAGAGGACTTGGATTCTAATTCCAGCTCTACCATCCACCCACTGTGTGACCTTAGGAAAATCACTTAACTTTTCTGCACCTCAATTTACTTATCTATAAAATAGGACTATTTAACCTATTCCCTGTCCCCATCAGATTGCTAGCCCATGTTGAAGAGAGACTGTATTCAATTTGATTGTTCTTCATCTACCATAGTAGTTGGTATAGTACTGGGCACATAGTAAGTGCTTATCCAATATGACATTATTCATTATTATTATCATCGTTATCATCATCATATACACAGTAGATGATCAGTAAGCACCACTGATTTATCACTGAGCTTCCATTCCAGAGGGCACTGGTTGTGCTATAGTGACTGAGGCCTGGTGCTACCCACTGGACCGGGACCCCTGCCCCAGAAGTCTGTTTATTTTTGTATTGATGTCAGTCTCCCCATTTCTAGACTGTGAGCCTGTTGTGGGCAGGAATTCTCTCTCTTTATTGCTCTATTGTACTTTCTCAAGAGCTTAATACAGTGCTCTGCACATAGTAAGTGCTCAATAAAAATGATTGAATTAATGAATTAATTTAATATTAGCTCTGTTTTTTAATTAGAGTCAGGGTGAAAATACATTTTAAAATAAAATGCCTTCTAAAACTTTAGCAGCCCTGGAAGGCATACATTTTTTTTTTTAAATTAAAAGAGACAACAGGAGTGACACAACCTACTCACACACACCTCATAAGGTTGTTGGAGGGATGGTTTAGATAATGTCTGTGAAGAGCTCTTAAATACCTAGAAAAAGAACTTCACATAAATGTACGCATTTCCATTCATCCTATTAACTTGGCAGTACAATAGCTAGCTCCTGCATGTTAAGTAGAAAAAATGTGGAATCTGGGAAAAATAGATTTTCCCATACTGAGGAAAGACATTCCTTGCCGAGAAGAAAATAAGTAAACAACCACTCAAACCATTTTGACAAGCATTCATTTCCCCTTATAGTTTACATAAAAATGTGTATTTGCAATGTTTCTAAAGTTCAGGTGAAGTAACAAAGAAAAGCAGATCCCAGGTCAATATGAGGGAAAATTCCACACCTCTGATTGTAGGTACACATAGGTGTCACAATATTTAAAATGGAAATGCCTTTAGGGATATGAAGCATGGTTTAGTGGAAATAGCATGGGATTGGGAGTCAGGAAACCCAGGATCAAGTTTGCATTCTACAGCTGACTTACTGTTTGACCTTGACAAGTTACATGAGGTCTCTTGGTTTTAGTTTCCAAACCAGTACTTCAATCAATGATACTTTCTGAATTCTTACTGCAATCACAGCAGTATACTGAACACTTGGGGAAGTACAATAGAGTGAGTAGACATGACCTGTGACTTTCAGGAACTCAGAATTGAGGGGGGGCACAGACATTAAAATAAATTGGAGATACATAAAGCAGGGAAATGCACACAAATACTAATTGTTTAAGGAGAAGCAGAGTAACCTAGTGAAACAGGAGACTTGGTTCTAATCCTACCTCTGCCACTTGCCTGCTCTGTGACCTTGGATAAGTTAGTTAATTTCCCTGTGCCTCAATTTCCTCATCTATAAAATGAGAATTAGAAAGCTGATCTCCTTCCTCTTTATACTGTGAGTCCCATGAGGGATAGGGGCTTTCTCCATCTAAGTGTACTGTATCAATTGGAGAAGCAGCGTGGCTCAGTGGAAAGAGCATGGGCTTTGGAGTCAGGGCTCATGAGTTCGAATCCCAGCTCTGCAACTTGTCGGCTGTGTGACTGTGGGCAAGTCACTTAACTTCTCTGTGCCTCAGTTCCCTCATCTGTAAAATGGGGATTAAGACTGTGAGCCCCACGTGGGACAACCTGATTCCCCTATGTCTACCCCAGCGCTTAGAACAGTGCTCGGCACATAATAAGCGCTTAACAAATATCAACATTATTATTATTATTATTAATTTAGTACAGTGCTTAATACATAATGTTTTATCAATGACACAATTATCATTAATCATCATCATTATTATTAACACAATGAATTAATCGGTGGTATTTATTGAATGCTTATTGTGTGCAGAACACTGTTCTAAGTGCTTGGGAGAATACAATACAACATAATTAGTGGACAAGCTCTCTGCCTATACAGTTTACAGTTTAGAGGGGAAGAGAGACATTAATATGAATAAATAAATATTTTATAATAATTTAAATATGCGTACATAAGAACTGCTGGAATTAGGGTTAGTATGACTATCAAATGTCCAAAGGTGCACAGTTGATGCAGGAAAAGAGAGTGAGCCCAGTAAAAGAGGACTTAATAATGACACAAGGGTGAAGGAAAATAGGGTGGGGAAATGAAAATTTAGTTAAAGAAGGCTTCTAGAGGAAATGTGATTTCAGTAGTACTTTGAAGATGGGGAGATGGTGGTCTGTTCAATATGAGGTGGAAGAAATTTCCAAGCAGGATGGAGAGCATGATCAAATGGGTCAACAACAAGAGACAAGATCAGGTTCACGGAGAGTAGGGTGGTGTTAGAGGAGCAAAGTGTGTGCCTGGGTTGGAGTGGGAGAGGAGTTAGGATAGATTAAAAAAAAGTAGAAAGATGACTGTAAACCTTAAAGCCAGTGTGGAGGAGTTTCTGACTGATGTGGAAATGAATGGCAGATTTTGGAAGTTTTTGAGGAGTGGGGAGATGTACGCAGGATTATTATTATTATTATGATCATTTGTAATGACACAGGCAGCAGAGTGAAGAATGGACTCGAGAGGAGAGAGTCTGTTGGCAGGATTGTCGAAGTGGTTGATGTAGTAATCGAAATGGGATTTGACAAGTTGTGTTTTTTTTTTAGCTACGGGGCAACAGTATGGATGGGTATGAAGGAGTGGATTCTAGAGTGGTTTTGAAGTTGGAAGTGACATGACTGGTGACTGACTGAATATGCAGATCGAAGAAGAACGATGAGTAGGGGATAATGCCAAGTTCGCAAGGTTGTGACCGCCGGAAGTACAGTGATATCAAAAGCTGAGAAGAGGAAAATATTTGGTAGCAAAGAGGGGGTTCAGTTTTGGATATGCTGAGTTTGAGAAAAAGGGACATCTGGCTAAAGGAAATGTGAGATTCCAGAGAGAGAGAGAGGTCAGACTTGTAATCCATTGGCAAAAAGATGGAAGTTGAAGCTGTGGAAGTTATGAATTCTTAAATGGGGTGGTTGTAAATAGGGCTGTAGATAGGGACCCAGAGTTGAGTCTTGAAGGATCCCCATAGTTAAGGACTGGAAGGTACAAAAACATTCTGTAAAACTTTGACTGAGAAGGACCAGCAAGAGAGGTAGAAGGAGAAATGGGTAGTCCAAGGTACTAAAGGCAGCTGAGAGGTAAAGGAGAATTACAATAGCATGGATTGCGTGAAAACTGGATTGCAGTGGTTGGAGGAGTGATTTTGAAGAGAGAAATGGAGACAGTGTGGGTAAACTCATTCTAGGAGTTTGGACAGAAATGGCAGGAAGGAAATGGTGCAAAAGGTGGAAGGGGGCAATAGGGCAGAGGAAAGAGTTTTGTAGGGCAAGAGATATAAGCATGTGTTTGAAAACTGAGGGAAAGGAGTCACTGACAAGGTGCAGTTAAAGATGATCAGGGAGGAGAGATGGATGGGTGCAAAATGGGGATTGTGAGCCCAATGTGGTATAAACATATATCTCCATCAGTGTTACGGTCACAGTAAATTCAATAAAATGTTATTAAAATAGTGATAATAGTATTAATCATATAGATTTATAATATAGTTTATAAATAATAATAGCAGTGATCCACAATAATTATATCCCGGGGATGGAGAAAACAATTCCAGATCAGACATATTTATTATTTGTGCTTAAAAGGAAAATGTATTTCCCTCTGTATTGATTGGACATACCTCAAGGTTTCCCCCAGAGAGACAGCCCCAAGATACTGCTTATGTCCTTATTTGTAAAAACAAGTGTTTTGAATTTTTTTTCAAATTTTCTTCTATAATGTTTATCGTTTGTGATTTATATATCTAATTACAATTTATAATGTTTAATTTTTAGATGACTTTTTAAAAATCAGCGTTGTAGATGCCCTTGAAGATAGGTATTTTAGGAAAAAAAAACATTAATTGCAAAAACACTATTTTTAATGCTATTCAGAGCACTGCATTGTGCTAAGTAGTTGAGAAGTACAACAGTAAGAAAAGGCACAGTCCATGTGCACAAGGAGCTTACTGTGCTTTCTTGGGAGGGAGATATAGATATTTATGATAATAACAAAATCAAGTGCTTACTATGTGCCAAGCACTGAAATGAACAATAGTGTAGATACTAGATAATTAAGTTGGACACAACACATATCCCAAATAAGGCTCACATTCTAAACTGGAGGGAGATTTGAGGATTTTAAGATGGCTTTGAAGGGGGGGAGGATTGAATGCTGGGATTTTTAATATCTAGAACAAGCTCAACACAACTTGCGGACAAATTTGATGCTTTTCAGTGTAGACGTGATTGAAATTGTAAAAAAAACTCAGTTCTAATTATCCACTCTAATTAAATAATGCACATTTTTATAAGTCTAGCATGTATAAAAACTTTTATAAGAACTTCCCTAAAGGTTCTTGCTTTGAAAATAGAAAAAATAACCGCAAAGCTCTGGCTACAGACTTTTAATTTGATTCTCTCTTAAGGCTCATGGGGAGACAGCTATGCACCCCCTGGAAATATTTAGCACCCGCACCTTACTGAAAAACTCAACTTATTCTCCAGTGATATTTGGAAGACGAAGAAGTGAAAACTGAAACAAAAGGCTAGCAAGTCTATTGGGAAATTAACAGTTTGGATACCACAGGGCATCAAGCTTTAGATCAAACTAAAGGACTTAAAGTCTCTAAAGGACTAAAAGTCTCTAAAGTGTGCCAACTTCTATGGAACGTGAAACTTTGGCTTCTTGACAGTGTCACAATTGTCCGCTGTGTGATCCTGGGCAAGTCACTTAACTTCTATGGGCCTCAGTTTCCTCACATGTAAAATGGGGATCAAATCCTACTCCCTCCCATGAAGACTGTGAACCTCATGTGGGCCAGAGATGTGTCCAACCTGATTAACTTCTAATCATTCATTCATTCATTCATTCATTCATTCATTCATTCATTCATTCTCATTTACTTAGTGCTTACTGTGTGCAGAGCACTGTACTAAGAGTTTGGAAAGTACAATTCGCCAACAAATAGAGATAATCTCTACCAAACAATGGGCTCACAGTCTATTCAATCAAATTTATTGAGCACTTACTGTGTGCAGAGCACTGTACTAAGTGAGCACTTGGGAAAGTACAAACAACAGTAAACGGTGACAATCCCTGCTCACAGCAAGGAGTAATGTCTGGAGGGATGGAAACAGTACATCTACATTACAGTACAACATTACAACTACAGTAATGTCTAGAGGGATGGAAACAGACATTAATACAAATAAATAAAATTACAGTTATGAACATAAATCCTTTGGGGCTGGGAGGGGGGAAGAGCAAAGGGAGCAAGTTAGGATGACACAGAAGGGAGTGGAGGTTGAGGGAAAGTGGGGCTTAGTGTGGAAAGGCCTTCTGGGGGAGATGTGCTTTCAATAAGACTTTGAACGGGGGAGAGTCATTGTAGGATTTGAGGAGGGAGAGCGTTCCAGGCCAGAGGCAGGATGTGAACTAGGTAAGGGTCAGCAGTGAGATAGGTGAGATGGAGGTACAGTGAGAAGGTTACTACCAAAGGAGCAAAATGTGTGGACTGGGTTATAGAAGATGAGTAGTGAGGTGAGGTAGTAGGGGACAAGGTGATGGAGTGCTTTAAAGCCAATGATGAGGAGTTTCTGTTTGATATGGAGATGGATGCACAACGACTGGAGTTTTTTGAAAACATGGGTGACATGTCCTGGACATTTTTCTGGAAAAATGATCGAGGCAGCAGAATGAAGAATGGACTGGAGTGGGAAGAGGCAAGAGTTTGGGAGGTCAGCAAGGAGCCTGATGCATTAATCTAGGTGGGATAGGATGAGTGATTATATTAACATGGTAGCAGTTTGGATGGAGAGGAAAGGCAGATTTAGCGATGTTGTGAAGGTGGGACTGACAGAATTTGGCAACAGACTATGTTGGTTGAATGGCAGAAAGGAGTCAAGAATAATGCCAAGGTTATGGCTTGAGAGACAGGAAGGATGGTGGTGTCATCTACAGTGATGGGAAAGTTAATGGGAAGGGCAGGATTTGGGTGGGAAGATGAGTTCCTTTTTGAACCTATTAGTACAGTGCTTGGCACATAATGAGCATTTAAAAATAATGATGATGATGATGTAACTTGTTAACCAGTTTAGTGTCAAGCACTGTTCTAAGAGCTGGGGTTAATCAGGCTAGTCAGGTTGGACACAGTCCCTGTCCCACATTGGGCTCACACTCTAAATCCCCATTTTACAGACAAGGTAACTGGGGCCCAGAGAAGTTAAGTGACTTGCCCTAAGTCGCAAAGCAGACGTGGCAGAGTTGGGATTAAAACCCAGGTCTTTCTGATTCCCAGGTCTGTTTACTATCCACACTAAGCCACACTGCTTCTCTAACAAGCAACTTAACAAATACCATAATTATCATTGTCACCTTTGAGACATTCTCAACAGGATCATAAACAATGAAGTCACAAAACCCAGGTAGTTAGTTAATTCTCCAATAGTGCAGCAATATTCAGCACAAGCTAGTTTTAGTCTGTGAGATGTGTGCAGAAGAATAGATGGGAGTTGCATCTCCAAACAGCAAACAGAACAGGGAACCTCCCTTTTGGGTGTATTTATTCAGCTTTTTAAAAAATAGATCCAAAGTGCCTGTAGGCAAAAATAGCAAACTGAAATATGTTTCACAATAGGTTTTATCTGCATCTAGTTGACGTTTTAGGGGTAGCTTCTAGTTGCTTCTCACTGCAGTAAAATTTTTTCACCTGTCTTTAACTATAGTGTAATGCTCCTACCTGAATTAAGAAGGTACAAAATTGGGCTTCACAAGTGGATAACATTAAGATATTATTAAAAGTCCTTAAAAAGTCCTTAACATTTACAGAAATGTCTCATTTTATTCTAATCTGCCACATTTTTAGTCATAAAAGGTTCAAAAGCTTTTAGTGCCATAGAGTGTATCTCTTTATGAAGGCTTCTGGCCTCTCTAAGGTAGTATACATAATGAAATGGAAATTTCAACAAATTTCCCAGAACTGTGGGACAATTTAATGGTCACTACAAAATTAATATCAGTAGATAATCCATGGCACTTTAGAATATGGTGCTAGATAAGTTAGGCATGCTTCTAATGCCTTTTCTTTTTTCTTCAGTGCTTTGGGTCTGCTTCCTCAATAAAAACCTTGTGCTTCCCAAAATAACATCATTTTTAAACTCCCCCTAGACTGTAAGCTTCCTCTAGACTGTAGTGCCTTGGGAGATGGAACGTGTCTACCGAGTCTTGTATCGCACTCTCTCAAGCACTTAGTACTGTGCTCTGAATGTGGTAAGTGCTCAGTAAATATAATTGATTGATTTGCTGGAATTTGTCAAAGAGAAATTCATCAACACATTGTGGACAGCCAAACTGGGAACGATTTCAAGTGACAATTATTCTTGCATTCACCGTCAGAGAGGAGAGAGGATGCATAGCTGAAATGAACCATTTGAGGATGATGCGATGATCTCAGGAGGAAGAAGCTTTTCTCCATATAATAAATGAAAGGCATCTGGAAGAGAATTACTGGAGAGGATCCAGTAATCCTCTGAAATGCCAAGGAGAAACTGATGGAGTGGAACATGGGTAAATCTTACATGTGCTCCAATCAGCAATGGTCTAAGAATCTGATGAAGTGACTCTTATAAGGATGAGAAATGGGGCTCTTTACCAATACCAATTTAACTCTACACATTTCTGTAGCCCTTGGAAATGCTTTGTGGAATCATAGATGCATAGGTATTCTAGTTTCCCCTCTTACAATAAATACAACTACTTTGAAAAGGCCCAGTTCTCATAAAAATTTCAATTTGAAAAAGAATAGATAAATCCGGACCACAAGTAAGGCACGAGTTGAGAGCAGACTTCAGTTTCGTCTTAAACCTACTTGACCTTGTAAGTGTTTCTTGATTTTAGAGGATGACATTTAATTAAAACTGCCTTGCTGGAGTACAGTAATTATTGGTGCAGATAGAAAAAGATTTACAAAACCCAAACCAATGGATTGGTAAAAGTGATACAGATTCTTTAACATCATGGTATAACACTGAAAAATGTGACTATCTAGCTTTATATCATTTAAAAGCACATTGAGTTTGCTGGTTGAATTAGCACACAACACTGGAAAAGAGGCATTTCAATTAAGCTCCTAGTCAAACACAGTCTTCAAGAATATTCTACCTTTATTTGTAATGCTATGCATAAAATTATTCAAGCATTACACTGAAGAATGAGAAATCACAGAATATTTAATCAGACGAAAGCCTTTTCCTTTAATGGATATCTTTCCCTCTTAGTTTCTAGCTCTTCAGCAAATGACATTTAGTAATGTATGTGAGTAATTGCTGAGTTTACTGCTCATTACCTCTTTAAAAACCCAAGGAAATAGTAATAGCACTTTGATATTTTTTTAATAAGAAAATAATTTTCATTATAAAGGTTAAAACAAAATAAGTGATCTCTCTTTATAATTTAATAGTTTATCTACTGTTTCTTTGTGGTATTTAAATACTGAAAATTAGCATTTGAATTGCATTATTGAGATTTTTTTCAATAGGTGGAAAGGTGAATGATTCATTCTATTCCACACCATGTTGAGAGGATTTTTTTTAATCTTAACAGAATATATTATTTAAAGCTGGAAATTTTCTAATACTAATTGATTGGCTATATTTCCTTGTGGGCCTTGGAGCTACTTCCCTGCTCGATCCCTTTTTGATTAAAAGAATAACAGTATTAGAAGAATATCGAATTGTACATTCCAAGCACTTAGTATAGTGCTCTGCACATAGTAAGCACTCAATAAATACTATTGAATGAATATAGGTAGCAATCAGACAGGACAAGGATTAGTTCATCTTTAATTTTTATTCTGAAGCCACAACACTGCAATAGAGTCCGCTACTATGATGACTTCAGGCTGTATTATTATTATCCTCATTTCTGTTATTATTATTATAATGATGATGATTGCATTGGCCAACATTATTATTATTATTGTTATTATTAATGCTTACTATGTGTGAAGCACCATTCTAAGTATTGGGGTTGATACAAGATAATCAAGTCAGACACAGTTCGTGTCTGACATGGAGCTCACAGTCAAAATAGGAGGGAGAACAAGTATTGAATACTCATTTTTTATAGCTGAGGAAACTGAGGCACAGAGAAGTTGTGACTTGCCCAAGATCACACAGCAAGCAATTGGCAACGCAGGTATTAGAACCCAAGTCCTCTGAGTCCCAGGGCTATGCTCTTTTACTAGATGACACTGTAATCTTCCCCTTTCTCTCATTCCTGAGAATGGAAACTACCCTGGTCAAATTAGTCTGTGCTTTATGCATTATAACGATGTCTGCTTTATCCAAAGACATTACAATAACCTATTCTCAACATAAAGATTTCTAGTTGTGTTATCCCTCTCTAGACATATCTCCCATATTCTATAAAATGATGCAAAGATTCAGTGTGCTCCCAGATTAATTATCATGATTGTGATAACTATTTTATGATATTTGTTTAGCACTTACTCTGTGTCAAAACACTATGCTAAGTGTTGGAGTATGTAAAAGTTAATTAGGTTAGACACAATCCCTACCCCACATGGGGTACACATACTAAATAGGAGGGAGACTAGGTATCCCCATTTTACAGTTGAGGAAATTGAGACAAATAAAAGATAAGTGACTTGTCCAAGGGCATACAGTAAACAACTGGCAAAGATAGGATTAGAACTCAGGTTTTTCGGGCTTCCAGACCCAGGTTCTCTTCAACAGGCTATGCTACTTCTCCACGATGTAGTTGTTGTATTATTTACCTCAAGGCACAAAAAGGAGATGGAGATGCCCGCAATATGCAGGTGTACAGTAGGTGCTGAAATAGCACTGGTCACATAGGATCTGGTGTGGGGTGAGGAACTGAAGGACTCATGACCTAGATTCCTTCCCCCAAGGGTAGAGTTTAGGGCCAGACCCACATTTCTCTGGCATGCCTTGGCCTGCACATCATTTCCTGCCCAAATTATTCGATGAGAAGGTGGTCACCACTGCTTAGAGATACTCTGAGTGGCCTTTGAGAAAAAGGAGAATTTTTAGGAAGAAGAGCAAAATGGATAATGGGAGTTTATGCTCTCATTTTTTTAATGGAATTTGTTACATGATGTTCCACAGGGGGCTCATAGCTTTAATTCCCATTTTACAGATAAGGTAACTGGGACTCAGAGGAAATGAAATGAGTTGCCCAAGGTTACACAGCAGACCAGTGGTGGAGCCAGGATTACAACACAGGTCTTCCGCAGCTCTTTCCACTAGCCCATGCTGCTTCTCACCATTAATACACCATTTTAGCCCTCAGGAGTTTTACTGGGAGCAGAATATTATATGGAAATCTTGGAAATCTTGGCAGAAGAAATATAGGTTAGAATTCTAGCTCTTAAATGTGAGAAGCCCAGTGGTCTAATGGAAAGAGCATGGGACTGGGAGTGAGAGGACCTGGGTTCTAATCCCAGCTCTGTCACTTCTCTACTTAGGCAAATCATTTAAGTTTCCTGTGACTCAGTTTCCTCATCTGCAAAATGAAGAAGCAATACTATTCTCTCTCTTAGACTGTGATAACTTGTACATGCAGAATGGCCTAGTGGATAGAACGTGGGCCTGGGAGTTAGAAGGACTTGGGTTCTAATCCCTGCTGTGCTACTTTTCATTCAATTGTATTTACTGACCATTTAGTAAAGTATTTGGCACACAGTAAGTGCTTGACAAATACTACAATTAATAATAATAATGGTATTTGTTAAGTGCTTACTATGTGCCAATCACTGTTCTAAGCGCTGGGGTGGATACAAGGTAATCAGGTTGTCCCACATGGGGGTCACAGTCTTTATCCACATTTTTTTTACAAATGACAGAACTGAGGCACAGAGAAGTTAAATGACTTGCCCAAAGTCATACAGCTGAAAAGTGGCGGCGGAAGAATTAGAACCCATGATTTGTGACTCCCAAGCCCGTGTTCTTTCCACTAAGCCACACTGCTTCTCAGTTATTAAAGAGCTCAAATAAAATGGGCAGGAGAATTCCATCTTTGATTGATGATATTTATCAGCAGCAACAACAGCATCACTTACCTTTAAGTAACTACTTAGGTCAAAGTCCTGAATGAGAAGATATGGACTATGTCCTTAAGAAACTTGCAGTTTAATTTGAGAGATAGAACAGATACCTATGCATGTGAAATTAGACCCCAAAACATTAGTGCAGGGTTTATAAAACTCAGGAGCACATATAACTGCCCCAAATTTACTTAGATATACCTAGAGATCTGGATTGAATCTCGGGTGGGATCCCTGGAGTGAATGGAGTGAATTTGGGCTTGGAAAGGGTTAACCCAAGAAGGTTATTTATATGCTTCTAATGCTCCCAGTGATGTGAAACATAATAGAATTTCAACCTCATAAGTGTTGCGTAGCTCAGGGGGTTCTCTGAAATCATCTAAATTGTTTGCTAGTTTTAGTTCGTGGGTTTTTTTTATTTTCTTTCGTATGGAACAGTTTGTTTTGAAATGAATTTTCCCTTGGTCCAACCTTTAGGGCATTGTGCAAGACTGTGTTTCCAGGTAGAAAGGGCAATCCTTGCTTTTTTCCCATGGGTAATTAATTTACTTTTAGTTGCCCTGGGCTTTTTTTTTTATTGTTGCTGAAACATTTGTGTGTTTTTACGAATGCCCTTTTGTCTTTTTGGAATTGAGCACATTTCTGAAAGTGGAATAGTAAACAAGTGAGAGTGAAAGAGCAACCATCATTGCTAAAAAGCGGAACAGGGATGTGCCTCTATATTGGAGTCCTTTTGGAGAGTTCTGCCTCAAGAGCTACTGCATTGTTCTAAACACTGTAAACTCCTCAAGGGCAGTGATCGTGTCTACCAACAGTATCATACTTTCTCAATTTTTTAGTATGGTACTCCACACACAATAATAACTCAAATACCACTGATGGATTGGTTTTCTGCATGGGCATCTTTCCATCTGGGTGCATATATCAGAATAGTATTTGTTAGAACTGAGTGGCCACTATTTCTACCCTAGCTTAACCAGGAAGGGAGTTCTGTGAGAACTCCTGGGCTCGCTATGGGATGGGGAAGTGAAGAATACACAAGAAGCACATTTCATTTTTCTGCCTGAACTGAACAGGTCTGAATACTGACTTACTGTAAATGCTTTTGAATCCACTGGTTTTTGAAAACTCTTTATTTAAAGTAATTCTTTCTGGGCCTCTAGTGGTCAAATTGTTTGAGTAGCTATTGGAATATCAAGATGATTCTGGTAGCCAAATGTCTTTTTTTTTCCTTTTGCAAAAGTTAAAAAGAGAAATCCATTGTTTGGATCCATGCTAATTCTAATAGGCACTTTGCAAAAGAAGATAAAATTTGGCAAACTACATAGTTAAATCAATCCTTAAACAAAATGTGCTGTCTGAAGGCTCGTTCTTCAAAAGTCAGTCAGGAGGCTTATTTCCACAAGGTACTAAAGTACCAATAGATTAGGTGGTGAAATTCTGATGGAATCTGTTGCCAAAGTTCTAAATAAATGTGACTTTTAGTTGATCATATTGACTAGACTGGGATGTGATTGCCTGTCAGAAAGCAGGGAGAATTTTGATTTTCTGATTCTTTTAAGTCTTTCATGGGAATGGAAATAATGAATGTTCTAGAGCATCTCTCTAAGGAAATTATAATCAGATTCTATAAATCTATAAATTCTCCAGTTGGCTTTCAGGTTGAACATTCCTTTGTGACCCTTTCATCCTTAGGAGTCAAGGGAATAGGCAAAGCTTGGTATGAACTGCTGATTTTTCAAATTCTACTGTCCTCAGTTGGAGACGTCATTTTAACAATAGTCCTGGGTGACATACATCCTGTCAAATAAGAGTCTTGTGATATTGAAATCTCCTGCCATTAAGATGCATTCATAACTGTCAATAGCTCTATATTCACCGCCATCCCTCAGCTTGATGTCCGTGCCCATGGGGAAATAATTCCTCTGTTCTCCTATGGTAATTAGCAAAATAAAAGCAGAATACATTCCCAAATGCAGGGAAAAAAAATCACACAAATAATTTTTCCTTGGTTTGGAAATTGATGCACAGCTCTCTCTCTCTCTCTCTCTCTTTCTGTATCTCCCTCTCTCACACACACTCTCTTATATTTCTATAATAAAGGCAAGGAGCAGTTCTTGAACTCTTGGGTCCAGGAGAAGGTAGCCACCCTGACACTACTACCAGAATCTCAGCCCTTACTGGGAGTAAACATAGGCAGAACACATGAAGGCAGAGTGAGTAACAGCTATTGCCCCTCTTCTGCCACTGAAGGTGTAAAGTCTGGAGAAGCCACTGCCAGTATTTGGAGATGCCTTGCTTACAGGTGAATTGCATATCATTAGCGTAATACAATTCCAACAGGCAGTGGTGTCATGTATACTGAATAGTCCCTGAATGGTCCATGACCCAGATGAATGGTCATCTGAGGCTTTCTATACTTAAAACATTTATCCAGATGGAGTTCTCCCCCTCCAACCCTTCCCCATACCTACTCCAGGACCCTTGCTTCTGACTCTCAAAACCCACTATTAAAATGGACAAACTGCCTGGGAGTCAGAAGATGATGGGTTCTAATCCCGGCCCTGTCACGTGTCTGCTGTGTGAACTTAGGCGAACTGCTTAACTTCGGTGTGTCTGTTACCTCATCTGTAAAATGGGGATTAAAACTGTGAGCCCCTGCAAAGGACAACCTGATTACCTAGTATCTACCCCAGCACTTAAAACAGTGCGTGGCACATTGTAAGTGCTTGACAAATACTATAATTATTATTATTATTCCCAGTGCCTCAGTTGCCTCATCTGTAAAATGGAAATTAAGACTGTGAGACCCATGTGGGACATGGATTGTGTCCAATATGATTTCCTTGTACCCACCCCAGGGCTTAGTACAGTGATTAGTAGAGTAGCCGCATGGCTCAGTGGAAAGAGCACGGACATGGGAGTCAGAGGTCATGGGTTCTAATCCCAGCTCTACCATTTGTAAGCTGTGTGACTTTGGACAATTCACTTAACTACTCTGTGCCTCAGTTATCTTATCTGTAAAATGGGGATTAGGAATGTAAGCCCCACTTGGGACAACCTGAGTATCTAACCTAACACTACAAACACTGGTTGGCACATAGTAAACACTTTACAAATACTATTATTATTATTATTATTGTTATTACAGTGCCTGGCACATAGTAAGCACTTAATAAATACCAATAATAATAATAATAACAATGATAATAGAAAATGGGACCAATGGAAGCTGGGTGCTTAAAATAAGGGCAACTGAGCCTATATACATACTGGACCGTGGACCAAATACTAGATTGTAAATTCCTCAGGGCAGGGGTCTGACCTGCTCTGTTGTATTCTCCCAAATGCTTAGTACAGTGCACTGTACACATAAATGCTCAATAAATATCACTGACTATCTGATTAGAAACCAGGCTGTCTGGTGTAAAACCACAGGAATAGTCCCTAGAAAGGATGCATGCACAAGACACTCAGTCTAGTGAGGGAGGTGGGAAAAGGATGGATAATTGATCATTTCTTTTTCCCTCTCACTTTTCTCAACCTCTGTAGGAACAAGAATGAAAGCAGAGCCTCCTGGGATAGAGAGCAACGCCGGTGTTTTCTCTTCTTTCCTGTCCTTGTTGTTGTCTTATGCTGTCGAGTTGTGTTCGATCCATAGCTATCACATAGATACATCTCTCCCAGAACATCCCACTTCCATCTGCAATTGTTCTGGTAGCATATCCAAAGAGTTTTCTTGGTAAACATATGGAAGTCATTTACTATTGCCTCCTTCTGAGCAGTAAATGGATCGCTGCTCTCAACTCTCTCCCATGCCACTGCTGCCCAGCAAAGGGAAGTTTTGTCTTGTAGCAGACTGCCTTCCACTCACTAGCCACTGCCAGAGTTAGGGATGAATGGGTATGCCTCTGCTTGATTCTCCCTCCTGTAGTTGTGACTGGTAGAGTACTGGAAACTCTCCAGGTGTGACCCTGAGAGGGCTTTCCTGTCCTTAGTTCCACCAAAATTCTGCTGCCACCAGCCCTAGGATGGCTATTCATCCAGTTCTATGGCATAGTTTGGCATACGCCTGGTCTGAATCCAGTCCTTTGGAGGTAGAGAACTGGATGTCTTTTTGTCTTTTAGTTCTATTTTAAACCTTTTTCCTCAGCCTCTGTTGTCATATTCTGCAG
Source organism: Ornithorhynchus anatinus (assembly GCF_004115215.2). Lineage (NCBI taxonomy): Eukaryota > Metazoa > Chordata > Mammalia > Monotremata > Ornithorhynchidae > Ornithorhynchus > Ornithorhynchus anatinus. Next base: position 114,878,228 of record NC_041731.1, on the reverse strand, counting down.
CTTGGAAGTATAGGTAATAGAGGGACCTAGGAGAGGATTTCAGTGGCTTGAAGCAAGAGGAGATTCAAAGTGCTTTTGTCAAAGCCTTCTAAGTTCAGGTGGACTAGCCTAGACTTTCGTAGAATGGTGTGAATGTCATTTTTTTTTTTTTTGCTGCATGCCCAGAAAAAGAAAAATGTGATCCTACATATATCTATGTGTTCAGTAAATGTTAAGACCAGAAGTGGCTGTCCTGCCCAGAACAGCACAGTCAAAATACTGGTGAGGTGTCAGGGAATTTGTTCATTGCTATATTATACTTTTCCAAGTGCTTAGCACAGCACTTTGCACACAGTAAGTACTCAATAAATATGAATGAATAAGCGAATTAGCGAAGCGAAGTATGAGAGCAAAAGAGAATGATAGAGAACAAGTAGAGGGCAGGGTTCAGGGGTCACAGAGAAGGATAAAGAAAGTTGAGAAAGTTTGAGAAACTTAAAAAGGACATAAAACTTGAGAAAAGGAGAGGAAGAAATTAGATGGGCTCCAGAGGGGAGTGAAAGCCTTAAATGGAAGAAATACAAAAACAGAGATGTTGTTGTATATCACTAAAAGGAATAGAACAGAGTTTCTAAGAAGCACAAGGAATTACAGGACTGAGAGAAGACAGAGTAAAGGAAAAGCAGAAATAAGAAGGACCAGGAGTAAACAAGAGAGAACAGTAGTAAAGAAACAGATAAGGAACCAAACAGATACACACATAAGTAGGGAGAAGAAAGAAAGAAATAGACTCACAGAAGAATTGAGAGAGATTAAGAGAGGAGAAGAATTGAGAGAGATTAAGAGAGGAGAAGAGGAAGGAGTGGGTCATAGAGAGAATTTCAGGGAGAGAGGAGGAAAAAGGACCAAGATTGACAGGAAAAAGAACAGCATTCTAACTTGAGCAGAGACCTGTGTCTTCCACTACTAACATAGATGAAAATCACGTTATTTGGAATTTTAAGTAAGAATTATAAATCAAGACTTTGTTTCTTTAGGTTTCTTAACAAAGTTCTTACCTTTCAAAGATTAAAATGCACAGAGGCGCCTGCAACAAATGAAGTGATGCCTCTTTGTGTCTGAAACAGAGGAAGAATCACAGGGTGGGATGTGGTTCAAGGGATTACAGCTTGTTTTCCACATTAAAAGGGCAGGGCACAAGCATACATATTTCATAATTTTAATGAATTCTTCCCCTTCGCCTTCTGAATAGCCACTAGATTCCAGGCCGAGATGGGGTGACTCTCCTTATGTTGTTTGGCAAGCGGCAGCTCTGACTGTAAATAACACTGACTTGATACAAGTTCTTCTTTGCTGTCGAATGCTCTTTTTCAAATGGGCTTTGGCCATTGGTTTCTCAACTGTCATCTGTCATTGACAAAGAATATAAAGAGCAAAGAGCTGGGATCTGGGAAGAAGTGATTATTTCTCCACAACCCTCCCCCCCCCCACCCCTACCCCTGCCGCCAACCCCTCCTCCCCTGTGAAGTGTGACAGGACAAGTAAATGTTGCCACATTCAAAAGCTCACCATATTTAAGGAGTAACATGTGATAACTCTGTTGCCTACTTGTTCATTCCAAGCGCTTAGTACAGTGCTCTGCACATAGTAAGCGCTCAATAAATACTATTGAATTAATGAATGAATGAATAAAGAGAAATCTAAGACATTAATGAACCAAGAATCCTCCAAGGAAAATAACGATCCCACAAGGTTTTCCTCTGACTGTCCCTCCCCCAGTATTGCTTATTTGCATGGAAAACAAGCAGGCACAGGGAGGGAGTTGCTTGAGATGAATAATAAAATGAACCTGAGAAGGACTGAATCATCACTACCAGAGGTGTCTCAAGATAAGGTATCAGTCAATCAATTGTATTTATTGAGCACAGGCAGATGTTGAGGGTAGCATTCTATGAGGAAAATAGATATCTTTGACAAGAATTTGCTTGGGACATCCCTGACCAGTTCCCCCAGACATAAAAATGATGGGAAAAAACAATTCAGTCAGGGTGTGTATGTGTGTACTTTTCATCCATTAGGCCAGATCCATAGCCCACTCTGTGCATCCATATGCCACCACGAATACGTGCTGAGAGGACATAATGCTTTTCATCAAAAACTGGGAAAAAGCACAAAATTGGGAGTCAGGAAACCTGGCTTCTAATCCAGGCTCTGTCACTTGTCTGAGATGCAACCTTGGGCAAGTCACTTGATTTCTCCAGGCTTCAGTTTCTATCTGTAAAATTGGGATTAAATACGTGTGGGACAAGGAACATGCTTGATCTGATTCCCTTATGTGTACCCTATACTTACTATTTGTACTGCCCCACAGAGACCTCCGGCCTCTCGATCCCATCCGTCTTTCCAAAAGCATCTCTCCTCACCTTGCCGCCCTGTCCTCACTTCCCACTCTCGATGATCAGGTCTCCGCTCTCAACCCCACCCTCTCTACTCATCTCGACTCTCTCGCCCCCCTTTCCCTCCGCTGCTCTCACTCCACCAACCCACAGCTCTGGTTCACCTCCTCTGTCCGCCTCCTACGCTCCTATGCTCAAGCTGCTGAGCACTGCTGGCGAAAGTCCAGGCACCAAGCCAACCTTACACACTTCAAATTTATCCTTTCCTGCCTTAACTCTGCCCTCTCCTCCGCCAGGCAAAACTTCTTCTCCTCCCTCATCGACACCCATGCCCGTCACCCCCGCCGATTGTTCCGGACCTTTAACTCTCTCCTTAGGCCCCCTGTTCCTCCCCCTCCCCCATCTCTCATCCCCAGTGATCTGGCCACCAATTTCCTCACGAAAATCAACACAATCAGGTCTGAGCTCCCCAAAATCACCCCTCTGCCTCTCCCCTCCCCTATACCAACCCTCTCCCCTACTTTCCCATCCTTCCCTGCAGTAACCTCAGAGGAGATCTCCTCCCTCCTCGCAAGTGCCATCCCCTCCACCTGCGCCTCGGACCCCATTCCTTCTCACCTTATTAAAACCATTGCCCCTGCCCTCCTCCTTTCCTTAACTTCTATTTTTAACCACTCAATCTCCAATGGCTCCTTCCCTGCTGCCTTCAAACATGCCCACGTCTCCGCCATCCTAAAAAAAACCGCTCCTGACCCACTTCCCCCTCCAGTTATCGCCCTATCTCCCTACTACCCTTCCTTTCCAAAATCCTAGAATGAGTCGACTACAATCGCTGCTTAGAATTCCTTAACTCCCATTCTCTCCAGGATCCCCTCCAATCTGGCTTCCGTCCCCTCCACTCAATTGAGACTGCTCTCTCTAAGGTCACCCATGACCTCATTCTTGCCAAATCCAATGGCTCCTACTCCATTCTAATCCTCCTTGACCTCTCTGCTGCCTTTGACACCGTCGACCATCCACTCCTCCTCCATACCTTATATCACCTTGGCTTCACGGACTCCGTCCTCTCCTGGTTCTCCTCTTACCTCTCTGGCCGGTCATTCTCGGTCTCCTTCGCTGGCACCTCCTCCCCCTCCCACCCTTTAACTGTTGGAGTTCCTCAAGGGTCATTTCTTGGCCCTCTTCTGTTTTCCATTTACACTCACTCCCTCGGTGAACTCATTCGCTCTCACGGCTTTGACTACCATCTCTACGCAGATGACACGCAGATCTACATCTCTGCCCCTGTCCTCTCCCCCTCCCTTCAGGCTCGCATCTCCTCCTGCCTCCAGGATATCTCCACCTGGATGTCGGCCCGCCACCTAAAACTCAACATGAGCAAGACTGAGCTTCTCATCTTCCCTCCCAAACCCGGTCCTCTCCCAGACTTCTCTATCACCGTGGATGGCACGACCATCCTTCCCGTCTCTCAGGCCTGCAGTCTCGGTGTCATCCTTGACTCGTCTCTCTCGTTCACCCCACACATCCTATCCATTACCGAGACCTGCCGGTTTCACCTTTACAATATCGCCAAGATCCGCCCTTTCCTCTCCACCCAAACGGCTACCTTACTATTACGGGCTCTCGTTATATCCCGGCTAGACTACTGTGTCAGCCTTCTCTCTGACCTCCCTTCCTCCACTCTCGCCCCACTCCGGTCTATTCTTCACTCTGCTGCCCGGCTCATCTTCCTGCAGAAATGATCTGGGCATGTCACTCCCCTTCTTAAACAACTCCAGTGGTTGCCTATGGACCTCCGCTCCAAACAAAACTCCTCACTCTAGGCTTCAAGGGTCTACATCACTTTGCCCCTTCCTACCTCTCCTCCCTTCTCTCTTTCTACTGCCCACCCTTCACACTCCGCTCCGCTGCCGCCCACCTCCTCACCGTCCCTCGGTCTCGCCTATCCCGCCGTCGACCCCTGGGCCACGTCCTCCCGCGGTCCTGGAACACCCTCCCTCCTCACCTCCGCCAAACTGATTCTCTTCCCCTCTTCAAAACCCTACTTAAAACTCACCTCCTCCAAGAGGCCTTCCCAGACTGAGCTCCTCTTCTCCCTCTACTCCCTCTACCACCCCCCTTCACCTCTCCGCAGCTAAACCCTAATTTCCCCTTTCCCTCTGCTCCTCCCCCTCTCCCTTCCCATCCCCTCAGCACTGTACTCGTCCGCTCAACTGTATATATTTCCATTGCCCTATTTATTTTGTTAATGGAATGTACATCGTCTTGATTCTATTTAGTTGTCATTGTTTTTACGAGATGTTCTTCCCCTTGACTCTATTTATTGCCATTGTTCTTGTCTGTCCGTCTCCCCCGATTAGACTGTAAGCCCGTCAAACGGCAGGGACTGTCTCTATCTGTTGCCGACTTGTTCATTCCAAGCGCTTAGTACTCTGCACATAGTAAGCGCTCAATAAATACTATTGAATGAATGAATGAATGAATACATAAGAACCACTTAACAGCTACCTAGTTGATGATTATCATCAAGAATGTGAGCCCCATGTGGGACAGGGACTGTGTCTGACCCAATTTTCTTCCTTCTACCCCAGCCCGAATATGATGCTTTGCACATAGCAATCCATCAGTCATATTTATCTAGCACTTATTGTGTGCAGAACACTCTACTAAGCACTTGGGACAGGACAATGCATCAATCTAACAAAACACATTCCTTGCCCACAACAAACTTGCAGTCTAGAGGGGCAGACAGACATTAATATAATAAATACATTATGGATATATAATGTATAATATATATATGTGTGTGTGTGTCTATGTTATATGTATTGTGGGACTAGGATGGTGTGATGACTAAAGGGAGGAAGTCAAGTCAATGCAGAAGGGTATGGGAAAAGAGGAAATAAAGGCTTAGAGAAGGCCCCTTGAAGGAGATGTGCTTTCAGTAAGACTTTGAATTGGGTGGGAAGAGTAATTGTCTGTTAGATATGAAAAGGGAGAGCATTCCAGGCCAGAGGCAGGAACTGGGCAAGAGGTTGACAGTGAATTGGAAGAGACTGAGGTACATTATATAGCCTGGCATTAGAGGAGTGAATTATGCAGGCTGGGTTGTAGTAGAAGAGTAGCAAGGTGAGGCAGGAGGGGCCAAGGTGATTAAGTGCTTTAAAGCCCAGGGTAAGGAGTTTCTGTTTGCTGCGGAGGATGGACAGGACATCCAAGCACTTTTAAAATACTATTATTATCAGTAGTAGAACTTATCCAGTAACAACTGTGGGGAAACCCTGAACTGAGAGCTTGAGAGTATATGACACAATTAAAAATTACTATTCCTTGAGAAACTTGTACTTATGAAGCAAGACCTGTCACCCCACTGTGCTGATTCTGAAGAACCTCTTGGCAGTGTCCAGTTGCAAGTAGACAACAGAGTACAGGAATAGTGCAGAACACTCCTTATGGGCAGCCATTCTCAATAGAAGCACCTCTTCCAGGAGGCATTGGTTAATCTGTAAATCAGTGATAGTATTTGTTAAGCACTTTCTGTGTGCAGAGCACTGTATTAAGCACTGAGAAGGAATATATAGGAGGGAATTAGTCAAGATCCTTCATGGGGCTCACAATCTGAAAAAAAAAGGGAGAGAAGGGACTATACAAAGGTATAAGGAATACTAAAAGAGAGCACTTAGGGAATATGAAAACAAAACCGAAAGATGAGTATTCTACGTCTGTCTCCTCATTAGATTGAAAGATCCTTGAGGGTTGAGATCATTTCTTTTCCCTCTAGTCTACTCTACTATTGTACTGTGCTTTGTACACAGGAAGCCATCAATAAATACTATCAGTGAATTGATTGACTGGGCTAACCCCTGGAACAATTGGGACCACACATGATAAACAAAAACACTTTATGTATTCTTAAGCAAATGACCCTCAGCCAATCCCAAAATATTATGGCAAGATGAACTTGCCTTTTTACTTCAGTAGAAAGCAACACTCCTCTGGTTGACATTTCTGATTTCTCTCTCCTACTATCCTTTTATCCACTTCTGACACCTTGGCGAGAGTTTCTCAGGGGCCTGGCAGCCATGGGGTATGGCAACAGAGGGATCCCGTACTGCTGACATCTCTGGGCAGGAGCTCAGAAGTGTACCTGTTTGTCAGGATCAAGTTCTCTATGTTTTCACCTTGGTAACACAATTAAATATGTATTCAAAAATATATCCAACACAATAGTTGTTACATACCAAAAGCTATTATACCCTAGGCCAATTGATAGGCTTACCATCTCCATATTACCACAAAATCATCCCATTTCTATAGGTTTGATCTAACATTTTTTTGTCCCAGCTTTCTGAATCAAGGCAAAAAGTAGCAAATCCATTAGCTGACTAATGAGTCGGATGTTATTAGAGCCATTAAGAAACAGGAGGGATCTGTGAATTATTTCTTTCCCCCCCCCCATAGAATCACAGATGGGAAAATATGGTCCAGGCCCTCTCCTCTAGACAAGAGAAGGAAGGAGTCCACTTTACTTCATTGTTTATAGACAGGGATTTTTGCAGGCCAGCCCATTAGGGAGATTCGCCTGGGAATCGAACTGTGAGTGTATTAAGTGGCCATCTTTGTTTCAGCGTGGGTTTGGGGGAGGATTTTGCAGTGCTCAGGGAGAAGCAGTCTTTCAGTGAACAACAGCAGCAGTAGCAACAACAAAATTGTTTACAAGGTCAGCCAATCCCATGACTCATTGTTCTAAACAATCTCACTGATTGTTCCATAGCAACTTCTGGGTTGTCTTGGCTCTCATATTGTGTCATTTGGCTGTTGTTCGTTGGCAGCGAGGTGTTTTCTCCCAGCAGATCTTACCTTTTCTTTAACTTCCAGCATTCTGGTCCTGGCATCATAGTGGAGAGTAAAAAAGAAGAAAGAGGATTAAAAGAGGTAGGGTGTGGGAAGGAATAGGGAGGAGAGAATTGTGTCAGGGAAGTATGAAGGTTGAAGTATACCGTAAGGTAGAAAAACAAATCTGTATGATGCATGAGCATGATGCAAGACTGAGCTCCTCATCTTCCCTCCCAACCCGGTCCTCTCCCAGACTTCTCTATCACCGTGGATGGCACGACCATCCTTCCCGTCTCTCAGGCCCGCAATCTCGGTGTCATCCTTGACACGTCTCTCTCGTTCACCCCACACATCCTATCTGTTACCAAGACCTACCGGTTTCACCTATACAATATCGCCAAGATCCGCCCTTTCCTCTCCACCCAAACGGCTAGCTTACTGCTACAGGCTCTCGTTATATCCCGGCTAGACTACTGTGTCTGACCTCCCTTCCTCCTCTCTCGCCCCGCTCCAGTCTATTCTTCACTCCGCTGCCCGGCTCATCTTCCTGCAGAAATGATCTGGGCATGTCACTCCCCTTCTTAAACAACTCCAGTGGTTGCCTATCAACCTCCGCTCCAAACAAAAACTCCTCACTCTAGGCTTCAAGGCTCTCCATCACCTTGCCCCTTCCTACCTCTCCTCCCTTCTCTCTTTCTACCGCCCACCTGGCACGCTCCGCTCCTCTGCCGCCCACCTCCTCACCGTCCCTCGGTCTCGCCTATCCCGCCGTCGACCCCCGGGCAACGTCGTCCTGCGGTCCCGGAACACCCTCCCTCCTCACCTCCGCCAAACTGATTCTCTTCCCCTCTTCAAAACCCTACTTAAAACACCTCCTCCAAGAGGCCTTCCCAGACTGAGCTCCCTTCTCCCTCTACTCCCTCTACCACCCCGCCTTCACCTCTCCACAGCTAAACCCTCTTTTCCCCCTTTCCCTCTGCTCCTCCACCTCTCCCTTCCCCTCCCCACAGCACTGTACTCGTCCGCTCAATTGTATATATTTCCATTGCCCTATTTATTTTGTTAATGAATTGTACATCGCCTTGATTCTATTTAGTTGTCATTGTTTTTACGAGATGTTCTTCCCCTTGACTCTATTTATTGCCATTGTTCTTGTCTGTCCATCTCCCCCGATTAGACTGTAAGCCCGTCAAACGGCAGGGACTGTCTCTATCTGTTGCCGACCTGTTCATCCCAAGCGCTTAGTACAGTGCTCTGCACATAGTAAGCGCTCAATAAATACTATTGAATGAATGAGGCTAGCCAGCAGTGGGGAAGGCACTGGATTGATTTAGAGGTAAAGAGAGGGTGTGGGTTTAAGGTTGTAGAGATTAGTGTTGGGGTGGTGCATTGCAAAGAAGACAAGAGGTTTAAAAAATTAATATAGACAAGCCAAGTAGGAACAGATAATAATAATTATGGCATTTGTTAAGCACTTATGTGCCAAGTACTGTTCTAAGCACTGGGGTAGATACAAGGTTACAGTCTTAATCCCCATTTTACAAATGAGGGAACTGAGGGGCAGAGAAGTGAAGTGACTTACCCATGGTCACATGGCAGACAAGTAGCGGAGCTGGGATTAGAACCCACATCCTTTGACACCCAAGCCCATGCTCTTTCTACTGAGTCATGATGCTTCTCTGGAACTGGGGACTTGGCAGGGTGAGTTAGAAAAATAAACTAAAACATACTGTATGGGAGACAGCTGGAAGGATTAGGTTGAATTTGGTTGGGTGGGTGATCAGGAGGAACCATCTGAATTATCAGAATAATTCAGGTGAAACTGGGCTTTTGCCTGCCTTGTTGAGGTAATTTCTTCTTTCCTTTTTATGTTTGGTTAGTGAAGATCTGGACAAATAATGTTCCTGTCAATGAATGACTGAAAATCAGTCATCAGTATTGAGCTATTTTCTTGCTGAAGTGTATTTATTATAAAGTCTCTCTGCCACATGGTAATTAGTGTTAATTAAAGTTAAACTACAGGAACAAAATCAGTACTAGGTACATTGCATGTGTTTACTTGTTTGTCAGGATCAAGTTCTCTATGGTTTCACCTTGGTAACACAATTAAACGTATATTCAAAAATATATCCAACACAATATCTGTTAAATACCAAAAGCTATTAAACTCAAATTAATAAAAACATTTATATTCCCATAAAATGACCTGCAGAACTGCCAAACAGTTGTGGTGTTTTTGTCCGTCACAACCCACTCGAGTTACCACACTTATTCATGTGAGTATTCTCCTCTAAATGGCACTTCTTATGAATTTATGCACTACTGGATGAGAATATTAACATTTTGGAATCCTCGCTTGTCAGTTGTAGGAATGGCAACAATTATGTGAGGAAATCTAGTATGAATTAAGTCAATTGTTCTCTGTAGAGGCTAAATCAAAGACCTTGCAATAAATGGCCAATTTTTATTAAAGCTTTAATTTTTCTTTTGTTGCCAATATGCATTTCAGATAATAGTCCAACAAAGCGTAAAACGTAATTGACATTTTTGAGGAAAATGAAACTGTTCACATGGCAGACACTGTTTCCATGTTTTTGACCTTGGTGATCCTGCCATCTTTACCTCCTTTCTGAGTTCTCTGAATCTGGTGGCCTGAGAGTCAGCTTAGTTGTAACTCTACCTCTTCACCTTACTGATTTCCCAGTATTTTTTATGCAAAATAAGATATCCCTTTGGGTTGCTACACACTGACTGGGTTATTATCAGCATTTCACCTACTAAGGCAGAGTCAAAATAAGTATTTTTCAGCATGTTTCTCCTACCTATCCTGCTTATGACTGGTCAGACAGTTATTTGGATGTCTTGCTCGCCTCCGTCTTCTGCACATGTCTAGGTCAGTGGCATTATGGAAATGTTGCTTCAGGATGGTTCAACTGCAAATATTTCCTGTTTTCATGTTATTTTGACTGGCCCTTTAACAAATATAGCTCTTGATCTATTCTAAAACTGCTTAAGATGTTGTATATAATACTTGGGACACTCCCAGAATCCTTTATCTTGGCCAGAGGGGAAGGGATCTAACTTCTTTTCTCCTTCCCAGTGTTAGAAAACAGTTTCCATATCTATGATTTCCTCTAACCCAGAGGAAAAGGTGGATGATCACTGTCATTTCAAATGCAAGCTAAGGAGGGTTCTCATTTTTTCATCAGTATTATGCAAGACACTTCAATGTCCACAGAGATTTGTCTCTTCCTTAACCTGTCCTTCAAGCAGCTACTTATGTCAATATACCTCTCTATTTCACTAGATTATTTGAACATCAATACCAAAATCTAGTGAAACATGAAGTAATATAAAAGATTTATGAGTGTGCATAATGAGGCATGGATAGCTGTGTACGTGTACTGAAGCATAATATGCTCGCGTGCTTAATGGTGTACGTCTGTACAGTATGTATGTCTATGCATAGGTCTTTGTTTTTGTTTGGTTATTGCTAAAATCTCCACTGAATACCCAGCTTAATAATAATAATAATAATAAAAAGAACAGTGTGCTTTCCAAGATGGGTTAAATTAAATGTGACCACAATTTCCTCCTTGGTTTAGGATTTCAATTAATTTTAGTCTCAGTAAGTGAGATAGTTGCATGTGGATCACATATTTCAGGATATGCTTAGATGATCTGATTCCTCAGGCACTTTTGTAAGCTAGAAAATGAAAGTAGCTTGTAAAAATGAGCCGAAATGGTCAGTATGATGAAAACCCCAAGCAGCTCCCTGAAAGTCATCTGTGCTTTCATTTATGAAAGGCAACATTTAAGAGAATGTCAGACAATGAGTTCATCATGCTTTCACTTAATTGGAAGGATTCAAGATGATGCTGCATTACTACCCTGCACAGTATTTGCTAAGATTAATTATTTATCTTGCAATGCCATAGGTCATGGCTTAGGTATTATGCTAACACAACTAAAGAACAGAGTGTGGCCTTTCATCCTGGCCAAAGTACAACATTCAAAGGGCATAAAAATGTTCTCTGTCCCTGGAATAGTTCAGTTAGAAAAGTAGATTTTTCAATAAAATTTGAGCTCATTTTGGGCTGAGAATGTGTCTGTTGTTATATTGTACTTTACCAAACACTTAGTACCTAGTTTTGCACACAGTAACCACTCAATCAGTAGAACTGAATGACTGAATAAGCAGCCAAATACTTCTGGATAGAATATTAAAAGTTTGATTTTGCAGCACATTTTTATAACTCACTTTCATTATGTAATGCCCACTAATTGAGATAGATATGAAAGCAAGGCACATTACAGAAATATCTAAATAGGTTAGCTTGAAAAATAGAATCATGATTGTTTTGAAAATGTTTTAAATAATTATTCATACCTACCTTTTTGGTCCACATTACTATTACAACAGTGCATTCAAGGTTCCAAACTAAACAAAGAATATGTAGCTAAAAATACCTACTTGAATGTGCCATATTTTTCTACATGAAAATTAAAAGACCCGATGAAGGAAATCTGAAGGACACAAAGAATAATTATTAATTAGAAGACATTTTTTTAGAAATATGCCTGGATTTTTCTTTTTTTTTTTTTACTTTTGCAAGCTTCATAGGTGTCAAATTACAAAGGGTAATGCAGCACCCTTTCAAAACCCGAAAATACTGCTGTTGTGCAATAGCTCTAAGAAAGAAGAGAATACCTTTTAACGGTAGTGTAAATTAGTTGCAGACCACCCAGAATGAAGAGAATGAATTATAGAAACTCTGGGAATTTGGATGACTTTACAGTAGTTTTAACAGCTTTTACACAAAGTCTCAACTGACAGGAATTTTGAGAGGCAATCGGGAAGTTATTCAGCAAATCATTAGTGAAAATCACTTGACTAGGAGGCTAATCCAAGTGGCTCTGGAGAATTGAGAAGCAGAGGTGACCAGTCCCTCAATATCTGTTCTCCCAACTCTTCATTTTTGGCAGTAGTGTGGCCTAGAAGAAAGAGTATGGGCTTGGGAGTCAGAGGATTTGTACTGAATCCTAAATCTTCCAGTTGTTTGTTACGTGACCTTGGACAAGTCACTTAACTTCTCTTTGCCTCAGTTTTCTCATCTGTACAACGGGGATTCAACACCTGTTCTCTGTCTTACTTAGACTTGAGGCCCTTGGGGGACAAAGACTTTGTCCCACCTGATTATCTTATATGTACCCCCATAGTTGGCTCATAGTAAGTGCTTAACAAATACCAACGCCATTTTTGCTAAATGCTTCCTCCCTATTCTGACCCTGGCTCTACCTCCTCTGGGTCCTCTCCAAGTCTTCCCTCTATCCACAGTCTGTCCTCTAATGGTCAACACCAAAATATGACTCTGTCCCCACTGCCTCTTTCTCCAATGACCTTGTTACCTACTTTGCTCATAAGAGCCCATCAGATGTGGTGGACATTCTCAAGGGCCATTCTCAGCTCTCTTTATTTAATCCACTCCCTCTTCCTTATTTCCTTCTTTCCCAGGAGGATTTATCGCACCTTTTCCTCAGTTTCAACTATCTGCCTGCCCTTGGACTCTTTTCTCTTTCCCTTCTTAAACCACTTCTACTTTTCAAAACAGAAACTAGGATAGGGCTATGAGAATATGAGATATGTGATTAGAATTCAAACCTCTGGACTCCCAATCCAGAACTCTTTCCATTGGGCCACAAAGCATGGATCAAAACCTGGTAAAAATCATCATTCATGATGTTTTATTTAATTACTGAAAGAAAACAAATCAACCACAGAAATACATGCATGATGCTTAATATATGTGGACAAAAAAGTACTATTTGATTACAAAAATGATTAACAAAAGCAAATTTCTTACAAAGTCCAATTAAATTACAGTGCACATGAATTAACTGGGATTTTCTTTTGAAAAGATTGTAAAGTGCTATGAAAGTATGGATTTTTCGCACTTATGACTCCCTTTATAATATTCCTCTACATTAGGAAGTGTTCTAGTTTATTTTGAATGACCTATTATATGATTCTTCCAGGTATTACATCTCACTTTGCAGTTCTGATGAGTTAGCCCATAAATGTAGGAAATAGGAAACAAAAATAATCAGTAACCACTGTCCTCTAAAATTGCAGCCACGTCTTCTCCAAAGCTAGCTAGAAATCAGGGGAAGCACAATGAGTACAGACCTGTATATAGTCTGTGGCGATTGAAAGATGTTTTCACTGTTTTTGCGAAGGGTGAAAATTTTTCTGGGCAGCAGGAGTCATTAACCTCCAGGGAAATTTATGATGGTTCAGTTTGAGAGCATTTCATGTGGCTCTGATAGTCTGACTTTATAAAAATCCTAAAACATATCATCCACCATATCTACTTCTGTGTATGGATCTTTTTCTTTTGAGCAATCTTATGATTGTATGATAAAATGATCTTTATGCACTTGGTATCTAATTTAGATATTTGCTTCCTTTTCAGAAGTCATTAGTCTGTTAGGTCACACAGTAGGAAACCAGAAGGATGGACATAATATGAGTTAATTTCCTTGTTTTTTCACATACATTCACAATATTTTTTTCCCTGAGACCTTAGTGTGGAAGGCCTCAACCTTTGATTTGGTACCATGCAAGTTGAAATCCCAAAAACATACAGACCTCAGTGTCTGTCAGCTCCTGGATCTTGCATGTCATATAATGCTTTGAAAAGCATAGTCAAACATAAGTATGTTTGCTCAAACTAATTTGAGACATGTACTCAGGAATATCTTTTTTTCTCGGTGTCCTTTATACTAATGGTACTATAGCCAATATGCACTTATCCGATCAATAGACTTAAATTAGTGTCATTAATATGAATGGGATTTCCTTTCCTTATTCCTTAGGGTTAGAAAAACCTGGGGAGTGCTTCAGAAAGTACCTCTTTTTCCATTTTTACAAGAGATGCAATTAAATGACAGTGCATATCATACTTTCAAGGCTCAGCTGTGTTATTTTGGGAAGACCAAGCAGTCTAACGTTACCTATTTCAAAACCCAGTAGGCTGAATTGCTCAGGAATTTAGTGATGTCAGACATTTTATAGATTTTAGGATATGTAAGACTAAATGGCAATGTTGGTGTTAGAGAATCTATGAGGGTATTAGGATTTGTTTTTGAGTCTGGATGCTCGGAAGTATCGTGTTTACTGATGAGTCTGACACACAAAGCAGCTCACCGTAAGGCAAAGTAAATGTTAAATAACTCATATCTGTACAGAACTGGTGCACTGCTTCCTTGAATCTTCCTCACATGGACAAAACTAGGATAAGTACAATTCTAGTGAGCAACCACGCTTGCCGGAGTCTTTGAGATGACCAGGAAAAAGCTCACCTCAATACAGTGAGGTATCCTAAGTATCAACAATAGATGTGTTGTTCTATACTTTTTAAACAGATGGTGAACTATGCCTTAATAAAAGTGATTTTACACTAGAAAGATAAAACCACAAGAACGAGTGGAAGTCATTTCTGGATCAGGTGTACCATGAGTAAGCAACTCATATTGTCTCTGCCTCATAAAATTCCACAATTCTCAAATATTGATGGTAACCAAATTTTGCATATTACAAAATTGACTCAAAATTGCTGCAAATTAAACTCTAATTTTACCTTAAACTTTCTCATAAAATGGGCTCTGAATAAAATACTGTAAAGCTAAGAATTTTGGACAGTTTAAAATGAGAAGTTGTCAGTAAACTGAAGCAGTTTCTGTATTTAGTGGCTACCTAAATACGAAACAATATCTAGGGACAGTGGAAAAAAAAGCACAATTATTTGGTTACTTCTTACTTAGCTAATTAATCAATTGGTGAAATTTACGATGGAGAAGCAGTGTGGCTCAGTGGAAAGAGCACAGGCTTGGGAGTCAGAGTTCATGGCTTCTAATCCCGGCTCTGCCACTTGTCAGCTGTGAGACCTTGGGCGAGTCACTCACTTCTTTGTGCCTCAGTTACCTCATCTATAAAATGGGGATTAAGACTGTGAGACCCACGTGGGACAACCTGATAACCTTGTAACCTCCCCAGCACTGAGAATAGTGCTTTGCACATGGTTATTATTATTTATTGAGAATTACTGAGCTCTATAATAAGGACTTGGGAGAGCATTTCAGAAGGATTTCAGTGAAGAAAATGCATCTTTTTTTGACTCTGAATCCTGCTGTTTGGGAACCAGTGCAGTCTAGTGGAAAGAGAATGGGCTTGGGAACCAGAGGACATAGGTTCTAATCCTCTCTGGTGGGTGACTTTGTGCTCATCACTTACCTATTACTTGCAATGATATTTATTAAGTGCTTACTATGTGCCAGGCACTGAACTAAGCACTACATTCTGTGCCTCATTTTCCTCATCTGTAAAATAGGGATACAATTGCTGTTCTCTATCCCTCTCAGACTGTGAGCCCAATGATGGACAGATGCTGTTTCTGACCTGACCATTCTGTATCTTTTCCAGGCCTCAGTACAATGCTTGGTATTTAACTCTTCCCCCCCATCTGCCTGGAAAAATTATTCCTCCATCCTTATTGACACCCATGTACATCACCCTCACCAGCTGTTCCAGACATTTAACTCCATCCTTAAATCCCCATTCCCTGACCTCCCCCCATCCCTTGCCCCTACTGACCTGGTCACCTATTTTTATTAAGAAAATTGACACTATCAGTTCTCATCTCCCTAAAATCTCCCTTGCTCCTCCCCAGAGTATCTCCACTTGTACTCCTTCTTCGACACTCCCATCTTACCCAGCAATATCCCTAGAGGAGATCTCCTGTCTTCTCTCAAAATCGACCTCCTCTACATATGCATCTGACCCTATTCCTTTGCACTTTATCAGAATACTTGCTCATCCCTAACTTTCATCTTCAACTGTCAGCTCTCCAATGGCTTCTTCCCCACTGCTTTCAAACATGCCCATGTCTCCCCTATCCTAAAAAAAAAAACCTTCCCTTGACCCCTTGGCTCTCTTCAGTTATCACTCAATCTCCATCCTCTCCAAACTTCTTGAGAGAGTTGTCTACACCTGCTGTCTGAAATTCCTCTCTTCCATTTCTCTCCACGACACCCTCCAATCCAGTGTCCATCACCTTCACTCCACAGAAACCACCCTTTCATAGGTCACCACAGATCTCCTTCTTGCCATATCCAGTGGCCTCTACTCCATCCTAATCCTCCTTGACCACTCAGCTGCTTTTGACACTGTCGACCCATCCCCTTCTCTGGGAAACATTGTCCAACTTTGACTTCACTGACACTATCTTCTCCTGGCTCTCTTTGTGTCTCTCTGGCCACTCATTCTCAGTCTCTTTGGTAGGGTCCTCCTCTGCCTCACACCCCACAGCTATGGGGGTCCTTCAAGGTTCAGTGCTGGGTACCCTTCTATTTTCCATCTGCACCCATTCCCTTGGAGTTCTCATTGTTTCCCATGACTTCAACTATCACCTCTTAGTGGATGATATCTCTTCATCTCCAGCCCTTATCTCTCTCCCTCTCTGCAGTCTTGCATTTCTTCCTGCCTTCAAGATATCTCCACTTGGATGTTCTCCTGTCACCTCAAACTTAATATGTTTAAAACAGAACAGTTCACCAATCAGATCCTTTCTGGAGGAAACAATCTGAGGAAGTGACCCATGAACATCCCATAAATCAGTGCTTTTAACTGGCTTAATATAATCAGAAAGGTCATCAGGAACATGACATGTCTTGTGGTGGGTTGTATTTTAGCAAGACACTAACTTCTTGCATTTCTGACAAATAGTAGGAGCGGGAGATAGTGGGAATAAGATGTAATGTACATATATCAGTAGTATGAGATCACTGCATGAATAGTTGAAAGTGCAAATAATGCTGAGGGGAGGAATAAATTACATCAATGCTAAGGGTAAGTGTTTTATTTCATGGTACTCGTTAAGCATTTACTATGTGCCAGGGCCTGTAGTAAGCATTGGAGTAGGTACAAGGTAATCAGTTGGGACACATTCCCTGGCCCATAAGGGGCTCACAGTCTTAATCCCCATTTTACAGATGAGGTAACTGATGCCCGGAGAAGTTAAGTGACTTGCCCAAAATCAGACAGCAGATGGGTGGTGGAACTAGGATTAGAATTCAGGTCCTTCAGACGCCCAGTCCTGTGCCCTATCCATCAGTCCATGCTGCTTTCCACATATTGATGTATACCTATTGGGAAAGTCCAACAATGCGTAGTAGTCCACGGGGCCAATTTTCTGGTTTACCCTTGTCCTTCCAGGTCAAGGAATCAGCTAGTTTTACTACCAGCTCAAGTGAAGAGGAGAAAGTATGGGTTCTGATAGGGACTGGACTCAAGGAGGAAAATCCCAGTCCAAATAGTTCCTATAGGGTGATGATAATCCCACCCAGGCCCATTGTGGCTTAGTGGCAAGTCCACAGAACTGGGAGTCGGAGGACCTGGGTTCTAACTCTGGCTCTGTCACTTTTTTCTTTTTTTATAGTGTTTGTTAAGGGTTTACTATGTGTTAAACACTGTAAGTGCTGGGGCAGATACAAATTAATTATGTTGGACAGAGTCCCTGTCCCACTTGGGTCTCACGGTATATATAGAAGGGAGAACAGGGGAAGTGAGGCATGGGGAAGTTAAGAGACTCACCCAAGGTCACACAGCAAGCATTTGGCAGAGCCCATGTGGGACAGGGACTATGCCCAACCCAATTTGCTTGTATCCACACAGTGTTTAGTACAGTGCCTGACACATAGCAAGCACTTAACAACTGCCACAATTATTAACACTAAGCACTTGGGATAGCACAAAAGAAAAAATACTTCTCTGTGCAGGAGGAATTTTTAATTTGATTGTGATTGGTTGCTGAATGAAGTAGAATCTTCAGAAGATTCAAACATCTGGAATATTCATCAGAATGTAATCCAGCTCTTTGAAATAATATTTTTATTCTACTGCATTTCCCGTATCCTCCCTTTCCTCTCCAACCAAATGGCCACTAGAGTGGTACAGGCACATGGCTTATCCTGGCTTGGTTACTGTATAAGCTCCCTTACTGATTTACCTCCTCCAGTCTCTTCATTCTCCAATCCATTCTTCGTTCTGCTGCCCAGATCATTTTTCTAAGCCATTATCATACCACCTCTCCTATCTCCTTGACAATCTCCAGTGGTTGCCTATTCCTTACCTCATCAAGCAGAGACTCCTGAAAATGGGCTTTGCAGAATGCTATCAGCTCTTCCTTGTTCTCTGTAGAACACTTTCTTCAATCCTTTCCAGTTACAGTATTCACTGTGCCACATTCTCTTCTATCCTACTGCTGACCACTTGTTCATGCCCTCTTTACTTTCAGAAGCCCCCTTCTCCTTCACCTTCTGCAAACCACAGTTCTCTAGCTCTATTTTCTCTAGAAGGCATTTCCCATTTAACTTCTAATTTGACTTCACATAGTACATGCTCAATAAATTCTATTTACTGATTGATGCATTGATTGATCTTTCATTTACATAATCTGTTCTATCCTGTATCTTGCTACCCTTCCCCTTGTTCACTGTCTGCTGGACTTCTGCAGTGACTGGCAAGATTCCCTTCCCTTCCTCTGTTCACTAAGACTGATAACGTTAGTGGTCCCTTCTTCTCTAGGAGGAAAGATGAAACTGAGGAAAAATATGTTTGATCTAACACCTTACTTGCTATGTGTCAAGCAGATCAACAGCTAGAAATGTGGAGAATGCCTAGCTTTCCACAAATTACTTTTATGTCATTACAAATTCTTCAAGTTTTCCTTTGGTGAGTACAATATAAACAGCATTGTCACAATCGAAGATTTTTTTCCTATTACTTTACTCCAGAAATCATCCTGTGTTCATGCAGAATTGGATTTTTCCCCTTCCCCCTTAACCTAGACCTATTATTGTCATAGATTTGCAGCAATTTAGCAGACCAAACATTGAACTTGACTGAGTTCAATTTCTCACATGGTGTACACCAGACCCTTTCTGTGGTCTGCAAAATCCTCATAAACAATGAACGATCTTAAATGCCAGCCTTTTAAATGGCATCAGGACTTTGCCTTGCACTAACTGAGCAACTGGGTCACTGCTGTTCTTTTCTCTCTGCAAACAGTTTTGATATCAGAGCAAAGGAGGTATGAGGAAATGGCAAGTCCTGGCTAGAGGAAAATCTCTAATTCTCTCCCGATGAAGGTATCGATGTGGGCATAAAACATATAAGGAATCAAGAACCACACATCCCCTCTTCCCCTGCAGAACTCCTTAGAGCTGCTTGAGACGTGTCAGTCTCAATCCCTGTACTTATTTTTTTAATGGTATGTGGTAATCACTTACTGTGTGCAAGGCACTCTACTAATAATAATAATAATAACGTTGGTATTTGTTAAGCGCTTACTATGTGCAGAGCACTGTTCTAAGCGCTGGGGTAAACACAGGGGAATCAGGTTGTCCCACGTGGGGCTCACAGTCTTAATCCCCATTTTACAGATGACGGAACTGAGGCACAGAGAAGTTAAGTGACTTGCCCACAGTCACACAGCTGACAAGTGGCAGAGCTGGGATCCGAACTCATGAGCCCTGACTCTAAAGCCCGTGCTCTTTCCACTGCGCCACACTGCTTCACTGCGCCACGCTGCTTCACGTGGGGCTCACAGTATGAATGCCCATTTTACAGATGAGGTAACACAGAGAAGTTAACTGCCCTGTCTAAGGTCACAGAGAAGACAAGTGGAGAAGCAGGGATTAGAACCTGGGTCCTTTGGATCCCAGGTCCCTGCTTTATCTACTAGGCTATGCAGCTTCTGTACTTGTGGGCATTGAGAGAAAAGTGACTAAATGACTGCAATCCAATCTCCTGAAAACAAGGAAAAGAGTCAATGCATAAAGTGGAGGCCAGTATAGGACTCACTGAACCACTGCAGCACCTGGACAATAATTAACAAATCTGTATAGCTTAAGTGTGTTTGACGGTGGAAGTTCCACTTAAGGCTGGAAAATGAATAACCGTATGTATAGTTTTGATAGTTCATAAAATCCTCCATATGGGATAAAATAATTCTTTTCTAAATCTCTTTGCTATGAAACATGTGGAAATTCAGTTACAGATTCTTTTTTGTGATTAAAGAACAGATTAGGCTTCTTATAAAGAGCTAGGAAAGGGAAAAGAAATCTGTCAGTTTTACTTAGAGAACTGTAAGGCAGCATACATACAAGGCATGTCAGTGTCTACTGGAAAAGTCTGGCAGAGGTTCTCCAGTTATCTGCACTCTGCTATGGAGAAAACACACTGGGAATCCACAGGCAAGTTTCCCTAAACTGTTCCTAGTCAGTATTCTTTGCAGCTGGTACAGTGCATAAGGGTCATTCTATTTTCCCCTGCCTCTCCTCTAAAGTAGAACTGGCTAGGGAGATGATTGCTTCTGCAGTGTCTGCCCAAATGGAACAGAGTCAATAGGAATGGAAGAAAGGGAAAGAAACACCTGTGTTTGGAGAAAACTTCAAATCTACCCAAGTGTTTCAACCATAATTTGAATCCTATCTGAATTCCTCAGCCTATTAGTGTTCCAAGTTGATTTAACATATTATGATATTGTTTTTTTAAACACTTACTACATGTTAAGCACCTGTGTAAATACAAGTTAATCAGGCTGGACAGTCTAGCCTCTTCAGATAGTGGAGCAAACACAAATGCTTTCTTAATAGTGGATTTGCAGATTTGCCTAGTTTGATGCCAGTCTGCTAGTGCTCAATAAGCCTTCTCCTTCTCTCCTCCTCCTTCTCTTCTTCCCTGCATACTCAGAGCACATGATGTCTTCGTTTGCCCTGACCTAATCAACCTTATCTGCCTTTTTGCCCACTGACTTGCCACTGTCCTGGAATGCTAGTTGCAGCTGCTGTGAGAGGATAGCGGGAGCAAGAATCAGGAAGAGTCAAACTGCTCCCAGAGTGGCACCCCTTGTGATAAGAGGATGTCACAGGGCACCTGAGCATACCCATATTCTTGCACCAATGTAGCCTTCTACTGTATTGGACATTATTCACCTTAGGTGGGCAAGTGAAGGGAAATTATTAGATCTTCTATTTTATCCCCAATTTTCTAAGTGGATACATATCTCCTTGGGCAGAAAATCAGACTCTGTCTAAGATCAGGGTCTGCCCACCTAGAAATGGGAAAACATGGCACTGTAGATAATGCCAACTGGAAATCAATCAGACAAAAGACTACCTTCACCATAAATTTCATTAGAGAATCCCTCAGCACTTTTTCTATCACAATCATCATCATCATCAGTGGTATTTTTTTGAGCATTTACTATGTGCAAAGCACAACATGGCCTAGTGGCAAGAGCACGGGCTTGGGATTCAGGGTTCATGAGTTCTAATTCCAGATCCACCACTTGTCTGCTGTGTAAACTTGGACAAGTCACTTAACTTCTCTGTGCTTCAGTTACCTCATCTGGAAAATGAGGATTGAGAACATGAGCCCCATGAGTGACAGGGACTATGTCCAACCTAATTACCTCGAATCTACCCCAGTGCTTGGAGCAGTGCTTGGCACATAGTGTTCACTTAACAAATACTATAATTATTATATTAATAATAGTATATTATTACTATTACTAGGAGGTTGGAAGGGTACAGTACAACAGAGTTGTGGACCCTTTCCCTGCTAACAACAAGTTTGCAGACTTAGATCTGGTCAAAGTTCCATTTTCTGGGACAACTGCTAGATGCTCCATAGAATAGTCTAGAGAAGAGTTACCTTCTCATTTCCAAGAATAAAAATAAGAAATGGCAGATGCTAAAGACTCAAATGATTTGCTAGGGTCCTGAAGGCTTTCATTTCTAATGGGTTTCTTTTATTTCTTTCTTGTGAACAACAGCTGGAGATCAACTCTTGTGCCATTTTGACTTTGCAGAATACTCTTGACTACAGTCACCACCGGATCACTCTGTAAGACAAGTGCAGGCATTTAGGATCATGCTCTTACTACAGCGGTTCAGTTTCTAAAAGATTCATTCTCAACATTAAATTGTGGTTTTAACAGATTGAACTATTTTAACCTGAATAGGTCTACAGATTGCAGGTCACAATGTAGCAGGGTAGAACTGATGCTGCTATTCACACCTGTCTAATTCTCAGGCCTAGAAAATTACCAAGAGCAGTGACAGTTTGACTCCATCACCTCTCTCTAGGAAAGAGAAGAAGCACAATGCCAGTGACTCCCACCTTCCCGGGCTTCTACTCAGTCAAAATATTAAACAGCGGAAAATGAATATGAGTTCCTGCTGGCCTGTGATTTTCAATGAGGTGAAGAACCTCAGGAGATGCATGTGGAAGATTTTCAGTCTAGCCAAGGTGGAGGCTGTGCCAATTCCCAAATGACATCTGGATGTTATCAGTAAAACTACAAGCCCTGACTAGAATGAGAGGGAGAGAAAGTTAGGAGTTAGAAAACATTCTCAGACTTCAAAGTTCTTTGGTCAGAGGTTGGATAGCTTTAGGAAGTTGCACAATATTTTTTCATTAGTATGAAATGCTTGATATAGCTTAAATCCACTAGTCTGGTGGAAAAAGCAGGTATTTTAGTCAGGTGACCAGGATTCTAATTAATGATGGCATTTGTTAAGTGCTTACTTTGTGCTGAGCACCATTCTAAACACTGGGGTAGATAAAAAGTAATCAAGCTGTCCCACGTGGGGCTCACGACCTTAATCCTCATTATACAGATGAGGTAACTGAGGTCCAGAGAAGTGAAGTGACTTGCCCAAAGTCACAGCTGACAAGTTGTGGAGCCAAGATTAGAACCCATGACCTCTGACCTCCTAGCCCGTGCTCTAACCATTAAGCCAAGCGGCTTCTACACTGATTTCTACACTGATTTCTACACTGACTCTAGTCCTGAACCTATGATTCATTCGTTCTGGGCCTTGGATAAATCAATTAATCTTTTTGGGTCTCATTTTCCTTCATCTGTAAAATGGGAAATTAGATTCTGATCCCTATGTGGAACAGGGTTTGTATCCCTTCCTTGTGTCCAGGGATCATTTTCATTCATTCAATAGTATTTATTGAGCACTTACTGTGTGCAGAGCACTGTACTAAGCACTTGGAAAGTACAATTCAGCAAAAAAGAGAGACTATCCCTGCCCACACTATTATATTGTACTCTTCAAAGAGCTTATTAGAGTTCTCTGCATGTGGTAAGCACTCTATGAATAGCACTGATTAATGGATGGATTGTACCAATCTGATAACTTTATATCGATCCAACTCAGTAAATGGCATGATTTTTGCTATTGTTTTCAGATCCCAGAAAATCTGGGGTTTCATTTGTGCCGGGCCACATGAGAAGTTCCTTCTGGGGGAAGGTCTCAGGGGCTGGGGTTCATCAAATCCACCAATAGGAACTCCTTTGGTCAATAAATAGAAAAGCGTTTTTCCTCAAACCTTTCCTCTCCTCCTTGTTTCTAAATATCTCAGACAGGAGGCATTTTCCCCCTTCTTGGTGAGGTCCTGGTGTGTGCTGGGAAGGATCATTTTAACTTTCTATTGCTATCATTTGGAAAGGTAGATATTTAGGTTTCTGTCAGATAATAAAATAATGAATCGGAACGATAGTCTGGACCTCTGGGAAATGTCAAGTACCTTCAAAATTCCTAAAACAGAAAGTAAGTCGAGAATCATCTGTATGCAGGTGCCTGTGCTCTGAAAGCATATCCAGAAGGGGACGTGAAATGTATAATGGAGCCAATTACATGGTCAGCACAGTGCTCTGACTCAATATTAGCTTAAAGGAAAATAGAGATTATGTAGCACTAGGTACCAGGGAAATGTAAACACAGTCAAATATCTTCACTGATGACACCAATTTGCAAACTCTCACCCTATTCTGAGACTTTGGGAGTAGACTATCAGATAACCAATTAGACTATTATGTAGAAAAAAGTTAAAATACTTTTTCAGAGGTTTGAAGATGAAAAACATTGTCAAAGAAAATCAAGATTTAGATGAACCAAGTAGGCAACAAAATCAGAGTTAGCATCAGATTCACTCATGGTTATAAAACTATTCATTCAATCATATTTATTGAGCACTTACTATGTGCAGAGAACTGTACTAAGTGCTTGGAATGTACAGTTTGGCAAGAGATAGAGACAATGCCTGTCCAATAACGGGATCACAGTCTAAAAGGGCGTGACAGACAACAAAACAAAACAAGTAGTCAGGTATCAATACCATCAAGATAAATAGAACCATAGATATATACACATCATTAATAAAATAGAGTAATAAATAATATATACAAATATGCACAAGTGCTGTTGGGAGGGGAAGTGGGAAGAACAGAGGGAGGGAGTAGGCGGAATGGGGAGAGGAGGAGGGGCAGAGGGAAAGGGAGGGCTCAATCTGGGAAGGCCTCCTGGAGGAAGTGAGCTCTCAGTAGGGTTTTGAAGAGCAGAAGAGAGTTAGTTTGGAGGATGTGAGGAGGGAGGGCATTCCAGGCCAGTGATAGGACTTGGGCCAGGGGTCGACAGCGGGACAAGCAAGAACGAGACACCGTGAGAAGACTGGCAACAGAGGAGTGGAGTGTGTGGGCTAGGTTGGAGAAGGAGAGCAGCATGGCATAGTAGATAGAGCACGGGCCTGGGAGTCAGGTCGTGGGTTCTAATCCTGGCTTCACCACATCTGCTGTGTGACTTTGGGCAAGTCACTTAACTTCTCTGGGCCTCGGTTACCTCATCTGTAAAATGGGGATTAAGACTGTGAGCCCCATGTGGGACAATCTGATTACCCTGTATCTACCCCAGCACTTAGAACAGTGCTTGGCACATAGTAAGCGCTTAACAAATACAAAAAAAAAAAAAGGAGAGGAGGGAGGTGAGATAGGAGGAGGCCAGGTGATGGAGAGCTTTGAAACCAAGAATGAGGATTTTTTGTGTCATGTGAAAGTTGATAGGCAATCACTGGAGGTTTGTGAGGAGGGGAGTGACATGCCCAGAGCTTTTCTTTAGAGAGAGTATACGGGTAGCAGATTGAAGTATAGACTGGAGCAGGGGGAAACAGGAGGATGGGAGATCAGAGAGGAGGCTGATGCAATAATCCACTCAGGATATTATGAGATTTTGTACCAGCAAGGTAGCGGTTTGGATGGAGAGAAAAGGGCAGATCTTGGTGATGTGGTGAAGGTGAGACCGGCAGGTTTTGGTGACAGATTGGATGTGTGAGGTGACTGAGAGAGCAGAGTCTTTTTAGAAAAAATTATCCAGGTAGCAGAGTGAAGTATGAGGAAGAGGCAGGAGGCTGGGAGGACAGTGAGGAGGCTGATGTGGTAGTCAAAGAGGAGTATTTGGATCAGTGTGGTAGCAGTTTGGATGGAGAAGAGGTGGGTTCTAGGACTGTTATGGAGGTAGAACCAACAGGATTTGGTGACAGACTAAATATGTAGGTTGAATGAGAAAGATGAGTTGAGGATAATGCCAAGGTTACAGTTGTGTGAAACAGAAAGTAATGGTGGTATGTTATGGGAAAATCAAGGGAAGGACAGGGTTTAGGTAGAAAGATTCGGTTATTTTAAGCTTGAGCCGTTGGTGGGATGTCCAAGTGGATATGATCTGGGCAGCAGGTTGGGGCTGGAAATGTAGACTTGGGAATCATCCATGTACAGATAGTAGTTGAAGCCACAGGAGTGACAGATTTCTCCTGGGAGGTGGATGTAGATGAAGGATAGAAGGAGATCCAGAACTGAGTCTTGAGGGTCTCCAAAAGCTCAGATGGGATAATTGTGAGGAACAAAGCATCAGCCTAAATTGTTTATCATTAATATTTCATTTTTGCTTGTCCTTTCAGTGGCTCTACATAGAAAATATTCATTCATTCATTCAATCGTACTTATTGAGCACTTACTGTGTGCAGAGCACTGTACATAGCGTTTGGATAATACAATTCGGCAATATAGACGATCCCTACTTAACAACAAGCTCACAGTCTAGAAGGTGGAGACAAACAATAAAACTAAACAAGTAGAAAGACATCAATAGCATCAAAATAAATAGAATTATAGATATATTCACATCATTAATTAAACAAATAGAATAAGTATGTACAAATATAAAAAAGTGCTGTGGGTCAGGGAAGGGGTTAGAGCAGAGGGAGGGAGTAGGGGCGATGGGGTGGGGAGGAGGAGCAGAGGAAAAGGGGGCTCAATCTGGGAAGGCCTCCTAGAGGAGGTGAACTCTCAATAGGGCTTTGAAGGGTGGGAAGAGAGCTACTTTGGCAGATGTGAGGAGTGAGGGCATTCCAGGATAGCGGCAGGATGTGGACCAGGGGTCGGCAGTGGGACAGGCAAAAACGAGGCACAGTGAGGTTAGTGGCGGAGGAGTGGAGTGTGTGGGCTGGGCTGTAGAAGGAGAGAATGGAGGTGAGATAGGAGGGAGCAAGGTGATGGAGAGCTTTGAAGCCAATAGTGAGGAGTTTTTGCTTCATATGAAGGTCAATAAGCAATCACTGGGAATATTTGAGGAGGGGGGTGACATGCCCAGAGCGTTTCTGTAGAATGATAAGCTGGGTAGCCGAGTGAAGTATATACTGAGGTGGGGAGCACTCTAGCTCTCAATTTTCTTATGTTTTGGTTGCAGCTTGTCCCGCTGGAAAGGGTCCAGGACTAGGATCTGGTCAGTGGGCACCATCACTTGCCGGCTGTGTGATTATTTGCAAGTGATAACTTATCTGTTCTTCAGGATTTTCAATTGTAAAGTAAGTGTACAATACCTGTTTCTCCTACCTAAGACTGGAATCACATGTAATGTAGGGATTGTGTCCCATCTGGGGAAGAATAAAACCTAAAGGACTGGTGTTATCCTTGACTCATCTCTCTCATTCAATCTACATATTTCATCCATAACTAAATCCTGGTGGTTTCATCTTTACAACATCACTGAAATCTGCCCTTTTCCTCTCCTTCCAAACTTCTAGCACATTAATACAATCCCCTACCTGGCCTTAATTACTGTTTCAACCTCCTTGCTGACTACCCTGTCTCCTGTCTCTCCGCATTCCAGTTCATACTTTACTTTGCCGCCCAGATCATTTTTCTATAAAAATGTTCAGGACATGATTAGCCCCCTCTTCAAAAAACTCCACTGGTTGCCCATCCACCTTCGCATCAAACAGAAACTCCTTACTATTGGCTTTAAAGCACTCAGTCACATTGCCCCCTCTTACTTCACCTTGCTATTCTCCCACTACAACCAAACCTGCACATTTTGCTCCTCTAATTCTAACCTTCTCACTGTACCTCATCTCACCTCTCTCTCCACCAACCTCTCCCCCACATCCTGCCTCTGGCCTGGAACACTCTCCCTCCCCATATCCAAAAGAGAACTACTCTCTTCCCCTTCAAATTGTCATGTTGAAGGCATGTCTCCAAGAGGCCTTCCCTGACTAAACCTTCTCTTCTTCTTCTCCATCTTCCTTCTGCATTGTTCTGACTTACTCCCTTCATTCATCCCCCACCCCAAAGGACTTATGTATATGTCTGTAATTCATTTATATTGATGTTTGTCTCTCCCTCTAGATTCTAAGCTCGTTGTGGGCAGGGATTGTGTCTGCTTATTGTTATATTGTACTCTCCCAAGTGCATAGTACAGTGCTCTGCACACAATAAGAACTCAATAAATAAGATTGAATAAATGAATGAATTGATAGACATCTCTAGGCTTATTACAGTGCTTGGCACAAAATAAGCACTGAATAATAATCACTATGATTATTATCATTGTTGCTGTCATTGTTATATTTTCTTTGGACTGAATATACCATTCATTTCATTACAACCTCATTAAGGTGATGCTAAGAATCAATAACTAATTGTTTTGAACATAGATTAAATAAAAATAACATTATTCCAGTTGCTATACAGGTTAAAGCAAAATACTTTTCTTGGGGGAAATAAAGCTTTTAAGAATGCATGTTTTAGTTAACATAAAAGGAAGCTTCAAATTAAATTACTTAAGTAAATCCATTATCATCTGACCAGATGAAAACCACTTTGGTCTGCCTAAATGAATTCACTTAAAACAAATATCCTGCATGCTTAAACTACTTATTCAGTGAGCTACTGCTGCCCCTGCCAGATAAATTCTTCAAAGATTTATACAAAAGCATTATCAACTAGTCTGCCTCATTAAGACACTACATTTTAATCACATCTGCTTAGAGCTATTGGTTTGGCTGTCCTGACTCCACTTCTGTTAGGTAGCCAACAAGCCCTCCGACCGCTCCACTGAGTGGCTGCTAGATTACCAGGGGATTGGTAATCTTTTCTCCCTTAAAATTTGTCCTGGAACATAATGAAGCATGTTTCCCAGTGTGAAATTAGACAATGTAAAAGACAGCCGACACATGCTCTGAATGGTTAAAGTGCAAATATTCACTGTCAGAATAAGGCAGCCAGGAATGATTCAGGAAGTAGATTACATTCATCCAGAAGTGATCGGAAGCAAGCAAGTTCTCCCAGATGTGATTTACTTGTCGCATAAAAAAACTACTTCATATTTTATTAGTTTGAGGAAGAAAGGACCAGCACATGGTGTCTTCCCGAAAGACAGATTTGGATTTTAAAAAGCAGCGGGAGCTGTTTTCCGTTCTCCAGGATGTATGTCAGAGGATCGGTGCAATAGATCATCTTCACTGATTCTTATTGGGTGGTCACAGGTGGCATCCTGTCCAAAGAGCATTTCCTTTTTATTTCCTTGATTCCATGATAGCAGAGAAGGCTTGTAGTTAAGCAGAAGCAGGATGATCACGCCATCCCAACCTGGTTATCTCTGTTTGGTGCTCAGGTAGCCCTATCCTCTCATCTCTCCCTCTTGACTTCAAATTTTCTCCCCTTCACTCCTCCCATCTAAGATTTCTTACTATGTTTCCATTTTCTGTGCTTCCGATTTGCCACCTCCAACCCCTCCCACTGACATTGCATTTTTTTTAAACCTGTTCATTGTCTGGCTGGCCCAGGCCCCTACAGATGTGGTGATCTCAGTATTTGCAGTTGAGGAAAAGGCTGGGGGATATATGAAGCAAGGAGAAAGAAAAAGCCGCATGGGCATGGGAAGAGAGAGATCATAAGGACAGAAAGAGTGGATTCCTGGAGGGTGGTGTGGAGAGAGATATGGGAAGAGTAGGGAGGGAAGAGAGAGACAGTGGAGGGAGGCTTGGAGTGGAATGAACCACCAGACATTACAAAGATAGTCTCTCAAAGTACAAGTAGGGTCTGCTGTCAAACCACAGACCAGGCCAGAAATGGATCAAAAGTCACAGAACACTTATTCAACCCCACTGCACAACCTTGCTTATAGGATCCTCAAACGTCCACATTTTCTTGGGTTGTAATCAATCCTTGTTGTACTCTCCCAAGGACTTAGTTCAGTGCTCTGCATATAGTAAGTGCTCAATAAATACGATTGAATGAATGAACGAATTCCTAACATACTCAAAATATGTATGTTTCACTGTCAGAGTCATAGTATTATCAGTAAGGACAGAATTTACTGAATGTAGCACTTAGTACCGGTAGCACTTAGATTGCGAGCCCCATATGGCACAGGGACTGTGTCTGACTCGATTAACTTGTATCCATTCCAGTGTTTAGAACAGTGTTTGACACTGAATAAGTGCTTAACAAATATAATAGTAATAATAATAATTATAATAATATGTCCACTGAGTAAAAGGCATTGTACTAATCACTTGGGAGAGAACAAGAGAGTTAATAGGCATTTTCCCTCTCTCAAATATCTTACAAATAAATGTCAGGCACTATAATGAACTACAGGAAAGGAAAACAAATAGGGTATAGAGATAGATACATAAATGAAGCAATGGGGAAGGGGAAGAAGTATGAATACACAACTTCTTAGGTGATGTTGAAGTCTTGAAGAAGCAGTAGGTTAATAGTAGGGGTTGGGAGATGATATAATAATGATGGCATTTGTTAAGTGCTTACTATGTGCCAAGCACTGTTCTAAGCACTGGAATAGAAAGAAGGTAATCAGGTTGTCCACGTGGGGCTCACAGTCTTAATCCCTATTTTACAGATGAGAGAACTGAGGCCCAGTGAAGTGAGTTGCCCAAGGTCACACAGCAGACAATAATAATGTTGGTATTTGTTAAGCGCTTACTATGTGCCGAGCACTGTTCTAAGCGCTGGGGTAGACACAGGGGAATCAGGTTGTCCCACGTGGGGCTCACAGTCTTAATCCCCATTTTACAGATGAGGGAACTGAGGCACAGAGAAGTGAAGTGACTCGCCCACAGTCACACAGCTGACAAGTGGTCGAGCTGGGATTCGAACTCATGACCTCTGACTCCAAAGCCCGTGCTCTTTCCACTGAGCCACGCTGGACAAGGGGTGGAGCCAGGATTAGAACTCATGACCTCCGACTCCCAGTGAAGGCTAGTTGTGGGCAGGGAACATGTCTACCAACTCTGTTATACTGTACTCTTCCAAGTGCTTATTACAGTACTCTCCACACAGTAAGTACTCAATAAATATGAATTGACTGATTGAAGGTTTATTGGAGAATATGTTATTTCAAATGGACCTTGAATATGAGGAGGGTAATGGTCTTCTGGATGTGAAAAGAGGAAGGAGTTACAGTTGGAAGAGGGCTTGAACAAGTGGTCTGTGAAGAGAAAAGTGATCCAGGCAGCAGAATTAAATAATAATAATAATAATGGTGACATTTGTTAAGTGCTTACTAAGTGCAAAGCAATGTTCTAACTGCTGGGGGTGATATGAGGTGATCAGGTTGTCCCACGTGGGGCTCACAGTCTTAATCTTCATTTTACAGATGAGGTAACTGAGGCACAGAGAAGTTAATTGACTTGCTCAAAGTTACACAGCTGACAAGTCCATTCAATAGTTTTATTGAGCGCTTACCATGTGTAGAACACTGTACTAAGCACTTGGAATGTACAATTCGGCACAAGTGGCAGAGCTGGGATTAGAACCCATGACCTCTGACTCCCAAGCCCATGCTCTTTCTACTGAGCCATGCTGCTTCTCTGGATATATGGAAATATATGGAAATATGGGTTGGAGAACGATGACACTGGAGTCAGGGAGTTCTGCAAGGAGGCAGCTGTTGCAGAAGTTAAGTTAGGCTACGTCAAGTGCTTGGTGAGATAGAACTTATCTTTCCACCCAACCCTGTCCTCCCTCTAACTTTCCCTTCACTATAGATGGCACCACCATCCTTCCTGTCTCAGAAGCCCATAGCCTTGGCGTTATCCTTGACTCGTCTCTCTCATTCAACCCATATATTCAATCCATTACTAAATCCTGTTGATTCCACCTTCATAACATTGGTAAAATATCCTCCTTCCTCTCCAACCCAACTGCTATCATGTTAATCCAAGCACTTATCCTATCCCACCTTGACTGCTGTATCAGCCTTCTTGCTGATGTCAATGCCTCCCGTCTCTCCCCACTGCAGTCAAAATTTCATTCTGCTGCTGGGATCATTTTTCTACAAAAACACTCAGACCGTGTTTCCCCACTTCTCAAGAATCTCCAGTGATTGACCATCTACCTCCACATCAAACAAAAACTCCTCATCTTTGGCTTTGAAGCACCTAATCACACTGCCCCATCCTACTTCACCTGACTACTCTTCTCCTACAGTGCAGCCCATACAATTTGCTCCTCTAATGCTGACCTTCTCACTCTACGTTGATCTCATCTATCTCGCCTTTGACTTCTCAACCATGTCCTACCTCTGGCCTGTATCTGACAGACAATACTCTCCCTCTCTTCAAAACCTTATTCAAGGACTAAGAGATATTTTTTTCTTCTTCCATATTTTTCTACATTTCCCTGAGTTGTTCCTTTTATTCTTCAACTCCTCCCAGCCCCAAAGCACTTATGTACATATCTGTAATTTATTTACTTATATCAATGTCTGTCTCCAAATCTAGACTGTAAAATCATTGCGGGCAGGGAATAAGTCTGTTTACTGTTGTGTTGTACCCTCCCAAGCATTTAGTAGAGTGCTCTGCACACAGTAAGTGCGCAATAAATATGATTGACTGAATGGTTCTCCCATATGCATTTCGGTTTGGGGTAAACCATGCATGCTCCAGCAATCTGTCTGTCCCTCTTCCTCCCAAGCTTCACAGAAACTCCTGCCTCCCCCTTCCCCAGCACCACCCCGGCCTGCCAGATCAGATGACCTCATAAGTCAATCTCCAGGAAGCTCAAACATTAGCCATTAGAAAACACAGGATTTCAACATTGTCTTGAAGGATTTCACTCGAATAATGTTTTGTAGAGCAAAGTGAGCCAAACTGTCAGGGAATTCAATTTGCTTTTTTATGTGACTGTAGAAATACACAAAACTAATGAGGTCTTGATGATTTTGATTTTTTAAAAACATACGAGTTTGTGCCTATGTTGGTGTGGCCAAAGTCCTATATGCCTCTGGAGTAAAAATAGTTTAAAAATGTAATTTAAAAAGTGATCAATCCTGAGTTTCCAATTCCCTTTTAGTTTCTACAATCAGAACCTATCTAGTTATTTTATAGAAAGTCTGGCCTTGGAATAATGTACTTTACCCATCTTATTCTCTGACTTAACACATCATGATTCAAATTGTGGTCGTGGTATAATGGTGAATTCTTCAATCGCTAGAAGCTAATTGACCACTTTCTGGCTGTCTCCCAAAACACTGCGTGTACTGAACAGGGATGAGTTGCTTTCTAGAGATCATAAACTTGGTTTAAACAGTCAAAATACTCATCTCCTATAAAAGTGAATCTTGTGTCAATAGCTTATTAGGCACAATGTGGTTTGGTTAATAGGTTTTTTACTTTCCTTTTCTTTTTGTGATGAGAGAACACCATATGGTCAAATCCATTTTACTGTTATTATTTTGAAATGGAGGAAATATTGATCTTTCCTTCTCAATCTCCTCAGTCAGGGATTCATCCTCAGGCTTTGTTATTCTGTTTAGACCTTTCTATTGTAATTTCTAGTGAGAAAATAGCCACACCAGTGATAGTCACTTAAAGGAACAGCAATAACTTAGAAAATAACAACTTATGGTCCCACTCATTTGTCTGCTTCTGAGTTTTCTTTACATTCAGTTATTTGGGCAACTTAAGTTTGGCTATCAGCTGATGTCTCATTTCATTAGCAGATGTAGTGAATCCAAGCATTAAGAGAGCAGAAACCCTCTAGCCCACTCATATGCTTGCCAGGAGTCTAGGTTCACTAGGTGGTCACAGGAATGATTATATGGTCAAATCATGGACAAATGTAAAACAAAAATGGAGCCAGAACACTTGGATTCTAGTCGTGGCTCCATCATTTGAATGTTGTGTGAAATTGGGCAAGTCACTTCTCGGGACATCAACTTTCTCATCCATAAATTGGGGGTAAAATGTAGGTTCTTCCTCTCCCTTAGATTTTGAGCCCAGTGTGGGACAGTGATTGTGTTCCATTCTGTTTTTCTGGTATTTCCTCTAGCCCATAACACAGTGCTTGAACACAAAGTACAATTTGGAATGGGAACACTATAAATGTCTTTAGATCTTTCTATCATCTCCCTCTCTTCTGAATTGGACTGTTACCATCTAGATATAGGCTTGCTGATGAGCATTTCCAGACTCTTTCCTCTAGGTTGAACCTCAATTGAAGGAGAAAAACAGCATTTTTCTTAAAGCTATCTTAAATTCATCTGTTCTGCCTCACTTTGTCCAGCAACGGAACTAGACCTACCCTGTGAAATGAATCTGATTAATTAATTCAATAGTAATTATTGAGCACTTACTATGTGCAGAGCACTGTACTAAGCGCTTGGAATGTACAATTCAGCAACAGATAGAGACAATCCCTGTCCATTGACGGCTTACAGTCTAAGTGGGGGAGACAGACAGACAAAAACAATAGCAATAAATAGAATCAAGGGGATATACATCTCATTGACAAAATGAATAGAGTAATAAAAATATGTACAAATTGAGTGGAAAAGCACAGTGCTGAGGGGAGGGCAAGGGAGAGGGGGAGCAGCAGAGGGAAAGAGGGGAAAAGGGGGCTTAGCTGAGGGGAAGTGAAGGGGGGGCAGAGAGGCAGCAGAGGGAGCAGAGGGAAAAGGGGAAGCTCAGTCTGGCAAGGCCTTTTGGAGGAGGTGAGCTCTAAGTAGGGCTTTGAAGAGGGGAAGAGAATTAGTTTGGCGGAGGTGAGGAGGGAGGGCATTCCAGGACATCAGGAGGATGTGGCCCAGGGGTTGATGGTGGGATAGGCGAGAACGGGGGACGGTGAGGAGGTGAGGGGCAGAGGAGCGGAGCATGCGGGATTGGCAGTAAAAAGAGAGAAGGGAGGAGAGGTAGGAGCCTAGTATGAGAAGTTTTTGTTTCATGCGGAGGTTGATAGGCAACCACAGGAGGTTTTCAAGAAGGGGAGTGACATGCCCAGAGCATTTCTGCAGGAAGATGAGCCAGGCAGCGGAATGAAGAATAGACTGGAGTGGGGAGAGACAGGAGGAAGGGAGATCAGAGAGAAGGCTGACACATTAATCCAGCTGGGATATTATGAGAGCCTGTACCAGTAAGATAACCATTAGGGTGGAGAAGAACGGGCAGATCTTGGCAATATTATAAAGGTGAGACTGGCAGGTATGGTGACAGGTTGGATGTGTGGGGTGAATGAGAGAGCCGAGTCAAAGATGACACCAAGGTTGTGGGCTTGAGAGACAGGAAGGATGGTCATACCATCCACAGTGATAGGGAAGTCAGGGAGAGGACAGGGCTTGGGAGGGAAGATAACGAGCTCAATTTTGGACATGTTGAGTTTTAGGTGGCAGGCAGACATCCAGTTGGAGAGGTTCTGGAGGCAGGAGGATATACGAGCCTGAAGGGAGGGGGAGAGGACAGGGGCGGAGATGTAGATTTGTGTGTCATTTGCATAGAGATGATAGTTGAAGCCCTAAGAGCGAATGAGTTCACCAAGGGAATGAGTGTAAATGGAGAACAGAAGAGGGCCAAGAACTGACCCTTGAGGAACTCCTACAGTTACAGGATGGGAGGGGGAGGAGGAGCCTTCAAAAGAGACTGAGAATGAACGGCCAGAAAGATAAGAGGAGAACCAGGAGAGGACTTGCAATGGCCAGAAAGCAAGTTGTAGTAGCATTCTGAGCCTTTTCTAGTGTTCATGTGCTAGTTCTGAATTGAATTTCTACTATATTTGGAGCCTAATGTAATTTATAAGACTCCTTTCTGACAAGGCTTTTCACACATATCAAAATAAATTAATCCTGATCTGCCCGGGGTTTTTTTATTTGTTTTTGTTGTTGCTGTTGTTTTTGGCCCCCTGTGAGAAGTAGGAAACTCATTCATGTGATGTTCTGTTTGGCTGGGCGCCAGACATAGTATTCAAAAAGTTGGCCAACTGGAACATAGATGCTACAGTGTTTAGGGTGGTCGTATAGAAAGCCACAAATCTGTGCTTTTCTCCATCATAACGTGAAAAATCCTTCTTCAGACATTTTAGTTCACTGGTGAAACAAGAAACACAGTAGTCACATTTAACTGTAAATTCTTTGAGGATTGGGATGGCATCTATTTCTTTTGTGTGTTCCCCAAGTGTCCAATACACTGCCTACTAAACTCCTGGGTAACAATAAACTTTATTGATTATGATGATGATGATAGTGATGATGCTATGACTACAAGGCAATTGCTGACTGTTATGTTTGTGTGTAGTCTTTAGTTTGAGTGATATTGTGAGGTAATGACCCTATAGTAGATTTAGCAAGGTCCTCTGGGAATTTGAGATATCAGTGGTCTAATAATTCATTTGGGGCAAATCCAGAGTCAGTCATGTAATCAGTCCATGCCTCATTGGCTCAACGCACCTCAGACATTAATCTGTTTAGAGATGAATTTGATATTAGTGCTTTTTGTCACAGTTTAGTAGAGCCAGACTGGAAAGTGCTACATATGCTAATAACAATTAGCCTACTAAAATTATATCTCCTCCAAGAGGCTGTCCCTATCATCTCTCTTCTCCCTACAATATTTTCTCTCCCTTCTAAGTTGCCTTGTGAATCCATACTCCCTAAAAATTTTGGGGCTCACCTTACTCCCATCCTGAAGCATTTATGCACATATTCTTATACTGTCTCATTTCCCCTCTACCTGTAATTTATTCTAATGATTTTCTCTTCTGCTAGAGTGCAAATTCCTTGAGGTTAGGAAACTTGTCTACTCTATTATACTCTCCCAAATGCTTAGTATACTTCTGTGCACACAGTAAGTTCTCACTAAAAAGTACTGATTGAATAAATGATTGATTGAGCTGGGACTGGGTGGAATATTTTTCCACTAGACAGATCTTCATTTATGTCTCTATTGGGTTGATAGCTGCTACCCTGGAGGTCTCAGAACTTCATGGTCCTGATATCTACCAAATACGCAGCTACAAAATACACAGCAATTTATGCATACTTCTTTGTCCATGCTAGGGATGTTTGGCTGTGTCAATGTACTACTCAGTAAAATTTCATCTGCATGTATGATCTAGGTTGATACAAGTTCACTCACAGAATCCAATTAATAAAGTAAACAAAGAGGATTGTAACATGGCCTAGTAGAAAGAGCACAGACCTAGGAGTCATAAAACATGGCTTTAATGCCAGATCTGCCAGTGTCCACCTATGTGACCTTGGAAAAGTCATTTGATCTCTCTTGACTTCAATTTCCTCCTCTGTAAAATGGGGATCAAATATTTGCTCTTCTATTCTTAGATTATGAGAAATGTTTCAATCTTGTGTCTACCTCACCCCTTGGTGTAGTAGTTTAGCACATAGTAAACCTACACTGAATATCATTGTTATTATTATTATATTATCATTTCTATAATAAATGTAATAATAGAAGGGCACCATTTCTCTCCCCTTGTCCATTGAGGTTTACTATTATAACCAGCTTTATCATTCCTTCTGGCACCCCTTAAGAACTTTGATATTCACCCCAGCTCTCAGTACTTAATGCAAGTACTTACGCAGGTACTTATGACCTCCTCCAGGAGGCCTTGCCAGAGCCGTCCCTTTCCCTCCGCTTCTCCTCCCCTCCTCTTCCCCCTCCTCCCAACCTCTGTTCTTCCCCCTTTCCCTCCAGCACTGTGCTTCATTGTATATATTATTTAATACCCTATTTATTTTGTTAGAGGTCTATATCTCCATGATTTTATTCATCTTCATGATGTTGTCTTGTTTTGTTTTGTTCTGTTTTGCGCTATCTGCCTCCCCCGTTTAGACTGTGATCCCATTATTGGGTAGGGATTGTCTCTATCTGTTGCTGAATTGTACATTCCAAGCGCTTAGTACAATGCTCTGCACATAGTAAGTGCTCAATAAATACTATTGAATGAATGAATGCAAGTATTCTTATACTGTATTATTTACCCTATGATTAGTCTCTTTCAATGTCTCTCTCTCCCCCTTGAAGACTGGAAGCTTCTTGTGGGCAGGGAACATATCTACCATCTCTGTTGCACTTTCCCAAGCACGTAGTACAGTGTTCTGCACACAGTAAGTTCTCAATAAATATTTTTGGCTGATCTTTTTTTTCAGTTTCCCCTTTTTAAACATTTTCCATCTTTATTCTAATCTTCCTGAGATGTGGCAACCATAATTGCACATACCATCCCAGATGTAGACATGTTAGATCTTTACATAATGGCAGCACTAAGCATTTTGAGAACTCTGATATTTATCTTTTTGAAACTCTCTCATATGGATGTCATTTTTTTCTTTCATATACGAAGAAGGTATTGTTGAACAAACTACCTACTTTTCATGTGAATTGGCTTGAGTCTTTTTTTTTAAATAAAATTGGTATTTTGGGATAATATGCTTCCAAGCAGCAAAAAGTAAGAAAGTTAGAGGAAGACAGACTCATACATTTTTCATTAATACATCTTCCGAAGAATGAAAACTTCCATATACTGAAATACCATCATGTTGAATTGAAAGCAGATTTTGGGGGGTTTTCATTAATCCTCAGGGAAATCTACACTGGCGTTAGAATGAAAATGTGTCAAAGCATTATGCTTAACCCTTAGACATACTATTCATTTTAGTGGATTTTACATAAGGTGTCACTAAATGGGAGCTGCTAAACTGATCTATATGGAAAACGTTATTTAATGTCTTTCCCCATTTCTTGAGGGTATGGTGGTTCAATAAACACCGTCAACCTGGAAGGCCTCACTTTACTCATTTAAAAAGTGGAATGTTTTAGTTTTGAGAAGCAACAAAATTTAATGGAAAGAGCACAGGACTGGGAGGAAGGAGACCTAGATTCTAATCACAGCTCCACCATTTGCCTGCTTGGGATATTGAGCAAATTACAACCTCTCTGTGCCTAAATTTCTGCATTAGGAAAGTGGGGTTAAAATAACTGTCTTCCTTCCCATTTAATAATGTTGGTATTTGTTAAGCACTTACTATGTGCAGAGCACTGTTCTAAGTGCTGAGGTAGATACAAGCTAATCAGGTTGTCCCACGTGAGGCTCACAGTCTTAATCCCCATTTTCCAGATGAGGTAACTGAGGCCCAGAGAAGTTAAGTGACTTGCCCACAGTCACACAGCTGACAAGTGGCAGAGCTTGGATACGAACCCATGAACTCTGATTCCCAAGCCCTTGCTCTTTCCACTGAGCCGGTTAGATGGTGAACCACTTGTGGGACAAGGGCTATGTCTGGTCTGATTGAATTGTATCCATCCCAAGGCTTTATATAGTGCTTGGCACAAAGTTAGTGCTTGAGAAATACCATTATTATTATTCTTACTACTACTACTACTTCTATTGATCTCCCAGCCTCCTGTCTCTCCCCTCTTTAGTCTATACTTCACTCTGGCTCCTGGATTATCTTTCTACAGAAATGTTCTGGGCCTGTCACCGCCCCCCACCCCTTTCAAAAATCTTCACTGGTTGCTTATCAACCTCTGTATTAAGCAAAAACTACTTACTATCAGCTTCAAAGGTTTCCCAGACTTAACCCCTCTTTTCCTTTGCTCCCCCTCCCTTCCCTTTCTCCTCAACTCGCTCCCTTTGCTCTACCCCCTCCCTGCCCCTCAGGACTTTTGTATGTATGTACATATTTATAATTCTATTTATATATATTTATGATGTGTACATATCTATAATTCTATTTGTATTGATGCTATTGATAACTGATTACTTGCTTTGATTTCTGTCTCCCCTCTATCTAGACTGTGAGCCCATTGTGGGCAGGGATTGTTTCTATTTGTTGCGGAATTGTACTTTCCGAACACATAGTACAGTGGTCTGCACACAGTAAGCACTCAATAAATACAATTGAATGAATGAATTGATTAAAGTACTACTATTTGGACCCAAGCGTGATGGCATTGTTTGAGTGCCCAGTATATAATGTGTGTCCTTGTTTGTTGTGGTTCTGGGAAATGTAACAATAAGGGTTCAGAGCTTGGCCACGCTTGAAAGAGGTGGCCCATAAAATGAAACCAGATTAACCCAGTGAGATTTTTTCTTCTCTGGAAAAATTGCATATCAAAGTTTCTTGTAACCCAACAAGTGCATTTTCCTTTAGTGGTTGAAGCCTCTCTCTCTTGCCTTCTCAGTAAGTTTCTTGTCTGCTTAAATTTATGTTCCCTGACCTATATTTTACTTGATTCTGCTAAAGGTGGTATGAAAGCATTCTAGCACTCATCAAACAATAAAACCCTAACAGTGGTAATATTTTCTAAACAATAACTCATTTTAAAAACACTCAATAAATATAGCCAAGGGAAATTTTCCAAGCTCCCACTCAGTTTTAAAGGTGAGAAAGTAGGATGGGAAAGAGAAGACCGGTTCAGCTCAGCTTTCCAACATAAAGGAAGCCATTCCTCAGCCAATGACAGAAGCACGTTCTTTTATACCACTTGGGCTGGCTGGGAGCTTGGTGATAATGTTGTGACAGCCAGTTCCCTAGTGAGGCATTCTCAAAGGCTCCATTGAGACATCTGATTAAGGCAAGAATTCTGTACAGTATTTGACACATAAGTTATAGGAGTAGGGCTTCCTCATTTCTGTTACTTGATACTGGCTCTGCTGCTAAGAAATGACCTATTCCTTAGGAGAATGGGCAGTACAACAGGGATTCCTCTCTGGTGACCGCAAAAGCAGAAGTGACTCAGAAACAATGAGGGAAGAGCCTGCAAACATCCTCATGTGTTTCATATCATATGGCTGAAGTGGACCTAAGGTGATATTACATAGTGGCACTCCTTATTATGTACCTCCCAACAGCTTGCTACAGAGAACTACACCCGTGGTGCTCAATAAATACTCCAATTACAGGTGCCTTTTTAATAAACAGCCTGTTGCATCATCTCAGATCTATCAGAAGTTCCATAAGCAGTAGGAAAAAGAAAACCTCATTTTAATGTAGGGAAAATAATAATTATAATAATGAATATGGTACTTAATGATAATAATAATAATGGTATTTGTTAAGTGCTTACTATGTGCCAAGCACTGTACTAAGCACTGGGGTAGATACAAGGTAATCAGGTTGTCTCACATGGGGCGCACAGTCTTAATCCCCATTTTTACAGATGAGGTAACTGAGGCACAGAGAAGTTAAGTGGCTTGCCCAAGGTCACACAGCAGACAAGTGACAGAGCTGGGATTAGAAGCCATGACCTCTGACTCGCAAGCCAGTGCTCTTGTCACTAGGTTAAGCTGCTTCTCTGGATAGCACTTACTAAAAGCCAAGCATTGTTATACTTACTGCTGGGGTAGATATATGAACAAGTTGGACACAGTCTCTCTTCCACATGGGGTTCTCAGCCTAAATAGAAGGAAGTAGGGTTTATTCCTATTTTACAGATTAGTAAACCGTGGCACAGAAAAGCTCTGGCTTGCCCAAGATCACACAACAGTGGTTGAGGCAGGATTGGAACCCTGGTCCTCTGTCTCCTAGGCATGTACTTTTTCCACTAGACCACGCTGCTTCCCATGAATGGGGATAATCCTGCAAAAAGTTGGATTATTTTAATTTTGCATATCAAATGGTA
The DNA here is from genome assembly GCF_004115215.2 of Ornithorhynchus anatinus. Taxonomy (NCBI): domain Eukaryota; kingdom Metazoa; phylum Chordata; class Mammalia; order Monotremata; family Ornithorhynchidae; genus Ornithorhynchus; species Ornithorhynchus anatinus. The sequence goes on along the minus strand of NC_041731.1, from coordinate 114,836,897 downwards.
AGGCATGCATGTGTGAGAAGTTAGTCACTGCACAGAGGACCATTGTGGTGATGTTCAGTGAAGTCTGGATGAAGCACTAAGGGAACAGCACTTAAGTACATATCTTTCATTCATTCATTCAATCGCATTTATCGAAGACTTACTGTGTGCAGACTACTGTACTAAGATCTTGGAAAGTACAATTCAGCAATAAAGAGAGACAATCCCTGCCCACACTGGGTTTACAGTCTAGAAGGGGGGAGACAGACATCAAAACGAGTAAACAGGAACAATATAAATAATTAGAATTATAGAGATATACACATCAAAACAAGGAAACAGATATCAATATAATAAATAGAATTATAGATATGTACATTTATAGACCTTGGGGAGGGGAGAGGGTGGTAGAGCAAAGGGAGCAAGTCAGGGCAACATGGAGGGGAGAGGGAGCTGAGGAAAGGGGGGGCTTAGTCTGGGAAGACTTCTTGGAGGAAGTGAGGCTTCAAAGTAGGGCTTTGAAGGGGAGAAGTGTGATTGCTTGGTGAATTTAAGGAGGGAGAACATCCCAGGCCAGAGGTAGGACAAGGGCCAAGTGTTGATGCGGGACAGGTGAAAACGAGGCACAGTGAGAAGGTTAGTACCAGAAGAGTTGAATGTGAGGGCAGGGATGTAGAAGGAGAGAAGGGAGGTGAGTTAAGAAGGAGCAAGGTGATGGACAGCTTTGAAGTTAATAATGAGAAGTTTTTGATTGATAAAGAAGTTGATAGGCAACCACTGGAGATTTTTGAGGAGGGGGTTGACATGCCCAGAACGTTTCTATAGAAAGATAATCTGGGCAGCAGAGTGAAGTGTGGACTGAAGTGGGGAGAAACTGGAAGTTGGGAGGTCAGAAAGGAGGCTGATGCAGTAATCCAGTCAGGTTATAATGAGTGATTGTACTAACACGGTAGTGGTTTAGATGGAGAAGAAGATGGCGGATCTTGGCGATGTTGATAAGGTGAGACCAGCAGGCCTTGGTGACTGATTGCATATATATCTTTAAATTATTTATTATAAATCCTATATTTATTCAAATTGATATCTGTCTGCTCCTCTAGATTGCAAGATCATTATAGGCAGGGAATGTGTCTGCTAATGCTGATGTAATGTACTCTCCCAAGCACTTAGTACAGTGCTCTGCACATAGTAAGTACTCGATAAATATGATTGATTGATTGTCCAGGATGGGATTGGGGACATACATTGTAAGAGTGTTAATTTCAAGCACGCTTTATGCATATGAGTTATTTTTCTATGGTTTCAGGCATGAAACACATCTAAAATCAGTCCCTGTTTTGTACTAATGAGACTCAGAATATCGCCCTATCATTTTTTTCATGAGCTGAATTCTATGGATTCTGTAAATACAATTTGTTACAGCATTAACAAATGTCAGTTTAGAAAATCACAGCTGTTTCCCCAAAGTTTCCATAAATACACTTTCCCAAATTGGCAAGTAGCATAAGCATAATGGTTTTATTTTTGTCAGTGTAGTAAGGTGCAGGATGACTTAAAATAGCAGTTGTGTGTGTTAAAGTTTCTTTAGGTTGCCTAGATTCCATTTAATTCAACACTCTAAAATACATTCTGACAACAGGTATTGTGTGCAAAGGAAAAAAAAAAGAAAAAAAAAACTATTTTCCAGCTCTATTTTAATTGCCATCTTGTGATATATCAAATATTTAAAGTTCATGTGACAAGCATAATGAAAGGTTGTGCAATATAACCATAATACACTAGATGTGGCACTAAAGTAGCATTAAAGATCTGTCTGTTTAATACAATTAACATGAGATGGATCTATAGTAGTAATGATTCTCATTTGATTAAGTTCTGTTCAGGCACCATGCTTAAACTTCATATTGATTCTGTATTATTCCCAAATGTAAATGGCATTTGTAGATAACTGTAAAACTTCAGTTATAAGGAATTGTGCTGAGTTGCAGGGAAGTTTCTGTGATTTTCTGGGAAACATCTTTCAAAAGATGAGAAAAAGTACCTGTCTACACAGTGTTCTGTGGGGAATATCTTTCTGCTGGTCATTCCAATTGAGTTCAATTTTGGAAACAGAATCTGAAATCCCTATTGACTTCAACTGCAGCTTTGATGATTGAGAAGCTGAAGAACTGAGCTTACTGCTGTCAAGAGGATTTGAGTTTAAGCATTATTCAACTTATCTCCTATCTTTGAACACATTGGTCTTGGAATAAGTGTTTTGGGAAGTACTCATATCAAGCCTGCCAAATAGAGGAAACGAAAAGTAGGGATAAAAGACCACTTGTCCAGATGACGAAAGGTAAATAATGTTCAGATCGGTTTTGTTGAACATTCTGAAGAGGGGAATTCATGGTGAAAGTTCTCAGGTGTTGCCAACCTGTTGTAAATGAAGAGAAATTATTCAGAGAGGAAATCCCATAAAGCTGGATGGGTGGGCAGAAATATGACACCAGAACAACAGCATCAACAAATGCAAAGTATAAATCAAGAAAACTAAATTTGACTTTAAACCCCAGCTATTCACACTGCCCCCCTCCACTGAGTTTGTTGGAGAATGGACTGGTAAATTTGTCAAGGAATGGTATTTGTTGAGCACTTACTATACATAGATCACTGTACTAAGTGCTTGGGAGTGTTCAGTACAACAGAGTTGGCAGGAACATTCACTATCCATAATGAGCTTACAGTCTAGAAGGAGAGTTTATAGTTTAGAAGCTGGAGCTTACAGTCTTTCAATGGGAAACTGGAAAACATCGATGGGGATGGATATCCTCAAGCCATAATTTAGCCCCTTAACATATGCAAGTTAGGAGTGAGTGAATAGCTGCCCAAAGGCAGGGAAGCAGAGTGATCTAGTGGAAAGAACATGGGCTGGGGCCATTATCTTCTAAGCAATGAATGGTCTAGGTTCTATTCCAAGCGCTTAGTACAGTGCTCCGTACTCAGTAAGCACTCAATAAATACAATTGAATGAATGAATGAATAAATGGAATCCAAACTGCAACTAAGTGATCATAGCCCCCAAGCTCTCAATCACAACTCAGAGATCAAGGAGAAGAGTTTACAGTGTCCTTCTACCCGATACAGTTTTGTGGATATCTGGACAACCGAATAATTACGTTCTGAAGATAAAGAGTCCATAGCAACACATTTCAAGTTATGCTAAATTTTCTTTTCTAAAAGAGCAGTGGGAAGTGGAAGAGATAAACATGAAATGTCAATCAGGAGATCTGTGCTCCTAGCAAAAGAGTATCTCTTCCTGGCTGAATGACCAAAACCTAGCAGCTGATTTGTAAAAAAAAGTTTCCCAGACTGCTATTCAAAATCGCTTCTCCATGGTGTTATAAACAAGATTGGAAATGTTTCTGGTGTTAGGAAACATACGCCCTGAAGATGTCCTAAGAAAAATCAGTGTTTTTTATGCTTTATGCAGCTTTGGCTATTGATACCCATTTTAACTGATTGCATCCCAATGTCCAAATTTCAATAGCTGCATTGCAATCTGACACATGCACATACAAGGTATCAATCAATCAATCTTATTTATTGAGCACTTACTATGTGCAGAGCACTGTACTAAGTACTTGGGCGATTACAATACAACAGAGTTGGTAGACATGCTCTCTTCCCACAATAAGCTTACTGTCTAGTGGGGAAGACATATATTAATACAAACAAATAAATAAAACTAATAAATTACAGATGTGTGCAAAATTACTGTGGGGCTTAGGGAAGGGTGAATAAAGGGAGCAAATCAGGGCAATGCAGAAAAGAGTGCTATTGATCCCTGTCTACTTGTTTTGTTTGTTGTCTGTCTCCCCCTTCTAGACTGTAAGCCCAATGTTGGATAGGGATTGTCTCTGTTGCTGAATTGTACTTTCTAAGCACTTACTATAGTGCTCTGCACACAGTAAGCATTCAATAAATATAACTGAATGAATGGAGTGGGAAAAACTATCAATTTTCAAAACTCTCATCTTTCCATGATTTGTTTGTTTTCTCTTACAGTAGCAAAGATAAGTGGAAGTCAGTATTGCCCAGTAGAAGATGCACATAGGCTTGGCTGTGAGAAAGGAGACAGAGGTTCTATTCATCTGCTGAATGAACTTTTCTCATTTGGAAAAATAAGGATAAAGTAACTGTTGTCCCTCCCTCCATAATGGGTTGTCAACCTTATGTCACAGAAAGGGTGGCTGATTTGCTTGTCTTTGTTTCTCTCTCAGTGCTTAGCAAAATACTGGGCACAGGGTAAGCACTTAGCACCATTGCTATTTTTATTATCTTTATTAGTAGTAGTAATAGTAATAAAACTAGTAATAGCTGTCTGTGCTTGGCTATTTCTGCTTTTGTCCTAGCCTAATTCACATTCCTCACACATTTTCTACCCATATTCTTTCACTGCCAGATTCTTTCTTCAGAGGATGATGCCTTAGGGTTTTATCCACTATCCTTTCCCAGCTACCATGATGGTTCCAAGCTGGCAGGCATCCTCTGCTTCCTCAGCTTCCATTTCCTCTTTACTGCTACTCTTCCTCATTTTTGCCATCCTTGGCCACTGTCTTTATTCCAGTTTTCTCCCTTCTGCAGCCATAGTGCTTTCCAGCCAATCATCAGCTGGGAGCCATCTCCTCTCACATGCACCTGTTCACTGGACCTTGTTCATGTGTCTTCCACTGCCAATCTCTTGCTCAGGCCCGTGCACCTGCATGGAACTGCATCTTCCTTCATGACCTACAGACCACATTCATCCATTTATTCATTCATTCAATCGTATTTATTGAGCATTTACTGTGTGCAAAGCACTGTACAGAGCACCTGGGAGAGTACAATATAATAATAGGTACATTCCCTGCTACAACGAGCTTACAGTCCAGAGATCAGCTCTTTGCATTTTCAGAGAGCTTCTGAAATTTCCTTTGAAGCTTTCTCCAAGTAATTTTTCATCGCCCTAAGCCACTGACTGGCAGCTATCATCTCCACACTTTCCTGCTCACTACTACATAGGTATTCACAGCTGCTGATAACATCAGTGAATTACATAACCTAATATTGATACTCTGACCCACTTGCACATTCATTTACAAGTCCATTTTTCCTTTCTCTTCTCCTAGACTGAAAGATCCTTGAGATCAGGGATTCTGTCTTCAAACTCTATTGTACTCTTCCAAGAGCTGGTGCTGTGCACATAGTAGAGGCTCAGTGTCTACTGCTGAAAGACTGTAGGCTCCCTGCAATAATAATGATGGTATTTATTAAGCTCTTACTATGTGCAAAGCACTGTTCTAAGCACTGGGAGGGATACAAGGTAAGCAGGTTGTCCCATTGGGGCTCACAGTCTTAATCCGTATTTTACAGATGAGGTAACTGAGGAACTAAGAAGTGAAGTGACTTGCCCAAAGTCACACAACTGACAAGTGGAGGAGATTAGATTAGAACCTATGACCTCTGACTCCCAAGCCCAGGCTCTTTCCACTGAGCCACGCTGCTTCTCTATTCTTCCATGGAGGCAGGGAATGTGTCTACCAACTCTGTTGGACTCTCCTAAGCACTCTATACAGTACTCTGCACACAGTAAGCACTCAAGAAATATGATTGATCAATTGAAATGCTCCCAATTAACAATTTAGCATTGTCTAAACTACCTTCAGCACTTGTATATCAATCAATCATAGTCGTTGAGCACTTACTGTGTGCAGAGCACTGTACTAAGCATTTAGGAGAGTACAATATAACAGAGTTGGTAAACATGTTACCTGACCACAGTGAGCTTACTGTAAGGGGATACAAAAATTAATACAGATAAATAAATTATAGTTAGGTATATAAGTGCACTGGGGCCGAGGGAGGGGTGAATAAAGGCTGCAAATTCCAGTGCAAGGATGATGCAGAAGGGAGTGGGAGAAGAGGGAATAAGGACCTACTAGAGAAAGACCTCCTAGGGGAGATCTGCCTTCAGGAAGGCTGAGAAGGTAGGGGAGTGTCATTGCCTACTTGATTTGAAGAGGGAGGGTGTCCCAGGACAGAGCCAGGATGTGGATAAATCGTTAGCAGTGAGGTCAAAATACAGTGAGTAGTTTGTCATTAGAGTAGAGAAGTGTGAATCCTGGGTTGGAGTAGGAATTCAGGGAGTTAAGGTAGGAGAGAGAAAGGTGATTGAGTGATTTAAAGTCAGTGATAAAGAGTTTCTGTTTGTTGCAGAAGTGGATAGACTGGGGGCTCTTGAGGAGTCGGGGGACTATGGACTGAATGTTTTGTAGGAAAATGATTTGGACAGCAGAGTGAAGTATGGACTGTAGGGTGGAGAGACCAGAGTCTAGGAGGTCAGCAGGGAGGCTGATGCACTAATCAAAGAGAGATAGGACAAGTATTTGGATTAATGTGGTAGCAGTTTGGATGGAGAGGAAAGGGAGGATTTTAATGATTTTGTGAAGGTTGAATCGATAGGATTGGGTAACAGATTGAGTATGTTTTTTGAATGACAGAGATGAATTGAGGATAACACCAGGTTATGTGCTTGTGAAACAAGGAGGATGGTAGTACTGTCAACAGTTACAGGAAAGTCAGGGCAAAGACAGGATGTAGGTAGGAAGATAAAGAGTTCTGTTTTAGAGGGGTTAAGTTTTGGGGTCAAGCAGGACATTCAGGATAAGTCTTGAAAGGAAGATTGTATCTGCTTGTTGCTCAAACTGTACTTTCCAAGCGCTTAGTACAGTGCTCTGCACACAATAAGTGCTCAAGAAATATGAATGAATGAATGAATGAATGAATGAATGAATGAATGAATGAATGAATGAATGAATGAAAGGACGAAATGGGACACTGCAGTGAAGGAGAGAGATCAGGGCTGGAAATTTAGATTTGGGAATCATATGCAGAGAAATGGTAGTTGAAACCATGGTAGTAAATGAGTGTAATTATTAATTTAAGGTTCTACTATTTAAACCCTTATCCATTTCTCCCGTCTTGTGTTAAAAATCTGTTTTCTTGCTGTTTTTCCCAGTTGTAAATCTAGGTTCCCTATAAGATTGAAAATTTTTTGAGGACAGGAATCTTGTCTTTTCCCTCTATTTTGTTGATCTAAGAACTTGATACAGCACTCTTCATGCAGTTAGCACTCAATAAACATGGTTGATTTGATTGGTCCAAGTTCCTGTCAATAAATTGGACAATGTTGTAAGAGTGCTTGGCCACAGGTGGAACTTGGATACTCCTCATCCACCATCTCTCCATAATACGTTTGCACATACCTTTAAAACGTGCTGTATCCCTAGCCGTAATTTATTTTAATATCTGTCTCCCTGGCTAGACTGTAAGATCCCTAAGGACAGGAGCTGCATCTACTAACTCTACTGAATCTCCCAGATGGAGACAGAGAATTTGAATTTGTGTGTTTTTCAAGTGCATCGATCTTTATCTTCTGGGGGTTGTGTGATTAGTATGGTGCTCTGTACGGAGTAAATGCTCAGAAAGTATATGCTCAGAGTTTGTGAAAAGCACCCTGCAAGCAAAAAGTGGTTATTAAATTCTATTGATTGTTGATTTTTCCTTAGTGACTGGCAATGCAATAAGGCATCCATGAATGCAGCATGAACTTACTAGAAAGAGCACAGGCCTGGGCCTAGGTTCTAATCCCAGTTCTGCTTGCTGTGTGATCTTAGACAAGTCACTTAATTTCTCTGAGCTTCAGTTTCCTCACCTCTAAAAGGGGGATTAAATCCTACTCCCTCCATTTTAGACTGTAAGCCTCATTTGAGACAGGGACTGCATCCAAACTGATTAACTTGTACCTACCCCAACTCTTAGAACAGTGCTACATATGATAACTGCTTAACAAATATAATGATACAAATAATAACAACAATATTAATACCAATTCAAGGAAGTCATGCTAGAACAAGTTGCGGAGAAAAATGGTTTTGCCCTTTTAAACACCAGTATAAAGAAAAGCACAAGTAAATGAGTCTTTATACAAATGAGACTTTTTAAATTTTCACTATAGATTTTGAAAATCATACACTTTTCCAACAAACTTTAAAAATTCAGTGAATATGCTGCTTTCTTGATATTTGGTGAAGGACAAAGATAAATTTGAATGTTTTCACTCTTGTGGTTAATAATTACATTTGGGTAGATGATTAGAATTATTTTCAGAACATAAGTGTAAGTTAGAAAAGTGATACTTTAAAAGAAACAATGTTGTTGTTATGGTACCAAAGTTTTAAATTGCTTTCAAAACTCCATATATTAAAATGTTTGGAAAGAAATCATATATTTAGACAACTATTCAAAACATGCCTTAGAGACTGAATTAGTATTCTATTTTCACCAGAGGCAAAAAAATATATATTTTGGGAAAGATGCTCTTATAAACCAAGTGTATATGAATCAAATAGAATGTCTTCCAGAAAAATCATTTAAAAAAAATAGCAAGGCAGAAACAGTACCACAAAAGAGAATCTGGGTCATAGGTCTGACTACCTAAAAACACTGCTAAAAGAACTACTTAATAATTGTGTCTTGATCTATGTAGCATATTTTAATTTTTTTCGAACACTTTCACATTATTTTAATCTCATTTTAGCTTCAAAACATCCCTTGGAGTTGAAAACAGTTACCTTATTCCCATTTTACATATGAGGAAACTGAGGCAATAGGAACTTTAATGGGCTTGTCTGAGGTGAACAGCAGGTTACCCACACACATCTCTAACCTCCAGATACATTTTGTAGGTTTATCACACCCTATATAATATTTGATGCTTAATTAACTTGAACTATGATAAGGAGGGCAGAGGAAATGTTTTAAAGGAAACAGTGAAACGGAATCTCAGAAAATGGTGCATCCCAACTGAAAACTGGGAATTACTGGTGAGGACAGACCAGCATGGTATATTGCTGTCAAGAGAAGAGTGACACTTTTCCAGCTAAAGATTTGTAAGGAACAACAAACAAAAGGGAATAAGGAAAAAGAGTGCCAGACACTTCAAACAGTGGTCATGACAACACAAGGAACAGCCTTTTTGTGTGTATCATGGTGGGAGCTGTAGATCAAACATTGGACTTTTCAGCCACATATGTACACATAGATAACTTTCACCATCAATGGACAATACAAAGGAGAACGATATATGTATCCTTTGTATCTACATATACATATAGTTCAGATCTATGTTTTTATCTTTATATCAATCAAATCATTTTTGTTGAACAGTTATTATGTACAGTTATTATGGAGAAGCAGCGTGGCTCAGTGGAAAGAGCATGGGCTTTGGAGTCAGAGGTCATGGGTTCGAATCTTGGCTCTGTCACTTAGCTGTGTGACTGTGGGCAAGTCACTTAACTTCTCTGTGCCTCAGTTACCTCATCTGTAAAATGGGGATTAAGACTGTGAGCCCCACGTGGGACAACCTGATTCCCCTGTGTCTACCCCAGCGCTTAGAACAGTGCTCTGCACATAGTAAGCGCTTAACAAATACCAACAACAGAACATTACAGTAAAAGCTTGGGAGAGTTGTCTTATGCTGTCGAGTCGTGTCCGAACCATAACAGTGTCATAGTCACATCTCACCCAGAAGGCCCCACTTTCATTTTCATTCTGGTAGAGGATCCATAGAGTTTTCTTGATAAGAATAGAGAAGTGGTTTACCCTTGTCTCCTTCCGCGCAGTAAACGAGTCTCTGCCCTCAACTCTCTCCCATGACGCTGCTGTCCAGAACAGGTGAGTTTTGACTTGTAGCAGATTGCCTTCCACTCACTAACCACTGCTCAAGCTAGGAATGGAATGGACAGGCCTCTGCTTGACTCTCCTTTCTGTAATCATGACTTTTACAGTACTGGAAAATCTCCAAATGCAACCCTGAGAGGATACTTGGGAGAGTACAAGTATAACAATTGTTGGTAAATATGTTCCCTGCCTTCAAGGAGCAGCATGGCCTAATGGAAAGAGCATGGGCTTGGGACTTAGAGGAACTGGGTTCTAATCCTAGCTCCACCACTTGTCTGCTGTGTGACCTTGGATTAAATAACAATGATAGTATTTGTAAAGCAGTTACTGTGTGTCAAGCCCTCTTCTAAATGCTGGGGTAGACACAAGCTAATTAAGTTGGATATAGTCCCTTTCCTACATGAGGGCTCACAGTCTATTTTACAGATGAGGTAACTGAGGCACAGAGAATTTAGATGACTTGCCAAGATCATATAGAAGACAAGTGGCAGAGGTGTAATTAGAACCCAGGTCCTTTTGGCTCCTAGGCCCATACTCTATCCACTAGTCCATGCTACTTCCTTGAGTAGGAGTCTCATGTAGAGATACTATATATTTCCAAAGTTGTGTGTACTTTTGTCCTTAAATTTGCTTTTATCTTCTAGTTCTGACTCATCATGCATTCACAAGATCATGGAGATAACACAATGGAAGTATTTTTCCATGAAATGGGGTTTATGAAGGTTAATAGTTAGTTTCCATTTTCGCAAAGCCTATAAAGATCTCATTATCACATGAACCTCATTAGAATTTTTTTTTTTTATTAATAGCAAAACTGCTTAGCTCTAACACTTAAGTGCCCATCATGTGATTTTTGGGGCACTTTTCCTAATGGCATTTGTCTGTTGACATTAAAATTTCTGTCAATCAACAGAGAAATAAACAATATGTGTTAGGCTGTGGTTTCCTCACCATCATGAAGAAAACATCCTAAAAACAACAATAAAGATGTCCCTTTTGGTAATACAATTTGAGTACCTAGATTGTTATGTACTGATTTTTAGTGACTATGTTGTTTTCGTCTCACAGAATGAAAAGTTTTTCCTTGAGTGTTTTTATTTGTAGAAATTTATAAACACTGGGAATGTATCAGGGGCCGGTCACGGAACTTTTCTTTATTCCTAAGGAAGAAGTTGCTAGTGAACTAGTTAGATAATAGCAAGCAAGTTGAGAAGCAGTGTGGCTCAGTGGAAAGAGCACAGGCTGGGGAGTCAGAGGTCATGGGTTCAAATCTCAGTTCAGCCACTTGCCAGCTGTCTGACTTCGGGCAAACCACTTAACTTATCTGTGCCTCAGTTATCTGTAAAATGAAAATGAAGACTGTGAGCCCCACGTGGGACAACCTGATCACCTTGTATCCTCCCCAGAGCTTAGAACAGTGTTTTGCACATAGTAAGTGCTTAACAAATGCCATTATTATTATTAGTGCAACTGATTTATTTTGATTCTAAAATTGTTGCCTTCCTTTAATTATCAAATATTGACCTCTTTAGTTATAGTTTGTCATTTTTTCAAGCCCTTGCTTTTGACTGAATTCCTCTGAAATACCAACCAGCTTCTTGCATGTGATACTGTAAGAATGTTCTGCCAAACCTCTTTTAATATTTGCTTTACTATAGCACTGGTAGAACTTTGCTCTAATTCTCAGCAGTCCTTAAATTCTTCCATAATGCCAAAAGACTATTTTGCCTGCCCTTAATTTAGTCACTTTATAGGCAATTGTGTTTGATTTCTTTTTTTAGTATAACTTCGACAAGTCTGGAATGTCGAGATGATGACAACTTTTACTCTAGCAAAGGGATGTTAAAAATGTAAACGAATATTTGATCAACAGGTCCAAAATAATTGGCCATAAATATCTGTATATTTCAAAGAAAACTGCTTTACTGTTTAGTGAGCATGTGTCTGTGTGTGTATGTCTATATACTTTCCTACATCTTTAATTTGCTTTGCTAATGTTTACTTATTCTTAAAAAAATCACCCAGTGCTTGTATACAGAGGCACTTTCTAATTTCCACATCATTTTAAGGTTGCCTAGCTACCATTTAATTCACGTGATTTGTTCAGTGACATCTAAAATCATACAAAAAAGTTGTGTTCATGTGAATAGTAAGAGGGAAGTTGAAAAATTATCCAATCAAATAGCCCCAAAAAGTATTGATCATGGGAAAGAGCACGGGCTTGGGAGTCAAAGGTCATGGGTGCTAATACCGGCTCTGCCGCTTGTCATCTATGTGACCTTGGGCAAGACACTTAACTTCTCTGTTCCTCAGTTACCTCATCTGTAAAGTGGGGATGAAGACTGTGAGCTTTACATAGTACAACCTGTTTATCTTGTATCCACACCAGTGCTAAGAACAGTGCTTAGCACATAGTAAACGCTTAACAAATACCAACAGTATTATTATTATCATTATGAGACTAGCCCAGGAAGTTAGATAGCCTGCCTGGAGAGAGATGCAGGTGCATAATTTGAGTTTCAGTGTTTTAAGAGCATAGATTTTACTCTTTTGGTGGATGTGTGATCAGTGATTAGTATAATATTCTGAATGGTGTAGTTGCTCAATAAATAGCATTGCTTGATTGATAATCTGTAAATGAGAAGACTGGACCGAATCTCTCTTCATCCAATACCCCCCAACTGTCTCTCTTCATTCTTTGCAAACTAACTTTCTATCTTATTCTTGACTCTTCTTCATCTGTCCCTTTGCTTACATTGTTCCTCTAGGTTGGCAATAAGTTCAAGTTATTTCCTATTGAAAGGGTCTTTCATCATTCTCAAAATATCTATATGATTAGGAATACCGGTTGGCAAGAAAGTCACGTTCCTGAGAGCAGAAGCAGCCAGCCTAAAGGACTAAAGGACTAAAGCAGCCAGCACGGACTTGGGAGTCAGAGGTTGGGGGTCCTGATTCCGACTCTGTCCCTTGTCAGCTTTGTGACTTTGGGCAAATCACTTAACTTCTCTGTGCCTCAGTTACCTCATCTGTAAAATGGGGATCAAGACTGTGAGCTCCATGTGGGACAACTGATAACCTTCTATCTCCCCCAGTGCTTAGAAGAGTGCTCGGCACATAGTAAGTGTTTAACAAATACAATCATTACTAAAGAGCATAGGACTGGGAGTCAAGAGACCTGTATTCTAATCCCACTTGCCTGTTTTGTGACCTTGGGCAAGTCTCTTAATTTATTTGCATGTGAGTTTTTTCACCTGAAAATTTGGGATTAAATACCTGTTCTCCTTCCACTGTGAACTCTGTGAGAAAGAGAAACTATATGCAATTTGATTATAATTTATCACAGTGCATAGCACAAAATTAGTGCTTAACAAATACTATCCTTATAAAGAATCATTCCCCATTTGGAATTCCTTTGGGATTTGGGCTCAAAAGGAAAAGTGGACACCCCTTTTAATATAGAGTATTGCAGCTGGTGATCCCTCAATACTGCTACTTGTTACAACCACTTCTATGAAGAGAGAGATAGCCTGCTTTAGGAGGATTGTTTATTCAGTGTGTACTAAATGACTTCTAAAACCAAAACCTGAAAACAGGTTAGAAAAAATACTTTTTCGGGGAGCAATTCATTCATTCATTCGTATTTATTGAGCACTTACTATGTGCAGAACACTGTACTAAGTGCTTGGAATGTACAATTCGGCAGCAGACAGATACAATCCCTGCCCAAAAACGGGCACAGTCTAAAAGGAGGAGACAGACAGCAAAACAAAACAAGTAGGCATCAAAATAGATAAATTGTACTACTCACTTGGGAGAGTACAATGTGATAAAGTCTGTAGACATGATACCTGCTCTCAAGAAGCTTACAGTCTAGAAAGTCACTAAACTTCAAGAAGACCTTCTAGAGGGGTGCAAAGGATAAATGATCCAGTTTAATAAGAGTGGAAGGACTTATAGCACAAACTATATTTTACTTAGATTTGCTGCTCTATATTTACCACCTAGTTTTAAGGGGTGAATGGGTGCTGTTTAAGTTTGTGTCATTTTTTTCTCCACATGATCAAATCTCTAAGGAATGCCACATTTTCTACAGTAGAGACGGTAGGGACTTTGAAAGGGTATGAGACTGTATGTTGTGTGATGTGAGCAGGTCATATGTGCCTCAGTTTCTTCATCTGTGAAAGGTGGCTAAAATATTTGGGTTCCTCCCCGGCTGCAACCTTGACTGGTCCAGTATAAAACTAGAGGAAAGTCCACCCTAACTGTAACCAAAACTATGATACTACCTACTATCACCCAGAATAATTTAGTCCCATGTAGGTCAGTCAGCACTACTAAGTGAGAGACAGAGGGAGTAGGTGTGAGATAGTTGAGGGGCCAGTGATGAGGGAAAATACTATAATTTTAAGACAAAATGTAAGATGTCATCAACCCTTGACAAAGAACTTTAATTTCACCATCAGGACTTTAATGAGCTTGTGTCAGCAAACTCTTGAGATAGTAAAAACAAAGCCACCCATGACAATTATTTGATATCTTGCTTCACTGGCTATAATGTGTGTCAAAATGACAAGTCCAAACACAAGGGGTCCAAATAACAGAATATAATTAGTTAAGATTTACCTCATGTAGAAAAATGCAGAAACACACTCTTCATTTTCTTCATTTTGAAATTTGGCTAAGACATTAATGGCCTCTGACAATTGCCTTGTCTATCGTAACCTCTATAGCCCTTATTTCCCTTCCTCTGGACTCTGGTTTTCTATCCTTTAGAGCAAATTCTATTTTAAATCAAGACAATGATTATGTGTGACAGGGACAATATGGATTGTACTCTGGTCTATGACTACATTTTTTTTTAAATCTGTATAATGTGCATCTTTTAGAACCAGTACTTTTTATCAATTATGTAATTAGGCCATTTTTTGAAGCACATATTATGCACTTTATAGAACTCCTTCAAAGTCATTTTGATCTATCATATTATTAAGTTATTAAGCTAGATGTTCAATAAAGAAAATATCCTTTGAATAATTAGTGAAAAATTCTCAGCATAGGCACAATATAATAGTTTTTTTTTAACTTATTCTCTACCGAGAACATAATGTATCATGTAATAATACATATCCTTGATTACTATAATATGAAAATGTTGGAACGATATTGCTGAACTATAATAAAAACATCAAGAACCACACATGAATGTAATTTCACCAAGGCAGTATTTACAGTATGATTTGGGAAAAAAAGGGTACTAGGTATTTTTGATTCTCAAGGGAAAAGATTGCATTTTGAGAACATCAAAGAAATGTAGTTTATAATTTTGCTTTCATAAAATTTAATGTAAATGAATCCAGATTGTATTTATTCTTTTAAAAAAGAATGAAGATAATCTCAATCTTGCAAATTCTATGATTCTGATTTTTTTTACAATTCTGGGAGTAGGTATTGATAGAGGGAATAAGAATGTTTTATTTTGTAGAACTGTTCATTGATATCAAATAGTAGGTTTCCAGTTATGAATTATAATCTCTTTAAAGTCAATTGAAGGATTACATAAAATATAAAAGATGCAAACAAAAATCTTTCAAATTCAATAGAAACCTCATGTGGGACATTCTACTGTAGTTCATACTGGAGTAGGTTATCCTTAATCTCAGCAAAAGATTTAGTTAGAGTGCATCCTAGGGGTATCCCTTTGGAAAATAATAA
The DNA here is from genome assembly GCF_004115215.2 of Ornithorhynchus anatinus. Lineage (NCBI taxonomy): Eukaryota > Metazoa > Chordata > Mammalia > Monotremata > Ornithorhynchidae > Ornithorhynchus > Ornithorhynchus anatinus. Next base: position 114,821,444 of record NC_041731.1, on the reverse strand, counting down.
ATTCCAAGGGCTGATGATGTCTCCTTAAAATGCAGAAAGAGGTTTCCAATATAATAATACAGGAATGGCTCTCAATCAATCGAATTTATCAATCAATAGTGTTTATTGTGTGCTTACTGTGAGCCGAGTACTGTACTTGGGGCTTGGGAGAATTTGCTGCCCACTGTGAGTTTACAGTCTAGAGGACTTCCTGATCTCTGAAATGAATAATTGCATTTACAAATGTATCCAGAGTTGTTTTCACCCCTTTGTATTATAATAATTAGTGTGGCATTTAATAAGTACTCACTCTGTGGTAGATGCCTTCCCCATCCAAGGATCACCATTTATTCATTCCCATTTTACACATGAGGAAACTGAGGAAAGCGAGGTAAAGTGACTTACTCGAGAACACATAGCAGTTCACATTGGTGCCAAAACTCAGGTTTTCTGAATTGCAGTCTCATTCCTCCTTCAACTAGACCACACTGTCTATCTATTAGATTTGGAACAAATTTCTTCAAATTATGATTTCAACACGTGATCAGGTAGGAATCTAAAGTGATTCTAAGTTGTCTATGCACTTGGCTCTGTAAGTACTTATTCACCCCACTCTCATTCCCATAGCACTCATGTATATCTATATAATTTATATATAGAAATTATGTCTCCTCCTCTACACTGTAAGCTCTTTGTGGGCAGAGAATGGGTCTACCAATTCTGTTTTCCTACCCCAAGTGGTCAATTCAGTGCCATTCAGACAGTAAATTCTCAATAAATACCACTGTTGATAGTGATGATTGGAAATATTTGTTATTATTCGTGTTTGGGTGGCAAAATCGCCAGAAGAGTGACATATGACTACTCATTGCAAGTTCAGATTGTCAGCACTCTGCGGCCTAGGAAATTTTCTAATTCTGACCTGTGATTCCTTCCCATTCCTTACTTTGGACCCTACCCTTAGTAAGTGCTTAATATATTCTGTTAGTTCTGCTTCAGATTAGTGCAATCTCTCTGTTGCTCACTCTCTTTCCTTTATCACCATTCTTCAAGGGAACATCCTGTAAACAATGGTTCTCAGATATAAGATCCAGTCCTCCCATTTCCATTCTTAGCTGGGTCCAGCTAGCATCACCAGAACTTCCCCCTTAGGTTTATCTGCTTTTTCTGTCTCCTCTCTTTCCATTTTTATCTCTCTCCTCCTGCCTCTTATTCAACTCTCCCATTCTTCCCAGCAGTATCTCCAGAGGAGATCTCCTGCCTTCTCTCAAAATCCACCACCTTCACCTGCACATCCAACCCCATCCCTTCGCACCTTATTAAAACACTTGCACTCAGCTTCTACCCTCCCTGACATGTCTAAAACTGAGCTCCTTATCTTCCCTCCCAAACCCTGTCCTCTCCCTGACTTCCCTGTCACTGTGGTTGGCATGACCATACTTCCTGTCTCACAGGCCTGCAACCCTTGGTGTCATTCTTGACTCTGCTCTCTCATTCACCCCACACAACCAATCTGTCACCAGTGCCTGCCGGTCTCACCTTTACAATATCACCACAATCTGCCCTTTCCTCTTCATCCAAACGGCTATCGTTCTGGTACAAGCTCTCATAATATCCCAAATGGATTATTTTGTCAGCCTCCTCTCTGATCTCCCTTTCTCCTATCTCTCCCCACTCCAGTCGATTTTTCATTCCGCTCCTCAGATCATCTTCCTACAGAAATGTTCTGGGCATGTCACTCCCCTCCTCTAAACCTCCAGTGGTTGCCTATCAACCTTCACACGAAACAAAAATGAGCTTGGCTTCAGAGCTCTCCATCACCTTGCCTCCTCCTACCTCACCTCCCTTCTCTCTTTCTACTGCCCACCCTGTACACTCTGCTCCTCTGCCGCTCCTCAAGGTCCCCCGTTCGCACCCATCCCGCCGTCGACCCCTGTTGACGTCCTACTGCTGTCCTGAAATGCCCTCCCTCCTCACATCCACCAAACTAACTCTCTTCCCCTCTTCCAAGCCCTACTTAGAGGTCACCTCCTCCAGGAGGCCTTCCCAAACTGAACATGCCCTTTCCCTCTGCTCCTCCTTCCCTCCCCTTTCGCCCACTCCTGCCCCCTGCTCTTCCCCCTTCCTATCCCCTCAGCACTGTGCTTATTTTTTTATTATCCTATTTATTTTGCTAATGAGGTGTATATCTCCATGATTCTATTTATCTTGATGATGATGGCTTGTTTTGTTCTGTTTTGCTTTGCTGTCTGTCTCCCCTGTTTAGACTGTGAGCCCATTATTGGGCAGGGATTATCTCTGTTGCCTAATTGTACATTCCAAGCAATTAGTACAGTGCTTTGCACATAGTAAGAGCTCAATAAATACTAATGAATGAATCTTCAACTGTTCACTCTCCATTGCCTTCTTCCCCACTGCTTACAAGTATGCTCAGGTTTCACCTATCCTAAAAAAAAACCCTCCCTTGACTCCACAACTCCCTCCAATTATAGCCCCAAACCCTCTTATCATTCTTCTCCAAAATCTGTGAGCATGTTGTCTACAACCACTGTCTCAAGTTTCTCTGCTCCAATTTGCTTCTTGACATCGCCAAGATCTGCCCATTCCTTTCCGTCCAAACCACTACCTTGTTAGTAAAATCATTCATCATATCCCAACTGGATTACTGCATCAGCCTTCTTTCCGATCTCCCATCCTCCTTTCTCTCCCCGCTTCAGTCTTTACTGAATTATCTTTCTATAGAAACACTCTGGTAATGTCACCCACCTCCTCAAAAATCCCCACTGGTTGACTATCAACATTCAAATTAAACAAAAACTCCTCACTATTGGCTTCAAAGCTCTCCATCACCTTGCCCTCTCCTACCACACCTCCCTTCTCTCCTTCTACAGCCCACCTGGTACCCTCCGCTCCATTGCCACTAACTTTGTCACTGTGTCTCGTCTTGCCTGTCCCTCAGTCGACCCCTGGCCCACATCCTACCTCTGACCTGGAATGCCCTCCCTCCTCACTTCTGCCTAACTAGCTCACTTCCCCCCTTCAAAGCCCTACTGAAAGCTCACCTCCTGCAGGAGGTCTTCCCAGACTGAGACCACTTTTCCTCTGTGCCGCCTCTCCTCCCCATTGCCCCTACCCCTTGCTCTGCTCTACCCCCTCTCCACCCCACAACACTTGTGTTTCTATGTAAGTATTTATTATTTTATTATTCTATTTATTTCATTAATGATGTGTCTATAATGAGAAGTAATGTGGCTTAGTGGAAAGAACACGGGCTTAGGAGTCAGATGTGGGTTCTAATCTTAGCTCTGCCACTTGTCAGTTGTGTCACTTTGGGAAAGTCACTTCACTTTTCTGTGCCTCAGTTACCTCATCTGTAAAATGGGGATTAAGACTGTGAGCTCCATGTGGGACAACCTGATTACCTTGTATCTAATAATGTTGGTATTTGTTAAGCGCTTACTATGTGCAGAGCACTGTTCTAAGCGCTGGGGTAGACACAGGGGAATCAGGTTGTCCCACGTGGGGCTCACAGTCTTAATCCCCATTTTACAGATGAGGTAACTGAGGCACAGAGAAGTTAAGTGACTTGCCCACAGTCACACAGCTGACAAGTGGCCGAGCCAGGATTTGAACCCATGACCTCTGACTGTATCTCCCCCAGTGCTTAGAGCAGTGCTTGGAACATAGTAAGCACTTAACAAATAGCATCATCACTATTATCATTATCTATGTTTTTATTTATTTATATTGACACTATTGATGCCTGCCTACTTGTTTTGCTTTGTTGTCTGTCTCCCTCTTCTAGACTGTTACCCTGTTGCTGGCTAGGGATTGTCTCTATTTCTTGCTGAATTGTACTTTTCTAGTGTTTAGTACAGTGCTCTGCACACAGTAAGCACTCAATAAATATGATTGAATGAATGAATGTGTGAATGATTTCTTTCCCCTTCATGCCACAGAAACCACCCACTAATAGATCACAAAAGATTTCCTTCTTGGCACATCCAGCAGGCTCTACTCCAATCTAATCCTCCCTGACCTAGGCTACCATCCCCACTGTTCATAACCGCCTTCTCCTGGAAACTTTATCAAATCACGGCTTCACTGTCACTATCCTTTCCTGGTTCTCCTTTCTCTCATGCTGTTCATTCTCGTTCTCTTTTGTGGGCTCCTCCTCTACCTCCCACCTCCTAACTGTGGATGTGTCTTAAGGTTCAGTTCTGGGTCCCCTTCCATTCTTCATCTAGACCCACTCCCTTGGAGTACTCATTTGCTCCTACTGTTTCAACTACCACCTCAATGGGGATGATTTCCAAATCTACTCTCCAGCCCCAATTTATCTCCCTCTCAGCAGTTTCATATTTCTCCCTGTCTTTGAGACATCTCTACTTGAATGTCCTTGCATCACCTCACACTTAGCATATCCAAAACAGGACTCCTTACCTTCCCACACAAACCCTGTCCTCCCTGGCTTTCCTATCACGGTAGGCAGCACTACCCTCCTTCCTGATTCACATGCCCATAATCTTGATATTATCCTCAACTCCTCTCTGTCATTTAACAGACATGTTCAATCTATCACTATATCCTGTTGGTTCAACCTTCACGACATTGCTAAAATCCATCCTTTTCTCTACATGTAAACTGCGATGGTGTTAATCCAAGCATTTATCCTATCCCATCTGTATTACTGTATCAGCCTCTTTGATAATCTCCCGGCATCCTATCTCTCCCCAGCCCAGTCTGAACTTCACTATGCTGCCCAGATCATTTTTCTACAAAAACGTTCAGTCCATGTTTCCCCATTACGTGAGAACCATCGGTGTTTGCCCATACCTCTCTGCATCAAATGAAAATTCCTTACCATCTGCTTTGAAGCACTCAATCATCTTGCCCCCTTCTATCTCACCTCACTATTCTCCTACTACAACCCAGCCTGCACACTTCTCTACTCTAATGGTAACCTACTCACTTTATCTCTTGCCTCTACCTTGTCTTCTTCTTCATATTTTGCAGATGATCACTCTCTCACCTTCAAAACCTTACTGAGGCACATCTCCTTCAGGAGATCTTCTCCAGCTACCTCATTTCCTCTTCTCCCACTCCCATATGCATCGCCCTTGCACTTGGATTTGTACCCTTTATTCACCCTCCCCCAGCCGTACAACACTTATGTATATAGTCATAATGAATTTATTTATATTAATGTCTGTTTCACCCTCAAGACTTCAAGATCGCTGTAGTTAGGAAACATGTCTACCAACTATTTCTTTATTGTACTCTACTATGTGCTTAGTACAGTGGTCTGGACACAATAAGTGCTCAATAAATATGATTGGATGAGGTGAAAAAGTGAATGTCATCTATCACCAAAAACAACTACACTCAAAGCATTAGAAAGTTTATTGAACAATTGATGGCCATCCAGGCTTTCTGAAATAGGAGAAAATAGAGACCAAAGGGAGTTAAAGATGAGTGGCTCTTGTAGCCTTAAGTATAGGTGGAACGCTGAGGAAAAAAAAAGTATGAAGGCCACCGACTACTGTAAAATTATTCAGTTGAGTATAGCCATCATGCAAGATGAGCCTCATGACTTTCAGTGAAATGGACAAGCCTCTAGATTACTTGCTTTTATTTTGTTGGATGATAATGCGTTTCTTTCTGAGGCACTGATTTTAATTCTGTTAAGAGCAGAGCTGCCTTACTATACTGAGTTATTGTAGTACTGACTGGGTTGTTTGAATGGGTACCACATACCTTCATTTTCCTATAGATGATGCAAGGACAAGAGATGATTAGTAATCCACAAATCACTAATTCCATCTCCATATTTATTGCTGGTTTGTTATGTGTTCTTGTCAGTGAGTGACTTCAGGGGGTTTTCCCAGGAAAATACTAAAGATAATACAGATCTGCTTTCTAGAATTCTTTGTAGGAGTAATTGCTTCCTCTCTAGGACATCTCTGCCTTGTTTCTATACAACTGAGAACAGAGTGAAATGGGCAGAAAGGGCTGAAAATCTGGGGCTAAGTCCCAGAATTCCATCCAGTTCTGGGGGCAGTAATCTGAGTCAATTTTATAGTAGAGGTGCATTTTTCCTGACACTTATTCTGGACATTGCAGAGGAAATATAATGAGCATTGCCAGGGAGTTGGAAATAAATCGAAAGGAAGGTTTTCAGAGAAACAGGATGAAAGATCATGTGACCTCCAGTTGGCAGGAATCTACTGAGAAGCAGCATGGCTTAACAAATAGAGTATGAGCCTGGGAGTGAGAAGGATCTGGGTTCTAATCCCAGCTCCACCACTTGTCTTTTGTGTGACCTTAGACAAGTCACTTCACTTCTCTGGTTATTAAATTAATTCATCTGTAAACTGGGGATTAAGAATGTTAGCTCTATGTGGGACAGGGACTGTGTCCAACCTTTCCGGTCAATCGTATTTATTAAGCACTTTCTGTGTGCAGAGCACTTAGTAAGCACTTAACTTATCTATCCCAGCACTTAAAACAGTATTTGGCATATAGAAAGGGCTTAACAAATACCATAATTATTTTTATTATTTATCCATCTTCACTCCTCATCCTATCACTCTTCCTCGTTAGTTGTACCTGCAACAAATGAGGCAGTTGTAAGCAGTGTTACCAAGTATGTTGAGGTTTCAGAGTCATCCAAATAAGTAGGTTGGTTCGTTCCTGTCAGCAATTTTGAGATACTTGTGACATCACATGCATATTTCCAGACACACAGAGATATTTAAGGTTGTAACAAGTGAAGCAGCGTGGCTCAGTGTTAAGAGCATGGGCTGGGGAGTCAGAGGTGATGGGTTCAAATCCCAGCTCCGCTGCTTTTCTTTCAGTAGTATTCAATAGTATTTATTGAGCGCTTACTATGTGCAGAGCACTGTACTAAGCGCTTGGAATGAACAAGTCGGCAACAGATAGAGACAGTCCCTGCCGTTTGACGGGCTTACAGTCTAATCGGGGGAGATGGACAGACAAGAACAATGGCAGTAAATAGAGTCAAGGGGAAGAACATCTCGTAAAAACAATGGCAACTAAATAGAATCAAGGCGATGTACATTTCATTAACAAAATAAATAGGGTAATAAATATATACAGTTGTCAGCTGTGTGACTTTGGGTAAGTCACTTAACTTCTCTGGGCCCCAGTTACCTCATCTGTAAAATGGAGATGAAAAGTGTGAGCCCCCCTTGGGACAACCTGATCACATTGTATCCCCCCCAGTGCTTAGAACAGTGCTTTGCACACAGTAAGCGCTTAACAAATGACATTATTATTATTTCCTGGAAGTATCCTGAATTCTTCGCCAACTAGAGAACTTCTTGGATAGTCTCCTAATATCTTCATTTACTTCAGAGACACTTCATTCACCTCCCAGTTCCCTGTGAGCACTGACAGAACTTCTGACCAGTTGAACTCTTCAGCAGGAACTAAAGCTGAGAGAGCTGAGGGCTGAAAAAACAATACAAAGAATAAAGGCTAGAGAGGGGCAGACCAGCTGAAAACCACACTGTTTGATATCCAGCTGAACAAATTGCCACTCCATATGTAAGAAAGACCTAGACCAAACCACATAGAAAAAATCAAGTACATTATGCTTATAGTTTTGTTAAAATAGACTGTAAGTTCACTTTGGGCAGGGACTGTGTCTGTTATATTGTGTTATACACTCTCAATCACTTAGCACAGTGCTCTGCACCCAATATACCCTTAATGAATACAATTGATTGATTGATTTGTATTTTCCAAAGTGTTTAGTACAGGACTCTGCACAGAGTAAGTGCTCAATAAATATCACTGATTGTTGGATTTTCCTCTTGGAGCTATCTGTGTTTACTGCCAAGCCTTTGAAATTATTTTGCTTGACACAATCTCCCATGCAACCCTTATCAAAACTTACATCTTACAACACACTCATTTAGACAAAATCTAGTACAGTAAGTTGCAATTGCACTTTTAATTGCATTTGGACTCTGAGTTCACTTTAGATTTTTGGTTAAAATCTTTACCTTCAGATTAATAGTGAACATGGTTTTAATTTATTCTTTTGGAAATTTTGGAATCGTGTTTTAATATTCTAAACTGTCAAACAAAGAACCAACATTCCCTGCTTTGAGATTCCAGATATACAGAAAATCACATAAAAGAGATTTTTCTGTTCTTTTATTCATTTCTCCCTTCATAATGTAGACATTCACATGTGTCCATCTTTGTTACCCCTCCAGAACCTGGTTGATATCCCTAATTGATATGCTAATGGGGCTGTGGGTCTTTAGTTGGAAGGTCTTTGCCTTTATAAACCAGTGCTTCATCTTTGAATTTGGAAATGCTGTTGATTGTTCCATGTAAGCAGGTCCAGAGCCTCGGTGTTCTTTTTTTTGCCTGTGTTTTTCTGATAATATTCTGAGCCTTTTCTTTTTGCTCATGGAAATCCTTGTTGGTGTGTTCTAACCTTTTTCACAGGGTTGCAAGCCATGTTCTTATAACTGCAGTGATATTTCCTAGCTTTCTGATGAGAGTGTTTCCTGTGAAATCTTTCTAAGAAATTAAAAAAAAAAAAATCAATTTCAAATTTTTATATAAATATCTTTCTGGGCAATTATATAATTATTTATCGACCAGTTTATTTTGGAGGTTTATTTTTCAAATCTAGTTTGATTAGAATCGGGCTATTATCTGATAAATTACATTTATCATTTATAATACTGCATTTTTCTACCTTCCAAAAATTCTCCCCTGGGCAGCAAAATGTAATTAATTATGATATGGCTACTATTTATTATCAGAAAATATGTAAAGTTCTTGTCATTAATATATTTCAATCTCCATTGATCTTCACTTAATATCAAATCAAAGTTTTACTTAGTAAGATACAGTCTTCTACTGTGGCTTATTTTCATAAATGACTAATCCTTCAGAATGTTTTAATCTTGAATATTGTTTCTCATGTCTTATTTCATGTTCTAAAGTCCTTTAGACAAAATGTTTGGTAAATGACTAGGTATCTGTGCATGAGTGTTTAGGTAGCTAACTTACTTTCAACACAGCACTAAGATTTTTTTTTTTAAATGGTACTTGTAATAAGCACTTACTAAGTTGTATTCTAAGGCTTACAGTAGATACAAAATAATCAGTTGAATACAGTCCCAGTCTCACAGGGGGCTGATAGTCTAAGAAAGGAATAGGATTTAATCCCCATTTTGCAGATGAGGTAACTGAGACACAGAGAAGCTACATGCTTGGGACAGTGGAATGGTGTTACTAGGCAAAATCCCTGCCCTCAAAAATTTACAAACCTAGGGAGAACCAACAGAGTTTATAGACACATATAAAAGTGTGGCCAGGATATTATACTCTCCCAAGTGCTTAGTACAGTGGTCTGCACATAGTAAGCATTAGATAAATATGATTGCATGAATGAAGAACTGTGGGCAAAGGATTAGGAAGGAGAGTACCCAAGTCCTTTGGTGAAATGAAAGTAATAATATTAATAGTAATGATGGTATTTGTTAAGCTCTTACTATGTGCCGAACACTGTACTAAGTGCTGGGATAGATTCAAAGTAATCAGGTTGTCCCATGTGGGGCTCACAGCCTTAATCCCCATTTTACAGCTGAGGGCACCGAGGCACAGAGAAGTGAAGTGATTTGCCCAAGGTCACACAGCAGACAAGTGGCGGAGGCGGGATTAGAACCCACATCCTCTGACTCCCAAACCTGTGCTCTTTCCACCAAGCCAAGCTGGGGAAAATAGTGTGGGAAAATGAGAGATTAATCATAAAGGCTTCTTGGAGGAGGCAAAATTTTAGCAAGATTTTGAAGAAAGGGAGAGTAGAGATCTGCCAAGCATCCTGCCAGCTCCATACAGGATGGAGGCAAGAACAAGGGGTAGATAATGATGAGACGTGAGAATGAGGCACAATGAGTATTTTGGTTGAAGAGGACCAAATTATGTGAGCTGGGGTATAGTGGGAGCTGAGTGAGAATAAGAAGAGGAAAAAGAACTAATTGACTACCTCAGCCCATGCTCAACTCTTTCCCCTTGAAGCAGAGAGAGATGGGGAAACTATTTGGAGACTTTTGAAGATAAGGGAAGAGGTGCACAAAATGGTGCTTTGAATGATGACTCTATTTGTAGGAAGATCTTAGCCATGTGTCAGGGTGTGACTGCAATGCCGGCTGATTGATGCATCTATCACTTGCAGTGTCTTTTGCACATCCAGTTCCTTCCGTTACTATCCCAGCCCTACTGAAGTCTCTGCCCAATTATAGTGGAAACAATATTCAAGATTAAACTCTCTGAAGAATGTCAATTACAAAAATAAGCAACAGTAGAAAGCAGCAACTTGTCAAATAAAATTGCGATTTGATATTAAGGGAAAATCAACATAGATTGAAATGTATTAATAAAAACAAGTTTACATATGTTTTTGATAATAAATAATACATACACCATAATTGATTATTTTTTTCTCTACACTTATGATCTCTGCACAATCAATCAACCATATTTATTGAGTACTTGCTGTGTGCAGAGTTTGGGAGAATACAATAGAACAGAGTTATTAGATACATTCCCTGACCGAAATGAGTTTATAGTTTATTGGGGGACACAGATATTAATATGAATAAATAAATTAGGGATATATGCATAACTGCTGTGGGTTTGAGGGAGGGGTAAATATAAAGCACAAAATCAAGTGTAAGGTTGAAGGAGAAGGGTGTAGAAAAAAAGGAAATGAGGGGCTAATCAGGGAAGGCCACTTAGAAGAGATGTGCCTTGAATAAGGCTTTGGAGGTGTGGAGAGTGATAGTTTGTTGAATATGAAGAGGGAGGCAGTTCCAGGCCAAAGGCATAATGTTGGGGAGCGGTCAGTGGCAAGACAGACAATATATATCTACATATATAAATATAAATAATAATAATAATAATAATAATGATAATGTTGGTATTTGTTAAGTGCTTACTATGTGCAGAGCACTGTTCTCAGCTCTGGGGTAGATACAGGGTAATCAGGTTGTCCCATGTGAGGCCCACAGTTAATCTCCATTTTACAGATGAGGTAACTGAGGCACAGAGAAGTTAAGTGACTTGCCCACAGTCACACAGCTGAGAAGTGGCAGAGCTGGGATTCGAACCCATGATCTCTGACTCCCAAGCACATGCTCTTTCCACTGTGCCTTGTTCTAAGCACTGGGGTAGATACAGGGTAATCAGATTGCCCCATGTGAGGCTCACAGTCTTAATCCCCATTTCACTAGTGAGGGAACTGAGGCACAGAGAAGTTAAGTGACTTGCCCACAGCCCCACAGCTAAGTGGCAGAGCAGGGATTTGAACCCATGACCTCCGACTCCCAAGCCCATGCTCTTTCCACTGAGCTATGCTGCTTCTTAAGATCAAGGTATGATGGATAGGTTGGCATTAGAGGAGTGAGGTGTGTGGGCTGGGTTGTAATGGGGAATCAGGTAGGTTTGGTAGGAGGTGGTAAGGTGATTGAATGTTTCAAAGCTGAAAATGCTCAAGGAGAGTGATGCCACTTCAGGATACCATGTATTAGGCTGGCCTCTGCCCTTGTCTTCCAACAGAGCACTGATCTACACTGATATGAATATAATAATAATGGCATTTTTTGAGTGCTTACTATGCATTAAGCTCTGGGTTAGACACAAGATACTCAGAACACAATCCCTGTCCCACATGGGGTTCGCAGTAAAAGAGAGCAGGTATCTCTTCCCCATTTTGGAGATGAGGGAATTGAGGTTCAGATAATCTAGGGAAAGACTGTGGCCTAGTGGATAAAGCATGGGCTTGGAAGCCCAGGATATGAGTTTTAAACCTAGTTCTGCCACTTGCCTGCTGTAAGACCTTGGGAAAGTCACTTAACTTCTCTGTGCCTCAGTTACCTCATCTGTAAACTGGGGATTGAGACTATGAACCCAACACTCTCAAGCAGCATGGTGAGGTGGACAGAGCACCATAGGTTCTAATTCCATTTCCACTACTTTTTTGCTGTGTGGCGTTGGGTAAGTCATTTCACTTCTCTGAGACTCAATTACCTCATCTGTAAAATAGAAAGTGAGACTTGAGCCCCATGTGGAACAGGGATTGTGCCCAATCTGATTAATTTGTATCTCCACAGTACTTAGAATGGGGCCTGGCACTTAGTAAGCACTTAACAAGTACTATGATTATTATTATTCCCAGTGCCTCAGTTTCCTTAAATGAAAAATGTGGATTCAATACCTGTTCTCCCTCCTACTTAAACGGTGAGCCCCATATGGGACTGGGACTGGATCCAACCTGATTAACTTGTATCTACCTGAACGCTTAGAACGGTGCTTGATGTAGTAAGTGCTTAACAAATATCTTTGAAAAAAAGTTGTGACTTGCCCAAGATCACACAGAAGGCAAATGTTTGAGCTGAAACTAGATCCTGGGTATCTCCAGCTCCAAGTTCACTACTCTTTCTACTTGGCCGTGATTTAAACATACAATTAATCTGGCAGTGATCAGCGGGTAGTGGTGTACAGTGAAGCAGGCCCACACTTCCCCCTTGCCCATAGAATTGGGGAGAGTGGGGAGAACATGAGAGCTCTTTGGAAGAGAGTAGCAGGGGAGACCATTCATTAGAGAAGCAGTGTGGCTTAGTGGATAGATCATGGGCCTGGGAGTCAGAAGATCATGGGTTCTAATCCTGGCTCTGCCTCATATCCGCTGTGTAACTTTGGGCAAGTCAATTAATAATAATAATAAAAATGTTGGTATTTGTTAAGTGCTTACTATGTGCAGAACACTGTTCTAAGCACTGGGATAGTTACAGGGTAATTGGGTTATCCCATGTGAGGCTCACAGTTAATCCCCATTTTACAGATGAGCTAACTGAGGCACAGAGAAGTTAAGTGACTTGCCCAAAGTCACAAAGCTGACAAGTGGCAGAGCCAGGATTCAAACTCATGACCTCTGACTCCCAAGCCCGGGCTCTTAACTTCTCTGGGCCTCAGTTACCTCATCTGTAAAATGGGTATTAAGCATGTGAGCCCCATAGGGAACTGAGACTGCGTTCTACCAGATTAAGTTGTATCTACTCAAGTGCTTAGAACAGAGCTTTGCACATAGTAAGTGCTTATAGAATACCATAATTGTTAGGTGAGTTCAGGTGAGAAGGAAGAGTGATTGGGCTAGGAAGAGATCAAAGATCAAAGAGAGTTTGACCATGATGGAATAGGGATTCCACAAGCCATTTTAAATTTCTGCCTTGAAATTTTAGATATACTTTTCTTAATTACCATGCTTTGCAGTGAGAGTCAGTACAAATGTACACAGAGCACAAAAATGAACAGTAAATATTTGATGGGTAAATTGAACTAGGAATCATATTGCACATAGAGGAACAGTTAGAGATTAGGTTCCAATCCATACTAAAATTCTAGAGACCCATGGACTATCCTCAACATCAAATGCCAAGAAACAGCCCTAGATAACATTTCTGTCTCCTCCTTTACCTCAGCACACTTGCCCTGAGTGGGGCTTGTGGGAAGAATGGATGATGTTGAGATATTCAAATAGCTCCTATGAGCTGAAATCGAAAAATCAAAAGTAGGGAGGATGGGGAAATTTTCAAGCACACTGTAAAGCAAAGCCTCAGATAATGCCCTTTATCAGCAGAAAGCTGGGAGCCAATCCCTGCATATAATCCAATGTGATGCACTGAGATCTAGACAGAAAACTTCAAGCCGAAGCTTTGTAAGTGTCCCGAGATAAGGTAACCAAAGCAAAATCGGTCCCAGGAAATGCAAGGAACAAGCAGAACAACACAATATAGGGTGGTCTTTGTATGTACAACGTATGGGCAGGATTGTAGGTCCCATTTTGACCTTTTCAGCCAAAAATATACCCTTAGGGGAATTTCACTGTCAGTGGTGTCTCCTTTAAGTATGAAAGACAACTATATATAGAAGGGAAAGGAGTGAAGGGAAAATCTAGCTGTGAAGGCTACCCTATAGGAATTTTCAATTATAAGATGAACACTGAAATCTTCAACATGGACTTTCAGTTGGCAGAAAATGAAAAATTGAAGTCTAGAGTATAGTGCAATTCTTGAGAAAAGTACTATTGTTTGACACAGTTGGAGTGCTGAGATCTCAATTCTTACAAGTGTTTGGAATAGTTTAAACTGATATGCCAAGTTTCCAGATTGTCATTTTTCAGATCTCATTCAAGAGCATCCCAACAGGGTTAATATCACAAAATAAATTTATTTGGTTTTGAAGGATGAAATGCTGAGTCACTGATGACGGTAGATTTGTCTCCTGATTCACAAATTTAGATATTTAAAATCAATGTACCTTTCCCTCTCTTCCTCCCCACACACCCCAGCCACCCCACTAAAATTTTTCTACAGCTAAACCATATTTTGTTTAGGGGTTGAATATGAGTCTGACTACAGCAGAATATCTTGATTTTCCTACAGTATTTGAAAGGAAGGAGATTGACTCAAGAACTTCATTAGGTAATGATTTTCCAGCCCAATCAAATTACCACTGGAAGATACTTCTTATTGGAAATCTGATGCATTGATAGTGCTCTAGCCTAAAAGCAATTCATTCACTGGGGGAGAAAGCTTTGGGAAAGGAATTAGAGTCCAACTACCTAATTTACTCTATTATTGTGGCAAGAAGGATTTGGTCTTCCCAGAGGAGTTTTAAAGAAGAGCAGGTAAATGATCCAGGGAGAGACTTAGTTTATGGGAAAATGGATATTTATGGGAAAATGGATATTTGGGGGAGAGCAGCAGACAGGCTAAGATTCTCATTTAAACTCCCTTTCTTTCACTACCTCTCTGCAGCCCAAAACCAGTCTTCCATAACTTACTGAAACTTCACACTGTCCTAATTTCCCACCACCCTATAACTCCCTCCATTCTACATCTCTCAAGAAGAAGCATGATGCAGTAGATAGTGCACAGACTTAGGAGTCAGAAGGTCGTGGGTTCTAATCCTGTCTCTGCCACTTGTCTGCTGTTACCTTGGACAGGTCACTTCACTTCTCTCTGCCCCAGTTACCTCATCAGTTAAATAGGGATTGAGACTAGAAACCCCATGTGGGGCAGGGACTGTGTCCAAGCCTATTTGCTTTTATCCACCCTAGTGCTTAGTACAGTGCCCAGCACTTAGTAAGCACTTAACAAATACCACACTTATTGTCATTGTTATCTTTTGTAATGATGGCAACAGAAATGTGGAGACAGTTGGTGAGACATATATCAGCAAAACCAAGGTCTGACAGTGTTTCAAGGAAGGGTAAGCATCCATGGTGATGAAGGCAGGGGAGAGAGATTTAGGAGGACCAGGAATGAGTACGCCTTTGGGTCTTTGATATAAACAAATCATTTATAACCTAGGACAATGAAGGCTCAGTGAAATGAAGACATTGGAAGACAGACTGAAGAGAGGTGGTAGAGAGGAAATTAAGGCAGCAAGTGTTTATAACCCATTTGAGGAGTTTGGAAGGGAGCCTGAGCAGAGAGAAGGTATTCTAACTGGAAGTTGTGTGAGGGCAGTTTTAAAATGGAGGATAGCTGCCAGTTTGAAGGTAAAGGAGAATGAGCCATCAGAGAATGAGGAGTTGCAGATGGAAGTGAAGTGGGGAAACCAAAGGAGCAAATAAGTTTGGGAAGTGTGAGGGTTGGGTCAGAAGTGCAGGCAGAAGGGATAGATTTAAAGGGCAATTGGAAGATCTCCTCTTGGAACATAACTTGGTTCAGGAGAAAGATGGGAACACAGGAGTAGATATAGAGGGGTGATACTACTTTGGGTATTTCCCTGATGGCTTCAGTTTTACTAACAAAGTAGTTGTTGAGGTTATCAAGGTTCTAAACTACAGTATTCTCCTTTCAGTACCTTTCTCTGGCCTCAGAGTCAATTTGGCACTGCCAAATGATATTTATTTATTCTTTTCAGAGCGCTACAACACAAATTCTAGAAACAGGGGCAGACATGAATGGTAGAGTTTTCTTATCTTCTTGACATTATCTAGTCCCAAAGGCCTAGAAAACTCTCATCTAGAAGCTGACTTGAAGATTATTCCACTTTCTGGTTCATCAACTTTATTGTTAGATGATCTTTATTACTGTAGGTGAGTAACCCGTGCCTTACCCAAACTGGATTTTGTTTGTCTTTTCTCTTCCAAGAGGTCTTCTCTGACTAAGACCTCCTTTTCTTTTCTCTCTCTCCCTTCTGCACTGACCCCAATTTGTTTCCTTTATTTATCTCCACTCCTACTCCCGCAGTATTTATGTTGTTGTTGTTCTCCTATGCTGTCGAGTCATATCCGACCCATAGTGACACCATGGACACATCTCTCCATTAGAGAAGTAGCATGGCTCAGTGGAAAGAGCCCGGGCTTGGGAGTCAGAGGCCATGGTTTCTAATCCCAGCTCCACCACTTGTCAGCTAAGTGACTTTGGGTAAGTCACTTAACTTCTCTGTGCCTCAGTTACCTCATCTGTAAAATGGGGATTAAGACTGTGAGCCCTACATGGAACAACCTAATTACCTTGTATCTACCCCAGTGCTTACAACAGTGCTTGGTACATGGTAAGTGTGTAACAAATACCATTATCATAATCATCATCATTATCATCTCTCCCAGAATGCCCCACCTCCAACTGCACTAGTTCTAGTAGTGTATCTATAGAGTTTTCTTGGTAAAACTATGGAAGTGGTTTACCATTGCCTCCGTCCATGCAGTAAACCTAAGTCTCCAACTTCAACTCTCTCCCATGCCTAGCTCAGGTAAATTGTGATTTGTAGCAGATTTCCTTCCACTCGTTAGCCACTGCCCAAGCTAGGAATGGAATGGATAAGCTCTGTCTGACTCTTCCTCGCACAGTCGAGACTGGTGGAGTAATGACTGGAAATTCTCCAGATGTGACCCTGAGAGGTGAGCACTTTTGTACATATCTGTAATTTATTTATATTAATGTGTGCCTACCCCTCTAGACTTAAGCTCATTGTGGGCAGAGAATGTGACCTGTTTATTCTTATATTATAATAATAATAATAATGATATTTGTTAAGAGCTGACTATGTACCCAGCACTGTTCTAAGTGCTGGAGGGGATACAAGGTACTCAGTTTGTCCCACATGGGGCTCACAGTCTTAATCCCCATTTTACAGATGAGGTAACTGAGGCACAGAGAAGTTAAGTGATTAACCCAAAGTTACACAGTTGACAAATGGCAGAGTGGCATTTGAACCCTTGACCTCTGACTCCCAAGCCTGTGCTCTTTCCACTGAGCCACGCTGCTTCTCCTGTAGCCTCCCAAGTGCTTAGTACAGTGCTCGGCACACAGAAGCTCTCGATAAATACGATGACTCAATGACTGACTGACTGCTGAGTGTAGTTCCATTAATACAAGAGCAAATTCTTAGAACCAAAGTGGGAGAAGTAAATATCATATTTATTGAGTGCTTACTGTGTGCAAAGCACTGTTCTAAGAGCTTGAAAAGACACTTCTGTCATACTTCTTCAAGAGTAGTTTGTGGTGACCTTAAAGAGACAAAAGCCCCCATTATTAGAAGCAACCTTTATATACTCCATTCTCTCTTATCCCTTTGAGTACCTCTGCCCATTTTGATTTACACTTCTATTTTCACTATTTCTTCTTTGTATTCTCTTTCCCTCTTCTTGGTTATATGTCTCCTCTCATTTTGTAGTTGAAACCCAGTGAGCAACTTCTTCAACCGTTGAGACTCTACTTGTAGTAGAGCCCCTAAAGACTCTCGTTTTCCACAGTGCTTGATTTATATTAATGTCTGCCTTCCCCTCTAGACTGTAAACTCATTGTTGGCAAGGAATTTGAAAATTCATTATTTTACACTCTCCCAAGTGCTTAGAACACTTCTCTGCACACAATAAGAGCTCAGTATAAATACATTTGATTGATTTATCTTCTTCCTAGAAAGAATTGGTAGCATATATGTTTCTGTTTATAAAAGGTTGAAAAGGCTCATTCTGGTTTTTAAGCCACTGGTAGATGGTCTTTCTTGGAGTAATAGGTTAAACAAATAATGATTAGCTATATTTTAATGTAATAATAATTACAATAATAATTCTGTTTTCTTGTTAAGAGAAGCAGTGTGGCTTAGCGTAAAGAGCCTGAGCATGGGAGTCAGAGGACTGGGTTCTAATCCCACCTCCACCACTTGTCTGCTGTGTGACTTTAGGTAAGCCACTTAACTGCTCTGTGCCTCAGTTACCTCATCTGTAAAATGAGGATTAAGACTGTGAGCTCCACATGGGACAACCTGATTACCCTGTATCTACCTCAGTACTTAGAACAGTCCTTGGCACATAGTAAGTACTTAACAAATACCATCATTTTTATTATCATTATTTTACTGAAAGCTAGCCAGTATACTAAGCCATTGGGTAGATACAATTAAATCAGATAATAATAATAATAATAATATTGGTATTTGTTAAGCGCTTACTATGTGCCAAGCACTGTTCTAAGCACTGGGGTAGACACAGGGGAATCAGGTTGTCCCACGTGGGGCTCACACTCTTAATCCCCATTTTACAGATGAGGTAACTGAGGCACCGAGAAGTTAAGTGATTTGACCAAAGTCACACAACTGACAAGTGGCCGAGCTGGGATTCGAACCCATGACCTCTGACTCCAAAGCCCGTGCTCTTTCCACTGAGCCACGCTGCTTCTCTTGCTGAAAGACCCTCCCTCTCTAACACAAGACTAATTGACTAAAGACTAATGTCAGGGAAGAACTGACATATCTCCCTTTTGGAGATGATGAGCTGACTTATACAAAGACACACAACAGACATAGGATGGAGAATGGTTGAACCACTTCTCACACTTCAAAGTTCTGTGCTTTATTCATTAAGACATGCTGCCTCTATTGTCTTTGCCTTTAGTATCTAATGTCCTATTTTTGAAAATTGTTACAGCTCCTACATTTTTACCTATTGAAAAATAAGATAAGTAACAATGGCATAATATATCCTGTAAGCTCTTTTCTCCTTGTGAGACAAGTTTTTAAAAGAAATTTTCCCCTTGGGATGCATAGGAATACCTGTACAGATTAAGTTTTCTACTTGAGAACTCAGAAAATAGACTCCTGTTGTTATAAAAGTGTGCTCAAAGGATTCTAAACATAACAGTGTACTGAAATGGATTGTTTTTTATCACAAAGATGGTAAGTTTGTTCGTTAATGAGAAGAAATGAAGCATATGCCTGAAGGGATTTTTAAATTAGAGTTCCTGGGTTCTAATCCCTGCTCTGCCACTTCTCTCTTGGGCAAGTCATTTCTCTTCTCCATGCCTCAGTTGCCTATGTGAAAAAGGAATTAAGACTTGTGAGTCCCTTGTAAGACATGAGCTGTGTCCAACCTAATTAACTTGTATCTACCCCAGCACTTAGTAAAGTGCCTGGCATATAGTAAGCACTTAATAAATATCATTAAAAAAAAGAAACTGGCTTGGTTGTTGTGAGATTCCATGCTACTAGGTGCTCTGGGGGCAGCAACATTTGATTTGTTGCATGAGCACAATCTAAGATATATGTCAAAAAGCATAACGTATGGCTCAGTGGAAAGAACATGGCTTTGGGAGACAGAGGTCATGGGTTCTAATCCTGGCTCTGCCGCTTGTCAGCTATGTGACTTTGGGCAAGTCACTTAACTTTCTGGGCCTCAGTTACCTCATCTGTAAAATGGTGATGAAGACTGTGAGCCCCACATGGGACAACCTGATCACCTTGTATTGTCCCAGCACTTTGCACTTGATATGTGCTTAAAAAATACCAACATTATAACAAATTGTGATTTCTATTTTATTTTGTATACTGCATGAAGTCCACAAAATTGTTGATAATGTGCTGCTATGGGCAACTGCAGTTGGAAGAGATGTGGGGTATCATTAGTTTTGTTCCTGGCATGATCCTTTTGGCCTTCCCATTAACGCTTAGTTCAATGCTTCCCATACATGATGCATTTAATAAATTCTATTATTAATATTACTTCCCCACTGCAGTTGACATAACCAAACTTTCTTGGATATTCTTTTAAAATTATCTGGACATTACATAACCAGATGAACTGAATTTCATTCTTAGTGGTGGGACCTTCTTCATCTTGAAATTCTGTCACTTTTTATGTAGGCTCCAGATCTCTTTATTATCTTTATATTGGAAAGCAAAGATGCTAATGCAGATTTTACTCACCCATAAAATTTTCCTCAACCTTATTATCCTGTACCTTAGTAAAATCCTAGAGACGCTCCAAGCTAACACAGTTGACTCCACCAGAACTTGTTTTGTTTTGTTTTTTTGTCTCCCCATTCTAGACAGTGAGCCTGTTTTGGGGTAGCTTTTGTTTCTATCTTTACTCTCCAAGTGCTTAGTACAGTGCTCTGCACACAGTAAGTGCTCATTAAATACAATTGAATGAATGAATGAGAGGACCCTTTGAATTACCATATACATGTTCATGCCTACATATGCTATTTTCATTCCCATATGTATTTCAGTCTGTACAATTATTTGTTCAGATGTTTCTCCCTGATATGCTTACACTGCTACTTGCTTTCTTCTTGTGCTTCTTCTGGCTTACACTGTCTGAAAATAATTTTGTTCTGTTTCCCACATTCAACTGAAAGCTCCTTTAAGCAGAGAATGCTTGTCTTGCTTATGTGGATACTCTTCAAGCTCTTTAGAGAGTAACAGACAGTAGGTGTGCTCAAATACTTCTGGTTGATTAATGTAACTGGAGAGTTTAGTAATAAATTATATGTTGCCTGATAATGAAATATTAACCATGGACTGTAACACTGTGCTCATTATTATGCCAAAAGTTGTTGACCTGGATAAAAATCAAGTACTAGATTTTCCTGCTGAGGATTTTATATCTAAAATGTCCATGGTTTCTTCCTGCACATGTATTTCAGGAGGCCATTAACTTTGGTTTGAGCAATTAGAAAGCATAAATATGAACACATTTTCTATACAGCTGATCACAGAACATAGAACCTCAGTTTAGAAAGAAACACTGTTTTGTATTTTAACTGTTTGCCTATTTTATTTCTTGCCAGATACTTTTGGTTTCCAAATTAGTTCCAATGTGATAATTTTTCATTTACCTTTATTTGAGCCACTTCATGATGCTCTTCAGAATGGTAACTCCTGATAATATAAATTTTGTTTAGGGGACAAGTTGACTGAAAAACTAGATTTAGCGTATAATTAGGGTTTAACTATTTTTTTCTATTACTTTGATTCATTATTCAACCATGGATTGTTTAGATTGTGGACCATCCAGTTTGTGGACCTCTAGACTATAAGCTCATTGTAGTCAAAGAATGGGTCTATCAACTCTGTTATATTGCCTAAGCTCTTACAATAGTGCTCTCTTACATAATAAACACTTAATAAATACCATCGATGATTATCTAGTTTCCTGGTCTCTAATCTAATTTGGTTCACATTTTGTGCACTTTTTGGCTAATAGGACTTCTGCCCGAGAAAAGAAGGAGGGTTACGGAGCTTAAACGCATTCGTTTCAGGGGGAACTCACATAAATCAGGCACCATGGCCATGCTTCTTATTCGGTGAATTCCAAAAAAACCCTGGCTTTTTTCATATTCTACACTAAACATGGTAAGAAGCTGCTACAAGTGTCTGGCCGGAGGGGGAAAGAAAAAAACAGGACCACATTCCTGCAGCAGAAATAGGTGCCCAGCTGTTCACTGAAATGACTCATTTTTTCATCAGTTCAATTTGCATGGTTGGGTTTACGTTCTCAAAATATTTACTAAGCAAAATGTTTTCTTCAGAAAATATTTCTGTATAAGCAATGGAAACTCTCTTTGAAAAATGTTAAATAAAATTTACATTAGCATCTTATTCAATAATATAGTAGTCATACTACGAGTAGTCATAGTACTAAGAATAGTAATGGAAACATTTATTGATCATAAGTGGTGCAGTGCACTCTAAAGGCACTTAGGAAGTAGAAAATAATGAAGTGATTCATTTTCTCCCCACATGGAGATTATAAGCTAATGGTCGAGACGCAAAAATTTACTTACAACTTTAGTAATCAGAACAAATAAATTACACATGAGTGACAAGTATGAGAATGGTACAAAGAACATTGTGCTCTGTCCTTGGAAGGTGAAAGACATAATGCCTGTCGTCAAGGTGCTTACAATTAAATTGAGGAGTTTACAGTGTAATTGTATTCCTATAAGCGGTTGGGAACGTGAAAACAGCGACATGGTAGGTTTGAGGTTTGATGATCTATGAATTACATAATGAAAGACTTCTAGGAAATCTGTGTTGTTCAGATTCTTCCAATTAAAATGGTTTACTATCAGCCTCCTTGTCTGGTGGGCAAGATCTGTGTGGTGGGCAAATCTGCCCACCAAATTCCTACCATTATCTTATTGGTGGGAAAATCTGTCTTTTAAGTCCTGTGCACGTGGTTTTAAATGTGGGAAGGTGAATACCCTGACTACTAGTCCCAAGCTCTTTCTGTAGCCAAGGCAGAAACTGCAGGAGGCAGTGAGGGTGAGGCTCAGTTTACTTCCTACAGTGAGAGTTTCTGAGCCAAATAGCAATCACTGCCACTTGCCCTCAATGAACCTCCTCTCCTCCTTCCCTCGGGGTGCCGTTGTACTCTCCCCATCCTGGACCAAACACAGTTAGAAATGGGAGATGATGCAGGATCCAAAGCCATTTCATTTGAGGAAAGGATGCAGACAGGGAAATTTCAGTCTATACTTTACTCTGCTTCCCAGATTATCTTTCTACAGAAATGTTCTAGGTATGTTACCCCTCTTCACGCCAAATAATCACACTTCCCCCCTTCAAATTCCTACTGAAGGCTCCCCTCCTGCAGGAGGCCTTTCCAGACTAAGTCCCCTTTTTCCTCAGCTCCCCCTCTCCTCCCAGTCTCCCTCTTTGCTCTACGCCCTCCCCACAGTCCATGTGTATGTACATATAATAATAATGATGGCTCTATAATTCTATTTATTTATATTAATGCCTGATTATTTGTTCTGATGTGCATATATAACTCTAATTCTATTTATTTATATTGATGCTATTGATGCCCTGTTTACTTGTTTTGATGTCTGTCTCCTCCCTTCTAGACTGTGAGCCCATTGTGGGCAGGGATTGTCTCTCTTTGTTTCTGACTTGTACTTTCCAAGCTCTTAGAACAGTGCTCTGCACACAGTTCGCACTCAATAAATATGATTGGATTGAATGAATGAATGAATGAATGAATGAATGAATAATAGGGTTAGTGAGGCCAGGAAGAGTGGCGAGTCCTTGAAACATGGACGGGAATTCAGAGTTAACCCAAAGGGCACAGGGTCTCAGTGAGTGCTATCCTTCAGCAGTCTCCAGTTCCTATTAATTAATCAATCAACCAATCCAACAATGATATTTATTCATGCTTTACTCTGTGTGGACCACTGTACTTGGCACTTGGGAGAGTACAACGGAGAATGTAGTTAAATCCCTGAGCCCAAGCTATTTACAAACTAGCGAGGAGTTTGTAATTTAGTTGACAATCCCTACCCCTTCTTGTTCTCAGGAAATTAATAAAGCATTGAATCGGAAAACAAAATAGTCAACAGATAAACATTCATTCATTCATTCAATAGTATTTATTGAGCGCTTACTATGTGCAGAGCACTGTACTAAGCGCTTGGAATGAACAAGTCGGCAACAGATAGAGACAGTCCCTGCCATTTGACGGGTTTACAGTCTAATCGGGGGAGACGGACAGACAAGAACAATGGCAATAAATAGAGTCAAGGGGAAGAACATCTCGTAAAAACAATGTCAACTAAATAGAATCAAGGCGATGTACAATTCATTAACAAAATAAATAGGGTAATAAAAATATACAGTTGAGCAGATGAGTACAGTGCTGAGGGGATGGGAAGGGAGAGGTGGAGGAGCAGAGGGAAATGGGGGAAAAGATAGTTAAGCTGCGGAGAGGTGAAGGGGGGTGTGGTAGAGGGAGTAGAGGGAGAAGAGGAGCTCAGTCTGGGAAGGCCTCTTGGAGGAGGTGAGTTTTAAGTAGGGTTTTGAAGAGGGGAAGAGAATCAGTTTGGCGGAGGTGAGGAGGGAGGGTGTTCCAGGACCGCGGGAGGACATGGCCCAGGGGTTGACGGCAGGATAGGCGAGACCGAGGGACGGTGAGGAGGTGGGCAGCGGAGGAGTGGAGCTTGCGGGGTGGGCGGTAGAAAGAGAGTAGGGAGGAGAGGTAGGAAGGGGCAAGGTGATGGAGAGCCTTGAAGCCTAGAGTGAGGAGCTTTTGTTTGGAGTGGAGGTTGATAGGCAACCACTGGAGTTGTTTAAGAAGGGGAGTGACATGCCCAGATCATTTCTGCAGGAAGATGAGCCGGGCAGCGGCGTGAAGAATAGACTGGAGCGGGGTGAGAGAGGAGGAAGGGAGATCAGAGAGAAGGCTGATACAGTAGTCTAGCCGAGATATAACGAGAGCCCGTAGCAGTAAGGTAGCTGTTTGGGTGGACAGGAAAGGGCGGATCTTGGCGATATTGTAAAGGTGAAACTGGCAGGTCTTGGTAACGGATAGGATGTGTGGGGTGAACGAGAGAGACGAGTCAAGGATGACACCGAGATTGCGGGCCTGAGAGATGGGAAGGATGGTCGTGCCATCCATGATGATAGGGAAGTCTGGGAGAGGACCGGGTTTGGAAGGGAAGATGAGGAGCTTAGTCTTGCTCATGTTGAGTTTTAGGTGGCGGGCCGACATCCAGGTGGAGACATCCTGGAGGCAGGAGGAGATGTGAGCCTGAAGCGAGGGGGAGAGGACGGGGCGGAGATGTAGATCTACGTGTCATCTGCGTAGAGATGGTAGTCAAAGCCGTGAGAGCGAAAGAGTTCACCGAGGGAGTGAGTGTAAATGGAGAACAGAAGAGGGCCAAGAACTGACCCTTGAGGAACTCCAACAGTTAAAGGGTGGGAGGGGGAGGAGGCGCCAGCGAAGGAGACTGAGAATGACCGGCCAGAGAGGTAAGAGGAGAACCAGGAGAGCATGGAGTCCGTGAAGCCAAGGTGAGATAAGGTATGGAGGAGGAGGGGCTGGTCAACAGTGTCACAGGCAGCAGAGAGGTCAAGGAGGATTAGAATGGAGTAGGAGCCATTGGATCTGGCAAGAATGAGGTCACGGGTGACCTTAGAGAGAGCAGTTTCGGTAGAGTGGAGGGGACGGAAGCCAGATCGGAGGGGGTCCAGGAGAGAATGGGAGTTAAGGAATTCTAAGCAGTGATTGTAGACTACTCGTTCTAGGATTTTGGAAAGGAAGGGTAGTAGGGAGATAGAGCGATAACTGGAGGGGGAAGTGGGGTCAAGAGCGGGTTTTTTTAGGATGGGGGTGACGTGGGCATGTTTGAAGGAAGAGGGGAAGGAGCCATTGGAGATTGAGTGGTTAAAAATAGAAGTTAAGGAAGGGAGGAGGGCAGGGGCGATGGTTTTAATAAGGTGAGAGGGAATGGGGTCCGAGGCGCAGATGGAGGGGTGGCACTTGCGAGGATGGAGGAGATCTCCTCTGAGGATACTGCAGGGAAGGATGGGAAAGTAGGGGAGAGGGTTGGTGGGGGGGAGGGGAGAGGCGGAGGGGTGACTTTGGGGAGCTCAGACCTGATAAACAAAAGTCTTCCCCTTCTCCCATTCATTTCCATAAAGCACTTCCCAGAATTTTTTTAAAAATCCATGTTGCTGCTTATAGAAACTTTTTGCAATGCTTTTTATTTAGATCATCTTTGGTGGTACAATGCCTATCATCACACTGTTAATGATGAATATGATCTTTCACCCTGCCTTTTTATGTCATCGACTAGTGTTTCCCAAAGCTATAAGACTGGAGTCTAATCATAGTATCCTATCTTTATAAATGATGCAAATAAATTAATAATGTTCAACATTTTAAACACGGTTTCACACTTCTTAGTGAATTTCTTGAAATTTCCATGCCTCATCATTTACAGATACTCACAAAAAGTATGTGTGAAATAACTGTGAAGCCAGAGAAAGCAAAACATGAAGTTGTAATAACTCATCTGTAAAAGTCTGTGCTGTGTTAACCAGTACAGACAGGGTTTTTTTGACATTCAGATCTAGCTCCCTGGAATCCAACATCTGTCTAAGAAACAGAATGTGAATATTATAAAGCTGCCAAAACTGGGTGACTCTACAATTATCAGTCCTTTTGTTTTCATTTTCCCATAGTTTTGCATTTGCTGACAATAGTTTAAGCATATTATAATCATGCCTCAGTCAAATTATGTTTTTTTCCCTGTTTTTTTTTATAAAAATAGGTTTTTGTTAAGCCTCAGGTGTGAAATAATTTAAAACCTTATAGCATCGCTTTCTAAATCTTCCTGATCAAGCCTATTGACAAAAGATTTGTGGCACAATCACTATCACCATTATTGAAGTGAAATAATTGGAAGTCAATTTAATGGACTTAACCTAAAAACAATGCTTACCTCACTTACCTGTGCAAACAATAAAATGTCATAAATGAACCTCTCCATGTGATTCTTTTCAGATACTGATAAGCATGTTATCATTTTTGGAGACATTGTGGTGTCCTAGATGTGAAAATACTGTCTTGATGGATACTGTTCATATGAGTTTTTTCCATTCTCTGACCAGTAAAGGAATTTCAGTCCAATGGGCACTAATCACATTTCATTTTCCATTTTTTTTTCCCATGGCCAACACATCCCAGTACAGCTGAGGTATGTGATAATCAAAGTGGTCTTCATGGCTGAATAAATTTAATATTCTTGATTCATCAGTGCAGCATATTAAAAAGTCCCTTGACATATTTAGCTTGATTGTTTAAGGCATTACACTGGGGTCCAGCTATTACAGATTTCACATGCAATACAGGGGGCCCCTGTTTTCATTTGTCTGTAACACGACATAAAAAATTGGATTGAAATAAGTTTCTTGGCAAAAAAGGACCTGCTGATAAAGTCGTAATCCAATCTTCACAATGCAAGTGAAAAAATAAATGAACATTAATTTGTTATTTGTACCAGCAGGCTGCCACAAATAACTCAGGTATTTCCAACTCTATAAAAGGATTCAGTGATAAAATTCAAAATGAAATAGATATTTGTTTTCTAAGCAATCTAGTTAAAAACAAGGCAAGTATGTGTAAGATGCCAAGTTGTTTTCAGTGGCTTAATTTAATATGGATATTGAAATACTCCAACAATTTTATTTAAATCATGCACTTTCCCCATTAATTTATTTTTTTAAAAAATTATATATTATCTTGAATTTGAGATACGTGGACAAGACAATTGATAGGGAATTCCTATCCATGTTTTATCAAAGACAACTTCATTTTTATATAAAATAATACATATATCCAACAAGAGTGATTTCTGATTTCCCTGTGGGTTATAATCTCTGTTTCATTTTAAAAAAATGATAATCAAAGCCAAGAAATATTGTTTTCTGAACAGAGCTTACCATCTGTCATTGGCTGTACTGCAAGTGAAAGGATAAAAAGATAAAATGCAATCTATGGAGCTTGTCAACTCAAAGAAGAAGCATAGCTTAAAATCAGAGGAAGCACCTTCCTCTCAAACTTGAATCTTGAAATCCTTTCCAGAAATAGTTTGGAGTATTATTTCTTGTGGCTAGGCTGAAAAGAAGAGGAACTCAAGCTCAAGGTTTTTAAGGAAGCTGCAGATTAAATGTTTGGTATTGTACAGTGCTTCTTAACTCTAAGATAATAAGACAGTATCAAAGTCCCATATAACAGGAATTTCATCTGCACAGAATTCCATTGAAATTCCAAGAAATGGAACAAGATAGCATTGCACATCACATAAGACAACTTATCCAAAATGGTCTTCACATTTTGTCTTACAGCTTCAGTTCTTAACTGACCCTGGTATTCCTGGATTCTTTTTTAAAGCTTTGATATTTGACTAAAGTTTTATATTTTGATTACTGTATAGAGAGGCATAGTTTTTGTAGTTTTTGATTATCTATTTGGGGAATTGTTATCTCTATCATCTCTATAGTAATAATAATGGCTTTATTAGGTAGCTTAGTACTGAGATGATTGGATGGGTCACAGTCTCTGACACCCAATGGCCTTACAAGCTATCTCATTCAGATTTGTCAGATGAGGAGAATGTGGCCCAAAGATGTCTCAGCAGGCCTGTAGCAGAGCTGAGACTAGAACCTTGGTCTGATGACTTCCAAAACTGCTCTTGCCATTGAGCAATTCTCTTCAACCCAGGGACAAGTTGGATAATATATATTCAATGCACATTTAATCCTGTTGATCACTTAACCAACGTCATCTGAGCTGTGACCCTAGGATGGGTTGGCATTGCAGAAATGCCCTGGAAGGCCCTGTAAAGGAAATTTGGCATTGTTTAGAGGCACAGCCTTCTTGAGCCATTTTGTTTTGCCTGATTTTATCATTACCTGGAAAGTTTAATGTGTATAAAAGGCTAAGCACTTCAATATCCTAGTAAACAAAATGTGTGGGAACTCGTTTAACTCCCCGTCCCTATGTGGATTAATGATCCATGAAGTAGGGACAAGGTTAGCCCTAATTGTGCCTTGTGCAGCTTGGCTATTTAATTGGTCCTTAGCATGTTGTTGTGAGGCTGTTTTCCTAGATCTCACATCTTTATGCACAGCCTTAGTAATTTCTCTTTTATCACTTGACTTATTTTTCATGTGACAATTTTTGGATCAGATCCATTAATGCCTGTAACTGTAAAACATCTTTAATATATAAACGTCCCCAGGACCTTGGTCTCTAATTAATTTCCCCCTCAAAATTCCTGTCGACATTAGCAGGATTCCCACTCACTGAATGATCACAGAGCATGCTTGACTCAAGAGAACTTCTGCAGGCAGCCTGATAATGAGATACCATGATGCTCTCCAAGAACTCAAACACAAAGATGCTTCCTCACGATGTTCAGTTGATAGAAGGGAAAGCAAATACCAGCAAATTCACTTTTAGAGAGCCTGAGATGGAGCTATAGCAAGAATTAGATAACAGAGCAATGTGATAAAAGGGAAATCCAGAACATGGAAGCCAAATACCTTAATATTGATATTTTGGTTTCTGCAACATCCCGCAGAATTTAAGGGTAAAATCACTAACTGATAATAATAATTATAATAATAACTCTGGTATACATTGAGCACTTTTATGTACCAAGCACTGTACGATTAACTGGGGTAGTGACAAATTAATCAGGCTGGACAATTCCTCTCTGATATGGAGTTCACAGTCTAAATAGAAGAGATTAGGATTTAATCCCTATTTTACAGATGAGGAAACCGAGGCACAGCAAAGTTAGGTCACTTTTCCAAGGTCACACAGCAGTCACATGTCAGATCCTAGATTAGTACCTAGGTCCTCTAACTCCCAGGCCCTCATTCCACCACAGATGATATTTATTGTTTACTGTTTGCAGAGCACTATATTAAGTGCTTGAGAGAGTACACTGAGAGTACATAGTACAAGTGCTATGGGGCTGGGGAAGGGTGAATATCAAAGTCCTTAAGTGGAATAGACCCAAGTGAATAAGCTGTTTCAAAGCTGCCTAGCCCTCAGGAATTTGAACAGATCAGCTCTACTAGCCTTATAGATACATGAGATAGTCCAAGATTGAATTTGGGGTTGTTTTTCCCATCTCTCAGCACCTGTGCTTCATAGTTACATCAAAGGTGAAAGCATTTTGGAAAAAAACCCCAACCAGTCTCTGGGCCAATAACCCATGGAAGAAGAGCTAGTCAGGTTTTCATAGCCACTAAGGCCCATATGCTGGCCCCTCCTGTGTAGCCATGGGATATATGAAAATTTAACTTGCTCCTCTATATCCAGTGAATGTTATTCTCTGTCTTGAAAAACACCATTTTGACTAACTTTTTAAAAAACTGAATGTCTGGGAATCTGCAGACTCTAGTGTTTCAGGTTGTATAGTTTGAGAGAGTTCCAACACTAAATATGCCTGGATAAAACAAACTGAAAGTCAATTCAAATGTGGCTGTGTGTTTTGTTTCATCTAACAAAATGGTTCTGGTAATTGATACCTTTCATCCCAGCTGCTCACCGTAGAGGTGGACAATGCTAGATTGAACTTTCAGATTAAAGTATTTGTACTATGAAAATATTTACCTGTACTATCTGATTGGGCCTGTACTCAGGATTACTGCATCTATGTAAGGCTACCGAACGTCCTGACCTCCTCGCACAGTTTGGCCTTCACCAAGCCACCTGGATCATGAGGAAAATCCTAGGACTTTTCCAAACTGGAAACAATGTCCGGGGAAAGGATATGGGGATATAGGACATTCTGGACCATTCAGACTGATTTGTAAAAATAGATATATAAGAAGAACATACAGTCTAGCTATTTTGGAACTTTAGTTTTGGTCTACACTGTAAGCTCCTTGAGGGCAAGGATCAAGTCTACAAACTTCCCAGAACTCCTATTAGATAGTAGTTGTTCAGAATATACAGTTGGTTGGTTGATGGACTGATTGACCGACCCTGTCTAGTTCTATCAATGCCTGACCTTGATAAATAATTCACATTTGAATTTTCTTGTCCTTTGTCTTTCTGCCCTCTGATTATCCCTCCCCATTCTCCATCCCCACACTCCCCATTCTGTTTTAATAATAATAATAATTATTATGGCATTTGTTAATCACTTACCATGTGCTGGGCACTGTACTAAGCTCTGGGATAGATACAAGCAAATCGGGTTGGACACAGTTCCTGTCCCATGTGGGGCTCACAATCTCAATCTCCATTTTACAGATGAGGGTACTAAGGCCCAGAGAAGTAAAGTGACTTGCCCAAGTCAGACCAGTGACGGATACAGGATTAGAACCCATAACCTTCTAAAACCAAGGCCTATGCTCTATCCACTCTGCCATTTTTTAAACTTGTGTCCCCATGACCTCGGCTTTGCCACCTCCCTCCTACTTATCCTTCCACCACATAGGTCTCCCTCCCTGAAACCTTGAACTTAACCACCTGTTTTTATCTTTAACTTTTACCATTCTTCACTCCTCCTCATTGTGCTCTCCCCTACCAGCTCTTTCCAGTCCATTTCTCCCAGCTGCATGATGATGGTGGGAGGGCCGGCAGGAACTTCCACCGTTCTCTTCCCAATATCACATCTGGCTTCTGTGCAGGTTGGGGCACTGGTTACTAAGGGTTGGGATGGAGCCAGTATAAGAGCAATGTGTTGAATAGAATAAGTCCATTTTTAAAGAAAAGTCAGGCCATACAGGTTATGGCTACCTCCCCATCTTCAAAGCTCTACCAAAACTATATCTCATCCAGGAATCCTTTCACAACCAGAACCTCCTCTCCTCTTTCTAGTCTGTACACATATGCACTAGTGTTAATACCCCTTAACACTTTGCTATTCACCTCACCTCCAACCCCACAGAACTTACATACATAGAGAAGCAGCGTGGCTCTATGGAAAGAGCCTGGGCTTGGGAGTCAGAGGTCATGGGTTCAGATCCCAGTTCTGTCACTTGTCAGTTGTGTGACTGTGGGCAAATCACTTAACTTCTCTTTGCCTCAGTTACCTCATCTGTATTAAGACTGTGAGCCCCACGTGGGACAATCTGATTACTCTGTATCTACCCCAGTGCTTAGAACAGTGCTCTGCACAAAGTAAGCACTTAACAAATACCAACATTATTATTATTATTACATATACTTCTATTCTATTGCATCCCCTCTCTGCAATGTGTTTTATCATCTTCCTCCCCAACTAAATTGAAAACTCTTTGTAGGGAGGCATCATATCCTCCCAAACATTCAGTATATTACTCTGCATAAAGTAAGTGCTCAATAAATGCCATTGGTGATTATTGGGGGAACCAATACAGAGGGACCAGTTGGGTGGAGGCTCCCCAGAGTCATAGGAATAGAGACAGTCTTCAATGATAATAATTCAATATAATTTTGGTTGTTGTATTTGTTAAATATTCTGTGTCAAACACTGTTCTAAGCACTGGAATAGATACAGGATAATCAGTCCCTATCCCATAGTAGGCTCTCAGTATGTCAGAGGGAGGAGGATTTAATCCCTATTTTACAGATGAGGTAACTGAAGTTCAGATAAATTAAGTGACTTTCCATAGGTCACACACAGGCAAGAGGCAAAGCCAGGTTGAGAATACAGATCCTCTGTTTTCCAAGCCTGTGCTCTTTCCACTGGGCTACACTGCTTCTCTATAAGAAGAAATGACCTGGGGGAATTGGAGGTCAGAGGAGATAAGGTTAGGACAGGACAAATGTTGATATTTACAATTATGTTATTTGTTGAGAGCTTTTTATGTGTCAGATTGGACCCTGTCCCTATTCCACAAGGAACTTGCTGTTGAATTTGAGGGAGAATTTAGTCAATCATGTTTATTGAATTCTTATTGTATGCAGAGCACTGTTTTAAGCTCTTGGGTGAGTATAATATAACAATATGACAGACACAATCCCCGCTCACAACGAGTTTACAGTCAATTAGCATTTAGTCCCCATTTTACAGAAGAAGGAAATTAAGGCACAGAAATTAAGTGACTTATTCAAGGTCACAAAGCAGATAAATGTAGGAGCCAAAATTAAGACCTGAGTCCTCTGACTCCCAAGACCGTGTTCTTTCCACTAGGCCATGGGGCTTCTCTAAAAGAAGGGCGGAAGAGTGGAAATCACAGGTCAGACAAGATAGAGTTAGGGCAGGACAAGTGAAGGAAAAAAACACGTTAACCTGGAGGCAGCTGTCGGTGTCATGAAAAATACTAATAGAGTGGCCAGTGACAGTTTAACTGTATGTTCCTCTGACATGATACCAAGCTCATAGGGATCTGGCCAAATTCTGAAGCAGTTAGTGTTAGCGTAGGCCCCAGCCTCACATTTACTCTGCTGGGAAGCTCCTTCTGCTCCAACACGTTACCCTGCTAAGGACACTTTTTAGGTTAACTCTGTAGTGTTCCTCTTTCTTGATCACTGACACTTTTGACATAGGCCTTTGAGGAGATGTGGATGATATCTCCTCACCCAGTGAAACAGAAATGGTTGATTTAGAAAAGATATTTGTCTAATGGAAATAGCATGGATTTAAGAGTCAGAGGATGTGCATTGTAATTCTGGTACCACCTCTTGACTGCTTCCTGTCCTTGGGCAAGTCACTTAACTTCTTTGTGCTTCAGTTTCCACATCTGTAAATTGGGGATTAAATCCTACTCCCTCCTTCTTAGACTTTAAACCCCATGTGGGAAAGGGACTGTATCTACCATATCCAAATTAATTAACTCATATCTACCATAGTTCTTAGAACGATGGTTGACAAATAATAAGTGCTAAACAAATACCATAACTATAACAATTATATTGTATCTACCTTAGCTCTTAGTAATAATAATAATAATAATAATGTTGGTATTTGTTAAGCACTTACTATGTGCAGAGCACTGTTCTAAGTGCTGGGGTAGATACAGGGTAATCAGGTTGTCCCACGTGGAGCTCACAGTCTTCATCCCCATTTTACACAGATGAGGTAACTGAGTCACAGAGAAGTGAAGTGACTTGCCCACAGTCACACAGCTCACATGTGGCTGAGCCAGGATTCGAACCCATGACCTCTGACTCTCAAGCCTGTGCTCTTTCCACTGTGCCACGCTGCTTCTCTAGCAGTACATGGTTTGACACTTAGTAAATGCTTAGTAAATCTGTTATTATTATTATCATTACTATTATCATTGTTATTTTCATTACTATTATTTAAACATAGAATACTTGAATCCTAAAGCAGGCATCCATCAATCCGTAGTTTTCATTGAGCATTTACTGCATGCAGGGCACTGTAATAAATGCCAGGGAGAGTACAGTACCCTAGAACTGATAGACAATCCCTTACCTAAAGGAATTTACAATCAACAAGATGTGAAAATATAGAGATTGGACAAGAAATCCTAAGTAAAGAAAGATGGAGGTGAGGGAGGAGAGAGTAGATCTTATGTTTGGTTCCTCTCAGTGCCAGGCAGCCATCACAGTGCTGGGGGGAGAGATATTCTCTGTCTCTGAACTCCACAGAATGCCAAAACTCTTTCTTCAATTGTAAGCTTGTGTCACCTTACCTCCTGGAAAGAGAGGAAGCAGTATCTCCATGCAGTGTAGAAATCCTTTGCTCAGAGTTGGTGATACCAATCCTTTCTTTGGTAGACAAGTATGCAGTCCACTCCTAGGGACAAGAAGGACATCCCTAGGGACAATTTCACTTGCCTCACTTCAGGACTAGATGGAGAAGATGTGGTATGGCATGGCCAAGTGGATAGAGCATGGGCTTAGGAGTCAGAAGGACCTGGGTTCTAATTTTACTCCACTGGTCTGCTGTGTGACTTTGGTTAAGTCACTTCATATCTCTGTGCCTCAGTTACCTCATTTGTAAAATGGGGGTTGAGACTGTGAGCCCTATGTGGGAAAGGAACTGTGTCCAATCCAACTCCTTCTATGCACCCCATGGCTTAATACAGTGCCTGACACATAATAAGGGCTTAACAAAAACTAAAATTACTATTATTATTATTAATAAAGATGGGACCATGATATGAATATATATTTTTTTGCATTCCCAGAATTCACCTGTAACAAGAGCATGCAGTCACTGTCCATTCAAGTCCACCCTTGAAGAGGGTGGATGCTATGCCTGTCCATTTGTATATATGGAGCAAATCCTTCTTCAGTTGTCATTATCAACAAATTGTATTTATTGTCTCTCGCCTCTGATTGACATTGTAATGGATGCTGAAGTAAGCAAGCTAATCAGGCATGGTCCCTGTTCTCTAGGAAATTACAGTCTAAAACAGATGACACTGACAAGGATGAACAAATAACAAATGAACAGTTTATGTGAACCATATATGGACAATTACATCCTGGAATTAGTGAATGTTGAAAGCAAAATATTTTCCATAGTTAATTGTTAAATTCCTTAGTTAGAGGTAAAGGTCAAAAGATCACATCTGATGGAGGGAGGAGTAGGCTGGTGATGATGAAGGATTATCCAGAGCTTGTTAGGAGAGGGAAGAGATAGACTTTGGATGTCAGAATTGGGAGAGCCTTCTGGGAAAGGCAACACACTTGAGTTACAAGTGAAGGATTAGATCAGTGGAAGATTGGAGGTGGCATGACCTTCAGAGATTGTCCGGTGAAAGGAGAATTATTTTAATGTGTTTAATGAAGCCAGTGTAGTCTAGGAGAAATAACATGGACATGGAATTTGGAAGAACTGCATTCTAATCCCAGCTCTGATATTGGCCTGATTCATGACCTTGGAAAGTCAATGAACACTTCTGGACTTCAATTTCTATAAAACATCTATAAATATCTATAAAAACTTCAATTTTTATAAAATTGGGACACCACACCTGCTCTTCCTTTCTCTTAGATTGTAAGTCCTATTTGGGACAAGGTGTTTGTCTTATTTGATTATCTGGTATCTACATAGAGTTTAGCACCTTGTGTGGTACAAGGTAAATTCTTAACAAATCCCAAAATATGTTATTCCATTTGAATATGTTTTAGTATTGAAATTTAATTTTTATTGCATCTGAGAACTTCATTGCATTGTGTTCTTCAAAGACCTTAATTCAAGGCTCTGGACACAGTAGCCATTCAATAAATGTCATTGATTAATTTACTTAGATCCAAGAAGAACAAAATGGAATAACAAAAGATTTAAATGGAACACACATTTGATCTATCTGGAAAAAAACCCAAATCATACGTTAAGCATTTTCTTAGTCTCTTAAATACAGGACACCAGGAGTAGTGGAGAGAAAATGTGCCCTTCTTAGAAGACATTTTCCCTAACAAGAAAGGTGAAAACCTTTGATTTATACAGATAAAAGCAATGTTTTGGTTCCAATTTGCATTTTTTATGCTTGAAATAGCCAAGTACAATCACTTCTACCGCACTGCCACTTTAGCTTTACTTGTTGGTTTATGCACAAATTGTAATTTCTGTTATCCCCAATCAATTGACTTACTTTTTGTCTACAAATAATAATAAAAAAACAGTTCTAGTTCTATATTTTTATGTGCAAATATAATGTGATTCAAAAATTTCATTTTAGGCTTCATATTTGAGTGTTTGCACAAATCATAATTTGTGCAACCTTAATCCTTTAATTTCCTTTTATCTCAAAATAAACATGTTTTTGTTCTTCCTACTGACATGTATAAATTTAGTACAGTTAACCATGCTTCCAGTGAGACATTTGTGCATATATTTGGATCCAGGCATCAGATTTGAGAAGGGGTGCTCAATCTTGCCTTCTCTTCTGCATGTAAACAAGTATGCTGCCGAGGTAACAGAATTGACTGGTAGTATTCATCTCTGGGTCTATCCATGGAGATCCTTGGGTAGCAATAGATTTTGCCAGGTACATACTAGTGGATAACATCAATCACTACACAGAAGACAGTAGTAGCATTAGGAGCAGCAATGATAGTTGTTTCAGTAGTCGTAATAGTAGCTGTTGTTCTTGTTACAGCAGTAGTAATGGCATTTATTGAGTACCTACCTGATGAAATGCACTGTACTATGTGCTTGATAAAATACTATTAAGTGCTATAGAAGCCACAACATGCCTCCTGTCCACAAGAATCACCAACAGGAGATATAAGGACCACCTTCTGTACTCATCCTACACTTACTTTCTAGGAAAGTTGAAGTGTATGGCTTTAATTACCATCCCATTAGAGTCATCAGTAGAATCCCAGAAAGTATAATTGAATATAAAAATATAGATAAATGCTGAGAATTAATATAAATAAGTAAATATGTTAGTGTATTGAGTTTCTCAATTGCTTTACACACTGAAAATCATTCCAACATTATTGCAGTCACTTTTTAACTCAGAAGTCCATATAAGATTTCATATTGATAAATTCAAAGTAAGCACTCAAGAAATACCATTGATCTATAGATCAATATTTATAGCAATTTTCTGTCATTTTCAATTTATCTTTTTCAAAGAAAACTATGTATTTTTCAGATATACCATTGGGCTTAATTGAAGATTTTTGTTCATGACCTTTTGTTAAATTTCACTTGACTACCATCCACCATTGTGATAATGGGTATCATTATCAGTGCTGAAACAGATTTGGTTGTAATGGGGGTCATCAAAAGCAGCTTAAGATTGGTTCTTCCCTTTATGAGACTGCTGATGCCATTGGTCATTGTATGACCTTCTTGTGCTTGGGGCCCACAATATGGATTTCATTCTTTTCCTCCTCTCTATTTTCAATTTCCTTTGGAAAATATCTTTTCACCTCTTCTTGCATATCCATTATTTTCCTCAGTTTCATTTTGATTTTAACTGGTTCTTATATTATTTAGCACAGTAATGTATTTGGCTATTCAGGTAGCATGAAAATGTATTCAGTGAAGGCAAAATAATGTGACATCTTTCTGAATTAGAAATGATTCTAAAGATGCTGAAGAGGCCAGAGTGGGTGAAAGGGGAGTTAATTTATGCCTCAGAGATTAGCTAAAATTAAATGGAGAGAAAAAAAGATGCACACTTGTTTGGGAGATTTAAAAAAACATATCTACAAAATTACTAGCTGAAAGCTTCTTTTAAATTTTAAATACCACTGCCTTGGGCCTTATGGGATTGATCAGGCCTATGACTCCTCATTTGCTAAGCCTCACACAGAAATTTGAGCTAAAGATGCTAAAAATTTGGGGAAATTCATGACACATTAATATTAGATGAGAAGAAAGGTTTTAAAATTCTCAGTCTCTTGCTTCATTTTCTCTCTATTCCTAAGGAACTAAATACATATATTTGGACATACTACTATTTCTAATTATGAGCACAAATTTCCTTCTCCTTCTGTGTATGAATCTACATTGGAGTTTTGTCATCTGGCAGGGTGGAGCAATGTGGGGATGGCTGAAAATCAAAAATGTTAATTAACAAAGCTCTTACCTTGTCCAGGAACCACTCCCAGAAAGGGGTTTTTGCAGGATTATATTAGCAGCTAGTGGCAGTAACCGTTTGCTAATCAAATTAGCAGAAACCTTGCTGCTGTCTATCCCACAGTGCCTTTACAACCTTACTAGAACTTCTGGGAGGTAGTTTTTTTATGGAAACAGCTCACTCTTTACCACCTAGACACTGCTGGATGGAGGCATTCTCCACAAAGGATCGATCAGTCAAAAAGAACAGTCCTTTTCTGGTTATCCACATTTCATGCTAGCCTATCCACAACAACTGACTCCCAGTTTTCACTAGGGATGAAGGATTACCTGAGGCTTTATTTCACTACATCCCTTGAAATGTTTTCTCTCTCCTCCATGCTTTCAATTTCT
Source organism: Ornithorhynchus anatinus (assembly GCF_004115215.2). NCBI lineage: Eukaryota > Metazoa > Chordata > Mammalia > Monotremata > Ornithorhynchidae > Ornithorhynchus > Ornithorhynchus anatinus. The sequence goes on along the minus strand of NC_041731.1, from coordinate 114,782,985 downwards.
TGAAGCATAGAGCAATTCTGTGGATCAATCAGTCAATCACTAGTATTTATTGAGCACTTACTGTGTGTGGAACACTGTATTATACACCTGGGAGAGTACAATACAACAGATTTGGGAGACAGGTTCCATACCCACAGTAAGCTTTCAGTCTAGAGAGGGAGACAGACATCTATAATGACTAATGCTCTTTCTAAAGATCAAAAAATAAGAAGCATATAGTTATGACTGTTTTGGTCATGACTAATCCATTTCAATGCTTATATAAAGAGGAAGATGGGGAATGTTTCTGTGAAATATCTCAGTAGTGTTCTTACTAGAAATGACCAGGGATGCTATTGTTTGAAGTAAAATCAAGACCTATAAGAATGGAGATTTTGATAGCCAAATGTTTAAGTTTAGTTAGTGCTAAATAACATTAATGAAAGCTATCCCCAAGCATGCAGGGTGGATTTTTTGATGGTGAGGAATGTCTGACATCAGTTTAAAGATGAACAAATGGGTGGACATATTGAGCAGATTAAATAGGAGAGATGCTTAAGAATTCTTTGGCCAAGGATTTCCCTTACTTAGATAACCTTTTTCTAGTGTGATCCTAAATTAACTGATCCAATCACTGACCCGATATACTCAGCAGAGTTAGTTCAGTACACTGAACTATAGAGTACAAAAGACAATAAAGGGGATGATATACAGCTGGGATATTAAACTGGGGGCATCTATTTGCTTCACATATCCCTACCATGTGAGTGCAAATTGATGTTCCAACAGCTTGGTATGCTTTCCCCTCATGGAATCTTTGGGTTGGACCCTGTGTAATGACACTGAAGTACAATGCTCTGTTCATGTTAGGAGCAAAATAAAAGTATACTGCTACAGCAAGAATTAAACTGCTCCAAGCTTCTCAGTAAGAGGTAATATATGGGCTTCTGTTAAGGATGACATAAACCTTTGCTTCCCAGTGAAAGGGGCTATTAAAGAAAAAAGTCCCTGTAAAAAGGTATTTATTATTAGTTTGAAAAAGAAAACTGTGCTTGGCATTCAGTTAAAGAATTGCACTATTGTACTAATGACTAGAGCGCATGGAATTATCTCTTCAAGCTTCTTCCCTTCTGAAGACAATAGGTTATATGCTTCCTATAATGATCAAAGCAATAATAATTGTGATATTGGTTATGTGTTGATACTGTGCCAAACACCATGCAGAATACTGGGCTGGATACAACGCAATCAGATCTGACAAAGTCCCTGAGTCCCTTTCTACAGTGTTTGCAGTACATGATAAGGCCCATAGATGATGAAGCTGAAAACCAAGTTTAGGAACAATGCTTCTAAAGGATGTAAACAGAAAGAGTAGGAAGTAATTTGAATCTCCTAAAAATATAGGCCCTTTCAGCATGCCTGCCATATTATCCTTTCTGTAACATTTAATAATAACTCTTTAAAACTTACTTAAACTCTTGAAAATCAGAAAAACATTTCAAAAAAACATCTGTGCCCTAATAGTAGTCTGATTAATTTCTGATTCTCTTTAACATAACTAACTAGGACAAGTTGGCTCAATTTCAGCTGAAAATGCATTTCTCCTAACACTAAGTTGGCATTTATCTAATGATTATAATGAAGGCAAATGTTACATGCTAATATTTCTGCAAAAGAGGAAGTGAGGAAGAATGCTGAAAGCCCTTTCATTATAACTTGAAGAATGAAAATAACTGTGAAGTTGCCTATTCAAGATCCTCCAAACTGCTATCGCAGGTTATCTCTCATCGTGGCTCAGTGGAAAGAGCATGGGCTTGGGAGTCAGAGGTCAAGGAATCTAATCCTGGCTCTGCCACTTGTCAGCTGTGTGATTTGGGGCAAGTCACTTCACTTAGCAAGTACCATCATCATCATCATGTAATGGCTCTTTGGGCAAATGCAATTCACCCTTTAGAAAAAAAGAAAGGCAGAGTGCCCATATTGTAAGGAAACCTTTGGCCCTTGGCCCCCGAACTGCCAGATTTGCTTTTAGTCCTTAACACAGTCAATCATTCAGTTCATTCATTTGTATTTATTGAGCACTTACTGTGTGCAGAGCATAGTACTAAGTGCTTGGGGAGTACAGTACAACAATAAACAGACACATTTCCTGCCCACAGTGAGTTTACAGTCTAATCCTGGGGGAACAGACATAAATATAAATAAATAAAATTACAGATATGTACTTAAGTGCTGTGGGACTGGGAGGTTGGAAGAGCAAAGGAAACAAGTCAGGGTGATGCACAAGGGTGTGGGAGTTGAGGAAGGTGGGGCTTTGACTAGGAAGGTCTCTTGGAGGAGATGTGACTTCAATAAGGTTTTGAACAAGGGGAGAGTAAATGTCTTTTGGATTTGAAGAGGGAGGGCATTCTAGGCCAGAGGCTGGACATGGGCTAGGGGTCAGCAGCGAGATAGGTGAGATCAAGACACAGTGAAAAAGTTAGCACTAGAAGAACACAGTGTGCATGCTGGGTTGTAGAAGGAGAGAAGTCAGGTGAGTTAGGAGGCAGCAAGGTGGTGGAGTGCTTTAAAACCAATGGTGAGGAGTTTTTTTTTAATGTGGATGTGGAAAGGCAACCACCGGATTTTTTTGATGAGTGAGGTGACGTATCCTGAAAGTTCCTGTGGAAGGATGATTAGGGCAGCAGAGTGAAGTATGGATTGGAGTGGGGAGAGGCAGGAGATTGGGAGGTCAGAGAAGAGGCTGATGCAGTAATCCAGGCAGGATAGGATGAGTGATTGTATTGATATGGTAGCAGTTTGGATGGAGAGGAAAGGGTGGATTTTAGTGATGTTGTAAAGGTGGAACCGACATGATCTAGTGATGGATAGACTTTGTACATCAAGCCGTACAATATCTGTGCCTAGTCAAATCACTTTGATACATTTTACAAATTCAGGTGATATTAAATGTTGAATATTTACCATCTAGACTGCAAATTCCTTGAGGGTAGGGATCGTATCTACTATCTATTGTACTCCCTCAAGTACAATAGTACTTACAACACAGTGTGCCGCACATAGTAAGCACTCAGTAGATACCATCTTTTGACTGATTGATCGATTCACTGAGAGAATTTAATCATTGCCTCAAAATAACTTTATGCTTTGTTGCAGAAGCTGATGATGATGATCCCTTTCCTGCAGGGGAGGGGAAAGAACTGGGCAGTAATGTTCTGGAATCAATCAATCAATCAATCAATCAATCAATCATATTCATTGAGTGTTCCTGTTCCTCAAGGAACTTACAATTTAATGGTGGAGAAGACATTAAATTAGATAATAGATGGGAAAGCTGCAAAGTATAAGGATATAGAGAGTATAAGGATATAGAGTACCGTGCACACCATAAGTGCTCAATAAATACTATTGATTTATACATATACATACAATATGCATATATATATGCTGTAGGGCTGAGAGTTGGGTGAGTATCAAAGTTCTCAAGAAGGACAGATCCAAGAAATGCAAAAGGGTTGAGAAAATAGTCTGGGGAGATGAGAGGTTAGTCAGTGTACGCTACCTGGTCAAGTCAGACTTTGAAGTCATGGAGGGGAGTGTTCTGTTGTATTTGAAGGGGAAGGAAGTTCCAGGAAGGTGATAGGATGTGGTTAAGATGTCAACAGTGAGATAGATGAGATTGAGTAGGTTTGTGTTGGAGAAATGAGGAGTGAGTGTGAAATTTCTGAAGAAGATGATTATTGCCCAAAACAATAGAGAAGCAGCATGGCCTAGTGGATAGAGCATAGGCCGGGGAGTCAGGATTCCACAACTGTCTGGTGTCTGACTTTGGGCAAGTCATTTAATTCTTCTGTGTCTCAGTTGCCTCATCTGTAAAATAGGGATTAAGACTATGACCTCCTTGTGGTACAGGCACTCTTGTCCACCCTGATTAGCTTGTATATACCTCAACACTTAGTAAAGCACCTGTCACATAGTGAAACACTTAAATACCAGGAAAAAACAAGCATCAATGTAAAATGCTGCTGGTAGTATTTATACTGTCTAGGTTTCAAACCTAATATAATTGCATTTGTGACACACGCTTACACTGTGCATGATATTATTCCTGTATTAGCTCATGAGTTTATTGTCATCTGACACATGCCTCAAGAGCACTGAAAATCTCTTTCCAGGTATGTGTTGACATGACACAAGCCCCAGTCACTCTTAGCACAATTCCTATTTGACCTTTGAAAGGAATCTCTAGTTATTATGATGATAATTATTTAAGAACATGATTTATTTATAGAATCTAGAATTTTTCCTTTGAATTCCATGTAGACCATAAAAAATCCCTTGTTCAGTTTGATTACCTGAAGAAATTCCCACTGGATTTTAGACCTATGCTAGTTTCTTTGTGAATGATGATTTACTGAAACCATCCAGTTTAGGTTTGCTTTTTATGTTCTTCTGTGGAACACATTCATGGAAATTAATACAGTAATCATGTTCACAGTCCAGAGGGGGAGTCTGTAAACTGTGCTTCTCTAACACCGGGTCTACTCGCTGTATCTCAGTATTGTCTATCTCGCCTCCGATCCTGTGCCCACATTCTTCCTCTGACCTGAAATTTCCTTCCTATTCATTTACAACAATCCACCACTCTCCCCACCATAAAATCACATCACATCTTCAAGAGGCCTTCACCAGTTAAGCTCTCTTTCTCCTACTTCCTTCTGCATTGTCTATGCATTTGGATCTGTACCCTTTGACCATTTGATATTCACTCCACTCTTGGGCCCACAGACGTATCAGCGTGGCTCAGTGGAAAGAGCCTGGGCTTCGGAGTCAGAGGTCATGGGTTCGAATTCCGACTCTGCCACTTGTCAGCTGTATGACTGTGGGCAAGTCACTTAACTTCTCTGTGCCTCAGCTACCTCATCTGTAAAGTGGGGATTAACTGTGAGCCTCCCGTGGGACAACCTGATTACCCTGTATCTACCCCAGCGCTTAGAACAGTGCTTGGCATGTAGTAAGCACTTAACAAATACCAACATTATTATTATTATTATTACATAGCCATAATTTTAAAATTTATTTTGATGTTTGTGTCTCCCTCTAGACTGTGAGCTCCTTGCAGGAGGGAATGAGTCTACCAACTCTGTTTTATTATACTCTCCCAAATGCTTAGTACAGTGCATGCAGTAAGGGCTCAATAAATATGATTGATTGATTGAAGTATTATGGTGGAAAATAATTGAGGCAAAATAAGAAAAGACAAACTGATTGCTTTAAAGCTGATGATAAGGAATTTTTGTTTGATATGGAGGTGGATGGACATCCACTAGAGGTTCTTTAGGAGCAGAGACATATAGACTGAACTTTCAGAAAAATAGACTGTAGTGGAGAGATACAGGAGGTAGAGAGATCAGCAAGAAGAGTCATAGAATAGTCAAGGTGAGATATGATGAGTACTTGGATCAGCAAAGTAGCAGTTTGGATGGAGTTGAAAGAGTGTATTTTAGTGAAGTTGTGAAGTAAGAACTGCCATGATTTATTGACAGTAAGAACTCTTTCTAAATACTTTTTGTCATTAAATCTTGATGGTTCTTACTTAGTAAGAGTTCTTTCAATGAGCAAATGTCTGGTTTTGTTGTTTGTCTTGTATCTCTAGAAACACTGAGCTCCATGGTTCTCTTGCTCCATTTAGAGAAGGATTAATCTAAAATGGATTGAATACATCTATCACCTTGCTGCATTATAGCTTCTCTCTGAATGGTAGATTATGTAATATGAATCAGGTTTCTTCCATGGTGATCCATTATGTTAGCATCTTCAGATTTTCCAATGCAAGGAACTAGGGAGGAATGGTAACATGATACTTTAAAAAGTATAATATTGGCATACCTTAGGAGGTAGTCAATATGTACCTCCAAAACGTGGGTGTGTTGTAAACTATCGCATTGCGGGATAGGGTTTCCTGTTAATTTAATATTATTTGTAATGTCATTTAAAGTAATTTCCTGTCTACCGCTGACTCAGTCTACGCGTAATTAAAAAGGTCCCTGTAGTCCCTATCTTCCCTCTCCCATTGTCTGTCCACCTCTAGTATTCCAAGGGGCCTTTCTGACCCATTGCACCCTAATTTCATCTTGCTCCACCCCTGTCTCCCCTTGCTTTTCATCCTGCTGTGAGAGTCTCCCTCTAATATGTAAACATCTTCACATTTTCCAGAGTTCTACTCATCTGTCTCGCTGCTCTCTGTCTCTCATTTATAGCCCCCTGGCTCTTGGGCTCCACAGCTCTGTAGATTCCCTCCCCAGGAAGCACAATATCCTATTGCTCAATGTCTCAGTGCAACCACTGACCTCCCCATTTCCCTTCATTTTCTCCTCTCCTCCCAAGTCCACTGGGATGAATGAAAAACCTGTCTCCATTCATGCTCATGGCTGCTGCTATACACTAATAAGGGCTAGGAATAACGTGAATTTTTCAGAGCATCCTGAATAAGGCATCGTCACTTTTTTTTTTTTTTAATGGGAAGGATTTGGAGGAGTCAGTTAAGGGAAGGACAGTGTTAGGAACCTGGATGGGAAGGAAATGTTTTGAACATGGCAGAGCATGAGCTAAATGCCAATAGTAGTAGGCATTCAAGGGGAATTCAATTCCCCTTTTCTGATTGGCTATAACAACAGGCAAGGTTTTCAAATCTTTGCCAACATCAGCAATTAGTGCATGACATGTCTCCTGTTTATGTATTATGATGGTTCAGAAATGGGGCTGTGCCTGCAAGTATAGTTTAGTTTTACTACAAAATCACCAATTTCTGGTTCAGGAATTCTTGACAAAACTGAAGCAGGAAGGTGATAGCTATTAGTTAACATAAGTCTCCCAAAACCTTGCCCTGCTCTGATTACTTATAATTCTCCTTCTGTTCAAGGGTTCAATCACATATCCCCAGAATGAATTTTAGAATTTGGATAACAATCTTCTTTTCTTTGTCCACGTTCTAGTACGTCCTGTCTCGACTGCTCCATCAGCCTCCTCACTGACCTCTCCGCCTCCAAACCTCCCCAACCAGTCTGAACTTCACTCTGCTGTCTGGATCATTTTTCTAAAAAAAAGAAAAGAAAAAAAATCAGTCCTTGTCTTCCCTGGTTCCCATCCTTCTCCCCATCAAATGGGAATTCCTTATCATCAGCTTTAAGACAGTTATCAGCTCTCCCTCTCATACCTTACCTCACTGACTTACAACCAGCCCACACATTTCACTCCTCTATTTTATGGCATTTCTGAAACACATACTATGTGCCAGGTACTGTTCTAAGCACAGGGTAATCAGGTTGGACACAGTACTGGTCCTGTAAACAGCTCACAGTCTTAATCCCCATTTTACAAATGAGGGAACTAAGTCACAGAAAAGAGAAGTGACTTGCCAAGGGTCACAGGGCAGACAAATGTCAGAGAAAGGACTACTACCCAGGCCCTTCTGAATCCCAGGCCCGTGCTCAATTCATTAGGCAACACTGCTTCTCACCTAACACTAACCTAGTTACTGCACTTCAGTCTCTTCTGTCTTGACAACAACCCCTTGCTCACATCCTCCCTCTGGCCTGGAACCCCTTCCCCCTTCATATCCAGCAGAGTACCACTCCCTCCAACTTCAAAGTTTTACTAAAATCATATCTTCTCCGAGAGACCTTCTCTGACTAAGCCTTAATTTACCCCTATTTTCCCTCCCATCATTGCACATAAGTCTATACCCTTAAGCATTTTGATATTCACCTTACCCCTAGCCCCACACCACTTATGAGCACATGCTTATACTCTGCTATTACACCTATCTGTAATTTACTTCAATGTCTCCCCATCTATAATAATAATGATATTATTAATTGCTTACTATATGTCAACCACTCTTCTAAACATATAGGGTTCACAGTCTAAATCCCCATTTTACAGTTGAGATAACTGAAGCCCAGAGAAATTAAGTGACATGCCCAAGGTCACACAGCAAACAACTAATAGAACCCAGGTCCATCTGACTCCCAGGACTATGCTCTATCCACTTGGCAGGGATCCTGTCTACCAGCTCTATTGTATTGCACACTCCCAAGCCTTTAGTATAGAGTTCTGCACACTGTATGGGCTTTTTTATGGTATTTGCTAAGCACTTACTATGTGCCAGTCACTGTTCTAAGCACTGAGGTAGATGCAAACTAATTAGGTTGGATACAATTCATATCCCACATGAGGCTCACAGTCTTAATCCCCAGTTTTACACATGAGATGGCAGAGGTACAGAGAAGTTAAGGGCTCAATGAGCTCAATAAATGCCATTGATTGATTGCTTCTTTTTTTTAATTCTGACTTGTAAGCACTCTGATTTAATTTAAAGTGGGTATCACTCCAGAACAAGGGAGGCCTTGACTATGAAATAGAATGGATTTTGCATCTGGATGGCAGTTAGACCAGAAATAGCCATATTTAATGCAGACTAAAAATCATTCTGTATCACAGAAATTCTATTTGTGCTGTAAATTTCTCCATCTCCAGCTGAGTGAAACAGCTGTTCATTTCAGTCTCTCCTCCCACATACCATCATCTCCTTACCCATCACACTGTAGATGAGGAATCCTCTGCTTGCTCCCAGCACACCATGTACATCAGGCATGCTGCTTCCCCAAGAACAAGAAACAGCTTCCTGCCACACGTGAGGAGTCCCCATCCCACCCTGCTCTCCATCACCCTAGTGGGAAAGAAAGCTACACATGAAGTGTGAGGCTTGATATTAACTTGGGGAGGCTTGTTTATTCAATAGTATTTTATTCATTCAATAGTATTTATTGAGTGCTTACTATGTGCAGAGCACTGTACTAAGTGCTTAGAATATATAATCCGGCAACAGATAGAGACAATCCCTGCCCATTGACGGGTTTACAGTCTAATCGGGGGAGACAGACAAAAACAATAGCAATTAATAGAATCAAGAGAATGTACATCTTATTAGCAAAATAAATAGGGTAATAAAAATATATATAAATGAGCAGATGAGCACAGTGCTGAGGGGAGGGAAAGGGAGAGGGGGAGGACTAGAGGGAAAGGGGGGGGAAGGGGGCTTAGCTGAGGGCAGGTGAAGAGGGGGGCAGAGAGGTAGTAGAGGGAGCAGAGGGAAAAGGGGAAGCCCAGTCTGGGAAGGCCTCTTGGAGGAGGTGAGCTCTCAGTAGGGCTTTGAAGAGGGGAAGAGAGTTTGGCGGAGGTGAGGAGGGAGGGCATTCCAGGACAGCAGGAGGACGTGGGCCAGGGGTAGATAGCGGGATAGGTGAGAATGGGCAATGGTGAGGAAGTGAGCGGCAGAGGGGCAGAGCCTACGGGGTGGGCAGTAGAATGAGAGAAGGGAGGAGAGCTAGAAGGGGGCAAGGTGATGGAGAGCCTTGAAGCTTAGCATGAGAAGTTTTTGTTTCATGCAGAGGTTGATAGGTAACCACTGGAGGTTTTTGAGTAGGGGAGTGATATGCCCAGAGTGTTTCTACAGGAAGATGAGCCGGACAGCGGAGTGAAGCATAGACTGGAGTGGGGAGAGACAGGAAGAAGGGAGATCAGAGAAAAGGCTGACACAATAAACCAGCTGGGATATTATGAGAGCCTGTACCAGTAAGATAGCCCTTTGGGTGGAGAGGAAAGGGCGGATCTTGGCGATATTGGCTAGTGCTGCAATAGGAGCTGCTGCAATGGCTTGGCATATTCTGTGGACTCTCAACAATGTGGAACCTGAAATTCTGCTCCTCCAGTTTCAGCTCCCTTCTGACTCTTGTTTTCACTTCGTGTATTTTGCATTTGACCTTGTCTCTTAGGGTGTTTTAGTATTTTATTATTTTATTGCTTCTATTTGTTTGTCTCCAGTCCTCCCCTTAACATTTATATATAGTTTTTTTGATCCTCTAGGGTGAGGAACCTATTTAATTTCTACTTGCTCCTCTTTCCGAGCAATTAGTACAGTACCCTGCACCCAGACCTTAATACATGCCTTTACTATTTTATTCATTCATTCAGTAGTATTTACTGAGCACTTACTATGTGCAGAGCATTGTTCTAAGCGCTGGGAATGTACAATTCGGCAACAGATAGAGACAATCCTTGCCCAATGACGGGCTCACAGTCTTCTATTCACTAATAGTTATCCATAACCTCCTTCTGTTCCTTCCCAATTTACTTTCCAATAATCCAGTGAGATCTAAATAACTACCTGAATTCAACACACTGAGGCCTCCTCATTCAGAGATTCCCACAAAACCAAAGAAAAAAGGACTTTGAAATGAAAGAATGAGTATGTTGAATGTCCCAGTAGATGGTCCCTGATTTTCTGCCTACCCACCTTGACTTTGCTTTAAGCTCAGCTCCCATGGGTCTGGATCTTACTTTTCTGACTGATACAATATATTCAAAAGAGAAATCCATTTTCATTGGAAGGGTTTCAACAGAAAAGATGGGGCATAAAGAAGATCCATAGTACACATGGCATTATAAGAAAGTCAAGAATGATTCTAGGAAAAATATTCATGAGTCATTTTGATCTTCCTTGAATACAAAAAACTGCTTAAGATTGCCCTGAGGAAAAAAGACCCCTTCCTTGCCTGAACTTGGCTAAGGCCTCATTGTTCTCTACCTAGCTTGGTATTTTTCAGAAGTTGCTAAGATCTCCAGGGGATGACTCTCGATGGAAATAGAGTCAGGCTTACTATGTCTCTTCTCCGTTCTTGAGTTCCTCTTTTCAAGTAATGATTCCGGTCAACCAGAGACTAGTTTTCTATCGTGCAACTCTGGCAGCTGAAATAATTCTCCCAAGACTCCTCTGTGGAAGCAAGCAGATGGTACAAACACACGTTTTATTTTTGATTGTACCGGTTCTGAATAATTTAAAGTTCCAAATCTCTGTAAAACTACTGTATTCCCATTTCCCAATACAATTTTTTTTCCTTTTGCCTAAGAAATTCCTTCCTTATATTTTGACATTTGTCTGAAACTTCGTTCGTTTTGTACTGGCTTCATTGTTACATGCCTCCTGCTGTTCTTTGTTGCAATTTTAGATAAGTATGGCTTTAGAGAGCTAAGATGCTTTTAGAAACTCTTCTGCTGGTGATTTTCTCCTTACCATTTGCAAAGCATTTTGTATACATAAACAGCACATTAACCAAATGATGTTGTTATCACAGTTCCTGTTGGCCTGTACTTGGCACTTGTTTCAGAATTGCCCCAAATAGGTTTGCACTACAGAGTTTTATAGTGGCAATTGAGGCACTCAATAATATGTGTGAACTTGGGTGAGTATGTCTGCCATTTTACTTGAGGAATAATCAGATGAAACTCAGAATGGTAAGGAAAAGTAGCATGGCCTAGAGGAAAAAGCAAAGTCCTGGGAGTCCGAGGACCCGGATTCTATTGCTGGTTCCATTCATTTAGTCTGCTATATGACCTTGGGCAAGCCACTTAACTGTTCTGTTATCTCATCTGTAAAATGGGGATTAAGATTTTGAACCCCATGTAGGACAGGAGCTGTGTCCAACACAATCATCTACTAGTATTAACCCCAGTGTTTAGTACAGTGTCTAGCCCAGAGTAAGCACTGAAATTGTTGTGGGCAGAGATCATGTTTATCAACTCTTTTAATAATGTTGGTATTTGTTAAGCACTTACTATGTGCAGAGCATTGTTCTAAGCCCTGGGGTAGATACAGGGTAATCAGGTTGTCCCACGTGAGGCTCACACTTAATCCCCATTTTACAGATGAGGGAACTGAGGCACAGAGAAGTTAAGTGACTTGCCCAAAGTCACAAAGCTGACAAGTGGCAGAGCCGGGATTTGAACCCATGAACTCTGACTCCCAAGCCGGGGCTCTTTCCACTGAGCCACGCTGCTTCTCTATTATACTGTACTCTCCCAAGTGCTTAGTACAATTCTCTGCACTCAATAAGTACTTAATGAATATGACTGAATAATGAACAAATATCATAAAAAAGGATTTATTGATGATTGCTGTAGCTTCGTGTAGAACATATAAGACATTGTGAGGGTTCATGAAATGCTTTCCTGACTTTATAGAAAGCACCACATGTGACTGCAAGATTCATGGCCCTTCTCTCCTTTTACAGCTCAGCCCCACACGCTGTTCCTCTGCCGCTAACCTCCTCAATATGCCTCGTTCTCTCCTGTCCCGCCGTCGACCCTAGGCCCAATTCCTACCTCTGGCCTGGAATGCCCTCCCTCCTCAATTCCCCCAAACTAACTCTCTACCCCTCTTCAAAGCCCTACTGAGAGCTCACCTCCTCCAGGAGACCTTCCGAGACTGAGCCCCCACTTAACCTATGCTCCTCTACCCCTTCCCATCACCCCCTCCCTCCCTCTGCTCTACCCCCTTCCCTGCACCATAGCACTTGTGTATATTTGTACATATTTATTATTCTATTTTATTAATGATGTGTATATATCTATAATTTTCTTTATCTATTTTTAATGCTATTGATGCCTGTCTACTTGTTTTGTTTTGTTGTCTGTCTCCCCTTTCTAGACTGTGAGCCCGTTATTGGGTAGGGATTGTCTCTATCTGTTGCCAAATTGTACTATCCAAGGGCTTAGTACAGTGGTCTGCACACAGTAAGTGCTAAATAAATGAGATTAAATGAATGTGTATATCTGTGGGCAGGAAAACTGCAAAAGACTTTTGATTTGAAAACAGCTCCAACATATTTGTCCTGTAGTCACTGTCTTATATTTTGCCATTAAAGCTGTGAGGAAAATCAAGCATTAAACATGTAAGTATCCTTGCTAACTATCTGTAATTCACTAAAAATGGTATATGAAAACTAAAAAATTGGTATAAAGAGTGAGTTGGTGAATCCTGTTTGGTTTATTTTTTCCCCACAAGAGAGACACTAGAAATTACTATGCAGAATCAAGAGATAAACAATCTTATCAGATTTTTTTTTTCCTCTCCTTACCAGTACTCCTTGGCAGGAATCCTTTCATGTTATTCTATATAAATGATCCTTTATTCAACTCCATACCTTGTTTCCTAATTAGACCACCTTTAAGCATATTGCTAAACTATTTCTGCTCTTTGGAGATATTGTCTTCTTAATATTTGGAATTTTTTTAATTCTTACTTTAAGACTTTTAGCCAAGAGGTGCCAATTAACTTCATTTATATTCTTTTCTTCAATCAATCAATCATATATGGAGTGCTTACTTTTCACAGAACAGTAGTGTTTTGTGGGAAAGAACAATATAAAAGAGATGGTAGACATATTCCATCCTTCCAAAGTCAATCACTATTTACCTTTGCTCTGAGTTTAGAAATTGTGATGATATTTATTGTATTGAACTCTCCCAGGCATTTAGAACAGTGCTCAGCACATAGAAAGTGCTCAGTACATACCAGGAATTTATTGACTGAGCACCGCCTGTGTGCAGTTAATTGTATTTAGTGTATGGAGTGTTTTTCAATATATTGGTATCCATGATACTCAGTACAGATAAGCCTCACTACAGTGATAAAGAGGACCGATGCTAAACATCTTTTCCATGATGATTTTTCATTCTTCTCATTCAACCAGAATTGGCACTTGCCTTGTTACATGGTGTTTCAGTTGCTTTGTGTTTTCTATGTTGAGTGACAAAATATCTTTCACACCATTTTTACCTTTGCCGGTACTGTATCATCAGTTTTTCTTGCCCTTCAAAGGTCAAATATGATTCCATTTTTTTTTTGGCCAACTAAATTCAATTTTCTCAAATTTTCTACTGACAGAGAAAACACTTCTCTGAAGTGTCCCATGAATTGCTCATTCATTCATTCATTCATTCATTCAATCATGTTTATTGAGCACTTAATGTGTGCAGAGCACTTTACTAAGCACTTGGAAAATCAATTTGGCAACAGAGACAATCCTTGCCCAACAACGGGCTCACAGTCTAGAAGGGGGGTGATGGACAACAGAACAAAATAAAATAAGTAGACAGTCATCAATATAAATAAATAGAATTATAGATATATACACATCATCAATACAATAAATAGAATAATAAATATGTACCTATAAACAAAAGTTTCTGTTGAGCTAGAGCAGAGAGAGGGCATCAGGGTGATGAGGAGGGGAGGAGGAGCAGAGGGAAAGAGGGTCTCAATCTGGTAAGGCCTTCTGGAGAAGGTGAGCTTTCAGGAGGGTTTTGAAGGGGGGAAGTGTGCTAGTTTGGCGGATGTGAGGAGGAAGGGCATACCAGGCCAGAGGTAGGATGTGGGCCAGGGGTTGACATCAGGACGGGTGAGAATGAGTCACAGTGAGGAGGTTAGCACTAGAGGATTGGAGATTTCCTATGTTTAGTCTCCTTTTCCATCTTCCATTCTTTCCAAATATCCTTGGTCAGGGGTAAATTTAAGGCAACTGCCAGATTGGAACCTTTTGTGGGGAGAGAGTTAAATAGCAGATTAAGGACTATTAGAGAAGCAGCATGGCCTAGTGGAAAGAGCACAGGCCTTGGCATCAGAGGACCTGGGTTCTAATCCCACATCAGAGGAAGTTGCGTGGTTCATTGGAAAGAGCACAGGCTTAGGAATCAGAGGTCTTGGGTTTTAATCCCAGCTCCGCCGCCTGTCAGCTGTGTGACTTTGGTAAAGTCACTTAACTTCTTGGTGCCTCAGTTACCTCATCTGTAAAATGGGGATTAAGACTGCGAGCCTCCTGTGGGACAACCTGATTACCCTGTATCTACCCCAGTGCTTAAAACAGTGCTGTGCAAATAGTAAATGATTAACAAATACCAACATTATTATTATTATCTAATTATCCTGTACCTCTCCCAGTGCTTAGTAAAGTCCTTGGGACATAGTAAGTGCTTAAGAAATACTTTTGTTTTTAGTAGTAGTAATAGTAGCATCATTATTCTTTTTGGCAGGTGTACTTTGGAGAAACAATTACCACATGATAGTAGAGTGTTTCAATATAGGATTATTTAAAGTCAATCACTGAATCTATTTGCATATTAGAATATCATCATTGAGTCAGACTAACAGCTTTTTTTTCTTCAGTTTAGGATTTTTTTCCAGCAGTGTTAACAGGATGCTTGGAAGAATAGTGTGTCAATCATCTTCCTGGAATCCAATTTTCCCACTGATTATTAAAGACCCCTCTGCACGTTCCTCTCTTCCTGAGCTCTTTACCCCGTTTTGTCCAGACCCCTCTGAAAGATCTTGACATCATCAGCTTGCAGGACTTCCTTTAGTGACCAGTTCCCTATTCTTCCTCTCTGTTGCCTAAAGATATGTTTCCTTTGGTTGTCTTGAGCCTTCCTCCTAAACACTTGTGGGAATGCCTCCTCTTCTTAGTGTACAACATTGCATATTTATCCTATCCATTCCCTTTAACGTTCCAATTTATTTCATGTCATTTCTCAACCTTTGTTTTTCCATACTGAAAGGTTTGAGTGTTTGTGCCTCATGTAAGTCAATTGGCAAAAACAGAATTTCCTCAGATAATGTGTTAACCTATTGGTCAATCTCCAAGACTGATTTTTTTGTTAATGTTGTTGATAATATTAATAATAATAATGATATTTAAATAACTACTAGATGCTGTAGGTTCTTTAGAAACATTTTTGTAGACAAATGATCCGGGCAGCAGATTGAGGGATAGACTGAACTGGGGAGAGAGAAGAGGCAGGGAAATCCACAAGGAAGCTAATGCAGTAATCAACTCATACTGAGTTCTGAGGTATATAGAAGCTAATCAAGTCGGATACAATTGCTATCTCACATTGCATTCACAGTTTATGGGAAGGGAAGAATGGTACTTAATTACCATTTTACAGATAAAGAAACTGAGGCACAGGAAATGATTTGCCAGAGACAAAACAGGCAAGTGACAGAACTGGGATTAGAAAGCAAGACTTCTGACCTCCAGGCTCATGTTCCTCCAACTAGAACACACTGCTCATGCTTTTATTCCATTAAACATTCCCAGAGAATATTAGCATTACACATTCACTTTAACTAACATTACAAATTGGTGCCAGAAAGTTTCTATCCCACAAAAGTCTTTTAATGAACCAGAGCTATAATCAGGGTGAAGTATTAATGAATCAATTAATTGAATTTATTGAAAACTTGCCATGTGTAAAGCACTATACTAAGTACTAGGAAGAGTATAGTATTTCAGAGTTACTAGACCCATTCTCTAGCCATGAGTTGAGGGTCTAGAGGGGATACAGATATTAATATAAATAAATCAATTTGGGGTGTGTAAATGAGTGCTCTGGGACTGACGGAACAGTTAAAAAATGTTGCAAATCCAAGCACAAGGACAATGCAGAAGGGAGTGGAAGAGGAAATGAGGGCTTAGTTGGGGAAAGCCCCTTGGAGGAGATGTCCTTTTAATAGGGAGAATGATTGTCAGATATGAAGAGGAGGACATTCCAGGCCAGAGGCACATTGTGAGTAAGAGGTTGGCAGCGAGACAGATGAGATCAAGGTAGAGTGAATCTGGTGATATTAGAGAAGCACAATGTGCTAGCTAGGTTGTTGTAGGAAATCAAGGAGGGAAGGTAGAAGGGGGCAAGGGGATTGAGTGCTTTAAAGCCTGTGGTAAGGAGGGAAGGTTGATGGGCAACCAACTGGAGGTTCTTTAGAAAGATTTTTGTAGACAAATGGTCCGGGCAGCAGACTGACAGATAGACTGAAATGGGGAAAGAGAGGAGGCAGGGAAATCAGCAAGGAAGCTAATGCAGTAATCAAAGCGAGAGAGGATACATAGTTGGATTAAAAGACGTTATATTGTGGAAGGTGAGGAAAGGGAAAATTTTAGCAATGTTGTGAAGGTTGAACCATCAGGATTAAATGACAGATTGAATATGTGGGTTGAATGAAAGAGATGAGTCAGGGATAATGCCAAGGTTTCAGGCTTGTGAGACAGGGAGGGTGATGGTGCTGTCTGCAGTCATATGAAAGTCAAGGGGAGGACAGTATTTGGGTATGAAGCCAAGAAATTTTGTTTTAAGCATGTTAAACCTGATGTATTGATGGGACATCAAAGTAGAAATGTTGAGAAGCCAGGAGGAAATGTGAGAATGCAGACAAGGAGAGACATCAGGGCTGGAGATGTAGGTTTGGGAATCAACAGCATAGAGATGGTAGTTGCAACCATGAGAGTGAATGAGTTCCACAAGAGGCTGTTCATAGATGGAAAATAGAAAAGGACTGAGAACTAAACCTTGAGGTGTTCCTATAGTTACTGGGTGGAGGGAAGAGGAAGAGCCACAAAACAGACTGAGAATGAGTGGCTAGAGAGATAACAGGAGAGCCAGGAGAAGACATTGTCAGTGAAGCCAAGGTTAGATAATGCTTCCAAAAGAGGGGGGTCAGCTGGGAAGTTGAGAAGGACAAGATGGCGTAGAGACAATTGGATTTTTGCAAGATTATTTGTGACCTATGTGAGGCCAGCTTTGGTGGTGTGAATGCGGTAGAAGCTAGATTGGAGGGGGTCAAAGCCAGTATTGGAGGAAGGGAAATTGAGACAAAGGGTGAGTTTGGAGAGGAATGGTAAGAGGGAAATGAGGCAATAACTGGGAGAAGCCATGCAGTCAAGGGGTGTTTTTTGAAGGATAGGGGAGATGTGGGCATGTTTCAGAGCAGTAGGGAAAAGGTCATTGAACACTGAAGAGAAATGAGCAAATATGTAATCTCATGGCTGTCATAAAATATCTGCCTATCAGAGCCTGTTAATGGCTATCGAACTGTTAGGCAAAAGGGGGTGTTCATCTATTTTAGCATGGATATATGTTAAAATAATGACTGATACTGTCCACTTCAGAGTCCCATTCCAAACCTAGTTGAATCAGATCCTCATTGACCATGTACAAAGAACATTATCTGTGGGGGAGGTTTGGACCCTAGGGTGGAAAAGCACCAGCACATCTGTAACTTTGACTTTCTGACATGAAGAAGGGGTTCCTCACTGAAATCAGATCAACTCTACTAGTGTGAAGAATAATGACAATAAAACTGATGATAGTTTGTATTGAGTGCTTAGTATATTTAGGATTCCCAGGTAGACAAAAGATCCCAGCTCCGCCACTTGTCTGTTGCCCTTGGGCAAGTTGCTTCACTTCTTTGTGCCTCAGTTACCTCTTCTATAAAATAGGGATTGAGACTGTGAGCCCACAAGGGAGAATGTCTGTGTCCAACTCAATTTGCTTGTCTCTACCCGAAATCTTAATACAGTTCTTATTATTTAGTAAGAGCTTAACAAATGCCATTATTATTATTATTATTATTGTTATTACATTATTATAAGATCCAACATGGTCCCTTTCCTCCATCCTCTCGATTTTGACCTCTGAGAGTAAAGATTCTGTCTTCTTCTTATGTTTTACTCTCCCAAGAGCTTAGTATAGTTCACTGCAGTAAATGCTCAATAAATACCACTGAGTGCATGGGTTCACAGTTTAAGACAGAGAGGTAGAAAGTATTTTATCCCCATTTCCCAGAGGAAAGACCTGAGGCACAGAGAGTAATTGTATGATTATATGACTTACCCTGAAATCTGCTCCTCTAGACACAGTACCCTACTGATATTTGTATCAGTTTTCAGGTTCTCTATGTGGATTTTTTTGGTCTATTTTTATGTATCTCTTCCACTGTCTCTCCCCATTTTTATTTTTAGATCATTAGCCCCACAAGGCACAGGAATTGTATCTAATTCTCACCTGTGTATTCTTTTCCAGTGCTTAGGACAATGCTCTCATCAGTAAGTGCTTACCATTACTACTACCAAGATCACACAAGAGACAAGTCGTGGAGTGAGACAGGAGTCTGGATTCCCTGATCCAAGTCCCATACTCTTTCCACTAAGCAATGCCAGTCATCACAATGCTCATGAGCACAATTTCCAAACTGGCAACTCTCCCTCTTATTGCTTATTGTGGGCAGAGCACTGTTCTAAGTAGATAAAGCATGTGTCAGAGCATCAGAAGACTTGGGTTCTAAACCCAGCTCTGCCACTTGTCTGCTATGTGACCCTTGGAAGTTCACTTCACTTCTCTCTGCCTCAACTACCTCATCTGTAAAATGGAGACTTACAGCTGTGAGGCTTAGGATGGTGTGATTACCAAGTTCTTAAAGGTGGTCTGCACTGTTTATTGGAGCTAAATTGCATATCTGAATTGGTAAATATGGGTATTCTATTAGATACCAAGAATCTACTTTTTCCAATATCTTCCTGCTGCCCTACCAGATGTAGCACTGTAGCAGTGATCAAGGGAATCCTGAAGCCTGAGCACGCTAATATAATTCATAATACCAAATGGACTTATAATTGTGCTTGAGGTTAAGAAATTCTTATTTGATTTTATGAATATATCACAGCATTGCCTTATGAAAAGAAAACATAAGTCAGGAGGTCCTGGCACCTATCCGGGTGCTGTTACAGACCTGCTGTATGGACTTGGGCACAACCTTGGGTTAGGTGATTTCACTTCATCACTCTAGACTTCAGTTTTCCTCCTCTTCAAAATGGACATTAGAGACCTGATCTTCTTTCCACTAAGATACTGAGCCCCAAGGTCTGGGTTTACACTGATAGACTGGCTTTATGTCAGTTCTTATCACAATGCTGGGCACATAGAAAGAGCCTAATAATTATGATAATGAATATTTTATAAAATTTACCAAAATCCCATACATGACTAGTCAATTTGACTAAGAGGTAGGAGGGATACAAATAGCCCCATTTCCTACCCAGGAGTGGGGAGGTTGTGGATAACAGACCTACTGACACCCCCTAAACCCACTCCAGAATCAGAAATGGGTCCCAAAAGCCACCCTTATCTCCCAATTCTCATCAACTGCTTCATTCTCATTTCCCAGTTCTCAACAGAGCACAGTGTTCTGAACAGAGTAATCACTCAATAAATAACAGTGATTGATCATCTCTAAGAGGAGGGAAGAGAAGGCAGAGACATAGACACCTTCTTTTCCATCCCTCTACCTGGATTATCAGGGCATTAGGGAAGTGAGGAAAAACCTCTGTCTACATAAACTTGCTTATCCAATGGCATTTTAGATACAGTATCTGAAAATTCAGGAATCTAATTTTCAGATATGTGGACATTAGCTATGTTTAGAAACTTTATGGGACAGACAATCCTTTTTTGGTGTCAAGGACCACAGCTCAATCCAGTCTGAGCACTCAGGAAGTTGCATCACAACTCAATTCTTTAGAAAACCTTGTTCTTTACCCGGTTCAGGGGATGCATTTCTTCTCCCAGTGTTCTCTGTGTGGGCCTGGAACTTCATCTCACAGAAGATAGCCTGAATTGCCAAATTAAGGAAATGAAAGTACAGTGAAAATTTATGGGATTTTTTTTCTATGAAAGAGATGTTTCTTCCTAGGGATTATCCCCATAAAATCATCATCCCTTATAATAATAATGATGTTGGTATTTATTAAGTGCTTACTATGTGCCGAGCACTGTTCTAAGCACAGGGGTAGACACAGTGGAATCAGTTTGTCCCACGTGGGGCTCACAGTCTTAATCCTCATTTTACAGATGAGGTAACTGAAGCACCAAGAAGTTAAGTGACTTGCCCACAGTCACACAGCTAAGTGGCCGAGCTGGGATTCGAACCCATGACCTCTGACTCCAAAGCCCGTGCTCTTTCCACTGAGCCACACTGCTTCTCATAGAACATGGTGGAGATTAAGGGGAAAGAAAAGAAAAGCCTCTCCCTCTCTATCCTGTCCAGTCGTCTGAGTTCACCACTGCCCAAGAAATGATGAATGGAGGGGCAACTTTCTAAGAGGGTTTTTTTTAAATTTTTTTTTTCTCAGTTAAAAACTGTGTTTGGTGGAGGGTAACTCTGACGGACTTCACGGCCCCAACCGGTCCCATGCTCCTGCAGTAGGTGGATGGCACGGAGGAGAGGGTGGAACTGAAGATTTGAGCTCCCTCCCTACAACTCAAACACAGATAAGGGCAAGGAAGAGGGTACGTCAGGAGCCCAACTCCAGTAGTTTCAGAGATGTGGGTAAATGCTCTTACTATTTCGAGGAGCACAGAAATATGAAAAATCAGAGCCTTTGGTCTTTGATATCTTAAGATTTCACTAAAACTTTGATTAGATCCTGACTACAAATTGACCAAGTTGAAGGGAAAGGTCACAAGTGCCAAAGCTTGGTGGAAACCTGCCACTTGGGTCACCTTCCTGGAAAGTAGAGTGTCATCAGACTCCCTGCGTGCTTGGAAAAGCACAATCCAACAGAGTTAGTGACATGATTCCTGCCCAGAAGGAGCTTACAGTCTTAAGGGGTTCTTAACCACATTCTTAGATTGCAATATCAATATTGGCATGTTCTACTGCCCAAGTTATATGATGTGATTCTATAGTTGTCAATGCAGAATCTTCCAGGATTTCTCCTGGGGTACCATGAATCACCCCAATGAGCAGCAGTACCTTTGCATTCCCCTTCCAGGTCAGGATGAAGTCTGGAACACCACCTAGATTTTTCCCATTCCACAGTAAAGTCCCTGTGCAAGTAGTAAGGGCTTAATGAATCTTTGTACTGATATTAATGCTAGCAGCCACAGTGGAAGGAGGCTCAGTGTAGAAAATGAAAAAAAAATTGGAT
Source organism: Ornithorhynchus anatinus (assembly GCF_004115215.2). Classification (NCBI taxonomy): domain Eukaryota; kingdom Metazoa; phylum Chordata; class Mammalia; order Monotremata; family Ornithorhynchidae; genus Ornithorhynchus; species Ornithorhynchus anatinus. Next base: position 114,761,350 of record NC_041731.1, on the reverse strand, counting down.
ATGAAATCTGTATCGAAATTATTAAATAAAAGGGACAATTAAGCACACTGGTGGGAAAGACACAAGGAAGAAAGGCAGCATGAGAAGCAGCATGGCCTAGTGGATAGAGCTTGGGCCTGGGAGTCAGAAGGTCATGGATTCTAATCCTGGTGTGGCCACTTCTCTGCTGTGTGACCTTGTGCAAGTCTCAGCTTCTCTATGCCTCAGTTCCCTCATCTGTTAAATGGGGATTAAGATTGTGAGCCTGGTGTTGGATAGGGACTATGTTCCAACCAATTATCTTGTATCTACCCCAGCACTTAAAATAATGCCTGGCACATAGTAAGTGCTTAACAACTTCTATAATTATTATTAAAAGTGATTTTGGTTAGGACTCTACCTCCCCATGAACAATGAATCCTGATAGTGGTTCCATTTATCAAAGTTGCACCACTTTCTCTAACCCCTGTGACCGGGTCTCTTCCAGTTCCCAGGCTGTCAATCTGTCCCTAAGTACTGACCTGCTCTGAACCCAGGTCAGCATATCAGAATCCTCAGGACACTAATTTGTCACTCTGCTGGATACACAGAGAACTTGTTAGTCAGTCTATTCTGGGGAGGCAGATAGGCAACAAAACTGTTTACCAGGGGGTGTTTGGGAGTTACATTCTTCAGTGATATCATCCTCCATTAGCATGGTGCAATAAGAGCCCCTTCATTCCCACTGTACCCCGGCCTTCTCAGAATACGGACTTATGTTGTGACATTTTCTAGCCTTACTGTAATTTTTGTCACAAAAAAGGAGTGTCAGTATTTCAGTCGTCTCATTTTTACATTCCTCTGCTGTACTTTGTTGACCTTTTCAGTATTCAGTGCAGTATTTTGAGTTGGTTGACCATTCCACACCTCCTCTTCTATTAAAAATATACTAACCTGTTGCCAAGACTAGAGTGACCAGCCAATTGAAATAAAGAATTTTAAAAAGGTCAAAGTGGTGCAGCACACCATATGTTTCACAAAGTTTATTAAGCATTGAAATTTTCATTCTGACAAGACTCAGCCAAAGGCAAAAAAAAAAAAAACAACTGGATATCACAGTCATCCAGGATCTCTCTAAAGATAATAGAATGGGGAAAAAACCAAAACCCTCTTATTTTTATTTTCAGACTTCTGTGGCTATCTCAGGATGGCCTGGTATAGGAATGCATTTAGGTGGAGGCTGAAGCAGTCATGTATGACACCATTAGGACTCTGTTTAGATAGTCTTTCTGAGCCTTGGAAGGCTTTTGTCTTTGTGAACCTACTCAGGGATACTGTATTTTCAGACATAAAGGTAAAGCTCATTCAAAAAGGAGACATTACATTTTCTGCCTCTTCAGCAAGCCAGCAAGAATTTTCACAGAGTAATCTTAACAAAGTGTCAGCATCAGCATTACCATTATCAATGGACATCTGGTATTCATTCTTATATACATAGGCAGCAAATTTAAGGTCCAGTTTAGCATATTCAGTGAGTTAATGTGTTCGGGAGGGGAGCGGGGATTATAAATGACTTTCGGTATCCACTTTGATTCAGAACTAGGTTGGAAGCTACTTAGGTGCTAAAAAGCCAAATATATTTTGAGAGCAAGTCGTGAACTAGTGTGGGATGCTTAAAATATAATATTTTGTGGCAAATGCAAATTACAAACTCGAATACAATAAGTGTGTAGAATATGTCGATCTTTTTATATTTAGTACCCGGGAATGCCAATCTGCTGTTTGAGTACCAGGGAGTGGAAATAATGATGTAAAACAAAGGGTGACAATTTGGTCCCAGAAATGTACTTCTGTTTTTCTATGATGTGAACCAATTTGTACATAATTTGGGATTTGGGGGACAAAACTAGTACTGAAGCCAAATCTGTCTTTAGAACACTGTTAGATATATATGGAGAAAATTGACTTAGGTTAAAATTCTTTCTCAACTACTAAGACAAATAATATTTGAGTGGTGGACCATGTGGTATTGGATGTGAGTTCTCAAGGGTATTTCATTCAATAGTATTTATTGAGTGCTTACTATGTGCAGAACACTGTACTAAGAGCTTGGAATGTACAAGTCGGCAACAGATAGAGACAGTCCCTGCCCTTTGACGGGCTTACAGTCTAATTGGGCTTACAGTAAGACCACGTTCTCAGAATTCATCTTATATACCCCTTCCTGTAATGTCATTTCAATGTAGAGGACAGGTGTGATGCTCTTCCCAAGAAATGGTATAGATTTAGTTGGGCTCAAGATTTTCAACTGTGGAACAGTTTTCCCTTTACAAAGATAATCAGTTTTCTTACCAATGTCTGGCACTCCTTTCTAAATTTGAGGGTTTTTTGGTAAAGCTATCTCAGTAGTTTAGAATTCTACAAAGCTAGTGAACCAAAATCGAATTAAAGGATTATCATGGTATCCAAATTTAACCAATCAATTAATGGAATTTTTGATCTCCTCGAGGACTGTATAACAGAAAAAAAATAAACCCAGTTCCCAACCCACAAAGACCTTACCATCTACTGGGAGAGACAGGCTTGCCTACAGTATTTTCATATTTCAAGTTATTTTAGATGTATTGCAAAATGTATTTACTTAATTACTAATCTCTCATGGATCAATCAGTCAATCAATTTATTGAGAGCTTACTGTGCGCTAAGTGTCTGGGAGAGGAAAATACAATGGAGTTCATAGACACATTCCCTGCTCACAAAGAACTGTCTGTCTAGAGGGGTAGACAGATATTAATATAAGTGAGTGAATTATGGATATATACATAAGTGCTTCTGGGCTGAGGTTGGGATGAATAAAGGGAGCAAATCAGGGAAATGCAGAAAGGGGTGCGAAGAGTTGAAATAAGAGCTTAATCAGGGAAAGCCGCTTGAAGGAGATGTGCCTTCAAAAAGTCTTTGAAGATGTGGAGTGTCCTTCTATCAGATATGATATAAGTCCTTCGGTCTGATAATATGTCAGATATGAAGAAGGAGGACAGTCCAGGCCAGAGACAAAATGTGGGCAAGAGGTCAGCATCAAGATAGATTAAATTGAGATACAGTGAGTAGGCTGGCATCAGAGGAGTTGACAATACTTTATTGATAATGGATGTAATGATTTAATAACTTTCTAAGTAGTCTAGACAAACATCCCAGACTGTAAGCTCATTGTGGGTAAGGAATGTGTTTGTTTATTGTTGTATTGTACTCTCCCAAGCGCTTAGTAAAGTGCTCTGCACACCTAAGCACTAAATTAATATGATTGAATGAATGAATGAATGAATGAATGAATGAATAAACCAAGGCAAAACCCAGCTTTTTCTTCTTTACTGTCCAGGCCAGTGTTTATAAATAATTTCAAAGTCCTAGCATTAGAATGTTCTTGCTACCCTGTTTAATCTCCTTGCACTGGGTCCAGGTTGAACAGTCCTAGGCTTTTGTTAACTCAACATACCTGAATTTTGGCAGCTCAGAGTTGAATGTCATTTTCAGGAATCAAAGCTTCAGCTCCCAGATTTCTTAGATTTTTCCACCTCTGCTTTCTTGCTCATTCGGTCACCATGTTAGGAGAAAGCAGATCCATATGTTCAGGGACTATATATTGGGCATTTTAAGATGACTATTCCCTCTTCCAGGCCACCAGCATACCTATTAGGAATCTCTGCTCAGTGCATAAAGTAGAAGGTGAAGATTTGAAAGGGTGTTTTCTTTTCTCCTTTCCCAGCTGTGTCTTTGCCTGGAGAGGTCTGCCCAGTTACAGTGGTTTCTGAATTGCCAGTAGTCGCTTGCAATCAAAACAGGCAGTTCCAGGAAGGATTCCTGCTATTTTCACATTTAAGTATTAGGACCCAGTTCATAAGTGTTCAATTTTTGTAAAATGGGAACCTTGTTAGGACACAGGGACTTTATGGGACATTATATCTCCACAGCTCTTTGGAGGATTTATTAGGTTATGCAATTCAGTCTCTTTTTAATCAGTTCAGGCTTTGCCACTCATGACGAATTAAGTTCCTGAAAAACCTTTTCGTTCCTTTTACAACCTCCAGACTATATAAATCCCGTGCCTTCTTTTTATGTGACTTTTGCATGGTGAATAAATAACGAAAAAGGGATAATATGACACATAACACTTCTAAGATGATGAATGTAAAACACTGAAGGTGGTCTTTTTAACTTAAAACAGCCTTTAAAGAATTGTATAATCTTTGCCAAACCTGAGTTCCATTAACAATGTTTCCATTTCTCAGGAGGAGAAGTGATATTACTCCCAATTTTACTAATGTGGCTGATAAAGCATTTTACTTTGAGATTTAATATATTCCTTGTCACATTCTTTTGGAGCCATTTTTGAAAGTGGAAATTAGGAAATACCAATGAAGGGTAGAATAAAGAGCTCAGGTCAGTGATGTACCAAATTGTGGGCAAGACCACTGGGACCTCTGAGAATGGCAGTTTGCTATTTAGAATGCAATAGAGGAGGGGGTTTGAAAAGGTCGATAGCCTCTTTCCTTGCTTTTATTTAACCCTGGCCTCTGGCCTATATTTTGATATAGCTTCTGATATAATCCTCTATCAGAATGTGTCTTATTTTCCAGTGACTATTAGTCTCAATACTTGGAAATTAAGCACCGTGTGATGATTGCAGCAGTGCTGAGTTCTGGTCTTTAGTCGTGAGTGTGGGAAAGAGGATAAAGTGGACAGGGCCTAGGGGAGTACTACTTTGGGGAAGCATGCCTCTACATCTACCCCAGTGCTTACTACAGTGTCTAGCACATAGTAAGTGCTTAACAAATATCAAAATTGTTATTATTATTATTACATGTTCTATGTAAGGAGGCCAGTGGCTTTTCATATATGTAGTGCACTATCAGTGGTGTGTGAAGAGGGCATGTGATGGGGAAAAAGGCCTGTGAGGGCAGGAGAGCTGAGGCAAGTCACTTAACTACTCTGTGTCTCAGTTACCTCATCTGCAAAATGGGGATTAGACTGTGAGCCCCACGTGGGATAACCTGATTATCTTGTACTTACCCCAGTGCTTAGAACAGTGCTTGAAACAAAGTAAGAGCTTAGAAAATACCATCATTATCATTATTATTATTATTAGACTGTACTGTAAGCTCGTTACGAGCAGGGAACGTGTCCACCAACTCTGTTACACTGTAGTGTACTTGCCTGAGTGCTGGCTTAGTGGCAAGAGCATGGGCTTGGGAGTCAGAGGTGATGGGTTCTAATCCCCTCTCCAGCACCTGTCAGATGTGTGACTATGGGCAAGTCACTTAACTTCTCTGTGCCTCAGTTACCTCATCGGAAAATGGGGATTAAGACTGTGAACCCTATGTGGGACAATCTGACTACCTTGTAATAATAATAATAATAATAATAATGTTGGTATTTGTTAAGCGCTTACTATGTGCAGAGCACTGTTTTAAGCGCTGGGGTAGACATAGGGGAATCAGGTTGTCCCACATGGGGCTCACAGTCTTAATCCCCATTTTACAGATGAGGTAACTGAGGCCCAGAGAAGTTAAGTGACTTGCCCACAGTCACACAGCTGACAAGTGGCAGATCTGGGATTCAAACTCATGACCTCTGACTCCAAAGCCCGTGCTCTTTCCACTGAGCCACGCTGCTTCTTTAATAATGTTGGTAGTTGTTAAGCGCTTACTCTGTGCAGAGCACTGTTCTAAGCGCTGGGGTAGATACAGGGTCATCAGGTTGTCCCACGGGAGGCTCACTGTTAATCCCCATTTTACAGATGAGGGAACTGAGGCACAGAGAAGTTAAGTGACTTGCCCACAGTCACACAGCTGACAAATGGGGATGAAGACTGTGAGCCTCACATGGGACAACCCGAGTACTCTGTATCTACCCCAGCGCTTAGAACAGTGCTCTGCACATAGTAAGCGCTTAACAAATACCAATATTATTATTATTATTATTAAGTGGCAGAGCCGGAGTTCAAACCCATGACCTCTGACTCCGAAGCCCAGGCTCTTTCCACTGAGCCACGCTGCTTCTCAGCGTGTATCTCCCCCAGCATTTAGAACAGGACTTGGCACATAGTAAGCACTTAACAAATACCATTATTATTATTACTGCATCTCTTCATAGCACATAATCACAGTGTATGGTACCCAAACCCTAGTGGAGAGCAGAGCACCTCATCATTCTGGATCTGCCGAGGGATTGGTGGGAGATCATGGGTGCCTATGCCTCCTCCATTAGAATGTAAACTCCTGATGATCAATCTATCAGATTGATAGTAATAGAATGCTTCCTCTATTTTAGAGCATTATATAAAGCATTTGGGAGAGTACAAATGTACAAATATTTCCTGTCCTCAAAGAGCTTACAATCAACTGGGGACATAGACAGTAAAATAAATTACATGTAGGGCAGGAAACATGATTGTACTACTGCTGATCATCCAGTGCCCTGCATGCTAGGGCCTTTCAATTCATATCGTTAGCAGCATGAACACCACCCAGGAAATGTTTCCCACTTCACTGTCCCTATTCTAAACTTTGGAAAGATGGGATTGCCACCAAACCCTCTCCAGCACCTCCCTAGTGTTCTGCAGATCTCTCTCTGGTGGCAGTGGAAATGACCATTTTGTTATGTGGATCCTTTTGATTTCCCTTGTCTTATTTCAACTCAGATTGTTTGGATGAAAAAGGCCCATGAAGAGAAATTGTTATGTGTGACCAGCTCCCTACATACAAAACTCCTTCCACTGGCTTCAAGGCTCTCCAGCAACTATCTCCATTTTCTATATCAAGCTCCTTCACACACTACTCCCCAGCTTGCTCTCTTCATCTTTCCAAAGCTCACAAACACACCTTCTAAATTCTTGTTCCTGAATATTGATGCCTGTCTACTTGTTTTGTTTTGTTATCTACCTCCCCCTTCTTGACTGTGAGCCCGTTGTTGAGTAGGGATTGTCTCTATCTCTTGACAAATTGTACTTTCCAAGCTCTTAGTACAGTGCTCTGCACACAGTAAGCACTCAAAAAACGCTTACAGTCTAGAGGGGGAGGCAGACATTAATTTAACTAGATCACAGATATGTACATAAGTGCTGTGAGGCTAAGGGTAAAGTGAATATCAAGTGCTAAAGGAGTACTGATTTGAGTGCAAGTTGGTTCAGAGGGAGGAGTCAGGGAAAAGAGGGCTTAATCGTACAGGTCTCTTGGAGGACATGTGATTTCTGTAAGACTTTGAAGATGGGGAGAGTAATGCTCTGTCATATATGATGGGGGAAGATTTCCAATCCAGAAGATGATGTGGGCAATGGGTCAGCAGCGAGACAGAATATATAAAGATTCAGTAAGTAAGTTATCATTAGAGGAATGAAGTGTGAGGACTGGATTGTTAATTTAGATTTGCTGTTTGCCGAATCCAAAGCTTCTGGATAATTTCAAATAATTATACTACTCATTTTGTGAAGTGGAGATCAATCGTCTTTATACTTTTTTTCTGAAAGGTAGATGGAAAATTCTTGCTTTCAAGACATATTAAGTGTCTTGAGACTAGGAAGAGCATAAATCAATTTAGATCTGTGTAGTAGTGATATATCAAGCAATTGCACATATGCTGTACTTAGAATAGGTTTCTGGGGTTGAGATATGTTTCAGTACTGAACTTATGTTGAATTTAGCAAGTAATAAACTGTGGCAAAGTCTTTATTGCATTGTCTTGATTCCTTAGCCTGTCCATTTAGTGATGCAACATATGGAATTTTATTGCTCTGAGATAAAAGTCATCTTCTAGTGTTCAAAAACACTACGTAGTGGAATTTTTACATAAAACATTTGAAAAATCAGTTTGTGGTTCCCATCATTAATTTGGTTATGGAGAAAACACCCTGAAGGATGCAATGTAATACTAATTCTTGTAAGTTTCACCATTATCGTATAACTCATGAATATCTCTGTTTTAAGGGAATGAAGTTTGATTTGAAAAAAAGAAGTCTAGAGGCATAGTCTGTTGTGTTATAGCAATGCCTTCTGCCTTCAACAGCATTAATGAAATGTGTGGTCTGTAGAACAAACCTTTTTAAGAGGCCTTTCTTACACTCACCTTGTTGAACTGGACTCATTCTGAAAAAAGGTGTGAGCCAATATGTCGGCCTCTCCTAATTATGTGGAAATTCATTCATTCATTCATTCATTCATTCAATAGTATTTATTCAGCGCTTACTATGTGCAGAGCATTGTACTAAGCACTTGGAATGTACAAGTCGGTAACAGATAGAGACAGTCCATGCCCTTTGACGGGCTTACAGTCTAATCAGGGGAGACAGACAGACAAGAACAATAGCAATAAACAGAATTGGGGATGAACATCTCATTAAAACAATAACAAATAAATAGAATCAAGGTGATGTACATCTCATTAACAAAATAAATAGGGTAATGAAAATATATACAGTTGAGTGGACGAGTACAGGGCTGAGGGGATGGGAAGAAGGGAGGAGGGAGGAGCAGAGGGAAAGGGGGGGAAGAGGGCTTAGCTGAGGAGAGGTGAAGTGGGGGAAGAGGGGGAGCAGAGGTAGAGGGAAAAGGGGAGCTCAGTATGGGAAGGCCTCTTGGAGGAGGTAAGCTTTAAGTAGGGTTTTGAAGAGGGGAAGAGAATTAGTTTGGCGGAGGTGAGGAGGGAGGGCATTCCAGGACCCGGGAGGACGTGGGCCAGGGGTCGACGGCAGGATAAGCGAGAACGGGGGACATTGAGGAGGTGGGTGACAGAGGAGCAGAGTGTGTGAGGTGGGCAGTAGAAAGAGAGAAGGGAGGAGAGGTAGGAGGGGGCAAGGGGATGGAGAGCCTTGAAGCCTAGAGTGAGAAGTTTTTGTTTTGTGTGGAGGTTGATAGGCAGCCACTGGAGGCTTTTAAGAAGAGGAGTGACATGCCCAGACTATTTCTGCAGGAAATTGGAAGGTGTGAATTAGTCCACTGAATCCTGGAAACCTATAGTAAAAGTAGATGTCACCTACTAAAAGGCCATGTTCCCTAAGAGCCTTCCTTGACTAATCCCTACTTTCCTGATCATGTTAGCCCTTCAACCACATTAGCCTACATATATATGCCATGTATATGTGTGTGTTTGTCTGTCTGTGTATATATGCATTATTTTCATTTACTTCCCCTTCCACTGGTCCAGTGGAAAAAAACACAGTTCTGGGAATCAGGAGATCTGGATTCTAATCCTGGATTTGCAAGTAAAGAAGGTTTTCTTTGGCTATGCTATCAGTGGTGAAGTTTTCTGATGGGAAGAACCTCTTAGAACTCCCCATGATGTGGGTAGGCTCAGAAAGTATCCTGAGAACTAGCTTGTCACTTTGGGCAGCAGTGACTGCAGCAGCTGCTAAGGGAACTGCCTGATGAGCTATGATGCTACAATACATCATCAGCACTATGCTGGGGTCTTTTAGGTCATGAATGGGTTGTACTTTCAAGGAAGCAGCATAGTCTATTGGATAGAGCACAGGCCTGGGAGTCAGAAGGACTTGGGTTCTAATACCAGCTCCCCCACTTGTCTGCTGTGTGACCTCACTCAAGTCACTTCAGTTTTGTGTGCTTCAGTTACCTCATCTGTAAAAATGGGCATTAAAACTGTATGCCCCATAATGGGACAGGGACTGTGTCCAAACTGATTACCTTGTATTTTCCCCGGGCTTAGAACAGTGCCTGGCACATAGTAAGGACTTGACAAATACCATAAAAAAAAACTTTTACAGTGTCCTACACAACTGCACACTGACTGCTCAGTATGTTCTGTGCCCCAGCAGAGACACTGGCAAGGCCAGAGAATGTAAATAGCACTGCAGAATCCACTAGCATGACAGTCCATGCCTTCACACAGGTTCTCTACCCTCTGGAATGTGTAGGCTTGTTGTTATAATATACTCTTCTAAGCATTTAGTACAGTGCTTTTACCGAGTAAGAGCTCAATAAATACAATTAAATGAATGAATGAATAAATGGATGAATGAATGAATGAGGTCTTTTCCTCATTTTAAATAGGAGACTCCACCATAAACATGAATCATTTACTTACTTTTGCTACACGTTCCCAAAGTTCTAATATAGTGCTCTGCCCCACAGGAGGCTATCATTAAATGTGACTGATCAAGACACCTATGAAAGCCATTCCCCAGCCTCCTCCTTGAACTGTTCATCTTGTAGGCTCATTGACTGAAGAAGATCTGCAGCATCATTCTTCTCTTTACATTTTAAACGTTTTCATTTTGAAGCCCAATTTTTTTTTTTTCATCAAATCTGTTTGTTTCACTCTTTGCATGATACTTTAACATGGAAGGTTAGAGCAATCCACAGTCAGTGAAACCCCTTCAGAGTAAATCCATTTAGATGGAATGAATTCCTATATGAAGTTAAAAGTTTCCAAATGCCTACTGAAAAGTTCAAGGGGCTCAGCCAGTGACATCACTGTTACAAGGACTTTCCAATGATCTACACTTTCATGACATACATGTAGAGTTTATCTTTCTTCTTCATTTCTCTCCATTTCTTATTCATGACAACGATTCATGGCAGTTTCAGTTGTTTTTTTTTAAAATAGTATTAAAGTTCTTTGATGAGCTTTCAAGTTACCCAAATTTTCATTTCCTAATATGTGTGTCAAGTACCTATATTACTGCAGAATATCACATTTCACTTTCCCCAGGCATATGACAACTTGATAATCATTTTTCCTACTATCAGACCTGCTCCCTGGGGAAAGGACTCCATAAAAACTCATGAGAAATGCCCTTTTTTATCAACAGTCTGCCTTGGGGATGCTCTCGCCTTTGGTCTTTAAAACTTTATTCACTTCTTCCATAGGCACCATCAATTTATTAAACAACTGTGGATTTTAGTATTGCAGTGGCCAAACAATCTGTAGCTTTCAAGTGTATTTAAATTATGATTTTTCTTTCAATACCTTCACTTTTTACAGTACCTTTGGCTCTGAGGAATATGAAGTAATGTATCTGAACCCAGAATGTGCAGAAATCTGATAGCATGTAGAATCTATAGCTCACTATATTCTGTTAGGAATATATTTTTTTAAAGAAACAACATAATTCTTTGATTGCCATTACATACCAGTTATACTATGATAATAAGACAGGGAAGAGTTAGTAGTCCATTTTGTCTTGTTTTTTCTGACAAAGTGATGTTTTTTACCATGCTGTGAACACATAGTCAGATAAATAAAATAAAGCAATATTCTCTCCTATTCCATTTCCCAATTACTGCTAGTAATTTTTTTTTGGCTTGATTATATTTATTCATTCATTCATTCAATAGTATTTATTGAGCGCTTACTATGTGCAGAGCACTGTACTGAGCGCTTGGAATGAACAAGTCGGCAACAGATAGAGACAGTCCCTGCTGTTTGACGGGCTTACAGTCTAATTGGGGGAGACGGACAGACAAGAACAATGGCAATAAATAGAGTCGAGGGGAAGAACATCTCGTAAAAACAATGGCAACTAAATAGAATCAAGGCGATGTACATTTCATTAACAAAATAAATAGGGTAATGAAAATATACAGTTGAGCAGATGAGTACAGTGCTGAGGGGATCGGAAGGGAGAGGGGGAGGAGCAGAGGGAAATGGGGGAAAAGAGGGTTAAGCTGCGGAGAGGTGAAAGGGGGGTGGTAGAGGGAGTAGAGGGAGAAGAGGAGCTCAGTCTGGGAAGGCCTCTTGGAGGAGGTGAGTTTTAAGTAGGGTTTTGAAGAGGGGAAGAGAATCAGTTTGGCGGAGGTGAGAAGGGAGGGCGTTCCAGGACCGCGGGAGGACGTGGCCCAGGGGTCGACGGCGGGATAGGCGAGACCAAGGGACGGCGAGGAGGTGGGCGGCAGAGGAGCGGAGCGTGTGGGGTGGGCAGTAGAAAGAGAGAAGGGAGGAGAGGTAGGAAGGGGCAAAGTGATGTAGACCCTTGAAGCCTAGAGTGAGGAGTTTTGTTTGGAGCGGAGGTCCATAGGCAACCACTGGAGTTGTTTAAGAAGGGGAGTGACATGCCCAGATCGTTTCTGCAGGAAGATGAGCCGGGCAGCAGAGTGAAGAATAGACCGGAGCGGGGCGAGAGTGGAGGAAGGGAGGTCAGAGAGAAGGCTGACACAGTAGTCTAGCCGGGATATAACGAGAGCCCGTAGCAGTAAGGTAGCCGTTTGGGTGGAGAGGAAAGGGTGGATCTTGGCGATATTGTAAAGGTGAAACCGGCAGGTCTTGGTAACGGATAGGATGTGTGGGGTGAACGAGAGGGACGAGTCAAGGATGACACCGAGATTGCGGGCCTGAGAGACGGGAAGGATGCTCATGCCATCCACGGTGATAGGGAAGTCTGGGAGAGGACCGGGTTTGGGAGGGAAGATGAGGAGCTCAGTCTTGCTCATGTTGAGTTTTAGGTGGTGGGCCGACATCCAGGTGGAGACATCCTGGAGGCAGGAGGAGATGCGAGCCTGAAGGGAGGCTTTACAATTTCCATCATTTGCATTTTTGCTCTCCTTTTGGAAGGCCCAAGTTCACACTTCATGGGTGTTTGTCAAAAATCATTTCTTACTGTATTTAATATTTCCATTGCATTTTCTGGCTGCAAACTGTTACCTAAATATTGGCAAAGCCGATTTAGTGGCATGCTGTATTAGGTAAGCTCTGCAGTAGGTTCAGTTCTCCATCTATTCTGAATGGTCATGCTGAAAGTTGGACCAAGCAACCTGGAAGCTGGTGTCAGAACATATTGATCCACTAGGAAATTTCATACTCCACAATCTAGGAACATTACCAGGAGTCTCTGAGATAATCTAGTAGTTGCTGCAGGCTGACTACAGAGGACACACATGCTGATCATATGGATGAATAATTTTGTTGAATCAGCGGTGTGGTTTGACAATAAGATGAAAGGAAGCCTTTCTGCACCAGGTAAATTCTCCAAGTAATCCAAGATTTCCTTGGGCAGCATACAGCTAACTAAACTGCATCACCAAATTTGCTACACAGGAAGTCTTCTGTTCAGTGTTGACAGGGAAAGAAGGGAAAATCCCCAGTTTAAAAGTAACTGTGTCAATCCATCAATTGTATTAGTTCATTCATTCATTCAGTAGTATTTATTGAGCGCTTACTATGTGCAGAGCACTGTACTAAGTGCTTGGAATGTACAATTCTGCAACAAATAGAGACAATCCCTGCCCAGTGATGGGCTTATTTGTTGTGTGCTTACTGCGCACACACCATTGTACTAAGAGGTTAGAAGGATACAATTTATGGTACAACACAACAGTATAACAGACATATTCCCTGCCCACTCTAAGGGAAAGCGACAGGCAGAGTTTGGGGCTAACTCAAGTGGGAATAGTGTCTATCCTTGCTTATGGTCTATGAGTCAAACGGCACGATATGTTCATAAACAAAGATGTCCTGGACTGCAGCCAATTTTTCTAAGCAAGGCATGTGGTGGCAGTGGATGCCAGCAAGATCCCAGACCAATTGCTTAAGCAGACCTGATATGAAGTGCATGTGAACAAAGAAGTGAGATTAGTGATTCATACATTGACTTTTAGAACCAGAACGTTAAGAGATCACAGCAGAACACAGGTGGGAAGTAGTGGGGCATAGTGGAAAGTGTCTGGGCCTAGGAGGGAGAGAACCTGGTTTCTACTACTGGTTCTGCCACTTGCCCTCTGTGCCACCTTGCTCCCACAGCTTAAACTCCCATCTCTATGTGGATGATACCCAAATCTACATCTCCTCCCCTAATCTCTTTCTCTCTCTCCAGGTTGCAGCTCCTCCAGTGAGGCTTAATGAAAAGAGCATGGGTTTGGGAGTCAGAGGACGTGAGTTCTAATCCCAGCTTCTCCACTCCTCTGCTGTGTGACCTTGGGCAAATCACTTCACTTCTTTGTGCCACAGTTACCTCATCTGTGAAATGGAGATTAAGACTGTGAGCCCCATGAGTGACAACCTGATTGCCTTGGATTTACCAGAGCATTTAAAACAGTGCTTGGCACATAGTAAGCACTTAAATGCCATCATCATTATTATTATTATTCAAGACATCTCTACTTGGATGTCCTCTGGTCACGTCAAACTTAACACGTCCAAAACAGAGCTCCTTATCTTCCCTCTCAAACCCTCTCCTTTCCTGAAATTTCTCAACACTGTAGACAACACAACCATCCTTCTCATCTCACAAGCCTGTAACTTTGGCATCATCTTTGATTCCACTCTTTCACTCAACTCATATTTTCAATCTGTCACCAATTTTTGTCAGTCTCACCTTCACAACATTGCTAAAATCCACCCTTTCCTCTTAATCCAAAACCACCACCATGTTAGTACAGTCATACATTCTATCCCACTTAGATTACTGCTTCTGCCTTCTTTCTGACTTCCCAACCTCCTGTCTCTCCCCATTCCAATCCATTCTCAATAATAATGTTGACATTTGTTAAGCCCTTACTATGTACAGAGCACTGTTCTAAGTGCTGGGGTAGATACAGGGTAATCAGGTTGTCCCACGTGAGGCTCACAGTTAATCCCCATTTTACAGATGAGGTAACTGAGGCACAGAGAAGTTAAGTGACTTGCCCACAGTCACACAGCTGACAAGTGGCAGAACTGGGATTTGAACCCATGACCTCTGACTTCCAAGCCCATGCTCTTTCCACTGCGCCACACTGCTTCTCTAAGCTGCTTCACTTCACTCTGCTGCCCAGATTATCTTTCTACAGAAATGTTCAGGGCATGTCACCGACCTCCTTAAAAATCTCCAATGGATGCCTATTTACCTCCATATCAAAAATAAACTCCTCACCATTGGCTCTCCATCACCTTGCCCCCTCCTACTTCACCTCCCTACTCTCCTTCTACAACCCAACAGGAACACTTCACTTTCCTGGTCTAACCTTCTCACTGTGTCTTGATCTTGCCTGTCTTACCGCCAACCCCTGACCCTCCTCTTACCTCTGGCCTGGAACGGTGTCCCTCCTCAAATCCATCAGACGGTTACTCTCCCCACCTTCAAAGCTGTACTGAAGATGCATCTCCAAGAAGCCTTCACAGACTAACCCCCACTTTTCCTCATCTTCCACTCCTTTCCATATCACCCTGACTCGCTCCCTTTGCTCTTCCCCCTGTCTTCCCCACTCCACAGCACTTATGTATATATCTGTAATTTTATTTATTTATATTGATGTCTTTTTACTTGTATTATTGTCTGTCCCTCTCTAGACTGTGAGCTCACTATGAGCAGCTATTGTCTCCCTTTATTACTGTATTGTACTTTCCCGAACGCAATGCAGTGCTCTATACACAGTAAGTGCTCATTCAGATCAGTAAACATTGAGAAGCAGCATGGCCTAGTGGCAAGAGCATGGGCTTGGGAGTCAGAGGACCTGGATTCTAAACCTGGCTCTGTTCTTGTCTGCTGTGTGACCTTGGGCAAATCACTTAACTTCTCTCTGTACTTCATCTGGAAAATGGGGATTTACACTATAAGCCCCACGTGGGACAACCTGATTACCTTGCATCTACCCTAGTGCTTAGAAGAGTGTGTGGCACATAGTGAGTGCTTAACAAATACCATCATTATCATTATTATCATTATAATAATGACCACTGTAGGAATGACCTTGGTCAAGTCACTTAATTTATCTCTTTCTCAGTTTTCTCAACTGTGAAATGGGGATTCACTGCTTTGATAGTGAGCTCCATGAGGGCTAGGGACTGGGTCCAAATTCACTAACTTGTTTCTGTCCCAGTGCTTAGAACAGTGCTTGACAAATCTTCTTCTCTTCAAATGCCATCGAGTCATTTCTGATTCATAGCGATTTATGGACTTTATCAGTAGAGTTTTCTTGGTAAAAAAATGTGGAATTGGTTTAACATTACTTTCTTCCGAGCAGTAAAAACTGAAGTCTATGTCATTGTTTTAGATCAACACTTTGATCACTTGATCCTCTGCTTTTGACTCTTTCCAATGCTGCTGAGAATATCTCTCAGTTGCATAGCTCTAAGCTTTACTAGCAAACTCTCCTGCTATGTTAAGTGGTTGATAAGGCTTGACACATGGCTAATATTTAACAAATATTGTTAAAAGAATTGACAGGTCAGCTTGGTATAGGGCATTTATGAGAAAGCTTACTCTCTTTGAAAGATCATGATCCTAAGAAAATAATAGTGTGTCTTGAGTTTGGCATAGGCATTGATGAATGAAGGGCTTGTCCTTTCAAGAATAAAATATGGATTCAACCACAAGGGTTGGCATAAGTCTGTTTACATCTGCAGAGTGATCGCTGCCCATATGTGCCACACTAAACCCCTCTGGGAAACTCTGTAGGACAATGGAGAAGTGGCCCCTGCCCTTGAAGAGCTTATTATCCTGTGAGGAAAATCAGAATGAGTCAGCAAAGGGAAAGGAGACCCCAGAAGTTCAGACGAAAGTGTTGAGATTTGAACAAACCAAAATAAAGTGTTAAAGGGACTTCCAGAGCCCTGAATGGAGCAGGTAGGTGGATTGTCATAAAATTCTTCATTAAAGGAGGACATGTGTCTTGAGCAGATTTCTGAAGGAGGGACCACATCTAGATATGTCCTAATTGTTTCATTTCTTACTTGATAACAGAAGCTTACTCCATTATCTATTTAAGGAAGCAAAACTCCAGTCTCATTTATGAACGTTGAAAAAATCCACTCAAGGGGACTGAAATATGTTAAGGTGTCATGATGTAGTTAGTCCTAAGTGTACAAAATTCCAGCCAATTAATAATGCTCTATCCATACTAATTATAAATGACTTAGTACAACTTCATAACTGAGTGCTTCAAATATACTACCTAATGTAGCATATGCTGAAAGTGAAATCTTCTCTTTCACTGTAGTTCTGTTACAACCCAGCCATAGCAATTAATGACTTGAAAAACATCAGTGTTAATTTAGTACTGATCCTTACACCAATTCATATGGCTGAAACTTAAATTTAAATTAACGTTGTAATAGACTGGAAAGAAAAATTGAAATGCTGTTGACAAGGACTGCATTTAATATATAACACAAAGCATATTGTTATAACTAGTTTTTATAATTAATTCAATTCCACAGTTAAAATAAACTAATTATAATTAACATTTCATAAATTTTAGACTATTAGACTAGAATAAGTAAGATAGTGAATACTCAGCTAAGCATTAAAATTCCATTTTCACATTTTCATTAACAAGCATATAAATGTATAATGGTGATATTTTTAAAATACTGTAAAATATCTTGCTAGGTTTTCATTAAATTTGTTGCACATCTGTCCATGTACATATGAATGCAGACATATATGTACACATTTATTATACTAGAAATGAAAGAAAGGTGCTAGGTCAATTAGACTACTTCCCTGCTGTACCAAATTGTTTGTTTTGTAAGTCTAATATAATTTCTCCTGATATAAATATAAATATATATATTTAAATACAATACAAATATCACATATTACATTTTTCTAACAGAAATTAATTCTTCTTGATTATATTTTTTGGCTACATTTTTCATTGTGATCCACCAGCAAGCTATTCTTGCTATTTTGCACCCAACTTGTCTGATGTGTACATGTGTGTGCCTGCAGGGAGGAAGACAAGATCCTACAAATGACTACAGGTTCAATCTGTAGAAGATTGAAGGGTCAGAGCAGACAGTCATTTTATCATGAGTTAAATTCACATGCTATTACAAATGACAAATAGCAATCATCATCTATTAGTAACAACGTTTATTGAGCAACTAATGAGTGTCATATATTGTACTAAGCACTTGGGAAAATACAACCAAAAGAAATTACATACTCTATTTCTACAATGCATTTACAATCCAAAAGAGGAGGCAGACATTGAAATTTTTACCCATAAAGCAATCAGAATGAAAATCTGAAAATTAAATAAGCATACAGAAAAAAAATTCCAAGAATTGATATGTTAATATACTAATGCTAGAAGTGTCTGATGTGTTGAGACCACTTGATGTCAAGGGGTAGGAATTTAATTGGGAAAGACTTGTTGGAAGAGGAAGGTGGAACTGTAGGAGGCCTGAATTGGGCTCTGGTCGATTGGATTTAGGGAGTACCAGTCCCTAAAATAGGAGACAACATGAACAGGGATGGAGGCAAGAGAGTTGAGAGTGAGATAGTGAGAAGGTTGTCTTGGTAGAAATGAAGAGAGACATCTGAGGAGGAGCTGGTGAAGGGAGTAGTTGAAAAATGATTTGGAAAAAACATGGAGAGTCTGGTAGCCAACTGTGAAAAGTTATAGTTTATTATCATTATTATTGTAGTTGTTGTCGTATATTTGCTAATTGTCTACTACCAATCAAGCAGTACTCTACTGGTGGTGTAGTTAATTAGGATCTCTCCCTCCCATGAGGCTCGCATCTCCTTCTGCCTTCAGGACATCTCTTCCTGGATGTCCTTCCACCGCCTAAAACTCCACATGTCCAAGACTGAGCTCCTCATCTTCCCTCCCAAATCCTGTCCTCTCCCTGACTTTCCCATCACTGTGAACGGCACTACCATCCTTCCCGTCTCACAAGCCTGCAACAAAACCTACGTGTTTTGTTTTGTTCTGTTTTGCTTTGTTTTCTGTCTCCCCTGTTTAGACTGTGAGCCCGTTATTGGTCAGGAAATGTCTCTATCTGTTGCAGAATTGTACATTCCAAATGCTTAGTATAGTGCTCTGCACATAGTAAGTGCTCAATAAATACTATTGAATGAATAAATGAATGAACCTTGGTGCCATCCTTGACTCCTCTCTCTCATTCACCCCACATATCTAATCAATCACCAAAAACTGCTAGTTTACCTTGACAACATTGCCAAGATCTGTCCTTTCCTCTCCTCTCTCTGCTACCACGTTAGTACAGTCACTCATCCTATTCCGACTGGATTATCGCATCAGCCTCCTTTCTGATCTCCCAACCTTTTGTCTCTCCCCACTTCAGTCTATACTTCACTCTGCTGCATGGATTATCTTTCTACAGAGATGTTCTGGTCATGTCACCCCCCTCTTCAAAAATCTCCAGTTGTTCCCTATCAACCTTCACATGAAACAAAAGCTTCTCACTCTTGGATTTAAAGCTCTCCATCACCTTGCCCCCTCCTATCTCACCTCTCTTCTCTCTTTCTACAGCTCAATCCACACAATATGCTCCTCTGGTGCTAACCTCCTCACTGTTCCTCGTTCTCGCCTGTCTCATCATCGACCCCCAGCCTACATCCGACCTCTGGCCTGGAATGCCCACCCTCCTCAAAACCGCCAAACAATCACACGTCCCCCTTCAAAGCTCTACTGAAAGGCCACCTCCTCAGGAGGCCTTCCCAGACTGAGCCCCCCTTTCCTCTGCTCCTCCTTCCTTCCCCTTATCCCTGACTTCCTCCCTCTGCTCTACCCCTCTCCCTGCCCCACAGCACTTGTGTATATATGTACATATTTATAATTCTATTTATATTAATGATGTGTATATATCTATAATTCTATTTATTTATATTGATGCTATTGATGCGTGCTTACTTGTTTTGATGTCTGTCTCCCTCTTCTAGATTGAACTTACTGTGGGCAGGGATTGTCTCTATTTGTTGCTGAATTTTACTTTTCAAGTGCTTAGTACAGTGTTCTGCACAAAGTAAGTGCTCAATAAATACAAATGAATGAATCAAACAATCATATTTATTAAGTACTTACTATGTGCAGAGCACTGTACTAAGCTTTTAGGAGAGGGTAATACAACAGATTTAGCAGACACATTCCCTGCCCAAAACAAGATTACATATTAAGCGGCTAAGTAAAACAATAATTATAACAATAATAATGCTACCAGGCATCAAATCCCCATTTTACAGATGAGGAAACTGAGGCAAAAAGAAATTAAGTAAATTAAGTGACTTACCCAAGTTCACACAACAGGAAGCTGGCAGAGATGGGTTTGGAACCCAGGTTCTCTGATTCCCAGGCCCATGCTCTTTCCAATAGTCTACACTGCCCCCTTTTAGTGAAATATGGTGAAAAATGGAAAAGAAAATGGAGGTTTTTGTGGAGTGGAAATTTGTGAGTGATGAGTGAAACTTCAAAAGGTTGACCCACATAGCAGTGTGTTTTATATAGATTGGAGAATGGGCGAATCTGAAGATGGAGACAAAGGAAGAAGCAGAGAGAACTAGCTGCAAAGTTGACCAGATCTTGAGCTTGAGTGGTAGTTATTGTGTGGAGAGGAAGGGCTTGTTTCTGGAAATCTTGTAGAAGAAGAGTTGGCAGCATTTGGCAGTAGAGTTTGAGAGACCTATAAGACAGCAAGAAGTCTAAATCATCCCTCAGTTTCTGGGCTTCTGGGATAGGGAGTGCATTTAATAAATACTATAAGAATTATCATTGTTATCATCATTATTAGTAGTAGTAGTAGTGTTTCCTCTTTATTAAGCAAAAGAGTCATTAATTTTCCCTTTGAATCAACTTTTAGTTGACTTCTGTGATTTACATATTGCTGCATATTACAAACGTATTACAAAGTCATTGGACAGTCTCTGGGAACACACTAGATCTCTAAGACACAGGCCAGTTGTCTTAACTTCTGCAACTATCCTTTTTATATAAAATGGATGAGTAATGTAACTGTTCATACTTTTCAGACTTAAAGTCTCTATGATTGAGAAGTCTCTATGATAGAGAAGCAGCGTGGCTCAGTGGAAAGAGCATGGGCTTTGGAGTCAGGGCTCATGAGTTCGAATCCCAGCTCTGCCACTTGTCGGCTGTGTGACTGTGGGCAAGTCACTTAACTTCTCTGTGCCTCAGTTCCCTCATGTGTAAAATGGGGATTAAGACTGTGAGCCCCACGTGGGACAACCTAATTCCCCTATGTCTACCCCAGCGCTTAGAACAGTGCTCGGCACATAGTAAGCGCTTAACAAATACCAACATTATTATTATTATTATTATTATTATTGAGACAAATATCAGGTTAATGCTATATCAGAATCTCATAAAAACATTTGATAGGAACTTGTTTTTTAATCATTCAGTATAATAATGATAATAATGTTGGTATTTGTTAAGCGCTTACTATGTGCAGAGCACTGTTCTAAGCGCTGGAGTAGATACGGGGTAATCAGGTTGTCCCACATGAGGCTCATAATCTTAATCCCCATTTTACAGATGAGGTAACTGAGGCACAGAGAAGTTAAGTGACTTGCCCACAGTCACACAGCTGACAGGTAACAGAGCAGGGATTAGGGAGGTCAGCAAGGAAGCTGATACAATAATCAAGTGCTTGATTTAACATGGTAGCAGTGTGTATGGAGTGGGAAGGGTGGAGTTTAGTGATGTTATGGTGGATACTGCTCCACTGCCCTATGGAGCTGCTGATTTCTGGGGTGGTTAAAGATATTCAGGTTGAACACAGTTCCTATACTACATGGGACTCACAGTCTAACTAGGAGGAAGTAGGATTTAATTCCCATTTTATAGATGAGGAAACTGAGGCATAGAGAATTTAACGGACTTGCCCAAGGTCACACAGCAACATAAGTGGCAGAGCTGGCATTGGAACACAGGTCCTCTGACTCTTAAACCCATGCTCTGTCCTTTAGGCTACATAGCCTCCCACTAGGCCACACTGCTTTCCTATTCCTCAGCTAGCCAGAGATCCAAGAAAAGAGTAGTTTCATTGACACAGGATACTTACTCCAGGCAGAATTGGTGCTTTGACTCTGTCATTAGCATATTTCCATAAACACACATAAATAGACCTGGGAAAGAAGCAGCTTATAGTTATTGCCTTGCATGTTTCATGTACTGATTTAGATCTAGTCCAGAGAATGTGGGTCAGCGACTATTTTCATAGCTGCTTTGACTAATTCATCTACTCTGACGTCCAACTGATTTTCCAACTGTCCTGCCTACCAGTCACCCTTTCCAACAGTCATGCCTCAGCTGGAGAGGAAGGAGGCACTTAGCAATGGCATTCCCTCAGTGGAAAGGCAGTCAAAGATTAGGATGGAAAACGAACAAACAAACAAAAAAACACTTGAAGAAGAAAGGGCCTGGATAATATATGAAGGCCGGAGCTGAAGAAGAGAGAAAACCTAGAACATGACAGGTTTATAGTTCCACACTAACAAAGAAGGAAGAGAGGAGGAAGGAGAAACAGAAGAAAGAAGGAAATCAGTTCTCCTGGCCATGTTTTTCACCAAAAAGAAAATAATTCTCTTGGTTGCGTAATATAATTAAACATCCCAGTTCTGTCACTTCTCTGCTGTTTTCATCTTGACTATAACTTCGTTGTGGGCAGGGAATGTGTCTATCACTATATTGTACTCTCCCAAGCGCTTAGTACAGTGGTCTGCCACACGGTAAGCGCTCAATAAATATGATCGAATGAATGAATGAAGAAACTTGGGCAAGCAGCTCAACTTTTTTGTGCCTCAGTTTCCTCATGATAACAAAAGAATTGATAAAGAACTCACTGACTTTCATATCAATCAATCAGTGTTATTTAGTGCTTACTGTGTGCAGATCAGTGTACTAAACTCTTGAGAAAGTACAGTACAAGAGTTGGTAGTCGCATTCCCTCCTCACCTGCAGTTTGCTTGGAGGAAAAGGCAAATATTAAAACAAAGTACATATGTGTATGTAAGTGCTGACGCTGGGGTGAATATCAAATGCTTAAAGGGAAAAACTCTATTTGTAGAAGCCAGAGTTGGCTTAAAATACGATAGTGGATGATCAGAATAATGAACAGATAAATATGGACTACTTTAATTCATACTGCTAAGTAAGATACTACAATTTGCAGCCATCTTCTCCAGTGCCTGGGACAGAATTCAGCACAATTCAGATGATTGACTCACGCTTCAGAAGCAATGAAAGACAGAGTCAAAAGCAGGCGGCTTCCTACTAATTAATTCTCAAATACTTGAAAATGGGAAAAGAGCATAATTACTGTATTTGTAAATTCTCCTCTCTGCCTGCCTGCACCCAATCCCTATTTCTCCACTTCCACATTATCTCCGGAGTGCAACTCTTCCTCCAGGGTCCCGGTTCATCTCCCAAAATGCAGCCTCCACAATTTCCTTTCTTGTGCCTCAGGCAGGACTGCTACGGAAGGCAGAGTGAAGAGACCTTCCTCGGCCTGAGTTTCGAACAGTTTGGATCGTATCATGTGACTTTTAGCTCAAACTCCATATCCCTCTTCCTCAGTGACACACCCCTGCTCGGAAAGTATGGTGACTTTGTAATATAAAGCTTGCAGAGACCCGGTTGGGGGACTCTCTAAAGTGCCACTGAATGGGTTCATCTTGAAGGGTTAAGCATCATTAATATTTTGGAGAGCAAAGTCCTCCACACCATCATGGAACCTCTCAGGGAAATATTAATGATGGTATTTGTTAAGCGCTTACTATGTGCCAGGCATGTTCTAAGTGCTGATCTGTTTCTTGTATTCCTGGTTTGTGTCAGAGAAGCCCTGGTCCTGTGCACATAATCTGCAATGAAGCATGACTGCAGGATATTTGTGATTTCATAATAATAATAATAATAATTGTATATTTCTTAAGAATTTACGATGTGCCAAGCACTGTATTAGGTGCTGGAGTATACAGGAGATAATCAGGTCACATACAGTCCCTATGCCACATAAATCTCAAAATAACGTGGACAAGAACAGATGTTTAGTCAGCTTTTACAGATGAAGGAAGAAAGGTACAGAGAAGTTAAGTGACTTGTCCCAGCTCACGCTGCAGGCAAGTGGCAGGGCTGGGATTAGAATTCTGGTCCTCTGACTTCCAGGTCCATGATCTAGGCCACACTCCTTTTCATGCTGATCAATTATTTGAGCTGTTTGATTGAATGAATGGATGAATGAATGAATGAATATTGAGAGCAATGTATCATTGCAGAGATTAGTAGTTTTTATTTTATCTCCAGAAATACTACTAATAAATGATGCATTTGTTAAACTCTTACTATGTGCAAGACAGTGTACTAAGCACTGGAATAGAATCAAGATTATAAGTATGGGACATACTGCCTGTCTCATATGATGCTCACAGCCTAAGTAGGAGGAAAAACAGGTATTGAATCCCCATTTTACAGATGAAGAGACTGAGGCACAGAGAAGTGAAGTGTCTTGACCAAGTTGTCACAGCAGGCAAGTGTCAGAGCCAGTATTAGAACTCAAGTCTCCTGACTCCCAGGACTGTGCTCTTTCCACTAGGTTATGATGCCCACTCATTCTTTTTTCCCCAATAATGTATTTTAACCATGGCTAAATCCCAAAGGGGAGGCTATTTTCCTAACTATGTATGTCTGGCATCACCTAAAATCAATTGCAGTTTAGTATAAGAAGAAATCAGCATATCTGGGGAGAAGTAATGAAAAACATAGATATTCCCTTAGAAGAAGAAATATAAAAAGATTTTAGTGCTGAAAGAAACCTACTATAGAGTAGGACATTAGATAGGCATTTGGAATGGAATTTGCCATCAGGAGGCCAGCTCTTTTTCAGGATGCATGAATTAAGGCACCTAGTCAGGCAACTGAGCCATAATAGCGGGTGACTCTGATGAACTCACACCTAGAATACCGTATTCTGTTTCAGGTACAAGTGCAACCCAAATGACAATAGTTCTTGCTTAAAATGTTTTCCTTCATGGAACATTTATCTTTTAATGACATGCATTTTTGCTGCATTTCTTATTTTTTCCCCCTCAATCTTTTTGAAACTCTCGGAAGGTGTCCTTGCTGTAGATAATCTGGAAAGAGCTCAGATAGGAGCCACAAAAATGATAAAAAGGTGGGAGGGATGTGCCACTCTTTAGAAAAACATAAAGACCTAAATTAGTTTAGTATGAGTAATGGGGGAGTGGGATATAAAACGTCTCTACAGAGAGCTGAAATGCGTAAGTTCCAAGAAGGGGAGGAATTATTTATCATGGTTAAGATGCTTAGAAAAAGAATCAGAATATCTACTGGATATAATGAGATCTGTTGAAGAGAAATGATGAGGACACCTACTTTTCGGGTATTTCAAGGGGATAAAGCAGAAATCCAGGAGGGTTATTTCTTCTGAGAAGGAGCAGGTGCTATGGTTTCAGGGCCATATAGGTATCTTCAGAGTTTTCATTCCAGGAAGGAGGCCAGCAAAATCCTAAAAATGTGGTTTAGTACAGAGTGAAATCTTGGCAGATGAAGAGAGTGGCCTGGGGTTATAAACTCAGATAGATCACAATCCATGTCTCAGAATTAATTGCATTTATTAAGTGCTAACTTTGTGCTGAGCACTGTATTAAATGCTTTGAAGAGTAAAATAGAATTAGTAAACATGAGCCTTGCCTGCCAGGAGTTTACAGCATAGCAGGGGAGATAGACAAGGTAGGGGAAGATAGGGGGCAAGTGAGTATAAAAGGTGTGCATATAAACCCAACTGGAGGGAGTACTCAAGTGCTTACTGGGTGAATCCCCTTGTCCACTGGGTGACGGTGGAAGTATGGAGTAGCAGTAGTGAGTGAGGTGAGTAGTGAATAAGTGTAAATTGGGGATGCAATTCAGATAGCTTTGAAAATGGGGAAAGCAGTAGTCTGTCCTATGTGAGTGAAGAAGGTGTTCCAGGCAGGTTGCGGGAGGTGGGGGTAGGGAGAGGTGTGAACAGCCAGTCGATGGTGAGAGACAAAGTTAAATCATTAATGTTGGTACTGGTTAAGCGCTTACTATGTGCAGAGCACTGTTTTAAACTCTGGGGTAGATACAGGGAAATCAGGTTGTCCCACGTGAGGCTCACAGTCTTCATCCCCATTTTACAGATGAAGGAACTGAGGCACAGAGAAGTGAAGTGACTTGCCCACAGTCACACAGCTGACAAGTGGAGGAGCCGGGATTCGAAACCATGACCGTGCTCTTTCCACTGAGCCACGCTGCTTAAATCATTGCGTCTAGTAAGTATTAGAGAAATGAAGTGTGAGACCTAGGTATCTTTGGGAAGGGGAGAAGATGAGAAGCAGCATGGCTTAGTGGAAAGAGCACCGGCTTGAGAGTCAGAAATTGTATTCTAATCCCGGCTCTGCCACTTATCAGATCTGTAACTTTGGGCAAATCACTTCTCTGTGTCTCAGTTACCTCATCTGTAAAATGGGGATTAATGATGTTGGTATTTGTTAAGTGCTTACTATGTGCAGAACACTGTTCTAAGCGCTGGGGTAGACACAGGGGAATCAGGATGTCCCACGTGGGGCTCACAGTCTTAATCCCCATTTTACAGATGAGAGAACTGAGGCACAGAGAAGTTAAGTGACTTGCCCACAGTCACACAGCTGACAAGTGGCAGAGTCAGGATTCAAACCCATGACCTCTGACTCCAAAGCCCGTGCTCTTTCCACTGAGCCATGCTGCTTCTCTGATTAAGACTATGAGCCCCACATGGGGCAACCTGATTACCTTGTATCTACCCCAGAACAGTGCTTGACACAAAGTAAGCACTTAACAAATACCATCATTATCATTATTATTATACATATTGGGAAGGTAGCTGAGTACTTTAGAGATGATATGGAGCCATTTCTGCTTGAAGAATGGGTAGCCACTGGAGTGGTTTTGAGATGTGGGAAGATGTCTGTGAAATGATGTTTTAGAAAAGTGCCTCAGAGGAGAGAGAAGAGTGGCTGGCTTACTCACAGTGGGTTAGGGATGAGTATCTATTTCCTTCCCTCTCAGATGCTTCACATTTGGGGTTGGGGCTAAGATTGAAAAGGATTTGTTCATTTATTTAATCAAATTTATGAGTGCTTACTGTGTGCAGAGCACTGAACTAAGAGTTTGGGAGAGTATAATACAACAATAAACAGACACATTCCCTGCCCACAAACTACTATGTGACCTTGGACTTCTCTCTGCCTCAGTTTCTCAATATGCACAGTGGGGATTGAATATTCTCCTTCCTACTTGGACTGTGATCTCCATGTGGGATTTGACTATCTCATAGCTACCCAGTGATTAGTACAGTGCTTGGCACATAGCAATTGTCTATCAAAAACACAATTACTCTCATTAAGTATTTTGAGTTGGATCATCCTGAATGAACATCATTCCCTAAAGAAATTCATCCATCTTACTCCTTGGGAAATTCATTTGTTCATTCAGTTAGTTTTATGGAACACTTACCGTGTGCAGAGACCTGTAATTAATGGTTGGGAGAGTATCAAATAGCAATAAACATTTGGATCCTCTGCCCACAATGAGCTTACAATCTTCTGAAGCTGTTGTCATGGAGGAAAACTGGCTAGATTTCAAACCGGGAATATTGTAATAATAACTATTGTCTTAATTAAGTACTTAGTGCCAAGCTTTGTACTAAGCACTGAAGTAGATCAAAGATAATCAGATTGGAAACAACTCCTGTCCTATCTGGGGCTCATGGTTCATGAGAGTGGAAGAACAGGTATTTAATTTCCATCTTTTAAGGTGAAGAAATGGAGATACAGAGAGGTTAAGTAACTTGCTCAAGGTCAAACAGAAGGCAAGTGGTGGAGTCAGGATTAAAAACCAGGTTCTCCTGCTGTCAATCATGTGCCCCTCTACTCTAAAACATGTGGTTTCTAATCCTGCTCTTTGAAATATTTCTCCCAAATCCTACAGAAAGCTTGATTCACAGTGGCATTGCTGACATGGTAATTTCAGGCATTCCATGGCAAGAATCTTTGGTGACTCTCCTTGACCCCATTCTGGGCTTGTGAATTATAATGAAGCAGTGTGGCATAATGGGTAGAAGACGGGCCTAGGAGACAAAAGAACCTGGGTTCTAACCCTGGCTCTGCCACCTTTCTGCTGCATGATCTTGGGCATGTCATTTAACTTCTCTGTGCCTCAGTTAATTTATCTGTAAAATGGGGATTAAGACTATGAACCCACGTGGACCAGGGACTGCATCCAACCCAATCTAGTTGCCTGGCACATAGTAAGTGCTTAACAAATACCACAGTTATTATTATTATTATTATTATTATTATTATTATGCAAATCCCTTATGGGCAGGGGCATGTCTTGTTCCTCTGTTATACTTTCCCAAGTTTTTAGTTCAGTTCATTGCACCTAGCATGTAGTCTTCAATAAATACTAGTGCTTTAAATGGGATCCCAGAATCCCACTTTATTCTTGATCTTGTTGTGAATCCTTCAGGTGGGTTATTTTTAGCCTGCCTTTAGTCTGGAGCATGGAACAGCTCACAGAGTGAGAGCTGGAGTGGAGTGGTTTGGAGAGCACTGTCAGCACTCACTGCAGAAAATGGGAAACCGGTGGGCAATGTTTAGCTCAACTCCAGCACCCAGGGAAGACTTGCTGCAGAAAATGCTCAGGTATGCCCCAAACCCATGTTAAACCGAGGTTCATGGAACTAGTGTGTGACAGCCCCTCTGTGCATTCACAAAGGAATCACCAAAAACCCAGCTGCTCCCTATCTTTATGTTGTTGAGGATTTTCTCTGATTACTAACAGCATCCCTTGGATATATTATCTAGAAGATCAAGTTCATAACTTGGAGCCTAATGGTTTGGGGGTTGGTAACTGCCCAACTGTAGAGTCTGATTTAGCTAATCTTCCTCTCAGAAATGCTTGTGAAGAACAAAATCCAACTTGTTGTTGAAAATGGCAGGGTAAATGCACTAATGACTGGCCCCTTTTCTCCATCCCCTTTCCTCCTCTGTTTCCTCTCCCTCCCCTCTTTCCCCTCGACTCTTATAGAGTCAGTTAAGTTCTGGGTCATCCCAGGGTTATAGTCTGAGCCAGTGGCAGGGAAAGGTCAGTCCATAGAGGTCCTAGGGAATGCTGGTGCTATGCAGTGGTGGATTTCCCAGTAGATATATTTTAGAGTGAGCCTTGTGGAAGACAGGAAGTGTATGCGATATAATTATGACTTCCCCAAGGCATAACACAGTGCTGGCCCAGAGAAAGTGCTTTAATAAACACTATTAAATGATAATAATACAAAATTAAAAATAAATGATACTTCTGTTATAGTACTATATTTTATTCTCCTAAGTATTTAGTACAGTGCTCTGCACACAGTAAGCACTCAATATGATTAATTGACTACAATTATGAGAGAAGCAGCATGGCTTAGTGGAAAGAGCACGGGCTTGGGAGTCAGAGGTCATGGGTTCTAATCCCAGCTCCACTACTTGTCAGCTGGGTGACTTTGGGCAAGTCACTTCACTTCTCTGTGCAGCATTTTCCCTCATCTGTAAACTGAGAATTAAGACTGTGATCCTCAAGTGGGACAACTTGATTACCTGGTATCTACCCCAGTGCTTAGAACAGTACTTGGCACATAGTAAGTCCTTAACAAATACCATTATTATTATTAAAGAACCCAGACTCTTGCAGCTTTTTTTTGGGGGGGGGCATTTGTTTCTGGGAAAATAAAACCCATAAAACATTTCTATGAATAATGAAAGACTTTTGCATCCAATTTGTTTCCATTGCAGTTTTCCTCATTCAAACTAACAGAGCACAAAATCTTACAGATAGTATATGAGGTATAATATAGTAGTATTTCTTCTTCTCCTGCAGCAGGAAGAAATGACTCCATCCAACGAGCCTAAACTTCTTTCTTATAACTAAGGGGAAACCCAGGTGAGATATCATTGTATGCACATGATGCTGGTCAGCCTCCATCTGGAAACTCAGAGAAACTGTGTTGTTCTTCTCTTGCTCCCTGAGCCCCTCCCAGAGCAATTTGAGGCTGGCAAAATGCCCAGGAATAACTCAGTCTCCTGTAGGATCCAGAACAAGGACAAGGAAGGCTTCAGGTGGTAAGCCTAAAAAATGGTTGCAGCAGATATAATAATAATGACAATAAAACTAATAATACTAACAATAATTGTAAAGAAGATTTATTAGCTGCTTATTCTGTATCAAATAGTGTATTATGTGTTGGGATAGGTACAAGATAATCTTATTAGACATAGTCCTTGTCCTAGAAGGGCCTTACAGTTTAAGGTGAAGACAGAACAGGTATTTAATCCCCATTTTACAGTTGAGGAAACTGAGTTTCAGAGAAGTGAAGTGACTTGTCCAGCTTGGTAAAGTAGCAAGACCAGGACTAGAACTTAGGTCCTCTGAATCCCAGGTCTGTGCTCTTTCCACTACTCCATGAAGATGGCAACCACTCGGGGCTTTCTTAGTGCTCAGAGCCGATATCAAGATAAACTTTATACGTGAACAGAGAACCTTTCACTCCACACTAGTAATAATAATGATAATAGTATTTTTAAGTGCTTACTATGTGCCAGGCACAGTACTAAGTGTTTAGTGCTCTACACATAGGCGCTCAATAAATACTATTGAATGAATACTAAGCTCTGGGGTAGATACAAGCAAATTGGGTTGGACTTAGTACCTGTTCTGATGTGGGGCTCACAGTCTCCATCCTCATTTTAAAGATGAAGTAACTGAAGTCCAGAGAAGTGAAGTTTCTTGCCCCAGGTCACACAGCAGACAGGTGGCCGTGTCAGAATTAGAACCCATGAGCTTCTGACCCCCCCAGGCCCGTGCTCTATCCACTACGCCAGGCACTGTGCCTATGTTACAGCCAAATTAATTTCATTTTTCAGGGATTCTCACTCCCCATTCTCCTCTTTCATTCTCTTCTGCCATAAATTCTCTGCCACCCTACCTGTTTTCTAAAATTTTCAATTTACACTCCATGTCGAATGTGGGGAATTAAATGGTACTGGGCTGGGGGACAATGGCAGCAGACATTTGTGGTGGGCATTTGGGTACATTAGCTAGAGTGGGTGAGTGTCTTTGGGCAGAAGGAGCACAGGGAGAATGGGAACCTGAAGCTTAGCCTTAACTCCATTAACCCTTAACCCCAGCTCCAGGATCCAGGAAGGGAAGGTCAAAGAATCCTGCAGGAGTGCTGATCCCAGATATGCCCATTTGACCACATCTTGGGGGCTAAATCCTGAGTCAGTGAGAGCCAGGAGCTGCTGGATTTTTTTAATGGTACTTGTTATGCATTACTATGTCCCAGGCACTATACTAAGTTGTGGGGTCAGCTTCCCACCTTCCCAGCAGTATTTCCAGAGGAGATCTCCTGCCTCCTCTCCATCTGCACTCATTCCTTTGAGAACTCATTAGATTGGTTTCAACTACCATCTCTATGCAGATGATACCCAAATCTACATCTCCTCCCCCGACCTCTCTCCGTATCTCCAGACTCGCATCTCCTCCTTCTTCAAGACATCTCTACTTGGACATCCTCTCGTCACCTCAAACTTAACAGGTACAAAACAGAGCTCCTTATCTTCACATCCAAACTCTGTCCTCTCCGGGACTTTCCTGTCACTATAGATGGCACCACCAAACTTCCTATCTCACAAGCCCGTAACCTTGGTGTTATCCTTGACTTCTCCCTCTTATTCAAGCCATATTTTCAATCCACAACCAAATCCTGTCGGTCTTACCTTCACAACATGGCTAAAATCCACCCTTTCCTCTCCTTCCAGACTGCTACTATATTAATATAATCACTCATTCTACCCCACCTAGATTACTGCATCAGTCTCCTTGCTGATCTCCCAACCTCCTGCTGCTCCTCACTACTGTCCATACTTCACTTCATTGCCCTGATCATCTTTCTACGGAAATATTCAGGACATGTCACCCTGCTCCTCAAAAATCTCTAGTGGTTAAAGCAGGCTATCACCTTGCCCCCTTCTACTTCACCTCATTTCTCTCCTTCTACAACCCAACCCACCTACTTCACTCCTCTGGGGCTAACTTTCTCACTGTGCCTTGATCTCACCTGTCTCACTGCCGACCCCTGGCCCATATCCTACCTCTGACTTGGAACGCCCTCCCTCCTCAAATCCACCCGATAATTACTGTCCCCTCCTTCAAAGCCTTAATGAAGCTACTTCTTCTCCAAGACACCTTCCCAGACTAAGCCCCACTTTTCCTCATCTTTCACTCCCTTCTACATCTCCCTGACTTGCTCCCTTTGCTCTTTCATTCATTCATATTTATTGAGTGCTTATTATGTGCAGAGTACTGTACTAAGTGCTTGGGAAATACAATTTCTCAACAGAGACAAACCCTGTCCTTCATGGACTCAGTCTAGAAAGTGTCACAGTCACTTAGTAAGTGCCAAGCACTGTTTGCAGACTATATTTCCAAAGGGTATTCAGGGTTTCAGTTTCATGGCCTTTGCTGTGTATCCCAGGATTTTCTTTATTATTATTTTTATTATTATAATTAAGCACTTACTATATGTCAAGCACTGTTTTAAGTGTTAGGGTATGTACCAGTAAAGTAAATTGGACGCAGTCCAACATGAGACACATAGACTAATTAAGAAGGGGAACAGGTATTCAATCCCCATTTGAAATGGAGGAAACTGAGGCACAGAGAAGCACTTACCATTTGACAGACACTGCACTAAGTGTTAGGGTAGATACAGGATAATCAGGTTGGATACACTCATTGTTCCACATTGGGCTCACAGCCTTAATCCCAATTTTACAGAGAAGGTAACTGAGGCACATAGAAGTTAAGTGACCTGCCCAAGATCACACAACAGGCAAGTGCAGAGCTGGAATTTGAACCCGGGTGGTCTGACCTCCAGACCCATGCTCCTTCCACTAGGACATGAGGCTTCTTGTTGTTGGAATGTTCTATTATTGAGAGCATCCCAGGTGAGTTGTTGAGTGACTAAACAGTTAATATAGTGAAGTGAATCTATAGAGAGATATGCCTATATTTACTACAACTAAAAAATGTAAAATTGCAGTACCTCTAGTTATCAGGATTGAATAGAAATGTGATTGCAATAAAATATTTCACATAAGGCCCGGAAGGGCTTCAAACATAGGTTTCTGAATAATATACCACTTTTTTTTAAGTGGCTCAAGCAATAACAACTAAATGATCTCCTTTTACAAATCAAGCACTATCACCCATAGACCTTTCATTATTGTTCTCCTATAAGAGTTAATCCTCAATATAAAACTCTTATAAAGGCTTGTATGAAGCCTCCAGGTGCATAAGAGGCAGATCATGTGCATGAATCAGTAACACTTGATCTCCATCACAGTAAAATACTGATGCAGATACAATCTATACTTTTTTTCCCCTGAAAAGGCTTTTAACTCTGAGCAGAATAAAGCACTCAACCTCTGTCTCCAACATGTCTTTGAACAGATTTCTTCTGTTCAGTAACTTTCCCTCGATTATTCTGCACAAACACATACTAGGATAGGTTTTTTTGGGGGGTTTTAGAGTGAGTTTTCTTTCTATTGAATTCTATGGCTTTCCTTAACGACAGTTATAGAGTGTCTTACCCAGTTGACAAGTATTAGAGCAAAAACACTAATCTAATGTTAGCCTGAAATGTGAGAGAGAATAAGAAAGAAAGGTATTAAGTATTTTACCAGGGAAATGTCTGAGAAGGACACACTCCTCCCCAGGAGCACCAAGTGACAACATTGACCATAAATTAGACAATTCTCATTACCACTGCACACCCACTGACTAGAAACAATAAACTCTCCCTGAAACTGCCCAGAAAGAGAGAAGGTGGCCTTCCCCAAAGGCCAAGGTAAACAGATATATCTTACACCATGTCCTAAATATCATCAAGCTGTACCTTTGGCAAAGCATGTGTGGGAGTGAATTATAGCAGGAGTGGTGAATTATAGAGGGAGAGCCCTTCATCAAGATAGAGCCAGCTGTCCTCCTCAAGGTGTTCAACTCTGGGAACAGCCAACAAGAGCAGCTAAGCAAATGACAGCTGCTGTGAGGGAGAAGAGAAAAGCAAGAATAACTGGGTGCTATCCTAGGAACACTGTAGAAATGACCCCCAACCCCTTGAATTTAAGATGAGCCTCAATCAGCTCAACCCTGGATTTTACACACAATTGACTTTATCCTGTTCCTTTAGTGATCATTTCATTAAGTAAACTTTCATTCCTGTTTCTAGAAGTCATTTTTTTTAAGCAATCTGATAGAATAGGGAAAATGGGATAGGGAAAGGACTTTTCTCTGACACAGTTCATTTTTTCTAGGACTGTGTAATCGCTCTCCATAAATTTGGTACAACAGCAAAACCTGAGCAAAATGTTAGTGCAGTGTTAGAAACAAGTGATTTGATTTTGCCAGGAAAAAGGAGATTTATGGAGAAAATCACTTGTATCTGAAATTTTCTGGCATTAGTTCATAGTTAAAGAAAAGCGAGAGGCAACTGATGGTTCCTTCTCTTTTCATCAGAAAATGACTGTTTTTTCTAGTCTCAGCAGAGTAAAGAATGAATAATGATCATGCTGATCATTTTTTTTAAATCCTACTCTCTTTTCTCAGACAAATTATGAAAGTGTCCTAGAGGAATAATAAAAAATGTAGATCTGACACAAAATAATGGGTTTTTAGGGGCAGGTCTTTTGAGGGAAAATACATGTATATGCAGGATATGGATCTGTGGCAGTCTGTTTTAAAAGAAAATAGTTCTCATTGCAAAAAAATTAGTTGTTGCTACTATTTGTGCATAGTTTTTCATCTGTCTTCACCATTTCATTATAAGCTTTTTTAGAATACAAAGCTCTTGCACTCATTACTTGGGCATTACCTGATCACCTATGCCCTCCCAAATTCCTTTGCACTTTTCAATCAATCAACCAATCTATCAGTGGTATTTATTGAAGAGACTACTCTGTCCACTGCCCTGTACTAAGCACTTGGGAGAATGCAAGAGAATAGTGTCGGTAGGTATGAACCCTGACAGCAGGAAGCTTGCAGTCATTTAAATATATATCTATTTACATACTCTACTTAAACTCTTCCTCCCCCCATTTGCAAATTATTATGTCTTTGTCTCCCCAGTTAGAGTACAGTGCTTTGTACACAGAAAGTGCTTGGTAAATACCATTGATTAATTGACTAGCTTTTAAACTTTTTGGCAACAGCAGTAGCTTCTTCTACGTCTATTGCCCTCTCCTAAGCACTTAACATAGCGATCTGCACACAGTAGATCCTCAATAACCAATCAGTGGCATTTATTTAATGCTTACTGTTTCCCCTGTATTAAGTGCTTGGGAAAATACAATGCAAAAGAGTTGGTAGATGCCCATAAAAAAACTTACAGTCTACAAGGGGAGTAGACATTAAAAGAGATTAGGGGGAGGGGAAATAGAGTGTAAGAATATTTATATTAGTACCTTGGGGTTGGAGTACAGAGCCAAATGCATAGTTGATACAGAGAGTAGGGTAGAGATAGGGGAAATAAAGAGCTTGTTTGGAAAGGGTTCTTGGAGGAGATGTGATTTTAGAAGGGTTTTGAAAGTGGGGAGAGTGGTGGACTATCCAATATGAAAGGGAAGGGTGTTTCAGGCCAGAGTGAGAATATGGGCAAGGCATAGGCATCAAGGGAGATGAGACTGAGATGATGATGATGGTATTTGTTAAGCACTTACTATCTGCCGAGCACTGTTCTAAGCACTGGGATTGATACAAGGTCATCAGATTGTCTCACGTGGGGATCACGTCTCAATCCCCATTTTAGAGATCAGGTAACTGAGGCATAGAGAAGTTAAGTGACTTGCCCAAAGTCACACAGCTGACTAAATTAGAACCCATTACCTCTGACTCCCAAGCCTGGGCTCTTTCCACTTAGCCCCTCTGCTTCTCTAATAGAGGGAGTAGGTTAGTGTTAGTGAAACAGAATGTGTGGGTTGGATTGTAATACTAGTAACTGATTGATTAGAATGCTTATCCTACTTCCACTGCAGTCTCCCAAGTGACTAGTACAGTGTTTTTCATTCAGCAGGTGCTCAATAAATATCACTCATTGTTTGACTGATTATGATAAAAGGAGAAAGATCACCTTGAATACAATAATTAGAAACAAATACTTGGCCTAAAGTAGCATGAACATGAAATATGAATATGAAGCTAATTTTACTTTCTCTCTCTCTCTTTCTCCCTCTCTCTCTCTCTGCACCATCTGTTTGACCTGTCTGGGATTGCTTGACCTGTTCAGGGGACCAGAGCAAATATAATACATATGTACAGTAAACTGAAGTGGTGAGCAAAATCGTAAATGTAATATCCTCTATTTAACCCAACAGATTACTGAAAATGAGCAGAAGCAAACAACTGCAACCTCCTAATCAGCTTCACAGTCATTCATCAGGGCAAATTATTCAAGAATAAATTCTTATGATATGCTGAGCATTCTTTTGCCGATTTGAACAGAGATAACCCACACTGAAAAGAGTCCAGGTCCTCAAATCCTCAGATAATTCTTAATGTTCTCTGGCTGGCACAGTGATCATGTGCTAATGTGTTTTAAATGGAGGAGAGGTTCATTTCCTTAAGTTTACTTCCCCAACTATATATCATTTTCCTTATCATTCTGTTTGGGTTGGAAGGTGGGAGTCCAAATATAAATTATCAGTGGTAGCTTTGTGTTTCTAAAATAAAGGATTTTAGCACTCAAAGGAAGACGACCTGTATAAAAATGAAAATGCAGTCGGACTTCTCAATCTTTCCATTAGATTAAAAAACCTATCAATCCTTTCTATCATGTATCTACTCCAGTGTTTATTACAGTGCTGGACCCATAATAAGCTCTTAGCACATAACCAGAATTTTTTATTAGATTAGAAATTCCTTGACAGATGAGATTATATCCTTAACTTGTATATTGCTCTCCCAAGCACTCATGGTGAGCCAGAAGGTCCAGTTCCATGAGGATGATTACTGCTGTAAATTTTCCGAATTCTCCAAACATGTTCTTTCATTAAATCATATTTATTGAGCACTTACTGTGTGCAGAGCACTGTAGTAAGCACTTGGGAGAACATGTCCTTCGAGGCACTGGAAATCTGAGGGCCTCTGGTTTTTCTAAATACAGACATAGATTTATCCTGTTAAGCATGACCTCAACCTTTGCATATATTTTTTAAATTCATTTTATTGGAATACATATTTGATTCTAGCAACTGTGGGTTGTCTGTTGATACTATGTAGATGTGTTTAATTAGAAACTGAATGAGTGATCATGAGCTTTCCAAGCAGGACTGTTTATTGTGTAGGAGCTGCTCAGGCATATCTCTTAAAGATCATAGCTTTCATGATCTGTGGTTTGGCTCAGGGTTTTACTGACCAACCTTTTCAACCACAGGAAATCTTTGAAGCTGAGTGGGTTTGGGGATGTCACGGTGAAACACCACTGACCTTGACTTTGACAGCAGCCGAGCAATCTGATTAATTAAGAGCGAAACCAATTGAGGGTTTTGTTGGGCTGGGGTCCATCCCCTTGATTGGCAGTCCCAGCCTTGGTGTGGGCCAGTTGGCCCAAAACATCTAGCAGGATGCCAAGGGGAGTTCAACAGAGGAGGAGAATCTAGCCACTCATAAATAATTTTCTTTCTTAGATTTTGTGTAAATCAAGCAATATATTCTTGAAACACAAGGACACTAGAGAAGGAAAGGGTGAACTGATAGGATGATTGGAATATTTACGATTTTTGACTTACAGCTACTCAAATCATTTCAATTTCATTCCCTAGTGCTCATCATTTGACTGAAACTGGGTTTGATTTATCATTCATTTCATCCTTAAGAGAAAACAAGCTCCCCCTAAATTTTCAATATGTATAGTTGCCCTAGAATTATTCTTTGCAGCAAGAGGAAACTTTACTTATGCTCAGTCTTACAAAGCAAGATGCTTCTTCTGGCTGTGCTGTTTATTTACGTGCAATTGCAGTAGTGCAGAGTGAAGGGACAATAATCTTCTTCTAATGTTCGGGTTTATCCCTTATTTATGGAAAGATGCTCAATCAATCAATCGATGGTATTTATTAAGCCTTTAAGTGGACAGACCACAGTACTAAATGCTTGGAAGAGTACATTTCAGTTAGTAGACATGGTCTTTTGTCCTCAAGCAGATTACAGTCTAATGGGGGAGACAGACAGTAAAATAAATTACAGGTAATGGAAGCAACTAAGTCTAAGAGTATGGCTAAGGAATCTGGTGGGGTTTGGGGATGAGGAGAATACTTAAGTGATTAGAGGATGCGACTGATTACATGGATGAGGCAGTAGGGAGGAAAAATAGGGTGGAGGCATAAGAGTTTTGTCAGGGAAGGCCTTATAGCAAAAATGTGATTTCAGAAGGGCTTTCAAGGTGGGGGAAGTGCTGGTCTGAAGGGAGAGGGAATTTTAGGCAGGAGGGAGAGTGTGAATAATAGCCAGCATCCCATGTGGTTTCTCTCCCATCAACCATTCACAAGCAATACCTTGATCAGTGGTCCTGGCCTGGAGCAGATCTACTGGTGAGTTCCCAACCCCTGAGTATCCAACCACAATGGATATCAATTTGAATTTTTATTTTCCTGGGTTGTCCTGCAGAACCTTGCCAAAGGAACCACCTCTTCAGACCAAACCACAACATCACAGCCCAACAGACTGAAAAGGCTGCGTGTTCCCACTGGCCTCATGTTTCAACACCATCCAGTGATCGTGTGAGCATTGACTGCAGACTAATGTTGGACACTTCCCTTCTGTAAGCTGTAATGATGTAAGCTCATTGTGAGCAGGGAACAGACCTAACAACCTTCCAAGTGCTTAGTACAGTGCTCTGCACACGATAAACACTTAATATGACTGATTCCTTCCCACTGTGCAGGATTAGCTTATTAATAATAGTAATGAAAATAATAGTGGCATTTGTTAAGTGCTAACTATGTGCCAAGCACTATACTAAGTATTGGGATGTGTAGAAGCAAGTCAGGTTGGACACTCATGTGGGGCTCACAGTCTTAATCCCCATTTACAGATTGAGTAAGTGAGGCACAAAAAAGTTAATTGACTTGCCCAAAGTCACACAGCAGACAGGTAGCAGTGCTGGTATTAGAACTCAACACCTTCAGGCTCTATCCACCCGCTGTTGTGAGTTTCATACTCTTGGCATGACCAGACAAATGAGTCTCTTGCCACATGAAAATTATCATCTTAACCACTATACATGTTTGGTCACTCAGTCAGTCAATCATATTTATTGAGTCCTTAATGTGTACAGACTACTGTACAAAGTGCCTGGGAGAATACAATATAACAATAAACAAATTTCCTGTCCAAAAGGAGCTTACAGTCTAGAGGAGGGGATAGACATTGAAATAAATTATGGGTATGAACAAGAGTGTTGTGGGATGGAGGTACAAATCCCATTGCAAGGGTGACACAGAAGGGAGTGGGAATAGAGAAAATGAAGGTTTAGATGGGGAAGGTGTCTTGGAGGGCATGGAGGATTGTAATAGGGATTTGAAGATGGGGAGGGAAGTGGTCTGTAGAATGTGACAGTGAAGCCTGTTCCAGACCAGAGGGAGGATGTGGGCAAGGGGTTCACAGTGAGATATATGAGATTGAGATACAGTGAGTAGGTTGGCATTAGAGAAACACAGTTAATGTGCTGGGTTGTAACAGGAAATTGGTATAATAAGATGAGAGGGGGCAATATGATTGAGTGATTTAAGGTCAATGGTAAGGAGTTTCTGTTTAATATGGAGGTGGATAGACAATCTCTTGAGGAATGGAGAAAAATGGACTAAACATATTGATATGGGCAGCAGAGTGAAGTATGGCCTGAAGTGTGGAGAGACAGGAAGCACGGAGGTTAACAAGGAGGATGATGCAGAAGTCACGGTGGAATGAGATAAGTGTTTGGACCAGAATAGTAGCACTTTGAATGGAGAAGAAAAGATGAACTTTGGTAATGTGATGAAGGTAGAGCCAACAGTAGTTGGTGATAGGTTGACTATGTGGGTTGAATTATTTGAGGATAATACCTAGGTAATGGGTTTTGTGAGACAGAAAAGATGGTGGTGGTGTCTACAGTGCCGGGAAAGTCAGGAGGAGGACAGGGTTTGTGGGAAGATGAGGAGTTTTGTTTTGGACCTGTTAAATTTGAGGTGTTTGTGGGACATCCAAGTAAAGATGTCTTGAAGGCATGACATTTCCAAGCTCACCCTGCAAATGGTAAACCTTCTCCACTGGGGTACCTCAATGTTAACACTTTAATTTCACAACAGTGAGCAAATGTCAGGTGAGGTAAGAACAAGTAAGTTGGTCTTAGAGGAATAAACTGTGTGACCTGGGTTGTAGTGGGAGAGAAGTGAGGATAAGTAAGGGACTGAAAGCTGATTGAGAGCCATAAATCCGATGGCGAGGTATTTCTGCTGGATATGGTGATGTATGGACAACTACTGGAAACATTTGAAGAATGGGGTGATTTGTGTAGTTTTTTTTTTTCTTTTTACAAAAACGGATCTGGGAAGCAAAGTGAAGTGTGGCCTGAAGAGAGGAGAGGCTGAAGAGGCTAGTATCACAACATTTAACTAGTGACTGAATGTGCAGATTGATGGAGAGAAATGAGTCAAGGAAAATTCTAAGGCAGTGGCCTTGAGAAGTAGTAGTAATGGTCTTTTTAGCAACAATGATGGGAAAGTTGGGGGAAAAGAGAGTTTCAGAGGAAAGATGAAAAATTCAGTTAAAGACGGGTTAGTGTGAGAGAAAGGTGGAACAGTCAGGTAGAGATGCCATTAAGTTAGAAGGACATGGAAGATTTCAGCAGGGGGAGAGTCCAAGGCTGGAGATGTAGGTTTAAGAGTCTGAGGAACAGAAATGGTGCTATAATAATAATAACTGTGGGATTTATTAAGTGCTTACTATGTGTCAGGCACTGTTCTAATTGCTGAGGCAGATATAAACAAATAGGGTTGAACATAGTCCCTGTCCCACATGGGGTCCATGGTCTTTATCCTCATTTTACCAATGAGGTAACTGAGGAATAGTAAAGTGACTTGACCAAGGTAACACAGCAGACAAGTAGTGGAGCCAAGATTAGAACCTAGGTCCTTCTGACTCCCAAGCCTGTGCTCTATCCACTAGGTCACACTGCTTCCCATGAGCTCACCAAGGGAGTGGGTGTAAATGGAGACTAGAAGGGGACGCAGAACTGAGCTTTGAGGAGCCCCATTGTTAAGAGGATTGGAGTCAGAGAAGAAACAAGTGAAAGAGACACATAAGAAATAGCCAAAGAGATGAGAGGAGAATAAGGAGAGCACAGCATAAGTGAAACCAAGATTTGATAATGATTTCAGGAGAAAACGGTCATCCACAGTGTCAAAGGCAGCTAAGAAACCAGGAGGATTAAGATAGAATAAAGGCCTTTGGATTTGGCAAGGAGAAGGTCATTGGTGACTGGAGAGAGCAGTTTTAGTGGAGTGGATGGAGCAAAAGTCAGATTGTAGAGGGTAGCTGGAAGAGAGAAAATCGAGGCATAAAATGTAAACAGTTCATTCAGGGAGTATGGACAGAATGACCTGAGAGAGATGGGTCAGTAACTGGAAGGGGCAGTGGTGTTGAAGGAGAGGTTTTTTGGATAGGAGTTTTTTTGGAGAGGAGTTATATGGGCAAGTTGGAAAATGGAGGAGAAAAAGGTCACTGAAGAGTAAGTGATTAAAGATAGCAGTGGGAAGCAGTGAGAAAGCATAGCCTAAGGGATAGAGCATGGGCACGGGAGTCAGACAGACCTGGACTCCAATTCCAGCTCTGCCATTTTTCTGCTGTGTGACCATTGTCTGTGCCTCAGTTACCTCATCTGTAAAATGGGGATTAAGAATGTGTTTATTATATTGTTCCGGCATACTCTCCCTAGTGCTTAGTATAGTGCTCTGCACAAAATAAGCCCTCAATAAATACGATTGATTGCAGATTACGACCGTGAGCCCCATGTGGGAAATGGACTGAGTCCAACCTGATTAGCTTGTATCTACCCCAGTGCTTAGTACAGTGCTTGGTGCATAGTAAGTAAGAGCTTAACAGATACCATAAAAGAAGGAAAGAAAGAAAGGCGAGTACAGGGGTTTTAGTAAGATGTTAAAGGGTGCGGCCAAAGGCACAGTTGGAAGGAGTAAATTTTCAAAGCAGATGGGAGATTTCCTTTTGGAAGATGTCTAGGAATGCTGAGAGAGTAGATGTGGTGTT
The DNA here is from genome assembly GCF_004115215.2 of Ornithorhynchus anatinus. NCBI lineage: Eukaryota > Metazoa > Chordata > Mammalia > Monotremata > Ornithorhynchidae > Ornithorhynchus > Ornithorhynchus anatinus. The sequence continues at coordinate 114,719,297 of NC_041731.1, read as the reverse complement.
TGGAGGGGTTCTAGTTTAGGTATCCAAGAGGGTGGGGGTTGTTGGAGTAAATGCCTGATGGTTTCAGTTTGGTCAGTGAAACAGATGGCAAGATCCCTGGGGGCAAGAGATGGAAGAGGGGGAGCTGTGGGGGGTTAAGAAGAGAATTGAACATCAGAAATATTTGTTGTGTACAATGGGCATGGGAGTCAATAAGGATGGAGAAAGAAATATTGTTGCCGAATGAATGAGAAGGCATAATTTAAATTGGTGAGGATGAAGGGAGAGCACAAGGTCAGCCTGGGTCTCTGGATTTCAGTCAGCAGCACTCAGCAGCTAGAACACACAAGTTGGAAGAAGGGTACTGTAGAGAGGCTCCAGGTCTGTTGGTTGGTGGTATGAGATCGAGAGACCGGGACAAAGGGAGTTGAGTTTAATGAATGGGCTGAGGACTGTGGGTTATGAACCTGCCCAGTTGAGCTCTGCACATCAATAACCTGAGCGACCACAGCCCTGGATCGTGCCCTCCTTGAATCTGATCCTACCCGTCGACCTGCTCCCTATCGCTGTGTGGCTGTGCCGGAACACACCCCTGTGACCCTTGGCTGTGAGCGGTCTGTCAGACCCAGCTGAGGAGCAGACTGTATACCATGTCCTACTGTGACCCTGTTTATACATCAAAGAACCTTGCACCAGAAGTTTGACTGTCTCTAAACCAACACTGGAGACCCTCCCCAGTTTCAGGAAATAACAATAATAATGATAATAATTATGGCATTTGTTAAGCTCTTTGTGCCATTCCCTGTACTAAGCGCTGAGGTAGGTGCAAGTAAATCAGGTTGGACAAAGTCCCTGTCTCACGTGAGGCTCACAGTCTCAATCCCTATTTTGCAGATGAGGGAACTGAGGCCCAGAAAAATAAAGTGACTTGCCCAAGGTCACACAGTTGACAAGTGGTATTGCCGGGATTAGAACCAATGATCTTCTGACTCTCAGACCCATGCTCTGTTCTTACACCATGCTGCTTCAGTAAGTCCCCCGATTAGTCACTCACAAGCACCTGATTGAGTATTTGCAGCTCTTTCCAGGACATCTGCTCAAGCCATTCAGAAGCTTCAATGCTTCCGGTATTCACCATGTCCCCTTGAACATTTCACTCTAATTAACCCATCCCTCTCTTTATTACCCACCACGATTTAACTCCCCCTTTTCTGTCAACCCTGGCCAACTCACTCCCATACGAACCCTCCTCAACCCTCAGAGAACAGTACTATAAAGAAGGTTGACACAGTTGCCACCCACAAGAACCTTACAGCCTCGAGGGGAAGATAGACCTTAAAATAAATTTTAGATGACTATTTATATGAGTGTTGTGGAACTGAGGGGGGTATGCATAGCAAAGTGCTTGAGGGGTACAGATGCAGGTATGTAGGTGTTGCAGGTCATCTTAGAGAGGGACGTGAGGTGCTTAGTCAAGGAAGACCTCTTGAGAGGATGTGACTGTAATAAGCATTTTAGATGGGCAGAATTGTGGTGTAGTGGTCTATTGTATATGAAATGAAAAGGAGTTCCAGGCGAGAGGGAGGCCATAGGCAAGGTGTCAGCAGTGGGATAGATGAGATCGACGTAATAAGAATAATAATTCTGGCATTTGTTAAGCACTTGCTATGTTCCAGGCACTGTACTAAGCACTGGGGTAGATACAAGGAAATCATGTCGGACACAGTCCCTGTACTAAATGGGGTTCACAGTCTTAATCCTTATTTTATAAACGAGATAACTGAGGCCCAGAGAAGTGAGTGACTTGCCCAAGGCCACACAGTGGACAAGTGGCAGAGCTGGGATTAGAACACATGGCCTTATGACTCTCAGGCCCGTGCTCTAGCCATTATATCATGCTACTTCCCAGTAGGTACAGTGAGTAAGTTGGTGGAGAGGATAGAAATGTGCGGATTGGGTTGTAGTAGTAGATCAGGGTGTTAACGAAGGCTGGAGAGAGCTGACTGAGGGCTTTAGAGTTGATGAAAAGAAGTTTCTGTTCGATGCAGAGATGGATGGACAACCATTGGAGGTTTTCTTAGAGAAATGATTGTGACAGCCGAGGGAAAATGGACTCGAGGGGAGAGCATTTTTAAATTTTATTGGGTTGCAAAATTTGTGAAATATTTTCATAGAAATGGAAGAGAAAATGTTCTATTGCCTTGTCACTTGAAAGAATTAGTTGTTCTTCTCCTAAGGTGCCAGTTTCAGTGTGAAGGCAGTGTTTCCAGGATTAGCAATTTTAATTTGAAGTATTCTACTTACAAGCTACATACTGGTTGAAGGCTAACTGTAGAACAAATGTCAGACATTTATTACATCTTGGGAATGTTTGAAAAAGATTTAACACCTGAAAAATAGATTTTTTTATGAATGAGAAAATTGCCAAGTTGCACATCCATTCCAGGAGCCAATCAGTGTTGGGCATCATTAGCATCTGTTCCTCCTGGTGAGGCACACCAGGACCCACCATCTTGTGTTTGCTCCCATCAGGTCTCCGGGGTCCAGTGCTTGAGCTCTGGATGGAGGCGAGGAGCCAGGGTCAGGCCTCCCCCGGACTCAGAAGAATAGAGGGTCAGAGCTTGGGTCCCCGCTGCTGTGGGGTTGAGTGCTAGGAAGGATGCAACCATGTAAGATTGGGACAAACTCAGCAGGTGGAAGTTCTCAACTCCAGAAAACTTGGGGTATGAGAGAAGGGAGCTAAAGGGGGCTCAAACCAGTAGCCTGATCTCTGGGAAGAAGGGATAGGGATTGTCAGCCCCATGGCTCCGCTTTCCATGAGTTTCACTTTCTTGCTTTCGCTCCCACCTGCATCCCAGACCCGACACTATCCCCTACCACCACCTGCTCTCTCCCAGATCCCAGGTCATGGCGAGAATTTCCTCAACCAGCAACCAGCACAGCTCAGATAAATGGGCCCGATCATTGTCAACAACAAAAGTAATAATATTTCTTTGAGTACCTTTTCTGCAGAATACTGCACTAAGCACCCAGAAGAGAGTAAAAAAATACACAATTGTAATCTCCTTGAAGGCAGGGATTGTATATTCCATTCTATTGCATTGTACTCTCCCAAGTACTTCCAGGCATTCAGTAAATAGAATTGATATTCCATTCATATTTTAAAATTGCACCATAGATCTTTCTCAAATTCAGCTTTATGAGGCATCGCTGGCTGTTCAACCATTTTTAATTATTTACACAGGAATGGATTTTGTTTCTCCTCTTATAGAATTCAGAACGAATTATCTAAACCGTTTTCTCCAACTTTTAAAAGTGTCTCATCTTGCCTAGGCAAATTTTAGATAATTCCTTCTCAAAGTGAAGTTTTTTCAGTGTAAGTAAGAGGTTCGGAAAAGAAATATCTCATTCCTGGATAGAGTTTGATTCCGGAGTTGAAAGAACGTATTTCTATCCGTAGCGGGAATTATTGTGACATTTGGGAAGTGACAATTCAAGTGCCATTTTATCTTTCGAAGCTTTGGAGAATGATTCATGTAGTTGATAGTCAAATAAATCTCTCCTATTTTTAAGTGGGAATGGCATTAAGATATTCTTAAATCATTCTGTGTATGCCTTTTTAATAAAGTTTTAGCATACAGTTAAGTAGGGTAACTTCAGATTTAACATGGTAGCTTTAGTCTTGTTCTTGATGAATGTCAGAAATGGGAGAAACAAGTGAATCTGCAACCATGGCCATTGGATAATAGTGAGATTTTATTTGACATATTTGATATGCTACTATTCCCTTTAGGTATCCTGAAAGGACTCTGTTAAGGAGCATAGAAAAACTTATTAACCTATGTCCTGGTGCTCCTTAAGTTTGCAAGATGACACTGAATTGGGTCAACTGAAGACCAAACACTAATGTAGTAATCATTGTAGTATTTGTTAATGTGATCTTGGTAATGTGATCAATGTAATAGTAGAAATTGAATTTATTAAGTGCCTAGTGTGTGCAGAGCTTATCTGTTGCTGAATTGTACTTTCCAAGTGCTTAGTACAGTGCTCTGCACACAGTAAGCGCTCAATAAATATAATTGAATGAATGAATGGTCCTAAGCACTGGGAAAGGATACAAAGATGTAATGTAAAGAGGAGAGAGAGAACTGGCTACAGACTGGTAAGGAGGGTGAAATCATAAAACATGAAAACAGCATGAAACTCAAGGATAAATTACACACGCACACACAAATTAGCAGAGTTCTCTGGCTAGAGGAAAATGATTTTAGTTTCCTTGAGGGTCAGAGTCCAAGCACACTCATAGTCTGAACAATCTGTTAGAACCCACAGGACCTGGATTCTAATTGCTGCTCTGCCACTTGTCTGCTGTGTTACCTTGAGGAAATCACTTCACTTCTCTGTGCCTCAGTTATCTCATCTGTATAATGGGGATTGAGACTAAGAGCCCCATTTGGAACATGGACTGCATCCAACCTTAGTGGCTTGTATCTAACACAGCACTTAATTCCTTTATCAGCTGACCTCCTCACCCCCCCAGAGATTGAGGCTGTACCTCAGTCTCGTGTATCTCGCTGTTGACCTCTAACCCACTTCATGCCTCTGGCCTGGAACAAACTTCCTCTTTCATATCCAACAGACAGTTACTCTCCCTCAACTTCAAAACCTTATTAAAGGCAGATCTCCTCCAGGAAGCCTTCCCTGCCTAAGCCTTCCTTTCCTCTTCTCCCATTCTTCTCTGCATCTCCCTGTCTTGCTTCTTTTATTTATTCTCCCTCCCAACCCCACAACTAAGTACATATCTGTAAGTTATTTATATTAATGTCTTTCTCCTCCTCTGGACTGTAAGTTCATTGTGGGCAAGGAAGGCGTCTTTTGTCTTGTACCCTCCCAAGAACTTAGTACGGTGCTCTGCACACAGTAAGTGCTCAATAAATATGATTGACTGACTAAGCGCTTATCCAATACTATATAGAAAAAAAATCACTATAGCCACCACCAGTCATCTTGAGGTTTTATGGAGGCCTTTTGCCTCTCTCTCTCTGGGATGGTGGTGGAAGGCAAGACAGGATGGAGTCTCCTTTTATGGCACAAAAGAAAGAGGTACCAGTTCCTGGCTAGGTGGCATGTCTGGCGGACCAAGGTCAGGAAACTGAGTGTGCTCAGCTGTAACTCAACTCCTAAAACTCAACATGTCCAAGACTGAGCTCCTATTTTCCCTCCCAAACCCTGTCCTTTCCCTGACTTCCCCATCACTGTGGATGGCACTACCTTCCTTCCCGTCTCACAGGTCTGCAGCCTTGGTGTTATCCTTAACTCTGCTGTCTCATTCACCCCACACATTCAATTCATCCCCAAAACCTGCCCGTCTCACCTTCACAACATTGCCGAGATCTGCCCTTTCCTCTCCATCCACACTGCTACCTTGCTGGTACAAGCTCTCATAATATCCTGACTAGATTATTGCATCAGTCCTCTCTCTGATCTCCCATCCTCCTGTCTCTCCCTGCTTCAGTCTATACTCATTCCAGTCTGTACTCATTCCGCTATAATCATTCCGCTGCCCGCTTTCTAAAGAAAAGCTCTGGGCATGTCACTCCCCTCCTCAAAAACCTCCATTGGTTGCCTATCAACTTTCGCATGAAATAAAAACTCCTCACTCTTGGCCTCAAAGCTCTCCATCACCTAGCCCCCTCCTACCTCACCTCCCTTCTCTCCTTCTACAGCCCACCCCATACACTTCGCTCTTCTGCCGCTAACCTCGTCACGGTGCCTCATTCTCACCTGTCCTGCCATCGACCCTTGGCCCACGTACTACCGCAGTCCTAGAATGCCCTCCTCCCTCACATCCGCCAAACTAACTCTCTTCCCCTCTTCAAAGCCCTACTGAGACTTCACCTTCTCCAGGAGACCTTCCCAGACTGAACTCTCCCTTTCCCTCTGCCCCTCCTCCCCTCTCCATTCCCCCTACTCTCTCCCTCAGCTCTTCTCCCTTCCTCTCCCCATAGCACTTGTGCATATTTGTATATATTATTTATTACTCTATTTTGTTAATGATGTGTATATAGCTATGATTCTATTTATCTTGGTGGTTTTGATGCCTGACTACTTGGTTTTTTTTGCTGTCTCCCCCTTTTAGACTGTGAGTCCATTGTTGGGCAGGGATTCTCCATCTGTTGCCAAATTGTACATTCCAAGCACTTAGTACAGTTCTCTGCACACAGTAAGTGCTCAGTAAATATGATTAATGAATGAATGAATGAGTAACTTGTCTTAAATCCCCATGGCCTGGTATGCTTACAGCACAACAGGAACATGGCTGGAGGTGAGACAAATAAAATAAATAAATAAATGTTGGTATTTGTTGAGCGCTTACTATGTGCAGAGCACTGTTCTAAGCACTGGGGTAAACACAGGGGAATCAGGTTGTCCCACGTGGGGCTCACAGTCTTAATCCCCATTTTACAGATGAGGGAACTGAGGACTGACTTGCCCACAGTCACACAGCTGACAAGTGGCAGAGCTCGGATTCGAACTCATGAACCCTGACTCCAAAGCCCATGCTCTTTCCACTGCGCCACGCTGCTTCTCAGTGTTCTTCATTCCTTTGTTCAACCAGAGCAGAGAAGGGCCAGAATGGGCAGGGAGGGGAGGCGAGGCAGTCATTACTGGTCATGTGATAAACTGATTCATAAGTGAAATGATCCATTTGCAAGGGGATAACATTCATTATGGGCATACAAGCTAGTATATTTAGGGGTAAAAATACTAGGCACAATATAGAGATATCAAAGGTGGGGAAAATATAGATTAAGCACAAGTAGTATCAAAAATTGTCGGGGTTGAGAGTGGACCACAAAATAGATATGAATCAGCATTGTACATTCTTATAATTGTAGAGCTTGGGCACTGAGATATGGCATAACAGAAACAGACAGTAATTGTTCCATTGTAGTCATCCTCAGTGAGATCTTTATTTAGAAATCTCATGTTTCGTTCTGTTCATTACACCGTAAGAAGAGCATTGAATAAGTGGAGATAGGCCAACATAGAGGAAAAGATGATTAAAGGATCAAAAATAGTCTTTTGGAGGACAGATGAAAGGAAATTTGAGTTGTTTGGCTTTGAAAATTGAAGGAGTTTTTGTGGTCAACCCAACTATCCTCCACATTCAGAACTGGGAAGAGGAACCCAGTAACCCTCAGAAACCTTCAGTAACCCTCAGTGAGAGATGTTCAAATGCTGTATATAGTAGTTTCCTGGAAAGCAACTAATCAGAGGGAAGCAGGACACTGTCATTCACTCATGTAAGCAGGTTTACTTTTCTATTACCTAAACAAGTTCCTAAATCTTCAAATTATATTATTCTTTACTACCCTTGAATAACAGTGCTTGAAGGAGACTCAGGTTTGACCTAAACCAATAAGTTGAAAGCATTCAGAGAATTTGTGTGGAGCTTAATGACACTACTCATTTCTAATCCATTAGCTAGATAGCATTGGAGGAAGTCGATATTTGAGTTTTTTGTTGTAATTCAGAATGATAAAATTAAAAGCATTTGGTTTGCAGTCAGTAGACAAGTTATTTTTGTCATGGAATGATGACCTCATAATGGCCCTGTCCCTTGGATGTTGATCTTTAGACATAGGGAAGCAGTGTTACCTAGTGAATAAAGTATGGATATGCTAGTCAGAGGCTCTCCGTTCTAATTCTGACTCTGCCACTTGTCTGCTGTGTGACTTTGAGCAACTCACTTCACTATTCTGTGCCTTAGTTACCTCATCTGTAAAGTGGGGATTAAAACTGAGCCCCATGTGGAATGTGGACTTTGTCAAAATTGATTAGCTTGTATCTACCCCAGTGCTTAAAAAAGTACCTGGTACATACGAAGCACTTAAAAAATACCACTAACAAATGGGTCTAGTGGAAAGAGTACAAAGCAGGAAGTCAGGAGAATCTGGTTCTAATCCTGGCTCTACCTCAGCCTGATCCATGACTCTGGGCAAGTCACTAGCCTTTCAGAATCTTAGTTTCCTCAGCTGTAAAATGGAGTTAATAATGCCTTACCCTTCCTCACAGGAATGTTGCTAAAATTAGATGAGATCATGGATGTGAAAACATTTTGGAAATATAAATATATATATATATATAAATATTTTCATACTGTATAATTAACATCATCATTGTTATTTTATTATTGTGTTTACGATGACCAAGAGAGTGACATAGTGGCTTGACTGGTGTGTGCCAAAATCATGGTCCTTACTAGACATTAAGTGGGTGTTAGGGAGTTACTGCTGGTTGGGATACACTGTGGTATCAAGAGAACAGGACTTGTTAGGCAGGACTCTGAAATTTGGGAACTCCATAGGAGTGTTGTCTGAATGCTGCTGCTTCACCCGACAGGGCCCCGTGTCAGGCAAGGGATCCAAGCCTCAATCTGTGGCAGAGATGGTGGTGCAGAGGGAGGGGATTTAAATGATTAAGCAACTGGGAGATCTTATGGCATAGGCAGAAATTTTATATTAAGGAGAAGCCAAACCATCTAAACCAAGATTCATTCATTCATATTTATTGAATGCTTACTGTGTGCAGAGCACTGTACTAAGCACTTGGATTGTACAATCTGACAACAGATAGAGGCAATCCCTGCCCGGCAACAGGCTCACAGTCTACAAGGGGGAGACAGACAGCAAAACAAAAAGTGTAGTCAGGCATCAATACCATCAAAATAAATAAATAGAATCACAGGTATATACACAAGATGGTACCAAGCAGTTGACACCCAATAAAAAAAGGTGCTTGAGAATGTTTAAAACTAAAAAAACGTGGAAATGGCTGTGAGTGTGGGAAATGTCTGTGAACTGGATCATCACAATTCCCAGGAGAGAAACAGTAGCAGGTCTCAAAGAGTGCTGGTTTGTGAGCTCCTTGAGGGTTGCTTTGATGTCTACCAGTTCTATTTTACTGTACTCTGCCAAGCACTTAGTACAATATTCTGCACACATCAACTACTCAACACCTTTGATTGATTGATTGAGTTACCCAATGGTAGTTACTGGCGTATGAGCGTTAATGAGTTAATGGCGTATGAGTTAATGGCGTATGAGAAGCAGCGTGGCTCACTGGAAAGAGCATGGGCTTTGGAGTCAGAGGTCATGGGTTCGAACCCTGGCTCTGCCATTTGCCAGCTGTGTGACTTTGGGCAAGTCACTTAACTTCTCGGTGCCTCAGTTCCCTCATCTGTAAAATGGGGATTAAGACTGTGAGCCCCACGTGGGACAACCTGATTCCCCTGTGTCTACCCCAGCGCTTAGAACAGTGCTCGGCACATAGTAAGCGCTTAACAAATACCAACATTATTATTATTAGTTACTGAAAGCTTGCTCTGCACAGAGTAACTGCTCAGTACACACTTTTGATAGATTGCTGGAAGATTCCAAAGGGAAACAATGGAACATTTATGGAACATAACAAAGGCAGCTCGATGCTGGCAGATGTGGGAACTGGCAAAAAAGCAAAGTCCAAATGTCTAACTGCTGCTACTGCTAGAAGCCTGAGAGATAAAATGGGTAAATTGGAATACTTCACAGTTAAGGAAGATCTTGACATAATTGGCATCTCTGCAATGTAATAGAAGGGAGAAAAGCAGTTAGAAAGAGTTCTGCCAGGCTAAAACCTCTTGAAGAAAGGGAATACTGTACTGGATTGAATTTTGATTGATTGATTGATTGATTGATTAACTGAAGAGTAGACAGGACCACTACTATGTACTACTATGTCCCTACAGAACCAGGGCTACTATGTGAGAGGGCTACTATGCAATGGGAACCACTACTCAATGCAATTTAATGTTCTTGCTGAAGAGAAAAACCAGAACAAAACCAATATAAGATTGTCAGTTCTTTTTTAACATGAATGTAGCATGTTGGAAGTATAGAAAAAGTTATTTCATAACACACATCTGTTTTGGTATAAAATGATCCAAAAGTATGTTTGGTGTAGGATATAATGACTATGCTTACATATCTCCAGAAAGATTTGAGGATGTCTGTTCCTCTCACCCTTACTTAGAAAATGTCCCCCTAAAACACCACAATTTATGGGCTAATGAAAGACAAAATGAAAAGCTTACCTAGATACCCTTCTTGTGAAAAACCACATCTGAACTTTTCATCTACTTCTTCTATTTTCAAATTGGGAAGTAGAATACATTTCCTGATGTTTTGGACAATTTGCCAAATTGGGTATCAGAATAGTGTTCCTGAGATTAGAAAAGAACAGACAGAAAGTTAGATTGACAGTGATGGCTATCTACAGGCCAGTTTCAAGCAGAGTTATTATCGTGTCTGCGTCTTTGCTATTTTGGTACAGAAAGCTAGAAAAAGCAGTGCAGAGAGATAGGGCCTATGAGTCTACTTCGTTTCCTGAACGTCACACTCAGAAAATATTCATGACAGTCTAAACACTCTACAAAAGAAAGAGAAAGTCAGAAACCATTCCTTGTCACTATTGTTTTACTTTTTTCCAAATGATCTGCAAGAGATTGATGTGATTGATATGTCTACCCTCTCCATATGATGCTAGAAAATTCTAGTGGGAGAGTTTATCAAAGGGAAAAGTTATTTGATGGAATGCTCATTCAGCTCAGAATAAGTGGCAGAGATTGTGCTGATCATTACATGTAAAAATTAACATCTTGTTTTTAGGACAAATCAATTACATTTATGTTTGTATTTGGGGACAGTTCAGAAGTAGAAAGATGTCAGGTCATTGGGAAGGGTGAGTTTTGCAAATCAGCTTTGGGAACACGATGTGTCCATCATTAGATGTCACTACAGGGTCTACCGATTCCCACAACAAAAACACCTATTCCCAAAACAAAAAGTTACAAAATAACACTAATCCATGGCATATGATTGATTTAAAAATGTCATAGAGTTAAAACAACATCATGTTGCATTAAATGCTTAGAAAGAGTTTTGAGTCTGCCATGGATAGATGACTTTCAAATCTATCTCTCTAGCTTCATCTCCTTTTTCCCATCTGCCATAGGACAGTTGAACATGGATGCTCCATTGGTAACTGATTTAGACTTTTCAGATGATCACATCTGGACTGTGAACTTGTTGGGGGAAGGGAGTGTGTCTACAACTCTGTTATATAGTCTTCTCCCAAGCATTTAGGACAGTGCTCTGCATACAATAAGTGCTCAATAAATGCAATTGTTTGGAGAGGGGTGATTATGCCACATTGGACAATTCCTTCCCCTCTTTCCTCCTTAGGAGGGAAAAGGAGGTATCAGGTTTGCCTCTTGGGACCTGTGCAAGCTATGGGTCCACTGGTCTAGGGTTCTGTTCACTGTGGTCACCCAGCAAGGCCAGGGCTTGGGAATCTGGATCATGCATGCTGCATTCCTAGTGGGCATGCCAAGCCTCAATAATTTTGGTATTTGTTAAGCGCTTCCTATGTGCAAAGCACTGTCTTTGTCAGGCAACTGAAGTCAGCACAGCCAGCTTAGCAACTCTTAACAAAAAGACATGACCCAGCGAGAAGCAGCGTGGCTCAGTGGAAAGAGCACGGGCTTTGGAGTCAGAGGTCATGGGTTCGAATCCCAGCTCCTCCACTTGTCAGCTGTGTGACTGTGGGCAAGTCACTTAACTTCTCTTTGCCTCTGTTACCTCATCTGAAAAATGGGGATTAAGACTGTGAGCCCCACGTGGGACAACCTGATTCCCCGTGTCTACCCCAGCGCTTAAAACAGTGCTCTGCACATAGTAAGCACTTAACAAATACCAACATTATTATTATTATTAGTTGACATAAGGCCATTACCACCACTACTGTGTCCTGAGCAGAAGAGGAAGCAGTGACCCAAATAAATTGTCCCTTCCTGCCTTGCTTCCAACCCAGCAGAAGTTGCAGAGGAAGCAAATGTTTCTCCTCACCCTTCTGGTCATGGATTGTTTGATTGATTATTTTATCTACTAAAAGCCTTCTGTGTGCAGAGCACCATGCTAAGGGCAGGGGATAAAACATATATAAACAGTTCAGGGACTGTCACTATCCACAAAGGAGCTCACAGACTGGGGGAGAGCAGACACCTAAGAAATCGAATAATGGTAAACATTGAGAGCTATTAAACACACAAATTAAGAAGTTACATGAGAAAATAATCCATCTCTCTCTTTTTTCTTCCCCCTCTCTCCCACCTTCCAAATCTTCCCTTTCTGCCTCCCTTTCCTCCCTAATTAGCTTCTTTCCCTTTCCTCCATTTCCTCTCTTTTCTTATGTAATTTTCCTCCCCTCCTTTATTACCTTATCTCTTTTTCCCTTTGCTCTTCTCCCCCATGAATCAAATCAGCTCACTGCTCCTTTTTTAGATCCTCTCTTCTTTTGTAGCTATATGTATACAAATAGAGAAAGAAAGCAGAATTCTCATTCTCGGTATAATGATAAGCATTATGGGCTAGTAGAAACCAGCACAGTCCTGGGAATCAGAGGGCCTGGGTTCTGATCTCAACTCTGCCAATCTCTTGCACTGTGACCTTGAAAAATTCATTTAGCTTGTCTGTGCCTCCATTTCCTCAACTGTAAAATTAAGATTAAATCCCCCAATTAAATATGGGATTATGTGAACTCTATTTGGCACAGGGACTGTTTGTAACCTGATTAACTAGTACCTACCCCAGCATTTAATAAAGTATTAGACACATACTAAGTGCTTAATAATAATTATAATTTGTTATATTAACAGCAATACTTAAGCACTTGCTATGTAACAAGCACTATTCTAATCACTGATAATAATAATGATAAAAACAACAAAAGCAATAATAATGTGAACCCATTAGCATCACTCCATCACCTCTTTTTTTTCCACAATTAGGATGGCCCTGGTTAGGCAAGTTAAAATTGTGGCTTCAACAACTCTGGAAGTTGACCTGAATTTCAGGAGATGCATTCTTCATAGTTTTTTGTTTTTCTTTTTATGGTATTTGTTAAGCACTTACTATGCCAGGCACTCTATCAAGCACTGGGGGTAGATGCAAGATAATCAAGTTGGATGCAGACTATGTCCCACATGAAGCTCGCAGTCTTAATCCCCATTTGGCAGATGAAGGTAACCGAGGCATATAGAAGCTAGGTGACTTTCCCAAGATTACACAGCAGACAAATGGCAGAGCTGGGATTAGAATTTACGTCCTCCAACTCCTAGGCCCATGTTATTTCCGCTAGTTTTCTCTATTAGGCCATGTTGCTTATTTTTTTTATACTCTGTTTTTAACTTGAGATTCACATGTTCACATTCCATACCAACAAAATATAGTTCAGATTTGAAAAGTCTTGGTATACCCACTCAGCTTCAACAGGCAGCTAATTATTCTTTTAAATTAGAAATAATAATGTTGTATTGATGTATTTTTATGAAGTTACTAATTTTGCTGAGATGATTATTAATGTTGCAGCTAATAGCTTCCATCTTTTAAAAAATTATACTATGATTTAAGTGCTCTCATTTAATATTATTTAATGATCCACTAAATATATTACAAGGCTCATTACAATATTTTAAATATTTTTAAAAATAAAAATGTAAAATGTGCAAGCTGAAATGAGTTCATCACTGTTCAAATCCCATATTCCATACATTGATTTGCTCATCTGAATAGTTGACTAATCAAACCACACCATTAAGCATTTTGAGCTAGTTCATTTTTTTTTTTAATGTTCCTTTGAGAATTTGGATTCTTAAATGGACAGCAAGGTATTTGGTTAAAATGGCTACAGAAGCTAGGCTGAAATGGTGATATATGAAGTTCTCCTTCCACTCCACTTTATGTAAAAATAGCATTATAACATTCATCATGTGTCTGTCACAATCTGCACCCTTTATTCACTCCACCCTCAGCCCCACAGTACTTAAGTACATGTCCGTTTCTTTATAATGCAGTTGTTTCCCTCTAGACTGCAAGTTCCCTGTGGGCCGGGAATATGTCTATTTACTATGTTGTACTCTCCCAAGCCTTTAGTACAGTGGTCTGCACATAGTATAGACCTTTTTATGGTATTTGTTAAATACTTACCTTGTGCCAGACACTGTTCTAAACAATGAGATAATCAGGTGGGACACAGTCCATATCACACACAGATGAGGTAACTGAGCACAGAGAGGTTAAATGACTTGTCCAAGGTCACATAAGAGACAAATGGTGGAGCTGGGATTAGAACCCAGGTCCTTCGGGCTCCCAGACGCATGCCCTAAACACAAGAGCATTCTGCTTCTCTAGATTAATCCCGATTAACTGTTGTAGTCAGGGATCATGAATATCATCTCTGTTACACTGTACTCTGCCAAACATTTGGTACAGTGCTCTGCACAGCCACTAAACCTTCAATAAATATGACTGACTGACTGGACACCTTGAAAAGGAGCATGACCTAATGGAAGGAACATGGGCTTGGGAGTCAGAGGATGTGGATTCTAATCCTGACTCTGCCACTTGTCTGCTGTGTGACCTTGGGCAAGATACTTCACTTCTTTGTGCCTCAGTTACCTCATCTGTAAAATGAGGATTAAGATTGTGACCCCCACATGGGACAAACTGATTACCTTGTGTCTCTCCCAGCGCTTAGTACAGTGTATGGCACTTTAATACCATTATCATCATCACGTTGTTTCATTCATTCATTCAATAGTATTTATTGAGCGCTTACTATGTGCAGAGCACTGTACTAAGCGCTTGGGATGAACAAGTCGGCAACAGATACAGTCACACAAGTCATTGGACAATGAAGATGATTGCCCAAGGTCCAATACGAAGCAGGAAAGGTAGCCCTTATTTAGGGATTAGAAAAGGGCAAAGGACACCTGAGAAATCTTCCAATCACTCTCAGCTCCCTTTCCTTGGTTATTTTCAGATTGATTGTTGAAGCATGCAAGTTTGACTTTTCCCCACTCTCACAGTCTTACACAACCATCAGAGGATGTGATATAAGAATTGAAATGACATCATTCTGGTCTAATTCATTCATTCAATAGTATTTCTTGAACGCTTACTATGTTCAGAGCACTGTACTAAGCACCTGAAATATACAATTCGGCAACAGAGACAACCCTGCAATAATGTGCTTACAGTTTAATTGGTTGGTATTTGTTAAGCGCTTACTACGTGCAGAGCACTGTTCTAAGTGCTGAGGTAGATACAGAGCAATCAGGTTGTCCCTTGTGAGGTGCACAGTCTTATTCCCCATTTTACAGATGAGGTAACTGAGGCACAGAGAAGTTAAGTGATGCCCACAATCAGACATTAAGTGATGCCCACAGTCAGACAGCTGACCAGTAGCAGAGCTGGGATTTGAACCCATTACCTATGACTCCCAAGCCCATGTTCTTTCCACTGAGTCATGCTGCTTCTCTATCATTCATCTATCCAGCCCAAGACCCTTTAGGCACCCTGGTACCTTCTTTGTCAACCAACCAACTGATTATAACTGTATTTCTACCAGTCCAGACTCTTTCCTGCAGTATCCCATTGAATATATCTCATCTATGAATTCACTAACTTTTTCTGTCTTCACAACTCCTGGGAAAACAGTTTCTCATCTGCTGTGTAATATTCTCTGAGTACTTATTCTGCATAGAGCTCTGTTCATAATGGTTGGAAGAGTTTAAGAGTTAAAAGACTTGGTACTTGCTTTCTAGGATCTAGGGAGACAGATACAAAATAAATCACAGATAAGAGTGGGGAAAGTAAAAGTAGGATATATAAAGAGCTTCAAAGGGTGCCCTTTAATCCTTAGTGATTCAGAGAATTACAATTCTGTGTGGTCCTGACCAACTCTCTCCAAAGGCAAAGATCAGTTATGTCTTCATTTACATCAGTTCAGAAAGGTCTAATTAATTCCAGGCTATCATTGTGAGAAATCTGCTTATTCTGTTGTTCAATCAATGAATCAACAGTATTTATTCAGTGCCCACTGAGAACGAAGTACTGTACTAAGGACAACACTTGGGAGAGTGTAGCAGAAATTAGACATTTCCTCTACCTTCAAGAGGATTACATTTTAATGGAAAAACAAAAATAGTTTACAGGAGCCCCTCAAGGGTGTTGTATATGCTTTTCCTGCACTTTGTATTGATTTTTCACACAGACAGCACTTAATAAATACTATTACTACTAATAATTGGAGCAGGAGGAAGAAAGAAGACAGTGATCTCTTTGGTGATGCTACTCTGAAACATTTTCCATTTTATTAATGCCTAAAGAGATAGTGACCAGATTTAAGGTTGCATTTTGAAGGGTAATTATTCTATGATTTTACATGATAGCAAAATGTAAGGTTTTTTTTTTGTTTTGTTTTGTTTTCTTCAGTTATGCTTGGTAATGTCCAAAATTTTGTTGGCCTTTTTGACAAAACCTTCATAGTGAGTGGATAATCTAAAATAGCTACTTTCTAAGTTGTGACTAATGATCCAGAGTAGCAGGCTTCCTCTTCCAGACCATTTATGACATTACTAAATAAAGTAAGCAGTGTTAATGAACCCTGGAAGATATTGTAATTTTCACCCCTCTTACCCCCAAAGAGGTTTTCCATTCCTGCTGTCTCCTAGCTCTTCCTCCCAATATGTGTAAATCCTTTTTATCACTCTGTCTCCTTCATTAACTTGTAAATTTCTTACAAATCACATATAGTATCCACTAGACATTCAATGTGAGTTATTGATTATGTCTTCTAGGAATTTTCCTTCCATAATAGAACACTCCCTATAATTCTATAATGACTTGTTTTTCTTAAAAGCCTTTGATATAGAATTTTATCAAAGGCCTTATGAAAATCTAAATGCATTATGCCCACTAATTTCTCTCTATCCACTGGCAAATTGACTCCTTCAAAGAACTCCAGCAGGTTAATAAGGCACAATTTTCCTTTTCAGAAATTGTATTGCCTTTCTTCCAGTAGTTTTTTTTTTTTAAGTGTTCACTAAAATTAATTATAGAGTCTACTAATTGGCCAGGTAGAGACATGAGGATTGCTAAGCTAACAGTGCCCAGGAATACCTCTGAATCTGCTTTACACATGTACGTTACATTGATAATTCAACAATTATGTGGTACATAGACCATTTGTTAATGAGAGGTTACCCTTATGAACTTATGGAACCTAGGAACAATTATGCTAGAAGATTTTTATTTTAAACATTTCATAGTTTAGATTAAGCATGGTATTTCTCCCCTAGGGGAATCCATGGCACTCCTTCTGCCCAATAAAATTTTAATGTAACTACTGCACGTGATATTCTTCATAGTCAAAGCCACATTTCCTCATATACCCCCATCCCTGTCTTCCTTATTAATTTGTTAGCTTCAAAACACTTTATTCCACTGGTCTTTCCAAACTTGAGCCCCTGATACCGGAAGATCCTCCAGCATCCTAGTTAATTCATTTCATTTTTAATCCTTTAACCAATCAATCGGTGATATTCACTTAATGCATATCATGTGCAGAGAACTGTACTAAAAGCTTAGTACCACAGACTATTGCACTTCCAATATTAATATACAAACATTTGTACATTTTGGCATTATTTTGGGGCTGATTTTCACATCTGCAAATTTTTCTGTTTGAACCGCAGTCTAAGTTGTCATCCTTTCAAATTTCTTTTGATTTTTCTCCAGACCCTCTTGGTTAGCATTTGAGTATTCTATTTCAGGAGATTGGGTCAATCTAGGTGTCAGGGCTTTATGTACTTGTGACATTACCGGAGGTTTTCAGACCTAGATTCTGCCCAAAAAAACCCGAAACACTGAAGGAACACTTGTCTCCCAGTCAGTCTTTGCTGGATCCTAAACACCTTCAAGCATCTCATTCTTCTCCTGCGGGTTTAGGACTAACTAATCACTATCCCACAACGCCCTGTATTCCTCTTGCTCATACCACTCTATGGATGAGGGCATCTTTCATTCATTCATTCATTCATTCATTCATTCATTCATTCATTCATTCATTAGTATTTATTGAGCACTTACCATGTGCAGAGAACTGTATTAAGCGCTTGGAATGTACAAATCGGTAACAGATAGAGACAGTCCCTGCCCTTTGACGGGCTTACAGTCTAATCGGGGGAGACAGACAGACAAGAGCAATAACAATAAATAGAATCAAGGGGATGAACATCTCATTAACAAAATAAATAGGGTAATGAAAATATATGCAGTTGAGCGGACGAGTACAGTGCTGAGGGGATGGGACGGGAGAGGGTGAGGAGCAGAGGGAAAGGGGGGAAAAGAGGGTTTAGCTGAGGAGAGGTGAAAGGGGGGTAGAGAGTGAGCAGAGGGAGCAGAGGGAAAAAGGGAGCTCAGTCTGGGAAGGTCTCTTGGAGGAGGTGAGCTTTAAGTAGGGTTTTGAAGAAGGGAAGAGAATCAGTTTGGCAGAGGTGAGGAGGGAGGGCATTCCAGGACCGCGGGAGGACGTGGGCCAGGGGTCGACGGCGGGATAGGTGAGAACGGGGGATGGTGAGGGTGCAGCAAAGGAGCGGAGTATGCGGGGTGGGCAGTAGAAAGAGAGAAGGGAGGAGAGGTAGGAAGGGGCAAGGTGATGGAGAGCCTTGAAGCCTAGAGTGAGAAGTTTTTGCTTTGTGCGGAGGTTGATAGGAAACCACTGGAGGTTTTTAAGAAGGGGAGTGACAGGCCCAGAGCGTTTCTGCAGGAAGATGAGACGGCAGCGGAGTGAAGAATAGACTGGGGTGGGGCGAGAGAGGAGGAAGGGAGATCAAAGAGAAGGCTGACACAGTAATCTAGCCAGGATATTACAAGAGCCTGTGACAGTAAGATAGGCGTTTGGGTGGAGAGGAAAGGGTGGATCTTGGCGATATTATAAAGGTGAGACTGGCAGGTTTTGGTGACGGATTGGATGTGTGGGGTGAACGAGAGAGCCGAGTCAACAATGACAGGTTGCGGCCTGAGAGATGGGAAGGATGGTTGTACCATCCACGGTGATAGGGAAGTCAGGAAGAGGACAGGGCTTGGGAGGGAAGATGAGCAGCTCAATTTTGGTCATGTTGAGTTTAGGGTGGCAGGCAGACATCCAGGTAGAGACGTCCTGGAGGCAGGAGGAGATATGAGCCTGAAGAGAAGGGGAGAGGACAGGGACAGAGATGTAGATCTGTGTGTCAGCTGCATAGAGATGATAGTTGAAGCCGTGAGAGCGAATGAGTTCACCGAGGGAGTGAGTGTATATGGAGAACAGAAGAGGTCCAAGAACTGACCCTTGAGGAACCCCAACAGTTAGAGGATGGGAGGGGGAGGAGGAGCCTGCGAAGGAGACCAAGAATGACCGGCCAGAGAGATAAGAGGAGAACCAGGAGAGGACGGAGTCAGTGAAGCCAAGGTGAGATAAGGTGTGGAAGAGAAGGGGATGGTTGACAGTGTCAAAGGCAGCAGAGAGGTCAAGGAGGATTAGAATAGAGTAGGAGCCATTGGATTTGGCAAGAAGGAGGTAATGGGTGACCTTAGAGAGAGCAGTCTAGGTAGAGTGGAGGGGACGGAAGTCAGATTGGAGGGGGTCCAGGAGAGAATGGGAGTTTAGAAATTCTAAGCAGCAAGTGTAGATGGCTCGTTCTAGGATCTTGGAAAGGAAGGGTAGTAGGGAGATAGGGCGATAACTGGAAGGGGAAGTAGGGTCGAGAGAGGGTTTTTTTAGGATGGGGGAGACATGGGCATGTTTGAAGGCAGAGGGGAAGAAGCCATTGGAGAGTGAGTGGTTAAAGACAGAAGTTAAGGAGGGGAGGAAGGCAGGGGCAATAGCATCTCCTCAAAGCAAAGAGGTATTCGGGCCAGGCTACCACCCCTTTTCCTCAGGCTAGATGCAAGAAGTCCACAGACAAAGCACTCCAGCCTGTGTGGCTTCCCAGCTCATGTGTAACCCTGGAACATGTAGCTTCCGCCCCAGTCTCTACTGCAGGTAGCCACCAAGCTTGGTGATCTTTACAATATTTGTGATCTTTACAATATTATGTCTCTCTCCTATATATATATATATATATGTGTGTGTGTGTGTGTATATATATGTGTGTGTGTGTATATATATATATATATATATATATATATATATATATATATATATATATATATATACATATAGATAGATATATAGATAGATGTATGTATGTATGTCCATCTATATGTATATAGAGAGAGAAAGGGGGACAGAGGGAGAGAGATGTTCTTAAAAAGTTACAACCAAACAAAATCCAAGTTAAACTTTTTATTCCTGGAGAACAGCAATTTATTAAGTGCTTACTATGGGCCAAGCACTATTCTAGGATCTGGGCTAGATACAAGATAATCGGGTTGGACACAGTCCCTGTCCCACAATAGAGTTTACAGTCTTAATCCACATTTTACAGATGAGGGAACTGAAGCAAAGAGAATAGTAATGATGGTATTTGTTAAGTGCTTACCTCATGCCAAGCACTGTTCTAAGCGCTGGGGTAGATACAAGGTAATCAGTTTGTCCCATGTGGGGCTCACAGTCTTAATCCCCATTTTACAGATGAGGTAACTGAGGCACAGAGACGTTCAGTCGCTTGCCTAAGGTCACACAGCAGACAAGTGATAGAGCAGAGATTAGAACCCATGACCTCTGACTCCCAAGCTCATGTTCTTTCCACTAAGCCATGCTGCTTCTGTAAATATTACTTTGAGTGCCCACTCATTCCAAAACCTATGAGTCTATAGGCACTGCTTCCCTGAGGGAGGTGATTTGTCCTATAGAACTGTCTCTCTGAGACAGACATTAATATGAATAAATAATGTATAATATATAATTTATACATTTGCACATAATTTATAGATACGTTAACATCCATCTGTAGCTCCAAGGCCCTAGTACAGCTTGGCGAAAAAATTCTCAAAGTCCCGACAGTCCTCTCTCTTCCTTCCACCTATTGCCATTATGGGTGACTGGCACCTCTTTTGGAGCCTGGCCAAGGAGAGGGATCTGCCCTATCCCTGGCTTCAACATCCTGGAAACTGAGGGCTTCCTTTATTCCGGCTCTGACTCTATGAGATTCTCACCCTGAACATCTACCTAGGGCAATCCCTTCTGTGGGCCTGGAATGAACTCCATACTGTCAGTTTCCGTTTCAACCATCTGCTCAGGATTCCCCTGAACATTGGAGAGAAGCAGCATCATTTAGTGGCAAGAGCACAGGTTTGGGAGTCAGAGGATGTGGGTTCTAATCCCAGCTCTGCCACTTATCTGCTGTGTAGCCTTGGGCAAATCACTTCACTACTCTTTGCCATGGTTACCTCATCTGTAAAATGGGGATTCAAACTGTGAACCCAATATAGGACAACCTGATTACCTGTATCTATCTCAGCACTTAGTAGAGGGCTTGGCACATAGTAAGTGCTTAACATATACCATCATTATTTATTATTTATTATTATTCTCTCCCAAGTCTCCTAGGACAATTCAACTATCTCTTCAGGACTGCCCTGTACACTGGACTCTTCACTTTCCACACAACAAAAAAAATTTAACTATCACCCCAGGGCTACCCTAGTCACTGGCCCTTTCAAGCTCATTGGTCCAAGGACAATTCAACCATCTCCTCTGGGTATCACCGGATTAAGTTTTTATTGTTATCATTTATTAAGTTGTTATTGTTGTCATTTACCTTACCGACCTCACCATGACCCTTCAATCCCACCCCCACCCCCGGCTCCTGTCTGTACATCCCAGTCCTCCCCTCTCACCTCACCTCCCCTGCCCTCTCCACCACCAACTTCTACCGTCCACCTCCACTGCCTCCACCCCTCCTCTTCACATCATCCCTGAAAACCTTGGGTTCCAGCAACACCCCTTGTTTTCCCTTACCCACACAGGCCTGACCCTTCGTACCCCTCCCCCTACGTGGGCCTCCGTCAACTTGCTCCCATTCAATCCCTCCCCACCCCTTGCACTACCCCCACTCCCACTCCCCACCTCATCCCTGTCCTCCTGCCCTAGCACCACCCCTCGTCCCCCTCCCCCTGTGCTGGCCCCCATCAACTCAATTCCATCCCAACCTTCCCCACCCCTCACACTGTCCCTTTCTCCACTCCCCCCTTCACAGTTTCTGCCAAATGTGGCCTATAGAACCCCTCCTCCATCATGGGGAAGCTCCCCTTCATCCTTGACCTTTTCCTGTCTCAATCACTCCTCCTCCTCACCATCTCTGAAACCTGGCTCTCCCCAGATGACAGGGTCTCCCCTGCTGCTCTCTCCAGAGGGGGCCTCATCTTATCCCATGCCCCCAGACTCACTGGGAAAGGAGGAGGTGTTGGCTTCCTTCTAGCACCCCAATGCCACTTTTGCACCATTTCACCTCCCCCATCCCTGTATTTCCTTCCTTATAAGCCCATATCATTCACCTTGACCACCCCCTCTAGATTCTATTAGCTGTCATCTACCATCCCCCAGGTCCTACTGCCAACATTAACCATTTTGACCCCTTTCTCAGATTCTTTCTCTCCTTCACCATGCCGACTTTGATCCTTGGGGAATTCATATCCATAGAGATGTTTCTGATGACCCTTCTGGTGCCCACCTTCGATCACTCCTCAACTCCACCGACTCCTTGTTCCACCCCACCTCGCCAACTCACCAACTTGGACCAACACTCGTTCTCATCATCTCTAACCACTGTATGGTGGAAATTTGAATATGAGGCCAACCTTGTCCACTTCAAGTTTATCCTTTCATATTTTAACCTCCTCCTTTCCCAGTGAGAAGCAGTGTGGCTCAGTGGACAGAGCCTGGGCTTGAGAGTCAGAAGGACCTCAGTTCTAATCCTGACTCTGCCACTTGTCTACCGTTTGACTTTGGGCAACTCACTTCACTATTCTGCGCTTCAGTTACCTCATTTGTAAAATGGGGATTAACTGTGAGCTTCATGTGGGACAACCTGATTACCCTGTTTCTACTCCAGCACTTAGAACAGTGCTCTGCACATAGTAAGCGCTTAACAAATACCAACATTATTATTATTATTATTATTATTACCCTCACCAACTCTGAAATCCCTCTATCTGACCACAACCTTCTCATATGCCTCCTTTCCCACACATCTACTCTTTATAAATATGTTCTAATCCCCCACAGAGATCACTGATCCCCTGGACCCCATCCAATTTTCTCATCTTGTCATGCCCTGCTTAATCTCCTTACCCAAACTACCCACCTTTGATGCCAAAATAGATGTTCTCAACTCCACCCTCTCTACTGAACTCAACTCACTTGCTCCCCTATCCCTTTGTTGTACCACTATCCCACAGCCTTGGTTCACCTGCACAGTCCAACTGCCTCATTCTTGTGTTCGAGCTGCAGGGGGCTGCTGGTGGAAATCTGAATATGAGGCCAACCTTGTACACTTCAAGTTTATCCTTTCATATTTTAACTCGGTCCTCTCCTCTGTCCAGGAAAACCATTTTGCTACTTTTATTGACACCCATGTACATCACCCTGGCCAGTTGTTTCAGACATTTAAACTCCCTCCTCAGGTCCCCTGTTCCCCTGTCTTCACCAATCCTTGCCCCCAGTGACCTGGCCATCTACTTTATTGAGAAAATTGACACTATCAGGTGTGAGCTCCCTGAAATTGGCCCAGCCCCTGCCTCTCCCCACTTCCCCATCCCACTCTACAACTTTCCCATCCTTCCCAGGAGTATCTCCAAAGGAAACGTCTTGCCTCCTCTTAAAAGCCACCTCCTCCACAAGCACACTGGACCCTATTCTTTAACTCTCCTCTCCTCCCTTCTTCCTTCCCTAATAGCCATTTTCATCTGTTCATTCTTCGCTGGCTTGTTCCCCACTGCCTTCAAATATGCCATGTCTCCCCATCCTAAAAAAACCCTCCCTTCACTCCACAATTGCTTCCAGTTATTCGACCCATCTCCTTCCTACCATTCCTCTCCAAACTCCTTGAGATAATTTCTCTCCTCCATGATTCTCTCCCTGACCCCCTCTAATCTGGCTTCCATTCCCTTCACTCCACAGAAACCGCCCTCTCAAAAGTCACTAAGCATCTCCTTTTTGCCAAATTCTTGCCTCTACTCCACCTCGACTTCTCAGATTCCTTCAACACTTTAGACCACCCCTTCTCCTGGAAACACTATCCAACTTAGCTTCACTGACTCTGTCCTTTCCTGGTTCTCCTCTTATCTCTCTGGCCATTCATTTTCAAACCCCTTGACAGGCTCCTCCTTTACCTCCCACCCCCTAATTGTGGGAGTCCCTCAAGGTTTAGTTCTGGGTCCCCTTCTACACCCTTTTACATCTACACTCACTCTCTTGGAGAACTCATTTGCTTCCATGGTTTCAACTACCACCTCTATGCAGAAGACACCCAAATCTATATCTCCTTCCCTGTTCTTTCTCCCTCTCTCCAGGCTCACATCTCCTCATTCCTTCAAGATTACTCTACTTGGATGTCCTCCTGTTACCTCATACTTAACATATCCAAAACAGAGTTTCTTATCTTCCCACCCATACCCTGTCCTCCTGTAGACCAACTCATCACTGTAGATGACAACACCATTCTTCCTGACTCACAAGCCTATAACCTTGGCATTATCCTTGACTCCTCTCTCTCATTCAATGCACATATTCATTCCATCTCCAAAATCCTATCGGTACTACCTTCACAACATCACTAAAATCTACCCTTTCCTCTCCATTCAAACTTCTACCATGTTACTACAATCATCAGTCTCCTTGCTTACCTCCCAGCCTTCTGTCTCTCCTTACTCCAGTCCATACTTCACTCAGATGCCTGGATCAACTTTCTATAGAAACGTTCAAGACATGTCAACCCCCTCTTCAAAAAGCTACAGTGGTTGCCAATCCACCTCTGTTTCAAACAAAAGCATCTCACCACTGATTTTAAAGCACTCCACCACTTTGTCCTCTCCTACCTCACTTCACTTCTCTCCTACAACCCAGCCCACATACTTTGCTCCTCTAGTGCTAACCTTCTCACTGTGCCTCTATCTCACATGTCTCACTGCCAACCCCTAGCCCACATCCTCTCTGGCCTGGTAAGCCTCCCTCCTCAAATCTGACAGACAATTACTCTCCACCTTGCTGAAAGCCTTACTGAAGACACATCCCTTCAAGAGGCCTTCCCAGATTAAGCCCCACTTTTCCTCATCTCCCACTCCCTTCTGAGTTGGCCTGACTTGCTCCCTTTGCCCTTCCCCTGCTCTTAGCTCCACAGGACTTACGTATATATCTGTAATTTAATTTATTTGTATTGATGTTTGTAAGCTCATTGTGGGCAGGGAATGTCACTGTTTATTGTTATATTGTACTTTCCAAAGCACTTAGTACAGTGCTCTATACACAGGAAGTGCTCAATAATTATGATTGAATGAAAGAATGAATTAATGAATGGCTGTCAGTTCAAAGGTTACTAGAAAAATCTGAGGCTTTTCACCCACTTGAAAAGGAATAAACTCCCTATTAATCAGTTGTATTTATTGAGTTGGTACTGTGTGCAGAGCATTGTACTAAGCACTTAGGAGAGTACAATATAACAATATTACAGAGTCAATCCTCACATTCTTTGCCCACAATAAGCTTACAGTCTCACTTGATGGTACCAGCATGTATGTATCTGTACTCCGTCCACCTTGCATTATATTCTGCCTCCTCACCCTTTTCTTTTTGTATCTTCAATTTGAATCATCCCTTTACAATCCGGATTTCTTGCTACCTGTCTTTTTGTCAGTTGCTTCTGATGTGACCCGAGGGGGAAAATGTCTGGATATCTTGGACTGAACAGATTTTAGTTCCTTTACAACCAGGGTCACCTTTATATGGTCTAATTTTGGGGTACCAGCTGAGATACGCATCTCTTGACATCTTTCCTGGAGAGCATCCCTTTTCATTGCTAAAATGGTGGATACGATCTCATTCACCTGTCCCTTTAATTCAATCTGATTAGCCTATCTTTCCCTAGTGCAATCCCAAAATCAGACTCCAGAAAGCTCTATTACACACTTAAGAAAAACAATTCTGCACTTGAATAACTTCAAGGTATGGCAGTAGATAATCATTTCACAAAGGCAAAAATGAGGGCGTTTTCAGGGGTGCTTTGTTGCCCCCGGGGGCCATTTCTGAAATTGCCACTAAATTTATTTTTGTGTCTGGATAAATCTACAAATCTAAACTCCAGTTACCTGTTTCAGGGCTCTGAAAATTTCAAGATCAACCAGTCAATCCATCAAATGTATTTATTATACCTTGTATTTAATACAGTTCTTACTGTGTGCAGAGCACTTTACTAAGTGCTTGGGAGAGGACAATATGGCAGAGTTGGTAGACATGTTCCCTGCCCAGAAGGAGCTTACAGTCCAGATGCGGAAACAGACATTAAAATAAATTATGGATAGGGACACGTGTTGTGGGATTGAAGGTGGGGTGAATCACAAGTGCTTTAAGCTACAAATTCAAGTTCAAGAGTGATGCAGAGGATAGAGGGAGTAAGTGAATCCAGGATTTAGTTAGAGAGGCATCTTGGAGGAGATGTGACTTTAATAGAGCTTTGAAGATGGGGAGACTGATGTCTGTTGGATATGAATGGGGAGGGAGTTGTAGGCCAGAGGCAGGTTGTGGATGAGGTATTGATGGAAAAATAGATAAGATTGAGGTACTGCGATTAGGTGAACATTAGAAGAATGAAGTGAGTTTCCTGGCTTGCAGTAGGAAATCAGGAGATTAATAATAATGATAATAATTACAGTATTTAATAAGTGCTTACTAAGTGCCTAGCACTGTTCTAAGCTTTGGGGTAGTTACAAGGTAAACAGGTTAACCTACATGGGCTCATAATCTTAATCCCCATTCTACAGATAAGGGAACTGAGGAACAGAGAAGTCAAGTGCCTTCCTCAAGGTAACACAGCAGACAAGTGGCAGAGCCATGGTTAGAACTCACGCCATATGACTCCCAAGCCCATGCTCTTTCCACTAAGCCATGCTGCTTCTCTAAGATTGGATGGACAACTGCTGGGTGCTCTTGAGGGTTGGGGAAATATGGACTGAATGCTTTTTCAAAGAAATTATCTGGGCAGCAGAGTGAAGTGTGGACTGGAGTAGGGGAGAAACATGAGGGAGGCTGAGGCATTAGTCAAGGTGGAAGAGAATAAGTGCTTGGATTAATGTGGTAGCTGTTTGAATGGAGAGGAAAGGACATATTTCATTGATGTTTCAAAGGTATAACCAGAAAAATTTGGTGACAGATTGAATATAAGAGAGATGAATCAAACTTAGATGAATCGATTAGACTGTAAGCCCATCAATGGGCAGGAATTGTCTCTTTCTGTTTTCGAATTGTACATTCGAAGCGCTTAGTACAGTGCTCTGCACATAGTAAGCACTCAATAAATACTACTGAATGAAACTTAAGCCAAGATTATTGGATAGGTGATTCAAGGGGGAGGAGGGCAGAGTTTGGGTGGGCAGATAAGGAGTTCAGTTTTATGCATATTATGCTTGAGGTGTTGGTGGGTCATCCGTAGGGATGTCATTCATTCATTCAATCATATTTATTGAGTACTTACTATGTGCAGAGTACTGTACAGGAGGAAATATGACCCTGCAGAGAAGTAGAGCGATCAGAATTGGAGATGTAGATTTGGGAATCATCTGCACAGAGATCGTAGTTGAAGATATGGGAGCAAAGGAATTTTCCAAGGGTGTGAGTGTAGATAGAGAATAGAAGGGGACCCAGAACATATTCTGAAGGGACTCCAGCAGTTGGGAGGTGGGAGACAGAACAGGAGCCTGTGAAAGAGACTAAGAAAGAATAGTCAGAGAGAGAGAAGAACCAGGAGAAGCCATTGTAAGTGATGTTGACACATAATGTTTCCAGGAGAAGGGAATGGTCCACAAGTGTCGAAGGCGGCTCAAGGTTCAAGGAGGATTAGGATGAAGTAAAAGTCACTGGGCTTGGCAAGAGATCACTGGTGAGCTTTGAAATGCCAGTTTTGGTGGATTGAAGGCAGCAGAAGCCAGATTGGAGAGAGTCAAGAAAGGAATTGGAGGAAAGGAATTGGAGGCAGTGGATGTGGACAATTTACTCAAGGAGTGTGTAGTGAAATTGCAGGAGGGAGATGGAGTGCTAACTGGATGGAACCGTGGGTTAAGAGTTTTTGTGAGTTTGTTTTAGGTTAGAGGATACATGAGCATATTTGAAAGAAGTGGGGAAGACGGCACTGATGAATGAACAGTTGAAAACAGCAATCAGAGAGGTTAGGAAGAGGCCAAGCATTTTGATAAGGTACAAAGAGATGGGGTCAGAGGCACAGATGGAGGGGATAGATAGTGAACCCCTAAACCAGAGCCATGTGAGTCGATTCCACCACTGGACAGCATATGTGACATTTCTGGGAGTTTTAATGAATCCAGGCTGAAAGAGCCCCCGGATCACTTTAGGAGTGAACCCACCTTGATCAGCCTCTGCCCTGTTCTAAAATCCTCCAGATTCCTCATTCTTCTACTGCAGGCTTTAGGGCATTCTATTCACTGGCCCTGCAAGCTCCATCACCCCTATCGCTGCACCCAGTCTATGGCAGAATCCCAGGTGTCTCCCTGAAGGTGTAGAAGTCATCAGATACTACCTTGCCTCCCCCTCCAGAGTCCTGATGCTGGACTCCTAACCTCCAGGGATCCTCTCCAATCCCGCTCTGTGTCCTGTGTCCATCCAGAGTCTACAGCCTGAGCTCTTCCTATGTCCTGCTCTTCCAGGCACACTGCTCACTTCTCCTTGCCTTCAAAATGTCTGAGGGGTTCTCTTTCTTCTTCTCCATCTGCCCCTTTGTTTCTTCCTTAGTCCTTCTATTTGATTGCTTCAGCTAACATTTCAGGGAGGGGTACCAAGGAATGACTCTCCATGCTTCATCCTCTTGCTCTTATAACATGGGGGTCAGTGCTACTGGTCATCACAGTACTCAGCATCTTTCCCTCAGGTCTTGAGTTATAAACTGCACCCCCACCATTTTATTTTTAGCATCAGCAGGCCAGAACATTTTGGTTCAAATAAATATGTCCACCAGACTGAAACACAGTTGTCCTTTGGTCTCTACCTTAAAAGATGAAGCCCTATACTGTAATTAGCCTATTTGTAAATATTCTGTTAGTTTTCTCCTTTGGAGTTCTTGCTTCTTAAGAGCAGGACATGTGTTGTTTAAATGATGTGCTTTTCCAAGTGTTTAAAATAGTACCTTGAACCTTGTGGGCAGTCAGCTAATCATTCAAGAAATCCATGGTATTTACTGAGCTCTTAGTCTGTGCAATAAAGTTAATTACCACGATCTCTGTCCTTTAGGAATTTATAGGGTAGAAGAGAAGCCAAACACTAGGAAGCAATGTTGCTTAGTGAAAAAAGCATGGGCTTGGAATTCAGAGGATCTGGTTCTCATCCTGGCTCCACCATTTGCCTACTATGTGACCATGGTCAAATCACTTAAATTCTCTGTGCCTCAGTTTCCTCATCTGTAAAATGGGAATTCAATTCCTGCTCCCCCTCCCATTAAGGCATTGCTGAAGCTTATTATCGTGTATCTAACCCAGCACTTAATACAGTGTTTACCACAGAGTAAGCGCTAAACGAATACTGCAATTGTTGTCATTATTATTTGTCATTATTATTGTTGTGGTTGTTAATAATAATAACATTTTATTACACTAAAATAAGAACTTATGAAGTAAGAACTCAAGTGTTAAGGAAACACAGTAGAGGGGAAAGATAGGATGGGGAAATGAGAAATTAGAGAAGGCTTTCTGGAAGAGATGTGAATTTAACAAGGCTTGCAGTTCCCACAAGACTATAAAAAGCACATATGATGATGACGTTCACCTCTGAGTTTTGGTCTGGGAGAAAAGGCCAGTGTGGAATCCACAGTACCAACCACTTTGGAAAAACAAAGGTGTTATCCTTTGTTACGTTTTTGTATTGCTGGCCATTCTTTTCTCTTATGCCTTCTTGTCTCTTTCCCAGTGAAGCTTTTCCTCAAAGTAAGCTTCCTGATGGCAGTGGCTCAGGCACATCTGTCCTCAGCTAATGACTCCTCAGCTGGGCTGTACCATTACTGCTTCTCTGTAACCTTAGAAAATGTGGTCCTCCCTCCCCTAGCTCCTATTTCGCAGTGATGTATGAACTTTTAGACCTCTCTGTTCTTCATAGATGGAACAAAATAAGAATTATGTTGTAGCACACAGTTTAAATTCCAAGAGAAACTCATGTTGAGATCCCTCCTTTGCATTGGAGAAGTATTACTTATTTATGTCACAGTTTTGTAGTTGAGGCCTTTGATCAATATCATAAATGTAATGCAGTGCTTATGCTTTTTGTTTCCAAATGGCGTTGAATCAGCTAAGTTCTGTTTCCTAGTTACAATAGGCTTGTTTCTGCTTGTAGAGAATCCTGAATCTCCACTGCTACTCCCTGCAGGGCTTGGAATATCCTGCAGAGATTCACATGACCAATATTAAAACAATGCTGCTTGTAGCCTACTGCTTGTTTACTCCACATTATCAACTTCAGATTGTTCATCTCTTCTAGCACATATGGTCATGATATTTTAGCTCCTATGAGCGAATTGTCTTTACTCTTTGGACAACCAGTATCTTTAGGCTGGTAATGTTTTTTTCTGGACACATCTTTGTACAATAGTGAGATTACATCTTGTTTTCAGCTGACATTATTAAACTTGAAACTACTTAGTACTGCTTTCAGCATGCTCATTTGCAAATCCAGCAGGCCATTACACCTAAATAATTATGGTATTTGTAAAGATCACATAATGGGCTATGTCCTGGATTAGATAACAAGGACATCAACTCAGGCACTGGCTTTCAACCTGAGAGGAAGGGAAAGGATGCATTCTATCCCCAATTTAAGATTGGGGAACCTGAAGCTCAGAGAAGTTAAGTGACTTGTTCACGGTCAAAGAACAGGCCAGTAGTAATAATGTTGGTATTTGTTAAGCACTTACTATATGCAGAGCACTGTTCTAAGTGTCGGGCTAGATACAGGGTAATCAGGTTGTCCCACGTGAGGCTCACAGTTAATCCCCATTTTAAAGATGAGGGAACTGAGGCACAGAGAAGTTGTGACTTGCCCACAGTCACACAGCTGACAAGGGGCAGAGCCAGGATTTGAACCCATGACCTCTGACTCCAAAGCCAGGGCTCTTTCCACGAAGCCACGCTGCTTCTCCAATGTCTTCTCTAGTAGACATTGGAGCCATAACCAGAACCATGCTCTTATCACTAGGCACACTACTTCAGTCATTCTTTCACTGTCTCATATATATATATATATATAGAGAGAGAGAGAGAGAGAGAGAGAGAGAGAGAACTTACCATGGACCGAGCACTATAGAAAGTGCTTGGGAGAGTACAATAGAGCAATAAACACATTCACTGCCCACAGCGAGCTTACAGTCTAGAGACTGTAAAGTCTCCAGTCCACCTCTACATCTACAGACTACTTCTCTTCTCTACTGTAGTCACCTTGTTGCTGTAGCATTTTTCACCTTTCATTCATTCATTCAATAGTATTTATTGAGCGCTTACTATGTGCAGAGCACTGTACTAAGCGCTTGGAATGAACAAGTCAGCAACAAATAGAGACAGTCCCTGCCGTTTGATGGGCTTACAGTCTAATTGGGGGAGACAGACAAGAACAATGGCAATAGAGTCAAGGGGAAGAAAATCTCGTAAAAACAATACCTCAACTCACCAAGAGAGTTATATCAGTCTCCAATCACAGCCTCCTTACCCGGCAATTCATCCATACTCACCCACTCCCAAAACCTTTCTCTCCCTCCATAGCGGTCTCTGATCCTTAGACCATTTCCACTTATCACAAACCCTTATTCCTCAACTGGACTCACTATAATCCTTCTCTTCCCTTAATGAACACCCTCAACTCTTTCCTCTCCACTGAACTGGCAACTCTCAGAGCTCAGTAAATATGAATGACTAACTGATTAATTATTGCTCTGTCAATTTCACATTACCAGGCTACAGTATGCTTTCTCTACTCCTGCCTGAATTAGTGCTGCAGAACAATATTCGTGGAAACCAGGCCAGGCTCAAATTATCCCCCAGTTGCCACATTTTTTGCATTATTATATCAATCAGTCATATTTATTGAGGACTTACTGTCTGTAAGACAGTGTACTAAGTGCTTGGGACAGTACACACAACAGGACTGGGAGGACCTGGTTTTAAATTCCAACTCTGCCACATGTCTGCTGTGTGACCTTGGGCAAGTCACTACACTTTTCTGGGCCTCAGTCCTCTGTAAAATGAGGATTGAAACTATGAGCCCCATGTGGGACATGACTGTGTCCAACCTGATTAGCTTGTATCTGCTGAACACTAAGAAAAATGCCTGGCACAAAGAAAGCGCATAACAAGTACTGTTTATATATATATATATACACTCTAGAGGGGGAGCATTATTATTATTATTATTAAGTGCCATTACTATAGAGCAACATTACTAGTCCTCCCTTTGTGGTGCTCACACCAAGCAAACATTCTAGATCTTTCACCTCATGCTGACTTTCCTGTGCCCCCTTCTCTCCCATCTTTTTTCAGTAAGCTTGACATCTATCTCCTAAACTCCCCAAACTTGATAAAGCACAGCTCTTACTGTCTTCAAACTCTCCTAAAATTCTACTCTCTCTAACAAGCTTTCTCTGTTTAACTCCCAATATCCCAGGTACTAGTGAACTAACTGCCCTCTTTAGTACATATTTAGTTAATACTCATCTCTAACATTTGAGGATGAATTCATGTTCAATTATACATTGTTATTTATTCTATGACAATATTTGTAAATCCATTACACCTCTGTTCCTCATTAAAGGGTAAATTCGCTGCTCAGAAAAATATGTCACATGCTTAATATAGTGCATTGCAGCCAGGGGAAACAATAAATACCATTTCTATCTCTGCTAAAACTAAAATTAGGCATAAGGCCCCCAAAGTCACCCTTCTCCTTCCCACCTCCCTGTTACCCTGACGACTACTTTCTCATACTTTTTAGCAATCTATTAAATGGGCTCCTCTTTGATTTCAAAACCTCCCCCATTTATAAGTACCACTGCCTTATCACCTGTCACTTTCTAAAAACACTTGCCCCCTCCTTTCTTCCCTCAATTGCCTTCTTAAAGTGCTCACTTTCTGGTGAAAGTGAAATGACTTCCCCATTCTATCAGGGCTGGACTGACAGGGACTGACAGAACTGGAGCTCAGGTGACTCAAACAACCCACAAAGTCGCTTCCACCATCATAGTCCTCGTCTCTGCCATAAGTTACGTTCAAGCATGGATGGGATGGGATATCCTTTCTTTCCCAAGCAGTTTCTTTTGTGGTTGACTTCCTTCCCCTCCTCCCCTCTCTGAAGCTCTGGCCTGTTGCTGGGAACTGTGTACAGATGGCAGGTGGGAGCCACAGCCCTAGCCAATTTGGCTCAGGAAACCCTGGACTCAGATTCATTATGTCAGAGAGGGGCATGAACCCAGACCTGCAGGGAGAGAGCTGGGGA
The DNA here is from genome assembly GCF_004115215.2 of Ornithorhynchus anatinus. Classification (NCBI taxonomy): domain Eukaryota; kingdom Metazoa; phylum Chordata; class Mammalia; order Monotremata; family Ornithorhynchidae; genus Ornithorhynchus; species Ornithorhynchus anatinus. Next base: position 114,685,706 of record NC_041731.1, on the reverse strand, counting down.
AGAAAAATCACTCCCTCACCTCCTCATTTCCTGCCCCCCAATCCCTTGACTGAAAGGGACTGGAACTGGGCACAGTCACACCAGCCATGACTGCAAGAAAGCCCCAAACCTGCCGTCCACCAAGCAACAAAATATTCAGGACCACTAGTATTAACTAGTTGATGCTATTAGCCAAGGGATTTGTGAACAACCACGTTCAAGAATCATTAACTTGGTCAAGGACAGTCCCTGTTGGGTGGAGAGTGATGCAGGATAGCCAGTGTGGGGTTAGGGGAAGGTCCTCCTGGTGTATATATCACAGAAACCCATAGACTTGTGACTCTCTCTCTTTCTCCCTTCCTCTCTCTCTTTCTCTCTCTCTCTCACACATACACACACACAGACACACATGCACACAAACACTCCAGTGGTTGCCCATGCACCTCTATATCAAACAAAAACTCCTCACCTTTGGCTTTAAAGTGCTCAATCACCTTACACCCTCCTACCACACCTCACTACTCTCCTACTACAACCCAGCCCACAGACATTGTTCCTCTAGTGATAACCTTCTCACTGTGCCTTATCACATCTATCTATCTCACCGCCAACCCCTTCCCCAGTTCCCCCCTCTGGCCTATAATGCCCTCTCTCCTCAAATCCAACAGACAATTACTTTACCCCCCTTCAAAGCTTTATTGAAGGCCCATCTCCTCCAAGGGGCCTTCTCTGACCTACCCCTCTTTTCCTCTTCTCCCACTCCCTTCTGCATTGTCCTGACTTGTTACCTTTATTTATCCCCCTCTCAGCCCCAAAACACTTATGTACATATCTATAATATATTTTTATTAATTGTCTGTCTTCCCCTATAGACTGTAAACTCACTGGTGGCAGGGAATGTGTCTGTTTATCATTATATTATACTCTCCCAAGTGCTTAGCACAATGCTCTGTATGCAGTAAGTGCTCAATAAAGGTTTGAATGAATGAATGAACACAAATGCACACATGCATACATACACAGCGTGGCACAGTGGAAAGAGCACGGGCTTTGGAGTCAGGGCTCATGAGTTCGAATCCCAGCTCTGCCACTTGTCAGCTGTGTGACTGTGGGCAAGTCACTTAAGCAGCGTGGCTCAGTGGAAAGAGCACGGGCTTGGGAGTCAGAGGTCATGAGTTCGAATCCCAGCTCTGCCACTTGTCAGCTGTGTGACTGTGGGCAAGTCACTTCACTTCTCTGTGCCTCAGTTACCTCATCTGTAAAATGGGGATTAACTGTGAGCCTCACGTGGGACAACCTTATGACCCTGTATCTACCCCAGTGCTTAGAACAGTGCTCGGCACATAGTAAGCGCTTAACAAATACCGGCATTATTATTATTATTACTTAACTTCTCTGTGCCTCAGTTCCCTCATCTGTAAAATGGGGATTAAGACTGTGAGCCCCACGTGGGACAAACTGATTCCCCTGTGTTTACCCCAGCACTTAGAACAGTGCTCTGCACATAATAAGCGCTTAACAAATACCAACATTATTATATACTCACACACAATAATAATAATAATAATAATGGAATTTATTAAGTGCTTACTATGTGCCAAGCACTGCTCTAAGTGCTGGGGTAGATACATGGTAATCAGGTTGTCCCACGTGGGGCTGTCACCCATCACCAAGGACAGGTTCTTTTGGAATTGGCGCAGCGAGAGAGAGAGGTTGGGAATGGAAAACTTGAGTTTGTATAGAATTTATTCCACGGGGTGAATTGAATAAATTAGTTATTTAGATGCAACAAAATGGCCTTCCCTTTTGGGAGAAATATGGTGTTAAAACTTCCCTAATGGGAGGAGTACACTGGCATGTTACTTGTGTGTGGCCAGACACCCGAGCCCACTTATGATTTACTCATAATGTGGTGAGGCGGCTGGCTCCCACCATGTGGTCACCACACCCAGGAGGAATCCACCTTTGTGTTAAATACACTTATGCACTAAACACTAATGAGTTACATACACTTATGAGTTACACTTATGCGTTAAACCCAGTTATGCATTACCCACTTATGTGTTACTCGCACTTGGTGAGGCGGCTAGCTCCCACCCTGTACACTTCCCACTCGAGAGGCACCCACTTAGACATTAAATCCATTTAAACGTTACATACCTATGGTGAAGCGTCTGGCTTCCAACCCTACGAGCGTTCAGCAGGACGGGACACTCACCCATCCCACGGCTCCTCACTCAGTGCAGGCAGAGCTGCCTTCTCATGCTCTGGACGGAGGCGACCTGCAGCCGACTGCGGCAAGTCCCATTCCTCTGCACAGAAGGTTAGAGGCGGCAGGTATCTATCACCTGCACCCTTAGGCCATTCCAGCTTCCGGCCTCAGTTTATCCAATCTCTGCCCTCCCCCCTCCTCCATTCCTAATTTGATTAACATGGGGGCGAGGGACACCTTCCGTATTCCCAGCTTGGGCTGTCAATCTGGCAGTTTTGGTTGTGGGGGTGGTATTCCACCCATACTTCCGAGTTCCGCCTGCTGGTTCAGGAGGTCACGAGATAGCATTTGACCTTGAGGTGGTTGGTACCTTAGGGTCACTTTGGGACAGGGGCTCACAGTCTCAATCCCCATTTTACAGATGAAGTAACTGAGGCACAGAGAAGTTAAGCAACTTGCCCATAGTCATACAGCTGATAAGTGGCAGATATGGGATTAGAAACCATGACTTCTGACTCCCAAGCCTGTGCACTTACACACATATGCACATACACACCTGGGCCAGAGTCCAGGTCCTGTTGGCGAATTGCCTAAATAATCCAATCATGTGTTTTTTTGTTATTGTTGTTGTTGTTTTGTGTGTGTACAGATGTGTGTTTGTATGTGTGTATGCCAAATTTAGTGAGGGGATTTCCCTTAGGGCAGAGAAGAGACTTCATCTGCCAAAAAGTCATGCATCATATATTATGTGGGTGCCTTGCTAAAACAATTAGCCTTAGGGTCATTGGAGTGATTAATTTGGTCCTACCTCCTATCGTTGGCTCCTCTTTCATCTCTTCCTCCTTCCTCCTAATATCACAAATAACACCAACCTAAGTACTTGCGAAGTAGAAAGGAGGTAGAAGACAGAATCCCTGCCCTCACAGAGATTATAGTCTAGCTGGGGAGACAGACAATTAGATACATTTCAGATAGGGAGATAAATGAAATATATAAGATATGAACACAAGAGCTTAATCACTTTAATACTTAGGTGGCATGGAAAGATGAATATCGAGGGATACAAGATAGGAAGAGATTACCTGGGAAAGTCTTCGGGAGAATGAACGATAATGATAGGACAAGTATCATAATTCTATCATTATTATTATTGTAAGATTTCTATCAGAACAATTATTATTATTATTAGACTTGTTCTAAATGACACTGTTCTAAGCACTCAGGTAGATACAAGCAAATCTGACTGGGTGCAGTTCCTGTTCTACATGAGGCACACAGTCTTAATCCCCATTTTACAGAGGAGGTAACTGAGTCACAGAGAAGTGAAGTTGCTTGCCCAAGATCACACATCAGACATGTGGTGGAGCTGGGATAACAACCCAAGTCTTTATGATTCCCAGTCATGTGCTCTATCCACTAAGCCATGCTGCTTCTCAATGTGTAATCTCAGAAAGTCTTTGAAAATAGCTTATTTTCCAGTCTATTTGGGATCCTCTATTCTCATTTTTTATAATTACTCCTTAAGGAAATTCTAAAGCGTACGACTCCCAAATCTTAGTCACTAACTCTGATGTCTTACTCTCACTGCAGACTCACATGTCTCCTTGCCCATAGGACATATATGACTATGATAATAATAATACTCTAAGTTAAGCACTTACCATGTGACAAGTGCTGTATTAAGTGCTGGGATAGATACAAGATAATCAGATCTGAGATGAGGCTCATAGTCTAAAAAGGAGGGAGAATGGGTATTGAATTCCCATTTTGCAAATGAGGGAACTGAGGCACAAGTAAATTAAGTGGCTTGCTTAAGGTCACACAGCTATGTGTTGGAGCCACGATTAGAACCCAGATCCTCTGACTCCCAGACCCCTGCTCTTTCCATTATCTCTTTCCTCTCTCCCCAGTTTAGACTGTGAGACCCTTTTGGGCAGAGATTGTCTCTATCTGTTGCCGAATTGTACATTCCAAGTTCTTAGTACAGTGCTCTGCACATAGTAAGCACTCAGTAAATACTACTGAATGAATTAGGACATGCTGCTTCCCTGACTTCCTCATCTTCATCTCGAAACTGATCTCTTCCATCTGCCCTCCTAAATGAAGCCCTCCAGCTAACTTCCCCATTGTAGTCTATGTTTTAGTCCACAACACCAGTTAGATCCTTGATTTATCATTCTCTTTCAACAGTGAAATATTGTCTATTGATGAATCCTCCTACCCATTCACCCCCCACTCTCCCAAGCACTTATTATGCACCAACCTGCTAGACTACTGTATCAGCTTCCTCACTGGACTTTCTGTATGGAATCCGTTTTCTCTCCAAATAATTGTGGCATTTGTTAAACTCTTACTATTTACCAGGCACTGTACTAAGTGCTGGTGTGAATACATGCAAATCGGGTTAGATACAGTCCCTGTCCCATGTAGGGCTCACAGTCTCAATCCCCAATTTATAGATTAGGTAACTGTGGCACAGAGAAGTGAGGTGACTGACCAAGGTCACACAGCAGACAAGTAGTGGATCTGGAATTAGAACCCATGACCTTCTGACTCCCAGGCCCCTGCTTTAACCATTAGGTCATGCTGGCTTCAAATGCTTACCTGGATCATTTTTCTAAATTGTCATTCTCCACTCATCTCCCAAATCTTCCATAACCTTCAAAGGCTACCAATTCCTCTCTCTAACAATCAGAAACTAATGATCCCTAGTTTTCTGCCTCTGATTAATCAACTCTCTTGTCTCACTTCACTCCAGCTTTCATCTTCACTCCTTTCGTCCTAACCAGCCCGTTGTTGGGTAGGGATTGTCTCTGTGTTGTCGAATTGTACTTTTCAAATGCTTGGTACAGTGCTTTGCACACAATAAAGGCTCAATAAATATGATTTAATGAATGAATATGCCTCAGTCTCTCCTGAAACCTTTGGCTTATGGCCTTTCTCCAACCTGTAACAAACCTCCCTCTGTATTCTCTTTCTTGAAATGTCTTCTCCTTTCATTCTTCTGGACCACAGTTTTCCCTGTCTCCAAAGTCCTCCTGATATTTCTTCTCCTGCAGGAGACAGTCTTAGTTTATTTTCTTTTCCCCGTGTAACTATTTTCCCCAACTATTACCAAGCACTCATATACTCAGAAGCAGTGTGATCTAATGGATAGAGCAAGGGTCCGGGAGTCAGGACCTGGGTTCTAATCCCAGCTCTGCCAAATGCCTGCTGTGTGACCTTGGTCAAGTTGCTTCACTTCTCTGTGCCTCATTTACCTCATCTGTAAAATGGGTTTAAGTCTGTGAGCCCCATGAAGGAAGGGACTATGTCCAATGGGATTATCTTGTATCTACCCCAGGGCTTAGAACAGTGCTTGTCATAAAGTAAGCACTTTACAAATACCATAATTACTATATTCTCCCAGCCAGCCAGATAGGTTTTCTGCATATAATTTTGTATATTCTATTATGTAAGACCTTAGTTATTCAGCTATTCTCCTGTGCATTCTTTTTCACCTAATCGTTAATAATTTTGGGACTGTCCTATTAGTCTCGCCCATTAAACTGTAACTTCTTTGAGTTCAAGGACTAAGGTTTTTACCACTATTGCACTTTCCCAACTACTTTGGTCAATGTTCCATACATAGAAAACAGTCAGTAAATACTACTAATTGATTGATTGACTCTAGTCTCGATTATCCCGTAGTACCTTCCTCATTTGTGCAATTTTCAAACTGCTATCCCTATAACATCCCTTTATATATTCACAAAAATCTTGTTTTTTTCAAATGGAATGATTTGGGCTGGAATCTGAAATCAAACTTCACATATCTGCTTCCCTTTTTGTTTCTTTTAAAGAAACAAAAGACATTCTTTGGAAAGATCCAGACTCCCAAGAAATATCACACTTTCACTTGTTCTTGCTCAGGATGGCCTTGTTCCAACTTAGTGTCTATTTGTTGTCTCCCTGGAATCCCTTACGGAGATTTTGGTCTCAGAATGCCCACCTTCTGTTTGTCCTCCCATAGAATATTAGAACGGTGGGAGCTCAACCTCATTCTGTTGCTCTACCATCTGGATAGATTACTTCCTAAAATATAAGCAATTTATCCTGTGTTTACTCCAGCAAGGAACTCTGTAAATTGGACACTGTAAATGACAGAAATTGAAGACTCAACCCAAGATAAAAGCATGGAACCATGGGAGTCATGTAGGAGTATACAGATAGTTAGAATGCAGAAATGTAGATGGGGAACTAGCAATGCATGGGGGTAAGCATTTCTTCTGTTCTGCAATTCCATGCAGGTGGAAGCTACATTAACAGGAAACAACTAGAGCCCTCCAAAACACATTGCAGCAGTACAAAAACACATCAGGTCTTAGTGCAGTGCTCTGCACACAGTTGGCAGTCAATAAATACTACTGACAAAGGTGTTGAAATCAATATTCAAAATAGAAAATTTACTAGCCTAAATTTATTGCCACACACATTCCAACAGACAAAATAATAATTATAATAATTTTTAAAAAGACCCTAAAAGTGGGTCACCTTATCGGGCAGTTTACCCCTTCTCCCTCTACTCCCTCTACCCCCCCCCACCTCTCCGCAGCTTAACCTTCTTTTCCCATCATTTCCCTCTGCTCCTCCCCCTCTCCCTTCCTATCCCCTCAGCACTGTACTCATCTGCTCAACTGTATATATTTTCATTACCCTATTTATTTTGTTAATGAAATGTACATCACCTTGATTCTATTTAGTTGCCATTGTTTTTACGAGATGTTCTTCCCCTGACTCTATTTATTGTCATTGTTCTCGTCTGTCTGTCTCCCCCGATTAGACTGTAAGCCCATCAAACAGCAGGGACTGTCTCTATCTGTTGCTGATTTGTTCATTCCAAGCACTTAGTACAGTGCTCTGCACATAGTAAGCACTCAATAAATACTATTGAATGAATGAATGAACCTCTCCCTCCTTCTCCTCTCCATTGCTTTTTCATTTCCCTCTTACGTTTCCATGCACATATATTTCATCTGAGGTGAAAGCTGAAAATAACTGGGTAAGGGGTGCGGAGGACAGTTAAAGCTGGATCTTGACACCATTCTCTCTTTTAAAATATTTCTAATCCAAACTTTTTCCGTAAAATCTTTAAGGCTATCCCAGAACATAATGCTGAAATATGAAACCATATGTCAACTGGCTGCAATTTCAGTATGCAAGTAACTCACCTTCTCTCAGGATCTTGCAGTCTTAATTGGTCTGTGTAATTATATAGATCGTTAGCCCTCTGTGAGTCTTAGGTTATTGTGCAATAAAAAAAGCATACAGGAAACATTATGTTTATAATAAACTAATGGAAATGCCTATCTTTGCCTGGGTCAGATGCTTTACCTTTCCTCTTTCTCTCTCTCCCCCTCTTCCTTCCTCTCTTCTGATAATTATCTCCCTCACTCTCCTGTTCTTTATTGTATTGTCCTGCTCATCACTCTTTCCCTATCAGCCTCCATCCTGTAACTCAGTTCTTCTCTTCAGTCACTCTTTGTCTTCTCATTTCTCTGTCACTGTATTTCTATTCTTGTCTTTATATCCTTCTTGTGCTCTCTTGTTCTTTTGTATTCTTATATATCTCCACCATATGATGCTTTCCTTATCACCACAATATTTAGTCCCTCTCTTATTCTATTCATTTACTGCCTTCATATCCTCTCCTTCTTATCCTATTCCAGTCTTTCTCCATCTTCTCTCCTCCCCTCTGTAAAAATTTGGCTCTTAGACATTTTTCTTGTAGTACCTATCTTGTGAGGAGCAGAAAGGAAGCATGTGGCCAGGCTAATTTACTTGGAGTAAGGGAGCTATATGAGAGACTTTTTCAATAGATGTATCCAATTTTGACTTGAATCTGAATGAGACATGTAATAGTGGGGGCTTGTGTGGGAATTGTTCCTGAGATGAGTCCTCACCTGAATTGCAAGTTTGACCTGGCTTTCAAAAATGCATACTAATTTGTATCCATTCCACTTGATATGGTCTCTGAGCATCAGAGAGCTGGATGAACAATTTAATTGGGGAGGGAGTGGTAGTGAAATGACATGAGATCCTGACCAAACTATTGTGTGACTTTAGGAATGGAGGACTAAGAAAACTTCATAATGAGTGGGAGAGGAAGTCTCCTCAAGAAAAATGGAGACTGACATAAAGTGATTCAATTGTTTAAGGAGCAGGAGCCATACAGACTCCAGTAGAAGCTCCACTGGCTGAGAAAGCTGAAACACTTGGCAATGCAGCCCATGAAGGGAAACAGTCAGCCCTGCCCCAGTCCCTGGATCTTGAGAAAAAAAGCAGCTAACTCCCAGGGATTGGCTTGGAAAGTATGGACCCACTCCACCTGGTGTAAAGTTTCTACATTGGCAGTATGGTGTCAATGCCACATGGAAATAAGTTCCTACACCTGTGACTCCAAATTGGGACTGTCTCCTGACCCTACAGAGACTGGTGCTGCAAGCTGAACCTGCCTCACTAACCTAAATGAAATTGCAACTCCAGATTAGTGACCTGGCATGCTTAACCAATAGCGGCCATAGTGCCGTCCCTTGGAGGGAGACCTGGAGGAATACTGGGGTTGTGTCATCTCTTTTGGGTGTTGACTGAAATAATGATAATAATTGTATAATTTGTTAAACACCTACCATTTGCCAGACACTGTACTTAGCTCTGGGGTACATGACCTACTGGATAGAGGACGGACCAGGGAGTCAAAAGACCTGGGATTTAATTCCTGCTCCTCCACTTGTTTGCTGTGTGATCTTGGTCAAGTCACTTAACTTCTTCATGTCTCAGTTACCTCATCTGTAAAATGGGGATTAAGATTGTGCCCTCCACGTAGGGCAGGGACCGTGTCCAACCTGACTACCTTGTGTCTACCCCAGTGCATAGTGCAGTGTCTGGCATGTAGTATGCACTAAACAAATACCACAATTATCATTATTATTACTAGCAAACTGGGATGGACACAGTCCTTGTCCTATGTGGGGTACACACACTTTATCCCCATTTTACAGATGAGGTAATTGAGGCACAGAGAAGTGAGAAGACTTTCCCAAGGTCACACAGCAAACAAGTGGCAAAAATGAGTTTAGAAACTAGGTCCTTCTGACTCCCAAGCCCATCCTCTATCCACTAGGCCATGTTGCTTCCCTATATGCCAAGGTAGGGGGCCTTTGTATTACTATTTGGACCAATAAATCCTACTTATTTCAGGTTTGGGGTCGGGCATGTTCATTAAGGACTTCTGGCACAAATAGGTATCTTGGGTTTCTGTGAGGGGACCTGAGCAATGGGTGAAGAAGATTCCCCGGATTGGTGGAGCCAGCCCTTCTTGCCAGAGTGGATACTGACCCATCTTACAGGCATTTCTAACAGCAACACTCTGTCAGGAATCGAAAAGGTTAAGATGGAGACATCCTTGGTTCAGGACTTGCAACATAAGTAACCCACCAACACCCTCTAGACTGGAAGCTACTGTGGACAGGAACTGAGTCTACCAACTCTGTAGTACTCGCCCAAATGCTTAATGTGGTACTGTGCACACAGTAAGTGCTCAATAAATGGCATTGATTGATTGCATTCTTAAGATAATACACTAGATAGATAACAGAGGAAGTATAAGGGTGACGAACAGGACTTCAAAATGCAAAGTGCACAATTAGGCTAAATCATCACCAGAACTGGTCAGAACTGAAAAATAATACTACCAAGCCAATTGAGCCTGCCATGGAGCCTCACCATGACACTTGAACATGAATAATAATAATGATAATAATCATATTTGTTAAGCACTTACTATGTGCCAACAATTGTTCTAAGCTCTCGGGTAATCAGGTTGTCTCACACGGGGCTCACAGTCTTAATCCCCATTTTCCAGATGAAGTAACAGAGGCCCAAAGAAGTAAAGTGATTTGTCCAAGATCACCGAGCAGACAGGTGGAAAAGCTGAGATTAGAACCCCTGACTTTCTGACTCCCAGGTTCGGGGTCTATCGACAGCATCATTCTGTGTATTAGCAAAGCTGACAATTTTTATGTCTCAAGAGACTGGTTTGCACACTCATCCTATGCAGTTGACTATGTGGGCAGGAGAGAAGTGATCTACCTTGGTCCATCCCCTGGGTGACGCTCATGTGAAACTTAGGCAATAAGACTGTACACCCCACTGCAGGATAAGGCTATCTGTGGAAGAGTAGTTGGTCCTTTTGTCACATAACTCGGGGAGAGTCTTCTGGGGACATCAACTGACTTGATCCTCTCCATGCTTGGACCAGAAACTTGCAATTGTCAAATTGCCTTGCCTATCGATGGACAACTTGAGGAGAACATGTGGGGATTCTGGCTAACATTAATACTTGCAGGTCAAGTGCTGAAATACACCTTGCTCTGAGAACTGAGACATCATCAGCACCTCTCTCTAGGCTGTTCCAATCTGTAACCCTGTTCCCTGATCCAACTGCTATCCTGGGACCCCTCATGGAGGAGAAGAAAAACAGCAGCAGCTGCCGTCAATGGGGTAGACTCAGGAAAGGCAGGCAGAAATTCAAAATCTCCATAATCCATGCCTGCATGGGCACACACCGACAGCTTCCAACTCATCCCGAAGCATTCTGACAAAAGATACCAGTAGCAAAATCTCCTTTCATTGTACTGATAGCAGGATTACTTAGCTCTGAGATCATGTTCAATTAGAAACAGTGGCTGATATATGTCACAGAGCCCCCTTATATAACCACAGTATAAAATTGTTTCACTTAAAAGTGAAATAAAGATTATTTGTGACTTCATTACACATGATTTCATTGCTTTAAACTGTGGAATAAAATTATACATAGGCAATTGATGTAAAGATAAACATATGTGGTTTCTTGTATTTTTGAAAGGATGAATCTCTTTATGTGTGCTGCATCTAAATACCAAATTATTTTAATTTTGCAATCATATGATTGATGAGAAAATACTGCTAAAGTAGGGAAATAGAATTTCTTGCCGCAAAATCGTGCCGATCTCAGTTGACATTGAACCAGAGTGTTCTAGCAAGAAATTAGAATCCATCTAATTCTGAGTTTAAAAATTAATGTCACATAAGAATTCTCAACTAGTCAAGTGCATCCCGGATTTCTGTATTTCGTTACTACATTAACTATATTAACATCTGACCCTATGCAATTGCACCTTTTAGGAAGGGTGATTCAGTGGTCAAGGTCTGGGTAATGGCCAACTTATTGACATTCCCTTCCTGATTCAGCCTTCAACGATGCAGATATTATTTCAGAGAAATTCACTGAAGAGCATGGTATTCAATAAGCATTACAAATAAATGCATTTGACTTTCCAGTTGACTTTCAAATACCTTATGATACTTTATATTGTACCTACTCCAGCAGTATATCATGTCTTTCTTTGCTCCGTTATCTCCCATGTTCAGCTTTATCTTTCCAAGACATCTCAGAAATAATATAAGAAATAATACATTGTTTAATGCTATAAATTATGCTGTCAGCTAAGTCATTCTAATCAGGGATTTGTCTCATAACTGTGAGATCACTGTGGGCAGGGAATGTCACTGTTTATTTTTGTACTTTACTTTCCCAATACCTTAGTACAGTGTTCAGCACACAGTAAGCATTGATAAATACAAATGAATGAATAATAATAATTATGATATTTTTAAGCCCTTACTGTGTGCCAGGCACTGTTCTAAGTGCTGGTGTAGATACAAGAGGATTGGGTTGGACACATTCCCTGTCCCACACGGGGCTCACATTCTTAATCCCCATTTTACAGATGAGGGAACTGAGACGCAGAGAAGTTAAGTGACTTGCCCAAGGTCACATAGCAGACAGGTGGCAGAGTTTGGATTAGAACCCATGACCTTCTGACTCCCAGGCCCGTGTTCTATCCACTAGGCCATGCTGCTTCTCAGTTTGCCCCTGAAATAAGAGAAGATCACAGAAGAGATAATAGAAGTAATGAGTAGTAATAGATGCTGTAATGTACTGCGCTAAACTAATGAGACACATTCCCTGACCACAAGGAACTTACATTCCAGTGAAGGAAATAAAACATAAACATATTTTCAATTAGTAGAATAATGATAATAGTAATTGTGGCATTTGTCAAGCGCTTACCATGTGCCTGGCAGGGTACTAAGCACTGGAGTTGATAGGTTGGACACGGTCTCACTCCCCCTTTTACAGATGAGGTAACAGAGACACAGATAAATAAGATGACTTGCCCAAGGTCACAGAGCAGCCAAGTGATGGAGCCAGGATTAGAACCAATGACCTTCTGACTCCCAGGCCCATGCTCCATCCACTAGGTCATGCTGCTGCTTGATTGTGAGCACCTGAAGGAACAGGATCAGTGTCTGATTCCCACTTACATTCTGTTTCCCAGAGCAAGTGCAGTGTTCTGTACACAGTAAATGTTCAATTAACACTGTTCCTACCATAACTACTGAAAGTAGAATAAAAAATGGAATGTGCAATTGTGCTAAGGATGGAGAGCAATAAGCCCGTGAGTGCTAGAGGTGGTTGTTGGGTTGATATGGTTTGGGATATGGAGAATTCACGGGGGAAGTCATAAATAGAGTGATTTATATTTACTAATGTCTTAGGGAAGGAAAGGTGCTTGAGAAAGGGGAATTGTCTATGTAATTAAGATCATCCAGGGACCTCGATTCCAAGAATTCAGGAAAAGCACTTCAGTTAAGGTGGAGATGTGTGCACACTGTAAACACCCATCTTCTCTCCCTCAGATTAACATCCCAGAAAAGACTTCCACTGAAAGTTTCCATGCTTTGTCTTGGCCCAGAGCTGAAGTTTTTGAGGAGAGTTTGAGAGGAATCTCTTCATCTGTCTTTGAGTTATCTGAGCATGAAAGAAAAGTGTGTTTTAGCTGTCAAGGCAATTGCTCAGATATAATTTTTTGCTTGGATAACCCGCGAGTGAATTAGTTACAAAACTTATTTTTGGCCCTGAATGCCTCTAGTTCTGAACAGGAGGGAAGTTTGCTTTGTCTTTAGAAATTTGTCTTTGAAGCAACAGCATTATGACTCAGACCGAAAACACATCTCATCTCCTTAAACTCTGAACAAGCACCGCCCTGCTTTCCTCATAGACTGAAGCTTACTCTACTCTCATTTATTTTTCCGAACATTTTCTTTAACTCTAGGGATTCCATTTGACCTCAGATAAAGGTAGAGGAGATTGCATGCCATTTCCAAGCACCACCTTATTACTTTCTAAAATAATAAGCTAATAATACTGGATTCTTTGTTCAGGTAAGTCTCCTCCGCACTCTTTACCAAGAACATAGGCCATCAGTGCTCAGATTGCTGTTTGCAAAATGGGCCTTTAAAGTGCTTAAGTTAACATTATGAAAAATGTAAACAGGGTATTAACAGATGTTGTATGTACATTAACTATAGAGAATCTGTTAGAGTTGAACATCTGGTGATTCCGTGATTAAAAAGAACAGCTTTCAAAATATTCCTGACCACCTACTTTTTCTGAATTAAATTGTGCTGGGTTTGCTTGGAATTTGGAAAGAAGATTGCTAAATAAAAAGGAATCCACATCATATATTTCACTTCTGTTTACCAGATAGGTAAATCTTTCTTGGAATAAATGGATATTATACTAGCTTAATGCAGCCAATAGACTTCCTCCATTTGGATGGAGAGAACCCCAGGCCATTTTCTTGCTGAAACAAATTGTTTGCAAATAAAAATAATCCTTCGTGTGATGTTGTTACATGTGAGTGTTTTCCTCCTCACTCGACTTGACTTCAACTTCTATTTAGTTTGGAAGGAGCATTCTCGTTTATTAGACATTTTTATCATTACTCTTATGGTTGAAGAGAACTATTCATCTTCAGATTCCATTTTCAGTTGCTTATAAATTTCTCAATTACCCTTTGAGACTGAAATCCCCCATCAACCCCCATGAGCCTTAGCCCAGAGATGATTTCTTTTTGAAAATTTAAGCACAATCCCCTCATTAATTTTTGAAAATCAGATGCTGAAATCAGTGATGGGTGAACTGAATGCTTAATTTCCTGAATAGCTTGCACACTGGCATCAGCCCGTTTTCTGATTAGACTTGAATACCCATGGCTAACATTCATGCTATTTGGATCCTCATCCCTTTCCCCAAAGATGACAGGTGGTAGAGGAGCTTATCAATGCCCATAGCTCTGTTTTCGTTGGCTTTGATAACCATCCTTATCAAGCTGCTCTTTCTTGAGAACACCCATTTCCCACAAGTTCTCCCTCATCTTACCCAATTGTAGAGTAACCACACACATTTGTTTGCGAGCAGTTAGGTTAGATATATAATTAGCAATATATTTATTAGATCTTACCACTGTCACCGGTCATCTTGGGTAAGAGAACTGCCTCACTAGGTAACCACTACTGAAGGGACCACATAGGACGGATCATTTGTTATGACATAACGGGTTTATTAAAGTACTCCACTGACCTCCACATGACAGCATGCACCCTTCCAGAATAATCTGGTAGATGTATACCTTTCCTTGTACCTTTTAGGGCTAAAGAAGTCCCAAGTTCTGAATGCTTCCCAGACTATTCCCCTATCAGTCAATAATATTTATTGAGTACTCACTGTGCGCAGAGCACTGTTCTAAGCAAATCGGAGAGTACACTATAACAATATAACAAATATATTCCTGTTCATATTGAGCTAATGGTGTAGAGGGGGAGACAGACATTAATATAAATACATAAATTGTGGATAAGTATGTAAGTGCTGTAGGGCTGGGAAGGGGGATAAATAAAGGGAGCAGGTCAGGGTGATGCAGAAGAGAGTGAGAAAAGTGTAACGAAGGGTTAGGGAAAGCCTCTTGGAGGAGATGTGTCTTTAAATAAGGCTTTGATGGTTGGAGAGTATGTCTGTTGGATATGAAGAGGGAAGATGTTCCAGGTCAGAGACAGGATGTGGGCAAGAGGTAGGTGATGAGATAGATGGGATTGAGATACAGTCGGATTAGCATTAGAGGAGAAAAGCAAGGAGAGAGAGGATGAGGGCTTGGACTAATGTGGGGGTAGCAGTTTAGATGGAGAGGAAAGAGTTCTGTGTGATGGGCATGTTCCTTTTTTCTCTAGGTGAAGGTTTGAGGGGACAGGAAAGATCACTTTTGGTGAGGTAAACAGTCCTCCTTTGATCAATCAAACAATCAATCAGTAGTATTCACTGAGTAATCACTGTGTGCATCACAGTGTACTGAGTGGGAGAAAAGACTGTTTCAGTTAAGCCAAGGTTAGATAATGTTTCCAAGAGAGGTGGGTAGTGAAGAGTTTCAAAGATAGCTGAGAGGTTGAGGAGGATTAGGATGGAGTAGAGGCCACTGGATTTGGCAAGAAGGGGATCATTGGTGACCTTTGAGAGGGTGGTTTTTGTGGAGTGAGCGGGACAGAAGCCAGATTGGAAGAAGTGAAGGAGACAATTGGAGGAGAAGAATTTGAGACAGAGGGTGTAGACAACTCGTTCAAGGAGTTTGAAGAGGATTGGTAGGAGGGAAATGTGGTGTTAACTGGAGGGAGTTGGGAGATTGGGGGAGGGTTTTATAGCATAGGGAAGACATGAGAAAATTTGAAATCAGCGAGAAAGAGCCTTTGGAGAGGGAACAGTTGAAGATGATGCTCAGGGAGGAAGAAGGGAGGATCTTGGTCTTATCTGATAACTACATATTGAGATGATAAAATCTATTGGATTGTAAACTCATTCATTGGATTGCAAACTCACTGAGGGTAAGGATCCTGTCTTTTACTTCTATGGTACTCTTCCATCTACTTAACTATCTACTGTGGACACTTTGCATCAAACAAAAAGTTCTTACCATTATCTTTAAAGCATTTCATCACCTTGCCCCCTCCTACCATGCCTCACTACTCTCCTGCTACAACAATACAGCCCACACACTTCGCTCCTCTAATGCCAACCTAATCTGTGTGCCTCCATCTTGTCTATTTCAACCATGCCGTCTTACCCATGTCCTGCCTCTGCTCTGGCGTGCCTCCCCTCTTCATAATAGACAAATACTCTCACCACCTTCACAGGCTTATTGATGGCACATCTCCTTCAAAAGACGTTCCCTGATTCAGCTCTCTTTTCCCTTCCTCCTACTTCCTTCTGTGTTGCCCTGACTTGATCCCTTTATTCACTAATTCACTAATTCATTCAATCATATTTATTGAGCACTTGCTGTGTGCAGAGTACTGTACTAAGCACTTGGGAGAATACAACAATAAACAGACACATTCCCTGGCCACAGTGATCTTACAATCTAGAGTGAGAGAGACAGACTTAAGCACACATATATAAAATTACAGATATGTACAGAAGTGCTGTTGGGCTGGTAGGGGGGAAGAGCAAATGGAACAAGTCAGGGCAAGGTAGAAAGGAGTGGGAGTTGAGGCCAGGTGGGGCTTATTTTGGGAAGACCTCTTGGAAGAGTTGTGCCTTCAATAAGGTTTTGAAGTGGGGGAGAGTGATTGTCAGATTTGAGGAAAGAGGGCTTTTCAGACCGTAGGCAGGATGTAGGCTAGGGTTTGATGACAAGATAGGCAAGATAGAAGCACAGTGAGAAAGTTAGTTCTAGAGGAGCAAAGTGTGCGGCGAGGATTGTAGTAGGAGAGAAGTGAGGTGAGGTAGGAGGGGGCAAGGTGGTCAAGTGATTTAAAGCCAGCAGTGAGAGGTTTTTGTTTGAGCCCCACAGAATTTATGTACAGATCTGAAATGTATTTATATTAATGGCTGTCATCCCCTATAGACTATAAGCTCGCTGTGGGTAGGGAATGTATTTGCTATATTGTTGGTAGTATTCTTCCAAGAATATGATGCCCTGAATGCAGGAAGTGCTCAGTAAATACAATTGATTGTTGTTGTTGTTTATGGTATTTGTTAAGGGCTTACTATGTACTGGACACTACTAATTGCTGGGGTAGATTCAAGCTAATCAGGTTGGGCACAATTTCTATCCCACTTGGAGCTCACAGTCTTTTACAGATGAGGTAATTGAGGCACATAGAAGTTAAGTGACTTGCCCAAGATCACACAGCAGACAAATGGTGGAGCTGGGACTAGAACCCAGGTACTCTGTTACCCAGGCCCATGCTCTATCCACTAGTCAGTAAAATGAATGAAAAGTACAAATTGAATTAAGCCATTATAAATTCAACTTTACATGTTATTTCAATACATTGTATTTGAAATTTAACATTAATGAGATGCTTGTAATAAAATAAATGAGACCACAAGAAAACTTGAAAGATAAATAAAATCAGAATTTGTAGTTATGTACAAATTTCCTGACTTGCAATTTTCTTTAAATGATACAGACTCATGCTATGAAATATTGGCATGACTAAAACTGCAGGCAAGAATATAGTAACACCCCTTTTTACTGAATGATGTCTTCCCTAGCAAATTACCTCAGCTGATATATAGTGTTCCAAACTAATTGTATTAAATTTCATTGTCCAGCCATAGGAAGTCTTGAACCGTCCTTTGCATTAGGAGTTTAGATGGCTCTCTTTTGACCTCAAACCAGAAACAAACACAATGTGAGAATCAGGATAATAGCAGTAATAATAAAAAATTCCAAATGGATGTATTAATGTTACCCCTGGGGATATATTTTTCCCCATGTGTTAGAAACAGATTGAAAGGGAATCACAACACAGTTCTGTTACAAAAACACAGCCTAACAAATATCAGAACTTTTGTACCTTATTATACAAGTATGAAAGAGGTGGTAAACTAAAAATAACAAGTTTGAGAAATAAATTACAGACTAAATGAGTGTACATCTGCAGCACTGATAATAACAATTACAGTAATAATAATAATAATGATGGTATTTCTTAAGCCCTTACTATGTGCCAACCTTTGCTCTAAGCATTGATCCTACTCCTGAGCTGATTGGATCTTTCTTAGATGGCTATTGATGGCAACCTTGTAGGTGACCTTTTGAGGATCTTTCCTCCAGATATAGGGGAATATGCTGTGACTGATATTTGCATCTAATTCAGAGTGATGGAAAATAGATGGCATGATCAGTCCACAGAAGTTCTCTGCAGTGCAGTTACAAATTAGAAGATATTTTGAAATGTTTGAAAAAAGTGAAAGTTCAGACAAATAGTACAACAGAGTTTGAGAAAATAGCCCTCAAGTTCTAGAATGGTGACCTCCCCACACACACTCACAAAAACCTCTTTCATGCTCAATCATATTTTATTTGTATCTTTTAAATGAAAGTTACTGACTGGAATTTATTGCTGTAAACAAATAAAAGGAAATGAGTGGTTTGTGGAAGTAAGTAATGCTGTTTAGAATAATTTGATTCTGAAGGAGAGAGTGTGTTCTAGATTATTTGGAATGGCTATATCTGCTTCAACTACTGTTCTTTGGAGATATCTCTTGGAATTAATTGTATTTTAGATTAATCTTCCATGAAGTGGGGATTATTACATACCTTCACTAGTCCCACTATCACAGACATGATGGAAGGAGTATGTGTTATCTGTTAAGTAGTCTGAGCTTTACAGAACAAGCTGCTGTTAGAAACCAATTAACTTTTTATCAGTAATTCTAAAGCTAATGTTGAAACTAGGATTATATAATAATAATGATAATAATAATGTTGGTATTTGTTAAGCACTTCATTCATTCATTCATTCAATAGTATTTATTGAGCGCTTATTATGTGCAGAGCACTGTACTAAGCGCTTGGGATGAACAAGTCGGCAACAGATAGAGACAGTCCCTGCCGTTTGACGGGTTTACAGTCTAATCGGGGGAGACGGACAGACAAGAACAATGGCAATAAACAGCGTCAAGGGGAAGAACATCTCGTAAAAACAATGGCAACTAAATAGAATCGAGGCGATGTACAATTCATTAACAAAATAAATAGGGTAACGAAAATATATACAGTTGAGTGGACGAGTACAGTGCTGTGGGGATGGGAAGGGAGAGGTGGAGGAGCAGAGGGAAAAGGGGAAAATGAGGCTTTAGCTGCAGAGAGGTAAAGGGGGGATGGCAGAGGGAGTAGAGGGGGAAGAGGAGCTCAGTCTGGGAACGCCTCTTGGAGGAGGTGATTTTTAAGTAGGGTTTTGAAGAGGGAAAGAGAATCAGTTTGGCGGAGGTGAGGAGGGAGGGCATTCCAGGACCACGGGAGGACGTGACCCAGGGGTCGACGGCGGGATAGGCGAGACCGAGGGACGGTGAGGAGGTGGGCAGCAGAGGAGCGGAGCGTGCGGGGTGGGTGGTAGAAAGAGAGAAGGAAGGAAAGGTAGGAAGGGGCAAGGTGATGGAGAGCCTTGAAGCCTAGAGTGAGGAGTTTTTGTTTGGAGCGGAGGTTGATAGGCAACCACTGGAGGTTTTTAAGAAGGGGAGTGACATGCCCAGAACGTTTCTGCAGGAAGATGAGCCGGGCAGCGGAGTGAAGAATAGACCGGAGTGGGGCGAGAGAGGAGGAAGGGAGGTCAGAGAGAAAGCTGACACAGTAGTCTAGCCGGGATATAACGAGAGCCCGTAATAGTAAGGTAGCCGTTTGGGTGGAGAGGAAAGGGCGGATCTTGGCGATATTGTAGAGGTGAAACCGGCAGGTCTTGGTAACGGATAGGATGTGTGGGGTGAACGAGAGGGACGAGTCAAGGATGACACCGAGATTGCGGGCCTGAGAGACGGGAAGGATGGTCGTGCCATCCACGGTGATAGAGAAGTCTGGGAGAGGACCTGGTTTGGGAGGGAAGATGAGGAGCTCAGTCTTGCTCATGTTGAGTTTTAGGTGGCAGGCCAACATCCAGGTGGAGACGTCCCAGAGGCAGGAGGAGATGCGAGCCTGAAGGGAGGGGGAGAGGACAGGGGCGGAGATGTAGATCTGCGTGTCATCTGCGTACTATGTGCTGAGCACTGTTCTAAGCACTGGAGTAGATACAAGGTCATGAGGTTGCCCCAAGTGAGGCTCACAGTCTTAATCCCCATTTTACAGATGAGGTAACTGAGGTACCGAGAAGTTAAGTGATTGCCTAAAGTCACACAGCTGACAGGTTGCGGAGCTGGGATTAGAACCCATGACCTCTGACTCCTAAGCCTGTGCTCTTTCCACTGAGCCATGCTGCTTCTCACGCTGATTATCTGGTTCTGAAAGTTCTCAATAAATATGACTGATCGATTTTGAAACATTGGAGGGGTGAAATTTCGAAGTTTCATGGGAAATCAAGATTGAGTCATGGACACATCACATTCTGGCTTGGAAGCATGGCCACTTACCCCAGAGAACAGCTGGTTGGCATCTGGGTTTTTAAACACAGATTTTTCAATTTCATCTGCTTCATTGAAATTCAATTAGACTGAAATCCACAATCTGCTGTAGGTTTTAAGTTGTACAAGATATATGTATGTGAAGCTTAGGAGGTTTTCTGGGACAACTCAGTCCACTGTCAA
Source organism: Ornithorhynchus anatinus (assembly GCF_004115215.2). Lineage (NCBI taxonomy): Eukaryota > Metazoa > Chordata > Mammalia > Monotremata > Ornithorhynchidae > Ornithorhynchus > Ornithorhynchus anatinus. Next base: position 114,665,013 of record NC_041731.1, on the reverse strand, counting down.
TGGGGAAAAGTGGGGTAAAAAGTGAGAAAGCATGAGAACTTCTCTATAGCTATGAATGGCCTTTAATGTACCCCAGTGGCCTTCAAAGCTTCTTTATTGTCTATGAGAACCAAAAATGGCTTTCAGTGTCCAGTTTTGTGTTATATTGGACCTAGGCCTGCATTTCTATTCCTTATTCTTATGTTATATTCTTGTGTTATATTCCTCATTCCTATTCTTATGGAATATTGCCCATGTCTTCTCACTGTGACAGATGTGTTCCAGATTAGTGAGAATAGGAATATGTGCTCACATTAAAAATGCATAGGAGATTGGTATGTGCACAGGTGAACTTTGTCCCAATTTTTCTGAAACTATGAAGTGATTTCAGCAAGAGAGGGTGAAATGACAACCCTCAGGATTATTGTCAGCTGATATCTATTATGGAATAGGAGCTGCTCTTCTTTGTAGAATCCAGTATCTCACTGTAGATCGGTGATGAGCAAATATTCTAGTTTACTGGGGGTTCATTTTTTTTTCCTTAAAATAAATCTCAGCAAAGGATATTTTATTTGTGCTAACATCAGTGAGAGTTTCAAAGTGGAAGTTGAGATAAGAGTATACAGTAGGGGTAAATTCATGGAGGAAATACGTGGGGTGAAGTTGATATAAATGACTGATCTGCCTGTCACATCACAGAAGATTTGACTTTTGTGAGAAAGAGATGTGAAAATGTCACTTAGAAGATGGTAGGGGCAGGAATACAGATGAAAAAATCACAGAAGGTTAGAGAAGATGAAGTAAAGTTCTCTGGGCAGGTTTGGCAATTCTGGAGGCCATGAAGATAATCCCAGGAATGCTGAATGATGAACTGGAGTTTCAGTGCTTTCATTCACTCATTCATTCAACCATATTTATTGAGCACTTACTTTGGGAAAAGCACTGTGCTAAGACCTGGGGAGAATACAATATAACAATAAACAGACACATCCCTGCCCACAACGAGCTTACCTTCTACTGCATTCCTGCTCAGAAAAACCTCTAACTTGCTCCCTTTCTTTGTGGGCCACAGATGGATGCCAGGCAGAGAGTGTGAATAATGGGATGCCAGTACAGGGAGATACTGAAAGACAAATTGCATTGTGGAAAACAGCAGTAGGGCAGCACATGAATCATTTCTCTCACAGACAAAGAACCATAACACATAAACATTCATAAAGTTGACTATAAATGTCAAGAAACAGGTAAAATGAATGTTAACAGTACCACTCTCCCTTGACTTGATTTTCTTCCCGTTTTGATAATTGTTCTTGAAGGAGCACAGTGATGGGGGCAGGGTGGGGGTTTGAAGCAGTCTGGACTAGTGGATAGAGCATGGACCTGGGAGTCAGAAGGACCTGGGTTCTAATCTTGACTCCATCCCTTGTCTGCTATGTGACCTTAGGCAAGATTTCTCTGTACTTCAGTTCCCTCATCTGCAAAATAGGGATTCAAAGTGTCAACACCACATGGGACATGGACTGTGTCCAATCTGGATTAGTTTACATCTACTCCAGGACTCAGTAAAGTGCCTGTCACAGAGAAGCAGCATGGCTCAGTGGAAAGAGCATGGGCTTTGGAGTCAGGGCTCATGAGTTCGAATCCCAGCTCTGCGACTTGTTGGCTGTGTGACTGTGGGCAAGTCACTTAACTTCTCTGTGCCTCAGTTCCCTCATCTGTAAAATGGGGATTAAGACTGTGAGCCCCACGTGGGACAACCTGATTCCCCTATGTCTACCCCAGTGCTTAGAACAGTGCTCGGCACATAGTAAGCGCTTAACAAATACCAACATTATTATAATAAACACAACAAATACCATTAAAAAAATTGAAGAGGAAAGAGATCGGACAAAGACTCAGGGCTAGATTAACTTTGGAGATAATCCAATAATACCAGTAGAGCCAATATTCACTTATTAAAAGCCACCAGTCCAGCCTAGAGGAAAGAAATGGACCTGAGAGTTAGAGGACCTGCTTTGTAATTCCAGGTCTTCCACTTCCCTGCTATGTGACCTTGGGCAAGTCATTTAAATTATCTATCCTTTAGTTTCTTCATTTGTCAAATGAGGATTAAATACCTGTTCCACCTTCTATTAGAATGTGAGGCCCCTATGGGGCAGAGAGTGTGCCCAACCTGATTATCGTGTAACAACCCCAACATTCAGTATAGTGCTTGGGACATTAGTAAGCCTTTAATAGCTACCATTATTATTATCAACACCTTCTTTGAGACTATTCATAAATGGCAAATGTATCAACTGGATTTTTCTCACTTTTGATCTCTACCTGTCCCTGTTTGAGATATGAGTGAACATTGGAAGGGCCAGAAGACAGATTGCTATTGAGAGGAAAAGCAGCAAGAACCCAATTATGCCACAAACTGCTAACCAAAACAGGCTCATAATTGGGTACAAATTAGATGGATTAATTAGCTAATTATCAGATTTTGAGATTTGGGTCAGATTGATATTGCAAAAACTTTAATTTAAATTTATTCATTCATTCATTCAATAGTATTTATTGAGTGCTTACTATGTGCAGAGCACTGTACTAAGCACTTGAAATGTACACATCAAGATAGAGACAGTCCCTGCCCTTTGACGGTCTTACAGTCTAATTGGGGGAGACAGACAAAAACAGTAGCAATAAATAGAATCAAGGGGATGAACATCTCATTAAAACAATAGCAAATAAATAGAATCAAGGTGATGTACATCTCATTAACAAAATAAATAAGGTAATGAAAATATATACAGTTGAGCAGATGAGTACATTCATTTGTGTGATTCATATATGGCAGCATCTACATCACAGACATTGTTGTCAGTGCTATTTCAAGTGTTTGCAAATGTTACAAATAATAGTAATTGTATTTGTTAGACATTTACTATGTTCCAAGCACTGGGCTAAACAATGAGGAAAGGACAATTTTATGAGATTGGAGACAGTCCCTGTTCCAAATGAGGTTCACAGACTAAATGGCTAAAGGATAGCTTAATATCATCATTATCTGTTGTCTTAAAATGTAATGTTCAGCCAGTTTTGCTCAGTAAAAGTACTGTACCCAAATCCACAATTTAACATTCAAACTTGGATCTGAAAGCTCTGTATTGGAAAAATGAGAATGAGTTCATTCCCTTATTCAGAAATAAGCTAAAATGATTACCTCCTCAAAATTAACAAATCCACAAAGTAAGGAAAAGGGAAATCAAAGGAGAAAAGGAAACAATAATAATACTATAATAATAATGATAACAGCAATAATAATGGTATAGAAAATAATTTTCAAGTATTCATTCATTCAATTGTATTTATTGAGCTCTTATTATGAACAGAACACTGTACTAAACACTTGAAAGCATTATATAAAATAAACAGAGATATCCCCTGTCCAAAATGAAGTATCTAGTGCTTCTAATAATAATCATAATAACATTAACAATTGTTAAGTGCTGACTATGTGCCAAGAACTGTACTGAACTCTGAGGTAGATACAAGATAATCAGTTTGGAAACAGTTACTATCCGACATGGGGCTAACAATCTACATAGTACTATGTTTTAAGCCTTAGGTAGGTATCGCATTTCAACATACGCGCTGTTTCGATTGATATCAGTGGCAATATTGATAGTGAGTTCAAAAACTTATGAAATATCTGAGCAGAACTGAAAGGGGGTTTTTGTAAAGGTCAGCTCTTATCCACCTCCACATCAAACAGAAACTCCTTACCATCAGCTTTAAAACAGGCAGTCAGCTCACCCCTTCCTAACATACCTCACTGATTATAACTCACTAATTTCCTACTTCAGCCCAACCCACACACTTCACTCTTCTAGTGTCAACTTACTCACGTTTCCTCAGTATTGTCCATCTCGCCACCAACCCCAAGCGGCATGGCCTAGTGGAAAGAGCACAGACCTGGGAGTCAGAGGATGTGTGTTCTAATTTATTTGTATATATATATCTATGATTCTATTTATCTATTTTGATAGTATTGATGCCTGACTACTTGTTTTGTTTTGTTGTCCGTTTCCCCCTTTCTATACTGTGAGCCCATTGTTGAGCAGGGATTGTCTCTATCTGTTGCCGAATTGTACATTCCAAGAGCTTAGTACAGTGCTCTACACACAGTAGGTGCTCAATAAATATGATCGAATGAATGAATGAATAATCCTGGCTCTGCCACATGTCTGCTGCATGACCTTGGACAGTCACTTCACTTCTCTGTGACTCAGTTACCTTGTCTGTAAAATGGGGATTATGACTGTGAGCCTCATGTGGGACAGGGACTGTGTCCAACCTGATTTTCTTGTATATACCCTAGCACTTAGAACCCTGCCTGGTATTAAGTAAACTCTTAATAAATGCCACAATTGTTATTACTATTATCATTATTATTACCTCTGGTCTGGAACTCCCTCCTACTTCATATATGCCAGACCACCACTCTCCTGACCTTCAAAGCATTATTAAGTTCCCATATCCTCCAGGAAGCTTTCCTTGATTGATTTCCTTGGCTCCCTTCTGTGTCACCTATACACATGGACCTCTATCCTGTTAGCATTTGATATTCACCCTACTCTCTGCTCCACTGCCCTCCTGTACATATGTGGAATTTATTTTAATGTCTATCTCCCCTTCTAGACTGTAAGCTCCTTGTGGGGAAAGGGACACATTTATCAATTCTGTTGCACTGCACTTTCTCAAGTGCTTAGTAATCAGTCAGTTGATCAAGCACTTAACACACCTTAAGCACTCAATAAATATGATTGATTGATTACAATATAAAACAATTGGTAGACATGTTCCTTCCTATGAGGAGCTTACAGTCTAGAAGGGGAGAGACATTAATATAAATAAATAAATTATAGATTCTGTTTAAGTGTTGTGGAGCTGAAGGTAGACTGAATAAAGGATATAAATCCAAGTGCAAGGCCAATGTAGGGTGTGGGGAAAAGAGGCAATGAGGGCTTAGTGGGGGAAGGTCTCTTGGAGGAGAGGTGCCTAAAATATGGCTTTGAAAGTGGGGAGAGGTGGTCTGTCGGATATGACAGGAATGGGAGTTCCAGACCATTGACACAATTTGGGGAAGGGGTCGGCGGTGACACAGACCAGACCAAGGTACAGAGTGTAGACATGTGTTAAAGGGGAGTGAAGTGTACAGGATGGGTTGTAGCAAGAAGTCAGAGAAGTAAGATAGGGTAAGGTGATGGAGTGCTTTAAAGTCAATATACAGTTCATAGTCATCTGCATGGAGTAAGTGCTCAATAAACACCATTGTTTCATTGACCGTCTTTAAGCAAGGAAAGTATCATCCAACTGTGTTGCATTATACTCTCCCAAGTGCTTAGTGCAGCGCTCTACCATTGATTGATTGATTAAAGCCCGAGGGCAGCTATATGAAAGCATGGTATATTTGGGGTATATATATTTGTTGCCACTGATTAAGACAAAAACAAATAAGTTAAAGCAGAATGCTGTTAGGTGAGATTTGGGGGAAAAACTTTTAGTTGTAAAGGTTAAGATAACAAGCACCCACGTGATATAGAAAGAGCATGGAATTTCTTTCCCTGGAGAAGGAAATAACTGTCAACCATTACTTGAAGCTGCTGTATCTGTAGGTAAGAGGAGGGACCAGATGCAATTTTGAGAATCCCTCAGGCTCTACAGTTTGCCTAGCAATTATTTTTAAGCAATTACTTGTGTTCCAAATAAGCATGACTTCTACTTCTAAGTGCTAGTGGTCATTTGGTGGCACTTATTGCTAATCCAATGTCTTTTTCTCTACAGGGCACATTTGAGGTACTGAAAATGAGAGCTTGGGAAAGTGTCAACAGCTGCTTATAAGAATCCTCACTCAGCACAGCTAGTGCAGTTCAGCCACCAGATTCCTATGTGAATATCCCTGGTTTAACCCAGCTAGTTTCAAATCTGTAGTTTTGAACAAAATGCAGTGACTACAGACCACTTTAACAATGTACCAGGTCAAGAAAAAAGGACAAGGGGAGCATATAGAAAAATGGTTAGGCTGTGAGCTCGTTGTTGGGCAGGGATTGTCTCAATCTGTTTCTGAACTGTACATTCCAAGTGCTTAGTACAGAGGTCTGCATACAGTAAATGCTCAATAAATACAATTGAATGAATGGTGTCATTATCTGCAAATACTGTTTTTGTCATTTTCATAAATACTAGAAGATCTAATCACTTCTTGGTGCGATCAGTTTTATAGAAAAATTGGGGAAAAAACAGCTAAAAAAAAGATCAAACATCATTTTGCATCTTCTAGAAAACTATTGGTAGAATTCTAAAGGTCATGGTGGGTATACCATTCTGTATTTTTTTCCTGAAATTCTGAATATTATCCTATATATCTAAACTAGGAAGCAAAATATTCTTGAACCCTTAGTGATCCTTTCAACGAAATGACACCATCTAGAAATATATTTTTAGAAATAATCGAGATATAACTGATGTTCAATTTTCCTTTTGCTATCCAATTAACCTTTATTTACTAAGAAACTATGACATTCTAATTTGATTGGCAGGAATGGTGCTGGAGCCACTAACAGGAGCTCAGAAACTCTGCTGGAAAATCATGGTTTATTAATACATCATTAAGCACTTTAAATGGATTCCAATAGTGTATGTCTAAGAAAGAAGGTAATTCAGCATTTGCTAGTTCCTGACAGAATACAGAATTGGAATCTATAGCATGAGTCTTAACATTAAAAACCTTAATGTGCCAGGGATTGAATTACAGGGTACAAAGTGATGTGTAAGACATCTGCCTCTTTACCAGTGAGAACTATAAACGGTAATGATGAAGGTCTTTTATCCAGGCATAAGAATATTGTTCTCCAGTAATCGGATCTAGACAAATCTGAATGCAGATAAAATGGAAACTAGATTTATTTGTGATCTGTTTATGGTAAGCATTCAGTCCATTAAAATTCTTCAGTTGAATGATATCATTTAGAATAGTCCTATATAATTTGCATTGTATTTGACATTGAATGTGCATATAGTCAAGTCCCAGATCACAGATTTCCAGGAAATGTTCTGTGTTACCTGTCCAATATCATTTCAATGTTTATCTGTTGGTAAATCAAGACTGAGTGAACTGGTGTAATTAGATTTGAGTGAAAGGGTTTCATATTCTGGGTCAAATGTTTTGTAAAGTCCCAATGTGGCAAGCATTTCAAGTTTTAATTTAATGTCTAATTCCAAGTAGATGCCCAGAACAATTAAAGTAGAATGTGAGCTCTTGGAGGGCAGGGAACATGTATACAAGCTTCCTGCTGTACTTTTGCAAATGATTAGTATGATGTTCCATAATAATATCAATAATAGCAATGGTATTTGTAAGCACTTACTATGCACCAAGTACTGTTATAAGCGCTGGGGTAGATACAAGGTAATCAGGTTGTCCTATATGGGTCTCACAGTCTTAATCCCCATTTTACAGGTGAGGTAACTGAGGCATAGAGAAGTTAATTGACTTGCCCAAGGTCACACAGCAGACAGTTGGTGGAGCTGGGATTAGAACCCACATCCTCTGACTCCCAAGCCCGTGCTCTTGCCACTAAGCCACACTGTTTCATAAGCAGTACTTACTCGATAAATACCATCGATTGACTTTATTTTTATTTCATTTGCATTTATCAAAAAGATATTTTCAGATGGCTATTTAATCATTTGAAAACCTTAGTTGCATTTTAAAACTTTTTTTTCTTAAACCAGAACTCTGAGGATGAATAAATTTGAGTTGAAATTGAGAAATGAGAAATCAAAAAAACTGTACATGTTATGGAAACTAATTAGCCACCTCTAGCTCTTATGTGCTTATTCATGGCTCTCCTCAGCCCATACCAGCATATGCTTTATTCAATTGTGCATTGAATCATTTATCTTGATTATCCCATTTGTCCTTCCCATTATTGTGTGAGCTTCTTGTGGGCAGGGGGCATGTGTTATTGATGCTATTGATGCCTCTACTTGTTTGTTTTATTATCTGTCTCCTCCTTCTAGGCTGTGAGCTTATTGTTGGGTAGGGATTGTCTGTATCTGTTGCCGAATTGTACTGTCCAAGTGCTCAGTACAGTACTCTGCACACAGTAAGTGCTCAATAAATACAATTGAATGAAAGAATTAATTAATTAATTAAATCACTGCTCTGTTAGACATTTTCCAGGTTGATTAGTACATTGTGTTATTTGCACAGGACATTCAGTGCATGCTGCTTATGCCACTACTATTATTCTCAATCAATTGATAAAGTGTATTAAGGGACTGCTATGTTTAGGACATACTACTGAGCACTTGGGCTAGTACTAAAGGATTAAAATATATAGCCCCTGCTCTCGAGAAGCTCGATCTCTTAGCGGAAATCATAACTTTTCCTTTGTATATTATGCAAAAATCTTAGTGATAGTCAACTCCTGAATATTTGTTTTACAGAATCATGGAGAGGAAGGAGGCTAAGGTTATCTGGCTCATAGCTTTACTCCGAAGTCAACCAACACCCAATATCTGAGATAAAACTGCAACAGAGATTTTTCATATGTATAATGAATTTCCATCAATGATCTAGTTTTTAAATGATAATAATAATGACGATTATGATGATGATGATGGTATTTATTAATTGCTTATTTTGTGCTGAACTAAGCTCCTGAGTAGAGACAGGTTATGAGATTAGACCTAGGATTTGTCCCACCAGGGATCACGATCTATCTTATATCCATTTTACAGAGGAGGAAAATGAGGTCCAGTGAGGGAAAAAGACTTGCTCAGGGTCACCCAGCAAGCCAATGGTGGAGCTGTCACTCGGATCTGAGTCTCCTGACTACCAGTTCCATGCTCTTTCCATGAGATCATGTTGCCTCTGGGCTATCAACTAACTCCCCATTTTAAGGTGTCTCTTTTCCTAGGATCAGACATGTATAGAGCTGAATGACTGTTTGGTTATTTGGGTCTGTCACTATAAATTAACAATAAACATGTGCAGCTGGGTACAAAAGCGTACTTGTTGTTTAGGATGAAATTAGCATCTGTCTCTTGAAATATGACCTCTATTTAAACCACACTCCCATTGTTCATTATTTTCTTTTAGGCAACCAAAAAAGTGATTATAACCCTAACAACATGATAAATGCATAACATAAAAATAAGCAAGTCTTTCTTTATGACGTTATGACTCAACATTGGCGTGTAAATTATACTGCCTGCCTTTTTTATGGATAAAACATTTCTTGCTAATGAAGACCGAAAAATGTGTCCATAACATTTATAACATCTACTTGCCTATATAGATAACATAATGCCTTCATGGAGCATGTTCCATATTTCCACTATAAAATGTATCTTCCAATGTCCATCTTTGTCCAGAATCAATTATCTAAACTGCAATTAGGCCACATCAATAAATTAAAAGGAAAATATGTTAAACACAGTTGTAGGAAAGGAAGAAGTCTGTAGTTTCCTCGATCCATTCCATTTTATTTTCCATTCTCTACCCACTTTCTAGATCCTCCATGAGATCCCTGGCTGTGTATATTGTGAGACCCAAATCCTTCGAACTACTTTAGTTCTGGACAAAGTCAACCTGGCCTTGCTCAGTTTAAGGCTGGATAGTCCTCCCAGGCTCCTTCAATCCCTTGTGTTAAATCAACTGTGATCTCCCTCTGGTTCAGGAATTTTCCAGTAACCATACTGAGGCTAATAGGCAACCAGCTTGGGTAATGGTCTGGTTTCATATCAATCAGTCCTGCTTTCGTTCCCCAGCCTGTTAAGGATACTACACATCTCTAGGCTGTAAGCTCATTGTTCACAGGGAATGTGTCTATCATTACACTGTACTGTCCCAAGTGCTTTGCACACAGTAAGCCCTCAATGAATATGATCGAATGAATGAATGAGGTGTGGGAAATTTTAGGTCCAGTGTTTTTATTTCTAGTCCCCATCCATTCTCCACTTCATCCCCTACCTCGGAGTTCCAAGGGTCAGAAGCAACGTTAGGTTCCCATAGATCCGGGAGAGGGAAAAAATGTTTTTGGAGCAAGTTGGAGGATTCAAAAATCTCCTTTGGAAGAACATTCTAGTTTTGGACCAGACTGGCATGCTTCCTCAAAATAGTGCATATGATATCATCATGCTATACTGTTTATTGAAATGTATGATTCATAAGCATCTCAGTGTCCCATATTCTTAGCTAAAGTTAGTAGCCATCTTATAGCCAACACTGGCTATACATCAGGCCTCATTGGCACAGGTAAGAAGCCATGGTTAGTCACACTTCCAGCCTCTGCCTAGTAGTAGAAGTAGTTGTGTTGTCATTGTCATTGCTGTGGTTGTAGCACAACTAGTAGTGGTATTTTCTGCAGTGCACTGGACAAAACATTTGGGCAATACAAAGTAAAGAAGTGAACCATTCCCTGCTTCCCAAAGAGCTTTCCCTTCAATGAGTGTTTTCCATCACTCCTCAACTCCACTCTTCTCCTGCTTCACCACAGCTCACCCACTCACCAATTGGGACACAAACTCTATGTCATCATCTCCAGTTACTGAACAATCTCTAACCTCACCAGCTCTATAATCCCCCTATCTGGCCACAATCTCCTCAATTGCCTTCTCTTCCATACACCTCCACCACACAAAGCTCTGCTGTTCTCCCACAGAAACCTCCAATCTTTGAAGTCCACTCCATTTTCTGGAGTCATCGTGCTCCATTTAACCTCCATTCCCAAACTATCTTCCTTTGGTGATAAAACTGATGCTCTCAACACCCTCTACACTGAACTCAACCCACTCACTCCCCTATCCTTTCATTATCCTCATACTACTAAGGCACAGCCCTGGATCACCTTCACAGTCCACCTCCTTTGCTTCCGTGCATGAGACATAGAGTGCTGCTGGTGGAAATTTAGATATCAGACCGACCTCGTCCACTCCAAGTTTATCCTTAAGTGTTTCAACTCTGCCATCTACTGTGCTTGGCAAAAATATTTCTCCATCCTTATTGACACCCTTGCCCAGTTCCCTCACCAGTTGCTTCAGATGTTTAACTCCCTCCTCCAACTCCCACCTCCCCAATCTTTTTGCCTTAATGACCTGGCCACCTACTGTATTAAGAAAATTGAAGCCAACAGGCATGATCTCCCTAAAATCTCCCTCTGCCCTCCTGCCCCTTCTTCAACTGTCCCATCTTTTCCATCAGTATCTCTAGAGGAGATCTCCTTCCTTCTCTCAAAGGTTCTTCCATCTGCACCTCCAATCCTATCACTTCTCACCATATCAAAACATGGTAAGTATCCCCTCTCTTCCCTCCCTAATCACCATCTTCAGCTGTTCCCTAACTGGTGGCTTCTTCCACATTGCTTTCAAGCATGTCAATATCTCCCCTGTCCTAAAAAAAAACCCCTTCCTTGACCCCAAGTCTTCCTCCAACTATCACCCTTTCTCCCTCCTACCATTCCTCTCTAGACTCCTTGAGCAGGTTGTCTACACCTGCTGCCTCAAGATCATCTCCTCCAATTCTCTCCTTGACCCCCTTCAATCTGGCTTTCAACCCCTTCATTCCAGAGACACTGTCCTCTTAAAAGTCACCAATGATTTTCTTCTTGACAAATCCAACAGCCTTCATTTCACCCTAATTCGCCCAGACTGAGATACCCTTTTTCCCTCTGCTCCCTCTGCTCCCTCTCTGCTCCCCCTCTGCCCTCTACTCCTTCCCCCTCCCCCCTTCACCTCCCCTCAGCTAAGCCCCCTTTCACTCTGCTCCTCACCCTCTCCCCTCCCCTCACCACTGTGCTCATTTGAATATATTTTTATTACCCTATTTATTTTGTTAATGAGGGGTAAATCCCCTGGATTCTATTTATCATGACTATGTTGTCTTGCTTTTGTCTGTCAGTCTTCCCTGATTAGACTGTGAGCCCGTCATTGGTCAGGGATTGTCTCTACCTGTTGCCAAATTGTATATTCCAAGTGCTTAGTACAGTGCTCTGCACCTATGAAGCGCTCAAAAAATACTATTGAATGAATGAATGAATGAATGAATGAATTGACCTCTCAGGCACCTTGGACACTGTTGAACATCTTCTCCTGGAAACATTATCCAAAATCAGCTTCACTGATGCTTTCTTCTCCAGGTTCTCTTCCTATCTGTCCTGTAGGTTTGACCTTCACAACATCACTAAAATCCATCCTTTCCGTTCCTACTAACCTGCTACAAAATAAGTCCAATCACTTAACCTATCCTGCCTTGATTACTGTATCAGCCTCCTTCCTGACCTCCCAGCCTCTGTCTCTCTCCACTCCTAGGATCTGTCCTTTCTTCTCTATCCAAATTGCCACCATGTTTTTCCAGACACTTTTCATATTCCAACTTGACTATTGAATCAGTCTCCTTGATGACATTCTTGCCTCCAATTTACACTTCACTCAGCTGCCCAGATCATTTTTCTAAAAAGCAATCTGAGTGCAACTCCCCACTCTTCAAAAGGGGCATCTCCAGTGTTTGCCCACACCTCTCTACCGTGTCAACCCAACCATCACAACATTGCTAAAATACACACTTTCCTTTCCACCCAATCTGATACCATGTTAATCCAAGCACTTATCCTGTCCCACCTCAATTACTGTATCAAAATCTTTGCTGACCTCCCTGCCTCCTGTCTCTCCCCACTTCAGTCCATACTTCACTCTGCTGCCTGTATCATTTTTCTACAAAAACATTCAGTCCATGTTTTCCCACTCCTCAAAAACCTCCACTGGTTGTCCATCCACCTCCACATCAAACAAAACCAAACTAACCACTGGCTTTAAAGCACTCAATCACCTTGCCACCTCCCACCTCTCCACACTATTCTCCTACTACACCCCAACCACATACTTCACTCTTCTAATGCTAATCTTCTTACTGTACCTTGATGCCGTCTATCTCACCACCAACCTTTTGCCTACATTCTACCTCTGTGCTATAAAGCCCTCCCCCTTCATATCCAACAGACAATTAACCTCCCCACCTCTAAAGCTTTACTGATGGCATGAGAGGTAGCATGGTGGAGTGGATAGAGCGCAAGCTTAGGAGTCATAAGGTTCTGGGTTCTAATCCCAGCTCCACCACTTGTCCACTGTGTGACCTTGGGCAAGTAACTTCACTTCTCTATGCCTCAGTTATGTTATCTGTAAAATGGGGATTGAGACTGTGAGCCCCACATGGGACATGGACTGTGTTCAACCCAATTTCCTTATACTCACACCAGAGCTTAGTACACTGCCTGGCACATAGTAAATGCTTTAAAAATACCATAATTATTATTAACAAATACTATTATCATTATTATCTCCTCCAAAAGGCCTTACTTGGATAAGCTCTCATTTCCTTTTCTCCTATCCCTTCTTTGTTTCCCTGACTTGATCCTTTTATTCATCCCCACCTCCTAGCCCCACATCACTTATGTGCATATCTGTAATTTTATTTATTTATACTATTGTCTGTCTCCCCCTCTAGTCATTAAGCTTGTTGTGGGCAGAGAATGTGTCTGTTATAGTGTACTCTCCCAAGCCCTTAATACAGTTCTGCAAACAGTAAGCACTCAGTTAAGTATGATTGAGCAACTGACGGAGACAGACAGACATAAAACGATATGTAACTGCAGTAGAACCAGTAAATAATTGAATATACAATTGAATAAGCACATTTACAAGATTTCTGAGGATGGTATCAGTAAGTTTATAAGTCATGGCATTGGCTGATAGCTTAGTGTTTGGAGGAATTAATTGGGAAAGGCTTGTTGAAGGAAGTGAAACTTTAGGATAACTTTGAATATGGAAAGGAGTGTGGTATGTCAAATGTGGGGAGGTAATTCCAAGCCAAGAGGAGCTACATAAGTGAGGAGATGGAGGGCGGGAAAATCCATACTGGATTCTGCTGACTGTATCATTTTTCTGAAAATCCATTCAGACCATATCTCCCTCCTCAAAAACCTCCCATGGTTTCCCATCCACCTCAAATAGAAACCCCTTACCACTGGATTTAAGGCACTCAATCAGCTCTCTCTCTTCTATGTCTACCTCACTGATCTCCTATTACAACCTAACCCAACCACTTGACTCCTCTAGCACGAACCTACTCTCTGTGCCTTGACCTTGTCTTTCTCACTACCAACCCCTTGCCCACGTCGCCCCTCTGTCCTGAAACTCCCTACCCCTACATATCAGATAGGCCACCAATCTCCCCACCTTCAAAGCCATCCTAAAATCACATCTTCACCAAGAGGTCTTCCCTGACTAAGACTTCAATTTCCCTATTCCTCTCCTTTCTGTGTCACTTATTCATTTGGCATTCATCATTCCACCTCAGACCCACAACATGATTTATGTATCATTTTACACTGCAATTTCTCCTATCTGCAATTTTTTCAGTGTCTTTTTCCCTTTCTAGGCATAAAACTCACTGTGGAAAGGGAACATGACTATCAACTATATTGAATCATACTGTTCTAAGCACTTAGTACACTGCTCTGCACACGATAAGTACTCATTGAATTCCATTGCTTAACTGAGAGTGGAGGGTATCTGTGGGTGGTTTGGGAGGAATGAGGAGAGAAATTGAGAAAATAATCACTACATAGTTACATTTTCCTTTCAAAATTACAGCACTTAAATTATCATTTTTTCCTGTGACTTGGCATGTAAAAAGATTACGAATGAGACTAGCTCTGAAAGGCCAGTGAATTGCACATCTGCATAAACTTTCTATTGCTATTGCAATTTATGAAAAATATATAATGTTTGCTAGGATATAATAGTTACAAGATAAATAAATGACTAGTGTTGGAGTCATCATTTTGTATAGAAAAGAGACAGAGTCAGTAAAGAAAAATAATTAAGGAATGGGGGAGGGAGAGAAAGGAGCTCACATTTCAAATGAAAATAAAGCAGGAAAAACAAAAGGTGGATAAGTCTGATAGTGACAGAGCATAAAACAACTGAGTTAGTTAATATTTTGGATACGTTTCAACTTTAAATAGCAGTGAGTCATGAGTCATCAGGAAAATCAAAAGATCCATTATGGAAAATTTCTTTGAGGGGTTAATATTGGAAATTTACTCTTCAGAATCTCCCCAGCATCAGTAATTTTACGGCACCTAGAAACATTAATTTAATATTCAGATGACTCCTTTTATAGTCTCTTTCTGAGGAGACTTCAAAGAAGGCTCATGTATGAAGCATAGAAACCCTAAATGAAAGCCTGTTTATAGTTGTATTCAGAAAATGCTCAGAAAAAAAAAAGAATCCTTTCAAGTTATTGACGATTCTTCCCAAACGTTTGAGTGGAGCTCGCTATATGTTGTCTAGAAACAGATGTTAGTCATAGAATATTTGTGATCAAATCAATCTGATTTTTGTTCCCTCACAAGGGCAAATAATCAGTGCATTAACTCTTACCCTTGGAAAAGAGGGCATGGGAACCATGACCTAAAACACAGCTTGTCTGTTCATGAAGGTGAATTGAATGTCATGGATATAAGAGAGGGAAATAAAAATTTGAGGGCCATGAGCTTTTAAGCCATGAATGAACTGTGGGAAAGGAGAAAGCCTAAAAAGAAAGAAAAAATGTATCCTAGCTGAGCTAAAAATGAGCTAAAACATCAACAGTAAAATGGAAATATAACCACTCTGCTAGTTTTCTTCCAGAATGAAAAAAGCGGCAAAATGTGTTTCCTGAATCAGAAAGCAGAGTTTTGGAATAACTGAACTGAGAGCTTGATGAAGGAAGGTATGATAATATTAAAAATCATAATGAGGTTCTATAGAAATTACAGGAAGAGGTAGGCGATTGAAATATCACTGAAGGGATCTATTGGGTAAAAACAAAAGATAGAGACGGTAAGAAAATAAATAAGAAATTAGTAAATCTAGGCAAGAAGACAAGAGAGATTTAGAAATAGGTATGCAGATTAGAAAAGATTGCAAAAGGCCAAGATAATTATCACCAGAGACAGAGACTTTAATTATCCTGATTCTGTTCATGGTTACAGTAGTGCAGTGGTTGAGGAAGGTATATATGTTCGTAGAAAAAAGCTTGCACGATGCTTTACTAAAACATCCAAATGAGGAGCCTCACTGGACTTTAATTTTGAAAGGGAAGAAATAGAGATTATAGATAGACTATTAATTGATAGTGCAGTAGATTGTGCAAATTAAAATAAGTGAGAAAATATGTGTAAAGAATTTAATCAAAGATATTCATTGAACACTTACAGTGTGCAGAGCACTGTACTGAGCAATTGCAAGAGTACAATATAACTGAGTTGGCAGAGTGATCTTTGCTTTCAAAGAGGTTGGAGTTTGCAGTGGGAGATAGACACTAAAATAAATTACAGATCAGGGAGGTGGAAGAGTATAAAGATATGTAAGTGCTCGAGGGCTGGGAGTTGGTGGAACATCAAATTGTCAAAAGGTGCACAGCCAGGTGGACTGGCCATGTAGAAAAGTGGGCACATAGGGTGGGAAAAGGAGGAGATATTCAGAGAAGGCTTCTTGGAAATGTGATTTTAGGAGGGCTTTGAAGATGGGGAGAATAGTGGCCTGTCAAATATGAAGAGGAAAATATTCCAGGCCAGAGGCAAGACATGAGTAATATAGTTTGTTGTGGAATGAGAAAGACAAGATCAAGGTACACTAAGCAGATTGCAACTAGAGGAGAGAAGTATGCAGGTTAGGTTGTAGTAGGAAATCATGAGTTAAGTTTAGAAGGGGTGTGCTGATGGAGTGTTTAAAGTCTGTGGTAAGGAATGACTGATGCAGAAGTGGATGGGCAATCATTGGAGGATTTTGAGGAGTGGGAAAATGTCTACTAAACTTTTTCTTTAGAAAAATGTTTTGCACAGCAGACGGAAGTTAGGACTGAAGAGGGGAGACGAGTCAGGGAGGACAGAGTAAGTACACATGATTGCTGCTCTCAAGGAGCTTGCACTCTAGTGGGGGAGACGAAAATTATAATAAATTACAGGTAAAGGGAAGCAAATAAGTGCTGAGTTGAGTATTACAGTTCTTAGGTGGTACAGACAGGAGGGAGAGTACTGGTTAGGGAGATGATAGATTCAACGGGAAAGGCTTCCTGGAGTAAATATGACTTTAGTAGGGTTGAAAAAATGAGGATAGTGGTGCTTTATGGGATTAGGGTGGAGAGGGAATTCCAGGCAGGAGCCCTCCCACCCTCTGCTCTTCCCCCTTCCCCTCCCCTCAACACTGTGCTGATTTGTATATATCATTTATTACCCTATTTATTTTGTTAATGAGGTGTATATCTCCTTGATTCTATTTATCATGATGATGTTGTTTTGTTTTGTTCTGTTTTGCTTTGCTGTCTGTCTACCCCCTTTAGACTGTGAGCCCGTCATTGGGCAGGGATTGTCTCTATCTGTTGCCAAATTGTACATTTCAAGCGCTTAGTACAGTGCTCTGCACATAGTAAGTGCTCAATAAATACTATCGAATGAATGAATGAACAAGGGATTGATGGCTAGAGAAGAGAGATTGAAGCTCGATAAGTAGGTTGGCTGCACGAGGAGCTGTCTTTTTTGAGTAGGTGGGACCCCCCCCAGTAGTTTCACAGCTGTGAAATATGTGTGGGCAGCTCTTATGCTAGTTGCAGTTTGAGATTAGGAGACGATCCTTCTCCATCTCCATGCAGCAAGTCGTGTTGCTAGGGTATTGGGGGATGGCTAAATCCACTGTTTTAACCTTTATTAGCTATAGCTAGTGCAGGTTTAAGGCCAATATTTAAGGATTCCAACCTACTATAATTTATAAAACCTTCAAATGACATCTTGAAGTAGTTATAAGGAGTCAAAAGGAGTTAAAACGTTTAAAGTCTATATTTTACATCATCTTGTCTGCTCCTGGGCAGGTGTGGTTTAAACATGTGTGATGACACTTTTCATAGATTGTCCCTGTTCCTGCCACATTCGGTGTTGCAAGATGATATCATAAAGAAGTGTATTCAAACTCCTGGAACTAGAACATTTATCATGGTTTGGGACTGGAATTTTGGGTGAAGGGGAACCTCTGATCAGTCTCCAGGGACATTTTGTTGTTGCCCTAAGCCCCTGTGCCCAAAGTTGAGTCAATCGCTTTACTCTCTTACCTTCTGAAAACAGTCCTGTATATGAAATATAGATTTTGTAGAGCAAGACCTATGAGTCCTCTATATTTATTGCTTGCTCCCAATCATCTAGTACAGTGCTCTACATATAATAGGGGCTCATAAATACTGATCATAGGGATGATGACAAAGATGTTTATGATGATGATGGTGATGATAGGAACAAAGATTTCACCTTTTGGAGTACCACTGTTGGGCGGGGGGAGGAGAAATAGGATGATCGAAATTTAGAGTTGAATGACAGCTCCAAAAGTAAATACATTATAGGGAGAACAAATGAATAAACCAGGTGGGTATTCACAGGAGAAATCAAAACAGATTTTATATTTTCAGCAAACCTCTCTCCTAGTTTTTCAGATGACCTTTCCAAAAGCAGTCCAAATTACAAGTTTCTAAATCCTTTCCCCAGTCGCTTGAGTTTTCTGATTTTCAAAGTTAAGTAATGAACACATTTCTTTGATAATATTAGGTTCCATTTGCATATTGATTCTATTATTTGTTTCTGGTAATCCTATAAAAGACAGGCAGAGCTGACACTGTTTTTGATTACAAATATCTATCTTCCACATTGGTGTTATCCATGATGCACAGTACTGGGTTCTGTTGCTGCTATTCCCAGTGGAAGATGCTAGCTTGTATTGCCATCCTGCATAGTCCTCACAGTCTAAGTAGGAGGGAGAACAGGTATCCCCATTTTACAGTTAAGGAAATTAAGGCCCATAGAAGGCCCATTCATTCATTCATTCATTCAGTCAGTCAGTCAGTCATATTTATTGAGCACTTTCTCTGTGCGGAGCACTGTACTAAGCACCTGGAAAATACAGTTCAACAATAAAGAGAGAGAATCCCTGCCCACAGTGGGCTTACTGAGTGCTCACTGAGTGCAGAGCACTGTACTAAGTTCTTGGGAGAGTAAAATGTAACAATATAACAGACATTCCCTGTCTACAACAGGCTTACAGTCTAGAGGAGAAGACAGACATTAATATAAATAAATAAAATTACAGATATTTACGTAAGTGCTGTCAGACTGGGAAGGGCCTTCTACCTCTCAGCATGCACACTCGCTCCTCTGGTGCTAACCTTCTCACTGTGCCTCCATCTCGCTGGTCTCACTGTCGACTCCTGGCCTACATCCTACCTCTGACCTGGAATGCCTTCCCTCCTCAAATCCACCAAGCAATCACTCTTCCTTCACCTCAAAGCCTCCCTGAAGATGCACCTCTTCCAAGAGGCCTTTCCAGACTAAGCCCATTTTCCTCAGGTGCCCCCCTTCCACATCACCTTGACTCATTCCCTTTGCTCTTCCCCTACTCTCTCCGGCCCACTGCACCTATTTACATATATATGTATCTACAATTCTATTAATTTATACTGATGCCTGTTTACTTGTTTTGATGTCTGTCTCTCGACCTCTAGACTTTAAGCTCATTCTGGGCATGGATTGTCTCTATTGCTGTATTGTACTTTCCAAGCACTTAGTATAGTACACTGCACACAGTAAGCTCTCAATAAATATGATTAAATGAATGAATGAATAAAGGGAGCAGGTCAGGGTGATGCAGAGGGGAGCGGAAGCAGAAGAAAGGAGGGCTTAGCAAGGAAAGGCCTCTTGGAGGACATGTTCCTTCAATAAGGCTTGGAAGGTGGGGAAAGTAATTGTCTGTCAGACATGAAAAGGGAGCGTGTTCCAGGCCAGAGGTAGGAGGTAGGCAAAAGATGATTGGCTAGATAGATAAGATTGAGGTACAGAGAAATGAAGTGACTTGCCCAAGGTACATTCATTCATTTAATCATATTTAGCACTTACTGTGTGCAGAGCACTGTCCTAAGTACTTGGAAAGGACCATTCGGCAACAGAGACTACCCCTACTCAAAAATGGGCTCACAGTCTAGAAGAGGGGAGACAGATAACAAAGCAAGTCGACAGGCATCAATAGCAGCAATATAAATGAATAGAATTATAAATATAGACACATCATTAATAAAATTAATAGAATAAAAAATATGCACATATATACATAAGTGCTGTGGGGTGGGGTGGGGGCTAGAGCAGACGGAGGGAGTAGGGGTGACAGGGAGGGGAAGAGGAGCAGAGGAGAAAGGGGCCTCAGGCTGGGAAGGCCTCCTGGAGGAGGTGAGCTTTCAGGAGGGCTTTGAATGGGGGAAGTGAGCTAGTTTGGCGGATGTGAGGAGGGAGGGCATTCCAGGCCAGAGGTAGGATGTGGGCCAGGGATCCACGGCGGGATAGGAGAGAACGAGGCACAGTGAAGAGGTTAATGGCAGAGGAGCGGAGTGTGTATTTTGTTAATGAAATGTACATCGCCTTGATTCTATTTAGTTGCCATTGTTTTTACGAGATGTTCTTCCCCTTGACTCTATTTATTGCCATTGTTCTTGTCTGTCTGTCTCCCCCGATTAGACTGTAAGCCCATCAAAAGGCAGGGACTGTCTCTATCTGTTGCCGACTTGTTCATTCCAAGCACTTAGTACAGTGCTCTGCACATAGTAAGCGCTCAGAAAATACTATTGAATGAATGAATGGGCTGGGCTGTAGAAGGAGAGAAGGGAGGTGAGGTAGGAGAGGGCAAGGCGATGGAGAGCTCACACAGCAAGCAATTGGCAGAGGCAGGATTAGAACCCAGGTCCTTCTGACACCCAGGCTTGTACTTTCTCCACTAGGCAACACTGTTTACATATAGATTTATATACTCTATTAAGCATTTATTAACATATCCATCTAGAAATGACCTTTTTCTCTCATAGGAAACTTATTTTGCATCTTTTGCCACATTAGAAACTTAAACTCCTTGAAGTCAAGTTGTTCTTTGCCTTAACTGTACTCTCCCCAGAACTTAGTATAGACCTCCACACACAGTGGTTTGATTTTTTATTTGATTAATGACTGTCTTCCAGGTTTTCCTGTATGAAGGGAAATTGTATATCAGTTTTGAAGTATGAGATTTTGGATAAATCTCCCTTCACTCCTTCCTGGCCCCAGTGGAAAGCAGGACTTGATTCACTCCAATATGGAATTATGTGGTTAGAGCAGTGCCCTGTACACAGTAACTGCTCAATAAAGACCATTGTTTGATTGATTTCACATGCCCACTTGGGACAAAGCCATGAAAAATGTGACATTACTTTATCAGCATTGTGGATGGGTAGCTAGCTTGCAGAGCAGAATCAGAATCAATGTCTCTTTTGAGAGAACAAACCAAGAAACATTCTTCAAACTACAAACTAGCTTGTCCCCTACTGCTGTACAAAAAAACTTTACTGATACAACAGACAATACACTGATCAATGTCCAGTGTCTTAACAATTGTATTTCAACTCTGACCTTTATGGTGCCAGTTTTGATAGAAAATGTGTAGTCTAGTGAGGGAGAAGTTCATTATTTTTTCAGGCAAATATGTTTCTAGCAAAATTTGCTGAACTTCACTCAGGCCAATTAAAAAAAAAAAATTTCTTCCAGGAGCAAATGGAAAGATAAGAAACAGATATTTCACTAGCGTCAGTGCGTATGTGATATTCGTGATTTCCACTGTTTTGGCATCACTCCAGTCCTAGCTGAATTTTGTCTCCAACTCTGATTTTTCAAACTCTGAATTTTGGTGTTAGAAAACTCAATTTGTGGAAAAAATCTTATCCAAAGATGTTCCCAGGAGGAGAAGACTTAGGAGTTGGTTTCAGTTCTATTACTCATTTGTTTCTTTACCTGCTTAGAACAGTCGTCTTCAACAGTAAGAGCTCACAAACTACCATTGCTTGACTAACTGATAGACCTTTGAAGTCCAGGAGGACACTACCCTGAGAGAGAAGCTAGCTCTATACTAGTCTTGTCTTATGCTGTCTAGTTGTCTCTGACCCATAACAACCCCATGGACACATCTCTCCCAGAACACCCCACCTCCATCTGCAATTGTTCTGCTAGTGTATCCATGGAGTTTTCCTGGTAAAAATACGGAAGTGGTTTATCATTGCCTCCTGCCACGCAGTAGATTTGAGTCTCTGTCCTAGACTCTCTCCCATGCCACTGCTGCCCAACACAGGTGAGTTTTTTCTTGTAGCAGATTGCCTGACACTTTCTAACCACTGGCCAAGCTAGGAATAAAATGGATATGCCTCTGCTTGACTCTCCGTCCTCTAGTCGAAACTGGTAGAGTGCTAGAAACTCTCCAGGTGCCACCCTGAGAGGGCAGCTCTATACTAACATTGATAAAATCCACACCCTTTCCTTTCCATCCAATCTGATACCGTATTAATCCAAGCACTAATCCCACCGCACCTTGATTACTCTATCATTTTCCTTATTGACCTTAATGCCTCCAGTTTCTCCCCACTCCAGACCATACTTCATTCTGTTGCTCAGATTGTTTTTCTACAAAAACACTCAATCCATGATTACTCACTCCTCAAGAACCTCCAGTGGTTGCTCATCCATCTCTGCATCAAGCAGAAACTCCTCACCATCGGCTTTAAAACACTCAATCACCTTGCCCACTCCTATCTCACCTCGGTACTCTTCTAATACAACCCAGCCCGCACACAACATTTCTTTAATTGTAACCTATTCACTATACCTCGATCTCATCTATCTCGCCTCCAACCTCTCTCCCACATCCTTCTTCTGCCCTGATATTCCCTCCCTCTGCATGTCTGATAGACAATTATTCTCCCCTCCTTCAAAACCTTATTGAAGGCACATCTCCAAGGAGAGACCTTCCCTGACTAAACTCTCATTTTATTTTCTCCCACTCCTTCCTGTGTTGCCCTAACTTGCTCCCTTATTCAGCTCCTCCCCAAGCTCCACAGCACTTATGTGCAGATCTGTAATTTATTTTCTTATTATTAATGTCTGTCTCCCTCTTTAGACTGTAAGCTCATTGTGGGCAGGGAATATACCTGTTATATTTATGTGTTGTACTCTCCCAAGCTTTAGTACAATGCTCTGCACATACTGTAAGTGCTCAATAAATATGATTGATTTATTAAGGAATTATCTGGTGATTTTAAGGTTGAGAGGCCAAGTTGTAATTAAAGTTAAATCCCAAAGGATCCACTTCTTTCTGAGGGGAGAGATGGGGTGCAGGCCCCAGAGGATCTTACAGTCTAACAAGGAGAGGGAGAAAAAAATAACTCTTCTGCTGTTTGCTGCATTGTATCCATGAAGACAGATTATAATCCCAAAGGAAAGATGATACTGCGTTTGAATTTACTTAATATACCAATTAAGACTTGCATCAATATCCAGAATGCGGTAGTTCAAATTTTCAATTATTTTTTCCAACTGGTAAATACAAGATCAAGCATAAAGATAGAAGTTAATAATTTTAATAATTTGTAATTTAAAATATAATTTAAAATATGGTTTCTTACCTCAGATCTGTGTATTTGTTTTCCTCATCTTGACTAAATGGACCGCTTTCACTATTTTTCAGTACCATTCTGTTCTGTTTCCTTTTGAAATTCATTTTAGCCATTGCTTTTAGTAGGCTGGAATCATGACATAGTCCCAAAATTGTGTCTAGGCAATTCATTGCCTTATCCCAAGAAATCCCTGTTTGTGGCAGGGTTAATTTCAGGCTCCAAGTCTGTTTTCATTGTCTGACTTTACTCCCTTCACACACTGGAGGGCGTTTATTAGGGAATAGAGTGAATCAGTCATTCAAGAAAGCAGCAGCTAGTGGATAGAGCAGGGCCCTGGAGTCAGAAGGACCTAGGTTCTAATGCCTGCTCCACCACATGTCTGCTGTGTGATCTTGGGCAAGTGACTTAACTTCTCTGGGCCTCAGCTACCTCAACTGTAAAATGGGGATTAAGATGTGAGTCCCATGTGAGACAGGGACTGTGTCCAACTGGATTAATTTTTATCTAATCCAGTGCTTAGAACAATTATTTAACAAGCCATAATCATTATTGTTATGAATAATAATGATTATTAAGAGTATTCATTGACCACTTACTCCGTGCAGAGCACTGTACTAAGTACTTGGGAAAAACTTCCCTGTCCTTTTTATGACTTCCTCCAAAGGGTTCTTACTTTCCTGACACCCTTCTTCATCCCCCAATCTGACCCTTCATCACCTGACAGTTCATGAGGTAGAAAGGAAAGTGAACCAATTCCTCCCACCCTGCATTGCACATTGCAGGGACATCATCTTCTCTCTGTTTATTGGAAGGGTGAGAGAGGGAGGGAGTGGAGAGAAGGGAAAAGAATAAGACTGATTGGTCTTTGTTCACTGTTCAAGTTGAAATTCACATTGTCAGCCATTGGAAAGTGGTTTCTTTGTGCTCTGGGAAAATGAAGGCAGAGCAGGTATATTAACTTCAATATATCAAAATCAAATGTAAGAAGTGATTTGGAAATCTGAGAGTACAGAGAAGTAATGATTTGATCAATCAACCAAAAGAGCAATGGGATTTATTGAGCACCTACTGTATACTGCACACTGGAGTAAGTGCTTGAAACAATGCAATAGTAGAATTTAGTACTTAAGGGAGAGACAGACATTAAAATGAATTGTAAATAGGAGGAACTGATAGAGTATAAAGATATAATAATAATAACAGTAATTATGATACTTGTTAAGTAGATACAAGTTAATCAGGTTAGACACAGGCCCTGTCCCAAATGGGGCTCACACTCATAATCCCCATTTTACAGATGAGGTAACTGAGGCACAGAGAAGTTAAGTGATTTGCCCAAGGTCAAACAGCAGTCATGTGTCAGAGCCCAGACTAGAACTCATGACCTATGATATGTTCATAGAGACTGAAGATGTGTATATCTAAATGCTTAGGTGGATGTATCCAAGTGCTTAGGTAGGTAAAAATGTTGTTGAAGCTGTTAGAGGAGAAATGGCATAGTGGTAATTGAGAAATTAATCAGGGAAGACTGCAAGAGGCAAAATAAATTCAAAGAGACTTTGAAGATTAGGAAAGCAATGGTCTGCCGGATGTGAAGGGGGAGAGAGTTTTAGGTATAAAGGAGGGCCTGAGAAAGAGGTTTGTGGTCACAGATAAGAATGAGTCATGGTGAATAGGTTGGCTTGAGAAGAAGGAAGCATATGATTTAGGATGTAGTGGAAGAACAGAGAGGAAAGGTAGGAGAAAGAGAATTTAGTGCCTTAAAGGCAGAAGTCAATCAATCAGTCTTATTCTTTTCCCTTCCCTTCAGTGGCTGCCCATCCATTTCTACATCAATGGAAAGTCCTTTCCATAGGCTTTATCACCTTGCCCCCTCCTACCTTATCTTGCTGCTTTCTTACTACAACCTAGCCTGCACTCCTCGCTACCCTAATGCTAGCCTACTAAATGAACCTGGATCTCATCAATCTTGAAGCTAATCTCTTGCCCACATCTTACCTCTGGCTTGGAATGCTCTTGTCTTTCATACCAGACATACGATCACTGTCTAGCTCAAAGCTTTATTGAAGGCAAATCTCCTCCATGAGGTCTTCCCTGACTAGGCCCTCATTCCTCTTCCCAGTCCCTTCTTTGTCATCCTTGCACTAGAATTTGCACCTTTTGTTCATCCCTCAGCATCGCAGAACTCACGTACCTATCTGAAATGTATTTATTTGTAATATCTGTCCCTACCCTAGATTGAAGCTTGTTGCGGGCAGAGAATATGTCTACCAACTTTCTCATACTGTACTCTCTCAAGCATTTAGAATAGTGTTTTCCAAAAAGTAAGCACTAAATAAATATTACTGTTTGATTGATAGACTTCTGGCTTTAAAACACTTAATTTCTCTTTCTCCTACCTTTCCTCTCTTCCTCTCTGAAATGAAGCAGTGTTGCCTAAAGGGTAGAACAAGGGTCAGAGAATAAGAAGGATGTGGCTTTTAATCCCAGCTCCACTATTTCCCTGCTCTGTGATCTTGGACAAGTCACTTAACTTCTCTGCTTCAGTTACTTCATCTGTATAATGGAGATTAAAACTGTAAGCCCCATGTGGGACATGGTCTGTGTCCAACCTAATTATGTTATATCTACCCCAACACTCAGCACAGTAACTGGCACTGTAGGAAGTACTTAACAAATACCAAAAAAAAACCCACACAAAAAAATGAGCCTTGAAATTCACTCACAGTTATAGAATGGGAGAAAAAAGAATAGCCACTAAAGGAGACTCAGAAGGACAGGCCTGAGTGGCAGGAAGAGAACCAGAAGAGGAATGGGTCAGAAAAGTGAGGGTTCATTAGTGTGTTTTTTCCAGAGATCATCAATGTTAGAGCCGCTAAAATGTTTAGGTGGATAAGAACAGAACAGAATCCACTAGATTTGGCAAGAAGCAGGTCATTGGTAATCTGAGAAATGGAGGTCTCAGCATAATGCATGGAGAAAAAACCCAAACAGAGGGTCAAGGAATAAGTTAAGAGGAAAGGAAGGAGAGACAGCAAGGTGTATATAACTTATTTGAGGAATTTGGACAGGAAAGGGTGGAGGGATATGGAGCAATCATCGATGGTGCAGTGGAGTCCAGAAAAAGTATTTGTTTTAGGATATGGGAGCTATGGGGGTGCTGTTAATTTCATTGTACTCTCCCAGTGATTAGTACAGTGCTATGCCTATAGTAAGTGCTCAATAAATATTATTATTGAAGACAGAGGAGATCCAGCAGAGAATGAATGGTGGAGGAAGGCAGTCAGGGAGGCAGTCAGTCAACCAATGATATTAATTGAGCACTCACGGTGTGCAGAGCAATGTAATATGCACTTAAAAGACTACAAGGCAATCAGTCAACCAATGATATTAATGGAGCACTTACTGTGTGCAGAGCAATGTACTATGCACTTAAGAGACTACACTACAGCAGTGTTGGCAAAGGTTTCCTGACCACAAGGAACTTACATTCTGAAGGAATAGGGGCAAGTACTTTTAGAAGGTAAGAAGAGATAGAATCCGGAGGCACAGGGGAAGGAAAATTTTTGATCTCTAATAATCACAATATTCAGAAAGGTTAAGTTTGGAATTATTCAATTGTGAAACCACCTCTTCCCTCTTCCCTCCTCTCCCCCAGCCTTCTCCTAAATGCGTAAAACTGGACAAAAGATGTTTTAAACTATAAAAGCATTGCTGTTTTTTGTGCTTTCATGATTCCTTCAATCCAGCTTATGTATAAAAAATGCTAATTGGAATCATTCATTAATTTGGTTTACTTAAATTTCCCCTTGTTGTTTTTTTCCCCTCCATTTTGCTGAAGAATGCTTTTTCTTGTCAAATCATCTGCTCTGTGGAGTCAAGAAAGAGCAAGATCATTGACTGTAGCTGTTAAATGAATTTGAAGGAAAAATTAGATGCAAAGCTATTTGGATATTAAAAATATTAGATTCAGTATTCTCACTTTTAGTTCAATTTAAAACATTTAATAAAGGACATGAAAATAGACTGATATGGTATTTGAAAAGCAGGAAAAAAAATGTTTATTTTTCATCTGAACATATAAATATCCCCAGTGAAATACATATGCCATGCCCAAACTCCGTTTTTCTTCACATATGACATTCAGGTTTGACAGTCCGCCAAAGGTCCAGATTTTTTTTTTTCCACTTTTAACCTTTCCCTCTTATAACATTTTCTTTTTTTAGAAAATCAGCGTAAGCGACTGTCATTTAAGGAAGTGAACACGTTTAAGTATCTGCATGATATGGCCAATTCTTATCTTCTCCATCTGGAAAGATGTCATTATATCATTCTTTTAACATGGGAAAACCCTCTCATGTTTGCTACATGTAATGAAATGAGTGAAAAAGTGGGAAAAAAAATGTGATGGCACATAGAAAAAAATATGTTTGGAACATTTAACTAAATTTGGAATTTATGTGAACTCCAGGAATGAAGCCAATTGCATTTTGGTAACTCAAGTTGGCCCAGGATATAAGTGCTGTAGGGCAGTATGAGCCTAAGTGGATCCATACATTGCAGGCAAGGAATGTGTCTGTTTATTGTTGTATTGGACTCACCCAAGCATTTAGTACAGTGCATAGTAAGCACTCAATAATGAATGAGTGAATCCATGCACCCCCTTTTCCCCTCAGCTACCTTCCCCTCACACACATCCAAACACATACATGCACAAACTCTCTTATATCCTTCAGACTTTAAACTCGTGGTTGATAGGAAAAGTGTCTACCAAATCTTTTGTATTATGCTCGGCAAAGAACTTAGTACAGTGTTCTGTACAGGGTAAGTGCTCAATAAATACCATTGCTTGATATATAGAGAAACAAAGTGGCCTAGTGGAAAGAGCAAGGGTCTGGAAGTCAGAAGATCTGGGTTTTAATTCTAGCTCTGCCATGGGTCTGCTGTGTGACCTTGGGCAAGTAGCTTAACTTGTCTGGGCCTCAGTTACCTCGCCTGTAAAATTAGGATCCAAACCTACTCCTTCCTACTAAGACTGCGAGCCTCAAATGGGAAAGGGTCTGCAACCAACCTGATGAACTTGCATCTACCCCAGCACGTAGAGAAATGCTTGGCACATAGTAAGCACCTAAAAAGTACTATTATTATTGTTGTACACAAATATTGTAGGATCCAAATGGATCCATTTGGTCCTACCAGTCCTAGTGCAATATGTCGTGGGCCAGATTGGTTGGTCCAGTACACAGAAAGTTATAAATATGTGGGAGCATTTGCAGTCAATTTTATATTCAGTTATTTATTTGATTCCACTAGTTGCACATATTTTATGTCTCTTTCTGCTTTTATAGGGTTAGCTCCTCATGGTCAAATAAAATGTCTTGTGCTACTGTGCACAGAGTACAGTGCTTACACCCAGTGGATATTCAATAAATCCATTACTCCTCCTACTATGGGGACATATCATAAACATGATTATGTTTTTCCTACCTTGCAAGATGACCCAGAAAATAATATTGAGCAATTTCTCATCCATGTTCAAGACAAGAACCCCTCAAGATTCCACCTTGTCATAATGTATGTCTTGTTCTTTTAGAGTCAAAAAATAGTATTCACATTTGCCTTGCTGGCAGAGGGACCTGATCTCAGTATTAATAAAAACTGAAATAACGATCTGATAAAGTCAGCCCTCTTTCCCCCTCCCACCCTCACCCATCTTCCAACTTGTTACGGTCATCCGACTGCAGAGGGACTTACCTTATAGCACACTAGGAGCAGATCTGAAAAATGGTTGTGTTCCACTGCAATGTACTCAAAATACAAAGTATTAATATTGCTGCTGGCATTTATGACAAAATGAGGTTTCGGGCAAGGTGGAGCACATCAGTCCTTTTCAAGTGAAGCAAGAAAATTTTTCAATTATATTGCGACTCTTTAATTCACCTTTTCAATAAGACAGAACTTGAAGGCAACTAGATAGAACTGCAAAAGCTGTCTCCGGGTGTAGTCACAAGTATGTGCACAATCTCTGAATGCCCTAGTTGTATCAAATGGTGTCAAACACAGGTATTATGAAAGCGATTACATCTCTGCGGACTTCTAGACTCTATTCTGTTTCACCCACAGGAATGAAAGTTATTCATTGTCAGCTTGTCAGCTTGTCAGCTGTGTGACTGTGGATAAGTCACTTAATTTCTCTGTGCCTCAGTTCCCTCATCTGTAAAATGGGGATTAAAACTGTGAGCCCCAGGTGGGATAACCTGATCATCCTGTATCTCCCCCAGTGCTTAGAACAGTGCTCTGCACATAGTAAGCGCTTAACAAATACCAACATTATTATTATTATTATTATTCTCTGGAGCCAGGTTAAATCATCCTGATTTTCTAGACCAGGGTGTTTATGAATCCTTTTCCTTATACTCAGTCTCTGCCCACAATATGGATGAAAATGAAAATTTAGTGCAGAGAGAAATGGGTTTTCTATTTTCCCTTCATTTAGAAATTCATCCTGCTGTCACATCATTACTTTATTTTGTGCTTACAGTTCTGTTTGATATTTCCTGTGTCAGGTTTGACCACCACAACTACTCAAGTGTCAAGAAAGTTCCTCCAAGTTTCCTTCATTTGTTTTTAGTCTTTTAAATTTCCCTATATTATTTGAAGTGCATAAGTCTCTCCGAATCAGTTTCACCAAATTCACTGAAATTTGCCCTTAGCCTTGGTAGTCCTCATCCGTCATCAGTGATAGATCCAGATTTGTCTTTGACTTGATGCTCTTCTTCAATTCTTCACACTTAATGATGCTCAGATAAATAATAATGATAATGATGGTATTATTAGCTCTTACTATGTGCCAAGCACTGTTCTAAGCACTGGGGTAGATAGAAGGTAATCAGGCTGTCCCACCTGGGGTTCACAGTCTTAATCCCCATTTTACAGATGAGGAAACTGAGGCAGAGAGAAGTTAAGTGACTTGTCCAAAGTCACATAGCTGATAAATGGCAGAGCCAGGATTAGAACCCAAGAGCTCTGACTTCCAAGCCCATGTTCTTTCCACTAAGCCACGTCATCAAAGCTGCTGTTTATCTATGTTCCATTGTCTTTGTTACCTGTTCAGAATAAACTTTCCAAGTCTTGCCATGTCTGTATACATTCTTCCCCATTATTTAAGGGTGTTTTCCGCCAGTGTCTACTCCTTTACTCTTTCTTCCCATTCTCAGGGGCCTTTGTCTTTCTGAACCCCATTTTGGATTATTCATTGCATGTGACATTTTAATCAGTGATGTTCATTTACCTGAAATCTGGAACTTTGTCCTGGAAGACAATTTGCCTGTGATTTATATGCCATGTTCCTCAAATCGCTCTTAAATCAGGGCATTCGGATGCAAGCTGGCCGACACAATCATTTCTTCATATTGTCCAATCTTGTATCAGGAGGAGGTGAAGTCGGAAACTCAGTGTCTGGCATAGAATTTTGCAAGCATTTCACGGTCTTCGAAACAAAGCAGGAGTGTCAGCCAGGCAAGGTGGTTTCTTAGAAGACAATTTAACTGCCCAAGAGAGTCTTTCGAAGGAATTTGACAAGCAGTGGTATTTGGGAATTTTGAGTCTCTGGATCAGAAACTTCTGAAGGGAGTAGCTTTATCAATGCCCTTAATGTTTATGTAGAAAGGAGTCAGGTGCTCAAGTGGGATAAGAGGTATTGTTTCCCTAAATGGGGACTTGCTCAACTGGGATAAGAGGTATTGTTTCCCTAAATGGGGATAATTGTTCTTAACCCTAGCCATAAATGACTCATTAAAAGTCTGGTGTTAAACATTTACTACTTTATGGACAGAAGCTACTTACCTTCCAAAGACAGCCTTGAATTATTATTAATTTTTCATATTTTAAAGCACTCACCACTTTTCCTGCATTTCATTATAATTATGTCAATTTGTTATATTTACTCTATAATTACCATAACTACATTACATTAATTTATTCCACTGTTAAAAGTAGAATCAATTAATCAACCAATTTTAATTATTGGGTCCTTACTGTGTGCAGTACAGTATAACAGGGTGGGTAGACATATTCTTTACCCACAACAAGCTCACAGTCTAGAGCGGGAGACAGACATTAATATAAATAAAAAAAATTGTGGATACGTACGCAAGTGTTGTGGGGCTGAGGGAGAAGTGAATAAAGGGTGAAAGGAGAGAAGTCAGCAGTGAGATGAATGAGATTAGGGTACAATGGTGGGCATTAGATGAGTGAATTAAGTAGGCTGGGTTGTAGAAGGAAATCAGGGAAGTATGGAGGTAGGGCCTAGAGGATTGAGTGCTTTAAAAAACATGGTAAGGAGTTTCTGTTTGATGCAGAGGTGGATGGGCAAATACTGGTCGTTCTTGAGGCGTGAGAAAACCTAGACAAAACATTTCTGTAGGAAACTATCTGGGCAGCAGAGTGAAGAATGGACTGAAGTCAAGAGAGACTGAAGGTAGGGAGGTCAGCAAGGAGGCTGACACAGTAATCAAGGTGTGATATGGTAAATGGTAAGTGCTTGGAATAATATGGTAGTCTGGATGGAGAGAAAAGGGCAGATTTTAGCAATGTTGTGAAAGCTGAACCAACAGGATGAGGTGACATGGAATTATGTGGGTTGAGTGAGACAGATGTCGGAGATAACACCAAGGTTAAAGGCATGTGAGACAGGGAGGATGGTGTTGTTTTCTAAAGGGAAGGGAAAGTAAGGGATGGGAAAGTCAGGGGGAGGACAGGGTTTGGGTAGGAATATAAGGAGTTCTCTTTTGACAATGAAAACAATAATTGTAAATAGTATTTCTTAAGAGCTTACTATGTGTCAAACAGGATGCACTGGGATAAATAAAGTCCAGTCAGACATAATCCCTGTCTCACATGAGGCTCACAATCTGAAGGGAAAGGAGAACACCTATTCAGTCTCCATTTTACAGATGAGGAAACTAAAGCATAGAGAAGTTAAGTGACATATTCACACTCACACAGCAGACAAGTGGTAGAGCTGGGACTCAAACTCATGTCTCCTGACTCCCAACCCCAAGCTCTTTTTCTGCTTCTCTATAAATTATCCATCTCTGGAGCTCCTTATAAGTCTGAATATTACATTATTCACATTATTCACAAGACAGTGGATGACCTTGACATCCCTTAAACCTGAAAATGTTCTATATGAGAAATTTGGTGTGAGAAATCAGCCTTTGCTTGACTTGGGGATTCATTCATTATGTTTTGTTTCCTCCACTTCACTTATATATTCAGGCCCTATTTTCCAAGATGCTACACAATCACTGTTGATACTGTGTAAAAAGCATTTGTTTTACATGAGATTGAATATAATGCTTTTATTGTTTGGAGGAGTGTGAAGTCTGTTGAAAAGATTTATTAAATGGATCAATAATGTGCATATTATGCTCATGATCTCTGATGAATAATGGGCTAGGCAGAACCATGAGACTGCAAATGTGATATGCTATTGATAAAGCAGGTCTACTTGCATTTTAAAATCCTCAGTGAGAAAAAATGTAAACCCAAATGATGAAAATTCTGTGATTTTAGTATTTGGAGTTAACCTAATAGAAAAGGAGTCGGGATATAGCAAAAGGCAGATTCATAGGAAACAGAGATAAAATACTTAACACAAGAGATCATTTTGAATATTAGTTATTTTTCATACTATTCAGGCACCATACAAAGAGTTGATTGATCATGTTATGAGAAACTGTAGGACATTTAAACACCAAATATTTGGATGGATATGCTTAGCAGCTTTTATAAATAACCCCACGTACTAAGGAGACAGCATCACATAGGTAGTTATTTAGTAAAAGGTAAATAATGTCTGCTTAGCTGGAACAATGGAAGAGTCAGGATCCCACCTTCATGATCTGTTCTTCTTTCTCTTGATATTCTCTTGGCCTGTTTACTCTCACTGCTTGCTGTTGTTGCACCTCATTCTTACCATTGTCTTTGTGGGCCTGACTGCATATATTTGCATTTACCTATAAGCTAATCACAGTACTTGACATGAAGGATACACTCAACTAGTACTGTGATTTAAACTGTAAAAGAAGAAGAAAAGTAAATCTAGAGTTGGCCCTGTTGTATCTGCAGAAACGTGGTCTAAGGTAGGAGCTTAACTTGAAGAAATTAACTCATCATCTTGCGCACAGGAAACTGTAATAGTAATTTTCCAATAGAAAATTGAGCAAATAGATTCAATTCAAGTATAGTAAAGTTCAAGGAATTTATTTTCCTGCTCCACTGACACAGTAGGGATGCTTATTTATAGGAAAACAACTAAATATTTTCCAATTAAAACTAATGTTATACAGGAATGAGATGGAAAAATTATGAAATTCACATTTTAAAAAATTTCAGTGAACAGTTTGGCACCAGTGGAACTTTTTAAGCATCTTAGTCACACTTATTCAAACTTGATTCTCCTACATTAGGGAGTGTTTTATTTCAGCTCTGTGGGCAAGAATATAAAAAGTTTTCTGAAAAGTTGGAAATCTCCAATATACACGTTCCTGTTCTTGAAATATTTGCTCTTCATATGCATCTTGGAAAATGAACTTCAAAATATTAAAGAACTGAGATCACCACCTTAAGAAGGGGTTTTGGATACTATTCAAGATAGAAAGGTATTGTCCTCTTTATCCCTTTAAAATAGAAAATTGTGTTCTTTAGAGGAAGGTACCATTATTTAGGCTTGAGGTGGTGGTGATAGTGATGTTAGCCATCTAAAGGAAAGATGGGATGCCTAGTCAGGTCCCTTGGGGTAAAGATTCTGGCATCTTTTCCAGATGAGCTACTATTCTCACTGAGAGCCCATTGTATCACTATGTTCCATTTAAAAATACACAAAGAGAGAAAGAAAAGTTCAGTTGGCAAATTACCCAATTACCCTTTCCAAATGCCACAGTACCTACAGAAATGTTTGAATCTAACATCTGACATCATGTCCCTTCTTCTATTAAAGAGGATTTGTGGGGGGAGAGAGGGGTGGTCTTTCAGCCACTCTGCTGGGTCTTCTATAATGTCAATCAAATCCGAGTCAGAGTATGATGGTTTATCTTTGTTATGACTTAACATTCACTGAATATCCCACATTGTCCCCTGGGCTCAGTGCCACACAAAGAATGACATATCTCCAGCTTAGTTTGGTGAAAAGGAATTGGGCTGAGAGTCGGAGAGCAATGCTAAAATCAAGTTGAAATAAAATCACAGATTTCCCCTAAATCTTTGCAGACTGGTACCTCTGGACCCATTCTTGCACAATGTCATACTAGTAGATTTTGGACAAACACCCTCTAGGGTCACTGAAAGCCAAGAGGTAGGGGTTGCGTAGAGTGGTTTTTGTTTCTATATGACTGAACCCTTCTGTGCAGATTCTGATTGAGCCAAGCAGAAGTCAATCTGAATGACAGTTTTTGCCTACTGAGCATGAAACTATATTCTCCCAACAAATCTGTGACTGTTCCCAAGCTTATCTTTGGCTCCCTGAGATGATTCTAGCATTTTGAAATAGTGGTGGGATGAGAGGCTTTATTAGGTATGAGTGAAATAATAATAATATGATAGATATTATTATAGTATTGTATCATTAATATTATTATTACGGTACTTGTTAAGCACTTACTATTTGCCATGTGTTGTTCTAAGCACTGGGGTAGATACAAGTTAAGCAGGTTGGACACAGTCCCTGTCCCACATGGGGTTCACACTCAGTTTCCATTTTGCAGTTGAGGTAAATGAGGCCCAGAGAAGTTAAGTCATTTGCCCAAGGTCACACAGCAGACATTTGGCAGACCCAGGATTAGAACCCAGGTCCTTCTGACTCCCAGACCCATGCTCTATCCAATAAGCAGACTTTTTCTCTTCATTTGATACATATTTGTAATACATTAGATTGTAAGATCTTTGGGGGCAGGGTTCTCCTCTACTAATAACCCAGTGTTCTCCCAATAGTACGCACTCAATAAATACTATTGATTGATTGATTTACAGAACTTGTCCAGTGGCACCCATCTGCTGCGCTGATGCTTAGATATCTGGAGCATTCTCAGGGTCAGGGCCAGTGAAGAGATGCCCCAGGGGCCTGTTTTCTCCACATGCTGCAGTCCAGACTGGCATGGGTTGGTGCTTAACAGTTGGATTGTCCCTAAACCAGCACTTTCTGTTGGAAAAATCTCTTCAAAGTGTATGCTAGTCTTGTGAGCCCCATGTGGGATAGGAACTGTGTCCAGCCTGATTAATTTGTATCTACCCCAGCGCTTAGAACAACAGTTCTTGGGACTTAGTAATCGCTTAGCAAGTACCATGAATACTGTGAAGACTGTTCCATTCTCTTCTCCCTCACTGTCAACACCTTGCTCACACTTTCCCACCTGCCTGGAACTCCCTCCCATTTTACAGCCAACATTCTACCATTCAGGTCATCTCAAAGCCCTACTGTACTCATGTCTCCTCCAAGAAGCCTTCCCTGACTAAACTCGGTCTCCCTATTTGATTTGCCCTGCTTATGGGTCACCCATGTGCATGAGTCCATTTCCACTAAGCTTTCAGGTAATCAACCCACCACCCATCCCCATAATACTTCTATACATATATGTCCTTATACTCCGTTGCTACCTCAATCTGTAATTATTTTAGTGTCTGCCTCCTTATGCTAAATTTCAAGTTCCTTGAGGGCAAGGACCAGGCCCTCTACACTATTATACTCTCCAAAGAGCTTAGTACTGTGCTTTATTCACAGCAAGTGCTCAATAAATTCCACTGATTGACATTGATAGATACCATAAACACAAACAATTGTCATGACATTTTCAACAAAATTAAATGCCAATCTGTAACTTTTTGTGTGTGATATTTACCTAAAACAGTACGAGAAACCCGCTTGGTTGAAATCTTAGAGAAAGGGGTTTTTCCCATGAGGATCCTGTGCCTGCTGTATTCTTGGACACTTTCAATGGACCCAAATGGGAGCCTAATCAACAACTGTCAACCTGCATGCCTATTTGTTCATGATTATCTGCTAGGACATAAAGAATTATCTATTTTTCTCTTCCCTACTGATTTACTGCTCAGGTAGGATCAGGAGATTGAAATGGCTACTTTTTTTTTTTTCCTGGAGTTAATTTCTCTTTCCTGAGGTGCAACTATTCAGCTCCTGCAGTGTAACTTTGAAAACAAGCAGGCAGGCATTCCATATGATAAGGTTTCAAATAAAGCACTCCCTTTGTAAATCCTGGCTTTCCCTTAAATGTAGTATCAATTTGGCAGGGCCTTTGTTTCATGTTTTATTGTAATGAGATTCTTCTTGAGGCACTCCTTGTTATAACAAGATTTCACTTGTAATTGATATCACATACTGAAAGATGTGGATAGTCTGTTTCCTATAGTAATATTTACTTTTCCTTGCATTTAGTTCCTGAAATGCAAATTTTATGGTGTCCCTACAGTCCAGAAACAATTTTGTACCCACTTTGACCTCCTTTGCTCTACCCGCCCTACAGAATTCTAGGTGATCTCTGGGAAGCTAAAATAGAAGAACTAAAAGGAAAATTGTGCAAAGGGGAGAAGAATTCAGAAAAACAACATTGCAACTATTCCCAAAGCAGGCTTACAGGGATACCTCATGAGCCCCTAAGTGAGGACAATGATCTGGATCACAGGCATGAGCAGGTACATTCTGGGAGTCAGATGGGTTATCCTAGCCTCAGGGTTCCTGGGATGGGGGTGCACAAGCATAAAAGTATTGCCTTTAGTCCCACAGAGCAATAGATTGTAAGCTCCTAGTGGGCAGGGAATGTGTCAGTTTACTGTTGTATTGTACTCTCCCAAGCACTCAGTACAGTAATCTGCACACAGTAAGCACTCAATAAATACAATTGAATGTATGAATGAATGAACAGCAGTATGGGGATAAAGGCCAGGTGTGTCTGGGCAAATAGGATTCAAAATCAAAGACCTATTTTTCCTCAAAACAGTAGTCCTCTCCAAAGCTAAACCTTCCCTCTGACAAACTGACTGTTCTATTACTTAGGAATAGTCACTAACTTCCTTTGTTCAGTGTCTCCATTAGAATATTTCTCCAGTGATAAAGCATATAAAGGCAACTAATCCACTGATATATGGTATTTATTTAGGGCTTACCTTGGACCGAATGCTAAAAAGACCAAACACTTGGGAGAATACACCAGAAACAAAAATGCAATTCATGCCTTCTAGAGGCTAACAATGTAATGGAGGAGACAGGTGGACTTCAATTATTTATCACTTGGAAAAAGTTTAAACCCAAATCATTAAATTCATGAAATTGAAATCCGACCCATCAGCGTGGTTTACTTTGGGGAAAGAATGATGTCAAATGAATCAGAAATGACACTGGAAGGAAACAATAGAAAATGATGATAGTGGAAAATGTTCCTGGAAAGGAAATCATGGTAAATCAATTTATAATTCCTGTGTTTATGCATCGGTATTTTATCTAGATACCACCTTCCAGGTGTGCTGTAATGGGGAAATGCAAACCTTCCAGGAGCCCTGGGAATAGCTGTCAAATAGGACATTTCCCAGGCCAATCAGAATACCTGTTCAAGGTCACAGTGTCACCAGATGAATCTGCAAGACATCTGTATCACATCATCTGATGCTCAGAAGCCTTTTCTTGGTGAGCTCCATCAATCAGACACTGGTCGAGCTGAACTGATGATAGTCCCAGAGTCAAATATTGTCAAGAGTCTATGAACAACTGTTCTCCCCTCACCATCTTCTGACTTCAATTTACTTGCAAGATCTGGCACTAGCCAAGTAGGACAAATCACATGCTAAACCAGAACATTTTAGGGCTGAGTAAAGAGCCAGGGATACCCTCCACAACAGCTGATTCCCTATTCTTCATACACAGGCACTGGCAGATGGAAGTACTATGGAATGCTACCTGAAGAACGTATCCTAAAGCTATAAGCCTCACAGGGAAATAGCTACTAAAACTGGAGGTTACTAAGCTTCTACAGTAATATATTTAGAAAAATAAAATACAACAATACTAACATCATGGGCTGTGACTGAAATCCTGTCCTAATCTTCTCAGGAATGATAGCTATGAAGAATGAAACATCAAAGTACTGGACGGTCTAGTTTTGAGCTGTTCTATCCTCTCTCTGCTACAAATAGTCCCCCAATCAACCAAAGAATCAATCAGTTACATTTATTAAGTACTTACTATGTGCATAGCCTTGTACTTGGATGAGCACAATATAACAGAATTAGTAGACACATTCCCTGCCTATAATAAGATTACAGTCTAGAGGGGAGAACAGACTATGATGTAAAAAATAAATTATGGGTATATACTATAGTGCTGGAGAGATAAAGGAGAGGTGAATAAAAGGTACAAATCCAAGTTCTTGAAACATATAAAGGAGTAGGAGAAGGAGAATAGTAAATAAAGACTTAGTTGGGGAAGGCCTCTTGGAAAAAATGTGTTTTTAATAAGGTTTTGAAGGTGGGGAGAGTGTTCATCTTTCAGTTAGGAAGAGGTTGGGCATTCCTGGTCAGAGGTAGGACATGGGCAAGAGGTCAGTGGCAAGTTAGATGAGATCAAGGTACAGTGAGTAGGTTGGCATTAGAGGAGTGAGCTGTGTGGGCTGGGTTGTCGTAGGAGAGTAGTAAGGTAAGGAAGGAGAGGGCAAGCTGACTGAGTCCTTTAAAGCCAATAGTAAGGAGTTTCTGCTTGATGTGGAAGTGGATGGGCAACCACTGGAGGTTCTTGAGAAGTGGGAAAAGATGAACTCAATGACTGTGTAGAAAAATGATCTAGGGAGCACTGTGAAGTATGGACTGAAGTGGGAAGTGACAGGAGGCAGGGAAATCAGCAAGGAGGCTGATGCAATAATCAAGGTGGGATATGGTCTGGATGAAGAAGAAATGGCATATTTTACTGATGTTGTGAAAGTTGAATGGACAGAATGTGATGACAGATTGACTATGTGGATCGAAAGAGAGAGATCAGTCAAGGATAAAGCCAAGGTTATAGGTTTGTATGTCAGGGAAGATGATGGTGTAAGCCCAGTGTGGGCAGGGATTGTCTCTGTTGCTGAATCATACTTTCCAAGTGCTTAGTACAGTGCCCCGCACACAGTAAGCACTCAATAAATACAACTGAATGAAGGAATAAATGGTGCTCTCTACAGTGATGGGAAAGTCAGGGTGAGTACAGGGTGTGGGCGAAAAGATAAGGAGTTCTGATTTGGACATGTTAAGTTTGAGGGATCTGTAGGACATCCAAGTAGAGATGTTCTAAAGGCAGGAGGCCATGCAATTTTGCAAAGAAAGAGAGAGATCAGACCTGGAGATGTAGTTTTGGGACGCATGCACATAGAGATGGTATTTGAAGCTGTGGGTGTGAATGAGTTTTCCAAGGGAAAATATATGTGGAGAATAGAAGGGGACCCAAGACTCTGAGGGACTCCTACCATCAGAGGGTGGGAATCAGAGAAGGAACCAGCAAAACAGACTGAGAAGGAGGAGTTAAAGAGATAAGAGGAGAACCAAGAGAGGTGAGTGTCAGTGAAGTCAAAGTTGTATAATGTTTCCAGGAGAAGGGGATGTGAACAGTATGGCAGGCAATTGAGAGGTCGAAGAGGATTAAAATTGAGTAAAGGCCATTGGATTTGAGAAGAAGGAGATCACTGGTGAACTTTAAGACAGTTTTGGTGGAGTGAAGTAAGTAGAAGCTAGATTAAAGAGTGACAAGGAGAGAACTGGAGAATAGAAAGTGGAGGTCATTCATTCATTCAATTGTATTTATTGAGCTCTTACTGTGTGCAGAGCACTGTACTAAGTGCTTGGAAAGTACAATTTGGGAATAGAGACAATCTCTACCCAACAGTGGGCTCACAGTCTAGAAGGGGGAGACAGTTAACAAACAAAACAAGTAGACAGGCATCAGGAGCATCAAAATAGATAAGAAAATTATAGATATAGACACATCATTAATAAAAGAAATAGATAATAAATATTTACAAATACACACAAGTGCTCTGGGACAGGGAAGGGGGTAGAGCAGAGGGAGGGAGTAGAGGCGATGGGGAGGGGAGGAGGAGCAGAGGAAAAGAGGGGCTCAGTCTGGGATAGGTGTAGGCAACCCACTCAAAGAATTTGGAGGAGTGTTTGGAGGGAGATGGGCTGATAGCCATGGGGTCAAGAGAGGGTTTTTTTTTTTTATGATAAGGGAGCCATGAGCATGTTTTAAAGCAGTGGGAAGGAAACCACTGGAGAGTGAACAGTTCCAAATGGCAGTCAAGGAGCAAAGAAGGGAGTGGGCAAGTGTTTTGATAAGGTGTGAAGGGATGGAGTCAGAAACTCAGGTGGAGGGGACCTCAATAAGTACTCAGTAAATGGGATGGACTGATGGACTGATTGGCAAAACCAAATGCAATCTGCATAATATTTAAGTTTCTCTTTCACAGGTTAACTGATATTATGAAATATATTGTAGGATGAGTTTCCCATAAACAGAGTTTTCCTTCCCAATTAACTATAGTAGCTCTTTACACCTGCTTTATTTGACATTGATATTGATCTTGTTCCTGATTAATTGCACATAGAAGTTACACCTGCATCGTCTTAAAGATTATATTTATTACAGCAACTAAAATGCATAATTTGAAAGGAAACATAAACAGAGTAAATAATTAGCTGATTTACAATTTACTTTAGCATAACATTTTTAATTATTAAAATGATTAGTGAGATTGAATTAAAGATAAAACCTTTATAAAGCTTGATTTGAGCTCTTTCTTAGAGCATCTGTCTGACCTAAATGTAAAATATTACTCGATGAAATGTTCTTAATGATGGATATATTTTGGGATGTAAAGGTTGGTTGACGTTTTTGGGTTTACAATTCCTAATTTTTTGTGTGCTCTGTTCCTTTCCCTGAGCATAACCCTATTCACTCTGTCAACATATTTATTGATCACATCAATACCAATAATCTAACTTTTTTTTCCAGTAATATATCTAATGTACCTTTCGTAAAATAACAATTAAAATGTACTTCATTATTTGGTTCCTGTGTTTCACAATGTCTCACTGTGACTCTCTTACTACTGAAGCATTTTAGTAACAGAGGCAATGTCTTCCAATACATTCCTTACTATGATTTGGAAACAAACAAAAATAAAATATCTATGCTCGATTTGGAAGATTGCACGTGAAAATAAGGACAGGAATTGCAAAGAAATACAATAATTTCCTTCCCTACTTTCTGATTGTCCTTTGATCTCAAAAAGAAGTTGTTGTTTTTTTCTCTATTGATACTGAATTATAGATACCTGGAGGGCTAAACAGTGATGTATAGAGTATGTTTGCATCTGTGTAATGAGACACTCTGTAATGAAATGTTGGATGTGCCATTTATATGCAGTGTACACTATATTCATTTCTGAATATGCATATGATATCATGAAAGGAAACCCACAGTACTGCTTATTTTCAAGCCCTCAGAATTTATATGTGGCCTATTTTTAATGTCTCCATTTGAAAGATAGGGTATGACATGCTTGAAA
This sequence comes from Ornithorhynchus anatinus, assembly GCF_004115215.2. Lineage (NCBI taxonomy): Eukaryota > Metazoa > Chordata > Mammalia > Monotremata > Ornithorhynchidae > Ornithorhynchus > Ornithorhynchus anatinus. The sequence goes on along the minus strand of NC_041731.1, from coordinate 114,622,848 downwards.
TATTTTAATGAGAAATAATATTTTCAAAAGTCATGTTAAATATATCTCTACATTTTTAAAATGCCACCAATCTACAGTAAATTCAATATGTATTTAGAAAATGAAAATAAATCCATCAGTATACAAACAACTCATGGGGGGAAAGGAGGGAGGGTGAGAAAGAGAAAGCAGGCAGTCAGACTTTGTACTCATTTTGCCACCTCCTGGAGCATCAGTCTTACTTTACAGCTTTCTGTTAATAAAAGTAAACCCTGCACTTTCCTAGATACATTGTAAAGAAGGAGTTTTTAATCTCTTTCTTCATACTCAAGTTATTCTAACCCCTCATTGCATTTTCGCTGCATTTAACTAATCAACCTTTAGACCTTCTTGGTAATGCAGAATGATCATCTAGCATGCAGAGAAGTTAGGGTGTTTTTTGCCAAAAACTGCTTTCAAGTGGATGTGCTGCTTTCTTCTGACATCTTGCCCTGCTTTTGCCAGACATGAACATTATCGTAAAAGCTCCCCCTAATCCTGATGCTGTGTTCTTTCCAAAACATGTGGTGAAAACATATGTTCCAGCAGAGTTAAATGCACCCTTCTTCCTGCAGAGTGGAGAAAGGGAGCTGACTACGAATAGGGAAAATCAGGAAAGACCACTGGAGCCTGAGAGTTATTCAGCACTGGTATAGGGTAAGGAAGGGGCAGGGATCGTGTTTACCAACTCTGTTGCATTGTGCTTTCCCAAGCACTTAGTACAATGTTCTGTGCAAAGTAAAGTGCTCGATAAATACCACTGATTGGTTAATTGCTAATGGACACTACAGAATGCCCATCTGTCTTCCCTCTTCTAGACTGTGAGCCCATTGTTGGGTAGGAATTGTCTCTATCTGTTGCCAAATTGTACTTTCCAAGTGTCCAGTGGTCTGCACACAGTAAGCACTCAATAAATGCAATTGAATGAATTATTTAATTAATAATGATAATTATGGTATTTGTTAAATCCTTACTATGTGCCAAGCACTGGACTAAGTACTGGGGTAGAAACAAATTAATCAGTCCCTATCCTGCATTGGGCTCACACTCTTAATCCCTGTTTTTTACAGATGAGGGAACTGAGGCTCACAAAAGTGAAGAGACTTGCCAAAGGTCGCACAGCAGACAAGTGGTGATGTCAGGATTAGAACCCCTGACCTTCTGACTCCCAGGCCCATACTGTATCCACTACACCATGCCCATCTCCAGAGAGCAAAAAGGGATGGCAACCATCGAAGCTGAATATTCATTCATTCATTTAATCATATTTTTCAAGTGCTTACTGTGTGCTAAGCACTATACTAAGCACTTGAGCACTGTACTAAGTGCTTGAATAATGTAGGGATACAGGGACAAGGGCCAATATTAAGCCATATCTAGCCACCTAGAATAGAATTTTGGCTTTTCCACCTTTTCTCTTCCTCCCACCCTGACACTGTTGGCCGTGGCTGCAAGGGGGAGAAATTGGACTCGAAAGAGGGAGAATGGGAATGGCATTATAGTAGCTAGGCTTTTCGTCAAAGATTCCCAAAGGTCCATGGGGCCTTAGGCCTTCCAGTCTATAGTCCTGACTCTAGTGGTTCACTAGCAATTAGACAAATAACAGCTGAAGGATGATAAGAAGTCTGTCCTGATGAATCCTGCCTACTGCCTTAATAATGTTTCAGTATATTTCTGCCATTTTCTCTTAAACTATGGACACCGTATAAAGCCTCAAGATTCTTTCTCTCCAAGTAGATAGTTACATTAAAATAATCTGGCTACAGCATTTATAGTAAATCAGATTAATGCATTTCATATTTTGGTTCCGCGTTAGAGACTAGTAGGTAGTAAACTTTGATTGACCAAGAAAACTAAAGTTAAAACTGACAATGGAAGCAATGCATTAGATTTATTAGACCCTATACGGCAGTGGTTATGTGCCTTGGTGGGACAAATTAAGTCGTTGGATTAGAGTGGTACCAAGTTGGATAGAGAGGAAAGGCAGATTTTAGTGATGTTTTGAGACAGATTGAATGTGGGGATTGAATGAGATAGATGAGTCCTCTAGACTGTAATCTCACTGTGGATAGGGAAAGTGTATGTTGACGATGATGGTGGTATTTGTTAAGTGCTTACTATGTGCCAAGCACTGTTCTAAGTGTTGGGGTAGATGCAAGGTAATCAGGTTGTCCCATGAGGGGCTCATAGTCTTAATCCCCATTTTATAGATGAGAAACTGAGGCACAGAGAAGTGAAGTGACTTGCCCTAAGTTACACAGCTGACAAGTGGTGGAGCCGGAATTAGAACCCACGACCTCTGACTCCCAAGTCCATTCTCTTTCCACTGAGCTATGTTATACTGTTATATCGAACTCTCCCAAGTGCTTAGTAGCACTCTGCACACTCTAACCTCTCAATAAATACTATTGAATGAATAAATATGACTGACTATTGAAAATAATGTCAACCTTATGGGCTTGTGAAAGAGGGAAAATAATAGTGTTGAAAAAAACATGGAAAAACAGATAGGTAGGAAATAAAAAAAGAGAAGGTTGGTTCTCCTTGATTAGAGGCTGCATGAATAGGGAAATTCAAAGAAATGCCCTTGATAACAGAAGCAGTGTTTGTAAGTGGCAGTACATCAGTGCCAAGATAATAGGCTCTCAGAGGGAATTGTGCAGAGGAAACAGCATGGTACTGGGAGTCAGGAGGCCTGGGTTCTAGTCTTAATTCTGACACCTGACTGCTGGGTGACCTTGGGCAATTCACTTAACTCTCTGTGCCTCAGCTTCCTCATCCCTCTATATGTGTAAGTAACCCTGAGGGAGATTCATCTGATGTGGTTATCTTACATTTATCCTATGGCTTATAGTAGATTTTAGCACTTAAGTGCTTATTATGAATACCATCATTATTATTGTTCCTTAGAAGTTATTGCCTTTCCTCTATTCTCTGATTCTTCATCTAAAAAATAGTTGTTCTCTCTCACTCTTGGACTGAGGGCACCCTGTGGGACAAGGATTGTGTAAAATGTTAGTGGGTGTGTTGGTGAATGAGTGTCATTTGCCTTCCATTTTCTGCCCATAGGTAATGGTACTTTTATTACTATATATTTAACTTTAGCATAATTCAATCCATCATTCTTATCAATGGGATTTATTGAGTCCCTTTTGTTTGCAGAGCACTATACTAGGGGTTTGGAAGATTGGAAGTTGGTAGACATTCAGACCCCTCTCAGGGTCACATCTGGGGAGTTTCCAGTACCCTACCAGTCTCGGGTTATGGGAGGGAGAGTCAAGCAGAGACCTAACCATTCCATTCCTAGCTTGGGCCGTGGCTAGCGAGTGGAAGGCAATCTGCTACAAGTCAAAACACACCCATGCTGGGCAGCAGCGGCATGGGAAAGGGCAATGGGTAAACCACTTCTGTATTTTTACCAAGAAAACTCTCTGGATACCCTACCAGAATGATTGCAGATGGAGAGCAGGGTGTTCTGTGCATTTGGTACCTTAGAGAAAACAGCAAAATGGCAGAACAATGAGTGGTGTCGCTATGGGTCTGAAACTACTCAATGGCATAAGACAAGGCAAGACATTCAGAAAGTACAATGCAAGTTTAAGGTGGTCATTGCATGTGTGAATAATATCAACCCTAAGAGATCGGATAAACAGATTTATCTCTTCATCTAGAGATGACTCCATCTAAAACCCTTGATCCTCTTTGATTAAATACTCAAGTGACATTTCACTCCTCTTGTCTGCCTAGGACAAAATATTTTTTCTTGTTTGGTTTGTTATATCCCTGTAAGGATATAAATGATAAGCAGTCCCAATCTTCTTATGCTAGAAAAGGCTTAACAAAACCTGTCAGGAAGTCAACAGTAGCAAGACCAGTGTAGAAGAGTAGAGCTTGCAACAGTTTGCCGCAATTTTTCTTAGGTCGCTACTGTGTTCATAGCTCAGCTCTGTCAGTTATCACTATATTATTTTCTGAAAGCTACTCTCTTGTATTGGACTTTCATAAATGCTTAGTATATTGCTCTGCACACAAGTGCTCAATAAATACCAATGACTGATTATGCCTTTAAATATTTGATTTTAATAATCCCCTCCCAACAAGTTTAAATAGTACTAGTAGTAGTTAGTATTATTAAATACTACTAGCAGTCGCACTCATACTAATACTTCTTGAACACCCACTTAATGCTATATCCTGCACTAAGCAATTGGGAAATTCAAAATGGAGAAGTGCCACATTCCTTGTCCACATGAACCTCACACTCTAATAGGAGAGACAGACATAAATATGTTTACAACTATAAATATTATGGTATGTAAGTGCATTAAGGTGTTTTCTGTGAGCTTGAGTAAGGGAAGAAACTCAAGTCCTCCTGCTCCAGGTGTATGCTAAGAGTTGTTGGAACCATTCCACCCACCCATGGCTCTCCCTCCCATCCCCAACTGCAGGCAGCTTCTGGGAAGGAGTCAGCTGGCAGCTATCCCTAAATCTATGCACTGTCACTCAGATAGCTGTATAGGTCATTGACATTGTTGACAGTGCACAGATTGATTGTATGTCTTTATTGCTGAATTGTACTTTCCAAGCGCTTAGTGCAGTGCTCTGCACAAAGTAAGTGCTCAATAAATTTGATGAAATGAAATGAAAAATTCCAGAGTTCCGAAGCATCTGGGAACCTCTGCAAGACCTGGAACAGAAAAAGGTGTAGAGTGACCATGAAATCTGGTGGTTAATGCACAGGCTTGCGAGTCAGAAGGTCACAGATTCTCATCCTGGTTCCATCACTTGTCTGCTCTGTGACCATGGGCAAGTCTCCTCACTTCTCTTTGCCTCAGTTAGCTCATCTGTAAAATGGGGACTGAGATAATAATAATAATAATAATGTTGGTATTTGTTAAGTGCTTACTATGTGCAGAGCACTGTTCTAAGCACTGGGGTAGATACAGGGTAATCAGGTTGTCCCACGTGAGTCTCACAGTCTTAATCCTCATTTTACAGATGAGGTAACTGAAGCACAGAGAAGTGAAGTGACTTGCCCACAGTCACACAGCTGACAAATGGCAGAGCGGGGTTTCGAACCCATGACCTCTGACTCCCAAGCCCGTGCTCTTTCCGCTGAGCCACGCTGCGATTATGAATCCCACTGGGGACAGGAATCTTGTCCAACCCAATTTGCTTGGATTCCCCCCCAGTGCTTAGACTAGTTCCCAGCACACAGTAAGTGCTTCACAAATACCACAGTTATTACTATTATCATTATTAATGATAAAGTTTTTTTTTAAAAAAAGAGAATCTTACATCCAAGCTGCCATAAGAACAATGCAGTAGTGGTCCCTAAGGGAAATATGACAGTTCTTTCTCATGCCTGTGAATAAACCAGCCTTAATCAACCCAGTTTTACCTTGTTTTGGGGGTAATCCCTTTTGACTGCCTAAAGAACAAATGTTCACCCCTTGGTTTTAAGCACCATGACCAGTAATAATAATATGTGTGGTATTTGTTATAAGCAGATAGGATCTAAATGCTGAGGTAGATAAAATACAATGAGCCCAAACCCAAGGAGTTTTCCCGAGGTCAGAATCAGAATTAGAACCATGGTCTCCTGATTCTTATCCTGTGCTCTTCCCACTAGGCCATGCTGCTTCTCTTTGTAACAGAATGGATGGTCCAATTGTTGTTTCCTCCTGTATCTGGCCTCTAGAACCAACCCTTAAAAACACAGTTCATATGGGGTGGCCTGTACCCGACTGATTGGAGACTGCCCAAGCTACAAGCCACAATAGCCAGCTAAAAAATGACATTTTAAGCTTGTGTGGGTGTGTGCCAGGTTCTTAGTGGTGTTCTTATTTACTTCATTTTTGTTTTTGGACTTGGAACCCATTGTGCCCATGACAGCCAGGCATTGGAACAGTCTACAACGCTATTGCATAATAAACAGGCGGAAGAAGTCCAGAATTATGGATTTTACTAAACACAAGCAGAGCACATTATTTAGGGGTGAAAATGGCAAGATAAAAGGAAAAATAATGGACTCAATTTTGTCTTTTCATTCTAAAATGTGTTTATACATAACTACAGTAGACAGGAGACATCGTATCCTAATAAGTGAGGATGCTGTTTGGTGTTGTTATCCAGATACAAATAACTCCATTAAATCACTTGAATGAAAGGACTAAGAATACAGTACATGGCTGTAATAATGAAAGGAAGCTATACTGTTATAATATGAAAGAAATAACGAAGGGCCTATTGTCAATTGATGTTGACATAGATTAAAGACTGCATTATTTAATCAAATCCTAAGCAAGTTTAGTCATTGTACATAACCAAACAGTATCTGGGGTCAAGAACTATTGATGTTTGGAGTCTGGAGTTGGCAACTTTCAAATAAGGAAAGTGTTATTAAAATATTCATTATCATGAAGCAGTATTCAAGGGCCACGGTACCCTGTGTGCTGTAGCAAATGGAATCCATCTATCCTGCCCAAGGAACTTATCTGCTAATATACCTGGAAATCTTTCCCAAGTGTTTGCCTCCCTGGAAGTAACACTCACTAACTGCAGGGCTGCAGAGCAAATCAGCTCACTTCCCTCACTCAACCCCCTCAATCAAATTTGCCTCCCAGGATAGCTACTTTAAGGGTCCTTTCCCCTCTTGTAATGATCAGTTTGACTCCAGTGAAACCCTAGAAGTCTCTTTCATCCTTTTAAAACCTCCAGTGGAGGAGGTTCCATACAAAAAATTGGGAATGAACATAAAACCTGAACTGCCTTGCTATTCTCCAATCTCCTCCAATATTGGACTCAAAATTTCCCAACGTCCAATGTGGTTTAGTGGAAAGAGCATAACCCTGGGAGACAAGAGACCTAAATTCTAATCCCAGCACTACCCATGATCTGCTGTGTGATCTTTGTCAAGACAAGTAACCTCTCTGTGCCTCTCTGTACCTGTTCTCTCAGAATGTGAGTTCTACATGGAACAGGGTCTGTGTCCAATTATTTTGTATTTACTACATGTTTGGCACATGTAGCTCTTAAAAAATTACCATAATTATAATTCAATCTTACTTCCCACCCTCCTAAATCTCTTGTGTTTTAAATTTCTCACTCTTCGATAAACCTAGTGGATAGACCATGGGCCTGGGAGTCAAATCCTAGCTCTGCCACTCTTCTGCTGTGTAACCCTGGGCAAATCACTTAACTTCTCTGTGCCTCAGTTACCTCATGTGTAAAATGGTCTTTAAGACTGTGATCTCCATTCATTCAATCAAATTTATTGAGTGCTTACTGTCTGCCAACCTCTGTACTAAGCACATATCCAACCTATCTTGCATCTACCCCTGCACTTGATACAGTGCCTGGCACATTGTAAGAATTTAACCAATATCATTAAAACACACACACACACACACACCCTTCCTCTCCCCTCCCAGAAGGAATCTTGTAAACCGAAACCTGGTAGAGGTGACTTTGATCTTCCCGAGTCCTGCTCGGTCAGACCTGCTTCGGCTTTTAATTTCCCACAACTATAAACCATGTGGTTTCCTTATCGAAGAGGTGTTGGGGGAGAGATGGGGACTTAATAACAATAATAATAATAGTGGTATTTGTTAAGCACTTACTATGTGCCAAACACTGTTCTAAGCGCTGGGGTAGATACAAGGTCATCAAGTTGTCACACATTGGGCTCACAGTCTTAATCCCCATTTTACAGATGAGAGAACTAGGGCACAGAGAAGTTAAATGACTTGTGCAAGATCACACAGCAGACAAGTGGCGGAGCTGGAATTAGAACCCATGACCTCTGATTCCCAAGCCTGGGCTTTTTCCACTAAGCTACGCTGCTTCTACACTAAGTCACGCTGCTTCTACTTTGCTGTGAAAGTCTGGGAGGTGGAAGTTATACTTCTGTTGCAGCAGTGATCTTGTTAATAAGGATAACAAGTGCACTCCTGGTTTATAAATCAACTGAGTGAGTGATAAGAAGTAGCTCTGAATTTAAATTTATAAATCTGCTGACAATGAAGGGATGGACCGCTTGTATGTCAGCAGCAGGAAATGGAACCTTGAGATGCTACAGGATCTCAGATGCTACCACCATCTTCAAGCAGAAAAGGGAGAAAATTGCTTAGAAAATATTGAATAATTTTTTTCTGCAATGGCGCTAAAATGTTAACCTGAGATCTTCTGAGTCAGCTATGAAAGACTATTCCTAAACATGCAGAACCAGAACTGCAGTGATCTTTTAGCCCACAACACAGAAGATAAAATAAGACATTCATATTGTTTGGGGCATTGGAAACATGAAGGAAATGAGTTCAGAAACTTTACAACTGTATTTGAGGGGTTTCAGCCTAGGAAAGTTTATCAGCTTTGAAATAGTTGCCAGACCGTAAGCTCGCTGTGGGCAGAAAATGTGTCTGTTTATTGTTGTATTGTACTCTCCCAAGCGCTTAGTACAGTGCTTTGCACACAGTAAACACTCAATAAATACAATTGAATGAATGAATGAAAACAAAGATTCCCTGGTTACGGCATGTGAGAAGGGTGGATGAAAGCAGGATACCCAAGTAGCTGTAGTTATAGTGGACTGGAAGGGCAATGTAAAATCACAATGCAGCACAAATGTGTGGCACTGTAGGGATACGAAAAGAAGGCTATCCAACTAGTAAGTGGCAGGAGAAGATGGCCCTTCTTGAACAGTGGCTTCAGAAAGTCATAAAACCATAAGTAATAAAATCAAACACCATCAAGCACTGCAAAAGGCAAATTAATTGTTTATACACTCATACATTATTACTCTAACATTGTCATTCATACAATAATCTACCAGTGGATCAGGCTAACTTTAGTTGTGTTATCTTCAAACCTGACAAATATAAATGTATTGCTCATCCAGTGAGGTTGATATATTGACCGTTTGTAGAATCTAATTGCTTTGATTTATCTGTCAAGTCAGGTTCTGAAAATTAAGTATCCTGCTTCTATCCTTCTATATTTCCCCAGCTAATTTATAAATTTTACTGAGTTTTTAAGCTCCCTGAGGGACAGGGATGATTTCTAATTAATACCTGTGTATTCTCTCCCAGTGCTTAGTATAGTGCTCTGCACGTAGTAAGTGCTTAATAAATATTATTAAGTATTATTACAATTTACTAGAACTGTTTCCACATTCATGAAGTGAAATGTCTTCGAAAACTGAGTACTGTATTTTTTGCTTGAGGACAAGGTCAGGTTTTGGGAATATAAAAAATCCATTCCCAGTAGGCCAAAGCCTGGTCCGTGACTTGGATACTTCCAGAAGTGATTCATTCAATTGTATTTATTGAACACTAACTGTGTGCAAAGCACAGGACTAAGTGATGGTTGGAATAGCCTACATACTGCTGGCCAAGATAACTAATGAACAAATCTAGGCTTCCTTCAACAGAATAGTATAATTAAAAAAAAAAAATCCTCTCCTACCAGGTTCAGATCCTGCTCTCATCTATCTCCAAAACACAGACCTACTGAAGCAAGGATCCAGTTATCCAGCTGAGTAGTTGTTCTATTCTGTTCCAGATTTTAGCCCTCCTCTGATGCTCTCTTTGAAGTTTTCCAATCTGGATAGACCTCGTTAGGGCATGGCTTTCAGTTATGATGTTCCTCTGTTACGGAAGGAGCAGTGTGGTTTATCTTTCCATTTTTAAGTCTCGTTTGAAAAATCTAGTTGTTTTCTCCAGGCTCTTACTGCTCGCCTTTTTAGTTTGTTTTCCATTTGCTAGCTTTTTGCTTTTTACAAGAAAGTACTTTGAAATATTTTGTGTAAACAGTTTTGTTTGTTTTTTTTTTGTTATTTTATTTTGTTGCCAGAAGCAGAATATATTCTAAAAATTACTTTAAAATAATTCTACAGTACTGCAGATATAGTCTGGATAAGTAATAAATACATAAAGATAGTCTCAGCCACTTAGTCAGCAAGTATTTATGGGGTATCATGGGGTGCAAAATACTGTAACAGGCCATTAGGGTGTCTGGTAAGATCAGATACAGATCCTTCCATCAAGAAAGCTGCAGGCAGTCATATAAGTAATGTTAACAGGAAAGGAATTGAAAATCTATGTGAAGGGCTTTGTCACAACACGTATATATGCATAGATGTAAAGCAAACTCATGTATGGTATAATCATCCTTAGGGTTCAAAGAGGTTGACACTGACAGAGCAGTTCATCTGCATGTTCAGGGAGGCCAATTCAGAGCTCAGTCTCATACATAGTGCACATAATAGTCCTATATCTGTACTACTGTGCTTATTGTTATCCTTGACTTCTCTCTCTCTCCTTCAACCCACATATTCAGTTATCGCCAAATCCTGTCAGTTTCACCTTCAGGACATCACTAAAATCCGCCCTTTTCCTCTCCATCCAAACGGCTACCACATTAATGAAATCACTTATCCTATCCTGCTTTGATTACTATAACAGCCTCCTTGCTGTCCTCCCAGCCTCCTGTCTCTCTATCTCCCGACTGGAGTCCATACTTCACCCTGCTGCCTGGATCATTTTTCTACAGAAATGTCTAAGATATGTCATTATGTTCCTCACGAAACTCCAGTGGTTGCCCATCCAGCTCTGCATCAAACAAAAACTCTCTCAGTCACCTTTGCCCCCTTCTAGCTCACCTCACTGCTCTCCTTCTACAATCTAGTCTGCACACTTCACTCCTCTACTTCTAGTCTTCTCACTGTACCTCAATCTCCTCTATCTCACTACCGACCGCTCACCCTTGTCCTGTCTCTGGCCTGGATCACCCTTCCTCCTCAAATCCGACAGACAATTACTCTTCCCTGCCTTGAAGGTACATCTCCTTCAAGAGGCCTTCTTAATTAAGCCCTCCTTTCCTCTTCTCCAACTCTCTCTGTGATGCCCTGACTTGCTCCCTTTATTCATTCCCTATCCCAGCCCCAGAGTACATAAGTGCATATCTGTAATTTATTTATTAATATTAATATCTGTCTCCCCCTCTAGATTGAAAGCTCATTGTGGGCAGGGAATATGTCTGTTTATTGTTGTATTCTACTCTCCCAAGCACTTAATATGGTTAGCTGAACATAGTCTTGTCTTATGCTGTCAAGTTGTTTCTGACCCGCAGCGATACCACGGACACATCTCTCCCAGAAATCCCCACTCTCCATCTGTAATTGTTCTGGTAGTGTATCCAGATGATTTTTTTTGGTAAAAATACTGATGTGGTTTACCATTACCATCTTCCACGCAGTAAACTCCAGTCTCCACCCTTGACTCTCTCCCATGCCGCTGTTGCCCAGCATGGGTGAGTTTTGACTTGTAGCAAATTGCCTTCTACTCGCTAGTCACTGCCCAAGCTAGGAATGGAATGAGTAGGCCTCTGCTTGACTCTCCCTCCCATAACTGAGACTAGTAGAGTCCTGGAAACTCTCCAGGTGTGATCATGAGAGGGGCCTCCACACAGTAAGCACTCAATAAATATGACTCAGTGAAAGAATGAATTAATTAATGTTAACAGTACCCTGTACCACCAACTCTGTTGTATTGTACCTTCCCAAGTGCTTAGTACACTGCTCTGTACTTAGTAAGTTCTCAGTACATACCATTTACTGATTGACCACAATCTTGAAGAAGCTTCAGCTCAAAAGGCATTACTCCTGATTTGACTGTAAATGTGTCTTTCTGCCAGTTTTCTCCCAGTGTTCCATTAAGCTACAGTAATTTCTGAGTTTTGGATTTCCTGAACCCTTAAAGCATTTTCTCTTTCTTCCTTGTTTTTAATTTCACAATTTCAGCTCTTTAAACAGTAGCTGTTTGGGTGTCTGACGGTCATCCCTTATTTTCATCTGTCCCATGCAGTGGAGCTAGATGGAGGTGAGCATAGCTTCAATGACTGACTTTCTTCATTATTTTCATAATCAGTGGGATTTGTTGAACACTTACCACTAAAATGACCAGTAAGGAGAGTGCAGTACAACAGAGCTTATAGGCATGATCCCTGATCACAATGACTTTAGAGTCTAAAGGTAGAGACAGACATTATGAATAAATATTTTACAATATATGATTTATAGGTATGTACATAAATGCTGTCAGTCTGAGGGTGGGGTGACTATCAAATGCCTAAAATTGACAGATCCAAGCTCAGAGGTGACAGAAAAAGGAGGTGGGGCAAAGAGGACTCAGTCAGGTAAAGCCTCTTGTAGAATTGTGGCTTTAATAAGGCTTTGAAAGTGGGGAGAGTGTGGTCTGGGATTCTGGAAGCGTAGAGCAACAGTACTCTTGTAACTGCTCCAGAAGGACTCTGACTGATATTTTTGTAGCAAAGGGAAGTAATAAAAGAGTACTAACTCTTTTGGATTCTCCCAAGCGCAAAGTACAGTGTTCTGCATAGAGCGAGAACTCAATAGATAGAATCGATTGATGATTGACTGGGTGCCTGGACTGTTGCTGGAATCTGATCCTTTGTCTTTCTTCCGGAAATTGGTAATAATGGGGGCTCCTTAGATAATCTGCATCATTTCCGCGGTTTTCTATATTCTTATTCTGAGTAAAAAGAAATGTTAAACTGTTGAAGCAGTGGGCCCCCTTCTTAGAGGTTGAGGATTGAAGAGTTTTGACCTAGATTATGAGTTCCTTATTGGCAAGGACCAAAACTATTACATTACCCATACCCAGAACATCTACACTCCATAAGTACTTTCTACACTGAACTTCACCTGACAAAGCAAAACGTTTGTTTTGTTTCATTTATATCAGTGGCAGATGTAAGCCCTTTTTGGAAATGGGAGCATTTAACAAGCAGCGTGGCTCAGTGAAAAGAGCCCAGGCTTGGGAGTCAGAGGTCATGGGTTCTAATTCCGACTCTACCACTTGTTGGCTGTGTAGCTTTGGGCAAGTCACTTAACTTCTCTGTGCCTCAGTTACCTCATCTGTAAAATGGGGATTAAAACTGTGATCCCCACGTGGGGCAACCTGATGACCTTGTATTCCACCCCAGCACTTAGAACAGTGCTTACAGTTTAAGTAAGTGCTTAACAAATGCCATCATTATCATCAAATGGGAGGCATTATAAGGATAGGTTGCTTTTGGTCGGAGATGCAGCGTGGCTCAGTGGAAAGAGCACGGACTTTGGAGTCAGGGCTCATGAGTTTGAATCCCAGCTCTGCCACTTGTCGGCTGTGTGACTGTGGGCAAGTCACTTAACTTCTCTGTGCCTCAGTTCCCTCATCTGTAATGGGGATTAAGACTGTGAGCCCCACGTGGGATAACCTGATTCCCCTATGTCTACCCCAGCGCTTAGAACAGTGCTTGGCACATAGTAAGCGCTTAACAAATACCAACATTATTATTATTATAGGTTGTTATATTAGCTGACTCTTGGGAAAATTAAAATTGTTATGAAACATGAGGACCACTAAATATGGAATGTTCTCTGCAACTCTTTTCTCCTGTGCTCTTCTCTCAATCTCCTTGTCAGCATCTCTTCTTGCTACTTACAGTTTGGAACCATTGCAAATATTTTTTCCTGAAATCAATCATTCTGTAACCTTTCCTGAACTGACAGAAGTTTGGTAACTAGGAAACACATCGAAGACACAGTGGCATTTTTAAAAAATAATCGGACAGTTTAAAAACAGCTTCTTCTTTCAGGATGATGCACTTTGGCTACAGTTAACTCCACGATACTAAGCCGCTCTGCTCTTTGATGAGAAAGTCTGCTGTACTCTGAAATGTTTGCCTTTACTTTGAATAATTTTCATAGTGTTGAGCACAGAAAAGAGAGCAACACTAATTATTCTGTACGAACCTACATTTTTAATAGTGAAACATGCATTCACTGTTGTCTTGCCTGCAGTGCTTGGTATGAAAATTAATTGGTTAAAAAAATGTAATGCCAATCTCAAAATCATGCATTTTAATAGAATGAGAAGCTAAGCAGATAAAAGAAAAAGTTTAAATGACTACAGTAAGTTATCTATCAGGTAGGCTGCAAGTCCTTTTCATTCAATGACAAGAATTTGATTTGCTCATTAGCAAAAGTACTCTATGCTGGACTCCCAAACAAGATAAACTTCTGCATTTTCAGTGAGGAGATGGGTCCATGAAGTGTACAGTCTGAAGAGAGATAGATATTGTGACTCCGGGAAACTTCCTAAGTGCTACACCAGGAAAAAGTTGTGATAGTAGTATTAGGAAGCAAATATAGTGGGATTGATGTCTGCCTTCCCACTCCTTCTAGATTGTAGGCTTATTGTGGGCAGGGAATGTGTCTGTTTATTGTGGTATTGTACTTTCCCAGGGCTTAGTACAGGGCTCTGCACACAGTAAGCACTCAATAAATATGAATGAGTGAATGAATGAAAAGAGTGTAGGCCTGGAAGTCAAGAGAACTTGGTTCTAATCCTGGTTCTGTCACTTACTTGCTGTTTGGCCTTAACTTCTCCATGCTTCAGTTTCTACATTTGCAAAATGCTGATTAAGTATCTATTCTCTCTCTTTTTTACACTGCAAGCTCCATCTGGGACAAGGGATATAACTGACGGTATTGCATCTACCCCAGAACTCAGCCCACTACTTGCCATATAGTAGACACTTAACAAATACTACTATCATTATTATAATTTTTAAACTTATAAAAGTTGCATTTAAGGTGGGAAGACAGATGTCAGTTGAAATAGCAGCTCTCTAGCAGCTCTCTGGGTTTAATTTGAAGGGCGATTAGACAGCACATATGGACCGTTTTGTTCAGGAAGAAAAAAAACACTTGAGCAGGGTAAAAGAAAGAAAATACTGAGAAAGAGCAAGAAACCTGTATTAAGATTAAATCCAAGGAGAAGCGTGGGGCCATTTGGAATTCTGGTAAATGAGATTTGGAATTATTTGAGAAAGAAGGCTGCTTTTGGAGGTGAGACTGGGCTGAAGATAATTAAGCGAGCAGCATGAAAGGTCACAGTAGAGCTCTTTAATAACAATGGATTATTATGAAGAGAATGAATTGGTACTGTAGGGAGAGCGTCAGAATGTGGGAATCCAATTGAAAGAGCAGAAAAGCTCCAAATGGATCACAACATCCATGTGCCTGGAACGTGAGAAAAACTGGGGCTTATGGGAAAGAGGTCAAGCTTGGGGATTAATGCAAATCTGGCATCTGGCCTCATATTAATTGACTCTCTTATTGGTGGGCTTTGTTAGATTTTTTTGACAAGTTCTCTTTTAGGGGGTAGGCAATTGCAGAGATAGGAAAATTGACTTTTCTCTGAGTATCCACATTTATGCTTTGCCTTAAGTATTGCTATTGGTCAGACTAGAACTGCATTACTATTTGTTATTATTGACCACTCCTCAATACATGCTGAAAGAGTCTAGTTTACACACCCCTATCTTTCCAGCTTCTTGTGGGGTGGGAACATGTCTACTGATTCTATTGTATGTAGTCCCCCAAGCACTTAGTACAATATCTGCCCACAGTAAACATTCAATAAATGCCACTGATAAATGGGAGGATCCAACTGAGAAAGAATAAGCATTAATAGGTTAATCATAAGCAGCATGGCTCAGTCGAAAGAGCACAGGCTTCAGAGTCAGAGGTTATGGGTTCTAATCCAGACTCCAACACTTGTCAGCTGTATGACTTTCGGAAGTCACTTCACTTCTCTGTGCCTCAGTCCCCTCATCTGCAAAATGGGGATTAAGACTGTGAGCCCCACATGGGACAACCTGATTACCTAGCATCCCCCCCATTGCTTAGAACAGTGCTTGGCACATAGGAAACACAACACATACCATCATTATTATTATTTTTAAGTGTATATCATGCACAGAGCAGGATACTAAGCACTTGGGAAAGTATATTAGATTAATAAAACACAATTCTTACCCTCAAGGAGATTTCAATGTATCAGCAGAAGTAGACATCAAAATAAATGATATGTAGGGGAAATAATGGAACATGAGGATTTGAATGCTCACATAAGTACTTTTCATTTTGCAAATACAATGAAAAAGTACTTGTGGGTTGGAGTGGAGGAGTATCAAAGTCTTTAAGGGGTAAATATTTATGTGCACTGATCACACAGAAGGGTGGGAAGCAGGGGTAGAGAGATTAGAGATTATTCAGGGAAAGCTTTTCAGAGGCGTTGTGATTTTAGGAGAGCTTTGAAGATGACTACAGATATAGTTTCAGGCAGAGGGAGGGCACTTGCAAAAAAGAAACAAGATCAAGGCACAGTACACAGGTTAGTCTTAGAGGATGTGTGGCTTGAGTTGTAGCATGAGAGGAATGAGTTTAGGTAGGAGAGAGAGAGCTGATTGATTGACTTAAAGCCAATGCTGAGGAGTTTCTGCTTGTGGAGAGTTGAATGGAAACTACTGGAGGTTTGTGAGGCACTGGAAAATGGGTACAGAATTTTAAAATAATAATAATAATAAAAGGATCCAGACAGCAGAGTGAAATATGGACCAGAGAAGAGAGAGGCTGGAGGAAGAGATGTCGGTGAGGAGGTTGATGCAATAATCAAGACAGGATATTACAAGTGCTTGGACTAGTGTGGTAGCAGTTTGGATGAAGAAGAAGGGAGATGTCATTCCCCCACCAGTATATAGCTGGAGTTAATTGTGCTTAGGCTTAGTTATGATTAAGATCAATGATTCAATGGTACCAAGATTCAGTGGGATTTTCTGAACGCTTATTGTGCGCAGAGCACTTTACTAAGCGCTTGGAATGTACAATTTGGCAACAGAGACAATCCCTGCTCAACAATGAGAGCTCACTTCCTCCGAGAGGCCTTCCCAAACTGAGCTACCCCTTTGCCCTCTGCTCCCTCTGCTCCCTCTCTGCTCCTCTTCCGCCGTCTGCTCCTCCCCCTTCTCCCTTCACCTCCCCTTAGCTAAGCCCCCTTTACCCACTTTCCCTCTGCTCCTCCCCCTCCCGCTCCCCTCCCCTCAGCACTGTGCTTATTTGTAGATATTTTATTACCCTATTTATTTTGTTGAGTTGTACATTCCCTTGATTCTATTTATCATGATTATGATGTCTTGTTTTTGTCCGTCTGTCTCCCCCAATTAGACTATGAGCCCTTCATTGGGCAGGGATTGTCTCTATCTGTTGCCGAATTGTACATTCCAAGCATTTAGGAGCTCTGCACATAGTAAGCGCTCAGTAAATACGAATTAATGAATGAATGAATTAATTAATTAATTAATAAAAGGTATTTACTGAATGCTCACTGTGTGCAGAAATACTCTGGGAAAGAATCTTCAAGTGAGGATATGAAACAGACTCCGTGACTTGAGAGGCTTGCAATCTACGCATACAGGTAGGGGAGAGGACTGGAGACAGGCAGAGTGGGATCAATATAATAAAACATTAAAATAGTATAAGGGACAAAACACAACACACAAAATAAAAACAAAGTCAGGAGGGATCTGTGGCTAGAAGAGCTGAATGCCTGGTTCCTTGTGAATTTGGAGGCAATGGCTCCCGCAGCCACTAGTCTTAGAGAAGCAGCATGGCCTAGTGGATAGAGCACAGGCCTGGGAGTCAGAAGGTCGTGGGTTCTAATCCTGACTCTTCTACCTATCTACTGGGTGACTTTGGGCAAGTCTCTTCACTTCCTGTGCATCGGTGGCCTCATCTGTGAAATGGGGATTGAGACTATGAGCTCCACATGGGATAGGGACTGTGTCCAATCCTATTTGTGTGTATACACCCCAGTGTTTAGTACAGTGCTCTGCACTCATTAAGCACTTAATAAATACCACTGACTAATGATCTTAATCCTACCAAGGCTAAGCACAATAAACTCCAGCTATATAGTGGTGAGAAGATGAAACCTCAGGTCCATCATAAGTGCTTAACTAATACCACAAGTGTTATTTCCAAGTCTCCCAATTTGTGTTCTCACTAGAACATGGAGAAGAGTGAGCAAATAAGTGGGTGGGTTAGGTAGAGTACATTGCAAAGAGCCAACAAAGTGTTTTATCTTTGGGACTCTGTCCCACGTGGGGCTCACAGTATCACTCCCTATTTTACAGAAGAGGTAATTGAGGCGCAGAAAAGTTGTGACTTGCCCAAAGTCACACAGATGATAGGTTGGGGAGCTGGGATTAGAACCCATGACCTGTGACTCCCAAGCCCGTGCTCTTTACACTAAGCCGTGCTGTTCCCAAATACTGCTCGGCACGTGGCTAGCACTCAATAAATATGATTGAATGAATGAATGAATGAATGAATATAGTCGTCCTTCGTATTTGAAGAAGTCACCGATAATGGGGAAATGGCCCGACAATTGGGTGTGTGGCTGACAAACCCAGCATGGGATCCATAGCCCCGACCACATTGTGAACACAAAGCAGCCTGTCCCCCCAAGTCACTTACTAAGCCCTTGGGAGAGTACAGTACAACATTCATTCATTCATCTGATCCCTGCCCACCAGGAGATTACAGACCCTTACAATGTTGGAATGTTTAATGTTGCCTGTAGCTGGCCCTATTTTTCTCTGCCTCCTTATCTCCTGTTCCTTATGAAATTTTGTCGAAAAAGCCTAGTGTCAGTGCCCTGTGATGTAGCATCTTATCCTAGCGGTTGGTTGCCTTGGTAGCCACTGTGATCTTTGCTTCCCATTTTTAAGCAGTTATTTCCAAGATTATAGTTGGGGCACTCCACTTCAAGTAGCATCTTAGCTGTTGTTTCATTCAGAAAACTTAACCACTAAGAGCACAATTAATCAATCAAACAATAGCATTTATTAAGCACTTACTGGATACAGAGGACTGAACTAAGCACACGGGAGAGTACAGTACAAGAGAGTTAGTAGTCAGACTCCCTGCCCACAACTAGCTTACAGTCTTGAGGGAGAAACCAACATCAACATAAATAAAGAATTTATAGCTTGTCCATAAGTGCTGTGGGGCTAGAGGAGGGGTGTATACCAAATATCCAAATGATATAGATCTAAGTGTCAACACGATGAAGAAGGGATATGGAGCTGGGAAAAAGAGGGCTTAATGGGAGAAGGTTTCCTGAGGAGAGGTGACTTTAATGAAGCTTTGAAATTGAGAAGAAGGGTGGCCAACCCCAGCAGAAGGTCCCCTACTGTCAGAGCCAGGACTACGGAACAGGTCTCCTGATTCTAGAGTTGGGGTCTTTCCACTGAGCTTCCGACATAAACACATGGAAGATGATTCAGGTGGAGAAAAGCTATTGTTCCTTCAACCTAACCACCTCCACCCTATGGCACTTACTTCCAGTGTTGCTTTCTGCTAGATTTAGGAAGCAGACATTTGCACAAGGCAAAGTAGTGGTGGTAATAGTAGTAATAATAATAATAATTATGATGATATTTCTTAAGGTCTTACTATGTACCAAGCACTGTTCTAAGCACTGGGGGAGATGCAAGGTCATCAGGTTGGCCCACATGGGGTTCACAGTTATAATCCCCATTTTACAAATGAGGTAACTGAGGCACTTGCCCAATGTCACACAACTGACAAGCGGCGGTACTGGGTTTAGAACTCACTACCTCTGACTCCCAGGCCCGTGCTCTTTTCACTAAGCCATGCTACCATTATTATTATTATTATTATTGTTAGAGAAGCAGTGTTGCACAGTGAAAAGAGCACAGGCTTGGGAGTCAGAGATCATGGGTTCATATCCCAATTCTGCCACTGATCAGCTGTGTGACTTTGGGCAAGTCACTTAACTTCTCTGTGTCTCACTTACCTGATCTGGAAAATGGGGATTAAGACTGTGAGCCCCATGTGGAACAACCTGATTACCTTGTATTTACCCCAGCATTTAGAACAGTGCTTGGCACATAGTAAGTGCTTAACAATGCCATTATTATTATTATTATTTTTAGTAATAGTAGTGGTAGTAGTAGTAGGTGCTTATTATGTGCGGAAATACTCTGGGAAAGAGTATTCAACTGGGGATATGATACAGACTCTGTGTCTTGAGGGGCTCACAATCTATATTTTACAGATAGGGGAGAGGACTGGAGACAGGCACAGTGGGATCAATGTCATAAAACATTTAAATAGTATAAGGGACAAAACACAGCACACAAAATGAAAATAAAGTCAGGAAGGCTCTGTGGCTAGAAGAGCCAAATGCTGGGGTTCTTGTGAAATTGGAGGCAATGGGTCCCGCAGCCACTAATGTTAGAGAAACAGCATGGCCTAGTGGCTAGAGCATGGGCCTGAGAGTCAGAAGGTCATGGGTTCTAATTCTGGTTCTGCCACTCCTCTGCTGTGTGACCTTGGGCAAGTTACTTCACTTCCCTGTGCCTCCATGACCTCATCTGTGAAATGGGGATTGAGATTGTGAGCCCCACATAGGGCAGGGACTGTGTCCAATTTGATTTGCTGTATACACCCCAAACAGTACAGTGCCCAACACAAGTTATTATTATTATTATTATTATGGTATTTGTTAAGCACTTACTATGTGCCAAGCTCTGTTCTAAGTGCTGGGGTAGATACAAGGTAATCAGTTTGTCCCACTTAGGGCTCACAGTTTTAATCCCCATTTTATAGATGAGGTAACTGAGGCACAGAGAAATTAAACAATTTGCCCAAGGTCACACAGCAGACAAGTGGTGGAGCCGGGATTAGAACCCATGTCCTCGGACTCCCAAGCCCGTGCTCTTTCCAATACGCCATGCTGTAAGCACGTAAGGAATACCATCATTATTATTATTATTCCTGAGGCTATTGAGGACTCAGGCAGCAGGTGCTATTCTCCTTCCCGTGGGGAGTTAGATCCAGTTCCTGGGGCAGCAGCTTGGCTGGTTTACAGGGTATGCCAGTGAGCAAAAGCAGTTCTCTCAGTCATATAGAAGGTACGCCGAGAGCATGCAAGTTGGTGATGTGCCAATTACTGGATTTTCCACTTAGGGGTTGTGGAAGAGAGGTAGAGAAGGCACAGCAGCGTTTTTTATCCAGAGGCAGGCATGCCCACAGAGCAGTATACTGGAGTCGGTGTAAAATGATCTCTGCCTTTTATCAGAAGGGCCTACCTTCATCTCAATTACTAGGTGGAATTTATTGAGCGCTTACTATGAGCAGAGCACTATCTACTGGAAAAACTTCAATGGTCACATTCCTAATAATAATAAAAATAATGGTAGTATTTGTTAAGTGCTTAAAAATAAAATGAAATAAATGTTGGTATTCGTTCATCGCTTACTGTGTGCAGAGCACTGTTCTAGGTGCTGGAGTAGATACAGGGTAATCAGGTTGTCCCACGTGAGGCTCACAGTCTTAATCCCCATTTTACAGATGAGGTAACTGAGGCACAGATAAGTGAAGTGACTTGCCCACAGTCACACAGCTGCCAAGTGGCAAAGCCTGGATTCAAACCCAAGTCCCAGGCCCATGCTCTTTCCACTGAGCTACTTTGCTTACTATGTGCAAAGCACTCTTCTAAGCACTGGGGGTGTTACAGTTGTTCCACATGGAGCTCACAGTTTTAATCCCCATTTTACAGATGAGGCAACTGAAGTACAGAGAAGTTAAGTGACTTGCCCAAAGTCACACAGCTGGCAAGCAGCAGAGCCGGGATTAGAACTCATGACCTCTGACTCTCAAGCCCAGGCTCTTTCCACTAAGCCATGCTACTTCTCCTACTTACCCTAACTTCCCTAACTTACCCTGCTCAAATTTCTTTTTGTTTGAAATTCATGCCAACAATTATATTTCATGAAACAGGACTCCACTTCCAAAATATTTAACATAGAATAGACTGGGACTGAATATTTCCATCAGGAAATATGATTGAAGCAGCATGGTCTAGTGGAAAGAGCATAGACCTGGAAATCAGAGGACCTGGGTTCTCATCCTACCTTCACCACATGCCTGCTGGGTGACCTTGGGGTAGTCACTTAGCTTCTCTGTGCCTCAGTTTTCTCATCTGTAAAATGGGAATTTGATATCTGTTTTCCCTCCTATTTAGACTATGAGCTCCATGTGGGACAGGGACTGTGTCCGATCTGATTGATTTGTATCTATCCCACTGCTTAGAAAGGTGCTTGACACATAGTACCTGCTTAACAAATACTGTAAAAAAAAAAAAAAAAAAAGAAAATCAAGAGTATGTGAATCTTTCTGGGCACTTAAAAGTTGTACTTCATGAAATGGATTTGTTCATGCAATTAGCATAAGCAGTTGTGAATGAAGCAGATTCCTATTACCTCTTCCCAGTCAAACTCCAGTGAGGATACTGCAGGCAAAGACATAACCTTTAAAACTGTGGCACTGTGCCACATACAGAGTAAAGCATGGAAAGTGTGTGGGGATAGAAATGAGTAAACATATAATTACAGGAATTATTAAAGCCAAACTGATGATAGAATAAAAATGTTTTAATAAAAAATAATGGTGGTATTTATTTATGCATTTACTATATACTATATATACCACTTACTATAAGGAAGCAGCGAGGCTCAGTGGAAAGAGCCCGGGCTTGGGAGTCAGAGGTCATGGGTTCGAATCCTGCTCTGCCACTTGTCAGCTGTGTGACTGTGGACAAGTCACTTAACTTCTCTGTGCCTCAGTCACCTCATCTGTAAAATGAGGATGAAGACTGTGAGCCTCACGTGGGACAAGCTGATTACCCTGTACCTACCCCAGTGCTTAGAACAGTGCTCTGCACATAGTAAGCGCTTAACAAATACCAAGATTATTATTATACCAAATATTGTGGTGGATATAAGACAATCAGGATAGACACAATCCCTGCCAAATAGTCTAAGGAGGGGAGAGCACAAGGAGAAACTAAGGCACAGAGAAGTTGTGACTAACCGAAGGCCACATAACAAGCCAACAGGGGACCTAGTATTAGAATGCAAATCTTCTGATTCTCAAGCCTGATCTCTTTCGTATGCTTCTCATTAAAACATTATTGGCTTTGTGCAAGGCCTGTTCTGCTCAGTGCTCAAGAACAGCTATACCGTGCATAACTCAAAGGCTAGAAGAAAGAGGACTTAGTTAGTGTAATTTGATTACAGTTTCCTTGAGGGCAGACATCCTGCATTTTGCTAATAAGCAGCTAGTGCATGCCATGCACATAGTAGATGCCCAGTGAATGCATATGATGATTACAGTGATTAAAAAAAAACTCTGGAAATTCCATTGAATCAAAGCAAAGTGCAGATACTTTCTAAAAAAAATAAATTATTTGTAGAACAATGCAATGTACAATCACTGTACAGGAAAGTCGAAACTGCTACTGCTGAATGCTATTTCTGAGGTGAAGCAGATGTTTTTACAGTTAAGAATTTCTATCAGCTGATCACAGTGAAACACCCAGGCTGAATCCACACTGGCAAACTACAATAAAATGCTGTCTTGAATGATCCAGATTGGAGGTCCACATTAATCAAACCCATCCAAGGATCGCTTAGCTCTACACTTGGAATGATTTATCATCACTTAAATCAGAACAGCCATTCATTTCATGCCGTCTTAAAAGCCCACAGTTTCCCGCCAATGACATTCCCAGCAGACTCTAAGGAGAGAATTTCATTTCCAGGCAAATGGACAAAAGATTGAAAGTTACTAGGTGCAAATGATCACCAATACTGCCCAGACCACCCAAACCCATGTTTCGCTGGTTTAAGGTCATACTTTTGCCCTCTTAACTCTGGATGTCTGAGCAATAGCAAGAGGCCAGGGTGTCTCCCCGTATTTTACGTGGACAAAGTATGTAAGTGCACAAGAGATTCTCTCTCAAAGGCACTCACCCTCATGGATGCGGTCTCGCTGTTGGAAGCACCATCTTGAAATTGGAGCCCAACTCGACAATAGTTGTAGGAACAATAATAATATGGAAATAATGATAACAATAATTTTGGTATTTGTGAAATATGGCTTGTGGCTTACTATAGTCCAGGCACTGAACTAAACACTGAATAGATATGAGATAATCAGGTTGAACTTGACTAGGGGACTCACAGTCTCAGCAGGAGGGAGAACAGTTATTGATTCCCCAATTTACAACTGGCGAAACTAAGGTCCAGAAAAGTTAAGTAAATTGCTGAAGGTCACATAGCAGGCAGGTGGCAGAGCCAGGATTATTTCCAGACAATTTTTTTCAATAGATATTTCCACATAAGGACTGCCTTTATCCAAAGTACACTTGATATTCACTACCAGTTCCACATTCAGGAGCTTTGAACTATGTGGAGATAGTCTTCCAGGAAAGTGGAAAAGACATCTCACTTGCTGCACTTCTGAGCTTGCTCTACCATCTATGACAGTAGCACATCCAGCAACAAGAATCTAGGCAAGGTTGGAGTGCATCATGTTGCTTAAGGGTGAGGCAAAAAAAGGAATATTCAGAGGGCCTCTGAGGACAGTTGCTTCTCCAGAAAGTCTTTCTTTCTTCTTTTTTTTGGTCTAAATAAACCACATCAACCAGTTTATTAAAAAATATTAGAGTTATTATAATTTCTGAGGAATTGTATAACTAAAGATTGTAGGATTGCATGAAGCAATCAACTAATTAGCAACTAATTAGCTCCAACGACCCCTTCCCCTTTGAAACTAAACTATTGTGGACTAGTCGCTGGAAATTAAATCTAGAAAAAAAATCTGAAATTTTGTGTCATCTTATGCTGTGTCACTCTATCTTGCAACAGTAAAGAAAGGAGTAAACTCGTTCTATGCATGACTGATTATGATTGAAATAGGCCCATGAAGTAAGGAATGGAAAGACTAGAGATTCTGTTTTCAAGCAAAGGGGACTGAGGACTGTGAAAGTGCAATAGAAGAAAGATGCAAAGAAATTCCAGTGAGACTTTAGGTCCTGCAATCTCTATAGAGAGGCTTATGAGCAAAATATAGAAGTAACATGCTCAGTGATTTTACAAAATGATAAATGCATCTTTGTCTGTCATCTCTTTGCATGGGGTCGATTGTTCTGAGATAAGGCAAAAGTCAAATCTATTCCAAACACTGTACACCATTTTTCAGGCAGCAGGTGTTAGCAAGCCATTTTTATCTGGTTTCAAGTTTCCATGAGCAAACCTCCCTGTGGTTCCAAACTACTTGACTTGGTTAGGAAATTGCCTGATCCCAATTCTGAATGAATTTTACAACTCCCTAGTTCTGTGGAATAGTGGTCCTTTCATTCATAAAGCTGAAAGTTCTCTAATTTGCCTTGGCTGAATTATTTAGCACCATGGGAAGGAGATGTCAGTTGTCCCCTGGATGCTAAAATGAAAGAGCTCTCAAGATCTTTCAGTTGCAGGGGTGATATAGATGAGAACAGAACTTAAACTAGAAGTCAAGAACTGTTAAAATGTAGCAATAAAAGCATCCCAGATGACTCATAACTGGAATCTAGATATTTCATGTATTGAGCCAATGCTAATTTTCCCTTTTGTTTGCAGTATGGAGTTGTGATAATCAGTCAATAAATCAAAGTTCTTTATTGTGTTCTTGCTATATTTAGAGCATGTACTAAACACTTGGAAAGCTACCATACAGTAGAGCTGGTAGACATCTCTATCCTCAAGAAGCTCACAATCTAGAGAGAAATGGATTATACTTATGTGGTTTTCTGGTCTCTCTTTATTATAATTGTGGTTTATGGTAAGTTCTTTCTGTGTGTCAACACTGTTCTAAACACTGGAGTAGATGCAAGATGATCAGGTCCCATATGGCTCTCACGATTCAAGTGAGAGGCAGAATAGGTATTAAAGCTCCATTTTGCAGATGAGGGAACTGAGGCACCGAGAAGTGAAGTAACTTGCCCAAGGTCATATCGCAGGTAGGTGGCGGATCCGGGATTAGAAGCCAGGTCCTCCGATTTCCAGGCCCATGTTCTTTCTGTTAGATCACACTTCTTCTCATTGCTTTTCCTGCATTATCAGAAGTGATCAGTCTGTACCCTTTAAGCACTTGACATTCACTTCACTCTCAACCTCACAGCTTATATTTGCATATCTATAATGTATTTGTTTACACTGATGTCCACCTGCTCCCCTAGACTATAAGATCATAGTGGGTAGGGAATATGTCTACCAACTCTGTTGTATTGGATTCTCCCAAGCACTTAGTACAGTGCTCTGCTTACAGTAAGCACTCGATCAAACAAAAACTCCTCACCATTGGATTTAAAGTGCTCAATCACTTTGTCCCCTCCAACCTCACCTCATTCAATCATTCATTCATTCAATCATATTTATTGAGCACTTACTGTGTGCAGAGCACTGTACTAAGTGCTTGGGAAAGTACAGTAAAACAATAAACCATCATGTTCCCTGCCCACAACAAGTTCACAGTCTGGCCAGGAGGTGAGACAGACATTAATACAAATCAATAAAATTACACCTTGCTGCTCTCCAACTACAACCCAGCTTTCACACTTTGCTCCTCTAATGCTAACCTTCTCACTGTTCCTCAATTCCATCTATCTCTCCAACAACCCCTTGCCCATGTTCTGCCTCTGACCTCGAATGCCCTCAAATCCGACAGACAATTACTTTCGAAAGCTTCAAAGCGTTATTGAAAACACATCTCTTCCAAGAGGTCTTCCCTGACTTAGCCCCACTTTCCTCTTTTCCCACTCCCTTCTTCACTGTCCTGCCTTGCTCCCTTAATTCATCCCCCTAGCACGTTTATGTTCATATCTGTAATTTATTCATTTACATTAATATCTGTATCCCCATCTAGCCTGTAATTTCACTATGAACAGGGAATGTGTCTTATTTTGTTGTAGTGTGCTCTCCTACGCACTTAGCACAGTGCTCTGCACATAGTAAGTGCTCAATAAATATGATTGAATGAATGATTGAATGAATAAATTCCATTGATTGACTGATTAAACAGGAGAGGAGTGTTTTATCAAGCCCATATCTCACAATAATATAGCAGTCTCATTGGGAAATAATGCATTACTCAGCTATGAAACAACAAAGCCCTACTGGAAATAGCATGAGCCTGGGAGTTAGATTACCTAAATTCTAATCCCTGCTCTGCCATTTGCCTGTTGTATGACCTTGAGCCAGTTACTCAACTTCTCTCTGCCTCAGTTATCTCTTCTGTAAAATGGGGATTGAGACTGTGTACCCCACAGTTTAGTACAGTGCCTAGTACACAGAAAACACCTCTGAAATGCCACGGTTATTATTATTACTAACATCATGATTATTATTGTCCTATTCTCTCCCCCATTCTTCTCTTTGACCAGGTCATTTCCTAGTGAAGGGAATCAATCAATCAGTTAATTGATCAATTATATTTATTGACTACTCGTGTGAAAAGCAGTATATTAGCACTTTATAATTGTGGTATTTGTTAAGTGCTTACTATGTGCCAATCACTACACTGGTACTGCAGTAGATACAAAATAATGGGTTGGCTATAGTCCCTGTCCCACATAGGGCTCACGGTCTTAATCTTTATTTTATAGATGAAGTAAGTGAGGTCCAGAGAAGTTAAGTGACTTGCCCAATGTCACAGAGTAGACAAGTGGCAGGGCTAGGATTACAATCCAGGTCCCCTGACTCCCAGGCCCTTGTTCTTTCCAGTAGACAATGCTGCTTCCCAAAGAGTTCTTAGGAGAGTACAATAGAATAGGTAAACATGTTTCCCACTCTCCAGTAATTTACAATCTCACCAGGGAGAGACTTCAAAATACACTGCAGATAGGAGAAGCAACAGAGTGTAGGGATATGTACATAAATGCTGTAGGAGTTAAACTGGGCTGATTACCAAAGCACTTAAAGGGTAGGAATTTAAGTGCATAGGTGATGTAGGAGGAAAAAAAATAAATAAATGAGGAGATGAGAGTTTATACATGCAGGGAAAGCTTCCTGAAGAAGATGCATCTGCTTCAGGTAGCCAACATGAAAGAACATTTTTTCAAGATCAGAATTTTACTCCTCACCTCAGTGTACTGAAGCAAACTCTTATTATTCAGAGACCTATTCAAATCATCCAAACTTCTGAGAAATGTTAGTCCTAACTGGGCACTTTTGTGACATCTTATGACCTCATTAAAATACTGTAAAACAATTTCTGTTTCAATACACTCTTAAGTAAACCCCGTAGGAACAGTCAGAGAAACTTGAACTCCTATAATTAAAGAGAAGATAATTAGGCAACGGGCAAACCTATAAACTGGGAAATTTCAGGCCTGGGTTGGCTTCTGATTAATTATGCAAGTAATTTGCTAGCTTACCCCCTACTAGAAAAGTTTAATCATGTCTGCTAGCACAGAATTTTACCCAAACACTTAATATAGCCATATTGTACATAAGAATGTTTTA
Organism: Ornithorhynchus anatinus; assembly: GCF_004115215.2. NCBI lineage: Eukaryota > Metazoa > Chordata > Mammalia > Monotremata > Ornithorhynchidae > Ornithorhynchus > Ornithorhynchus anatinus. Next base: position 114,594,546 of record NC_041731.1, on the reverse strand, counting down.
TAATGTTAAGGGAAAGCTTCAAGACAGAAGGGTCAACTCTTCAGGATAAATAGTGTTTCCACATTCATAGAGGGGAACTTTGCCATTAGACCAGTAAGCAAGATTTCTGTTTCTAATTACTCACTGAAAAGAGGACTAGCAGAAATTCATCCTTGACTATACAACCCAGGCCCCACACTTGGCTCCTCTAACACCAACTTTCTTACCAACTTTTCTTACCCCCCAATTCATAGCGACTCCATGGATATACTTTCTCCTGAACTTCCTGTCCTCTGCCATAATCCGCAACCTTTCTAATGGTACTTCCATTATTGTTATGGTCTCCATCCATCTAGCTGCTGCTCAGCCTCTTTCACGTTTTCCCTGCACCAACTTTATTACTATGTTTCATTCTCATTTCCTTCATGGTAGAAGCCCCCTTACTCACAACCTTCTTCCTGCCTGGAAATCCCTTACCCCTCATATCCAAAAGAACATCACTCTCCCCATCTTCAAAGTCCTCTTATTAAATCATATAATCTCAAGGAAGCATTCCCTGACTAACGTCTCCTCCTTTTCCATCCCTTCTTCATCACCTAGGTTCTTGACACCATAACCCCTGAGCACTCTGATACTCATCTTTCTCATAGCCCATCAGGATTTATGTAAATATCCTAATTCTGTTTCACCATACTCTCCTAAGCATTTAGTACAATGGTCTTCACACAGTAAGCACTCAATAAGAGGACTAGCATGGCTTAGTGAAAAGAGCATGGGCTAGGGAGTCAGAGGTTGTGTATTCTAATTCCAGTTCTGCCACTTCTGATGATGATGGCATTTGTTAAGTGCTTACTATGTGCCAAGCACTGTTCTAAGCGCTGGGGTAGCTACAAGGCTATCAGGTTGTCTCAAGTGGGGCTCACAGTCTTCATTCCCATTTTCCAGATGAGGTCCCTGAGGCACAGAGAAGTGATGTGACTTGCCCAAAGTCCTACAGCAGACAAGTGGAAGAGCCAAGATTAGAACCCATGAGCTCTGACTCCCAAGCCCGGGCTCTTTCCACTAAGCCATGCTGCTTATCTGCTGTGTGACTTCAGGCAAGTCACTTTACTTCTCTGTGCCTCAGTTACCTCATCTGTAAAATGGGTATTAAGATTGTGAGCCCCACGTGGGACAATCTGATTACCTTGTATCTACCCTTGCGCTTAGAACAGTGCTTGACACAGAGTAGGCCTTTAAATGCCATCATCTTCATCATCATCAATAAATACCATTGATTCATGATACTTTGTTGCTTCCCCTATTTATTATAACTATCTCCCCTACTAGATTGCAAGCTCCTTGGGTTCAGAGATCATAAATTAAATTCTCCCAAGCAATTATAGAGTGTTCTGTAGTAAGTCCTCACAGTGAATATCATTGATTGACTGATTGATTGATATATCGCCACACAGAAATCCCAATCTTCCTGGAGGTCAACCTCCAGAAACAAGCTGTCCCAGATCTTTTTCCCCAGAGGACACTTCAGCCTTTGGCAGGCCCCTGAGGTCACCCTGAACTCCTGGCATACCCAGGCTTCTAAGCAGAAACACAATTTGCATGGCTGTGAGAACATAAATGGCCCTTAACAAAACTTCATTTCTTCACACAGGTCCTCAGTCTTGAAGTCTCAGGACAGAATATCATCCTTATTTCTCAATATGAAACTCCACCATCATCCAGGTTTCTCCACACCATCTGCAATGCAAGACTCTATGTACATTCCTATAAGAATTCTCTTGTTTATGCTGAGAGGAAACCTCGAGTTTTCAACCAGTTCCTCCAACATATGGGTAGAAGATCAAAACTCTTAGGTAATGGCCCATATTATCCACTTTCAGAGAGGAATGTATATAGTCATCACTTATATTTGAATGCTGCCATGGGCAGTAATAATTCACTTTAAGTGTGTATATGGCTGAATAGGCCAAAGTAGGATCACAGCCCCATCCATTTTGGGCACACAAAAACATTGTCCTGAGTGGTGTTATGTTTTCTCTTTTTCCTCCTTGACTCTCTTTCGTTGTGAAGCTTCCACTCAGAGCCACTCCCTTCTTGATAGCACTATACCATACATGTCTATTCTCAGCATCTGATTCCCAATTTTCAGCTAAGATGCAGCATTGTCTAAGGCCTTACTTGTCCATGTCTTTTAAATGCTTCCTCTCCCCTCCTTGTTCTTGGTACCTCAATTCCAGCTCTCCATACAAAAGAAGTAGAGTGTCCTGCTGTCACTCATTTCCTTCACACATCCACCAAGCATAGCTGGGTTTTGGCAAGCGTACCTTTAGTGTTAGGAGACTGACCATTCCAGAACTTGTTGATTTGTCATTTGTCTTGCCATTTGATGTTTGGCATCCGTGACTCTGGTGGAACTGCTCAAGAAGCTAGAGGGAAGGAGGAGCAAAGGGAGCAATTCAGGACAACACAGAAAGGAATGGGAGATGATGGAAAGTGGAGCTTAGTCTGAAAAGTCCTCTTGGAGGCGATGTGCTTTCAGGAGAGAGTGGTGTGTCTGTGGATTAGGGGAGGGAGGTTGGTCCAGGCCAGAGGCAGGATGAGGGTGAGCGGACGGTGGTGAGATAGAGGAGAGTGAGGTACAGTGAGAAGGTTAGCACCAGCAGAGCGAAGTGTGTGAGTTGGGTTGTAAAAGGAGAGAAGTGAGGTGAGGTAGGAGGGGGCAAGGTGACAGAGAGCTTTTCGTGGACCAGTCCCAAAGCTGTAGAGAAAGTTGGACAGCACTACAGCTCTGGAGACCTTCATTTTGGTCTTGACCATGATATCATCCTGCCACCACGTTCTGTTTAACATTCTCCCAAAGAATGTGCAGGCCTTAATAATAATAATAACAATAATAACAATAATAATAATAATAATGACTGTATTTGTTTTGGACTTCCTATGTGGTAAACACTGTTCTAAGTGCCGGGATAGATACAAGATAATCAGGTTGGACATAGTCCCTCTCCCACAAGGGGCTCGCAGTCTTAATCCCCATTTTACAGATGAGGGAATTAGGACACAGAGAAGTAAAGTGCCTTGCCCAAGGTCACACAGCAGAAAAGTTGCAGAGCAAGAATTATTAGAACCCAAGACCTTCTGACTCCTGGACCCTTGTGCTATCCACTAGGCCAAGCTGCTTCCGGATTCTGTTTTCTATTTCCTTATTCATCATTGCATCTTTGGTCAGTGAGAGAGCTTCCTAGGTAGCAGAATTCTGTCACAGGTTTTAGCTCTGTAAGTAATGTGGATTGTGTATTGACAGAATGTGAAGCACTGCATACATGCTACCATAATCCTTATAGCATCGTTGTTACGCATGGGTATCAAGTCATATTATCCCAGTGGAATACAGACAGCTGTCAAAGTACTCACAGCCAGCTGGTCTAAATTAATCGTTTCTTTAGTCAGGTTCAAACTGGGATGCAGTCTGTTCTGAGATTTAAGAGAAAATATGTGATGGGAAATAATAAAGATATTCTGAGATAAAGCAACAATGATATTCATGAGATCCAAAGGTATTTATGTTGACAGGGGAGAAGGAGCAAATGTAAAACTTCCAGACTTCAGTAAGACTTCAGTAAGATTCTTCTGATCATGCCATTCTTATTGGCAAATTGGATATTGTTGTTGTTGTCTTATGCTGTCAAGTCATGTCCAACCCATAGCAACGCCATGGACACATCTCTCCCAGAACGCCCCACCTACATCTGCAATCATTCTGGTAGTGGATCCATAGAGTTTTCTTGGTAAAAATACAGAAGCGGTTTACCATTCCCTCCTTCTGTGCAGTTAACCTGAGTCTCCTCCCTCAACTCTCTCTTATGCCGCTGCTGCCCAGCACAGGTGAGTTTTGACTTGTAGCAGATTGCCATCCACTCACTAGCCACTGCCCAAGCTAGGAATGGAATGGATATGCTTGTGCTTGACTCTCCCTCCCATAGCAGGTAGAAGCAGCATGGCTCAGTGGAAAGAGCCCAGGCTTGGGAGTCAGAAGTCATGGGTTCGATTCCCGGATCTGCCGCTTGTCAGCTGTGTGACTGTGGGCAAGTCCCTTAACTTCTCTGTGCCTCAGTTACCTCATCTGTAAAATGGGGATGAAAACTGTGAGCCTCATGTGGGACAACCTGATTACCCTGTATCTCCCCCAGGGCTTAGAACAGTCCTCTGCACATAGTAAGCACTTAACAAATACCAACATTATTATTATTTTTATTATTATTATTATTTTAGTTGAGACTACTAGAGTACTGGAAACTCTCCAGGTGTGACCCTGAGAGGTGTTGCCATAATAATAATAATAACAACAACAATGATAATTATAATATTTGTTGAGTGATCCCTTTGTGTCAAGCACTGTACTGAGCACTATTATAAATTTAGTAAGCTAAGTTGGCAAGTCACAATGAGAGAGAGAAAACAGGAATTTAATCCCCATTTTACAGATTCTCATTTTACATATGAGAAAACTGAGAAGTTAAGATACTTACACAACTAACAAAAGACAAATGACAGAGAAACGACTAGAATCTGAGTCTCCTGACACCCAGTCCCCTGCTCTTTCCTGATTTTAGTACAATGCTCAGAATACAGTAAACATGCATTCAATCATATTTTTTGAGAACCTACAGTATGCAGAGAACAACGTAGCCCAGTGGAAAGAGCCCGGGCTTGGGAGTTGGAGGACATGGTTTCTAATTCTGACTCTGCCACTTGTCAGCTGTGTGACTTTGGGCAAGTCACTTAACTTCTCTGTGCCTCAGTCACCTCAAGTATTCTGTAAAATGGGGATTAAGAATATGAGCCCCACATGGGACAAGGACTGTGCCCAATCTAATTAGCTTATATCTACCCCAGCCTTTAGAAGACTGCTAAACACATAGCAAATACTTAACAATTATCATTATTGTTATAATTATTATAATTCTAAAAATGATAATAATAATAATGGCATTTGTTAAGTGTTTACTATGTGCCAAGCACTGTTCTAAACTCTGGGGTAGATACAAGGTAATTAGGTTGTCCGACGTGGGGCTCACAGTTTTAATCCTCATTTTCCAGATGAGGTAACTGAGGCAAAGAGATGACTTGCCCAAAGTCACACAGATGACAAATAGCAGAGCCGAGATTAGAACCCATGTCTTCTGCCTCCCAAGTCCGTGCTCTTTCCACTGTGCCATGCTGCTTCTCTAAATATGAGGAGCTAGAAAGTCAGTAGTCCAGAGAAGCAGATGGTGTTGCGGAAAGACCAGGGACCAGGCAGTCAGAAGACTGCCACTTATCTGCTGTGTGATTTGGACAAGTCACTTGCCTTCTCTATGCCTCAGTTCCCTCACCTGTAAAATGGGGATTCAATACCTATTCTCCCTCCTACTGAGACTGTGAGCCCTATTGTGGGACCCAGAGATTAGTACAGTGCTTGGCACATTGTGAGTGTTTAACGATTACCATTATTATTATTGGTCCAGCTTAATTAATCCATCAGTGGCAATTACTGAGTGACTACTGAGTCTACAACACTGAAATCAGAAGCAAGACTCGTTCTTTGTCTTCAAGGAGTTTATATCTAAAGACAGACAACAATTACTTACAAATAGGTGCATGGGAAGATATAGCAGGAAGTAGTTCAGAATTAATCAGTAGCCTCAATGAGACCCTATTGTGTGCGAAGCGTGGATAATAGATTTAGTTCAGTTATATTTGGATGAATTCCAATACTGTCAATTGAATTTACAAATGAAAATCCCAAATAAAACCATATTCAAAATAAATGTGTTGTGAATTGGAGTAAAATACAATACCTAAGTATTAAGGTGGCCTGTTTGTGAGAGTGGTATTGGTAGCTCACTTGAAAGTATCAAAATCCCAGTTTCCTTTTCATTGAAGCTACATTATAAAACAAAGAGAAGCCAGGCTTGTGAGTCGTAGGACTTGGGTTCTAATTCTAACTCTGGCTCTTACCTATTGAGTAACCTTTGCTAAGTCACTTAACATCTCCAGGCCTCAGTCACCTAATCTGCAAAATGTATATTCAGTGTAAACCCTACTTTCTTATTTAAATTGTGAGCCCCATGTAGGACAGGGACTGTGTTTGACTTGATTATATTGTCTCTACACCAATGTTTATTTCAGTTCTGGGCATATACCGTTTCATAAATGCCACAATTATTATTATTATATAGCTAAGATATTTCTATTATTTTTCCTGAAATAGTCAGCTTTCCAACAAAAATTGTATGAGTGGTTAGTATTAAGATTAGTATTAAGTAGATAAGATTAATAATGTTGGTATTTGTTAAGTGCTTTCTATGTTCAGAGCACTGTTTTAAGTGCTGGGTTAGATACAGGGTAATCAACTTGTCCCAAGTGAGGCTCACAGTTAATCCCCATTTTACAGATGAGGTATCAGTGACATAGAGAAGTTAAGTGACTTGCCCACAGTCACACAGCTGACAAGTGGCAGAGTCAGGATTCAAACCCATGACCTCTGACTCCCAAGCCCAAGATCTTTCCACTGAGACATGCTGCTTCGAGGTCCATGCTTCCCAATAACATTTTTTACAAAGCTTCTTGTGTGGGTATATGGGTAACTGTAAACATTTCAAAAAAAACCATGAAAAATTATCTGTAAGGTTCTTTTTAGGAATAGCATATAATTTCTCATGAGCTTTAATTCTTCTATCACCTGTAGACTAAATAACATCCAGACACTGATTTCCCCACTGAGGTTGGTTAACTTTCTCATAGTGTTCCTTTAAGGTTTCTAAACATTATTTCAAAATTTACTGCCATTATTTCTTGACTAGAGTTCTTGGCTGATGTTGCAATTTTGGATGAAAACCAGAAAGTCAATTATTATTTTGTTGAAATCAGGGAGACATCAAGACAACAAACCTTATTTTCTAAGCATTTCCTTTTTCTTCTCAAGGAACACAAGGAGTCAAAGGAGAAGTAAGTTAAGCCTTGGATTGAGGAACTCAAAATATGGGCCACCCACCCTACAAATTTGCTAATACGTGGGGGACCTAAAACGAGTCTGCTCCAGCCCCAAAGTGGAAGCTTAAACATTTAAAGTCAAGTAAGCATGGTGTAGTGGATACAGCACGGGCCTGGGAGTCAGAAGGTCATGGGATCTAAATCCCGGCTCCAGTTCTTGTCCACTGTGTGATCTTGGGGAAAGTCATTTCACTTCTTTGTGCCTCAGTTTCCTCATCAGTAAAAATGGGGATTGAAACTGTGAGTCCCCCATGGGACAGGGATTGTGTCCAACATGATTTGCTTGAATCCATCCCAGTGCTTAGTACAGTGCCTGACACATAGTAAGCACTTAACAAATACTGCTGTTATTACTGTTATAATTACTACAAGGTACAATACTGCTGCCATAACAGTACTGGTGTCAAACCATTTGTAAGGATTTTTTAGGATTTCCCAAGATCAGGGACAATGCAGGAACAAAGCACTCTCCTGGCTAAATCAGTTCATAGGGTCAATCACATGAATTAGCACCTAATTAAGCAATGTTTCTGTCCTTAGGGTAGTGATTAAAAGCAAGTTGAAAAAATACGTTTTTTGCCCTAAGATCAGTTAATTCATTCATTCAATCATATTTATTGAGGGCTTCCTGTGTGCAGAGCACCATACTCAGTGCTTGGAATATAAAATTCAGCAACAGATAGAGACAATCCCTGCCCAACAGTGGGCTCAGGGTAAATATGTATTGGGTGTTTATTGAAGTAAAGCACTATATTAAGTGCTTAGGAGAGTACAGATAAAGCGAGGTACATGTTCCCTGTCCTCAAGCAATTTATAATCTAGAAAAAAACAGCAAGCCCTAGCAGAAAGAGCATTAGTTTAAGGGATCAGAGGGCCCGAGATCTTGAGATTAAATCCCTGATCCACCACTGGCTTGCTGCCTCAATTCCTAATTTATCTATGCCTCAGTTGCTTCATTTGTAAAATAAGAATTTTTTTTTATGGCATTAGTTAAGTGTTTACTCTGGGCCAAATACTGTTCTAAGTTTTGGGGTAATAATAATAATAATGTTGGTATTTGTTAAGCGCTTACTATGTGCCGAGCACTGTTCTAAGCGCTGGGGTAGACACAAGAGAATCAGGTTGTCCCCATGTGGGGCTCACAGTCAGTCCTCATTTTACAGATGAGGTAACTGAGGCACCGAGAAGTTAAGTGACTTGTCCAAAGTCACACAGCTGACAAATGGCCGAGCCGGGATTTGAACCCATGACCTCTGAAGGTAGATAGGAGTGGATTAGTTTGGACACAGTCCTTGTCCCATGTAGGGCTCACAGTTCAAGTAGGAGAGAGAACAGGTATTAAATCCCCATTTTACAGTTGATGAAACTGAGGCACAGAGAAGTTAAGTGACTAGCCCAATGTCACAGAGCAAGCAGTTGGCAAAGCGAAGATTAGAACCAGGTCCCCTGATTCCCACATCTATGCTCTTTCTACTAGGCCATGTTGCTTCTCTTTAAAATATCTTTTCTTTCTCCCACTCAGAGGCCATGTGGGAAGGAACTGTCTACTACCTGATTATCTTGTGACTATAGCTTGGGAATCAGCGGTCGAGGATCCTAATCCCGGCTCTGCCACTTATCAGCTGTGTTACCTGGGGCAAGTTACTTATGTTGTCTGTGCCTCAGTTACCTCATCTGTAAAACGGAGATTAAGACTGTGAGCCCCAGTTGGGATAACCTGATTACCTGGTATCTACCCTAGTGCTTAGAACAGTACTTGACACATAGTAAGTGCTTAACATATACCATCATTATTAGTAGTATTATTATGACTCCAGTCTTTGGCATTTAGTAAGTGCTTCACAAATACTATTATCATTATTAATATTAGTCACTATTATTACTATCATTATTATTAACATTAGTCACCACAGGGACTTATAAATAGCATGGTGGAGACTAAGGGTGGAGTTTCAAACAATAAAAATAGCAATATCAAAAAATGAAAGCCCTAAGATCCATCATAGTCTAGGAAATCAAATCTCTGACTAGTCAGAACTGGAAGAGTCTTTCGAAGTAGAGAAAGGGTACATCTCATCTGTCTCTCCATCAAACCCTGGCCCCTGTCCAACCTCTGACCTGAAGTGCTCTCTCTCCTCAAATCCAAAAGACAGTAACTCTCCCCACCTTCAAAGCCCTACTGAAGGCATATCTCCTCCAAGACGCCTTCCCAGACTAAGCCCCACTCTTCCTCATCTCCCACTCCCTTCTACATTGCCATGACTTGCTCCCTTTGCCCTTCCCCCATCTCCCCGCCCACAGCACTAATGTGTAAATTCTTATTTTATTCATTTTTAATGATGTCCATTTTCTTGTATTGATGTCTGTCTCCCCACCTCAGGACTGTGAGCTCGTTGTGGGCATAGATTGTCTCTATTGCTGTATTACACTTTCCCAAGCACTTAATACAGTGCTCTGCACACAGTAAGTGCTCAATCAATACGAATGAATGAATGAATGAATGAATTGGCATAGTTGGTAACAGATAGTTGTGGATACAGTATTTAGTGTAGAGAGGTTCAGCAGGGGTGAAAGATGTCACCGGATAGTGGGCAAATTAATGGTGGTTGAACTCTCTTAATGGCTCCTTCCCCTCTGTCTTCACATATCTTCACATCTTCCCAGTACTAAAAAATCCCTCTGGAACTCACTCCCCCTGCAGACATCACCTCATTTTCCTTCTTCCATTTTCAGCTCAACTCCTCAAATGGGGGGCTACATACACCTACTGCCTTCATTTCTTCACATCCAACTCCCTTATTGATGTCTTCAGTTTGGTTCCCACCTTCAACACTCCAGCAAGACTTCCCTCTAGAAGATCATTACTGACCTTCTTTCTTGACAAGTCTAATGGACTCTATCCTAATCGTCACCAATTTTTAAGCTACTGTTGATTCAGTGCCTTATCCACATTGGGCACACCAAAAGGCTGGCCTTGTTGTGTTTTCACGTATAGTACTGGCAGTATCGGGGAATGTTTCCTCCTTGTCTTTCATTCCATTTGTTATCCCCTTTTCACATGATGAAATAGAGGCAAAGAAAGGTTAAGTGACTTGCTCAGGGTGACACACAGCAGGTAAGTCAAGGAGTTAGGACCCAAGCCAGAGTATTCTGAGCTCCAATACCACATTCCTCCCATTAGACTGTATTGCCATATTGTTGACATTTCCTGGATGACTTGACATTCACTGCTTGGTTGAAGTGCCAGCTGAACTTCGGATGCTCAAACATTTTATGCTAAACTGTTTAATTGTTAGAAATAAATGATCAATTTTCAAGACTTTTCATAAGTAATAGCTGAACAGCTATAAAGGAGGAACTTCTGAAAGCATATAGTTCTGTAAACAACTAAATGGCATAGAAGCAAGCCTATCAATTAATGTACATATCATCCTTAATAATAATAATGATTTTGACATTTGTTAAGCACATCCTATTTGCCAAGCACTGCATCAAGTGCTGGGGTAGAAACAAGATAATCAGGTCAGACTCAGCCCGTCCTACATGAGACTCACAGTCTAAGTAGTAGAGAGAACAGCTATTGAATCCTTATTTAACAGATGAGGAAACTGAGACACAAATAAATTAAGAGAGTTGCCCGAGATCACAGAGCAGACAAATGCCAGAGCAGGGATTAGAACCCAAGTTCTCTGACTCCCAGGCCTGTGCTCTATCCATTATGTTTACATTGTCAACAAAAATATGATTCAAGTGCTTCTCTTCTCACTCTCTGTGAGATTCCTCCCTTCTGCCATCACGTATACCCAAATGTCCCCTATATATAAGAATCATTCAATCATTTTATTAGTGCTTACTATGTGCAGAGCACCATACTAATCCTACTTCATCTTCAACTCTCACTCTATCCTCTTGCTTCCAATCCTAGTCAAACTTCCTGGAATAGATGATATACACCTGCTATCTTTAATTCCTCTCCACCAATTCTGTTCTTGATCCATTACAGCTGGCTATGAACTCCATCAGCAAAATGCACTCTCTGAGGTCACCAATGACCTACTAATAGCCAATTCCAGCAAGATCTACTCAGTCCTAATCCTGCTGATCCATTAGCTGTTTTAGACATTTTGGACCACTGCCTTCCTCTTGAAACCCTGATAGGTCATGGTCTTTCTTGCTGATATGGGTTCTCCTACCCCTTCGGCAGCATCTCAAGATACTTTACTGACTCTCCTTCCACCTCTCATCTCATAACAGTGGAAACTCCACAAGGTTCAGTTCTATGTCCCGTACTCTTTCCTTTATTCACCTATTGTCTTGGGGAGCTCATTTTCTCACATGACTTCGGGTACCAATTCAATGAACACAACTTCCAAATTGACCTGCTTACCTCACCTACTTGCAAACTTGCAACTCTTTCAATCTCCAGAACATTTGTACATGGATGTCTGTCCCACCAGAACCTCAAAATTAACATCTAAGTCTCCTCATGCTCCAAACCTGTCTATCTCAGTCAGTTCTATCAATACCTCCAGATCCTGGAAGCCTACAACCTCGGCATGTTCATGCTGCATTGTTCACTGAGTGCTTACTGTGTGCAAAGCACTGTACTTAGCACATGGGAGAATACAATATAACAACAAATAGACACATTACTGCTCACAATGAGGTCAAGGTCTAGAGGGAGAGACAGACATTAATATAAATAAATAAACCAATTACAGATATATGCAGATATATACATATCTGCTGTAGGGATGGAAGGGAGGATGAATGAAGGAGCAAGTAGAGTAGCACAGAGGGAGTGGGAGAAGACGAGAGGAGGACTTAGTCAGGGAAGGCTTTTTGGAGGTGATGTGACTTCAATAAGGTTTTCAAGTGGGGGAGAGCAATTATCTGTCTGATATGAGGGAATTCCAGGACTGAGGTAGGATGTGGGTGAGAAGCTGGAGGTGAGATAGACGAGATTGAGGTACACTGAGAAGGTTAACATTAGAGGGACTAAGCATGAGGACTGGAGAGTAGTAGTAATAATAATGATAATAATGTTGGTATTTGTTAAGTGCTTACTGTGTGCAGAGCACTTGGGTAAATACAGGGTAATCAGGTTGTCCCATGTGAGGCTCACAGTTAATCCCCATTTTACAGATGAGGTAACTGAGGCACAGAGAAGTTAAGTGACTTGCCCACAGTCACACAGCTGACAAGTGGCAGAGCTGGGATTCGAACCCGTGACCTCTGACTCCCAAGCCCGGGCTCTATCCACTGAGCCACGCTACTTCTCTAGCTATGCAGAGTAGCAAGGTGCTGCAAGAGGGGGCAAGGTGATTAAGTGCTTAAAAGTCAAAGGTGAAGAGTTTTTGTTTGATGTGGAGGTGGATGGGCAACCACTAGAGTTTCTTGAAGAGTGGGAAAACATGGTCCAAACACTTTTGAAGCAAAATGATTCAGGCAGCAGCATGACATATGGACTGGAGTGGGGAGAGACAGGAGGCAGGGAGGTCAGCGAGGAGGCTGACACAGTAATCAAGGTAGAATAAGTACTTGTATTACCGTGGTAGCAGTTTAGATGGAGAAGAAAGGGCAGATTTTGGCGATGTTGTGAAGATAAACCATCAACTTTGAATTCTTGCTCTCCTTGAAGCTTATAATCAGTGAGCTGTCCATTCCTTCTGGTTCTACCTTTCCAACAGCTAATGGATCCACCTGCTCTCCACCCAATCAGCTACCACTGTAGTACAAGCTCTGGTTATAGGATTAGATTAGTTTATCATCCTCCTTGTTGGTCTCTTTGTCTCCAGTGACCCCTTCTCCAGTCTATACCACATATCACTGCAAGGAGCATATTTCTGAACCATAATAATAATTAATAATCATAGTATTTGTTAAGCGCTTACTACGTGTCAGGTACTGTACTAAACGCTAAGGTGGATACAAGCAAATTGGATTGGACACAATCCCTGCCTCACTTGGGGTTCAATCCACATTTTACAGATGAGGTAACAAAGGCACAGAGAAGTCAAGTGACTTGCCCAAGATCACACAGCATACAAGTGGCAGAGCCGGGATTAATAATAATAATAATAATAATAATAATAATGGTATTTGTTAAGCACTTACTATGTGTGAAACATTGTTCTAAGTGCTGGGGGAATACAAGGTGATAAGGTTGTCCCACCTGGGGCTCATAATCAATCCCCATTTTACAGATGAGGGAACTAAGGCACAGAGAAGTTAAGTGACTTGCCCAAAGTCACACAGCAGACAAGTGGTGGAGTCAGGATTAGAACCCATGACCTCTGACTCCCAAGCCTGGGCTATTTCCACTGAGCCAGCATAACCCATGATCTTCTGACTGCCAGGCCCATGCTATACCCACTACGCCACGCTGCTTCTGCTCAACACACCTCTCTCCCCTGGCTCCCTGGACTTTCCATATCCAGAAAAAAAATTCCTCACAATTTAATCCAGGCTTTCTTCTAAATCACCCCACCTCTCTTCACTCCCTACTCCCCAACTCCCTTTCTCCATTCCCCTTGAGCCAACCTTCCAACTCTACCACATCTTTCAGTTTCTCTCCTGTCACAATTTTGAATATCCATGCTCAATATTCAGTGTTCCATTTAGGTTGCCGAACACACAGCTTTAAGCAACCACAGTTTTCCATGGCCATATGTAACTCTACTTGTCTGTTCAAGCTGGTTGCATACTCTCTTGTTGCCTCTGGCACTGGCATCATACTGTGCTGCTCCTTACTTGTTCCACCTTTCCATGGGAAACTAATTGTCACTGTAAAGTCCTCAACCTTCTTTCCTAGACCTCTCCTCAGCTAGTTTTCTAGTCATATCTTGCTTTCGACTCTCCCAACATCTGCTACTTGCTCCTCATGTTCCCTCCTGCTTGGAACTCCCTCCCTCCCCAAATCCAACAGACTGGAGCCCTCTCCACATTCAGATCCCTCCTGAAATTCCATCTCTCCCAACAAACTCTTTCCCTAATTAATTCACAGCACCTCCAGTCATATGAACCCATCAGCCATTTCTAGAACTATTTATAAGTTCATTAATTTCTATTCATTCCAGTAAGCATGCACAGTTTTTTGTATCTATACATTCGGGTATTTATTTTAATAACTCCACTTGAAAACATTTTTATGCCTGTCTCCCCATTAGATAGAAGCTCCTTTGGGCAGAGAGTGTGTCACTGGCTTATTTTACATTTACCAAATGCTAGGTGTTGTGCAAGAAGCCCAGTGAACCCTCCATAAATGATATTACTATGATTGTTGCTACTCATGTATTTTATTTATAGAGTCAATTTGGGTAACTCATGTTAGACTATTTACTTTGTTCACTGTTTTTTTTAATGTCAGGTGATATTGATTTGAGTAGTGTGGAACAAGGATTACAGTGGGTATCTTTTCCAAACTATGTACAGCAATCAGTTTCCATGGTGATGCTTTTCTTACTGAGAGGAACTTTTTAAATGGTATTTATTAATCAATCAATGGTATTTATTGAGCACATTAAATGTTTACCTTGTGCCAGATTCTGCTACAAATGACCAAAAAAGATTGGAAGGAGTTGTTCAAATGAGACTTTGCTGTGGCTCTTCAAGGGAAGACAGGAAAGGTCTTACTGGTTGATTTTTCATCTGTTGAGAGGGTTTTCTCCATGCTCTTTTAATAGGAGAATGTGAACATGACACCTTCTCATTCTGTGCACAGGCACTTTATTTGGCTAGGAAAAGTCCAGGAAAAATGTGGAAGAGGCAGACCAGCAGCTAGATGAATAGAGACCATAACAACGAAAATGGAAGAACCATTAGAAAGACTTCAGGTTATAACAGAGGACAGGACGTTCTATAGAAAGTATATCCATGAAGTTGCTATGAATTGGAAACAGCTCGATGGCACTTAATGATAATAATAATGATAATTAATTGCAGGAACCAAAGCTCAATTAGAGGAGAAAGTACACAGAGACAGTTCACCCATCAGTTGACCAGACATGGTAGCCAATGAGACTTTGGTGAATAAGTGGTGCATTCTTGGCCTTATGGAGTCTTAATTTATGGGTGTGACAACTCCGAGGATCATAGGTTCTTTCTCCAATCATTTTCCATATGGATCTCATATATGACTTTCTAATTTACTCCATTCCTTGTCAAATAAGAGGCTTGGATGAAAGCAAAATGTCTGAGACTTAAAATGAAGGTGTTGCCAATTGATAGGGTTAGGGCTACGTGACAAGGATACTAATCACCCAAAGTGTATTTGATTAGATTGTGACTGTCCCTGGGAGCTCCATCTGACCTTCCTTCACAAAATTGGTGGGGGTTGATTTGTGACCCACTAATGAGCCCTACCCTCTGATTGGCTCCTGCAGATGGGATCTGAATTGTTTCTAACAGCTGTCAATTGTATGCCACGATCTGATTCAGGCAATTTTCATGATTAACATATGCATGTCTGCTTCATCTTATCAGATAGAGTGGGGAGGGTGAGCTTCTCGACTCACAACTTGTGGCTAGGAAGAGGTAAAAGCCTAGAGAGGTGTGTCAAGGTGAATGAGGCACCTGCCATCTCAAGGCCAAACAGCTATCTCATGATTGCCCAAGCTAGTCATAAGAAGCTCAAGTGGGGTACAGTCTCTGTTACCAAAGTCAAGGGACACCCAAGGCCAAGAATGAGGAAGTGAGGAAAAGGTGCTCCTCACCCCCACGCCATCAAAATAAGCTAGGAGGAACAGGGGAGGTTGAGGGGGCAGGGTGAGGATATTGGACTAGTGGAACACAGAAGCCCAAATGACCCAAAGGACAGGTGATTAATACCTGGTGTCTCAGACATTCCAGGTAGAGGACCGAGACTTGCAGCAGCTGGCTGTGTGTTGCCCCCACCCAGAGGGTACTTTTCTCGCACTCTTGGAGCTAAATGAGCACTACTGGGGCTGGGATCTAGGTTCTTTACCATGTGTGTGTAACCACATAAGTGTATTCCTCCTGAAAGGAAAGCATTCATGGGACTGGAGGTAGGGTGCTTCGAAAGGATGTTCAATTCACCACATGCGAATAACTGCAACCCTCCCAGAAGGGAAGGTCAGTTCAACATGTAGAATAAATTTTGCATGGCTCAGCATTTCTGACTACGGTCTCTCACTCTTGCCAAGCCCATCCTCAAAGTTGTCCCCATGCGATGCATGACAGGAGGATGATAGTTGTCTCTGAAACTGTCCTTTTATTTCTACAGTGCTTGTATTCTCCCAAATGCTTAGTGTAGTCCTCCATACATACTACTCTCCCACATACTCAGTACTCTACAGTGCCTGAACATTCCCATGTCTCAGTAAATATGACTGATTGGCTAATTCCATCTGTGTTAACAATAATAATAATAATGATATTTGTTAAGTACTTACTATGTGCCAAGCACTGTATTAAGTGCTGGGGTGGATACAAGCAAATTGGGATGGACACAGTCCCTGCCCCACATGGGGCTCACAGTCTCAAAGCCCATTTTACAGATGAGGAAACTAATGAGGCCCAGAGAAATGAAGTGATTTGCCCGAGGTCACACAGCAAACAAGTGGCAGAGCAGGAATTAGAATCCATGAGCTTCTGACTTCCAGGTCTGTGCTCTATCCACTTTGTCATTAATGATTGGAGGAGATGATTTAATTCTGTAAAATGATACTGAAGTTTACTATTGAAGTTAATCGTAAAGATTTAAATCACAGTCACGAGCAGAGAGTAGCATAGACACTGGTAGAATTAAAAACTCTAAGTAAGCCTCTATAAATTGCCAGTGCATACCAAGTATGTGAGACTGAGGGGGTGCTTATTGAGCCAGAAGAAAAATTCCCTAGTAGGGAAGAGCTTTGAACTCACTTCACATCATCTTGAAGCAAGTGAAGGAGGGTAAGTGGAGGATGATCAAGAAATGCTTGAATTATGCTCTACTCCAATTGTCAAAAATGGCCATAGAGGATTTTACCTCTGCTAGGAAATTAATTTACTCCATATAGATTAGAAGTCCATTGAAAAGTGGTGAGGTGGTGGGTTGGGGAGAGAGAAGCATTTGATCTGAGATGAGTGGACTCTGTGGGGTTGTGATTCAGCAGAGTCTTTTGTTTCTCTTTCCTCCTCTTCCACCCCCCCATCATAAAATGACGTCTGAATTTCAGTAACTCATCATTTCATTTATAGTTCCCCTGATTTGTGTTGAATCATTTCTTCCCATTTCATTCCTCTGAGGTGTTATGATCGATTACCCTTCTTTAATAGCCACACTCTTCAGCTTCTCTGAAATGGTATAGAATACCAGATATTGGGAATTTGTTGGGGTTGCAGTGGGGGGATTCCTAGTCTTCAGGAGATAGCTTTTCCTATTCCTTCCACCTGCTCCTGCCTTCTCTTTTTCTTCTTTCACTTCCTCCTCCTTTCCAACCTTTTTTTCCTCTTTCTCCCTTCCTTTCTCTAGATCACTCCCACTCCCCTCTTCCTCATCTCCCTTCCATTCCTTTCTCCATAAAGCAGAAATTCCTGACTATTGGCTTTAATCATAATGATGGTATTTTTCAAGTACTTACTAGGTGTCAAACACTAAGAAGTGGGATAGATTCAGTCCCTGTCCCTCATCGGGCTCACAGTCCAAGTAGTGAGAAAAGTTATCGAAGCCCAGTTACACAAAGGAAGAAACAGGCACAGGGAAGTTAAGTGTATAGCCCAAAGTCACACAACAAAGTGTTGGAGCAGGAATTAGAACCCAGGTCCCTCTGACTCCCAGGTCTGTGCTCTTTCCACTAGGGCATGCCTCTTTCCATGGTGCTGTAAAGCTCTCCATGTTTTTTCTTTCCCTCATATTAGCCCCCAACTATCACTGTGCCATTTTTTTCAACTCTTTCTTTTTTGAGTGAAGAAAAGCTAAATTTGATAAAACATACATGAAGAAGAATGAGATGTGCAGATTTATTTGAAATTTATTGTTGCTTGGTCATTTACTAAATGAGAAAGAATCCTAGGGATATTTTTGGTAGGGTCTATCTCTCCATCAGAACAAAGCAAAGAATATTTGAATCACACACAACCACTGGTAAAATAATGCACTGCAGAGATTTACAATTGATCAGCAATATATAGGATTTTGTGACTCTTAGAATGCTTCCATTGATCTGTAGGCAACTTGGAAAAAGAGTTTGGGAAGATCCATACTGCAAGTCAGTGGGAAAGAAGTGTTGGATAATAACTACAGCAGCATGGCCTAATGGAAAGAGCCGAGGCTTGGGAGTCAGAGGCCCTGGGTGCTTATCCCGGTTTCATCATTTACCTGCTGTGTGATCCTGGGCAAGTCACTTCACATCTCTGTGCCGCAGTTCCCTCCTCTGCCAAATGGGGATTCAATATCTGTTCTCCCTCCTTGTTGTATCTACCCCAGCACTTAATATAGTGCTTGGCATGTAGTAAGTGATTAACAAATACCACAGTCATCACTCTGACAATCAGTATATGTCACATAATATAATGGGATCCTTTAAAAGCACTATGAGAAGCATCGTGGCTTGGTGGAAATAGCACGGGCTTGGGAGTCAGAAGATCAGAGGTTTTAATCCTGGTCCCGCCACTTGTCAGCTGTGTGACTTTGGGCAAGTCACTTAACTTCTCTGTGCCTTTTATCTCACCTGCAAAATGGAGATTAAGACTGTGAGTCCCAAGTGCGACAATCTGATTACCTTGTATCCATACCAGCACTTATAACGGTGCTTGGTACATAGTAAGCACTTAACAAATACCATAATTATTATTATTTTTATATTAAGAGAACTAGGAATTGTTAGAGATTCTTAGAGAAGCAGCATGGAGTAGTGGATAAAGCAAGAGCCTGGGAGTCAGAAAGACCTGGATTCTAATGCCGGGTCCACCACTTGTCTGCAGTGGGGACCTTGGGCAATTCACTTCATTTCTCTGTGCCTCAGTTCCCTCATCTGTAAAATGGAGATTAAGACTGTGAGCCCCATTAGGAATAGGGACTGTGTTCAACCTGATTTGCTTCTTTCCCCCCGGATCTTAATGCAATGCTTGGCACGTAGTAAACACTAAACGAATACCACAATTATTATGTGAAATAGAAGAGATTTTTGTAAACCTGTTGTGATACCACAGAGTCTCATGAGACCTCTTGAGGAAGACTTAAGTCAACAACAAAATACAGCTACTCCTGCTTTATATATTTTGAATGCTGTGCCAGCCAGACCATATATCTTTGTTTATCATAAAATATGGTTACGTATAGCTTCAAAAAATGCCAGATAAATCTTATGACATTGCTTGTCTTTCTAAGTGTAAATAGTTGGATCTTCATTTATTCCTGCAACTGGTTTCAAGTTGGGAAAAATGCAGAGAACATTTGAAGCTGTTTCTCAATAAAACCAACTGTTCTTCGAAATTTAAATGCATGGCAAAATGTTTAGCTGGGGAAATCTGCCAGAGGGTGCGAATAGACATAACCGAGCTTCATGTATCAGAATCATCATAGAAAACTCCAAAGCACTACATAATGAAAATGGTCCAGGGCCACTTCTGCCTCTTTCCTTTCTTCCAGTGTAAGACCTCTCTTTCTCCATCAGCAAATATTTCCTGCTGATGTGTGTTTGAACTGGATGTGATTCTGTGCTTTTTATGCCACCTTCATACTAGTCAGCAACCACCCAAGTTTTACTCTTTTCTTTTCCCCTTCTTCAATCTTCCTCCCCTCCCCCAACACCCCCCAGACCCAGTTGACTGTTTCTCTAGGTGGCACCAAGCCAGTCCTCTAAGAACTAAGAAACCTGTGGATGGACGGGAGGGAGGTTAGGTTGGCCAGCAGCTGCCCATCTTCTCTGTCCCTCAAACTCGTAATTTTTTTGCCAGTTTATGTCTTCTCTGTCACTTTTCCCTCATAGTACCAACCATCTGTATGTCCTGTTGCATCTACCACTAACATTTCCCAGATCATCATATGTGAAATTCACATATAGGTATAGGTGTAATTTAAAAAGCCAGCAGTCCTGTCCACACTGTGCACACAAAAAGGCTTTTCTTATTGTGTTATTAAGTCTGGTTTTTTGCTGCACCTGATTCTCTTTAAACTTTCACTTAGATGTGTCCTGATCTTTTCAAAACCTTTGCTCAAAAAGACCTGCTCCATCCTTGACAGCAGGATGTTTGATCACAGGACACCTACTTCAGCAACTGACTCCCAGTTTTCAGGTGGAATGCACCATCTTCTGAGGCTTTGTTTTACCGTGGGCTGCACTGTGTCAGTATATTTAAAAAATGATACATGTGGTGTGTGAAGTATTTTTTCAATACTTCAGACAGCAGCATGTTATTTCTTTTTTAATATTGATCAGAACACATTTCACCCAACCTCAATAAATCCAGTGGTTCTCCATTGTCTTTCATACCAAAAGCAAACCTGTGACGTTAAGGGTCTCCATTATCTTTCTCCTTCTTACCTAAATGCTTTCAGGCTTGGGCTCTGGGGCAGAGAGATGATTCCCGAGCTGACTTTAACATGGAGTTCCTTGCATAGAGCCTCTGTTGCCTTGGAGGTTTTACCCACCTGTTCCTTCCCTTCCCCAGTTCCAAACCACTTTCTGGGTTGAACTCCATGATGTGGGGAGGGAGATTCAAGACATGTTGTCAGTCCCGAGATCCAAGGTGATCCCCACAGCACCCAGAGAGGACTCCCATACCCGCCCTCACCTGCTGTGTGTGTTGAGGAACCGAGCTCCTGCCACTTGGGAGTGCCTCTGTGGTGTTCAGCAGGTGTCTCCATGCCTGCATGCAGAGACCTCCACCCTCTACCAGTCCTGTGCCCCAGCTCCTCTGCCTGACCAGCTCCAGGGACTCAGGACTAGTGTTCCATACACACCTTGGCACTAAAGTGTCATGGCAGAAACAGTGGCTTCAGGAGCGTCATTTCCAGCCCTGGAGTGCGGCCCACAGCTGCTCCTGAAGCCACTGCCTCTGCTGGACACCTCCAACCTCTGCCCTATCACAGTTTGGGATGGACCCTAGTGTCCTGTGTATCCCCAACAACTTGGTATTTTGGGGGTGCCCTCTGCTCACCCCTCCCAGTCTACATGGCTTTAAGATGGCAGATTGGGCCACCAGGTGGAGGAGGGACTAAGAAGAAGGAATGGAAACCACTGGAGAGTATGGAATGCAACCTCTACCTCAACTGGCAATAAAAAGGAAGAGAACCCCCCCTGACAGTTCAGGGAATGATGAAGGTTCACTGGTCCTCATCTTCAGGAGGGCCAATGAGAGCTGACTGAAATGAACAGATGTTTTAAAATCCCACCCATGAAAGTAGCCAGTGCTCAGTACGTAGACAGCTCAGTGCCTGAACCGGCAGTCACGTGGTGAGCCCTCCAGGGAGGGAGTGGGACTGAAGGTGTTTGACTTGGAGCCAGCTGTTGTCTCTGTTCTCTACAGTACACCTTACTCTGAGTGGTAGCAACTATACATCACTGGGAATGGAAGCACCTGCTTCCTCCAAGCTTGTGATCTTTGTCCTCACAAACCATCCCTCACTCTTGACCCTGCAGCCTCCAATTCACTGATCATATACCTTCCCCTTCCTGTTCCATTCTTCCTGCAGCTTTTCCAATCCACATCCACCCTCACTGTCAGAATCTTTCTAAAATATCAGCCTTGCACTGGTTAATCAACCTTCCTTTCCAATTAAACCATCCCATCAACAACATCAGCATTCCTAGCAAATTATATTAACATGTAATTTATTCACACTTTTATCAATTAAAATCAATAGTTCAATGGTATTTATTAGATACCTCCTGAGTACAGAGCACTGAACTTGGGAAAGTTCAATAGAAGTGAAAGACCTGATTCATTTCCTCCAGAAACTTACTAGCTTTTCACTCTATAATATGTTTGATTTGGTGACATAACTTCTGCTTTACTCATTGAATTATTAATAGTAATATTAGAAGAGTGTTGATTAAGTGCTTATTGTGTGCAAAACACCAAACCCATCACTTTGAAAGAAATACACACTTGAGGTAGACACAAGGTCCCTGACTCCCAAAGAGCTCCCAATACAAGAATGAGGAGGAAGTCAGGGAGTGTCAACAGATGCATAAGGAAAAGTGAATAAAGAGACAAAAGACAAAGACGGCAACGAACATGAGAGGAGAGGATGGATTTAGGGCTCCTCATGTTCAGACCAATGGTCCCAGAAATCACAGCTGCAGTTATGATGGGGACCTGCTCTATGTTCTAAAGATTGAGAAGGTTTCACATTGCTGCTGCTGCTGCTGTTGAAGCCTTTCCCTGGGAAGAAGCAGGAGTTGGTGGGAGCCCCCATGCCATGAGGGAGAGGTAGCTTCCTTCTCATGTGGCTGGTCACGGGAAGGAAGGGAGTAAGTGGACGAATGGATGGCTCAAGCAGCTGGTCGATTCCTCCTTAAAGGGCAAATATTTTGTTTTTCATTTCTTTTCTAAGTTCCTCCACCAGTCAGGTGTTTCACACACAATGGCTGCTCAATAAATGTTGTTGATACTGTTGATTAATTGAATTCAAAATCAATCTTAATTATTTAATTATAGGGTGAGTTGTATTCTTTTAAGGGCTGTCTTTTACATGAATTCACGGAATAGGGTGAAGGTCATTTGATAGCAAGAAAGTCAAATTATCCTAATTAATGACCCAGAATAAAATCTTCCCTGATCGTCAGAGAGGGTTTCAGATAGCTGTATGAAGGAAATGTTGAGCTTAGCCCAAATTCAAAAATTTGGCAGTGATGTCTGAGGGAAGATCAAGTTGATGAAATGCTGCGGCTTTACTAGTGTGGATTCCTGTTCAACTTCCCTTAGACTTTCTAAAAGATGGAAAACAAATGAGTCATTTAGATTATAGATCTGTTTACTGGAAAAGAATTTAATGATTTTAACTTATGCAAACAAACTCATAAGTTACTAAATACAGCAGTTTTTTTTAACATTAAGGAATTCAATATGGATTTTAAACACAGCAACATGTTAGGATGTGAGATAAACTCTGCATAGCAAACATCTTCTTGTCCAAAAGCATTTGTCAATAAAGCAATTTTGTGCTTCCACTCCAAACTGCCCAAGCTGAGTGTCTATCTATGAGGCTAAAATTAAAGATCTTCATGCAGAAGCCCAGAGTATAAAATGAACTGTCATGGAGTAGAATGAGATGCATTTTCTGGTTAAAAAAAATATGGCAAGGAAAGATAGATGCAAACACATTTTTTTTAATCCAGTATTTGCATGAGTATATCTCTTACTTTGCAGAGATTGCCAACTTTTCAAAGACAAACCTCTCCTCACTGTCAAGGATGCAAAACGCATGAAGGCACCTTAATTTGTCTGGTCCAGTCCTGCTTATCACAAGCTAATTTCTGAAGAGATGAGGCTGAAATACATTTCAAAAACCACTCCAAGATTTGCCAGCATCAGGTTTTGTCTTTTATATGTGTTAGAATTGAATTACTATCCATAAAGGCAAACAAATATTGGTACATAATTTTCTAATTTGGGGAAAGAGATCTATTGCTATGGGATTGAGAAGAGAGGTAAGGTTTATAGAGATACACAAATAATGCTTCTCCTCTGTTTTCCCACCTTCCACTAGAAGGGGCATGAGAGGGCTGATGGGAAAATGGTAAATAGTGCTCTTAATAATGATGGTATTTTTTAAGCTCTTATTATGTGCCAAGCACTGATCTAAGCACTGGAATAGATACAAGGTAATCAGGTTGTCCCAGTTGGGCTCACGGTCTTAATCCCCATTTTACACATGAGGTAACTGAGGCACAGAGAAGTGGCTTAATAATAACAATAATAACAATAGTGATGGCATTTGTTAAATGCTTACTATGTGCCAAGCACTGTTCTAAGCACGGGGGTAGATACAAGGTTATCAAGTTGTCCCACTTGGGGCTCACAATCTTAATCCCCATTTTACAGATGAGGTAACTGAGGCCCAGAGAAGTGAAGTGACTTTCCCAAAGTCACACGTTTTATAAGGGGTGGAGCTGGGATTAGAACCCATGACTTCTGACTCCCATGTCCGAGCTCTTTCCACTATGGCACACTGCTTCTCTTAGCCCTTAGCTTCCCTAGGCAACTTGCTAAATTAGTGGGAAAATATTAATCTCTTCTGCCCTCACCCATGAGATCTGACTGCATTTTGGAGATCAAATATGTCAGACCACATATACTTGAGTGTTCAACTCACTGTAGGAGAGCTGCAAGACTATTTTTTTTCCCATAAACTCATTATCTTTATATGTTTATGAACTGGGGAAAATTCTTAGCATTGATCCTTTGTAATTGTGTGTCTACTTAGGAAACCAGATAAGAATCAGTAGGAATTGAATTTTGGAGCAAGTATGCTTGGAAGTAGTCATCTTCATTAAGGGATAATTGCCCTATTAAAGGAGTTTCTGGTTCTTCAGGTTGTGACCCAGAGTCCGTGAGGGAAAGGGAAGTTTTAGAATCTCTGGAGGACTGCATCTACAGGGTATCATAGGAACAGGTCTGGGTTCAGATGTTTGGTCTCCTGACCCTGAGAAAAAAATCATGCCTGACCTACACTGGTATTTACTGAGTGCTTACCGTGTACAGAGCACTGTACCTAGGTGCTTGGGAGAGTACAATACATAAACACATTCCCTTCCCTCAAGGAATTTACAATCTAGAGTAGGAGACAGAAATTAACGTACATATGTGATAACATAACATACTGCACACTTGTAAGACCACATGGAGTTGTATAGGCTCATAGTGTAACACGATGACATCATACAGAAGCCTGATAGAGTCACCAAACGTATTTCACTTGTACAGGTGGACTTCTTACCTGCCCTCACTGCTCCAGTGACAATGTGCTCCTCCCTAGGTCTCTGTTAATATAAATGTGCTTTCCTACCCAGGCCAAGTTTTTTTCCCTTTATTAGAGACATCCCCACCTTGCCTGGCTACACTGTCCCTTGAGGAAACTGATGCATCAATCAGTGGTATGTATTGAGGGCTGGGGAGAGTACCCCCTCAGTGTCACAACTGGAGAGTTTCCAGTTCTCTACTAATCTTAACAATGGGTGGCAGAGTCATGCAGAGGCATATCCATTCCATTCTTAGCTTGGCCAGGAGCTAGCAAGTGGAAGACAATCTGCTACAAGTCAAATCTCCCCTGTGTTGGGCAGCAGTGGTTTTGGAGAGAGTTGAGGGTAGAGACTCAAATTTACTGCACAGAAGGAGACAATGGTAAACCACTTCTGTATTTTTACCAAGAAAACTCTATGGTTACACTATCAGAAAGAATGCAGATGGAGTTAGGGCTCTTGGGGAGAGATGTGTCTATGACATCACTATAGGTTGGAGTTGACGTGACAGCATAAGACAAGACACGGGAGAGTACAATTGAGTATGTGAGACACAAACCATACTCTCAGGAAGTTTACAGTCTAGAGAGGGGATGGAGATGTAAAGTGAATTTCAGATATGGAAAATGGCAGAGTGTAAGGTTGTGTACATGAGTGTTTGGTGGCTGAGGGTGGACTAAGCATCAAAGTGCTCAAGGGGTATTCAAATGCATAGGCCAACTTAAAAGGGAGAGTGAATAGGATGAGAAAATGAGGGGTTAGCCAGGGAAGGTCTCCTGGAGGAGATCCTAATCCTCAACTTCCCAAATACCTTCACTCGCCTCCTTCTGCTGGAAAAATAATCTAACCTTCGCTTCACTGACTTCACTGACACTACTTTCTTCTGGTCTTTTGGGTATTTTTTAAGCACTTACTATGTGCCAGACACTGTACTAAGTGCTGAAGTAGATGCAAGTTAATCAGGTTGAATGCAGTCCCTGACCCATATCGGATTCACAGTCTTAATCCCCATTTTACAGATGAGGTGACTGAGGCCCAGGGAAGTTAAATAGTAATAATAATAATAATGTCAGTATTTGTTAAGGGCTTACTATGTGCAGAGCACTGTTCTAAGCGCTGGGGTAGATACAGGGTCATCAGGTTGTCCCACATGAGGTTCACAGTCAATCCTCATTGTACAGATGAGGTAACTGAGGCACAGAGAAGTTAAGTGACTTGCCCACAGTCACACAGCTGACAAGTGGCAGAGCTGGGATTCGAACCCATGACCTCTGACTCCCAAGTCCGGGCTCTTTCCATTGAGCCATGCTGCTTCTCTAAAAATGGTGGTATTTGTTAAGTGCTTACTATGTGCCAAGCACTGTTTTAAGTGCTGGGTTAGATATAAGCCAATCAGGTTACCCCACATGGGGGGTCACTGTCTTAATCTCCATTTTACAGATGAGGTAACTGAGGCACAGAGAAGTTTAGTGACTTTCCCAAAGCTGATAAGTGGTGGAACCAGGATTATAACCCATGATGTCTACCTCCCAAGCCCATGCTCTTTCCACTAAGCCAGGCTGCTTCTTTAATAAATGTGGTGTTTCTTAAGCAGTTACCGTGTGCCAGGCTCTGGGGTGGATACAAGGTAATCAGGTTGGACACAGTCTCTGTCCCACATGAGGCTCATGGTCTCCATTCCCATTTTATAGATGAGGTCACTGAGGCACAGAGAAGTAAATTGACTTGGCTAAGGTCACACAGCAGATTAATGGTGGAGTCAAGATTAGAACCCATGACCTTCTGACTCCCAGGTCCATGCTCTATCCAGTACGCTGACTTGCCCAAGGTCACACAGTAGACATGTGGTGGAGCCAGGATTAAGTCCCTGGTCTTTCTGACCCCCAGGCCCATGTTCTAGCCACTAAGCAACACTATCCAGTCCTTATCTTTCTCCTTCTCTACAGTCTTGCATTTCCTCCTGATTTCAGGACATCTCTATTTGGATATCCTGCTGATACCTCAAAATTAATATGTCCAAAGCAGAACTCCTTATCTTTGCACCCAAACCCTGCCCTCCTTCTGACTTTCCCATCTCTGTAAACAGCACCACCAACCTCCCTGCTTCACAAACCCATAATCTTGGCATTATCCTTGATTTGTCTCTCTCATTCAGCACACATATTCAGTCTGTCAGCAAATACTCTAAGGTTAGCCTTCATAACATCACTAAAATCCACCCTTTCTTCTCCATACAAACTATTACACTAATCCAAGCACTTATCCTATTGAGATCCTGGCTATTACAATAAATCTCCTTGCTGATCTCCCTGCCTTTTGTCTCTCCCCATTTCAACCTACACTTCACTCTGCTGCCCACATTATTTTTCTACAAAACCTCCAGTGGTGGCCCATCCATCTCCACATCAAACAGAAACTCCTTATTGTTTTTAAAACACTCAGTCGCCTTGCCCCTCCTTCCTTACCTGTTCAATTTCTCAGGACAGCCCACATACCTCATTTCTTTAAGGCCAGTCTACTCACTGTACCTCAGTCTCTTTCCTCTCACCACCGACTCTTCACCCATATCCTGCTTTTGGCCTGAAACTACCTCCAGCCTCATAACCACATTCAAAGACTGTGGTTTTGAATGCACAGCTCTTCCAAGAAGCCTTCTCTGACTAAGCCCTCATTTCTTCTGCTCCAACTCCCCACTGCACTACTCTTGCACTTGGATTTGTACTCTTTAATAATAATACTAATAATAACATTGGTATTTGTTTAGCACTTACTATGTACTAAGCACTTTTCTAAGCGCTGGGGTAGATACAAGGTAATCAGATTGTCCCAAGTAGGGCTCACAGTCTTCATCCTCATTTTACAGATGAGGTCAGTGAGGCCCAGAGAAGTGAAGTGACTTGCCCAAAGTCACACAGCTGACAATCGGCAGACCTGGGATTAGAACCCATCACCTCTGATTCCCAAATCCGGGCTCTTTCCACTAAGCCACGCTGCTTCTTTATTCTCACCACCCTTAGCCCCACAGCACTTATATACATATCCGTAATTTTATTAATTCATATTAATGCCTCTCTCCCTCTGTAGACTGTAAGCTCCTTTTGGATAGGGAATGTGTCTGCCAACTCTGTTCTATTATACTTTCCTAAGTGTTTAGTACAGTCTTCTACATACAGTAAACCTTCAATAAATATGATCGATTTACTGATAAGATTTTATTAGGACCTTGAAGTCGGGGAGAGTAGTAGTCTGTTAAGTTTGGAGTGAAAGCAGGACATCCAAAAAGAGATGTCCTGAAGGCTGGAGGAAGTGTGAAACTGCAGAGAAGGAGAGAAGTCAGGGTTGGAGAGATCTCTGAAGACTTTAGAAAATTGGAGTGGATCAAAAAATTAGAGATCTCTCCAACCCTGACCTCTCTCCTCTGCAGTTTCCCCTCTAGACTCTGAGCTCGTTGTGGGCAGGAATGTGTCCGTTTGTTGCTCTGTTGTACTGTCCCAAGTGCTTAGAACAGTGTTTTGCACACAGTAAGCACTCAATAAATACGATTGAATGAATACATGCAGTTTCACACTTCCTCCAGCCTTCAGGACCTCTCTATTTGGATTTGTTTGCTGTGTGACCTTGGGCAAGTCACTTCACCTCTCTGAGCCTCAGTTACCTCATCTTTAAAATGGGAATTGAGACTGTGAGCCCCATGTGGGAAAGGGACTGTGTCCAACCTGATTTTCTTGCCCTCATCAATGAACTTCTTGACAACTCCATCAGCCTTTACTGCATCCTAATCCTCCTCAACCTCTCAGCTGCCTTTGATATCTCCATCCAACCTGATTACCTTGTATCTACACCAGCACTTCACACTTCAAATAGTATCTGGCACATAGTAAGTGCTTAAATTCTATTAAAAAAAAAGCCCTGTCCTGATTTTCCTCCTATCCCTCTGGCCACTCATCCTCAGGGTCTTTTGTTCTTCTGCCTGGTTCCTTCTAACAAGAGGAGACTCTCAACTGAAGCTCAGGCTCTCAGTTTTGGGTCTTCCTCTATCTAGATTGATTTACTTGAACTTATTTGCTCCCATGGCTTCAACTACCATCTTTACATGAATAATTCCTACATCTATCTCTCCAGGCCTGACCTCTCTCCTTCTCTGCAGTCTCACATTTCCTCCTGCCTTCAGGAAAGTACTTTAAAGCACTCCACCACCTTGCCCCCTCCTATCTCATCTCACTACTCTCCTACACCTCACTACTCTCCTACTACAACCCAGCCCATGCACTTTGTATCTTTAATGCTAACATTCTCATTGTCCCTCATTCTCATCTATCTCACCACTTACCTTTCACCCATATTCTGGCCTGGAATGCCCTCCTTCTTCATATCAGACAGATAATTGCTCT
The DNA here is from genome assembly GCF_004115215.2 of Ornithorhynchus anatinus. Taxonomy (NCBI): domain Eukaryota; kingdom Metazoa; phylum Chordata; class Mammalia; order Monotremata; family Ornithorhynchidae; genus Ornithorhynchus; species Ornithorhynchus anatinus. The sequence continues at coordinate 114,565,232 of NC_041731.1, read as the reverse complement.
CCCCACTTCTAAGTCTTCTTGATGGCATGTCTCCACCAAAAAGCCTTCCCTGACTAAGCCCTCCTCTCTTCTTCTCTCACTCCCTTCTGCATCGCATTGACTTGCTTCCTTCATTCATCCTCCCTCCCAACACCACGGCACATATCCATATATGTGTAATTTATTTATTAATTGATGTATTTATGTATATTAATGTCTGTCTACTCCTCTAGACTCTGAGCTAGTTGTGGATAGGGAGTGTGCCTTTTTGTTGTTTCGCTATACCTTCCCAAGCATTTAGTACAGTGTTTTGTACAAGGTTCAGCACTCAATAAAAACAATTGAAAGAATGAATGAATGACATCTCTACCTAAATATCCCACGACACCTCAAATATAACTTGTTCAAAACAGAACTCCTCATCTTCCTGCCCCTACACTGATCTCCCCTGATTTTACCATCCCTGTAGACACACCACTATCTTTGCTGTTTCACAAGCCCATAACCTTGCCATTATCCTTGACATATCTTTCTCAATCAACGCCAAATTAAATTTCACTGGTTCTCCCTTCACCACATGAATAAAATCTGCTCTTTCTTCTCCAGTCAAATTGCTACTACACTGATCCAAGTATTTATAGTACACCACCTTGACTAATGCATCAGCCTCCTCACTATCCTCCCTGCTTCCTGTTTCTTCCCATTCCAGTCCATACTTCACTCTACTTCCTGGATCATTTTTCTATAAAACACTGAGTCGACGTCTTCTCACTACTCAAGAACCTCCAGTGATTTTCTATCCACCATCGCATCAAACGGAATTCCTTATCTATTGGCTTGAAAGTACACAATCAGTTTGCCCCTCCTACCTCCCCTCATTGATCTCCTACTATGGCCCAGCCCACACTACTAATTGCTTCACACAGTGCTCTGCACACAATAAGTACTCAGTAAATATGATTGAATGAATAAACTATTCTCTGCTTGAGATAAGGAGGGGAAGGTGTTATGGCCAGGTCCATTTGACCTTACAGTTGGGAGAGGGAAGAGGAAGCAATGAGTTTATATATTATTCACTACTTATTTATTCATATCAATGTCTGTCTTCCCCTATATACTACAATGTTATTATAAGTGTCTTCTATTTCTGTTGTATTGTACTCTCTTTAGTATTCCAGTGCTTAGTAAAGTGCCTGGCACAGTTAAGCACTTAACAAACTTAACAAACAGACCCCCTCCAATCTGGCTTCCGTCCCCTCCACTCTACCGAGACTGCTCTCTCTAAGGTCACCCATGACCTCCTTCTTGCCAAATCCAATGGCTCCTACTCCATTCTGATCCTCCTTGACCTCTCTGCTGCCTTTGACACTGTCAACCATCCCCTCCTCCTCCATACCTTATCTCACCTTGGCTTCACGGACTCTGTCCTCTCCCGGTTCTCCTCTTACCTCTCTGGCCGGTCATTCTCGGTCTCCTTCGCTGGAGCCTCCTCCCCCTCCCATCCTTTAACTGTTGGAGTTCCTCAAGGGTCAGTTCTTGGCCCTCTTCTGTTCTCCATTTACACTCACTCCCTCGGTGAACTCATCCGATCTCACGGCTTTGACTACCATCTCTACGCAGATGACACGCAGATCTACATCTTCGCCCCTGTCCTCTCCCCATCCCTTCGGGCTCGCATCTGCTCCTGCCTCCGGGACGTCTCCACCTGGATGTCAGCCCGCCACCTAAAACTCAACATGAGCAAGACTGAGCTCCTCATCTTCCCTCCCAAACCCGGTCCTCTCCCAGACATCTCTATCACCGTCGATGGCACGACCATCCTTCCCGTCTCTCAGGCCCGCAATCTCGGTGTCATCCTTGACTCGTCCCTCTCGTTCACCCCACACATCCTATCCGTTACCGAGACCTGCCGGTTTCACCTCTACAATATCGCCAAGATCCGCCCTTCCCTCTCCACCCAAACGGCTACCTTACTATTACGGGCTCTCGTTATATCCCGGCTAGACTACTGTGTCAGCCTTCTCTCTGACCTCCCTTCCTCCTCTCTCGCCCCGCTCCGGTCTATTCTTCACTCCGCTGCCCGGCTCATCTTCCTGCAGAAACGATCTGGGCATATCACTCCCCTTCTTAAACAACTCCAGTGGTTGCCTATCGACCTCCGCTCCAAACTAAAACTCCTCACTCTAGGCTTCAAGGCTCTCCATCACCTTGCCCCTTCCTACCTCTCCTCCCTTCTCTCTTTCTACCGCCCACCCCGCACGCTCCGCTCCTCTGCCGCCCACCTCCTCACCGTCCCTCGGTCTCGCCTATCCCGCCGTCGACCCCTGGGTCACGTCCTCCCGCGGTCCTGGAACGCCCTCCCTCCTCACCTCCGCCAAACTGATTCTCTTTCCCTCTTCAAAACCCTACTTAAAACTCACCTCCTCCAAGAGGCGTTCCCAGACTGAGCTCCTCTTCCCCCTCTACTCCCTCTGCCATCCCCCCTTTACCTCTCCGCAGCTAAACCCTCTTTTTCCCCTTTTCCCTCTGCTCCTCCACCTCTCCCTCCCCATCCCCACAGCACTGTACTCGTCCGCTCAACTGTATATATTTTCGTTACCCTATTTATTTTGTTAATGAATTATACATCGCCTCGATTCTATTTAGTTGCCATTGTTTTTACAAGATGTTCTTCCCCTTGACGCTGTTTATTGCCATTGTTCTTGTCTGTCCGTCTCCCCCGATTAGACTGTAAGCCCGTCAAACGGCAGGGACTGTCTCTATCTGTTGCCGACTTGTTCATCCCAAGCGCTTAGTACAGTGCTCTGCACATAGTAATGCTCAATAAATACTATTGAATGAAATACTATTAACAAATACCTTCATTGTCATTCAGTATAGTACTTTACACATAGTAAGTGCTCAGTAAATGATTTGCTGTACCCCTCCCTGAAGACTTAACTGAGCCAATCAGAGAGAAGGACTGTGGAAGTAGTAGAGGGGCCAGGTTTGGATAAGAAGAAGAACCTGGACCATCTTGGAAGTGAATGAAAATGAACTCTGAGCCTGGAAAAGCAGAGCACAGGGAGAGTTCATGTTATGGACCCTGAATAATGATAATAATAATATTGTTGGTATTTGTTAAGCGCTTACTATGTGCAAAGCACTGTTCTAAGCGCTGGGGGAATACGAGGTGATCAAGTTGTCCCACGTGGGGCTCACATTTTTAATCCCCATTTTACAGATGAGGTAACTGAGGCAAAGAGAAGTTAAGTGACTTGCCCAAAGTCACACAGCTGGCAAGTGGCAGAGCCAGGATTAGAACCAATGACATTTGACTCCCAAGCCTGGGCTCTTTCCAATGAGCCACACTGCTTCTCACCCTGAATGAACAAAAAGCACAGGGAGAGATCAAATTAGATCCCTGGATGTTTGGAGTCCAGTGACTAGGACTCTGGACAAGTAAGGCTCCTGGCCCTGTAGAGGAGACACCTTATAGGAAAGTAAAACAGGTTCTGGGGGTGGGAGAGACGTAGTAGATTTGGGGAGAGGTGTTTTTAACTGGCATTGTTTTCATTTGTAATCTTGTAGAGTAGGTGTCAGCAAAAAGGGTGAAAGGCCTTGAGGAGCAATGTTTAGGACATCCCCATACACTGCATTAGAGGGAGGGGAGAACTGGAGGGCTGTAGAACCCAACAGAAGTTGACAGGGTTCTGAGAGCTCCAAAATATCTCCAGGGGCTCTATTCACAGGGATGTAGTACTTAAAATCCCCAGTAACATCACAAGGATGCTGAAGATCCTGACAGTTGAGATGGAGACAGCAGATATCCAGAGGTAGCTGGTGGTTACCTCAAGGAGAGGGAGGGGTCCAGTGAATGTTCAGTGGTGGCTTAAATTGGTGTGGCCCAGAAAAAAAGCCCAGAACAGAGACCTGAGAGGCCTAATGATAACTTTCAGTGGGATGGGAATATGAGTTTATGTCCTGTTGTACTTTCCTAGCTGCTTAGTACAATGCTTCACATTCAGTACGTAAGAATAATAATAATAAAAGTAATTACAGTGCTAATAATAACAATAATAACAATAATGTACTTGTTAAATTCTTACTTTGTGCCAAGCACCTAAGTGTTGGGATAGATACAAGACAATCAGGTTGAACACATGGTGTTCTCAGTCTAAGTAGAAAGGTGTAGGATCTTATCCCCATTTTATAAATGAGATAAATGAAGTACAGAGAAGTTAAGTAACTAGCTCAATGTCACATAGCAGACAAGTGACAGAGCCAGGATTAGAACCCAGGTCCTCTGACTCCCAGGTCTGTGCCTTTTCCACTAGGCAACACAGCTCAATAAATTTTATTACCCCTAATCACTGAGGAACACTAGGGTAATTCTTGATGCCACAGGGAAAGAAAAAACATCCAGCCTAGAATAAAATCCCAAGAAACTCACTGAGGACTCTGTATTGGGGTATTAGGAATCATCAGGGATTCTTTTGTCAATAACCAGATATAGATTTGTGACTTCATTGGATTATGAATTCTGTTTACATTCTGTGAGTCTACTTTTCTCTGAAGTTTCAGGATTAAATGAGGGAAAAAAATAGAAGCAGCGTGGTTTAGTGGAAAGAGTCCAGACTTGGGAGTCAGAGGTTGTGGGTTCTAATCCTCACTCCACAGCTTAATAATAATAATAATAATGATAATGGTATTTGTAAGCACTTATTATGTACTGAGCACTGTTCTAAGTGCTGGGGTAGATACAGGGTAATCAGATTGTCCCACGAGGGGCTCACATATTTTAATCCCCATTTTTACAGATGAGGTAACTGAGGGACAGATAAGTTAGTGACTTGCCCAAGGTCACACAGCAAAGTGGCAGAGCTAGGATTAGAACCCATGACCTCTGACTCCCAACCCTGTGCTCTTCCCACTAAGTCATGCCCTTTTCCTTATATGACCTGGGGCAAGTCATTTGTCTTCTCTGGGTCTCAGTTACCTCATCTGGAAAATGGGGATAAAGACAGTGAGCCCCACATGGGACAGCCTGATTACCTTATATCTACCCCAGCGCTTAGAACAGTGCTTGGAACATTGTAACTTTTTCACAAATATCAGCATTATCCAGTGCTTAGAACAGTGCTTGGCACATAGTAAGCTCTTAACAAATACCATCATTATTTAAAAGGTCTTAATTTAGGAATTTTTCATAATAATAATAAATTGTATTATTTATTAAATACTTACTATGTGACAAGCACTGTGGTAGATACATTTTACAGATGAGGTAACTGAGGCACAGAGAAGTAAAATGACTTGCCCAAAGTCACACAGAAGATATGTGGCAGGGCTAGGATTAGAACCCACATCCTCTAACTCCCAGGCCCATGCTCTTTCCACTAGACTAAGCTGCTATGGTCACACTGAATGGGGCTCTGGAATAGTTCCTTGATCTAACTGGAGCCTTCTTAGCACCTGCTCTTTAGAAGTAAAAGAAAGAGAAATGATTCCACATTTCCTCTGATTTTGCCATGGTTCTCTGTGCCAAATTTGAATATATGTTTTGAGATCCTAAGCCATGAATGGCAGAAGGTGTGGAAGCAATAAGAGAAAGTGTCCAGTGCTTTTCAGTCTGATTGAAATGAACTCTTCTGATGAATTTGCTTTGAAAAGCAGTTTGCAAGCTTCCCACTAGTTTGTAAGCTACATGAAGGTGGGGATGGTGTCTACCAAAACTATTGTATTTATGCATCACATACTGAACACATATTATGCACAGAGCACTGTACTAACTGCTTGGGAGAATACAAAATAACAGACTTGGTAGAAATGTTCCCAATTGTACTCTCCTACCTGCTTAGTACAGTCCCTGCAGTAAGCACTCAATAAATATCACTGATTGCTTAATTGATTGAGTCCCGAGGCCCATAGCCCCATCCCCTTCCCATCTACATTCCCTTTTTCTCCTCCCCCGTCCCCCACAAATGAAGGCAGTGGTAGGATATCTATTTCATGCCTTCCTCACATGTTTTCAGCTTGATCCAGAAAAGCTAGGCCTGGAAAATTACTCACCCAACTTTCATCCAACCTGATCAACACCACAAGCAACCTCTAGGTTCCATCCATTCACCAGCTGATTACTGCCTATCTTCAATGTACTTAAACTGTTGCACCTGAGAAGTGAATGCCCTTCTGACCTAGATGGAGTGATTCCTACTTATTCCTTCCATACTTCAGAAATCCCAAAATGGGTGAATTAAAAGGAAAGAACATTGAGGTCTGCCGGTGAAAGATGCTTAAGAAATGTAAAAGGGATATTAGAATGTGAAAGTGAAGAGAAAAGAGACTTGTTTCATTAGTGGCAAAGGGGAGAGTCAAGGACAGACACTAAATTTAAGACTTGAGGGCCACCAAATTTAGCTATTTTGACACTGTCAGATAGCATAGTTTTGAATTATCTATTGAAAGGCAGAAATTGAGCTGCAAATTACCCCCTGGTGTAGTCACCTGGAGTATTCTACAGGTGAATTTTTAAGTAGCACCTTCAAAATTGCATAAAAATTTCAGTATATTTAGGTCAGGATGTAAAAATCTAAGTTTAAAGTGACAGTTCTATACCCCAAGGTCTCAATTACTCTAAAGTTAGGTGTTAATGCCATTTCTGCGCAAGATCAGTAGTCCATCTAGCCTGGCATATTGTCTGGTGAGATAGCTGTTCTCCTTAATGTCCATCCCCAGTAGAGAAACAATTGTACATAATTAGACATTTAGTGTTTATGGGTTTGTGTGTTTCTCATAGTAGTTTATCTTACCAATAATCTGGTTACCTGAAGGAATACTTTCTATTTCAAAAATCTCAGTTTGTGGAGCTCTTCTTTCCTGAAGATTTATCTGGGAAAGGAACACATCTGCCAACTCTGTTGTGTTGTGTTCTCCCAATCACTTACTGCAGTGTTCTGTGCATGGTAAATATTCAAAAAATACATTTGATTGATGGACTGATCCATCTAAGAACTTATTTAGGTAGTTCAAAAATGATAAGAAAACTAGTTCCTTGTGATGTGCTTCTCCAAATCTGGTCATTCTTTCCCCAGATAGCACTTAGGCAGAATTCCTAATTACCTTGCAAGGGGTTTGCAATCTAGGAATGTAGCTAACAGTGTCAGTGGGAGAAACCATGGATATAATGGTGCTTGTCCTATAGCTACTCATGTCAATTTAAACTGAAAACAGTTTTGCTCCAACTGACGGTTTGTGGTCAAAAAACAGAGCCCATCTCAAATGTGAACATAGTCACCGGACTGGATATAATCAGACTTGATGGTCAGTTGAATCGGGACCCACATTTTCAATCATAAACTTTGACTCCAATGACACCAAAGCTGGTTTTTCTCTCCACTCTCTTTTTCTCTCCCTTACACACGTACACACACACACACACACACACACACACACACACACACACACACACACACACACACACACAAATACCGTTCCTTTCATTGGATTTTTTTATGGTATTTGTTAAGTGCTTACAAGGTACCAGACACTTTATTAAATGTAATGGTAGATACAAGCTAATCAGCTTTGACATTATTTCTGTGGTATTTGTTATTCTCTCACATTTGTTGAGCAGTTACTGTGTACAAAGCAACAGACACTCTTCTAAGCACTGGGGTGGATACAAGTTGATCAGGTCAGACACAATCCATGTCCCACATGGGGCTCAAAATCTCAATCCCCATTTTACAGGTGAGGTAACTGAGGCACTGAGACATTAAGTGACTTGCTCAGGGTCACAGAGCAGACAAGTGGCGAGCAGGGACTAGAACTCAGGTCTTTCTGACCCCCAGGCCCATTCTCTATCTTCTAAGCCTTGCTGATTCTTTTGGGTGATCTGAGATTGCTTCCCAAACAGTATTCCCAAATTCCAGACCTTTCTGTAAGGCAGGACTGAAACAAATATTAAAATCCCTAAGAATAGAGAAAGTTTCCTCATCCATAAAATGGGGGTTAAAAACTTGTTCTCACTATCCTCTGAACTATGAGGCTCATAAGGGAAAGGAATTGGGTCTGACCTGATTATTTTGTGTCTACTACAGCAATTAGTACAATGCTGGAGAAAGAGGAAGTTTTTAACAAATATCACAATTGTTAATATTATTATTACCACCATTGTTATTAAGGTCATCAAATGCATAATACAATGCATTGAATTCTGTAAGCATTCACTGAAAACCATTATTATTAGCCCTGGTCCCAACCCATCCAGCATTCATTCTCTGATAGTGACAGTGAGAGGCTTGGGAGAATCATCATTCCGTCATATGTACTGACTGCTTACTCTGTGATTGGGAGAGTATAACAGTGGTAGTAGATATCATCCCTTATCCTCAAGGAGCTTACAATCTAGCAAGAGAGACAGACCCTGAAATTAATTACAGGCGTCTCTTAGAATCTATTCAAACCCTTTTATTGAACCTGCTGATTTATTCTGCCTGAACAAGTTCCTGTGGTAACAAATCCCATATGCTTACCACCCACTGTGGATAGAAGTGTTTTCTTTTGTTTGTGAAACATATTTCATAAGATATGTTTTGCAAAAAGAGCTACCTGTGCCGTCGTACTTAATAATATTTCAAGCATTATGTGCCAGAGGTGGAACTAGCTCTATTAGAGCCAATCTAATAATAATGATAATAGCATTTATTAATCACCTACTATGTGTCTAGCACTGGGGGAGTTACAAGTTAGTCAAATTGGACACAGCTCCTCTTTCACACAGGGCTCACAGAGTAGCAGGAGAAAGAACAGTTGTTCAATCCCCTATTTACAGATGAGGAAACTAAGGCCCAGATGGGTTAAGTGACTTGTGCAAGGTCAAACAACAAGGAAGTGATGGAACTGGGACCAGAATAATGATAATTTTGTATTTCTTAAGTGCCTCTAGGTGCCAATCACTGTTCTAAGCACTGGGGTAGATATGAGAAAATCAGGTTGGACACAGTCCCTGACCCACATGTGGCTCACAGTCTTAATCCCCATTTTACAGATGAGGTAACTGAGACACAGAAAAGTTATTAGACTTGCCAAGGTCACACAGCAGACATGTAGCAGAGACAGAATTAGAACCCTTGTCCTCTAGCTCCCAGACCCAAACTCATCTCCTAACTCCCAGTCCCAGGATCTCTCCACTGTGACACTAACTCTCCAGAGATCTTTCCACTGACCATGCACTCTGAGCTCTCCTTTATATTAAATGATATTTATATCAATAGGCATAAAATGCAGTGAAGTTGTTTGCATTTCCACATTATTTTTCTATCTTAACTTTCATTTAAACAATCTTTCCATTTCTAACACCTTGTTCCCTCGACCCCTCAAAAATCACAAAATATTATCTTTTTCTTGTTTTTCCTTTCCTCATTATTGAGAAATTAACTAGTGTCACACCCTTAAACCAAACACAATCATTGAACTCCTGTTCCATTACTTTCTCTGTCCACTAACTGTAACTCTGGGATGTAGGGTACAAGTAGAAAAAGATGGGTCTGCCTTTTCCTTTGGCCAAGAAGCAAAGGAGTTCTCATGAAGTTGAGAAACAGATCTCCTCAAAACTGAATTAAATTTCAGTTACAAAATGATACTGGGCTACTCCCTCTACCCTCTCCTCCTCTTAAGCATGCATTTCATGGGACCTTTTTCCTAGACTTAGCAATCAATCAATTAATGATATTTATTGAGCACTTGCACTGCATAGATCACCACTGTACTAAATGCTTGGAAGAGTACAATACAACAGAGTTGGTTGACATTTTCTCTGCCTACAAGGAACTTACAAACCAGATAGAGGAGACAGTCATTTAAAGAAATTACAGAGAAGTACATTAGTGCTGGGGGTAATCAGAGAACCCCTTCAAACTTCCCTGTGAATTGCTTTCCTCACTAAGGCAAATGTATGTGCTTGCTTTCTCAGATTTATTCCACATCTTTCTAAGGGACTTTATGCTTTAAGAAACTCTGTTTTATGACTAATTTCATCTTCAATATGTTCTAATAAATCTACCAAGGGAGAGTTTAATTAATCAGCAATAGTATTTACTGAGTGCCTTCTGTGTTCAGAGCTCTGTCTGGTCTTGTCTTATGCCGTCAAGTTGTTTCAACACATAGCGACACCACAGACACATTTCTCCCAGAACACCCAACTCCTCATCTGCAATCATTCTGGTAGTGGAACCATAGAGTTTTCGTGGTAAAAGTACAGAAGTGGTTTACCACTGCTGTCTTCCGCACAGTAAACTTGATTCTCCTCCCTCAACTCTCTTCCATGTTGCTGCTGCCCAGCACGGGTGAGTTTTGACTTGTAGCAGATTGCCCTCCATTTGCTAACCACGGCTAGGAATGGAATGGGTAGGTCTCTGCTTGACCCTCCCTCCCGTAGCCGAGACTGATAGAGTACTGGAAACTCTTCAGGTGCAACCCTGAGCGGGGAGCAGAGCACTGTACTGAGTGTTTAAGAGCGTTAAATAGAATTAGCCTATATGATATCTGCCCTCAAGGAGCTTACAATCTACTTGGGGAGCCATGTATTAAAATAAATTATGGATAGGAGGAAGAAAGAGAGCAGTGACATGTTTTGATTCACTGCAGACCCTGCCCCCACTGGCTCCCTGGAGAAATAAGAGGTAGTAGAAACAATACTAGTAGTAATTAGTATAGTATTATTATTTCAGAATTATCAAATGGTATTTGTTAAGGACTTACTATGTACCAGGCACTTTTCTAAACTTTGGGGTAGATACAAGGTAATCAAGTTGGACACAGTCCCTGTCCCACATGGGCCTCACACTCTTCATCTCCATCTTACAGATGCGGGAACTGAGGCTCAGAGATGTGAAGTGACTTTTCCAAGGCAACACAGCAGATAAATAGAGACAGGACTAGAACCCAGGTCCTTCTGACTCCCAGGCCTCTGTCACATCCAGTAGGCCATGCTGCTTCTCTGTAGTAGTAGCCTTTAGCTACTACACTGCATAGATCACCACTTCCTAAATGCTTGGAAAAGTACAATACAACAGAGCGCTCGAGAGTGTAGGTTTAGCTACCTGTCTATGCCCTTAATTATGAATATCAAAAGTTAATAAATATTCCTTTTGCTTGTAATTTATTCCTCTTTTTATGGACCTGTTCTCCACTGGGTTGTGAGCCCAGTCTGGGACAGTCTACCACAGGTATCCAGTCTACCACAGCACTTAGAACAGTGCTTGGCATGTGGTAAGCATTTAAAAAGTACCATAAGTATTATTCTTATTAATATATTACATATAAGTACATTCTATTATTAAGTATTATTATTATGAGACAGGAAAAAAATATTTACAAGCAGAGTAATCAGGATGACTGGGGCATTCTCCCCACTCCCCAATATCAACCCCCAAACTGCAGACCCTGTCCCACACAGGGACTAGTAAAAGTCCATCTTCCTAACTGTTAGAATGTTGGGAAACTATAGTATTGGAAACTAGAATAATAATGATAATAATGATAATAAAAATGGTATTTGTTAAGCACTTACTATGGTGCCAAGCACTCTAAGTGCTGGGATAGATACAAGGTCATCACATTGTCCCATGTGGTGACAATATGAATAAATAATAATAATGGTGGTATTTGTTAAGCGCTTACTATGTACAGAACATGTGAGGCTCACAGTTTTCATCCTCATTTTACAGATGAGGTAACTGAGGCACAGAGAAGTAAAGTGACTTGCCCACAGTCACACAGCTGACAAGTGGCAGAGCCGGGAGTCGAACTCATGACCTCTGACTCCGAAGCCCAAGCTCTTTCCACTGAGCCACGCTGCTTCACAGATCTGTACATAAGTGCTGGGAGGCTGGGGGGTGGTTAATAAAGGGGAACAAGTCAGGGTGATGCAGAAGAGAGTGGGAGAAGAGGAAAGAAGGACTTGGTCAGGGAAAGACTCATGGAGGGGATGTGGTTTCGATAAGGCTTTGAAGGTGGGGAGAGTCATTGGTTGTCCAATATGAGGAGGGAGGGCATTTCAGGCCAGAGGCAGGATGGAGGTGAGAGATCAGCTCGAGATAGATGAGCTCCAGATACAGTGAGGTGATTAACATTACAAGAGTGGGTTATAATAAATGAGTAGAGAGGTGAGGTAGGAAGGGGCAGGGTGATTGAGGGATTTAAAGGAATTGTTGTGGAGTTTCTTTTTGATAGGGGGGTGGATGGGCAACCATTGGAGTTTCTTGAGGAGTGGGAAAATATGACATGAACGTATTTATAAAAAAATCACTCAAGCAGCGGAGCAAAGTATGAACTAGAGTGGGAAGAGATACGAGGCAGAGAGGTCAGGAAGGAGGCTGATGCTGTATTTAAGGTGGGATGCGATGTGGGTCTGGATTAACATGGTAGCAGTTTGGATGGAGAGGAATGGGCAGATATTCGCGATGCTGTGAAGGTGAAACTGAAAGGATTTAGTGATGAATTGAATATGTGGCTTGAATGAGAGAGAAAATGCAAGGTTGATGCCAAGGTTATGAACTTGTGAGACAGGAAGGATGATGGTGCCATCTACAGTGATGGGAAAGTCAGGATTTGGATGGGAAGATAAACTCTGTTTTAGACATATTAAATTTGAGGTGATGAGACAACATCTAACTAGAGAAGGAGCAGTGTGTCTTAGTGGAAAAAGCCCGGCCTTGGGAGTCACAGGTCGAGAGTTCTAATACTGGCTCTGCCCCATTCAGCTGTGTGACTTTGGGCAAGTCACTGAACTTCTCTGTGTCTCAGTTATCTCATCTGAAAAATGGGGATTAAGACTGTGAGCCCCATGAGTGTCAACCTGATTAACTTATATCTACCCCAGTGCTTAGAATGGTGCTGGGCTCCTTCTTTCAATAATAATAATAATAGTAACAGTAGTACTTAACAAATACTGTTACTATTATTATTATTATTGAAAGAAGGAGGAAACACAGCTGTAGAGAGAGAGAGAGTGATCAGGACTGGAGATGTAGATGGAAGCCAGATTGGAGAGGTTCAAGGATGGAATTGGAGGAGAGGAATTTGAGGCAGCAGGTGTAGACAACTTGCTCAAGGAGTCTGGGGAGGAATGACAGGAAGGAGATGGGGTGATAAGTGGAGGGAGCCATGGGGTCAAGGGAGGGTGTTTTTTAGGATAGAGGTGACATGGGCATGATTGAAAGCAGTGGGAAAGTAGCCACTGGAGAGTAAACAGTTGGAGATGGCAGTTAGGGAGGGAAGAAGGAAGGGGGCAAGTATTTGACAAGCTGTGAAGGAGTGGGGTTGAATGCACAGGAGGAGGGGGTGGACTTTGAGAGAAGGCAAAAGATTAACTTCTCTGGGCCTGTTACCTTAAAGTGGGATTTAATACTGTGAGCTTAATGTGAGGCACGGACTGTGTTCAACCTGATTAGCTTGTAATAATAATAATAGTAGTTATGGTACTTGTTTAGTGCTTATTATGTGCCAAGCATTGTTCTAAGCACTGGGGTAAAGAAAAGTACATCAGGTTGGGCCCAGTCCCTTTCCCACATGAGGACCACAATCTCAATCCCCATTTTACAGATGAAGTAACTGAGGCACAGAGAAGTGAAGTGACCTGCCCAAGGTCACAGAGCAGAGATGTGGCAGAGCCGGGATTAGAACCAGGTCCTTGTATCTACTGCTGAGTTTAGTATAGTGCCTGAAACATAGTGAATTCCTAATGAATACCATTAAAAAGAAAGTCTTTGATATTTGAAAACTCCAAGAATCCCACAAATATATTTGTGTTTCTTAATCTTTTCTCCCTCTAGAACTGTGCTGCTATCAACTAAAATCTAGGGAGATTCTAGTTGATACCAGCACAGTATAATAGGGGAAATTTATTTCATGACTGGTCACATCTGTAAATAAGAATAATTTTCTAAAATTAGAGTGACTTTAATTCTTATATCATACCATGCCATCTTATTCATCTTTCTTGCTTCTTTCACTACTCACTTTTATATTTCTTCAAAATCCCACACAAAGTCTTAGTCCAAGGAAATGCACTCTAACTCCTCCATTATGGAAAAAAAAAAACTTTTCTGATAGGATATCTAGAAGGGAGTTAGCTATAGGAAATTGGGAATGTAATTTATCTTTTGTAAAACAAAGCTTACTTTTTTTTTCAAGTCCTTCAAATCATTTCTCAATTAAAGGTTTTGGATTTTCTCCTTTGTGAGCTCTCAGTTAGCTTTTCCTTTTGTGTGTTGTATATGTCTGCCGATCTAAGAACGTCTAATATTATGCCAACTGCTTTAATACAAAAGAGGCATTTACATTTTGAATAACTTTAGCAGAATGATATTAAACATAGTCATTCATTATCAAAAATGAATGTGTTTTCCCTCAGCATGAAAAAAATTGTAGTTTCTGGTACATCAGTCACATGGAGTTGAGTTTTGATTGGTTAAGCTCTTAGCAATAAGGTTTGATAGTATTTTTCTTTTTTCTGGCCGGAGGATAAAGGATTGAGGTGCTGTGCGGCTTTGCTGTGCTTACATTTGCTCACAATGAGAGAAAGGACTCTTCCTGAACCATTATCTTAAATGGAAAAAAACATCTGTCGGAGTGTGGAGTGGTTCATTTATTTCTAAAAGGGCTTCCCAACCGCAGAAGTCATTTGTGAATTGATTGCATGGGAGCGTAGCCATCAGAAGCCTAGGGAGAAGAGGAGGGAGATGCATATGAAGAACTAATGGGTAAATGAAATCAGTTAAGAAGCACAACAGACATTCTCTCAGACAAGAAGGCTGGATGGAGCTTCATGTCTCCTCTTAATTGGCCCCTGGGAAGCATCAAATCTGCCCTTTCAGCAATGTTCACCATTTCAAAATGGGACACTGAGAAAGCTGTAAAAGACCTAAATATTTCAAAATTAAATAGCTGACAGTACTTTAGAGAAGCTGTGTGGCCTAGTGGAAAGAACAGGGGCTTGAGAGTTAAGAGATCTGGGTTCTAATTCCAGCTCCACCACTTACCTGCTGTGTGATTTGTCTTCTCTGTACCTTAGTTTCCTCCTCTGAAAAATAAGAATAAATTAGCTATTATCTCACCCCTTTAGACTTTGAGCCCCATAGAATGTATTCATATATGGTAACTACCCCAGTACTAAGTAAAGTGCTTGGCATATAGTAATGCTTGACCAAATTCCACCATCATTATTGTTATATAATCATTGTCGTAATAATCTCTGGTAAAACCTATAGCACTTTTATCCACTACAGATGACCTTAGGGTAGTTTCATAATCATAATCCTCTTTGAAAATTTTCTGCCATTGTTTAGGGTTAGGCTCCAACACAAAGGCATATAGTTTTACAAATCTGACATAAAATTGATTAAATAGTGTAAAATCTCATGACATTCTTGAATATTAGAAAATATTAGACATAAAATTAAAGTATTACACCATTATGATGTATGAGTTGGAGTTTAAAGTTTCTATAATTTTCTATAATTCAATTCCAAATTAATATTTTCACAGAGATTAGTGGAACCATTTAGTCATCTTTCAGTTTTGTATAAGAAATAGCAAAGTGTTTTGATGAGATTAATTTCTGATTCTAAGATTGACAAACAGGTCTTATTTTTGTGTTAAATAGAGACTCTCTGGCCAAAGATTTTCACAGTTTGATACACTTAGGCTTTCAGAAGTGACTTTTTTAACAGGCACTTGATTTGGATGTTTTGTAACAGGACAGTGAATGATAAAAGCATACTCTTTTTTCATAATTAATTTTTTAAGCATGAAGCACAGGAGTAATTTACTTTGGTCACATGATGAAATAGTCTCCAGATCTCCTTTTATTATACTACATTCAATATTTAGCTGTATGGTACTTCATTATGAAACTGATGTGAGAGAGGCTTTGCTTTGAAAGAGAAAAAAACTTTTAAAATGAAAATGCTTTTCTAGATCTGCACTGAAGGTGGATAGACTCAAGTGTAGAATGCTTACACTTGGATGAGATTGGAGGCATCCAAGGGCAAACTTCCCAGTAGAGTGCAAAGTTTTGTAGAAAAATTAAAAATTCCCTGAGCAGCAGAATGGGGAGTGGGGAGAGACAGGAGGCTGGGAGGCAGCACGTGGTGGATACAGTAATCTAGACAGGTTAGGATAAGTTATTGCATTAATGTCTGTTTTAGTGATGGATTGAATATGTGGGTTGAATGAGAGAGAGGAGACAAGGATAACACCAAGGTTACGGATTCGAGAGACAGGAAGAATGGTTTGCCATCTACAGTGATGGGAAAGTCAAGGGGAGGGCAGGGTTAGGGAGGGAAGATAAGGAGTTCTGTTTTGGATGTGTTGATCTTAAGGTGATGGAAGAATATCCAAGGAGAGATGTCTGTAAACTCCTCGACCCCTCAACTACCTTTGACACTGTGAACCACTTCCTTCTCCTGGAAACGTTATCCAACCTTGGCTTCACTGACTCTGTCTTCTCCTGGTTCTCTTACCTCTCTGGGCATTCATTCTCAGCTCGTTCAAGGGCTCCTCTTCTGCCTCTCACCCCCTAACTATGGGATTCCCTCAAGATTCAGTTCTGAGTCCCCTTCTATTCTCCATCTCCACTCATTCCTTTGGAGAACTCATTCCCTTACATGGCTTCAACTACCATCTCCATGCAGATGATACCCAAATCTGCATCTCCTCCCGTGATTACTCTCCATCTCTCCAGTCTTGGATCTCCTCCTGCCTTCAGCATATCTCTATTTGGATGTCCTTCCGTCACGTCAAACTTAACATGTCCAAAACAGAGCTCCTTATTTTCCCACCCAAACCCTGTCCTCTTCTGGACTTTCCTGTCAGTGTAGATGGCACCACTGTCCTTCCTGTCTCATAAGCCTGCAACCTTGACATTATCCTTGACTCCTCTCTCTCATTCAACCCACGTATTCAATCCATCACAAAATCTTGTCGGTCCCGCCTTCACAACATTGCTAAAATCCACCCTTTCTTCTCCATCCAAACTGCTACCACATTAAAAAAGTCACATATCTTATCCTGCCTAGATCATCAGTCTCCTTGCTGAACTTCCAACATCTTGTCTCTCCCCACTCCAGTCCATACTTCACTCTGCTGCCCAGATCATCTTTCTACAAAAAGGTTCAGGAGAAGTCACCCCCGTTCTCAAAAAACTCCATTGGTTGCCTATCCACCTCCATATCAAATAAAAACTCCTCCTCATTGACTTTAAACCTCTCCATCACCTTTACCCCTCCTACCTCACTTCTATTCTCTCCTACTACACACTGACCTGCATACTTCAATCCTCTCATGCTAAGATTCTCAATGTGCCTCTATTTTTGCTGTCTCACCACTGACCTCTGACCCGCATCCTGCCTCTGGCCTGGAACCCTCTCCTTTCTCAAATCTGACAGACAATTACTCTCCCCACCTTCAAAGCCTCTTTGAAGGTACATCTCCAAGAGTCCTTCCCAGATTTAGTGGAAAGAGCATGGGCTTGGGAGTCAGAGGTCATGGGTTCTAATCCCAGCTCCACTGCTTGTCAGCTGTGTGACCGTGGGCAAGTTACTTTACTTCTCTGTGCCAGTTACTTCATCTGTAAAATGGGGATGAATACTGTGAGCCCTAGGAGGGACAATTTGATTACCTTGTATCTACCCCAAAACTTAGAACAGTGCTTGGCACACAGTAAACATTTAACAAATAGCAACATTATTATTTTCATATCTCCTACTCTCTTCTGCATCATCCTGATTTGCTTCCTTTGCTTTCCACACACCCCCACCTCCATAGCACTTATGTATATATCTTTAATTTTATTTATTTGTATTGATGTTTGTCTACCCCTTCTAGACAGTGAGCTTGTTGTGGGCAGATACTGTCACTGTTTATAGTTGTATTGTACTTTCCCAAGCACTTAGTACAGTGCTCTGCACACAGTAAGTGCTTAATAAATATTTAATGACTGAATGAATGATAAGCCTACAACATATGAAATGTAAGCAAATACTAATGAGAAAGCAAAAATATATAGGAGGGAGGACTAAATTACCAGGAAAGATGCTGCCTAATGTAAAGAGCACAGGTGTGGAAGTCATAGGATCCTCGCTTTCTCACTTGCTTGCTGGGGGACCTTGGGTGGGGTCACTTAACCTCCCTGTGCCTCAGTTTCTTCAACTGTAAAATGGAGATTCAATGCCTGTTGTCCCTCCTACTAAGACTCTAAGCTCCATTTATGACTGTTTGACTTGATTACCTTGTATTTATCCCAACTCTTAGAGCAGTGCTTGACAAATAAGTGCTTAACGAATACCATAATTATTATTAATGAGGTAGAAAGATCCAGAAAAGGAGACAATAGTGAGCTACTGCTTCTTGGAGGAAGTGGCTTTTTAGGAGGGCTTTGAAGGTGGGAGGAAGATGATTTAGC
Source organism: Ornithorhynchus anatinus (assembly GCF_004115215.2). NCBI lineage: Eukaryota > Metazoa > Chordata > Mammalia > Monotremata > Ornithorhynchidae > Ornithorhynchus > Ornithorhynchus anatinus. The sequence continues at coordinate 114,546,805 of NC_041731.1, read as the reverse complement.
AAATTTGAGGGGAAGGCAGGAGCTCTGGATTGGAGGGAAGTGAGTGGTAGGCAAGGTGCTGTTAGAAGGTTAGCTCAGTAAAGAGAACGTTTAAATAAGAAGAATAGTAGTGAGTAATTTGTTCTGTGGAAGAAAAATGATTTGAGATTGGTCCAGTTAGACTGGGATTATAATGAGGGTTTTTACTAGGTTGGTGGTCATAGAGATGGAGTAGAAGCATGACCCCATAAAATATTACTGAGGAAAAACTTTAAGTTTTGCAAACCAACTGACTTTGTAAATGACTAGGAGTAACAAAAAGTGGTCATTAGTTTGTGAACTGTGACAGGAGGGATGATGAATCAGTGGACAGTATTAGTGGGGCTCACAGCACGGTGGTGTGGATAGAGCATGGGCCTGGGAGTCAGAAGGTCATGGGTTCTAATCCCGGTTCCACCAGTTGTCTACTGTGTGACCTTGGGCAAATCACTTCTCTGTGGCTCAATTACCTCATCAGTAAATGAGGATTGAGACTGTGAGCCTCACATGAGACAGGGACTATGTCCAGTGCAAATTGTTTGTATCCACCCCATCACTTAGTACAGTGCCTGGCATATAGTAAGTGCTTAACAAATACTACTACTATTATTATTAATGAGACTAATAAGAGGAGAAGTTTTAAGAGGGAAGATTGTAGGGCTCAAGGTGCCTCAGGTATGAAGGTAGAAATTCCCTGAGCTAGAGATGAAGAATTGGAAACCATCTGCATAGAGATGGTAGCTGAATACCAAGAATATATAGATGTGTCTTGATATTAATTGAGCACCTACTCAGTAAAGAGCCCTGTCCTAGGTGCATGAAAGATTCTGATTCAAGATAGATAATCTCAGTCCCCAAGAAGTTTACAATCTCTAGAAGGGTGACAGACAAAAATTATTTAAAATTATTGCAGCAGAAGGAAGAAAAGGACATAACAATAAGCATACATATATTATAAAATATCCTACTAGACTGTAAACTCCTTTAGAGTAGGGCTTGTGTCTACCTCTATTGTATTGTACTCTCCCAAGCTCTCATTAGTTAAATAAAGTCACTGTGTATTTGTAAGCATTCAATAAGCATCAGTCAGTCAATCAGTGGCATTTATTGAGTGCTTACTGTTTGCAAAACCATACTAAGTGCTTGGGAGAGTACAATACAAGGGAGGTGGTAGACACAATCCCTGCCCACAAGGAGATTCCAGTGTGGAGGAAAAGACAGACATTGAAATATATTACAGATAGGAGAAATTGGGTAGCAGAAGGATATGTTCAAAAGTTCTGTGGGGCTGGGAATTGAGTGAATATGAAGTGCTTAAAGGGTACACATCCAAGTGCATAGGTGAAACAGAAAGGAGAGTGAATAAAGAAAATGGCAGCCTAGTCAGGGAAGTTCTCTTGGAAGAGAGGCAATTTTCATAGGGCTTTGAATGTGCCGAATGTGGTGGTCTGTTAGATGTGAGTGGGGAGGGAGTTCCAGGACAGAGGGAGAATGTGGGTAAGGGGTCATGGTGAGACAGGTAAGAGTGAAGTACAGTGATTAGGTTGGCATTACAGGAGCAAAGTGTGTGCTTTGGTTTGTAGTAAGAGATCAGTGAGGTAAGATAGGAGAGGGAAAGGCAAATGAGTGCTTAAAAGCCATTGGTAAGACATTTTGGAGTCTGTTGAGAAGTGGGGAGATGTGAATTGAACTTTAAAAAAAAATGATCTAAGCAAACAGAGTGGAATATTGTATTGATGGCTGTTTTCTTCCCCCACCCCTGCCCCGGCAGACTGTGAGTTCACTGTGGGCAGGATTGTCACTATTTACTGTTGTATTGTACTTTCCCAAGTGCTTAGTACAGTGCTCTGCAAACAGTATATGCTTAATAAATACGATTGAATTAATGAAGGAGTGAACTTGAGAGGGGAGAGACTGTCAGCAGAGAGGTCAGAGAGGAGCCTGAGGTAATAATCAGGGCAAGATAGGACAAGGGCTTGGATCAGTATTATAACAGTTTGGATGTAGAGGAAAGGGTTGTGAAGGCAGAACTTCCAAGAATTGGTGAATATTGAATATGCTTGTTGAATGAAAGACATGAGTTGAAGATAATACGTTCTAATTACAGCTCTGCTACTCGTTTGCTGTGTGACCTCAGGCAAGTCACTTCATTTCTCTGTGCCCCAATTAACCCATCTGTAAAACAAGGATTAAAATTGTGAACCCCATGTAAGACAAGGAATTTGTTGAACCCCATTATCTTGTATCTACCCCAGCACTTAGTACAGTGCCTGGCCCATAGTAAGTGATTAACAAATACCATAAAAAAAATTGTCTAGGTTAGGGGCTGATGAGCTGATGAGATAAGGAGGAAGGTGATGATGTCTACAGTGATGGAAAGTCTTGAGGAGGGTTTGAGTGTGAAGAGGAGGGGTTTATTGATTAAATAAAAATACATATAAATTGCGGTCTCGCCTATCCCGCCGTCGACCCCTGGGTCACGTCCTCCCGCGGTCCTGGAACGCCCTCCCTCCTCACCTCCGCCAAACTGATTCTCTTTCCCCCTTCAAAACCCTACTTAAAAATCACCTCCTCCAAGAGGCCTTCCCAGGGTGAGCTCCTCTTCCCCCTCTACTCCCTCTGCCATCCCCCCTTTACCTCTCCGCAGCTAAAGCCTCATTTTCCCCTTTTCCCTCTGCTCCTCCACCTCTCCCTTCCCATCCTCACAGCACTGTACTCGTCCGCTCAACTGTATATATTTTCGTTACCCTATTTATTTTGTTAATGAATTGTACATCGCCTTGATTCTATTTAGTTGCCATTGTTTTTACGAGATGTTCTTCCCCCTGACTCTATTTATTGCCATTGTTCTTGTCTGTCCGTCTCCCCCGATTAGACTGTAAGCCCGTCAAATGGCAGGGACTGTCTCTATCTGTTGCCGACTTGTTCATCCCAAGCGCTTAGTACAGTGCTCTGCACATAGTAAGTGCTCAATAAATACTATTGAATGAATGAATGAATATCAGGCTTAAATAACTGAATACACAATTAAACAAATACAAATGTTCACATGTGCTTAAGTACTGAGGGATGGATAAATGCTAAGAGAAACCATTGAGTTGATGTAATGATGATGTTGTGAATTCATAGAGGTAGGAGGTGGAGTGTTTCTGGAGAAGGTGGGGGTTTAGGAGGGTTTGGGAAATGGGAAAAGATATGTGTGGCAGCTATTATGTAGAGGAAATAATGAGGAAAAAATAAGCCAAAATGCTAACTGAATCTTTACAGCAAATAGTTTGCAAGGGGCTCCAGAATATTTCAAATTTTCCCAGCATCCCAGTAGATGGAAATACTAAATCATCAATGCTCTTCCCATAGGGCTAGAAAGGGCCACCTGCTCTTTTCCTAACTGATGGTGGAGGCTGGGGGTGCAGCCAACTCAACCTTCAATGCTCAGGACCCAAGACCACTTCTGCAGGGTCCAGTGATTGGTCAATGATCCAGAAAGGATGAAATGAGGAAATTGAAATAATTTACCAAACAACTACATCTCATTTGCTCTGATAATCATGTTTTTCTGAATTCAAAAGTCCATTTGAAAACATGAATTTGGACCTTGACTTGGTATATCATTAAACATTCATGAAGTCTCTTGAGAAGGGAGGTGTAGGGAGATGGATTATGGAAATATAGTTTGAAACTTGCTCAACTTTGTAGGTATCTCTGCCCAGCATCTCTTTTTATAATGTAGGCACTACTGAAAATGAAGAGTGCCAACAGTGTTTTCATATTCACATAAACAGCCGTAATAACCCCTTGGAATTCTCTGAAGCTTTTAAGAACACGTTTTAGCTCTTAGTGTTAAGGAAGTGTGTGTTCAAAAATATGGGTAGGAAGTAGTGTAGGGAAACCAATATGAGAGGATTTGCAAGATTCCATTGATTTGAGAAATTCCCTCTTTTAAAAACTGTTTGTATGTAGTTAAGGGTGGGAGTGTGTCTGTGTGGAGGCGGGGGGTGGGGGAAGTGGGAGGTATATCTTGAAAGTTGATAATAACAAGCTTGTTGCCATAGAAACCAGTTATTTGAGTAATTAGCCAGCTGTAAATATTGGAACACGAAGAATTTATGGGAAAAATTGATTTCATAATTCTGGTGGGAAAACTTTAGTAAGATTTCTGCTGGTCAGTGGTGTTTAGTAGCAGCAGGGTTTGTAGCTGCCCAGGATAACCCCTACATTGAGGAAAAGAGAGATCCTGATGGGAGGAAAGTGTGCCTCTGTGATGGGAGGACACATCAGCAGGAATTGGATCCTTTGGGACTCAACAGGATAGGCCGACGTGATGCTAGGAAATGTTTTTTAGGCTAGTGACTGCCACAAGTGCACACTCAAGAACAAGAGCAATCTTTTGCATCATCTAGTTACTTGGGTTCATACCCTCTGGGCACTTGGTATCCACTCCACCCTCAGCCCCACAGCACCTGGGTACATATCTATAAATCATTTGTTTATGTTAATAACTGTCTTCCCCTCTGGACTGTAAACTCATAGTGGTCACGGAGTGTGTCTACCACCTCTTATGTGTTGTACTCTCACAAGCACTTCTGAAGCTGATGCTGAATAGTTTCTGTTTGCTGCAGAGGTCGATGGGACTCTCTACTGCTTCACATCCATCAAACCACTCACAGCTCACATGCATGAATGGCAGGTGCCTCTCTACGCGTCAAGTTCCCGGAGACTGTGCTAGCCAGATCAAAAGGGGAAATTCTGGAAGGTAGCGAGGTGCAGGGCAGAGGTGGATGGGAGGGAACCTAGGATGTCTCCATCCTGTCGGGGTCCAGGCTAGATCCCTAGACTGTAAACTTTGCTGTGTGACCATGGCCAAGTCACTTCCTTTCTCTGGGCCTCACCTGCCCCATCTGTAAAACGGAGGCTAAGAGCATGAGCCTCATGTCAGACAGGGACAGTGTCAAAACTCAAAAAACTTGTATCTACCCCATTACTTACCATATAGTACTTAGCATATAGCACATAATACTTAGCATATAGCACTTAACAAATACCATTATTATTATTATTACTAATCATAAACTCATTGTGGGCAGGAACATGTCTATCAACTCTATGCAGCGTGGCTTAGTGAAAAGAGCCCAGGCTTGGGAGTCAGAGGTCGTGGGTTCTGGTCCCGGCTCCACCACTTGTAATTTTGGGCAGGTCACTTCACTCTCCAGTGCCTCACTGACCTCAACTGTAGAATGGGGATTGGGAGTGTGAGCCCCCCGTGGGACAACCTCATTACCTCGTATCTCCCCCCGCCTCCCCCCCCACCCCCCGGCTCCTCGAGCGTGGAACAGGACTTGGCACATTGTAAGTACTTAACAAATACCATAATTAGTATTATACAAGACGATTGGGGGGCTCACAGTCTTCACTGTGAAGCAGCGTGGTGTAGTGCATAGAGCCTGGGCCTGGAAGTCAAGAGGTCACTAGTTCTAATGCAGACTCTTCCACTTGTCTGCTGTGTGACCTTGGGCAAGTCACTTCACTTCTCTGGGCCTCAGTTCCCTCATCTGTGAAATGGGGATTGAGACTGTGAGCCCCATGTGGGACAGGGACAGTGTCCAATCCGATTTTCTGTATCAATTTCAGCACTTAAAATAGTGCTTGGTACATAGTAAACTCTTAACAAATGCTATTATTATTGTAGTATTATTATTATTCACCCCCATTTTGCAGATTAGGTAACTGAGGCACAGAGAAGAGAAGTGATTTGTACAGTGCTGTGCACACAGTAAGTGCTTAGGAAATAGTATTGATTGACTGGAAGGTCAGTTTACCATAGTGTAAAGAGTAGGTGACAGGGCCCTAGGAGACCAGGATTCTAGTCCCAGCTCTGCCACTGACCAGCTGTGTGACCTTGGGTAAGTCACTTTACCTCTCTGGTCCTCACCTACATATATATATCTAAATTTCTTTTTATTGTTGCTACTGAGGCCTGTCTACTTGTTTTCTTTTGTTGTCTGTCTTCCCCTTCTAGACTGTGAGGCTGTTGTTGGGTAGGGATTGTCTATCTGTTGCTGGATTGTACTTTCAAAGTGCTTAGTACAGTGCTCTTCACACAGTAAGCGCTCAATAAATACGATTGAATAAATGAATGAATGAATGAATAAGCTCTTGTCTTCTTCAAAGCTCTTCTGGATTCACATTTCTTCCAGGAGGCCATACCTGTTTAATTTCTAATCTTCTTATTTAAAATCCCCTCTATTCCTACTTTAGTACTTCTGTGCTAAGTATTTGGTTACTCATATCCCCTCATATTATCTCTGCATCACAGGAAGAAGCTGATAAGGAGTGGCTATAGAAATAGAAGGAAAATCAAGAACGAAGTGTTGAACAAAGAAGATTAAATAATGTTACCAGGAAAAGAGAGTAGTCCAAACTATTGCAGGCAAATAAGAGGTTAATGAGTGTAAGGATGGAGTAGAGACCATTGAATTTGGAATGGAGGAGGTCATTAAAGACCTTGAAAAGTATAATATAAGGAAGAGGAATGAAGGAAGCAGAAACCAATCTAGTGGGTCAAGAAGATGGAAAAGAGGAAGAGAGATGGAAGAGGGGCAGCAGTTGTGAACAACTGATTCAGGAAGCAGCATGTCCAAGTAGATAGAGCATGGGCCTATGAGTCAGAAGGTCATGGGTTCTAATTCTAGCTCCGCCACTTGCCTTCTGTGTGACTTTGGGCAATCTCTGGGCCTTAGTTACCTCATCTGTAAAATGGTTATTAAGACTGGGAGCCCAGTGTGGGACAGGAATTGTGTCTAACCTGATTAGCTTTATTCCCCCTCCCTCCCCAGTGCTTAGTACAGTACCTGGCACATAGAAAGCCTTAACAAATGCAGTATAAAATTATTATTATTATTATTAATGATAATGTGATCACTGAAAGGGCTAGGGTGAAATTAAGAGATGGGTGAGGCTTGAATATGTCTAAAGGTAGTGGGGCAGAAGTCATCAGAGAGTGAATTGTTGAAGATAGCCACAAGATGGGAGCAAGTGGTTTTAGAAAGTGAAAGGAGGTGATGCCAAAGAAAGGGGGAGACTGTAAGCGACTACTTCTAGACTGTAAACTCCTTGTGGGCAAGGATCATTACAGCTCTATTGTATTTTACTCCTCCAAGCACTTAGTACAGTGCTCTGCACACAGCAGGCACTCATTAAATACCATTTATTGATTGATAAAGGGTATATTTTGAAAGAAGGCTGGAGATCTCCTCTTGAGGAACTGTTGGCAAGCATGAAATATTTTATGGAGTGGTGGGAGGGAGTTGAAGATGTAAGTGGGGAGCTTTTTGCCCAATGATGTCAATTTAATTAACAAAATAGTTTATGAGGTCCTAAGTGTCACAAAATATTGGGGTTCTTTGGTTGACAAGATGTAGGAGAGAGGAGTTAATGGGCAATGCTTAGGGGGTTGGATTTCAGAAGGGTTTTGAAGATGGAGAAAGCTGAGATCTGAGAGTTGTGGAGTACGAAATTCTAGGCACTGGGAAAAGATATCAGCTAGAATGTATTATGTGAATAAAGAAGATAAATAAGAAGGAAAGAGCTGATGATGAGTCTGAAAGGCAGTGATGACGAGTTTTGCCTTGTGTACGGAAATGGGGAACAAATAGAGGCTTTTGAAGAGTAGGAAAACAGGTGCCAAACAACATTTTAAAAAGATGAAAACTAGAGGGAAGACTGGAAAGAGGAAGACCACCAAGGAGAATGATAAAGTAATCTACCCTGGATATGGCAAGAGCTTAATAACTCTGCATCACCCCAAATTGTCCCATCCCCACTCCCCCCATTCATCTTTGAGATGGGCAGGTAAGGGTGATGGTCTGATTCTAAGTACCAGGAAAACAGAATTGGTCTAGGTAAAGGAAAAGTAATGTGATTCATAACCTTTTCGTTTGAAAAGTAGCCACATTTATAGTTAGCATGCATTTAATGCATCCTGTTATTGCCTCTCTTTGAGATCACTGGGATAAAATGGTGCTCTTAAAGCAGATTGATATCATTTGAGCTGAAGTGTAATTTTCCAGCTGCTAGGAAAAAAAAAAAAGACTTGGCTTATATAATAAGGAAATTTTAATTTTGTTTTTCAAAGGAAAAAGGATAATATTCCTTTTGCCAGAAGTTGGATAATTATATGACAAAAATGACAGTGATTCTGCCTCCCACAAAATGTTTTTTTGTTTAGAGAGATCAAAGGGAGACAATAGTTGTGCTAAAATAATCCACCAATGAATTCCACTGTGTCACAGTAACATTCTGTATGCTATAGGCTGAAACAAAATGAGAAGATGTAGAATTCATTTTGTTCTCGTCCTGAGTCTTTAAATTGGAGGCTATCTTTTGTATACTGAACTCTTTATACTCCACATGGTAGCCAAATTCTGGCTGGCTGCCACATTTCAACAGAACAATTACCCTCACATTCATTTCAGCTCTGAAATTATGTAAAAAAAAATTCATCCTGATTATTCCCACTGGGGACGGCAGGGGTTGATGAAAAAGGTAGGCACTTCCACCCTCCATTCTTCACTAACCTTCCTCCCTGCCTTGCGAGGTATCATTTCACAAGTCTCTTATTACTTATATCCACAAACACCTCCCTTCCATCACTTACCTCGGCTTCTCAACTACCTTGAAATCACTGCCATTGGGGTTTCACATTCATAGGCTTTGCTGTACCTCATTATTTATTCTCCCAATTCCATTCCTTCACTCACACTGTTCCCCTGGCTGGACATCCCTCCCACCTCACACCAACCAGACTACAGCTCTACCCACATTCAAATAACTTCTAAATTTCCACTACCTCCTGTGGGATTTTTCTTACTACTTTTCCAGGGGACCCTAAACCATATCAACCCATCAGCCACTTATGAACTTATTCACACTCTCATTGCACTGGATCATGTGTGATGGCATCATTTATTTATGTTTGATCTCTTTAGTTGTAAATGTAATATTCATCTCTACTGTAGTCCTTCAAGGCTCAGTTCTAAGTTCTCTTCTATTCTCCATCTACAGTTACTCACTTGGAGAGACTAATTCGTGCACATAGGCTCAACTTCCATCCCTATGCAGATGATCCCCATCTCCTGCTCTGATCTTTCTCCTTCTCTGCAGTCTCATATTTCCTCCTGCCTTTAGGATATCTCTACTTGGAAATCTCAAATTTAACATACCCAGAAGAGTACTCTTCATCTCTCCACCCAAAACCTGTCTTCCCCTTGACTTTCCTATTACTGTAGGCAGCACCACTATTCTCTCTTTCTCCCAAGCCCATAACCTTGGCTTTATCATCGATTCATCTTTCTCATTCAACCCACATACTCAATCTGAGGCAAAATCTGATTTGTTTTACCTTCACAACATCGCTAAACTCCTCCCTTCCCTTGCCATCCAAACTGCTACTATACTGATCCCAGGACTTACACTATCCCACTTTGATTATTGCATCAGCTTACTCGTTGACTTTCCTTTCTTCTATTTCTCCTCACTCCAGTTCAGACTTCACTCTGCTGCCCCTATCATTTAACTAAGAAAACGTTTAGTCTCTGTTTCCCCATTCCTCAGGAATCTATAGTGGTTGTCCATCCACCTCAGCATTAAATAGCAACCCCTAGCCATGAGCTTTAAATTATTCAATCAACTTGTCCCCTCCAATCTTATCTCACTGATTTCTTATTACAATCAGTACGCTCACGCCACTCCTTTAAAGCCAATTTACTCACTATACCTCAGTCACATCTGTGTTGTCATTATGCCCTTACTCATATTCTGTCTTTGGCCTGGAACTCCCTTCCCCTTCTTATCCTACAAACTCTTAATAGAAGCACATCTCCTCCAAGAGACCTTCCCCTCCTAACCCCTTATTTTCCCTACTTTTCCCTTCTGCATTGCCTTTTTACTTGGATTTGCACCCTTTATTCTCCCCTCCTCTGCTCCACAGCACATATGCACCTATCCATAATTCATTTTAATGCATTTTTCAGTTGATTGAATAATTGCCAGCTTTCTTTGGGAGTGGAACATATTGTTTTTCTATTCCATACTTCCCAAGGGCCAAGAAGACACCAAGTGGACTCATTAAATTGCTATTATTTTTTCTCCAATTATTACATATTGGCACTTGGGGCCCTTACCAATTCCAGAAATAGAGATGTGAGTGATGTCACGTTCACTGCACCATGCACTTAGGGCAAAATAATGACATCATATGCACCATGTCACTATGAGGTCAACAAAACTAGAAATTCCTAAGGAGGATCCAGGACCCTCTCACTTCCTCCAGAGCCTCTGTGTTCCCTTCCCAGGTGACTGTGAAAATGGGTGCCTCTTGGAGACAGAATCCAAGAGGGGCCTGGTGGCTGAAAGTAAAAGTCCGTGGCAAAAGATTATCTGGTTCTCTATGCATAACAAGCATAAGGCCACCTGAAAACCGGATTGTTCAGTATAAAACTCAATGAGTGACCCAATCTAATAATTTTCCAAATATTTCTGAGTTTTCTGGATATTAGCTGTTTGCAAATGGGGCATATTACAGCCTGAGAGAAAAAAGGAATCTTGCAGTCCATTTCCTCTCCCTGTCATCCCCTCCAAATAATATTTCCCTGCTGGAAATATGTTGTATACTACCACCCACTTAATATGACTCAGTCTTAGGGCACTAAAAAAAGTTATTTTTAGTTGGTCTTTTCCTGTCTCAGGGAAATATGTCAAACAAAATGCAGGTCCAGCCTTTGTACCTCTGCACAGGGATACTGAGGTCTAAAATTAGCACCCAACAGCAGGAGGGATCAGGAAATGGCAATCACATATCTAGGGCAGAATCTGGTGAGGTCTAGCCTTTGGTCTCTCCTCTTATTAGAATGAATATGTTCCAGGTTTTTAAAAGCTCAGTTACAAAACTGAGAGGTGAAAGTATCCCATTGGAAGACTACTTGAGTGGAAGAAGTTTAAAAATGAATCTATCTTATCCTTACTATCCTCACACTAAATTTTCAGTTATTTTAAATTTTTTCAGATTCACACCAGGAAAATCGCTGATGCATTGATAGCTTGAGAGCAAATATTGTGTGAAATGTATGTGCCAGAAAATACTTCAAAATTCAGCTGCAAAAGCATCTAAGGAGAATGTTAAACATGACATTCACATCTCAGTAATTAAATTAAAAGATGGAAGATTAAATGTGGAAAAATCACCAACTTTAAAACTATTTACAACTTCAACTCCCTTGTTGCTTATTTCTTTTTCCCTATAGAAATGTTTTCTTTTGATATTTTAATTTCCTTTGGCCTGGCTATGAGAAAAGTAAGATGGAAACAGATGGTTGTCGGCAACCATAGCCAGCAAACTACAATTAAGAATTAAGACAAAAAAATGAAAACTTGGAACTTAGGATGATATAATTTTTGTTAAAAGAAATTTGACTTGAAAATCATAGATGCAATGTTTTCTGTATTATTCCTCTGAATGTTTGGTTAAAGTCCCTCGTTGCTGTGTATGGAAACATCAGTGTAAATTGGCATAAGATGTCCAATTCACTGGGTTGTTAGAGACCATCAACCCCAAAACATTTTTTCCTCCCAACCTCACTAACTTCAAGACAAGATCTGAGGGTTTTGCCTCAGGTCTGAAATATCCAAAATGGTGACTTTTTGGCCTTTTAGCTGCTTGAAACCTGTTCTCTCCCATCCCCCTGGCCTAAAATCCCTGCCCTTTTCTTTTCCCCCAGTCAATAATAATAGTAATAATAAATAAGAATATTTGTTAAGTGCTTACTATGTGCTAAGCAGTAGGGTATATTCAAGGTAATCAGATGATCACTCTCTCCATCTTCAAAACCTTATTAAAACACATCTCCTCCAAGAGGCCTTTCCTGACTAAGCTCTCATTTCCTTTTCTCCCATTCCCTTCCACACCACCCTTGCACTTGGATTTGTACCCTTTATTCAACTGTCCCTCAGCCCCAAAAGCCCTTATACACATATCATATTCTTTCATATCAGTGTCTGCCTCACCCTCTAGACTGGCAGGGAATGTGTCTGTTAACTCTGTTGCATTGTACTTTTACTCGCCCAAGTGCTTAGTTGAGTTCTTTCACATGCTAAGAGCTCAATAAATGCAATTGATTGATTGACTGATTGATTGCTAAGGAGGACAGAGTCCCTAGCCCACACTAGGCTCTAATAGGAAGGAGAACAGATATTGAATTCCTATTTTATGGACAATGAAATTGGGTCACAAAAAAGTCAAGTGACTTGCCCAAGATTACCCAGCAGGTGAGTGATGGAGCAGGGATTAGAACACAGATCTCTTGATTCCTAGGTCTGTGTTCTTTCCACTGGACCACCTCTTTTCTAAAATAAAAGAAGCTGCACTAAAAATGAGAGGTTGGCCCCTGCGTCGCATGGTCTAATGGATGGAGCATGGCTTAGGAGTCAGAAGGACCTGGGTTCTGCCAGCTCCCAGCTCTGCCTATTGCCTTCTATGTGACATTGGGCAAGTCAATTAACTATTCTGTGCTTCAGTTACCTCATCTGTAAAATGGGGATTAATGCTGTGAATGCCATGTGGGACTAAACTGTGTCTAACCTGATTGTACATTCCAAGAGCTTAGTACAGTGCTCTGCACACAGTAAGTGCTCAATAAATATGATTGAATGAATGAATGAATTAGTGTACATCTACCCCAGCACTTCACACAGTAGCTGGAACATGGTAAACCCTAAACAAATACCATAAAAAATATAATGGGAGTTGTCTCCTTGAGGTGGTGATTTTTTTTTAATTGAGAACTTTAAATAAAAGCCTGGAAGTAGATTGGTGGAACTGGGTTTGGATAGGTAGGAGATTGCAGTGCTGATACCCAGGCAGGGTCTGAGATAGATGTGAAAATTGCCTGGTATTGTTGGCCTGGGACAATCCTGCCAGTGTTGACTTAGTGCAGAACATTTGTTCCTTGCAAGCCATTAGGAAATTTATTTTCAAAAATGAAGAAGTGACAGTCAGACATTATAGTTCATATTTTTTAATTAGGCAAGGTTAAGAAGAAGAGGATTGTCTATATGTGGGCATAATACAGTACCTAGATACAATGTTTCTTTTCTAAAAATATATTCTATTTTCATAATTACATATTGCAATTCCTTCATAAAAGTCCAAAGCACTTAACTTGTTGAATGTTAAGATGTTAATAACAATGAATAATATGTATTAGGAGATTTCTATATATCAAGCACTGTACTAAGCGCTGGGGTAGATACAAGCGGATCAGGAAGGTAGGCTCACCGTCTAAGTAGGAGGGAGACAGATATTGAATCTCCATTTTGCAGATGAGGGAACTGAGGCACCCAGAAGTTAAGTGATTAACCAAAGATCATAGAGCAGATAAATGGTGAAGCAGAAGTAGAACCCAGGTCCCCTGGTTTTCAGGCCCATTCTCTTTCTACTAGGCCAAGCTGCTGTTCTTTGACTTTAGATTTTTTTTCCATTGCATCTGGGCTTTCTTTCCTCATTGGCATTCAATTCCAGACTATTCATCCCTTGTCCAAATGGCAAACACCATGTGGAAGTCTTTTCCTACATAGCTCATTCTCATGCCTGCAATGACCTCTTCTGGGCACTGACCATGGTGTGGTAATGCTGGCGGGTGACTACTTTTTAAAGCATTTCTCATTTCATAATAATGTTGGTATTTGTTAAGCACTTACTATGTGCAGAGCACTGTTCTAAGCGCTGGGGTAGACACAGGGGAATCAGGTTGTCCCATGTGGGGCTCACAGTCTTAATCCCCATTTTACAGATGAGGGAACTGAGGCACAGAGAAGTTAAGTGACTTGCCCACAGTCACACAGCTGACAAGTGGCAGAGCTGGGATTTGAACTCATGAGCCCTGACTCCAAAGCCCGTGCTCTTTCCACTGAGCCACGCTGCTTCTCTACTGAGCCATGCTGCTTCTCTTTCATCACTGTCCCATTGCATTCATTGCCTCCAGGGCCGAATTAATAGAGAGACAGTGAGGGCTGTGAAGTTTCCTAAGGGTGGTAGCCCTAAATCCTGACTGATTAAAAGACTGACTGATTGGAGAGGCAGTGTGAGTCAGTGGAAAGAGCTTGGGCCTGAGAGTCAGAGGTTGTGGGTTCTAATCTTGGCTCCGCCACTAATCAGCTGTGTGACTTTGGACAACTCACTCTGTGGCCCGGTTACCACAACTGTAAAATGGGGATTAAGACTGTGAGCCCCACGTGGGACAACCTGATTACACTGTATCTACCACAGCACAAGATCGAGTTACTGTGAGTAGATTGATGTTAGAGGAGCCAAATATGTAGGTTTACTTGAGCAGGGATGACTTAAAGTAAAGTAGGAGGAAGGAAATGATTGAGTGACTTAAACCAGGAGTTGCTGTTTGATGCAGAGGTAGATGGGCAACTATTGAAAGTTTTTGAAGAGTGAGGAGATATGGCCTGGATGTGTGAAGTTTGGACTGAGAGAGATGGGAAGCAAGGTGGTCTCTGAGGAGGCTAAGGCAGTAGTCAAGTTGGGATATGATAAGTGATTGGATCAGCGTGGTAGCCATCTGGATGGAGTGGAAGGGGTGGATTCTAGAGATGTCATAATTATACAATTGACTTGATTTGGTGACAGATTGAATGTGTGGGTTGACTGAGAAAGATGAGTCAAGTACACTGCCAAGGTTACAGACATCACCCTGTCACATGACTGCCTTCCCTCTGCTCCAAAGCCCTTGGCGAGCTGTACCAGAACTGACCCTGGGAAAGCCTATGGTGGCAAAACATGTAAACAGTCCCATTAGCAATAGCTGATAGCCCCATCATTAGCAAGTGATAATTATGAAGCTTCCAGATGATCAATAAGAGGAATTCTGGTGTATGCACAGGTGTCATCGGTATCAGCAGTGGGGGGAGAATGACCTGGGGGAGTCAGTTTGTGGATAGAAAATGTTCTTTTCTGGAGGACTAAGGAGTTAAGCTCCTCTCAGGATTGCACCTGGAGAGTTTCCAGTACTCTACCAGTCTCGGCTATGGGACGGAGTGTAGAGCAGACATACTCATTCCATTCCTAGCTTGGGCAGTGGCTTGCGAGAGAAAGACAATCTGCTACAAGTCAAAATAATACTACTACTACTAATAATAATGATATTTGTTAAGTGCTTCCTATGTGCCAAGCACTGTTCTAAACACTGGGGTGGATACAGGGAAATTGGGTTATCCCATGTTGGGCTCACACTTTTAATCCCCATTTTACAGATGAGGTAAGTGAGGCACAGAGAAGTTAAGTGACTTACCAAAGATCACACAGCAGACAAGTGGCAGAGGCGGGATTAGAACCCATGTCCTCTGACTTCCAAGTCTGTGCTCTTTCCACTAAGCCTGCTTCTTTAACCTGTGCTGTGCAGCAGCAGCATGGAAGAGAGTAAAGGGCGGAGACTCAAGTTTATTGCATGGAAGGAGGCACTGATAAACTATATTTGTATTTTTATCAAGAAAAGTCTGTGGTTACACTACCAGAATGATGGCAGTTGGAGGTGGGGCATTCTGGGAGAGATGTGCCGATAGAGTCGCTATGGGTCCGAAATGACTTGACAGCATAAGACAAGACAAGGACTTAAGCTCGGTGACTACTCTGATGTGGTCATATGCCACATGAAGTCATTCATTCATTCAATAGCGTTTATTGAGCACTTACTGTGTGCAGAACACTGTACTAGGTGCTTGGAATGTACAATTCAGTAACAGAGGCAATCCCTGCCCAACAATGGGCTCACAGTCTAAAAGGGGGACACAGACAGCAAAACAAAACAAGTAACAGGCATCAATAACATCAAAATAGATAAATAGAATCATAGATATATACATACCATTAATAAAATGAAATACGATAATGGGTCATGTGAGGCAGTCCCACAAAATAAATTAGCCCCAGGTCCTTGGGGTTGTAAATGCAGCTCCAAGTGTCTGTTCCCAAAGTTATTCTGAGCCCTTGTCAGGGCCTGAGCTCACTATATTGCATATTCCTAGTGGGCAGGGTAGATGACATCCTTCTATTCCTAAAGGGTAGGGAAAATCTCTATCCACTCTATTATATTGTACTCTCCCAAATGCTCAGTACAGTGCTCTGCACCCAGTAAGCACTCAATAAATATGAATAACAGATTCTCTTTTTCTCTCCCAAGTGCTTAATGCTCAGTAGTTGCTCAGTACATTGCATTGATGAATTGGTGGACTGGTAGGACCAGGGCAATTTTATAACCCAACGCAATGGGCTCTCTGGTGAACCCAGATTTAGTCGCTTCTACCAGTTACTGTAATTCCCAGCTTGGCACTTGCCTGCAGTAGAACTGACTTGTAAAGGAGTTTCTACAGCTGTAACCATTCAGAGTTATGCTAGATTTAAATATCTTCCTTGTTCTGTCTGCATCTCCTGCTGAGGCTCAGCAGAAATAAGGCAGAACAAAGAAGAAATTCAGGACATTAGAACATAAGCACCATCCTACTGGGAAAGACCAATGGTCCATCCAGCCCAATATTCTGTCTCTCAGTGGCATCCCAGGCTCTTACAATATCTTTGTTAGCTAGCCAGGTATACAGTTTGGTGTCCCTGCTGTACTTTCATTGATTCTACTCGCATTCATTTTTTTTTCTATTTCATGGGACTTAAACCTTTTCATCTCCATAATGGAATGTATTCATCCTTCTCTGGGGGAATTCAGAGGATGGTGGAATGCTGAAATCTGTCCCTCCCTTCTGAACTCAATGAAAAAAAACCACCAAAAGCAAAGTTTCTGAGTGGCCAGTGTTGTAATGTTTGATCCGAATGATCTGCTTGAACTCAGCTAAAATGCATGAAGGAATAATTATTGGGGGATATTTAAGCTGTGAGCTACCTCATGCTAAAACTCAGCGTAAAATTTGCAGAGCTGCTTTCTCTGTCAGAAGAAATGATGTGGATTATCAAAATGGTTACAAGAGGGAATAAGTGTGTGGAGATAAGGCATCCTGATTTTTATCAAGGATCCACCAAAGAGTAATCAGTGAAACCTGTTCAACTCCAGTTTGCGATTTTATTTATTCTGAACTCTGAAAGATTTTGAACAACTGGCCTTCTGAAAGCTGATACTGGCGACTAGCCCTCTGACTCTGGTGATTATGAAAAATGCAGTGGTTTATGTGACCTGATTTTCCTCAGTACAAGTCTCAGCTCTGATGGGGGTTGGGAGAGTAAAGGTTTTGATTAAATTCTAAAAGGCATGATTAGTCCGTAAGTCTTTAAATCATCCCCCTTTCCCCTCATAGAAATGCATGAGTCAACTCTTACCTGAAAATCATATCTTGAGATTTCAAATTAGTTGAAACTCTGTGATCTTTACACCTTTGACTGCTTTTGTGCAGATCCGGAATAATGTCATTTAGTCATTTCTTACGTGAACAGCTCATTGGCTTCAAAATGGATGCCTGTTTGAAGCAGATAGGTGCCCCCTTCAATTGCTTTTACCTCTGATTAGGTGAAAAATGGCACCAGAGAGAGAGGATTAGCCCATTTAGCAATGGGGGTGTGAGAGCTGGAGGCCTAGGCGTCTTGCTGGGCAACCTTGACTGACAGTTCCAGTCATATAAGGCAGCTGTCATGTTTCCCAGACAAAAGTAGGGCAAATGGAAAGGGCAAGGGTCTGATGCCAAAAAATAGGGTGAGGGAATAGGATGATTCACATGAAATCACATGAAATGCCTCCCAGGAGACATTTTTTTCTTCAACGGAAATTCAAGAGAGGGGTTGTGGGAGAGGCAGCTGGCCTGCAGAAAGTGATGTCTGATTCACCCAGCATTTGGCAAGAGTGAGGAAACTTTTAAAATCAATTGATCAATGGTATTTATTGAATGTTTACTATGTGCAGAACACCCTCCTAAGTTCTTGAAAGGCCATCTGCGAGAGCACTGTCCTAAGTGCTTGGGAGAATACAACAGAGTTGTCAGACACTTCATTCTGTTGTTACAATATTGGTCCAACCCTATTGCTTTTCTGTGATTGCTATTTATACCATAATTTATTATGCATTATATATTGTACTTTCCCAAGTGCTTAGTCTAGCTCTATGCACACTGTAAATGCTCATTAAATGCCATTTATTAATTGAATTTATTTAGAAACCAGAATTTCTTCGAAGAAAAGCTCTTCAGATAAGTGAAAAAATTTTCAAGTGTACAAGGTAAAGTATTTTGTATTAATTTTGATATGAAAATTCACATTTTTCCTTCCTAAAAGTTTCTAAGGAAAGTTGATCTTTCTAGTTTGCCCTTCAGGGTAAATGTGACCTATTTCTGTATTCCATTATTTCCACAGCATTTTATTGGTTGACAATAAGTAACACTTTAAAGAATATTGCATGGCTCCTTAAAGGAGTCATGGAATTGTTTTTTGGTGTCTTCATTAACATTATCATTGGAGAAATAACCAGAAAACACTGCATGTAATTGTTGGCTGTGTCAGAATATTTGACAGCTCTCCTAATTTGGTACTCAAGAGAAAACTAATACTTCATGTTGTCCCCTTTCCCTGATTAACAGACAAAGAGCTATTCATCATCTTCTGACTGGCGGTATATGATGAGGTCAAGTTAATCCATCAATATTCTTACTCTTCAATAAAGTCAGCAAGTGACATCCAGAACTGCTCAGTAAGAAGATGAAAGTGCCCTGGAATAGAGTGCTTGTACTGTACCTTGTGTCTGAGGATGTTCAATTCCTGGGGGTAGTAGTTGCCTTTTTTTTCCTCCAGTATAGTGACATTAAATATATACTTAGATTTACAGTGAGATCCTGGACATGGGTCATTGATCTTTCTCTGGCCTCAGTCATTCTTCAAATATGCTGTAAAATTGGAGATCATCAGGACTATTTGTCCTAATATCTTTTAATACATTTCAATGTCGGGAGATGCTGAGCTGTGACTAACTAGATCTGTGCCACAAAAACCTTCGTAAGACAGTTCAGCCAGTCCCTGTGGAATTCTAAGACCTGCAGCAACTGCTGCTTGTAACTGTTGGACTCTAAATTTAGATATATTTTTTTTAAGCCACATAAAGTTAGCCTGATTTTGTTTAATCTTTTCACCTGCAGTCATATTCAGAAACAGGCTCTTGCCATTAAAAATATATGTTTTGAACCTAAGCAAACAGTATCAATATGTAAAATGGTAGGATATTTGACTTAAATTCATATACATACTCATAGTTGAGAAATATAAAAAGTTTTAGTTCTCAAATTGCCATTTTATTTTGGCAGAATGATGCTAAATGTTTGTGTTAAACTACTGTAGAGGTTTAGAAAAAGTTTATTGAATTTAAATAATTTGCTTTGCTTCTATTTCAATATTTCTACTTTAACAAAAAGATGTTTGCAAATAATTAATAGAAATTTACAAAATAATTATTCTTTATTCAATTACACTTTCCAATTACACTTTACACCTTCTATCATGCTTAAGGCTGTAGCAGGAAACTTATTTTTTCTTCTGTATTTCCCCAAGGGCTCTGTGTTCTCCCCTCTCAGGGTCACACCTGGAGAGTTTCCAGTTCTCTACCAGTCTCGGCTATGGGAGGGAGAGTCAAGCAGAGGCCTAACCATTCCATTCCTAGCTTGGGCAGTGGCTAGTGAGTGGAAGGCAATCTGCTACAAGTCAAAATTCACCCATGCTGGGCAGCAGTGGCACGGGAGAGAGTCGAGGACGGAGACTAGAGTTTACTGTGCAGAAGGCCTCCCTCAGTGATAAACCACCACTGCATTTTTACCAAGAAAACTCTATGGCTTCACTACCAGAAGGATTGCATATGAAGAGTGGGGCGTTGTGGGAGAGATGTGTCCATGGTGTCGCTATGGGTCGAAAATGACTCGACGGCATAAGACAAGACTCTGTGTTCTGCAGTCATTATACACTTAAAAACTTCCACTGCCTATATCATATTCACCTTGTGCCACGATAGGAGAAGAAGGGGGGAGAGTATGAAACCCCACAGGAAAAAGAAATTCTTAGTTTTTAACAAGCAAGTCTTTAGTTTAACAGGAAAGTATATAGATGTATCCTGTTCACCTTCACTGCAAAAATATTTATAAAAGGGAACCAGATTGGTTTAACTGTTTAAATATAGTGTTCCCAGTTCTTAGAATAGTGCCTGGCAAATAGCAAGTGCTGCAGCGTGGCTCAGTGGAAAGAGCACGGGCTTAGAAGTCAGAGATCATGGGTTCTAATCCTGGCTCCACCACCTGTCAGCTGTGTGTGACTTTGGGCAAGTCACTTAACTTCTCGGTGCCTCAGTCACCTCATCTGTAAAATGGGGATTAAGACTGTGAGCCTCACGTGGGACAAACTGATTACCTTGTATCTACCCTAGCGCTTAGAACAGTGCTCAGCACATAGTAAGCACTTAAATACCAACATTACTATGATTGTTAACAAATACCATTTAAAAAAATGTAGTGGTCAGTTTTCAAAGAAGACACCACTGACCTTGGCTGAAAGAAGTGCTGAAAGGGCCAATGCAGGATCCACAGTCCCGAACACATTAGACACATAAAAATGCTGTTCCTTGTTGTGTTGTGCTTATTTGTACCATCTGGGGCTGTTTTCTCTATATTCTCCTTTTCTATCTTCCCGTACAAAGCTTTTGCTCGGAATCATTCTTTTTGTTGGCAGTTCACTATGCAGGTCCATCCTCTGCAACTGACTCCCCACTTTCAGGGGATGAAGGATTGTTTTACAATGTCCTTAATTAAGTCAATTAATATATGAGGATCAGGACAAGGCTTCATGCAGTGTTCTGCTTGCAAATTCACTAAGCTCAGGAACAGGGTCCCAAATGGAGAATTCAATGCTTTGCACATTTTAAGGGTTTCATAAATGTTAGCAATTGAAAATAGCATCAACACCAACAAAATGAAAACTTTTCTCAGGAATCTTTAAAGTAATACTATAGTGGGGTAACTCCAAGAAAGATAGGTTGACTATACCTCAAAACGCAGAAACACACTCAGCTCTACTTCTGCCCACCACATCTTTCCTGGAATTTTTCTACGAAATGAGGGAATGTTTGTCTGACAACAGGAGCTTGTTTGGATAAAGCATGGTGTAGGGTTGGAAGAAATGGTTTGTGCCTGTCTGTGGGTGTCTGTGTGTATATATGTTCATATATACATATGTATGAGTGAATATATGTATATTTACACACATATAATTCATGCTTAAATACATATATCTACATGTATGTGTATCTTGCAATTAATCAGTGTTATTTATTGAACACTTATTGAGTGCAGAGCATTTACTAAGGATTTGGAAGAGTGCAATATTGTGCCGAGACAGGATGCTTGCCCTGAAGGAGCTTAAAATCAAGTTTGTGAGACAGAAATTAAAACAAAACTAGAGATGGGGGACCAACAGATTATGAAGATATGTACAGAAGTCCTGAGGGGATGGGGTGAATATCAAATCGCTTAAAGGTTATGGATTTAAGTGCATTGTTTACATAGAAAGGAGGGAAATTATGGTGGGGAGATGAGGAATTAATCAGGGAAGGTTTTTGAGGGAAGATGAAATTTTAGGAGGCTTTTGAAGATGAGGAGATTGGTGAACTGGTGGATAATTGTTTTGATTCATTGCTTTTTATTACTGGCATATTTTGGAGATTCATTCAATAATGTTCAATAATAAATAATATTGACAATATTTATTATATTTTAGCCACATTTTAACAATATGTTTATAATGCTTTGGTCAAATTTCAGCTTCTTTGGAATGGAATCCTGATTTACATTATTTCCTAGGGGAAGTTATACTCCATTTAACACTGCTTTCCTTAATACTTTTATATTCATGGAACTAATGATCAATAACTGAGGATTTTCAGTGTGTTGGTTTATTCATTTAGGTCATTTTTTTATTGACATTGATATTTTGCCTACTTTTGTTGTACTAATTTTGTCTATGCTGTCCAATTGTTTGCTTCTGGATGGCAGGGGTTGTGTTACATGGTTTTAAAATCTTTTCAAAAGCATAATACAGTGCTCTTCATTGTGATAGGGCTAAATAAATATCGATGATAATAACAATGATGATGAAGTCCACATTATGCACAATGAAGTTGTGGAATGAAATCAATCTAATAATAATAATGATGGCATATGTTAAGCATTCACTGTGTGTTAGGCACTTTACTAAGTGCTGGGGTGGATACAAGCAAATCGAGTGGGCACAGTTCTTGTTGCTTGTGGGGCTCACAGTCTTAATCCACATTTTACAGAGGAGATAATTGAGGCACAGAGAAGTGAAGTGACTTGCCACAGGTCACATAGCACACAACTGGCGGAGTCAGGATTAGAACCCATGACCTTCTGACTCCCAGGCCCATGCTCCATCCATTACACCATTTAGTAAGGTTAAGGCTATGCTGTTCACCTCAACACCAAGTAGGGATATGTATGTAGCCTGAATGACAGAGGATACCCAATAACAATAACTGTAGTATTTGTTAAGAGCTTACCACACATCTAGCCCTGTTCTTATAAGTTCTTACCACATACAAGGCTCATAGACAAAGAAGGAAAACAGATATTAAACCCCCACTTTACAGATGAGGAAACTAAGGCATTGAATAGCTAAGTGACTTGCCTGGGCACACAGCTGGCAAGGGGTGAGGCCGGGATTAGGACCCAAGTCCTCTGACTCCCAGGGTATTTCTGCTAAGCCTTGCTGCTTCAACCCAAACTGCTGCAGTATGGTGAGCTGAAATGAGATAGGGAGATCAGGAAAATGCTTTGAAGGTCCAGAGAAGAACAGCCAAAATCTAGGGCAGCTACAGCAACCAGTCCAGCCTGACACATTGCAATCAAGAAAAGAATAAGCTTTCAAGGGGTAACTCTTAAAGAATTATGGATCTATGAAGAAAACAGAAAACAGCAACAGGCATTGCAAATAACAACCAGAGAAGCCGAAGAGCAGATGTTCTTTGTGTGTGTGCATTGTGTGAGAGTGATTGTCCCATGTTGTAAATATTTCACAAAATTTTTATGTCTTTTCCCCCATTAGAGTGCAAGCTGCTTGTGAGGAGGGAACATGTCACTTCTATCTGTTGTACTTTTCCAGGGAGAGAGAGAGAGAGAGGGAAAGTGTGTTTAGGGTAACTGTTAAATATTTACTACATGTCCAGTACTGTATTAGGTGCAAGGAATCAGATTGAATCCCATCCCGGTTCTACGTGGAGCTCCTAGTAAAAGGTGGTAGGAAAACAGGTATTGAATCCTCAATTTACAGAAGAGGAAACTGAGGCACAGAGAAGTTAGATAACTTCCCCAAGATCACACAGCAGACAAGGGTTGCCTCCAGGAATCAGGCTAGAACCCAGATCCTCTAACTCCTAGGCCTGTGCTCTTTCCGTTAGGGCACACTACTTCTCAAGTGGTTGGTAGAGTTCACTGCACTTACTGGATGCTCTCCAAATGTCATTTCTACTACTGGAAAGTCCTCTCCCTTCATAGCCAACAGACAATCACTCTCCCCACCTTCAAAGCCTTCTTAAAATCGCATCTCCTCCAAGAGGCCTTCCCTGACTAATCCCTCATTTCTTCTTCTCCCACTCCCTTCTGCATCACCCTTGAACTTGGATTTGCAGCCTTTATCCACCACTGCCCAGACCCACAGCACTTATGTACGTATCCATAATTTAATTTATATATATATTAATGCCAGTCTCCCACTCTATAATTTAATCTCATTGTGGGCCCAGAACACGTCTTCCAATCTGTTTTACTGTATTTCCTCAACTGCTTAGTAAAGTTCTCTGCCCAAACTAAGAGCTCAGTAAATATGATTGATGAATATTATACTACAACTAAGGATGGCAGAGTGGATAAAGCACTGGCCTGAGACTCAGAAGATCATGGGTTCTAAATCTAGCTCCGCCACTTGTCTGTTGTGTGACCTTGGGCAAGTCACTTCACTTCTCTGTGCCTCAGTTACCTCATCAATAGAATAAGGATGAAGACTGTGAGCCCTATGTGGGACGGTGACTGTGTCCAACCCAATGTGCTGGTATCCACCCCAGTGCTTAGTACAGTGCCTGGCACATAGTAAGAGTTTTACAAATACCAGAATTATTATTGTTATTACTACTACTACTGATATATTGGCTCCTTCAGGCACACTCACATTCACAAGTGAATTTCCATATTAACAACATCAACTCCAAGTACAAATAGAAATAACAATTAGTTATGGCCCCAAGTTGGCAAAAATTACTTATCCGCCAGTGCCATAGTTAAACCTTTAGAAGATATAGCCTCTATTTTAATAGGGGTTTGGTACTTTTATAAATGGAATTTGAGAAGTTCAAAACCTTCTTTTGATTGATGTCTGGATTTTGAGGTTTAACTTTCTGGTCATACTCAACGTCACTTTAGCAATTAGTAGCATTGAGTAGTAGTGAGTGAGTTGTAAGCATTACAAGTGAGTAAGGTAAAAATAGTTATCTAACTTAAATTATTTTAAAATTATTCCTTTCATTGGCTAAGACTCTCAGCTACACTGTGATCTCATTCTGGTTTCCTGCTCAAAGCAATCGACTCATTCTTCAAAATGAGTAGAAAGAGCAATAAAGCTTCCTGAATACTCTTTGGAAAGTATTTTAGAATAAAGATTTGATTTTGCTTAAATCAGAAGCAACCTACTGAAGCTCTTTACAAAATCTATTATGAACTCAACTTCCTATACAAAAAGAAGGTTTCATCCATCATCAGCGCCCCTTAGAGGGCTGTGATTCCACTGTATGTACAAAATTATTTACTTAATTGCTAAGGTTGCATGACTATTATTTGAGCTAAACCAGCACAATTTCAATTCCCATGTTAAAATAATACAAATAACAAACTATTATGTGGATGGTGGAAATTTTGACTATCTTCTACCACGTTGGATTCTCATAAAAAAAAAAAATTGTTTCGATCCAGTCCTAGACTACTTGCTTCTTTTCTCATTCCTCCCTTTGAGCCCATGAGTCCCTGGAGGTTGCCTTGTCCCAATCCCAAATCACTGAGATTAGCAGAGCTGAATTATCAGATCTATCCCTCACTGATTCTAGGCCATGATATTAAACCTTAGAAACTGAGAATGATGTAGTAGAGTTGTCACATGGTCCAAAGTTGATGCTGTTGCTGGGGAAATCACATCCACGAGTCAGTCCTTGAGGCACAATGACTTCTATGCTTGCTTCCTTTTTCCAGGAAAACATAATAGTGCAATTCTTCTGGCAAAGTGGAGAATTCCTAAGACATGAATGGTTAGATGATTCAGAGGAGAAAGCAGGACATGCACTTGAGTTGTTTCCATTATAATGATGACTTGCACTGAGCCTTCCATATTCTCTGTGCTGGCACTCCTGTCTCCAACAGCATGCATATGGGGGATGATTTGTAGGGAGAACTGGGACAGTCAGCAGTCTGAGAAGCGAATATCATTGAGACCTCAACAACAGTCAATACCTCTGTGCCCTCACTCATTTGATCAAAGTCAAGAAGGTTGTCCCAATTTCTTACAAAAATCAAACTTGAAAGAGATACCACTGATGGGAAAATTATCCTATGAGTAGGTATAAAACCATCAAGTGGGCTTGCACTCTTGTATTTTTTTTCATAGTGCTGATGGCTTACTTTGATTCTTCATCATTCTCCCACCTAATGTCTCCTGCAGCCAACTGCACAAATTTCCAGGTGGTTGGTTAGGATGCGAGTGCAGTGTGTGGCTGTGGAACAATATATCTCTATGCATCCTCAACAATGAGTGAGCTGCTCTGATATGCTAGGGCAATTGTTATGTATCTTCACTGAAAATATATATATATATATATATACATGCATAACCACATATCCCGAGAATTACAGCATGAATTTTCCATAATGTGAGTTTCAAAAATCCATTTATTAATCAATAGAATTTATTGAGTACCTATAGTGAACAAACGTTTCAAGAGTTCCACAGAGTGCAAAATAGGTAGAAGACATAATCCCCCACACTGGGTGATCTAACAGCCTATGTGGGGACACAGACACTTAATGAATCCTCACATTATAGGAGAACGAGGTGTATTCTAGTCACAAAATCACCTTGACAAATTGAGGGAAATGATGTTCAGTAGGGTTACAGGCAAATCAGTACTTTAGATTTCAAAATATAGTTGTGAGGAATGATTGACACCTCATAAATTCAGTCAAAAAAGCATCCAGGAGCCTTAGTGTTCTGTATTCTGAAGTTGCATCAGAAAGGGAGCAGTGCTTTGACAAAGCTATCATGGTTGAGGATATAATAGCTAGAAAAATGAAAAGCCAAAAAACAACCATCTTGGTATGCTTTAATAAGGTGAAGACCTTGTTATAATGAAGTATTGGTTTCCACATTTCGTGAGGGGTGTGAGAAATTGGAGCAGACTCAGGGAAGAACATCTAAATTATTAAGGAATTGAAAATTGGGATCTATAAGAAAAGGTTAACAGAATTAAGGTTATTTCATTTAGGAAAAAGAAGGCTGAGAGGCAATGTTATAACTCTCTCCAAGTATTTGAAGTCTTCAAATTGAAGGGTTATTATAAGGAGGGATCTGATTAGCCATCATTATCTTCTCAATTATCACTCAATCCATCAGTCAATCAGTGACATGTATTGAGTGCCTCATAAGCAAAATACTATATTAAATGTTCGAGAGAGTAGAAAAAAGCAGAATCCACATAACTTGCACTCAAGGAGCTTACGGTCTAAAGACAGGGGTAGGCAGAAATGCTTTTCAAATGGTGTAAATGGGAGGAAGCAGCATAAATATGTCAGAATGAAGCAACTGAATAAATGAAAGACTGTACAACTAAGCATTTAAGAGCTGAGGAAAGGAGACAGCCATCAGATCATTAGTTATTTAGGCTCAATGTAAGTCTTTCTTCTGTAGGCCTGTACTGCCATCTGCTTAGTGAGGGTGTTTAATGTTGGATTCTCCTATAGGATACGATGGATGAGCTTCATTTCTGAGACTTCAGGAATGGAAACTTTACTGGGAGATTGATCGCAGTGGTAGCGATGTGAATTGGGACACTCACCCTCTCTCTTCCTTCTCGATCATGTTCTGGTTGTGGCCCAGAGTGCAGTGAATGAGGAGGTGGGCAGGGTTGCAGATTTTATAAATGCCAGAATCACATTTGGCCAAAAAACACAGCAGAGTGCCAATTTCTATACCTGTAGCACCGTGACCCAGCATGTTAATAATAATAATGTTGGTATTTGTTAAGCGCTTACTATGTGCCGGGCACTGTTCTAAGCGCTGGGGTAAACATAGGGGAATCAGGTTGTCCCATGTGGGGCTCACAGTCTTAATCCCCATTTTACAGATGAGGGAACTGAGGCACAGAGAAGTTAAGTGACTTGCCCATAGTCACACAGCCAACAAGTGGCAGAGCTGGGATTCGAACTCATGAGCCCTGACTCCAAAGCCCATGCTCTTTCCACTGAGCCACGCTGCTTCTCCTTTGTCTTGGTAAGTGTCGTGGTCCTTACTGCCCAAATTGGCCAGAGGTTTTTGAGGATTCCTGTTGAACCTGTCCAACACTCAGATTGGCCAAGGTGAGTTTTCTGTCAAAAGCCTTCATGCCTGATGGCATATACAAACCAGGTCTCCTGATTTCCAGAGCTATGTTTTTTCTGGGTGCCCACTAAAATCCTGTCATCATCACATCACAAGTTATTCATTAAGCACACTTCAGTGTGCCAACTCCAGCACAGAGCAAATTACTTAATGTACACAGTTCCTGTTCTCCCTAAACTAACAATTTATAATTTGAAGATACAGCACATGTTGAAAAAATACCTCTCAAAACTGAATAAAGTCCATAATGCAATTGATACTCTTTAGAACAGTTCCAGAATTTCACAGCTTTTGAGGGAAACTTCCTGCACAGATCTTGATGAGAATATTATAAATAGATGTGAATCAGTCAGTCTGAAGGTCAGATCTTTGTTGATTTCTTTGTGGTTATGGGAGATGTTAAACTCTTACTCTTGAGGGTGATGATGGGAAAGTATAGAAGGAGGGATTTCTTCCTAGTTTTATCCTCATATCTTGGGACCTTGAGGTTGGAGGAATACTGAACCACTGGAATGACCTCTCATGACTCTTCCTGAAACTCCAGAGGATCAAAAACTGAGTCTCAGGCAACACCTTGTCCTGTGATTTATTCACTGATTGATTCAGGATAGAACTAGGAAAAGCTGACCAAAATTAGTTGGGAGAAAATTTTGGTTCACAGTCAATGTTGATATAATGGACAAATAAAACCTACATCAGGTCAAGGATGCCTTGGAATTTCTATTCCTGTAGATATTTCAGAATATGCCTCCTTATCCTCAAAGCAGTGAGCTAAACTAGATCAGTCAATCAACCAATCAATCAACCATATTTATTCAGTGCTTAGTATTCATTCATTCAGTTGCTTACGGTGTGCGAAGTACTGTATTAAGTGCTCTGGAGAGTACAATATGACATGGTTGGTAGATCTGTTCCCTGCCCACAATGAATTTATAGTCTATAGGACTACACAGACATTAATATAAATAAATATATTACAGGTAAGTACATAAGTGCTGTGGGGCTGAGGGAGGGGTGAATAAAGAGTGCAAATCAAAATGCAAATATGATGCAAAAGGAGTAAGAGAAGATGAAATGGGAGCTTAGTCAGGAAGGCCTCTTGGAGGAGAAGTGCTTTTAATAAGTCTTTGAAGTTAGGAAGAGTGATCGTCTTGTCAGATATTCATTCATTTATTCAATAGTATTTACTGAGGGCTTACTATGTGCAGAGCACTGTACTAAGCGCTTGGAATGTACAATTCAGCAAGAGATAGAGAAAATCCCTGCCCTTTGACGGGCTTAAAGTCTAATTGGGGGAGATAGACAGACAAAAACAATAACAATAAATAGAATCAAGGGGATGTACATCTCATTAATAAAATGAATAGGGTAATAAAAGTATATACAAATGAGTGGACAAGCACAGTGCTGAGGGGAGGAGAAGGGAGAGGGGGAGGAACAGAGGAACAGGGGAGAAAAGGGGGCTTAGCTGACAGGAGGTGAAGGGGGGGCAGGGAGGCAGCAGAGGGCACAGAGGGAAAAGGGGAAGCTCAGTCTGGGAAGGCCTCCTGGAGAGGTGAGCTCTCAGTAGGGCTTTGAAGAGGGGAAGAGACTTAGTTTGGCGGAGTTGAGGAGGGAGGGCATTCCAAGACAGCGGGAGGACGTGGGCCAGGGGTCAACGATGGGATAGGTGAGAACAGGGCAAGGTGAGGAGGTGGGTGGCAGAGGAGCGGAGCGTGAGGGGTGGGCAGTAGAAAGAGAGAAGGGAGGAGAGGTAGGAAGGGGCAAGGTGATGGAGAGCGTTGAAGCCTAGAGTGAGAAGTTTTTGTTTCGTGCAGAGGTTGATAGGCAACCACTGGAGGTTTTTAAGAAGGGGAATGACATGCCCAGAGCGTTTCTGCAAGAAGATGAGCCAGGCAGCGGAATGAAGAATAGACTGGAGCGGGGAGAGACAGGAGGAAGGGAGATCAGAGAGCAGACTGACACAATAATCCAGCCGGGATATTATGAGAGCCTGTACCAGTAAGATAGATATTTGGGTGGAGAGGAAAGGGTGGATCTTGGCACTATCATAAAGGTGAGACCGGCAGGTCTTGGTGACGGATTGGATGTGTGCGGTGAATGATAGAGCCGAGTCAAGGATGACACCAAGGTTGCGGGCTTGAGAGACAGGAAGGATGGCCGTAACCATCCACAGTGATAGGGAAGTCAGGAAGAGGACAGGGCTTGGGAGGGAAGACAAGGAGCTCAGTTTTGGACATGTTGAGTTTTAGGTGGCGGGCAGACATCCAGGTACAGATGTCCTGGAGGCAGGAGGAGATATGAGTCTGAAGGGAGGGGGAGAGGACAGGGGCAGAGATGTAGATCTGTGTGTCATCTGCATAGAGATGACAGTGGAAGCCGTGAGAGCGAATGAGTTCACCAAGGAAATGAGTGTAGATGGAGAACAGAAGAGGGCTAAGAACTGACCCTTGAGGAACTCCTGCAGTTAGAGGATGGGAGGGGGAGGAGGAGCCTGCGAAGGAGACCGAGAATGAACGGCCAGAAAGATAAGAGGAGAACCAGGAGAGGACGGAGTCCGGGAAGCCAAAGTGAGATAAGGTGTGGAGGAGAAGGGGGTGGTCAACAGTGTCAAAGGCAGCTGAGAGGTCAAGGAGGATTAGGATAAAGTAGGAGCCATTGGATTTGGCAAGAAGGAGGTCATGGGTGACCTTAGAGAGAGCAGTCTCGGTCGAGTGGAGGGGATGGAAGCCAGATTGGAGGGGGTCCAGGAGAGAATTGGAGTTAAGGAATTCTAGGCAGCGAGTGTAGATGACTCGTTCTAGGAGCTTGGAAAGGAAGGGTAGAAGGAAGATAGGGCGATAACTGGAAGGGGAAGTGGGGTCGAGAGAGGGTTTTTTTAGGATGGGGGAGACATGGGCATGTTTGAAGGAAGAGGGGAAGAAACCATTGGAGAGTGAGCGGTTAAAGATAGAAGTTAAGGAGTGGAGGAGGGAAGGGGTGATGGTTTTTATAAGGTGAGCGGGAATGGGGTCCAAAGCACAGGTGGAGGGGGTAGCACTTGCGAGGAGGGAGGAAATCTCCTCTGAGGATACTGCAGGGAAAGGTGGGGAAGTAAGGGATAGGGTTGTGGTGGTGCGGGGGGGCGAGGGGCAGAAGAGGGAGGGGTGACATTGGGGAGCTCAGACCTGACTGTTCTAATTTTCATGATGAAGTAGGTAGCCAGATCGTTGGGGGTGAGGGATGGGTGAGGGGGAGGAACAGCGAGGGGGCCTGAGGAGAGAATTAAAGGTCCGGAACAATTGGTGGGGGTGATGGGCATAAGTGTCAATGAGGGAAAAGAAGTTTTGCCTGGTGGAGGAGAGGGCAGAGTTAAGGCAGGAAAGGATAAATTTCCAATGGATAAGGTCTCCTTGGTGCTTGGACCTTTGCCAGCAGCACTCAGCAGCTCAAGCATAAGAGCGTAGGAGGCAAACAGAGGCAGTGACCCAGGGCTGTGGGTTAGTGGATCGAGAGCTGCAGAGGGAAAGGAGGGCCAGAAAGTTGAGATGAGTAGAGAGGGTGGAGTTGAGAGCGGTAACCTGATCATCAAGAGTGGGAAAAGAGGATGGGGGTCAAAGTGGGGAGAGATGCTTTTGGAGAGATGGGTGGGATCAAGAGAGCAGAGGTCTCTGTGGGGGAGTAGTACAGATTATCAGGTGGAGAGAGTGTGAGAGAGGAGGCAGGTGAGAAGGTTATGGTCTGAGAGAGAGATTTCAGAGTTGGTGAGGGAGGAGATAGTGCAGTGGTAGGAGATGACGAGATCGAGGGTGTGACCAAGTCGGTGAGTGGGCGAGGTATGGTGGAACAGGAGGTCGGCAGAGTCAATGAGTTATAGCAGGCGGGCGGCAGCGGAGTCACCGGGTACATCCATGTAGTTGTTGAAGTCTCTGAGGATCAGAGTCAGCAGAGAGGAAAGAAGGAAGGTGAGGAAGAGGTCAAGATGGTTGAAGAAGTCTGTGGTAGGACCAGGAGTGCGGTAGATGATAGCTACAAGTATCTGGAGAGGATGGTAGAGACGAATGATATGGGTTTCAAAGGAGGGAAAGGAGAGGGGGGTGGGGAGGGATAGTGCGGAAGCGGCATTGATGTGAGAGAAGGTAGCCAATGTCGCCTCCCTTTCCGGTGAGTCTGGGGGATGGGAGAAGGAGAGGCCTCCGCTGGAGAGAGCAGAGGATATGAAGAGGGAGGACTTTCCAGGCCAGAAGCAGGAAGTGGGCGAGAGGATAGTGGCAAGATAGATGAGAACAAGGTACAGTGAATAGCTTGGCATTAGAGAAGTGAAGTGCGAGGGCTGGGCTGTAGTAGGAACTCAGAGAAGTAAGGGAAGAGGGGGCATGGTGATTGAGTTCTATAAAGTCAGTGGTATGACATTCCTGTCTGATGCAGAGGGAGATGGGTAACCACTGCAAGTTACTGATCTTCTGATTCCCAGGACCATCCTCTATCCACTACACTGGTTGTGGAGGTTGAACAGACAGGATTTGGTGACAAATTGAATATGGAGATTTGAATGAGAGAAATGAGTCAATGATAATACCAAGATTTTTAAGTTTGAGATGTTAACAGGACATTCAAGTAGAGCTTCCTTGAAGGCAGGAGGAAATGTGAGTCTGCAGAGTAGGAGAGCGATCAGGGTTTGGAGATGTCGGTTTGGGAATCTACAAGTGGTAGTTGAAGTTTTAAGAGTGAATGAGTTCTACAAGGGAGTGGGAGTAGATGTTGAATAGAAGAGGACCCAGAATCTGCTCTGCCACTTGCCTGCTGTGTGACCTCGGGCAAGTTATTTCACTTCTTTGGGTCTCGGTTACCTCATTTGTAAAATGGATATTAAGATTGAGAGCCCAACATGAGAAGGACTGTGTCCACCCTGATTTTCTTGTATCCACCCCAGCACTTAGTACAGTTCCTGGAACGTAGTAAGCACTTAACAAATACCACAGTTGTTATTAATATTAATATTATTATTTACTGAGCCTTGAGGGACAGCCATTATTAGGCGTTGGGAGGTAGAAGAGGAGCCTGCATTAGAGACTGAGAAGGAGTGTTGGAGAAGTGGAGGCGAACCACAAGAGGACCATGTCAGTGAAGGTAAGGTTGGATAATATTTCCAGGAGAGAAGAGGGTGGTCCATAGTGTCAAAGGCAGCTGACTGGCTAAGGAGGACTAGGATGGAATAGAGGCCATTAGATTTGGCAGGAAAGAGATCATTGATGCCCTTTGATAGGGCAGTTTCTGTGGATCAAAGTGGGCAGAAGCCAGACTGAAGGCAGTCAGGGAGAAAATTGGAGATGAAGAAATGGAAACAGTGGGTCTATTCAACTCATTCAAGGAGTTTGGAGAGGAGACATAGGGGAGACAAGAGCATATTTGAAAGCAGTGTGGAAAAAGAAATTGGAGAGTGAACAGCTGAAGATGGCAGTCAGGGAGGGAAGAAAGGTGTGTGTGTTGGGGGGTGGGGAGGGGTGGTCAAGAGTTTTATAATTCTTGAAGGGTTGACTAGATGACCTTTCAAGTTCCTTTCCAGTTCAGTGATTCTTTGGTTCCATCATTATTAGATGTCTATATAGGCTGGATCTCTTTTTAGTTTCAAGGATTGATTTTCAGGTAAAAATCATTGTTTAAAGTCAGTAAATGTGTAATGAATTAAATAAATAGATAAATTAAAGTGTGCAAAAATATGTACATCCAATCAGTTTTCTTCTAATTCAAGGATTATGTTCTGTGTTAACAAAAACTTGTGATTCCAAGTGAATACTTAAAAGTAAGTAGACCAACGGGCACACATAGACACATTTTCATGTGTGTCTGCCCACAAGTCATTTCTTCCAATATTCCCCAACTTCCTAATAGAGCTATAGCCAAGTTTATAGTCAAAACACATGCTGTAGTAGAGATGCGTATAATTGCAGATACGTTTATGGAACTTACCATACTAATTTTGTAATAAGATGGTGTTGGAATATTCTCCCCAAATCCAAACCTTAACTGTAATATCACTTCCTTCAGAAAGACTTCCCCCATTGATCCCAGCACACTGAGTCCTATGAACCTATCAACCATGTCTAATACTTATAAATTTATTTATATTCTTCAGAACTTTTGTGTGTATATGTATATATGTATTCTAGAAATACTAGTATTCATTCAATCATATTTTTTGAGCTCTTACTGCGTGCAGACACTGTACTAAGCACCTGGAAGAGTACAATATAAGAACAAACAGACACATTCCCTGCCCACAATTTGCTCACAGTCTAGAGCAGGGGAGACAGACATCAATACAAATAAATAAATTCCAGATATGTACAAAAGTGCTGTGGGGCTGGGAGGGGGAAAGAACAAAGGGAGCAAGTCAGGGTGATGCCGAAGGGAGTGGGAGATGAGGAAAGGGGGTGCTTAGTCTGGGAAGGCCTCTTGCAGGAGATGTGCCTTCAATAAGATTTTGAAGGATTGAAGAGTAATTGTCTGTCGGATTTGAAGAGAGAGGATATTCCAGGCCAGAGGCAGGACATGGGTTAGGGTCAGCAGTGAGATAAGGTGAGATCGAGGCACAGTGAGAAGGTTAGGACTAAAGGAGTGAAGTGTGTGGGCTGGGTTAAAGGACAAGAGTAGTAAGTTTAGGTATGAGGGGGCAAAGGGGTTGAGTGCTTTAAACCCAGTGATGAGGAGTTTTAATGTGATGCGGAGTTGGATGGGCAACCATTGGAGTTTTTTGAGGAGTGGGATGATATGTCCTGAATATTTTTGTAGAAAAATGATAATAATAATAGTAATAATGGAATTTCCTAAGTGCGTATTATCTGCCAGACACTGTACTAAGTGCTGGAGTACATACAAATTGGGGTGGACATAGTTCCTGTCCCAAATGGAGCTCACAGTCTCAATCCCCATTTTACAGATGAGACAAATGAGGCACAGAGAAGTGAAGTGATTTGCCCAAGGTCACAGAGCAGACAAGTATTCATTCATTCATTCAATAGTATTTATTGAGCACTTACTATGTGCAGAGCACTGTACTAAGCGCTTGGGATGAACAAGTTGGCAACAGATAGAGACAATCCCTGCCGTTTGACGGGCTTACAGTCTAATCGGGGGAGACGGACAGACAAGAACAATGGCAATAAACAGCGTCAAGGGGAAGAACATCTCGTAAAAACAATGGCAACTAAATAGAATCAAGGCGATGTACAATTCATTAACAAAATAAATAGGGTAACGAAAATATATACAGTTGAGCAGACAAGTACCGTGCTGTGGGGATGGGAAGGGAGAGGTGGAGGAGCAGAGGGAAAAGGGGAAAAAGAGGGTTTAGCTGTGGAGAGGTAAAGGGGGGATGGCAGAGGGAGTAGAGGGAGAAGAGGAGCTCAGTCTGGGAACGCCTCTTGGAGGAGGTGAGTTTTAAGTAGGGTTTTGAAGAGGGAAAGAGAATCAGTTTGGCGGAGGTGAGGAGGGAGGGCGTTCC
This sequence comes from Ornithorhynchus anatinus, assembly GCF_004115215.2. NCBI lineage: Eukaryota > Metazoa > Chordata > Mammalia > Monotremata > Ornithorhynchidae > Ornithorhynchus > Ornithorhynchus anatinus. The sequence goes on along the minus strand of NC_041731.1, from coordinate 114,511,580 downwards.
AGGACCGCGGGAGGACGTGACCCAGGGGTCGACGGCGGGATAGGCGAGACCGAGGGACGGTGAGGAGGTGGGCGGCAGAGGAGCGGAGCGTGCGGGGTGGGTGGTAGAAAGAGAGAAGGAAGGAAAGGTAGGAAGGGGCAAGGTGATGGAGAGCCTTGAAGCCTAGAGTGAGGAGTTTTTGTTTGGAGCGGAGGTTGATAGGCAACCACTGGAGTTGTTTAAGAAGGGAGTGACATGCCCAGATCGTTTCTGCAGGAAGATGAGCCGGGCAGCGGAGTGAAGAATAGACCGGAGTGGGGCGAGAGAGGAGGAAGGGAGGTCAGAGAGAAGGCTGACACAGTAGTCTAGCCGGGATATAACGAGAGCCTGTAACAGTAAGGTAGCCGTCTGGGTGGAGAGGAAAGGGCGGATCTTGGCGATATTGTAGAGGTGAAACCGGCAGGTCTTGGTAACGGATAGGATGTGTGGGGTGAACGAGAGAGACGAGTCAAGGATGACACCGAGATTGCGGGCCTGAGAGACAGGAAGGATGGTCATGCCATCGACAGTGATGGAGAAGTCTGGGAGAGGACCGGGTTTGGGAGGGAAGATGAGGAGCTCAGTCTTGCTCATGTTGAGTTTTAGGTGGCGGGCCGACATCCAGGTGGAGACGTCCCGGAGGCAGGAGGAGATGCGAGCCTGAAGGGAGGGGGAGAGGACAGGGGCGGAGATGTAGATCTGCGTGTCATCTGCGTAGAGATGGTAGTCAAAGCCGTGAGAGCGGATGAGTTCACCGAGGGAGTGAGTGTAAATGGAGAACAGAAGAGGGCCAAGAACTGACCCTTGAGGAACTCCAACAGTTAAAGGATGGGAGGGGGAGGAGGCTCCAGCGTAGGAGACCGAGAATGATCGGCCAGAGAGGTAAGAGAGAATGGGAGTTAAGGAATTCTAAGCATCGATTGTAGATGACTCGTTCTAGGATTTTGGCAAGGAAGGGTAGTAGGGAGATAGGGCGATAACTGGAGGGGGAAGTGGGGTCAAGAGCGGGTTTTTTTATGATGGGGGAGACATGGGCATGTTTGAAGGCAGAGGGGAAGGAGCCCTTGGAGAAGTAGCAGAGCTGGGATTAGAACCCACGACCTTCTGACGCCCAGGTCCGTGTTTGATCTACTCTGCCATGATGATTGAGACAGCCGAGTGAATTATGGACTGACGTCAGGATAGATAGGAGACTGGGTGGTCAGCAAGGAGACACTTTGCATGGAAAGGCAGATTTTTGTGATGTTGTGAAGGTGGGACAACAGGATTTAGTGATGGATCCTCCTCTGCCTCCCACCCCCTAACTAATCACCACTAACTGTGGGTGTCCTTCAAGGTTCAGGTCTGGATGCTCTATCTATACCCACTCTACGCCCACTTCCTTGGACAACTCATACCTAGAAATGTTCTGGGCATGTCACCCCCCTCCTCAAAAATCTCCATTGGTTGCCTATAAACCTCCATATCAAACAAAAACTCCTCACTATTGGCTTCAAAGCTCTCCATCACTTCTACATCCCAGCCCCCACACTACACTCTTCTGGTGCTAACCTTCTCAATGTGCCTTGTGCTCTCCTGTCCCACCATCGACCCCTGGCCCACATCCAACCCCTGGCCTCAAACGCTCTCCCTCTGCAAATCCACCAATCACACTTCCACACTTCACACTTGAGAAGCAGCGTTGCTCAATGGAAAGAGCACGGGCTTTGGGGTCAGAGATCACGAGTTCGAATCCTGTCTCTGCCACTTGTCAGCTGTGTGACTGTGGGCAAGTCACTTAACTTCTCTGTGCCTCAGTTACCTCATCTGTAAAATGGGGATTAAGACTGTGAGCCCCATGTGGGACAACCTGATTCCCCTGTGTCTACCCCAGCGCTTAGAACAGTGCTCTGCACATAGTAAGCACTTAACAAATACCACAAATGCCAGCATTATTACTTCCCCCCTTCAAAGCCCTACTGAAGGCTAACCTCCTCCAAAAGGCCTTTCCAGACTAAAGCCCCCTTTTCCTCAGCTCCACCTCCTCTCCACATCACCCCAAATTGCTCCCGCTCTGCAGCACTTGTGTACATATGTAGATATCTATAATTTTATTTATTTACAATGATGCCTGTTTATTTGTTTTCATGTGTAAATATCTATAATTCTATTTATATCGAATGTTGGTATTTGTTTAGTGCTTACTATGTGCAAAGCACTGTTCTAAACACTGGGGGATTACAAGGTAATAAGTTTGTCCCAGGTGGGGCTCATAGTCTCAATCCCCATTTTACAGATGAGAGAACTGAGACACAGCGAAGTTAAGTGACTTGCCTAAAGTCACACAGCAGACAAGTGGAAGAGTCGGAATTAGAACTCACAACCTCTGACCCCCAAGTCCGAGCTCTTTCATCTAAGCCACGTTGCTTCTCTAAAGCATATGTGATACCTGTTTACTTGTTTTGATGTCTGCTCCCCCTTTCTATACTGTAAACCCGCTTTGGGCAGGGATTGTCTCTTTTCATTGCTGACCTGTACTTTCCAAGTGATTGGTATAGTGCTCTGCATAAAGTAAGCACTCAATAAACGCGATTGAATGAATGAATGAATCATTCAATCCCATGGCTTTAACTGCCACCTTTATGCAGATGACACCCAAATCTCCATCTCCAGCCCGGATCTCTCTACCTCTTTGCTGTTTCGCATTTCTTCTTGCCTTCAAGACATCTCTACTTGGACTCCTGTCACCTCAAGTTTAGCATGTCCAAACCAGAACTCCTTATCTTCCCACCCCAACTCTGTCCTCCCCTTGACTTTCCCATCACTGTAGATGGTACCACTCATCCTTCTGTCTCACAAGTCCATAACCTTGGAGTTATCTTTGATTCCTCTCATTCAATCCACATATTCCATCCATCACTTAATCCTTCAGTTCAGCCTTCACAACATCACTAAAATCTGCCCTTTCCTCTCCATCCAAGCTGCTATCGTTAATACAATCACTTATCCTATCCTGCCTTGATTATTGTACCAGCCTCTTTGCTGACCTCTCAACTTCCTGGCTCAACCCACTCCAGTCTATATTTCACCCTGTTGCCTGGATCATTTCTCTACAAAAACATTCAGGGCATGTTTCCCCACTCCTCAAGTATCTTCAGTGGTTACCCATCCCCCTCCACATCAGACAGAAACACCTCACCATTGGTTTTAAAGCACTCCACCACTTTGGCCCCTCCTGCCTCAACTTGCTATTCTCCTTCTACAACACAATAATAATAATAATAATGTTGGTATTTGTTAAGAGCTTACTATGTGCAGAGCACTGTTCTAAGCGCTGGGGTAGATACAGGATAATGAGGTTGCCCCACATGAGGCTCACAGTCTTCATCCCCATTTTACAGATGCGGGAACTGAGGCCCAGAGAAGTGAAGTGACTTGCCCACAGTCACACAGCTGCCGAGTGTCGGAGCCAGGATTTGCACCCATGACCTCTGACTCCCCAGCCCGGGCTTTTTCCACTGAGCCACGCTCCTTCTACTCCTCTAGTACTATCCTTCTCTCACATATCACCACTGACCCCTCGCCCATGTATTGACTATGGCCTGGAATGTCCTCTCTCCTCAAATCCTACAGGAAATTACACTCCCCCACTTCAAAGTCTTATGGAAGGCACATCTCTTCCAAGAGGCCTTCCCACAATAAGTCCCCCTAAAAGGCCCCCCAAGCTTTTCCCTTCTCCCACTTCCTTCCATATCATCCTGACTTGCTTCCTTTGTTCTTCCCCTCTCCCAGACCCAGAGCACTTGTGTACATATTTGTAATTTATTTATTTGTATTAATGTCTGTCTCCCCTGTTCTAGACTGTAAGCTCATTATGAGTGGGGAATGTGTCTGTTTGGTGTTGTATTATACTCTTCCCAAGCACTTAGTACATTGCTCTGCACACAGTATGCGTTCAATAAATGCAATTTAATGAATGGACGAATGAATGAGAGGAGTCAAGCATAACACCAAGGTTATGGGCTTGTGAGACGTGTTGGTATTTGTTAAGCGCTTACTATGTGCCGAGCACTGTTCTAAGCGCTGGGGTAGACATAGGGGAATCAGGTTGTCCCACGTGGGGCTCACAGTCTTAATCCCCATTTTACAGATGAGGGAACTGAAGCACAGAGAAGTTAAGTGACTTGCCCACAGTCACACAGCCGACAAGTGGCAGAGCTGGGATTCGAACTCATGAGCCCTGACTCCAAAGCCCGTGCTCTTTCCATTGAGCCACGCTGAGACAGACAGGATGGTGGTGCCTTCTACAGTTTTGAGAAAGTCAGAGTGAGGTCAGAGTTTGGGTGGGAAGATAAGGAGTTCTGTATTGGACATGTTAAACCTGACAGGAGGACATCCAAGTAGAGATGTTCTGAAGGCAAGAAGAAATGTAAGACTGCAGAGGGGAAGCGAGACCAGGGCTGGAGATGTAGATTTGGTTACCATCCGCATAGAGATGTTAGTTGTAGCCATAGGAGCGAATGAGTTCTCCAAGGGGATGGGTATAAATGGAGAATAGACGAGGACCCAGAACGGAACCCTGAGGGACCCCCACAGTTTGGGGTGGGACACAGAGGAGGAGCCCATGAAGAAAACTGAGAATGGAAGACCAGAGAGATGAGGAGAGCCAGGAGAGGACAGATTTAGTGAAGCCATGGTTAGATAAAGTTTCCAGGAGGAGAGGGTGGTCCACAGTGTTGAAGGCAGCTGAGAGGTAGAGGAAGATTAGGATGGAGTAGAGTCCATTGGATTAGACAAGAAGGTGATCATTGGTGATCTTTGAGAGTGCAAGAATTGGAGGAGCGGAATTAGAGGCAGTGGCTGTAGACAACTCACTCAAGGAGTTTGGAAAGGAATGATAGGAGGGAGATGAGGTGATAACTGGAAGGAGCCATGGGAGTAAGAAATGAATGTAATATTAGAATGCATATATACATTATATATAAATGTACTATATGCAGACATTCAATTGTACAGTCAATGATTATCTTGACTTTTCTATTTGCAAATATTTCTATGTTCCTCTCCTATAGAGTATATGCTCCTTGTGGGCAGGGATGTGTCACTTGTCTATTTTTAACTTTCCAATTACTTATTATCATTAATTTTACCAAATAGGTGCTCAATAAATACTATTACTATCTTCTAATACATCACATTGCTATACTATTACTGCTATTTATCCTTAGGGATAGCTAGATTTAAAAACATTCTCCTAAAATAGATACAGAGCAATTGCTGATGAACAAAGTTTGAGATTTTTCACACATTTATGTCAGTAAATTCAGTTACTCTCCCCAAAGGAAGAATAGCTATAACTTACATATGGGCTTTTTGTATATTCTTCAGTGACATTTACCTCACCTAAACAATTCCATATACATTTTTGAAGTTTACATTTTCTCTAATCATTTCCACATACAAATTTGTAAGACAAAAATTTTAAAACTCTTTAAATATATAAAAAATATGAAATGGGCTGTGATATAAAGAAGTGTAAAACTAAGACTGCAGGTATACTACTGTAGATATATTAGTTGATGCTAAGAAAGTGGAAGAATGTTCTTATAAGATCATGTGATATTAATATGAGATCATACTTTGTTTATGACCAGCTTTATAGTTTGATATCATCTGAGGCATTTTCATTATCAATATAGACTCTTCTCATAGTTGATGAAAATGCAACTGAAGTGGCATTTTAATTGGAAAGTTCTTGATTAGCCCCATAGCAGTAATGAATGCAAATTTCAATACTGTCTAAAAATTATATCCTACTGTGTACCTCAGTGTTATGCAATCAACAAAACTGAAGTACTGATTTGCTAAAATGATCAGAAAAATTATTATTTCATTTTTAATTTAATATACACCCAATCTATGACTTTTCACCTAATAGTTTTTGGTTACAAGATTTTTTTGTTTATAAGACATTTCTACTCCCTTTCATCGTCTTACTACTGAACCAAAAAGAGCAAATGGCATAACTTAGCTCACCCCCAGCCCCACAGTACTGACATTCAAAATCTTACACTCTGCTTTTTTCCTTATCTGTAATTTATTTTAATGTCTGTCACTACCACAAGAATGGAAACCTCGAGGACTGGGATCATGTCTATCAAAGTCAGTATATTGTACTCTCCCGAGTGCTTATTACAGTGCTGTGTACATATTAAACTTTCAATAAAAACCACTGATTCATTGATACTTGATGTGCTTAAACCTTTCAGAAAAGAAATGAAGGGAATCAGTAAAAATGGGGATCAGATGGAAGACAAGTAATCTTTATAGAAATGATACATAATGAAAAATACAAGGAAGTTACTGGTAACGAAACTCATCTTCCCACGCAAACCCTGTCCTCTACCATCACTGTAGACAATACCACTACCCTCCCCATTTCACAAGCCCATAACCTTGGCATTATCTCCAATCAGTCATTCATATTTATTGTGTGCAGCGTACTGTACTAAGCACTTAGGAGAGTACAATATAACAATATAATAGACATTTTCCCTGCCCACAATGAACTTACTGTCTGGAAGGGGAGACAGACATTAATATAAATAAATAAATTACAGATATGTGCACAAGTGCTGTGAGGGATGAATGGAGGAAGTCAGGGTGACACTGACGGGAGTGGAAGAAGAGGAAAAGAGGGCTTGACTCATCTCTCCCATTTAACCCACATATTCAGTCTGTCAACAAATCCTGTCTATCTAAACTTCTTAATATCACTAAAATTCTCCCTTTCTTCTCCATCCAAACTGCTACTACATTGATCCAAGCACTTATCCTATTCCACCTCAATTACTGCATCAGTCTCCTTGCTAATGTCTCTGCCTCCTGTCTCTCCCCACTCCACTCCATACTCTGATGCCTGGATCATTTTTCTAAAACCTTATGCAGTTCATGTCTTGTCTCCCCATTCCTCAAAATCCTCCAGTGGATGCCCATCCTCCTCTGCATCAGACAGATTAAAGCACTCAATCATCTCACCCCTCCTATCTTACCTTACTGATTTACTACATATTTTGCTCCTCTAACGCCAACCTACTCACTCTATCTAGAACTTGTCTATCTTGGTGCCGATTCCTCTAGCCCAATTTAAAGCCTTGTTAAAATCCCATTTCCTCCAAGAGGCCTTCCCTGATGATGCCCTCTTTTCTCCTGCTCCCTCTCCTATCTGCATCACCCAATGCACTTGGGTCTGTCGTCTTTAAGCATCTGATGTTAATCTCACCATAGCCCCACAATAATTATGTACATATCCATTCTTTATATATGTCTGTTTCCCCCTATAGACTCTAAATTTCTGGTCAGGTTACTTGTATACCAACTCTACAGTACAGTGTTTACCCAAGGGCTTAGTAGAGTGCTCTGCACATTAAGTATTCAACAAATACCATTGATTGATTGATGGATTGAACTGTGATAAAGACAGTGTAAAGTGAAATGACTTCATTTGGTTTAAGATGCAAAGAAAGCATGAAATTTGTCTTTACGTGAACTTCATTAGGAACAAAACTAAGTGCACTGCATTGTGTGAATACAAAACATGCTTTTTCGCCATTTTCTTAACCTCAGGAGTTGGTGAGGTCAGTTACCAGAAGGATAAATGAGCTCAGATCATCTCATTTGGACTTCAGTCTTCCACTCAAGTCACAGCATGGTGTAGTGGATAGAACACAGGCCTGGGAGTCAAAAGGTTATGGGTTCTAATCCTGGCTCTGCCACTTGTCTATTGTGTGACCTTCAACAAGTCACTTCACTTCTCTGTGTCTCAGTAACCTCATCTTTAAAATGGGGATTGAGACTGTGAGCCCCACATGGGACAGGAACAATGTCCAACCCAATTTACTTATAGCTATCTCAGCTCTTAGTACAGTTCATGGCACACAGAAATGCTTAACAAATACTGCAATTATTATTTATGTCTAGGATTTTGGTAAACATTTTGGAAGGTAGTTTGCATTTTATTATAAAACTAGCACCCATGTGTTTTTGAATCAGGTTATTTTTTTCCCCACTTGATTGATGCCATCATGTTTATATGAACATTGCCATTAGGTACCATACACTGGTTTAGCACCTTAAATCAATCAGTCAATAGATCATATTTATTGAGTGGTTACTGTGTGTAGAGCGTTATACTATATGCTTAGGTAAGTACAATATAGCAGAGTTGGAAGTCATAGTCCTTGCCCACAAGAACCTTGCAGGCAGTAAAATAAATTGCAGGTAGCGGAACTAGTAGAGTGTAATGATATGTACATTAGTGCAGTGGAGCTGTGATGAATATCAAAATGTTTAAGAGGTTCCCAACTTGGTTGTAAAGCAAGTGCATAATTGATGCAGAGGAATGAAAAATTAGGTCAAATAAGGGCTTAGTCAAGGAAGGTCTCTTGGAGGATTTGCGATTTTAGGAGGTGTTTTGAAGGTAGGGAGCACTCCTGGACTGTTAGATATGAAGGAAAAGGAGTATCAGGCCCAACAGAGGATGTGGGCAAGGACTTGGTGGCAAGACAGATGAGATCTAAGTACACCGAGTAATTTGGCATTAGAGGGGCCGAGTGTGCAGATTAGGTTATAGTAAGAGATCAGTTAAGTTAGGGAGGAAGATAGCTGCTTTGATTCTGAGGATGATGGGCAATAATTGGAGGTTTTTAAGGAGGGGGGAGTTATGGCCTGAATTTTTTTTTTTTTTTCAGAAAATGAACAGGGCAGCAGAGTGAATAATGGACTGAAGATGGAAGAAACCGGAGGCAGAGAGATCAGCAAGGAGGCTGATGCAGTTTGTCAAGCTGATATATAATAAATGTAAGGATCAGCACGATAACATTTTGGATGGAATGGAGCTCTGAAATTGCTTGGCAAAAACAATCTAGCCTCTATAGTCCATTCAACCATATCTGCAGTCCTGACCACCATGTATGTACCAGTGGCAACCCATAATCCCTCAAGGCCATGAGTTGCCAGGGTTCAGCCTCAAGACCCAACCTTTAAAAATGGTACCTCTGGCAAAAGTCCCATCAAGTGCCTGGGCAGAGGTTCAGGTCCTGCAGCTCCTCATCTTCAAACCCAAACCTGTTCTTCACCTGACTTACCCCCCACTGTAGACAATGGCACCATTCTCTCTGTCTCACAAGTCCATAACCCTGACGATATCCTCAATTCATCTCTCTCATTCAACCTATATATTCAATCTGAGACCAAATACTTTCTGTTCTATCTGTACGCTTTAGGGGCATGTAGCAATAAGACTGGCAATTGCAAGCTTCGTAAAAAAAATTGGCCTAGAGAAACAAGAACAGAAATAAAATACATGATAAAATGAGAAGGAATGTGAAGGTATATATTATCAAGACTTGCAATTTTATGCTGTGGAGTTTGTAACTATATGCTGTGATTTAGCGGGAGTTGATGCTTAGGCAGTTAGAGTCTTCCAGGGCTCTACATGAGGGCAATAGATTTATAGCATAAAGGAATGGGGGTGGTGGGAAGGTGATGTTTTCTTGAAACTTACCATGCCCGTAAAGAAGTGGTCATGTCTAGGGGCCAGCATGAGAAAACAGTACCTGAGGAAGCATCATGGCATAGTGGATAGAGTGTGGGCCTGGGAGTCAGATGGTCATGGGTTCTAATCCCAGCTCTGCGCCTTGTCTGCTATGTGACCTTGGGTAACTCACTTCACTTCCCTGGGCTTCGGTTACCTCATCTGAAAAATGGGGATTAAGACTGTGAGCCCCATGTGAGAAAATCTACCTCATATCTATCCCAGCACTTAGAAAAGTGCTTGGCACATAGTAAGCACTTAACAAATGCCATAATTATTATTATAATCATTATTATTATTATTACCTACAGGATTGGAAGTGAGGAGAAGACGTGAGGATAGCATGACCCTACCAACCAATCACAGAAGGACATGGGTGGTGGAGAACATGAGTGGACACTCTGTGGAAATGCTGGTAATTAATGCCCTTGAGGGAGTGTTTATGAAGGTGAGTGGATGGTACCAATTGGTTTTCATTCTAGAGTAATTATGAAGAATGTATCCATCAGTTGGGCAACTAATGTGACACACTTCCTAGACATAAGACAACAATACAGGTGCATATTGCTACTTCTGCTTATCTCCTTATCCTGGTTTTGTGGCAACAGCTTCAAACATTCGTCTTCTGTGTAAACTCTGGCAAGTCAGTTCACTACTCTGTGCCTCAGTTCCCTTGTCTGTTAAATAGGATTTAGACAGTGATCCCTGTGTGGAACAGGGAGTATGTCAAACCCAATTAGCTTGTATCCACCCCAGCACTTAGAAGAGTGACTGGCACATAGTAAGGGTTTAACAAATACTTTAACTTAACTTTGTTAAGTGTTTAAAAAATCTACATCTCTGCCCCTGTCCTCTCCCCCTCCTTTCAGGCTCATATCTCCTCCTGCCTCCAGGACGTCTCTACCTGGATGGCTACCCGCCACCTAAAACTCAACATGTCCAAAACTGAGCTCCTTATCTTCCCTCCCAAGCTCTGGCCCCTTCCTGACTTCCCTACCACTGTGGATGGTACGACCATCCTTCCCGTCTCTCAAGCCTGCAACCTCGGTGTCATCTTTGACTCAGCTCTCTCATTCACCCCACACATCCAATCCATCAACAAGACCTGCCGGTCTCACCTTTATAATATTGCCAAGATCCGCCCTTTCCTCTCCACCCAAATGACTATCTTACTGGTACAGGCTGTCATAATATCCCGGCTGGTTGCAGGCTTGGGAGACGGGAAGGATGGTCATACCATCCACAGTGATAGGGAAGTCCGGAAGAGGACAGGGCTTGGGAGGGAAGATAAGAAGCTCATTTTGGGACATGTTGCATTCAAATATACTATGTGTAACACCCCGTTGAAGTACCTAGCTTCCAGCCCGCTGAGTGCTCAGCAAGACACTCATTTCCTCAAAGTGCAGAAAGAGCAGGCATCCCCCGTTTTGGGCAGAGTTGACACCCAGTCGGCTGCTGCAAGTCTCGATCTGCTGTCCAGAATATTGGAGGCAGCAGGTACCTATCACCTGCCTTTTTGAGTGGTTTTGGCTTAGCCAATCTCCCCTTCCTGTACCTTATTTTGTTGTCACAGGGGCCAGGGACATCTTCTGTATTCCTAGTCTGGGAAACGGTTTCAGTTGCAGGGGTGGTGTCCCTCCCACTCTTTCAGGTTCCGCTTTGCTGGCTTGGGCAGTCACAAGATAGTGTTTGACTTTGACGTGGTGAGTGCCCCAGATTACCTTGGGACACTCCCCCACAGAGATTTCCAATCTTTTGACCCCCTCCAAGTTTCTAAAGTCATCATTCCCCATTTCGTCTCCATATCCAAACTACTATCTTTTGATGCACAAATTGATACCCTAATCACTGCCCTCTCCACTTAACTCCCTTGTTCCCCGTCTCTCCACCAATCTCATATCACTAACCCACAGACCTGGATTACCACCTCAGTATACTTGCTCCGTTCCTGTACATAAGCTGTAGAGCACTGCTGGCAGAGATCTGGTTGACCTCATCCATTTCAAATTTGTCCTCACCTACATTAATTCTGCCCTATCCTCCACCTGACAACAATATTTCTTAATCCTCATTGACTCCCATATCCACTGCCCATATTATCTGGTCCAGATTTTTAACTTTCTCTTCAACCTTCCAGTCCCTCCATTCTCCCATCTCTATCTCCTATTGTCCTAGATATGAACTTTACTGATAAAATTGAAACTATCAGGTGTGATCTCCCTAAAATCTCCCTAGCTCCTCATTAGTTTCTCCCTCCTTCTGTAACTCTTTTAGTCTACCATGTTTCCCAGCAGAAGCTCGATAGATCTCTCACCTCTCAAAATCTACCTCATCCAACTCTACTCCTGATCCATCCGTTCATATTCTTTTTTAACACTTTGCCCTCTCTTTCTTCCCTCCCTGACTTCCATCGTTGAGACTGTGAGCCCATTGTTCAACAGGAATTATCTCTATCTGTTGCCCAATTGTATATTCCAAGCGCTTAGCGCAGTGCTTTGCACACAGTAAGCACTCAATAAATATGTTTGAATGAGTTTTCAGCTGTTCACTTTTCAATTGCTTCTTCCCCATTGCTATCATATGTGCTTATATATCTCATCTTATAAAACCTTCCCCTTGATCCCATAGCTCCCTCCCGTTACTGCTCCATCTCCCTCCTACCAGTCCTCTCCAAACCCCTTGAGCACATCATATGCACCCATATCACTTCCTCTCCTCAAATTCTGCCCTTCACCTCATCCAATCTCATTTCTGCCTGCTTCACTCCACAATTGCCCTAAGTTCACTAATAATAATAATAATAATGATGATGGCATTTGTTAAGCACCTACTATGTGCAAAGCACTGTTCTAAGTGCTGGGGAGGCTACAAGGTAATCAGGTTGTCCCATGTGGGGCTCACAGTCTTAATCCACATTTTACAGATAGGGAAACTGAGGCACAGAGAAGTGAAATGACTTGCCCAAAGTCACACAGCTGATAAGTGGCTGAGCTGGGATTTGAACTCATGACCTCTGACTCTCAAGCCCATGTTCTTTCCACTGAGCCACACTGCCTGCTTCTTTGGAGAAGCATCATAGTGCAGTGGCTAGAGCACGGGGCTGGGAATCAGAAGGTCATGAGCTCTAATTCTGGCTCCACTACTTGTTTGCTATGTGGCTGTGGGCAAGTCACTTCGCTTCTCTGGGCCTCAGTGACCTCATCTATAAAATGAGGATGAAGACTGAGCCCCATGTCCAACCTGATTTGCTTGTATTCACCCCACCACTTTGTACAGGGTTTAGCACATAGTAAGCACTTAACAAATACCACAGTTACTATTATTGGCTCAGTGGAAAGAGCTTGGGCTTCGGAGTCAGAGGTCATGGGTTCGACTCCCGGCTCTGCCACTTGTCAGCTGTGTGACTGGGGGGCAAGTCACTTAACTTCTCTGTGCCTCAGTTACCTCATCTGTAAAATGGGGATTAACTGTGAGCTTCATGTGGGACAACCTGATTACCCTGTATCTACCCCAGCACTTAGAACAGTGCTCTGCACATAGTAAGCGCTTAACAAATGTCAACATTATTATTATTATTAAATCTGATGGCCTCTAATCCACTCTAATCCTCCTCAACTTCTTGGTTGCCTTCGACACCGTGGACCATACCTTTTTCCTTGAAACATTATCCAAACTTGGTTTCATTGACACTGTCTTCTGATGGTTCTCCTATTGATTAACCGTAATTTATTTTAACGTCTCTTTCCCCATAGAATATAAGCTCATCATGGTCAGGGATCTTGTCTTCCAACACTATAGTATTGTACTTTCCCAAGTAATTAGTACAGTGCTCTGCATACCGTAAGTGCTCAATAATTATCATTGATTGATTGTACCTGGCCAAAAGGTGCATCTTCACATATTCCCCAACCAATGAGGCAGAAAGAAAGGTCTGCAGAGTCCTTGGGCCTGGAGCCTGGAGACACTACAGAGAATGGGAGCAACTTTTATTCATTCGGTGATATTTTGATGTTAATTGATCACCAAACGTATCCTGAGAGCTGAACTATGCACTTGGTATTACACAACACAACACGGTTCCTGGCCCTAGGAGCTTACAGGAATTAGAGGGATGCAGACACACTAGTTGCTGGTTATTGTAAGCGTGTAGGACTGAGAAAATTGGAGTCCAGAATGAGAGAACATTTTCTAAAAAAGACAGAAAAGAACAAGCTTTGCGATACAGTATACTCTCAGGACAGTGAGTTATTTCTACTTATTCATTCATTAGGTGGTGTTGGTTTGGTGAATGAGTCCTGTGTGCCTAGCAGTGCATTACTAGCTGAGGGATAATATAATCAAGGATAAATGAGATACAGGTCCTGGGTCTCGGGGGGCTGTCAGTTAAGGAGACCAGAAGTCAGGAGACCAAACAGATGGCATGGGAGCAAGAAGACAGGACCTTGCCTGACCCAAAGACCATCTGAATCTCCAGTTCACAGTCATGAAGAAGAAAGGAGTCTTTGTTCCCAGGAATCTTTGTCTCTGACCCAACTTTTAGTTCAGTGTTTTTGCATATATAAAGCACTTAATACGCATCACAAAAATGACCCTCCCATTCCACTTGTCTCTATTACTGCTCATCCCTTTACATCTGACAATGAGGAAGAAAAAGAACAGGCAGGGGAGGGAGGGAGGCAGCATAACCTGACAGATAAAGGAGAATGTTCCCAGCCTTCCTCTGTCCCTAGTCCAAGCCCTAACCACTCATCCACCGGCTCACTCTACTTTGGAGGTCACAAGATGACCTGCTGAGGAGGAGTGAGGGAACAGCCTCCGGTCACCTTTCATGTCTTTTTCCTTTCATTCATTCAATCATATTTATTGAATGCTTATTGTGTGCAGAGCACTGTACTAAGCACTTGGAAAGTACAATTCAGCAGTAAAAGAGACAATCCCTGCCCACACCGGGCTTCCAGACTAGAAGGGAGGAGAGGGAATCAAAACAAGTAAATGGGCATCAATATAAATAAATAGAATTATAGATATATACCTAGAAACATGAGTGCTATGGGATGTAGAGGAGGTGAGGAGCAAAAGGAGTGAGGCAAGGTGACCCGGAAGGGAGGGGGAGCTGAGGAAAAGAGGGGCTTAGTCTGGGAAGGCCTTTTGGAGGAGGTGAGCCTTCAGGAGGGCTTTGATGTAATGTCTATAATGTCTGAGGTCTGTAATGTCAAACCCAACCTAGGCCTGTGGAGATTTTCAGATTTTGGTGAAGCATCACCTACCTGGAGCAGAGCAGATTGAAAGCCCTAGACATTGTTTCTTACATTCTCCGAGTAGCCAGGGATGGAAGATAGAGGGTACCTAGGCAGGCTACAGCTGAGAAAGGGAACTCAGGGAACAGGAGGCCAAGACCGAGGGGGACAAGAGTCCAGGGAAAAAAATAGTCCTGATTTTTATGTGAGGCCATCTCTCTGCCCCCTTCTTCAAACACCTCCTAGGGTAAATTCAAAGGATTAGGAGGCCATCAAGCCACTTCCTCTGAAGTTGCCAATTCCAGCTTGAGGTGCCCACACTGGGCTCTTTGCCAAGTAGCCCCAGGGTCAGGTACGCCTCCTTTTCTCTAAAGCTCAGCTCCTCCCTGTGTCTTTCTGTCTTTCTCTGTTCCTCTCCCTTTCCCTCTGCCATTTTATCCTTCATTCATTCCCCTCTCCCCTATAAAGTGTTTCAGTCAAAATTATTGAACCAGTGCTGGGAGAGGTGCCGATCTCAAAATCCCAGAACCTCTCCTGGGCCACACGTAGCATACCCACAGCCCTCACTCCCTCCTTCATTTCTCCAAAAATCATTAGGATAGAAACAACAGGCAATTGAAAGCAGCGTATATGCCAGAGACCTGCCCCCATAAAATCCAAAGCACCAAAAAAAAAAAAAGGGGGGGAAGGAGCATACATAAACTAGAAACCTCAAATTTATTACAGGTTGTTCTTCATTGGCTTTGGATCCCCAAGATTTCCTTTAGGACCTGGGAACTCGGGCTCACGCACATAAGAATGGCTTTGTAAAGGGTAGAGTGGCAGCTTTTGGGGACATTTGCTATTCAGTATGGAGGATGCTTCAGAGATTTGTTTCACTTCCCTTAATGCATTCCTATGAAAGGAGGCTTCAATAGTTTAGTGCTTAATTAGTCTAAATTGCCTCAAGGAACAATTTTTTTCTCAGACACCCGTCTTTTGAAGGTTCTGCTTCACCAAACAAACAAATGTAATCTTAGTCAGATATCCATTTGGTAAAGGTGTCAATGTGCCAGAAGCACAATGAAAATTTTAGGAACATTAGATAAAAAAGCACCCTAACTCCTTTCTCTTCTTATTTGCTGCCACCCTGGAGGGAAGGAGTAGTAGGGGAAATAGTACAAAAGATAATAGTAGGAATGGTAATAGTAAATGTGCAAAGCACTGTTCTAAGCACTGGGGGGATACAAGGTGATCAGGTTGTCCCACGTGGGGCTCACATAATAGTAGTAATAGCAGTATTTATTGAGTGCCTATTGGGTGTACGAACCTCTTAGGAGGTACAAAACAAGCAAGTTGCATATTTCCTGCCAACGAGGGGTTTTCACTGTTATCAAAGGGATAGAGAAATCAAAATAAATCATTAAATGTATAGCAGAATTATAAATGTTTTCAGACTGAGAATAACACGTACATTAGTGCTTCAGATGACTGTGGATTTCTAAAACATGAAGGGAGTGAGTAAGGAGAGGCCATGGAGCTGGTGTCACTGGGGATCCTGGGAGATGAGAAACAAGCTAGTTATGTGGTATCACAGATTGGAGGAACACTTCATTCCTGGACATTAGATTCATTCATTCGATCGTATTTATTGAGTGCTTACTGTGTGCAAAGCACTGTACTACGTACTTGATGGTTTGGAGGCCTGAAAACTAACAGACTAAAGCAAATAAGTTTGTAAAACTTTGGCCAAATTGCCCATAAAAAGCAAGACCTCGAGACTGAGTGACAAGCCAGGAAAGGAGCAAAACAAAGGGCTCATTCACTGAGGTAACCCAGCAAAGGTGAGAGAAACTCCACTGTTCCAACACCTTGGGGAGGAAGGAATTAAGAGGACAGGGAGGATTGGAGATGTTGCCAGGTGAGGGTTAGTATACTCTGAAGGGTCAGGACCCAGTAGTTAACACTCTGGAAGAACAAATCTCCTGTGCCTAAGGGAAAGAAATAGCACA
This sequence comes from Ornithorhynchus anatinus, assembly GCF_004115215.2. Taxonomy (NCBI): domain Eukaryota; kingdom Metazoa; phylum Chordata; class Mammalia; order Monotremata; family Ornithorhynchidae; genus Ornithorhynchus; species Ornithorhynchus anatinus. Next base: position 114,494,760 of record NC_041731.1, on the reverse strand, counting down.
GAGCTGCCCTGATATCCACAGGGCTTGGAGAGAGTGAACCTTGAACCTGGGACACCTCTAGAGATTTGTAAAACATGAGCCCCAGGACATCTACCAGACATTATGGAGCGATCTGGTCCTGTGGATAGAGGAAAACTAGAGCTAGGGAAAAGTGATTTGAATCAGATTTGTATATGATTGTCACTGAATGAAGAATAATTGCAGAAATTTATTTAAATGTTATTGAGAACTCAGAACTTGGTGTCTGCCCGCGATATTGACTGAAGAAGTTCCTGATGAGAGGGAGAGATGTAGTCCTTGGGAGCCATGGGAGTGGGAAGGAGCACTTCCTTCACAATGACCCCCTCACCTCTGAAGGGATGTTTGGGTTGCAGATGAGGAGTCATGGCAGTGAAAAGCAGGAAAGGACCTTGTATACCCTGGACAGAAGTCCCCACAAGCAAGTGATGGGAAGAGAAGAACTAAAGGGCTTTAGCAGAAGCTAGCAAGGGCTCAGGCACTCCTAAAATGATGTCAGGGGATGGGATTTAGCACTAGAAACCTCCAGTAACATCACAATGTATGAGGAGGATAAGATGCAGAAAGACAAGGAAGGGTAGAGGCCAGAAAGGCCAGGGGGAGAAGCTGGAGCTGTTATGTCTACCCAGCGAGGGGAGGAATAGAAGTATGGAGATCTAGATCCAAGTATAAAATTGATATGTATAGCATGCTCGGGGGCTTCACTGGTGGAGTGATGGTTGAGCATGGAGGTCAATCGATCAATTGAATTTTTTGAGTGCTCACTGCATACAGAGCACTTTACTAAGTACCTGGGAGAGTACAATATAACAGAGTTGGTAGACATGATCCCTGCTCACACAGGTATACAGTCTAGAGGACTGGCACTGAGCAAGAGTAAAGATTAAGAAGCTATATATCAAGGCAAGTCTGATATTGTCTGAGCTCCACTGCCATCCGAGAAGCTGTGATATTGGGGTAGATACATCATAATCAGGTCCCACTCAGGACTCAGAATAAGTGGGAGTGAGAGCAGGGGATGAATCCCTATTATGCAGATGAGGGAACCAAGAAGTTTAGTGATTTACCCAAGATCACACAGCAGGTACGTGGTGGACCTAGGATTAAAACTCAAGTCCTCTAGGTCCCAGGCCTATGCTCTTTCCACTAGGCCATGCTGCTTCCATAGGTTACCCAGCTTCCCTGATGGAGAGAGGAGACAAATGACTCCATCCAATGCTTCGGGACCTGGAAATCTTTTTCCAGGCAGACCAGGGATGATTACACACTAGTCAGAAAGACCTGATACAATACAATAGAGGCTACCAAAAAATATGTTCCTCAGCCTTTTAAAAATGTTTAAGTGTCCCTGAGAATTGTGGTATTTGTAAAACGTTCACTATGTGTCAAGCATTGTACTGAACACGGGGATAGATACAAGATTATCAGTTGTGGTCCCACATGAGGCTCATGGTCTAAATAGAAGGAAATAGGATTTAATCCCCATTTTACAGATGAGAAAACTGAGGCACAGGGAGGTTAAGTGACTTGTCCAAGGTAACACAGCAGACAAGTAGTGAAGGTGGTTTTAGAGCCTAGTTTCTCTGACCCTCAGGAACATACTCTTTTGACCAAGCCTTGCTGCTTCTACAAAATCAAGGGTATATTCTTTAGATCTGTCACGGAAACTTTGTCTAATAGATTGCATAAGCTGGGATCTTTGGTTTTATACCTTAACCAGGCCATGGTGATTCATTAAAAGTTTTAACATGTAGATTGAACCTGTCCACTCTCAGTGATGGAGAGAAATAGGCATTAGCAGGGAGCAAATAAACCACTAAAGGCAGAAAAAAGATTGTACTTGCCCAAATAAATGAAGGAAGGCAGTTATTTCAGGAGCACTGAATGAAAATGTTAATGTTTATAGAGTGGTCCTAGTTATCTATTGGTCACCTTAGAAAGATGTATGTGTGGGTGACCATACAAAGGAAACTGGCCTTCTCAAGTACATTGCTAAAATTGAATCCTTGTGGTGATAGATTCAATGTTCTCCTGTCCTGACACCTCCTTCCCTTTCAGCATTACATATGCAGAGGAACAAATGTTGACCATTGCATTTTGTTGTTAGTAGTGACATTAGCAGTCAGAAGAGATTGGGTGCATATAAGTACCAGAGCTTGATTTCTTATATTTATATACATATGACAGGAGGATGAGACATAATGGTGGTAATAATAATAATAATGATGGTATTTGTTAAGTGCTTACTATGTGCCAAGCACTGTTCTAAGCACTGGGGTAGATACATGGTAATCAGGTTGCCCCACTGGGGCTCACAGTCTTCATCCCCATTTTATAGATGAGGTAACTGAGGCACAAAGAAGGTAGCAGTAGGATTTAGTAGGAAGAGTATCAGCAGTGTTTATTGAGCACCTACTGAATTCAGCACACTCTACCAAACACTTGGGAAGTCCAATAGAGGCACAAGACATACTCCCTGTCCACAAAAAGTATTAGTGGCTGGTAAAAAAAGGAAAGCATGCTCTCTGTTGCCAACAACTACATCCCACATCCCATCAACAACGTACAGGGGCTTCTATAAAATAAGACGCCCCCCAAAAAGGAAAGAATCCTTCTTTTGCCCCAGTATTCAAGCCCGAGACTATCCTTCAAGAGGTTCACAACAATGTTGTTAATTGGTTTGCCAGGACACTGATTTAGAGATTAGTAGAATCAGGCCTGTAGAACAAAGACTACTGTCCCCTTGAGCCCTTTATACCCTCCAACACACCTTGCCTCTCCCCAATTCCACCCTGAAGATGGGCATCCTGGTCTCTGACATCAATCTGGGTGGTCTGGGGCATTCCTGAGGTGTGGCTACATATTTCAGTGTTTCCTAGTGGGGAATCTGTGCAGCTTTGGCAAAAAGGTCCTGGCTGGGTCAGCTAATATGCCCTTCTTGGGCTGATAATCTGGGAAATGTTTGCTTACACCTTCAGTAATGTCAATCTCAATAGTTTCTCAGGTGATGATGGGATAATCTACATTGTAGCCCTATTGTCTCTTTTCAGATGTGGTAATATCTGTCCTGACCCCATCATCCTTCTGTGTTCTATGTACTGTTGTGTGTCTCTTAATACCAGCCTTTGTGTGACTGCCAGGAACATCCTGCTCCACCCCATTCTCCTCCTCCTTCCATTATTCCCCATACATACAGTTTCATTAGTGGCAAAAGCACGGGCTTGGAAGTCAGACGACCTGTGGGCTCTAATCCCGGCTTCTCCACTTGTCTGCTGTGTGACCTTGGGCAAGCCACTCAACTTATCTGTGCCTCAGTTACCTCATCTGTAAAATGGGGATAAGGACTGTGAGGCGCATATGGGACAACCCAATTAGCTTGTATATATCTTAGAATAGTGCTTGGCACATAGTAAGTGCTTAACAAATACCATCATTATTATTATTATTATTGGCCAAACTCAGTGCCTAAGCTCCCTAACACTTCCCTACCTGTATTACAGAGATTGCAAACCTGAATGGACAGGAAGTAAAGATGGTTAGTATTCCTCAGTGGAAGCAAGAGTACCTGGTTATAAGATTGCTCAGGTTTCTACTGGAGGTAAAACTGAACTCTAGAGGTTGATGGCAAAGTAGGAAATATATTCCTGAAGCATCTGCTTCCAAGGAGCCACATTTTCCAGAATTGCCTGGAATTGAAGTGATGGAACAGAAATTAGAACCCAGGTCCTTCTGACTCAGGCCCATCGACTAGTCACATTGCTTTTCAAGATGGGAGGGAAAGGAAGGACTTCCCCACTTTAGTTGCCAGTCCAGAGCTTGGGGTGATGTATGGGGAGATGGACCTCTATCCCCTGAGGTTTGCACCCACTCCTGGTCAAGCGGAGGAAACCTTGTACACCATGCACAGGCCCACCACATATAGGCCTTTCCGGGTTCGGCATGAGTCCCAATTCACGTGCCTATTTTCAGCCTTGTTCTCTTCTTCTGGAGCTTCATGGAAAGTCCCACCTCCCTCTTCCTGGACACCATCCCCTGGTCATAAGATTGTTAACCTCATAATTTAAACTATGAAGACAATCAATCAGGAGCTGCCATGAACCACTTGTTTACTGACTCTCCTTGCAGGATTAAAAGCACATCTCCTCCAAGAGGCCTTCCCTGACTAAGCCCGCCTTTCTTCGTCTCCCACTCCCTTCTGCATCACCCTGACTTGCTCCCTTTTTTCATCACCCCGCTGGCCCCACAGTACTTATGTGCATATCTGTAATTTATTAATTTATATTAATGCCTGTCTCCCCCTCTAGACTCTAAGCTCATTGTGGGCAGTGAACATGTCTGCTTTTTGTTATATTATACTCTCCCGAGTGCTTAGTACAGCTCTCCGCACACAGTAAGCCCTCAACAAATATGATTGAATGAATGAATGAATGAGTACAGTAACAAAAAATGCTTCAGTCCACTGTGGAACCTGGAAAATATTTGACACATGACTTGTCATGTATGTATCAGCATGAAAGTAATTCTACTCTGATGTGTCGTATCAGCTCCCACATTCTTTATTACTCCCTCTTACTTGAAATCTATTTTAGGGTCTGTCTCCTCCACTAGTCTGTAAACTCCTGGCCAGCAGGGATCATGTCTATTACACACTCCCAAGAGCTTAGCATATACTGTTCTGACCACTGTAGATGCTCAACACCTTTGATTGTATTAACCATTTGCTTCACCAGCAGATATTTTAAAACAATAATGTTGCTTCAGTAGTTTCAGAAAAGCAGTCTTCTTTAAGGAAGACTTTGGTAGACATTTTCAAAGCTCAACTGGTAAGGTTTCAGTTGTTTCGGTGGAGATACTTGAAAAACTTGCAATCAGATAATCCAGTTTTCCCCTTATTATTCTCTATACAAAAAAAAAAAATCATTCTGTAGTGGAAAAGCATTGCTTTCATGCAAGAATATCAGGTATCGGTGATGTTAGAAAAAAACTTTCATACCTTGAATTAATATAGCACTCTTATTTTTTTCCAAGTACTTCATGTTCATCATTATTCATTGTTTCCACAGCATCCCATGAGTTACGGAGAAACGAGTATTAATAGTCCCATTTTGCAGATGAGAAAACTGAAACCCAGTGAGGGTAAGTTGACAAATGGAAGACTTAGGACTAGAACCCAGTGGTCTGCCTCCCATACCACACTGCCACTCCTTTTCAAACATGCTATGCCTTCCAAAATGAAGAAACTGAAACTCTGACTGGAGAAATGGGATCAAGTGGAGAACTTTAAAGATTTTCCATGGGCAGAAATGAAAACCATGTGAAATGATTTTCCAGGGAAAGCAATTAAAGCAAAGTGAATCTAAGGGTTCAAGGGCAATGCGTGGAGGATTAAGGAATATATTTTAAAAAACAGGATGAGAGATAAGATAAATTAATAAAGCTCAGGCATATTAGCCTGGGAGACGATTTCCTGTTTCTGCAGTTTCATGAATTTCTTAGCAGCACTGAATTTCCAGTATATAAAACATTCGTTTCCCACTTGCCAGCAAGCTATAATTTTGAACTTGTTTCCTGGTTTCCTTTTTACAGTAAACATAATAAATATTTTCAAGATTTCAAACATTCCAAATCAATCAAATTCATCCATAGAGAGAAAGAGACTGTGCCTGCAAGACCAGAGAACTGGATTAATCACACTCGCCTGTTGTGTGACCTTTAGTAACTCTTTTAATGAATCTGTGCCTCCATTTCCTCATCTATAGGGTGGGGGGATGGTAACTGGAGTCCTTAGTAAGGAGAAACAGTGTGGCCTAGTGGAAAGAACATGGGTGGAAGTCAGAAGGACCTGGGTTCTAATCCTGGCTCTGTCACTTATCTGCTGTGTGACCTTGTGCAAGACACGTAACTTCTCTGTAGCTCAGTTCCTCATCTATAAAATGGGATTAAAACTATGTGCCCCATATGTGATGTGGGCTGTGTCAACTTGCATCCAGCCCAGAATTTAGTAGAGTGCCTGGAACAGAGTAAACACTTAACGATTGGCAAAAAAAGTAAGTGATTAACGAATGCCATTAAAAAAAAAGAGAGAAGCAGCGTAGCTTAGTGGAAAGAGCATAGGCCTGAGAATGAGAGGAACTTGGTTTTAATCTCAGCCCTGCCACCTTGCTGCTATGTGACTTTGGGCAAGTTACTTAACTTTCCTGTACCTCAGTCCTCATGTGTAAATTGGGAATGATAATAATAATTGTGGTATTTCTTAAGCACTTACTCTGTGTCAGGCACTTTTCTAAGCTCTGGGGTAGATGCAAGCAAACTGAGTTGGACACAGTCCTTATCCCACATGGGGTTCACAATCTCTCTCAATCCCCATTTTACAGATAAGGCAACTGAGGCACAGAAAAGTCAAGTGACTTGCCCAAGGTCACACAGCAGACAAGTGGCATAGTTGGGATTAGAACCCATGACCTTCTGACTCCCAGGCCCATGCTCTATCTACTATGTCATGCTTTATTATTATTATTATCACTGCCCTATATAGGATAGTAGGGAATGGCAGTTTCTAACCAATTACCCCAATAATTACTACAGTGCTTGGAACATTAAATAAGTTATAAATCCCATATCTAACTAAATACAAAAGCTGCAGCATTTGTAAGGCTATTTAGTATTTTAGAGACGCTTTCTTGCTTATTTGGAATCTTCTTCGCTCTAACCTTATGAATATTTCCCAATTATTACATGGCATTGCAAGTTTTTCCATCCACCAGTCCTGGACCTAGACTCCATTACTGTTCTGTAGCATCCAGATGGATTGCTTTATTACCATTTATCAATTGAAGACTGATGGGGTGGGAAAGAGAGAGGTCAGGGAGGAAGAAGTGTAACAACATTGACCTAGTGGGAAAAGCATAAACGCGGGAGTCAGAGGGATTGAGTTCCAATCCCAACTCCACTGATTATCTGTTCTGTAATCTTGGACAAAACATTTCTCAGTGCCTCAGTTTCCTCATTTGTAAAATGGGGAAATGTTCTCCCTCCTATTTAGACTGTGATTCCCAGCACTTAAATGCTACAATGATTATGTACAGAACATTGTTCTGAGTGCTGGGAAAGGCTACACAGGTGGATGGAATTGAAAAGATTTAGACTTCTGATGACTGCGCATTCTTCCTACTGGATGGAAGGACTCCCTTCAAGGAGCCAATGGGCAACAGATACAGAGGGTTACCCAAAATGCCTAGGACTAATTTTCTGGTTGTTGACACTGTTGTAGCTTCTCTTCTTCTCACTCTGCTTCAATCCCTGGCTCCTCCTCTCCCTGGCTGTGGTGTTTAGATCTCTTTACCAGTCCTGACACATTATTGCTGACACTGCAACTAAGTTGTTTCCACCTTAGCTGCTGTTTCATCTGTCATTCACTTTGCCAGTGTTTTTAATAATACTGCAGCAAAGAACCAGTCACTTTTCTACCTTCCACAGGAACTATTTGGGAGAGTTCAAAATAACACCATGGAATATACTTCTTGGGAGCAAATGATCATTTACAGAATCTACATGAATTTAGGGAAAAATGTTAACTCATTATGATGTTATAAGTACATAAGAGAACATTTCAGCTGTTTAGGCGCCTTAGGAGCAATTTGGATTTAAAGAATCTATTTGTCTTGGAACCAAGCACTCAGTTGTAATTTATGGACATATCTATGATTTATGTACTTGTACTGATGTCTGTCTTCCCCCACCCACAGTCTAGACTGTAAGCTCATTGTGGGCAGGAAATGTATCCATTTATTGTGTATTGTACTCTCCAAAGTGCTTAATACAGTGCTTTGCACACAGTAAGCCCTCAATAAATATAACTGAATGAACAATTTAATGAATGAATCAGCTCTCCCCTTCCTCACTTACCTTGCTCAGCTCCTGCACAACTGGCTACATACATTCAGCTTGTCTAAAATCAACTTCTGCAGTATACCTCAGTTTCATCTACTTCACTTCCTGCCCTCTTTCCACTCTCTCTTCTGGCCGGGAGCTTCCCCACAATTTATATACAACAATTAACCACATTTCCTACCTTCAAAGCCCTATTAAAATGACATCACCTCCAAGAAGTCTTTCTCCATTACTTCCTCATTTCCTCTACTCCCTTTATCCTATGCATTGCTTCTGCATTCATATCTGTAACCTTTAAGCATTTAATAATCACCCCACCCTCAACCCCACAGCACCTGTCTACATGTCAGTAATCTGTAACAATGTCTGTTCCCACTCGAGATTGTGAGCTCCTTGGGGGCAGGGAATATGTCTACCAACTCTATTAATAGTATTTGGAAAAGAGTGGAAAAGAGCCTGGGCTTCAGAGTCAGAGGTCATGAGTTTGACTCTCGGCTCTGCCACTTGTCAGCTGTGTGACTGTGGGCAAGTCACTTCACTTCTCTGTGCCTCAGTTACCTCATCTGTAAAATGGGGATTAACTGTGAGCCTCACGTGGGACAACCTGATTACCCTGTATCTTCCCCAGCGCTTAGAACAGTGCTCGGCACGAAGTAAGCGCTTAACAAATACCAACATTATTATTATTATTATATGCCAGTCACTGTACTAAGTGTTGGAGTACACACAAGATCATAGGCTTGTCATATTATCCCAGACTGAACCCTCTTTTCCCTCTGCTCCTCTTCCCCTACCCATTCCCCCTCCCCCCCCCCGCCCTCTGCTCTTCCCCCTTCCCCTCCCCTCAGAACTGTGCATATTTGTATACATTATTTATTACTCTATTTATTTTGTTAATGAGGTGGATATCTCCATGTTTCTATTTATCATGATGTTGTTTTGTTTTGTTCTGTTTTGCTTTGCTGTCTGTCTCCCCCATTTAGATTGTGATCTCGTTAGTGGGCAGGGATTGTCTCTATCTGTTGCCAAATTGTACATTCCAAGCACTTAGTACAGTGCTCTGCACATAATAAGCACTCAATAAATACTGTTGAATTAATTAATTAATTAATATTTCCTATCTCACATAGGGTTCACTGTCTTCATCCCCACTGTACAAATGAGGGACCTGAGGCTCAGAGAAGTTGTGACTTGTCCAAGATCACACAGTAGACATACGGAATCTGTCCTCTCCTGGTTCTCCTCTTACCTCTCTGGCTGGTCATTCTCGGTCTCCTTCGCTGGAGCCTCCTCCCCCTCCCATCCTTTAACTGTTGGAGTTCCTCAAGGGTCAGTTCTTGGCCCTCTTCTGTTCTCCATTTACACTCACTCCCTCGGTGAACTCATTCGCTCTCACGGCTTTGACTACCATCTCTACGCAGATGACACGCAGATCTACATCTCCTCCCCTGTCCTCTCCCCTCCCTTCAGGCTCGCATCTCCTCCTGCCTCCAGGACGTCTCCACCTGGATGTCGGCCCGCCACCTAAAACTCAACATGAGCAAGACTGAGCTCCTCATCTTCCCTCCCAAACCCGGTCCTCTCCCAGACTTCTCTATCACCGTCGATGGCACGACCATCCTTCCCATCTCTCCGGCCCGCAATCTCGGTGTCATCCTTGACTCGTCTCTCTCGTTCACCCCACACATCCTATCCGTTACCAAGACCTGCCGGTTTCACCTTTACAATATCGCCAAGATCCGCCCTTTCCTCTCCACCCAAACGGCTACCTTACTGCTACGGGCTCTCGTTATATCCCGGCTAGACTACTGTGTCAGCCTTCTCTCTGACCTCCCTTCCTCCTCTCTCGCCCCACTCCAGTCTATTCTTCACTCCGCTGCCCGGCTCATCTTCCTGCAGAAACGATCTGGGCATGTCACTCCCCTTCTTAAACAACTCCAGTGGTTGCCTATCAACCTCCGCTCCAAACAAAAACTCCTCACTCTAGGCTTCAAGGCTCTCCATCACCTTGCCCCTTCCTACCTCTCCTCCCTTCTCTCTTTCTACCACCCACCCCACACGCTCCGCTCCTCTGCCGCCCACCTCCTCACCATCCCTCGGTCTCGCCTATCCCGCCATCGACCCCTGGGCCACGTCCTCCCGCGGTCCTAGAACGCCCTCCCTCCTCACCTCCGCCAAACTGATTCTCTTCCCCTCTTCAAAACCCTACTTAAAACTCACCTCCTCCAAGAGGCCTTCCCAGACTGAGCTCCTCTTCTCCCTCTACTCCCTCTGCCAACCCCCTTTACCTCTCCGCAGCTAAACCCTCTTTTTCCCCTTTTCCCTCTGCTCCTCCACCTCTCCCTTCCCATCCCCACAGCACTGTACTCGTCCGCTCAACTGTATATATTTCCATTACCCTATTTATTTTGTTAATGAATTGTACATCGCCTCAATTCTATTTGGTTGCCATTGTTTTTACGAGATGTTCTTCCCCTTGACTCTATTTATTGCCATTTTTCTTGTCTGTCCATCTCCCCCGATTAGACTGTAAGCCCGTCAAACGGCACGGACTGTATCTGTTGCCGACTTGTTCATCCCAAGCGCTTAGTACAGTGCTCTGCACATAGTAAGCGCTCAATAAATACTATTGAATGAATGAATGAAAGTAGCAGAGCTGGGATTAGAACCCAGGCCCTTCTGACTCCTAGGTCCATGCCTTAACCATTAGACTACACTGTTTTTCTCTTCCAAGCACTTAGTACAGTGAGTACACAGTGAGCGGTCAATGCATATTGTTGATTGAATTATTAAACTCCCAAGTATCAAGTACAATTCTCTGCATCATCCTCATCAAAGGTATATGTTGAGCACTTTCTGAATGCAAACTGCCATACTAAATGCTTGGGAAGATAGAATAGAAGCAAGACAGCTGACCAATACCTTCCAAGAGCTTATAATCGAATGGGACAGATGGAAAGGCAAAAACATTATTAGTATAACGTGGCAACCACAGCAAAAATAAAGATATTATAGATGTCAATACCAATTTATTAGAATGATAGCTAAATGAATAATTTAATATACAAATAACAATGGATAAAAATACAGGTAAGTATGTAATAGTAATAATGATGGTATTTGTTAAGTGCTTACTATGTGCCAAGTACTGTTCTAAGCACTGGGGTAGATACAAGGTTATCAAGTTGCCCCACGTGGGGCTCACAGTCTTAGTCCCCATTTTACAGATGTGGTAACTGAGGCCCACAGAAGTGAAGTGACTTGCCCAAAGACACAGCTGACAAGCGGCAGAGTCAGGATTCGAACCTACGCCCTCTGACTCCCTAGCCTGTGCTCTTTCCACTAAGCCATGCTCCTTCTCATACTGAGTACTGAGGAACAGAATGAGTAAGTGCAAAGGATGCCATTAGTTGACAAAACCTTGGTGTTACACATTAGTGAGGAAAGGCTTCCTGGAGGAGGTGGAATTTAGTGAAGGCTGTGAAGATAGGCAGATCAGTTTTGGGGCTGGGGAAATGAATGATATGTGAGTAAAAAGTGAGCTTGGAAGAAGTCAAATATGTGAAGTGGGAAACTGTGTTGGGGGAGAGCTATGAAAGGTGGAGAAAGCTGTTTCTGCACACGTAGTGCTCAGAAAATACTAGTGATTGACTGGTTGACTGACTTCCAAACCAGAATTAAGCTAGAATGTGGCTTTTTCATCAGTCAATCAATAAATTATACTTTTTGAGCATTTACTATGTGCAGAGCATTGTACTAAGTGTTTGGGAGAGTATAATGCAACAGGGTAGGTGTATGTGATCTCTGCCCAAGAAGAGATTACAGACTACGGAGGAGACAGATGTTAAAATAAATTACAGATGGTTATGTGGCTCTTCTGCCATGTGGCTTTCCATGTTCCATAATTTCTGCTCTGCTGAATTACCAGCCAATTACCACTACCCTGAATTCCCCATTTTGTTCAGTCTAGATACCACAGATATAATCCATACTCCACTTTGACCCCAGTGCCTGCACCAACTCCTTTCCCAATGGGTTCTCAGTTCTTCTTCTCTCACTTAATACAGGTCAAACTTGTTCTATGAACTCCTCTTCCAGTTCTCACCAGAACTCCTCTTCCAGTTTTGAACTGCAGCCAAAACAGTCAATTAATAGCATGTTTTTGCCACTCAATCATATTTACTGAGTGTTTATTGTGTGTAGAGGACTGTACAAAGTGCTTGGGAGCCTACACTATAACAGTAGAACACACCCATTCCCTGCCCAACTGAAATCAAGGCAAAGTGATGTTTAGGTCACAGAGCAGCCCAGGGTCAAAGCTGGGACTAAAACCTAAGTGTCCTGATGACTAGATCCATGCCCTTTCTGTCTCAACCATCCAGTCAGAAATCAGATGAAGAGGAGTAGGATGGGCATCAATCTCAGCAGTAAAACTTTCAAATCAGCAAAAGCACAAGAGACTCTTATAACAAGACTGCTCTCAGTATTGTGGGAACTCAATAATCATTGGTGCTGTTGTAATTTTTTTTTTAATTCACATAGAATTTGTGCCTTCCCCAAACCCCATTTTCCTTGAAAGCACTTCAGACTCTGCTTCTATCAACAGTCAGTCTTTGTCCCACTCTGCCACAGCCCCTGGATGAGAGGGTCCTTCCTGGAGGAAGTTGTTGTGGAAAAGAATTTTGCAAATAAAGTTATTGAAATTCACAACTTGCAAAGCCCCTTTGCTTAGAGACCCAGCTTGCTGAAATAATTTGACTCAGAATACCTTGTGGGCCTGGAACATGTCTACCAACTCTGTTTTATTTATTCTCCCAAGTGCTTAGTACAGTTCTCTGCACAAGGTAAAAGCCCCCAAAATATCGTTGATTGATTGAATGAGAAAGGCCAAGCCAAGTGTTCAAACAAGCTCCCAATTAGTTCACCTTCTGCAGCTGGACAGGTGCTTCCCTGCCCCTAAATTCTTTCCTCTCCATGGCAGAGACAGGCTTGGAAGCATCTTCACATTTTGGTTCCTGAGAACCTTTCTCCCTAGTTTCTGATTTGTTGGAATTAAAGCAACATTCTCCAGGGGAGCAGAAGCAGAATTCTCTTTTTTTCTGGATTTTTTTTTTTCTAAGGGGAGTTTGGAGCCTGGTTTCCAGTTTTCCAGGGGCCCTGCAAACTCCTCCCAATTTCTAGAGGTTCCCACCCACACCAAGCACCAAATCTCAGGATTTTTAGGATTAACACCAGCTGCCTAGCTAGATGAACCAGGGGTGCTGCTGTAGTAAAACACAGTTCCAAAAGACAAGAAGAAGGTGAGTTTATGTATACATGGGTGTTAAAGGGTTTGTGATTTCACGGATGTCAGTAGTGGAGAAGCAATAATTTTGGTACTAAAAACTTTTAAAATAAATTTTCTGTTTGGATCTTCTCTGGAGTTTTATATACTGTAACAATATTGTTTTATAGTTAAACACCAAAAATCCGCTAGATCCTATCTGGAAAACAGGAAGGGTGACAAAGTACCTTCTTAGCCAACACTCCAGATAAAACTCTACAAACATTGAGGATACTAACCAAGAAAATTCTTAAAACGGGCAAGCAAACTGTGTGTGAGAGGATCATCTACCTTCATATTCAGCCACAATCTGTGCATTCATCAACTCTTATAATGAATACTATATGTGATAGATCAGATCTACTACCAAGCACAAATAATTAATGAAATCCATAAAAATCATCAAGATGTTTATGTTAAGTGCTGAATAAATCATGAGCAAAATTTTCCATTACACAGCCTTTAGAGTTTACATCTACTATTAATTTCTTCATAGTACCTTCAAGTCTGGGTCACCTATTAGATCGCAGGGTTGCTTGACAGGGTTAATTGCATAAATTGCCTTGCTTTTTACTACAGATTATTGTTGTCATAAAATGCAAACAGATGAAAGGAGCCACATGGCACTAAATACCAGGTTATCTTATATTTGAAATATCGTTTTACTTAAGGGCATGAAAAAAAGAACTTTCCAAGTGCTCTCTCCAAGTGCTGTCATTTTTTATGGAAAGCTTTAGCCTCACTAGAGCGAGACTCTCCATTGATTTATCTTTATTGAAACACAGAGCATGAGTACCTGCACTAAGGAAAAATAATTTGGCTCTTCCATCAAATTAAAGAAGGCTGGATTTAACTCTTTAAATTGATTGTATTCTTCAGTGATTTTTATTCCAGGAAAAGTATTGATTGTGAGGCAATTGGAAAACTGTTTCTTCACTTTACAGGCTGTTTATGCTGCTAGCTGTTTCTTTAATGTAGATTAAGTGGAAAGAGGGAGTAAAGGTTAAAGTTGATGTTTCAGCACTGAGAACTCTTTTTAGACTATGCAAAATTGAGCACATTTTCACAGGAGCATAGTTCAGGCAGATTAACCGTTCTCTATTTTTCTGAACCCGAAGACTATCATGGAGCTCCATAACATCATCTGTTGCCTTTACCATTTATAAGAATTATCATAATTTCTTTTTTTTTTAATCCTTTTCTGGCTAATGTCGATTCAGCTTCCAGGGGAGTTTTAACAAAGGGAAGAAGCTAATATCAATGGTATTGAGCACTTATTATGTTCAGAGCACTGTACTAAGTGCTTGTGAGGGTACAGTACAGCAGAAGCAGAATGAGGAAACATTCCCTGCCTATATGTGACATTTTCTTCATTAGTCGTGGTAATGATTAGACTTTAAATTTAGAATGTTCATAGTTCTTTGCATAACCCCAGAATCATTGTTTCCTGGGCAACCTATGGACCTTTAGAAATAAGTAGCATGTGAAAAAGTGATTCCAAGATGCACACAATGTCATATTTATTGAGTGCTTACTGTGTGCAGAGCACTGTACTAAATAATAATGGCATTTGTTGCTTAAGAGATTACAATAGAACAGAGTTGGTAGACACATTCCTTGCCATAACAAGTTAGTTTTGAGACTTCAGATGCTAGACTTGCGTATATTTGTTCTGATCCCAAATCATTAATTAAATAATTAAATGTATAGAAACTTGAAATCATCTTTGTACTTTTCGTGGCCCTTTCAGTCAGGACATGGACTGATTGGTACAGCAGGAGCGTATGGAAGCAGCATGGCCTAGTGGATAGAGTGTGGACCTGGGAATCAAAAGGAACTGGGTTCTAACCTTGGCTCTGACACTTGACTGCTGTGTGACCCTGGGCAAGTCACTTCAGTTCTTTGTGCCTGGGTTAACTCATCTGTAAAATGAGGATTAAGAATGTGAACCCCATGTGGAACAGGCACTATGTCCAACCCAATTATCTTGTATCTACTCCAGTGCATAGTACAGTGCCTGGAACATAGTAAACACTTACTAAATACCACAATTATTATTATCTATATTATGAGTAATTTGTCTCTGAGTGCTCCAATAGAAAAGTTCCTGTTTCACACTGCCACCAACCTAATCCAGGTTGCTTGGTTTTTTCTTGCTGAAAATTTAAGCCTCTTTTTGGGGACCCAAACTGGGAGCTGAAAATTGTCCCTGGTAACACTGAAGCCAGTAAGACCTGCCATTTGATCACTAGACTCGCCTTCCTTTTCTTCCTCTCTCCACTACTCCCAAGCGGTCAAGGAGAGAAGCTGTCTTTGGGAAGCCACTGAGACCAGAGGCCATAGGAGAAGAGAAGCAAGGGAGGTCAGGGAAGAGAGTCACCTAGAATGGGAGGCAGTGAGAAGACAGGACCTAGTTGGGGCTTGGAGAAGGGGAACAAGGGAGGGAAAAGAGTTGTTAGCTCCTAGGGGAAGAAGGGACTGATGAAAGAGGCAGGACCAGAAAAAGCCCAATCACTACTACTTGAGTGCTTTCTGTATAAAGAGCACTGTACTAAGAATTTGGGATAATACAATAATGTTGGTAGTCATGTTCCTTTCCACAAGGAGGAATCAGAGAATAGAGAAGGTATTTGTGGAGAATAAGGAGAGGGAAGGTGGCAGCAGCATCAGTTAGAGGGAGAAAACTCACAAGGGGACCACAGAGAGGACAAAAAGTGTACCAGGATAGGGGAATAAAGAGAGAGGGATAAAGTAAATAACCTCAACAACATCAATCTCACCCCTGGTCAAACCCAAAAGAATTAAATATGCCAGGATTTAAACTTTAGTTGTTGCACTAAACTGTTTTCCAGGCACTTCTAATGCACCATATGTACTTCTCCATTCTTAGGAAAGTAAATCAAATTTCACCCTCTTTCCCCTCCTACTCCTTCCCCACCTACCCTAAATGGTTTCTGACAAGAATTGTACTAAGTGCTGGAGTAGATATGATATAAGCAGATCACTGTACCGCAAGGGCCGCAAGGGCCCCATAGTCCAAAGGGGAAGGAGAACAGGCACTTAATCCCCATTTCAGAGATGAGAAAACTGAGGCACAGACAAATTAAGTGACTTGTCTAAGGTCACGCAACAGTCAAGTGGGAGACTCAAGACTAGAACTCAGGTCTCTTGACTCCCAGGCCCATGTTTTTTTCACTAGGCTGGAACATACAGTTGCATTAGCCAGCTTTCATACTTAGGGAACCTTATCCTATGACTGAGTACCTCTAATTCCTATTGATTTTTAATGAGTTGTATACACTCTAGCTGAGAGGCAAATTTTTTTTTGGACCATCAAAATATTACTTATTTAAATGATGAAGCATAACCCTCGCTAAATTCCATGTTGGTAGTATGACAGAGTGATACCAGAGACACATTTAATCTGGATTTCCACCTCACAGAGCAATTTCCACAGTTCAGTTCTCATACTGATTGATTTTCTTGGCCTAGTGGGAAGAACACAGGACTGAATCGAGAAACCTGGGTTCTGATCCCTGTTCTGTCACTTGCCATCTGTGTGACTTCAGGGAAGTCACTTAACTTCTCTGCACTTCAGCTTCCTCATTTGTGAAATGGAGTTATAATAGCTGTTCTCCCTTCCTCTTAGTCTGTGAGCCCCACATGGGATAAAGACTGTGTCAGTTCTGGTCGTCTTGAATCTACCCTAATGCTTAGCACAGTGCTTGACACACAGCATGCTTAACAAACGATCAATTATATTTAGTGCTTACAGAGTGCAGAACACTGTACCAAGCTCTTGGGGGAGTAATCAATCAATCCTATTTCCTGAGCAGTTACTGTGTGCAAAGCACTGTACCAAGCACATGGGAGAGTACAGTATATAGAGTTGGTAGAAACATTCGCTGCTGGAAAAGAGCTTATAGACTAGAGGGGAGACATACATTAACATAAATGAATGAATTATGGCCTAGTGGGTACAGCACGGGTCTGGGAATCAAAAGGTCATGGGTTCTAATCCCGACTCTGCCACTTGTTTGCTGGGTGACCTTAGGCAAGTCACTTCACTTCTCTGTGCCTCAGTTATCTGTAAAATGGGGGTTGTAAGACTGTGAGCTCTATGTGGGACATGGACTGTGTCCAGCCCAATTTGCTTGTATTTCCCACCCCCCCTCAGTGCTTAGTTCAGTGTCTGACACATATTAAGTGTTTAACAAATACCACAATTATTATCCCTACTGAGAGCTCACTGCCTCCAGGAGACCTTCCCAGACTTTCCCTCTGCTTCCCCTCCCCTCCTCTGCTCTCCCCCCTTTCCCTCCCCTCAGCACTCTGCTCATTTGTATATATTATTTATTACCCTATTCATTTGGTTAATGAGGTTCATATCTCCTTGATCCTATTCATCTTGATGATGTTGTCTTGTTTTGTTTTGTTCTGTTTTGCTTCACTGTTTGTCTCCCTCATTTAGACTGTGAGGCCGTCAATGGGCAGGGATTGTCTCTATGTGTTGCCAAACTGTACATTCCAAGCACTTAGTACAGTGCTCTGCACATAGTAAGTGCTCAATAAATACTATTGAATGAATGAATTACAGATCTGTGCATAAGTGCTGCAGGGATGAGGGAGGGATGAATAAAGGGTGAAAATCCAAGTGCAAGGGCAACACTTTGATGTGGAGATGGATGGGCAACCATTGGAGGTTCTTGAGGAGTGGGGAAACTTAGACTAAGTGTTCTTGATCTGGGCAGCAGAATGAAAAATGGACTGGACTGGGAAGAGGTAAGAGGCAGGGAGTTCAGGATGGAGGCTGATGGAGAAATTAAGATCGGATGCAATAAGTGCTTAGAATAATATGGTAGCGATTTGGATGGAGAGGAAAGGGTGCATTTTAGTGATATTGAGAAGACTGAACCAATAGGATCTGGTGTCAAATTAAATATGTGGGTTGAATGTTCTGCACATAATAAGAGCTCAGTGAATACCACTGATTGTATGAGAGCAATGATTAGAGGATAATGCCAAGGTTATGGGGTTTGTGAGACAGGAAGTGTGGTTGTACAGTGATGGGAAAGTCTTGGGGAGGACAGGGTTTAGGTGAGAAGATAAGGAGTTCTGTTAAGTTTGAGGTGTCAGCAGGATGTCCAGGTAATGATGACCTGAGGTAGGAGGAAATGCAAGATGGCAGAGGAGAAAGATCAGGGCTGGAGAAATAGATTTGGGATTCATCTGTATAGAGGTGGTAGAGGATATAATATAATAGAGTTGGTAGGCAAATTCCCTGCCTACAGGAAGCTGCAGCCTACTCCAACTACTAATAAGAAGAAAAATTATAATCATATTAGATAATAAATAACAATATCATGCCTAGAATGATGATATTGGGAGCTTCTCCGTGCCCCCCGCCTTCCTACCTCTTGTCCTTAATGACCTGGTTACATATTTCATCAATAAAATTGAAACCATTAGTCATGCTTTCCCTAAAGTCTCTCCTGCTTCTCTATAGTGCCTTCATCCTTCAACCCCCTCTTTGACTCTCCAATCAATCAATCATATTAATTGAGCACTTATTATGTGTAGAGCATGGTACTAGGTGCTTGGGAGAGTTCAGTATAACAGAGATGGTAAGCACATTCTCTGTCCACCTTGAGCTTACAATCCAGGGGAAGAGAGATATTGATATAAATGTAAAAATTATGGATATGTACATAGGTGTTGTGGGGCTAAGGGAGGGGTAAATGAGGGAGCAAATGAGGACACTACAGAAGGGAGTGGGAGAAGAAGAATTAAGGACTTAAGGAAGGCTGCTTGGAGGAGATGTGCCTTCAATAAGGATTTGAAGGTGGGGAGAGTAATTGTCTGTCAGATATGAAGAGGCTGGGCTTTCCAGGCCAGATGCAGGACATGAGCTAGAAGTCAGGAGTGATACAGATGAGACTGAGGCATAATGAATAGGTTGGCATTGTGAAATATGCAGTTTGGGTTGTAGTAGGAGAGCAGTGATGGGAGGTAGGAAGGGGAGAGGTAATAACTGTGTGCTTTTCAGTCAATGGTAAGGAGTTTCTGTTTTTATGCAGAGGTGGATGGGCAAACAGTAGAGATTTTTAAGGAGTGGGGAAACATGGAGTGAACAATTTTTTTTGCAGAAAAATGATCTGGGCAGCAGAGAGAAATAAAGAATGGAATCGGGAGAGGCAGAAGGCAGGGAGGTCAGCAAGGAGGCTGATACAATAATCAAGGATAAGTGCTTGCTTGAATTAATGTGGCAGTATGGATGGAGAAGACAGGGCAAATTTTAGGAGTGTTGTGAAGGTTGAACTGACATGATATAGTGATAGACTGAATATGCGTTTTGATTGAGAGAGATGAGGCAAGGAAAGCAGCAAGGTTAAGGGTTTGGGAGACATGGACGATGGTGACATTGTCTAAAATGCCAGGAAAGTCAGGGGGAGGAAGGGATTTGGATGGGAAGTTAAGGATTCTGTTTTGGACATATGAAGTTTGAGTTGTCAGCTAGACATCTAAGTGTAGATGTCTTGAAAGCAGAAAGAAATGTGAGACTGCAGAAAGGGAGAGAGGTATAGATTTGGGAATTATCTACATAGAGGTGGTAATTGAAGACATGTGAGTGAATGAGTTCTCCAAAAGAGTGTTGGGTGTAGATGGAGATAGAAGGGAACCCAGAACTAAGCCTTGAGGGACTCCCACAGTTAGGGGATGGGAGGCTTAAAGGAGCCTATGAAAGACACTGATAATGAGCAACCACAGTGATAGGAGAAGAGCCAGGAGAGGACAGTGTCACTGAGGTCAAGTCTGAATAATGTGTCCAGGAGAAGGGGAGCGGTCATGATTGTGGAAGGCAGCTGTGAGGTGGAGGAGGATTAGTATTAACCTTACTGATCTCCTTTCCAGTGCTTAGTACAGTCCCTGGCACATAATAAGAGCTTAATGAATACCATTACTATTTAAAACCACCCATCCCACTCCACCACCACTCTTCTCACCTTCAAATCCTTCCTAAAATCACATCTGCAAGAAGCCTTCCCATATATGCCCTTTTATTTCTCCATCCATCCACCCCAACTGTGTACCTCTTAAGTACTCTGATGCTCATCCAGCTTCACAATACTTAGGTAAATATTCTTATATTATACTATTTCCACTCTCCCTAATCTATTTAAAGATCTATCTCTTCCTGTAGACTATAAACTCTCTGTGGGCAGGAATCACAACTACCAACTTTCCCAAGCCCTTAGATGAGTGTTTTGTACATACCTAGTACTCAGTAAAAACCAAATGTATTTTTTGATCACTGTATTAAGCACTTTTTTATGGTATTTGTTAAGTGCTTATTATGTGCCAAGCACTTTTCTAAGCACTGGTACTGTTCTAAGCACTTGGGAGAGTACAATATAGGCAGACACATTCCCTGTCCTCAACGAGCTTACCGTCTAGAGTCGGGGGGGGATAGATATTAATATAAATAAATTACACTGATTCTACTCAAACCTGCCCTATGGTGGGAATAATAATAATAATTATGGTACTTGTAAAGCGGTTACTATGTGTGAAGCACTGTTCAAAGCACTGGGATAGAGAAAGGTTCATCAGGTTGGACACATTCCCTGCCCACATGGGGTTCACACCCTTAATCCCTATTTTGCAGATAAGGTAACAGAGGTACAGATAAGTTAAATGACTTGCCCAAGTCATGTGGGAGAGCTGGGATAAGAACCCAGGTTCTTCCGACTCAGGCCACTAGACAACATGGCTTCTTATGAAGGCATTATCTTCATAGAATGTAACTGAGTCTTGGGCAGGAACTGTATCTCTATTTATTTCTCTATGTTCCCAATCATCTAGAACAAAGTCATGCACAGAATACATGATGGGTGCTAATCTACGATTCCCTTCTACGTGAAAAACTTCCAGGGAACTTTTGTAGTTTGGGTTCCTCTAGTTCCAACATTGCTTTACTAACTCCTCTCCACCCGAGCGTCCTCACCCCCACCCCTAGCCTATTCCCCACCCTCCCCTTCCTCTGATCGGTTCCTTCATCAGTGTTTTCCACAGTCTGATTGGTGGGAAAATAACCTGTTGAATTTGCTGTCCCTGTGAGGCAATCTCCTCTTGTCCTGAACCCAAGAGAATTGGTACAGTGGGCATCCAGCATCATATTGGAAAGAGTACGGGCTTTGGAGTCAGGGCTCATGAGTTCGAATCCCAGCTCTGCCACTTGTCGGCTGTGTGACTGTGGGCAAGTCACTTAACTTCTCTGTGCCTCAGTTCCCTCATCTGTAAAATGGGGATTAAAACTGTGAGCCCCACGTGGGACAACCTGATTCCCCTATGTCTACCCCAGCGCTTAGAACAGTGCTCAGCACATAATAAGTGCTTAACAAATACCAACATTATTATAATACATCATCGAGTATTATGCTTGCTTCCATGTTCTTTCTATAGTAAAAGCAGAAGCTGTAGGAGCTTCTGTGGAGTGCAGACATTGGAAAAATCTCTCTGGGTGTGACTGGCGGGGGGTGGTTTATCTAAAGTACAATTGCTCAAAACCCAGGAAGGTAGATATGGTGTGCACTATGGGACCCTCTGTTTCTCAGGTCTCCTGATTACCACTATGATTACCCTGCTCTGCAAATTGTCAGCTGGGTGACTGTGGGCAAGTCACTTGACTTCTCTGTGCCTCAGTTACCTCATCTGTAAACTGTGGATGAAGACTGTGAGCCCCACGTGGAACAACCTGATTACCCTGTATCTATCCCAGCGCTTAGAACAGTGCTCTGCACATAGTAAGTGCTTAACAAATACCAACAATATTATTATTATTATTATTACCAGAATGCAATGACTACAATTGGGGTGATTGGTCTAGAGGTGTCTTCCTCCCCTTACAAGCCTGATAGAATGTCAATTCCTTCTGGAGTCTGATATTAAAGTGAAAATAAATGAGAAAGAGAAAGTGGAAAATATTCTTATCTCTGTAAAAATTCATGGGTGAGTTCCTTTCCTGAAGGTGGTGAGTTGGCCTTGGGGAGATAAGCAGATATTAAACTGTAAACAAGTGGGAGGGAAAGTAGAAAATATTTTCTCCTGCTCCCTGACAAATCTCCACAAGAACCTCAAGTCCGACCCTGACCCACTACCTCTTCCCTCTACCCCATCCCTTCTTCATTAGTGAAGTTTCTTTATACTTCAGTTTCCTCATGTCTAAAATGGGAATGAAATACTTGTTCTCCCTCCCCCTTAGACCTAGCACATTGTGGGTCAGTGATTGCATCTGATCTGATTGCATTGTATCTACCATAGGACTTAGGACAGTGCTCGGCTCAAAGTAAGCACTTGAGAAATACCGCAATCATTATTCTAATGACAAAACAGAGTCTTCATAAACCTGAGAAAGGGTATAGTAGCTTCTAGAAGATAGCTAGACTTTGAAGAAATTGTCGCGTAGGAGGGTTTGTTGTTGTCTTATGCTGTCAAGTCTTGTCTGATCCATAGCGACACCATAGACACATCTCCCCCAGAATACCCCACTTCCAACTGCAATCATTCTGGTAATGTATCCATAAAGTTTTCTTGGTAAAAATATGGAAGTGGTTTACCATTGTCTTCCACACAGTAAACGAGTCTCTGCCTTCAATTCTCTCCCATGCCGCTGCTGCCCAGCACAGTTGAGTTTTGACTTGCAGCAGATTGCCTTCCACTGACTAGCCACTGACCAAGCTAAGAATGGAATAGGTAGGCCTCTGCTTGACTCTCCCTCCTGTTGTCATGACTGGTGGAGGACTGGAGACTCTCCAGGTGCCACCCTGAGAGGGGATAGAAGTGTGGCTATCCCTAAAATTGAACTGCCTTCATAGGACCTAAGCACCCAAAAGGGGCTTGCCAAACACTTTTTATGATGATTTTGTCTCAGCAAGATTTTGCTTGCCCCTATAATGATCCCATCTTGGGACCAGATAATCCCACTGGTGGAAATGAATTTGGATAAAATATTTAGTGAGATTCTATGTTAGTCGGGAGGGAATTAAGAAAGCGAGAAGGAGAAAGGGAGAGAGAGAGGGGCAATCAAAAAAGAAAAATCTCTTAAGCTCATTAGCTGTTTGTGTAAGGGTACTTTCAAGCAGAGAGGCTTAAAAAACACACTGTCATACGGTGAGTAAGAAGGGTCCTAATGTTCAGTGTTAGACAATAAAGCCCTTAGGACTAGGTAGAAATTCTTTAGGGTCAGTGAGGTGATCAAACTTATGAGGAAACATCTTCAAGAAGAGCAGCCACAAAACTAGGAACGTTTTTCTGTGAAGGTGTGGACATTCTCATGCATGTGATTGATTCATTACTTGGGTAGAGTGTTTTCCCCCGTGGAAAAAACAAAATTGGTGATCTCAGCCAGGAAGCTATATAAGGAAAATTAGGCTGTTGTTTCCTTCTCTTCTCCTGGCTCTGCAGGACATGCTGTCAGACATCATGGGGTCCTTTGCACCTGTGGAATCGAAAGGGAAATTTGCAGGGTACAAGAGGACACACGTTGATCTGAATCCGTGAGAATGGAATTGAGCCAACTGAAACTAAATCATGGATTCCCTTGCTAAAGAGCATACCAGTATGCATGTATTCCTTTGGCATCCACTTCCAAAAATTTCTGATCAACATGCAAAGGGAAGTGGATTCAGCCCTGTTGCTTCTAGTGCATGAAAAGTCTGCAAGACTTCTTTATTTTTAATTGCCAACTTCACTGCTGCATTATAATGTCAATAATAAGATTAGGATTTATGTAGGTGAATTATGGCTTAAGCTCTGGTGATCTTGTGGACAAAAAATGGCAGGGCCTGCCAGAGAGGGCTGAACCAAGAAACCTCCAGAAGGGGCCTAGCATGGAAGACACTTTTCTTTAATAGATTTCCCTGCCTGGCAGTGGAATGTCATGGAATCTCAGGGAACCAAGTAAAGAAAACACTCATACCAAAAACCTTTTGTTGGAAATTAAATTCTCAGACCCTATCCCTTCTGTTTGAGTGACTCAGACATCTGGGCCATCCTTACCATGAGTCCCAGAATACAGTGGGACTTAAACTGAGCATGCACCTGCCCAGCTATGAATGTTTTTCACCCCCACAATATGTATGTACATTTCCTTATCCTCTAGTGCTTCTCCTCCCAGTAATGTATTTTAGTGTTTGCCTCCCCTACTAAATTGAAAGTACCTCAAGGGCAGAGATTGTGTCTACCTCCTCCATTGTACAGTAAGCTCAATAAATACTACTGATTGATCCAAGCAACAGCTGGGGTCAGTTTGAGTCAATTTGACCACTCATCCAGAATGGTTTTAATTCTGAGAAATTGAGATATTTCTAAAATAGCCTGGGGCTGCCCCAGGGAAACTGGCCATATGTCAACTACATGAATAGGAATTAAAATGTCACTCTTCAAAGCGATCCATGGAGGCACAAACCATTTGTGTGAAATCACACTGCAAACTTGATGAGAGTTGCAGAGGTGTGATTATGTGCAAAGCACACTTCCTTTTTCATTATGAGGAATGACAGAGTTGCCTTCTGACTGACCTGGGGGACTAGTTGAGATATGGTACTTCTTTCTGATCCCATTTAAAGGAGTCTTCTCTTCATCTGGTACTAGTCAAAAAGCCTTTTCAATAGAAATTATAGCTTCTCCTGGCTAAGTTCACAAAGGGTCTATATGTCAGCCAGAGATAATTTTTAAGGCTGAACATACCATTAAAATACTAAAATATTTCTCCCACTGCTCAGGTCAAGAGCAGAAATTAATATCTACTGTTGGATTAAGGGACAGATGCACATCTTTTGAAGTTACGGGTCTTTGTACAAACATAATAGATGTATGACTGTGTCTTCATACCTGTCAGAACTGAAGTTTGGAAATATTCATTGAACCATAAGTAAAGCTTTGGATGAAAAATCAGAAATGTTCATTCATACAGATGATCTGCCCTCTGACCCTGTATGAGCTGTGCAGATGCTCTAGAGGGCAAACAGAATTATGAATGAGTTGCACCATTCTTTGAGAAACCCAGTTTCCTAAGAAAGGACTTTGTCTAGGTCATGACAGAGTCTCTCTATGTTGTTAATCTTATTGTCTACAGCATACCCTCTTAGGTGGCTCTTGGCATTGCAGTTCAAAAATACAAGAAAGGTAGGAGGAAAATGAACTGGAACAGTTGAAACCATTATATAACATGACCTATATAACTGAAGTTGAATGCATTTCAGGAGTTGCTTGTTTATATTAAAGGCCAAACTTAATTTTGAACTGCTGAGCCAAACCCAAGTTGAATAGCTTAAGTCTGGGAGGTCCTGTCCTTGAAACATGTAATTTCAGGTGCCAATTTGGTGGGAGAATTAATACCCTTTCATGAAATTCCTTAGTCAGCTCTTCTGCCTGCAGAAGAAAAAGAAAACAGAAAATCTTCCCAAACAATAAAATGAAACTTCTGGAGCTGACCGTGTTTTGTTTTGTTTTCATTCTACTTCTTATAGGGCGAGTTTTTCTCAGTTTAATAGCAGTGCACCAATGAATGAAATGATCTAGCAAAGCAAGCCAGAATGAAGTCTTTTGGTATGCTGCCACTTCTCAAGATGTAAAACGTCTTCATCGGTATTGTTTCAGAGTTGCTACTCTTTCAGATGATAATTCAAGAAAACTCTTTTCATTCAATAGTATTTATTGAGCGCTTACTATGTGCAGAGCACTGTACTAAGCGCTTGGAATGAACAAGTCGGCAACAGATAGAGACGGTCCCTGCCATTTGACGGGCTTACAGTCTAATCGGGGGAGATGGACAGACAAGAACAATGGCATTAAATAGAGTCAAGGGGAAGAACATCTCGTAAAAACAATGGCAACTAAATAGAATTAAGGCGATGTACATTTCATTAATAAAATAAATAGGGTAATAAATATATACAGTTGAGCAGACGAGATCAGTGAGCATTCCATATATGATCGTAGGAGAATGGGTTTGTGCTGAGAATCATGCAAACAAGCTGAATGGACACAAACACTTATGCATGCACCCTCCTCCTCACCCCTCCTCAAATCACAGGTTCCAAAATAAGCAGCCAAAGACACATGAATGCGTAATGGACACCAAAGCAGGCTGCTGAGTTAGGAATAAAGGAAGCATGGTATGTGAAGAATTGTTTGTTCCATCAGTCCATAGGTCCCCACTCCTTAAAAATCTCCAATGGTTTTCCATCTACCTCGACATAAAGCAGAAACTTCCCCTCCTACCTGAGGTAGGAGGTGACCTCACTGATATCTTACTACAACCCAACCTGCATACTTTGCTCCTTTAATGCCATCCTACTCACTGTACCTCCATACCATCTGTCCCGCTACTGATCCCTTGTCCGTGTCTCCCTCTGGCCTGTAATTCCCTCCCACCTAATATCCAATTGATCACCACCCTCTCCAACTTCAAATCCCTCCTAAAAATCTCGTCTCCTCCAAGAGTCCATCCCTGACAAATGCCTCATTTCCCCACTCTATTCACCTTCCCTTCTGTACCGCTCAGGAATTTGGCTAAGTACCTCTTAAACACACCAGCCCCATGGGACTTACATATTTAACCTTATACTGTGCTGTTTCTCCTATCTGTAATTTATTGTAATGTCTGTAAGGCCGAGCTCATGTCTATCAACTCTATTGTATTGTACTGCACACTTAGAAAGTGCTCAATAAATACCATTGATTGACTGCACTCAGATGGTATTAAAATGCCACTTTGAGGTTGGAAACGGGTCCCTTTTAGGGTAAAAACATTCAGAGTTCAAAATTATTTGTCTGAAGAAATTGTCATTTTGTATCAAGGGCTCTGGTTAATTGGTACTGAATCGCCCTAAAAATCCACTAGAAATAAATGGATTTTTTTTTCAAGGTTTAGAAAGAAGCTCATTTTGTGTTCTGAAATTTGGGAGATGCTAAAGTTGGCAGAGACCAGGATTCTATCTTCAGATGAATAATAATACTGATTAAGTGTTGTCAATTCTGACAAGGTCCTTTTCCTACAGGGAACTCACAATTCAGAAGGGAGAGAAAGGAGGACAGACAAGTGGAAAAAGTCCACAATTAGGGTAAAGCAGAACACTGAAAGATCATATAAATATCAAAAAGTGAAACATTACAGCAGCCAAAAAAATAGGTTCAAAACTCTCTTGGGTTATTTCCTCGTTCCAGGCAAAAAGTGCTCCATGAGAACCCCTTAAATTATGGCATTTGTTAAGCGTTTATTATGTGTCATGCGCTGGCCTAGTCTCTTGCAAATCTACCAATGGTCTGACTGTTCAAAAGGATAAGAAATAGTGTTGTCTAGAGTCAAACGACCTGGGAGCTAATACAGATTTTTCCTCTTGCCTACTGCATGACCTCGGGCAAGCCACTTCCCTTTTCCTGTTTCTTCATTTGTAAAACAGGGATTGAATATCTGTTCATCCTCCCTCTTACTATTATTATTAAGATAGTTAAATGCTTATTATGTGCCAGGCACTGTACTAAGTGCTGGGTAGACACAAGCAGATGAGGTGGGATACAGTCCCTGACCCATATAGGGCTCATAGCCTCAATCGTCCTTTTACTGATGAGGTAAATGAGGCCCAGAGAAGCAAAGTGACTTGCATTAAAGTTGCTCAGCAGACAAGTGGCAGATCCAGGATTAGAACCCATGACCTTCTGACTCCCTGGCCTGTGCCCTACCCACTATGTGACCCCCATATGGGATAGAGACTGTATCTGATCTGATTATCTTGTATCTACCCCAGTGCTTAGTACGTGGCTTGAGATATAATAAGAACTTTTCAAATGTTGTTGATCAGTTATCAATTACTATTTAGATAGGCATTTCCCCACCACTCCTACTGAGGGATATCTCTTCAGGAATGGAGGTGGATTGTGAGGTTGTTCTCTCCAATCATCATCAGTGGTATTTATTGAGTGCTTACTCTGTGCAGAGTACTGTACTAAACACTTGGAATAGAATGACAAAACAGAGTTGGCAGACATTCCCTGCTCATAATGACCATACAGTCTGGAGACAAGCTTACATTGTTCAGGCAGAGCCCCACTGCCTCCAGAGTCCCAGTTGTGGAAACCTCTGGGTAGCCTGGTCTCAGTTCCATAGACTCTATGTAGAGTTTCTCCTTCTCCCAAGGGAATTGATTCCTGGGGGCACGTACACTAGGTCAAAGTATTAGGACACCTAATCTAAGACTACTCCTGAAAGGCATCATGTCTAGGAAATTAAAATTAAAAAATCTGTATATAATTTCATTTTGGGAATTTTTTCAGCCAATCATAGTTTATTCATTCAATCATATTTATTTATTCATTCATTCAATAGTATTTATTGAGCGCTTACTATGTGCAGAGCACTGTACTAAGCACTTGGAATGAACAAGTCGGCAACAGATAGAGACAGTCCCTGCCGTTTGACGGGCTTACAGTCTAATTGGGGGAGACGGACAGACAAGAACAATGGCAATAAATAGAGTCAAGGGGAAGAACATCTCGTAAAAACAATGACAACTAAATAGAATCAAGGCGATGTACATTTCATTAACAAAATAAACAGGGTAATGAAAATATATACAGTTGAGCGGACGAGTACAGTGCTGAGGGGATGGGAAGGGAGAGGGGGAGGAGCAGAGGGAAAGGGGGAAAAGAGGGTTTAACTGCGGAGAGGTGAAGGGGGGGTAGAGGGAGCAGAGGGAAAAAAAGGGGGGAGCTCACTCTGGGAAGGTCTCTTGGAGGAGGTGAGCTTTAAGTAGGGATTTGAAGAGGGGAAGAGAATTAGATTGTCTGAGGTGAGGAGGGAGGGCATTCCAGGACCGTGGGAGGACATGGCCCAAGGGTCGACGGCGGGATAGGCGAGACCGAGGGATGGTGAGGAGGTGGGCGGCAGAGGAGCGGAGTGTGTGGGGTGGGTGGTAGAAAGAGAGAAGGGAGGAGAGGTAGGAAGGGGCAAGGTGATGGAGAGCCTTGAAGCCTAGAGTGAGGAGTTTTTATTTGGAGCGGAGGTTGATAGGTAACCACTGGATTTGTTTAAGAAGGGGAGTGACATGCCCAGGTCGTTTCTGCAGGAAGATGAGCCGGGTAGTGGAGTGAAGAATAGACTGGAGTGGGGCGAGAGAGGAGGAAGGGAGGTCAGAGAGAAGGCTGACACAGTAGTCTAGCCGGGATATAACGAGAGCCCGTAGCAGTAAGGTAGCCGTTTGGGTGGAGAGGAAAGGGCGGATCTTGGCGATATTGTAAAGGTGAAACCGGCAGGTCTTGGTAACGGATAGGATGTGTGGGGTGAACGAGAGAGACGAGTCAAGGATGACACCGAGATTTATTGAGCGTTTATTGTGTACTTATTGTACTAAACCCTTGGGAAATACAATTCAGCAGCAAATAGAGACAATTCCTGCCCATAATGGGCTCATAGTCTAAAAGGGAGAAATCAGACATCAAAACAAATAAACAGGCACCTGTAGCATCATTATAAATAAATAGAATTATAGATATATGTGCATCATTAATAAAAACAAATATAATTATAAAAATATTCAAATATATACAATTGCTGTGGGGAGGGAGGGGGGTAGAGCAAAGGGTGAGAGTTGGGGCGATGGGGAGGGGAGAGGGATCAGAGGAAAAGGTGAGCATTTACTAGATTCAGAACACTATACTAAGCATTTGGGTGAATGCAAAAGTTAGAAGATCCAGTGTCTGCCCTCAAGGAGCTTGCAATCTTGTGGGAGAGCTGTGTGCATTTCAGGAATCTATGTTTTAACCCTGCCTACCTAATAAGTAAACTGCCTGAAATATATTGAAAAACGTATTGTGTATTTTTAGGTAATGGTGAGTGATAAATTATAAATCATGGTACAAAGATCATTCTCATTAATATATATTAAAATTTCTAAATTATGAAAAGGAAAAATCAATTTGAAAACTTTCTGACTGTGAAAATAAAGTTCTGAACATTCATTTGATAATCTTCTTATAAGGATTTCCAATTCTATTTGATGTTTGCATCAACGCTGCATCTTTACAGCTTCTGTATAATATCTATTTGCATCAGCACTGGCATCTCAGTGGATTATGTCCATATTCATTTTTAAAGATGATAATTCTCACAATGAAATTCTATTTGTGAAATATTTGTGAGTTAAAAAGTGGAAATTATTCAGGACAGAGCTTCACCATGTCTTTAAAATGTTTGTTCTCCCCTCATAACTCTTATTAATGTTAATGAAAATAACATCAACAATGATGATGATAATAATTTCATAGTATTTGATAATACCACACCAAAATTTGAGAGAGGTCTTAGGAAAGGAAAGGTCTGACCTCTGAAGACAGTAATCGTGGCTTAGTGGAAAAAGTATGGGTTTAGGAGTCGGAGGCTGTGAGTTCTAATCCCGATTCCACCACTTAGCTGTGTGACTTTGGGCAAGTCACTTAACTTCTCTGTGCCTCAGTTACCTCATCTGTAAAATGGGGATTAAGACTGTGAGCCCCACATGGTACAAACTGTTTACCTTGTATCTACTCTAGAGCTTAGAACTGTGCTTGGTATGTAGTAAGCACTATCCCTCCTCCCCCCTCCCTCTCCTTCCCCTCCTTCGAAGCCCATATCATTCGCCTCTACCACCCACTCCAGTTACTTGTCGCCGTCATCTACCGCCCTCCCGGTCCCACCTCCGACTTCTTCAACCACCTTGACCCCTTTCTCACCTTCCTTCTCTCCTTCTCTCTGCCCACTTTGATCCTTGGAGACTTCAACATCCATACGGATGTACCCGACGACTCCTCTGCCGCCCGCCTGCTATCCCTCCTCGACTCTGCCGACCTCCTCCTCCACCATACCGCGCCCACTCACCGACTCGGTCACACCCTCGATCTTGTCATCTCCTACCGCTGCACTATCTCCTCACTCACCAACTCTGAAATCCCTCTCTCGGACCATAACCTTCTCACCTGCCTCATCTCTCACACTCCCTCC
This sequence comes from Ornithorhynchus anatinus, assembly GCF_004115215.2. Taxonomy (NCBI): domain Eukaryota; kingdom Metazoa; phylum Chordata; class Mammalia; order Monotremata; family Ornithorhynchidae; genus Ornithorhynchus; species Ornithorhynchus anatinus. Next base: position 114,463,492 of record NC_041731.1, on the reverse strand, counting down.
CCCTGCAAATCTTCGCTACTGCCCCACAGAGACCTCCGCTCTCTCGATCCCATCCGTCTTTCCAATAGCATCTCGTCTCACCTTGCCGCCCTGTCCTCTCTTCCCACTCTCGACGATCAGGTCTCCGCTCTCAACTCCACCCTCAATACTCATCTCGACTCTCTCCCCCCCCTTTCCCTCCGCCGCTCTCGCGCCACTAACCCACAGCCCTGGATCACCTCCTCCGTCCGCCTCCTACGCTCCTATGCTCGAGCTGCTGAGCGCCGCTGGCGAAAGTCCAAGCACCAAGCCGACCTCACACACTTCAAATTTATCCTTTCCTGCCTTAACTCTGCCCTCTCCTCCGCCAGGCAAAGCTTCTTCTCCTCCCTCATCGACACCCATGCCCGTCACCCCCGCCGATTGTTCCGGACCTTTAACTCTCTCCTTAGGCCCCCTGTTCCTCCCCCTCCCCCATCTCTCACCCCTAATGATCTGGCCACCTATTTCCTCACGAAAATCAACACGATCAGGTCTGAGCTCCCCAAAGTCACCCCTCCGCCTCTCCCCTCCCCCCCAACAACCCCCTCCCCTACTTTCCCATCCTTCCCTGCAGTATCCTCAGAGGAGATCTCCTCCCTCCTCGCAAGTGCCACCCCCTCCACCTGCGCCTCGGACCCCATTCCCTCTCACCTTCTTAAAACCATCGCCCCTGCCCTCCTCCCTTCCTTAACTTCTATTTTTAACCACTCAATCTCCAAGGGCTCCTTCCCCTCTGCCTTCAAACACGCCCACGTCTCCCCCATCCTAAAAAAACCCGCTCTTGACCCCACTTCCCCCTCCAGTTATCGTCCTATCTCCCTACTACCCTTCCTTTCCAAAATCTTAGAACGAGTCGTCTACAATCGATGCCTAGAATTCCTTAACTCCCATTCTCTCCTAGACCCCTTCCAATCTGGCTTCCGTCCCCTCCACTCTACCGAGACTGCTCTCTCTAAGGTCACCCATGGCCTCCTTCTTGCCAAATCCAATGGCTCCTACTCCATTCTGATCCTCCTTGACCTCTCTGCTGCCTTTGACACTGTCGACCATCCCCTCCTCCTCCGTACCTTATCTCACCTTGGCTTCACGGACTCTGTCCTCTCCTGGTTCTCCTCTTACCTCTCTGGCCGATCATTCTCGGTCTCCTACGCTGGAGCCTCCTCCCCCTCCCATCCTTTAACTGTTGGAGTTCCTCAAGGGTCAGTTCTTGGCCCTCTTCTGTTCTCCATTTACACTCACTCCCTCGGTGAACTCATCCGCTCTCACGGCTTTGACTACCATCTCTACGCAGATGACACGCAGATCTACATCTCCGCCCCTGTCCTCTCCCCCTCCCTTCAGGCTCGCATCTCCTCCTGCCTCCGGGACGTCTCCACCTGGATGTCTGCCCGCCACCTAAAACTCAACATGAGCAAGACTGAGCTCCTCATCTTCCCTCCCAAGCCCGGTCCGCTCCCAGACTTCTCCATCACCGTGGATGGCACGACCATCCTTCCCGTCCCGCAGGCCCGCAATCTCGGTGTCATCCTTGACTCGTCCCTCTCGTTCACCCCACACATCCTATCCGTTACCAAGACCTGCCGGTTTCACCTCTACAATATCGCCAAGATCCGCCCTTTCCTCTCCACCCAAACGGCTACCTTACTATTACGGGCTCTCGTTATATCCCGGCTAGACTACTGTGTCAGCCTTCTCTCTGACCTCCCTTCCTCCTCTCTCGCCCCGCTCCGGTCTATTCTTCACTCCGCTGCCCGGCTCATCTTCCTGCAGAAACGATCTGGGCATGTCACTCCCCTTCTTAAACAACTCCAGTGGTTGCCTATCGACCTCCGCTCCAAACAAAAACTCCTCACTCTAGGCTTCAAGGCTCTCCACCACCTTGCCCCTTCCTACCTCTCCTCCCTTCTCTCTTTCTACCGCCCACCCCGCACGCTCCGCTCCTCTGCCGCCCACCTCCTCGCCGTCCCTCGGTCTCGCCTATCCCGCCGTCGACCCCTGGGTCACGTCCTCCCGCGGTCCTGGAACGCCCTCCCTCCTCACCTCCGCCAAACTGATTCTCTTTCCCTCTTCAAAACCTTACTTAAAAATCACCTCCTCCAAGAGGCCTTCCCAGACTGAGCTCCTCTTCCCCCTCTACTCCCTCTGCCATCCCCCCTTTACCTCTCCGCAGCTAAAGCCTCATTTTCCCCTTTTCCCTCTGCTCCTCCACCTCTCTCTTCCCATCCCCACAGCACTGTACCCGTCCGCTCAACTGTATATATTTTCGTTACCCTATTTATTTTGTTAATGAATTGTACATCGCCTTGATTCTATTTAGTTGCCATTGTTTTTACGAGATGTTCTTCCCCTTGACGCTGTTTAGTGCCATTGTTCTTGTCTGTCCGTCTCCCCCGATTAGACTGTAAGCCCGTCAAACGGCAGGGACTGTCTCTATCTGTTGCCGACTTGTTCATCCCAAGCGCTTAGTACAGTGCTCTGCACATAGTAAGCGCTCAATAAATACTATTGAATGAATGAATAGTAAGCGCTTAACAAATAACATCATTATTATTATTGTTATTGTCATTACAGGAAGGAAACGTGTCTACTAACTCTGTTGTACTGTACTCTCCCAAGCCCTTAGTATAATGTTCTGCATACAGTAAGAGCTCATTAAATACCATTAATTGATTGAAGCACTTTGAGCTCCAGACCCTCAGCATTTACATAAATCTCCTTTTACTCTGCTGCTTTCCTTATCTGTAATTTTATTTGAATATTTGTTTCCCCCAATAGATTTTAAGGTCCTTGAAGGCAGGGTTTGTGCCTACCAATTCCACTGTATTACACTCTCCCAGGCATTTAGTAGAGTGCTCTGCCCACAGTAAATGCTCAGTAAATACCACTGATTGAGTGATTGACAACAGAGAGTAAGGGTAATGTCTTCAGAGGCTTGGGAACCTGGGAAACTCTCAACCCTATTCTGGCCTCCTGGGGGTAACCTTCCTGATCCATCAGAATCTTTTCCTGGGGCAAGAATCATCTGGGAATCATCTCCTAAAATATTGTGCATTTGCAAACTGCCTTTGGAATCTATCACCCAATTTATCTTCACTTTTCCAGTGAGATAGAAAAGACATTATTTTTCCATACTTCTAAAGAAAACAGAAATGGATGCATCTGGTAGATAAAGAATCCTTGTTCTCCATCCAACAACAGTGACCTAAAAGAAAGGGCAGATTGGGAAAGGAAAGATAGCTGTTAAATGCTTATCTTTATATAACTATCATTCTCCTCTCAGCTTCTGGAGGCAGGAGCTAGTTTAAAAGCAAATGAGTTGAATGAACTATGTGACCTGGGTTTGGGACTTACAGGACTATGGAATCAGTAACAGGTGGACAGAAAGAAAGTTATTTTTATCATCATCACTGTTATTTATTGAGCACCTACTGAGTACAGAGCACTGTGATAAGTGCTTGGGTGAATGACTCCGGAAGCAAAAACTGAGTACCTGCCCTCTAGGGGCTTACCATTCAGTAATGTGGAAAAAGCCAATTGAGCGAAGAAGGAATTACAAAGCCAGTAGGTCTCCCATCAGGTTTCTTATAAGAGCATTCACAAAGCAGCTTGACTCACCAATATGTTTTGTTATATGAGAGGAATTTAAAGTGCTGTTTGTTACAGTGATAGGAGTTCTCTGGGCTTCCTGAGGGGACTGAAATTCCTTCACTTTTGTGGCTTGTGGTGTTGCTAATGAGCTACTCTGTGGCATATTTGGCATCATTTAAAATAGCTAGCAGTAGAATTTTTAAAAGGCTGCTTCTCTTTAATCTGCCCCTACCCAATCCAACAAATTTTAAAGAAATGTGTCTTCTTCTACACACTTGTGTTACTGCTGGGCATAGAACATAATCTTTCATAGAATCGTAAGGCTGGAAGGGGTCATTAGTTCATCTAGTCACTGAGCAGGTCAGTGAATAAGCCACCAAGGACAAATGGTTGTTCATCTGTTTTCTTGAGAAGAAGCTTGACCTAGTGGAAAGAGCATGGATCTGGGAGTCAGAGGACCACAGTTCTAATCCTGGCTCCACCACTTACCTGCTGGGTTAACTCAGGCGAGTCATTTATCTTTACCTCATTTTCCTCATCTGAAAGATGGAGATTTAAAGTCTCTTCTCCCTCCCCTTAGACTTTGGTCGCCATAAAGGACAGGGATCATAATCCTGTATTTACCCCAGAACAAGATGGTATAGTGCTGGGCACATAGTAAACACTTAAGAAAATACCATTAGCATTATTAGTGATAATAGTAGTAGTAATATCTGTATCCTACTTGCAATTTATGTTAGTGAATGTCTCTCCTGCCATCTTACAAGCTGTCTATTAATTCTATCATTTTCTTTCAAGAACTTAGTGAATAGCAGTAGTGATAACGTATATTGAGCATCTATGGAGTGCACTATATTAAACATGAGGGAAGCACTAAATAAGCAAGTGACACAGAGGTTTTCAGAAAATATAATTCTTTAATTTACTGAACTGTTCTCCTTATCTTTGCTACAGTCCTGATCCCTCAGTAATTCTTAGAAGTGACTATAGCTCTTGTCTAGGCTTTCTTCTGCCTTTGGAAAACAATGATGTTTGCTGAAAGGGCCATGGATTTTCTCAGAAGCCAACCTGGATCCTATTCTAGAGTATTATCAAAAGACCAGGGATCATAGCAGCTCAGTCAAACTAGTGTCCTGCTGTGTACTTTAGAAATACATTTGTGGATGATGATGATATATTTCCACTTCATAGCAGACAGTCTCTTAATTTAATGATCTCATAATCATTCCAGTGCTAACTGACCTTACTTAACACAAAGAAAAGAGTTTTATCTTTTATTTATTTATTTTGAGTTGGGCAAATGACCTGCCATGGAAAAATCCAGGTAGCTGACTGTGATGGACAAGTCCACTGGCTCCCACCTTTAAAAGGGAGAAGATGAAGCCGAAAGAGTCATTCCAAAGTTCCCCTCCCTAGGAGAAGTGTAAATTGTTACCTGAGCCAATCAGAACAAGGACTGGGGAAGAAGAAAGAGGACCTAGTACTTGAAAGAGGAAAACCCTTGCCCAGAGGGTGGCAAGCCATGTGCTCGGGAGAGCAGGACCCAGGAACAGCTTGGCCTGTGACCCTGAATAGAAATAGAGCACAGGGCGAGATGGGAGAAGATTTCAGGAGAGGGTTAGGCTAGCCTGAAAGTTTGTGCTCTAGAGATAGGACTCCAGACTAGTGAGGCTTACCACCTGTCTCCCAGAGCTGGCTACTGGAAGTTCGCAGAAAAGAACGCTCCTTCCCTCAAATAGCTCCCCAGACCCGCATGCCAGGAGTAAGTACACCCTGTGACCTAATGACTGAAGAGGATGAGACTGGAACCTGGGATGCCCTGAAAGAAGGGAGCGAAGGACCAGAGGAACATAAGGTCCAGGACATCTACGGGAAAGTACAGAGAGTCCTTTGGGGAAAAGCATTAGATTTAGGAAAAGCAGTTTGAACTGAAATTGTTTTCATTGCTACCTAATTAAGAGCCAATTAAACATGGCTGAGATTTCAGATCTTGATATTCATTCATTCATTCAATAGTATCTGCCTGGGGGAGAGGCTGAAAGAGAAGCTCTGGGAGCCCGGAGACATGTGGGTCTGGGGAGGTATTTGAGGGAAGGAGCATTCTTTTCTGCGAGCTTCCAGTAGCCAGCTCCGGGAGACAGGTAGTAAGCTAGAGTTGGTGAGGGGCCTTTGGAAAGATGTCTGAACTTTTGGTTGAAGGATGGCAGCAGTGATGGGTTACAGGGACTTAGGGTACATTGAGCAGACCATTCTTAAACCTATGCTTAAAAAATCAGACAAATGGGGGCGGGGAGGAGATTAGGACCCAACTCTGAGGCTGATCAGGGTCTGGGTGCTTCTAAACTGACTCTAGGTGATATTTTGATTGTAATTTTGGGTTTAGAACCCGGGTAGTGTCACACAATGACAAATGTAGGTTTGTAGATGCAGCAATAGACTAGAGCTCTTAGTTGGGGAATCTGAGATTAGTCCAAGGTGTTCTGATCATTTTCTCTGTTTCCTTGTTTACCTAAAAACAAGTAATCACTATGTGTTTAATGGTAAATTCCTTGAGGGCAGGACTGACATCTTTCTCCTTCTGATGTAAATCCTCACATTGACCAGGGATCACTCAGGAAATGCTGCTTGATGACAAGTCATTTATCGATTCTTGGCACCAGCTACATCATCCATAAAATCCTACTCTGACTTAGACTGTGAACCCCATATGGGACAGAGACTGTGTCCAACCTGCTTAAACCTGATTATCTTGTATCTACCTCAGTGCTTAGTTCCTGGCACATAGTAAACACTTAACCAGTACCACAAAGAAAAGGTCTTCTACCCTAACTGTAGATGCCATAGTGTCATATTTGGGGACCAATGAGAAAATTAGGTAGTGTGACTGCCTGACCTCAAAATTGGAAGCCATAATCTTGATAAATTACAGTGATAACCGCTGACCCTACTTGTACTATCAGTGCCTCATACTGAAATATTAAATAATGCCTCAGGAGGTTTGCTGGCACCAGTGCATGGAGAAAAGTTTGGATTTTCTAATGACTTTTGATACAGGTATTGATTTTCATTTTAGACATTCATTACTATGAACTAATTGTATATTCAGCATCACAATAAACTCCTATGGATAAGCAAACAATAGAAAGCTTGAGGGCTTTGGAGAGACCATTGCTACTTGTCAGGAGTTAACTAGAGCTCTTAAGCTAAGTAGTTAAATGTCGGGGGAGAAACGATTAAAGTGCATAAAACATTTTCAACAGGTACTTCTGCCTATTATTTCACTGACACATCAATGTCGGATCCATGGATATAGGAGAATAAGACATGATAAGATCCGCTATATGAAACTATAGAGGGAATTTAGGTATCTGGAACTTAGATTGAAGTCCCTGATCACCCACAGGTTTACCCAACCTCAATTGTAGTTGTTCTTCTAAGGCTCTCAGTGTCAGTAATAATTTCATCAAGTTGTTTTTACCAGGTTTACTGTTTGCCTTCTTCAGTAAAAATTACACTTATGTGAACAACTAGACTATCATTCAGAGACTGTAAGCTTCATCCCTTTAGACTATAAGCTTGTTGTGAGTAGAGAATGTGTCTGTTTATTGTAGTCTCCCAAGCATTTAGTAGAGTTCTCTGCACACAGTAAGTGCTCAGTAAATATGACTGACTGAATAAACGAATAATTCAAACCTACTCTGGTTAGAATTTTGCAACATCACTGTACTGGGTTATTCAAAGGTTAATTTGGGAAAGGGTCTGGGTAGTTCCTGTTCATTCTGAACAAGACAAGATGGTAGAGATAGCCTGAAAGCAAATTGGTTGTTCAGATCAGACTAGACAATTAATCAACTTCCCTGAACATCTTGGGAGTTCAATAACTCCAGTGCACTGGGGTGTTGGGGAATCACAAAGGAAAAATAATCTGAGGAATCTGTCCCTACTCACAAGGATCTTTCAAGTTATACTTCTTGAATAAAGCTCACTGGTAACGAGTTGATTTCCCTGAAGGCTTAGTTTAGTTGGTTTAGTTTAGGCTGTTTTTTTTTCCCTCCCAGGCAATAAAAAAACTGGATCTCTTGAAGTGATGGAATAAACAAGATAGAAAAGGCCTAACAGCCTAAGGAAATCACATTGCCAACTTCTAGCTGTCAACCTGGGAAGCCGTATTTAGCTGTCTGAGGGACAATTTGGTTTCCTGTGTGTGTCAGTCAACCATATTTATTGAGCACTTACTGTGTACAAAGTACTGTACAAAGTCCATTGGAGAGTACCATATAACAATATACTGGACACTTTCCTTACCCTAAATAAGAAACAGGTCTTTTAGTGTGGAAATTCTTCCTTTACCTGTTTTAGAAAAAAAAAAATGTTCATTGAAGACTTTGCTGAGATTAGCTTCAAAGAAAGCAATTCTCAGTTTACACTTCAACTAATTGATCAAAAACAACCAAAAAATTCAACTTTCTTAACTGTAGAATGTTTACCACGCCATTCACGAGGGCAAATACATTTCCCTTGCTAGATACTGCCAGCCTCTCTCTGCCTGCTATCTATGTACACATGTAATTATACCCAGGTATTTAAACATGCCAAAAGAATCCTTCATGCCAGAAGAACAACAGTGATGTATCAAGAGCTTCAGTTTTAATAGTTCGTCATACACATAATTTTAATTAAATAACTGAAATTACATTTTAAAAATACAAGCAATTTTACATGACATTTTCATCACCGATTTATTATAATAAATGTAGACTTTTATTACTCAGCAGTCTGGGAATTACGCCAACTAAGAAAAAAAAAATCAGCATTCAGTGATACTTCTTATCATTAAACCAGGGAAGAGCAGTAGCATTTTTGTAGAAAATCTACTTTAATCACATTTGGAGTAAAATTGTTCTACTCATGGGAGAACCCTAAAGAATAACCGTGAAGGTAATCCTGACCATAAATAGCATTTTTCTGATTATTCATGCTTCCTGTAGGTATAAGGGAAGAGCTATCTGATCCAGAAGGCTTGGGGAAAACTAGACCTCCACACTAGAATGAGCAATAAGCAAAATGACTAGAAAAGTCACTGGATGGGTCCTTCATCATCTCACACCTCTCCAAACCTGCAGATATAGAGGGTCTATACTAAGTACTTGAAAAAGTATAATACAGCAGAGTTATTAGATGCTATGCCTGCCCACAGGGAGCTTACAGGCTCAGTAAGCACTCAGTAAATAACATTGATTGATGGATCAATTGATAGATTGAACTCTCATTCATTCGATCGCATTTATTGATTTTGTTTCGTTCTGTTTTGCTCTGCCGTCTGTCTCCCCTGATTAGACTGTGAGCCCGTCACTGGGCAGGGATTGTCTCTATCTGCTTCTGAATTGTACATTCCAAGAGCTTAGTACAGTGCTCTGCACATAGTAACGCTCATTAAATACTATTGAATGAATGAATGAATTGAGGACTTACCGTGTACAGAGCACTGTACTAAGTGCTTGGAAAGTACAGTTCAGCAACAAAGAGAGAGAATCCCTGCTCAACAATAGGCTTACATTCTAGAAGGGGGGAGACAGACAACAAAACAAAACAAGTAAACAGGCATCACTAGAATCAAAATAAATAAATAAAATTATTTCCTTTCCTCTTTATTGCTAGATTTAATTCCTTGTTCAATAGTCCTTTCCTCTTCTGTTTTTTGCAAGTTAATGGGATAATTATATGAGTAAATATGGCATGCATTAAGGGCTGTTTTTCTAGCTAATCCCATATCTTATTCCTTCATTTGTTACCACTATGTAGCATAACAAATACATTTTAAAAGTCCAGCTTTCTGGGAACCTCTTCATATAATTAAATCAGAACAGTGTTACAAAAGAGCAGAACAGAATCAGAACACTTGTTCATTTGGTTCCTTGATGAAACTGCATGATGTACATAGCTGGAGGTCACAGTTTTGGCCCTAAATTGTGGTACATTAATCTGTTGTGTTTTGGGGTTTTTTTTGTAGAGTTCTCCGCACATAGTAAATGCTCAATAAATACCATTAATTGATGAATATTTGGATGGACAATCATACATTAGAATACAAGTTCTACATCTTTATGTCAAGCTGGCTTGGGAAAGCTAACTGGTCACAGACTCTCCTAGATTTTCTGCTGGCCAGGGCTCATCTATCTCATAGGCCACATGAGCAACAATTGCTGCGCACTTGAGATGAAAGTCGAAGGTAGACATCGTGATCTAGTGGAAAGAGAACAGGATCAGAGCCAGGAGACCTTGATTCCTAAACCCAGATCTGCCACTGACCTACTGTGTGACTGTAGGTAAATCACTAATCTCTCATTGACCTGGATTCATTACGCAGATGTGATTTGTGTAAGAGGCATTTGATTGGTCAACAAATTTACCTGTGCATCTTATCAAATTTGTCAATCCTTAATAGAAAGAGTTGAACTATGAAACCACATAGTGCCACTTCCCCCCATCAGTCTCATGATGCAATCTGATTCTAGCCTGGTGTTTGCCCCACATGGATGACCACACCGGACTGGAGAGTGGCCACTGTTGTCCCTGATGATGCTAATAATGATGATGATGGTATTTGTCAAGAACTTACTATGTGACAGGCAGTGTTATGAGTATTAGGGTAGATTCAAGCTAATCAGGTTGGACACAGTCCATGTCCCACATGGGGCTCACAGTCTGAACCCCGATTTTACAGAGGAGGTAACACTGAGATATAGAGAAGTGAAGTGACCTACTGAAGGTCACATAGCAGACAAGTGACAGAGCCAGGATTAGAACCAGGTCCTTCTGACTCTCAGGCCCATGTTCTTTCCATTAGGCCATGCTGCTTCCCTGATCATGGGTTACCCTGGCCATGGACCACTGTTAGCCCTAGAGGATATTTTTGTGGGTTTTTTTAATAAAAGAAGACAAGCATGAGGCTTCTCATTTCATCTTCTCTGCCCACCCTGGGGCCAGAGGGTCTGGGGTCTGGTAAGAGCCCCAGGTGCTCTCCTGCTTTCACTGGGAGAGAGACCTCAGGCAGTATGAAGCATCCAGAGGAGGATGGAGAGCCCCAGCTGTGGCGACCTAGACTAGGGTTCCCGCTGACCCAAAAAATGAGGGTCAGTTCCAGATTTGCTCACACACATTTTGGTTTCAGAGGAACCCACATGCTGGTGTATCCAGTCTGTTCCCTGTACATGAGTCCCTTCACAGAAAGTCCTGCCTCCTCCTTCCCCAGCACTGCTCCCTACTCAACAGACCCGAAGACCTAGTAATTTAAACTCTGAAGCGATCCATCCGTAGCCATTAAAAGTAAAAAACATATATCATCTTGCTTTATGCTTTGTAGAGCAAAATGCTTCAGCCCATTGTGAAATCCCTCAGTTTTCTCATCCATAAAATGAGAATAAGATGTTTGCTCTCCCTGTCTATTGGAATGTGGTTTCTGTGATGGATAGGGGCTGACTGATCTGATGATCTTATATGTACCCCAGCATCAGCACAGACACCTAATAAATGCTACTAATATTGTTGCTATTAATGTTATTAGAACAGGATGAGAAATGGATGCCTGGTGTGGTGGAATTTATAGGTGAGATAATGTTGGTATTTGTTAAGCGCTTACTATGTGCCGAGCACTGTTCTAAGCGCTGGGGTAGACATAGGGGGATCAGGTTGTCCCACGTGGGGCTCACAGTCTTAATCCCCATTTTACAGATGAGGTAACTGAGGCACAGAGAAGTTAAGTGACTTGCCCAAAGTCACACAGCTGACAAGTGGCAGAGCTGGGATTCGAACTCATGACCTCTGACTCCAAAGCCCGTACTCTTTCCACTGAGCCACGCTGCTTCTCAATACTCAATACTCAGATACTATCTGAGAAGCAGCATGGCTTAGTGGAAAGAGCCTGGGATTGGGAATCTAATCCCAGCTCTGTCACTTTCAGCTATGTGACTGGGGGCAAGTCACTTAACTTGTCTGTGCCTCAGTTACCTCATCTGTGAAATGTGGATTACGTCTATGAGCCCCACATGGGACAACCTGATTACCCTGTATCTAACCTGGCACTTAGTGCTTGGCACACAGTAAACACTTAACAAAAAACATTATTATTGTTATTATTACTTGGAAGTGGATGTTTGAAACCTACCAAGTTCCAAGTTGAGAGGTGACAGGGCTATCAATTCAATTCAGCAAAGGAGGGAGAGACATCTGAGATAGCCCAGAAATAGTTTGGGGGATTGAGCACTACTCTGCCCTCTCAACACTGTAGCCCAGACCCACAGGCAGTAGTAAACAAAAACAATGTGTGAGACCAAACAAAATATACTGAGCCCTGAGTGCATGATCTTTCAGCATCAATTTTGAATATAAACTGGGGTTCTGCAGAAAAGAATCTTGACACTTCACTGAGGGGCTCAGTACATTTTCCAAAAAAAAAAAAAAAAGCTCACCAAACATGAAGGTAATCATATTAGATATCTATTTCTCTTCATTGTGCTTTGGTTCAAAATTGTAAACCACCATCCTGCTCTTGAAGAAATTATCCAGGTTAGTTAAGCAAAACAATGACTGCCCTTTTCTTAAGAAGTTCAGGTCAGGAAACTGGTCTCATTTTTCCTACTTAGATTTTTCAGCTTGGCTACAAGAGCAGAAAATATTCATAGTATGATATCCCTGTCCATGTCCACTATGAAGCTAAAGATATGACATGTTTGAATAGAGCATCCTTTTTATCACAGTATTAGTTTACAATCTTTCAATTTGCAGTTATTCTCCAGTTCATCATGGGTAATGAGTTCCACAACCCACCTTCATTTTATTGGTTGCATTTGGTCTGATCAAGGACTTGGAAATGCACTCTTGGAATGTTTCCCTCTTTCAATCACCATGTCAACGATCACTTAAAGAATAAGTGGATTCTTTTCATTCAGAACAACCAGGTGGTGGAAGAGAGTTGGTTTAATAAGCAATCAGTAAAATCAAAAGCAGTAATGAAGCTGCTTCAAGGTTTTGTAATGTATTGCCTGATACATAATATCTGTTTTGTGAGTAAATCTACAGATGCCTAGAAGTTGAATGACTTTGCTGAAACCACATTTCCTTCTTTGTGTGGAGATTCAGCTTTTAAGCTCTCAATGCCAGGAGAGTTCCAACATCTGTTTGACAGCTCTGTGGGCCCTAGTAGGTCTTTGAAAGTGATCACATTGTTGCAAACTTGAGATTCAACTAGATTTTTGGTAGGCCCTATACATAATCATAAAATGTTTGGAAAATAGAGAAAGAGTGGAAGATTGGAAAGATTAGGGGATTGGGAATCAGGACACCAGGTTCTAGTCCCTCCTCTACCACTGGCCTACAGTGTGACCATGTGGTATTTGTTAAGTGCTTACTATGTGTCATCTACTCTCCTAAACTCTGGGGTAGATACAAGGCAAATTGGTTTAGAACCAGTTCCTACCCCAATGGGGTTTACAGTCTTAATCCCCATTTCACAGATGAGGTAATGAGGCACAGAGAAGTGAAACGAGCTCTCCAAGGTCTCACAGCAAACAAGTGGCAGAACCAGGATTAGAGCCAGGGCTTTCTGACACCCATGCCCATGTTCTATCCACTTGGCCAGGCCACTTCTGCCAACTAAAATTTAACCGATGAAAATTAAAATCGTTTGAAAGTAAGGGAGACTGGTGGACTGTTCCAGGTCCAAGAAAAAAGGTGTGCAAGGGATCAGTGATATGATAGGTGAGATTGAGGCATGGGGAGTACAACTGTTAGAGGAGCTGGGTTTTAGGGTTGTGTTATAGTAGGAGATCAATGAGATTAGGTAGGAGGGAGTGAGCTGACTCAGTGCCTGAAAGCTAATGATAAAGGAGCTTTTTTTGATGAGGAGGTGGATGGACAACCATTAGAGGTTTGTGAGGAGTGGAAAGATAGGGACTGAACATTTTTTCAGAAAAGTGATCTGGTCAGTGGAGTGAAGTATGGACTGGTTAGGATTGAGATAGGATTCAGAGAGGTCAGAGATGAGGCTAATGCAGTAGTCAAAGCAGGAAGTGATTAATAGCAATGTTGTGGGAGAGGAAAGGGCAGAGTCTAAAAATACCATGAAGTTGGAACCAACAGGATTTTGTGACAGGTTAAATGTGTAGGTTGAATGAGAGAGATCTGTCAAGAATAATGTAAATGTTATGGATTTACAGGAGAGGGAGGGTGGTGATGTTTTCTACAGTGATAGAAAATTCAGGGGAGGACAGGTGGTAAGATGAGTTTGGTATTAGGTATGTTAAATGTGAGGAGTCAGCAGTACATCTTGATAGAGATGTCCTGAAGACAAGAGGAAATGTAAGACTGCAGAGAAGAATATAGACCGGGGCTGGAGAAGTAGGTTTGGGAATCATCTGCACAGCGATAGTGGTTGAAGTCACAAGCACAAATTAGTTCTCTAAAAGAATGGCTGTAGATGGAGAATGAAGGGGACCCAGAACTGACCTCTGAGGCACTCACACAGTTATATGCTGGGAGACAGTGGAGGAGTTTGCAAAAAGGACTTAGAAGGAGTTGTCAGAAAGATAGGAGAACCACGAGAGGACTCGGTTAGATAATATTTTCAGAAGAAGGGGGGCGGCTCACAGTGTTGAAGACAGAGGAAAGGTTGAGGAGGATTAACCTGGAGTAGTGTCCATTGGATTTAGGAAGACGGAGTCACTGATGACCTTAAAGAGGGCCTTTTCTGTGGAGAGGAGGGGGCAGAAGCCAGATTGCAGGATTTTGAGCAGAGAATTGGAGGAGAGGAAGTGGAGGTAGTAGGTGTAGGTAACTTGTTCAAGGAGTTTAGAGAGGAATGGTAGGAGAGAAATTTGTGGTAACTGGAGAGTGCCATGGGGTCAAGGGAGAATTTTTTTTTTTAGGATAGCTACTACATGGGCACACTTAAAAGCAGTGGGGAAGGAGTCATTGGAAAGTGGCGTTTGAAGAAGCTAGTCAGCAAGAGAAGAAGCAAGAGGACAATTGATTAGCTAAATTTGGAAGGAATGGGAGAGGAATTGGAGGTAGGTAGAGTAGTAAATCTGTAATTGTTCATTGAAAATTTGCAATAACTTTGAATCTGTGCTAGTATCACTGTTGTTGTTTTCAGTGAGAATTATATTGCCAGAGCCATGAACTGCCCATTCTAAAGGTGCCAGAAGTGAGCAGTGGGAGTCAATTTCATTATCTCAATTCACAGATGGGTAATCTAAGCTGAGTGAGGATTGGTTTACTGCCTAAATTCATTCAGTTATAAATTAATGACTACATTTCATTGAAAAGAATCTCTTGGTCAGTAGTCTTTATTTTCCAAGTAGCATCTTCTATTCAAATATAAGCCAACTCTGGTGGGTCAAGAATATTTGAGATGATTATGATTATTTTCCAATAGAAATGCACACAGTTCTACCACATTGTAAGAGATGAATTTGTGTATTACCTTGTGTTAAGAGACTCTTGTTGTGGGACTCAGCATGTGCATATAACTTACCAATACCGTGTCACACTATAGTAAGAACAATGTGCCATGTTGGATGAATGTTCCTTGCTTCTGAAAAGACATCCTCTCTGGAAACTGTAGTGCAAAAACACTTTATGGCATAACTACCTGAACTGACAGTTGGCTCATTTGCAAGGAATCACTCTAATGTTTGAGCCAAAAGCAATATTTGTTGAGACAACACTGGGCTGCTAGCATCATACCATCTTATAACTGTGCACTCAGATCCTTTCCTAGAAATTTTTGGATTAACCAATAGAGTTTTGGGCTTTTGCACCCTGTGTTTTGTTCCCTACCAAACAAGAACCTGAAAACAAGCCTGCAACCAGGAGATCCATCTCTAGTTAGTTCGATGGCTTCCAACTCAATTAAGAGGAAACTCATTTCACTCTTAAAATGACTAGAAATCCAGAAATTCATTTTGACCCACCCACAAGACCCTGCCTGTGTACCTTGTGGCATGTAGTCAATTACTATGTGCAAGCACTGTATTAAGCACTAAATAGCATCAATATACTTGAAGAGAACAGAGTCCTGGTTACAAATGGGGTTCAAGTCTCAGAATGAAGGAGAACAGCTGTCTACTCCCAAGGAGATACTGAAATGTGAATTGACTTGCCTAAAGTCATAGAGCAAAACTGTGAGCCCGCTGTTGGGCAGGGGTTGTCTCTATTTGTTACGGAATTGTAGTTTCCAAGCTTTTAGTATAGTGTTCTGCACACAGCAAGCGCTCAATAATTACGATTGAATGAATGAATGAAATAAATGGCAGCCAGAATTAGAACCCAGGTCTTCTGACTTCCAGTCCTGTGCTCTTTCCACTAGGCCATGATGCTTTTCTATTACTCATTTTGCTCTCTTGTCTTGACATGTTTGTGCTACTACCTATCTTATCCTTGCTCTTCATCCCACTCCCACTAAATGTAATTGAAATCTGCTGGTTGACCCCCTTCGACTGTAAGGTCCAGGAGATCAGGATGTGTGGGTAACTTTTTTCTGTTTTATTCTTTCAAGCAGTCAGTCAGTTGGTCACATATTTATTGAGATCTCTGTACTAAATATTTGGGAGAGTACAATATAATAGACGTATTTCCTGCCCACAGTGTGCTTACAATCTAGAGGGAAAGACAGACATTAATATAATAAATTAAATTACAAATATGTACATAAATGCTGTGTGGTTGGGGGGAATGAATAAAGGGAGCAGGGTGACATAGAAGGCAGTGGGAAAAGGGGAAGGAGTGCTTAGTCAGGGAAGGCCTCTTGGAGGAAATTTGCCTTCATTAAGGTTTGAAGTTGGGGATAGTAGTTTTCTGTTAGATATGATGACAGGGTGTGTCAGGCCAGAAGAAGCATGTGGGCGAGAGGTCAGAGGTAAAATAGACGAGATTGAGGTAGAGTGAGAAAGTTAGCATTAGAAGAGCAAAGTATTTAGGCTGGGTTGTAGTAGGAGAGTAGCAAGGTGAGGTAGAAGGGAAAAAGGTGATTGAGAGCTTTAAATTCAATGGCAAGAAGTTTCTGTTTGATGAGGAGGTGGATGGGCAACCACTGGAGGTTCTTGAGGAATGGAGGAATTTTCTAGAAAAATGATCCAGGCAGTACTTCATACAGTTCTTCAGCTGAAGGCACTCAAATAGCATTAATGATAATGAGGATCCACATCTGCATAGGTTCAAACAAAGCATATTCAGTAGAGATTGAAAAATTACAAAAATAACAAAGTAAATTCTCCTTTTGTTTGGAAGCAAGAGGGTGGATTTTTGAGAGTTCATTCCAATGTGATCACTGGTTTACTCTTTGTACTATGAGTGAAACTTTTAGCTCAATTATGTGAAGAAAATTAGTACCAGGTTAAAATGGAAATGCTCTACCATTGTATATTTTACTGTCTGCCTCCTGAACCATTGTTCAGTGGCTAATTGGTTTTAGTACCTTGTCCATAAGGCTGTCCCAATACATTAAAGGTCTGTCTTTCTTTCAGATGTATTGTTGCATGACTTCCAATATTTAGGCAGTTATTTTCATAATTTCATAACATAAAGACTTTCATAGAGGAACAATATTATATATGAAAAAAACCTAATTCTGAAAATACAAAAAGTTTTGACTCAGTTGTCCTGAAAATCATTAACTGTTCATATATAATAACTGATTGTATTTGGGCTAGTAAGTGGTTGGTCTAACATACATTTCAAACTAGGAACTACTTTCTTTGTTGGACTACTTTTTTTAACACATTTGAGAGCACTTGGGGAACAGCAATTCATGTAAAAATGCCTCAAAATACTTTCCACCCTGGACACATTCAGGTAAATGTCAGTAACTTAGAATTAGTCATTATTTCTGCAAGGCAGCTGAAGAGGTGTGGTCTAGGGAATAGGTAGAAGGTTAACCCAATCTAGAAGTTCCAGATTTACTTTTGTTCTAACCTAGTGGCAGTGATTTATTTCTAGCTATCTCAATGTCAGACCAATGACAAGACTAGTCCAGACTAATGGCCCTGAAGATTGGCATCACTATTTTCTATTGTTTCAGACTTGTATGAAAACTGACAACTTTGTTGTCAGAAATGGAATAGTGTCTTGAACATTGAAGTGAGATCTGATTATTTGAATGTGATAAAGCAGAATGGAATGCAAAGGAGAGGAAATAAAGACCAAGCTAGTCATGGCAGTGGCTATTAAAAGTTCAACTATGAAATTACTCAAAGAACCATGCAAATTTACAGGATTACAGGAAGGTCGTCAGGTCTTTAAAAAATAAATAAATAAACCAGCTAATTTGAGAAGGAATTTCTGGTAAAATGCTCTTCAGTGCTCAAGGTTGAAGAGCAAAAGGAGGACAGAAGTTGACAGTATGGTTTATATAGCAACATGAAATGCTGCCAGGAAAAGAAAAGCTAGCTACCTATAGAAAATCAATGGAATATGTTTTTATAGTAAAATGTACTTTGGTTTCCTAAACGGGTAAGCATTTTTATTTTCCAATCCATCAAGTTTATATTTTCTTCATTCAGATTGTGTTTGTAAATATACTTTTATTTATCTCCCCCCTTTAATGT
The DNA here is from genome assembly GCF_004115215.2 of Ornithorhynchus anatinus. Classification (NCBI taxonomy): domain Eukaryota; kingdom Metazoa; phylum Chordata; class Mammalia; order Monotremata; family Ornithorhynchidae; genus Ornithorhynchus; species Ornithorhynchus anatinus. The sequence goes on along the minus strand of NC_041731.1, from coordinate 114,445,283 downwards.
ACAACTTCCCTGTTTAAATTTCTGAAGCACTTAACACAGTGAATCACACACAGTAGGTGGTCAAAAATAAATAAATAAATAAATAAATAAATAAATAAATAAATAAATAAATAAATAAATAAATGTTATTGATTGAGCACATGTGTATAGAACAATGGACTAAGCATTTGGGAGAGTGTAGTTAAATAGAGTGGGTAGTCATGATCGCTATGCACAAGGAACTTAAATTCCATCACTACTACTTCATACCAATCTGGAGAGTATTCAAAACCGTATGTAATTCCATCAAATATATAGGACAATCGTGGGCTGACCAAGCACATAAACTACAAATATTAATGAAGAATAAATGGTTTAAAGTATTTTTTAAGATCATGTTCTAGAATTTGAACAAACAGGGATTCAATATGATTTGACTTTGTCCATTTTAGATGGAAACACTTCCAGCTAATTGTTGAGGTAAATGAAATGGAGAGTCTAAGGAATGAATGTCTGGTGAAAAAAAGCCACATAATAGGTTTGTGTATTTGTGTATGTCTGTGCCTACTTGTGCAAATGAATGGATTTAAATGAAAAGGGCTTCTTCAAGGTTTGGTTTTGAAACAGAAATTAAGCAATAGTACACTTAGTACTTAGTGCTTAGTATTTTTTACATTCTTCTTGGGCTATTGAATTAAAGCGGTGTGATATTGTCAGGCGCTGCATAGGGTGGAAGGAAACTCTCCTTTCAGGAAAGAGGGCTATTAACATGCTCTCAAACTGGTTGTGGGGAGACTCTGGGAGAGTCTTCAAAAATGTACCACTGCATTTTACGTTCTTAAAAAACGGCATTGGCTATATGTGCTTGAAACTGATCTGAGGGTATGGCATCCCTTTCACTCTGAAAATGAAAGCAACAAAATTCAGAAATATGGGAATTAAATACAAAACAAAATCAAATACAAAAATATAAAAATGAAGTTTGGTCCCTGCTTCTGTTAGGAGTGGGTTGTTTGGGGAAAAGGGGTTCTCCTTCCTCACACCGATGGTGTGAAACTTCAATCTAGGAGATTATCTACATGCAAGTTCAAGTGACAGTTGTACATGAACATTTCAAAGGTGCTTTTAAAGGGAAAACAAAAACTTTGCTTTTTGATCCCTTACCTGAAGCATTTATTCATCAATTATATGCTCCCAGAAATAATAATGATGCCTGTGATAATTTAAGAATTTATTATGTGCCAGACATTCTACTAAGCGTTGTGGTGGATACAAGCCAATCAGTTGGACAGTCTCTGTCCCATATGAGGCTTGCAGCCTCAATCCCCATTTAACAGAGGAGGTAACTGAGGCACAGAGAAGTAAAGCGACTTGCCCAAGGTCACACAGCAGACATGTGGTGGAGCTGGAATTAGAACCCATGACCTTCTTGTCTCTCAGGCTCGTGCTTTATGCATTACACCATGCTGCTTCTCCAAACAGTGATGTATAAATTATTCCACAGTGAAATCAGCAGAGAGCATTTAGTTAATGAGTGGTTTGCATCTTTTTACTAAGAACTGGGAAAAAAAAACACAACCTCAGTTAGTGCTTTTGAAAGTCCCAGTCAAAAACTGAGAGCCAAGTGTCTAATACAGACCAGTATGATGTATGCCTGTCTTGAAAGGAGCAGGTCTTTGGAGAAGTGGCTTAGTGGGAAAAACATAGGCCTGAGACTCAGAGGACTTAGGTTCTAATCCTGGATCTATTGTGTGCCCCAGATGACTTAAGTTCGTATCTTTAAATTGTATGTTATAAATTATTTATATTAATGTCTGTCTCCCCCTCTAGATTGTAAGGTTTTTGTGGGCTGGGAGTACGTCTACCAAGGCTGTTGTATTTTACTCCTTCAAGCACTTAGTACACTGCTATGCACATAGCAAGCACTCAATAATTACTACTGACTGACTTTGGAAAGGTCACTTAACTTATCTGTGCCTCAGTTTCCCCATCCATAAAATGAGGGTTCAGTGCCTGGCCCTCCTACTTTGAGACTGTGAGCCACAAGTAGGGCAGAGACCATGTAAAACCTGATTATCTTGTATGTAGCCCATCACTTAAAACAATACGTGACATCTAAGTTCTTACCAAATATGATAATTATAATAATAACTTCTTAAAGAACAAGAAACATGGAGAGAAAAGAGAAATGATGCAAGCATCAAACGAGACAGCAGAGGGGACAACCTTTCTTTGTGCACAGTGTGTCCATAACTGTGAATTTCACAATGTTCTTTTCAGACATACAAGCTCTTATAGATGGATTTCACCATCACTTGGTATTTTCTTGAAAGAGGAAGGATTACTTATATACATCATCTTAAAATGGTTGATGCATATTGTCAGTATCCCACTGATCAGATCATATACATGTTATGAACCTCCTGTGGGAACAGAGACTATTTGTGATTTGATTGTACCTATGCCAGCATTGAGCACAGTGCATGGTGCTTAGAACATCCCATTTGGACTGTAAGATTGTTGAGGGCAGGGATTATGTCTGTTGTTGTGTTGTACTCTCCCAAGTGTTTAGTACAGTGCCCTGAACACAGTAAGCACTCAATAAATGTGATTGATAGTAAGTGATTAATAAATACCACAATTGCAATTGAATAGGCCACACTCATTAGAGACAAAAATCCTCATATCCTAACCCACTTCTTATGTCCACAATTTCTACTGGCATATTTTTGCCTACTGCCACAGAAAATTTCCACATAGGCACTCGTAAAGTCAAATGTGCAGCTGGCAGTAATTTCATGCTGGTTAGTATTCCAGTCCTGAGTATTCCAGACCCTCATCGCTTGTTTTCAAGGTGGTAGATTTGACAGGCAGCAAAGTGAATTTTTCTTCTTCATCCACAGAAAGAGCCTGAGTTAGAGTACTTGAGAGAAGAAAGAGAGATTGGTTATGGAGCATCCTGGGAAATCCAAGGGGCTCTTGTGACTCTTCTGCAAAGGAACGTGAATAAGAAAAGAGATAGACAAGGGTACAAGTCACCTCAAGCTATTTTCCAAGGGTGCAGTCAACATTTTGCTGCATTTCTTTCTATGATTCTTTTGTTATCTTTCCTACTGACCCCTGCTGTTACAGTAAGCTCAATGGATCATGTTTAATTGACTGTTCTGTATGGCCAGGGAGAGTGTTCTTTGAAAAGATTTTTGGTGATAATAATACACTTTTGGAGTAGAGTGAACCAGTCACCAACCATACAAACCAGAAGGGACAGGCAAGTTAAGGGTGAGCACGAAAGTAAATCAGTCTGTGGGCAAGCAGTAGAGAATATTAATGTAAAATGCACCCTATTATGTTAGCGCTGTCCTTTGGCTACTCTTAGTAATAATAATAATAATAATAATAACTATGGTATTTAAGTGCTTACTTTATGCCAAGAACTCTCCTAAACGCTGGGGTAGACACAAGGTAATCAGTTGTCAGTTTGGCAGCTTGGCTCAGTGGAAAGAGCGTGGGCTTTGGAGTCAGGGCTCATGAGTTCGAATCCCAGCTCTGCCACTTGTCGGCTGTGTGACTGTGGGCAAGTCACTTAACTTCTCTGTGCCTCAGTTCCCTCATCTGTAAAATGGGGATGAAGACTGTGAGCCCCACGTGGGACAACCTGATTCCCCATGTCTACCCCAGCGCTTAGAACAGTGCTCGGCCCATAGTAAGCGCTTAACAAATACCAACATTATTATTATTATTATTAATCCCCATTTTACAGATGAGGCAACTGAGGCACAGAGAAGTTATATGGTTTGCCCAAGGTCACACAGCAGACAAGTGGCAGAGCTGGAATTAGAACCCATGTCCTCTGACTGCAAAACATGTGATCTTTCCACATCATATAAATCATTATTTTGACATGGCACAGAGTGAAGATGAAATAAAAATGTGTAGGCCCAGTATGTTTTGAAAATATTCTTAAATTTTCCATAACTGGCTATAATTTTCTCATTATCCCTCAACTATCTCTACATCAAGTGTTTTGGCCTTTTTAATGGTGGTACGTGATCATTAAAATAATTGTATTAGTTCTAATTTGGGTGCATTAAATATCCCCAAAAAATAAAATTGAAAGTGTGTTTTTTGAGTATACTGACTGAGTAATCTACTAGTAGTATTTCATTATCCAGAATGTAGAATTTTCATGTTTTTTCATTTATCAATTGCTGGTTTTTTTCATATTTTCCAATTTAAGAAAATTATTGAGCCTTAATTTGATCAAATATCTTGAGCTAGTAAATAAGCTGCCCACTGACTCTTTCAAATACTAAGGAACAGATTTTTTTTCCCCTTAGATTTGATTTTTTTCGTCGTAAAATGCAAAATAATTCCATTTTTATAATTTGTGATACTATTATCATATTTGGTTGCATAAAACGCAAAATAGCAAAAATAGTCCTGCTGCTGCAATCTGTGCTGAAGAGCTGCTTTGTGTGATATTGTCTTGATGCCATATCACCAGATACTGCAGCCGGAACCTGAAATTTTCTGGTGGCATTTGCTGTATGTTGCTGCTACACTGTTATAATGGGCACTAAAAATATACCATCCATTTGTTCAGGTCCCAAATTTTGTCAGCTAAACTCTGGTTACAGGAATCAAATGTGTTTAAATTTCCCTTCTTCCTGTCAGCACTCTCACCTTATGGTTATTGACATTTATTTCCTTATTTTTATATGAATAAATGCAATGGGGACAGCTCCTGGATCAAATCAATAAGACACATGATACAAGTCTCAATACAAATGCAGTTGTGAATCTAATGATTCTGAGGTGATTTTCAGGTCCCCGATTGTTGAAAAGAATGGGTTTTCAGAATCCTTAGAGCCTCTTGGTGCATGAGAGAAACCGAGGCTACTATTGAGCTTAGAAAGGACTGCTCCTGTTCAGAGGTCATTGGGGTCCAGGTTCGCAGGATGTGAGGCAGTAGGATGAGGCATTAGTGCCTACTGATGGGCATTTCTCAGTCCCAAGCTGCTGGCTTTCCATTATCAGCTGAGACACGATGTCTGCACAATGCCACGCATCAAGGGACCTTGCTCTTCATGGCCTCAGGAGGTCTCACTGATGGCATGTCAAGAGCTAAGGGGCTGCACCTAATTTGCATATACATTTCCTGAAATGTATTATAAATCAAAGTTCACTATCTCAGTGCTTGCATGTCCCTGTTTCTTCCACCTCAGCTTCATTGAAAGGGTTGCAGAGTGAGTTTACTAGTAATAAAAATCTACAGTTCATCAGTTTTATCCTCAGTCTACATTTCCTGGAAGAGGAGAGCAGAGAATTCCATTTGACCTCTGACCCTCGATTGTGTTCCTCCCGCTAGCAATTTTTATAAAGTGCTTTGAGCCAGGATGTAAGCATCTTCACCGGCTCATTTGTACCATAACATTAGCCTTTATTTTATTTATCTGTCCTCATTAGGTAAAGCTTTTTTATTATGATGATGAACAAGGGCTCAGCATGTTGTGGTCAGGTAAGCAGGGAACTGATTTAGACAGGAAATTGCTTCTACCACTAAAATACTCAGGCAGTAGTAGGAGGGGAATCTGTGCCTTCCGCAAAACCACACTGCCCACGTGTATTTCAGTTCCTTAGCCTAGTGGTGGATGGTAATACATTCCACACTCTGCCCCTCTTCCCAGAAAAAATATAGCCCACCAAGCTTTCTTTTGGACCCCAGGAATTCCACTCCATTGGAACAACTGGAGAATCCCAGAGACAGGTTGGTTTTAAAAAAAAGTCCTTATCCACTCAAGGCAATTGTAGGATGGTCTGAGACTAAAACTGGCCCAATCTGATTTTTGTTTTTTAGGACTGAAAGATTGCTCTCTTTAAACCTCCTATTTTCATATAAATAGGAGCATCAAAATGGATGTGAAAGACTTTCTTCCCTCTCTGTTTTGAAGTTGTGATCTTTCATTGACAAACAAGTGTTTAAAGCAATCACCAAATCAGGCTACCTAGACAATTACCAGACAGTACATAGGTAATAGGTAGAAAACAGAAAAAGGAAAGTGCCAGATGGTTGGGAAGCAGCGTGGCTCAGTGGAAAGAGCACGGGCTTTGGAGTCAGGGCTCATGAGTTCGAATCCCAGCTCTGCCACTTGTCGGCTGTGTGACTATGGGCAAGTCACTTAACTTCTCTGTGCCTCAGTTCCCTCATCTGTAAAATGGAGATTAAGACTGTGAGCCCTACGTGGGACAACCTGATTGCCCTATGTCTACCCCAGCGCTTAGAACAGTGCTCGGCACATAGTAAGCGCTTAACAAATACCAACATTAGAACATTATTGTGAGCTGATGTGGGAGATGGGGAGATGGTGAATACTACATTGTGAGTTTCTGAGAGTGTGTTTGTGAGAGGGGTGAGGAGTGAACTCAGTTAACAATGATAACCACTTACTATCTGCCAAGTGCTGTTCTAAATGCTGGGGGAGATAGAGTTCCTCTCCCACATGGGCTTCACACTCTTAATGCCCATTTTACAGCTGAGGTAACTGAGGCCTAGAGAAGTTAAGTGACTTACCCAAGGTCACACAGCAGACAATTGGCAGAGATAGGATTAGGACCCACGACCTCTGACTCCCAACCAAGCCCGTGCTCTTTCCACTAAGTCATGCTACTTCTACACTGCTTCAGCAGAGACTGGAGGAGAAGCTCCAGGTGCTGGGGAGACACTTGACCGAAGGAGCCATGCGCAGGAGTGCTTTGTCTGTGGGATTCATGTGATCAGCCCCAGAAAAGAGATGGAAGACTAATCTACAGATGCAGATGGTCTACTGAAGTAGAAGTCTACAGATCAGATAGTAGGCTACAGAAACAACTTGGCTTAGTGGCAAGAGCAGAGGCTTGGGAGTTAAAGGTCGTAGGGTCTAATCCCAGCTCTGCTAATTGTCTGCTGTGTGATTTTGGGCGATTCATTCATTCATTCACTCATTCATTCATTCATTCAATCAATCATATTTATTGAGCGCTTACTGTGTGCAGAGCACTCTACTAAGTGCTTAGAAAGTACAATTTGGCAACAGATAGAGACAATCCCTACCCAACAACGGGCTCACAGTCCACTTCTCAGTGCCTCAGTTACCTCATCTGTAAAATGGGGATGGAGACTGTGAGCACATTGTGGGACAGGGACTGTATTCATTCATTCATTGTCATATTTACTGAGTGCTTACTGTGTGCAGAGCACTGTACTAAGCACTTGGAATGTACAATTCGGCAACAGATAGAGACAATCCCTGCCCAACAATGGGCTCAAAATCCAAAAGGGGGAGACAGACAGCAAAACCAAACAAGTTGGCAACAGTATTATCAAAATAGATAAATAGAATCATAGATATATACATATCATTAACAAGATAAATGAAGTAATAAATAATATATACAAATATACACAAGTGCTGTGAGGAGGGGAAAGAGTAGAGCAGAGGGAGGGAGTAGGGGGAATGGGAAAGGAGGAGGGGCAGAGGGAAAGGGAGGGCTCAGTCTGGAAAGGCCTCCTGGAGATGAGTTGTCAGTAAGGCTTTGAAGAGAGGAAGAGAGTTAGTTTGGCAGATGTGAGGTGGGACAGCATTCCAGGTCAGTAGTAGAACGTGGGCCAGTGGTCAATGGCAGGACAGGCGAGAACGGGACCCCATGAGGAGGTTTGCGGCAGAGGAGCAGAGTGTATGGGCTGGGCTGTAGAAGGAGAGAAGGGAGATGAGGTAGGAGGGGGCCAAGTGATGGAAAGCTTTGAAGCCAAGAGTGAGGAGTTTTTGCTTCATGTGCCACCTGATCCGTCCTGAGCAGTACTTGACACATAGTAAGTGCTTAACAAATATCATAATTATTATTATTATTATTACATTATTTTTCCCACAGAAAGTGCTCAATAAATTCGATTGATTGGATAAGAGTGCTTGGTACATAGTAAGCGCTTAACAAATACCATAATTATCATTATTTTTAGTCCCCAGTCACCTGTATGTCTTGGACAGATGTCTGACTCAGCCAGAGTCATGGCAGCAAGAAGGGTGCAGGGACTTAGGTGCAGTGAGTAGGATGCCTCAAAACCCTATATAGAAGAATGAGAGATTTGGAAGGCTTTATTCATTCATTCATTCATTCATTCATTCGTATTTATTGAGCGCCTACTATATGCAGAGCACTGTACTAAGCACTTGGAATATACAAATCGGCAAAAGATAGACAGTCCCTGCCCACTGATGGGCTTACAGTCTAATCGGGGGAGACAGACAGACAAAAACAATATCAATAAATAGAATCAAGGGGTTGTACATCTCATTAACAAAATAAATAAGATAATAAAAATATATACAAATGAGCGGAAGAGCACAATGCTGAGGGGAGGGGAAGGGAGAGGGGGAGGAGCAGAGGGAAAGGGGGGGGGAAGGGGGCTTAGCTGAGGGGAGGTGAAGGGGTGGGTAGAGAGGGAGCAGAGGGAAAAGGGAAGCTCAGTCTGGGAAGGCCTCTTGGAGGAGGTGAGCTCTCAGTAGGGCTTTGAAGAGGGGAAGAGAATTAGTTTGGCGGAGAATTAGGTGAGGAAGGAGGGCATTCCAGGACTGCGGGAGGATGTGGACCACAGGGCGACGTCGGGAAAGGCGAGAACAGGGGATGGTGAGGAGGTGGGCAGCAGAGGAGCGGAGCCTAGGGGGTGGGCAGTAGAAAGAGAGAAGGGAGGAGAGGTAGGAGGGGGCAAGGTGATGGAGAGCCTTGAAGCCTAGAGTGAGAAGTTTTTGTTTCGTGCGGAGGTTGATAGGTAACCACTGGAGGTTTTTGAGTAGGGGAGTGATATGCCCAGAGCGTTTCTACAGGAAGATGAGCCGGACAGCGGAGTGAAGAATAGACTGGAGTGGGGAGAGACAGGAGGAAGGGAGATCAGAGAGAAAGTTGACACAATAATCCAGTTGGGATATTATAAGAGCCTGTACCAGTAAGATAGCCGTTTGGGTGGAGAGGAAAGGGCGGATCTTGGCGATGTTATAAAGGTGAGTCAGGCAGGTCTTGGTGACGGATTGGATGTGTGGGGTGAATGAGAGAGCTGAGTCAAAGATGACACCAAGGTTGCCAGCTTGAGAGACGGGAAGGATGGTCATACCATCCACAGTGATAGGGAAATCAGGAAGAGGACAGAGCTTGGGAGGGAAGATAAGGAGCTCAGTTTTGGACATTAGAAAATCTAGAGGGCATTAGAAGTCAGCAGAGACTGAGTGGGATCTGGAAGCTTCTACAGTGCTTCTGAGCACTCTTTCTGCTGGGATTTAGGGCTCAGAACCCTGGGTAATGTCACGGGGAGAGAAGAGCAGTGACTGCCTTCTCAGTTGTTATTACCTGAGGTATTGTGGTTCTTGACTTTAACCTGGTTCCAGCATCCCTGCCTGGGGCCGGGGTAGGGGGTGGTGGTGATTGGCATAGTAATGATGGTATTTATTAAGCACTTACTATGTGCCATGCACCATACTAAGCACTGGGGTGGACATAAGTAAATCAGGTTGGATACAGTCCCTGTTCCACGTGGGGCTCACAGTCTCACTCCCCATTTTACAGATGAGGTAACTGAGGCATATTGAAGTGACTTGTCCAAGGTCACACCTTTGACAAGTGGGAAAGCTGGGAGTAGAACCCATGATGTTCTGACTCCCAGGTCCATGCTCTATCCACTACGCCATGCTGCTTCTGCATCACATATGAGACTCATCACCAACCAAGCCAGAGAGCAGTAGAAATGGTGGATGGCAGCAAACAGTGAGTAGCCATGACCAAACCAAAAGTATTATCTCCAGTCCATGAATAGGTGTATCATGTAGCCAGATGATGTGTTTTGTGCCAACCCAGGGGATTTCCATAGGGCAATCAGTGGCAGAAACAGCAACAGCAGAAGCTATTCTCATTGCTGAAGAAAAAGGCTGCTTCTCCACTAATCAATCAGTGGTGTTCACTGAGCGCTTACTATGTGCAGAGCACTGAACTAAGTACTTGGAAAGTACAAGACAACCAAGTTACTAGACAATGATTCCTGTCAATGAGGATCTTACACCCTACAGAGAGAGACACGTATTAAAATAGATTAGGAATAGAAGAAATAGTGGAACAAAAGAACACTTACTTTAGTGCTCAGGGGTTACACAGCTAAGTGCCTGGTTGACACAGATAGGGAAAATACAAAGTTTAATCTGGGAAGGCCTCTTGGAGGAGATTTAGTTTTAAGAGGCTTTGAAAGGGGGGAGCTCCTTCCACAGCAACAACAGTTGCCTCCCCTCCCATCATGGCCCCTGCAGATGGGAGGATCTATCCCCCAGGAGCTCTAATAGGACCTCTAACTTCCCAGGACAGAAAGCAGTCTGCAGAGATCTCTTTCTGCCAAGCTGCCTCAACCAGTCCAGGATATCTAACACCACCTGGGACAGAGATCTCTCTCTGCCAAGCTGCAGAGCTGCTATTTCAGAGTCTCCTTCTATTACACATCTACACCCACTCCCTTGCAAAACTGATTTCCTCCTATGGCTTCTCCATACTAATGATTCCCCAATCTATATCTCCAGGGCTGACCTCCCTCCTTCTCTGCAGTCTCACATTTAATAAGAATAATAATAATTATGGCATTTGTTCTACCTGCCTTCAGGACATCTCTACCTAAATGTCCTGCTGACACCTAAAACTTAACACATCCAAAATAGAATTTGTCATCTTCCCACCCAAACCTTGTCCTCACCCTGACTTCCTCATTACTGTAGACAGCACCGCCATATTCCCTGTATCACAAACCCATCACTTTGGCATTTTCCTCAACTCGTTTATTTCATGCAACCTATGTATTCAATGTCACCAAATCCTGTCAGTTCAAAACTTCATAACATTGTTAAAATCCACCCTATTCCCTACATCTGAATTGCTTCCACTTTAATCCAAGCACTTATCCAATCAATTGAATTTATTGATTCAGTCGGGTGAGTACTCAATAACAGACACATTCCCTGTCCATAATAAGCTTACAATTTATTCTGCCTTGATTACTGCATCAGCCTCCTTGCTGACTTTTCTGCCTTCTGACTCTCCCCGCACTCATTCATATTTCACTCTGTTGCAAAGATCATTTTTCTACAAAAACTTTCAGTCCATGTTTCCCCACTCCTCAAGATTCTGCCGTGGTTGCCCATTAATCTGCATCAAACAGAAACTCCTTACCATAAACTTCAAAATACTCAATGTCCTTGCCCCTTCCTTCCACACCTCTTTGATTTCCTACTACTACCTAGGCTGCGTACATCACTCTTCTAATTTCAGCCTTCTCACTGTACCTCAATCTGGTTTATCTTGCCAGTGACCTGTCACCTACATCCTGAAAGTCCTGAAAGTCTCTCCCCCTTAAAATCCAATGGAATATCGTTCTCCCCACTTTTAAAGCCTTATTAAAATCTCATCTCCCTTAAGGCCCTTTCCTTGACTAAGCCCTCATCTCCTCTCCTCTTACTCCTATCTGCATCACCATTGCACTTGCACTCTTGCACCCTTGCACTCTTCATTCACCCAGCCCTCAGCCCCACAGCATTTAGGTACCGCTCTGTAATTTTTTAATTTATATTAATCTCTATCTCTCGCTCTAAACTCTAAGATCCTGGTAGGCAGGGAAAGTGCATGCCTGCTGTTGTATTACCCCAAGTGCTTAATAATAATGATAATAATAATGGTGGTATTTGTTAAGCGCTTACTATGTGCAAAGCACTGTTCTAAGCACTGGGGGGATACAAGGCGATCACTTTGTCCCATGTGGGGCTCACAGTTTTAATCCCCATTTACAGATGAGGTAACTGAGGCACAGAGAAGTTAAGTGATTTGCCCAAAGTCATACAGCTGGCAAGTGGTGGAGACGGAATTCAAACTCATGACCTCTGACTCCCAAGTCCGGGCTCTTTCCACTGAGCCATGCTGCTTCTCTGCTTAGCTTAGTACAATATGCTGCACAGAGTAAGCACTCAATAAATACAGTTGATTGATTGGCTCACACTTGCCACATCTGGAGCAGAGTCCCCTGAATTTGCAGTTACCAGATTTGGAGCTCTGGTAACATTTCTGTTGCCTCTGGGAAAGTGTGACAGAGTATCCCCTGTATGCTCCATTGTATATACAAGACAGAAACGGCAACACAAAGTGCCTTATTTGTAAGGGACCACCGATGAAAATTAGGAAAGAAAAGTGTCTAGAGTTCTTAAAATACAAGGAATTTCCTTGGATAATGGACTTCACAAACGTTGAAGATCTTCAAGTAAGGAAACCTAAGCACTTAGGATTCCTTGTGATATTAGTTGCTTATAGACTATTTTCTCCCAAGATTTTAGACTTCTTTAATGTTTTTTTTATCATATCACACTTGGAATATGTAATATGAAGAGCTTGCTTCTGTTCTGTGTCACGAGCCCCCCCCCCCCCCCCCCAGCTCGTACCAGCCAGGACTTTCCTAGACCAGGTTAGCCTCCATGACTGGTGAAAAGTCAAGCCACCAAGGTTACCATGGAAGCTTTACTTAATTTTTTAAGCTAGATGCAGGGGAGTGGCACATACACACACACTTACACCCACTACAACAAGAGTCTGGTACCGGTCTGCCAGTCAAGGGACCCCATCCCACCAATCCCATAATGGCAGGTTGGGAGAAGTTCCTGGCAGCTCAGCTCTGCTGTTCTTTAGTCCAGTCTGTTCTGGTGGCATGGACCACTGACTTAAGTCTCCATATATTGCATCTCTGCTCACAATTCAAAGCAACCACCTTTTATCTGCCTTGAACATCACAGAGGCTCTACATAGCAGCTGTTGATTGGTCCAGGCCCATTACTGGGTAGAGCAGGGTGAGAAAGCCACATCTCCCTATGTGTTCCATCCCTATGGGCCAGCAAAGACCTTTCCTCAAGTAAAGCATCCCAGGTCTTTCACGAATTTCTTCTTGTTATTCTTTGCGGGATCAAAATCAGTCACTTATACAGTAGCCTGCTGTGGGATCACCACATTATGCAATGCAACCTGTAGGAAATATCACATATAGTGTAGACCTGAAAATTCTTTACCTTACAGATATTGTATTCCTTGGTTTTAACATTTTTGGTACATGTTTTCAGCCTTACTACAAACTGGTAAAGAATGCATCCAAGTATTTGAGTCCATGGGCAAAGAGAGTCTAATTTTTGGGAAAAAATAGGTGATATTATTGTTGTATTCTGGTTATAAATAGGAGTGACTCAGTGGGCAGTAGAGGTAAAGAAACAATGGGAGAGTAATACTGTGCAATACCTTCAGGTATCATTCTGCCAATTTACTAAGTTACCTAACCCTAAGTAAAATATTTAATACCTCTTTTAAGAAGAAAGCAACTTTTTTCAATTTCAAAAGAAACATTATAAAATTAAGTTCAGGGTAACTGACTGCATTATTTGAAAGTTTCCCACAAATAGCTCTTGTGATGTGATTCAGCCAATTATAAATAGCCCAGCTATGAGTTTACTATAATTCATCCTTGGATTTTTGAAACCATGCCATGTTTCAATAAGTTAAAACCATCTTCTAATATGTTGGAAGAAACCAGTCATTCAATCAATAGCATTTATTGTGTGCTTACTCTGTGCAGAGCTCTGTAGTAAGCACTTGGGAGAATACAATAGAAAGTCAAAATACATAAGAAAATGAGGATGGACAAGATAGATTTCTGAAGTTCTGGCCTTTCAGGACTTTAGGGAAATGGGTGGATACCTCTTCAGGTCCTTCGGGTTAGAGAGATAACCTCTTTCAGTCCATTAATCTTTTAGTAATTGTTGTTAAGAGAATCCCTGGGGATAATGATAATAGGGATAATGATAATAATAATAATAATAATAGTGTTGGTATTTGTTAAGTGCTTACTATGTGCAGAGCACTGTTCTAAGCACTGGGGTATACACAGGGGAATCAGTTTGTCCCACGTGGGGATCACACTCCTAATCCCCATTTTACAGATCAGGTAACTGAGGCACAGAGAATAATAATAATAATAATAATAATAATGTTGGTATTTGTTAAGCGCTTACTATGTGCCGAGCACTGTTCTAAGCGCTGGGGTAGACATAGGGGAATCAGGTTGTCCCACGTGGGGCTCACAGTCTTAATCCCCATTTTACAGATGAGGGAACTGAGGCACAGAGAAGTGAAGTGACTTGCCCACAGTCACACAGCTGACAAGTGGCAGAGCTGGGATTCGAACTCATGACCTCTGACTCCAGAGCCCATGCTCTTTCCACTGAGCCACGGATTGTATTAATGAAGGAAGAGTGAAAAATGGCAGATCTTAACAACAGTGTTTTCTGGTATCCCTGAACAAAATCATAATGATAACTAGTGGTGTCATTTGCTTCTGAAATGCATCCTAAATCAGGAATATGATATGACCAGTAATGTTAGATCCTTGGAGAAATAGGCATCGAACAGAAAATCTGCAGTATACTTTATTAAAGGGTTCCTCAGTTCTTCTGTAATAACCTGTGCCACCCTTAAACACTAACCCCTGTAAATTTATTTTTGCTACCAGTAAATTAATTTGCCATCTTCTCCCCCGCTAAATGGTAAACTCTTCAAGGGCAGGGATTATGTCTACTCACTGTATTTTATTCTCCCCAGGGCTTAGTATGGCTCTGCACACAGCAGGTGCTCAGTAAATGGAACTGATAACTGAAAACCTGAAGAAAAAGAACACCCCCTGTGCTAAATCCAAAATAGCACATTCATACATAAAACGAGGACGTATGGGAGGTATAACGGCTTGGATAATTTAATGCAGTGTTTTCCATTCTGAGTGTTTTAGGAATATAAAAACTTAAGATGGGAGGCTGTTAGGTATGACCTAGTCAACTCTCACCTTCCCCCTCATCCCTCCCACTCTCCCATCCCTCCATCCAGCATGAAGGTAGCATATAAAAAGTTAGTGGATGTCAACTGACAGTGACTATTGTTTAAATTCTTCAGTGTTTCTGAATTCAGGACCTGCAGAATAAGAGGCTGACTGTCACATTCTGTAGCTCCCAGCTCATAAATTCTTAAATGCCGTCGACTCCGGCAAGTAATGCGAGACCTGGCCAATGATGACTATTGCTGGAAAAAAGAAAGCAGAGGGAAAAGGCTGTCATCACTCTTTTAGAGAGAAATGTCAAAAGTTTTTCTTTGTATTTTTAATGTTCAGGTGGAGAAGGGAAAATGGTTCTAATACCTCTCTCATCGAACCCTGTGACCATTTTGCATTTCAGGGATTGTCCCAAGTCCTGAGGGAAATCTTTAAGTTCCAGATGACTATAAGTGCTTTCAGTCATTTCCATGCCATATAAGTGTCTCCTGATTTTTGAAAACATTCATTAGATTGAGGCAAAAGGCTATTACCTTGACCTTTGACATTGTATCTTAAGCAAATAAGTGAAACCGTATACCCAGATACATTTTAGACATGATGTTGTTATAAATAGAAGATTTCATTTTACAAGACTGTCTCGAGCTATGCTACTATTTATTTTAAAAAAGAGCAGGTTTGACCCTGCACCTATCTATTTAAAAGAAATCTACTTTTAGGAAACAGGCATTAAAGCATTTAAAAATCTATGCAGAGTTCACGGGCAGCAATAAAAAAATTTGTGACCAGCATATATATCTAAACCTTAAATGAGGAGGAAAATATGAGCATTGAATAACCTTGAGACAGTTAAATCATTTAGAGGAATATAAAAGACACATATGACCTTTACCTATGTGCCAAAAATAATTCCCAATCTGAGGATCTTTGGAGTCCAAAATGTAAGATTTTTCAGTAAGTCAGCTGTGATTGGTTCTGATGTGTGAGTAGGTTATACTAGATGTAACTGTCCTTTGTAGTGCTACAGTGACAACCTCTCTGCGACCACGGAAGTGGCTGAAAAGACTTCCATGTACCTGATCCTCCCTCCCTTCCACACTATGTAAACACATGTAACCCAAAGACTGTACATAGGATTAGCAGCGTGGCCTAGTGGAAAGAGAAGGGGTCAGAGGACCTGGGCTCCTTCATTCATTCATTCAATTGTATTTATTGAGCACTAATTGTGCAGAGCACTGTACTAAGTGCTTGGGAAAGTACAAGACAGCAGTACAGAGAGACAATCCCTGCCCTGAATTGGAATGGGAAGAGGTAGGAGGTTGGGAGGTTGATGCAGAAATATAGGTGGGTGGCAGGAAAGGGTAGATTTTAGTGATGTTGGGAAAGTGAGACTTACAGAATTTGGTGACAGATTGGATATGGGAGTGATGAGAGAGCAGAGTCAAGGATGACGGCAAAGGTATGGGCTGTTGAGATGGGAAGGATAGTTATTTTGTCTATGGTGATGGAAAAGTTCAGAGAGGACAGGGATCGGGAGGGAAGATAGTTCTCTGCTGTGTGACCTTAGGAAAGTCACTCAACCTCCCTGTGACTCAGTTACCTCATCTGTAAAATGGGAATTAAGACTGTGACCCCCACTGTGAGTCTAATCTGATGATCTCAAATCTACCCCAGCACTTAGTGTAGTGCTTAGCACATAGTAAGTTTTAACAAATACCACTGGGAAAATAAAATGATTGTCACACTGATGTATTTGCCACTTTTTCATTATTGTCATGAAACCAAGTACTGTACTTAGTGCTGAGGTAGTCACAAAATCACTCAGTCAGACATAGTTCCTGACCCCACCGGGGCTCACAGTTGAACCATAGGGTTGAACAGAGGAGCAGTGTGGACTAGTGGATAGAGCATGGGACAGGAAGTCAGAAGGACCTGGGTTCTAATTCCGGCTCTGCCAATTGTCTGCTGTTGGGAAAATTACTTAACTTCTCTGTGATTCATTTACCTCATCTGTAAAAGGGGGATTATGACTGTGTGCCCCACGTGGGACATGGACTGTGCTGAACCTAATTAGCTTGTATCTACTCCAGTGTTTAGTACAGTCCTGACACATAGTAAGAACTTAACAAATACCATAAAATAGATATTTTTGCCCCAATTTACAGAGAGAGAAACTATCACAGAGATGTTAAGTGATTCCTCATAAGTCACCCAACAGGCCAGTGAGAGTGTTGGATTCAGAGCCCAAGTCTCCTGTTTCCAGTCCCTTGATCTTCCACTAGCTCTCTGTTAAGATTGTTTCACTCTATGTGTTTGAGTTGTTGGCTTACGGATGACATCTTTCAGTTCATCATTCATTGTTTGTCTGATTGTTCTACTATCATCATCAGAGCATATCATCAGTGGAGCTTTTATGGTATGCAGAACCCTAGACTAGTTACTTGGAAACATACAAGTAAAAGGCTCAGTCTTGGTGATCTGCAAGCTTAGGGTTAATTAAATTATAAGCTCAAGTGCAGGCACTATGTCTTTCGTACCTTCTATTTCACTCTCTCTAAAGTAACATTCTGCAAAGAACTGACAAAAATTCATGCTGTGAGTAAATGAGTGAAAGGATGAATGAAAAAATGGGAGACCACTGGTCATGAACTGCTAAACAAATAGCTAATCAATCAATCATATTTCTTGAGCATTTACTGTGTGCAGAGCATCAAACTAAGTGTTTGGGAGAGTACAAGCAATTAGTACAGTGCTCTGCACAAAGTAAGTGCTCAATAAATACGATTGAATGAATACAATATGATAGAGTTGGTACACCTGTTCCCTACCAAAAGGAACTTACTGTCTAGAGGGGGACAGACTTTAAAATAAATTACAGGTGTGAATATATGTACTGTGGGGCTGAAGGAGTGGTGAATACGAAGGTTTCAAAGGGCACATAACCAATTGTAAAGGTGCAGAAGAGGGTGGGAGTAGGGGAAATAAGGGTTTAGTCAGAGAAGGCCTCTTGGAGGAGTCATGATTTTAATAAGGCTTTGAAGGTTGGGACAGTGACCATTTGTCAGATATGAAGGGGAGGGAGTTCCAGGCCAGAGGCAGGACATGAGCGAAAGTTCATCAGCTAGGTAGGTGAAAAGTGAGTAGTTTGATATTAAAGGATTAAGGAGTGGAGTGAGCATGCTGGGTTGCAGGGGGAAATTAGTGAGGTAAGATAGGAGAGTCAAGATGCTCGATGTTCAAAGCAGATGGGAAGAAGTTTCTGTTTGATATGGAAGTGGATGGACAACCACTGGAGGTTCTTGATGATGGGGGAAACATGGATTCCCCAATGCTTTTTTAGAAAAATGATCTGGCAGCAGAGTGAGGTATGGACTGGAGTGGGGAGAGACAGGAGGTAAAGAGGTCGGCTTGGAGGCTGATGTAGGAGTTAAGGCAGGAAATAAACACTTTGATCAGCATAGTAGCAATTGAAATGGAGACAAAAAGACAGATTTAAGTGATGTTATGAAGGTGGAACCAACAGGATTTGGTGATATTGAATGAAAGAGAAAAATTGAGGATAATTTCTCACAAGTTTGTGAGATGAGGATGTTGGTGCTATCTACAATGATGAGAAAGTCAGGGCAACAGTGGGGTTGGGGTGGCTTTGGAAATGGGACAACGTGGGACAACCTGATTACATCGTATCTCTCCCAGTGCTTAGAACGGTGCTTGGCACATAGTAAGCACTTAATAAATTTAAATAAATAAATAAATATTATTATTATTACAATAATGGTATTTATTAAGTGCTTACTATGTGCTTAGAACGGTGCTTGGCCATTATTTATTTATTTATTAAGTGCTTACTATGTGCCAAGCACCGTTCTAAGCACATAGTAAGCACTTAATAAATACCATTATTGTAATAATAATAATAATAATGGTATTTATTAAGTGCTTACTATGTGCCAAGCACTGTTCTAAGCACTGGGAGAGATACGATGTAATCAGGTTGTCCCATGTGGGTTCACAGACTTAATTCCCATTATCCAGATGAGGTAAGTGAGGCACAGAGAGATGAAGTAGCTTGCCCAAGGTCATAGAGCAGACAAGTAGTGGATAAGGGATTAGAACCCATATCCTCTGACTCCCAACTGAGACCCCAAACTAGGCTTTAAGGGACTCTGACAACTGGGGGATGGGAGGCAGAGGAGGAGTCTGGAAAAGAAACTAAAAGAGTAAGAATATAGAAATTATTGAGAAATTATTGAGTTGGTGATTAAACAGTAAATCAACATTTTCTTCAAATGCACTGCCCATCAAATTAATGTAGTATTCATATTTTTCTGGATTTATATTTATATCCTAACACTGTTTGCTAGTTTATTTTCTGTCCCTGTTTATGTTGTTCAGGAAAAGTGTCAGCAGGAGAACTGACTCATGGGAGTTTGGGAAAGAGTAATAAGGAGAGAATTCTAGCTTTGAGGAGTTGAGGGAAGGGCAGCAAATGTGGGTGGCCCTCAGCCTGTTCTGCCATCAGCCTTTCTATTTCTTCTCCCATAAACACTGCCAGCTAGCACTCCCTGGCTGTCATTCCTGTCATCTTCCTGGAGGCAGCTGATACTCTACATGGTGGCTCCCAGCTCAGTCATAATGCTGCATATTTGACCAGGACTTTTGGGTTATTAGAACTTTACTGTGAGTCACAACAAGGAAATCCCCAGTGAAAATCAGATGTCCAGTTAGTGAGGTTTCGTGTGTGCTGTAGTCATTCAGTGAAATAATGATAATAATAATAATGATGGTATTTGTTAAGCGCTTACTATGTGCCAAACACTGTTCTAAGCGCTGAGGTAGATACAAGGTAATCAGGTTGTCCCAGATGGGGTTCACAGTCTTAATCCCCATTTTACAGATGAGGTAATTGAGGGCCCGAGAAGTTAAGTGACTTGCCCAAAGTCACAGAGCTGACAAGTGGCAGAGTCATAATTAGAACCTATGACCTCTGATTCCCAAGCCCAGGCTCTTTCCACTGAGTCGTGAGTGCCTACTATGTGCAGAGCACTGTACTAAGTGGTTAGAATACAGTACAATGAATTGGTAGACACGAGTCATCTACACTCGCTGCCTTGAATTCCTCAACTCCAATTCTCTCCAGGACCCCCTCCAATCTGGCTTCTGTCCCCTCCACTCGACCGAGACTGCTCTCTCAAAGGTCACCCATGACCTCCTTCTTGCCAAATCCAATGGCTCCTACTCTATCCTAATCCGCCTCGACCTCTCAGCTGCCTTTGACACTGTCGACCATCCCCTTATCCTCCACACCTTATCTCACCTTGGCTTCATGGACTACATCCTCTCCCGGTTCTCCTCTTATCTTTCTGGCCATTCATACTCGGTCTCCTTCGCAGGCGCCTCCTCCCCCTCCCATCCTTTAACTGTTGGAGTTCCTCAAGGGTCAGTTCTTGGCCCTCTTCTGTTCTCCATTTACAGTCACTCCTTTGGTGAACTCATTCGCTCCCACAGCTTCAGCTATCATCTATCTCTATGAAGATGACACCCAAATCTACATCTCCTCCCCTGTTCTCTCCTCCTCCCTCAGGCTCGTATCTCCTCCTGCCTCCAAGACGTCTCCACCTGGATGTCTGCCTGCCACCTAAAACTCAACATGTCCAAAACTGAGCTCCTTATCTTCCCTCCCAAACCCTGTCCTCTCCCTGACTTCCCTGTCACAGTGGAAGGCATGACCATCCTTGACTCAGGCCCACAACCTAGTTGTCATCCTTGACTCAGCTCTCTCATTCACCCCACACATCCTATCTGTCACCAGCGCCTGCCGGTCTCACGTTTACAATATCGACAAGATGTCCCTTTCTTCTCCATCCAAACAGCTAATGTACTGGTACACGCTCTCATAATATCCCAACTGGATTACTGTGTCAGCATTCTCTCTAATCTCCCTTCCTCCTGTCTCTCCCCGCTCCAGTCTATTCTTCAGTCTGCAGCCCAGATCATCTTCCTACAGAAATGCTCTGGGCATGTCACTCCTCTCCTCAGAAAACTCCAGTTGTTGCCTATCAACCTCAGCATGAAACAAAAGCTCCTCACTCTTGGCTTCAAAGCTCTCCATCACCTTGCCCCCTCCTACCTCACCTCCCTTCTCTGTGTCTACTGCCCACCCCATACACTCTGCTCTTCTGCTGCTCACCTTCTCACTGTCCCCCATTCATACCTATCCTGCCGTCGACTCCGGCCCACGTCCTACCGCTGTCCAAGAATGCCCTCCCTCCTCACATCCACCAAACTAACTCTCTTCCCCTCTTCAAAGCCTTACTGAGAGCTCACCTCCTCCAAGTGGCCTTCCCAGACTGAGCAACCCCCTTTTCCCTTTGCTCCCTCTCCCCTTCCCACCCCATCCTCTGTTCCTCCCCCTCCCCCCTTTCCCTCCCCTCAGCACTGTGGTCAATTGTATATATAATCTATTACCCTATTTATTTTGTTAATGAGATGTACATCCCCTTGATTATATTTATTGTGATAATGTTGTCTTGTTTTTGTTTTGTTCTGTTTTATTTTGTTGTCTGTTTCCCCTGTTTTGACTGTGAGCCTGTCACTGGGTAGGGATTGTCTCTATCTGTTGCCGAATTGTACATTCCAAGCTCTTAGTACAGTGCTCTGCACATAGTAAGCACTCAATAAATACTATTGAATGAATGAGTGATTGACATTCGCTGCCCACAATAAGCTTAGACTGTAGAGACGAGCGTATAATCTAGAGACTTTAATTGGGAGAATGTCTCTATTTACTCAGTAGAAAATGATACGATTTTCCATAAGTGATCCCTAGTCTTTGCTAAGCTATTAAAGTTTAGCATAGGAACAAGATCTCGGTTTTGAAGTATTTGCAAGCAGTTCAGTGTAATATTTTCTTTCTTTTATGCACTAGAGCAAGAAAGTTCAGATGGAGAACATGAGCATAGTTAAAACTGGACAAACTACATATGTAACTATGTGCAAAATACTACAATAAAAAGATAGAGAATAGAAGTAAAAATTCAATTTGTGAAAATAAATGCATTAAGGCCAATGACACTATATGTTACTAATTGCACAACAATCAATTTAACAATTAATTTTTCACCATCACAGGTCCTTTCTCCAAGGAGCTCTTTGCTTTTTACAGGCTTCAGATCATTTCCTCTTAACAGGATTCTGGGTTGGAATCATTAAGTACTATTTTACAGCTCTGTTCAGTAGACACACTGCTTCTCGATTCAAATTATCACTGTCCAGTGATAAGCAAATAAAAATATATCATCAAGTTACAAGTCCACACACAGTTCAGAATAAGAAATGACAAACTTAAATCAGCAGACTAATTATATCTCTAAACAGTTGAAGCTAAGGTACAACTTATTTCTCCAGCTACATTTGCAAGAACCATGTGACCACATGCTTCTTTCTAGTTAATTTGACTTGATTCAATTGGGAGTAGCTTCTTGCCTGACTCTACACCCCATGGAGTTGATCCAAGCATCAGAAAGCAAGTAGAGAAACAGTCTGTGCAGCTTCAAGCCCCTCATCAATTTGACTGCCACGATCACATATTTTTTTTTCCCAATTAGGCTGCTATTTGCAATGCCACTTGTTGCTTTCTCTTTTGCCTCAAACTGGCGGTCATCACAAATCTTCTCCATCCAGCAAATATGACAACTCAATATTCCCTGACCCTGAAAAAGCCAAGCTGTATGATTAGGAACTGTGGATCATTATTCCCATAAATATCATCAGAGCAGTTATCAATCTATCGATGACATTTATTGAGTGCTTACTGTTTCCAGAGCACTCACCTAATTAACAATATTTAATGAGCACTTACTGTGTACAGAGCATGGTACTAAGCACTTGGCAGGGTGCAATATAACAGAGTTGGTAGACACATTCCCTGCTCATAATGAGCTTAAAGACTACTGGGGGAGACAGATATTAATATAAATGAGTGAATTATGGATATGTACATACAGCGTGTGTGGTTGAGAGAGGAGTGAATGAAGGGTGCAAATCCAAATGCAGAGAAGCAGCGTGGCTCAGTAGAAAGAACCTGGGCTTGGGAGTCAGAGGACGTGGCTTGTAATCCCGGCTCTGCCACTTGTCGCTGTGTGACCTTGGACAAGCCACTTAACTTCTCTGTGCCTCTGCTACCTCATCTGTCAAATGGTGATTAAGACTATAAATCCCACGTGCGACAACCTACCTTGTATTTACCCCAGCACTTAGAACAGTACTTGGCACATAGTAAGCACTTAACAAATACCATAGTTATCATTATCATTATTAAGTGTGACATAGAAGGGAGTGGAAGAAGATGAAATTAAGGCTTAGGGAAGGTCTCTTAGAGAAGATGTGCTTTCAATAAGACTTTGAAGATAGGAAGAGTAATTGTCGGATATGAAAAGGAAGGACATTCCAGGCCGGGGATAGAATGTGGGTGAGAGGTGGGCAGTGAGATAAATGAGATTAAGATTCATAGAATAAATACGTATAAAAGGAGCAGAGGGTCTGGATTGAGTTGTAGTGGGAGGGCAGCAAAGGACAGGAACAAGGAGGAAGGAACACGGTGCTTGAGTGCTTTAAAGCAGATGGTAAGGTGTTTCTGGATGTAACTGGATAATAGGAGAAGATCCGTAACTGGGCCTTAATGGACTCTGACAGTTATGTTATGAAGTTCTTATTTATTCCTATTAATACCGGTCTCCCCTTTTAGACTCTAAGCTCATTATGGGCAGGAAACGTATCTGCTAATTCTGCTTTATTGTATTCTCCCAAGTGCTTAGTACAGTTCTCTGCACATAGTAAGCACTCAGTAAATATGATTGATATGAAAAGTGAGAGTGTTCCAGATTAAACGCAGGATGTGAGCAAGAGGTCAGTGGCAATATAGACCAGATCGAGGTACAGCGAGCATAGGATGACAATGAAGGAGTGAACTTTGCGAGCTGGGTTGTAGTAGGAAACCAGGGAGGTAAGGCAGGAGGGGACAAGGTGATTGAGTGCTCTAAAGCCTAAAGTAATGGATGAATTTCTGTTTGTTGTGGAGGTGGGTGGGCAATCGCTGGAGGTTCTTGAGGAGTGGGGAAACATGGAACTGAATATTTTTGTAGAAAAAGGATCCAGGCAGCAGAGTGAAGTATGGACTGGATTGGGGAGAGATAGGAGGTGGGAAGATAAGCAAGAAGTCTGATGCAGTAATCAAGGTGAGATAGGATAAGTATTTGATTTAACATGGTAGCAGTTTGGATGGAGAGGAAAGGGTGGACTTTAGTGATATGTGAAGGTTTCAGGGAAGAAAATTAGTGACATTGAATATGTGGTTTGAATGAGAGAGATGAGTCAAGGATAATACCAAGGTTCAGGCTTGTGCGACAGGGAGGATGGTGGTGTTATCTGGAGTGATGAGAAAGAAAGCATATATTCCACATGTCTGCCCTAAAACTAGTGGAATGCAACAGTTGCCCTACACCCTGTCAGTTTGATCTGAATGGTGGTCTGACATAACGCTGTGAAAGATCCTGGCTAGTATACCACTGGTTCCATTCTTCATGGCTTTAACTTCCGTGATGACTCTGTTAAATCTTGGGTGTGACAACCCAAAGCATTGGAATCACTCTGATATTTAATGGTTATCATGCTAGTGGTCAATACACATTAGAGAAGCAGCGTGGCTCAGTGGCAAGAGCCCGGGCTTGGGAGTCAGAGGTCATGGGTTCTAATCCCAGCTCCGCCACTTGTCAGCTGTGTGACTTCAGGCAAGTCATTTAACTTCTTTGGGCCTCAGTTACCTCATCTGTAAAATGAGGATGAAGACTGTGAGCTCCACGTGGGACAACCTGATTACCTTGTATCCCCCCAGAGCTTAGAACAGTGCTTTGCACATAGTAAGCACTTATCAAATACCAATATTCATTCATTCATTCCCTCTCATTCTCTCTCTCTCTTTCTCTCTCTTTTTTCTCTG
The DNA here is from genome assembly GCF_004115215.2 of Ornithorhynchus anatinus. Taxonomy (NCBI): domain Eukaryota; kingdom Metazoa; phylum Chordata; class Mammalia; order Monotremata; family Ornithorhynchidae; genus Ornithorhynchus; species Ornithorhynchus anatinus. Next base: position 114,420,402 of record NC_041731.1, on the reverse strand, counting down.
TCTAGATAGCCTATAGGCAGATAAAAGGGTAGATACATAGATGGATAGATAGATGAACCAGCTAGGAGCCCAAGCCCCTGGAATGTGATGATCAAGCACCGACAGGTTCAGTGAAGCAGCCGGAGATTCCAGATGACCACCAGGTGAGAAGCTGCTGGCCCAGATGCCCTGGAGAAGGGGCTGTGGTGGGGGACAGGGAGGGAGGGAAGAGAGGCAAGAGCTCAGACCTGGGAGCGGTCAAAGGGCCTGCGGTCTATTCCTGGCTCCACCAATCCACTCGGTCACTGGTATTTACTGAGCGCTTGACCCTGTGCAGAGCACTGAACAGAAGCTCAGGAGCATCCAATAGAACAGAGTTAGTAGGGTCCTTTCCCTCCTGACGGTGAGCTTCCAGTCTAGGGAGGGAGTCCCACTCTAAGCAGCTAGCGGCTCCAGACCAAGCCCAGGAGAAAGAAGAACCCGCATCCAATCCTGGCTACTCTACTTGTCCGTTGTGTGACCCTGCGTGATGCTTTGTGACGCTGTGTGACCCTCATCTGGAAAGTGATGATTAAGAAAGCCAGCCCCATGTGGCACGGAGACTGCGTCCAACCCAATTTGCACGTATTCAGCCCGGCCCTTAGTACAGCACCCTACACACAGTAAGTGCTTAATGTAAATTAAGCATGTTGCACACTTCAAAAGCAGCGTGGCTTAGTGGCAAGGGGCCGGGCTTGAGAGTCAGAGGTCATGGTAATGGTCATGGTCATCCCGATCCTCCACTTATCTACTGGGTGACCTTGGGCAAGTCACTTTGCTTCTCTGGGACTCAGTTCCTTTATATGGAAAATGGGGATGAAGATCGTGAGCTCCACGGGGGACAACCTGATGACCTTGTATCCCCCCCAGCGCTTAGAACAGTGTTTGGCACATAATAATAATAATAATGATAATGTTGGTATTTGTTAAGTGCTTACTACGTGCCGACCACTGTTCTAAGTGCTGGGGTAGATACAGGGTAATCAGGTTGTCCCATGTGAGGCTCACAGTTAATCCCCATTTTACAGATGAGGTAACTGAGGTTCAGAGAAGTTAAGTGACTTGTCCACAGTCACACAGCTGACAAGCGGCAGAGCCAGGAGTCGAACCCATGACCTCTGACTCTGAAGCCCAGGCTCTTTCCACTAAGCCACGCTGCTTCCTCAAGTGCTTAATAAATATTATTATTATTATTATTATTACCTCAGTGCTTAGAACAGTGCTTGACACATAGTAAGTGCTTAACAAGCAGTGTTGGCTCAGTGGGAAAGAGCACAAGCTTGGGAGACAGAGGATGTGAGCTCCAATTCTGGCTCTGCCACTTGTCTGCTGTGTGACCTTGGGCAAGCCACTTGACTTCTCTGGGCCTCAGTTACCTCATCTGTAAAATGGGGATTAAGACAGAGAGCCTCACGTGGGACAACCTGATTACCTGGTATCTCCCCCTACGCTTAGAACAGTGCTCAGCACATAGTATGCCCCTAACAAATACCATAATTATTATTATGAATAGAGAGATATTACATCATTCATTCAATCATATTTATTGAGCACTTACTGTGTGCAGAGCACTGTATTAAGTGCTTATATTCCATTTGGTTCTGTCAGATCGCATATTTTTCACCAAGCATCGAAAATGAACTCTTCAAGGGATAGGATTTGTGTCTACTTCCTACTTTTATAATCTTAGACCTTAGTACAGTGCTCTGCACACAGTAAGTGATTAATAAATGGTTTATATATTTACCAAATATTGGCTAGAAAGTGACAGCAGAATTAGGGAAGATTCTTATCTGGATATATATAGCTATATATGTGGATATAGTGTGATATGGCTTTGGAAGGAATGGAAGCAAGTGTGAGTTTTTCATATTGTTGAAATCTATGAAAATGAAACTCTCACAGAGCTGAGGATATATATGCAAAAATTGTATAGATATTCACAGTCACAGGCAAACAAGCCCATCCATTTATTATCTAGAACACAAACAATTAGCTTGCAATTAAATAATGTCACAAATTTCTTAAATTAATCCTTGTAACTAGCTAAAGGCTGAACATGTCATTGTCAAATAGTAGAAAATGTCATGCTGCTCTGACATTTTGATACTCTTCTCCTGTGAAACTGCCTTAAGCATACATCATTTATGTACTCTAATCAGCTCACCCCATTCTAGCTCACCTCAATAATCTCCTCTAGTACCAATTTACTGTGCTCCAATCTCATCTATCCCTCTGCCCTCCCCCTAGCTGGAACTCCCTCCCTCTCCACATTCAACTGACCACCAGTCTCTCCACCTTCAGAGCGTTATTAAGGTCACATGTCTTCCCAGAGGAATTAAACCCTCTTTCTGGAAAGCAGGTTAGGAAGGAAATTCCTTGATGAGGAGGCAGCTTGGTGGCCTGATTGAGGGTGGGACTCCAAGGGCCCTGGGAGTAGCATTCATTCACTCGGCCATCTGGTGTATAGGGAGAGGCTGAGAAATATGCTACTGGACCTTAAATCCCCACAGCCCAGTATGCTCAGGGCATCAGGAACAGGGGCTCTGGGAGTCTTGGTGGGAGGATGGCAGGATTCCAGGAGGATGTACTCATCTGCAGTGGAGAGAATGCTGGTGAGATTGGGCTGTCCATTTCAATCACTGCTGTTTAAACTTAGGCTCCCTTGGGCAAATTCAGGTCCCAGTTTGATTTTTATTTTGAGACAGCTACTAAGGACCTAGGTAGATGCTCTTTATAAGCTCCTTCAGATGTGGGATCATGTTTACTCAATCTTTCATACTTTCCCAAGTGCTTAGTACAGTGTTCTGAATACAATTAAATGTTCAATAAATGTCACTGATTGATTAATTGAGAGAGTTGAGATGGGGAAAGTAAGAGACAGTAAGAGGGGGATTTTTTTAAAAAGGAGCTCTCTTCAAACCCATCATTTTTCAGGAGGGAATACTATCAGAATGCACCAGAAATGGCTTTCAGTACCTTTGTAAAAGTTAGGCAATGAGCACATCGTAGGCACCAGTAAGTGTGAACAGTTAACAACGGAGCCAAAAGAGAGCAATTTCTTAGACTAGAAAACACAAAGTGAAAGAAGATGATTAATGAGTTCACCCTGTCCCTGCTAATGATAAATACTTTTAAGTGGGCCCTCTACTAATAACAGTGACAATAGCAGTGATAATAATAGTGATAATGTTTTTCGTTAAGCATTTACTTTGTGAAAGTGCTGGGTTAGAGACAAGATAATCAGGTCAGATAGCCCGACTCCCCCACCTCTGGGCTGTCCCTCTAGCTTCTACCCCAGGGACTAACACTACTAAGGAATCTTCTACATTTTACCTCCAGACACAGATCCGAATCTTCTACATTTTACCTCCAGACACAGATCCTGTGGTAATAATGATGGTCAAGGTATTTGCTAAGGGCTTATCATGTGCTAGGTGCTGGAATAGACACTGTATAATCAGAGAAGAAACACTCCCTCTCCCACATTGACCACATAGTACAAGGAGAAAGGAAAAGAGATTCCATGGTTCACAAGTTCTGGGACCTTTTTTGATCAGGAAATTAACATTTCTACTAATTGGTAATTCAGTGTTTAAATCAACACCCTTGACTGGAATACACTTTTTTAATATGATAAAGTGAATGTGAATGAAGCTATGGTATTTAAATATACTCCATCATTAGACTTTCTTCTGACTTATTATATGGACTTTGAAGTACAGAGACTCTCATCTGATGAGAAATTGTTTTCCAATGAGTTACAAAGAATGATAATTGGGGCAATATTATTTGACGCACCAATTGGGATGTCCACTGAATAATGAAATGTCTTTATCTCAATGTGCCTTTTCTTTATTTTGAAGAGACTTATTCAGGCTATTGCTCTGTGGGTTTTCATTTAATTAAAGAGGGATTTTTTTATGTTTTTATGTATCTTGTTCATCTTCTAACACAGCTGGAAAACTGAAGTCTCTTATAGAGATACTTGATTTGTATGGTCTGAAACTCTAATGACCACATGTATTTAAACCTATCTGATACAGTTCTTTCCATTTTCTGAATTAATATGTTTAAATTGAACTGCAGCTCATACAGAGAAAATAGTGATTGGCTTGCTAGATCCATGCATAGATACAAATGGGATAAAACAAATTACATTATGAAAGCGAAATAAAACTAAATCATTTGTAATGGCAAATCAATAGCTTGCTGTTTTATTACTTAATATGGTAACAGCAGTATTTTGTCTGAATAATTCATTCAATGAAGAATATTAGACTTGTTTTCTGGATCACACCTAGAAGAACAGTTAAAAGATAAAAGGTTAATAGAATCTGCTGTCGAGAAAATTGAGTATTTCTTTCTTTTAACTTGGTCCCAACTTTTTGTTCATTTTTAATTAATGTGCTGTGGAAAAAGTCAGAAACATTTCAGAAATTCAGGAAATTAAAAATATAATTAAGGGTGGATATTTTAGTATTGATGAAAGATAGAGACTTTGTCATCAAAAAGTAATTTTGACATCCAAATTCCTACTCCACGATAATGCAATAATATCAACTTTAAAAATTGAAATAGAAAAAAACAACACTCCAAGATATATGGCTTTAGACTGTTCTAATACATACTAATGCAAGTGTCAGGATGTGGAATGGAAAATAAATTGATCTTTTTTAGGTAGGAGAGGGAGGTTCAGTTTGTCCTTAGGGTTCACTGACCCTTTCTAACAGATTAATGCTGGACTGCTTCTCTTTGAATTATTTCAAATTGTATTGATTCTTAACTTTGGGTCTTCATTAATGTATTTCAGAGATTGTCCATCTATAATTTATTTTGCCCCCTCAATACTGTTCTCGCATTAGAGTATATCAATTAATCAGTAGGTTTTGAGCTCTTATTGTGTGCAGAGCATGTTACTAAGCACTTAGGAGAGTACAATAGAAATAGTAGACATGATCTCTCACCTTCAGAAACTTGCAGTATTTGGGGGTATGTGTACAAAAGTTAATTACGGATAGGAGGAAGAAGGAAAAGGATGATCTTCACATGAGTTGGTACTTAAGGTATGTACATTAAGTGCTAAAGGAGTTGAGAGTGTGTAAGTGAATTGACATGTGAAAGTGATGCTGTGACAGGGGACATAGACAATGGTCTGAGAAAGCCTCGTGGAGGAGATGTCATTTCAGAAAGGCTCCAAAGATGGGCAGAGCTGTGGACTGTTGGGCATGTGAAGGACGAGGAATTTCCAGGCAGGAAGAAGTGTACAAAAGGCTGATGGTGGGAGAAATGAGAATGTAGTAAGGTTAGTAGATGGATTAGTTTAAGAAGAATGAAGAAAGCAAGCTGGGGGTCTAGAGGGAAGAAAATGGATAGGTAGGAAAGAGAGAGGAGAGATTGATAGGACATTGATAGAGTGCCTTAAAGCCAACAGTCAGGAACTTCTGCTTAAAATGGAGAGGAATGGGCAAACTTTGGAAGTGTTTGAAGAATAGAGAGGAGTGTTCAGATGATATGTTAGAAACATAATCTGGACAGCTGATTGAAGTATGGGTTGTAGAGGGGGAAAGCCTGGAGAGAGGAAGATTTGTGAGGCTTATGGTTTAGTCAAGGGAGACTATGGTAAGTAATTGGACCATCATGGTGGCCACTTGGACATGGAGGAAAAGGCAAATCCTGAAAATGTCATGGAGGCAAAGCCAACGAGATCTAGTGACAAAACGATTATGGGGCTCCGAAGATAAAGAGCAATCAAGGGCAATGCTAAGGTTTGAGGCTTAAAAGATGGGGAGGTATTAATGTCATTAAACACAGTGGAAAAGTGAGATGGTGGATAGGATTTGGGTGGAAAGCCATGAAGTTAGATTTTTGACCTGTTGATATTGTGGTAATGGCCAGACATCTAAGTAGAGATGTCCTAGAGACAAGAGAAAATGTAGCATTGATGAAATGGTGAGAGGTCAGGGTTGGTGAGATGGGTTTGTGAGTCATCTGCAAAGAGTAGAAGTTGGGGCCATGGTCACCAAGTTGAGGCCACCAAGGGGGAGAGTATAAAGTAATAATCTTCATAATTGCATTCAAGCACCATGAATCCAAGCACCATGCACCAAGCACTGAGACAGAGACAACCAGATCAGACACAGTCCCTATCCCATGAGGGGTTCACAGTGTAAGGACTACAGAAAACAAGTGTTTAATCTCCATTTTACAGGTAAGGAAATTAAGGCACAAAGAAGTTAGATGACTTCCCCAAGGTCACACACAGTAGGCAAGTCACAGAGCTACATGGAGCTAGGATGAGAATCAAGGTCTCCTGACTCCTAATCCTATAATCTTCTACCTTTAAAACATGATTAAGGTCACATTTTCTCCTAGAGGACTTCCCCAATTAAGCCCTCTTTTCTCTGGCTCACTCTCCTTTCTACATCATCTGTGAGGATCTGTGGCTTTTGGACATTCAAAATTCAACCCACTCCCAACCCCACAGCACTTATGTATATATTTTCAAATGATATATTATGAATTATTTATTCATATTAATGTGTGTCTTCCCCTCTAGATTCTAAGCTGATGTGGGAGGGAACGAGTCTGTTAATTATAATGTATTATACTCTCCCAAGTGTTTAATACACTGCTCTCCTCATAGTAAGTGTTCAATAAATATGATTGTTTAATAAACTTATCTTGTCACTAGGCTGTGCTTCTTCTTTAGAGTGAGACCACAAGGGACCCAGCCTTCACTGACACCTACATTTGGGAGACGGGTGGGAGAAAGCAGAAGAACCAGTAAAGAGAACAAAGAAATATTATCCAAACAGGTTAAAGGAGAACCATGAGAGAAACATATCAGTAAAACCAAAGTTAGATAGTGTTTCCAGGAGAAAGGAGTGGCTTATACTGTTGAAAGAAGTCAAGGGGTCCATCTGTTCATTGATACAATTGTTTTTATTGAGTACTTACTGTGTGCAAAGCACTTACATGCTTGGGAGAGTACAGTGCAACAGCAAATAGACATATTTCCCTACCCACATGAAGAGGGAATAGGGAGATGGCAGAGTTTCGGAGATTTGGAAAGAAGGAAGACATTCGTAACCTTGGAAAGAGCAGGGTAGGTGGAATGTAAGAGGAAGATCCAAAGGATTGCCAAAGGTTGATAAATGGAGTTGGATGAGAGAAGGGGAAGGCAGTGCATGTGTTAGTGGAGCTTGTAGAAGCTTGGGAAAAGGGAGATGGGGTGAGAGGTGAAAGGTGTAGTGAGATGGTTAGAGGGATTTTTTTAGGATGTGTGGGTGTGTGTATTTGAAAGAAGAAGAGGAGCAGCAAAGAGTTGTTGAACAAGGGGGTCAGGGAAGGAAGAAACATTAGGCACAAGTGTAGCTAGAAGGTGAGAATGGAAAGGAGGGGAGGCAAATTAGAAGGGTTAGATTTTGAAAGCAGGTCGCTAGACTACTTGTTTTGTTTTGTTCTGGTTTGCTTTGCTGTCTGTCTCCCCCATTTAGACTGTGAGCCCGTTATTGGGCAGGGATGGTCTCTATCTGTTGCTGAATTGTACATTCCAAGCACTTAGTAACAGTGCTCTGCACATAGTAAGTGCTCAGTAAATACTATTGAATGAATGAATCTTCTGAAGGGTTGGCCAAGAAGGATAAGGGAGTGGATATGAGAGATGATGAAGTTAGGAAGGTGAGGGACTGTGGTTTTAATTCACAACAGAGTAGTGGGTAAGGTCATAGGGAGTGAGAAAGAGAAACTGAATGTTTCTCAGAGGAATTAGAGCCAAAGTTTCATGCAAAGCGTACTTATATCATTTATGAACTGGACTAGTGGTAGATACATGCTAGACAACAGACTTGTCTCAATTATCAGGGCATTTTCAACATAATTGGCATGTTCAGACATACCTTCACTATCCCCAGTTAAGGTAGAAACCTTTTTGCAGTTTGTTCTTTAGGACTGGTAATAATAATAATGATGATACTTGTTAAGTGCTACGTAATGGACCAAGCACTATACTAAGAACTGGGGTAATTATAAGATGATCAGATTGAATGCAGTCCTGTCCCACAAGGTTTTCAGAGTCTAAGTAGGAGTGGAATTAAATACCCATTTTTACAGATGAGGAAACTGAGGTACAGAGAAGTTAAATGACTTGCCCAAGGTCACATAGACAAGTGACAGAATCAGGATTAGAACCCAGGTCTTCTAACTCACAGACACATGCTCTTCCCAGTAGGCCATACTGATTCTCATTTGACTACCTATTTTTCCACCTACTTAGACTTTGAACCCCATGTGGAATGGAACACAGAACTGGAAGTCAGGAATCCTGGGTTCTAATTCCACTCCTCCATTTGCTTGCTGTGTGACTTAAGTCCCTTAATTTATTTGTGTCTCAGTATCCTCGTCTGTAAAATGGGGATTAAAGGCCTACGTACACATTTATAAATTATATATTGGAAATTATGTATTTATATTAAGTCTGTCTCCTCCTCTAGACTGTGAGCTCATTGTGGGCAGGGACCAAATCTACCAACTCTGTTGTTGTACTCTCCAAAGTGCTTAGTACATTGATCTGCACACAGTAAGTACTCAGCATTGATGAAGATGAAATACCTGTTTTCCCTTCCTCTTACCCTGGAGCTTCATTGCGTATCAAGACTTTTCAGACTGTAAAGCCTGCACAACCTTATGGCTAGTTTAGTACCCTGCACAGCATAAGTGCTCATCAATTGATCAATCATATTTATTGAGCACTTACTGTGTGCAGATCCCTGTACTAAGTATTTGGAAGAGTACAACACAAAAGTATAATTATTACATTCCCTGCCCACATTAAATACCACTGATTGTAAATAATAATTAATAATTGTGATATTTGTTAAGCACTTACTACAGGCCAGATGAAACACCACTGTTAATTAAAAGAGTCCATTGACTAGTGGGAAGAGAACATAGGACTGGGAATTGAGGACCTGGGTTAAAATTCCAATTCACCACTTGCTATATGATCTTGGGCAAGTCACTTCTCTGTACCTCAGTTTCCTCATCTGTTAGAATGGGGATTCAGTACCTGTTCTTCCTCCATCCCTTTCTCCTTGTGACTGCCATGTGGGACAGGGATTGTGTCTGATCGGATTATCATGTCTCTACTTCAGTCTTAGAACAGTGCTTGACATACTGTAAGTGCTGGATAAAAACCACAATTCATATTAACATTTTTGAGTACTTGACATATACCTCAATTATGTTTATTATGACAAATGAAGGAGAAATAATACTGTACTGTTCTGTGCTGCTCCTAATTCACAATGCTTTTCAACTAACCCATTCCAAAATAATCAATCAAGCATGTCTATTGAGCACTTACTGTGTGCAGAGCACTGTACTAAGCACTTGGGAGAGTATAATATAACATGATATGATATAACATGGTATAAACGAGTTATAGTCCTTGTCCAAAACAAGCTCACGGTCTGGCACTACTAAGAGTTGGGGTAGATATATGATAACCAGATAGGGCATAACGTTCTGTCCCACATAGCAGTTATAGTTTTAAAGCCCATTTTACAGGTAAAGTAAGTGAGGCACAGAAAAGTTAAGTGACGTTCCCAAGGTCACACAACAGACAAGTGGTGGAGAAAGGATTAAAACCCAGGTCCTCTGACAGATGCTCAAGCCAAAGTGTATCCAACCTGATTATCTTGTATCTATCCCAGTCCCTGGCCCTCATGAGGCGCATAGTCTTAATCTCAATTTTACAGATGGAGATTAACTGTGGCCCAGAATAGTTCAGTGCTTTTCCAAGGTCACACAGCAGACAAGGCAACACTGCTTCACTAAGGAGGGTACAAGAGAGTTAGCAATCACCTTCCCTGCCCTTGCCCTCGAGGAATTTATTATTATAATTATAATTTATATATATATTTAATGATTTATAATAATAATGATAATGGCATTTGTTAAGCACTTACTACGTGCCAAACACTGTTCTAAGTGTTGGGGTGGATGCAAGCAAATTGGGTTGGACATCATCCCTGTCTTACTTGGAGCTCACAGTTTCACTCCCCATTTTACAGATGAGATAACTGAGGCACAGATAATCTCAGCTGTGTGACCTTGGGTAAGTCAGTTAACTTCTCGGTGCCTCTGTTTACTCATTTGTAAAATGAGGATTCAATGACTTTTCTCCCTCCTACTTACACTATGAGCCCCATGTTGGACAAGGATAATGCCCTACCTGATCACCTTGTACCTATTGTAGCACTTAGTACACTCCTTGCACATAGGAAGAGTTTAACAAATGTTGCAATTATTAGAAAAACAGCATGGTCCAGTGGATAGAGCATGTGCCTGGAAATCAGAAGGACCTGGATTTCTAATCTCAGTTCCACCCACTACTTGTCTGCTGTGTGACCTTGGAAAATCACTTAACTATTCTGGGCCTCAATTACATCATCTGCGAAATGGAGATTAAGACTGTGAATAAGACTGTGAACCTCATGAGGGACAAGGACTATGTCCAACCTGACAACCTTTTATCTACCCCAGGACTTAGTACAGTGCCTGTCACATATTAAACACTTAATAAATGATAGCTAGGAAAACCATCTTAGAAAATATTTGCTCTGCACATTATTTATTTCTCAGAATATATATGCATATGTGTTCATACTGTCAGTAAACAAACAGGACATAGGGATTTACAGCAATATATTTGAAACAAGCAGTATTTCATTATTAAAAGTATTGTGACTTATAGGTAATACTGAATCATGTTCAGAATAACATTTTTTCATGGCAGTGGAGACATCCAAGTTTATGTATGAAATCATGCATCATACCAAAACCTTCTTTCACATTCAAAAAAAAAATCATTAAATGGGTGAAATTGCTAAAAACCTGTCAACCCAACTTCTTATGTGCCCATCCCCATATTGTTTAATTGATTCAACAAATTCATCTGTCCAGAATGTGTCACCCGAGAATCTCTAAACTATGTTTTCCTCTCCAGTAGGATTTTCTCAAGTCAAAGGAGGAAAAGAAGAATTGTGTATTCATAATTGGGATGTGCCTAGCTTCCACACAGTGAAATAAATGCACTTGAAATATGCACAGACATATAACCTTTATGGAACCACACTGAGCGAGAATTATTCCTGCAATTGTCCCTTCCCTTGGGTCATTTAAATGGTTTAAATTCCATTTAGATATTAGTCCTACAGAAGCACTATAATTACTGAAGATAAATGCCTCATCTACTTTCAAATCTTCATTAAAATTAACTTTGTTATTTTTTGGTGCCCAATAGCCCTGCTATTAGAGTTAGGAGTCTGTCAGCATTTCCATTTACAAACTCTGTTTTTTTAGGGTTCATTATCTTTTCTGTTTTGAATAGCATTAGCCTGAAAATTAGCTGCCAGCATGAATATGTATTATATTACCCCAACCCCATGTACACATCAGTTTGGCAATATAGAATGCAGAGAGATCAGTCACCTCTTCCCTCCCTCTTCATAAAATTCTGAAGGTGCTTAATGCTGCTTGATAATCTCATGGCCAAAATCTGGTTGAGTTTTTTGAAAATGAACTAGGCCAAGAAATTGGGACTAAATAAGGACTAATCTTATTCCATATTTAAATTCCCATAGTTTAAATTTTATATTTTAAATCAGGTTCTAATCCTAGCTCTGCTTAATTTATCTGTTCCACAGTTTCCTTATTTGTTAAACGTGGATTAAATTCCTGTGCTCCCTTCCCTTAGACTGACAGTCCACATAGGACAACTTCTGTTTATAAACTAATGATCTTGTATCAACTCCAGTGCTTAGCATAATTCTTGACACATCATAATTGCTTGAGAAATATTATCTTCAGAATTTATTGAAGATTTTTACTATTATTATCACTGTTTATCTTTTGGGAAAAATCACACTGGAAAAGGGCAGCATCTCCTTCTCAATCCCCAGATCCTGCTTCCAATCAACAGAGCTATATGCAATCCCCTTTATTACTAAAATTTAAGTCCAAAGGCACTTTGGTTTGAGGTGTCCCCCAGTGGAGATTATTTGGGTCCCCGGAGGGGGAGAAGTATGAGTGAGACAGGGAAAAAGCAGTAAGAAAGAGTGGAGAGTCAGTGAGGTGAGGGAGGTTGGAGCCAGGGAGACCTCTTCCATTATTAATATTATTAATACTGTATTTATTAAGCATTTGTTTGTGCAGGCCTTGTACTAAGTACTGGGCTATGAATGAGATAAACAACACAGACATAATCTGATCCATCAGGAAATCAGACCAACAGAAAGGGGTGGTGTGGTGGGGGGGAAAGGGGATAGAGAGAGGGAGGATGAGAGAGAGAGAGAATGATACTGGCTGGCTCTAGAGGGAACTGGGTCAAGGATAGAGACCACTCTGAGAAGAGCAACAGGAACAGAGAAGGTAACAGAGAGAGAAGCAGGAAATGGGGAGCAAGGAAAGTATTAGGGACATCTCAGCCCGAATGCCTATTTCTGCCTTTCCAAAATAAATCTGAGGCATTCTGCATTTCCTGCTATTCCTCACAAAAGAAACACAAGTAAATCACTCTGTGCAGATTTGTTCATTATGTTAAAACCATTTTCTTCACTTTAAAGTAGGCAAAGACCTGAGTTGATACAGCAATCAAAGCAGAATTAGCAGCTGTGGGAACAAGAACAGTATTGTGGAAAGCATCTGGATTGAGGGATATTGTATTTTCTTCCCCTTCTAACTACAACCACCAGCTGGGAAGGCTGTTTTCTCTTAAAAGATGCTCTCTTTTGGCTAATCTGTCACCACCTGTTTCCACACCTAACATCTATCAAATTCATCTGGCCTGTGAAATGAGGAAAACAGAATCCTCCCACACAGAATTCTCTTGGTGACTCAGGATGAGAGGAAGGGGGGCAGGGAGAAGATGTGGAGAAGGAGTATGTGGAAGTTGAACAAAATCTGCCAGGGCCAGAAAAAGTGTCTTAGTCACAGGGCCTCTGATCACTGTTGCCAGAAGCCAGGAATTCTGAAATTAGAAAAAAAAAGTTCTGAGAGAATGCAAGAAGTGTACATAGGACTGTTGTCTTATTTTTACCCTCCTGAGGGCAAGATGTCCTCTGTCCACTTTCATCCGGATCCCTGGGGAAGCTAAAACTGATCCTGACAGTTTGGAAGAGAAGAAATTGTAGCAACACAGGCTGATAATTGTGTAAATGGGAGAATATTTGATGAGCTAGAGTCCACCAGATTCCATCTGCCTATCAATCAAACAGTCAATGGAATTTAGTGAGCACTTATTGCATGCATAGCATCATATCAAGTCCTCGGGGGAATACAATACAAGAGAATTTGTAGACATCTTCCTGCTTACTGGGAGTTTATAGTCTAGAGGGGGAGACAGACATTATTATAAATAATGTAAAAATATGAGCATAAGTGCTGTAGGGCTGAGGATGGGGTGAATATCAAAAAGATCAAAGGTTATCAATCGAAGTGCAATCCATCAGCCAATCAATTGTATCTATTGATGTTTACTCTGTGCAGAGTACTGTACTAAGCATTTAGAGAAGCAGCGTGGCTCAATGGAAAAAGCACGGGTTTGGGAGTCAAAGGTCATGGGTTCAAATCCCAGCTCAGCCACTTGTCAGCTGTGTGACTTTGGGCAAGTCACTTACATTCTCTGTGCCTCAGTTACCTCATCTGTAAAATGGGGATTAAGACTGTGAGAATTAAGATTGTTAGCCCCATGTGGGACAGCCTGATCACCTTGTACCCTCTCCAGTGCTTAGAACACTGCTTTGCACATAGTAAGCACTTACCAAATGCCATCATCATCATCATTTAGGAGAGTACATTAGAGGTGGCTGCGATGATTCCTGCCCTCAAGGATTTTATAGTCCTGTGGGAGAGACAGGTATTACTATAAACTATATGTAGGAGGAAGTGACAGAGCCTGAGGATATATGTGTGTAAGTGCTACAGGAGAGGGTAAGTGCTGCAGGAGAGGTTTTAGCAGATATGGAAGTAATGTTGTGGCTTTAGGGGGAAATAGTGTGCGGAGATGATAGACTAGTTAAGGAGGTCGCTCGGAGGAGATGTGATTCTTCTGAAGCTGAGAAAATTTAAGAGAGATAGGACCCTCCACTCCAACCAGAGGGATACTAGAAGTAAAGGAGAGAGAGGAAACAGTGTCCCTGTCCTTCAGGGGAGTTCAAGTGTTGTAAGTTGGCAAACTAGAGACAGGAAAAAAGGGCCTAGATAAAAATGATAAAATCAAAGTAAGCAATTAGATAATGAACATAAGTGCAGGGATCTCTCTACTAATTCTATCCTATTGAACCCTCCCAAGTTCTTAGAACAGCTCCATATCACCTGTTTCACCTTTGCCCCCTTGCCTGTGTCTTCCTTCTAGCCTCTAAGTCCTTCCAGCTTCATGTCTAACAGTCTGCCTCCCTCCCAGTCTTCAAAATTCTGCTAAAATCACATTGCCTCCAAGAGGGCTTTTCTAACTAAGCCCTCATTTTGCCTATTCACCCTCCCTTCTGTGTCACCTATGCAATTAGGTCTGTAACCCTTAAGCACTCTGATACTCAATCTAACCCCAGCTCCACAGCATTTATGTACATATTCTTATATGAGAAGCAGCGTGGCTCAGTGGAAAGAGCCCGGGCTTGGGAGTAGTCAGAGGTCATGGGTTTGAATCCTCGCTCTGCCACTTGTCAGCTGTGAGACTGTGGGCAAGTCACTTAACTTCCTCATCTGTAAAATGGGGTTTAAGACTCTGAGCCTCACATGGGACAACCTGATTACCCTGTAGCTACCCCAGTGCTTAGAACAGTACTCTGCACATAGTAAGTGCTTAACAAATACCAACATTATTATTATTATTACTCTGCCATTTCCCCATCTTAATTTATTTTACTATCTGTCTCTCCCTCTAGATTATAAGCTCCTTGGGGATCATGTCTATCAACTCCATTGTATTATATTCTACCAAGCACTTAGGACAGTGTTCTGCACACAGTAAGTCCTCAATAAATACCTCAATAAATATATACACACATACAGAAGGGCTAAAGTGGCTGATGGTGTGGCTGACCAGGCAAGTTAGACAGTACTTCTTTGAGCAGGGCTTTAAAAGAGGGGAAGAGCATGGTTTTCTGGACTGGAGGAAAGATGTGAGCAATGGCTCATGTAATATTTCCATTATAGGCTATTTTTAATGATTTTGTTGGCCCCTGACAGCTCTCAGTTTTCATTCACTTCAACTTCCTGCTTAAGTGTTCCAATTGATTATTTTGAAGTTTCTAAATTTCAAAATCAGCTCTAAGTGCCAAGGAGAGTTTGATTAGAGTTAAGCTTTGGGATAGTACAGAGGAGTGTCTTTCATTTAGAAGCATCAATTATATTTTTGTGGTTCTATGTTATTATTTTCAATAATAATCATAACCTTGTATTGGGTTTATTCATTTTTATTATCTTATTTTAGTTTCTAACTGTTAACAAGGGGCATTTACATGGCATATTTCAAAGCTGAAAAGCAAATTTTAGATGTCATCATAGTGAAAATAGCCCCAAAGACCCATTCTGACCATTCCAAATTGACAATGAATCTGAGAAAAAAGATGTAATTTTAAGTACTGATTTTGCATTATCCTGTCTTCTCTCTTCATTCATTCACTCATTCATTCACTTGTATTTGTGGAGTGCTTACAGTATGCAGAACACTGCACTAAGAAGTTGGAAAGTACAATTCAGCAGAAAAGGGAGTCAATCCCTGCCCACAAAGGGATTACAGTCTAGAGTGGGAGAGAAAAACATCAAAGCAAGTAAAAATTCATCAATGTAAATAAGTAGAATTATAGATATATACATATATACATGAGTGCTGTTGGTTGGGGAGAAAGGGGGAAGAGCAAAAGGAGTGAGTCGAGGTGATGCGGAAGGGAGAGGGAACCTGAGGAAAAGGGGGTTTAGTTTGGAAAGGTCTCTTTCAGGAGGTGCGCCTTCATAGGGCTGTCAAGTGGGGGAGAGTGGATTTGATGAGGGAGGGCATTACAGGCCAGAGGTAGGATGTGGGCAAGGGATCGGAGGTGAGACAAATGTGATCGAGGCACTGTGAGGAAGTTAGCATCAGAGGAGTGGAGTGTCATCCTCCCTCCTCCCATCCTAACAGCACATATATCTGTAATTAATTTTTTATTTATGCATATTAATGTCTGTCTTCCCCTCTAGACTGTGAGCTCATTGTGGGCAGTGACTGTGTCTGTTGTATTGTGTTCTCCCAAACACTTATTACAGTGCTTTGCCCACAGTAAGTGCTCAATAAATATGATTGAATGAATGAATGGAAGAGGTTGTGATGAACAGTTCTACTAGTCCCCAAACTTAGGTAAGGAAGGAGAAGCTAGGTGGGGCATTTCAAGGTGCCCCAATCTGAAGTGTAAGCCAAATGAAACAGATAGAGGACTTAAGGAGGAAGTATAGGGCCAGGAGCTGTATCCGAGAGAGATCAAGACATAGGGAGAGCTCATGCTGTGGACCCTGAACAGACCCAGGGCACAGGACGGGATCGGAAGAAATCCATGGAGGTTTGGAGTACAGTAGCTAAGCTTCTGGATGGACGAAGGTGAGTCCCAGGACACCTATAAGGGAAGTACAGAGGGCCTTGAGGTGAAGAGACAATCCAGGATTTGTTTTGGTTGCTTCCTTTTTAAGAACCTATTGAATATTGTAGAAATCTCAGTTCTTGGTGTCTGCCTGCATCAGGGGCTGGAAAGAAGATCCAGGTGCCCGGGAGCCTAGGGAGTGTGTAGGATGCCTCAAAGCCTGTGAAAAATGGGAGAACTGGAGAGCTTTAGGAACCAGTGGGCCCTCCTAAAATTGCTCTTTTGCCCAGGTGGAGGGCTGAGAATCCCTGATAAAGTCACGGAGACACATGGCCAAAAGGAAGAAAGTGAACATTCCTAAGCAGCATGGCTCAGTGGAAAGAGCCTGGGCTTGGAGGTCAGAGGTCATGGATTCCCAGATCCGCCACTTGTCAGCTGTGTGACTGTGGGCAAGTCACTTAACTTCTCTTTGCCTCAGTTACCTCATCTGTAAAATGGGGATTAACTGTGAGCCTCACATGGGATGACCTGATTACCCTATATCTACCCCAGTGCTTAGAACAGTGCTCTGTATATAGTAAGTGCTTAACAAATACCAACATTATTATTATCATTATTATTATTATTGATTCAAGACATTTTGCCTTTAAAAGTCAAAAGAAAATAAGCCATTTTTGTGCTAGTGTCCCAAGAAAAGAGCAAGTATTGTGAGAAAAACACTTGGTAGTGATTTGATCACTGGCATTTTCTGAGTACTTACTGTGTTTAAAACACTTGGGAGAGTTCAAAAGAATAGTCCAGGGATTGTCACAAGTAACTCTACAAAAAGGAGCTCTCGTGTTCAGTGAAAAAACAAAGATTCAGATTTATGTTCATAATTAAGGTATAAGGAGGCAGGTGAGAGCTATTCAAACCAAGCATGCCTAATTTTAGTTTGATTTTATAGTAACTTCATTATGATCTTAAGCTAATATATACTTATCTTCCCTCCTTAGTACTTGTTTCCAAGCAGAGAGTGATGTTTCTGCTTTCCCTTCTATAAAAATATTCTTCCTGGTAAAAATTGTGCAGTTCCAGATTTATACATCAATTCAGTCAAATTTCTGAATGAGCTAAAAAAAATCTAATTAAATTACAGTAATTTCATTTAACTGGGATAGAAGTAGCAGTTCTTAATTCTATACTGAATTCTCCATTTCCATATTCAAGTGCATTTGAAGATTAAATGTGCATAGTTTCTACCTGTTGAACAAATGTTGACCAGTGGCTCCTTTATCCCTTATTTTTCTGACTTTAATTGTTATCATATATTTTTGATTCCCAAACCAGCTAAATGTATTACCATAGAAGAATATTTTATACTTTTTCTGTTGCAAAAATGATTTTAAAATGTTACCTTGACATCTAGACACAAATTCCAAGTTTTGTAATTTCTAGTAAAGACATTTGGGGGGGGTGTTTGGTTCCACGTAGAGTTTTAAATAACACTGAACTTAAATGGAAATGAATGATGCACTTGGCCATATGATGTCCAAAGTTTGCATTGATAGAATATATGTTCTTGTCACATTTGGAGGTCTTTATGAAATGAACACTGGAATGGGTGTGGTGACAAGGATATTGTTCTGGGTTGTTTGAGGAAAAGTGTTGCTTTGTTTCATTTTATTGGATGAAGAAAAAAATGAAATCAGAAGGTTTTGATAGGTTTGTGAAAGGAAAGATAAGGAGAATATATTTTTCTCTACCTTCTGAGAACAACTATTCAGTCAAGAAAGAGAAGGAGCATAGCCTAGTGGAAAGAGCACAGGATTGGGTGTCAGGAGATGGAAGTTCTAGTCCTGACTCCTCCACTTGCCTTCTGTGTGACCTGGCCAAGTCACTTAAACTTCTCTGTGTTTCAGTTTCCTCTTCCTTTGAATGGGGATTAAACACCTGTTCTCCCTCCCTCTTAGGCTGTGAATGTCATATGAGACAAGGATCCTGTCTGGTCTGATGACCTTCTATCTACCCAGAGTTTACCACAGTATTTGGCAAATGATTAGCCCTTGACCAATACCATCGTTATCGTTATCACCAAGATCTATTGACCACCTACTCTGAGTACTGTACTTTTGGGACATTTGGGAGCACCCAACAAAAGTTGTAGATCTTAACCCTGCCCTTAAGAGGTTTACAATCTATGCCACTCCCCATGTATATAATGCAATGATTAACCCCACCCTATTCAAAAAGGTACATCCCTCAGAGGAGGCAGGAGCAGAGACAGATGAATCTGAGTCTTTCTGAATCAAAATCTAGCCACCTCCAGAAATGCACAAGGCTTTAGTTAATAATAATAATAATGTTGGTATTTGTTAAGCACTTACTATGTGCCGAGCACTGTTCTAAGCGCTGGGGTAGACATAGGGGAATCAGGTTGTCCCACGTGGGGCTCACAGTCTTAATCCCCATTTTACAGATGAGGGAACTGAGGCATAGAGAAGTTAAGTGAATTGCCCACAGTCACACAGCCGACAAGTGGCAGAGCTGGGATTCGAACTCATGACCCCTGACTCCAAAGCCCATGCTCTTTCTAAAACACAACTTGAACACAAGGTAAGGAAGACTATGGACTGCCTCCTCCTTCATTTCTGACAAACCATCCCTCTCTCCACCATCAAAGTCCTACTAGCATTCCTTGACTAACCTCTCATTTGTTGACTTTTTTTGCCCTCCCTTCTTGATCCTTGGGCCTGTACCCCTTAGGCAGGAAATGTGTCTGTTACATTTTTATATTGCAGTCTCCCAAGACTTTGTACAGTGCTCTGCCCACAGTAAGCACTCAATAAATTCAAATGACTCACTGACTTAAGCACACTGGACCTAAGAAAGGACTTAAGCATCCTCAGCCCCATATAAACCTATCTCCTATTCTGCTGGTTCCTATAACTAGAGTTCCTTGTGGGCAGGTATCATGTCTATCAACTCTATTATATTGTGCTTGTCCGCAAGTGCTAAGTACAGTGTTCTATATAAGCACTCAATAGATATTATTGATTGATAGTCACAGTACATCTGAGATAATAATGATAATAATGATGGCATTTGTTAAGCGCTTACTATGTTCCAAGCACTGTTCTAAGCTCTGGGGTATATACAAGGTAATCAGGTTGTTACATGTGGGGCTCACAGTCTTAATCCCCATTTTACAGATGAGGGAACTGAGGCACAGAAAAGTGAAGTGACTTGCCCAAGGTCATACAGCAGATACATGGCAGAGCTGGGATTAGAACCCATGACCTCTGACTCCCAAGCCCGTGGTCTTTCCACTAAACCACGTTGAGAGACTAATACACTCTTCCCTTTCCCCTGGCATAAGAATAATTTGGAGGTTAATAATAATCATAATAATTTGGATGAAGAAAAAAGTGAAATTAGAAGGTTATAATAGGTTTATGACAGAAAGGATAAGGATAATATAGTTTTTCTCCCTTCTAGGAGCATCTATGTTGTAAAGAAAGAGAAATAGCATGACTCAATGGAAAGATAGAGAGTGCAGAAGGGACATCCCACTTGTTTCATCCCCAGCAAATATATATATTTCCTAATGTGCCAGGGAAACAAGTGTAACAGGAGCGTTATACTAGAGAGTGAATTTAAACACTGTTTTTGGAGGTGCGTCACTTTCCTCAAATGACAAAGGAAAGATGAGCTTTATGACATTCATTCACTCATTCAATAATATTTATTGAGTGCTTACTATGTGCAGAGAACTGTACTAAGCACTTGGAATGTGCAATTTGGCAACAGATAGAGACAATCCCTGCCCAATAACAGGCTCACAGTCTAAATGGGGGAGACAGACAGCAAAGCAAAACAGGACAAAACAAAACAAGACAACATCATCAAGAGAAATAGTGTCATGAAGATATACACCTCATTAACAAAATAAATAGGGTAATAAATAATACATACAAATAAGCTCAGTGCTGAGGGGAAGGGAAGGGGGAAGAGCAGAGAGCAGGAGAGGGTGGGAAGAGGAGCAGAGGGAAGGGGGAGCTCAGTCTGGGAAGGCCTCCTGGAGGATGGGAGCTCTCAGTAGGGACTCACATCTTCCACCTGCCCCGCTGCCACCCTCCAGTAGTTATGTAAGTCACATGCAAGGATGAAAATTATGGGTATTTTTCACCACGATGGGGAGTAGATTCCAGAGTACAGTCACTTGTGGAAATGCAAATCTGGGGTCTTCAAGTCCAGAGTAGGCATCGTGTCTCCAAGCTGATGGATGAATCTGAATGAATTCTGTTGCCAAATTGTACATTCATTCATTCATTCAATAGCATTTATGAAGCACTTACTATGTGCAGAGCAATGTACTAAGTACTTGGAATGTTCAATTCGGCAACAGAGAGAGACAATCTCTGCCCAGTGACAGAAACGGGGGAAACAGATGGCAGAGCAAAACAGAACGAAACAAAAACAAGACAACATTATCATGTTAAACCAAGCGCTTAGTGCAGTGCTCTGCACATCATAAGCACTCAATAAATACTATTGAATGAATGAATCCTTCATTTTTCAGTCCTGGTCCGGAAAGACCACAGCTTCCAATCCCTGGTCCTGTTTGTGAGTACAGTTTCCCAAATGTTCCCGAACTTTAGTTTCAAGGAAGGGGACTGTCTCTACCAATTCTATTGCTCTGTTAAAAATAAAACAAAACAAAACAAAAAAAACCCAGTGATACACCATATGTGCTTACCAAACGAGCAGTATCAAGCACTGTTCTAATCGCTGGATTCAAGATGATCAGGTTGGACACAGTCTCTGTCCCACAGGAGACTCACAATCTATGTTGGAGGGAGTAGGATTTAATTCCCATTTTGTAGATAAGGAAACTGAAGCCCAGAGTCATTAAGTGACTTGCCCAAGGTTAGATAGCAGACTAATGGATGAGACAGGCTTAGAACTCAGGTTCTATGACTCCCACCCCTATGCTCTTTCCACTAGACCACACTGTTTCTAGTGGAAACAGTGCAGTCTTGTAGTCCAGGGCTCTGTACACAATAAGGGCTAGCTCGGGCAGTGGCTACTAAGTGGAAGGCAATCTGCTACAAGTCAACACTCACCACTGCTGGGCAGCAGTGGCATAGGAGAGAGTCGTGACTGGAGACTCAAGTTTACTGCACAGAAGAAGGCAGTGGTAGAAACATTTCTTTATCTTTACCAAGAAAATTATATGGATACACTACCAGACCAATTGCAGATGGAGGTGGGGCTCTCTGGGAGAGATGTGTCCATGGAGTCACTGTGGGTTGAAGATCACTCGAGAGCATAAGACAAGGCATACCGTTAATGGATTGAATGAGAAAGTCTATCCCTTGGAGGTGGGTCAGGATGTTCCATAAAACGTCTAGAATTGGGGGCCAGGCTGCAGCCCAATATCAGAGGAGAAAGTGTCATCTGTTCTACTTTCCCAAGCATTTAGTATAGTGTCTTGCACTCAGAAAATGCCATTGATGATGAAGATGATGCTGAACATGAATTCTCCTTGAGTTAAAACTGGATCTGACCTAGTGAAATATATTATCAAACAACCTTCAAGGGCCCTCAAGAGGAGAAGAGAAAACTGAAGTTGGTCACTTCAGTAGATTTAACATACCATAGCTCTCTCAGTCAGACTAACAGGATTGGTTCAGCATCTTTTATGCTAGTAACAGTGGGTGAGGTTATGTATTGCAAAGACAAGAACATATATTTAAATTAATGGATTGGTTTTAACTTACATGAAAAATAGGCACTAATAAGGAATAATTTATTTTGATACCTACCCGTTATGCTCTGATTTTATAATCTGCAGCTCTCCTATTTTGAAAGGTATTCTTGCAGTCTCTCTCCAAACCATTATGTCCCCAAAGAAGAGGACAGATGCATAAATCAAAGATGGAGGCAAATATTGCTCTGAATTTCATGGATTTTTAATCCCGCAAAACCAAGCCAAACATTACTTCTGTGCATTTTTGTATTTAATTAACCAAAAGTACAGCCACATATTATCATCCTGAAAGCTTTTTATTATTAAAATAATATAAGTACCACATGTTTTTAAATTACATGGCTTTTTTCTAATCTTGTTTTCCTAATGAAATTTATTTAAGTCTAATACAGGCATAATGTAGAGTAATGTGTCTTCTGTAGCACAAAATGAATGTGACTATAAATTCATTATTTCTTCTTCAACAGATTCTCTTTAATCTCTAGACTATAGACACTTGGCTCTTTTTTTTTTTCTCTGAATATCTGTTGAGGCTTCCAAACTCATTTCCAAGAAATGAGGAGTCTTAGAAAATGCAGTTTTATCATAGTCTGTATCTCCTTAAATGCCCAAATAATTTATCTCCTTAAACCCCACATTCAGTTTATGTATCCTCTTAGCCCCCCTTATCAAAATGCCTGGGCAGTGGGAGATGGGTTGTGGTTATTCTGGGTTATTGTGAAGTCAAGGGCTGTAAAATGATTAACTAAATATAGGGTATTTCAGGGACCAGTAGGAGGGGTTAGTGGCTTGTCACAGAGCAGGGGAACATCCAGAAGTCCCTCTGAGAAGGGCTAGAAGGCCTCCTGTAATCAGGGTTAGATTATTACAGGCGATAATCAGGGCTTCAACCCAGGCCCTTGGGGATTAGAGCAAGGCCTCAGTGGGCCCCTGAAATCTCCCCTCCTCTCTCCCCCAACGCTTGAGCTTTCCAGCATAATCATTATTTGGTGCACTGTAAAGGTTGGGTGCTAAATAGCCAAAATAGCCACTGAGAAGCAGCCCATGGTGGAGTGTGTAGCCTGAGAGGGGGTGCTGTTGTTTGAGCTGTAGGGAATAGGGCAGCATGAAAGAGGATTCTGAGTATTCTGGAGTACCACTTTTTTGTGTGTTTTTGTTCCCGGTTTTTTTTTTATGGCAGTTATTAAGCATTTACCATGGGTCGAGCATTGTTCTAAGCACTGGCTTGATACAAGTTAATCAGGTTGGAGACGGTCCCATCCCACAAAGGGCTTATAATCTAACTAAGAAGGAGAACAGATATTGAATCCACATTTTATAGATGGGGAAACAGGAATAGAGAAGTTAAATGATTTACCCAAAGTCACATAACACACAAGTGATAGAGCCTGCCTCTGTCTCTCAGGCTAATGCACTTTCCATTAGGCCATGCTGCTCTTTTTGGTGGGTTGGGGGTTACTCCTTTAAATACCTTCCCCCTCAGCCTCTTACTTAGCCCACTGACTTGGGGTGGAGGGGTTGTGGCAACCTTAGTGATAGAAAGAAACAAGTGCTTATTCACAACCCCAAGCCTGACTTTATCTTAGCGCCTCCAGGAGAAATCTGCTTATTTTCATAGTTGGGGAGTTCATTAAACAGATAATGGAGGGGGGAGGGGGAGACTGATTTTAGTTTTTAGGAGGCAGTTTGGGCATGTGGTGAAATGGGAAGTAGAAAATCTCCATGAAGCAGAAGTGAAGTGTGTGTGTGTGTTAAGAGGTATTTCAACATCATCATCATCAATGGTATTTACTGAGTGCTTATTGTGTGCAGAGCACTATACAGAGCACTTGAGAGTGCACAATACAACAGAGTTGGCAGGCATGGTCCCTGCCCATGATGAGCTTACAGTCTAGAGGGGAAGACAGACATTAATATAATTAATAATTCATAATGTATAATTTATAGATATGTATACAAGTGCTGTGGGGCTGAGGGTGGGATGAATTTCAAATACCCAGAGATCACGGATCCAAGCACAATATACAATGCAAAAAGGAGAAGGAAGTGGGGAAGAGAAGACTTAATTAGGGAAGGCTTAATGGTGGAGGTATGACCTTAATAAGGCTTTGAAAGTGGAGAGTTGTAGATTGGCATATATGGAAGGGAAGAGAGTTCCAGACTTGGAGGAAAACATGGAAAAGGGTCATCGGTGGTGAGATGGCTGAGGTCAGGATACAATAGGTAAGACAGAGAAGCCTAGTGAAAAGAGTAAGGGTCTGGGAATCAGAGATCGAGGGTTCTAATTCCAGCTCTGCCACATATCTGCTGTGTGACCTTAAGCAAGTCACTTCATTTTCTGTGCCTCAGTTACCTCTTCTGTAAAATGGGAATCTGGATAGTGAGCCCCATAAGGGACATGGACTGTGTACGCCTGATTACCTCCTATCTACTCCAGCACTTAGAACAATGCTTGGCACAGAGTAAGCACTTAACAAATACCACCATTATTATTATTATTGTGCTAGAGGAGTGAAGTGTGTGGGCTGGGTTATAGTAGACCAGTAGGGTAAGGTAGTTGGGGGCAAGTTGACTGAGTGAATTAAAGCCAATGTTAAGAAGTTTCTATTTGATGTGGAAATGGATAGACAACCAATGGAGTGGTGTTGTTTTTTGTCTTTTTTAAAAAAATGGGATTTGTTAAGCACTTACTATGTGTCAGGCACTGTTTTAAGCCTCAGGGTCTTCTTCTTCAAATGCCATTGAGTCATTTCCAACCCATAGTGACTCCATGGACAAACTCTCTTCAGAACATCCCATCTTCTGAAATAAAGTCATTCTGGTAGAGATTTCTTGGTAAAGATAAGGAAGCGGTTTACCATTGCCTTCTTCTGCTCAGTAAAACTTGAGTGTCTGCCATCGTCTTTGATCATTGTTTTGATCACTTGATCATCCACCTCTAACTCTTTCCCAAGCTGCTACTGCCCAGCACAGGTGAATTGACTTTGTCCAACCCTTCAGCTTAGACATTTCTATTATGGGTAGCATTTTTTGGCATAGTACTAAGCTTCATCAGTGTGTGCAAACACTCCTGCCATGCTACGGTGTCTATTCATAGGAGAGAAGCCTTGGACTAGACACAAAATAATCAAATTACAGTCCATGTCCCATGAGGGGCTCACAGTATTAATCCCCTTTTTACAGATAAGGTGGCTGAGGCACAAAGAAGTTAAGTGACTTGCCCAAGGCCACACAGCAGACATGTGGCAGAGCAGGGATTAGAACCCAGGTCCTTTGACTCTCAGACCCATCCTTTTTCCACTTGGCCAGACATAGATTTAAACGTTTTTTAGGAAAAATTATCTGAGCAGCAGAGTGAAGTGTGGACTTGTGTGGACAGAGACAGGGGCCATGGACATAAGCAAGGAGGCAGATGAAATAGTCAAAGTAGAATAGGATAAGTGCTTGGATCACTGTGATAGCAGTTTGGATGGAGAGAAAAGGGAAGATTTTAGCAATGTTGTAAAGGTTGAGAGAAGCGGTGCTTATAGAGCCTGGGCCTGGTGTCAGAAGGAACTGGGTTCTAATCATGGCTCTGCCACATGTCTGCTGTATGACCTTGGGCAAGTCACTTAACTTCTCTATGCCTCAGTTACCTCATCTGTTAAATGGAGATTAAGATTGTGAGCTCTGTGTCCAATCTAATTTGCTTGCATCCGCCCCAGTGCTTAGAACAATGCCTGGCAAATAGGTGTTTATCAAATATCACAATTTTTAAAGTAGAATGGGCAGGATTTGGTGACAAATTCAATATGTGGGTTGAATCAGAGAAATGACCTAAAAACAATGCCAAGTTTGTGGGCTTGTGAGGTAGGGAGGTTAGTGGTATTGACTACAGTATGGAAAAGATAGGGAGGACAGGGTTTTGGTGGGAAGATGAGGACTTCTATTTCGGGCTTATTAAGTTTAAGGTGTTGGTGTGGTAACCAGATAGAGTTGTTCTGAAGATAGGAGGAAATGTGAGACTGCAGAGGAGTGGTTCAGGGTCGGTGATATAGATTGGGAATCATCCACATAGAGATGGTAGGTGTAGATAGTAGAGCACTATCAAGTCATTAGTTGGTAATAGGCAGCGTGGCTCAGTGGAAAGAGCACAGGCTTGGGAGTCAGAGGTCATGGGTTCTAATCCTGGCTCTGCCGCTTGTCAGCTGTGTGACTTTGGGAAAGTCACTTAACTTCTCTGTGCCTCAGTTACCTCATATGTAAAATGGGGATTAAGATTGTGAGCCCCACATGGGATTACCTGATCACCTTGTATCCCCCCCAGTGCTTAGAACAGTGCTTTGCACATAGTAAGCACTTTACAAATGCCATCATTATTATTATCATTAATAGGTAAATGTTGACATGTTGTCATCTCCTTGGGATGTATGCTGCTAAATTTCTCTGGGGGGGTCTCAGGATACCAGTGGGGTCTTGGGGTGATTGGTGATTCCTTTCTCCCAGACTCTCAAGTCCTTGGTGCGTGGATTTGGGAAGAGAAGAATAAGGGTGCTGGTGTCACCTTCCCCCGATGCAGTCCTAAGCCTCTGGGACACAGCGGGTGGGAGGAAGAGAATGGGCCAAGGGAGCTTGGGTCATTTCCTGTTGTGCAGTCCCAAGCCTCCAGTAGGCAAGGGTGAGGGATGACCCTCCCCTTTACTCAGGCCTCAGGGACCCATGTGCAGAGAGCAGTCCTCAAGTGGTCCCTTCCCATCAGAGGAAATTAGGTCCCCCATGGGCAGGAGGAGAAGCGGCAGAGACACTCCTCTTGGGTCAGTTTTTTGGGCTCTGATTTTCTGAGTGGACACTGGAGTTGTCAGCCATCCTTTGGCGTGATCCTCAGTCTCTGGTGTGAGTGGGAGGGGTCATAAGGCTCAGCACTCCTCCTTCCAGCGCAATCATTCATTCAGTCATATTTATTGAGCACTTATTGTTTGCAGGACACTATATTAAGTGCTTTGGAGAGTACAATTCAACAATAAACACACATATTCCCTGCCCACAAATAGATTATAGTCTAGAGGTAATCCTAGGTCCCGTCTGGGTGGGGTGGAGGTAGATGGTTCCATTCTGCTTTGATGGGGGTTTCACAGTGACTGGAGGAAGGGAAGAAACTCTTATACTCCCTCCAATCCACTGAGCCATGGATGAATTTGCTTCCAGAAAAGTAGGCCACAGGACAAAGCAAGTAGAAGGAGAAAGAGCAGAGGTGCATCAGGAAAAACCCCAGGGTCACAACTGGAGTCCTTGAATAAATGTCACCAACTGACTGAACTGATTTGGGGCTATACATTCATAAAGATCTGCGACAGTCAGTGGATCTCTTTCTTGGCTGTGGGGTGATTTCCAGCAGCCCTCAATGATCACTGACTTATTAGGGAATCTGGAGGAACAAACTGGAGCTCACACAGATTGGGGAGGCAGAGAAGTGGTTGGTTTGGGATACTGGTACCATATGATAGCTGGTGGTCTCCCTATATGGTAGCATATAATCTCCATCTAGACTCTAAGTTCTTTGTGGGCAGGGAACTGCTCTACTAACTCTGTTGTAAGCTAACTCTGTTGTATTGTACTCTCCTAAGTGTTTAGTACAGGTCTCTGTACCACTGATTGATAGAAGCATGGCACAGTGGCTAGAGGAGGGTCTGGGAGTCAGAAGGCCGTGGGTTCTAATCCAGGCTCTGCCATTTGTCTGCTATGTGACTCTGGGAAAGTCACTTCACCACTCTGTGCCTGTTACCTCATCTGTATAATGAGGATTGAAACTGTGAACCCCATATGGGACAGGGATGGTGTCCAACCTGATTTGCTTGTATCTATCCCAATGCTTAGTACAGTGCCTGGTACACAGTAAGCATTTAATAAATACCACAATTATTACAGTCACTGACCAAATTGCTTGCCAAAACAAACATCTTAACATGAACAAGTCCACTTATGCAGCACTGTCAAGTGTTCTGCTATTTTGGGGCTTACACTGATATCCGGAGAACTGATACGTGAACGTGTTTTCCCCTGGAATATTTGCAGGTATACTTCCATTCCCTCTCTAGGTTGTAAACTCAGTCTGGGCAGAGAACTACAGAAGCCAGAACAGCCAAGCACAATACAGAAACAGTGGGGCATCTCTGTAAACCACTCCATCAGGGGCCATTTTCTTTAGTCAATGATAATCTGATAGTGACACATTATTCTGTCAATCCCACACATTTTGAATGTTCAGAGACATTTTTTTAAAAAGTAGTAAAAGAGAATAGTTCTCCTGGGAGTTATTAATGCAAGTTTGATTAACCTTTATAATTTCATCTTAACAATAGACTTTGGTGAAGGGGAAAGCATTTTCTTCCCTCCTTTATCCATAAAAACATTATTAGGCAGTGATTATTAAATTGGCATGTTAAAGATCAATACATGATTTGTGAAAATGTATGCCATTTACTTCAAACATGTTGACTTGGTGAACTTCAGCTATTCAGAATTTTTTTGACAATCATTACAAAAGGCATGATTTTTAAAACTAATAAAGTTTCCTAAACCCCAAAGACTTATCCTATTCTCATTTTGAAGAGCCACATAATAATGACTTCAAATTACTGTTGACTTTATGTAATATTTTAGATATGAACAGGTTTGGTATGAGGATTTGGATGAATTAAGAACTGAATCATGTAGGTCTATCTTATTTCTCCAATGAATCCCTTTGCTGGATCGAATGTGATTGCTAAGAGCAGATCTCGTGTTATGTAATGTATAACTCAAACAAGCTTAGGCATGGGGCATTCCAAAGATGTAGGTTAGAAATTATGATACCAAAGTGATATTCTGAAAATACAGAGTCTTCCTCTCATGAAGCCTTTCTATCAAGAGAAAGAGAAGATGACCTGATTTATTAGACTGTGCTCTCCCTGAGGGACAGAGACTGTGTCTAATTCCCACCTGGATATTCTTTCCAAATGCTAAATTCAGTGCTCTGTACACCTCTACAGAACACAGTTTATCACTGAGCCAGCTGTTGGGTAATAATATAAAATAAATTCACTGTATCCTGTATCTTGCATAAAGGGGGAAATATCCATCTGAATTTGAGGAAAAGTTAAGGAGCCAGAGGTAAAAGGTTAGGGGAAAGGGAGGGAAAGTGAGAGGTTAGCAGAGTGGCCTAGTGGAAATAGCACAGGATTGAAACTCATGATGATGGTATTCAGTAAGTGCTTACTATATGCCAAGCACTGTTCTCCATGCTTAGAGAAATACAAGGTAATCAGGTTGTCCCTCATGGGGCTCACAGTCTTAATCCCCATTTTACATATGAGGTAACTGAGGCACAGAGAAGTTAAGTGACTTGCCCAAAGTCACACAGCTGACAAGTGGCAGAGCTGGGATTAGAACCCACGACCTCTGACTCAGCAATCCTGTGTTTTTTCCACTGAGCCATGCTGCTTCTCACAAGCCCATGTTCTGATCCCAGCCCCATCCTTGTCTGATGTGAGACTTTGAGTGAGTTACTTAACTATCTGTGCTTCAGTTTCTTTATTTCTAAATGGGAAATGATCTCTGCATTCTCTCCCTCACAATTGTAGGCCTCATGTGGGATGAGGACTATGTTGCTACTCCAGTTCTTAGAATAATGCTTAGCACATAGTCTTAACAAATGCCACAGTTATTATCAATAGGACAAAAAGGATGGAGGAACGATAAGAATTAGAAAGTGATGAAACTGATAGGTGCAGATGATGTATGCTCATTACAGAGTTGCAGTGTAGCTGTAATAACAGTATTCATTAAGTGCTTATTTTATGCAAAGCACTGTGCTGTGTCATGGGAAATTCTAATTAAAGAGATTAAACACAGTTTATATCACAGTCTAATATAAAATTATTGAGGATACAAGGGTGTTTCCTGCTGAGGAGGGCATATATAGATACAGTGCTATATTCCACGTTCTCGGAATATACCCCTAATTCCAGCCAGCCTTCCTCCACTGAAGGATTGAGGCCAGGCTAGAGTGTTGTTGACTCATTACAACTTATCTTCATAGCTGGAAAAATGAATCACATGCTTGTACCACCACTGTGGAATCATTCCTCTTCCCTTATCCTTAAGAGAAGTCCTGTTTGTCCCAGGATTTAGATTGCTCAGTTCCTGAAGAAGACGGAGAAGTATTTGGTGTCTCTCTAAGTTTACTGAATGGACCTATTTAATTAGAGATGTTGCGCATCTCTAATGGAGAAGGCAATAGGAAAGATGCCACCAAAATAATAACTGTCTCACACAACCTAGGCTTACTAGTTATCTTTGGGTCAAAATTGAAAAAAGAATAACCACTGTGTTGTGAAGTACTATTCTCTATATGATAATAAGAGCATCAGGAGCCCTGAAAGAGGAGTGGTTCTTTTTCCATTTGAACTGGCTGTGTATGGAGGGAACATCGAGCCAAGAGTTAAAGCAGACCATGTGATTTAGAGCCGGCAGAGACCAGAGTGGTGGGATGAATCTTTCGGAGAAGGTTGTCCACTCCAGCGACACATCATTCAAGCCTTGAATCAATGATGAATATTGTGAAATAGACCCTCTGCTTTCCCTTTTGGGGTGAACAGTACACTCTTCAGTACATGCTCAGCTACCCATGGTGGTCCCCAACAACCTCTGTGTTTCTTGAGCAATTAACCTACTAAAATGTGGGATGACTATTTTTAGAGGACACTGTTGAGGGCAGGTCTGAGATGGCCCACCATCAGTGGCTCTTACACTTGAGTTGTTTTTTGGTAGTGATGAAGGTTTGCACCAAGTCAGTCAATGGTATTTATGGAGCACTTACTCTCTATAGAGCATCTTGCTAAGCACTTGGAAGAGTATGATAGTTGGTAGACATGATCCTTGTTGATAAGGAGCCTACAGTGTTGAGTGGGGTGACAGACATTAAATGGTACATCAATGGTATTTACACTTCAATCTCTCCTAACATCAACTCCTTGTTCAAGTCCACCCTCTGGTCTGGAACTCTCTGCCCCATCACATCTGAGAAGTAGTATTGCCTAGTGGTCAGAGCATGGGCCTGGGAGTCAGAGGCCCTGGGTTCTAATCTCACCTCCACTACTTGTCTGCTCTGTGATTTTGGGCAAATCACTTAAATTATCTGTGCCTCTGTTTCTTCATCTGTAAAATGGGGATTAAGATTGCGAGTCCCATGTGGGACAGGGACAAGGCTAAACCTGATTATCTTGTACCTACCCCAGTGTTTAGTACGGTGCCTGGCACATAGTATTATTACTATTATTATGGTATTTGTTAAGCGCTTATTATGTGCCAAGCACAGTTCTCAGTGTTGATGTAGATGCAGGGTCATCAGGTTGTCCCACAAGGTGCTCACAGTCTTAATCCCCATTTTACAAATGAGGTAACTGAGGTACAGAGAAGTTAAATGATTTGACCGAGGTTACACAGCAGGCAAGTGGTGGAGCCAGGATTAGAACCCATGTCCATGGTAAGTGCTTATCTAATACAATTATTTTGTAATTATTATTATCATCTGATAGACTCTCACTCTCCCAACCTTAAAAGTCTGATTAAAATCATAACTTCTCCAAGAGCCTTCCCTGACCTCTCATTTCTCTCCCTTTTCACCTTCCCTTCCGCATCACCTATGCTCTTGAGTATGTACCACCCCTTAAGCACTTTGATAATCACCTCTCTCCCAGCCCCACTAACAATTACGCACGTTTGTCCCTGTTAATTGTGGGCATCCCTCAAGGCTCAGTTCTGGGTCCATTTCTCTTGTCTTTTGCACCAACTCCCTTGGAGAACTCATTTGCTCCCATGCCTTCAACTAACATTTCCATACGGAATATTCCAAAATCTACTTCAGCAATTCTGACGTCTATTGATCTCTCCAGTCTTGCATTTCCTCCTGCCATCAGAACATCTCTTCTTGAATGGCCCACTGACACCTCAAATATAGCAAGTCCAAAACAGGGCTCCTCAACTTCGCACCTGCATCTTGTCCATCCAAGATTATCCCATCACTGTCTACCAAGCCCTTAATTGGGACATTATTCTCAACTCATCTCTCTCATTCAACTCATATATTCAATCTGTCACCAAATCCTGTCAGTTCTACCTGCTCTCCATGACTTAAATCCACCCTTTCCCCTCCATCCAAACTGCTACTATGCTGATTGAAGCAGTTATCTCACCTTGACTATTACTTCAGCCTCATGGCTGACCTGCTTGTCTCCTGTCTTTCCCCATTTCAATCCATATTTTACACTGCTGCCTGAATCATTTTTCTAAAGAATTGCTGGCTCCACTACCCGTCTGCCGTTTCATGTTCATGTTTCCCTACTCCTAAAGAATCTCCAGTGTTTGCCCATCTACCTCTGAAACAAAGAGAAATTCTGCTCTAACTCCCTCCCTTTGCTCTGCCCCCACCCCTCCACAGCACTTGTATATATATATATATATGTACATATTTATAATTCTATTCATTTATATTAATGATGTGTATATATCTATAATTCTATTTGTATTGATGTTATTGAGGCCTGTTTACTTGTTTTGATGTCTGTCTTCCCCATTCTAGACTGTGAGCCCTCTATTGTCTCTATTTCTTGCTGAATTGCACTATCCAACTGCTTAGTACAGTGTCCTGCACACAATAAGTGCTCAATAAATACGATTGAATGAATGAATGATTAATTGATTGATTGAAAAGTTGAAAGTGGGAATCCTAAAACCCCGCAGCTGAAATCTGGAGGTCTAATGTTGAGACTAGACCATCATGGTGCACTTCTATCAGTAAAACAGTGACAAGTCAGGCACTTCAAACATCAAAAATTAGAACCCAGCAAAAGACAGCCCTCTCGTGTACATAGTGTGGTCAGGACTTTGGGAACCTCTGGCAACATTCCAGGTGTAGAAACTCTAGAAGTTACTCAAGAGGAGGAGATTAACTCCCAAGACCTCCTCCCTGAAGAAGGTTTATTTAGACACTAGGATATAAATTCTCTATGTGGAGCCCAGCTGTCACAGGGAAGTTTGGGAAAGGAGGAAGGGGGACAGGGTAGTGGGGGAAGGAGTCCTTTGGCCACAGATTTGAATCACAACCACAGATTTGCAGTAACGCAGGGTGCAGAAAAGTATCAGAGAGGGAACTCTAGAGGTTTAAGATAAATAGACGTTTAGGGATCCAGAGAGGTGAGGGTCCTACAACTGATGGGGAGAAACAATTACGTAGATCAGCAGCAAATCTTAACCAAAATATGTTAACAGAAGGATTTGAATGGGATGAGAATGGATCTTGAGACACCCTGACAGAAGAGATACACTGACTGAAGAGTGAAAAGGACCAGAATTGCACAAGCAGAGTGTGCTTACAGGAAAACAGAATAGATCCTGGAGACGGGGTGAACAATGATAAGAGGAAATGACAAACCGTTTTGATGAGAATTTTGTACTAAAAATACTTGCAAGGTGTCTATTAAAAACCTATTCAGACTTCTAACTTTTATATCCATCTGCGTTAAAACTTGGAAGTCTAAGTGGTCAGAAAATGTTTTTGCTTGGGAAGCTGAAGGAATGGGAGTGATCCCTTTCTCCTTTGAGTTTCCTGTAGCTAACCCTGGGATGGATTCATCTGGTTAGACTTGAAAAGATCCCTCTGCTGTTCCAAGGACCAATTGTGTGAAAGACACAGTCCAGTAGCAGTGGCCAAGGGAGTTCAGGAGTGGCATCCGTTAGGGAGGGACACCTAAATGTATCTGTTCCTTGAAGAGAAGAACTGTAAGGCTTCAGGACCCAGCAGTCATCACTAGGGTGAAAGGCTTTCTTAGTGACCCTGGGAACTCTCTTGGTAGGGATTTAGTCTGAGAGCTTCTGGAGAATCACTTTCCTGTATTGGTCTTTTCAGCCACACAAGTGCACACACAACATACATTTCACTTCATTGCAACTTATTTTAAAGCCATCAGGTCAAAGGTTATCACAAGAGACCTGGAAACTGATTTCTGAACCACCAAGAGATTCTTCCAATTCAGTAGGTTACAAAGTGATACTGAACTCAGTGGCAGCCTTCCAGGAGCTGCTGGATACTGGTGCCTGCCTTATAAGACCAAACACAGGAAGATATTTTGATGATTATGAACTGCTTTGCTGAACCAGACAAGCACTAGATACTTCTAAAAGCTTGCAAAAGACCAAGGTTATGTACCAGCCTGCCCCAGGTAACCCTACACTGATATATTTCATTGGCAATTCAGTCACTGAATCCTGCTAACTCTACTACTGTTCAGTGAAGAACAGTTAGACAAAAAAGCCTACAAAATGAGTCAAGAAGATCAATTTGTCCTTTGAAAGACTGACAATGGAGTATCAAGCTTCCTACTCAGCTAAAGGTCTCTGTTTTTTTGACTGAACGCTCTGTCTGTCATTGCTATTTATTGATCTCCTTCCAAATGTGTAACACTGTGCTAAGCACTTTGAGGAAGTACAACAGAAGCAAGAAACACCTTCTCTGTGACCCAGAGTCCACAATTTAATAAATAATTTTAACAAGGACACCTTTGAGTCCTATCCAGTGTCAAATGGCAAAAAAAAAAATCATCACACTGTAGGAAAAGTAAAACTAGAAAAGAAAATCATTCAGGAGGAATGAACGAGGTTGTTGGATTGGGAATGGGGTTTTGTGAAACTAGTTTGTGATCCCACAAGTGGGAACATCACAAAATCCATTTGGTAACAGCTGTTGGAAAGCTTCCAGAAGATAATCCAGTGGGGTTTATTTCCACTAAATAAATCATTTCCAGGAGGTGGACACTGGCTAATGGAGATATGAAAAATAAGACTGCCAACCTGCAACTAGACAACAAATGCACTTGAAGATCAAAATTTAGTATGGATTGTGTAATGTGTCTTGAGGCTCAGGGATGAATGCATAGAGATTCTTGAACTCCAGGAAATACTTTTTTTTTAAATGAAGGCATCTGCCACAGCAAGACTGGGAAATTAAATGGCTTTGTGAAATGGACTCTGACTTTCATAAATTCAGTTTAACCAGCGGTTGGGAGACACAATATATGAAAGTATTAAAAACTCAGGTATAAGTAGTCCTCACATTTATGATACAATTGTTCCTTAAAAATGTGTCTTAAGCCCAAATACATGTTGGAACCAGTTTTCTCATAGAAACAATTTTAGAAATGGGGAATTGGTTTCTCAACCAAAGCTGGATACCTTATTGTTAACAAAATTACCCAGAAATGTGTACACGATCCATAGTAGATGAGTAATGGATCTGAGACTGTGGTATTCATTCATTCATTCAATAGTATTTATTGAGTGCTTACTATGTGCAGAGCACTGTAGTAAGCACTTGGAATGTACAAATCAGTAACAGATAGATACAATCCCTGCCCTTTGACGGGCTTACAGTCTAACTGGGGGAGACAGACAAAAACAATAGCAATAAATAGAATCAAGGGGATGAACATCTCATTAAAACAATAGCAAATAAATAGAATCAAGGTGACGTACATCTCATTAACAAAATAAATAAGGTAATGAAAATATATACAGTTGAGCGGATGAGTACAGTGTCGAGGGGAGGGGAAGGGAGAGGGGGAGGAGCAAAGAGAAAGGGGGGAAAAGAGGGCTTAGCTGAGGGGAGGTGAAGGGGGGTAGAGGGGGACCAGAGGAAGCAGAGGGAAAATGGGGGAGCTCAGTCTGGGAAGGCCTCTTGGAGGAGGTGAACTCTAAGTAGGGCTTTGAAGAGGGGAAGAGAATTAATTTGGCGGAGGTGAGGAGGGAGGGCATTCCAGGACCGCGGGAAGACATGGCCCAGGGGTTGACGATGGGATAGGCGAGAACAGGGGACGGTGAGGAGGTGGGCAGCAGAGGAGCGGAGCGTGCGGGGTGGGCAGTGGAAAGAGAGAAGGGAGGAGAGGTAGGAGGGGGCAAGGTGATGGAGAGCCTTGAAGTCTAGAGTGAGAAGTTTTTGTTTCATGCGGAGGTCGATAGGCAATCACTGGAGGTTTTTAAGAAGGGGAGTGACATGCCCAGAGCATTTCTGCAGGAAGATGAGCGGGGCAGCGGAATGAAGAATAGACTGGAGTGAGGAGAGACAGGAGGAAGGGAGATCAGAGAGAAGGTTGACACAGTAATCCACCCGGGATATTATGAGAGCCTGTAACAGTAAGATAGCCGTTTGGGTGGAAAGGAAAGGGTGGATCTTGGTGATATTATAAAGGTGAGACTGGCAGGTTTTGGTGATGGATTGGATGTGTGGGGTGAACGAGAGAGCCAAGTCAAAGATGACACAGAGGTTGCGGGCCTGAGAGATGGGAAGGATGGTCGTACCATCCACAGTGAAAGGGAAGTCAGGAAGAGGACAGGGTTTGGGAGGGAAGATGAGGAGCTCAGTTTTGGCCATATTGAGTTTTAGGTGGCGGGCAGACATCCAAGTAGAGACGTCTTGGAGGCAGGAGGAGATATGAGCCTGAAGGGAGGGGGAGAGGACAGGGCAGAGATGTAGATTTGTGTGTCATCTGCATAGTGATGATAGTTGAAGCCATGAGAGTGAATGAGTTCACCGAGGGAGTGAGTGTATATGGAGAACAGAAGAGGGTCAAGAACTGACCCTTGAGGAGCCCCAACAGTTAGAGGATAGGAGGGGGAGGAGGAGCCGGCAAAGGAGACCAAGAATGAACATCCAGAGAGATAAGAGGAGAGCAAGGAGAGGACAGAGTCCGTGAAGCCAAGGTGAGATAAGGTGTGGAGGAGAAGGGGGTGGTCAGCAGTGTCAAAGGCAGCCGAGAGGTCAAGGAGAATTAGGATAGGGTATGATTTGCATGAGAAGCAATTGGTAGGTTGGTAAATTTGTCTGTGTGTCCTATCAAATCTACTAAATCCTTAGAAGAAGGGGTTGAACTACAACCCAACGTGACATCTTCTCCCGTTGCCATTCATGTGTCTTGGGTCTTGATTAATAAAGTTATTCGTCATTAAACAGGTCTACCCTTATGAATGGATTTGTGGAAACCCAGCATTTTCCTATTTTGGAAGTTAATCAGGCTCTTTTTGAAACAAATTCCTTTTCATTCCATTGAATTCCATGTCTTATAGCTTTGCTTCTTATAGTTAGGAATAATGATATTGACAATAATAAAAATAATTCTATCTCAAGCACTGTTCTAAGTGTTGGGAAAAATAGAAGAAAATCAGGTCAGACATAGTCATTGTGCCATACAGTGCTCCCAATTTAAGTAGGAGGGAGAAGAGATGCTGAACCCACATTTAGCAGTTGCGAAAACTGAGGCACAGAGAAGTAAAGTGATTTGCCAATGGTCACACAGTATATAAGGGGCAGACCTGGGATTAGAACCTATGTCGTCTGAGTCTCTTACCAATAGCCACATTGCTCCTCCAATAGTGTGTCAGCATCCTTTGAATAAAAAGCCTCAGATATATATGTACACACATATGGGAATATATATGTTTATGATACATTTATAGATCTAGAACAAAACAGGCAAACAAAAATAGCTTTGGTAAAGTTGCCAAATTGGTAACTAAAGTAAGCTGATGGAGTACTCCGTTAGCTCCCTTTTCTTATGGACTTAACTATTCTTCTCTCCAACAACCTCTCAGCTCTCAGTCTTCATTCAAGCTCACCAACTATACTACATTCCCATCTCTCCAGTTTCTAAACCTGAGGTCATAGCCAACCTCTTGTCTGGAACTCCTCTCTCTTTCAAATCTGCCATACCACTGCTCTCCCGGACCATTATTCTCTGCATCTTCAAAGCTCTTCTGAAATCCTAACTTCTCCAGGAAATTATCTCTCACCTTCCCACCATAGCTTGTTAAGAGCGGAGACTGTGTCTGTGTGTTGTTGTATTGTACTCTGTCAAGTGCTCAGTAAAGTGCTTTGCCCACAGTAAGTGCTCAATAAATGCTTAGAGAAGCATTGTGGCTCGGTGGAAAGAGCACGGGCTTAAGAGTTAGAGCTCATGAGTTTGAATCCCAGCTCTGCCACTTAGCTGTGTGACTGTGGGCAAGTCACTTAACTTCTCTGTGCCTCAGTTCCCTCATCTGTAAAATGGGGATTAAGACTGTGAGCCCCACGTGGGACAACCTGATTCCCCTGTGTTTACCCCAGTGCTTAGAACAGTGCTCTGCACATAGTAAGCGCTTAACACATATCAACATTATTATTATTATTATTAGCTCATGGGTTCGAATCCCAGCTCTGCCACTTGTCAGCTGTGTGACTGTGGGCAAGTCACTTAACTTCTCTGTGCCTCAGTTACCTCATCTGTAAAATGGGGATTAAGACTGTGAGCCCCACTTGGGACAACCTGATTACCCTGTATCTACCCCAGCACTTAGAACAGTGCTCTGCACATAGTAAGTGCTTAACAAATACCAACATTATTATTATAATTATTATCATTATTAATACAACTGAATGAAAGAATGAATATCCTCCAACTGCCACCTAGGCACTTCTGTACCATCTAAACACTGAAATTTCCACGTTCCCTTAGCTCCCTTAAATTCGTATCTTATATACTCTGTTACTCTTCCTTCATTTTTTATATATATGCATATCTAACTTCTTTCTCGATGTTAATATTGCAGGGCAGGAATTGTGCCCTCTGACTCTTTTGTGTTCTCTCAAGTGCTCTGTAAAGTGCTCTAGACACAGCCAGTGTTCAATTAATTGAAGTTATTTTTAATGATGATGTAAGAGAGTTGAATTTCCATTAAGTATTTGTTGTAAGTTTAGGAAATTAAACTCACAAGGAAAGTTCATCTTGTATTGTTTCTTTGCTCTGTTCTATGACAACTGGCTGGAGAGAAATGAACGGTAAGAAAGAAAAGGTCTAATTGGGTTACCTAAGGTTCAGCTTTAGGGCCATCCTTATTTAATAGCCTTATTAATAATCTGGCAGAGGAAGTAAACAATATGCTAATGAAATGGTCACATCAGACTAAATTGATAAGGCCAGAAGAATGATAAGAGACCTAGAGAGGTTGAGTTTACAGAAAACTGCCTCTACTTGGAAAAGTATGGCCCAAGGGCTCCTGTGGACAAAAGACAATCACAAATGCAGATATATGATGGGAAGAATATAGCCACAAAACAGCATATTACCAGAAAATTACACAAAAGGGTATGAAGAATACAGCAAATTGATTATTAAGTTGAGATATGTTGTTGAGTACTGAAGAACGTCATAGAAGAATGGAAAGAGGAGAGGCCTAGGAGTCAGAATAATAATGATGATATTTGTTAAGCACTCACTTTGTGCCAGACACTGAGCTAAGCGCTGGGGTGGATACAAGCAAATTGAGGTGGACGCAGTCCCTGTCTCATGTGGGGCTCACAGTCTCAATCCCTATTTTACAGGTGAGGTAACTGAGGTTCAGAGAAGTGAAGTGACTTGCCCACAGTCACAGAGGAGACAAATGGCAGAGTTAGGATTAGAACAGGTGACTTTCTGACTTCCAGGACCATACTCTATCCACTGTGCCATGCTGTTTCTCGACAAGACCTGGGTTCCAATCCTGGTTCTGCCACTTGCCTGCTATGTGATCTTGGGCAAATCACTTTTCAGTGCCTCAGTTACCTCATCTGTAAAATAGGGAAGAAATCCTATTAACTGTGAGCCCCAGTGTGTCAAACCTGATTAGTATATATCCCAGTACTTAGTAATAATAATAATCTTGGTATTTGTAAAGTGCTTAACATGCATCAAACACTGTTCCAAGTGCTGGGGAAGATACATAGCCATCAGGTTGTCCCATGAGGGCTCACGGTCTTAATCCCCATTTTACAGATGAGGTAACTGAGCACAGAGAAATGAAGTGACTTGCCCCCAGTCACACAGCTGATAAGTGGCAGAGCTGAGATTAGAACCCACGACCTCTGGCTCCCAATCCCGGGCTCTTTCCACTAAATCAAGTTGCTTCGGCACTTAGCACTTAGTAAACCTTAAATGTCATTAAAAAATAGAATAAAGTGTTTATGGTGTATGTTGAGTTAATAGGTAATTAACATCATCTTGCAGGGAAGCAGTTTGATTTTCTGGAAAGAGCACAGAATTGGGATTGAAGATACCTAAGGTCTTGTCCAAGTTCAGCCACTTGCTTACTCTGTGACCTTGGACAAATGTTTTCCTTTCCCTAAGCTTCAGTTTCCTCATCTGTAAAATTCAGATGAAATACCTACTCTTCCTCCCTTTTAGACCTTGAACTCTGTGTGGGACAGAGATTGCGTTTAATGTGACGATTTTGTATCAACTTTGAATCTTTCTTGTGCTTTAGCAAAGTGCTTGGAACATAGTAACTTTCACAAATACTATTACTAGTCTATTATTTTTATATTGTGAGCTTTTTGTTCATGGTAAATCTACCAGTCTTAAACTTACAGCAAGCTGCTTTCAAGTTATTTTTTCCACCACTTCCAACTTGGTAATATGTATTCATTTTGATTAACCTTGTTGTTCATTCCATTGTTTATTTTTATTCCTTTAGATGTTATCATTGAGGGAATTATATTTAGGTTTAAGCTTCCTCTGTCAGCCAGATATTAAAGCCAACTGACTAAATAGATCATGACAGAGAAAGTATGGTTGATATGGAGTTGTATGGAACCTCTCTCTGACAATGATGAAAAAATATTCTCAGTGAATTATACCTATGACAAATCCTTTTATGGATCCAGTGAAAAAAATGGGAAATGGGAAACCTGGGTTCTAGTCTGGGTTCTGCAAACAGTGGAATCTCTCAGTCAACAATTAATGGTATTTAGCACTTACTGTGTGCAGAGCATTGTAGTAAGTGCTTCAGAAAGTTCAAGTCTTGTAGACAGGTTCTCTCCTCACAGAGAGTTTACAGTCTACAAGGGGAGAAACAAATTGAAATAGTTTAAGGATACAAGAATTAGTAGAGTATAAGATTATGTACTTATTTGGGGGCTGGGATGGTTATCAAAGTGCTTAACGGGTACACAGCCAAGTGCATAGTTGATGCAGAGTGGAGGTTGGATAGGGAAATAGAAAGTTTACTTAGGGTAGACCTCAGTTCCCTCATCTGAAAAATGGAGTTTAAAAGCTGTTCTACCTCTCATTTAGACTGTGAGCCTGTGTGACCTGATTATCTTGCATCTACCCCAGTGCTTAATACATTGCTTGGTATAGAGTAAGCGCTTACCAAATAGCACAATCACTTGGAGGAGATGTGACTTTTGGAGGGTTTTGAAGGTGAGAGAGTGACAGACTGTCAGATATCTAAGGGGAAGGAGGAGTTTCAGGCCCAAGAGAGAATGTGGACAAGGGTTGATGGTGGGCTAGACAAGATTGAGGTACAGGTACAGAGAGAAGGCTGGTGTTTAGTAAGAGTGGAATGTTCACTGTGGCTTGGTCAGTGAACTACCTAGAGAGTTCTGTGCAGTGAACAGACCTGTGAGGAAGCCTAAGAAGTCCCTCTGTTGACTTTCACAGGTGGTAATGACCATGTTGGCTACCAAGGCACCCAACTCCTGGATGAATATTAGCACTAAATCGGGGTCACTTGGGCTTTAGTTAGGTTCTTTACATTAAAAAAAAACAACTCTGCCTCCATTTTGCATTGCCCGTACCCAATCATTGTTTGATTATTTTGGGGGTTTTTTGGTATTTGTTAAGTGCTTACTATGTGCCAGGCACCTACTAAGTGCTGGTGTAGATACAACTAATTGGGTTGGACAGAGCCCCTGACCCAAATAGGGCTCACAATTCTAATCCTCATTTTACAGATGAGGGAACTGAGGCCTAGAAAAAGTGAAGTGACTTGATGAGGATACATAGCAAAGTGGCAGAGCCAGAATTAGAACCCAGGTCCTCTAACTCCCAAGCCCATGCTCTTTCCTTTAGGCCATGTTGCTTCTCCATAGCCAGGTCTACCTGGGGCCAGCCACAGGGCTATCTCCCTGGACAGCACCATAATTAAAGATAGGAGGTGGGGAGAGAAAAAAGAGATTGGAGACAGGAAGTGGAAAGAACCCTGAGTCCCAGCGGGAACCCAACTGGAAGGGAGAGATTTCTAGTGGGGCTGTGCACACAATAATAATACAATGATAGTATTAGTTAAGCTCTTACTATGTGCCAAGCACTGTTCTAAGTGCTGGGGTAGATACAAGTTAATCAGATTGTCCCACATGGGGTTTACAAACTTAATCCTTATTTTACAGATGAGGTAAGCGAGGCACAGAGAAGTTAAGTGATTTGCCCAAAGTCACACAGCAGACAATTGGCAGAGTCGGATTAAAACCCACGACCTCTGACTCCCAAGCCCAGGCTCTGTTTCCTAAGCCACGCTGCTTCACGGTGTAGTGGATGGAGCATGGGCCTGGGAGTCAGAAGATCATGGATTTTGACCCCAACTCCTTCACTTGTCTGCTGTGTGACCTTGGGCAAGTTACTTAACTTCTCTGGGCCTCAGTTCCCTCAACTGTAAGATGGACATTAAGACTATAGGCCTTATAGGGGACAGGGACTGTGTCCAACCCGACTTGCTTGTATCCACCCCAGTACTTAGAACAGTGCTTGGTACATAGTAAGTGCTTAACAAATACCTTAATTACTATTATTTTATTATTAGTAGTATGTGCAGAGCTCTGAACTAAGTGCTTGGGAGAGTACATTACAACAGAATCAGCAGATACGTTCCCTGCCCGTAGCGAGCTTACAGTCTTCAAACTATCACACTTTGAAACTTTTGAGGGCACATGGAGTAATGATAAGAGGATGTGGCACTTGTTTTAGGTGGAACCTGAACGTATATGGTTGGATTCTCAAGAAGCCTGCAGTCCAAACCTATCATGCAACCTGAGACGATAGTTTCTCAATCAAAATGTTCACTGGGTATGAAAGCCAGCCAGTTATATCTCTCTGCCCGCAGCCAGTCTAGATCTACCTTTCCTATTTCCACATTGGTATATGTGGTGCAATTATGATTATTTTTCTCCCTGTAGTTTCCCCAATTTTAATTAGAAAGAGACCTACCTTGATTTGGCTTTCCCACTACTCAGACAACAGACCTATAATATCGTCATAAGAAAACTGTGCTGCAGTATATTCAAGAGCCCCTAACAAGCAGCACATGCGTATATTTGGCCATATCCCACTGCGCTTCTAATACTGGATCTATTGTTAGTAATAAAACTAGAGGCAAAACCTTGGAAGGTAAGGCACAAATTGATTTGTTTTTGAAGCTTTGATAGTACGCTGTCTGTCGTGTGATCTTCCTGAATGGCAGAGATGCAAAGTGCAGCTTGTTTTAGAAAATCACTGACAGGAGCCTGGGCAACTGCTTTTTGGAAGGATACCCAGAAAGCCATAACACCAGGGCTCAGTGTATTTATATACATGTCATTCTTTTTTGTGAATGTGTTTAGACTCTCCCTCAAAGTTTGATTTATTAAGATGGACACAGCACTCTACAAAGGCAGGCCCGAATGCCTTGGAAATAAGTTCACAGTAACACATTAAGCCCCACTGCCTCAATTGTTTGAGATGGTTTTTTTCAGACACACCATGCCACCGCCTACCAATGGAATCTCCTTAGAAATTATTCTAGAAATCAGAAGGAACAGCTTAGGCAAGTCTCAGAATGTGTACTTACCTGTGTTTTCACCTAAGACTCTCATTCGAATTAATATGCCTACCATGCTCTTGTGTTTGGCACCTTCTTAACATTTTCCATTTTGGTTTTCAAATTATCTAAATAGCATACAGTTCCAACCAGGGAGACTTACAAAATGCAGACGATATATAACTCTAATGCAGTTTCTCCAGAAGTAATGGATTTAAATAATCGACTACATTTAAACTTTTACATTGCCGATAATAACTACAAGATAGTTTGCCCAACCATGAAAGTCACTCTTTAAAGTGATTTTTATGTGAGACGTGGTGCTAGGCTTGCATAGCTGATGTCAGAGCTGGGACTTGCTTTGAGAAAGAATGGTTAAAATTATATTTATCTGCACTCCAAGTGATTTCTTAACATGAGATTGCTTTAACATTTCTTAACATTTCTTAACATGAGATTAACATGAGATTAACATCTCTTAACATGAGATATCTTAACATGAGATTCTTAATAGGAGATTTCTTAA
Source organism: Ornithorhynchus anatinus (assembly GCF_004115215.2). Taxonomy (NCBI): domain Eukaryota; kingdom Metazoa; phylum Chordata; class Mammalia; order Monotremata; family Ornithorhynchidae; genus Ornithorhynchus; species Ornithorhynchus anatinus. Next base: position 114,375,842 of record NC_041731.1, on the reverse strand, counting down.
AATCTCTTCTTTAACCCTCTGTAACAATAGAAAATAGCTACCCTGTGCCTCCATGAAGATCAGAGTGTCCTCAGACAAATTGAACATCTATGCTAATCCAAATACTAAGGGTTTATTGAACACCCACTGGGTGCAGTGCGTTGTACTGAACGCTTGGGAAAATTCAACAGAAGCAGAGAGGCAGCTTGGCCTACTGGAAAGAGAATGGGTCTGGGTTCTAATCCCAGCTCTGCTATGTGTCTAACATGTAACCTTGAGCAAGTAGCTTCACTTCTTTGTGCCTCAGTTCCCCCATCTGTAAAATGGAGATTTGAATCATAGTCCCACCTACTTAGACTGTAAGACTTATGGGGGACAGAGACTGTGTCCAATCTGATTTTGCATCTACCCCAGCACTTAGAGCACTATTTGAGACATAGTAACTGCTTAACAAGTACCATAAAAAAAGGACCTGGGTTCTTATCCTGGCTCTGCCACTTAACTGTGTGACTTTGGGCAAGTCACTTCACTTCTCTAGGCCTCAGTTCCCTCATCTGCAAAATGGGGATAAAGACTGTGAGCCCCATGTGGGACAACCTGATTACCTCGTATCTCTCCAAGTGCTTAGAACAGTGCTTGGCACATAGTAAGAATGTAGCAAATACCATCATTAAATATCATCATTAATCTTGACTCCACCACGTGCCTGTTGTTTGACCTTGGGAAAGTCCCTTAACTTCTCTTTGCCTCAATTATCTCTAAAATGGGGACTAAACTGTGAGCTCCCAAGGAACATTGTGTCCAAATTTATTATCTTGTCTTTATCTTAATGCTTAGTACAGTGCTGGAACACAATAAGCACTTATAGTCACAACCTTGGCTCTTGTGCTCTTGAGTTCATATCTTTATGTTCTGTTGCTCCATTGTTCTATTGCTTCTTCCTAACTGTAATTTATTTAAGCTCTTGTTATCTTTTCCTGTCAGATTGCAAGCTCCTTCAGGGCAGAGATCATGCCTACTAATTCTACTCTACTCTCAAGCACTGAGTACAGTTTTCTGTACATGATAAGCTCTCAGTAAATACTTTTCATTCATTCAATCATATTTATTGAGCACTTATTACATGCAGAGCATTGTACTAAGCACTTGGAAAGTACAATTCAGCAACAAATAGAGGCAATCCCTACCCAACAGTGGGCTCACAGTCTAGAAGGAGGGAGACTGACATCAAAACAAGTAAACAGGCATTAATAGCATTAATATAAATAAATAGAATTAAAGACATATAAACATCATTAATAAAAAAATTGAATAATGAATATGTACATAAATACATAAGTGCTGAGGGGCAGGGAAGGGGGTAGAGCAGAGGGAGGGAGTCAGGATGAAAGGGAGGAGAAGAGGAGCAGAGCGAAAGGGGTGCTCCCTCTGGGAAGGCTTCTTGGAGGAGGTGAGCTTTCAGTAGGTCCTTCCATGGGAAGTGTGCTAGTTTGGCAGAAGTGAGAAAGGAGGACATTCCAGGCCAGAGGTAGAAAGTAGACTAGGGGTTGACGGCAGAACAGGAGTGAATGAGTTTCAGTGAGAAGGTTAGCACCAGAGGAGTGGAGTGTGCGGGCTGGGCTGAAGGAGAGAAGGGAGGTGAAGTAAGAGGGGGGAAGGTGGTGGAGAGCTTTGAAGCCAATAGTGAGGAGTTTTTGCTTGATAATTTTGGATTGACAGAGAAGGATTGGGCCAGTCCTTGCAATCTAAATTTTAAGGGCTCTCATTGAAATGGCTCCTGAGTAGGCCTGGCTCTCCTATTTCATGGGGTTAGGGATGTCTAAGACCAACCAATAATAACCCCTCCACATCCTCTGCCATTTGCCTACAATTTTTTTTTCTCTCTCACTCTCTTTTTCCTGAGTGGTCCCAGCTCCTCCTCTTCCATGGGGTATGGGATACCCAAGCCCATCCAACTGACAATAACCTATCTACAGTCAATGACATGTGCCTAAAAAAGTTTTACTTTCTCTCTCTCTTCTTTCTTAAGTGATCAGTCAACGGTATTTATTGAGCACTTAAAATGTGCACAGCACCGTACTAAGCATTTGGGAGAGTATAACATAATAGAATTAGCAGAAATGTTTCCTGTCCATAAGGAGCTTATTTTATTAAGCACTTACTCTGTGCCAGGCTCTTTACTAAGCAATAGGGTAGGTAACAGATAATTAGGTTGGGTACAATCTCTAGCCCACTTGAAACTCACAGTCTACGTTGGAGGAAGGAAGATTCAATCCCATTTTACAGATGTGAGATAACTGAGTCAAAGAGAAACTAAGTGACTTGTCCAAGATCACACAGCAAGTAAGTGACAGAGCTGGATTTTGTACCCAGGTCCTCTGACTTCCAGACCTGTGCTCTTTCCACTAGGTTCTGCTACTTCCCCTTGCAAATGTGTTTGTTACTTGCAAAACCTGTCACCATTTTCCACCTCAGTTCAGGGAAGGGAGATTGCTCTCCTGTTGACCATATTTTGGGCTTAACAGCCTGCTATCATTGTCTCCCAGGATGTCACTACACATGGTTCGAGACTGTGTTTTGATATCTCTTTAGAGCGTTTTCTCTTTCTGTTTAGAAATTCTCCATTTTTGCTTGTCATGTGCAGGACCTGCTTGGTAGCTTTGCTAGATAGTAAATGGTAGATGAAATAGAAGATAGAGATTTGGATAGTTTCATCTGAAATGTCAGAAAGGTCAAGTGTGGATAAGGTGGTCTCTGGACAATGAATGAATTGAATGAATTAATTAATTAATGGACAAGCAATTGGGTTTTGGACGTGGTGTGCGGGGATATAGAGGTAATGCTGAGATTGACTTTAACAGCAAATTACTTTATGGAGTATTATATAATTCATAGACATGAGACCTGCCTCCAAAGTGCTTACAATGTAGCAGAGAGCAGCGTGGCCTAGTGGAAAGAACAAAGAAAAGGAAGACAGAGGACCTGAGTTCTACTTCTGACTCTGACAGGGGCACACTGTATGATTTTAGGTAATCAATCAATCAGTGCTTACTGTGCGCAGAGCACTGTACTAAGTGCTTGGGGAAGTAAAATGCACCAGAGTTGGGGGACATATTCCCTGCCCATAATGAGCTAGAGGGGAGATAGACATGAAAATAAATTGTAGATATGTACATAAGTGCTGTGGGGCTTGGGGTGGGGTAAATATCAAGTGCTTAAAGGGTACAGTTCTAAGTGCATAGGCTACACAGAAGTGAGAATGTGTAGGGGAGATGGGGACTTAGGAAAGGCCCCACAAATGAGATATGATTTTAATAAGGCTTTAAAGATGAGGAGAGTAGCTGTCTTTCATTAATGAAAAGAGAGGGAGTTCTAAGCCAGAAGGAGCACATGGGCAAGGGTTTGGTGGTGAGATAGACAAGATTGAGGTATAATGATGTAGGTTGGTGTAGGAGAAACAAAGGATGCAAGCTGATTGTGGTAGGAGAGCAGTGAGGTGAGGTAGGAGGGGGGCAAGCTGATTGATTGCATTAAAGCCAGGGATAAGAAGATTTTGTTGATGCGGATGGGCCACTAATGAGGTGTGAAGAGATGTGAACTGAAGGTTTTCAAAGAAAAATGATCTGAGTGACATAAGGACTGGATTGGGGAGAAACAGGGGGCAGGGAGTTCAGTAAGGAGGCTGTTGCAGTAGTCGAAGTGGAATATGATGAACACTTGGATTAACAGTTTGGATGGAGAGGAAAGGATGGATTTTAGGGATGTTGTGAAGGTACAACTGACAGGTTCTGATGACAGATTAAATATGTGGGTTGAATGAGAGAGTGGAATAAGTCTGCCATATTTATTGAGTGCTTACTATGTGCAGAGCACTGAACTAAGTGCTTGGGAGAGTATAGTATAACCACATAACAGACACATTCCCTGCCCACAGTGAGCTTACAGTCTAGAGAGGTGACAGACATTAATATAAATACATAAATTACAGATATGTACACAAGTGTTGTGGGGTTGGGAGGGGGATTGAATGAAGGGAGCAAGACAGGGCGATGCAGAAGGTGGAGAGAGAAGAGGAAAGGAGAGCTTAGTCAGGGAAGTCCTCCTTGGAGGAAATGTGCCTTCACTAAGGCTTTGAAGGTGGGGAGAGTATAATGCCAAAATTATGGGCTTGTGAGACAGGGAGGATGGTAGTACTGTCTACAGGGATAGGAAAGTCAGTTGTACATCCAAATAGAGAAGCCCAGAAGTCAGGAGGAAATGAAAGCCTTCAGAGAAAGAGAGAGGTCAGGAATCATCCAGTTAGAGGTGGTAGCTGAAGCTGTGGGAGTGAATGAGTTCTCCAAAGGAGTGGGTGTAGATAGAGAATAGAAGGGAATCCAGAACTGAACTTTGAAGCACTCCCATAGTTAGGGGTTGAGAGACAGAGGAGGAGCTTCTTCATGGGCAGGGAATGCGTCTGCTAGTTCTATTGTAATTGTACTCTCCCAAGCACTTAGTACAGTGCTCTGTACATAGTAGGAGCTCAATAAATACCATTGATTGATTAATTTATTGACCCTGTGAAAGAGACTGAGGAGAGGGCAAAGAGATAGGAGGAGAACCTCGAGAGAATAGTGTTAGTGAAGCCGTGGTTAGATCAGGTTTCCGGCAAAAAGGTATGGCTCACGGGGTAGAGGGCATCTGAAAGATCGAGAAGGATTAGGATGAAGGAGAGGTCATTGGATTTGGAAAGAAGGAGGTATTTGTGACCTTAGAGAGTGCAGTTTTGATGGATATGTGAGGGGACGACAGATTGGAGGAGGTCAAGGAGAATACTGAAGGAGAGGAAGTGGAGGTAGTGGGTGAAATCAATTTGTTTGAGGAGTTTGGAGGGGAAGGGTAGGAGGGAAATGGCATGTTAACTGGACGGAACTGTGGATGTCAATGGAGGTTTGTTTTTCAGATAGCGGATACATGAGCTAGAAAGCATTGCAGAAGAAGTCATTTGAGAATGAATGGCTGAAGGTGGTGATCAGGGGATGTTAGACAGGAAGGGGCAAGTCACTTAACTTATCTGTGCCTTAGTTTGCTCATCCATAAAATGGTCATTTACTAGCTGTTCTCTCTATATTTAGTGTGTGAGCCTCATGTTGGACAGGGCCTAGGTCCAACCTGATTAACATGTTTGTACTAAACACTTGAAACAATGCTTGACACAGTAAGTGTTTAATAAGTACAATGATAAGAAGAATAGGAAAAAGCAAATTTATTTAGGGTCTAGCAGTTGATATTTATGGAACCATGATATTTGTGTCTTCCTTTAGTTAATGAAGCCCCCTTGAAATAACTCACGTGGTGGTATGATCTTTTGTGACTAAGAAGTGCTGGGTGCTTTACTTGTGCTATAGTAGGAAATGAACCCTCTCTCAAGGGTCACACCTGGAGAGTTTCCAGTACTCTACCAGTCTCGACTATGGGAGAGACAGTCAAGCAGAGGCCTGTCCATTCCATTCCTAGCTTGGGCAGGGGCTAATGAATGGAAGGCAGTCTGCTACAAGTCAAAACTCACTTGTGCTGGGCAGCAGAGGCACGGGAGAGACTCAGATGGACTGCTCAGAAGGAGGCAATGGTAAATCATTTCTGGATTTTTACCATGAAAATTCTACGGATATAACACCAGAACGATTGTAGATGGAGGTGGGGCGTTCTGGGAGAGATGTGTCCATGGTGTTGTTATGGGTCGGAGATGTCTCGAAGGCATAAGACAAGAAGAAATGAACAATGGACCTTCTGCTAAGATCACAGAATTGCAAGGAATTTCTAGTCATCATCTGATTTTATCAATGGTATGCTTGGCTTACCAACCAGGACAGGTGGATGGATCATTCAATCGATCATATTTATTGAGCACTTACTCTGTGCAGAACACTGTACAGTTCACTTGAGAGAGTACAATATAACAGAGTTGGTAGAATGTTTCTCTTCCCACCATGAGTTTACAGTCTAGAGGGATGTTGATTTCTTTCCGTATCTCTAAGGGTGGAGATCACATCACTTTCCACTGGGAACAGGGTTGATTAGTAGAAGGAATAGCATTTGTATCCTAATCACTTGAGAAGAACAAGATGAAGAAGTTAGCCATTCCCTGACCACAAGAAACTTACCCTTAAATGAGAGAGGATACCATAAACACATTTACAAATAGAATAGCCTGAAAAGCCATAGAAAGTAATTGCATGTGTCCGTTTGTTGTTACACTGTACTCTCCCATGTGCTTAATATAGTGTTTTGCACATAGTAAGCATTCAACAAATATGATCAAATGAATGTACAGTGGAAGTTAAGTGACTTTTCCATGGTCATATGTCAGGCAGGTGGTATTTTAGAACCCAGGTCCTCCGACTCCCTGACTTGTTCCACTAAGCCACGTTTCTTCTCTGCTCCTCAAGCTCTCTGCTTTGCCCCACTGACTTTAGAAGCCGAGATGCAGGATGCAGAAACATCCCAAGAGGTTGGGAGGTTTGCCTCCAGCTTCTAAATTTGGAGTGCTCAGTGACTAGCTTTGTCATCAAGCTGTACATTTCAAGGCCTAATGACTGGAATCAGTTCCCAGTCCGGGTGAAGAGGTCAGCATCAAGCTAGGTCCAGATCTGTCCCCTCCTCAGCTCAAAGTGGGTGTAGCCTTAGATTGGAACAAAACTCTGTGATTTTTATTTGCATTGCGGTCTGTGTTTGGTGTGAGGTACCTCCGTCTCAAAACCATGTCCAATCTGTCGGACGGTTGGCCGACATATCTGTTGTACTAGAAATGCGTCTGTTTGCTTCAAGTTCTCAATCGCTTTTGAAAGTTTTTGGAAAGCTCCGCTAGCTAAAAGAAGCCTGGCTGAAAGATATGGCAGCGATGCACAAATTCTGTTATGATATTTTCTAAAGGTTGGGGAGGAACTGCCAAATCTGGAGCCATCTGTTCGCATATTAGTGTTTCAATATTAATAGCCTGGGCAATTGGGAGATGGATTTAATTAGTCTTCATGGCTAGTGCATCAGGTAGTAACAATTATCTTTACTCTTAACCAGGCCCTGTTGCTGCTTTATCCATTTCCAATTTGTAGCTAGAGTTTTCTTTTAACTGCCATTTGTGCAGGGTCAGTGAAATAAGGGCCAAGTGATTGACAGACTAATTCTACAGAGGCATTTACAGCATCTACGAGAAATAGCACGACTGTAATATGATTGGAAAAACATCTGTTTCGGCTCCCTTCGTAAGACTAATGATTTCCGTCACAATTAACGTATTTCTTCACATTTTGGTCTCTTGACAATTCTTGCATTTTGGGTGTCTGAGGAGAGACCACGTGTATTTTTTTTTAATCCCTCCCATTAGAGTGTCAGCTCCTTGTGAGCGAGGAATGTATCACTTCATGATTCTGTACTTTCCAAGTGTTTCCAATCATTCAATAGTATTTATTGAGTGCTTACTATGTGCAGAGCACTGTACTAAGTGTTTGGTGCACCGCACCAAATGGAATTTTACTAACTACTACTTCTCCTGCTACTCCTATTACTGATGCTGCTACTTATTGCAAGTCACCAGTAGCCTTCCGGAGTACTTTTTTATGGTATTTGTTCAGCGCTTATTATGTTCCAGGCACTGTAGTAAGCACTGGGGTAGATACAAGGTAAACAGGTTGGACACAGTCCATGTTCTGATAACCTTGTATCTACCCCAAGGCTTACTGGGGGAAGCATAGAAGCAGTGTGGCTCAGTGGAAAGAGCCCAGGCTTGGGAGTCAGAGGTCATGGGTTCTAATGCTGCTCTGCCGCCTGTCAGCTGTGTGACTTTGGGCAAGTCACTTGACTTCTCAGTGCCTCAGTTAGCTCATCTGTAAAATAGGGATGAAGACTGTGAGCTTCACGTGTGACAACCTGATTACCCTGTTTACCCCAGCACTTAGAACAGTGTTTGGCACATAATAAGTGCTTAACAAATGCCAACATTATTATTATTATTACTATTTCTACTAATATTAGTGTATTTCATTTGGCTCCTATTAGGTCTATTCTTGTTCTTTTTGCTGTCCCCTTCCTAGACCGTAAGCTCAATGTGGGCAGGGAAAGGGCCGATCAACATGGCAATAATGTACCTTCCTAAGTACTTAGCATTAATTTATTCATTCAGTCATATTTATTGGAACACTTACTGTGTACAGAGCACTGTACTAAGCGCTTGGAAAGTACAGTACAGCAATAAAAAGAGACCACCCCTGCACACAGCAGGCTCACAATCTAGAGTGGGGAGGCAGACATCAATACAAGTAAACGGGCAGTGCTCTGCACACAATAAGTAACTGCACACAGTAAGCACTCAATCAATATGATTGATTGATTGTTCCCACTGCTTCTAAATAATTTATGTCTGTCCTTCTCTGGGCTCAGAGGAAAGAGCACAGGCTTAGGAGTCAGAGGTCATGGGTTCTAATCCCACTTCCAACACTTATCAGCTGTGTGACTTTGGGCAAGTTGCTTAACTTCTCTGTGCTCAGTTACCTCATCTGTAAAATAGAGATTAAAGAATGTGAGCCCCACGTGAGACGACCTGATTAAAATAGGGATTAACGACTTTGAGCCCCAAGTGGGACAACCTGATTACCTTGTATCTCCCCCAGTGCTTAGAACAATGCTTGGCACATAATAAGCACTTAACAAATACCATCATTATTATTATTAGATTGCAAGCTCACTGTACATGGCCAAGTCTTGCTTCCTTTGTACTCACCCAAGCACTCAGTTCAGTGCTATACACATTTGCCTTATCTTATGCCGTCGAGTCGTTTCTGACCCAAATTGACGCCATGGACACACCTTTCCCAGAATATTCCACCTCCATCTGCAATCATTCTGGCAGTGTATTCAAAGAGATTTCTTGGTAAAAATACGGAAGTGGTTTACCACTGCCTCTTCCATGCAGTAATAATAATAATAATAATGGCATTTGTTAAGCACTTACTATGTGCCAAGCACTGTTCTAAGCACTGTAGGGGTTTACAAGGTAATCAGGTTGTCCCTTGTGGGGCTCCCAGTCTTAATCCCCATTTTACAGGTGAAGTAACTGAGACACAGAGAAGTTAAGTGACTTGCCCAAAGTCACACAGCTGACAAGTGGCAGAGCCAGGAATAGAACCCATGACCTCTGACTCCCAAGCCTATGCTCTTTCCACTAAGCCATGCTGCTTCTTTTAGCAAACGTGAGACTCAGTAAACGTGAGTCTCTGCCCTCGACCTTCTCCTATGCCACTGCTGCCCAGCACAGGAGAGTTTTGACTTGTAGCAGATTGTCTTCCACTCACTAGCCACTGCTCAAGCTAGGAATGGAATGGACAGGCCTCTGCTTGATTCTTCCTCCCATAGCCAAGACTGGTAGACTACTGGAAACTCTCCAGGTGCAATTCTCATTCATTCATTCATTCACCTTCATTCGTTCAATCGTATTTATTGAACACTTACTGTGTGCAGAGCACTGTACTAAGTGCTTGGAAAGTACAATTCGGCAACAAATAGAGACAGGCCCTACCCAACAATGGCCTCACAGTCTAGAAGCGGGAAGACAGACAACAAAACAAAGCAAGTAGACAGGCATCAATAGCATCAATATAAATAGAACTATAGATATATACACATCATTAATAAAATAAATAGAATAATAAATATGTATATACATACACAAGTGATATATATACACAAGGGTTGTGGGGTGGGGAGGTAGAGAAGAGGGAGGGAGTCAGAGCGATGGGGAGGGGAGGATGAGCAGAGGAAAAGGGGGTCTCCGTCTGGTTGGGGTGGGGGAGGCAGGACAGGTATAAATGTGGTAAATTCAAAATAAATACTTTTGATAATTGCCTGGATACCCCTTCTTTCTAAACAAACTAAAGGCATCATGGTCTTTCTCATACTAATAGCCTGCAGCTTGGCTCAGAGGAAAGAGCATGGGCATGGGAGCCAGAGGTCATGGGTTCGAATCCCACCTCTGCCACTTGTCAGCTGTGTGACTGTGGGCAAGTCACTTCACTTCTCTGTGCCTCAGTTACCTCATCTGTAAAATGGGGATGAAGACTGTGAGCCTCATGTGGGACAACCTGTTTACAACCTGATTACCCTGTATCTAGCCCAGCACTTAGAACAGTGCTCTGCACATAGCGCTTAAAAAATACCAACATTATTATTATTATTATTTCTATTGCGGTCCTAGATCTTGCCACAGAGGAGCATGTTTTTATGGTATCTGACCAAACTTAGAAGTACTCTTTTCTCTCTATCTTTTAGGTCTTTCTCTAAAAGAATGCCCTGTTTCTGATCATCCTCATCCAAACTAAAGAGCTTAACTTCTTCTTCAGTGGGGGCTAGCAGAAGGGCTGATTAGCATATTGAAATTAGATGTGCTAGTGGGGATTCATGTGATTTTTCCACATGAAAAAGAGCAAAAGTGGAGCGTAGTGTGAAGAAGTTTGAACTGACTAGTGATTTTAAAGAGCACTTAGCAGTGCAAGCTGCTATAGTAAGACAGTGGACCCTCCCCAAATCCCATTAAGGTCCTAGCAGAAGTTCAAAACCCTCGAAGTCCCTGGTGAGTTATCTTGCCTGTCCCCTTATAGAAGTACAAAATTGATCCTATCACTCTTCAGTGATCTTTTACTGCTGTCTTTCAAAGCATTCATTTATGCACCGTCCATCTGCTTGGATTTCTATCATTTATCTCGGTAGGTCATTTACTCTTAGCACTTGGAAAGGAAAATTGGAATCAGTTGGTTTGAGGAAGTATGGCATTACTCAATTCTGCCTGTTGACATGCCAAAGACCCTCAGCGCTGAGTCATCAGGAGACCTTGGTGAAGAGCATGGAGAATATCAAGCTCTGCAGGGAGCTCACACAGTCTCTACCAGCAGGGAAGACTGTAGCCATTCTCTCTGTGGCAAAGACCACACCTTTCAACACACCTGAGAACTGAGAGAGGACCACTGTTATCTTTTGAGACAGAAGCAGCATGGGAAGCAGCATGGCATAGTGGATAGAGTACGGGCCTGGGAGTCAGAAGGTCATGGGCTCTAATCCCGCCCCCTCCACTTGTCTGCTGTGTGACCTTAGGCAAGTCACTTCATTTCTCTATGCCTCAGTTCCCTCATCTATAAAATAGGAAATAAAACTGTGAGGCCTTTGTGGGACAGAGACTGTGTCCAACCCGATTTGCTTGTATCCATCCCAGTGCTTAGTACAGTGCTTGGCACACAGTAAACACTTAACACATGCCATAATAATAATATGGTATTTGGTAACTATTGGAAAATCAGGATTGAGCAGGTTGAAGTGAACGCGGGCCCACCTTCGTGACTGAGCCATCTCCTAGTGGAAAAACCAGGGGACTAAGATTTAGGAGAGCTGGGTTTCAATTAATCTCCAGCACAAGCCTATTATTTGACCTTTGCTAAACCGCTTAATCTCTCTGGGTTTTGGTTTCCTCACCTGTAAATGGGGAAAAGATAGATTGTGAGTCCCATCTGGGGATTGTATCTGATCTTAGAACTTGGATTTACCTCAGCTTTTAGCCCATAGTAAGCCCTTAATAAACACCATAATTAAATTGCTTCTACTCCTTCAGTACAGTTCCACTAAACACATTCTACTGTCAATCCCAACAGAATATTGGTGATTTAATTGCTCTGTTAATTGTATTCATATATTTAATTGTTTGGAAGTCTTTTTGTGTTTACTCTCTAGGGATTTTCTCATCAGATTATACTGAATTTAAGCGTAAGCTTCAGTTTAGATTGAAATATGAGACGCTCACAGTGGAATTTGTAGAACACAAATATTAACTATTTTATAGGTACATGACTTGTTTATTTTGGAACATCATGATGTAAACTCATGGATTCAATTAATTTATTTTCCAACTGCTTAGTACAGTGCTATGCACACAGTAAGTGCACAATAAATACGATTGAATGAATTAATTAATTAATTTATTGAGCTCTTACTGTGTGCAGAACACTGTACTAAGAGCTTGGGAGAGTACAATGCAACAGAGTTGGTAGACATGTACTCTGTACTCTGTGAGTTTACAGTTCAGAGGGGGAGACAGATGTTAATATAAATTATTTATAGATATGTACATAAGGGCTGTGGAGTTTAGGGAGGGGTGAATCATCAAAGGGTACAGATCTAAATTCATAGATGACATCTGAGTGCATAGACAATATATTTTATCAAACCATCCTGTAATCATCCTTGCATGTAGATGCCTGCTAAAGATTCCAGATAACATCATCTCCCATGGTCTGGTGGGAGCAAAGATTAGGTGTGGCTTAGTGGAAAGAGCCCGGGCTTGGGAGTCAGAGGTCATGGGTTCGAATCCCAGATCCGCCGCTTGTCAGCTGTGTGACTGTGGGCAAGTGACTTCACTTCTCTGTGCCTCAGTTACCTCATCTGTAAAATGGGGATTAAGACTGTGAGCCTCATGTGGGACAACCTGATTACAACCTGATTACCCTGTATCTACCCCAGCGCTGAGAACAGTGCTCAGCACATAGTAAGTGCTTAACAAATACCAACATTATTATTAGGCAAAACTTCTAGAGCAGTGGTCCTGGCCCTTTCCCTTCAAGAAGGCCTTGGCAAAAGAGTTGCAGGAATTGTGTGTGTGTGTGTGTTTGGTGTGTGTGTGTGTGTGTGTGTGTGTGTGTGAAGAAGATAATATATAAGAGAGAACCCCACTTTTCACTGCCAAATGTTCCAGTTGGCCATTAACCTGCTATTTCCTCCCCATAGTCCACTGCTATGCCCCGGAGTTTGAGGCTCTGTCTTTAAAATACGTTACTACTCATATCAACATTTGCCATTCAACAACTGCTTGGATGTCGGGTTCTCATTTCCCTTCTGCTCATTGTCCACTGGGTAAATTTGTGTATGACAATGTATGTTGCCTTGCCTATGATGAACTGACCGGGTTTCCTGACCTCATCGATGGGGATCCTGTCTTGCTATTGGATGTAAAGTGGTTCACAGGTGATGTTGATGCTGCTGCCAGAAGGCAGATGGTCTTCTGACACAGGGTCAGGATCCCAGCTAAAGACAGCTTATGCAAAGATTTTCAAACATGAGTCTCTCTTGAGTTTATTGTCTCTGACCCCACAGCTCTGAAATGACATATAGACTCAAAGAGAAAGTTCTAATTCCCTTAGGGCTCACTATCCAGCTTTGCTCATTCTGGACCCTGACAGTCATTTTCACAGCTTCATTGGTTCCTGTGCTTAGAAAAGTTGAATTTATCAGATTTGCTCATTAGTGTGTTCATTGGCAGGTTTATTAGGTTTTTTTTTCCACCACGAACCTAATGGGAATGTCTGACTTTTGTTAACGAGTTGACTAGACAAACAGCCTGGGGAACTCTCTATTGAAGCTCACATGCTGCTGTGTCAAAATGGAACCAAACAAAATACCCCATGCTAAATTCAAGCTGGACTGTCACACAGTGTGAAACTGTATTAGATGATTTTCCAGTTAGAATATAGGTGAGAGTTCTAAAACATCCTTTGCCCCATTAATGCACCATTAGCAATAATAGAGCTTCTTATGTTCAGTAAGAATCGAAACCCCAGGTAAAAAAAAAGAAAGGTAATGAAAACCATTTATTCCTCCAAAAATTAAACTACCTGGGGAACCTCTTACAGGGATCTTATAGCTAATTAAACATTTGATGATATCAATGATATTTTTCAATAAACACTAATTTACATTTCCAGCTCTATTTGGTAGGACTTGGTATAATTTCATCTTCTGGAATTACATTTTAAAAATGTTGTTTATTTGCCATTTTACATAATGTTGACCCAGTAGGTCGTATAGATTGTCATGGCTGAGAAAGGACCAAATGTATGTGGACATTAAAGAAATTATATTTAAATATTATGGCAATGTTTTTTCTTGAAAAGTGTTTCCACCCAAACCTGTACTTGCATTTGCTTTATGGGACTAGGTATAAATCTGGATTCATATTCCTTTCTGGCTACTTCTCATTTATTTATTAATGAGTAAATGACTGTATTGTGTTATATGCTTGGGAAATATAGACTTCAAAACTGTCATGTTCCCTGCCCACAGTGATCTTACACCCTACTTGGAGGAGACAAACATCAAATATTTACAGGAGACATTAAAACAAATGCTTGCATGTCTAATTGAATAGACTGATATGGAAGAGTGCTAAGGAAGGGTACAAATATGTTCAATAACTCTAGATTTAGATGTCTTAGAGTGCTGGCAAATTAATCAGAGAAGGCTTTTCGTTGAAGGCAAACTTCCAGGAGGGTTTTGAATGTGGGGAGACTATGTTCTATCAGATTGAGGAATTGAGGGAGCCAGAGGAACAACATGGGTGAGGCCATGGAGGTGGTAGAGTCGAGAGCGAGGAATACCTAGAAGGTTGGCTTGAGAGGAGGAAAGAGAGCAAATTGGGAAAAAACGGACAAAGAGAACAGATAGATAGTGTGGGTGCCTTGGTGGGGAATCTTTAAGCTGAATGTGGGGAGATTCTGTTTAAGGTGAAGAGACACAAAAAGTCAATGGAGGGCTTAGAGTTGGGGGAGATGTGGGTCCTGGTGATGCCTCATAAGACACTTCATAAAATGACTGGTGCATTTGAGATATGCAAATTACATTTGCCCATCTGCATTTACCAATGTCATTTTCTTTCTTTCTTGTCAATCCCTCTTCCTTCTACATCTCAACTGCAAAGCATCCTCCTGTTTCAGGCATATTCACACTGCACAATTAAGAATATTCCCATGATTTTTTTGTAATTAAAGAGAAATGAGGTGCTAAATATATTACCAATTTCATTAGCACCTCTTCCTAATTTACTCTAGGCCATATAAATTTTGCTTCTATTATGTCTATATTTTCCTGATATATTGACTTAACAATTTAACTTTAAAGTCAACAAACATAAGCAATGCTTAAGGATTTTAAAAGATGTCTATCACATTCCAAAATATCAAGAGTCTGATCCAGTCTTCTCAGTCTCAGGAGTTGAAGTAATACAGTCTCCCTCTGGGTTTTAGGAATGAGCACTCACAGAAATGACATTTGATGACCTTGTTAATTATCCTAGTCTGATTCATTTAGATAAAGGGAAGCAACTTATCTAGGGGTAATACTTGTCATCAAAGCAAGTGTGATCACCATTTAAGAACACATCCAACATTGGCATCTCCCATCTCCTTGGTTCATCAAATGGAAATATAAAGAACTGGAAATCTCTCTCCATCCTGGATTGAGTGCTTTTTCCAGTGAGGTACTGGCTTATGAGATGAGATAAGATGATACATTTTATCATCTAACCCAGGTATTTACAGTTTGAAGGGGTTTTGGGTGAACTTCTTAGAAGTCATTCTAGAATGGTCATTCTAGAATACATCAGGTTCACTTTCGTGGGTAGGTTGGTGTTAGAAATCCACCTTTCCCAATGCTCCATTGCAGGTTAAAGTCATCTGCAGTCCAAATGCCTGCACCATCATCTATCAATCAGTGGTATATATTGAGTGTTCAATCAATCAGTAAGTGGTATTTACAGTGCAGTGCACTGTATTGAGTGCTTGGGAGAGAGTATAACAGAGTTGGCAGACATGGTCCTTGCCCACCATGATCTTACAGTCTAGAGGGGGATACAGACATTATTATAAGTAAATAATTTATAGTGCATAATTTACAGATAGGAGTATAAGGGCAGTGGGGTTAAGGATGGGGCGATTATCAAATACCCAAAAGTCACAGATCCATGTTCATAGATGACACAGAGGCAAGACGGAGTTAGGTAAAATAATCAGGGAAAGCCTCTTGGAGGAGATTAATGCTTTGAGGGTGGGGAGAGTGATGATCTGGCATATACGGAGGGGGAAGGAGTTCCACATTAGGGTGAGGACATGAGAAAGGGGTCAGCAGCGAGATGGACAAGATCGGGGCACAGTGAATAAACTGATGCTAGAGAAGTGAAGTGTACAAACTGGGCTGTAGAAGATGATCAGTGAGGTGAGGTAGGAGGGGTAGAAGTGATTGAGTTCTTTAATGACAATGGTAAGGAATTTCTGTCTGATATGGCGGTAGATGGGCTACCAATGGAGGTTCTTGAGGAATGGGGAGACATGGACTGAACTTTTTTAGAGAAATAATCTGTGCAGCATAGTGAAGTATAGATTGAAATGGGGAGAGATAGGAGGTATGGAGGTCAGCCAGAAGTAGGTAAAGTGAGATAGGGTAAGTGCTATCCTATCTGTAATTATCTATATTGTATCTGTAATTTCATTTGCCCATATTGCTGTCTGTTTATTTGTATTTATGTCTGTCTCCCCACCCTTCCACCCCTCTAGACTGTGAGCTTGTTGTGGGCAGGGATTGTCATTTTTGTTGTTGTACTGTACTTTCCCAAGAGCTTAGTACAATGTTCTGCACAGAGTAAGTATTTATTAAATATTATTGAATATGATTGAATGCTTGGATCACCTATGTGGCAGTTGGGATGGAGAAAAATGGGTAGATTTGAGCAATGTTGTGAAGATAGAACTGACAGGATTTGGTGCCAGATTGAATATGTGGGTGGAATGAAAGAGATGAGGTGAGGATAACACCAAGATTACAGACTTGTGAGACAGGGAGGTTAGTAATATTGTCTTTGAAGATGGGAAAAACAGGGAAAGGACAGGATATAAGTGGGACAATAAGGATTTCAGCTTTGGACATGTTTAGTATACTGTCTGCATTGCTAAGTACACTGTAGCTTAGCACTGTACTAAACTACAGCATGGTTCCTTCAGTCCCAGTGGCAAATTCCTCCCTCTCAGATTGGAATGGGGAAAACCGTATTTACCCTATCATCTTGATGAAGGATAATTCTATAGTCAGTCCATTGTTGATGCAAAAGATAATCTGGGTAGCCTAAGATGTAGATAAAACTAGAGCTAGTAAGGGAACAATATCTGGTTGTTTATAATCCTTTGGTAAATGTCCTTCATTTGTAGATTTAGTATGAAGTTAGAATCAAATAGGATGAAGACAACTATTTCTGAAGGAATTTAAGTAGTTCTGTTTTCTGTAAGATTTCCAGCCTAATTCTGCAGAACCTAAGAGGTTCAGCAATTTCAGATAAACATGAGCATTGTTGAATACTTACAGGAACCCACCACCAGCTCTTTGTTATATGAGGTCGTTTTGTCTAGTTGTTGAAAGCTTACTCTGAAACAAGGTAGACTTTAAGGAATCATGTTACCTAAGCAATGGATGACCACATGATCTATAGTTTGTCTAACAGAATACATCGAGAAAACTGATTTCATATTTAGATTCCCCAGTTACTTGGAGAGTACATTTTTTACAGGAATTTCCAGTCCACATAAATATGTATGAGGCTAAGCCAATATTGCAGTTATCAAAATTAAATGAAGGAATTCTCTCTAGGAGGAAAAGGTAGATTTAAAAAGAACTTTGAAGTACAATACCTCTTTTCTGCAAATATATGGTTTCCAAAAAGAGGCTGGGATGTAAAAGACTTAGAATTTTCTTGAACTAAGAACAAAGAAACCAAATCTGTCTCCAAATGTCCCTATTTTCTACAAAGAAATGAAATTTTGCTTCTGTCATCACTTCAAGAAAGCTTTTTCACAAGTTTATTTTTGATAAAGCCTAAAGAATTGAAATCTTGCAATGAGGAAGAAAAACAATCATATTTCCAGAAAATAACACAGCTGCTCATAAGATCATAACATAAGAAATGTCTATGCTGAGTTACTCCAATGGTCCGTTTGGTTCATTCATTTGTCTAGAGTGTTACAAAGATTCTAGAATAACCATTCTGTATGATGAATGACCTCCTTGAAGTCTGTCCATTGTTTTGAAATTATTAATAAATCCCCTGCCCCTTTAGACTGTGAGCTCGTTGTGGGCAGGGACTATGTCTACTAATTCTGCTGTATTGTACTCTCCCAGGGGCTTAGTACAGTCCGTTGCTCAAGGCAAGCATTTAATAAATACGATTGATTGGTTTATAATAATAGTATTTGTTGAGGATTTATGATGGGATGAACATTAGGCTGAGGTAGATACCAGATGAGGTATGAACAGATTGGGCACAGTTCATAGACTCACGGCCTATGAAGGAGGGAGAGCAAGAATTGTATCCCCATTTTGCAGCTAAAGAAACTGAGGCATGTAGAAGTTAGCTGATTAGCCCAAGGTCACACAGCAGACTGGTAGAAGAGCTGAGACTAGAATCTCACTCTACTGACTCCCAGCCCCGTACTCTTTCCACTATGTCATGCTGCCTCCCTGTATCATCTACCTCAATAAATTTTCCCTCTACATCCAGAACTTAATCCATTATGGATCTGCCATCTGTGAATTATATGATTTCAGAATAGACTAGCTCCAAACAAGTAGGAGTGTGAAGGTGCTCAAAGTTCTGTGTTTTATTAAACAATAGGCTTTAAATGATCTACAGTGGAAAATTATGGAGGAGATACCTGGGCCCTTTGTCACTCCAAAGTAAAGAATTGCATATTTTTCATATGCGGGTATGTAAGTCTAAAATACCTTTTAGAGCCTGCATTATTCTCCTAATTTATTAGTCAGTGAAGCTCAATAATGAACAAGCTTCCAGTTATTTTTTCAATATCAGGATTTGAGTTTTTTAATCTGAATATTTTGGAAAGTTGTCTCGACTATTCATGTGGCTTGAAGTTCAATTTTTAGACTGTTGCCGGAAGGGAAAGATTACATTTTAATTTAAAAGGTAGAGAACAAGGAGAATATGTCATATTAACAAACAGCAGCCCATCTTCTTAATAGGGTTTTCCTCCCAAACTTCAGTGACAAGAGTGAGGTACAATATTTTAAGCTGTTTACCATGTGCCAGCCTTCCTCTTTATGCATGCTTGTCCATGTCTACTCATCAATCATTCAGTCGGTTAGATTTATCAAATGCCTACCATATGGAAAGCACTATAGTAAGCACATGGATAAGGGCATTGGAGGTAAAACATGCATTCTCTGCCCTCAAGGAATTTATTCTTCTATGGAGGAGACAGGCAACTTGCAATTAATGGGAACAGGATACAGTGATAATAGCAAGAGTAATGAAAGGTGGCTAGATCGATAATGTGTGCAAAAATGCTAGATGACTGTATATACATTATTGCTCAGGGCCGGTTAAAATGACAGGATCTGGATGATGGAATTTAATCTTGCACTCGTTCCTGAAGAACAACATATAGCAGGATTTCTAAAATTTACAAAGGCTTGGATTGTAATTGGACCTATCTAATCAATCAATCATTGACATTTATTGAGTACTTACTGTGTGCAGAGCACTGTACTAAGGTCTTGTAAGAGGAGGATACAATAGAATTGTTAAATGTGGTCCTCCCCTCAAAGAGTTTACACACTAGTTTACAATCTATCCTTTCACTTCAGGCCTGGTAAATGACTACAAATGAGCTATAGATTATGTCACCATGGAAACTCCAGCCCTCAATACAACCAGTGAGACCGAGACTAACTGTTAATTGATATCCTTCTCAAGGCTCAGCAGGGTAAAGGAATAAGGGGATGTTTGGGGCAAGAAAGCAGAACAGGTGTAGATAAAAATGAGTTAATCAGAAAGGTGAAAAATGGGGAAAGTTAGGTCCTACCAAAGAGGAAATCCCTGGTTAAAGATAGGAAAGTCCTACAGGGCAGGTTTCTTGTTTACCAACTCTATTGCTCTTAATCCCCTGCTCAGCATGCAGTAAGAAGCGTGGCTAGAGAAGCAGCATGGCTCAGTGGAAAGAGCACGGGCTTCGGAGTCAGAGGTCATGAGTTTGAATTCCAGCTCTGCCACTTGTCAGCTGTGTGACTGTGGGCAAGTCACTTAACTTCTCTGTGCCTCAGTTACCTCATCTGTAAAATGGGAATTAAGACTGTGAGCCCCAGATGGGACAACCTGATTCCCCTGTGTCTACCCCAGCGCTTAGAACAGTGCTCTGCACATAGTAAGCACTTAACAAATACCAACATTATTATTATTATTATTATTATTAAATGATTGATTGATGACTGATTGAAAGAAGTAGGGGAGAGGTCAAGGAGCAAAGCGGGAGGGTGGAATGGGAGGGAGACTGATGCCTTAATTCCTAGACAACAGAATAGAATCCATGCTTCTTCCTGCTTTGCTGTTTACATCCCTTGATCATCCTGGGGCCACTTATTCTATCCCAACATGATTACTGTATCAGCCTCCTGGCTGACCACACAGCCTCCTGTCTCTCCTCACACCAGTCTACATTTCATTCTGCTGCCCAGATCATTTTTCTTCAAAAATATTGAGTCCGTGTTTCCCCAGTCCTCAAGAATCTCCAGTAGTTGTGCATAGAAACTCCTTACCAACGGCTTTAAAGTACTCACTCACCTTACCCACTCCTACCTCACCTTGCTTACTCTCCTACTACAACCCAGACTGTACAGTTTGCTCCTTTAATGGCAACCTACTCACTGTACCTTGATCTTGTCTATCTTGCTCCAGACCTATCACCCAGGCCCTGCCTCTGGCCTAGAATGCCCTCCCTCTTGATATCTGACAGACAATTACCCTTAACAACTTTAAAGCCTTATAGAAGGCCGATCTCCTCCAAGACGCCTTCCCTGACTAAGCCCTCATTTCCTCTTTTCCCATTCCCTTCTAAGTCTCCCTGACTTGCTCCCTTCATTTACCATCACCCTCTCAGCCCACAGCTCTTGTGCACATATCCATAATTTATTGATTTATATGAATGTCTGCCTCCCCCTCTAAACTGTGAACTCACTGTGGGCAGGAGATAAGTCTGTTATATTCTTGTGTTATACTCTCCCAAGTCCTAAAGAGAGTGTTCTGCACATAGTAAGCACTCAATAAATATGACCGAATGATTGATA
This sequence comes from Ornithorhynchus anatinus, assembly GCF_004115215.2. Taxonomy (NCBI): domain Eukaryota; kingdom Metazoa; phylum Chordata; class Mammalia; order Monotremata; family Ornithorhynchidae; genus Ornithorhynchus; species Ornithorhynchus anatinus. The sequence continues at coordinate 114,354,899 of NC_041731.1, read as the reverse complement.
GTGGAAATAAAGAAAAGAAGCATGGCCTAGTAGATAGAGCTTGAGTTTGGGAGTCAGAAGGACCTGGGTTCTAATCCCAGCTCTGCCACTTGTCTTCTGTGTGACCTTGGGCAAATTACTTCACTTATCTGTGCTTCAGTTACCTCATCTCCAAAAAAATGAGTTTTAAGACTTTGAACCTATTCGAAACAGGGACTGTGTCCAACCTGATTAGCTTCTGTCTACGCCAGTCCTTAGTATAAAGCCTGACACACAGTAAGCACTTAACAATACCATTAAGAGCAAAAAAAGGAGCCATGCGAGGAGGAAAATGTAGATCTGAGTACCTTCCAATGATGCCTCACCAGCAGGGGCAGCAGATTCAAATGATTTCATGAGTGAAAAATCCACCCTGCTGAGTGGAAAATAGTGAATCCCCCAGGGAAGAGTGGAGTGTTCACAGAGTAGTGTTGTCTATTCCATAGACAACAGATCTTTGCAAACAATGGAATAAGACTTCCTGAAAAGTTGATGCATTGTAACTTTGATACAAGAAAATTAAATTTGGGATTATTTTTCACAAATTTGTCCTCCAAGTATGCTTTGTCTCATGTTTAATTTTCTGGCTGATGACCTGTGCTCACACCTTTCCCATATTTAATGTCCTTCCTCCTCAACTTTCACAAATGCAATTTGTGATTTACTTTAATGCCTGTCACCCACAGTAGACTGTAATTTCCATGAGGGTAAGAATCAGGTCTTCCAACTCCAGTATATTGTACTTTCCCAAGTGATGAATATAGCACTTTTCACACAGTAAGTGCTTTATAAATACAATCCTGTGCATACTCTCTAATAGTCCCTAACAAACATCTCCATGAAGCATTCAATTAAACAATTATACATATTGAGCAGTTAATGTGTAAACCACTGTACAGTAAGTACCTGGGAGACTAAGCTTGTTTTGGACAGGGAATGTGTCTGTTTAGTGTGGTACTGTACTCTCCCAAGCACTTAGTAAAGTGCTCTGCAAATGGTAAGTACTCAATAAATAAGGTTGAATGAATGAATAAGAGATTTGGTAGACAGGTTACCTGTCCACGAGGAGGTTCATTCAATAATATTTATTGAGCGCTTACTATGTGCAGAGCACTGTACTAAGCGCTTGGGATGAACAAGTCGGCAACAGATAGAGACAGTCCCTGCTGTTTGACAGGCTTACAGTCTAATCGGGGGAGACGGACAGACAAGAACAATGGCAATAAATAAGAGTCAAGGGGAAGAACATCTCGTAAAAACAATGGCAACTAAATAGAATCGAGGCGATGTACAATTCATTAACAAAATAAATAGGGTAATGAAAAATATATACAGTTGAGCGGACGAATACAGTGCTGTGGGGATGGGAAGGGAGAGGTGGAGGAGCAGAGGGAAAAGGGGAAAAAGAGGGTTAAGCTGCGGAGAGGTAAAGGGGGGATGGCAGAGGGAGTAGAGGGAGAAGAGGAGCTCAGTCTGGGAAGGTCTTTTGTAGGAGGTGAATTTTAAGTAGGGTTTTGAAGAGGGAAAGAGAATCAGTTTGGCGGAGGTGAGGAGGGAGGGCGTTCCAGGACCGCAGGAGGACGTGACCAGGGGTCGACGGCGGGATAGGCGAGACCGAGGGACGGTGAGGAGGTGGGTGGCAGAGGAGCGGAGCGTGCGGGGTGGGTGGTAGAAAGAGAGAAGGGAGGAGAGGTAGGAAGGGGCAAGGTGATGGAGAGCCTTGAAGCCTAGCCTTGAAGCCTAGGTTACAGTCTAGGGGTTGAGAGAGTCATAAAATAAATCATGGATCTGTTCATATGTGTTGTGGGGCTGAGGATGGGGTGAATGAAAGGTAAAAATCCAAGTGCAAGGGTGAAGCAAAAGGCAGAGTGAGTAAGGGAAATGAGGGCTTAATTGGGATAAGCCTCTTGGAGTAGATGTGATTTTATAACAGCTCTGAAGGTAAGGAGAGTGGTGGTCTGTTGGATATGAAGTGGGAGGGAGTTCCAGGCCAGAGGGAGGATTTGGGTGTAAGATCAGTGATGAGATAGATGCGATCAAGTTTGGTGTTAGAAGCAAAGTGAGCATCCTGCATTGTAGAAAGAAGTCACTTAAGGAAGAAAGGGGACAAGGTGATTAAGTGGTTTAAAGCCAATGGTAAGGAGTTTCTTTTTGATGAAGAGGTGGGTGGGCAACCACTGGAGGTTCTTGAGGAATGGAGAAACACTGATGCACTGATTTTGTAGAAAAATGATCTGGGTAGCTGAGCGGAATATAGACGGGAGTGCAGAGAGACAGGAAATGGGGAGGTTAGCAAGGAGACAGATGGAATATTCAAGGCAGGATAGGATAAGTTCTTAGATCAGCATTGTGGCAGTTTGGTTAGACAGGAGAAGGAGGATTCTGGTGATTTTGTAAAGGTAGAAGAGAGATGGTAGAGGTGAATCCATGGGTTCCAGTGAAATATTTCCTAATTAACCTTTCCATTTTTCTGATAATACTAACCCATCGGCCCCCTCCACGTTTATTTATTTGATGCTTATAATTTATTTATTGTAGACTCTTAAGTCGCTGGTTCAATTCTGGTTCAAAGGAACACTGTCCCATGAATTGATGCCTTATCGTGGCAGGAGAGTTTGCATATGCTGATGAAGCTACCCATAGGGCTACCCATAATGGAAAGGTCTAGGCTGAAGCATCGAAGTCTATTCACCTATGCTGGGCAGAAGAGGCATGGAAAAGAAACCAAGGCAGATAATCAAGTGAATGAAATGTTGATCAATGTCAATGGAAGAGACTCAAGTTTTTACTGTGTGGAAAAAGGGAATGGTAAACCATTTCAGTATCTTTACCAAGACATCTAAGGATACACGTACTAGAATGACTTTATGACAGAAGATGAGACGTTCTGAAGAGGGTATGTCCGTGGAGTCACTACGGGTCGGAAACAACTCGGTGGCATTTGAAGATTATTCATTTTTGCTTTTTGTATGTATTTATACTTTTTCCCTTTAACTGTTGTACAGCAAACCCTTCCTTGGAAGGGGGCTTGTCTTTTTTTACATTGTCGAGTTGTTCCAACCCATGGTGACTCTATGGACATACCTCTCGCAGAAAGCCACACCTCCAGCTACAATCGTTCTGGTGGTGTGTCCATAGAGTTTTTCTAGTAAAAATACAGATGTGGTTTACCATTGCTTCTTGCGTGCAGCAAACCTGAGTCTTCACCCTCGACCCTCTCCCATGCTACTGCTGCCCATAACAGGAGAGTTGTGACTTGGAGCAGATTGCCCTCCACTCACTAGCCACTGCCCAAGCTAGAAATGGAATGGGGTATGCCTCTGCTCTGCCTCCCATAGCTGAGACTGGTAGAGAATTGGAAATTCTTCAGATGTGATCCTGAGATGGAATGTGAGGGGACTACCACGCAAGAATGGCAAGGAGGACAACTACTAGTGCTTAGCCAATCTAACACAAGAAGTCTGAACAAGCACACAACATATCTCCCAGGACGTATCTCCTTGGATTCATATTCCTGGGAGGAAGACCCTTAATAAACAGTAGCCAGGTCCCTGTATCAGGTCAGAATGGCCCAACTCCAGGAATGTAATCCTTATCTCAAATCCCTGCTCTGTCACTTGTCTGCTGTATGACCTTGGGCAAATCACTTCACTTCTCTGTGCCTCAGTGACCTCATCTGTAAAATGGGGATTGAGGCTGTGAGCCCGGCAGGGACTATATCCAATTTAATTTGCTTGTATCCACCAAGTACAGTATCTGGCACATAGAACCTAACAAATACCCCAGCATTACAAAAGAAGGGGACTAGACATCACAGAGCAAGAACAGATTCAAACGTCTGGACTGTGGGAAAATACCAGATTCTATTGGGAGGATACTTTTCAAGGCGATATCATGCCCAAAGCCCCCTTCCCACTACTGTTGTGCATGATACAAGCACAGCTTATAAAAAGGTGTTGCTTATCTCTGGCTATGGAGACACCATGGGGAGCCAGCCAGCCTTGGGTATTCCTCACGGTTGCCCCATGCAACACCCAGGTCTCCCTGAATTGTTTGGGGTGTGAATGTTTCTCCTATTCAAAGCCTGACTGGCATACATGTTGGCTCATGGTGTTATCATTTGTGACGCTGGAATCATCAAAAGCTACCTACCATGTCTATGCATATTGTTCCGCTATTACATTCCATCACTTCCAGCTCTATGGGAGAAATTGTGTCCTACCTTTTGTATTTGTTACCCTGGAACTAGGTACAATGCTCTGCACAGAATAGATGTTCAGTAAATACTCTTGTTATTAATTCAGTTACGAAACCTGGTGGCAGAAGTAATTTTTAATATCTTTACTCAACTATTTAATTGACTTTCTGAGCCTACTACTTTATTTTTTTATAGTGGGGTGATTTTTCAATATATCACCTTTTTTTTAAGTCTCATTCATTCTTCCTATCATTCCATATTTTCTGAGCAGAGTTAGACTATGCGCTATACTAACTGCTGTGGGTTGGGCAAAGTAAAATACAGCCCTTATCCCGGAGGACCTCATATTGGTGAAAAAAATTTAAAATTCTGTATAGGATTTGGGCATATAGTGGTCTTTGAATCCATGTAGGGAAGGACTCAGCAACTCTACTGGGCTTCTGGAAATCTTTTTTATCTATTTGGGAAGCAGATTTTTGTGTAGTTTCTCCAAATTGAATGCTCATTTGAACACCAGATTGCAAAAACAAGCCAAATATTCATTAGCACTCTATTAAACATCTTAGTTTTTCATGTATTTTTGTTTTCCACACCCACTGCCTCTGGTTAGGAAAAAAAACCCAACTAAATAAAAAAAAGAAAGAGCCATCATTGTAGTTTGCTGGAAGATGTTTGTTTTCTTTGTAAAACTTAATCCCAAATTGAATATTAAAATTCCCTTTAAGTTTGCTATGGAAACATTTCATAATTATTCCATAATCTCAGTTATCTTTAGCAGAATTTTGGGCCCTACTCTTTTTACAACAGAGGCTGAATTACCTAAATTGCAAAGAGCTTTCAGTAAGAGAAAAAGGCTTAGAATCCAGGTAGTAATCTCTTTTTTTCCCCACTGACCTGACTTCCTTCTGGTACCCACTCCTATACAATGTGCCTTGTGGAGACAGAGTCTTGAGGGATTTAGCTTTATTGATAAGAGAACAGAGCATGAGTCAGCTATGTGGATAATTCATTTGATTTCACAATGGTGCCGTGTTTATATAGAAAACTTAAAAGAAAATTAAACTCATTAAAAAAGCACGTAAATTGTTTTTGCAACAAAGCAATTAGAGGAAAGCCTGCCTATCTGCAGTGATGGGCAACATTTTAAATACCAAAAAAAAAACCCCTAAATTACCTTCTGTGGAAACAGAGTGAAAACTATCTCTGGTGTTTAATAAGAAAGGGTTGTTTCAGGATTAATATGAAATTCAGCAACCTCTGTTATTTATGAGTTCCTAAGAGTTTGCTGTAAGTTGCCAGAAGAACATTTTAATCAATTCAAATAAAATAATTTATGAATGTCCTCCCTTTGCCCCTCACCCCCCCAAACTAAACTACTTTAAATTAACAGTCTTAGCCACACTGGGAAATTATTTTCTTCTCAACACAGAAATACAGGCATAAACTTGTCATTTTCCAATTTCCCAATAAGAATGTTCACCAGAATCCGCTAGGCCTCAGGCATGGAGAAACAAAACTGAAATACCAGACTCTGGAACAGATTTATCTGCCTGCTCGTCCATTTTTACAATCCCTCTGTCTTCCCCAAGTATCTCAGGTATCCAATTAACTAGATTGTAAATTCCTTGAGGCAGGGATCCTATCTATTTACTCTACTCTCCCAAGGACCTAGTTCATGGCAGGAGAGTTTGTGTATGCTGATGAAGCTTAGAGCTGTTCCATATAGAGATACCTATAATGGAAAGGTCTAAGTCGAAGCATAAGACAAAGTGGATTAGCGTCGGACAAAGTGGATTTACCTGTGCTGGGCAGTAGCAGCGTGAGAGAGAGTTAAAGGCAGAAGATCAAGGGATCAAAACGTTGATCAAAGACAGTGGCAGATATTCAAGTTTTAACTTCATGGAAGAAGGAATGGTAAACTGCTTCTGTATCTTTACCAAGAAAACTCTATGGATATACATACCAGAATGACTTTAGGTGAAGATGGGACATTTTAAAGAGGGTGTGTCAATGGAGTCATTATGGGTCAGGCACGATTCGATGGCATTTGACAAGACACTTAATAAATACCATTGATTGATTGATCGAATGATTAACTAAAAGCAAACACTGTTTGAGTTACAGGAACATCCATGATGACTATGTGTGTGCAGATGTATATTAAAGATGTGAATTGGGAAAATGCATTGTTGCATTTTCTCAACTGATTGGTCAAGCTCTGCCAGTCCAAAAGCAACACTCATGGATGAAATGTCTTTTCTCATGGTATGGCATATGCCAAAGGTATTTTGAAAATCAATTTTTCTATAAAGTACTGATTGTAGTAACTTATAGGAATCCTCAAACTTCATTATATATATTGATAGATCTCTCTAATTTACTCCTAAGCTGATAGTTTTCAAGTGAAGGAACTGTTTCTTAAGGCAGATTGTGAATTTTTAAAAGAACGACAGCAGGCAACAGATCTCATGTTCGTTATTGTGGTGAATGGCTTTAGGGAAATATTAGTTAGAAATGCTTGTTTTCTTCTCTGAATTTGCTGTAGATTTTCTATTTTCAAACTCTGATGAACAAAACTGTTTAATTTTAACTATTGATTTGTATAGATTTCAATCTACAGTCATCCAATCATTGATATTTATTGAATGCCAACTGTGAGTGGAGCACTGTACTATTGGGAAAGTACAGTACATTCATTCATTCAGTTATATTCATTAAGTGCTTACTATGTGCAGAGCACTATACTAAGCACTTGGGAAAGTAAAATACAAAAATAAACAGTAGCATTCCCTACCCACAATGAGCTCACAGTCTAAGGTGGGACGGGGAGATAGACATTAATACAAATAAATAAAATTACAGATATATGCATAAGTGCTGTGGGGCTGGAGAGGTGGGGGAAAAGCAAAGGGAACAAGTCAGGAATATGCAGAAGAGAATGGGAGATGAAGAAAAGTGGGACTTCGTCTGGGAAGACCTCTTGGATGAGATGTGCCTTCAATAAGGTTTTGAAAGTGGTGGAGTAATTGACTGTCGGATTTGAGGAGGGAAGGCATTCCAGGCCAGAGGCAGGAAATGGGCCGGGGTCAGTGATGAGAAAGGCAAGGTTGAGGCACAGTGAAAAGGTTAGCACTAGAGGAGCAAAGTATGTGGGCTGGGTTGTAGAAGAAGAAAAGCAAGGTGAGGTAGAAGGGAGAGGGCATGGTGCTGGAGAGCTTTAAAGACAGTGATGAGTTTTTCTTTGATATAGAGGTGGATAGGCAACCACTAGAGACTTTTGAGGAAAGAGCTGACATGTCCTGAATGTTTAATGATTCCTGCTCTCAAGTATTTTACAATCTAGTGTGGAAAGACCAACACCAAAAAAATTAGAAGTATAGTGTTCTCTCTTCCCAGAAAACTGAGAATCTTAGTTTATGTTGGAATTCTACTTTTTAATCTTTTTCATGCAGTATAGGAGTTCTACCCAACTGCAGTTTCCAGATGAGGCATGTCTGTTTTATTTTTGCCCCCAAGTGTCTACTAAACGATGTTAAATAAGTGTGTTAGAACTTCAATGACAAACTGATAATGATAATAATAATATGGTATTTGTTAAGCTCTTACTATGACCCAGGCACTGTACTAAGCACTGGGGTGGATGCAAGCTAATGCAGCTGCATAAGGTCCCTGACCTTCCTGGGGCTCACAGTGTCAATCCCCATTTCACAGATAAGGTTTCTGAGGCCCAGAGAAGTGAAGTGATTTGCCCAAGGTCACACAGCAGACAAATGGCATGGGCCAGGTCTAGGTCTAGTTACTACTATACTTTGGTAGTATACAAATACTTTGGTGTGGAAGTCAGAGCTATATTGAAAATTTTCCATCACACTGGTTCACTGTCACTAAATCATCACAAATACAATTTTTCATGGAAGAAAACCAGCAAATATTTCACCTACCCTAAGAAGGATAAAAAGGGTTTTAAGGAATAATAGTAATAATAATTCAATAACAATAATAATATTTGTTAAGCGCTTACTATGTGCCAGGCACTGTACTAAGCACTGGGGTGGATACAAGTAAATCAAATTAGAGATGGTTCCTGCTCCATGTGGGACTCTCAGTCTCAATCTCATTTTCCAGATGAGGTAACTGAGGCCCAGAGAAGTGAAGTGACTCCCAGGTCCATGCTCTATCCACTACACCATTGAAATCTTTCCTTTGCGGGTAAAATAAAATCAAGGCAAAATGCAGCAGCAGGGCCTAATGAAAAGAGGCTGTGCCTGGAGATTCTGGGACAGGTTCTAATCCCAGTGTTGTCACTTGCCTGCTGTGTGGCTTTGGGCAAGTGACCTAATTTTCGATTTGTGTGTATCCAACCCAGCACTTAGTACAGTGCCTGGCCCACAGTAAGCACTTAAGAAATACCACAGTTATTATTATTAACTAGCTTGCAGTCTAGAGGGATGAAAATTTAAGTAATTTGCCCAAGGTGATACAACAAGGAAGTTTTGGAGCTGGGATTAGAACCCAGGTCCTCTGACTCCCAAGCACATGCTCTTTCCATTAGAAGATGCTGCTTCTCTGTTCCACAATTATGTTCTCAACAGTTTTAGTTTAGGATATCTACATATTTACAAATAGCTATCTAGAGCATTCTATTTGTAGAGGAAAAGCACAGACCTGGGAGTCAGAGGACCTGGTTCTATTTGGGGCTCCATTATTTGCCTGCTGTATTATATTAACTGAATTAACTTAACTTCTCTGGGCCTCCGTGTCCTCATCCGTAACATGGGGAAAGTATGTACCCATTCTCCCTCTACTTAGACTGTGAGCCGCACAAGGGACAGGGCCTGTTTGTCTAATCTGATTATCTTGTATCTACCCAGAGTTGTGTACAGTGCTGGTTCACGGTAAGGGTTTAACAAATACCCCAATAATTATTAATAGAAGTATTAGGATCAATTAAATGCTTACTTTTTGCCCAGCACTGTACTAAGTGTTGGAAAGAAAACAGAGGTGGGAATTTCCCACCATCATTAGCCCTCCATATGATTAATATATTGTTATTATTGTTTTAAAAAGTTTTCTATATAAAAATATATAGAAGCTGTAAACTTCTTGTGGGTGGGGATCGTATTCATTCATTCATTCATTCATTCAATCGTAGTTATTGAGCACTTACTGTGTACAGAGCATTGTATTAAGCACCTGGGAAGTACAGTTCAGCAATAAACAGACACAACCCCTGCCCACACCGGGCTTACAATTGCATCTACCGACTCTGTTGTAATAATAATAATAATGCTGGTATTTGTTAAGTGCTTATTATGTGCCAAGCCCTATTCTAAGCACTGGGGTAGAGACAAGGTAATTAGGTTGTCCCACATGGGGTTCACTGTTTTACTCCTCATTTTACAGATGGGGTAACTGAGGCACAGAGAAGTTGTAACTTGCCCAAAGTCACATAGCTGACAAGTGACGGAACCAGGATTAGAACCCATGACCTCTGACTCCCAATCCTGGGGCTCTTTCCGCTAAATCACACATTGTACTGTACTTTCCAATCAATGAATCGTATTTCTTGAGTGTTTAACCTGTGCAAAGCACTATAGTCAGCACTTGGGAGAATATAGTATTTCATAGTTCGTAGACATATTCCCTGCCCAAAATGAGCTTACAATCTAGAGGGGGATAGAGACATTAATACAAAAATAAATTATGGATTTTCATGTACGCTTTGTGGGGCTGAGGAAGGGACAAATAAAAGGAGCAAATCCAAGGACTAGGGTGATGCAGAAGGACTTGGGAGAAGAGGAAATGGGGACCTAGTCAAGGTAGGCTTATTGGAGGAGATGTGTCTTCAATAAGGCTTTAAAGATCAGGAGAGTCTTTCAGATATAAAGAAGGAGGGTGTTCCAAGCCAGAGGCAGGATGTGGGTAAGAGGTTGGCAGAAAGATAGACAAGATCAATGTATGGTGAGTAGTTGACATGAGAGGAGAAAAGCATGTGGCCCGGGTTGTTGTAGGAAATCAGGAAGGTAATATAGGAGGGGGAGAGGTGATTGGGTGCTTTAAAGCCAAGAGTAAAGAGTTTCCAAGAACTTAGTATAGTAAGTGCTCAATAAATACCACTGGTTGATTTTGAGGGCGGGGGAGTGGGTATAGATATATGTGCGTGTAGTATAGTCAATAGTGTGGCCTTGTGGAAAGGGCACGGGCCTGGGAGTAAGAACACCTATCCTAGATCTGTTACATGTCTGCTGGGACCTGAGGCAACTCACTATACTTCTCTGTGCCTCAATTACCTCATCTGAGGGTTGGCTCTATCTCTCTTGTCCACCTGGGAAAAAAAACATGTAGGAAAGTAAAGATAAAATTGGCATTATTGTTATTATTATGATGTTGATCATATTACTTTAAATGGAAGAATGATTCTGCTGGCTACTACATCAGCCTTCCAAATGTCTTAAAGACAAAGAATCCTCAGGGTAGCAGTAACTTCCCAGGAGAGTGGGATGGAGTTCAGGACCTAATTCCATCACCTTGCCCCCTCTTACCTCACCTCCCTTCTCTCCTTCTACAGCCCACGACTTATACTCCACTCCTCTGCCGCTAACCTCCTCATGGTCCCTCATTCTCGCATGTCCTGACATTGACCCCTGACCCAGGTCCCACCACTGACCTGGAATTGACCTTCCTTACATCTGCCAAACTAATGCTTTTCCCCTCTTCAAAGTCCTACTGAGAGCTTCCCTCCTCCAGGAGGCCTTCACAGACAGTCTTCCCTTTTCCTTCTTTCCCTCCTCCCCTCCCCATTCCCCCCACTCCCTCCCTCTGTTCTACCCCCTTCCTATCCCCACAGCAGTTGTGCATATTTGTATATATTACTTATTACTCTATTTATTTTATAAATAATGTGTATATATTCATTCATTCATTCAATAGTATTTATTGAGCACTTACTATGTGCAGAGCACTGTACTAAGCGCTTGGAATGTACAAATCGGTAACAGATAGAGATAATCCCTGCCCTTTGATGGGCTTACAGTCTAATCGGGGGAGGCAGACAGACAAAAACAATAGCAATAAGTAGAATTAAGGGGATGAACATCTCATTAAAACAATAGCAAATAAATAGAATCAAGGTGATGTACATCTCATTAACAAAATAATAGAATCAAGGTGATGAACATCTCATTAACAAAATAAATAGGGTAATGAAAATTTATACAGTAGAGCAGACGAGTACAAATAGAGTCATATATGTATGACTCTATTTATCTTGATGGTATTGACACCTGACTACTTGTTTTGCTGTCTGTCTCCCGCATTTAGACTGTGAGCCTGTTGAGCAGGGACTGTCTCTATCTGTTGCCAAATTGTACATTCCAAGTGCTTAGTACAGTGCTCTGCACATAGTAAATGCTCAATAAGTACGATTGAATGAATTAATTAATGAATGTAAAATAAGGAGTAAAGCTGTGACCACCATGTGGGGCATGGACTGTGCCCAACCTGATGATCTTGTATCTACCCCAGGGCTTAGTACAGCACCTGGCACAAAGTGCTTAATAAATACGATTTAAAAACAAACACCCTGAGCTAGGTCAGCCTGGAATGCCCTCTGAATAACTTTTTCATACAGATGAACCTTTTTTCCGTTCTTCAAAATCTTTTGGCTTTTACAATTTCAATCCTGAGTTAAATGTGATATTGCGCTGGCATCAATCCAACCCATCGCCATCTAAAAGGGTTTTCTAAATCCACCTCCAATATTTCTCTCTTTCAATTTCCCTTCTCCACATTTCCATCAGCAATCATTGACATTTAAAGAAGCAGCAGCAGCTGTTGAGGGACCCTTTTGGTCTTAGCCTATGACAGGTACCATCTTCTCCTTACCCTCTGCCTGACTCTGCTGTCTTTCTAAATGACAGTTACAAATGTTTGGGCAGGGAATAAAGAAGTGCATATTGCTTCTCTATGCTCACGTAATCAATCAAGCCATCATATTTATAAAGTGATTACTGTGTATAGAGCAGTGCATTAAGTGCTCGGGAATACAATAAAACAGAGTTGATAGGCATGTTCCCTGCCCACAAGGGGCTTTATTTCACTTTAATTTCTGCCTCAGCTTAAAATTTTACTTTTTGTAAGTAATGAGGTGAATTTTCCAAAATATCCTGATTATACGACAGGTCAGGTCCCCTGCCCCCCTAAGCCTCCCCCTCGGCTTATTAATAATGACACCTCCCCAAATACTCAGGGAAAAAAAGTACTCTCTTGGAAAATTGGCTTGAAACAAATGGTGAGAGAGTATTGGAAAATACCTACCTCTTTTTGAACAATCCTAAAAGAATCTTACTTTTCGAATGATTTTGTTCAACAAAAGCAGCCAATGAAATCATTGTGAATTTCATATCATATGGAGGTAAAAAGGAAGATAGATGTACCTTTCCCACTCAGAAAAGACTATCATTTACCTTGTGATGAATTTGGCAATTGTATGGGGGGGGGTGGGGGGAAGGTTTCTCCAGAGATCATGATTGTCTCTGACTTTTGCACAGAATCCAATAAATACGGAGGCGGTATAGGAAGTCATGGAATTTTGGATGGGTGGTCCTCAGGGCATCTTGAAGTTGGAGGTTGCTTCTGGAGGTCAGCAGCCTGGGGACCAGAACTGGGAGAATCTATGGTCTGTGACAGGATCCGTAAATGTTGTTGATCATCATTCTTGCTCTACATAAGGTAAGCACTTAATAAATTGATTTATTGCACTGTAGGTAGTTTGGTGCCAAGTCACAGCAAATAATTCATTCATTCATTCAATAGTATTTATTGAGCATTTACTATGTGCAGAGCACTGTACTAAGCGCTTGGAATGTACAAATCAGCAACAGATAGAGACAGTCCCTGCCCACTGATGGGCTTTACAGTCTAATCGGGGGAGACAGACAAAAACAATAGCAATAAATAGAATCAAGGTGATGTACATCTCATTAACAAAATAAATAGGGTAATAAAGATATATACAAATATATACGTACTGGGATCCCAATGTCATTCTGGTCCTATGGGACTTGGCTGAGCATAGCAAACTACTTTTGTTGTGGAGTGGTATGTTTTCAGAGAAAAAAAGGATTAGAATAAAAGCTTTGTCTTGACTAATGATGATGGAATCTCCTAGTGAAAACAATGGAAGAGCCTCAGTTCTGAAAAAGCTATTGAGAACCTCCATAAAGGAGTTGAGTATAGTGTTAATAAAAGATTCCTGAATGTATGTGTTTTATTGTGCTTGCATCTTACTTACTATTTGAGCTTGCAGCTAAAAAAGAGTGTTTATATGGCTCAGTGGGGTGGGATTCTTTGTATGACCATGGTGGCTCTCCCCAATAATGATAATAATAATAATAAAAATAATTGTGTTTATGGTTTTAGTGCTTACTATGTGAAAGCAATATTCTAAGAGAGAGGGTAGAAAATTAGGCTGGATTTGGCTCTGACTAACATGGTGCTCAAGTTTAAGTGGGTTGAAGAATGCTATTTAGTCTTCATTGTACAAATGAGGAAATTTAGGCCCAGAAAACTTAAGTGACTTGCCCAAGGTCACCCTGCAGACAAATGGTGAAGGTGGGATTAGAACAGATTCCCTGATTCTCTGGTCTGTGCTCTCTTCATTAGGTCACACTGGTAAAGCCATATGTTAGAGACAATATTGTTTTTAATATCTAAGACAACTTCATGGGGTGCCACAATGACCAATCTACCTGGAGCAGTGAGGCAGAAATTCAGAGAGATAGTTTTGGGTATGATGATGATAATGATGATGATGATGATGGTATTGTTAAGCGCTTAGTATGTGGCAAGCACTGTTCTAAGCACTGGGGTAGATACAAGGTAATCAGGTTGTCCCATGTGGGGCACACAGTCTTCATTCCCATTTTATAGATGAAGTAACTGAGGCACAGAGAACTTAAATGACTTGCCCAAAGTCACACAGCTGAGAAGTGGCAGAGCTGAGATTAGAACCCATGACCTCTGACTTCAAAGCTCAGGCTCTTTCCACTAAGCCACATTGCTTCTCAAGAGAACATCAGTCATGTTAGTCACAGCCCATTGGAACTCATAATGTGTCCCTGTCAGATACTATACCTAAAATCTGTAGAGTTCCCTCAGATATGGACCTTGATGATAACATTAAAGCATCATCCCTGTGTGTCTCTTCTCCACTAACTATTTTAAGAAAAGGATTGGCTTCCCTAACAATCTTAGTTACCTTCTAACTGTAAATTCGTTGTGGGCAGGGAATGTGTCTGTTATATTGCTATATTTTACTCTCCCAAGCACTTAGTAACAGTGCTTTGCATACAGTAAACGCTCAAATAAATACGATTGACTAACTGACTGATTAGTTAACTTTTGACTATTGCCGCATTGTTGATGACCTGACACTCTTTTAAAATGTTTCATTTCCCCTTAAATCTAAAACATTTGAATAAATCTTCATATAGCTGGGGATTTTTTTTTTGTCTTTCCTTCATTTTAAAGGAATTGTTGCTTGCTCCTTAGTTGTTCCACTTTCCTACACTCATGAATTTTGATACTTCATCGTTTCACACTTCTGTATCTCTAGATAGCTCATTCTATTCAATTTCCTTCACATTATTGAAAACTCGAGTGGCAATTTGGGAAGAAGTTCCACTTGGTCATAAGTGTGTTTATATGTAGATGGTGTTACTCTGAGTCAAACTCTTTCTTGCTCTCTATATGTGTACTGAATGCATTTCATTTACACACACACCCACATACACACACACCAGTAAAAACTTACACTTTTCAGAGATATGACAAGCAGACAATTCACAGCAGACTCATTCAAACTGGTGTTGAGATACAGAGGGAAGAGGGAGAGACAGATCAGAACACAAAGAAACCAAGGGAAAGGCAAAGAAGAGAGAGATTCAGGAAGGAGGAGGTAAAGAGATGGAGGGGAATGAGTTAGGCTTCAGGATTCACCTTGCCCCTACCTACCTCTCCTCCCTTCTCTCTTTCTACTTCCCACTCCTCATGCTCTGCTCCTCTGCCGCCCACCTCCTCACCGTCCCCCGTTCTCGTCTATCCCGCCGTCGACCCCTGGGACATGACCTCCCGCGGTCCTGGAACGCCCTCCCTCCTCACCTCTGCCAAACTAATTATCTTCCCCTCTTCAAAACCCTACTTAAAGCTCACCTCCTCCAAGAGGCCTTCCCAGACTGAGCTCCCCTTTTCACCTCTGCTCTCTCTTCACTCCCCTTCACCTCTCCGCAGCTAAAACCTCTTCTCCCCTCTTTCCTTCTGTTCTTCCCCCCTCCCATCCCATCCCCTCAGCACTGTACTCTTCCACTCAACTGTATATATCTTCATTACCCTATTTATTTTGTTAATGAGATGTACATCACCTTGATTCTATTTATTTGCGATTGTTTTAATGAGATGTTCTTCCCCTTGATTCTATTTACCCCCTTGATTCTATTTATTGCCATTGTTCTTCTCTGTCTCCCCCAATTAGACTGTAAGCCCGTCAAAGGGCAGGGACTGTATCTGTTACCGATCTGTACATTCCAAGCACTTAGTACAGTGCTCTGCACATAGTAAGCGCTCAATAAATACTATTGAATGAATGAATGAATGAATGATTGTAAGGAGACAGATTTGGGAGATGTATCTTGGATGAGCAATTCTACTCCTTGATGTCTCCAAAAGGAGCTTTGGGCCTAGAAGTGAGGATTTTAATATGTCCGGCGATTTTAACCTTTCTGGCCTACTTATGAAAGATAGGACTAGGGCTGTGGCCATGCTGGGTAGGTGGTAAGCTTGCTGAGGGGAGAGAATGGGTCTGTTTGTTGTTATTTTGTGCTGTCCCAAGCAGTTAATACAGTGCTTTGCACACAGTAAGCATAAATATGATTGAATGAATGAGTGGTTGCAGAGGAAAATGATAACCAGCTTTCCACAAGGTCATTTTGTCCAAGTTTCATTCCCCAGTACAAAGGCCTATGAGAGAACACCTTGAGTTATGTTACATCGCTCCCAACCAATCAGTGCCTGGGAGCCTTCTACCAGCCAATCCCGGTGCTCACTGGAAACATCCCAGTTGGCCAGGGAGACTGGACAAGGGAGTCAGTAGGAGAGTAACAGGAGGAGTTTTGCTGGGCAGAGGAGAAACCAGAGTTATGACGGTGAGAATGAGTTTTACTGAGATGGCAGTGTGACCATTAGGCCCATTATGGAGATTAACTAAAGGATTCTATGAGTTGCCTTGGAATCAGACAACAAGTGAGTCTCTCACCTAAAGGTAAGCAACCAGTGGTTTTACTCGTAGCCTACACATAGAGGCAAGAAATCCCAGGCTATGAGGAACAAAAATAAATGATTTGCCCATATTAGAAGAAGATACCTTGATGGTGAAGTTCATCAATGACTGCAAGTGTGGCTGAAATGATGAATGTGGGATCTACTCTCCTGGTCACACTGGGCACACAAAAAGATTGTCCCTTGTGTTGTTGTGCTTAATGTTTGCTGTGCATAGTGTTGTTTTCTTTTTTGCCTCCTTGTTTCTCCTTTGGTGTGAAGATTTTGTTCAGAGAGAGCACTCCCTCCTTGATCAATCAATTGATCAGTGGTATTTATTGAACACTTACTGTGTGCACAGCACTGCACTAAGCCCTTTGATGAGTTCAACACAACAGAGTTGGTAGACACATTCCCTGCCCATATGAGTTCTCAGTCTAGAGGGCTGGACAGACATTAAAATAAATAAATAATGTCTATACCTGTACGTATGTGCTGCGGGTCTGAGTCGAATAACAAATTTCCAAAGGACACAGAGCCAAGTGCATAGGTGCCATGGGGCTGAGTCTAATAGTAAATTCCCAGAGGACACAGACCCAAGTGCATAGATGACTCAGAGGGAGCCAGGGAGAAAAGAGGGCTTTATCAGGGAAGACCTCTTGAAGATGTGACCTTAAAAAGGCTTTCTTGATGGCAATGAACAGTGAGGTTCTATCTTCAGTAAGTGGTTCCCTGTTTTCAGCTGGGATGCAGCATTTTCTGAGACTTTGAATGTCACTACTGTTGCTGATGAGTGGCCTCTTCAAACTATGGAGTGCACTGCAGTTTGCTAGACACTTTTTGAAGTCAGTGAGTTAACCTTTCTAATGGATTAACATGAAACTTGTAACCAGAAAGGAAAGCTTCCCGTACTGACAGCAACAAATGCTGGTCAAGACTGGACAAGGTGGGAGGCTAAGAAGTTCAGATCAATTCTGGAAACATAGACCCGGTGAAAAAAGCAGATCTGCTCCATTAATATTCACAGCTGGATAATGACTAACATGTCATGACAAATAAAAGGGGTTTGCTCTTTCATTTTCTCTCTGTGGGTTAGGGTTCTTAGATGGAGACAGTGATGGAAGCTTATGAACCAAGATAGGGGCAGTGCTGGATCACTGTCTTAGCACTGTTTGAAAAGTAAAGTCATAATACAAGTGCTAAGTACACAGTAATTACTCAGGGAATATGATTGTCCTCGATTAGAATTTATGTATCACCATATCACCATAGGTATTATCTTTCATTACCAGAGAGCCCCTCTTGTTTTCAGAGAGTATCTTGATTCATCTGCCACTTCCTTTGTCCTGGAATTCCTTTACTGGGGTTATTTGATAAGCACTTTCTGTGTGTCAAATATTGTTCTAAATTCTGGGATAGATGCAAGTTAACCAGGTCAAAGAAACTCCTTGTCCCACACAGGGCTCACAGTCTAAGTAGGAGGGAGAACAAATATCTAATCTTCATTTCACAGTAAGGAAACTGAGGCACAGAGAATTTAAGTGACACACCCACGGTCACATAGCAAGCAGTTGGCAGAGCTGGGACTAGAACCCTATTTCTCTGACTTCCAGACCTGTGTTCTTTCCACTAGGCAATATCGCTTCTTCCACTCCTTCCCCCATGATCTGTCTCCTCACCTTCAAAAACTTCCTAAATTCTCACCTTCTCAAGTTAGCCCTCCCAAAGTCATTCTTAACACATTTATTATGTATAGACACTTTTATATGTCTTCTATATATATAACCAGTAAAAATCATTGCTAGCAGTGCTACTGAACTCTGTCCATGGCATTATGGGAAGAGTTTTAAAGTAAAATTGGGTAACAACAGAACTAGATATAGCATTTATAAAATGAAAAATAAAAGTCATCAATGTTTTCTGATATATTCAATGGTTTGCAAGAAATATGGATGAATTATTTATTTCGTTTATGCTGCTATAATTTTGCAACTTAGTTGAAAATTCTACCTTGAATTTTAATAAGCTGGGCTGTGTTAAAAAGGTAAGAGAACTTGGAAAAAGTAACATTTTCCTATTTCTGATAGTCTGTGAAGGGAGAATAAATTAGTTTAATGAGAAAGGTTTGATCAGGAAACCACCAAATGTCTTCTCTCCTGGTGGCAAAACCCTCATAGACTTATTAGCAGGAAATATTGCTTAACAAAATTTATTGACTGCTGCTGTATATGGAATGGAAATGGATATTCAAAACAACCAATTAATGGATGACTAATCTTGAAGATATATTCTGGGAACATATGCTTTAAACAATACCCCACATTTGAAATGAAAAACTGCTACCAAAACAACATAGGTTTTAACAAAATGATAATGATAGTTACACTAGTCATGATGATAGAAAGTACTAAGTGCTCATTTTCCAAAGCACATTGCTAAGAACTGGGGTCTTGGTTTCCGTTATGCTGATGAATCATTTCCTACCCATAGTGACTCCGTGGACACATCTCTCCCAGAACGCTCCACCTCCATCTGCAAAAGTTCTGGTAGTGGATTCATAGAGTTTTCTTGGTAAAAATATGAAAGTGGTTTACCATTGTCTTCTTCGTACATTACACTTAAGTCTCTGCCCTCAACTCACTCCTGTGCTGCTGCTGCTCAGCACTGGTGAGTTTTGTAGCAGATTGCCTTCCACTCACTAGCCACTGCCCAACCTAGGAATGGAATGAGTATCCCTCTGCTTCACTCTCCCTCCCATAACCAAGATTGGTAGAGTACTGGAAACTCTCCAGATGTGACCCTGAGAGATTAGCAAAATATTCAGAAGAGACACAGTCGCCGACAAATATAGAGCTAACACTGTAAGAGTAAGAAAGAGCATATGGTACCCTTGTTTTTAAAGTGTACCCTGCTCAGTTCAGCCATGTCCAGTATTGTTGTCAGGCCAAATGATGAATAAATTTTCTGTTGTTTTGCAGATGCTTTTAGGTCTAAGATTCATCAATCAGTTGTATTTCCTGAGCATTTACTGTTTGCAGAGCAGTTGGGAGGGTTCCCTGCCCTCAACAAACTTAGAGTCTAGAAGAGAAGACAAACATTACGATGAATAAATAAATTTTGTATATGTACATACAGCCTATGGGACTGAGGGAGGGACTAATAAAGGGGGCAAATGCTAGGGAAAGGGTGATACAGAAGGGATTGGGAGAAGATAAAATAAGAGCTTAGTTGGGGAAGGCATCTTGGAGGAGATATAATTTTAATAAGACTTTGAAGGTGAGGAGAGTGTAAATTTGTCTGATATGAAAAGCGAGAGCATTCCAGGAAAAGGCAGGATGTGGGTGAGGTATCAGCGGGAAATAGATGAGACCAAGGTATAGTAAATAGGTTGACATTAGAGGAGCAAAGTGTGTAGCCTGGGTTGTAGTAAGAAATTAGTGAGGGAAGGTAAGAGGGGACAAGCTGAATGTTTTAAAGACTGTGTCAAGGAGTTCCTGTTTGATGTGAAGGTGGATGACTTGCTCGTTTGCTCCCAGACCCAAAGCACTTACATACATATCTGTCTTTTATTATTTATATTATTGTCTGTCTCCCTCAGTACACTGTAAGCTTGTTGTGGGCAGGGAATGTGTCTGTTATATTGTTATATTGTACACTCCCAAGTACTTAGTCCAGTGCTCAGTACATGGTTAGCACTCAATAAATATGATTGAGTAACTGACTGATTGACTGGATGGCCAACTACTGAAGGTTCTTGAGGAGTGGGGAAACATGGACTGAATAGATTTCTAGAAAAATAATATAGCAGCAGAGTGAGGTATGGATGGGAGTGGGGAGAGACAGGAGGCAGGGAGGTCAGAAAGGAGGCTGATGCAGTGATCAAGGTGAGATAGGATAGGTACTTGGCTTAATGTGGTAGGACTTTGGATAGAGAGGAAAAGGCAGATTTTAATGATGTTTTGACAGTTGAACTGACAGGATTTAGTAAGAGATTCATTCATTCAACCATATCTATAGAGAGCCTACTGTGTGCAGAGTACTGTACTAAGCACTTGGATAGCACAGTACTGCAAAAAAAGAGACATTCCTGCCTATAACAAGCTCTGAATCTAGAGGGAATAATTATGGTATTTATTAAGCCATTACTATGTGCCAGGCACTGTACTAAACTCTGGGGTGCTTACAAGCAAATTGGGTTTGACACAGGCCCTGTCTCCCATGGGGCTCACAGTCTTAATTCCCATTTTACAGATGAGGTAACTGAGGCACAGAGAAGTGAAGTGATTTGCCCAAGACCACACAGCAGACGAGTGGTGGAGCTGGCATTAGAACCCATGACCTTCTGACTAGCAGGCCCATGCTCTAACCACGAAGCTGTGCTGCTTTTTGACTGTGTGGGCTGAATGAGAGATGAGTTGAGGATAGCACCAAGGTTATGGGGCCTGTGAGGCAGGGAGGATGGTGCTGTTGGGTTCCAGGGATGGGAAAATCAAGGGAGGACAGAGTTTGGGCAGGAATATGAGTAGTTCTGTTTAGGCAGGTTAAGTTTGAGGTGTTGGTGGGACAACAATGTAAAGATGTCCTAAAAGCAGGTGGAAATATGAGACTAAGAAGTAGTGTGGCATAGCGGAAAGAGCACAGACCTGGGAGTCAGAGGACCGGGGATATAAGGCCAGCTCCTCCACTTGTCTCCTGCCTGACCTTGGGCAAGTCATTTAAGTTCTCTGTGCCTCAGTTACCTCATCTGTAAAATAGGGATTAAGACTGTGAGCCCTACGTGGAGCAACCTGATTACCTTGTATCTCCCCCAGGGCTTAGAACAATGCTTGGCATATAATACATGCTAAACAAATACCATCATCATTATTATTATTAGAGTGTCTGGCACAAGTTAAGAACTTAAGTAACATGAAAAAAGAGGGAGCCCCAGACTGAAGATGTAGATTAAGGAATCAACCACACAGGGATGTGGTTAAAGTCATGTGAGTAAATGAGTTCTCCAAGGGAGTGGGTGTAGATAGAGAAGATAAGGGGACCCAGAACAGAGCCTTGAAGGATTCCCACAGTTCCAGGGAGGGAGGCAGAGGAATAGCCCATGAAAGAGACTGAGAATGAAAAGGAAGCAAACCAGGAGAGGACAGTGTCAGTGAAATCAAGGCTGGATAATGTTTCTATGAGAGAGGCATGGTCAAGTGTCAAATGCACCTGAGAGGTTGAAGAGGATTAAGTTAGAGTAGAGGCCATTGGATCTGGCAAGAACGAGATCACTGGGAACCTATGAGAAGTTGGTTTCAGTAGAGTGAAGGGGTCAGAAGCCTGATCAGAGAGGGTCAAGGAGAGGATTGGAGGAGAGAAACTTTAGTGTTTGTAGAAAACTTGCTCAAAGAGTTTGGAAAAGAATGGGAGGAGGGAGATGGAATGATAAGTGGAGGGTCCCTGAGGTTAAGGAAGGGTTTTTTGCATTTGTGTTTTTTAGGCTAGGGGAGATGTGAGCATTTTTGAAAACAGTAGGGAAGAAGCATGGTGTAGTGGATAGAGCACAGGCCTGGAAGTTATT
Organism: Ornithorhynchus anatinus; assembly: GCF_004115215.2. Classification (NCBI taxonomy): domain Eukaryota; kingdom Metazoa; phylum Chordata; class Mammalia; order Monotremata; family Ornithorhynchidae; genus Ornithorhynchus; species Ornithorhynchus anatinus. The sequence goes on along the minus strand of NC_041731.1, from coordinate 114,332,814 downwards.
AGGTCATAGATTCTAATCCTGCTCTGCCACTTGTCTGCATTGTGACCTCGGACAAGTCACTTCACTTCTCTACGTCTCAGTAACCTCATCTGTAAAATGGGAATTGAGACTGTGAGTGCCCCATGGGACAGGGATTGTCTCCAACCTGACTTGCTTGTGTCCACCCCTGCACTTACTACAGTACCTGGCACAAAGTAAGCACTTAACAAATACCACAGCTACTATTATTATTATTATTATTATGAAGCCATTAACAGATGAACTGCTGAAGAAGGCAGGCAGGGAGATAAAAATGGAGGGGGAAGCCTTTGGATAAGGTGTGAAGGAATGGTTTTGGAAATGCAGGTGAATTGGGTGGATTTTGAGAGGAGGTAGGAAATCTGTTGAGATATGGCTGGGAAAGATGGGAGATTTGAAGAGGCAAGAAGAGGGAAGGATTCATTCATTCATTGAATCGTATTTATTAAATGCTTACTGGGTGCAGAGCACTGTACTAAGCACTTGGGAAAGAACAATACAACAATAAACAGTCACAATTCCTGCCCACAATGAGATCATAGTCTAGAGGGGGTTAGACAGACATCTATATAAATAAATATAATTACAGATCTATAAATATGTGCTGTGGGACTGGGAGATGATGGAAGAGAAAAGGGAGCAAGACAGGATAATAATAATAATAATAATGATGGTATATGTTAAGTGCTTTCTATGTGCCAAACACTGTTCTAAGCACTGGGGAGATACAAGGTAGTCAGGTTGTCCCATGTGGGGCTCACAGTCTTAATCCACATTTTACAGATGAGCTAAATGAGTCACAGAGAAGTTAAGTGACTTGCCCAAAGTCACAGAGATGACAAGTGGGAGATGAGGAATAGTGGGGTTTAATCTGGAAAGACCTCTTGGAAGAGATGTGTCTTCAATAAGGCTTTGAAATGGTAGAGAGTAATTGTCTGTTGGATTTGAGGGAGGGCATTCCAGGCCAGAGGCAGGATGTGAGCCAGGGGTCAGCGGCGAGACAGGAGAGATCGGAGCACAATGAGAAGGTTAGCACTAGAAGAGCCAAGTATGCGGGCTGGGTTGAAGGAGAGAAGTGAGGTGAGGTAGGAGGGAGTGAGGTGATGGAGTGCTTTAAAGCCATTGGTGAGGATCTATTCTTCGATACAGAGGTGTATGGGCAACCTCTGGAGATTTTTGTGGAGGGGCGGTGACATGTACTGAAGGTTTGTGTAGAAAGAGGATACAGGCAGCAGCATGAAGTATGGACTGGAGTAGGGAGAGACAGGAGGTTGGGAGGTCAGCAAGGAGGTTGATGCAGTAAGCTAGGTGGGATAGGATGAATGATTGTATTAAAACGTTAGCAATTTGGATGGAAAGGGTGGATTTTAGTGATGTTATGAAAGTGGAACTGTCAGTATTTGTTGATGTGTGTTGAATGAGAGAGAGGGGTGAAGGATATCATCAAGGTTAGAGGCTTGTGAGATGGGAATGATGGTAGTACTATCTATAGTGATGGGAAAGTCAGGGATAGGACAGAGTTTGGGTGGGAAGATAAGGACATCTGTTTTGGACATGTTAAGTTTGAGGTGATGGGAGAACATCCAGATGGAGATATGTTGAAGGCAGGAGGAGATGTGAGACTGGAGAAAGGGAGAGAGATCAGGAAAGGAGATGTAGATTGGAGAGAAGCAGGAGAGATTTTATGGAGATCACACTTGATGATTCAAGCTGTCTCAATAAAGTATGTGGCCTGGTCATTAGGGACAAGAAATAATAATAATAATGTTGGTATTTGTTAAGCGCTTACTATGTGCAGAGCACAGTTCTAAGCACTGGGGTAGATAGAGGGTAATCAGGTTGTCCCACGGGAGGCTCATAGTTAATCCCCATTTTACAGACGAGGCACAGAGAAGTTAAGTGACTTGCCCACAGTCACACAGCTGACAAGTGGCAGACCCGGGAGTCGAACCCATGACCTCTGACTCCGAAGCCCAGGCTCTTTCCACTGCACCATGCTGAGATGAAGGGGGACAGAGGGTTGAAGGAGGGAGTTAAATGTCAGAAACAACTGCTAGTAATAGTAGCATAATAATAGTGGTTAGTAATAGCAGCAGCAGTTGTTATTGAGTGCCCTTGATTCTCAAGAGAGTAAGCTCATAAGCAGGAGACATGTCTACCAAATCTAACTCTCTCAAGCACTCTATAAGTATGATTGATTCAGTGCAATTCAGTGCACCATTTGAGCCATATGGAAAGCAAAGGGTAACGAAGGGGTGCATTTTCAGCTCACAAGGAAGTTACATTCTAAAGGAGGAAACAAATATTAAAGTGTATACAAATATAGTATTCAAAATTAAAACATTGAGTGGACTTCTAAGCACAAATTGTGAGGCGAGTGTAAATAAATGCATAAGTGCTAGAATTTGTTGAAGGGATGAGTTGGCTCAGGGTGCTAGAAAATTAATTGGTACTCATTAAGTGAATGCAAAAGATTATTAATATAACATGTCCAAAAGAGGACTCTTAGTCTTCCTATCCCTGTCTGGGGAAATCTGTTTTCAGAAATTGGGATGTTAGGAAATTTTTGAAGTTTAAGAAAGCTGTGATATGACCATTTTGGTGGCAGAAGCAACGTGGATTAGTGAATAGAGTATGGGCAAGGTCAGAAGGACCTGGGCTCTAATCCCAGCTCCATCGAATGTCTGCTGTGTGACTTTGGGCAATTCACCTAATGTCTCTGGACATAAGTTACTACATCTGTAAAATGGTACTGTGTCCAACCTGATTAACTTCAATCTACCCAGTGTTTAGAACAGTGCTTGGCACATAGTAAGTGCTTAACAAGTACCATAATTATTATGATTATTAGAAGGACTTACAGTCTGGGGTAACAGCATGAGTGAGATTTAGCTAGAAGATGAGCTTAGGGAGAAAGTGTGAGGGAAGGTGACAGATGTCAGTCATATTTATTGAGCACTTACAATATGCAGAGTACTGTACTAAGCACTTAGGAGAGTACAATATAGCAATATAACACACATATTTCCTGCCCACAACTAACTCACAGTCTAGAGGGTGAGCTTACAGATATGTAAGATGGAAAAAGTTCTAAGATAAAGATGTTTAGATGGAAAAAGTTCTAATATAAAGATGTTTAAGATGGAGAAAGTTCAGTGTGAATACAAAAAAGGGTGCAGCAAATTGAGCAATTTGGAGGATGCCCTGTGGAGCAAAGAGCACAGTTTCTGTTGGGCGTGTCAACTGGTAAATCTGCCACCTGCACTCTAGGATAGAAACCAGATGTTTAGTTCCTCATCTTTCAGTCTTTCTTAGGTTGGGGAGAATTGTGTCCAAATGTGACAGCTTGAGTCGATCAGGTAGGTGAATCCATCCAGCTGGGTGTATCTTAAGAGGCCCCTGGGACAAACACTTCCCACTAGTTTCCTTTGAAGAAAAGAAAACACTTAACCCAATCACTCTGTTTCCACTGGGCTCTCAGCCAGATTCTGAGTGAAAAAATGAACCAAATGAAGTCTGAGTCAATCCTACTGAAATATTTCACTTCCCCTCTGGGTATTGGAGTTTAGTTGCCAACACTGTACTCGCCCATGGAGTGTTGTTTCGACACCAAGGATGCCCAAGAGTTGTTTCAGCACCATGTCCAAGTGTCAACTTTTCTATATGTGATATTTCCTCATCCCAGAACTGTCCCGCTCCATCTGAAGTTAAGAAAGATTAGTAGAGCCACTCCTAAACCAACTGGCCCTAATCAGAATTTCTTCAGCCATCCACAGAATAAGAGGCCCACCCAAACCCCGCTCAGTTTCAAGGTTGAATTTTCAATACAACATTATTTTGACTTCAGTTAAACTCTTATCTTTCTCTCCCAAGTTGTCTTTACTCTGCACATACAAAAAAACAGTGTTTTCCATATTGCCTCAGCAGTCAATGAACTTACAGTTGGCATTGTAGCTGGATCAGAACATCTCTACTGCTGAAACATCCTCTTCTGCTGTTGAAGAAGTTTCAGTTTTCACTGCCACTGCATTTTGCACAGATGTAGTACCAGTAAAATAATTTTCAAAGAAAATGCCAGTGATGGTAATGATATATATTAAGTGTTTCCTACATGCCACATTCTAAACGTGAATCATAGCCAAATAATGAGAACTAGTACTAGGGACATAAATCCTAGGATACCAGTCCTAGATATCAAACAATAATAATAATAATGGTATTTGCTAAGAGCTTACTTTGTGCCAGACACTCTTCTAAATGCTGAGTGGATACAGGCAAACTGGGTTGGACACAGTCCCTGACCCACATAGGGCTCACAGTCTCAATCCCCATTTTACAGATGAGGTAACTGAAGCCCAGAGAAGTGAATTGCACACAGCAGATGAGTGGCTGAGCCGAGATTATCACCCATGAACTTCTGACTCCCAGACCCATGCTCTATCAACTATGTCATCCCTAAATTAGCCCTCATTTCCTCTTCTCCTCTCCCTTCTGGCTCACTCTTGCACCTGGATTTGTATCCTTTGTTCACCCCTCCCTCATTCCCACAACACTTGTGTACATATTTGTATCTTATTTATTTATATTAATGTCTGTCTCCCTTTCTGGACTGCAAGCTCCTTGTTGGCAGGGAATGTTTCTACCAACTTTGTGATTTAGTACTTTCCCAAGTGTTTAGTACAGTGCTCAGCATCCAGTACTCAATAAATATGTTTATTGATTAACACAGTCCCTGTCCCATAGAGAGCTCACAGTTTAAGGAAGGAAGAACAGTCAGTCAATCAGTGACATTTATTAAGTCCTTTCTGTGTGCAGAGCACTTAGGAGAGTACAGTACAAGAGAGCTGTAGATATGTTCCCTGTCCTGAAGGAGCTTACACTCTAGAGTGAGAAATTACATTAAAACATGGATAGGTTCACAAGTGCTGCGGGCTAAAGGTGGGGTGAATATGAAGTATTTAAAGGACAAAGATCAAAGTGCCAGGAGACTCAGGAGAGAGAGAGAGAGAGTATGGGGAAGCCCTCTCCACCCAAACGTCTACCTTACTGCTACAGGCTCTTGTTATATCCCAGCTAGACTACTGTGTCAGCCTTCTCTCTGATCTACCTTCCTCTTCTCTTGTCCCACTCCAGTCTATTCTTCACTCTGCTGCCCAACTCATCTTCCTGCAGAAACGATCTGGGCATGTCACTCCCCTTCTTAAACACCTCCAGTGGTTGCCTATCAACTTCCTCTTCAAACAAAAACTCCTCACTCTAGACTTCGAGGTTCTCCATCACTTCACCCCTTCCTACCTCTCCTCCCTTCTCTCTTTCTACTGCCCACCCCATACGCTCCGCTCCTCTGCCGCCCACCTCCTCACCGTCCCTCGGTCTCGCCTATCCTGCCGTCGACCCCTGGGCCACGTCCTCCCATGGTCCTGGAATGTCCTCCCCCCTCACCTCAGACAATTTAATTATCTTCCCCTCTTCAAATCCCTATTTAAAACTCACTTCCTCCAAGAGGCCTTCCCAGACTGAGCTTCCCCCTTTTTCCTTCTGCTCCCTCTACCCCCCCTTCACCTCTCCTCAGCTAAACCCTCTTCTCTCCCCTTTCCTTCTCCTCCTCCCCCTCTCCCGTCCCACTCCCTCAGCACTGTACTCATCCGCTCAACTGTATATATCTTTATCACCCTATCTATTTTGTTTATTTTGTTTAATGAGATGTACATCACTCTGATTCTATTTAATTGCCACTGTTTTTATGAGATGGTCTTCCCCTTGACTCTATTTATTGCCATTGTTCTTGTCTGCCTGTCCCCCCCCCCCCCCGATTAGACTGTAAGCCTGTCAAAGGGCAAGGACTGTCTCTATCTGTTGCCGACTTGTACATTCCAAGTGCTTAGTACAGTGCCCTGCACATAGTAAGCGCTCAATAAATACTATTGAATGAATGAAAGGTATCTTACTCCCCTTCTATTGGTGAGGAAAAGAAAATGCCCATGATTTTCCTGCCTCCTAGTTTGAAATCAGAATCCAAGATGAATATGCTTCCAGAAGAAAGGGGTGACATAGAACAACATTCATGAAGTCTACAGAAATGCTCTGGGCATGTCACCCCCCTCCTTAAAAATCTCCAGTGGTTGCCTATCAACCTTCTCATGAAGAAAAAACTACTCACTATTGGCTTCAAAGCTCTCCATCACCTAGCCCCGCCTACCTCACCTCCTTTCTCTCCTTCTATATCCCAAACCACACATTCTGCTCCTCTGTTGCTAACCTCCTCACTGTGCCTTGTTCTCGCCTGTCCCACTGTCGACCCCTGGCCCACGTCCTATCTCTGGCCTGGAATTCCCTCCTCACATCCGCCAAACTAACTCTCTTCCCTCATTCAAAGCCTTACTGAGAGCTCACCTCCTTCAGGAGGCCTTCCCAGACTGAGGCCCCCTTTTCCTCTGCTCCTCCTCCCTTCCCCATCGCCCCTACTCCCTCCCTCTGCTCTACTCCCTTCCCTGTCCCAGAGCACTTGTGAATATTTGTACATATTCATTATTGCATTTATTTTATTAATGATGTGTATATTTCTATAATTCTATTTGTGTGTTTTGATGCTACTGATGTCTGTCTACATGTTCATTCATTTCATTCAATAGTATTTATTGAGTGCTTACTAGGTGCAGAGCACTGTACTAAGTGCTTGGAATGTACAAATTGGCAACAGATAGAGACAGTCTCTGCCCATTGATGGGCTTACAGTCTAATCGGAGGAGACAGACAGACAAAAACAGTAGCAATAAATAGAATCAAGGGGATGTACATCTCATTAAAACAATAGCAATAAATAGAATCAAGGTGATGTACATCTCATTAACAAAATAGCTTACTTAGAACTCACCTCCTCTAAGAGGCCTTCCCAGACTGAGCTCCTCTTCTCCCTCTACTCCTTCTACCAGCCCCCCTTCACCTCTCCGCAGCTAAACCCTCTTTTTCCCCCTTTCCCTCTGCTCCTCCCCCTCTCCCTTTCCATCCCCTCAGCACTGTACTCGTCCGCTCAACTGTATATATTTTCATTACCCTATTTATTTTGTTAATGACATGTACATCACCTTGATTCTATTTAGTTGCCATTGTTTTTACGAGATGTTCTTCCCCTTGACTCTATTTATTGCCATTGTTCTTGTCTGTCCGTCTCCCCCGATTAGACTGTAAGACCGTCAAATGGCAGGGACTGTCTCTATCTGTTGCTGACTTGTACATTCCAAGCACTTAGTACAGTGCTCTGTACATAGTAAGCGCTCAATAAATACTATTGAATGAATGAAAATAAATAGGGTAATAAAAAATATATACAAATGAGTGGACAAGCACAGTGTTGAGGGGAGGAGAAGGGAGGGGGGAGCAGCAGTTTTTTTTGTTGTCTTTCTCCCCCTTCTAGACTGTGAGCCCATTCTTGGGTAGGGATTGTCTCTATCTGTTGCCGAATTTTATTTTCCAAGTGCTTAATACAGTGCTCTATACACAGTAAGTGCTCAATAAATACGATTGAATGAATGAGCCTAAATTTAAATTTTAATCCTGTTTAGGTGTACTCTATTGTGGATATTTTAATCCATTTTGAAATGGAAGACTTGAGCTTTTTATTAGAAATTGATGTGAATTTCATAAGAGGGGAGAGAAACTTGAAAGTTGAGTGTCCCACTTCCAGCCTGAGATTGAAACCCAGGGATTTTATGATGACTAGCTATTTAGGGCAGAAAAGTGTAGAGATTATTTCTAAAATGACCATGAACCTCAGGTTTTCTGAAGATCCTAGATTAAAGTTTAGAGAATGTCAGTGACAATGTTTGGTTTAAACATTTTACTATAACATTTATTTTATTAATGTTAAAATGTACAAGTGATGTGAATTATGAGTTTCAGTATAAGATCTAAGTCAACATTTGATGTCCTTGTATTTTCTGCAAAACTTAGATTTTAGGGCACAGTACAGGTCTAATTCCAGGTGCTTATCCGACCAAATAAAGTGACCTTAAATGGCCCTTTGCTTAGATTGGATCTTCCTTTCATTTTTTCTTTTTTCCTTAGTCATGTCCACCCAAATACCTCCTCAATCCTTTACAGCACCCCACACTTATACCCTTAACTTGCAAGATAAAACTTCTGTCCATAATGATTTACAAGATCTGATATTTATGCACTTTATTCATCCATATATCCATTTCTCCAATTTCTTTTTCTTCCTACCCATAATTATTCTGTGTCTGTTTCCTGGGCTAGAGTGAGTGTCTTCTAATAGTAGCATTTATTAAGTGTCCACTGAGACCAGTACACTCTAGTTAAGGCTTGGTAAGTACCAAGCAAGTGCCACTTCCATACCCATTAGGGATTTACATTCTTAGAGGAGAGACATATAAAACTATTTTGTACTTTTGAAGCACATGATAATAATAATTAACAATTATTATTGTAAAGTGCTTGCTCTAATCCAAGAGCTGTACTAAGTACTGGGATATGTATGAGTTAGTTATGTTAGGCTTAATAATGTCATTATTATTAGGTCAGATGCAGGTTTATCTTCAGGGGACTCAGTCTAAATAGAAGGGAGACCAGATATGGAATCTCCATTTTGCAGATGAAAAAATGAAGACACAGAGAAGTTGCCCAGTTTCACATAGCAGGCAAGTGGTATATCTTAGAGTAAAAGCCAGGTCTTCTGATTCCTAGGATCATGATCTTTCCAATAGTTCACCCTACTCCCATTTCCCACTTCCTCTTAGTACTCAGTAAGTATTACTGATTGGTTGATAGATTGGTAAAAACAGTACTTGTCTATTTTGCGTTACATGCAGGGTCAGATCTACAAGCAGACACTAAGGACTTCAGCCCTGGGTCCCTTTGCTTAACAATTTTAAAGAATCTTCAAAATCACCAGTGTAAAACATGAGTGTTTAGATCATCAGTCTTCCAAATTCTTCCCTAGTGCCCTAACACCACTGATGCATTAGCTTAGTATCTCCTTTGAGAAACAGCCAAATAAAATCACCTTGGCAGGTGGTGATCATATCAGAATAAGCAGAAGCAAAATAAACCTTCGAGACAGTCGGGTTGCTAGGGGTTGAGGCTCTGATGGTGATTTCAGGTGATCTGGAGAATATTTCCCTCAGTGTGATTTAATCTGAACTTTTTAAATAATTGAGTGGGATCTCTGGTTAGAGATTTTGCCTTCCCATCTCCCTATGTGCCGAACAGAATTTCTGCACAGTACTCTCGGCTTTGTGCTGGAGGGCACCAGGAAACTGCTACCTGCCCTGGTTGTCACTAGTATGGAAAATGTGGGCAAACTCTCTGCTATCATCCCCTCCATCTTTACCTTGAATAATTTTTAGAAAACACCTACATGCATATTGTTTTCTTATTCTGTTGTTATGATTACCTAGCCTTTTATGGACAGATAGAATTGCTTTTAATTATTCTTTAACTTTTTTTTTCATTTCTGAGGTGTGTCCTCTAATGAGCTGATGATGTTTTTTGAGCCCTTACTCAGTAGAAAACATTGAACTAAGCTCTTGGGAGGGGACCACAGTATTTAGATACATTCCCTACCCTCAAGGAGTTTAAAATCTAATGGAGGAAGAAAATCACATTATCTGTTATCCTCAAATCCACTATCTAGCACTGTCTCTGTGGATGTTTTTATGAGGAGCCTCAATTCAACAAAATGTCCCAGTGGGTAATCCCAAACCATACTGCTGTTCTCTGTGTACATCTCACTACATGGACATGGCCATCCTGCTGAGACATAACGATTACTTCAGCACAGCAGAGTAATGGAGTCAGATAAATTTCACCACAGTCAATTTTAGAATGATCTTTCATTCATGTAAAGACATAGAAAATGGACTGTGGACAGGGAATGTGTCTGTTGTCATATTATACTCGCCCAAGTGCTTAGAATAATGCTTTGTGCATGGTAAGTGTTCAATAAATAGACTGAAGAAATGAATGAAAAATTGATATTCATGTCATGATATATTTCATTTCAACTATTTTGTTGTTAAAAATAGTAATCATCCCCAAATTTGGTAGATAGTTCCATTCATAAAGATAAATATAGTTATGCATACTTTAATAGATTGGGATTTTTGCCTCTGTAATCATTCTATGATTTCATTTTATTGATTATTGATTACATTTTATTGATAATTTGTTGTAACCCTTTCTACAACAAATTATCAATAAAATATGATCACTAAGTATGTTTATTGGTACAAAGAGGAACATTCATTTGAATAAGACTAAAAATTATTATTCATGTATGGTATGTTTTAATTTTTCACCTTAAAGAAAGTTGAAGCTACAATCAGGAAAGCTCTCCTAAGTATTTCATGTGTAGCTTAATTATTTAGCAAAATTGGATTCTAGATTGCTGCTCCTCAAATAATCTATAAAACATTCTTTATTTTCAAAAGTGATTCCTATGTAAAGTTACCTTAGATTACCAATGCAAAATTTGAAATGCATAAAACAGCAGCAGCCATTACAATAATTTTTAACTTAAAGCCATTAATTCCCTTTTAGGGAAGACCAGTGAATAAAAATGCCTTTTACATTGTGATGTGGAAATTCTATAATAACAATAATAATAATAATAATAACGGCATTTGTTAAGCACTTACTATATGCCCAGCACTGATCTAAGTGCTGGGGTAGATACAAAGTAATCAAGTTGTACCATGTGGGACTCACAGTCTCGTGGCTCAGTGGAAAGAGCACGGGCTTTGGAGTCAGGGCTCATGAGTTCGAATCCCAGCTCTGCCACTTGTCGGCTGTGTGACTATGGGCAAGTCACTTAACTTCTCTGTGCCTCAGTTCCCTCATCTGTAAAATGGGGATAAAGACTGTGAGCCCCACGTGGGACAACCTGATTCCCCTATGTCTACCCTAGCGCTTAGAACAGTGCTTGGCACATAGTAAGCGCTTAACAAATACCAACATTATTATTATTATTATTAATCCACATTTGACAGATGAGAGGTAATTGAGGCACAGAGAGTGAAGTTACTTGCCCAAAGTCACACAGCTGATAAGTGGCAGAGCCAGGATTAGAACCCATGACCTCTGACTCCCAAGCCCGGGTTCTTTCCACTAAGCCACGCCACTTCCCATACTTCTCATACAAAACCCCTATTCTGGGGGTTTGTAGATTCAAGGTAGTAAAATATTTTAATAAGCTAAAAGGTTATATGACTTGGTTTTGTTTCTTTTCAATTGGCATAAAAGAAATATCAATCAATCAATAGCATTTATTGAGGTAAATCAGGGAAGACTTCTTGGAGGAGATTCATTCATTTAATTGTATTAATTGAGTGCTTACGGTGCACTGCTTCCTCTATCCATCTGACCACACCTCCTAATCATGAAAAACTGTACTAAGCCATTGGGAGAGAGAGTGCAACAGAAATAAAATATTTGTTCCTGCTCTCCAAGAGGTCACAAGGATGGGACAGACAAGAGACAAAAAATGCTTTCTAAATTAAAATGGAGTTTCAAGAAGGAAGTCAACTCCACAAGGGTGAAAATAGCAGAATAATGATAAGAACAGTGGTACTAATAAAAAGGGTAAGCTCATTGTGGGCTAGGAATGTATCTGTTTATGGTTGCATAGTACTTTCCCAAGGGTTTAGGACAGTACTCTGCACACAGTAAGCACTCAAAATGATTTAATGAATGAACAACAGCAGCCACTGTGGTAGTTAAGTGCTTACTATGTGCCAAGCACTGGGGTAGCTACAATACCACCAGATCAGAGACAGTCCCTGTTCCACATGGGGCTCACAGTAGTGGGATATGCAAATGGAAATACAGGGAAAATTATCTATATATACAGAAGTTTTGAGGCTACTAAGTTACATTTATGTCTTGACATATTAAAAAAAGGCTTTGAACCTCTGCAGCCTTAGAAGGTGTAGTTAATGAGATGCCAATTGATGGCATTATTAGTGCTGATACTGTTGAAAGATTCTTGCATTAAATTGAATGATTTATTTTTCAATGGAAATAGGCAAAAGCTTAAAGGAATTCCAGGCTTTCTAAATGTGTTTAAAACCAAACTAAATTGCCTAAAAAAGGTTTAGCTAATTTCCATTCCCTTGTTTCAGGTGACATTTATCTCCCTTGAATCTGGATAGATTCTTCAGGGTAAGTAGGAAATGTTTGCTTTAAAAAAATGGAAACGATAAAATAACGTTTACCAGTCACATCTTTGCCAGGGTAATGAAACAGCATTAGAGTCAATGCCTCAAGAAGCAAGAGTATCTTAATTTTCAGTCATTAGCAGCAAAAAATTAAGATCCCACTAATTTGTATGCATTAGTATAGCAAAAACGATAGAGTTGTAATCCTAACTATAATTCTGACACAGACCGTTAAAATAAACCATATGTTATGTACATAAATATATTAAATACACAAAATGCACCTCACTGATCCGGGCATATTTCTAAATTGAATTTTTTGAATAGGAATAGGGCACAGATCAGAATGAAAAGGAGAAGTTCCAGAAATATGCATATTTCTGTGATGTGTTTAGTATTCCAGGGTGAGTCAGCAACAAACAACCAGTTTGCCACGTGCCCTTTCAATCTGAAAGGCCACCTGCCAGTTCATTCCCATTTTCCCCTCAATGGGTTATCAGTTGAATATGAATTAGTACAGTTAGAATATTTGCAGGAGACCTGCTCTCCTGTTCTACTGCGAATGGGCAGAAAAGCAGCTACTGTACTTTGCTATTGCCATTTAACTCCAAAAGACTATTGTCTCTCCAATTATTATCTCCCCCGTGCTAGGCAGCATGCTAATTACTAAGTGTCAATTAGTTAGGCCAAAGACAAACGATCCAAATCGTAGGGGCTTTTGAAGCAAAACATGTGTTCCCAATTCTACTGCAAACACCTGATTGCCAGCCAGTTTCTGGCAATTAAAACTACCCAGTGTAACTGGTTCAAATTTCTCTCTCCAAGGAATCCTGACAGATGTATTGAAAGCTGGACAGGAGGTAAATCGTGCCAAAAAGGAGTGGTTAGTTAAATCCTAAATCTAACAATGTAATGTTTTGGTTCCTTAGAATATAAAAGTTCATTCTTCTCCGTTGTGATTCCTAACTAGGTATTAGTCATTCTAACCTGAAATGACTATCAGAAATGATGTTTTGTTTTGTTTTCCTGACATTCAGAGGGGGAGTGTTTTTCTGCAGGTGCGTATGTGCGCGTTCATTCAGTGGGAGGCAGCATTATTTAAACATTTGTACCCATCCTTCACCCCTCCCTAACTGCTCTCTTTACCTACTCACTCTCCAGTGGTTCTTTCCCTTCATCTTTCAAACACACCCACACTTGTCCTATCCTATCGACCTTACCACCCCTTCCAGCTACTCCAACCTTCCACTCCCAACACCCCTACTATTTATGTCCATATCCTTATGATCCAATTCCTTCCCTTACCTGTTGTACACTCTATCCACCTGGCCCCCACACTCCGGATAGGGAGGAGAAATCCAGGATAGTCTCTCTGGGGTACCCCTCCCTGAGGGAAGTATAATTAATGGTTTATATGATAGGATTCGGCACCAACTTCCTCCCTAATCCAAGGGAAGGATTAGGGAGAAAGTTGCCAAGCCAATTAGTTGGAGGAAAAGGCCTAGTTCTCTCTGAGAGAAAAAGCAGATAACAGTAATATCATAAACCACCACAGGGAACACCAGGGAACCCAAAGTGGGGAAAACTGCTACAAAGGGATCCATTTTTTTTCCTGCTTTTTGAAAGGAGTTAATTCTCTGTTTGCCATACCTCAAAGTTTTCCAACTTGGGAGGATTTTTTTTTCTTAAATGAGGGGTTTTTTTCTTAAAAACAAGAATTTTTGAGGTTTGATTTCTGATATGGTAAGGGGCAGGTAGCCAAAAGTGGCTGATTCCCAGATTGCTTTAGAAACCCAGAGAGCCACCAAACTCTTGCAGTTTCCCCTCATGTGCCCTATCCGTGGACAGAGGGAAGAGAAAGAACTATCTCGGGATATTTTTGATGATTTTTTTCCTAGGTAATTCTAAGTTCTTGAAACACTGCAGGGTACCCAGTGGAGACAGAAGCAGCTCAAAAACATGACCTGCCAGGAGCAAGCTGCAGGATAGAGAGGACAATGAGAAGTTCTGGAGTGTACACTGAGGCTGTGCACGGAGTTGCCCTTAGGAATGGAGTGAGTACTCCTGGTTCCCAAATGATGATAATGTTGAAGATGGTATTGGTTAAGCATTTACTATATGCCAGTCTCTCTACTAAGCACTGGAGAGGATACAAGCAAATCAAATTTAAACACATTCCCAGTCCCATGAGGGGTTCACAGTCTCACTCCCATTTTGCAGATGAGGTAACTGAGAAACAGAGAAGTGACATGCCCAAGGACACACAGACAAATGGTAGAGCGGAATTAGAACCCATGACTTTCTGACTCCCAGTGCCATGCTCTATGAATTCATTCACTCCCACGGCTTCAACTATCATCTCTATGCAGATGACACCCAAATCTACCTCTCCGCCTTTGTTCTCTCTCCCTCCCTCCAGGCCCATATCCCCTCCTGCCTCCAGGACGTCTCCACCTGAATGTCTGCCCGCCACCTAAAACTCAACATGTCCAAAACTGAGCTCCGTATCTTTCCTCCCAAAACCTGTCCTCTCCCTGACTTCTCTGTCACTGCGGAAGGCACGACAATCCTTCCCGTCTCACAGGCCCGCAACCTTGGTGTCATTTTTTACTCAGCTCTCTCATTCACCCCACACATCCAATCTGCCACCAACACCTGCCGGTCTCACCTTTACAATATTGCCAAGATCCACCCTTTCCTCTCCATCCAAATGGCTATCGTGCTGGTACAAGCTCTCATAATATCCTGACTGGATTATTGTGTCAGCCTCCTCTCAGATCTCCCTTCCTCCTATCTTTCCCCACTCCAGTCTATTCTTCATTCTGCTGCCCGGATCATCTTCCTGCAGAAACGTTCTGGGCATGTCATTCCCCTCCTCAAAAACCTCCAGTGGTTGCCTATCAACCTTCGCACAAAACAAAAACTCCTCACTCTTGGCTTCAAAGCTCTCCATCACTTTGCCCCCTCCTACCTCACCTCCCTTCTCTCTTTTTACGGCCCACCCCATACACTCCACTCCTCTGCCGCTTGCCTCCTCACTGTCTCCCTTTCATGCCTATCCCGCTGTTGACCCCTGGCCCACGTCCTACCAATGTCCTGGAATGCCCTCCCTCCTCACCTCTGCCAAACTAACTCTTTTCCCCTCTTCAAAGCCCTACTGAGAGCTCACCTCCTCCAAGAGGCCTTCCCAGACTGAGCTCCCCCTTTCCCTCTGATCCCCCTCCCTTTCCCCTCACCCTTTGCTCCTCCCCCTTCCACTCCCCTCAGCACTCTGCTCATTTGTATATATTATTTATTACCCTATTTATTTTGTTAATGAGGTGTACATCTCCTTGATTCTATTTATCTTGATGATGTTGTCTTGTTTTTGTTTTGTTCTGTTTTGCTTTGCTGTCTGTGTCCCCCATTTAGACTGTGAGCCTGTCACTGGGCAGGGATTGTCTCTATCTGTTGCTGAATTGTACATTCCAAGTGCTTAGTACAGTGTTCTGCACATAGCGCTCAATAAATACTAATGAATGAATGAATGAATCTTTCTGATTCCTTGGGAATCCCACCATAGGCTTGTCCATGGGTGAGCTTTCAGAAATGGGAACATCCACAGGATCAGTTCAAGGGGAGAGCTTGACTCAGAGAAGGGAGGCAGGCACTGCTGAATCGAAACAGTAGACAGTCCTAGAGGAAGGAGAACTTGGGTATAGATTCTCATATGAGAGAAAGTATGATCCATGACCAGACTGGAAACCAGCTTTCATTTGCAGTATTGTTTGGTTTATTAAACTGCACTGAGTTTGGAGAAGGAGGGAGCAGTAGAACTGGAGCTGAAACTTCACGTAATCCTGACATTGATGGGAAAAGGGAAGGCGGTCCTTCAGAATCAGCTCAGAAGAAAATTGGCACTACAAACGTCAGTATCCCAGGTCAGTATGTCCCAAGCAAACAGACAGGTGACAGAGAAGTGCCTGGATTAGGTTCCTGGAAAAAATTCAGGCTTTGGCATATGAGGATATAAATACCTAAGTGTGGTTGCCCAGAAATCATGGAGGCTTGGAGAAGCGACCCTGGGGGTAGGGGATGTACAAGCCAAGGTCTACCTAGGACTCTGAAAAGGGAAAAAAGGTTTTTCAGATTTGGGAGGATGGAAGCAGAGGCCTCCTGATGACCAAAGTGGATTATTTTTGACAAGAGACTGAAGGATTGGACTTGAGGCTATCTCCCTGGATGTGGGAAAATAGGTAAATTTTCTCTGTAGATTTCATGATCCCAGAGGCAAGACCACCCTGCAAAGATGATTCTGATCTTAGCGACTCATCGATGTGGGGCAGTTCACTTACTTTGGGGAAGTGGTGGCTGTGACCTCATAGGTTGTGGGGTACATGAGTATCCAAAACAAGGTTTCCCTTTCACAATCATCCCAAGAGGATGAGAGATGGACTACCTAGAGACACTGATGTGAACATTCATGAGGGTGTAGGAATTTAGGTATTCTGCACTTGCCAGATGTGAGAGCACAGAATGACCACAATAGATGTCCCTACAGACAAGACATGGACCAGATGGTGCAATAATAAAATGGAACCAGAGATAGCATAGCATCTGGATGCTATATATGCAGAATAAGGAGTCCTGCATTGTTTGAACATTGAATATGAGGAGATGAGACAATGGACTTTTCATCACAAAGATTTGGGTGTGGTTGAATTTCTCAGGAACTCTGCTTGTCATTGACATTATGTTCTGTCTACAGAAATGTTGGAAACATTCCACTGGAGGGGCAGTGTGCTTGGTTGAGATATTCATCACAATAATTAGCAACTGTATGTCTAGAAAAGACACCTCTAAGTATTTTCTTTTAGATGGATATTGTGGACAGTATGTCTGCTGAAATTGAAATATCCTCCTCTTGAGATGAGGATGGGAGATGTGACAGCCGGTCCAGCTGATCTCCACCCTCACAAAGAGGTAGAGGAAGCCTGAAAAGTCACTCTGTGTTAGCTCCCTCTGTTGGAGTACAAGTAATTAATGGCAGGATTGGAGCCCAGTCAGGCTAAGGGAAGGTTTGGAGAGTAGCTAAAGGGACCATATTGTGGGAGAGGAAGACCCTTGACAATCTTAGAGGAGAGAGATAATGAACTCTGGGTGTCCAGAAGAGTAGGACACAAAAGGCCTCATGCTGTGACCCTGGTTGGACCCAGGATGATGGCAGATGAGGGTTAGGATACCCTGAAATTTCAGAGTCCATAGTGGGGACTCCAGAAGAGGGAGGCTCCTGCCTCTGAGGGAGAGAAAGGGGACTGAGAAGCCTTGCTTCTGAAGGACTTGGAGATGGTGATACTGGAATCTGGGTTACCCTGAGAGAAGAGGAATATGAGCCCCAAAGCCTAAGTGGAAATATGGAAGGTTCTGAAAGGGAAAAATATTAGACCTAAGAAAAGGCAGTTTGAATAAGGATTCTTTTTACTGTCATCAGATTAAGAACCTATTAAGCACTGTTGTGAACTTATATCTTTGTGTCTTCTGTATGTGGAGCTGGAGGAGAAGCTCTAGGCTCCAGGGAGACATGGGAACCTGCAAAGCTCTAGAAGGTGGAGAGAGAGCTTTACCCACAAGCTGCTGCAGCCAGCCCTGGGATGGAGGTGTTAGGCTAGTCTCCAATAACTCCTTACCTTGGGGAAGACACATGAGCTTCGGATGAAGGGTGGTGGCAGTGATAGCAATACAGGCACTTGGGGAACATTGAGTAGAACACTCCCAGCCTGCTTTTCAAGAACAGAAGAAATGGAGAGCTTCATGTCTCAGTAGAGGTTAACTGGGGTTTGGAGAGCTTGAGTATTCAATGGAGGTTAACTGAGGTTTGGACACTGCGAAAGTTACTCCAGGGGCTCTTTAGGATGAGATGTAAGACTGAGAATCTCTGATAACATGGCACCTGTCAACCCTTCTAGACTGTAAACTCATTTTGGGCAGGGAATGTGTCTGCTATATTGTTATGTTGTACTCTCTCAAATGCTTAGTGCAGGACTGCACATAGTAAGGGCTCAGTAAATTTTACTGATTGAAATGATTAAACAGTTTGATAACTAGTGTCACTTTCAGAGTTCAAGTTGGCTGAACACTGGATTGTTTGCATATTTTGAAAGTTCAGAGAGAGAGAGATGGAGAGAGAGAGAAGTAAGCAGACATGATCTCCTTGATACTAGGCGATAAGGAATTTGTAATTCAGGATGCTCTGTTCAACCAAATAGCTTATCATATAATTCCATGATGGAATATCAAATCTTGATTTACCTTTTGGTGTCATTTCCTCTTTTATTTCTTCTTATTCGTGTCTTCTTCCTGTGGAGAACAACCGGATTAGATACTCATTTAGGCAAGTGGATACAGTGAGTAAAATAAAGATGACTTTCTGAAGTTTTTTGTTTTGTTTCATTTTCAGGGAGTCTTCATTAGAGTAACTATCTAGTTACTAGGGCACCATTAGGTTCACAAAACCACAAATGCATAGCTATTTGATCTAGTATAAATGTAGCCCATCAAAGCCCCCCCCCATGAGTTTATCACTTGCTAATGACTTATTGTACATGAAAATAGTGTTATATTTTTTTCACTTCTTAAGTAATTCATTGAAAAATTAGTCCTGTCACAAATGGTGAGAAATCAGAAAACAATGTACTCAGTAGAATTTAGGCTGCCAAGATGCTTCTCTTTTTATATTACATTCAACTGAATTCCACCCTGACAATGACCTCTCCTTATTTATATATGTCAAATTAAGGTGATCATGACAAGCACTTAATATCTGATGATTGTATTGGAAGCTACAAAATACAACAATGAGATTTTTTACTCCTGTTCAGCCAAAATGCACACTTGAAAGATGTGCTAATCTTTCTCATTGGGAATTTGATAAATCTATGTGGTCATGTCAATCCATGGAACAGCCCATCCTTTCTAAGACAAATTGAGCAGAATTTCCTTCCTTAAGAATTAACTAAAAAATCATTTGGAGGGCACACAATGGATTATTTTTCAAGAATGCATTAATGGATTCTATTTTTGTTCAATGATTCAGTGAAGGAAGACTAGTATTTTATTTACCTATAGCCCGTGGCATACCTTTAAATTGATAGGAATGTATGGGAGAGGTGAAACACAGATTTGGTACTAAATGTATCCCAGTTCAGTAGCTGCTATGAATGCAGATGTCCTATGAAGGAAACCCACAAAATGTGTTAGGCCTGTTCCTAGCTAGCTGCTAGGACCAGGATGTCTCTTTCAAAATATAGAGTGGCAATCCATGATGCTGCAGGCAAAAGCAGACTATTAAAAAATTCATTTGGGGCACTTAATGGTGAAAGTCCAAGGGCAGAAGAATTTCAAGATGCTCAAATGAAAGCGAAGCTCTGTTCTATTCATTGACTATGAAAAAAATCATATAATTATTAGAAATTAAAGCCCATTAATAATACCAGATAACTCTGTATATTAGCTTTGAAGAAAGGACCCTTGGCCTCCCTGAGGTAGTAAATGTAACAACCATGCACATGTTCAGTGAATTCTTATTTCTGGATATTTCAAGTGATTACCAAATAGGTTTATAATTATGAGGCACTTAAAATATTACCAGAAATAAAAGATCAAACATATCTCATTACTATGGACTATGAGTTGAAATGACAGAATATATCAACAAGCCATGCTGAGAAGATAAAGATCATGTTATCACTGAATTTTTCATATCCTCCAAAGGTCAAAACCACTGCACCATAAAATTTTCAGTGTCACAAAGCTTATAAGTTGTAAATGTGTTTTTGTTTCAGTCAAGTCATGCACACAAATTATTGGAACCCTTAAATTGCTAGAACATCAAATACAAAAATTGGGTTGTGATTGTTGTGATCTTGACACTAGACTTGCTATTTCTAAAAATCTAAATCCATTTGCAATGGTAATAATGGCTGTAAAATTGCTTCTGAAACTAATTTGTTCATGCCCGGACAAATGAAAGAGAATTATATTCCCCAGTCCTTTTTTGTGCAGAGAAGGAAAATGACACTAGTCTCTTCTAAATACGTGGGTTTTACTTTTGTTTTGATCATTCTTTGAAATTTGCCAATCAAGGACCTTGTCAAAAAAAAAAAAAACAGCTTCAAGCCAGTTATATTATAAAGCTTTAGATTTAGCTTTAATTTTGAATAGCCGTTCACTGTTTTGCTCCTTTTCCTGCAGATTGGAATCATAGAGTTTTCTGTAGGCAGGCCTGAGTCAAGCATCTAAAAATATCCCACTGCCCTATGAGGTGGTGACAAGGTTCTTAATGACAACTTTTTTTCTTAAACTACTACCTGCTGAAAGAGAGGTCATTGGCTTGGTGTGGTTAGTTGTTAAAACGATTGCCTGAACTATACCTGATCAGCATCTTGTCAGTGAATAGTGTTGACATACTGCTTTCTGAAAACAACCAGAGACTTTGTATGTCCTATTAGTGTGGGGATAGCTTTAGTATCTGATGTTTTCATACTCAAATACAGGCTTTTAAGACCATTTACCTCTATAGATTTAATAGAGTCCTTTAAATTTCAATGGAAAAAATTATCAGTTTTTCTCCAATTGATTTTTTTCTCTTTCAGACCCTCAAGAAATGAATATAGTTTGTATTTACATAAACTTTTGAAAATCTATTTACTTCTTTAGAGCTAAAGGACATCTGAATTTTAAAATAAGTGAATAGAGAATTTGCTTTTGAAGAACCCCGTGTGCCAATCTAGTGATTACTCAAAGCGGGGTTTGGAAGGAGTTCAGAAATGCACAAAGCGAGGTTGGAAAATGTGAGCCTTTTTAGAATAAAATGTTCTCCATAACCATTCACTTAATTGCTGACCTCTAAACACCCCACAGAGCAGACCTTTGCCATTCACAGGTACAACTTTATTTTTTTCATTTTGGGGTTTTTTTCTGAAGGGCCCACCTCTCCTCATTCACATGGAGAAAAGCAAGATTCTTCAGTGCACTTTTGACACCATTATTTGCTATTTCAAACTCCTCTAAGGACTATTAGACTTCATGTCAAACCAAATAAAACTCTCAAAGTATGATAATGATCACTGTACACTCCTTGAGGGCAGGGATTTTGTTCCACTAAGTCTATTTTATTCTCCCTACTGCTTAATGCAGTGCTCTACATACATGCAATTAATTGATTTATGACTCCTTATATTGGCAAAACCTGACCAATCATTTTTATTCTTCCTTCTTCACATCACCTTGGTGAGGTGGGTGTCTATAGTAGTTTAGTTTCATAGGCAAGAAAACAAAGGTTCAGGGTTGTATAATAGGAGGTTATAGAGCTGGTAAGAATCAGAAGCAGAGTTATAAACACAGTGGCCATCTTGCCCAGAACTTGCCATGTACCTCAAGAGTAGAATGACTATAGAATCTCCCATAGAAATGTATGGATGAGCCTAGGACTTGTCACCTCTGGTTCATTATGAACTGCAAATAGAGGTCAAACTGCGAGTCCCATGGCTGACCACCACCTGGGCATGTGAAGATTAGGTGCTTGCTGTTACAGTAGGAAGGCCAAGACTGTCAAACCACAACAAGCACTTATTGATTTTCATTTCTCGTATAAGTTTATGCCACTTTATGCTCTGCTCTGAGTCTGTCAGTTAGAGACTTGCATTATTTAAAGAACCTAGTCAGACCCTTTAATCTAGACCATACAGACTGCACTAGTTGGAAGAGATTGTGACACATCATCGTATTCCCACTAAAACAGTAATTTTCAAATCCCCATTTCACTAATAATCGGTTATCCTTGTCAATTGGCATTGGAGAGGAGCGGCAATACTCATTTAACTCTTTAGGACTGGTCTGTTGCTGCAAAAAGTATTTCCAGAGCACCTGCTGTGTGCAGAGCCTTATATTGGGTTTTTGGGAAACACACAAAGGCAGAGCACAGCCTCTGCCTTCAAGGAATTGATAATCCAATAGTGAGAGATTGCGATAATGTATATAAATTGACAAATATGCAATATTACAGAAATGTAAGAATGAAAGAATATATATTTTTACGGTATGGTATTTGTTAAGTGCTACCAGATACTGTCCTAAGCTCTGGAGTAGATACAAGATAATCAGAAATAAGCAGAAATGAATAGTCAAATAAATGAGGGCTAGATAACAATGCAATAACTGGGCAAGGTAGGAGAGTTCAAAATGAGGTAAAGTTAGTAGGTTTGATTGGCAGGAGGGAGAGTGAGCTGGAGCAGGGAAGGAGAGCAGATAGATAAAAAGGAGTCAGCTGATGGAGAGACCTGAGGCTGGTAGTTAGAAATTTTGTTTTGTTTAAGAAACAGACAAGGGGATTTCTAATTTCAAATTATTAATATCTGGTAACATAGTTTGGGTCCTGACTGATAATAAAATGAGTCACTGCAAGCTTTCTGAACAATATTCAAGAAGCATTATTGCCTTGTGTATAGAGGCAAACCTGGGAGTCAGAAGGACCTGGGTTCTAATCCCAGCTCTGCCATTTCTCTGCTGTGTGACCTTGCATAAGTCACTTAACTTTTCTGTGCCTCAGTTACTTTGTATCGTATGGTATTTATTGAGTGCTTACTGTGTCCATGACAATGTACTAAGCACTTGGAAAAGTACAATATATCAAATACATATCCTGCCCACAACAAGCTTACAGTCTAGAAGGTGAGACAGACATTAAGATTAATAAATTACAGAAATGTACATTACTGCTGTGGGTCTGGGAAAGGGGGAGCTGGATGAGACCATAATAGTGACAACCTGTAAAGCACATAAAAAATGAGAATGAGCGTGACTTGTTTCCCTAGAGTAGACAAACTGGGTAGGTTATACAAAGGGGTTATATAAAGCCCTCACAGGGAAGCAGTGCGGCTTAGTGGAAAGAGCACAGGCTTGGGAGTCAGAGGTCATGGGTTTGAATCCCGCCTCGGCCACTTGTCAGCTATGTGACTGTGGGCAAGTCACTTAACTCCTCGGGGCCTCAGTTACCTCATCTGTAAAATGGGGATTAAGACTGTGAACCTCACATAGGACAACCTGATGACCCTGTATCTCCCCCAGCGCTTAGTGCTCTGCACATAGTAATTGCTTAACAAATACCAACATTATTATTCTCCCCAGCGTTTAGAACAGTGCTTTGCACATAGTAAGCACTTAACAATTGCCATCATCATTATTATTATCAAACAAAAACTCTCACCAGGAGTCTGGAGGCTGGGTTGTCAGCAAGGAAGATGATATAGTCAAGGTTGGATAAGATAAGTGATTGTATGAATGTGATAGCAGTTTGGATGGGGAGAAAAGGGTGGAGTTTAGCGATGTTGTGAAGATGAAACATGATTTAGTGGCATATTGAATATATGGATTGAATGAAAGAGAGAGAAGTCAACAATAATGCCGTGGGCTAGGGTGACAGGATGGAGGTTCCATCTACAGTGAAGGGAAAGTCATAGAGAAGACAGGGTTGGGATGGGAAGATAAGGAGCTCTGTTTTGAACAAGTTAACCTTGAAGTGATGAGAGGACATCCAAGTGGAGATGTCTTCAATGCAGGAGTAAATGTTAAACTGCAGAGAGGGAGAGAGATCAGGGCTCTCTCAGAGATCAGGGATCAGATTTGGGAATCATCTGCCTAGAGGTGGTAGTTGAAGCCATGGAAGTGAATGAGTTATCCAAGGGAGTGGGTGTAGATGGAGAATTGCAGTAAGCAATTAAGCAGTCAAAGTAAGCAGTCAGTAAATATCATTAATTGATTGAGTGATTCAAGACCAATTGATTCTTCAATGCAGGATTATGTCAGCACAATCTTTATCTGGGTACATAGATATGCTTAAATCCAGGCTGGGAAAATGCCACACCAGTATTGACCTTTCAATAAGGATAGCACTAAACATTTTGTAGTCTCTTCTCCTGAATAAAGTAACGCATGTCCAGACTAGAAGATGCCAACCAGTATATACTGCCATAGCTCTTTGTTCATCTATTTCTTTTGTGCTTGTGACTTTTGGAGAAGGAAAAAAAAAGATAGATCTACTTTTAAGGTTTGCTCTTTTAGCACTTGTAGATTGTAATATTCTTTCATGGCACCTACTAACACATAAAGATGAAGTTATTATGACACATGAGAACAAGAAAGAGAGTAAGTGCGAGAGGAAGAACATTGGATATTTTTAGGGTAAAATACTCTCACTTTTGGATTTATCCAGTAAAAACACTATTATGAAAAATGAATAAACTTTAAAAATATACATTGTATCTTATTTATCTGTTTTTTTTTCCTCCTGGGAATTGATTACTTACTTCACTCCTTGTAATAGAATTTTCTGAGGCAAGAACAGTGTCTTGTAAACTACATTCAGTCTTAGCTAACATAGTATTTGACTTTTTGTATTTTAAATTTCAGCAAAAACAGATTTATTAAAATGTGTGCAGCAAAATGTGTTCCTTCAACATAAATCACGCAGTTACTTAAATTTATTTGCCACTGTAAAATACCTGCATGGCAGATATGGCAAGCCAACCTTCAAATGCACATATTTGATAGATCTCACTAACGAAATGAGGTGTGTATCCATGACAACCAAGCCACAAAGATCCATTGGTATTTGAATAGGATACCCTTTCATACTATGTAGTTTCTTTTTAGAAGTGACATCGTGGAACAAGAAAATATTTTATGGATAGGTAAGCATAAGGATGTACACTGCTCTAATTCTATGCCTGACCAGAAGGGAGGCGAGTTCAAAAGCCCCAGAATGATCAGTTCTGAGAAATGATGACTGATTGGACTGTAGATTTAAGATTCTGGCTCAGATTTTCTTTCTTAAGCATTTGCTCAAAAACAAACCCCTCAAATCCAGGGTAAATATGTGAAATGATCATCTTTTACAACAGCTGTTAAGGACAAGAATCTCAGGAGGTTGAGTTGAATTGTATAGGTCTCTATAAGAAAATCTTATAAATTTCAATGACTCTTCAAGTTATAGGCTGTTCTTGCCAAACATATTGTGGGGGGCTATTAAATTCACATTTCAGAGTGTGTTCTAAATGCACAGAAAATTATGCATTGCTTTGTTTGGGATAGCTATGAAACTTCTTGGCATTCATGCACAGAGCAACCCCTAATGAGTTTATTGTTTAGAAACACTGTTTCTTTCTAATCAGGTCAGGTGCATACATGTTTATGATCATATCAATTGATCAAGATTAAATTGTTCCTCCAAGATATCCAGTCAATCCCTCAGTTAATGACATTTATTGAATGCTTACTGGATGCAGAGCACTGCATTAAGTACTTAGGAGATTATTATTATTATTATCATCCAGGTGCCCTTTGAGCTGAAGAGGTGTTAAAAGCATGATCTCCTTTGCTTCTTCACAGGTCCACAGAGGTCAGCAAGATGCTTGGCAAATGGAAAGAATTGGGTGATTTCTCTACTCTCCTACTCTCTCTGAGTCCCTCTGCTGACACACTGAGATTTAGAGAAGCAGCTTGGCCTAGAGGAAAGAGCACAGGATTAGGGAGTCAAGAGATCTGGGTTCTAATCCCAGATCTTCTATGTCCTCATCTGTAAAACCATGATAAACTACCTATTCTCCCTCCCTCTTAAATGGAAAGTAAATCCTATGGGAAAAGAGACTCCTCGAACCCAATTTAATTATATATATCCCAGGATTTATAACAATGGTTGGCATACAGTACATGTATTATTATTGTTGTTCATATCCACTCTGCCTCTTGCCTGCTTTTTGATCTTGGAAAATTCACTTAACTTCTCCATGTCCTGGCTTTCTCAGCTGTAAAAGGGGGACTAACTACCTATTCTCTCTCCCATTTGGACTGTACTGTTCATGTGGAACAGGACCTCTGCCTGATTTGGTTGTATTTATCCCAGTGCTTAGCATAGTGGTTGGTATATAAGAAAGGTTAAATACTACAATAATGTGGTAATAATAATAATAATATAATAATATTGTTCTAATTTCATGCCACTTTTTAAAAGTATCCACACTCCACAATCTGGAAAATGGTTTAAGGTCATAATAACTGACTGAAGAGGTTAACTGAAGAAGGTAATGGGCCATTTTCAAAGGCTTGCAGATTTTTTGGTTGGCTTTTTTTCATGACTGCTATTTGTGCATTACTCTTTTCAAGTCCTTTTAGACAGAAAGATGAAATAATGATGATGGCACTGTACTACACTGAGGTTGAAACAAGGCCATCAATTGCTGTCCCACATGGGGCTCACAGTCTCAATCCCCATTTTACAGATGAGGTAACTGAGGACCAGGGAATAATAATAATAATGATGGTATTTGTTAAGCACTTACTATGTGTCAAGCACTGTTTTAAATGCTAAGGTAGATACAAGGTAATCAGGTTGTCCCACATGGGGCTCACAATCTTAATCGCCATTTTACAGATGAGGTCACTAAGGCACAGAGAAGTTAAGTGACTTGCCCAGTGTCACACAGCTGATAAGTGGCAGGGCCGGGATTAGAACCCACGTCCTTCTGACTCCCAGACTCCTGTTGTGTGAAGATGTGTTTCCATTTATTTTAACTACCGTGTCTGAAAAAAACTTCCACATTACCTGCCTCCTTCTTTCCCTCCACCTGGAGTCCCCATTACAAGAATGCACTGTGTGTGCTGGGCCAGGGATAAAAAGCGCTCCTGCTTGCTCTAGAACTCCTCCATCCCTGCTGAGAAAAGCATCCATGTTAACTACTTCCTCCCCTCCCACCCCTGAGGGCTTCTGTCCCAGACATGCTGTGTGTCTGCTGGGATAGAGATAAGAGCTGCTGCCATGAAATTTTGGCATCTCCTCCAGCAGCCAGCCAACCATTCTGTAGACTCCAGGACCAACTTTTCTCTGTACCAAAGAGGAGACTCCACCCCATCTCAAATTCAAATTCAAATTCATTTCCAATCCCGCTGCCTCAAATTCCTCTCCTCCAATTCTCTCCTCAACCTCCGCCAATCTGGCTTCTGTCTTCTTCACTCTACAGAAACTGCCTTCTCAAAGGTCACCAGTGATCTCCTTCTTGCCATATATAATAATAATGTTGGTATTTGTTAAGCGCTTACTATGTGCAGAGCACTGTTCTAAGCGCTGGGGTAGATACAGGGTAATCAGGTTGTCCCACATGAGGCTCACAGTTAATCCCCATTTTACAGATGAGGTAATCGAGAAGCAGCGTGGCTCACTGGAAAGAGCACGGGCTTTGGAGTCAGAGGTCATGGGTTCAAACCCCGGCTCTGCCATTTGCCAGCTGTGTGACTGTGGGCAAGTCACTTAACTTCTCGGTGCCTCAGTTCCCTCATCTGTAAAATGGGGATTAAGACTGTGAGCCCCACGTGGGACAACCTGATTCCCCTGTGTCTACCCCAGCGCTTAGAACAGTGCTCGGCACATAGTAAGTGCTTAACAAATACCAACATTATTAAGTTAAGTGACTTGCCCACAGTCACACAGCTGACAAGTGGAAGAGCCGGGAGTCGAACTCATGACCTCTGACTCCGAAGCCCAGGCTCTTTCCACTGAGCCACGCCATATCCAATGGTCTTTACTCCATCTTAATCCTCCTCGACCGCACAGCTGCCTTCGACACTGTGGACCACCCTCTTGTGGAAAATTATCCACCCCTGGCTTCACTGATTCTGTTCTCTCTTAGTTCTCCTCATCTCTCTGCAGATTTCCTTGTATCCAACCTAGTACTTAGTACAGTGCCTGGCACATAGTAAGTGATTAACAAATACCACAATTATTATTATCATTGTATGTAATTTTACCATAAGAAGTTGTGTAAACCTAAAATATGAGTGAGTTGAAATAGGGTTTCTATAAATTCATAGATGAGAGTAGTCATAGTAATAATAATAATAATAATGTTGGTATTTGTTAAGCGCTTACTATGTGCCGAGCACTGTTCTAAGCACTGGGGTAGACATAGGGGAATCAGGTTGTCCCACGTGGGGCTCACAGTCTTAATCCCCATTTTACAGATGAGGGAACTGAGGCACAGAGAAGTTAAGTGACTTGCCCACAGTCACACAGCCGACAAGTGGCAGAGCTGGGATTCGAACTCATGAGCCCTGACTCCAAAGCCCGTGCTCTTTCCACTGAGCCACGCTGCTTAATAATAATTCATAATTATGGCATTTGTTAAGCGCATACTATGTGGCAGGCACTTTACCAGCAAATTGGGTTGGACATAGTCCTAGTCCCATGTGGGGGTCACATTCTCGATCCCCATTTTACAGAAGAGGGAACTGAGGCCCACAAAGGTGATGTGATTTGTCCAAGGTCATACAGCAGACAAGTGGTGGAGCCAGGATTAGAACTCATGACCTTCTGACTCCCAGGTCTGTGCTCTATCCATTATGCCATGCTGCTTCTCATGATAGCATCTATCAGTACCCATTCGGTGCAATGTACTGTACTTATAACTTAAGAAGTACAAAATGAAGAATCAATCAATGATATTTATTGAGCCTTTACCATGTACAGAGAACTATTTTAAGGTCTCAGGAAAGTAAAATGCAACAGAATTGGTAGACACGTTCCCTGCCTACAATGAGCTTACCTTCTAGAGAAGGGGAAGATTCCCTGTCTACCAAGAACTTACGGTCTAACAAGGGAAATACAAATATATTGACAAACAGAACAATTAAAATAAATACCTGAGAGCAAAACTGAATATAGATAAGAGCTGAGGATGAATATCTTTTAATATTATATTTCATGCCAGAGATAGCTAATGGAGTTACACAAGTTGAGAGTCTAAGAATCAGTCAATCAGTAATAATAATGATGGTATTTGTTAAGCACTTACTATGTACAAAGCACTATTCTAAGGACTGAGGGGGGATACAAGATGATCAGGTTGTCCCTCGTGGGGGTCACAGTCTTCATCCCCATTTTCCAGATGAGGTCACTGAGGCACAGAGAAGCAAAGTGACTTGCCCAAGTCACACAGCTGACAAGCGGCGGAGGCAGAATTAGGACCCACGACCTATGACTCCCAAGCCCGGGCTTTTGCCACTGAGCCACGCTGCTTCTCAGTATTATTCAATGACCACTTATACAATGCAGAGTGCTCTACTACCCACTTGAGACACTACAACAGAGTTAGTGGACATGATCCCTTCCCTCAAGGAACTTACAATCAAGTGAGGAACAGTGAGGTTCATGGGAAACTATAGTCTGTAAGCTCATCCTCTAGATGGTAAGCTCATTAAGGGCAGGGAATGTGTCTTCCAACTCTGTTATATTGCACTCTTCCAAGGGCTTAGTGTAATGCCCTGCACACAGTAGGTGCTCAGTAAGTGTTCAGTAAATAATATTAATTTATTGGAGGAGGTGTGATTTTAGGAGGGCTTTGAATATGGGGGAGGGCTGTGAAATAATGTTAGCGAGGGGATGG
This sequence comes from Ornithorhynchus anatinus, assembly GCF_004115215.2. NCBI lineage: Eukaryota > Metazoa > Chordata > Mammalia > Monotremata > Ornithorhynchidae > Ornithorhynchus > Ornithorhynchus anatinus. The sequence goes on along the minus strand of NC_041731.1, from coordinate 114,303,155 downwards.
TAATAGAATAGTCAAGAGTGTATTCTCCCAAGGACGTGGTACAGTGCTGTGAATACACTGTGTTCAATAAATACCACTGATTAGCTGATTGACGGGGAGGAATGAAGAGAGCAGACTGGGGAGAAGCAGAAGTGAATGGACAGGTAAGGTGGGACAAGTTGGTGGAGAGCACAGATGCTAATTGTGATGAGTCTTTGCTTAATATGAAGAACCCAGGGGGCTGTTGTGGAGTTTGAGGAGTGGAGAAATGAGTGCTGAGAGGTGTTGAAAGAAGGTGATTTATGCAACAGAGTAGGGTATAGATTGGAAAGGAAAGAGGGTAGAGGCAAGCAAACCAGTAAGGAGGTGGATACAAGAGTCTGGCCACATTATGAATCTATCTTATACCAGAGTGGAAACTATTTGGGTGGTAGGGACAGGCTAGAACAGCAAGACACTGAATAAGAAGAACAGACAGACAATTACGTGTTTGAAGAAAAATTATGATGGTAGTTGTGAACATCTTTATCCATTAGGTTGTATATTAATGAGGGAATTGATTATACTTTTTCTGTAAAGATTCCCTTGCCACTATCAGAATGGTAAGATTTAGGAATGGCATCATTTCTTATGTTTTCATGGGCAAGGAGTCACATCATATTAGAATCAATAGTACTAAGGATCTCTTCATAGTCTTTCTTTCAGAAAGTGTTGGAGGAACGATGGTATCTGGAATGACAGTGATCGTCTCTCCTTTGTGACAGTAAGCCCTGGGTTAAAATAACAATAAAAATGCAGTAGCATCAAATTCCTTTGGAACTCCAGAGACATTTTGGCAGAGAATAACTACCCCTGCAAACCCAGTCTCTTGCTCTTTTACAATTTGAAGGCAAACTGTTGGAGGAAGCACGGAGTGCTGACACGTCACAGGAAGGGGGTGGATGATCAAAACATTCCTTCTCATGACCTTGGCTGTAGGTTGGCTGGAAGAGAAGATTGGAATGTTGAACCTTAGCAAAAAGGCTATCAATCCTAACTGTGACTAAATAGGAGCTAGGAGCAGGGCAAATTGATTTTCCAAGGCCAGAGTTGTTTCTTATAAATGCCTGTGTCACGCAGATCAGAGTCTTATGGCTAGCTCAGAAGTTTCGGAACTGACAAACCCCAGTTACCATTCCTGAATGTCCTGGGAGCTTCACTTATTTAAGCTTTGTTGAATCATGCTCTACAAGTGTTGAAGAAAGGAAAATACTAGGGTTATACCCGATGCCTCACCTTATCAACAGAAACATTCACAAATAATAATAATGAAACAGCTACATTTGCTTCAGTGTCTTGCCCAGTGCCCTGCATGTGATGCTTAGTAAATGTCAATTGATGAGAATGACTATGAAGTAAACATTCATATTTTCATATGTCACTTGATTGCCTCCAAAGATAGAAGCAAGCAGAAAAGTATTTTCTTCTCTTGTGAACCAAGTATACATCAGCTAAATCATAGGCAGCTTCTGTTTGGGGGTGAATACGTGGTTTTCTTCTATATCAAGTGGTATTGAAAATATGGAGAGAGACCTACGTGAGTGCGATATGTAGCTCGTGGTTGTAGAGTGTATTATGGCAATGATTATTCAATTCACACATCCCAGACTAACGCATATGTGTCTTAATGAAAGCACACCTAAACTGCTTATAGAAAATGTGATGCTGGAGATTTATCTATTTACTGCATTTTTTATTACCTCGGCTGGCTTCTATTCTCTCTATTTCCCCATTGCTTTCATGCTTGCCAGTGATAAATTTTCCATGTTTTACATTTTATATTTGGTTTATCTCTTTATTTTGTATTCATTTTGCATTGAAAATGGAATGAGTGTTTAGAATAATACAGCTGATATTGAATTTTAAATTGCTATTGGGCATATACTGCATAAGAAGGTTATCTGATCCCTAACTTAATCATGTGAAAATATTGCTAGAGGGAAAGCTGGCTTCGAAACAATGAGACCTATGCTTTTGTAAAATTTATTTAACTATAAACCCATTATGAGGCATTAATATAGAATTCTCTTACTTTCTGCCACAGTTAGATGAGATTTATTGTATATAGTTATTGAATTCAAGCAAAAAAGAATATGTAAGTACAAAATGTCTATATATTTGATTCTGTTTAAGCTTATCTAGAAATATTATCACCACAGTGAGGATTTTTAGAGTGTAAAGCAAACACGAAGTGCTTTTGTGTAGCTTAAAAGTTGAGATGAAGGAGGGAGATAAAATGTTATGTATTTGTTCTACTACCCGAAATAATGGTTATCTAAAAGCAGGGGAAAATCAATAGATTAAAGGCTTAAATGTATGTAACCAAATAATTCACAAAGCATTGAAATTTGCAAATGTTGAATCATACCTTTTCTACTTCTTCCAGGACTATAAAATCACTTTCTCATAATAATCCCATATTTAAAGAGCTCTAAATTTGGGGTAAAAAATTAACATTTGAAATTTAAGAGAACTACAACAATGGGAACTCAATGCTGTTATAGTTAGTGTATTTGAAAAAGAAATAGTACTCACTTCAGCTTCCTGAAACCCCTTTTTTTTTAAATTTCAAAGTTAGGTTATTCTCTTGAAAAAGTAGAAAGGGGTTACATTACCATATGGCTCAAGACTTGAAATCAATCAATCCAAAGTATTAATTGTCTACTTTAGGTCCAACACTGTACTGAGTGCTTATGAGACTATACTAGAGGTAAAATTCACTGTCCCTGCATTCAAGGAGCTAACAATCTAATGGGGAAGATAGACTTGCTCAAATAATTTACAGATAATGGAGGCAGGAGAAAGAGCAAGCCAGCAACTGATAACAGAAGAGGAACAAGGCTTAATAAAATCATATTTCCTCCAAGAGTCCTTCCCTGATTAAACCCTCTCTTACCGTACTCCCTCACCCTTCTGTGTTGCCTTTGCACTTGAATTATGTACTCTCTAAGATACTTGCTATTCCCCCTAGCCTCAGCCCAATAGCACTTATGATTTTTTTTTTTTTGGTAAATTTCTGTCTCCCCCTCTATACTGCTAGCTTCTTGTGAGTAGGGAATTTGCCTACCAGTTCTGTTTTATTTTACTTTCCGAAGGGCATAGTACAGTGTTCTGCACACAGTTAAGTGTCCAATAAATACTAGTGTTTGACTGATGTGAAAACATGAATTAATGAACAAATAAGTGAAAGAATAGGAAGTGTATGCAAAATGGTATAGTCATATGAGCTGAAATTTTCTGTAAATAGCATATATATTAATGGTGGTGATTTAACTTGATTCCATCCATGATTCACTTACTATTTTGGTCTTATTAACTCATCATTTGGTGGTCTTTACTGAGGGCTTAGTTCATAATAATTTGGTATTTGTTGGTATTTGTTAAGCGCTTACTATGTGCAGAGCACTGTTCTAAGCGCTGGGGGAGATACATGGTAATCAGGTTGTCCTACGTGGGCTCACAGTCTTCATCCCCATTTTACAGATGAGGTAACTGAGGCACAGAGAAGTTAAGTGATTTGCCCACAGTCACACAGCTGACAAGTTCATGTAGAGCTAAGTGATTGGGAGAATATAGTAAAGTTGGTAGGCACAATCACTGCCCTGAATAATTTACAGGTTAGTCCTGTGAATGATTAAATCTTAATTTAAGCCATGTTGCTCTTTTTACAATAGGCAAGCCTAAGTGACAGATGTTTTTATCAACCCTGACTTGTTATACCTGATAGGAATTCATTCATTCATTCAATTGTATTTATTGAGCACTTGCTGTGTGCAGAGTACAGTATTAAGTGCTTGGGAGAGTAGAGCACAATGGTAAACAGTTGCATTCCCTGCCCACAATGAGCTTACAGTCTAGAGGGGGGAAAGGCAGACATCAGTCAAATAAATGAAATTACAGATATGTGCATAAGTGCTGTGGGGCTTGGAGGGGAGAAAAGCAAAGGGAGCCAGTCAGGGTATGCAGAAGGTAGTGAGAGATGAGGAAAGGTGGGGCTTAGTTTGGGAAGTCCTCTTGGAGGAGATGTGCCTTCAATAAGTTTTTGAAGGTGGGGAGAAGAATAACTGTCTGTCAGATTTGAGGAGGGAGGGCATTCCAAGCCAGAGGCAGATTGTGGGCTAGGGTTTGGTTCCAAGACAAGTGAGATCAAGGCACAGTGAGAAGGTTAGCACCAGAGCGGAGTGTGTGGGCTGGGATGTAGAAGGAGAGAAGTGAGGTGAGGTAGGAAGCGACAAAGTGGTGGAGTGCTTCATTCATTCATTCATTCATTCATTCAATAGTATTTATTGAGCGCTTACTATGTGCAGAGCACTGTACTAAGCACTTGAAATGTACAAATAGGTAACAGATAGAGACAGCCCCTGCCTTTGACAGGCTTACAATCTAATCAGGGGAGATAGATGGACAAGAGCAATGGCAATAAATAGAATCAAGTGAGTTTTTATTTGATATGGAGGAGGATAGGCAACCACTGGCGTTTCCTGAGGAGCTGGGTGACATGTCCTGAAAGTTTCTGTAGAAAAATGATTGGAGCAGCCGAATGAAATATGGATTGGAGTGGGGAAAAGACAGGAGACTGGGAGGTCAGCAAGGAGGCTGCTGCAGTAATCCAGGCAGGATAAGATAAGAGATGGTATTATAATAATGTTGGTATTTGTTAAGCTCTTACTATGTGCAGAGCACTGTTCTAAGCGCTGGGGTAGATACAGGGTAATAAGGTTGTCCCACGTGAGGATCACAGTTAATCCCCATTTTACAGATGAGGTAACTGAGGCACAGAGAAGTGAAGTGACTTGCCCACAGTCACACAGCTGTCAAGTGGCAGAGCTGAGGTTCGAACTCATGACCTCTGACTCCCAAGCCTGGGCTCTTTCCACTGAGCAACATGGTAACAGTTTGGATGGAAAGGAAAGGGAATGTTATGAATGTGGGACTGGCAATATGTACTGATGGACTGTAAATGTGAGTGCCACTGATCTTCTGTAAGAGTGGAGAGAGAGGGAGAAAGTGAGGGAGATAAGCCCGTCAAAGGGCAGGGACTGTCTCTATCTGTTACCGATTTGTACATTCCAAGAGCTTAGTATAGTGCTCTGTACATAGTAAGTGCTCAGTAAATACTATTGAATGAACGAAGGAATAAAATAACAAATATTCTTGTGGAAAAAGTGAATTCAGGTTAGTTTATCAGGAAGCAATCTAGAAAGGGACATAATAACATTTGGAGGTTAATGAAAAAAGATGAAAGTAAGAGAAAAGGAAGAGATGCAATATGCCTCATTTTCCCCACACCTTCCACTCATACTGTCTTCCCCAAATCTTTCCCATCACTATAAGCAACACCACTAGCGTCTCTGTCATATGAATCTGTAACCTTGGCATTATCTTCTACTCAGTGCTCTCATTCAACCTACAGATTCAATCTGTCACAAAATCCAATCAGTAATACCTTCACAACATCACAAAAATCCACCTTTCTCTCTATATATAAACTGCTACCATAATGATCCAAGCACTTGCATCTCATATTGGGGAAGCAGAGTGGCTCAGTGGAAAGAGCCTGGGCTTCGGAGTCAGGGGTCATGGGTTCAACTCCCAGCTCTGCCACTTGTCAGCTGTGTGGCTGTGGGCAAGTCACTTAACTTCTCTGTGCCTCAGTTACCTCATCTATAAAATGGGGATTAACTGTGAGCCTCACGTGGGACAACCTGATTACCCTGTATCTACCCCAGTGCTTAGAACAGTGCTCTGTGCATAGTAAGCGCTTAACAAATACTACATACCAACATTATTATATTGACTTCAGCATCAATGTCTTCACTGCCTCCCTGCCTCCCCTCTCTCCCCATTCCAGTCCTTACTTCTTTCTGATACCCAAATAATTTTTCATTCATTTAGTCATATTTATTGAGTGCTTACTGTGTGCTGAGCACTGTACTAAGCACTTGGTTTTCTACAAAAACATTTCAGTTCACATCTCCCCACTCAGTCAGTAGAAAAGCTAATAGTACTGAGCATTTACTGTAGATTGTAAGTTCAATGTAGACAGGGAATGTGTGTGTTTATTGTTATATTGTACTCGCCCAAGTGCTTAGTGCAGTGTGCTGCTCACAGTAAGTGCTTAATAAATATGAGTGACAGAATGAATCAGTGCAAAGCACTGTATTAAGCACATGGGAGAGGATAATACACTAGAGTTGGTAGACAATTTCCTGTCCACAGTGAGCTTATTACAGTCTAGAAGGGAAGATATTTGTGATAATGTGAAAATATTACTGATTGGATTTTGTGACAGATTAAATATGCAGGTTGAATGAGAGCATTGAGTAGAGGATAATACCAAGGTTACAGATTCATATGATGGGGAGGCTAGTGATGATCCTTACAGTGATGGGAAAGATTTGGGGAAGAAAGGGTTTGTGTGGAAAATGTGGGGGAAATGCATACGGCATCTCTTCCTTTTTCCTTACTTTCATCTTTTTTCATTAGCCTCCAAAAGTTATTATGCCCCCTTCTAGATTACTTTCTGATAAATTAACCTGAATTCACTTTTTCCACAAGAATATTTTAATATAAATGAATAATTTAAAGATTTGTACATAGGTGCCGTGGGAATGAGGATGGGGGAATACCACACCCAAGGGAAGAGATATAAGTATCTCTTAAGAATCCCCTGTGGTTGCCCTTACTGGGACTAAAGATGGAGTGAATAAGAAATTCTCAAAGGATACATATACAAGATCCTCTCGGGGTTGCACCTGGAGAGTTTCCTGTACTCTACCAGGCTTGACTATGGAAGGGAGAGCCAAGCAGAGGCCTACCCATTCCATTCCTAGCTTAGGCAGTGGCTAACAAGTGGAAGGCAGTCTGCTATGATTCAAAACTCGCCTGTTCTGGGCAGCAGCAGCTTGGGAGAGAGTCGAGGGCAGAGAATCAAGTTTTCTATGCTGAAGGAGGCAATGGTAAGCCACTTCCATAGTTTTACCAAGAAAACTCTATGGATATACTACCAGAATGCTTGCAGATGGAGATGAGGCATTCTGGATGATAGGTGCCCATGGCATTAGAGAAGCAGCGTGGCGCAGTGGAAAGAGCACGGGCTTTGGAGTCAGGGCTCATGAGTTCGAATGCCAGCTCTGCCACTTGTCAGCTGTGTGACTGTGGGCAAGTCACTTAACTTCTCTGTGCCTCAGTTCCCTCATCTGTAAAATGGGGATTAAGACTGTGAGCCCCACGTGGGACAACCTGATTCCCCTGTGTCTACCCCAGCGCTTAGAACAGTGCTCTGCACATAGTAAGCGCTTAACAAATACCAACATTATTATTATTATTATCATTATGGGTCAGACACGCCTTGACAGCATGAGACAAGAGAGATACAAAAATCTCTCAAGAACTTCCAGTGATAGCCCATCCAATTCCACAACTAACAAAAATTTCTTACCATTTGCTTTAAAGTGCTCAATCACCTCACCTCCTACTTCCTACCTTATCTCACTGATTTCCTACTACAACCCAATCCACACATTTCACTTTTCTAATGTCAACCTACTTACTGTACCTCTATCTTGACCCTCTAGATTGTAAGCTCACTGTGGGCAGGGAGCGTGTTTCTTTACTGTAGCATTGCACTCTCCCAAGCACTTAGTACAGTGTTCTACACACAGTAAGGGCTCAATAAATATGATTAAATGAATGAACTCCTTGCCCATGTCTTTTTGCTAGCCTGAAACTCCCTCCAAATCATATCTTACCGACCTCCAATCCCCAAAACTTAAAAACTTTATTAAAATCACATCTCCTCCAAGAGGCTTTCCCTGACTAACCTCATTTCCCCTACTCCCTTCCCCTACTGTATCACCTGTACTCTTAGATTTATATCCTTTAAGCACTCCACCCTCAGCCCCTAGGACTTATACACATATCCATATTCTATTTTAACATCTGTTTAACCCTCAAGCCTTCAAGCTCCTGGTGGGCAGGGAACATGTCTACCAATTCTGTCATATTGTACTCTTCCTACTGCTTAGTACAGTACTTGGCATATACATAGTAAGTGCTCAATAAATACCACTGATTTATTGTTTCATTGATTAATTATTATGATTATTATGTTGTTTAAGCACTTATTATGAACCAGGCAATGTACTAAGCAGTAGGGTGAATACAAGCAAATAGGGTTAGACAAAGTCACTGTCCTATGTGGGGCTCACAGTCTCAATCCCCATTTGATGATGAGGGAACTGAGGCAAAGAGGAAGTGAAGTGACTTGCCCAAGATCACACAACAGAGAAGCAGTGGAGTGTGATTAGAACCCATGACCTTCTGACTCCCAAGCTCGTGTTCTGTCCACTACCCCACACTGCTTCCCATCTTTCAACATTATGGAAATGGGCCAACCTTTTCCTGAAAATATTTTGTTCCCTTAGTTTTACTGCTATAGTTCTCTCTTGGTTTTCCTCTTACCTCTCTGGCCACACCTTCTCAATCTCTTTCTCTAGCTTTTCCTCCATCTCTAAGTCCCTGACTATTGGTGCTACTCAAAGCTCTGTTCTGGATACACTTCCCTTCTCACTTTGCATTCATTCCTCTGGTAATTCATCTGCTCCTATGACTTCAACTAACATCTTTATGTAGATGACTACCAAATCTTCCTTTCAATTCCTGATCTCTCTCCTCTGAAATCTTGCCGTTTCTTCTTCTTCCATATCACCCCTTTAGTGGATGTCTTGCTGGCACTTCCAAATGAATACTCCTGAAACTATCCTTCCTCCTAAATCCTGTTTTCCACCTACTCTCCCATCAGTGTTGATGATAACACCATCTTGCTCATCCCTCAACTCCACTCTTGTACAATCACTTTATCAGTTTTTCACCAAATCCTGTTCTTTTCCCATGCACAAACATCTCCAGGTTTTACCACTTCATTTTCATCAAAATGGCCACCTTGCTGCTCCAGGAACACATATCCCAGCCTGACTACTGGATTAGCTTCCTAACTGATTTTTCTGCATCCAGTTTCTCTCCTTTACAGTGCATACTTCTCTGCCAGATCATTTTTTTCTAAAATATATGTACCCACTCCTCATAAACTTTCAATTGCTACCCATTCCACCCTTCATAGAACAGAAACCCAAGACCATTAGCTTTAAGACACACTCAGCTAGCTCTCTACCTCTCTTATTTATCCACTCTTTCCTCCCCCCCACCCAACACGCAAGCTTCAGAAAAGAAGAGGGAGAGGGAGAATAAAGGAGAGGGAGGAAATTAGGGAAAAATTAGTGGAAGAAAAATATGGTTTGCGTTTGAAAGGCAGAAGAGGCTATTTTGATCCAGATCTGGGCAATGGGTGGTCAAATTTTCAAAAGTTTTTCAACATTCTATTCAAAAGCATATTTCTCCTTGACTTTCATCTCCCTGCTATGTGATGGATAAGTGGAGCCTTAATTTGTGTTTTTACAGTCCAAACTGAAAAGAAGATTGAGAGATGAAAAATTATCTGTTCTAAATGAACAAATCAGTGCTGTTTACATTGACTTTCCTTATGTCCCCGTTTGATTAACAGGGACTAAAGAATGTGCTAGAAAGCTCGATATTCCTTTCTTAGGATTTTTCTTAATATTGATCTCATATTAGGTATAAAATAATAAAATAAAGAACATTAAAAGAAAAGAACACCTGTGAAATCTAAAAACAAATATGCCTTTGGGATAGCATCAGTCTTCAGAGTTTTTGTAAGAGAAACCAATAATTCTTCCTCTTACGTGTGTTCTGCTAGATCACACTCAGTGATCATTATTGAGTGCTTACCATTTGTGGACCACTGTACTAAGTGTTTGGAATCAGAGCCCATTTCACAGTCAATTCTTCTAATTTCTTTCCTCAACCATGTTGGGCTACAAATTAGAGAATCAATTTCTCCAGAAGGAGGATCATTTTTGTACATTTTTTGTTCCTCTTAGTGCCAAGTATAGTGAGAGTTCATTGAAGGCATGCAACATATACTCAATAATACTCCTCTAACTGAATTTAAGCTCCTAAAATTCTCTCCAAATCCATCTAGCTTTCTCCTATCAGTTTTTGAAAAGCTGTATTATTTCCATTGGTTCCATTCCTAAGATATTCTTGCCATACCAGAGGTGCTTGGAGTGGAGACAAATAAGAAAAATGCAATCAAAATACAGAATAGAAAAGTGCCAGTCTTCCTCCTCAACTCTGTGCATCAGTAGTGCAGGAGAAAACTTCATATTTCATTGCTGTGAATTCCTTCTAGAAAAGATGAGATTTATTTCCCAAGCAACTTCCTTCAAATCAACAAAATGTAAACTTGATATTCATTTAATTTATCAGACAGAAACTTTTGATAAATAGTACTTTAAAAAGTACATATACTGGAAAAATATGTTATTATTGTCTTTATAGTTACACTTTATTAAGAAACCCTGTGCAATTAAATGCAGGGTGAGACATGAATGATTGCATTTGTTGAAATCATTAATGTTCTTCACACCTGTGAAAAAAAATTCCATTACTTCTACATCAATTAGAGAAAAGTTTTAGTGTTCTGAAATGGCTGATACATTTTGGAGAGAGACAAAAACAAAACTTTCCTAATCACCAATATCAGTAGGTCAACACACCACAATGAAAGATTTCACAAACAGGGTCAATAGATTGTTAAATAAATCCTGCCCTACAATTAGGAAATTATCTGATCTTGTAGATCTACAGTTGCTGATAGAGAATTTAAAATGATATACATAATGGCTAGGGAAGTGGTTATTTTTGTAATTAAATAACCAAGTAGTACCTATTGAATGACTGTTGGGTGCAAAGTACTGTGTTAAGTAATTGGGACAGCACAGTGAAATTAGTGGATGTGATCCCTGCTTTCAAGGAGTTTTCAATCTACTCAGGGAGTTAGACACCAAATACACTGTAGGTAGGAGCGAACAAATGAAATATACATTTAATTGCATAAGTGGTACGTGTGGGTGTGAGTAACTAAGTGCGTAAGTGATGTAGAATTCTTAAAGTGACAGTTTGTGGCTAATATAGAGTGGAAAGGTGTGAAATTAATTAGGAAAGTCCTTCCGAAGGAGAGGAGCTGGAGTGAAGTGAGAGGAGAGCAAGGAACATTAGGGTGAAGAGAGCTGATGGAGTTCCTTAAAGCCAGTGTTCTGAAGTTTCAGTTTGATGCAGAGAGGGATGGAAAGCCACTGAAGGTATTTTAGGAATGGGGAGATGGGAGTACAGCAATGTTTTAGAAAAATGATATGGGCAGCAGCGTGAAGTGTGTACTGGAGGCAAGGAGGCTGACATGGTAGTAAAGATGAGATATGACATGCTTGAGGCAATGTGGTGGCCGTTTGAATGGAATGAAAAGGGAGGAATCTGGAGTTATTATGGATTTAATGATAGCCTAAATATGGAGTTCGAAAGAATGGGGATTCCTGAGGACAATGCCAAGGTCAAGGACTTGACCGATGGGAAGGATGGTGGTAGTGTCAGGAGATTTAAGTGGAGGAGAGTATTTGGGAGGAAGATGAGTTCAGTTTTGGATATGTTGAGCTATAGATGATGGAGGACACCCATGTAGATAATCAATCAATCAGTCTTATTTAATGAACACTTACTCTGTGAAGATCACTGTACTGCACACTTGGGAGAGAACAGTATAACAATATAACAGTTGGGAGACATGTTCCCATCCCACAACAAGGTTACGTATCTTGGAGGCAGGAGGAAATGCAAAATTGTGGAGATGAAAAGAGGTTGGGGCTAGCAAGGCAGTGTGGCTCAATGGAAAGAGCCCAGGCTTGGGAGTCAGAGGTTATGGGTTTGAATCTCCGCTCTGCCACTTGTCAGCTGTGTGACTGTGGATAAGTCACTTAACTTCTCTGTGCCTCAGTTACCTCATCTGTAAAATGGGGATTAACTGTGAGCCTCATGCAGGACAACCTGATTACCCTGTATCTACCCCAGCGCTTAGAACAGTGATCTGCACATAGTAAGTGCTTAACAAATACCAACATTATTATTATTATTATTACGGTAGATTTTGTGAGTTTTTCAATATGAAAGTCGATATCCTCTTAGGTCTCAATAGATCTCTGTCCTAGAATGACTTGCAGTTACTTGTGCCTCTCTCTTTGCGGGGCATCTCTGTGTATTTTCCAACCTGGTTTATCTGTGATTCACTTGGATCCTGTTGAAGGGGAAAACAACACTTAAGGGGTTTCAAAGGAAGCTTCCCTCTTTCCTTCAAGAGTGAGTTCAAGATGTCAGCCACACCACCAGATGCATCCATTTCTCATAAAGTTTCACACTGGAGCTTTCCTAGCCCTTCTCCAGAGCAACCGTTGATATTGATCTTGCTGATACCAGTCTTCCCAAAGAGTTGCTGCAAGGTGCCTAGTACAGCATTCCTGGCTTGTCTTGTTAAAGTGAATTATCAGTTGCCAGGAGTTAATTTCCCTCTCAGCGTCACACCTGGAGAGCTTCCAGTACTCTACCAGTCTTGACTATGGGAGGGAGAATCAAGCAGAGGCCTACCCATTCCTAGCTTGGGCAATGGCTAGTGAGTGAAAGGCAATCTGCTACTAGTCAAACTCACCTATGCTGGGCAGCAGTGACATGGGAGAGAATCATTCATTCATTCATTCAATAGTATTTATTGAGCGCTTACTATGTGCAGAGCACTGTACTAAGCGCTTGGGATGAACAAGTCGGCAACAGATAGAGACAGTTCCTGCCGTTTGACGGGCTTACAGTCTAATCGGGGGAGACGGACAGACAAGAACAATGGCAATAAACAGAGTCAAGGGGAAGAACATCTTGTAAAAACAATGGCAACTAAATAGAATCAAGGCGATGTACAATTCAATAACAAAATAAATAGTGTAACGAAAATATATACAGTTGAGCGGACGAGTACAGTGCTGTGGGGATGGGAAGGGAGAGGTGGAGGAGCAGAGGGAAAAGGGGAAAATGAGGGTTTAGCTGCGGAGAGGTAAAGGGGGGATGGCAGAGGGAGTAGAGGGAGAAGAGGAGCTCAGTCTGGGAATGCCTCTTGGAGGAGGTGAGTTTTAAGTAGGGTTTTGAAGAGGGAAAGAGAATCAGTTTGGCGGAGGTGAGGAGGGAGGGCGTTCCAGGACCGCGGGAGGACGTGACCCAGGGGTCGACGGCGGGATAGGCGAGACCAAGGGACGGTGAGGAGGTGGGCGGCAGAGGAGCGGAGCGTGCGGGGTGGGCGGTAGAAAGAGAGAAGGGAGGAGAGGTAGGAAGGGGCAAGGTGATGGAGAGCCTTGAAGCCTAGAGTGAGGAGTTTTTGTTTGAAGCGGAGGTCGATAGGCAACCACTGGAGTTGTTTAAGAAGGGGAGTGACATGCCCAGATCGTTTCTGCAGGAAGATGAGCCGGGCAGCAGAGTGAAGAATAGACTGGAGTGGGGCGAGAGAGGAGGAAGGGAGGTCAGAGAGAAGGCTGACACAGTAGTCTAACCGGGATATAACGAGAGCCCGTAACAGTAAGGTAGCTGTTTGGGTGGAGAGGAAAGGCAGATCTTGGTGATATTGTAGAGGTGAAACCGGCAGGTCTTGGTAACGGATAGGATGTGTGGAGTGAACGAGAGAGACGAGTCAAGGATGACACCGAGATTGCGGGCCTGAGAGACGGGAAGGATGAATCGAGGGTGGAGACTCGAGTTTACTGCACAGAAGGAGGCATCGGTAAACCACTTCCGTATTTTTACCAAGAAAACCCTATGGATCCACTACCAGAAAGATTGCAGATGGAGGTGGGGCGTTCTGGGAGAGATGTGTCCATGGTGACATTATGGGTCAGAGATGACCCGACGACATAAGACAAGACAAGGAGTTAATTATCAGTGGCAGGGAAATGTCTAGACTTCCACATTCAGCTGTGGATTCTGCTGGCATGGCCAGACAACCAAAGAGTTACAGTAAGTCCCATTGTTAATGGACTGGCTCCCCACATTGTCCAAGTAAGCCATGTTGCCAACTAGTTGACCAATGAAGCCTTTTCCATTTCAAACTATGTTCCGTACTATTCATAGTGTTTATCATTGGCCTTTGATCAGTCATTCAATCAGTGTATTTGTTGAGTGCTTACTGAGTGCAAAACACTAAACTAAGGACTTTGGACAGTATAATAAGATAGAGTTGGTAGCCCACAAGAAGCTTACATATAAATGATTCAAATAAATTACACAAGAGAAATAGGAGACTTGGGCATGGCTCCCTTCTTCCCTTAACCCCACAGCCCATCTCCCTCCTACCATTCCTCTCCAAACTCCTTGAGTGAGTTGTCTACACCCATCGTCTCAAATTCCTCTCCTCCAAATCTCTCCTTGACCCTGTCCAATCTTTCATCCCCTTCACTCCACAGAAACCGCCCTCTCAGAGGTCACAAATGATTTCCTTCTTGCCAAATCCAATGGTCGGTATTCCATCTTAATCTTCCTCAACCCCTCAGTTGCCTTCAACACTATAGACCACTCCCTTCTCCTGGAAATATTTTCCAACCTTGACTTCACTGACTCTGTCCTCTTCTAGTTCTCCTCATCTCTTGGGCCATTCATTCTCAATCTCCTTCATAGGCTCTTCTGCTGCCTCCTACCCCCTAAAAGTGGGGGTCCCTCAAGGTTCAGTTCTGAGTCCCCTTCTATTCTCCATCTATGCCCACTCCCTTGGAGAACTCATGTGTTCCCATGGCTTCAACTACCACCTCTATGCAGATAATTCGCAAATCTACATCTCCAGCCCTGATAATAATAATAAGAAGAAGAAGAATGGTATTTGTTAATCGCTTACTATGTGCAAAGCCCTGTTCTCAGTGCTGGGGGGATACAAGGTGATCAGGTTGTCCCACATGGGGCTCAAAGTCTTAATCCCCGTTTTACAGATGAAGGAACTGAGGCACAGAGAAGTTAAGTGACTTGCCTGAAGTCACACAGCTGACAAGTGGCGGATCCGGGATTAGAACCCATGACCTCTGACTCCCAAGTCCAGGCTCTTTCCACTGAGCCAAGCTGCTCTGTTTCCCACTCTGCAGTTTTGCATTTCCTTTTTCATTCAAGACATTTCGACTTGGATGTCCTCTCATCACCTTAAGCTTAAAATGTCTGAGACCGAACTCCTTATCTCCCAAACCCTGTCCTCCCCATGATTTTCCCATCACTGTAGATGGCACCACCATCCTTCCCGTCTCACAAGCACATAACCTTGGCATTAGCCTTGACTCCTCTCTTTCATTTAACACATATATTCAGTCCATCATGAAATGCTTTTGGTCCCACCATCCTCTCCATCCAAACTGCTACCAGATTAATGCAATCACTCATCCTATCCTGCCTAGATTACTGCACCAGCCTTCTTGCTCACCTGCCAACCTCTTGTATCTCACCATTCCAGTCCATACTTCTCTTTGTTGCCCAGATTATTTTCTCTAAAAACATTCAGAATGTCACCCTGCTCCTCAAAAAATTCCAGTGGTTGCCCATCTACCTACACATCAAGCAAAAACTCCTCACCATTGAGTTTAAAGCACTCCACCAACTTGCCCCCTCCTACCTCATCTCATTACTTTCCTTCTACAACCCAGCCTGCACACTTCACTCCTCTAGTGCTAACCTTCTCACAGTGCCTCACTCACCTATCTTGTCATCAAATCTTAGCTCACATCCTGTTTGTAGCCTGGAATGCCCTCCATCTTCAGATCCAACAGACAATTACTCTCGCTGTCTTCAAAGCCTTATTGAAGGCACATCTCCAAGAGGCCTTCCCAGACTAAGCCCCACCTTTCCTCTTCTCCGACTCCCTTATGGGTCTCCCTGACTTGCTCCCTTTGCTCTTCCCTACTTCCTGCCTCATAGCACTTATATATAAATAAATAAATGAATTACAGATAGATATAATAGACATATAGATATATCTGTAATTTATTTATTTGTACTGTCTCCCCCTGCCTAGATTGTAAGCTTGTGGGCAGGGAATGTGTCTATTTATTATTGTATTGTACTCTCTCAAGCTCTTAGTACTGTGTTCTGCACATACTAAGTACTTAATAAAGATGATTGAATTAATTTAATTACTTTCAAAATATAAATAAATACATTACAGATATGTACATAAGTTCTGTGGGGCTGCAAGAGGGGAAGAACAAAGGGAGCAAGTCAGGGTGCAAGTCAGGGTGATGGAGAAGGGAGTGAGAGAAGAAGAAAGGTGGGCTTAGGGCGAGGCCTCTTGGAGTAAATGTGCCTTTAATAAGTGTTTGAATGAGGGGAGAGTAATTGTCTTTTGGATTTGAGGATGAAGGGCATTCTGGGCCATAAGCAGGATGTGGGTAAGGGGTCGATGACGAGATAGTTGAGATTGAGGTACAGTGAGGAGATTAGCATTAGAGGAGCAAAGTATGTGGGCTGGGTTGTAGTAGGAGAGTAGTGAGGTGAGGTAGGAGGGGACAAGGTAATTGAGTGTTTTGAAGCCAATGGTGAGGAGTTTTTGTTTGCTGCAGAGTTGAATGGACAATGACAGGAGTCTTTTGAGGGGTGAGGAAACATGTCTTTCATGTTTTTGGTGAAAAATGATCCATTCAACAGCATGAAGTATAGATAATAATGTTGGTATTTGTATTTGTTAAGCGCTTACTCTGTGCCGAGCACTGTTCTAAGCGCTGGGGTAGACACAGGGGAATCAGGTTGTCCCAGTGGGGCTCACAGTCTTAATCCCCATTTTACAGATGAGGTAACTGAGGCACCGAGAAGTTAAGTGACTTGCCCAAAGTCACACAGCTGACTAGTGGCCGAGTCGGGATTCCAACCCATGACCTCTGACTCCAAAGCCCGTGCTCTTTCCACTGAGCCATGCTGCTTCTCTAAACTGGAGTGGGGAGACATAGGAGAGAGGGAGGCCAGCAAGGAGGCTGATGCAGTAATCCAGTTGGGATAGGATGAGTGATTAGCACTCCCTCCCCCATCATATCCCAACAGACTGCCACTCTCCCCATTTTCAAAACCTTAATTAAATTACATATCCTTTAAGAGGCCTTCCTTGACTCAGTCCTCACTTCTCCTATTCAAATCTCCCTTCTCTGTCCCTTACACACTTGGCTCTGAATTCCTTAAGGACTTGATATTCATCCTATCTCAACCCCTTTTTTATGTATACTTATACTCCTACTTCCCCCTATCAGTAATTAATTTTAATGTCTGTCTCCCTGTCTATTCTGTGAGCTTCTTGTGAACAGGGACCATGTCTACCATATCTACCATATTGTTCTCTCCCGAGCATGTAACATGGTGCTGGGCACACAGTAAGCACTCAAAAAATGCCATTGATTGTTTGATTGATTCTATTGTCTATTAGCCCTGCTTTTGGTCCAGGGGAGAGAGCTCTACTCAGGACAACAGGAGGCCACTGATCAGCTGTGTGACTTTGAGCAAGACACTTGACTTCTCTGAGCCTCAGTTACCTCATCTGTAAAATGGGGATTAAGACTGTGAGCCCCACGTGGGACAACATGATTACCTTGTATCTAACCCAGTGCTTAAGGCAGTGTGTGGCACATAGTGCTTAACAAATGTCATCATTATTTTTATTATTATTGTTACAATCCTGAAACTGCCTATTGCTGGCTAATGTGGGCAAGGACAACCCATGTACTTTGCAGTTAATTGCACTTCTGCCTACCTTATTTGCTCACTGGACTTTTGTGTCCCAGGGAGAACATGGCAGGGAGTGACAAGAGAGAATCTGAACAATGCTAGCATTTCTCTAGCAGGCTGATCAGTTCCTCTATGCTGGAATGATGCTCACCAATCATTTCTGATGGGAGACACCATTCAATAGTCAAAAGTCAGGCATTAGTCCAAAAATGTAAGCCCCACTCTAGAAGGTAAGTTTCTTGTGGGCAGGAATCACATCTAATAACTCTATTGAATTATACACTCCCAAGTATTTAGTACAGTACTCAGCAGACAGTCAGCTCTAAAATACTATTGATTGATTGATTAGCAGACACCCCAGAGTGGCAGGAAAAACATTTTCAGGCTAGCAACATTTTTGTGAACTCTTAGTTAAAGCTTTCATCTTATAAAACATTTTCAATAGCAAAATCTATTCTGTAACTCTAAATCAGGTAATCTAGGAAAGATAGTAATGATAGTAATGACTTTTCAAGTGAGTTATATTAATTCCAAGGACCTGAGAGCACATAGCACACATCCCTAACTAATCTATGTTTCTCTCACACTACACCACCAGCTCTCTGCTTCATTCTTCTAATCTAATCAATGTGCCTTGTTCTTATCTCCCTCACTGCCAATCTCTTGCTCACACCCTCTTTTCTTCTTGTCAAACTGAAAGACCCCTTTCACTTCACATCTGGCACTCTGCTCTCCCAAGATCAAAGCCCTCCTGAAAACAGCTCTTCCAGGGAATCTTCCCTGATTATTCTCCCATATCCTTAACTGTTTCCCCCCCAGCATGTCTTAGTGGAAAAATCATGAGTCTGGGAATCAGAGGATTTAGGTCCTAATCTTGGCTCTGCGACTTCTCTGTTATGTTTTTTTGGGCAAGACATAATTTCTTTGTGCTGCAGTTTTCTTTTCTGTAAAATGATGGATTTAATCACTATTAGAATGTGAGGCCTATGTGGGACAAACCCTGAGTCCAACCTTATTATCTTTTATCTACCCCAGCATTCAAAGCAATAGCAGAGACTCAAGTTTTTCATTGCAAAAGAAGGCAGTGGTAAACCACTTCTGTATCTTTACAAGAAAAGTCGGTGGATACATATACTAGATCGACCTAATGACAGAAGATGGAATGTTCTGAAGAGGGGGTGTCCATGGAATCATTATAGGTCAGGAACAACTTAATGACATTTAAAGAAGAATACCCCAGCATTCAATAAAGTGTTTGGCAAATAGAGGAGAGGGCATAAAGAGTGTAATAATAATAATAATATTACTGCATGTTCATGTCACCTAAGCATTTAGTAACTCACTTCTCCATTTCCATAGAACTCAAGTCTGTGTGTTTACATTTTACTGCCTCTTCCTACCTCTAATCTATTGGATCCTGTCTCTTCTGCTAGATTATAAACTACCTGATGGTCTACCAACATTATTTTACTGTCCCAAGTTCTTAGTACAGTGTTTGGCAAAGACTAAGTGCTCAGTAAATATATTAATTGACTGATTGGTCTCAGTCGTGTTCAGTGGATTTTAAAGTCATTGTAATAAAACTAGTTTCACATTCTACTAAATCAAATCATTTACCTCTAATACTCAGTAGGAAATGAAAATGAGACACCTGTAGCAAGAGCCATAATCTTTCTTGCTGATGATGTGCTAATTGATTTTCCACAGAATTTAGCAAAGTGCTTTACAATCAATCATTCAATCAAAAATGTTTTTGAACTCCTACTGCGTGCAGAACATTGCATTAAGGGCTTGGGAAAGTACAGTAAAATTAGTAGACATGATCCCTTCCCTCAGAGAGCTTTCAACCAAGCCCCTAATCAATTGAGTGTTAATGATAATGATGAAAATTGTTGTTGGAGCATCCCATTGTCAGTTCCCACTAATTTTACCTTTTGGAAAGACCACAGGACTGGAAGTCAGCTGACCTGGGTTCTAGTTCCTTGCTCTACTACTGTGTGACCCTGGTCAAGTCACTTAATTTCTCCCTCTCTCAGTTTCCTCATTTCCAAAATGGGAATAGAATAATTGTTCTCTCTTTCTCTTAGATTGTGAACCCTGTTGGCCAGGGGCTGTGTCTGATTTAATTATCTTGTATCTCCACCAGTGCTCAACATAGTGCCTAGCATATACCAAACTCATAGCACTCATAGCTCATAGAAGCAGTGTGGCTCAGTGACAAGAGCACAAGCTTGGGAGTCAGAGTTTGTGGGATCTTATCCTGGCTCCACCACTTATCAGCTCTGTGACCTTGGGCAAATCAATTAACTTCTCTGTGCCCCAGTTACCTCATCTGTAAAATGGGGATTAAAAGTGTGAGCCTAACATGGGACAACCTGATTACCCTGTATCTACCCCAGCACTTTGAACAGTGCTTGGCACATAGTAAGTGCTTAACAATACTATTATTATTATTATTATTATTATAACAAATGCCATAATGATTATTACTAAAAATATCATTCTTATGATTACTAGGGAATATTACTATTCCTTTTTTCAAGGAAGCAGAGAGCCGGGATTCTAATTCCAGTTCTGCCTCAATGTCATCTGTGTGAACTTGAGCAAGTCACTTAATTCCTTTATTTTCTTTCATGGCATTTTATTTTTGTATGGTGTTTGTTAAGCGCCAGTTACTGTACTAAGTACCAGGGCACATAAAAGATATCAGGTTGGACATGGTCAATATGCCACAAAGTGTTCACAGTCCTAGAGTCTGTAGAGCTTACAGATGAGGTAACTGAACTGCAGAGAAGTTAAGTGATTTGCCCATGTTATGTTGGTATTTATGTTGGTATTTATTAAGCACTTACTATGTGCCGAGCACTGTTCTAAGCGCTGGGGTAGACATAGGGGAATCAGGTTGTCCCATGTGGGGCTCACAGCCTTAATCCCCATTTTACAGATGAGGGAACTGAGGCACAGAGAAGTTAAGTGACTTGCCCACAGTCACACAGCCGACAAGTGGCAGAGCTGGGATTCGAACTCATGAGCCCTGACTCCAAAGCCCGTGCTCTTTCCACTGAGCCACGCTGCTTCTCCACCACAGACAAGTGGTGGAGGCAGAATTAGAACCCAAGTCCTCTTCCTCCCAGGCTCTTGCTCTTTCTGCTAACACACGCTGCTTCTCTACCCCTCTTTTTCCTCAACTGTAAAATGGGATGCAATACATGTTCTCCCTCTTCCTTAGTCTGTCGTCTCTGTGACTACAACAGAGCTGCAAACTACACAGAGCTCTGATCGATGGGTGAATTTTTTTGGTGCTTTAGACATGCAAGAATGATGCATTTTGAGTAAGTTTCTCTAAAGATAATAATAATAATTGTGGTGTTTAAGTGCTTAGAAAGCACTTAAGATATTGGGTTGGAAACAGTCCATGTTCACATAAAGTTCACAGTCTTAATCCCCATTTTACAGATGAGGGAAGTGAGACACTGAGAAGTTAAGTGAATTGCCCAAGCTCAAACAGAAGAGAAGTCATGGAACAGGGATTAGAACACAGGTCCTTCTGACTCCCAGGCCTGTGCAGTGTCCACTGAGCAGCGCTGCTTCCCTTCTTTAGGTATGTCAGCCACTGCTGGGAAAAAGTGAGGCACTTGGGGACATTAAGAACACATTCCAACGATTGGATTTTGCAGATCCTGGAATACATCCTCAAGAGAGGCAGCAGAGTTGTTTCTTTTCTCTCCTCCAACTTTGTTCCTTTTTTTTTAACATCAGCAGAGACAATAACCACCTTTCCTGAAAGATCATTTCTCATGTACCATTGTGCAGGAGCCCAGGGCCTGGAGGAAGCAGTTTGGTTCGGGGAGAAGTAAACGACATCAGGCCTACGTGACACCAAATAATGCACTTATGTGCCCTTTAGACTGTGAGCTTGCTGTGGGCAGGAATGTGTCAGTTTGTTGTTATATTGTGCTCTTCCAAGTGCTTAGTATAGTGGTTTGCACACAATAATCACTCAGTAAATATGATTGAGTGAATCATGACAACCACTAGACTGTAAGCTCATTGTGGGCATGGAATGTGTCTATTATTCTATTATATTCTCCCAAGTGCTTAGTACAGTGCTCTGCACACAGTAAGCACTCAATAAATAAGATTCACTGATTGAGTTTCTAGGGCTTCAGACCATTCAGCTCACTTATTTCTTGAACATCAGCCTCACACTCCTTTTTGTCCCTAGTCCATCTAGAGCATGGGCCTGCATTAACCTATTTTAATACTTCATGAGTAGAGATATTTTTCAAGGTGTGGCTTTGACATCCTGCAAAAAATAACTAAAAACAGAGCACTGTACTAAGCCCTTGGGAGAGGACAATATCACAATAAACAGACTCATTCCTTTCCTACTACAAGCTTACAGTCTAGAGGGAGAGACAGACATTAATATAAATAATTACAGATATGGGGGCTGGGATGGGGGAATGAATAAAGAGAGTATGTCAGGATGATGCAGAAGGGAGTGGGAGAAGAGGAAAAGTGGGCTTAGTTGGGGAAGGTTTCTTGAAGAAGATGTCAGCTGTGTGACTGTGGGCGAGTCACTTAACTTCTCTGTGCCTCAGTTCCCTCATCTGTATAATGGGGATTAAGACTGTGAGCCCCATGTGGGACAACCTGATTCCCCTGTGTCTACCCCAGCACTTAGAACAGTGCTCTGCACATAGTAAGCGCTTAACAGATACCAACATTATTATTATTTACCTTTAGTAAAGCATTGAAGTGGAGAGAGTCATTGTTTGTTGGATATGAATAGGGAGGACATTCCAGGCCAGAGGCAGGACATGGGCAAGAGGTCCATAGTGAAATAGACAAAATTGAGGTACAGGTAGAAGGTTAGTATTAAAGGAGTGAAGTGGTGGGCTGGCTTGTAGTAGGAAAGTAGTGAGGTGAGGTAGGAAGGGGCAAGCCAATTGAGTACTTTAAAGCCAGTGGTGAGAAGTTTCTGTTTGATAGTGTTGGAAGCCTTGCAAAGACATCCACAGTCACTTGTCAAGTAATGTGTTAGAGTCATAAATGGAACTCAGGCTCATATTTCCCACAATTCTAAGCAAATTGGTAAAATATAGATGCAGGTAATAACTGTACTTGGGCAGAGAAAAGTTTTAATTTTTATAGAAAACTTGCCTTTTTTTTAATGGCATTAGTTAAGCACTTATTTTCCAGGAACTGTACTAAAGGCTGGCATAGAAGGAAGATAATTAGATTGGGCACAATCAGAGTCCCAGATGGGGCTCACAGACTTAATCCTCATTTTGCAGATGAGGTAACTGAGGCACAGAGAAGTTAAGTGACATGCTCAAGGTCATCAGCAGACAAATGGTGGCCCGGGACCAGAACCCAGGTCCTCTGACCAAGAGGTCTGTGATCTTTCCACTAGACCTCACTGCTTTTGAGCAATTTGGATATAACATTACACATTAATTAATTGTAATTCATGAGCTGTTAAAGACACCTTGTAAACCTTTTCCTATGCCATGTGGATTATTGTTATTCCTATGAGCCTTCCATGAACTATCTTTGAAAAAGAAAGAGAAAAACCTTTGCTGGTTTTGTAAACATAGCAGCTTTCCTGTTTGCCCTGAAGGGAGATCTCTGCCAATTCAGATGCTAAACTGAGTGTATCCCAGAGATTCAAGACTGAAAGTGAGGAACTGAGAAAGAAAAGCTTCAAGCTAAGAGCTCTGTCTTCCATCCTTTACCAGATAGAGCATTGCCACTTGGTAAATTCATATTTTGGGAAGAAGTGCAGCTATATCGTAAGCTCCTTGAGGGCAGGGATCCTGTCTATCAACAGTGCTGTATTGTGTGCTCAAATGTATTGAACACTTAATAATAATAATAATAATAATAATGTTGGTATTTGTTAAGCGCTTACTATGTGCCGAGCACTGTTCTAAGCGCTGGGGTAGACATAGGGGAATCAGGTTGTCCCACGTGGGGCTCACAGTCTTCATCCCCATTTTACAGATGAGGGAACTGAGGCCCAGAGAAGTTAAGTGACTTGCCCACAGTCACACAGCCGACAAGTGGCAGAGCTGGGATTCGAACTCATGAGCCCTGACTCCAAAGCCCGTGCTCTTTCCACTGAGCCACGCTGCTTCTCATACTTACTGTGTGGAGGGCACTGTACTAAGCACTGGGGAGAGTACAGCCCAACAATATAACAGAAATTACCTGCCCACACTGAGCTTACTGTCTAGAGGAGGAGACATTCATACAAACAAATGAATTACGTATATTTATATAATTGCTGTGGGACTGAGAGGGGTGCCTGGTGAATTAGAGGAGAAATTCAGGTGATGCAGAAGGGAGTGGGAAAAGAGGAAATGAGGGTTTATTCAGGGAAGACCTCTTGGAAGAGAGGTTTCTTCAATAAAGCTTTGAACATGGTGAGAGTAATTGTCTGTGGGGTCTGAAGCTGGAGGGGGCTCCAGGCCAGAGGCAGGACATGGACACCAGTGAGATAGACAAGATCGCACCCCTTTCCCTCTGCTCCTCCCCCTCTCCCATCCCATCCCCTCAGCACTGTACTCGTCCATTCAACTGTATATATCTTCATCACCCTATTTATTTTGTTTAATGAGATGTACATCACCCTGATTCTATGTATTTGCTATTGTTTTAATGAGATGTTCTTCCCCTGACTCTATTTATTGACATTGTTCTTGTCTGTCTGTCTCCCCCGATTAGACTGTAAGACCGTCAAAGGGCAGGGACTGTCTCTATCTGTTGCCAATTTGTACATTCCAAGCACTTAGTACAGTGCTCTGCACATAGTAAGCACTCAATAAATACTATTGAATGAATGAATGAAAGATCCAGGTACAGCAAGTAATAATAATGATGATGTTTGTTAATATCTAGATAGATATCTAGATATTGGTCTGATATCTATCTGCCAGGCACTGCATTAAGCACTGAGGAAGATACAAGCAAATCAAATTGGACACAGTTCCTGTCCAACTTGAGGCTCACAGTCTTAGTTCCAATTTTACAGGTGAGTTAACTGAGGCACAGGGAAGTGAAGTGACCTGCCCAAGGTCACACAGCAGACAAGTGGTGGGGCCGGGATCGGAACTCATGACCTTCTGACTCCCAGGCCCTTGCTCTATCCACTACACCATGCTGCTTCTCAGAGTGAAATGTGCAGGCTGAGTTATAGTACAGAAGTACATGTCACTCCCCTTCTTAAACAACTCCAGTGGTTGCCTATCAACCTCCGCTCCAAACAAAAACTCCTCACTCTAGGCTTCAAGGCTCTACATCACCTTGCCCCTTCCTACCTTTCCTCCCTTCTCTCTTTCTCCCGCCCACCCCGCACGCTCCGCTCCTCTGCCGCCCACCTCCTCACCGTCCCTCGGTCTCGCCTATCCCGCCGTCGACCCCCGGGCCACGTCCTCCCACGGTCCTGGAACGCCCTCCCTCCTCACCTCCGCCAAACTGATTCTCTTCCCCTCTTCAAAACGCTACTTAAAACTCACCTCCTCCAAGAGGCCTTCCCAGACTGACCTCCTCTTCTCACTCTACTCCCTCTACCATTCCCCTCCACCTCTCCGCAGCTAAACCCTCTTTTTTCCCCTTTCCCTCTGCTCCTCCCCCTCTCCCTTCCCATCCCCTCAGCACTGTACTCGTCCGTTCAACGGTATATATTTTCATTACCCTATTTATTTTGTTAATGAAATGTACATCGCCTGGATTCTATTTAGTTGCCATTGTTTTTACGAGATGTTCTTCCCCTTGACTCTATTTATTGCCATTGTTCTCGTCTGTCCATCTCCCCCGATTAGACTGTAAGCCTGTCAAACGGCAGGGACTGTCTCTATCTGTTGCCGACTTGTTCATTCCAAGCGCTTAGTACAGTGCTCTGCACATAGTAAGCGCTCAATAAATACTATTGAATGAATGAATGAGAAGTAGCAAGGTGAGGTAATAGAGAGCAAGGAGAATGATTGCTTTGAAATCTATGTTAAAAAGTTTCTCTTTGATATGGAGGTGGACGAGCATCCATTGGAGGTTCTTGAAGAGTGGAGAAAGATGGATTGAACGTTTTTGTAGAAAAATCATCCAGGCAGCAGAGATAAGTATGGACTGGAATGGGGAGAGATAGGAGGCTGGCAGATCAGCAAGAAGCAGATACAGTAATCAGGTAGAATAGGATAAGTGCTTGGATTAACACAGTAGCAGTTTAGATGGAGAGAAAAGATTGGATTTTAATAATGTTGTGAAGGTTTAACCAACAAAGTTTAGTGATAGATTGAATATGTGGATTGATTGAAACATAAGAGACAAGGATAACACAAAGGTTATGGGTTGTGTGAGACAGGAATGATGGTGGTGCTATCTAGAGTGATGAGAAAGGCAGGGGAAGGACAGGATTTGGGTGGGAAGATAAGGAGTTCTGTTTTGGACATGTTAAACCTGAAGTGATGGGAGTTCATCCAAGTAGAGATGACTTGAAGGCAAGTGGAAATGCGAGACTGCAGAGGGAGAGAGAGATCAGGGCTGGAGATGTAGATTTGGGAATCATCCACCTAGAGGTGGTAGTTGAAGCCATGGGAGTGGGAGTGGGAGTATATGGAGAATAGGAGGGGACCCAGAACTGAACCTTGAGGGAACCTCACAGTTAGTGGCTGGGAGGTAGAGGAGGAGTCTTTGAAAGAGACTGAGAATGTCTCAGAGAGATCCAGGAGAGGACAATATCAGTGAAGCCGAGATTAGCTATTGTTTCCAGGAGAAGAGGGTGTGCACAGTGTCGAAGGCAGTTGACAGGTCGAGGGGGATTAGGATGGAGTAGAGGCCATTGGATATGGCAAGAAGGAGATCATCTGTAACCTTTGAGATGCCGGTTTCAGAGGAGTGAAGGGATGGAAGCCAGACTGGAGGGGGTCAAGGTGCAAATTGGAGGAGTGGAAGTGGAGTTAGGTGGTATAGAAAACTAGCTCAAGGAGTTTGGAGAGGAAAGGTAGGAGTGAAATGGCATGAGAGCTGGAGGGAGCTGTGGGGTCAAGGGAGTGGTATTTTAGAATCAGGGAGACATGAGCATTTTTGAAGCAGTGAGGAAGAAGCCATTGGAGAGCGAAGATGAAGATGGCAGTCAGGGAAGGAAGAAGAGTGGAAGAGGGTTCTGATAAGGTGCGAAGGGATGGAATTGGATACGCAGGTGGAGTGGGTGGAATTTGAGAGAAGGAAGAGATTTCTTCTTGAGATACCTCTGGGAAGGATGGGAGAGTTGAGGAAGGGGCAGGAGGAGGGTAGGATTGGAGAGGAACAGTGGAGATTTTAGGGACATTTCTCCTGATAGTTTCAATTTTCTCAATACAGTAGATAGCCAGATCACTAGGGGTGAGGGATGGGGGAGGTGGGGGTACAGAGAGTTTGAGGAGGGGTTAAATGTCTGCAATAACTGACAAAGACCACAGGCATGGGTGTCACTAAGGGTGGAGAAATAATTTTGCCAAGTAGAGGAGAGGACAGAGTTGAAACACACAACGATGAACTTGAGGTGGATGTGATTGATCTGATATCTAGATTTCCAGCAGTAGTACTCTGTAGCTCATGCACAGAAGTGTAAAAGCAAACTGTGAAGGTGATCCAGGGCAGGGGGTTAGTGGTAAAAGTTCATTGAAGGGATAGGGGTGCAAGTGCACTGAGTTCAGTAGAGAGGGTGGTGTTGAGGGTGTCAATTTGTTCATCAAAGGAAAGTAGTTTGGGGATGGAGGTTAAATGGGACATGATGATTTGAGTGGGGTCCAAAGATCAGAGATCTCAGTGGAGTGACAGGACAGATTTGTGAGGAGGAGGTGCCTGGGAGAGAAGTGCTTAGCATGTTGGTCAGCACACAGTAAGCACTCAATAAATGTCATTTTGTGGTGGCTTGAATGAAGGGAGAGAAAAGAAGAGAAGATAGGAGGGGAGAGAATAGAAGAGAGCCTGAGCACTGGGTCACAGATTCACACACTGGACCTACAGTGCTTTTCAATTCTTTGCACGTAATGGCTGGTATTAATTTATGTAGAATATTCCAGTGTGTTTGCTGATTGAAATCAAGTTCTGGATTTTACATTGTCGTTTCTGATTTGCATTCTGCAGTCTTACTACAGCCTTCTATATTGAAAGTGGATGCATTTTTTTATGGCTTAAAGCTTCTGGTAACAAGGTATGTCAAAGGATGACACAGTCGCTTAATGCCTGCATGCTAAGGTGTCTAATGCACTTTTTAATTTCTATCTATTTTTTTTATTCAAAAAGTATCACTTATCTAGAAGATAGAATAGGAAAAATTACTTATATTTTTTCACTATATCCTTAAGGGAAAATTCAGAGCATTTAATCCATTTTAAGTAAATTCTAAAAATAATATTGATTATGAACTTGGCTGACTAGGTACAGTTTGCTTCATTCTGTAGTTACAGTTTCTCTTCTCTTTTGCATTTATAGTTTCCTTCTCTCACACCACCCCAATTCCTACAGCATATATATATATCTTCTTACGCTTTGCCGTTTGCTCTAGCAGTTATTTATTTTAATGCCTGTCTCCCCCTCTAAATTGTAAGTTCCTTGTGGGCATGGATCGAACTGTGCTTTACTTTTCAAAAGGTATTGTGCAGTGCTCTGTATATAGTGATTGCCCAATAATATATTGAATGATTCTCTAGTCACAGACTAGCCAGTCACACATATTTAGACACTTACTGGCTTCAGTGAAAGGTATTAAAACCGACTTCCTACTATCTTTATCAGAAAGAGGTTGTCTTCCTCAATATGTTAATACTACACCAAGGGGAACTGGTGAAGATATTTTATCCTTCCATTTCATAATAGAAAGAACCACTGGGCCAAGTGGAAAGAGCATGGGTATGAGAGGCAGAGGACCTAAGCTCTAATCCCAGGTGATGATGATGATATAGTATTTGTTACATCCTTACTATGTGCCAAGCACTGTTCTAAGTGCTAGGGTAGATACAAGGTAATCAGGTTGTCCCACGTGGGGGTCATAATCTTAGTCCATATATTACAGATGAGGGAACTGAGGAACAGAGAAATTGAGTGATTTTCCCAAAGTCACACAGCTGACAAATGGCGGAGCCAGAATTAGAACCCACGACCTCTGACTCTCAAGCCCATGCTCTTTTCACTAAGCCATGCTGCCACTTACCTGCTGGGTGACCTTGAGCAAATCATTTAACTTCTCATTTTCCTCATCAGTTAAATGGAGTAAAATACCAGTTCTCCCGAATACTTAGACTATAAACCCATGTGGGATAAGGATTGTGTTAGATCTGATTATCTCATTACACCAGGACATACTATAGCACATGACATCTAGTAAGGACTAAACAAATATTAATATTATCATCACTATTGCTATTATCATTAATAATAATAACATTTAAAGAACCTGAGCCTGTAGGGACAGTGACATTTATTGAGCATTACTAAGTGAGAATACTTTTCTAAGCACTTGGGAAAGTAAACTAGGAGGAAGTGTTAAATTTATACTTTGCCTGAGTTGAATCTACCAATTGTCCACATGGATATTCACTTCCCCCATTACCACTCCTAGGAGCATTTATGTACATAGTTTTTAACACTGTTGATTTCCCCTCTTTGAAATCCATTTTACTGTGTCCCCTGCTATAATAATAATAATATTTGTATGTGTTAAGTGCTTACTATATGCCAAGCACTATAATACAAGTCCACTGAAGGCAGGAATGTGTCTATTCAATCTTTTGTAGTCCCCCATGTGTTCAGTATAGTGCTCTGCACAGAGTGCTCAATAAATGCAATTGTTCATTGATTGAGTTGAAGAAATATCATCCTTCCTGAAACAGATTGTTCAAAAGGAATAAGGTATGGGGTGAGGCTAGAATGTGTTCATTGTTTGGATGTGCACTCTACAGAAGCCCTGGGACATGTGGTTGAAATAGTTCACACAATGATAGCCAAAAAATTATGCTTAATCAAAACTACAATTAGTAAGAATACAAAAATAAATATACATGAGATTCACCAGCTGAGATTTAAACAACACTCCCAAAGATGGATTGATTGATTAGAGATCCCTGTCCATAAACTGAGGCCAGGAATCCAAAGAATATGTGCACTTTTACTCTAAGCCCATTGTTGAAGAAAGGGACTGGAAATCTCAAAAGTAAATCCTCATTCTCCCTGGCTTATTTTCCATAGGCATTGGTTCAGCCGAGGCAGAAAAACATGTTCCAGGAGATTCAGAGAAAAGCATAGGTGGATCTTCTCTTAGCAGGATGCACAGTAGACTGGAGCTAAGAATGGTTTAGTGTTTGAGCCATTAACTTCTAAAGACTCAGCCCCACCTAACCCCATCAAAGTCAGAGGCAGATTTAGTCCCTAGCAGTGAACAAAGAAGCAGTATGGCTCAGTGGCAAGACCACCATGTGCTTGGGAGTCAGAGACCATGGGTTCTAATTCTGGTTGCACCATTTGACTGCTGTCTGCTGTGGGCAAACCACACAACTTCTCTGTGCCTCAGTTATCTCATTTGGAAAATGGGGATTAATAGTGTGAGCCCCACGTGGGACAGCCTGATTACCTTGTATCTACCCAAGTGCTTAGAACAGTGCTCAGCACATAATGCTTAACAAATATCATTATTATTATTCTTATAATTCCTCCTAGAAAGCCCCAGTGGCCCCTGGGATACTGTAGGGAATAAATCCCTCTACTCTTGGGTACAATAATATTCTTTTCCTTTCCTTTCCTGCAATTCCCTTGCCAGCTTTCAAGCAGAATTGATTAGAGCATTTGGAGGTGCATTTATCTTACCAATAGATTGCTACAAAAACGTTCATACCATGGATTCCCCACTCCTCAAAATACTCCAGTGGTTGCCCATCCACCTCCACATCAAGCAAAAACTCCTCACCTTTAAAGCACTTGGTTAATCATCTTGCCCCCTCCCTCACTTCAGTACTCTCCTACTACAACTCAGCCTATACTTCACTCCTCTAATGCTAACCTTCTCACTGTACCTCAATTTCATTTCTCTTGCTGTCAACCTTTCACCCACGTCCTCCATCTGCCCTCAATGCTTGCTCTCTTCATAATCGAGAGACAATTACTTTCCCTCATTTCAAAGCCTTATTGAATGTAGAACTCCTCCAAGAGGCCTTATCTGACTTAGCTCTCCTTTCCTCTTCTCCCACTCCCCTCTGCATCACCCTGACTTGCTCCCTTTTTTCATCTGCCCTCCCAGTCCCTCACAACACTTATGTATAAATCTGTAATTTTATAGAGATGTAGCATGGGTCAATGGAAAGAGCACGGGTTTGGGAGTCAGAGGTCATGGATTCAAATCCCTGATCAGCTGCTTGTCAGCTGTGTGACTTCGGGCAAGTCACTTAACTTCTCTGTGCCCCAGTTACCTCATCTGTAAAATGGGTAATAAGACTGTGAGCTACACGTGGGACAATCTGATCACCTTGTATCTTCTCCAGGGCTTAGAACAGTGCTTTGTACATAGTAAGCGCTTAACAAATGCCATTATTATTACTATTTTTTATAATAAGTTCTGCAAAAGGATAGTGTCATAATAAGAATTTGCCAGTGGCAGAGTGCATAATGGGAGGAATTTATTTATGCTGAATAAAATGGACCCTTTATCGCAGCTCAATTTCTCATATTTAAAATAAAAATGTCAGGGAACTGGGGAAAAATGTCAATTTCAATTTGTAACTTTGGGCCCCAAATCTTCATACACTGCCTTGGAATTCAGGAATCTTGAAGTCTATCGCTCTGCAGGGTTACCATGGAAAGTACCTACTTGAATTAGGTAATTGAATTAGAAACAGCGTGGCTCAGTGGGAAGAGCATGGGCTTGGGAGTCAGAGGTCATGGGTTCAAATCCCAGCTCTGCCACTTGTCAGCTGTGTGACTTTGGACAAGTCAATTCACCTCTCTGTGCCTCAGTTTTCTCATCTGTAAAATGGGGATTAAGACTGTGACACCCATGAGAGACAACCTGGTCACCTTGTATCCCCCCTCCGCGCTTAGAACTGTGCTTTGCACCTAGTAAGTGCTTAATAAATACCAACATTATGTTTCTAACTGTTCTTCCATTATCCATATAGAGATAGCTAGTCTCTATCCATCTAGCTGCTGGTCTGCCTCTCCCTCTGCTTTTCCCTAGACTTTTCCTAGCAAAAAAGGGAAAGATTCTCATTTCCTGGGCCTCTGTGGATTTTTTTTTGTAATGGTACTTGTTAAGTGCTTACTATGAGACAGGCACTCTGCTTAGTACTGGAGTAGATATAATATAATCATGTTGGACACAGTCACTGGCCCACATTGGACTCACAGTGTACACTGGGAGGAGGATTTACTCCCCATTTTACAAGTGAAATAACTGAAGCACAGTGAAATGAAGTGACTTGCCCAAGGTCACATAGACAAGTGGAGGAGCCGGGGTTAGAACCCATGACCTCTGATTCCCAAGCCCATGCTCTTGCCACTAGTCAATGCTTCTCTCTTTCGCTCTTCCAATTGAGGTGCCTGTAACTTTGGTTTCCTTCTCATCTTCAAACCTCTCCTCCCCTGCCATATCCTTCTCGAGTCAGAGCAAATCTAAATGGATGAAGAAGTCCAATTTAAAATTGTGTTTTGTACCATTATCATGTCTCCTATGTTATCCCAAATCTCACATTTATACCCGTGTGACCTCATTTTTGTGTTTAACTGTTGTTCTTACTAAGTTCACAGCTTCACTGAGACCCACAATGACTTCTAATTTCCCACCTCACCCAAGGTTAGAAAACAAGGAGTTGAAGCTGTTTTCTGCTCACAAGCATTCCTTTCTACTTTATCCAAGTTAAATTTCATCTGCTGTCATGCTGCCTAATCCTCCAGTGTGTCTACCTCCATCTGGAGTTTCTCTCAATCCTCCAAAGTGTTTACTATCTGAGGCAACTAAGTGTCATCAGAAACTTCACCAATTCAATATCCACTTCCTCTTCCCAAATCATTAATAAATATAGCATATAAGCCATCTGCGCTCTAATCCGTTGTTGTGAAATAGCCTCAGGCTGATTCTGGTTTCTGTTTTTTTGGTTTGTTTGTATCTCTTTAAAGGTTCTTCTATTCCCTCTCAGTCTGTGTTTAACCATTTCCCTGTTTTAAAAATCTCATCTTTGAAAATTCATTGATGATTGCTTGTTAGAACCTATGATTCATCAGTATTCCTAAGAGTTTGTTCACCACTGTGATAACAAAGCTAATTGTTCCCTGATCATTTTGGAAGCTCCTATCAAACCACTTTGCTATATTGTGAGGTTAACTGGATACCTTCATTCTCCTTTCCAAAAGTCAAAACAAGCACTTCTAAAAAACAATTTATTCATGAGACCAGTAAATTGATTTTCTTTAAAATTCCCCCATTTCTTTCTTGAATGAGTAATATTAGAATCATTAAAATCATGCCTTACTGTTTTTAAAACCAGATGATTTTGCAGTTTATAAACCTTTAGTATACAATTTTTACATCCCTGTCAAAAATATAAAACTAATTTGAATCATATCTAGACCCTCTAAACAGTTAGCTCCTGTTTTTATAGAGTTTGTTAATCATTTACAATGTGTCCAAAACCATTCTAAGTGCTGGGGTAGCTACAAGTTAATTAGTTTGTACCATTATTAAGTCTCCTATGTTATCCCAACTCTCACATTAACATCCACATGACCTGATCTTTGTGTTTAACTGTTGTTCTTACTAAGTTCACAGCTTCACCAAGATCCACAATGACTCATAATTTCCCAGCTCACACAAGGTTGGAACAAAAGGAGTTGAGGCTGTTTTCTGCTCATATGAATTCTTGCGGTAGGGAATAATGTCTACCCATTTTGTTATACTATACTCCCCAAATGCTTAGCACAGTGCTCTGCACACCGTAAACACTACATAAATGCCACCAATTGATTGATAAATATTATGATTGATAGATCATAAACAAGTTTATAAAGGAGCCTTTTCCATCTTGGAAGAGAGGTATAGAGTGTAAAAAAGAATAAGTTACTAGAAGGAATATCTCTTCTATTGGAAATATTTCTCACTGTTTTCTGGCTGGATCTGTGACCAGATAGAAGGCGGTTAATTAATTATGTAAGTCAGCCTGAGAACAGGGTATCCCTTAAACTCCAAATATACATATGAATAAAGAAAGTGAGTGAGAGAGAGAGCTACATACACATTTCTCTCTTGGTGCGTGTTTGTGTGTGTGTTGTTGTGTACTCAAAATGCCACTGATTGTGAAATAAACATACAGGTATCCATAGACTGAAAAAGACTAAGAATAAGAATAATTGGAACATTTCTGCGACCACTTTTTACATACCAAGGTGCTGGGGTAAGAGACAAGATAAACAGTTCTGCATGGTCCCTGTCCCACATGGAGCTCCCAGTCAATG
Organism: Ornithorhynchus anatinus; assembly: GCF_004115215.2. NCBI lineage: Eukaryota > Metazoa > Chordata > Mammalia > Monotremata > Ornithorhynchidae > Ornithorhynchus > Ornithorhynchus anatinus. The sequence goes on along the minus strand of NC_041731.1, from coordinate 114,268,976 downwards.
TGGGAAGGAGGAAAGGTGTTTAATCTCCAGATGAGGAAAATGGGGCACCAAGAAGTTAATGTGGAGGTAATTTTGGAAGAGTGAACAGATATGGCCTAAATATCTTTTCAGAAAAATGATTTAAGCAGCAGAAGGAATTATGGACTGCAGAAGGGAGAGACAGGAGCCAGGGAGGTCAGTGAAGAGGTTGTTGTAGGAGTCAAGAGGAAAGGATAAGTGTGATAAGTGGGGAAGCAGCGTGGCTCAGTGGAAAGAGCCGGGCTTGGGAGTCAGAGGTCATGCGTTCGAATCCCAACTCTGTCACTTGTCAGCTGTGTGACTGTGGGCAAGTCACTTAAATTCTCTGTGCCTCAGTGACCTCATCTGTAAAATGGGGATGAAGACTGTGAGCCTCACGAGGAACAACCTGATTACTCAGTATCTACCCGCACTTAGCACAGTGCTCGGCACATAGTAAGCACTTAACAAATACCGACATCATCACTGTAACAGTTTGGATGAAGAGGAAAGGGTTCTACAGATTCTACATTCTAAGGGTTCTACAGATTCTACATTCTACATTCTAAGGGTTCTACATTCTACAGATGTTGTGAATGTCATGGGTTTTAATCCTGACTCCTACTCTTGTCTGCTGTGTGGCCTTGGGCAAGTCACTTGACTTCCCTGTGCCTCATTTACCTCATCTGTCAAATGGGGATTAAAGTCTGTGAGCCCTCTGCGAGACGGCCACTATTTCCAACCTGATTTGCTCAGCCACCCCAGTGCTTAGTACAGTGCCTGGCACATAGAGAGCACTTAACAACCATGGTGTAGTGGATGGATCACGAGCCTGGGAGTCAGAAGATCATGGGTTCTAATCCCAGCTCCACCACCTAGCTGCTGTGTGACCATGGGCAAGTCACTTCACTTCTCTGTGACTCAGTTACCTCAACTGTAAAAAATGGGGATTAAAAGTGTGAGCCCACTGTGGGATAGGGACTGTGTCCAACTCGATTTGATTTGCTTGTATCCAACCCAGAGCTTAGTACAGTGCCTGGCACATAGTAAGCTCTTAACAAATACCATCATTAACAAAGTACCATGATTATCATTATTCATCTCCCGGCCCCACCCTAAACTGCTTGTAGTAGTTGACGTAGTTCCCTCATCTGGCAAATGAGGATTAAGACTGTGAGCCCCACATGGGACAACCTGATCACCTCATATCTCTCCCAGCTCTTAGAACAGTGCTTGGCACATAGTAAGCACTTAACAAAAGCCTTCATCATCATCATCATTATCAACAGGATTTGGTAACATGAATGGGTTGAAGGACAAAGATGACTCAACGATATTGCTAAGATAACAGGAATGTGAAGCAGGGAAGATAGTGGTGCTATCTAGAGTGAGAGGAAAGTCATGGGAAGGATAGAGTTTGGTGGGTAGATGAGGAACTAAAATTTTCCTTGGAAGCAGTGAGGAAGAAGTAATACATTGAAAATGCTAGACAGGGAGGGAAAAAGGGATAGGTGATTCCTTAGATAAAGTGAGAAGAGAATGGAGTCAGAAGTTTGAAGTGTCAGTGGGACAGCCAAATAGAGGAAGCAGCATGGTCTAGAGGAGAGAGTCCAGGCCTTGGAGTCAGAGTACCTGGGTTCTAATCCCAGCTCTGCCAGATGCTTGCTGTATGACCCTAGGAAAGTCACTTGACTTTCTGTGCCTCAGTTTCCTCATCTGTAAAATGGGGATTGAATTCCTGTTCTCTGTCAGACTAAGACTGTGAGCCACCTGTGGTTCAGATACTGTGTCCAACCTAATTAACATGTACCTACCCCAGTACTTAGAAAACTGCTTGTTATGTTAATTGTTAAGTGCATAACAAATGTCATTATTATTATTATCACTATTATTACTAGAGATGTGCTGAAGGCAGAAGAAAATTTGACCCTGCAGAGAAAGAGAGAACTCCAAGCTGGAGAGGTAAATTTGGAATCATTAAGGTGGAGATGATAGTCAAAGTTACTGGAAGTAAATGAGTTTTCCAAGGAGTCAGTGTAAATGGACTATAGAAGAAGACCCAGAACTGAGCCTTAGGAAGCCCCTACAGTTAGAGGGTGAGAGGCCAATGAGGAGCCTGTGAAAGAGACTTTGGAGGAGTGATCAGAGGGAGAGGAGAACCAGGAGCGGACAGTCCGGGGAAAGGTTAGATAATATTTCAAGAAGAAGTGGGTGGTCCACAGTGTTGAAGGCAGCAGAGAGGTCGAGGAGGATTAGGATGCAGTAATGGCCATTGGATTTGGCCAGAAGTGATCATTGTTGACCTTAAAAATGGCCTTTTCTGTGAAGTAGAGGTAGTGAAATCCAGATTACAAGGGCTTTGAGGAGAGAGTTGGAGAAGTGGAGGAAGCTATGTAGGTAACTTGTTCAAGGAGTTTGGAGAGGAATGCTAGGAAAGAGAGTACTGGAAGGTGCTATGGGGTTAGGGGAGGATTTTTTTAGGATAGGAGATACATGGGCATACTTGAAAGCTATGGGGAAGAAGTCATTGGAAAGTGAGCAATTGAAGATGCTAATCATGGAGGGAAAAAGGGATAGACAATTGCTTTAAGAAGATGAGAAGAGAGGAGTTAGAGGAGTTAGATCTGTTTTTTATATACTGCTGGGAAGGATGGGAGAGTCAAAGAGGGCTGGAAGAGGAATGGACTGTGGAGGAGTGGGGGAGATTTTAGGGAGATCACACATAATGGTTTCATTAATAAAGTATGTGGCTAGGCAATTAGGGAGGAGAGATGGTCAGGGGAAGGGGTTTTAGGAGGGGAATTAAAAATCTGAAACAGCAGGGATGTGTTGTGGTCACTGGAGTCAATAAGGATAGTGAAATATTGTTGCCAGGCAGAGAAGGGGGGAGAGTAAAAGCAGGTGAAGATGACTTCAAGAAGGTCAAGATAATGGTGGTGTCTGGATTTCTGCACCAGTGCCCTTAGTTTGAGTGCAAGAACAAAGGAGTTGTACAGTGGAGGTCATCCATGGCTGTGGATGGGTGGTAGAAGATTAGCAAAGGGACATGTGGGCAAAAAATTAACTTCAGTTGAGAGGGCAGAACTGAGAGTTTGGATTTGTGTGTCAAGAGAAGGTATTTTGCATATGGAGACCAGTTGGGGCAGGATGACTTGAATAAATTGTTGTGGGTCAAAAGATCAATGGTCTTGTTTGGGGAATGGAACAGATTTGTGGGAGGTGGGTTTATTGGAGAGAACAAAGGTGAGGAGGATGTGGTTGGAGGTTAGAGATTGTTCAGAGAGTAGAGATGATGAGGTTAAGCCTGTGGCCAAATTGGTGTGTGAGTAACAAGTGGTAGAGCAGGAGGTCAGTGAAGTAGATGAGTAAGAGGAACAGGCAGTGGAAAGATCACTGGAAATATCCACATGGGTGTTGAAGTCTCAAAATATCAGTGAAGAGATGGAGAAATAGGAAAGTAAACTGAGTAAGGAGTTGAAATGGTTTAAACAGTAGGAGATGGGGCCTGGAGCCTATTAGGTGACCATAATCAGCAACTGGAGTGGGTGGTAGAGGGGGAAAAGAGAGGGAAGGGTGATGAATTTGTATGAAAGTGACATTGGGGGTCAAGAAGAAAGCCAACTCCTCCCCCTTTTCCAGGGAATCCTGAGGAGTGGAGGAAGAGGAGGCCCCCTTAGGAGAGATGGACTGGGGAGACAGTGTCACCTGGAGAGAGTCGGATTTCAGTAATGGCAGGGAGGAGCAGTGCCTGAGTAAGGAACTTGTCATGGATGAAGGGGACCTTTTCTATTATGGAGCTGGGGTTCTACAGGCTATACTTGGCTGAGACTATCAAGGAGGATGGTGCTAGAGGTAGGAGGAGTTTTGTTAGGAGTAAGTTGGGGGGGACTTGCATGGGGAGTGGTAGGAGAGATGGGCAGGGATGGGGTGACCAGAGGAAGTGGACTGAGAAGATAAGGAGGTGTCAAGGCTTTTATGAAGAAATGTCTGTCGGTGCAGAAGCCAGTGTGGAGTACCCAGCAACCAATACCCTCTCAAGGTGGGTGGGAGGATCCCCAAAGTGAATGGGCAATTAGATGTGTAGATGTTTAATGATATGTAGAAGTTTTTTCTTCCAAGGCAATCTCCTTCTCCTGAAATCTCTTCTGCAATAGCATTCTACTATCTTCTTTAACCCGAGTTTCATGTCACAATGTGGGCTTCTGAAAGCTTTCACTTTTGTTTGAATTGTGAAGCAACTTTCCCCGATTCTGCCCAAAGTCTTGAAGGCAGTCTTTCTGACAGGATCAGGGAGAAATGTCCATTCGTTGTTCATTTTGGAGATTGAGTTGGGGTTTCTAGTCTCAACAGAGCTGATATCATATTGTTTCAGGTCTCCTTGCCACTGTCATCTTTCTCCAGGAGGTAAATGTTCAGCTGTGTTTGTGGTTTGAAATTCACTCTCCTCTTATGAGAGCATCGAGTGTACCACTCTGTTCCATTCAGTATTTTTCCTACTTTGTTGGCCTTGAGTCTTTGTAAGTAAGTAATGTGAACTCATTGTGGGGAGGGAGTGTGTCTGCTTATTGCTGCAGTGTACTCTGCCAAGCGGTGCACACAAGAAGTGCTCAATAAATGGGAATGAATGAATGAATGAATGAAAGTAGAAACTTGCCAAGCACTCTGTCCCCTCTTCTCATCATCTATCAAGTTTCTCTCTTCAGGCTCTGCTAGAAACCCGCATTGTTGGTTAGGCAACACTTGCATTCCCTGCCGTGAATTTGTAGGCCTTATTTCCCTATAAAACACCTCCTCCAAGAAGTCTACCCTGCTTATCCCCATACGACTCAACATGCCACCCACCATAGCTGCCTCAGAACTTAAGGTTGCATCTGTGGTATTTTATGGGTTATTTTTCTTCATGCTCTTGCACTTTAATTGCATGTTGTTGTTTCGTAATGTTGGTTTGACATTTCCAATAGATCAAAAGTTGTCCCAGGAGAGGGAGCTGCTTTCTTCTTCTTTTTTTAATTTTCTCTCAGCACCTAGCACAGTGTTCTGTGCACAGTACACGCTCAGTAACGTCAGAGGAGGTGTTACACCTATAATAATAATGATTAATAATTGTGGTACTTGGTAAGTGTTTACTATGTGCTAGGCACTGTACTAAGTGCTGGGGTCAAATTATGTTGGACACAGTTCCTGTCCCACATGAAACTCACAGTCTTACCTCCTATCTTACACGTGAGGCAGCTGAGGCACAGAGAAGTTAAATGTCTTGCCCAAGGACACTCAGAAGACAAGTGGCAGAGCTGGATTAGAGCCCATTACCTTTCAGTCCTGTGCTCTGCCCACTATGCCAAGCTGCTTCTGGCATGGCCTACTGGAAAGAGCACCAGTCTGGGAGTCATGAGGATCAGGTGAGATGGGGAAGCTGAAGACAGGATGGGCTACTAGATAGACACTCACTCCATAATATAATGAAATTACAATGGCAATTTTTAAGCACTTACTAGGTGCCAGGTATTGTTCTAAGAGCTGGGGTTGATACAAGATAATCATCTTGGGCACAGTCTCTGTCTTACAAAGGGCTCACAGATTTAATGCCCATTTTACAGATGAGGGAACTAAGGCACAGATAAGTCAAATGACTTGCCCAATGTCACACAGCAGGCAAGTGGTGGAGCTGGGATATGAACCCAGTGCTTCTGACTCTCTGGCCCAAGCTCTATCCATTAGACCATGCCAACTTGCCCTGTTATTCATTCATTCATTCAATAGTATTTATTGAGCACTTACTATGTGCAGAGCACTGTACTAAGTGCTTGGAATGTACAAATCAATAACAGATAGAGACAGTTCCTGCCCTTTGACAGGCTTACAGTTTAATTGGGGGAGATGGACAGACAAGAACAATAGTAATAAATAGAATCAAGGAGATGAACATCTCATTAAAACTATAGCAAATAAATAGAATCAAGGCAATGTACATCCCATTAACAAAATAAATAGGGTAATGAAAATATATACAGTTGAGCTGATGAGTACAGTGCTGAGGGGATGGGACGGGAGAGGGGGAGGAGCAGAGGGAAAGGGGGGGAAAAGAGGGTTTAGTTGCAGAGGGGTGAAGGGGGAGGGTAGAGGGGGAGCAGAAGAAGCAGAGGGAAAAGGAGAGCTCAGTCAGGGAAGGCCTCTTGGAGGAGGTGAGCTTTAAGGAGGGATTTGAAGAGGGGAAGAGAATTAGTTTGGGAGAGGTGAGGAGGGAGGGCATTCCAGGACCACAGGAGGACGTGGCCCAGGGGTCGACCCCGGGATAGGCGAGAATGAGGAATGGTGAGGAGGTGGGCGGCAGAGGAGCGGAGCGTGTGGGATGGGCAGTGAAAAGAGGTAAGGGAGGAGAGGTAGGAGGGGGCAAGGTGATGGAGAGCCTTGAAGCCTAGACTGAGAAGTTATTATTTTATGCGGAGGTTGATAGAAAACCACTGGAGGTTTTTAAGAAGGGGAGTGACATGCCCAGAGCGTTTCTGCAGGAAGATGATGGGCAGCGGAGTGAAGAATAGACTGTAGCGGGGAGAGAGAGGAGGAAGGGAGATCAGAGAACTGGCTGACACAGTAATCTAGCCGGGATATTACGAGAGCCTGTAACAGTAAGATAGCCGTTTGGGTGGAGAGGAAAGGGCAGATCTTGGCGATATTATAAAGGTGAGACCGGCAGGTTTTGGTGACGGATTGGATGCGTGGGGTGAACGAGAGAGCTGAGTCAAAGATGACACCGAGGTTGTGGGCCTGAGGGATGGGAAGGATGGTCGTACCATCCACGGTGATAGGGAAGTCTGGGAGAGGACCGGGCTTGGGAGGGAAGATAAGGAGCTCAGTTTTGGCCAGGTTGAGTTTTAGGTCGCAGGCAGACATCCAGGTAGAGATGTTTTGGAGGCAGGAGGAGATACGAGCCTGAAGGGAGGGGGAGAGGACATGGGCAGAGATGTAGATCTGTGTGTCATCTGCATAGAGATGATAGTTGAAGCCGTGAGAGCGAATGAGTTCACCAAGGGAGTGAGTGTATATGGAGAACAGAAGAGGGCTGAGAACTGACCCTTGGGGAACTCCAACAGTTAGAGGATGGGAGGAGGAGGAGGAGGCAGAACTTTCCAAGCTTCTGGACTAAGGTGGTGAGAATCTTGGCCTCCTGGCATTGGCAGGGAGTAATTTGAGGTGGGATTCTAGAAATGTGTTGGGGAAACAGGGAAACAGAAAGAAAGAAAAGGGCAGAGAGATGGAAGAAGAAAAGTAGAGATGAACAAGATTGGAAAGGAAAAGGGAGAAGGAGAAAAGCATGGCCTAATGGATAGAGCATGGCCTGGGAGTATAAAGGTCATGGGATCTAATCCCTACTCAGCCACTTGTCTGTTGTATGATCTTGGGGAAGTCATTTGACTTCTCTGTGCCTCAGTTACCTCATCTGCAACATGGGGGTGAAGACTGTTAATCCCATGTGGGACAGGGACTGTGTCCAACCTGATTAGTTTGTATCTACCCTAGTGCTTAGAACAGTGCTTGACACGTAGTAAGCACTTAACAAATAGCATCACTATTACTATTATTATTATCATTAGAAAAGGAGAGAAAAGAAAGGAGAAAAGTTTGGAATTGACCCACCAAAATTAGGAAATGTGGTCCCGTTATACAGGAATCAAAAGCTGAAGCTGAGGGGCTATGGGAAGGAGGAGGTGGTGGGATCTGGTCAGGAGACGCTAACCTCTTCCCAGATGGCTGGTACTGTTGGCCAACAGTTTCTATGGCATGGCTGCCACCCCTAGGCCACTTAGAAGAAACACCGAGTTAGGCTGATCACTAATACATATGGTATTTGTTAAGTAATTATGGTATTTATTAGGTGCTTACTGTGTGCCAGGCACTGTTCTAAGCACTGTGGTAGATACAAGATAATTAGGTTGGACACAGTCGCTTTCCTACCAAAGCTCACAGTCTAATCCCCATTTTACAGCTGAGGGAATTGAGGCACAGAGAAGTGAAATGACTTGCCCAAGCTCAGAAGTGGCAGGGCCAGGATTAGAACCTGTGACCTTCTGACTCTCACGTCTGTGCTCTATCCACTAAGCCATGCTGCTTGTCACTAATGGGTGACAGCATGGTCTAGCGGGAAGAGCTCAGATATAGGAGACAGAAAACCAAGTTCTAGTTCCAGCTTAGCCCCAGAGTCAGTTTCTCTCCTGGAGCTTCAGTTTCCTCTTATGTAAAGTGAGGCCAAGATACAGTCTCCCTACCTTCTCTTATATTGTAGGTCAGAAACAGGATTGGATTATCTTGCAACTACTCCACTGCTTGTCACAAAGTAAGCTTAATAAATATCATCATTATTATTGCTTTCATAGTTTCTTATCAATTTATGATAATCTGCTTAAAAATGAAAGTTATTAGGGAATTATGTCAGAATTACTCAATTCATGTATCTCCCCCATTAGAATTCAGACCCAAGAAGGGAATATTTTATTTGCTACTATTGTTTATACTTTCCCAGTCACTTTGTACAGAGTCTACCACTCTAAGCACTCAATAATGCCATTGATTTGTTAATTGATGTCAACATTTCCTGTCACATAACCAGGCTATTTTATTGTCTTAATAGCTGATGATCATGTCTTCGGTGAATATCTGGGATGCTGTCACATGTGAAGACCAGACTGGGCAGAGAAATAAAAGTTAAACCATTCTATTAGGAATATAGATTGATCTCTCTAGACTGTAAACTCTTTGTTGGCAGGGAACACTACTAACAATTTTGTTCTATGTGCTCTCCCAAGTGCTTAGTACAGTGTTCTGCTCACAGTACACACTCAATAAATACCATGATCAATTGATTATGGGCTCTTACTACTAAGATGGTAAATATTCCCCCTGTCAAGAGACCCACCACAAAATGTGTGCTTTTTCATCATTAAAAAAAACAAAGCTCTTCCACACCACTTATTCCCATAATTCTAGTGGAACTTGTGTTTTCCAGTTATTCAGTCTATTTTAGAAGCAGCATGGCTTAGTAGAAAGAGCATGGGGCTTGGGAATCAGTGGACGTGGGTTCTAATCCTAACTCGGCCACTTGTCTGCTGTGCTACAGTGGACAGACAGGGTCAGTTACCTCATCTATAAATTTGTGACTGAGACTGTGAGCCCCACGTGGGACAACCTAATTACCTTGTATCTACCCCAGCACTTAGAACAGTGCTTGGCACATAGTAAACGCTTAACAAATACCATAATTAATTAACCCTGGAATATCAGTTTTCAATATGAATTTTAAAAATAATTTAACATTACTTTAATCCTATTGCTAACAGTCATTGATCTCTCTATTGCATTGATTTTTATCATACCACAGTTCAGATCCCAAATATCTCCTTCCTCCACAGAGTATTCCCAGCTTCCCTTCCCTGGTTGTAAAACTCCTTGAATAAGCATAAAGACATTTGCTTCTCTCTACTCAGCCATTCAAATTAACCCCGGTAGGTTGAAATCATGCCTTATTGTTGGCCGAGCCACCTCTTTCCAGCCAAAAGCTCCCTTAGGAGTGTAAACATTGCTCACTGTATCGTTTATTGTAGCTCTGCAATAAATCCTTGCCTTCTGCAGAATTGCTTCGCAGTGTTCCAAATTGTGCCGTCCGCATGTCCCTTCACATCCAAATGCACACTGCTCTTGACCTTATGGCAAGTAGTCAGGAAATTGAACATGATGAAGTGAATACTGTTGTCCCCTTCCTCTGACTTCAATGCTCAAGGCCCTTTAATTCCACCAGTCTTCCCAAGGAGCCCCCTGGGTCCCTGCTGAATGGATGTAATTTCCCAGCTACTCATTTCCTTGGGATACAAAGGAAATCACAAGAATTATGCCTATGGCCCAAAGAAAGCCTCTTAATGCTTCTTGCCATTTATGCAAATCTGAACCTACTGTAGCTTGCCATTTAGGAAATTACCTTAAACCATTTTCCATTCACCCACCATTAACCTAGCTTGACGGATGTCCACTAACTTCCCCATTTACAAGTCACTTCAGAATCCCTATTACCCCACCAGCTGAGTTTTATTTCATTCCAAAATCTCCAGCCACCCCCATTGGCAGTCAGTGGTCAGGCAAGAGCTCGTCAGCTTTGTTTCAGTCAAAGGCTTTTAAAGAAGTACCCAGCATTTCCCCGGCTCACACACTTCACCGTAATCAAAGTACAAAGAATCTTTTTTTGTATTTTTTTCAATTTTTTTTTTATCCCCATGGTGACTATATTTAAGGGTAGGTGAAATTTTGGGACAAATTAGTTCAGACCATTGTGGAGTGTTCAAAGATCGGCAAATAATCCAATTAAACCCAAGCAGCTTGAAAAATGTTGGCATGTCCATCTTTCTCCTTCTGTTTTGAGCTTCCTGAGAATGTAATAGCTGACTTTCCACCTAAGTACATGTGCCAAGAGATACTGAATAAAAACCCAAAGTGAAGGAGGGGCCATTTGGAGAGCTTTGGCATGAAACCTTGTTCCTACGGAAACCATGTTGTCCTGTAAGTGTAGCTACTGAGTCGTTTAATGCATTAGAAAAATATTGGAGTTTTAATTTGGTTTTATTTATTAATAATAATAATTTTATTTGTTAAGTGCTTACGATGTGCCAAGCACTGTTCTAAGTGCTGGGGAAGATACAAGGTAATCAGGTGGTGCCACGTGGGGTTCACAGTCTTAATCCCCGTTTTACAGATGAGGTAACTGAGGAACAGAAAAGTTAAGTGACTTGCTCAAAGTGACATAGCTGATGAGTGACGGAGCTGGGATTAGAACCCATGACCTCTGACTCCCAAGCCCTTGCTCTTTCCACTGAGCCATGCTGCCTCAAACCTGGAGTCTTCTTGTGCAAGTCATAGGTATATTAGTTTTCTATTTGCATCACAGTGTGGCCAAGCTGAAAGAGCTTGGGCTGGGAGTTAGGTGACCCCTGGTCTTCTGCGCAACCTTAGTTGAGTCACTTAGCCTCTCTGAACCTTATAGTGTTTGTCTTTAGAACAGGGAAAAGATACCTCTTCTCTTTTTTCTCTTAGACTTTGAGTCTGGTTTGGAAGGGGGACTGTGTTCAATCTGGTCTTCCCTGGCATATATCACACCGTAAGTGCTTCATAAATTCCTTAATGATGAAGATAAAGATGTGTGTAGTATTATGAGATGTTAGGGAAAAGGGGCACTATGCATAGTTATGCTAAGAAGTGTTTACTAGTAAGAAGCAGCGAGGTTTAGTCCACTAAACTCTAAAAGGAGGAGGGGCTTGGGAGTCAGAGGACATGGGTTCTAATGTCGGCTCTGCCACTTGTCTGCTGTGTGACCCTGGGCAAGCCACTTAACTTCTCTGTGCCTTAGCTACCTCATCTGGAAAATGGGGATTAAGATGGTGAACCCGACGTGGCACAACCTGATTGCCTTGTATCTACCCCAGCATTTAGATCAGTGTTTGGCACATAGTAAGTGCTTAACATATATTATTGTTATTATTATTAGTGCTTATTAGACTGTAAACTCATTGTGGGAAGGGAATGTATCTGTTTATTGTTGTAATGTACTCTCCCAAGTGCTTAGTACAGTGGTCTGCACACACTAAGGACTCAATAAATATGTTTGAATGGATGAATAAATAAATGCAAAGAACTATGCTCAAAGATGGGATAGGTATGATCCCATTTGATCAGATCCACACCTTGCTCCTTGTTTTCTAAGAGGTTGAGAGAATAGACGTTTTTCTTCTCCCCATTTTAGAGCTGAGGTCACTGAAGTCCTGATAGATTAAGTGATTTACCCAAACTCGCCTAACAGTGGCACTGCTGTGATTAGAACCCTCTTTCCCTGACTCCCCAAGTCTATGCTCTTTCTTCCTATACCACATAGACCCCCAAACTTCTGAATGGTTTATTTCAAGACCCTATGCTTATCAAATCAATCAATTATTGGTATTTATTGAGTGCTTACTATGAAGCCCTGCTTACAGAGAAGTAGTGTGGCTTAGTGGAAAGAGCACAGGCTTGGGAGGCAGGGGTTGTGGGTTCTAATCCCAGCTCCACTACTTGTCAGCTGTGTGACTTTGGGTAAGTCACTTAACTTCTCTGTGCCTCAATTACCTCATCTGTAAAATGGGGATTAGGACTGTGAGCCCCACTTGGGGCAACCTGAATACCTTGTATCTTCCCCAGCGCTTAGAACAGTGCTTGGCATATAGTAAACTCTTAACAAATACTATTATTATTATTGTGATTATGTGCACAGCACTGTGCTAATTGCGTGGGAGAGTACAATAAAACAGAATTAGATACATTCCCTGCCCATAACAAGGTTACTGTCTAGAGATGAGTTTATAGTCTAGAGTTTACCAAACATTTAAGATTTGTGTGACTCCTTTTTCAAATGAGATTGCTGAAAATTGCTCACTTTGTACTCCAGTCTCACCACCCCTACAGTCATCCCTTCATCCATGCTGCTGTCTCAAGACTAGAACTCTCTCCTTCTCTGAATCTTCCCATATTGAATGCTCTTCTAACATTCCATCTTCTCCCACAAGCCCTTACCCAATTAGTTCATTATTCCACATCATGCAAGCCACTAGCAAAATCCAGCAGTTATGCACTCATTTATAAGCACTCAGAGCACTTTGTCATACATGATATTTGATTGTTCCTTCAGTTACATACTTTAAGTACTTATAATTTTTTTTATATATATATTTGCCTCTCCTCATTACAGTGCAAACTCTTTATTGGAAGGGAATGTGCCACTTCTCTTTTTTGGACTTTCCAAATCCTTTATACAGTGCTTTGTATGCAGTAGGCACTTAACAAGTTTAATTGCCACTGCTTCTTACCTATAGAAAGATGGGAATGAACACATTCTTGGCAAATATTAACCTCTCTCTCTTGGCTACCCTGAAATTATGTTTCAGATGTCACTAAATGATGAGAGAGGAAAAGCAAAATAAAATTTGTTTCTTTTTTTCCTAACAGGATGAATAATACAAATCAAAGCCCAATATCTTTTGTGAACTTTGAAAGCATTTTTTAACTAAGTACAACCTCCATGAAATCAAGAATGAGTAAGTCATAAAGCTATTCCATGCCATCTTGACAAACTCGTTTTTTTTTTCTGGATTATATGAAATAACTAGCTCATTCTAATTTTTAATAAATAAGAGCTAACAGCTTGAGAGGCCTGGTTTACGTGAGTCATTTTCAAGAGTCTCTGGCAGACTTGATGTTCTGATGACATTAAGAGAAGGAAGACTTAGTCTGCATTCTTCCTGCTTTCCTTCTTTCCGCTTTTAAACCATGGCTATCACCCACTAAAAAATACATAAAATTAAAAAGTCTATGTGTTCCGATGTGACTGGAAATACAGATATCGGGTAACTTTACCTTCACTAAGCTGATCTCTCCACCCCTTTTAGGCCTCTGTTGAGGCTTTTTAATCATCACTTCCACCAAGCATAGTTTTCCTGGTGAGACAGTAACTAAATGAGCTGAGAATTTGGTCTGCATTATATCAGCTGTGCTCATTGCAGGCATTATCAGCTCATTATAGAGGAAAATTTAAATGAAACTAATGAGTACATGTTTCTCTCCCTTTTCCAAAACATTGAAAGCTGGGGTCCTAAACATCACTGCACTGGGTGCAGATGGAGAGGTTGATGCTGACAGTTAGACTGGTATCTGAAATCCATGAATTTAAATGAGACAGTCTTCATAGAATTCATAACCAGGATATGAAAAGACTCTCAAAGAGAGAACATAGCTAAACCCAGCTTATTTCCCTAGATTGTAAGTCAACTGAGGGTCAGGCTTGGATCTTCTGGCCTCATTGTAACTCTCCCAGTGCTTCATATGTTGCTCTGCAGAGGGTAAATCATCAACAAAATCTGTCGATTGGTTGACCAAATTCACTGGAAAAAATTTAAATCATTGATGTTCTAAGATTAGATATAGATAAGCAGCACAGCCCAGGGGAAAGAGCACGGGCCTGGGAGTCAGAGGGCATGGGTTCTAAACCTGGCTCTGCCACTTCCCGTTGAATGTATTTAGGCAAGTAACAATCACAAGTTGCAAGTCAACTACAATCAAATTACTAATGAATTGTTCATTGATGAATCATAAGTTTCAAACAAAAGCTACATTCGGTTATTTACATTATGCAATCACTTTAACCAGACTAAGGATTATTTTTATCGACCTCTTTAGTCCTTTATTTTACTCAGAATACAGCCCAATTCAAGAATGTCCCCTTTCTTCCTATCCCCTACTACACTATAAACTCCTCAGCTACACTATGACCTCTTTAGGGCAGGGGTTGTGTTTATTTTACTCTGCTACATGCTTAGTTTAGTGCTCTGCCTAGAGTAAGTGCTCAGTAAATACCATTGATAGAGAGATGGATTCTCTCACTCTAACCTATCTCCTGAACATCAACTGGCTGCACTTTCAGCCACCTTCTGCCTTAGAAAACTCCATTAAGAAAGCCTGATGTTTGCTTAGAATAGCTATTGGTTAATCAATCAACTGCATTTAGACGATTGTCAGATAAGAAGGACAGAACAAACCTTACTTAGCATAGAATATTCCACTCAGAAGGGATCTCTATCCAATCAGTTAATCCACTGTCCTATGGGTCTCATTCCATTATGCACCCAGCATACATATATATATTTTTATACATAAGGCATATATCTTTGTTAAATGGTTGTCTTGTCTTCAATATTACAATCTTTAGGATTTAACAATATCTTTGTTTACCATCACATATTTTTCCATAAATTTAACTTATTTTGCTTGCCCTTGTTGACTTGTGAAATAAATCATCCATGATGAAAGATTCTTTATGCCTGTCATTAGCCATTTTCAGTTCTATTCAGTGTCCTGAACTCACCCCAGTTCTCTGATCTTTTGAAAATAGACTATTTTCCAGCATTCCCAATCATCTCTGATACTCCCATACAAATTCTGTCACAATCTGTTTATCAGAAGGCCACAATCTCAAATAAATGTAATATTCTTTTATTAGGTGCTCTTTAGCAGGGCAATTATGTAGTCAACAGCAGCTCTGAAAGTGTGTACAAGTATTTACTTTTAATGTTTTATGGAAGGAATTTTTGTTGTTGGTTGGTTTTAATCAGCTTTAGGTGATTCTATTAATCTAACAGACAGGAATAGCCCCAAAACCACCAGATCCAATTTATCTACTTAGCTGAAGCCACATTAACGTGGCTTTTTATCAATAGCAAGCTGCTTTTCTCCTGGTGAAGTTTAATAGACATCAGATAAGCAAAATTGTTTTTACACATGCTTTATATATGCTGCAGATGATATCCAACAGAACCAGTTATGAGAACCTGGGATTTACCTCATTGTCAGCAACATTTATTAATTGCAGAGTGATGATAATGGCATTTATTAAGTGCTTACTATGTGCAAAGCACTGTTCTAAGCACTAGGGGGGTGATACAAAGTGATCAGGTTGTCCCAAGTGTCCCATTTCACAGATGAGGTAACTGAGGTACAGAGAAGTTAAGTGATTTGCCCAAAGTTGCACAGCTGACAAGCGGCAGAGCCAGGATTAGAACCCATGGCCTCTGACTCCCAAGCCCGTGCTCTTTCCATTGAGCCTGAAATAAGCAATGTGGGACCTTACAAAAGAACCAGAAATGATTCCTGCCTCAGTCACATTAACCAGGCTTTTCTTTGGTCACGATCAGGGTCAAATCCAGGTCAGTGTTTTTGCACTATTGTTGTCTTTATGAGTTTGGATCTATTTTTCCAGTTCTTCTGGACAAAAGAAATGGTGATAGGTATTCTACTGAAAGTTAAAAAATGAAATTTCTATCTTGAAGGTCAGCAGCCTCCGCCACCATCACCTCTCGGGGCCCATGCACCCATGATTCTCTGCTTCCTCATAAATCAGCGGGCTAAGCAGCATGGCTTAGTGGAGAGAACACAGGCCTGGGAATCAGAAGGTAATGGGTTCTAATCTTGTCGGCTGTGTGACCTTAGGCAAGTCACTTCACATCTCTGTGCCTCAGTTACCTCATTTGTAAAATGGGAAATAAGATTGTAAGCCCCATATGGGACAGGGACTGTGTCCAACCCGATTTGCTTGTATCCACCCCAGCACTTAATACAGTACCTGGCACATAGTAAGCGCTTAACAAATACCAGAATTATTATTATTTCCAGGTTAGGGGTGGGGGGGTGGCAGCGGCCACAGATGTGGTGGTGAGGGAAAAAGCTTTCTGATGAGGCAGCCAGACAGCAACTCACCCACCGAAGAAGACATCATGCACACGGCCTCGGTTGGTTAATAAGCCAGAATGAAAGAGGCTGTGCTGTGTTTGCTGATGATCGAAGAGACAGCCGCCATCTGGGGTTAGCCACCATTCCTCATTCTCTCCATCCACCACTGCCAATCCCACTTCTCCCTGCCCCTGGCTACTCATTTTGAGATCTTTTCTTACTTTTCACATGGCCCAATTCATCCCTGCCTACTGGCAAATGTCACAGAGAAGGGAGGTTGGAAAAGTAATCGTTGAAACCCCAAGACAGTTCGGTACTAAAGCCATAGATTGAATCTTTTGAGAAAAGTGTTGCAAGTATAACTTGGGCCTGTAGACACCATCCATCTTCATGGTAGGGCTAGAATATCTCAAAATGGACCCCTTCCAAAAAGCTGGGAAGGTTCTGGTGAACGCAGAGTCACCAGGAGAAGGGTGTCCAGGGAAGGTGTTCTATCAATCAATCAATAGTATTTGCTGAACACTTTGTATGTAGCCCAGGGGAGTTCAAAACAGTTACAAGTTAGAACCTGGTGAGGGACTTTCCAGCCCAACTGTGGGGCAAGACATTTAAATGCACTTAGACTGCGAGCCCCATGTGGGATAGGGACTGTGACCGATCTAATTAACTTCTACTTAACCCAGCTCTTAGAACAGCATCTGAACATATAATAAGCCCTTAACAAATGCCATAAAAAATGAATTACAGGTAGGGAGAGCCAGAGAGTATGTAAGATATGTACCTAAGTAATACAGGTTTTCAATAGCAAGTACTTTTGGACTAATAATAATAATAATGATGGTATTTGTTAAACACTTACTATTTGCCAAGCATTGTTCTAAGCACTGTGGTAGATAAAAGGTAGATTGTCCCACATGGGGCTCAGAGACTTAATCCCTATTTTACAGATGAGGTAAAGGAGGCACAGAGAAGTTAAGTGACTTGCTCAAAATCACACAGCTAATAAGTGGCAGAGCCAGCATTAGAACCCACAACCTCTGACTCCCAAGACCATGCTGTTGCCACTAGGCTGCTTCTCTAGGACTAACTTGACTGTTGAGGGATATAAAGTGAGGAGGCTAGAAATTACTTATTGAAGGCATCATGGAGGAGACGTGATTTCAGTGGGGCTCTGAAGATTGGGAAAGCAGGACATATGCAAGAGGAGAGAAAGCCAAGTATGAGATTGGCCTCGTGGACAGAGCATGGGTCTGGAAATCAAAATTTCTAATCTGGGCTCCACTATTTGTCTGCTCTATCATCTTGAATAAGTCACTTAACTTATCTGGATCTCAGTTACCTCATCTGTAAAATGGGGATTAAAACTTTGAACCCCATGTGAGTCATGGACTGTGTCCAAACTAATTAGCTTGATTCTTGTCGCTGTTGCCTTCTGCTGTCAAGTCGTGTCCAACTGTTAGTGACACCAGGAACACATTTCTTCCAGAATGTCCCACCTTCATCCTCAATCGTTCTGGTAGTGTATCCAAAGAGTTTTCTTGGTAAAAATAAGGAAGCAGTTTACCACTGCCTCCTTCTATGCAATAAACCTAAGTCTCCACCCTCGATTCTCTCCCATGCTGCTGCTGCCCAACACAGGCGAGGTTTGACTTGTAGCAGATTGCCTTCCACTCGCTAGCCACTGCCCAAGCTAGGAATGGAATGGATATGCCTCTTCTTGACTCTCCCTCCCATAGTTGAGACTGGTAGAGTACTGGAAATTCTCCAAGTGTGATCCTGAAAGGTGAGTTTGTATCTATCCCCACTCTTAATATAGAGCCTGATACATAGTGCTTAACAAATGCATTTTTTTTAAAAAAAAGGGAGCAGTAAGCAGGGTGACAGGAAGGATGAGGGTCAGGCACAATAGAGGGAATGGACAAGGGGAAAGGAGTCCAGGTTAGGTGGGCTAAGGGAGTGGATGTGGTGAGTAGAGTTTTGATTAGGGATGGTAAGGGTACTGTTATAGATAATGAAGCCATGGTGTCACTGTTATGGGAAGCATAAGAGGGTCTGGGGGTCCAGGGTCTGTAATTCATGCACAGTCAGCAAAAGTGAGCTAAAAGGAATTGTCTCCACCAATTCTATGTCCATGAATACAGGAGGTGACACATTAGAGGACCAGGTGCAGGAAACGTATAGGCTTCGTGGTTGCCGCTCCAACCACCTCTCTTTCCCCACTGCCACCTCACTTCTGGCAATGTCTGCAGGGAGAGAAATCTTCCTGACATTATCCAGTTCCATCCCAATGCACTGGGTGGTATTGGGTCTTGGCCTTGTTTTTCCTGAGAAGAGAGGACCCCCATTCCTGAGGAGTTGAGGGGTCAGATGTGGTAGCCAGCAATCTCTCCCTCCTTTTCCTTCCCCCCTCCCCACCCGAGGCTCCATGAGGTGAGGAG
Organism: Ornithorhynchus anatinus; assembly: GCF_004115215.2. Lineage (NCBI taxonomy): Eukaryota > Metazoa > Chordata > Mammalia > Monotremata > Ornithorhynchidae > Ornithorhynchus > Ornithorhynchus anatinus. Next base: position 114,250,254 of record NC_041731.1, on the reverse strand, counting down.
GAGCCACTAAGTCTGATGTCCCTGGATGGGCCACTGTCATTCCCTTAATTAGAGCATTTGCCAATCGCTTAAGTGCATAGCTATCCAAGGCTCCAGCCTCAGAAGGTCAGTAAATCGGGCAGTCAGTCAATTGATCATATTTACTGAATGCTTACTGTGGGCAGATCACTGTTCTAAGTGCTTGGGAGAGTACAATATTACAGTATAACAGACATATTCCCTGACCACAATGAGCTTAGATTGTAGAGGAGGAGATAGACATTAATATAAATAAATAAATGACAGATATGTACATAAGTGCTGTAGGGTTGAGAGCGGTGATGAACAAAGGGAGCAAGTCAGGGCGATGCAGAAGGGAGTGGGAGAAGAGGAAATCAGGGAAGGCCTCTTGGAGGAGATGTGCCTTCATTAATGCTTTGAAGCTGGGGAGAATAATTGTCTATCGGATGTGAGGAGGGAGAAAGTTCCAGGCCAGAGGCAGGACAAGGGTGAAAAGTTGTCAGCAAGATAGATGAGATCGAAGTGCAACGAGAAGGTTAGCATTTGAGGAGCTAATTATGTAACGAAGTATATAAACTGGGTTATAGTAGGAAAGTAGGAAGGTAAGGTAGGAGGAGGCAAGGTGATTGTGTGCTTTAAAGTCAATGGTAAGGAGTTTCTGTTTAATGTGGAGGTGACCAGAGACTTTGCCAGTCATAGTCTGACCAACCCTCCGCCCCTTCAGACCGGCCCCACACCTGCCTTGGGGTTTTATATTCTGGTGCCTGTGCAGCCTGGGGAAGCAACCAGTCCAGGGGAGTCCAAACCTCGGCCCAGATGGATGAGGGAGACAGGGCTGTATAGGACAAGGAGTTGGATTCGAGTTATCCATTGCTAAGAATGATTGTTCCCAAGCTTTATTGTGAATCCATTCAGCTGTTCCCATATATAGGCCGTCACCACTCTCTCCCTTCTCCACCATTACCCCTGCATTAACCAACTCCAGCACCTACATGCTCTCTATCGCTTTAAGTCTACCTGTAAAAAAATTTGAAAATCCATCATTTTTATTCATAGTGTTTGTAAATCAACTGGCTATCTTCCAGCCTCAAACACTTAGTAAAGTGTTCTGCACCCATAAAGCACTCAATAATTAATGCATGAATTGGTTTTGCTACAGATTGGCTATTGGTGGTTATTTCCTAGGTTGAGATTTCATTGCCGCCAATCAACTGATGGAATTTACTGAGCATTTACCTTTGCAGAACGCTGTAAGTGGTCTTTAAGCAAGTCAATCTGGTCATTTGTTTAAATCGAAGAGTGAATCCGAATGATGTGTGTGTGTGTGTGTGTGTGTGTGTGTGTGTGTGTGCTTGCATTACTGTGCCTGTATCAGAGAGTTTGCTATTCTTGGGGGAGCAGATCATTTTCCATTTCTTCAAACCTCAGCAAACAGTTCTCAGGGAGCAGGTTAAGCTAAATGAACAATGGAAGCTTCCAGGGCTTCTGGGATCTAAGAGCCCATGGGATGGTGACAGAAGCAGATCATGAAGACAACTGCAGGGGGTATTAGCATGCAGACTTTAGAGTGCTCGTACCCTGGATGGAAGTTGTCAAGGGCATTAGGACCGTCCGGCTAAAAACTGGATGTCCAACACCAAAAATGATGAATATATCTCAGGCCAAAACAAAACAACTAGAGTGGGTAGTTCCAGTTTACGTGGTAAGGCACTGACATCCACAGTGGAATATACTGGTCCACTTCCTGTCATAAAGCTGTTGGTATTATGTTGATACAAGCTAAATAATGATAACTGTGATGATGATGATGGTATTTGGTATTTGATAAGTGACTATACTGAGCACTGAGCAAGACTATACTGGGCAAGATAAACAGGTCAGACCCACATCTACGACCCACATCAATCAATCATATTTATTGAGGGCTTACTGGGTGTGGAGCACTGTATTAAGCCTTGGGAGAGTACAATACAATGGAGTCTATAAATAGGTTTCCTGACCACAATAAGCTTACAGTCTAGAAGGGGAGACCGACAATAATATAAACCAAGAAATTACAGATATAGAAATAAATTCCAGCTATATAAATAAATTATGGATAGGGGACTCAGATGCTAAGAAGGAGGGATAATGAATAGTTAATCCCCATTTTTCAGATGAGGAAAGAGAGGCATAGAGAGATTAAGTGACTTGCCCAAGGACACCCAGCAGACATGTATCAGAGATGAAATTAGAACTCAGGTGTCAGGTGCTTTGACTCTCAAGACTGTCCTCATTCCACTGTGCCATGCAGCTTCCCATTTTCAGTTCCTGTTTATGGGAGTTCATTCAGGTGTTTCAGGCTCCATATCTAAGTGACCACAACTCCCCCCAGCTCTGAACCTCTTCTGAGCTCACAACTCCTCCAGTATAACTTCCCTGAGTGATCTCCCCACCTCACCGTCATCCATTCACTCAATCCTATTTATTGAGTGCTTACTTTGTGCAGAGCACTGCACTAAGAGCTTGGAGAGTACAGTACAGCAATAAACAGTCACATTCCCTGCCCAAAGTGAGCTTACAGTCAAGGGAGTGGAGAGAGACATGACTATAAATAAATAAATAAATTATGGATATGTACAACAATACTGTGGAACTGGGAGGGGAGAACAACAAAAGATTTTGAGGGGTGGTCACCCTGGAGGGTGGGGAGGAAGGGGACTGCCTATCCTCCAACTGAAGGGTCTGAGCTAAAAGGCTCTACTGAAAGCTCACCTCCTCCAAGAGGTCTTCCCAGACTGAGACCCCCTTTTCCTCTGCTCCTCCTCCTCTGTCCATCGCCCCTTCTCCCTCCCTCTGCCCTTCCCCCATCCCGTCCCACAGCATTTGTGTGTATTTGTACATATTTATTATTCTATTTATTTTATTAATGTACATATAATCTATAATTTTATTTATTTATTTTGATGCTATTGATGCCTGTCTACTTGATTTGTTGGTTATCTCCCCCCTTCTAGACTGTGAGCCCTTCGTTGGGTAGGGATCACCTCTAAATGTTGCCAAATTATACTTTCCAAGTGCTCTGCACACAGTAAGTGTTGAATAAATACGATTGAATGAAGGGAGCAAGTCAAGGTGACTGTCACTTCAGTGCTGTGTCATCAAGGCACTTAGGTTATCACAGTCCCAATAGCACTTTGGTAAGTTCTCTGTACAGTTTATTACTGCCCAAACTTTAGTCTAATTTTTTGTTTCTCTGGCTAGACTATACGATCCTTGAGGGCTTCTCTTTTGTGTTTCCTATCTTTTAACTATTGTGTAGTCTCCAAAGTACTTAGTATAATGGTCTGCTCACAGGAAATGCTCAATAATACCTCTGGACTGATGGATGGATAAAAACTCTTCAATTATCCTTGGAATTTTACCTCATCATTAACACCATCATGGAAACCAATTAATATGGTTAAAATTAAGGTTAAATTATTGTAACAGCACTGATGGACCTAGGACTGAAAATACAATCCATAATGTGGATCTCTATTAAATCACTTCTTAACACAGATATGTATTTAAATTTTGGCAGGTGACACTTTTAATGAGATAAAAATCATCTTATATTCGTCTCCATTTAGTTACTACAACTTTTTTCTAAACTGCTTTTTCTACCACTGTAAGACTTTGGCTCCTAATGAGTCTTAGATTTCTGAATTCAGAACTGTCTATCATTGTCTGAAGATCCATTTTCATAGTATATTTCTCCCTAGTATATGGAGCTCCCATGATTAGAAGAAATCTATCGATACAACATTGTCCTTGATGATTGGAGTTGCCTGCAGCACATAGAGTAAGTTCAGTTACATTTTGATTCTGTAATCAAAGGCTGAACAATTTCAATAAAAAAAACCTCAAACCTTCCTGAGCCTTGAAGCTCTGATATGTTCAAGAATCTGAAACATATGAGTTACATTTCAATTCAAAAGACAGATGCATTTGAAAATTAGGGATGAACGTGATTGGCATTTTGTTCCATTGACTTTCAAGAAACCCTCCATAGCTGAATATATTTGGAGATGGTGAACAAGTCCAAAATGTGACAGAATTCATCTCTTCCCAATTTAGATGTCTAATTTGATTAATGATGTGGTATTTTCCATCAGAAAGCATTTCCAATTGGAATTTATTTTGGTTTAGCCTTCACTGGAATTTGGAAAAATAGTGAGAGAGAGCCTATTGAGAAGCATCTATTAATGTCTCTAGAATTAACAACTCCCTTAGTTATGCAATGCCGATTTCTACACAAGGAACACTCTCAACCCCACTCCAATCTAATCAATAAATCTCTTCCTTTGTAAGTACGGGGTCTGGGCTCTCTGAGACAGGGAAAATGTGCCACAATAACTATATCTCCACACTGACTATCTTAGATGCTTAGAGCTTTGTATATAGTGCATCATTTGTGATGTTCCAAACCAGATTGCTAATATGAACAGAATGTAGACAGAATGTATCACCTTTCACTTTGCTTTTAGCACCCTAAAGGCAACCACTAGAAGGAAATGTCTGTGGGTGGGAGCCAAAAGTAGCAAGTGAAAATTGATGACAGATGTGAGGCAGCTCACACAAACACAACTTGTCCATTGTGCCTGGATCCATTTAAAATTCCAACCTTGGATGAAGTTGGCATCTACTTCCAGATGGAGCCAGTGGAGTCTAGTGGGGAAGAGTATGGGACTGGGAGTCAGAGGACCTGGGTTCTAGGTTCAGTTCTGCCACTTACATAATGTGAGAAGTTGGACCAGTTACTTACCTTCTCTGGGCTTAGTTTACTCATCTTGAAAATGGGGCTCATGATACCTGCCTTTCCCTATGACTGACATAGGGTTCACAGATTGAGGGGGAGATATGGCACGGGCCTGGGAGCCAGGAGTTCATGGGCTATAATCCCAACTCCTCCACCTATCTGCTGTGTCACCTTGGGCAAGCCACTTAATGTCCCTGTGCCTCACTTACCTCATCTATAAAATGGAGATTGAGACTGTGAGCCCCATGTGGCAGAGCGACTGCATCCATCCCAATTCACTTGAATCCAACCCAGGACTTCGTTCAGGGCCTGCAAATGGTAAGTTATTAACAAATACCATTATTATTTTTATTATTATTTTATAGATAAGGGAACTGAGACGCAGAGAAGTTAAGTGACTTAAGTGAGTTAAGTGAAGTTAAGGTTGCAAAGCAAGAAAGCAAGGACCTATGGAGAAGCAGCATGACTTAGTGGAAAGAGCAAGGGCTTGGGAGTCAGAGGTCGTGATTTCTAAACCCTCCTCTGCCACTTAGCTGTGTGACTTTGGGCAAGTCACTTAACTTCTCTGTGCCTCAGTTACCCCATCTGTAAAAGGGGAATGAAGCCTGTGAGCCCCACGTGGAACAACCTGAGTACCATGTAGATTCTCCAGTGCTTAGAACAGTGCTTCACACATAATAAGCACTTAGGAAATGTCATCATTATTATTATTATTACTGGGAAGAGCTCAGTATCTCCTAATGAAGATACCCACTACTGCCTTACTAGTAGCTTCACTAGACTGTTGGAAAGTATGCCTTGCTTTTTCTACCTTTTGTCAGGCACTGTCCTAATGTCACGTGCTTCTGCCAAGCACAAAGAAGCCCTCAGAAGACTTTCTCCAAGAAGTAGGCAATTCCAGACAAATGAGGTGAGGTGGGAGGAGGCAAAGTGGTGGAGTGCTTTAAAGCCAAAGGTGAAGAGTTTTTGCTTGATGAGGACATGGATGGGCAACCACTGAAGTTTTTTGAGGAGCGGGTTAACATGCCCTGAAACTTTCTGTAGAAAATGATCTGGGCAGCAGAGTGACGTATGGACTAGAATGGAGAGAGACAGGAGGTTGGGAGGTCAGCGAGGAGGCTGATGCAGTAACCCAGCTGGGATAGGATGAGTGATGGGGCATAGAGCACAAAGGGAAGTTTAGAATGTGCAGAATAAGAACATTATTATTTGTTAAACACTTACTATGCTGCAAGAATTGTACTGAGTAGTGAGATAAATTCAACACAACCAGATCAGACACAGTCCCCGTCCCTACATGGGAGATCATTCTAAGTAGGTGGGAGAATAGGAATTTAATCTCCATTTTATAGATGAAGAAACAGACACAGTAGATGAAGTGACTTGCCCAAGGTCATACAGCAGGCAGGTGGCAGAACTGAGATTAGAACCCAGGTCCTCTTACTTTGAGGTCCATGCTCTTTCCATTAGACTATGCTGCTCCTCAAACACTTCATGCATAAAAGAAATATGGGACCAGAACTAAACCTCTCCCACTGTTGTTTTCATATTTCCTCAGCTCTTCTAGAGAGACAGATCTCTGACAGGCAGAAACACTTGTCTCACCACACTTTGACAGACCTTCATTAAAACAGACATATAAAACACAATCTAACCAGCAAGGGCATCACCATGGATATAAATACTAGTCATGAAAAGTAATAATTTACATTGGCATTAAAAAGATTAGATTATATAGGAAAGAGTACACTACTAATCAAAAAGCATTTCACAAATCAGGGAACTAAAGTATATTAGGTGGAAGTATTGGGAGGAATTATGGCTCCATACCTGGCTACCTAAAGCACAGAAAGAGTCCTGAAAATATTACATTTCTCTTTAAAAGGTAGATTTCTTTCCTCTGTGTGTGTGTGTGTGTGTGTGTGTGTGTGTGTGTGTGTGAGAGCATTTCAACAGTAGGATTGGGAGCTCTTCAATAAAAGCCACATAATTCAAAGATAAGGCTGACACTCCATCCTTATCTCACAGAGAAGGAACAACTGTGCAAGATGAAGAAAAGGTGAGCCTTCGCTCTAAGGCCCTTCTGCCTTCAATCTATTGCTGCTTTTGTTTTATTCTAGCAGTTGAATTTCCTGAAGAAGGGTGTGGGAAGAAAAACACAAAATTTTGAAGGGGTTGTCTGCTTTTACAAGTATTGCTTTCTGGGTTTTTCTTTTCTTTACTACAAAGCCCAAGTGAGGAAAAGGAATAGATGCTTTAATTCTATGAGTCGGAAAAGTCAATCCTATTCATCTGTCTCATTATATGTACAATGGGCACATACATCACATTTTCCTCTGTCACCTTTGCATCAGATCACCTTAGAGAAACCACTTGGATTTGTGCATTTTCCTGGGGTATATAGCCTGGCAAAGTTGTCTTCTCATCAGCAGGCATCCGATACTAACTCCATTCCAAATGCTTACTGTTGGCCATCTGGGTCTGTGATTTGAGTATTCCTTAACAAAGATGTCTTTCTTGCCACTGACCCCTTGCCCACGTCCTGCCTCTGGCCTGGAATGCCCTCCCTCCTCAAATGCAACAGACAGTTACTCTCCCCACTTCAAAGCCTTATTGAAGGCACATCTCCTCCAAGAGGCCTTTCCTGTCTGAGCCCCACTTTCCTCTTCTTCCACTCCCTTCTGCATTGCCCTGACTTGCTCCCTTTGTTCATTCCCCATCCCAGCCCCACAGCACTAATGTACATATCTGTTATTTATTTATTTAGATTAATGTCTGCCTCCCCTGCTCTAGACTTGTAAGCTTGTAGTGGGCAGGAAATGTGTCCATTCATTGTTGTATTGTACTCTCCCAAGCACTTAGTATGGTGCTCTGCACACAGTAAATGCAGTAAATATGATTGAAGATTGAATGAATGAACATGGAACTGCTTGTGAAGTTGGATGTGGTATCTGCGGTTTTTGTGTCTCCATCTCCAGTTCCTATAGCTGGTTGTACAACAGAGCTGCTTCAACATTCTTTTGATTCAGACCTTTGATGCCACCACAATGCCATTCTTGATATATCGGTTCCCCAGAGGAAAAGCTGGATTTATTTGAGTATGTTTTCTACTTTGTGGTCCATCTGTGCATCAGAGGAGTGTGGGTTGCTTGGGCAATTGAATTCAAGGGCAGCATTCAGCTTTTTATCCTTGAAAAAAAAAATCTGTGTGTCAAGATTCTCAGGTGCAGAGCTGTGTGCAGATCTTGGTGCATTTTTGATTCTCAGAGTCTTCCCCAAACATCTGTGACTGGGAAATTAAAGGGTTTTTTTTTTTTTCTAAATCAGTGCAGACCAGGAGGAACTGCTTAGTCCTCACATCTCCCACCATACTAAGACCATGCTGCAACCCTTGACGATGTGCTTCTCTGGGACCCCAAAATATTTGTCTCACTTGCCCTCTTCATGAATTACAAAGGTAGCTATCATACAGTATGCTGGTCAGTGGGTGTTGTAAATAACAGAAATGGGTACCAATTGGGTGACAACCCAATTCTGTTATTTGTGATGCCCACTGACCGCTTCAGCTTTGTCAATGAAAAATCTCTGTGGGTGTTGCCTGTTATAAGTAGTTTAACAGTCTGTAAACTTGTTGTGGGCAGGAAATATGTCTGTTTATTGTTATATTGTACTCTCCCAATTTCTTAGTACAGTACTCAGCACAGTAAGTGGCCAGTAGGTACGACTGACTGACCAGTTGCTTTGTGACCTCAGGCAAGTCACTTAACTTCTCTGTGCTGCAGTTACCTTATCTGCAAAATGGAAATTAATACCTATTCTTCCTCTCACTTAGAATGTGAGCCCTCCGTGGGACAGGGACTGTGTCTGATCTGCTAATCTTTCATCCACCCCAGTACTTAATATAGTGCTTAACACATATGAAGTGCTTAACAATATGCCAGTTGTTATTTGTCAAAGAAAAAATAATCCCAGAGGCCTCTGTGTAAACAAGAGCCCTTGCGAAGCCTGAAGGAAAACAGTAGATTTAGCCTCCAAAGAGTCTGAATCCTGTAAGCCAATGAAAAAAGATGCATTATTAATAGCAGTACTTAAACAGCTCTTTTCATCTTTAAAGCACTTTTCAAACATTAGCTAATTAATCCTTATAGTACCCCCCTATGTGATAGGTAAATAATTGTTATCATCTCTGTATGAAGAAACTAAGGTAGAGGTTAAGTGGCTTGCTTACTCAGGGCCACAGAGGAAGGCACTGTTGAAGCCCAAATCAGGACATTTTAATTTATATTAATTTATTTTGGAAACTGAATTGAATTTTTAATGATAATTTATTAGACTGCATTAATTCATATTATGTCTGCCACACAGCAGATGGGCAAGTATAATCCATTGGCAAAAGGAAGAAAATGTGCAAAGCATTCAACCAAATTGCTGGTCCAAGAGAATCTGCAGATCTCACTGATTTTCGAGTCCAGGTCTTGATATCCAATTCCAAGAAGGTCCTCCAGTGTTACCTTGGTGTTACCCTGACTAGAAAATATCAACTCCAAGACTCTGTCATTTAACACTTGGAACTGGTTGCATGGAAAACAAAAGAGAACTGCCTAACTTAATAATAATTATAATTACAGTATTAATACATACTATGTGTTAAGCACTGGGATAGATAGAAGATATGCAAATGGGACACAGACCTGCTCTACCCTAGGTTCATAATCGAAGAGAGGGGGGAAGGCAAAACCTCACCACGGTTTTACAGGTGAGGAAGCTGAGGCCTAGAGAAGTGAGGTGATTTACCCAAGGTCATTCAGCACACCAGTATCAGGACATGCATCTTCTGATTGCCAGTCCCATGCTTTTTCCATCAGACCCTGCTGCATGGTGGCTATGTCATGTTTGGGAGTTCTTGGGTGCATTCTTTGAATCAAATCTTGAGAAAGGAAACTAATTTCATAACTATAGAGAAGACCTGAGGTGAAGAAGCAGCTATTCCTTGTAGAGAACTTAATAACAGTGTACTGAAAACCGTTAAGTGCTCAATAAATTTCACTGATTGACTGACTGAAAGATAATATTTCCAAAGGGAATATGATTCCTTTATAGCAGCCTAAACTGTGAAAATCAACTACTAGATTACAAAAGCAGGGATGACAAAAATTGGGAAAATAGATAAATTCCAGCTTTCTCAGCATCCAGGAAAAGGACTAGACTGAGCCCCCTTTTTGCCATACTGAGCCCCCCTTTTCCTCTGCTCCTCCTCCCCTCCCCATCACCCCAACTCCCTCCCTCTGCTCGACCTTTTTTCCCTCCCCACAGCATTTGTGTATATTTGTACATATTTATTATATTTATTTTATTAATGATGTGTGAATATCTGTAATTCTATTTATTTTGATGCTAGGGTTTTGTTGTCTGTCTTACCCTTCTAGTCTGTGAGCCCGTTGTTGGGTAGGGATTGTCTCTGTTACTGAGTTGTACTTTCCAAGAACTTAGTACAGTGCTGTGCACACAATAAGTGCTAATTGAATACAACTGAATGAATGAATGAATGAATGAGTGAATGAGGTTTCAGAATACCTCAAAGTGATGGAAAAATAAGAGGAAAATTTAAATTGCCACTTTATAAATGATGTCTTAGTTCTTCATATATACCAACACCTAAAAATTAACAAATTAACTTTTAAGAACTAGAAACATATTATTTTACTTGGCAAACACCTTACAAGATGACAGAACCTTCTGTTGTTGTTGCAAAAGATAAATAAATTTTAGAAAAATGATTGCCACACTCAAGATTTGATTTTATTTTAAGCAGCCATCTTATTGCTGACATATTTTAAAAAGTGGAGCAGACAGAACATTTATTCTCTAGCTTGCTTTGGTGTACATGAATTCTTCCCTGGAAATTATGCATTGTTTATGAATTGATTTGACATGTTGTTTCTCCTCAGATTGTCCTGTGTGAATTTAACCAAAGAGCATCATCATCATGAAATGGCATTTTCAAAAACCCAGCTGGGGCAAAGTACACAACAGAAGAGGTGCTGGGAAAATGGCAGTCCACTTACCCTTTCAGGAGTGGAGCAAGAAATAATCATGTGACTCAGGATCCTTTTCAGTTTAACAAAAATTCCCATCATCCTTAATGTTAAGTTAAAGAAAGAACTTTTGGAATGGGACCTGGTACCTAGATTACTTACTGCCCTCTCACGTTAAGCCCATTTTCTTCAGGAAATAACATTTTATTTCAGTGCCTTATTTCACTTCACATGACGATATTTTGAAGACGTAGCATGGTAGAATGGTTAGAGCACAGGTCTGGGAGTCAGAAGGACATACGTTCTTATCCCAGCTCTGCCACTTATCTACTGTATGACGCTTGCAAATCACTTAACCTCTCTGTGGTTCAGTTATCTCATTTGCAAAATGGGGAATAAGACTGTGAGCCCCATGTGGGACACTGATTGTGTCCAATTTGATTAGCTAATATCTACCCCAGAGCTTAGCACATACTACCATTTAACAAAGTGTTGTGACTTACCCTAGGTATATATTTGTGGGTTTATGTTTGGTAATGTTTCCATCTGTATGTGCCTAGTCTGCCCTCTTTAGGATCAGAGAGTCACAAAGCCAGAGGCAGCTGAAAAGCAGCATTGCCTAGTGGATAGAACACTAGCCTGGAAGTCACAAGGATTTGGGTTCTAGTCATGACTTTGCCACTTGTCTGCTGCATGACCTTGGGCAAGTCACTTCACTTCTCTGTGCCTCCGTTCCCTCATCTTTAAAAAAAAAGACAATTAAGACTGTGACCTCATGTGGGAAATAGTGTCCAACCTGATTACCTCGTATCTACCTTAGCACTTAGAACAGTGCTTGGCACATAGTAAGTGCTTAAGAAATACCATAAAAAAGGAATACATCTATCAATCAATAGTATTATTTGAGCGTGTTCTGTGTACGGTGCACTGTACTTAGTCTTTGGGAGAATAGAATATAATTCATATGATACCTGCTGTCAAGGTGTCATCACCTGGTGGAGAAACAGTGTGGCTTAGTGGAAAGAGCACGGACTTGGGAGTTGGAGGATGTAGGTTCTAATCCCAGCTCTACCACCTGTCTGCTGTGTGACCTTGGGAAAGCCACTTAACGTCTCTGTGCCTCAGTTCCCTCATCTGTAACATGAAGATTAAGACTGGGAGCCCCATGTGGGTCAACCTAATTACTTTGTATGTACACCAGCACTTAGAACAGTGCTTGGCTGATAGTAAGTGCTTAACAAATACCGCCATCATTATCAAATTTACGATCAGTGCTTGTCCTTTCTAGGCATTCTGAAACTATTACAGACAACTCAACTGTCTCCTGTTCTTTCCTAAGTGCTTAGTACAGTGCATGTCAGCCTTTTATACTTGTTTGACTAGAGAATTGCTAGAGGACTATGGGATGGAATCCATTAGGTAGCTCACTTAAGAAGTACAGATCAGCATAGGAACAGCACTCAAAGGAGACAACTAAAGTGAATGGAATGGAAAAATTTAGGAGTCAATGTGAATGGATTTAGAGACTGGAAACAAATAATTTTGGACAGGAGAGCCACCCTCTGCACTTCAGTGAGAAGAGAAAGTTTTCTTGAGCCATTTAATTTGCATAGCTCCAAAATGCTATGCTTTTCCACCAGAAAACAGGCTGCCATGGGAGACATCTTCCATCTGATGGAGCTCTTATTCTCATTTATACTTGTCATTAAGGGTAAGAGCATCTTTTCAACATAGAGTAACCCACCAGGGCATTTAATTAGAGAGATAACATGGTTTATGTCAAAACTAATCATACTTTAGGTTTAAAACAATCCCTCCTGAAGTGGGAGATTAGATGTATTTGTTTTGTGGATATTTCAACAGTACACAAGGTTTATGCAGAAAAATTACCTGGAGGGATGGGTCTATAAATCAAATAACTCTGGGGTGAGGGGCCATAAGGGAGTTCTCCTGCACCCTTTCAATTTCCCAGGAAGGTCAGCAGGGTGAACTGTGTCAGCCCCCCCAAATTACCTGAGAGTTGTTCTTTTGTATTGGCTTGTGTTTGAATGATACTGAAGCATAAATTGTTTCTTCTTCAAGAAGGCAGAAAGACTCTGAGGATTAAGCCTGAAATCTCAGCAGTTGCAAATTCTAATCCCAACCTCTCTCCATATGTGGCTAAATTTCCCCTGGAAAATCTTCTAAGTGTCCTGTGCCTCCATTAATCATCTCCAGTGAGAAATGTGTAGCCCTACATCACTGAGGGTGGTAATTGGGGAAAAGGAGATGTAGTTGTTTATTATATGAGTGATACTTCAATATAGCAAAAGGACTTAAATTTAAGAAAAATGTTTGTAGTTTTGAATGTTCACTTTATCCAAATAGTCCTATAGTGAGCAACTACGTTATTCATCCTAATTGCTGAGGATTGGTGATGTGCAAATTAGGTTACAGAATCTGTTCGTTTCCACAACGGCATTAGCCATCGCAAACCTAGCAAATAACCCATCACAATTAGTGGAAGAGATTCATCGACTAAGAGGAAAGACAAAGATCTCTAAAGGATTAGAAAGTAAACCAGTGACCTTGAACCTGACTAAATGACCAGTGGAAACCTGCAAGACCAATAGAGTGTGTCTACGGTGGTAAAGCTCCCTAGTGGCATTCTTTCTCATTCAATCTTGTCATTTTTTTATGATCATGATTGTGTGTGTTTTTTTTAAATGAGATTTGTTAAGAACTTACTATGCGTCAACACTCTTCCAAGTACTGGGGTAGATACAAGATGGTCAGGTTGGACATAGTCCCTGCCTCACATAAGCCTCACAGTCTTAATCTGATTTTACATATGAGTTAACTGAGGCACAGAGAAGTAAATTTCCTTGCCCAAAATCATGCAGCAGACAAGGAGAGTGGCTGGGATTAGAATCCAGGTCCTCCGACTCCCAGCCTGGACTCTTTTCCATAGGCCATAGTTTCTCAGTTAGATAGCTTTACTGATTGATTGATTGATTCAATTAATTCAACCATATTTATTAAGCACTTTCTGTGTATAGAGCACTGTATTAAGCACTTGGGAAAAACAATACAAAAATAAACTGTGACAATCCCTGCCCATGACATGCTCACAGTCTAGAGGAGAGGAGGTAGATAAAACAAATAAGTAAAGTTACAGATATATACATAAGTGCTGTGGGGCTTCGGTAGTGGGGAAGAAAGAGCAAAGGGAGCAAGTCAGTGTGACACAGAAGAGAATGGGAGATGAGGAAAGTAGGGCTTAATTTGGGATGACAACTTGGAGGAGATGTGCCTTCAATAAGGCTTTGAAGGGGGAGAGCATAATTGTCACATTGGAGGAGGGAGGGCATTCCAAGATAGGGGCAGGATGCGGGCCAGGAGTCGGCAGTGAGACAGTTGAGATCAGGGCACAGTGAGAAGGTTAGCACTAATGGAACAAGGTATGTGGGCTGGGTTGTAGAAGGAGAGAAGTGAGGTGAGGTAGGAGGGGGCTAGGTGATGGAGTGCTTTAAAACCAACAATGAGGAGGTTTTGTTTTTTATGGAAGTGGATAGACAACTACTGGAGATTTTTGAGGAGGGAGGTGGTATGTCCTGAACGTTTTTGTAGAAAGATGATCTGGGCAGTGGCATAAAGTATGGACTGGAGTTGGTAGAGTCAGGTGGTTGGAAGATCAGCAAGGAGGCTGATTCAGTAATCTAGGTGGGATAGGATGAGTGGTTTTTTAACATGTTAGCAGTTTGGATGAACAGTGCTGTTGTGAATGTGGGACCGACAGGATTGGTGACAGATTGAATATGTGGGTTGTCTAGGTAAACTCCCTAATGGCACCATGGGGCACTCTAGTGACTAGACCCGTAGGTGAAAATAATCCCTAGGGACTCAAGAAGAAACTACTCAGAGTCTGTGGGAGCACTGGTCTCAATGAATTTATCAGAGGAGATTGTCTTCCGTGGAGTGATCTCTCTTCTATATCTACTGTGTGACCTCGGGATTAAATATCCTGTCCCCCTCCGCTTTAAACTGGGGAGGGACAGGGACTGAGTCTGTTCAGGCTTTCTTGAATCTCTCACATTGTTTAGTACAGTGCTTGGCACATAGTAAGTGCTTATCAAAGAACAGTGAATATTAATGTCTTGTCTTATGCCTTCAAGTCGTTTCCAACCCATAGCAACACCACAGACACATTTCTCCCAGAACACCCCGCTCTCCACCTGCAATCATTCTGGTAGTGTATCCATAGAGTTTTCTTGGTAAAAATACTGAAGTGGTTTGCCACAGCCACCTTCCAGGCAGTGAATTAGAGTCTCCGCCCTTGGCTCTCTTCCATGCCACTTTTGTCCAGCATGGGTGAGTTTTGATTTATAACAGATGGCCTTCCACTCCCTAGCCACTGGCCAAGCTAGGAATGGAAATGGTATACCTCTGCTTGACTCTCCCTCCCATAGCCAAGACTGGTAGAGTACTGGAAACTCTCCAGGTGCGACCCTGAGAGGGAAGTGATTATTATTACTTTCCAGCTAATGGGTGGTAATTGTAAGGACTTCACTTCCACAGGACGTTAGGCAGGCCACAAACATTTACAGATTCGAGAGGGTTTTGGATGAATACCAGGACAAATGAATGGGATATTAAAGAGAAAGCTAAGCAGTTGAAAGAAGTGATTTGGGATGATAGGGGTTTCACATCCCTGACCATTAGACTGGATGTCAGATGGTTCCCTATGCATCCTGTTATCACTGCTGGAGACAGGATAGAAGATGACTCCTCTGCCGCCCGCCTGCTATCCCTCCTCGACTCTGCCGACCTCCTCCTCCACCATACCGCGCCCACTCACCGACTCGGTCACACCCTCGATCTCGTCATCTCCTACCGCTGCACTATCTCCTCCCTCACCGACTCTGAAATCCCTCTCTCTGACCATAACCTTCTCACCTGCCTCATCTCTCACACTCCCTCCCCCTGCAAATCTTCGCTACTGCCCCACAGAGACCTCCGCTCTCTCGATACCATCCGTCTTTCCAATAGCATCTCTCCTCACCTTGCCACCCTGTCCTCTCTTCCCACTCTCGACAAGCGGGTCTCCGCTCTCAACTCCACCCTCTCTACTCATCTCGACTCTCTCGCCCCCCTTTCCCTCCGCCGCTCTCGCTCCACTAACCCACAGCCCTGGATCACCTCCTCCTTCCGCCTCCTACGCTCTTATGCTCGAGCTGCTGAGCGTTGCTGGCGAAAGTCCAAGCACCAAGCCGACCTCACACACTTCAAATTTATCCTTTCCTGCCTTACCTCTGCCCTCTCCTCCGCCAGGCAAAGCTTCTTCTCCTCCCTCATCGACACCCATGCCCGTCACCCCCGCCGATTGTTCCGGACCTTTAACTCTCTCCTTAGGCCCCCTGTTCCTCCCCCTCCCCCATCTCTCACCCCCAATGATCTGGCCACCTATTTCCTCACGAAAATCAACACGATCAGGTCTGAGCTCCCCAAAGTCACCCCTCCGCCTCTCCCCTCCCCCCCACCAACCCCCTCCCCTGCTTTCCCATCCTTCCCTGCAGTATCCTCAGAGGAGATCTCCTCCCTCCTCGCAAGTGCCACCCCCTCCACCTGCGCCTCGGACCCCATTCCCTCTCACCTTCTTAAAACCATCGCCCCTGCCCTCCTCCCTTCCTTAACTTCTATTTTTAACCACTCAATCTCCAAGGGCTCCTTCCCCTCTGCCTTCAAACATGCCCATGTCTCCCCCATCCTAAAAAAAACACTCTTGACCCCACTTCCCCCTCCAGTTATCGTCCTATCTCCCTACTACCCTTCCTTTCCAAAATCCTAGAACGAGTCGTCTACAATCGATGCCTAGAATTCCTTAACTCCCATTCTCTCCTAGACCCCCTCCAATCTGGCTTCCGTCCCCTCCACTCTACCGAGACTACTCTCTCTAAGGTCACCCATGACCTCCTTCTTGCCAAATCCAATGGCTCCTACTCCATTCTGATCCTCCTTGACCTCTCTGCTGCCTTTGACACTGTTGACCATCCCCTCCTCCTCCATACCTTATCTCACCTTGGCTTCACGGACTCTGTCCTCTCCTGGTTCTCCTCTTACCTCTCTGGCCGATCATTCTCGGTCTCCTACGCTGGAGCCTCCTCCCCCTCCCATCCTTTAACTGTTGGAGTTCCTCAAGGGTCAGTTCTTGGCCCTCTTCTGTTCTCCATTTACACTCACTCCCTCGGTGAACTCATCTGCTCTCACGGCTTTGACTACCATCTCTACGCAGATGACACGCAGATCTACATCTCCGCCCCTGTCCTCTCCCCCTCCCTTCAGGCTCGCATCTCCTCCCGCCTCCGGGACGTCTCCACCTGGATGTCGGCCCGCCACCTAAAACTCAACATGAGCAAGACTGAGCTCCTCATCTTCCCTCCCAAACCCGGTCCTCTCCCAGACTTCTCTATTACCGTGGATGGCACGACCAGCCTTCCCGTCCCGCAGGCCCACAATCTCGGTGTCATCCTTGACTCGTCCCTCTCGTTCACCCCACACATCCTATCCGTTACCAAGACCTGCCGGTTTCACCTCTACAATATCGCCAAGATCCGCCCTTTCCTCTCCACCCAAACGGCTACCTTACTATTACGGGCTCTCGTTATATCCCGGCTAGACTACTGTGTCAGCCTTCTCTCTGACCTCCCTTCCTCCTCTCTCGCCCCTCCGGTCTATTCTTCACTCCGCTGCCCGGCTCATCTTCCTGCAGAAAAGATCTGGGCATGTCACTCCCCTTCTTAAACAACTCCAGTGGTTGCCTATCGACCTCCGCTCCAAACAAAAACTCCTCACTCTAGGCTTCAAGGCTCTCCATCACCTTGCCCCTTCCTACCTCTCCTCCCTTCTCTCTTTCTACCGCCCACCCCGCACGCTCCGCTCCTCTGCCGCCCACCTCCTCACTGTCCCTCGGTCTCGCCTATCCCGCCGTCGACCCCTGGGTCACGTCCTCCCGCGGTCCTGGAACGCCCTCCCTCCTCACCTCCGCCAAACTGATTCTCTTTCCCTCTTCAAAACCCTACTTAAAACTCACCTCCTCCAAGAGGCCTTCCCAGACTGAGCTCCTCGTCCCCCTCTACTCCCTCTGCCATCCCCCCTTTACCTCTCCGCAGCTAAACCCTCTTTTTCCCCTTTTCCCCCTGCTCCTCCACCTCTCCTTTCCCATCCCCACAGCACTGTACTCGTCCGCTCAACTGTATATATTTTCGTTACCCTATTTATTTTGTTAATGAATTGTACATCGCCTTGATTCTATTTAGTTGCCATTGTTTTTACGAGATGTTCTTCCCCTTGACGCTGTTTAGTGCCATTGTTCTTGTCTGTCCGTCTCCCCCGATTAGACTGTAAGCCCGTCAAACGGCAGGGACCGTCTCTATCTGTTGCCGACTTGTTCATCCCAAGCGCTTAGTACAGTGCTCTGCACATAGTAAGCGCTCAATAAATACTATTGAATGAATGAAAGATGGGTGGATCATTGGTCTGATCCAGTAATAGTAATTCTTACTTTATTATATTCTTCATCAAGTCATTTTCCCTCTTGACTATAAGTTCACTCCAGACTGTGAGCTCATTGTGGGCAATAAATGTGTCTACCAACTCTATTAAACTGTATTCTCTTAAGTATACAGTATGATTGATTTATTGATCAAGAGTACACATGAAAACAAGGGATAAGATGAAATAAAATAAACTGTAATTCTTATGAAGTATACATTGTAGAAAGATAATTGTACATAAAACAGTGAAAACAAGGGACCATTTCGAGTTATGTGTAGTGATTTGAGAATTTAAGCCTAGTAGCATTGTAATCAATCAATCAATCAATCGTATTTATTGAGTGCTTCCTATGTGCAGAGCACTGAACTAAGCCCTTGGGAGAGTACAACGCAACAATATAACAGACACATTCCCTGCCCACAACAAACTTACAGTCTAGAGGGGGAGACAGACACTAATATTCATAAATGAATTACAAATATGTCCATAAGTGTTGTGGGGCTGTGAAGGGGGATGAATAAAGGAAGCAAGTAAGAATGATGCAGGAAGGAGTACAAGAAAAGGAAAAGAGGGCTTAGTCAAGAAAGACCTCTTGAAGGAGATGTACATGTAATAAGGTTTTGAAGCAGTGGGAGAGTAATTGTCAGATATGAAGAGGGAAGGCAGTTCCAGGTCACAGGCAGGATATGAGTCAGGGACTGGAGGGGAGATGGACGAGAATGAGGTACAGTGAGTAGGTTGGCATAGAGGAGCGAAATGTTCAGGCTGGATTGTAGTAGGCGAGTAGAGAGGTGAGGTAACGATAACAATAATAATGGTATTTATTAAGTGCTTACTATATGCCACACACTGTTCTAAGCACTGGGGTAGATACAAGGTAATCAGGTTGTCCTACATGGGGCTCACAGTCTTTAATCCCCATTTTACAAATGAGGTAACTGAGGAACAGAGAAGTTAAGTGACTTACCCAAAGTCACACAGCTGACAAGTGGCGGAGCCGGGATTGGAACCCATGACCTCTGACTCCTAAGTCGGTACTCTTTCCACTAAGCCAAACTGCTTCTCAGGTAGGAGGGGTCAAAGGAATTGAGTGCTTTAAAGCCAACTGTAAGGAGTTTCTGTTTAATGTAGAGGTGGATGTGCAACCACTGGAGGTTCGTGAGGATTTGAGAAACATGGCCTGAACATTTGTGTAGAGAAATGTGATTATGACAGCAGAGTGAATTATGGATGGGAATGGGAAGACACGGGAGGCAGGGAAGTCAGCAAGGAGTCTGATACAGTAATCAGGCGGAATAGGATGAGTGATTGTATTACTGTGGTAGCAGTGTGGATGGAGAGGTTTTAAATGATGGTATTTACCAATTATTCCTCTTTAAGGATTGCAACTGGAGAGTTTCCAGCACTCTCCCAAGTCTCTACTATGGGAGGGAGAGTCAAACAAAGGCATACTCATTCCTTTCCTACCTTGGGCAGTGGCTAGCAAGTGGAAAGGAACCTGCTACAATACTTACCTGTGCAGGGCAGCAGCGGCATGGGAGAGAGTTTAAGGTGGATATTCAAGTTTACTGTAAGAGAGAAGACAGTGGTAAACTACTACCATATTTTTACCAAGAAAACTCTACCATATACTTCCAGAACAACAGATGGAGGTGGGGAGTTCTGGAAGAGGCGTGACCACGGTGTGGCTATGGGTCAGAGATGACTCGACAGCGTAAGACGAGAAAAGATTTACCATTTATCTCTTTTGCTTTCCAATAGGATTTTATGTTAAGATGACTTTCTGGTACAATCTTAGTTATGCCTTGTTATTCCATGATGTTATCTCATCCCTCTATTGGGATTAAGTGATTGAAATGATAATTGGTAGGTAGCATGTCCCCCTTAGCTTTTGTCTTGCCAGGGATGTGAATCTTTGTAAGAATAATACTGCTCCCAATAACAGCAGACATTTATATTCTTCTAGTTCTCTAAGGAACAGAAAGGTGCATGGATTCCCTCAATCATTGATGTTTATCTTCCCTAACCTCCATTTATATTCCTCTTTTCCCCAAAACGATACAGAGTATTTCAGGGATAGTGGAAACTTCTGTCTATAGGCAGAAAGGCTGCTTTGTGTTCCGCATATCGTATTGACCTTTCGCTTCCAGATGAAAAGAGAAAAAAATATAAAAATAGACCGAAAGATCTCAATACGATTTTTAAACAGGCTCTAGAGAATGTGACCGTGGGAATATTATATGCACTGGAAATGGGTGTCGTTTAAAGCTCTGATGTAGGAAGGAGTTGGTATGTTTTTCTGGGCAAAGATGAATAACCCATCTCTTAAATTCTCAGTAAATATATATGTAAATGAATATTTTGGTACTTTTGCTATGTCCTTGTATTATTCATACCATTGAGCCAGGAGTTGTTTAAACTAAGATATGCTATTTTGTTTGACAGAATGGAAATTAGGAGCTAGGGGGTTAGAAATGTTCATAGTTGTATGTTAGAAGGTTGGAAGAATACTTTTGATTTATAAGGTGAATATAAAAATGATTTATTCTATAACTCCATACACAGAGAAACATAGGTTCTGTTTTTTTTAATGTTTTACTTAAATACCAGCTGAAGATCATTTATCTAAGGTGTTTGCCTAGACTTTTGAATATGTGTTTTTCTCTTAATTCAGTAAAATGTCTTCGCCTTTGTCCTCTCTCCCCCATAGTCAAAGGAAGACAATTTGCTTGATTCTGAAAAATAAACAATTTATGTGACAACTGAGTATTCTTCTGTAACCTAAGAGTGGAAGAGACTGAAATATACTGGAAAAGAAGGGGAAATGCAACATTCTCTTTTATATAGGAGTTGTTCATTGAAATTTAAACTGCAATTAGGTGATGTAATTACACTAAAGGTGAGGCTAAGAATGATGCTAATTTACTTAGCCCAGAATAAATTTAGCAAGAATTTAGAGAGAATATTTCTTTGGTCTGTGTCACCAGTTTTTCTCAATAGGATAACTTCCAATGGAGTGTTCTTCCTAAACTACAACATGAGATCATGGAAATATAATTGGTAAAGGCATCAGAACAACATCCAGAGAATAAACCTTCCAAAGATAAATATAGTGGCCAAAGATCCCGCAGAATTCAATTTGAAATAGAATCAGATTACCAAAATTTAATGGGTTAGCATGCCCTAGGTCAATTTTCAAACAAGGAATGCTGGATAAAGAAAAAGATCAAAAGATCTGATCACAGCCTTTATAGTTGGTTGGTAGCACAAATATCTGCTTACAGAAAGTTCAGCTCATTGCTACTCAGGGAATGAAAATAAGAATCAATCATCAGTGGCTTTTATAAAGCATTTCCTGTATGCAGAGCACTGTATTAAGCGCTTGGGAGTGTACAACAGAGTTAGTAGACACGTTTTCTGCCCACAAGGATCTTATAGTCTACAAGAGGAGACAGATATTAATATAAATGAATAGATTACTTATATGTACATATGTGCTGTGGGACTAATGAATGTCAAGTGCTCAAAAGGTCCTCATTCAAGTACTTAGATGTACCAGGTGGAGGCAGTCAGAGGTAAATGCATTAATTGGGAAAGGCCTCTTGGAGGATAAGTGACCTTACTAAGACTTTGAAGGAGGGAAGAGTTGTGGTCTGTTGAATATAAGATAAGGGTGTTCCAGACCGGAGTGGGGATGTGGGAAAGGATTGGCAGCAAAAAAGAAGAAAATGCAAGTGAAGAAAAATCTGACCTTACCAGAAGTAAACTGAGATATCATAGCCCCATTGGTGGGGAAAGGAAAGCAGAGACTGGGGAATGAAGAGACTCCATAGAGACGGAGGGAAGTCAGCAAGGGGAAAGGAGGGGAAAAAGAGATTAATAGTAGTGCTTGAAGGAGACTGAGGCACCGAAC
The DNA here is from genome assembly GCF_004115215.2 of Ornithorhynchus anatinus. NCBI lineage: Eukaryota > Metazoa > Chordata > Mammalia > Monotremata > Ornithorhynchidae > Ornithorhynchus > Ornithorhynchus anatinus. Next base: position 114,227,993 of record NC_041731.1, on the reverse strand, counting down.
TGACCAGATGATGAACATTTGTGGACAAGTGACGTGTTTGTTGTTGGGTTTTTTTGTTTTTTTTTTGTTTTTGATGGTATTTGTTAAATACTTACTATGTGTGAGGCACTGTAATGAGCACTGGAGTAGATAAAAGGTAATCGTGTGGGACACAGTCCTTGTCCCACAGAGGGCCCACAGTCTTAATCCTCATTTAACAACTTAGGAAATTGAGGCACAGAGAAATTAAGTGACTTGCCCAAGGTCACACAACAGACAAGTTGTGGAGCTAGGATTAGAACCCAGGTCCTGTGACTCCCTGACCCATAATCTTTCCACTAAGACACGTTGTTCACATCGCTGAGAGCCACGTGAACATTCGCCTCTTAAGTATTCCACGATCTCTTTCTAGATGATTTAAAATTAGGTATTCCATTTTCATGACTTGTTACAGATTCATGTTGTTGTGCTCAAGTGAAAGGTTCAACCAATTCAATACACAAAATGAGCAGTAATTACAAAGATTGCCAGTATATCAATTTCAGAATAATAAAACCCTTGTTTTATTATGCCTAGAAATATTTCCCTGTTACCCTGTGACTGAAAAATTGCTTAGAGCTACAGAACTATGTATTGACAAGAAAACAGAAGAACTATGCAAATAAACCTAAATCAGGCCATAATGTTTTCTTCTGCTAACAAAATAGAGATACTTTATTTGACTCATATTTTCAGTCTTAAAATATATAACCCATTTGGTTTTTAGGAAGACAGGTTCTCCTGCATGTAAATGTATCTGTAAAACTTTTTAAAAAAAGATTCCTCAGATATTTCTAAAAACAATGCAATAAAAAAGAGGACAACCCTATACAAAATTAAGAAGATATTTTGTTGCTGCCCTTACACAGAACTGAGTTGGCCAGCTGAACTGGATAAAAAAGATTGCTTTTTTGTTAATAAATGTTATCATTTTTTCTAAATTCAAAGCAAAATTTTAATCTTTCTACATGCTTGCATTATTCCCTTAGCAAATTAGCCAGCCATTTTACTGCATCTGTCGTGTTGGTAACATATAGCAAAGTTGCCAGAGACTGTAGAAGTGCTTTAGTAAGAATGATGGCATCACAGTAGATTTTGAAATGTAATGTCACAGTGGTGGTAGAGTGGAACAAGGTGACCCAAACATCTGTTATGGCAGGAATAAAGCTATTTTATATGAGTTTATAGCCTCCTTCGAAGTCCAGTTTTGTGACTTTGAGATGAGTTTTATGAAGTCCATAATCTGAATAATGGCAGATACTTTCTGAGTCGGCCACTCTGTCATTTGTTTGAGTGATTGTTGAGAAAAGATTTGCTTGGCCCACAGATAAACCAATTTGACTAGGCCTACTCTTTCTACTAGCCCTACTTCCAAACTCTTGCATGTTATATTCTTGCGATACTTCCTAGGTCCATGATGATGTTTTTTAATCACAGTGCTACATGATTGACTCATAGTTTATCTCAGGTCAACTATGACCACTCTATCGTTCTCTGCTGTATCTACCAGTCTTTCTGCTGATATAAATATTTGTATTTTGGTCTCCTCCATTTTTAAACTGCAAACTATCTTTGGACAGGGAATGTAGCACTTATTTCCCAAGTGCTTAATCCAATGAATTTCACTAAACACACACCATAATCAATGAATCAATAAATCATAACTTCTCTTCCTCCTCCTCCTCCTCCTCCTCCTCCCCTTCCACCTCCTCTTCCTCATTCCCCTCCTCCTCCTCCTACTCCTCTACTAATGATTTCTCCATCCTGACCTTATATTGCTTTAGAGAGGGATTCCATCTCTACTGCAATGGAACTAGGTTGCATGGGAAAATGCGAGTATTGAGGGAAAAGACAATTTTGTCCCAAAGGAGTACAAAGGTGATGTGAGAAAGAGCCTGAGTTTTTGATCTTAGAGCAGCCAGAAATTTCATTATTTCATTTCCTAGCTGGAATCCCCCATAAATAACCTTCCCCTTCCAGAAAATGTCAGAACTAGAAATCAGATTTTTCATCACCATTGAGCTGGAGAGAGAATTGAGGAAGAGTAGAAAATCACAACATTCTACCAAAAGTTCCAGCCTTGATAGGTTTTATTCCATCTCATCCTCCTAACATCTGAGGTGGTGTAACACCCTTTTATTCTTTTCCTTTACTTTCTTAACAATATTACTTCTTAAAGAAAGTTATATTTTTTTCACTCAACAATGGAGATACATTTTTCTTTTACCTTTGTCTTTGCCTACATTTTCCCACTCCATCCTAATTTTCTTTCTTATTCCCAGAATTATACTACTGCTCATCTACCCTCACCACAGAATATTTAGAATTACATTCTATTTCAAAAGCAATTGATTATTAATTTTGTTGCATACCTTCAACTAGTCTGGGAGATTTGGGCCCAGTATATTTATACCATATGCCCCAAACAGAAAACAGGCAGCCAAGAACTTGAGTAAGGGCATGGAAAAGCAGAGTTGAAACCCAAAGTCTCACTCCAAGAATTTCCAGGATGATAAGGTCAAGAAAAGAGAGGGAAGGGGAGATGACAGCTGTTCACTTAATCCAATTTTTGAAAGTATTCATTCATTCATTCATTCAATAGTATTTATTGAGCGCTAACTATGTGCAGAGCACTGTACTAAGCGCTTGGGATGAACAAGTCGGCAACAGATAGAGACAGTCCCTGCCGTTTGACGGGCTTACAGTCTAATCGGGGGAGATGGACAGACAAGAACAATGGCACTAAACAGCGTCAAGGGGAAGAACATCTCGTAAAAACAATGGCAACTAAATAGAATCAAGGCGATGTACAATTCATTAACAAAATAAATAGGGTAACGAAAATATATACAGTTGAGCGGACGAGTACAGTGCTGTGGGGATGGGAAGGGAGAGGTGGAGGAGCAGAGGGAAAAGGGGAAAATGAGGCTTTAGCTGAGGAGAGGTAAAGGGGGGATGGCAGAGGGAGTAGAGGGGGAAGAGGAGCTCAGTCTGGGAACGCCTCTTGGAGGAGGTGATTTTTAAGTAAGGTTTTGAAGAGGGAAAGAGAATCGGTTTGGCGGAGGTGAGGAGGGAGGGCGTTCCAGGACCGCGGGAGGACGTGACCCAGGGGTCGACAGCGGGATAGGCGAGACCGAGGGACGGTGAGGAGGTGGGCGGCAGAAGAGCGGAGCGTGCGGGGTGGGCGGTAGAAAGAGAGACGGGAGGAGAGGTAGGAAGGGGCAAGGTGATGTAGAGCCTTGAAGCCTAGAGTGAGGAGTTTTTGTTTGGAGCGGAGGTCGATAGGCAACCACTGGAGGTGTTTAAGAAGGGGAGTGACATGCCCAGATCGTTTCTGCAGGAAGATGAGCCGGGCAGCGGAGTGAAGAATAGACCGGAGGGGCGAGAGAGGAGGAAGGGAGGTCAGAGAGAAGGCTGACACAGTAGTCTAGCCGGGATATAACGAGAGCCCGTAATAGTAAGGTAGCCGTTTGGGTGGAGAGGAAAGGGCGGATCTTGGCGATATTGTAGAGGTGAAACCGGCAGGTCTTGGTAACGGATAGGATGTGTGGGGTGAAGGAGAGGGACGAGTCAAGGATGACACCGAGATTGCGGGCCTGCGGGACGGGAAGGCTGGTCGTGCCATCCACGGTGATAGAGAAGTCTGGGAGCGGACCGGGTTTGGGAGGGAAGATGAGGAGCTCAGTCTTGCTCATGTTGAGTTTTAGGTGGCGGGCCGACATCCAGGTGGAGACGTCCCGGAGGCAGGAGGATACAAAAAGTATCAATTGTATGTGCCACTTTAGGTATTTATTTAGGCACTTCAGCCATTCGTGGCATATTTTCAAGGCTGTCCTGTTTTGGGGGTTCTTTTTAATACTTTTGGCAGATGTCTTGGAAAATTCTTCTGAAGAAAATTCTTCTGAAGAAGCAAGTTGTCCTTTTTTTTTAAGATTATATCAATTTTTAAGATTATATCAATATGGACATGCCAATAGAACAATTAACTGTGATTAACAAGGCTAATTCTAAAATATTTCCCCCATGCTTTTCTATTTTCTAGTGATGTCTGCTGTTCATACAGTGTAGTACAAAATCAGTAATACTTAAATAAAACCTAAACATTCCAAAATATTCATATGCATTAAAGCTTTCATTGGCTAGAAGGAGAGATCTTGAGATCTTAAAATTATACTGGCTCAGGGATATAATATATCCCCTCAGTGGGATTCATTCAGCAAGACCTCGAGGTGTCTATATGTTACTTTCCATGAGCAACTGATAATGTTACAGAGTAAATGGATACAGAGACATGTGTTAAAAAAGAGGTATGTTGAATCAATCCATCAGTCAATCAGAGGTATTTATTGAATTCTTATTTTATGCAGAGCACTGCACTAAGCATTTGGAAGAATATAATAGAGTGGGGTTGGTAGACATGATCCCTACCCACAGTGAAGGAGCTTACAATCTACAGGGGAAAACAGATGGTGAAATAAGCAAATTAGGGGAAATAGTAAAGTATGAGGATAGCAGCATTAGTGCTGTGGGCCTGGGCTATGTATCAAAGTGCTTAAGGGATACACAGTTAAGTGCATAGGTAAGTAGGGGAAATGAGGGCTTAGTCAGGGAAGGACCGTTGGAGGAGATGTGATTTTAGGAGAGTATGAAGGAGAAGAGATTGGTGGGTTGTTGGATATGAGGTGGTGGAGGGGAGGGGTGTTCCAGACACAAGGGAGGTTGTGGGCAAGGGGTCAGGGGCAGGAGACATGAGATTGAGGTACAAAGAGTACCTTGATATTCTTCAGTCAGTCACTTGTATTTACTGAGCTCTTACTGTGTGCAGAGCACTTTTAAGTGCTTGGGAGAGTACAGTATAAAAGTATAGCAGACACAATGAGTTTACAGTCTAGAGAGGGAGACAGACATTATAAGTGCAAATTTGTGGCTTAGGTTGTAGTATGAGATCACTGAGGTAAGGTGGGATGGATAGACTTGCTCTCCATCCAAAGGAAGCTTGCAGTCTAGGGAGGCACTTACATTCTAGAGAGGAGTTTACAACCAAGATAGTGGCTATTTTTTGATTGGCCACACTATCACATTTCCATTATGTTAATAATAATGTTGGTATTTGTTAAGTCCTTACTACTGCAGAGCACTGTTCTAAGTGCTGGGGTAGATACAGGGGAATGAGGTTGTCCCACATGAGGCTCACAGTCTTCATCCCCATTTTACAGATGAGGGAACTGAGGCACAGAGAAGTGCAGTGACTTGCCCACAGTCACACAGTTGACAAGGGGTATAATTGGGATTTGAACCCATGACCTCTGACTCCCAAGCCTGGGCTCTTTCCACTGAGCCACGCTGCTTCTCTGATGTTAATATGTTAATAATGTATATTTACAATATGTTAATATGTTAATACAATATGTTAATGTATATTTGAATACTAATTAATGTCCTTGAACCTTCTATTCATTGGAATCTTTCACAGACTCACAGGAAGATGCTAAAGGTGTTGCTAGTTGTAAAGCAGAGTTTAGAACAGTGCTTTATACACAGTATGTAGTAAATGAATAGCACTGTTTGCCTAAATCTACATGCTGCAAACCTCTGAAGACATAGCTACTTGGAAGTGTCCTTTATAGGATTGGTAGAGGAACTGATCCAGATTCTGAAATTTACTGAGAACAAGAACTCACATAGTTTTGCAAGGTGAAGTTCCTGTGCATGTCACCTGGAAAGAGTGACCATCGCAAAACCCTGAGGTACAGTAAGCTAACATTAAGGTCATTTATGATAGCGGTGCTCCCTGGAAGTTCAGGAAGTTGTACCTTTGAAACTTCACACTAAGGTCTAGACAGCAAAAACTATTAGTCCACAATCTAGATTACAGGATGCATGCTGTTTCTCAGTGCCAGATGTTGCACGTTAGTGGCTATAAGTTTTCCAGTTAAGATCAATGTTTTAGGTCACTAATGATTTCTAACCTGATATGTTCAAATTGGAACTCCTCATCTTCCCAACTAACCTCTCTTCTCACGGTGACTTTCCCATCATTGTAGGCAGCACCACCATCCTCCCTATTCGCACAAGGGCATACATTTGGCATTATTCTCGACATATCTCTCTCATTCAACCCACAGCCATTCAATAGGTCATCAAATCTTGTTGGTTCTACCTTCACAAAATAACTAAAATCCACCCTTTCCTCTCCATCCAAACTGCCAGTATACTAATAAGGGCTTGCCCTTATCGTATCCCACCTTGACTATTGCATCAGCCTCCTTACTGATGTCCCTTCATCCTGCCTCTCCTGAATCCAGTTCATACTTCATTCTGCTACCCAGGTTACACGGAGAAGCAGCGTGGCTCAGTGGAAAGAGCACGGGCTTTGGAGTCAGGGCTCATGAGTTCGAATCCCAGCTCTGCCACTTGTCGGCTGTGTGACTGTGGGCAAGTCACTTAACTTCTCTGTGCCTCAGTTCCCTCATCTGTAAAATGGGGATGAAAACTGTGAGCCCACGTGGGACAACCTGATTCCCCTATGTCTACCCCAGCGCTTAGAACAGTGCTCGGCACATAGTAAGCGCTTAACAAATACCAACATTATTATTATTATTATTACATTTCTAAAAATCTGTTCAGTCCATGTTTCTCCTCTCCTCGAGAACCCTCAGTGATTGCCCATCCACCTCCATGTCAAACAGAAATTCCTTACCATTGTGTTCAAAGTACTCAATCATTCAACAACTTCTTGTCTTATCTAGCTGATTTCCTATTACAACCCAAACTCCTCAATTTGCTCCTCTAAAACAAAACTACTCACTGTGCCTTAGTTTAGTCTATTGCACCAAACCCCTTGCCCACATCCTCCTTCTGACTTGGAACTTCCTTCCCTTCATATACAACAGATCACCACTCTTCCCACTTTCAAAGTCTTATTCAAATAACATCTCCTTCCAGAGGCCTTCCCTGACTAAGCCCATATTTCCCCTATTTCCTCTTCATTCTGTACTGTCCTTGCACTTCAATTTGTACCCTTCAAACACTTGATATTCACCCCACCTTAAGCCCCATAGCACTTATGTACATATAAAAAATTTAATTTAATATCTGTCTCCCTCTATATATTGCAAACTCCTTGTGGGCAGAGAATGTGTCCATTCATTCATTCAATCATATTTATTGAGTGCTTACTGTGTGCAGAGCACTGTATTAAACTCTTAGGAAAGTACACTATAACAATAAGCAGACACATCCCTTACTCACAACGAGCTTACAGTCTAAAAGTCTACCAAATTGTATTGTCATCTTCCAAGTGCTTAGAAGACTATTCTGCATACGTGAAACTCTCAATAAATACCACGGACAGCTCGAATAATTGACTGATTGAGTTACCCCTCCCCTCCCACCCCCATTCAATGGCTTCTATTTCCATGACCCTTGTCACCTTGAACAATAAATCCCGATCAACTGATACATCAACCATTGGTCTTTTCTTACATGCAGCTACACTGAGAAATGCCTATACATTTTAAAAAAACATAAAATTAAGTCTGCAATTGGGAAAAGAGTCTGACGAAACATTCAGGACTAGCCGGAGTGTCAGAATAAATCAGAATAAACAAAGTAATTGCAAAGTTCCCAAGATCCTTTTATCCTCATCTTGAAGAATTTAATATCTGCTTAGTGTTTCTGTTTCCTCTTTCTCCAGTAAATCAAGCAGTAATAGTCAATGCAGTTAAAGTGTGTAGTGAACTCTATAAAACACTTGGGAGAGTACACTCAAATTACAAGGCAACATCTCTCAATCAGTCAATTAATCAATCAAATTTATTGAGATCTTACTGTGTGCAGGGCACTGTACTAAGCACTTAGAGGAGTACAGTATGACAGAGGTGCTCATCACATTCCCTGTTCACAAACATCTGTGCTGTTAAGGAGCTTGCAATCTTGCAAGAGAGACAAACCCAAAAATGAGTGACTCTCCATAGTAATGTAAAATATAAAGCTTTCATTTTAATGGTACTAATCAAGCATTTACTTTGTCCCAAGCACAGTACTAATACCTGGGGTAGATACATAGTTGTCATAGTATGATAACCATGTACCTTTGTATCATTTTTTTTGCAAAACAAATGACATCACTCAAAATGTTTAGCAGCCATAACCAATAACATTTTTAAATGTAAAAAAGGTTTCTACCACATTTAATAAAGAAACACAACATTTTAAAACTCCATTACCTTCCAGGTAAAATATTGATAATTCTTTGGGTGCATATCAATCAATCACTCAACTGTATTTATTGAGTGCTTACTGGGTGCAGAGCACTCTATAAAGTGCTTGGGAAAGTACAACATAACAGAGTTGGTAGATGCATTCTCTGCCCACAAGAAGCTTAGTCTATAGCAGGAGACATGAATGAATTACAGATAAGTACATAAATGCTGTGAGTTTGAGAAGGAGTGTGACTAAGGGATGCAAATCCATGTTCAAGGTGGGCACAGAAGAGAGTGGGAGAAGAGGAAATGAGGGCCTACTTGGGAAAGGTCTGTTGGAGGAGATATGCCTTCAATAAGGCTTTGAAGGTGGGGAGAGTAATAATGTTTCAAATATGAAGAGGTAGGGCCTTTCAGGCCAGAGGCAGGAAATGGGAGAGAGATCAGCAGTGAGATAGAGGAGCTTGAGGTACAGTGAGTAGGTTTGCACTAGAGGAGCAAAGTCAGTGGACTGGGTTATAGTAGGAAAACAATGAGGAAAGGTAGGAGCGGAAAGCAACTGAGCATTTCAAAATAGGGTAAGGCATTTCCGTTTGATGGAGGTTCTTGAGAAGTGAGGAAACTTGGACTGAAAGTTTTTGTAGAAAAAATGATCTGGGCTGCAGAGTGAAATATTTACCGGAGTGAGGAGAGACAGGAGGCAGGGAGGTCAGCAAGGAGACTGATGCAGTAGTCAAGGAAGGGTAGGATAAATGCTTGCATTAACGGAGTAGCAGTTTAGATAGGAAAGGTCAAATTTTAGCAACGTTGTCACGGTTGAACCAACAGGATTCGGGGACCGCTTTAGTTTGTGCTTTGTATGAGAGAGATGTGTCGAGGGTAATACCAAGGTTTCAGACTTGTTTGACAGGGAGGATGATGGTGCTGACAGGAAAGTCAGGGGGAGGACAGGGTTTGGGTGGGAAGATAAGGAGTTCTGTTTTGGATATATTAAGTTTGAGATGTCAATGAGACATAGATGGAGAATAGAAGGGAACCCAGAACTGAGCCTTGATGGAATCCCACAGTAAGGGGGAGGGAGGCAGAGAAGCTGCAAAAGGGACTGAGAATGAGCGACCAGAGAGATAAAATGAGAACCAGGAGAGGATAGTGTCAGTGAAGCCTAGGTTGGATAATGTTTCCAGGAGAAGGGAGTGGTCTACAGTGTTGAAGGCAGCTGAGAGATAGAAGAGAATTAGGATGGTGTAGAGGCCATTAGTTTTGGCAAGAGATCATTGCTGACCTTCAAGACATCAGTTTCTATGGAGTAAAGGAGGCAGAAGTGAGGGGGTCAAGGAGAGAATGAGTAGTTCTCTTTAGCCTGGGCTTATTCTCAATTTTATAATCTATCATCAGGGAAAAAAATAAAGATAGAAGGTTCAAGGGTTAATGCATCATCTAAAATAACAAACATGAAATCATCAAGAATCACTGACCAGATAAATCAAGACAAAAATGAAATGCCAGATCTGTGGTGGTTTCTATGCAGAAAGTGGAATGGGGAGAGGTGGTCAACAGTGAAATCCAACTCCTCGTGGCCAGTGGAGGGACTCTTGATCTGTAGGACTACTTTCACTGATTGGTACGGTTCTCTCAACACTAATCCTGAGCACTGAGTGATGGAGCAGAGGGACTCATTCTCCATTGTGTGACTCCACAGTTGAGGAGTTGCCACTAACTCCATAGCCTCCTGATGCCAGACCCCATCCTGGGAATAAATGTCTTTAAATGCATTACTTTCTACCAACCCAGCCTATGTTACTATAAAATAATGACAGGCTCATTTTTACATGCAGTCAGCCATTTTACGGCCTAGGAAATGGAACACCTGCCATAGCTTGGTAAATTTTAAAGAAGTAGAGGAAATAGACATTAATGTTGCTGATTAAGCACCCATGGGGAGAATGCACTGAACTAAACCCTTGGAAAGGTACAACAGAAGGAAGGACAAGATTCTTTCCCAGAAAAAACTTACAGTTTATTGTATCAGAGATGCATGTATGTGGGTATAGATTTTGAAAACAGACAGGAGATCTCTGCTTAAGGGATGATCAATTAAGATGAGAATGTAGTTGTTTCAGTGGGAGGGACAGAGGAAGGGAGGGGAGGAGGTCAGTGGGAAATTTGATAGAAATTTGATGTCTTCTGTTTCAATACTGTCACAAAGTAGTTGGCATGATCCTTCGGGGTGAAAGAGGGAGAAGGTAGGGATACTGAGGGTTTCAGAAGGGAGTTAAAGATCTGGAATAGTTAGTGGGAGCTACAGAAATGGGAGTTGATGAGGGGTAAGTAATATTTTGAAGTAGAAAAGAAGGCATAACATAACAAGCACAAAGATGAATTTGTGGTGCCTGAAGTCATCTGGGTGACTTCATACAACTGGAGGGAGAGGTAGGTGTTTCAGGATGGAAGACTGTGGTGCTTACTCAGGCCTAGGGAGTTGGCAGTTTGAGATCAAAAGAGGAACAGGGGATGAGACACTGTGGTTTGGTAAAGAGGGCAAAGCTGAGGGCATGAACTTTTGCATTAAAGGAAAGGTGATTGGGTAGGGAGACATAAAGGAGCATGATGGCAGGGGTTGAGGGGAGGGGAGCCAGAGATTGGTTGTCTCAGAAAAATAATTCACTATACATGTAAATCCAAATGCTAAGGAAGGATATAAATATATGTGTAAATTCCAGAGGAAATTCTTGGGTTGATAAAATTTAAGGTGTTGAGAAATTAATTGGGAAAGACTTGTTGGAGCATGTAGGACTTTAGAAGGACTTTCAGTGAGGGACAAGTTTTATTCAGATCATATCACTGATTGTATTTTCTCCTGAGATAAATAATGGATGATTTTATCGCTAACCGTTAGTCAATGTTTGGAATGGAGGGAAGGACACATTTCTCTAGAATGCATGAACACTAGCTCATGGCCACTAATAAACGTATGTTGAACACCCACTGGGTACATAGTATGAATTTGTAAAACAATGAAACATTAAGGGACATTTAATAAATATGAGCCTGGTTTTGTCTGTTTTCCTTTTTTTCTTGCAGTCCCCTAGTTCTCATTGTTCTGTCTTTCCAAAAATGATCTGAAATGAAAAAAGACGTTGTCCAGTGCACATATTATTAATTTACAAAGCAATGACAGGACTAAAATTTTTCTACAAGACTAAATTTGAGACAAAGGCTAAAACTGTGATGAAACAGATGAGAAATAATTGATGATGACAGTTGATGATGAAGTTGTACAATATCATCTGACAGGAATAGAGAATTGATCCTAGTTCGTACAAGACTGAAAAATCAAACCACGAGCTCTGACCGTCTATCTTCTTACAGTTCCAATTGCAGTGCCTTAAATTAATTTTGTAGGAGACAAAATAAAATTGAGAAAGATTGTTAAGAAGGCATTTGGGGGCCCAATTTGTTAAGAAAAATTATTAGAACTAAAACCAGTCTCCTCAATTTTGGCTCAGATATCTGGGTGCATGCTAATACCTCCAGTATTGAGTATTGACAGGCATCATGATCTAGCAGAAAGAGCATAGTCCTGGGAGTCAGAAGACTACATTCTTTATAGCTAGTCTGCCCTTAACCAGCTATGTGACCCCGGGGATATCACTTAACCTCTTGTTGCCTCCATTTACTCATACAAAAAAAAAAAAATGGGAGAGAACTCATATTCCTTCCCAAGTCTTCTTCACCTAACTTTTCCATCACTTTTTTAATGGTACTTGTTAAGCACCTACTAGGTGCCAAGCACTGTTCTAAGATCTGAGGAAGATACAAGATTATCAGGTTTGACACATTCCATGTCCCAAATGGGGCCTACAGTTTAGGTAGGAGCTAGTAGGATTAAACTTTTAGAGATAAGGAAATTGAGGCACAGAGAAGGGAAGTGACTTGCCCAAGGTCCACAGCAGACAAGTGGCAGGACTGGGATTAGAGCCATGTCTATGTTCTTCCTACTAGACCACACTCTACCAGCATTCTTGGCATCTCTCAAGACCACAACTTTGACGTTATCCTTGGCTCTTCCTTCTTTCAACCCCCATATTCAGTCTGTTGCCATGTTGCCCAATCTTGTCAATTCTTCTTCTACAATAATTCCAAGGTCTGCTCCTTCCTCTCCTTTCAATTGTCCACTCCACTGGTCCAGTATTTTTAGGAGTAGTAATAGTAATAACATTTACTGAGCACCCTCGGGATGTAATGCACTGTTCTACACCCTGGGCAGTACAAATCAAGCGAGTAACGAATTCTCGGTCAAGAAGGAATTTACAATCTAACTTCATAGACAAATATAGCAGTGTGGCTCAGTGGAAAGAACACGGGCTGGAGAGTCAGAGATCATGGGTTCAAATTCCGGTTCTGCTGCTTGTCAGCTGTGTGACTTTGGGCAAATCACTTAACTTCTCTGGGCCTCAGTTACCTCATCTGTAAAATGGGGATTAGGACTGTGAGCCCCACATGGGACAACCTGATCACCTGTATCCTCCCCAGAACTTAGAACAGCCCTTTGCACATAGTAAATGCTTAACAAATGCCAACATTATTATTATTATTAGAAGTATTTACAGAGTAATCAGAACAAATAATTGAACAAACATGCATGTGATAGCTGAGGATGGGTATACGCACATAAGTGTTAGCATTGGCTGATGGGGCTTATCTGACTCAGGAGGGCTAAAGTTAATTAGTGAAGTCATATTGAAGAAGGAGGGATGTCAAAAAGGTATGAGCATAGGCATGACAGTGATCTCTTGAATTTGGGAACAGAAAGAGTTCCAAGATAGGTGAACAGTGTAATGAGGGGACATTGAGGAGAGTCGCGAGGTGGGTGCAGTTAGAAAGTGAGCTTGGCAGGATCAAAGAGAGCAGGTTGATAACAGGTGAGGAGAATAGTTGTGTAAAGTGGGGGTGAGTTAGTGGAGATGATTGAAGCCAGTTGTGAGGATTAGATTGTGGCTAATATGGAGGGGAACAGGGAGACAATGTAGGGTTTTAAAGAACAGAGAGAGTGAGCAGAACACTGTTCCAGGAAGATGATCTGTGCAGCAGTAAGTACTGTAATAATTATGGTATTGTTAAGTATTTACCAGGTGTCAAGCACTGTATTAAGCACTGGGGTAGATATAAGGTATTCAAGTTGGCCACAATACCTATGCTATATGGGGCTCACAGTCTAAGTAGAGGGAGTAGGATATAAACCCCATTTTGCAGATGAGAAAATGAAGAGACTGAGTATTAATGGAAAAGGAGAGAATCTAGAGGCCAGCAAACTAAAGTAGAAATGGATACAATAGTCTAGGGCTGGGTAGTAGAATGAGTGTGACAATTGAAAGAAAATAAGATGTCAAGGATGTTGTTGAGGTTTTCATCTTCTGGGCAGGGAGGATGGTGTTAAGGGTGGCTTAGTGGAAAGAGCAAGGCTTTGTGAGTCAGAGGTCATGGTTTCTAATCCTGCCTCTGCCACTTGTCAGCTGTGTGATTTTTGGCAAGTCACTTAACTTCTCTGTGTCTCAGTTACCTCATCTGAAAAATGGCGATTAAGACTGTGAGCCCCTCGTGTGGCAACCTGATTACCTTGTATCTACACTAGTGTTTAGAACAGTGCTTGGCACATAGTAAGCACTTAACAACTATCATCATTATTATTGACTGAGTTGGGAAGTTGGGTGAATTAGGAGACTTAGGAGGAACACTGAGTAGTTTGGTTTCAGAAATATTAAGTTTGAGGTGCCAGGGATAATCTAAGTGGAAATCTGAATATGTACTCACAGATCCACTGAGTGTCCCTTTTATGTTAATTAGATCAGATGCCTAATTTAATCAAGCTTTTGCATCTGAATGACATGAACATCATATTGGTCAGATTGAGACTGATAGTACCTCTGAGATAAAATGACAGTAGTCAAACAATTTTGCTAAAGAAGCATGGAATTTAATGTTGGCTTCTTCACTGCAATCCCTTGGTAAATGGTTTATGTAGCACCCACACCAGATTTATTATGTGAACTGTAGTGGAGAGACTGAAGTGCCTTGTCCACACTACAGACAGACTTATCACTCCAGGTTCATCACTTCACTACCCAAACTGCTGTATTACACTTCAGTTGAGCTGTACATAGAGTTGATAGTATTATTTGGGAAAGTGTTCTATTTTTCTGCTCTCATTTTTGTAAATGTCCAAATTGGGTCCTCAGAGAACAGTTATAAAACAAATTTTTTTGTTAACTTTAATCATAAAGCAAGGTAGATATAAACAGAGAAATAAATCTTCCTTCCCTTGTATTAGAAAGGTCAGCTATTCATCACATATCCCTCACAGAAGGCAGCATGAGATCATACCAGCCTTACTTTGCTTGACTTGTTCTGATTTATCACTCTTCTCACTATCACTGGTACACACTTTACAACACGCTGTTCACATAACCTGGGTCATACATGCAGAGAAAATATATCCCAGTTCCATTAAGACACCATCTACAAAGAGTCATTCTAAAACCCTCATGAAGACTCCTGACATTACCAAGTATGCTTCAATTTAATAATATCTGATTTAGGCCAGACTATCTAAGAAGGAATGATTTCATCAACTTTGAGAAGAAATTACACGTCAAGATTGGTAGCACAACCTGGGGATTACTTTCAAAGAAAACCATTTCTACTTGCATGGGGTATCTGAACAACTTGACGGTAATAGGTTTTTTTTCCACTAACTACCATTTTCATCACACACCTACCATTGTGTGTGAAATTTTGTGGTGAAATGGTGACAGAGATTTGAGGCTACTCTTGAAGAGGAAATCATTCCATTTGCTTTTGAATCCTGAAAATTTGGCTGGAAAATAATTATTTTTCACAGATTGCCATTTATAAGTATATTTTATTTAGGTCTAAAAGCCTGCTTGTTGTTCATTCATTCAATTGTATTTCTTGAGCAATTACTATGTGCAGAGCACTGTATTAAGCACTTGGAAAGTACAAATTGGCAACAGATAGAGACAATCCCTACCCAACAACGGGATCACATAGGCATAAAACATGCTCCTCATCTTCCTTAACAGTAGCTGATAGAGCACAGGCTTGGGAGTCAGAAGGTCATGAGTTATTAATAATAGCAATAATAATTATGGTATTTAAGCACTTACTATGTGCCAAGCACTGTTCTAAGCACTGGGGTAGATACAAGGTAATCAGGTTATCCCACATGGTGCTCACAGTCTTAATCCACAGTTTCCAGATGAGGTAGCTGAGGCACAGAGAAGTAAAGTGACTTGCCCAAAGTCACATAACTGACAAGTGGCAGAGGCGGGATTGAGGGAGGGGTAAAATATTGGGTGTAAATCCAAGTGCAAGGTGGATGCAGAAGGGTGTGGGAGAGAGAAAATAAATGCTTAGTTTGGGAAGGCTTCTTGGAGAAAATGTGCTTTTAGAACCCACAAAATGTTCTGGGCACGCCACACCTCTCCTTAAAAATCTCCCGTGGTTGCCTATCAACCTCTGTATCAAACAAAAACTCACTATTGACATCAAAGCTCTCCAACTTGCCCCCTCTTACCTCACTTTCCTTCTCTCCTACATCCAGGCCCACAAACTCTGCTCCTCTGGTGCTAACCTTCTCCCTGTGCCTCATTCTCACCTGTCCCACCGTTGACCCCTGGCCCATGACCTACCTCTGGCCTGGAATGTCCTCCCTTCTCAAATCCACCAAATAATCACACTTCCCCCGTCAAAGCCTTAATGAAGGCTCACCTCCTCCAAGAGGCCTTCCCAGACTAAGCCCCTCTTTTCCTCAACTCCCTCTCCCCTCTGCATTGCCCTGACTCTCTTCCTTTGCACTACCCCACCTCACAGCACTTGTGTGTATATATATACATAACTATAATTCTATTTATATTGATGCCTGTTTACTTGTTTTTGTGCATATATATATATATATATATATATATATATATATATATATATATATATATATATATTTATATTAAGGCCTATTTTCTTGTTTTAATGTCTGTCTCTTCCCCTCTAAACTGTAAGCCTGGTGTGGGCTGGGATTATCTCTCTTTATTGCTGAATTGTATTTTCCTAGTGCTTAGTACAGTGCACTGCACACAGTAAGCATTCGATAAATAAAATGTGGAGGTGGGTGGGCAACCAATGGTGAAGTGGGGAGGCATGGATTGAACTTTAGAAAAATGATTGGGCAGCAGATTGAAGGAAGGACTGGTGTGGAGGAGAGAGGGAGATTATTCCATTCATTCAATCATATTTACTGAGCTCTTACTATGTGCAGAGCACTGTACTAAGCTCTTGGGAGTGTACAATACAACAATAGATGGATACATTCCCTGCCCACAGTGAACTAGGCCAGAGGATCATCTTCCTATAAAATCCTATAAAAGGAGGCAGGGAGGTCATAAGGACTCTTTTGCAGTAGTCAAGATAATGAGAGTAATTATAATATTTTCTAAGCGCTTACTATGTGCCAGGTACCTTACTAAGCTCTCGTGTGGATACAAGCAAATTGACTTGGACACAGTCCTTGTTCCATGTGAGGTTCACAGTCTTGATCCCCATTTTACAGATGAAGTAACTGAGCTACAGAGAAGTGAAGTGACTTGCTCAAGGTCACAACACAGACAAGTGGAAGAAACAGGATTAGACCTCATGACCTTCTGACTCCCAGGCCTGTGCTCTTTTCACTTCTCTATGATGCTTCTCAGCATGAGGTAGTGATTTGGATGAAGAAAATGGGTGGATTATAGAGATTTTGTGAAGCGAGAACCCATAGGATTAAGTAACAGATTGAATATGTAGAATGAATAAGAGAGATTAGTCAAGGATAATAGAATGAAGCTGTGTGAGATGGGGAGGATCATGGTGGTTGTCTGCAGTGGTGGGAAAGTCAAGGGTAGGACAGGGATTTTATAGGAAGATGATCCTCTGGCCTAGTTCATTGTGGGCAGGGAATGTATCCATCTATTGTTGTATTGTACACTCCCAAGAGCTTAGTACAGTGCTCTGCACATAGTAAGAGCTCAGTAAATATGATTGAATGAATGGAATAACCTCCCTCTTCACATCCAACAGATGATCTCTCCCCACCTTCAAAATCATATTAAAAGCACATTTCCTCCAAGAAGCCTTCCCAAACTAAGCATTTATTTTCTCTCTCCCACACCCTTCTGCATCCGCCTTGCACTTGGATTTACACCCAATATTTTACCCCTCCCTCAAGCCCACATCACATATGTACATTTAATTTAATTATATTTAATATTTAAATGAATGAATATCTTTCATATTAATTTCTGTCTCCCTGTCTAGATCGTAAACTCACTGTGAGCAGGGAAGCTGCCTACCAACACTGTTGCATTGTATTCTCCCTAGTACTTACTGCAGTGCTTGGCATACGGTAAGGACTCAATAAATAGGAATGACTGACTGCAGAGAAGAACAGGTCAGGGCTGGTGAGGTAGATTTAGGAATCACCCATGTAGAAATGGTAGTGTAAGCCATGGTAATGAATGAGACTTCAAGGAAGAGGTTGCAGATGAATGCAGAACTGAACCTTGAGGGACGAACACAGTTTGGGGTCGGAGACAGAGAAAGAGCCTGTGAAAAAGGCTGGCAATTAGCAGTCAGAGAGATAGGAGAACGAGGAGAGGACAGTGTTGGTGAAACCAAGGTTTATAATGTTTCCAGTAGAAAGTGGTTGTCCAGTGTCAAAGACATTTGAGGGGTAGAGGACAATTAGGATGGAGTAGAGAGAGATTATTGGATGTGTCAAGAAAGAGGCCCTTAATGGCCTTAGAGAAAGCTCTCTGTATAGTGAAGGGGACCAAAAATCCTGCAACTTTCAAAGAGTAATGGAAGACTTTTTCCCTAATTTTTCCTTGATTTTTTGGAGCACTCAGGTACATAGACATTAACAATATAGAGCTTGCCTTCATGGTTGAGGATGACATCCCAGAAGGTATGTGCAGGTGTGACTGAAAAGATTGATACTGTATTGCCACCTTTAACAATAGAGCTTTGCTTCTTTAGTGTTTTGTGTTTTCTCTCTGTTTTACACTCAAGATAAAGGTTCACTAGAAAAGGTCCTCTGATGAACCAGGTTTGAGTTGGGTAGTAGACAGATTTTAAAATCAAAGATAATTACTTTGAAAACAAGATGGATGAAGCTAAATCACTGTTGTAGGCAACTTTCTAATAAACTGGAAGGAAGCACTTCATTGGTGCAGCATAGTGTAGTGGACAGAACAAGGGCCTGGGAGTCAGAAGGACCTGGATTCTAATCCCAGCTCCATCATTTATCTGTTGTGTGACCTTGGACAAGTCACTTCACTTCTCCGGGCCTCAGTTACCTCACCTGTAAAATGGGGAGTGAGACTGTGAGCCCCACATGAGACAGGGACTGTATCGAACCTGATTTGCTTGTGTCCACCCCACTGCCTAATACAGTGCCTGGCACATAGTAAGTGCTAAACAAATATCATCATTATTATTATTATTATTATTTGTTCAAATCAGCATCGCTGCATTATTGTACCCCTTCAGTGAAAGGTATAATACCAACCTACAGATCCATTGAGCCATTATACTATAACCCAGAAGTCATGTACAATTCTTTTCACTAAAATTGGATTACATCCCCATTGTGGGAGATCATCTACACTGGAGACCCTATGTGGGACAGGGACTGTGTCCAATCTAATTAATTTATATCTATTCCTGCACTTAGAACAATGCTTGGCACACACTAAGCGCTTAACAAGTACCATAATTAACTATTAACTTTTTGAACTCAAAAATTTCTATGACTTTTGTCTGAGTTACTTTAATATTGATTGATGTTCAACAGTGATGGTTTTAAAGGACAAATATTTCTTCCTGTACGTCTCCTGGATCTGCCCCTTCGGCTCCTCACAAGTTGCTATCACCCTGTTACAAGCTTTAGTCTTGTTCTTGCCACATCAAGACTACTGCATTAGTCATCTTGCTGGTCTACGAGCCTCCAGCCTCTCCTCTCTCCATTCTTTACTACATGCTTCCTGAAGCATTGCTTGGCCCATATTTCTCCTTTCCCCAAACCCCTACACTGCTCTCTGTGTCTCCCTCCCTCAATCAATGATATTTACTGAGGATTCATCCACTAGGCCCACAGTGTTGCCTTTGTTCCTCCCAAGCCAACCTTGTAGCCCTACCTAGCTCTTGACTCTCCTGCTTCTTCTTCTTTGGTTTGGAACTCCTTCCTTCCTCACACCAAACAAACCACAGCTCTCCCTGCATTCAAAATTCCACTTTCTCTACAAGCTTACCCCAATTCATTCCCCAGTTGCGCCATCCCTTCAGCCAATCCTTAGTACTCATTAACATATTTTTGCATGTATGCATATTCAATCCTATATTTTAACTTGTCCTGGAATGCCTTCCCTACTCACACTGGCCAAACTAATTCTCTTCCCCTTTTCAAAGCCCTACTGAGAGCTCACCTCCTCCAGGAGGCCTCCCAGACTGAGCCCCTCTTTCCCTCTGCTCTCCCTCCCCTTCCCTCCCCCCTACCCTGTGCTCTTCCCCCTTCTGCTCCCCTCAGCACTGTGCTCATTTGTATATATTATTTATTACTTATTTATTTTAATAACCAGGTGTATATCTCCTTGATTCTATTTATCTTGATGATGTTGTCTTGTTTAGTTCTGTTTTGCTCTGCTCTCTGTCTCCCCCATTTAGATTGTGAGCCTGTCATTGGGCAGGGATGGTCTCTATCTGTTGCTGAATTGTACATTCCAAGCACTTAGTACAGTGCTCTGCACATAGTAAGCACTCAACAAATACTACTGAATGAATGAATGGACCACCTTAGGGGGAAATATTTTTAGCTTTGTCTCCCTTGTTAGAGAATAACCACCCTGTGGGAAGAGAATGTATCACTTCTTTATTCTGTACTTCCCAACCACCATATATAGTGCAGTTCACAAAGTTGGGGGCTTGTAAATACTGTTACTACTGCTACCACTAATAATAATAACAATAATTGAGGTATTTGTTAGGTGCTTATTGTGTGCCAGGCACTGTACTTAAATGTTGGAGCACAGACAAGCAAATTGGGTTGGACACAGTCCCTGTCCCACGTGGGGCTCCCAGTCTGAATCCCCATTTTCCAGGTGAGGTAAATGAGACACAGAGTAGTGAAGTGACTTGCCCAAAGTCACACAGCTGACAAGCGGCGGAGCAGGGATTAAAACCCATGACCTCTGACTCCCGAGCCCGGGCTCTTTCCACTGAGCCACGCTGCTTCTCTATTATTACCACTAATATTCCTGTAATCAGAATTCGACATAAAGTGTCAATTTACATAGCCAGTATTACTACTCAACTCAATTTTTTTTCTTTTTTTAAATGAAGGTAGAACATTAAATTCCCACAAAGAATGGTCCCTAAAGCAAACCTTACAACCTTGGGGAAATATTCATTTTATAAATGAACTTTTTACAGCCGAAACTGCTTGAGGTCTAGTGATAAATAGATTTCTTTACTGCTGTTTCAGTTTCAGGTTAAGAACTCACCAGGAGGCAGTGACAGTGGAAAAATATTTAGTTCCTTAAACAGTGAAGTCAATACAGTAGTTCTGTAAACAAAGATATACAGCACATAGTCTTCCACAGTTCACAGCCTAATCCACTAGGTTTTTTCAGTGTGAACCCCTGGCTCATCTTTACATAGGATTTTGCCTCTTCCTTGAGGGATTTTTGGGAAACATGCCTAAATTTACCATGGAGCATCCTTCTTATTTAAAATCTAATAGGACTTCTTAACTAAGCCTGAACTTTAATAAGAAAAAAGGGGTAAAGGTGGTGTGGAAAATTTGGGGTGGAGAGGTATTGAGGAAGAAACTATTCAGCAGTTTATAAAATTGGGGAAACATTCACTGGATTTTCAAAGCTTTTTTCCTCTCTCCCATTTTCTCCCCTTCTCTCCATATCTTTCCAAGGAGACTTTGAAAGGGCCAAGAGAAGCACCTTAACTTCTCCGTGCCTCAGTTTCCTCTACTAGAATGAAATGGGGATTAAATACCTGTTCTCTTTCCTCCTTAGACTGTGAACCTCCTTGGGGACAGGGACTTTGTCCAACCTGATTAATTTGTATCTGCCCCAACACTTAGAGCAGTGTTTGACAAACAGTATGCCCTTGACAAATGGCATAACCATCAGTGTATAGCCCAAGGCTGTACTAGACCTAAAGATAGACAACACCACTAGATCATCACCTTGTAATTTTTTCAGTCAGAGTTCTCTTTTGATTCTCTTCTTAACTTACTGGTCTGGCCTTCTCAGCTATTTCTTTCACTGGTTTGTCTTCTACCTCCTCTAACTCTGGAGGTTGCCAAATATTCACTTTTCAGTCCCCTTCCCTTAGTCAATCAATGGTATTTTTTGAGCACTTACTGTGTACAGAGCACTGTACTAAGTGCTTGGGAGAATGCAACAGAGTTCTCAGTTTATACTAACTCCATTGTGTAACTCATTGCTCCCATGACATTAACTTCCACCTGTAAAATAATTGTGGTATATGTTAAGCATTTACAATGTGCCACACAGTTTCCTAAGAACTGGGGTAGATACGAGATAATCAGGACCCACATGGGGCTTACAGATTAAGTAGGAGGATGCACAGGTATTGAATCCCTATTTTGCAGATGAGGGAAATGAGGCATGTCTTGCACAGTCCCATGTTCTTTCCACTAGGACATGCTGCTTCCAATATCTATGCAGATACTCCCATTTTTACTCCATTAGCTCTGGACTTCTCTCCTTCTCCAAAATCTCACATGTCCTCCCATCATCAATCCTCTCTACATGGATGTCCCACAGGAACTGCAAGATCAATATGCCTCAAATTGAACTCATCTTGTCCCCCCAATTTTTTCCTGCACCTAACTTTTCCATCACAGTTGACACACTACCCTTCTCATTTCTGAGGTCCGGAATCTTCCCGTTAACTTTGGCTCCTCTCTCTCTCTCTCTCTCTCTCTCTCTCTTCAAATCCCCATATTCCATTTGTCACCAAATCCTGTCAGCTCTTCCATCATACCATTTCCAGGGTTGGACCCCTCCTATACACCAAATTATCATCCCAACTTGTACTTCCAACTCATTTCCTTACTGTCTTGTCTCATCTCTTCTACCTAGATAGTAGTAGTATTAATTAAATGCCTACTGTGAGCAAATAGATACTAAAGGCTAGGTAGAGAAACATGGCTGAGATCTAGACTTGGTTCCTGGCCCCAGAGGGACTCACAATCAAAGAATACAGCAGGGAGATTTGGCAACAGACACAAGGGAAGATGGAAACACAGCTATAAAAGACACAGGCAAGGATGATGATTAAATACAACAGGGGCTACAAGATTTCAGGCTGCTCATGGCTCAGTCCTAGAGTCACAAGAGTCACAGTCACAGCTCAGGATGGAGAGCATTCCCAGTATTTTAGAAGGTGAGAAGGCCATTTTGTGCCATGCTTTATGTCCTTCATGGGCTGAGATTGGATTTCATCTCACACCCTCTTGTCTTCCTATCTGACAGACCACACAGCTCTCCATATCTCTAATGTCCTACTAAAAGTCCATCTCTTCCAGGGAGTCTTCCATGATTGATTTTCAATATTCCCACCTTATATCCCACTTCTGTCCTTCTGCTTTAACTTTAGATAGTACAAAATTTATAGGTAGTACAAAAGTGCTGTGGGGCTGAGGGTGGGGTGAATGTCAAATGACCAAAGGTCACAGATACAAGTGCATACATAAACAGAAGGGAGTGGGAGCTGGGGAAAAGAGGGCTAAATCTGGGAAGGCCTATTGGAAAGCTGTGACCTGGATAAGCCTTTGATGTTGGAGAGAGAGGTGGTTGGTCTGGCATATATGGGGGAGGAGGGAGTTCAAATCCAGGGTTCTAAATCATCATTATCCAGTGAGCATAGAACCAACCAGGCCAGAAGCATAGAGCCAGTGGAGTCTAACTCTAGGAAATCGACAGTAAAATTTTTCCTACAAGATAACTAGCCTTGACATGGTGAACATTAGCTGGTCATATGAAAAACACTCATAAACTTTATCAGAAAGATCATTTCCAAAGAACAAGCAACCATATTTCTTACTCCATTCCTTTCTGCTGCTTGCAGACCTTTGAGCCTTCAAGTGGAAAAAAGCTCAATAAATGCATGTTATTGTTGAAATTATTATTGAGTCCAATTCTATATTTTGGAGGATGTATAAATTCAGCTCTACAAAATCGCATGAGGCAAAAGTGTGACAAATTCACTGAAATCACCATGGTATTCTATTTATGACAACTTTGCTCCATATTGAATTTACATTTCACTTAAGCATATGGGACAATTGAATATTATTATAAAGTCTGAAAAAGGCACTTTCCCTTTAAAGTTGGAAAAACTGCTGAGACACCCAAACTGAAGGTTTCCAAGCAACATTTGAAATCATGTACTTCCAACTAGAAAAGCATTACCAAAATACTGTGTGATCTATCTTCGTAAAATACCCAGGAGTTGTAACAAGATAGGTACAATCTCCTACCACTATCAGTAGCAGACCTTACCACTGAAATAGGAACAGGGGAAAAGATTGTGCCCAAGTGTTACTAGACCCATGTGGGAAGGAATAGGTCTGGAAGCCTCTTGGACTAATTATAAAAAGCATTTGGGAAATAAATAGCTATGACTGATGCTGCCTCTCCATCAATCAGTCAGCAGTATTTATAGAGCACTTGCTGTGTGTAATCAATCAGTGGTATTTATTGTGTGCTTACTATTTAGTGACTCCTGCCTTCAGGACATCTCCACTTGGATGTCCTCCCACCACCTAAAACTCAACTTGTCCAAGACTAAGCTCCTTATCTTCCCAAACCTTGTCCTCTCCCTAACTTCCCTGTCACTGTGGACGGCACTACCATCCTTCCCGTCTCATAGGCCCGCAACCTTGATGTCATCTTTGATCCTGCTCTCTCATTCACCCCACACATCTAATCCTTCACCAAAACTTTCCAGTCCCACCTTCACAATATCGCCAAGATCCACTCTTTCCTCTCCACCCAAACTGCTATGTTGTAGTACAAGCTCTCATAATATCCCAACTGGATTTTTGTGTCAGCTTCCTCTCTGATCTCCCATCCTCCTGTCTTTTCCCACTAGTCTATTCTTCATTCCACTGACAGGATCATCTTTCTACAGAAACACTCTGGGCATGTCACTCCCCTCCTGAAAAACCTCCAGTGGTTGCCTATCAACCTTTGCATGAAACAAAAACTCCTCACTCTTAGCTTCAAAGTTCTCCATCATTTTGCCACCTCCTATCTCACCTTCCTTCTCTCCTTCTACAGTCCATCCCATACACTCTGCTGTTCTGATGTTCACCTCCTCACTGTCCCTTGTTCGTGCCTGTCCCGCCATCGACCCCTGGCCCACATCCTACCGCTGACCTGGAATGCCCTCCCTCCCCACATCCACCAAACTAATTCTCTTCCCCTCTTCAAAGTCTCTTTTCCCCTCTTTAAAGTCCTACTGAGAACTCACCTCCTCCAAGAAGCCTTCCCAGCTGAGCCCTCCCTCTCCCTCTGTTCCTCCTCCCCTCCCCATTCCCCCCTTCTCCTGCCCTCTGCTCTTCCCCCTTCCCTTCCCCACAGTACTTGTGCATATTTGTATATATTATTTATTTATATGTAAATATATATACTTATATATACATTATTTATATTTTGTTAATGATGTGTGTATATCTATGATTCTATTTATCTTGATGATATTTATGCCAGACTACTTGTTTTGTTCTGTTTTGTTGTTCCTCTCCCCCGTTTAGTCTGTGAGCCCATTGTTAGGCAGGGATTGTCTCTATGTGTTGCTGAATTGTACACTCCAAGTGCTTAGTACAGTGCTCTGCACATAGTAAGCACTCAATTATAAATACGATTGAATGAATGAATTTACAGAGCACTGTAATAGGTGTTTGGGAGAGTAAAACAGAATTACCGGACACATTCCCTGTCTATAATGAGCTTAAAGTCTAGAGAGGAGACAGACATTAATATAAATGAATAAGTAATTCACGATATAAAATTTAAAGATATATGTAATTATGTAATGATAATAATTGTGGTATTTGTTAAGCGGTTACTATGTGCCAGGAACTTTCCCAAGTGGTTGGGTGCATTCAAGCGAATCAGGATGGAGACAGTCCCTGTCCCTCATGGGGCTCACAATCTTAATCCCCATTTTTCAGATGAGGTAATTACGGCACAGAGAAGTTAGTGACATGCCCAAGGCCAGGCAGCAGGCACCTAGTGGAGCCGGGGTTAGAACCCATATCCTTCTGACTCCTTGGCCAGTCCTCTATCCATTAGGCCACATGTGTAGAACACTATGCTAAGCCCTTCAGAGAATTCAGTATGTGAGAACACACAATTTTTCCCCTCCAGGGTCTAGTGAGAATTTTAAAGGAACAAAAGATTATCAAATGACACTTCCTCCCACAGGGAGACACCTGAGCAGAAAAATAGAGACTCTTCATCTTCATCACTGTAGTCTCTCAGAAATGCAGGCATGGTATTGCTCAGCATAACCATCATCTGCCATTTTCTTCTGACAGCAATTCTGCCCAACAGAGACCAAAAGAAGAAGGGGGATTAATAGAGCTGCTCTGATTTACACCCTTGTGAAGCAAGGTTGTAATAACATTAGAAAAGCATTTTTTTGTTTGCTTCTGTTTTGCTTTTTGATGATACTTGTTAAATGCTTACTACGTGCTAGGCACTGGGGAAGATACTAGATAGTCAAGTGAGTCAAAGTCCCTGCCCCAACTGGAACTCTTCCTCCAAAGAACTTAATATAGTATTCTGCTCACATTAAATGTTCAATAAATACGATTGACTGATGGATTGATTGAAGTAGGCCTATAGTCTACAGAGGAAGGAGAACAGTTATCATGTCCCCATTTTACAAATTAGGAAAATGACACACAGTGAGTCAATTGATGATATTTATTGAGTGCTTATTATGTGCAGAGCACTTTACTAAGTGCTTGGGAAAGTACAATATGATCGAGTTGGACAGACAAAATCCATGCCCAGAAGGAGCCTAAAATCTGCAGGGGGTGGATAGACATTAAAATAAATTCAAGGTGTAGAAAGTAGTCGAGAATAAAGGCATTTACATAATTGCTTTGGAGCTGGGGTGAGTATTAAAGTGTTTAAAGAATATAGAGCCAAGTATACAGTCAGTGGTGAAGGAGGATGGGGAAATGAGAAGTTGTGACTTGCCCAAGGTCACACAGCAGGCAAGTGGCAGACCAGTTCCAGGTCCTCTCACACCCTGCCTGTTCCCTTTCCATTAGGTGAGGCTATTTCCACACTGATTATCTAGGAGAGGATAGATTGTTAACTTTTAAATAGACTGTGGGCTCCTTGAAAGCAGAGATTATGTCTAGTCTTCCAAGTGTGCTGGATAGAGTAAGTGCTTAAAATATACATTGATGATTATACAGATGAGCTTGTAAGCCCCCACAAGCCAGGCTATCCCTTCCTACCCTTGTAATCAGAGAACTGATCATTTCTCCTCAGAGATTTGAGTTCCAGTCTGAATTTTACAACTTAATACAAGCATTCCACATACAATTCACAAGTTCCTACAAAATCTCATGTTCCCACATGATCATTCAGTCAATCATACTTACTGAGCACTTACTGTATGCAAAGCACTGTACTAAGCATTGGGAGAGTAAAAATACAACACAAGAAGCAGACACATTCCCTGCCCACAACAAGTTTACTCTCTAGAGGGGGTAGACAGACATCAGTACAAATAAATTAATTACAGATATATACATAAATGCTGTGGGGCTGGGAGGAAGGAATAAAAAAGAGAGCAAGTCAGGGTAAGACAGAAGGGAGTGGGAGAAGGGAAAAGGAAGAGCTTAGTCTGGGAATACCTCTTGGAAGATATGTTCCTTTAATGAAGCTTTGAAGGTGGGGAGAGTAATTGTCTGATTTGAGGAGGAGGAGCATTTCCAGCCTAGAGATAGGACATGGGCTATAGGTTGGTGATGAAATAGGCAAGATGGAGGCACAGTGAGAAGGTTAGCGCTAAAGGAGCCAAGTATGCAAGCTAGGTTGTAGTAGGAAAGTAGTGAGATGAGGTAGGAGGGGAAAAGGTGGTGGAGTAATTTAAAGCCACTGTTGAGGAGTTTTTGTTTGGTGGAGTGGTGGATGGGAAGCCACTGGAGTTATATGAGGGACGGGGTAACATGTTTCGAACAGTTTTGTAGAAAAATGATCTGTGCAGCAGAGTGAAGTATGGACTGGAGGGGAGAGAGACAGAACCTGGGAGGTCAGCATGGAGGTGATGCAGTAATCCGGGCAGAATAGAATGAGTGATTGTATTAATGCAGTAGCGATTTGGATGGAGGAGAAAGGGCTGATCCAGACATGTTGGGTCAGTGCTCTGCACACACTTAAGTGCTCAGTAAATATCATTAATTGACTGGAAAATCATTTTTTAAAAAAATCAATATTGCTTTCTGTCACACCAGTGAAACTCAAGAGGTCTGTGGAAGAGTAAAAGAGTTAATAATACTAGTTTTAAGCAAAATGACCCTTTTTCAACACTTATTAGTGGTCAGCAGCACCCTACGGGGAACCAATTAACAACTGCTTGACACTGTTTTTTAGTGAACAATGAAGTTTGAATACAATAATTGCAATGGTTTCTCTTTGCAAATCTAATGAAGTATCCATAATAGGGTTGCCACTGCTTGAAAAAACATTCTAGGGGAAATTACAGTACATTATAATCAATACTTGTCTGTGCTATGGTGACACTGTTCCTCCTATTCCTCCAACGTGTTCTATCAAAATCACACTCTAAAAAGCTATGTTCTGACAGGAATGCCTGTGTTTTGCCGAATAAGGATAAAAAAGTAATTGGTAAAAGAGCACTGAATTGCTTGAGTTGCCTTTTTGTTTGCAAAAAAAAAAAGAATAAAAAGAAGTCCTCCATGCCTCTCCCAGATACCAACAATGACCATAGATCCAAGGAAAAAGCGATCTTCCTGTCACTGAACATTGGTAGATTCAACTAAAGGTATAAAAATAGACTTGTCTTATCATCTCCACAGAAAAACCAAACAGGAGCTAATGGAAAATAGCTACCTGCTTGAAACAGTTTGGAAACAATTATTTAGAATGAGCAGAGTTCAGAAAAGTCTTCACTTTGCGTTGGTGATGAAAAAATCAAATCCCCAATGTGACCCCTTTTCTGTTTGATTTGATTAGTTGTTGAAACATTGCCTTCTTTCTTCTGACCCCTACATCATTGTAATATCTGACAATGTTGGGGGACTTTTAGAAAATGAATCTAGAAAATCTAGACTGTAGGCTCCATGCAAGTACAGAACGTGTCTACCAATTCTATTATAGTGTACTCTCCCAAATGTTCAGTGTTCCGCACACAGTAAGTATTCCATAAATTTATTGATTCATTAATTGACAATTAGAGTGTCCTCTTCAACTACAGATACTTGAGCTTGCCTTAGGAAAGAAAATTAGCTCAATTTCTTAGTTCCCAGAAACACTGAGATGCTAAATCCCACCAGAATTGGATTTTTGACTCCTGCAATTTTCACTAATGTTCAGTTGTACTTTCCCAGTGCTTAGTATAGTGCTCGGCACACTATCTATAATTCTATTTATCTATTTTGATGGTATTGATGCCTGTCTACTTTTGTTTTGTTGTCTGTCTCCCCCTTCTAGAGTATGAGCCCGTTGTTGAGTAGGGATAGTCTCTCTCTATTGCTGAAGTGTACTTTCCAAGCACTTAGTACAGTGCTCTGCACACAGTAAGCGCTCAATAACTGTGATTGAATGAATGTATGAATAAGTGCTCAATAAATATGATTGGATGAGTGAATAAATTTCAAATGGGTATAGTTGTGTAATAGAGGTTTTATAGAAGCTTCTGAAGTTGGGTAGTTTATTGAAAGCTGAACTGCTTCAAATGCTCTTTACTCTGCATTTCTCCTCAAAATCCAACCCACACCTCTCTGCAGGGGAGATGTCAAGAAGAGGAGTAAACTGTTAGACATGTAGGGACATGCCAGCTGCAATCAGGGATAAGACTCTCTGACTTAGTGGACAGATTCTGCAGAAATCCAGAAAATAAGTGGCTAGAGTGCACAACTAAACTGTAGAGATTTCTAAGGCAGCTCCCCTGACAAACTTTGCTGGTTGATGGTGCAGTGACTGTGTTCCGGGCTAGAGATAGGACATGGTCTAGAGGTTGGCAGTGAAATAGGCAAGATGGAGGCACAGTGAGAAGGTGAGCACTAGAGGAGCAAAGTATGCGGGCTGGGTTGTAGAAGGGGAGTAGTGAGGTGATAGGGGAGGACAAGGTGGTGGACTGCTTTAAAGCCAAAGGTGAGGAGTTTTTATTTGATTCAGAGGTGGATGAGCAACCATCGGAGTTTAATGAGGAACAGGGTGACATGTTCTGAATGGTAGAAAAATTAGAAAAAGGATCTGGGCAGCAGTGTGAAGTGTGGACTGGAGTGGAGAGAGATAGGAGCATATGTACTATATGGTAGTCATTTGGGCATAATTTTTTTTTATATAAAATTCTTGCACATACTTTGCAGTGTTCTGCACCCAGTTGACCTAATGCTTGGTGCATGACTGACTGCCCCAGAGGGAACACGAGTGTGGGACAAGAGTGTAAGTTGTGCTGGATAAAACAGAATCACTATGCTCAATTCTTCTGCACCAATTCCCTGATCTCAAAGTCTTGGTTATATATATATAATATGTATCAGTTATGGTTGAAGGACAATTTAAGATGGATTTTCTGGGAAATAAAGAGCACCCCTGAGTAAATGATTTTCCAATATCTGTTATGATACCTCTGAGGTAAAATACCCTCATTTTTTTCTGAAACATCGTCAGGTATCTTGCCATTTGGTTTTGATCCCTTTGACTAGCAAGTGTGCTTCTCTCCCTCTGTAGGACCCACTCAGATGAGTATAATATTTGAACACACTAATGGAATCTTCCTGAAATGGCCTAGTGAGCAGGAAACTAAATGAGTCATTATTCAGATTCATTTTAAAATAGAGTTCCTGCCCTGTAGATGCTTAGAATTATAAACCACACAAAATGTATGAATGTAAGATGCTAATAAAATAGTATGCATAAACATGTGCACACGCTTACACACACATGCACACATCTGTCCTACAGGGTAAAAGATGACACCTTTGATGGGAAGATTTTATTAGCATGGGTGACTAACTGACATAAGCAGCACGTGACTGACAATTCCTTTTGCACCACGTTGCCTTGGAAATTTCTTCCTGTAGCTGTGCTCCATTTTTAATCCATTGGACTAGTTGTTTTCATTTCTCCTTGTCTCATCACTCTCATTCAACCCTCATATTCAATGTCACCAAACCCTGTTGGTTCTACCTTCACAACGTTGTTAAAATCCTCTCCAACCAAATGGTTACTATCCTGTTCTAAGCATTTACCCTATCCCACCATGACTACTACATCAACCTCCTGCTAACATACCTGGTTCCTGCTTCTCCTCACTGCAGTCCATACTTCACTCTGCTGCCCAGATCATTTTTTCAAGAAAGTTCAGTCTACATCTCCCCATTCCTCAAGATTAGCCAGTGCTTACCCATTCACCTCCACATCAAACAGAAACTCCTTATCTTCAGCTTTAAAGCTCCCTTCCTCCTAACTTCCTCACTGATTTCTTACTACTACCCAGCCTGCTAACTTATCTCCTCTACAGCCAACCTACTCACTGTGCCTCAGTCTAGTCTATCAATCAATCAATCAGTGATATTTATTGAGTGCTTGTTATGTGTGGAGAACTGTACTAAATGATTGGGAAAATCAGCAGAATTAGCAGACACACTCCATGCCCATAACCCATAATGAGCTCAAGATACAGAAGGAGAAACAAACATTAATATGAATGAATAAGTAATTTAAAATAAAGAATTTACAGATATGTACATGTGTTATGGAGCCAGGGGTGGGGAGAATATCAAATGTCTAAAGGTCAGTTATCCAAGACAATAGATGATGCAAAAGGGAGAGCAAGCTGAGGAAAAGAGAGCTTAATTGGGAAAGCCTCTTGGAGAAGATGGGACCTTAAGGAATTTAAGGTGGAGAGAGTGGTGGTCTGGCATATATGGAGGGGCAGGGAGTTCCAGGCAAGGATGTGGGAAAGTTGTTGGTGGTGAGATAGGCGAGGCTAGCCTGGAACTTCCTCTGGCCTGGAACCTCTTCCCTTCCTATGAAGC